>NC_134688.1:285990744-288450744 GCF_050947455.1 Rhinoderma darwinii | reverse complement strand
TAGGGGGATGTTAGGAATTCTTCACCTGGCATTGTCATTGTTTCAGGACCCGCAGGTGTCTCCTGGCGCCAGCCTGTCTGACTGCTGCCTCCCTCCTTCTCCCCCCTCATCTGTCTCCATTTGCATCTATTCAGTGGCTCGTCCACTCCCTCACTTCCTAAACACAACCCCCCCTCCCGCGATGTGCTGCTGCTGCTATACAGGGCAATGACTGCTGAAATATGTGTTATTCCGATCCACATGTGCCTGGCATCCTATCTACATGTACAATGCATCGCACACATCCTCTGTACATAGGTGTAATGCTGCCATAAAGTCTCCCTATGTTCATTCCATTCCATGCAGATGTTTCCTATACAGCCCTGTCTGTGTCATGGGGGGGGGGGGATACATGAAAAAGTGGGGAGCAATGCGGAGGGAGAATAGTCAGCTTTAGATATAATGCTATAAATGTCATGAGCTTTGATAATATTTATATCTTTTTTAGACATTTGTTAGCAGTGATTGTCCTATCAGTTAAACATTGAATGTTATCGATGCAAATGATTTTTTAATTCACGATCAGCATTTATTACGTTGGCAAATATTTTTATTTGACTTTTAAAGCATAGACAAAATGTTCCTACTAATTCAAGGAGTTTTTACTATACCTGGAATCCGGTCACAGTTACCATAGTTTCAGGTTATGGGCGCACGTAGCGCCAGCCGGGGCATCCAGACACTATGCCATGAAGAAACTACGTGTGCTGCTGTACGGCCGCTGGCACACAGTATCTATTGAAATGCATTACCACCGTATTGGAATACAATCATAAGCAAGCTGGGCGGCATTTTGCATCAGTATTTGTAAGGCCTCCTTCACCCACTTTCTGGCGATTTAGATTGCTACAAGAAGCGCTAGCGTTATTAAAATGTAGCGTGCCCTTTGTATGGCGATTTTAGTGGCGTTTTTCATTTAGTGTCATTTTGAACATGCAGTTTTGAAATCCTATAGAGGAGCCTTCGGGAAGAAAACGCCTGAAAAAAACGCTATACACAGAGCAAAATGTGTTTAAAAAAAAACAAAACAAAACGCCACTGAACACAGAATTTAATAAAAACGGTACAAGCAAAAATACAGTTGTATGTATTTGATATTTTGCTATAGACTTTAATGTAACACCTGGCCGCACTTAGGCTGGGTTCACACGTGGCGGAATTTCACTTGAATTCCGCTGCGGACACTCCGCAGCGTTAATCCGCAGCGGAGCCGTTTCTCCATTGACTTCCACTTCTATTTAGAAGTGTTCGTTTAGACGAGGCGTAAAATTCCGCTGCGGAGCATAGGCTGGTGATGCTCTGTCTGTTGCGGAGCAGTGGCGGACTGGTTGCGGACTCATGGCGGAATTTCTCCATTGACTTCAATGGAGATTCTAAGTTCCGCAATGAAGTCCGCAGCTGTCATGCACATGTTATGTGTGCTGCGGATGCGTCTTGCTTTTTTGACATGACATTTCTTCATTCTGGCTGGACCTATGTATTTCTAGGTCTACAGCCAGACTGAGGAAGTCAATGGGGCTCCCGTAATTACGGGAGCGTTGCTAGGAGACGTCAGTAAATAGTCATTGTCCACGGTGCTGAAAGAGTTAAGCGATCGGCAGTAACTGTTTCTGCACCCTGGACAGTGACTACTGATCCCAATATACAGCAACCTGTAAAAAAATAGAAGTTCATACTTATCGAGAACTCCCTGCTTCTGTCTCCAGTCCGGCTTCCCAGGATGACGTTTCAGTCTAAGTGACGGCTGCAGCCAATCACAGGCTGCAGCGGTCACATGGACTGCCGCGTCATCCAGGGAGGTCGGGCTGGATGCCGAAAGAGGGACGCGTCACCAAGACAACGGCCGGTAAGTATGAAATTTGTTTACTTTCACTAGGGAAAGTGCTGTCCCTTCTCTCTATCCTGCACTGATAGAGAGAAGGGAAGCACTTTTCCCGCAGTCCGCAGCAGCTAGTCCGCATCAATTTACTGCACATTTTGGGCAGATCCGCCGCAGAATCTGCAACGCAGATTCTGTGCGGCATTGATGCGGACAGTTGCGGAGGAAATCCGCCACGTGTGGCCATGCCCTTTATGTTCCATTCCTAGTTTTGGCTTATAAATACTGAAGCAAAATAATGATCAAAATACTGCATGTCAAAGTGACCTTAGAGCGCGTTCACACTTGTGGTGTCTTTTACATGTTTTACATATTTTACATTAGGTAAAATACGCTTTTCATATGCCAGTCTTAGCAATCTGCTCTGCTGCACGCCTCTTTTTTTTTTTTATTTGGATTTTTATTACATTTTCAATATAACAAAGAAGATGTACAATTCCCAAAAAACATTCCAAAATCAGAGTTTCCAGACATTGGCAGCAGGATAATGTACAATCAGAAGGCTTTTAAAATATAGTTCAAGGATTCTGACAGAATGTCTCGACAAGATAAGTAAAGAAAACAGGAATATCATAAACATAACCAAATTTTCGGCTACAATAGAAGAGTCTAGAGAGAACCAAATTCGTTACCTACATGAAAGACATACAAGAGGCGCACGCCTCTTAATAAATCGGTGGCATCATCCCGCTGGCAATGCACCATCAATCCCCCCCAGACATAAATAAAAAATTCGAAAACTCACTTTACCGCTCCTCTTCTCCCCACCATGTCCCCCACAGAATGCCGCAGATCATACAAGGTGCACTCCTGTGCCCATGGTGTGGCACCAGATGCCTATGCAAATGCATTACATCAATGTGTTGGGGAGCAGTGGCATGATGGGTAAGTATATATACACACACTTTCCCTGTCCATCTATATATTTAATTCTCACAATTCCTGATAAGCCACCACCTTGTAGGTGCCGATCATTCTGCATTTTACTATAGACTTTTTATAAAGGCCGCAAATATGAATTTCGGCTCATTTCTATCATTGTGCTACTACAGGTTAACTGCCGACATCTGAACTGACCAAAGGGGGGCATTTGAGATTTGTTATTCCAAACGAGATGTATGTTTTCATAGGTGCATGTAATTCATCAACCTAGGTGCATAGATGATGTGAAACACAAAACACATTGTAAATGTAATGATAGGGGAGGGGGCAGGCATTTTATGAGAAGCTTTGCATTGAATCCATATAAGTCTATAAAAGCAGATTCAAGGTACACATGGGTTCAGTAATAGTACAGAAGGTTTTCAGAAGATCTGTGTTTATTCTTTAAGAACTGGGATTTACTTTGCTTATTTTTGCTATAAACCCCTCCCCCACTACATTACTTTATTTGGATAACTGGATGTGTAGAAAGGCTCCAACGCACAAAAGAATAAAATGAACATGCTTCAATTTCTGTGCTGTCCCCAAACTAAACTGCTCTATGTATGTCCTATGTGTGCATATATGGCAAATAAACTCCCAGTGGTCTAGTTATGTTTCCAATTATTTATATTCTAATAATAATAATAATAATAATAATAATAATAATAATTAATGTCTTTATACAGGACATATTATTCTATTTATAGGGACTACTCCCCTCAGTTTCATTGCTGTCATACCCCTTTGAGAATATGGGAAGGGTGCAAATGTAAAAATAATAGCCACTATGTATAGAAATAGATACAAGCCATTATAATAGATTAACATAACACAATAGAAGTGATTATTAAAGACGATCGGTCAACAAAAAGATCTCCTGTGCGTCTGAGGGTTCACATGACTCGCTCCTTTACAGCAAATGGTTACTCTCGGCCAATCAGCTGAGAGGGGTGAACTATTTAGCATATAGGGCTCTAAGGTCCATTTTACACTGGCCAATTATAGGGCAAACCAGTGTTCACAAAACGTTCGTTCCCAATAATTTATCTGTGTGAACCGGGCAACGATCAGCCACTGAACGAGCAACCGCTTCTACATCATATGATTGTATCGTTTATGCAGACCTAAATATTATCGTTATCGGCAGCACATCCTTCTGTGTAAACAGGGAGACGTGCTGCCGACATGATAGAAATGCATGGGGACGAGCGATCGTAGTAACGAGTGCTTGTCCCCATACATATCTCCTTGTGAAAGGAGCAAACGAGCGCGGATGAACAAGCGGCCTCGTTGATCGGCGCTCGTTTACATAAGGGTCATCCTACATGGCCCGATGAGGGCTGTGTAAACGAGCGCAGATCAACAAGACAGCTTTGATGATCAGTGCTCGTTTGCTTCGTTCACAAGGAGCGATGTATGGGGACGAGAGCTTGTTACTACGATCGCTCGTCTCCATACATTATCATCAGTGAGATGTGCTGCCGATAACGATAATATTTTAGGCTGCATAAACGATACAAACAGCCGATGAACGTTTAACGGCTGATCGTTGCCCTGTTTACACAGGGCAATGATCAGGGACGCTCATTTGCCCGTTAACTCTGTAGATATCAGTGTATACCCAACATTCTAATACTTCTCTTTACCACAGTGTATGTTCCTGTGTTACCAGTCTCAGTTTTACTAATGTTATTATAATGTTTTCTTTATAGTGTGAACACATTACAAAAGCTTTGGGGAGGAAGAGATTTAAAATACATTTACTGTGGTTGCAATATAGGAAGGACCTTGAAACAATAGGTGTGAGGGCAGCCAGCGCAGTAGAGCCTACTGAAGTCTGAAGTACAAAGCATGTGTTATAAAAGGCACAGGTGCACCCTAACAGCAATGCTCCAGCCGCATACAACTAAACTGTAGAAGTGGTGTTAACGGCTTAGGAGTAATCAATAGATCCTCTCGCTAGCAGTGTCCAGTACAGTTGAATAAGGCTCAGTTCACACTTACTTTCTTTTCAGAGTGTCTTTTACTTATTCATGGATTAGACAACTGAGGCAAAAATAAAATAAAAACACATTATTTGTTTCCGTTATTTGCAATCTAGTTAAAAAACTAAACACCGTACCCCCCACTAAAATAGATATTTCCTTTTTTTTATCTTAAAGTCAAGGACTAAGAAAATAAATAAATATATATATATATTTGGTGTATATATTTGGTGTATATATATATATATATATATATATATATATACACCAGCAAAGAGAGACAGCAGCACTCGGTTTCCAAATAGAATAGTCCAATAATAAAGGGTGCCAGCTAGTAGTCTTGATCCAAAGACAATGTAGATATCACAGAAATAAATCCAGCAGCACTCCGGTAATCAAGGTGAAAAAAAGATGTGGTTTATTGTGCCAACATGGCAAGTGCAACTTTTCCGTCCCACCTTGGGACCTTTTTCAAGCATACACCGTTGCACTTGCCATGTTGGCACAATAAACCACATCTTTTTTTCACCTAGATATATATATATATATGTCTATATATATATATATATATATGTCTATATATATATATATATATATGTCTATATATATATATACATATATTATACTATATTTTATTTTTTTGAAACATTTTTATGCATCATTTTCCAATCCATTGTCAATTGGATATCATGTTTAACCCGATTCTCTTGGGCCTTGGCATCTATCCAGGTTTACCTGGTGCTGACGCCAGCCTTGTATGTATCCACATCAAACTCATAAAGTGTGGGTACACGCCACATTTGCGGGCTACATCAGAAGTACCAAAAACAAATTTAGAAATTTATATTTTGACAAACTTACCCTTTCCATTGGCCAACCATATGCCAAAAGAGTGTGACAGGTAAATATCTGGATATAATTCCTTTTTTTACAGTATTCAAGAAGCGTAGCCTGCTATATATATATATAAATAAATATATATATGGCAGGCTACGCCATATATATATATATATACACTAACGTTCAAAAGTTTAGGGTCACTTAGAAATTTCCTTATTTTTGAAAGAAAAGCACAGTTTTTTTCAATGAAGATCACATTAAATTAATCAGAAATACACTCTATACATTGTTAATGTGCTAAATGACTATTCTAGCTTCAAACGTCTGGTTTTTAATGCAATATCTATGTATAGAGGCCCATTTCCAGCAACCATCACTCCAGTGTTCTAATGGTACATTGTGTTTGCTAACTGTGTTAGAAGGCTAATGGATGATTAGAAAACACTTGAAAACCCTTGTACAATTATGTTAGCACCGCTGTAAACAGTTTTGCTGTTTAGAGGAGCTATAAAACTGACCTTCCTTTGAGCTAGTTGAGAATCTGGAGCATTACATTTGTGGGTTCGATTAAACTCTCAAAATGGCTAGAAAAAGAGAGCTTTCATGTGAAACTCGACAGTCTATTCTTGTTCTTAGAAATGAAGGCTATTCCATGCCAGAAATTGCGAAGAAACTGAAGATTTCCTACAACGGTATGTACTACTCCCTTCAGAGGACAGCACACACAGGCTCTATCCAGAGTAGAAAGGGAAGTGGGAGGCCGGACTGGACAACTGAGCAACAAGACAAGTACATTAGAGTCTCTAGTTTGAGAAATAGACGCCTCACAGGTCCTCAACTGGCAGCTTCATTAAATAGTACCCGCAGTGTCAACGTCTACAGTGAAGAGGCGACTCCGGGATGCTGGCCTTCAGGGCAGAGTGGCAAAGAAAAAGCCATATCTGAGACTGGCTAATAAAAGGAAAAGATTAATATTGTCAAAAGTACACAGACATTGGACAGAGGAAGATTGGAAAAAAGTGTTATGGACAGACGAATCGAAGTTTGAGGTGTTTGGATCACACAGAAGAACATTTGTGAGACTCAGAACAACTGAAAAGATGCTGGAAGAGTGCCTGACGCCATCTGTCAAGCATGGTGGAGGTAATGTGATGGTCTGGGGTTGCTTTGGTGCTGGTAAAGTGGGAGATTTGTACAAGGTAAAAGGGATTTTGAATAAGGAAGGCTAGCACTCCATTTTGCAACGCCATGCCATACCCTGTGGACAGCGCTTGATTGGAGCCAATTTCATCCTACAACAGGACAATGACCCAAAGCACACCTCCAAATTATGCAAGAACTATTTAGGGAAGAAGCAGGCAGCTGGTATTCTATCTGTAATGGAGTGGCCAGCGCAGTCACCAGATCTCAACCCCATAGAGCTGTTGTGGGAGCAGCTTGACCGTATGGTACGCAAGACGTGCCCATCAAGCCAATCCAACTTGTGGGAGGGGCTTCTGGAAGCATGGGGTGAAATTTCTCCCGATTACCTCAGCAAATTAACAGCTAGAATGCCAAAGGTCTGCAATGCTGTAATTGCTGCAAATGGAGCATTCTGTGACGAAAGCAAAGTTTGAAGGAGAAAATTATTATTTGAAATAAAAATCATTATTTCTAACCTTGTCAATGTCTTGACTATATTTTCTAGTCATTTTGCAACTCATTTGATAAATATAAGTGAGTTTTCATGGAAAACACAAAATTGTCTGGGTGACCCCAAACTTTTGAACGGTAGTGTAGATATATTTTTTTTTTTTGTAATGAAACTTAATGGGTTGGGGTATACAATTTGACATACAGTTGGATATGTAACTGTATGCCTCAAACCATGATGTGACTAGAGCTTTACATGAATGTGATCTGCCAGTAGATCTATACCTTTGTGAAATACAATACTACAGTGTATAATGATACAATACTAAGTGTCACTATTAACAAATGACAACATCAGCGGCCAGAAAAAAGGAGATTTTTGAAGCAGCACTAGTCCCGAGTATGGTGCGGTGCACGCTGTCAAGCCAGGCAAACCCACTCCAGCACGATGTATATCCAAAGAAGTAGTAGGACAACAGCACACGTCTTCAAATCATCAAAGTGGTTTTATTGTCAAGACATCCACAAACGACAAGCAACGTTTCGACCCATAGTGAGTGAAGGGTCTTTGTCAAGCCTAACATTATGTCTAAAAACATCGTTATAAATGGGTGAATACAAATGATCACATGGCCCATTCCAACCAGTGAACATCGTGAATCTGGTCTCCCAGGTGAAGCATACATTAGTCTTAATGACATACATCAAATAGTTATATAATCTTCAAAAACGTGCAAAACTACAATGTGTAATCCATCTTTAATACATCATCATCAATAATATATCAATCATTGTTATTACAATAGAAAAGTGAAGGAGGCCAGTCTCGCCTCCATTGTAATAAATACACATGAAGGACATGTTATTGTATTTTAAAAGTACTGTGTATTTATTACATTGGTCAATTGTTAAGGCTTTATTCACATAACTGGGTGTCAAATCGGCCGTGTAAAACGGCAGTTTTTCACGGCCAAATTGCACCCAACCTATTTTTTCCCAGGCCATACACTCTGTCCGTAAAAAAAAACCAAAACGGGCGTGTGATTAGCTCCATAGACATGCATTGATTTTAATGCAGCTGTGTGACGGCCGTTAAAAAAACCAAGAACGTTCATTACCGGTCCGATCATTCCTGTCACATGAATAAGACCTAATAGTGCCGCTTATAACAAAGTAAGACAATCATACAATTTTAGCGCGTTTACAAATCATTTGTGTATGCTTACTACTTTACATTCTTCATTTATATACTATATTTTTATTCAAATCTGACATGTATCACTTGAAGTGGTAATAACTTTGAAATGCTTTTATTTTTTCAAGCGATTCTGAGATTGTTTTTTTTGTGACACATTGGACTTTAATTTAGTGGTAAAATTTGGTCGACACATTCAGTGTTTATTTATGAAAAACACCAAAATTTTCAGAAAAATTGCAAAAATTAGCATTTTTTAAATTTAAATGTATCTGCTTGTAAGACAGATAGTAATATCACACAAAATAGCTACTATTTCACATTTCCCATATGTCTACTAAATGTTTGCATTGTTTTTTGAACGTCCTTTTATTTTTGTAGGACGTTACAAGGCTTAGCATCAATTTCAAAAGCCTTATTTTAGGGACCGGTTCCGTTCTGAACTGGTTTTGAGGGCCTTATATACTATAAACCCCCTATATATCACCCCATTGTAAAAACGGAACCCCTCAAAGTATTCAAAACATCATTTAGAAAGTTTCTTAACCCTTTAGGCGTATCACAAGAATTAAAGCAAATTAAAAGGTGAAATTTACAAATGTCTTTTTTTTTTTGCAGAAAATCAGTTTTAATCCATTTTTTTCTGTAACACAGAAGGTTTTACCAGAGAAACGCAACTCAATATTTATTGTCCAGATTCTGCAGTTTTTAGAAATATCCCACATGTGGCCCTAGTATGCTATTGGACGGAAACATAGGCCTCAGAATAAAAGGAGCACCTAGTGGATATTGGGGCCTTATTTTTATTAGAATATATTTTAGGCACCATGTAGGGTTTGAAGAGGTGTTGTGGGGCCAAAACAAAGAAAACAACCCAAAAAAGACAACATTTGGCAAACTACACCCCTCAAGGAATTAATCAAGGGGTATAGTGAGCATTTTGACCCCACAGGTATTTTGCTGAATTTAGTGGAATTAGGTTGTGAAAATGAAAATCTAAGTTTCTTCTAATAAAATGTAGTTTTAGCTCATATTTTTCCATTTTCACAATAGATAAAGGAAAAGAACCCCAACATTTGTAAAGAAAACTCTTCTGAGTACGGCAATACCCCATATGTGGTAATAAACTGCTGTTTGGACCCACAGCAGGGCTCAGAAGGGAAGGAGCGCCATATGGCTTTTGAAGCTCAAATTTTGCTTGATTGTTTTTCAGGTACCATGTTTCATTTGCAAAGCCCATGAGAGGCCAAAACAGCGGAAACCCCCCAAAAGTGACCCCATTCGGGAAACGACATCCCTCAAGGAATTTATCTAGGGGTATAGTAAGCATTTAGACCCCACAGGTCTTTTGCAGAATTTATTGGAATTAGGCCGTGAACATGAAAATCTACATTTTGTTCCACTAAATTGTAGAATGTCTTCATTTTCACAAGGGATACTGGAGAAAAAGAACCCCATCATTTGTAAAGCAATTTCTCCCAATTACAGCAATACCCAAAATGTGGTCATAAACTGCTGTTTGGACACACAGCACAGCTCAGAATGGCAGGAGCGATATTTGGCATGCAGATTTTGCTGTATTGGTTTTTGGCCACCATGTCGTATATGCAAGACCCCTGAGGTACCAGAGTACAGTGGTACAGTGGTAAACCGCAGCGTAAATGTTAATAAATTGACCTTCAGTGTGGAATTTAATCTCGCAACATGTCAATTTATGCTGCGTTTTTTTGTTGCTTTTCCGTTGCGGGTTTTCCCCATTGAAAGCCCAGTGTTGCGACTTTTGCGGCGTATTTGCAGCGATTACGTCGTAAAAATCGCAACTACGGAAAATAAAAAAATATCATACTTACCCAGAACAGACTCCTTCCTGCAGTCCGGCCTCCTGGGATGACGTTGCATCCCATGTGACCGCTGCAGCCAATCACAGGCTGCAGCGGTAGTCACATGGGATGTAACGTCATTCCAGGAGGCTGGCGTGAATGATATCAGTGGCCGGCCTCCTGGTAGGTATGATGTTACATCCCATGTGACCGCCGCTGAAGCCAATCACAGGCTGCAGCGGTCACATGGGCTGCAGCGTTATCCGGGGCCATTTTTAAAAACGGCCGCGTAAAAAAACGCCCACGAAAAACAAGTGCATGTCACTTCTTGAGCCGTTTTTGGAGCTGTTTTTCATTAATTCTATAGCGGCCGTAAAAAATGGCGTGAAAAACACGAGTTGCTTAAAAAACGGCTGAAAATCAGGAGCTGTCTTCCCTTGAGGTATGTTCACACGGGCTATTTTCAGCCGTTTTTCGGGCAGTAAACGCCCTGAAAAACGGCTAAAAATGCGGGGGCTCAACGCCTACAAACATCTGGCCATTGATTTCAATGGGAAAAATGGCGTTCCGTTCCCACGGCCGTGTAAAAAAAACCTTGTAAAAAGACGTGCATGTCACTTCTTGAGCCGTTTATAAAGCCGTCTTTCATTCAAAATCAAAAACGTCTGAAAATGCAGAGCTGTTTTCAAGGGAAAACAGCTCCTGATTTTCAGAAATTTTTTAAGCCACTCGCGTTTTTCGTGACATTTTTTTATGGCCGTTTTTGGAGCTGTTTTTCTATAGAGTCAATGAAAAACGGCTCAAGAAGTGACATGCACTTCTTTTTCACGGGCGTCTTTTTATGCGCCGTTTTTTTTAAATGAGGCGTAAAAAAAAACCCAGTCGGAACAGAATGCCGTATTTCCCATTGAAATCAATGGGCAGATGTTTGTAGGCGTTCTGCTTGCGTTTTTTCAGGCATTTTTGGAAGCATAAACGCCCCGAAATACGCCTGAATACACCAGGTGTGCACATACCCTGAGAGAGCTGCCAATGTATTTAGCAGGCAGAGGATTGTTTTGACAAACAATTATAGTAAACTAATTTAACCAAATTCAGAAGATGCTGGCTAAATAGAAACCTTTAGGGTATATTCACACGGCCTATTTTCGCCTAAAATCCAAACATCTGCCCATTGATTTCAATGGGAAAAACGGCATTCCGTTCCCACCGGGTTTTTTTTTTTACATGGCTGTTTTTAAAAATGGCCGCGTAAAAAAACACCTCGGAAAAGGAAGTGCATGTCACTTCTTGAGCCGTTTTTGGAGCCGTTTTTCATTGACTCAATAGAAAAACAGCTCCAAAAACGGCTGTAAAAAATGCCGCAAAAATGCTAGTTGCTTAAAAAAAAGCTGAAAATCAGGGGCTGTTTTCGCTTGAAAACAGCTCTGTATTTTCAGTCGTATTTTGTTGAGTGTGTGAACATACCCTTACCAGCACAGAGGTCAACTGTAAGGCTATGTTCACACGGAGTATTTTGGGGGAGGAATATCTGCCTCAAAGCTCCAAACGGAATTTTGAGGCAGATATTCCTCCCCCAAAATACTCCGTGTGAATAGCAATTATCGCGCCGTTTTTCGCCCGCGGCCATTGAGCGCCGCGGGCAGAAAACACGCTTTCTCCTGCCTCCCATTGAAGTCAATGGGAGGTCGGAGGCGGAAGCGCCCGAAGATAGGGCATGTCGCTTCTTTTTCCCGCGAGGCAGTTTTACTGCTCGCGGGAAAAAGACGCCGACGCCTCCCATTGAAATCAATGGGAGGCGTTCTCGGGCCGTTTCTGCCGAGTTTTGCGACGCGGTTTCCGCGTCAAAAAACTCGGCAAAAGACCCCGTGTGAACATAGCCTTACACAGAAAACTATAGGTTCAAGATTTAACTGCTGTTCAAGTTTTTCTGTCCTAGGTTGCCACCTAGTGGATGCTTACGATTATTACATACAGAGCATCTCCAGCCAAAACACACACATTTAGGCTAGATTCACACGGGTGTTACGCGCGTTAAAACAACGGACCTATGCAATTCAATGGGTCCATTCAGACATTCAGTGTTTTTCACGCAGCGTGTGTCCGCAGCGTGAAACTCACTGCATGTCCTATTCTTGTCCGTTTTTTGGGCATCACGAATTGAAGTCAATGGGTGCGTGAAAATCACGGACATCACACGGGCCACATCCATGTGCTGTCCGTGATTCACGCAACAGTTGCTAAAGAAATGATTAGTAAAAGAAAAACACCTCCTCCAGTTTTTTTTCTGACGGAAAAAACGCATGAGATACGGATGACATACGTACGTAAAAAACACAGACATGGATGTCATACGGAACTGCAATGAATGAAAAACGTTGTTTTTTACGCACGCAAAACGGACACGTTCGTGTGAATGAGGCCTTAGTATTACATGTCGGCCATTCAAATGACTGACCATCCATATAATGCCTGGACACACCAGGTCTGCCAGAGCGGAAGTCGCTTAGACTAGGTTCACACCACGTTTTTGCATCCTGTTGAAAGGTACAGGTTTTTTTTGTTGGGCAAATTTACCATTAAAACAGGATACAACAGGATGCAGGCTCCTATTTTCTTCCTGTTTATGAACAGGATCCAGAGAGATCCTGTTTTTTGTACAGTAGAAGTCTATAGCAACAGGATGCAACAGGATAGGCAATGTTGTTGCATCCCATTTTAAAAGTACCCTTTTTCTAATCTTAAAAGAAAGGGAAAAAAACAGCACCCTTTACCAGGATGCAAACATCGGGTGTGAACAGAGCCTACAGGACTGCTCTTCCATCTTAAAAAAAGTAAGTGGTTTTTTTGTGGGATCTCGCAGGGTGAAAAAGCATAGTCTACTACACTATTCAATCCTGCTAAATGAAAGGAACACTGACGTTTACCAGCCGGCCTGAGACCAAAAGGACACTCTTTTGGCCTCCGTCAGGCTAATGGAGCCCTATGGACACGTTTAGCGTATATGTCAGGAGCTTTCATGACGTGCACACTAAACATAGGGCATAAATGCATACCTCCCAACTTTCAAGTATCAAGTAAAGAGGGACAATTTACTGTGTGGTAAAAATTGTTATTTTAAGCCATGCCTCTAATCTCACCCAATCCCCACCCTTACACACCTGGTTCAGCCCACACAGTATCATGCTCCCATAGTGCCTCCCACACAGTATAATGCCAAATAGCTGACCCCACACAGTATAATGCCCTCTAGCTGCCCCCACACAGTATAATGCCCTCTAGCTGCCACCATACAGTATAATGCCCTCATAGCTGTCATACAGTATAATGCCCCCATAGATGCACCCATACAGTATAAAGCCCACACAGATGCCCCCATACAGTATAATGCCCACAGATTCTCCCATGCAGTATAATGCCCACACAGATGCCCCCATACAGTATAATGCCCACATATGCCCCATGCAGTATAATGCCCAAACAAATTCACCTATACAGCATAATGGCCAATAGCTGCCCCCATACAGCATAATTACCCCATAGCTGCCCCGATACAGCATAATGCCCCCATAGCTTCCCCCATACAGTATAATGCCCCCATAGCTACCCCCATACAGTATAATGCCCCCATAGCTGCCCCATGCAATATAATGCCCCATAGCTGCCCCCATACAGTATAATGCCCCATAGCTGCCCCATACAGCTTAATGACCCCATAGCTGCCCCCGTACAGTATAATGCCCCATAGCTGCCCTTATACAGTATAATGCCCCCGTAGCTGCCCTTATACAGTAAAATGCCCTATATCAGTCCCATACTGTAGAATGCCCCCACAGCTGCCCCATACAGTATAATGCCCCTATAGCTTCCCCCATACAGTATAATGCCCTCTTAACTGCCACCATACGGTATAATGCCCCCACAGCTGCCACCATGCAGTATAATGCCTCCATAGCTGCCACCATACAGTATAATGCCCCCCTGGGCCTCAATGAACAAATTTCATATGCATGCTTTCTTTGACATTATGAGGGCGCATTACCAGTGGAATATATTAGCAATTTTGTATAACTGTATGATTGACTATTTTATATTTCATATTCTATCTGTCAATGAAGCACCCCGTTATATTGGGATGGAAACATCTATGGTGACAGGTGTACCATTTGTATAACATATCTTGAGGCCGTTATAATGATTAGACTGATTAACGTTTTTGTATCTTGGACATTGAGAGATGCAATTCATTGAATATCAGTCTAATAAATGTGAGGGCGCTAATCTACTTTATTTTACTTTACTTATCATGGGAGGTTCATATCTATCCAGTGGATAATCCCCTTGATAACGGGACCGTAATGGATGGGGCCTGTTCCTGTCAGCATGTTTATGTTTGGATTGGTTGCCATGACGAATGGACGCCAACACGTAGGGAATACCCTAGAGAGTGCTTACCGTATATGTGGATCGCACTCTGTGTGATATGAGAACATCGTCACAGAGAGTGTAAGGCTGTAAGGAGAATGATGCTCTATTTTTTGGATTGCTTTAAAGTGCATCTAGTATTATATCCCCACGAGAATAATTGATCCGCTTCATGGATCTCCGAGGTTACTAAGGACGCGATGCGTCCAGACTATACCTGATTGGCTGCCGATGTAGAGAGGCGCTCCGCAGTCCTGACAGGTCATGAGTGACGTGTCTGTCTGGGATTGGCGGTTTGCCGTGGGCACGTCATTGCAGGAGGAGAGCTCAGGCCGTTTAAAAGACCGGCACCTCTCCGGCTCGTGTGCGACCATTATATCTCAGTCGTGCACAGGCCGGGAGTTTCTATAAAGCACACAACTGTGCGATCCGGCACAAACAATGTGGAACAATAATTTAACATACTAATAATCCCTGATGATGCCCCACAAACATCGGTGGTGCAGAAACGCGTAGGATTAGTGCGGTATAGCGCAATGAGTAGCGTAGTATAACGCAAATAATTATTGAATTAGTTTGTATCAGCAAAAGTAGGGGTGAGTGAAGGGGTGAATGCAACCTATCACCTTATAGGCTCTGTCTCGGCTGCTGGTTACATAACTTAACTTGTTGTATTTGGCTTTGAAAAGCCGGAGTAGCGCAAGGAGTAGCGTGGTACAGCGCAACAACCATTCAGTTATTTGTATCAGTGAGTATAAAATAAGAGGAGAGAGGGGTCTAGGGGTGAATGATTACTATCACCATATTGGCCACTTCTCTGCTGCTGACCTTATAACTGAGCCTGTTATATTTGGCTGTAGAAGCCCATTTTAATGAATACTTATTAAAATTGTTTTTAATCGTTCCTATCAGGCAGTAAATGTATAATTTAATAAGAACGAAAATAAACCTATCAATTTATACGAATATATACTACATACAGTATAATGCCCCCATAGATGCACCCATACAGTAAAAAGCCCGCACAAATGCCCCCATACAGTATAATACCCACGTTGATTCTCCCATGTAGTATAATGCCCACACAGATGCCCCCATACAGTATAATGGCCACAGGTGTACCCATGCAGTATAATGCCCAAACAAATTCCCCCATACAACATAATGCCCAATAGCTGCCCACATACAGCATAATGCACCTATAGCTGCTATAATGCACCATACAGTATAATGCCCACAGATGCCCCCATACAGTATAATGCCCCCATAGCTGCCCCATACAGTATAATGCCCCCATAGCTTCCCCATACAGTATAATGCTCCGTAAATGCCCCATACAGCTTAATGATGCCTTAGCTGCCCCCATACAGTATAATGTCCCCACAGCGGCCTTTATACTGTAGAATTCCCCCACAGCTGCCCCATACAGTATAATGGCACTATAACTTATGACCGAAATCCCATTGAAAACCTATGGATCCGTTTGAAAAAGAAAGAAAACGAAAATCCCACAAACTGACGTTTGAACAAGATTGTCGTGGGCAGGTAACTGTCCTTGACTTCATGTGCGAAAAGAGCATAGTCCTGGTGACGCAGGCCTCATCTCCCGGTCTCAACTCGTTAAGGCTGTGTTCACATCTGTGTTCGGCATTCCGTTGTTTTGCTCTATCAGAGCAGAACAATGAAAATGCTGAAAGCACAGCTTCTGTTAAACAACAGAAACAAAGGGCACCTGATGGAACCCATTGACTTTAATGAGTTCCATCGGGTTTCTGTCGGTGTGTCTGTGGTTTTAAGATGAAAAAATGCCAGAAAATCATTTGAAATGCATGGCCTTTTTAAATTTCGTTCATTCATGCAGTTTAAAACGCCAGACAAAAACCCTGTGTGAAGGAGGCCTAAAACTGTAAATGGGCAAACTAGGAACTTACTAGGGGCAGCAACTGCCAGCAACCATCATAGAAATGTTTATCAATAAAATTCAAATATGTAGGACAAATTCCCCCATAGAGCACATATTATGGCCCGGCTACATTGAATCAAATACATTACCACAAGTGAAATGCATTTAATACCCAGGGCCGCCATCAGGGGGGTATTAGGGGTACTTCTGTAAGGGGCCCGGCCAACCCTAATTGAAAGGGGGGCACGGCCACTGCCACGACTTGCATTTGGTAGAAAAAACAGGCCCCTGCAATGTGGTCTGTTCTTTTCACCAAAGTAATGTCGTGAGCTGTGGGGCCCCCTCTCGTCGTGGGGGCCGTCAAACACCGCCCGCTCGTGCGTAACCGGAGTGCCCACCCGCGAACGAGACACCGACGGGCACACAAGGACAGCGACGCAGAGACAGCTTACCTGGGCCGCCTCCTCCTCCTCCTAAGCCTCGTCCTCCTCCTCCTAAGCCTCGTCTTCCTCCTCCTAAGCCTCGTCCTCCTCCTCCTCCTAAGACTCGTCCTCATCCTCCTCCTAAGCCTCGTCCTCCTCCTAAGCCTCGTTCTCCTCCTCCTCCTAAGCCTCGTCCTCTTTCGTCCTCCTCCTCCTCCTAAGCCTCCTCCTAAGCCTCCTCCTCCTCCACCTCCTAAGCCTCGGCCTCCTCCTCGGCCTCCTCCGCCGCCTCGTCCTCCTCTGCCTCCTAAGCCTCATCCTCCTCCTAAGCCTCGTCCTCCTCCACCTCCTAAGCCTCGGCCTCCTCCGCCGCCTCGTCCTCCTCTGCCTCCTAAGCCTCGTCCTCCTCCGCCTCGTCCTCCTCCGCCTCCTAAGCCTCGTCCTCCTCCGCCTCGTCCTCCTAAGCCTCCTCCTCCTAAGCCTCGTCCTCCTCCGCCTCGTCCTCCTCCACCTCCTAAGCCTCGTCCTCCTCCGCCTCCTAAGCCTCGTCCTCCTCCTCCGCCTCGTCCTGTTCCTCCTCCGCCTCGTCCTCCTCCGCCTCGTCCTCCTCCGCCTCCTAAGCCTCGTCCTCCTCCGCCTCGTCCTCCTCCGCCTCGTCCTCCTCCGCCTCGTCCTCCTAAGCCTCCTCCGCCGCCTTGTCCTCCTCATCCGCCTCGTCCTCCTCTGCCTCGTCCTCCTCCGCCTCCTAAGCCGCCTCCTCCTCCGCCTCGTCTTCCTCCGCCTCGTCTTCCTCCGCCTCGTCTTCCTCCGTCTCGTCTACATCCGCATCGTCTTCCTCCACCTCGTCCTCCGCCTCCTCCTCCGCGTAGCTGCGTAAGGAGAAGGGGAGGAGTCCAAATGTAGCGCGGCGGCAGGCGTTCTACAATCCACGCCATTTTCTGGAGCCTCGCTGGCAGTGAAGGACTGGACGTCTGGACCGAAGACATCGCCTGGAAGACATCGCCTGACAACGAGGACTGGAGTGGGAGCCAGCAGCTCTTCTGACACAGTGAGTAAAGTGTCTCAAAGTGCTGATTATGTATGGCCCTGTTCACACAGTGTATTTTGCAGGCAGAAAAAATCTGTCTCAATATTCCTTAAAGAATTTTGAGGCAGATTTTGACCTGCCCACACTATCTTGCCTATCTGCCCACACTATCTTGCCTGCGGCGATTGAGGACAGCAGACAAAAAACGCAGCGAAAAATGCATTTTCTGCCTCCTATTGATTTCGATGGGAGGTCAGAGGCGGAACCGCGGCAAGAAAGGACGTGCTGCTTTTTATTTTTTCCGCGACTGGCTCCCATTGATTTCAGATTAAATCAATGGGAGGCGGTTTTGGATGTTTTTTGGCCCTGATTCCGACGCAGTGCCGAGTCAATATCAAGGCCCAAAAACTCTGTGAACTGGGCCTTATTGTTAGGGTAGGAACACACTAGGCGTGAACACTGCGGATTTTATGCAACACGTTTTATTGCGGAAAATCCGCAGCGTATTACAGTCGCAGCAGAGTGGATGAGATTTGAACAAATCTCATCCACACGCTGCAAAAAAAGTTGACCTGGAGTGTGTTTTTTTAAGCCGCAGCATGTCAATTTATGCTGCAGAATCGCTGCTCCTCTGTTGCGGAAATGCTGCGGTTCTGCCGCAAAAATCACAAATGAGAAAAAAAAAGGTATTTTTTTTAATTTATAAAAAAGTTTAGACTTGCCCCGGCCGTAGTCCTGGTGATGCGATCCTCTATTCTTAGCGCAGCCCAGCCTCCTGTCATGACGTTTCATCCCATGTGACTGCTGCAGCGGTCACATGGTCTACAGCGTCATCCCAGGAGGCGGGGCTTCATTCAGAAGAGAGAGACGCGTCGCCTAAACTACGGCCGGGGCAAGTCTAAACTTTTTTTTCCCTGCAGGATTCCCGCAGCGGACATGCCTCACGAAACCTGCACCACTATTTGGTGCGGTTTTGCTGGCGGAATTCCCTGCGGCTACCGGGGCGGATAAGCTGTGTAGTTTTACTCAGCATATCCGCCTAGTGTGTTCCTACTCTTATGATGTGCTCCTGGGAGCTGCTGCCTGTCTCTAAATAGGCAGTTGGTTCAGTAGAATTTGCAATTATTTTTTTCTGTGAACCAGCTTAAAAAAATACAAAACTTGAGGCTGCTGGATTCACACGAGCATGTTCGGTCCGTAAAGGACGGAACATATTTTGGCCGCCAGTCCCGGACCGAACACAGTGCAGGGAGCCGGGCTCCCAGCATCATAGTTATGTACGACGCTAGGAGTCCCTGCCTCTCCATGGAACTACTGTCCCGTACTGAAAACATGATTACAGTACGGGACAGTTGTCCTGCAGTGAGGCAGGGACTCCTAGCGTCGTACATAACTATGATGCTAGGAGCCCGGCTCCCTGCACTGTGTTCGGTCCGGGACTTGCGGCCGAAATACGTTCGTGTGGCGCAGCACAATGTAGTTACATCCTCAGGATAGGCCATCAATAGCTGATGGGTCGGTTCGAGCGCTGCTTCCTCTTCATTTCTACTTGCTCACTGTGAATCGTCGTCACGGATGTAGCGCCGATTCACAGTATTGCAGCCTTCTCACAATGAAGTGAATGTGAGGAGGCTGCAATACTCTGAATTGCACTACATCTGTGTCGACGATTCTCAGAGAGCAAGTAGAAATGAAGGGGTAGCATGATATAGTGCTGGACGGAGTACCGTTAACAGGCGGTGCCACGGTAGGGGGGCCAGAAAATGTAGCTGTATGGGGCCCTGAAATTCCTGATGGCGGCCCTGTTAATACCAATACTTGTGTAAACATGTTTCACTGTGGCATAGCCTGGCAGTGAAAGAGTCTTTTGCTGCCCAGTGTATATTTTGGTTTGGACAGACGTCACTGCTAGGCACCTGCAGATACAGAACACATTCCACTGCAAGTCTGGCCATGGCAGAGAAAACAGTGAAGCTAATAAGTAAATACTAAATCGAGTCCTTGTAAGGCCTGGATCACACTCACACACAGTTTTGGTGCAGTTTTTGACTCCGTTTTTTTTTTTAGCCAAAGCTAGAATTGGATCCAAAAGGAAGGAAAAGTATAAATAAAGGACATCTAATGGAGCCTCCAACTGAGATATGAGCAGGCCCTAAAAACTGCATAAGGGTTTGACCACAAGCAACGGAATTTCTGCAGAAAATTTCTGCAGCATTTTCGTTGAAACTAGCAGACAATCCGCTGCGTAAAAACCACACCATTTCCTGCGATTTTTTCCTGTGGAAAATAGTGCGGATTTTGCTGCATTTTCTTCAATGCTGGGAGAAGGTGATATCGCCTCAGAAAAACGCAGCAATTCAGTCCACTTTCCGCAGCAGGAATTGACATGCTGCAGTATGAAAAAATATGTAAATTTCTGTTCAGAACTTTTACGCACCGTGTGGATGAGATTTGCGGATGAGATCTCACCCACTTTGCTGTTATTGTGTTCTGCTGCGTATTTTCCGTCTGCAATTCTGGATGGAAAATACGCAATTCTATTATGTGTGGACAAGCCCTTAAACGGCGTGTGCGATCCTGGACTAAAAGTAAAAAGCAGGGAAAGGAAGCTGGTATGGATTTCTTGAAAGTGTCGCGTCATAGTCACGGCAACTTGCAGGTTGCAATGCGGCCACATTCACTTTCATTACTTGTGATGCAGGCAGTGTGACACAGCTATCTTTGGCCGTACGACCTGTATTGGATTACTAGGATGCCGATAATATAGGTGATCTTTTGGTTTCAATGTTGACATATGTAGAAGGTTATATATTATTTTGAAACATGACCCCCACAATATGACATACTTTTGATATTTTCATACTGTTTTTAATATTTTATGTACGAACATATTATCTGTCATGATAACCCCTCCTTTTCCGTTTTTTATTATTTAAAATGGCCACCATTGTAACCTGATGTACCGGATGTAAGTCTCCTTAATTACGAAACGTTGAGTGAGCTCTATTATATTTGTTTACTTGTGCAAGTAATAAAATTATTAATAAATATAGACTTCGGGGGGATTCACACGAGCGTGTATTCGGTCCGTGCGGGCCGCGTGGTTTTCACGCGGCACGCATGGACCAATACTAGTCTATGGGGCAGTACAGACAGTCCGTGCTTTTTGCGCAGCGTTTGTCTGCTGCGCAAAAAGCGCGACAGGTTCAATAACTCTGCGTATTTCGCGTATCACGCACCCATTGAAGTCAATGGGTGTGTGAAAATCACGCGCACCACACGGAAGCACTTCCGTGGGACGAGCGTGATTCGCGCAACAGCAGTGAAAAGGATGAATGAAAACAGAAAAGCACCACGTGCTTTTCTGTTTCCGAACATCCAAACGGAGTGTCTTTGCGATGAGCGAAGCCGGACAAGCGTACCGAACTTCACCGGGTTCGGCCAAACTCGTTTTGGCCGAACCCGGCAAAAAAATTATCGGTACGCGACGTCAGGAGATAGTCACTGTCCATGGTGCTGAAAGAGTTAAACTGTTTCAGCACCATGGACCGTGACTTCCGATCCCAATATACATGAACCTGTAGAAAAAAAAACGAAGTTTTGACTTACCGCTAACTCCCGGCTTCTTCCTCCAGTCTGACCTCCCGGGATGACAATTAAGTCCAAGTGACAGCTCCAGCCAATCACAGGCCAAGCACAGGCTGCAGCGGTCACATGGACTGGCGCGTCATCCAGGTAGGTGGGGCCCGATGTCAAGAGAGGCGCGTCACCAAGGACGCGTCACCAAGGACGCGTCACCAAGGCAACGGCCGGGAAGTTCTCGGTAAGTACGAACTTTTTCTTTTTTTTCTACAGGTTTTGCGATATTGTGCTCGGCATTCACTGTCGAGGGTGCTGAAAGAGTTAGCTCTTTCAGCACCTTGGACAGTGACGGCCATCGACTAGCCTCATCTCTATGATGGCGGCTGCGCGAAAATCACGCAGCCGCGCATCAGACACGGATGACACACGCAGCTGTCAAATGGTTTTTGCGCGCGCAAAACGCTGCGTTGTTTGCGCGCGCAAAAACGCAACGCTCGTGTGAATCTGCCCTTCATCTGGTGTATTTTGTAATCAAATCAAGTGTCAGCTACATATGTCAATGACACGGTTAACTTTTCTTTGTGCCTCATTGAGAATTGCTGGTTCGCGGTGACAATTTATATTGGAGGTTTTCACGGTGAACTGTGTAAGCTTCAGTAAAATTACTTAATAATACACTAACAAAGAAAGGGGTGTCACAGGACACAGAGCAGTAAATGTAGGGGATATAATGGGTGCAAGCCTCATAGGAACCTGATCCAGAGTCCCACAGTAGAGTCCAAACACAAGACAAGGCAGCACTTCCAAAAATTCAATAAATTCCCCAGATTTTTGGAAGTGCTGCCTTGTCTCTCGTGTTTGGACTTTAATAATACACTGACCCACCTGTGTTCATTCATCCTGGAGGCAGCTTGGAAACCCCCTACCTCAGGCAAAGGTTTCATATTTTTCTATTCAGTCCACCTGCATGTCTCTTGTAAGATTCGCCAATTAATCATTTAGCACAGTGGTGCTCACCCCTTGCCCTGTGGTCTCCTCAGTACTGCACATCTGATGATCTGATCTGCATCAACCTGGCTAAACCCGAGTTGAATCCATTTTTGCTTTTGTTTGTGCCTTCAATTTTATGTAGAGGCACACAAAAAAAATATTTTCCTGACATCTTTCAAAAAATGCTACAAATGCTGCAGCAAAAATGCCTTGTATTAAAACACATTTTAAGGTCCAGTCCAGTTCCATTTATGTGCCTTTGTGTTGAACCCATTTATATATAGAAGTTGATTACACATAAAATTGTCCTTCAATCTCTGCTAAAACTATATGTATATAAACACAGGGCTGCCATCAAGGCAGTACCCGGGCCCATATTTGTCATTAGGCACTGGGGGTCCAGTGCTTAGGGCATCCAGTAGGAAGGGGGGGGGGGGGGGCTGCAGGAGCGTTCTTTTTTCTTAAAGTAAATTAAATGTGACCTGATTGATCGGCAGTCAGGTCACTCACATGAAGGGGTTGGCGGTGTCGCAGGGCAGAACATCTGCTAGCGCTCTATCCAGGTACTCTCACTCTATGGAAGCTCCTGATATTACTGTCCATATATGGTCAATGATTTCAGGAGCATCCCTTGTGCTGGAGTCCCCAGGCAGAGCATCAGCTAGTGCACTGCCCGGGGACACCAGCATTACTCCTGATGTCACTGTCCATATATGGACAGTGACATCAATGAGCTTTTCCAGGGTTAGAGTCTTTGGGCAGAGGCTCTATTAGCGCTCTGTCTGGGGATTCTGACATCACTGTCCATATGCGGGGACTCCAGCACTGCTCCTATTGTCACTGTCCATATATGCCCGGGGACTCGAGCCCTGCACCTATTGTGACTGTCCATATATGGACAGTAGAGTAGGGAAACAAAAAGGGAAAAAAAGAAAGACACAGGCACTTCTCTAAGGTAATATCGTAGGGATGTATGGACAGCTAGACTGGAGAGTGTGTAAACGAGAGGTTCTATATACACTCACCTTCTGTGGTTGTGCAAGGTAGTCGGCACAACTCAATTTTGAAACATGTTGAGTGCATGGACTCAGTTGGTTTGTAGTGTGCAGGCCTTCAGAGCAGGCATCGGTGGCTGGTAAGAAACAGTAGTATCCGATGAAAAGGCGATTCCAAACAAAGTTCAAGAAGGGTCACTCCTCCGTGAAGGCGCTCCTGCACAAGTACATTTTCCAGAGAGGCTCGTGTTAGAGCAACTCCACAGTTAACAAAATAAAATAATTTATTTGTTTAAAATGACATACATGTGTATGGAACAACATGCAGACACAACGCCACACAGTTCGACCTAGTACCTAGTTCTTCATCAAGCATGTCTGATGAACAAGGAATCATATATGGACAGTGATGTCTAGAGTTTCCCAGGGCCGTAGTCCCGTGGGCAGAGACTCTACTAGCCCTTTTTTTTCCCCAGAGGATCCAGACTCTGTGGAATCCCCTGACATCACTGTCCAAATATAGACGGTGACGTCAAGAGCTTTCCCTAGACAGGAGTCCCAGGGCAGAGCCTCTACTAGCACTCTGTCCTGGGAATCCAGCACTTCCCCAGATGTCACTGTCCATATATGGACAGTGACGTCAGGAGTTTCCTATCGCTGGAGTCCCTAAGCAGAGCATCAGATAGCACTCTGCCCGGGGACTCCAGCACTGCTCCTGACGACACTGTCCATATATGTACAGTGATGTCAGGAGCTCCCCGAGGTATACGTAACATGTGACGGATGCCATACAGTGGCATCCGTCACCTATAGGCTTCCATGTAATAAAGCCCTGTTCTCATCTGCATTGGAGGCTCCGTTAGGGACCTCCGTAGCAGATCAGGTAGAGATTACCGGAAACAGTAGCGCAGCATTGGTGGTGCATAACCGTTGCTTCGGGTTCTATTCCTCTGATGGAGCAGAACAATGGAATGACCCGACACGCATGTGAACAGGGCCTAAACGTATACAGTGTGGCATAGATTTTTCCTGGGATCTTTTAGAATGCAATAGCGTAGTCTTCTACTCTAATCCATACTTCAAAAAAAGTTATACAGATGTACATTAGCCCAAAGGAGGCAAAAAGGACACTCTTGGTTTCCGTCATGATAATGGAGCCCTATGAACACATTTATTGTGTACGTCTGGAGCTTTCCCGACCAACAAGATAAACATAAGAGCAATAACGTGATGTGAATAGGGCCCAACCTGGTTATTAGCGATTGTTTACCTAGTTTTGAAAGTAGGTGAATGACCGCTAATAACTGCTAGTGCAGGAACGCCTTTGTATCTGGAGCAGTCTCCGCACTAGGTTTTTAAATAGTGCAAGCACCTGAGTTTCACCAAAATTCTGGCACATCTTGAGTGATCCTGTGCCCCTAACAAGCATCAGTAAATTAAGCAGTGACAGCTCTAAGCTGTCATTGGTTAGTTTACACCACGTGGTACCCGGTTATCTCAGTTCAATGTCCTACTTTTAAAAGTAGGCCAATCAACTGAGGTAACCTTGAACCACATGATGCAAACTAACCAACGATAGTTTAGAGCTGTCACTGCTTAGATAATAAGGAAAGTTATGCCACGCTGAATGCACTTGGGCATGCAAATCATCAAGATTGGCTGCCGGCAGCTCCCTTTGCAATTACTAACCAATGATGTCCCAGATGTGCTCGATGAGAGACAAGTTCAGAGACGCTGCGGGGCGTGGTAGCACGTTTAGGCCACGCAGGCTGAACACAGTAGCATCAACATGTGGTCTAGCGTTGTCCTGTTGAAAAAACGGCTTCTGGGAGACTTTGGAGAAATGGCCGGACCAATGGTACCACGACCAAATCAATGTAATGCCGAGCTGTTAGTGTACCTGAAATGAAGACTAGGGGGGTCCGGCTACCATACATTATGCCACCCCACACCATAATCCTGGGAGAAGGACCGGCGCGACGTTCCCTTGTAAAGGCCTTTTCATGGCGTTGTACACGTGGTCTCCAGACCAACCTCTGGCTATCATTGCGGCCGAGACGAAAGCGGGACTCATCGCAGAAGTGGATAGACCTCCATTCCAGCCTTCATTGTCGTCTTGCTGTGCACCATCATAGCCTTTGAGAGCGGTGTATTGTGATCAATAAAACACATGTAGCTGGATGTCTGTCTCGTGCAAATGCCTTCTGATGGTTTGTGTTGACACTGGTTGCCACCCTAAGCTTGGGATGTGACGTCCAATTTCACTTGCAGTACAGAATGGATCACTATGCACCATTCTCCCAATCAGACGATCCGCCCGTGCAGATGTTCTCCTCCGCACACCTTTTGCTGTCTTTCCTGTTCATTGTCGTTCTCCCAACCTCTGGCACACGCAACGTTGAACACTGCTGACATCTTGGCCTTGGCGTGTAGCGATCTGCCGAAGTGATAAACCAAGGTCTCTCAGTTTAAGGATTCTGCCCCTCTCAATTTGTGACAAGTGGCAATAACTGGCATGTCGATGAACAGGAGGCATCGCAGAATCATCCCGTACCACATGTTCTCACTATGGCTTTTATGCCCCTCCGACATGTCGCAGATTGAAAATGTGATAATTTGCAGATCTTGGCGACACCTGCTACTTCCTCGATTTGCATAACCATATGACTTGCCCTTCTTTATGTTGCAATTTCAATGTTGATAAGTGTAGTATATGAAGCATGTGATGTTGTAAATAACCAGGCTGAAAGAGCAAAGCTGGCAAATTCTGTCTCTGGTCACACTGGCTTCATGGGATCAATACAGAATCTAAGGGTATATTCACACGGCCTATTTACGGACGTAATTCGGGCGTTTTTGCCCCGAATTACGTCCGAAAATAGCGCCTCAATAGCGCTGACAAACATCTGCCCATTGAAAGCAATGGGCAGACGTTTGTCTGTTCACACGAGGCGTAATTTACTCGCCGCTGTCAAAAGACGGCGCGTAAATAGACGCCCGCGTCAAAGAAGTGACCTGTCACTTCTTTGGCCGTAATTGGAGCCGTTATTCAATGACTCCAATGAATAGCAGCGCCAATTACGCCCGTAATTGACGCGGCGTTCAAGCGCCTGCACATGCCGTTACGGCTGATATTACGGGGATGTTTTCAGGCTGAAACATCCCCGTAATTTCAGCCGTAACGGACGCCCTCGTGTGAACATACCCTAAGACGGATATGAGAGATCTGTTTTGCAATAGGTCTTAACAGATCCCATTGCCTTAGGGTATGTGCACACGTAGTGACCAAAAACGTCTGAAAATCCAGAGCTCTTTTCAAGGGAAAACAGACCCTGCTTTTCAGACGTTTTTTGACCAACTCGCATTTTTCGCGGCGTTTTTCGCGCCGTTTTCGCGGCATTTTTTACGTCCGTTTTTGGAGCTGTTTTCATTGGAGTCTATGAGAAAACAGCTCCAAAAACGTCCAAAGAAGTGTCCTGCACTTCTTTTGACGAAGGTGTATTTTTACGCGTCTTCGTTTGACAGCTGTCAAACGACGACGCGTAAATAACAGGTCGTCTGCACAGTACGTCGGCAAACCCATTCAAATGAATGGGCAGATGTTTGCCGACGTATTGTAGCCCTATTTTCAGACGTAAAACGAGGCATAATACGCCTCGTTTACGTCTGAAAATAGGTCGTGTGAACCCAGCCTTATGATGAGTCTGTCAGGTTTCCTTTTCTTTTTTTAAATGGGTAGGTTAGCGCCCCTTAGAACATTTATACACCTGTATCAGTGTTACCAATTATGCTATGAATAATGGTCCATTCACACGTTATGGTTGAGGTGCAATAAGAACCGCATGGAAAAACGCATTTGAAAACTGCATGTGTTTTTAATGCAATTTGGTGCAGTTTTTGGTGTAGTTGTGTTTGTTTACTATAACTGCATAAAAAAAAATATATAAAAAAAACACATTAAGTTCAAACCGTCTCTCTACAACGTGTGAAGGGACCCTAACACCTCATGCACATGACCGTGTGCGCCGGCCGAGTCCCATCAGTGAGCCGTGGAAAGATAGAACATTTACTATCTTTCCTCGAATTGGAGACTCGGATCATTTTCCCCGTACTTGATTCACCCGCTAAAGTGAATGGGTCCGTGAAGACTATCGGGTGCCACTCGGTCGCGTGCATGAGGCGTGAGGGCATTTTTGACTGAAACACAAAAGTGGTGTATTTGCTGTTTTTTGCACCCAGTTTCCAAATAAATATATGGACCTGATGCTGGATTATCCTTAAACATTGTGAAGTCTTGCTGAGGTTTGTGGTGCCACGCCACTTCCATGCACAGAGAAGGTTTGGTACGATAAGAACTGCATTTACTAAGGCGGGATTCACACAACCGGGTCCCGCCCGAGCCCGAGTGTCGGCCGGTAAAATCGGCCATTTTGCCCGGCTGGTTTGCATAAAGTTTTGCATCCGTTCCGGGCCGGGCAGATCTGGACAGTGACATCAGCGGCAACTCCTGAAGGGGAATCCCCATGTGTTCGGGGATTCCGCTTCAGGAGTTTCCCCTGATGTCACTGCCCAGATATGAACAAAGACATCAAGCGCTCTGTCCAGGAGCGGAATCCCCGAAAACACTGGGATTCCGCTCCTTCAAGGAGCTAAAGTGCGGCTAGCACATAGCAGAGCGGGGAGATACCTCCCCGCTCTGCTATAGTGGCGTCGCTACAGTAGTAGCAGCCGCAGCAGCTGTTAGTGGCGCCATCGAAGGTGTCGCCGGGCCAGGGCGCTTTTAAAACAAGCAGGGGAAGGGAGCCAGCGCAGTGCTTCCTTCCACCTGCTGTACACCCTGGCCCTGCCACACAGTGTAGCGTACAGCCATTCGTCCGAATGGCATCAACTCCTCCTCCTCACATGCACTCTGCGCTGTGAGGAGGAGGAGATAGAGCTCAAATGCCGGAAAACTCGGCCATCACTCGGGACACATCCCGGTGATGGCCGTGTATTACCCGGCCCCATAGACTTCTATGGGAGCCGGGCGGCCGGGTACCCGGCCGAAAATAGAGCATGTCCTATTTTTTGACTGTCGGTTTTCCCGGCCGTCAAAAAATCGGTCATGTGAATAGCCCCATTAGGGGTCTATTATTCCTAATGCAGCCGGGTGCCGGCCGATTTATGAACGGCTGGCACTTGGCCGGGAAACCCTGCCGTGTGAATGAGGCCGTGTGAATGAGGCCTAAGGTTGGCGTGTTGGTTTACTTATGTAATTGAGTTACAAAGTATTCAATCTATCAAGAACAAGAGTGAAGAATAACAAATAATACCTGTACACTATTCAGCCCACCCTAAGTACATAAAGCAGAGACAGCAAAGATAAACATGCTAGTTATGTACAGCCAACTCATGGTCCCCATCAAATACTGTAATATTCAATGCAACAACCTTTTAATTGCTTAGGATTTATGTGTATGTGCATATACATGGCCATATTTGTGTCACTGGCATTCATGAATACTAGGGTGCAGTCACACGCGGAAGATTTTGTTGCAGAAATTTCTGTGACTGAAAATCGGTTCCATTCATTCTGCAGCAAGAACATGGATTTCTGCAAGTTCTATTTAATTGAATGGAACTGATTTTCAGTCGCCAAAATTTCTGCCACGTTTGACTGCACCTAAAGTCGACTGTAATTATAACAAAATCTTAAAAGAGTTATACAAGATTAGAAAAACATGGCTGCTTATTCTAGTATTGCAGCTCAGCTACACAACACATAGACAGACAGGTGTGGTACTCTATTTGGAAGAAAGCAGACATGTTTTTCTAATCCTGTACTAGACGTTTAAAAAAAGAGGACCTGTCACCTCTCCTGACATGTCTATTTTAGTAAATACTTGTTTTCATAATAAAATAACAATTATTTTCTTAGAACTGTGTTGTGTTGTTCCTCTGTTATTCCTCTTGGAAATTTACAAATAGACATTATTCCCCTTGTCAATAGGGTGTTGTCCATGCATAGTCTGACACGGTCAGCACTCAGGCCATGTAGAGGACACATCAATTTGTTCATACATTTCCAGGTGGAATATCACAGCCCAGAGTTCTAAAAAAGTGCTCTCAAGTCACTTTTCTTGCTTAGGGGTCACCTTTAGGACTCATTCTGACGGCAGTATTTATTTGCTCCCAATGGGAAATACACCGTATAGTTTATACAAGGAGTATTTTTACACAGCTGAATTAAAAAACACCTAGTAAAAATACGCTTTGTAAAAAAGAAGCAACTTGTTTAACCTCTTCCCGCGCTGCGCCGCAATAGTACGTCCTGCAGCGGGGTTAGTTCCCGCATCCAGACGTACTATTGCGGAGTAGTTCCCGGCGCACACTCTCCTAACGGACAGTGTCCGGGAACCGGGAGGTCAGCTGTCCCTGACAGCTGACACTCCAGCCTTGCCGGTCAGCGGACCATCGCCGCTGATTTAGGCAATTAACCCCATAAATGCGGCGACGGATTGCCGTCGCCGCATTTAAGGGGTTTAAAGCACATCGGCAGCCCCCACGAAGTGATCGTGGGGGCTACAGATGCTTGTCACGGCAATCGGAGGTCAGACAATGACCTCCGGGTTGCCATGTACGGAAGCCTCGGAGGAGCAGCCTCCACCGGTCCTCCGAGGCTTCCTGTCAGTGTGACTGTCACGTCACAATGACAGTTGGAGTACATTACACTACGTGTGTAGTGTAATGTACTCTAGCAGCGATCAAAGCTGCAAGTCTAAGTGTCCCCTAGTGGGACAAGTGAAAAAAGTAAAAAAAAAGAATAAAAATGTTTTAAAAAAAGTGTAAAAATAAAAGTTATAAGTTATATAAACAAACACTGCATTTTTTTCCTATAATAAGTCTTTCACTATAGGAAAAAAATGAACACGTTAAAAAAAAGTACACATATTTGGTATCCCCGCGTTCGTAACGACCCCAACTATAAAACTATAATGTTATTTTTCCCGCACGATGAACACCCCAAAAAAAATCAATAAAAAACTACACCAGAATCGCTATTTTTTGGTCACCACCCCTCCCAAAATAGAGAATAAAAAAAGATCAAAAAGTCGCATGTACCCGAAAATAATACCGCTCTTACACAGCTTTTTTGACTGAAAAATAAAAAAGTTACGCCTTTGACACAGAAAATAAATAATTTTATAAAAAAGTGATTTTATTGCGCAAACGCTGCAGAACATAAAAAAACCCTATATACATGTGGTATCGCCGTAATTGTACCGACCCGCAGAATAAAATATAATGGTCATTTATAGTGCACGGTGAACGCCGCAAAAAATAAACTAAAAAACATTGTCAGAATTGCTTGTTTTTGGTAACCCGGCTTGCAAAAAAATTTAATAAAAAGTGATCAAAAAAATCGCATGTATCCCAAAATGGTACCAATGAAAAGTACAGATTGTCCCGCAACAAATAAGCCCTCACGCAGCTCCGGTGGTGAAAAAATAAAGAAGTTCTGGCTCCCAGGAATATGGCGATGCAAAATGTGCAGTGTTTTCTAAAAGCGGGTAAAATCCGACACCATTTATCAGTGCGACACCGGCCACACATCTATGAATTATTATTTCTTTACCGCATTTTTATACCCTCTTATAAGTGCCCTGATGTTCTCCGCACAGATTACATATGCCCCCACATTATAAACTGAAATACCAGCGAAACCTAAAACAGAAAAACTACCAAGCAAAATCTGCGCTCCAAAGGCAAAATGGCGTCCCTCCCTTCTGAGCCCTGCAGCGTGCCCAAACAGCTGTTTGCGTCCACATATATGGCATCGCCATCCCCGGGAGAACCTGCTTAACGTTTTATGAGGTATTTGTCTTCAGGGGCACAAACTGGGCACGACATATGCACTAAAATGGCATATCAGTGGAAAATTGCAATATTCACACCATCCGCTGTGCATTAACCCCTTTGAGCACTATGACTTAATAGCACGTCATGGTGCGGGGGTTGATGTATGGAGCGGGCTCACGTGCTGAGCCAGCTCCATACACTGCGGGTGTCGGCTGTGTATTACAGCTGACACCCGGGACTAACGGACAGGAACAGCGATCACGCTGTTACAGGAGTCTCTAAAATAACAATATACTGCAATACATTAGTATTGAAGCATATTGTACCCGCGGATCCAATGATTGCTGGTACAAGTCCCCTAAGGGGACTAATAAAATGTGTAGAAAAATTAAAGTTATTAGTAGTGAGAAAGAATAAAGTTTAGTTAAAAAAAAAAACCTTTTCCCATTTTTCTTCAAAAGTAATGTAAAAAAATAAACAGAATTGTTATCGCTACGTCCGTAAAAGGCCGAACTATTACAATATACCATTATTTAACTCGCACGGTGAACACCGTAAAAAACGTAAATAATTTAAACCACCAAAATCGCTGTAGTTTTCGTTTTTACCGCACGGCGAAAGCTTTAAAAACGAAAAGCCCAAAAAATGGAATCAGATTTTCTTCCTATATTTTCCTATTTTTTTTTCAGTTTCCCAGTACTTTTTATGGCACTTTAAATGGTATCAATAGAAACTACAATTCCTCCCGCAAGAAATAAGCCCTCACATCACTCTACTGACGGAAAAAGAAAAAAGTTATGGCTCTTGGAAGGCGGGTAGTGAAAAACGAAAATAAGAAAGCAAAAAATGGATCACTCCTGAAAGGGTTAATTCATTTCTAATGAAAAAAATGTATGACCCCATGTGGGATATTTCCGTACCCGGGAGAAATTGCTTTACAAAAATTGGTTGTTTATTTCTCCTTTATCCCTTGTGAAAATGAGAAAATTCAACATTTTAGTGGAAAAAAATTGTGATATTAATTCTCTCCGCCTAATTCTAATAAATTCTGCAAAAGACCCGTGGAGTCTAAATGCTCACTATACCCCTAGAAAAATTCCTTGAGGGGTGTTTCCAAAATGGGGAAACTTGGGGGGCTTCCACTGTTTTGGTCCCTCCAGGGCGTTGCAAAGGCGGCACCGAAAAACAATCCAGCAAAATCCATGCTCCAAAATCCAAATGGCGCTACTTCCCTTCTGAGCGCTGCCATGGGTCCAATCAGCAGTTTATTACCACATATGGGGTAGCGCCGTAATCAGGAGAAAATGCTTTACAAATGTTGTGGTTCTTTTTTCTTTTATTCCTTGTAAAAATGTAACATTTCTATGCTTTTTCAGAAAAAAAGTTGATTTTCATTTTCACAGCCTAATTCCACTAAATTCTGCAAAAAACCTGTGTGGTCAAAATGCTAACTATACCATTAGATAAATTCCTTGAGAGGTGTAGTTTCCAAAATGGGGTCACTTTTGGAGGGTTTCCCCTGTTTTGGTCCCTCCAGGGTGTTGCAAACGCGACATGGAACCGAAAACCAATCCAGCAAAATCCGTGCTCCAAAATCCAAATGGCGCTCCTTCCATTCAGAGCCTTGCTGTGGGTCCAATCAGCAGTTTATTACCACATATGGGATATTGCCGTAATCGGGAGACATTGCTTTACATATGTTGGGGTGCATTTTCTAGATTATCTCTTGTAAATATTAAAAATTTCTATGTTTTTTCAGAAAAAAGTAGATTTTCATTTTTACAGACTAATTCTGATAAATTTAGCGAAAAACCTGTGCTGTCAAAATGCCAACTATACACCTAGATAAATTCCTTGAGGGGTGTAGTTTCCAAAATGGGGTAACTTTTGGGGTGTTTCCACTGTTTTGGCACCACAAGACCTCTTAAAACCTGACAAGGTGCCTCAAATATATTCTAAAAAAAAGGAGGCCCAAAATCCACCAGGTGCTCCTTTTCTGAGGCTGGTGCTTCAGTCCATTATCACACTAGGGCCACATGTGGGATATTTCTAAAAACTGCAGAATCTGGGCAATAAAATATTGAGTTGCATTTCTCTAGTAAAACCTTCTGTGTTACAAATTTTTTTTTATTAGAAATGAATTTCGGCAAAAAAAAAAAAAATTTGTACATTTCACCTCTACTTTTCTTTAATTCCTGTGAAACGCCTAAAGGGTTAAAACACTTTGTGAATGCTGATTCGAATACCTTGAGGGGTGCAGTTTTCAAAATGGTGTGACTTCTGGTGATTTTCTAATATATAAGGCCCTCAAAGCCACCTCAGAACTGAACTGGTCCCTGAAAAAATAGTCCTTTGAAATTTTCTTGAAAATATGAGAAATTGCTGCTAAAGTTCTAAGCCTTGTAATATCCTAGAAAAAAAAAAGGATGTTCAAAAAACGATGCAAACATAAAGTAGACATATGGGAAATGTTAACTAGTAACTATTTTGTGTGGTATTACTATCTGTTTTACAAGCAGATACATTTACATTTAGAAAAATGCTAATTTTTGCAATTTTTTTCTAAATTGTGGTGTTTTTCAGAAATAAATACCAAAATTATCGACAAAATTTTTTCACTAACATAAAGTACAACATGTCACGAGAAAACAATCTCAGAATCGCTTGGATAGGTAAAAGCATTCCAACGTTATTACCGCATAAAGTAACACATGTCAGATTTGAAAAAATTGGCTGGGTCCTGAAGGCCAAAACAGGCTGGGTCTTGAAGGGGTTAACAAGCAGATGTTTCCCATTTTCCATTGACATTTCAAAAACCGAATTGAAAATGCGCCTCAAAATACGCTTGCAAAATAACAAAGACGCTTTGGGTATCAGCCCTAAAAATGCCTGGATTCAGGGGCTGATTTCTCTTCAAATCAGCCTCGTACTTTTCAGCCTGAACATGTGGTTTATTATAGGAGTAGATCATCGCACAAAGCAGCTTTGCATATGCCCTGTGCTTTGTCGTATCCCAAGAAATGACTTTCCAATAGAACTTAAATAAAACACAAATTTAATTGAAACATTCACTAGCTATGCAATATAAAATTAACTGCAAATACTGAGGTGCAAGCAAGAGATTTTGTAAAATAAAATATTAGAATATAAATACCTATGGAGATAAAATTGCAGTGACAGTTTACATATACAGTATAAAAGAGTATCCGGCACACCAAATTCGAAACAAAAGGTAATTTTATTTTTAATGCCAGTGGCATTAAAAACAAAATAAAATTACCTTTTGTTTCAAAATTGGTGTGCCGGATACTCTTTTATACTCATCTTCAGGTTGGGCCCCTATCGGTGCAAAACCCCATCCTTCCACATATCTGGTGCTTTCTGAACCTATACACAGACATATACAGTATGTTACAAATATATATAAAATTATAAAATGTAGTAACACAATGATAATAAAAATAGAATGTAGTAGTAAAAGTTATATAATAAAGTAAAAAAGATTGTATTTCTTTTTGCGGTATGCAGTAGACAATTTATAACAAAATGTACTTGTATACTTCTGGGGCAAAAACCCTTATGTTGATGGTGGATTGGTTGCCAACAGTAAAAAAAAAAAATAAGATTCCATCAACCAGGTGGATACAGTCAGCAACTGTATTAGGGCATGCCCCCACGTGGCGAATTTCCTCCGCAACTGTCCGCATCAATGCCGCACAGAATCTGCGTTGCAGATTCTGCGGCGGATCTTCCCAAAATGTGCAGTAAATTGATGCGGACTAGCTGCTGCGGACTGCGGGAAAAGTGCTTCCCTTCTCTCTATCGGTGCATGATAGAGAGAAGGGACAGCACTTTCCCTAGTGAAAGTAAACGAATTTCATACTTACCGGCCGTTGTCTTGGTGACGCGTCCCTCTTTCGGCATCCAGCCCGACCTCCCTGGATGACGCGGCAGTCCATGTGACCGCTGCAGCCTGTGATTGGCTGCAGCCGTCACTTAGACTGAAACGTCATCCTGGGAAGCCGGACTGGAGACAGAAGCAGGGAGTTCTCGGTAAGTATGAACTTCTATTTTTTTGACAGGTTGCTGTATATTGGGATCGGTAGTCACTGTCCAGGGTGCAGAAACAGTTACTGCCGATCGCTTAACTCTTTCAGCACCCTGGACAGTGACTATTTACTGACGTCTCCTAGCAACGCTCCCGTAATTACGGGAGCCCCATTGACTTCCTCAGTCTGGCTGTAGACCTAGAAATACATAGGTCCAGCCAGAATGAAGAAATGTCATGTCAAAAAAGCAAGACGCATCCGCAGCACACATAACATGTGCATGACAGCTGCGGACTTCATTGCGGAACTTAGAATCTCCATTGAAGTCAATGGAGAAATTCCGCCATGAGTCCGCAACCAGTCCGCCACAACTCCGCAACATCCCTTGCATGCTGCGGACACCAAATTCCGCACCGCAGCCTATGCTCCGCAGCGGAATTTTACGCATCGTCTAAACGAACACTTCTAAATAGAAGTGGAAGTCAATGGAGAAACGGCTCCGCTGCGGATTAACGCTGCGGAGTGTCCGCAGCGGAATTCAAGTGAAATTTCGCCACGTGTGAACCCAGCCTTAAACAAGAATCCTCATTAGTCGATCCTGAACTATATTTTCTTGAGATTTTAAAGAAAAACGTAACCTTATTTGACTTCTACATTTTAGGGTGAATTTACATGTGCTAGATTTGTTGCAGAAATCTTCGACTGAAAAATAAATTCCATGCGTCTAAATGAGTTTGTTTTTGCAGCATGTGCCTGGATTTCAGCAAGCCCCATTCATATAAATGGGACAGTCGAAGATATTTCTGCAACAAATCTGCCACGTGTGAATTCACCCTAAGGCTACATTCACGCAAGCGTATCAGATTCACGCACGTGAAAAATGCGCATAAATCTGGTCCGTTATGCATCAGTGTGCTTTGCGAGGGCATGCGTTATTCACGCACTCGCAAAGCACATCTTTTTTTATTATCATTATTTTCAATTGAATTGATGCGTAAATCACGCACAGCACACGGATGTGAAAAACGCACCAATATAGGACATGCAGTGAGTCTTACGCAACGGACACATGCTGCGTGAAAACTCCTGCAAGTGTGAATGGCCCTATTGAAATCAATGGGTCTGTGTGCTGCGCGTGATTTCCCTGCACACAACACGGAGGTTGTTCACTTCCGTCTGAATGAGCCCTAAGGCCTCAAAGCTGTATTCACGGAACCTGTATTGCAACAAAAGGAGTCCCTACATTCTGTATTATGTGCTACCATATGGTGCCTCCTTAGAGTGTACATGACTATTCAGAATGGGCTGACATATGTGTGTACATGGGGAATAACACTATTTCTGGCTGTTATATGACTTGTATATAACAATTTTTTTTAGCAATTTTCACCTCTGCAGACTCTATCTCTAATTCTCAGTTGTCCCTGAGCTAGTGGGTGGTGCCTAACGGCTATCATGTTTTCTATACACAGCACACACAGAGCAGAGAACATCCTGGTCTACTACCTCGCTATAGCACAACCTTACAAAAAAAACTAGAAGCATGGAGGACATTATATAGCAATAAGGATCAGTGTAGCTGAGAATCCAGCACTGGGGTGACATATAACTCTTACCAACAGCCTGTGTCTCCACTCTCTCTGTACTTGCTCTTTCCTCCTACTCTCCTTCACCTCTCCACAGGCTTCTATAGACTGCAACGTCTGTGTCTCTCTCCCCCTCTGCTCCCCCTCCTTCTCCATAGATTTCTATGGGCAGCATGTTGGGGGTCTCTCTGAACCTGCTCCCCCTCCCCTCTCCATAGACTTCTATGGGCAACATGCCTGTGTCTCTCTGCTTTCCTCTCCTGTCTTCATAGATTTCTATAGGCAGCGTCTGTGTCCTTCTCTTCTCCTGCTTTCTCCTCCTGCTCCCTCTGCCCTCTCCATAGACTTATATGGACAGCGTCTGTGTCTCTTTCTCTCTCTGCTCTCTCCTGCTGCCCCCCAATACCCTCTACATAGACTTCTATGGGCAGCGTATCTGTGTTTCTTCTGCCCCCTCCTCTTGCTCCCACTTCCCTCTACATAGACTTCTATGGACAGGATGTGAAGAGCCCCCAATTCCTGTAATCTTTCTGCTCTGCTCTGTAACTAGAGACAGATTTTGCTTGACAGGGGGTGGGAAGCAGATTACAGGAAGGGAGACATCTAGTGGAAGTAACTTCACACAGAATTTTCATGTATAAAACAACAAAATCTTAACAGTACGTAAATTACACAGTTGATGTATATCAGGTATACTATTAGATTAGCATAAATTGTTTGAAAAGTTAGTGTCCATTTCAAGAACCATACTGTCTGTTAGGAGCAAGGCTTCTACAGAACAATACATTGGTAATAGTGCATATGATGGAACATAATTTTTTTTTCTTATAAATTCTATATGAATCTAGGATAAAAAAAAACTAAAAACCTCTGTGTGTCTCCAAGGAATGTGGTGGTACAGTAAGATGCTCATTGATTTCTATGAGTGCTGTATTATGGATCTATACAGTCATGTGAATGAGGCCTAATTCCTCTCCCTATCATGGATCCATTCCTGCTTTCTAAAAGAAAAACACACTGTGTAAAAGCTAAATGTGAACTTGGTCTTAGGGCTATGTCAGACAGTCATAATATAATCCTAGTGTATTGTTATCCTTAGTTTTTTAGGCATTCATTACTTTCTTCTGTGGCTCAAGTATCAAAATATCCTTTTTCCAACTGCATTCTTATTAGCATTCCTTAATATATAGTCACAGCATTGTGCATATCTCACCAAAATCTGCAATTCTGCAAAAAAAGCTCATTTTCAAAAAAATCATTGCTTTTTGGCCTGAAATAGGAATTTCCATAGGCCATGTACACAAGATGGATTTTCACACAGACTTTGGCAAGGAAAACTCTTGCAAACCCATGTCGGATTTTTCCACTTGAAATATCCGTCGTGTGAACATACCCTAAAGGCCCTATTACACCGGCCAATTTTGGCTGGTGCAACGAGCGCCGATCAACGAGACATCGTTGATCAATGCTCGTATTCTCCTGTTACAAGGAGCTATGGATGAGGACGAGTGGTCGTTACTCCGATTGCTCGTCCCCATACATTATTATCATGTTGGCAGCGCATCTCCCTGTTTACACAGGGAGATGTGCTGCCAACAACGATAATATTTAACTTTTTTAAAACGATACGATCAGCAGATGAACGAGCTCGTCCACCTGCTGATCGCTGCCCTGTTTACACAGGGCAATTATCGTCAACGAGCGTTCTATGAACGATCGTTTGCCCGATAATTGGCCAGTGTAATACCCCCTTTAGGCTGGAATCACACATGCAGATTTTTGAGCCAAAGCCAGGAGGGCATCCAAAAAGTATAAAAAGGATAAAGACTGATATGTCTCCTCTCTTTTCTATTCAATCCTGTGTTTTGCTAATAAAACCTGCCACAAGTACTCTTACGAAAACTACATGTGTGATTCCAGGCTAAGGGGTTGGGATACTCGTAGCAGCCGCCGTGTGGCCAAGGTATGGCCGGGATGCGGCCAAACACATGCGGTTTGGATTATGCAGTAGTTTGCTGCTTCCACATCCGCAGCACTTTAATTATCAAAAAACACACAGACATTAACAAACATTCAAAAAGTATACAGATTTACGGTAAAACTGCATGATAGCACACAGGCCATTACACGTGACCCTACCCTTGGGGTATGTTCACACACTTAACCAAAAACTTCAGAAAATACGGAGCTGTTTTCAAGGGAAAACAGCTCCTGATTTTCAGACATTTTTTAAGCCACTCGCGCTTTTTGCTGTTTTTTTTTTACGGACGTTTTTGGAGCTGTTTTCAATAGAGTCTATGAAAAACGGCCGCGTAAAAAAACGGCCCATCGGAACAGAACGCTGTTTTTCCCATTGAAATCAATGGGCAATTGTTGGAGGCATTCTGCTTCCGATTTTTCGGCCGTTTTCCATGTGAACATACCCTTAGGCCTCATGAAAACAGCCATATGCAGGAAGCCTGTACAGAGGAACAAGGATGCAGTACGAAATCAGACATTTCAAAACCTCTGTATACCTCTATATGGAATAGAAGGCAAACTACGGTACAATAGGAATTTATAGGTGCTGTAATACAGCTTCCTAAAACCATATGAAAATTGGAAATACTGGCCGGTATGCAAAAATCAGAGGTGAACAGGGTGGGGCAGATAATATAACCTCTTCTTAAAGGGCTACCAGTTTGTATACAGTACATAAAAATACAAGTTTCATGATAAACTGCACGCCCGTGCTAACTGGCGCTTCCTACAAGCTTTGTTCTCTTCCGGAGTATGATAAGAGCGCTTGAGAGATGTGACAGCAGCTGACTACTGAGTGATCCAAATTAAACATGTCAAAGTTAATGTGATCTGGAATAGAGAATTCCTAGCCAAATGCTGAATGAGAAAATAAGTTAGATGCAGTTTTAGGCACTTCTTTCAAGGCAGCTGTAAACAATATTTATATGATGCTCCTGCCTCTGTAAAAAAATGGGTATCCTCTTTACATTTCCTTCTTAAGATGGTTGTAGTTACGGTCACAGGGTTGCTCTTTAGAACTTCCTTCTTTAGTCTCAAGCTTTTTTCTATGAGGGAGAATGAGCAGTAAAAGTAGAGGGAGAATGTGTAAGGAAAAACAAAGGGACCTGCAGAGAAAGAGGAGATAAATATACATGTTAGAAAATCATTGAGTTTATAATTGTCATAAGGGATTAGGAAGCCATCCAATTGGTATAGACTCCTTTAGACTAAGTTTAGACCGGGTGAAAATGCAAGCTAGAATGCATCAAAATCTATGAAACGTATTTGAACCATAAAATTCATGTGTGTATTATGTTTTTTGCAGCGACAGAGTGTGCATTTTTGAGGGCTGGATTATAGTGAAGAAAATGTGTCAAATGCCTTCCCAGGCACTGCCAATAGCAAAACATAAGAGTCTATTCTCTTTGTTTGGAGCTCCGATGCCCCATCTGTCTGCACTGCTAACTAGAAAAAGTCCAGTGGCTGAGCTTCATGTTCATTGCCTTAAAAGCAAAAATTGGCCACCAGAAACCTCTAGCTCCACTTATCTCCAGGGGCACAAAGAATCAGGCATATTAAGGCCCATTTACATGAGCAGATTATGGGTCTGATTCTAATGCTAAGGGATCGTGCACGATAAACGATTAAAGGGGTTTTCCCACCATGAAGCACTTTTTTTTTTAAACTTCCCCAACCCTCACCCATATCCCTAAGCAAGCCTACTCTGTATTCAGAAACATCCTACGGCTGATCATTCTTCTAATCTCCCTCTTGCAGCTCCGTTATATTTTTGAAAGGCAGAAAGGAAAATGAGCGGTCCAGCAGAGTCTCCCATGTGACCTGCGCTCTCCTGTACACACTCCCGTTTTCAACTCACTTGTATGTAATATTGTGGTAACTGCAGTGTTGCTGAGGAATTTCATTACTGGTGGTTCATGTGGCAACGGACTAGCGCTTGCTTGGTAAGTGATTTGAAGAACCGAGCAGCGCTGATGGTCAGTACTAGGCATGTGTTGGCATTCAGCCACCTGAACTCAGGACTCTTCTACGCAGACTCGCCCTGTGCATTTAGGAAGGTGCAGGAATGACCGACATGAATAGAATTAATCATCCTGCCTGAATGAGGACTGCAGGAGGACGTAGCTAATGGCAACAAGTACAAAACAATGGTACTTCGGGGGCCTTTTACAAGAAAATACTACACATTTGCTAATAAGTTCAAAGGGCAGACATGATTTATTCAAAGCATTCTGTAAAATAAGACATGATTATAATAGTGGGAAAACCCCTTTAATGTAAATAAGTGTAGCAACTGAATGACTAGCGATGAAATGCTCAATGATCGTTCAAACAATAGTTTGTGAACGTAAAAAAAAAAATCGTTTGTCGTTCCGACATTGTCGTAGATCGATAGCAGATATTCGACACTGTTAAATAGGCAACCAAACTATACATGTTTATCGATAATTGAGACAATAATGCATGTAAATACTTCTCAGTAATCGCTATTCGATCAATTACAGCAATCGTGTCGAAGAATGTTAATGTAACGTTTCTGTTTTTTCCACGGAAACAGTAGCCCAGTCGACAGCACTATTGTTTCCGTAAAAAAAATATTAAACTTTACGGAACGGAAACAAACTGAAACATTAACTTTTTTCCCCTCCAGGCTATTTGAAGAAAAATGTGGATCCTGCCTAGAAACCCTCACACCCAGTGAGTTTAGGTGCCCAAACACTTTAGATATCAGCCAAATGCTTGGGAGAGGGGCATAAGCCTCTTCCAGACTCTTCCAGACACCTCTGGCAAGTGGTTTATCTTGCACAAGAACAAAGGATCGGGGATGTTGAAATCCAACATGCCCGATCCAACATCTGCCGTTGGGGGAGACCCCCATACACATTAGGGTTTCTGTGGCGCTGTGGTTGTTTTTATCCCATTGACTTCAAATAAATAAAACTTTACTTGCAGTTTACATTGCCCATTTTTGAATCCTCTTAGTCACACTCTTTTTCTGGCAAAGAAGGCATAAATATCTAATACAACTAATAAATTTATTGCACACCATGTCATGTTCTTCATTTTTGGTGCAAAAGTGTATTTGGGATAGTTTTTTTTATTTTATTTTATAAACAGTAGCCATTACCTGTGAAGAGACTGTGAGAAAAAGAAATGCAGCATTACATGCCCATATTACTAGCAATGCTTCTATGGGAGAATATGGTGCCTCACATAAAGGGCCTATGACTCCATAGGGACTTTTTGTGCCCCTGTACAGGGTCTGTGCACAAGGCTTTGCCGTATCGATGATATATTCTATGCATACCAACTGGTAAATTACAATTATATCAGCTTGTTTGTTTGTGTATTGAGTTTTTTTGCATGTTTTTATTCCATTTTTTGCCCAAAAACACTGCCAGGTATTACAGTAAAATATGAGAGTCTACATAAACAGCATTTTAGTTTGTCATTTTTGTGGTCAGTGGCATTTTTTTCCCAAACCACAGCATACCCTAGATATGTCATTTTTTTATGCAATTTTTTCTCTATAGGACCTAAAAAGCCTAGGAAAAACTGCATGTACAAAATGTCACAAAATAAAAAACACCACCAAAAATAAATGTAAAAATGCCATTAAAAACATGCGTTTTAAAACACTGAACAAAAAGAATGTGTGGAGGTCAACCGCTTTTAGAATGTCCTATTGGGCATTTTGAGCTGAAAGAGTTCCCACAATCAAATTTGCGCAAACACTCTCTTTTACCTGTATAATTGTAGTGATGGTCCAAGTCCTAGAAGCATGAAGGGGGCCACAGTATAGCTCATTGCTATTTGTGTAGACACCCAGGTGATGAAACTATAAATTAATCTACTCCATGACGTACGTTGGAACCATGGACGTACTGTTTGCCTAACCTAAATGAAAAAAATAAAAAAAGAAGACAACACATTTAGATATTTTTCCTTTTATGTAGCGACAGCACATTTTGTTTATGACTATAAAACTCAACATACAGTATGTTGTACTGGAGAATCTAAAGCTCCCTCCATAATAATGTACTGTTGATATAAACAGGACTTATAGACCCTTGTAATACGGACACATTACTTACTATAACACAATATTCTGGTTACAATAAAATTAATTTTTTTAGGCCATGTTTCCACACTACCTTCACATTTTCACTCCTCAATACATAGGGAAGGCTGCAATATAATTTTTGCAGCGTGCTCTTAATTCCATGCCGATTTTTCCACTGCATGTGCACAGGATTTGGTAAAACCCTAATGCATCCACAGTAAAAGTACAGTACAATGCAAGGTGAAAGGTCATCCTTCTCCACTACACCCAGTCAGGAAAGCCATCTGGCATGCTCAAAAATCCATAGTTCTCAAAACTGAAGGCTAGAGGGAGCTGTGAAACCAGCATAAACAATATGAGGTATACTGAAGACTGATCTTGCAAGGGTGGGGAGTACTTTCTCAATAAATTGTTTAAAGGGGTATTCCGGAACTAAAAAATTACATTTATTTAAATAAAACAATGAAAAAGATATAACTTTCCAATGTACTTACGTTTCATCAGATGGCTGTAGCGTCGTATATCCTCCTCCGTCGCCGTCCCCTTAGCAATGCAAAATCTGCACTTCCTGTGCAGACCCGTCCATTTGGTCTTCTGCCTTGCTTCCGGTTTCCGGCTTACACACTGTACGGTTACGTCAAAAATGACGTAACCGTACCACGTGCTTCTTTATTGAATTAGAGCATGCGTGGTGAACACACTCCACCGCGCATGCTCTGTGAAATTATGTGGCTGCGTCTTCAGCGGCCGTGTATATTACACTGCGCATGCGCAAGGTTGAAGGTGTGTAGCGGTGTGTATACGAAGTTGCAGGAATAACGGCCGTTTCGGCCGTCTTCCCGACAGGTGCAGGAGCTGTGACAGCTGCTGTCTCGTACAGCAGCTGCCGCAGCTCCTACAGCGGGGACCGATCGCTGTGTCCCCGCTGTCTAACCCCTTAAAAGCCGCGTTCTATAGAGATCGCGGGTTTTTAGGGGTTAAGTTACCATCGCCGGCCTGCTACACGATAGCGGCCGGCGATGGTTACTATGGCAACCGGACACCAAACAAAGGCGTCCGGCTATGCCATCGACGGAAGCCTAGTGGGTCCTGACAAAGTCAGGACCCACTATGCTTGCTGTCAGTGAATAGCTGACAGTTCTAATACACTGCACTACGGATGTAGTGCAGTGTATTAGAATAGCGATCAGGGCCTCCTGCCCTCAAGTCCCCTAGTGGGACAAAGTAATAAAGTAAAAAAAAAAGTTAAAAAAGATGTGTAAAAATAAGAAATTAAAAGTTAAAAAAATCCCCCTTTTTTTCCCTTATCAGTCCTTTTTTATTAATAAAAATATATAAATAAACGATACATAATTGGTATCGCCGCGTCCGTAACGGCCTGAACTACAAAATTATTTCGTTATTTATCCCGCGCGGTGAACGCCGTAAAAGAAAATAATAATAAACCGTACCACAATCACAATTGTTTGGTCACTTCACCTCCCAAAAAATGTATTAAAAATAGATCAAAAAGTTGCATTTACCGAAAAATGGTACTGATGGAAACTACAGTTCGTTACGCAAAAAATAAGTCCTCGCACGGCTTTATTGATGGAAAAATTATAAAGTTCTGGCTCTTAGAATAAGGTAACAAAAAGTGAATGATTGTTTACAAAACGTATTTTATTGTGCAAACGCCATAAGACATAAAAAAACTATAAACATCTGGTGTCACCGTAAGGCCGAGTTTACACGAGCGTGTGCGTTTTGTGCAAGCAAAAAGCGCAGCGTTTTGCGTGCGCAAAAAGCACTTAACAGCTCCGTGTGTCAGCCCTTTATGATGCGCGGCTGCGTGCTTTTCGCGCAGCCGCCATCATTATGACACTCCGTTTGGATGTTTGTAAACAGAAAAGAACGTGGTGCTTTTCTGTTTTCATTCATCCTTTACAGTGCTGTTGCGTGAATCACGCGCGTCCCACGGAATTGCTTCCGTGCGACATGCGTGGTTTTCACACACCCATTGACTTCAATGGGTGCGTGATGCGCGAACAGCGCACAAATATAGGACGTCGTGCGTTTCACGCAGCGGACATACGCTGCGTGAAAATCACGTACCTGTCTGCACGGCCCCATAGAGTAACATAGGTCCCTGCGACGCGCGTTGCAAAAACGTATAATACGCTCGTGTAAATGAGCCCTAATCGTATCGCCCCATAGAATAAAGTGAATATGTCATTTATAGCGCACGGTGAACGCTGTAACAAAAATAGAATTAAAAAACAATAGAATTGCTGTTTATTAGTCACCGCGCCACTTAAAAATAGAATAAAAACTGATCAAAAAGCTGCATGCACCCCAAGAAAACTACAATGTATTCCTCAAGTGGTCTAGTTTCCAAAATGGGATCACCTTTTGGGGGTTTCCACTATTTTGGTACCACAAGACCTATTCAAACCGGACATGGTGCCTAATAAAAAGGCGGCCTCAAAATCCTCTGGGTGCTCCTTTGCTTCTGAGGCCGGTGCTTCAGTCCATTACCGCCCGAGGGCCACATGTGGGATATTTCTACTGCAGAATCTGGACAATAAGTATTGAGTTGCGTTTCTCTGGTAAAACATTTTGTGCATAAACTTTCTAAATGCTGTTTTGAATACTTTGAGGGGTCTAGTTTCTAAAATGTCGTGTTTCATAGGGGTGTCTAATATATAGGCCCCTCAAAGCCACTTCAGAACTGAACTGGAAGCCCAAAAAAAATAATTAGGCAATACTTCGCTTCTATACGAACTAGTTAGCGATTCACAGTGTGATGAAGTAAGGGGAAGCAGCGCTTATACGAGCGGTGCACCCCCTTCAAACAGCCGATGACTTTTCAGTTCACAGGTAGCAGAGTTACATGATGGGGAATTTGTTTTCCTGTTGTGTAACTCTGCTACCTGTCAATGGAAAAATCAGCTGCCAGAGTGAAAAATGTTTCCACACAGAGGAGTACCGCAAAGAAACACCTGGGAATCAGACATGATGGACTAACATTTTTCCCTGTGGTGGATGACTTTTCAGTTGACAGGTAGCAGAGTTACATGAAGGGGAATTATTTTTCATCGATGGCTAGTTAGGAGCGCTGCTTCCCTTTAGTTTTTTCTTGCTCACTGTGAATCTCCGACACAGGATGCAGCGGCGATCCACAGGTATTGCTCCTTTTATCCCAATTCACATGTTAGAATTCAATTTTTTTTATTTTATATATATATATAAAATACAGTATTTAAAACTAAGACTGTATAAACAGTTAATATACATTTAGAAAACTTATAATTATAAAGACCAAACTTTACGTATCATCATATAGGGTCAGTGTTGTTTAAAAACGCAGATATCCAGTGATTTCAGCTTGTGCTAGCAGTAATAGAATGAGAGCACCAAAATGAAGACTGGGATTGCAGAAGTTAGTAGAGCTGGGTGTAGTAGGCGGAGCAAGTGCACTGCTGCATGCACATTGCATGCTGGGACTAGAGCAGTGAATGCAGGGAGGAGAAACACAGGAAGAGAAGAGGAATGAACTTACTGAGCAAAACAAACCTCTCAAGGTAAACAATAGGGAGTAATGTTACTAAAACCATTTATTATCAAGAAAAAGCTAGACAGAGTGCACTAATATCTTAATAGAGGAACATTGCATTGATTTAAGAAATAAAAAAAAGTATTGGAAAACCCCTTTAAATCGTGCACATATACATGGGTATTTATATAGAACAGAGTGTGTTTCAATAACATTACATATTTGGAAATGTCATTGTATTATTGCTGTGTCATACTAGATGCAAACTCACCCTGCGAGCTGCAAGTGTGATTGGCACAGCAGTAAGAAAGGTTAAGTAATATCCTGGATGCACACCGTGCCAAGCTGCTGACAATAGGAAGGTGAAAACCAGCGGATTAAATGAGATTCGGTCATAACAAACCCTGCATTAAAAAGAAGAACAGTAATATAGTTAATACATTGCAACTAACTATATACACCGCGTTCCAAGTTATTATGCAAATGTTATTTTTCGCTGATTTTCCTAAATAGTCGATGCAAATGACAGTCAGTATAATCTTCAAGCCATCAACCGTTGGAGTATAATTCGAGTTTTATTGAACAAATCTCCTAATGAGAACAGTTTTTTTTTTTTAGAAGTAAAAAACTCAAAATGCACGGTTTCAAATTATTATGCACAACAGAGATCAAAACATTTTAAAGGTTGTAAAGAGAACTAAAATGGTAATTTGTTGAATTTGCAGCATCAGGAGGTCATATTTACAGAAATCAAAAGCTCTTTCAATCAAAAAAAACTTAGCAGGCCAAGTTACATGTTAACATAGGACCCCTTCTTTGATGCTTGAATATCTGAATATCTGAATATCTGAATATCTTTGCAGGATGTCAGAATAGCCTCCCAGAGCTTCTATTTTGATGTGAACTGCCTCCCACCCTCATAGATATTTTGCTTGAGGATGCTCCAAATGTTCTCAATAAGGTTGAGGTCAGGGGAACATGGGGGCCACACCATGAGTTTCTGTCCTTTTATGCCCATAGCAGCCAATGACACAGAGGTATTCTTTGCAGCATGAGATGGTGCATTGTCATGCATGAAGATAATTTTGCTACGGAAGGCACGGTTCTTCTTTTTGTACCACGGAAGAAAGTGGTCAGTCATAAACTCTACGTACTTTGCAGAGGTCATTTTCACACCGTCAGGGACCATAAAGGGGCCTACCAGCTCTCTCCCCATGATTCCAGCCCAAAACATGACTCCGCCACCTCCTTGCTGACGTCGCAGCCTTGTTGGGACATGGTGGCCATTTGCCAACAATCCACTACTCCATTCATCTGGACCATCCTGGTTTGCACGGCACTCATCAGTAAACAACACGGTTTGAAAATTAGTCTTCATGTATTTCTGAGCCCACTGCAACCGTTTCTTCTTGTGAGCATTGTTTAGGGGTAGCCAAATAATAGCTTTATGCACACATGCAAACCTCTGGAGGATCCTACACCTTGAGGTTCACGGGACTCCAGAGGCACCAGCGGCTTCAAATACCTGTTTGCTGCTTTGCAATGGCATTTTAGCAGCTGCTCTCCTAATCCTATTAATTTGTCTGGCAGAAACCTTCCTCATTATGCCTTTATCTTAACGAACCCGTTTGTGCTCTGAATCAGCCACAAATCTTTTCACAGTACGATGATCACGCTTAAGTTTTCTTGAAATATCCAATGTTTTCATACCTTGTTCAAGGTATTGCACTATTTCACGCTTTTCGGCAGCAGAGAGATCCTTTTTCTTTCCCATATTGCTTGAAACCTGTGGCCTGCTTAATAATGTGGAACGTCCTTCTTAAGTAGTTTTCCTTTGATTGGGCACACCTGGCAAACTAATTATCACAGGTGTCTGAGATTGATTACAATGATCCAAAGAGCCCTAAGACACAATACCATCCATGAGTTTCATTGAAAAACTAATAATTAAATGTTTATGACACTTAAATCCAATGTGCATAATAATTTGGAACACGGTGTATATGTATATATATATATATATATATATATAAAAATATGTAAAAAATATAGAACACACAGTGCATCACAACTTGCTACGTTTGGGACTGGGTAGCTGCAGACTACTCAGAGTACCCCTGTCCACTGACAATGAGCCTACAATAAGCTTGTGAGCATCAGAACTAGACCATGGAGCAATGGAAAAGGTGGCCTAGTATCAGAAGCGTAGCTAGGTTCTAGGAGCACCCGGGGCAAAGATTCAGCTTGGCGCCCCCCCTCCAACTTCTTTCCCGACATCTCCTTCCCCCTCGCCGTGTTTGCTTGCTCTACCAATCAATGAGGTGTAAAAAAAAATGTCACAATTTTTTTAATTTAACTCTAGCTTAAAACTATTTGTACATTCTACAAGCTATGAAGCTCTATAAGGGAGTTGCCATAACAATAAATTAGAAGAAAATAAATAAAAGAGGTCACACACAGCCCCCTGTAGATAGCGCCACACACAGCCCCCTGTAGATAGCATCACACACAGCCCCCTTGTAGATAGCACCACACACAGCCCCCTGTAGATAGCGCCACACACAGCCCCCTGTAGATAGCGCCACACACAGCCCCCTCTTGTATATAACGCCACACAGCCCCCTGTAGATAGCGCCACACACAGCCCCCTGTAGATAGCTCCACACACAGCCCCCTCTTGTATATAACGCCACACAGCCCCCTGTAGATAGCACCACACACAGCCCCCTCTTGTATATAATGCCACACAGCCCCCTGTAGATGGCGCCACACACAGCCCCCCTTGTAGATAGCGCCACACACAGCCCCCTATTGTATATAACGCCACACAGCCCTCTGTAGATAGCGCCACACACAGCCCCCTTTTGTAGCTAGCGCCACACACAGCCCCCTTGTAGATAGCGCCACACACATCCCCCCTGTAGATAGCTCCACACACAGCCCCCTTGTAGATAGCGCCACACACATCCCCCCTGTAGATAGCTCCACACACAGCCCCCTTGTAGATAGCGTCACACACAGCCCCCTGTAGATAGCGCCAAACACAGCCCCCGCTTGTATATAATGCCACACAGCCCCCTGTAGATAGCGCCACACACAGCCCCCTCTTGTATATAACGCCACACAGCCCCCTGTAGATAGCGCCACACACAGCCCCCCCTTGTAAATCGGGCCACACACAGCCCCCCTTGTAGATAGTGCCACACACAGCCCTTGCTTGCAGATAATGCCGCACAGCCCCACCTTGTAAATAGCGCCACACTGACCCCCTTGTAAATAGCACCACACTGACCCCTTGTAAATAGTGCCACACTGCCCCCTTGTAAATGGCGCTATTTACTGCCCCTGCCTAGTATGATGAATCACGTTTTCTTTTACATTATGTGAACAGCTGGGTGTGTGTGGGTCGCTTACCTAGGAAAGAGATGCTACCAGGATGCACTATGGGAAGAAGGTAAGCCGGCGGAGGCAGTGTACTGCATTAGGCAGTGTACTGCATTAGGCAATGTTTTGCTGGGAAACCTTGGGTCCTCACATTTACATAGATGGTACTTTGACACGTACCACCTACCTAAACATTGTTGCTGATCAAGTACACCCCTTTATAGCAATGGTATTCTCTAATGGCAGTGGCCTCTTTTAGAAGAATGATGCTTCCTGTCACACTGCAAAAATTGTCCAGGAAGGGTCTGAGGAGCGTGACAAAGAGTTTTAAGGTGGTGACTTGGCCTCCAAATTCTCCAGATCTCAATCTGATTTAGCATCTGTGGGATGTGCTGGAAAAACAAGTCTGATCAGTGGAGGCCCCACCTCACCTCATACAGGAAAGGATCTGCTACCACTGACACCACAGGACATCTGCAGAGATTTTGCAGAGTCAATGCCTCAACGTGTCAGAGTGGTTTTGGCAGCATTTAAGGGACCTACACAATATTAGGAAGTTGGTTTTAATCTTATAGCTGATCAGTGTATATATAATATTGGGAGCATAGCCATGGTTTTGGAAGAATATAAATTAGAAGTATTAAAAATAATACTTACAAAGATGTTATGATATATTTTGGGGCTCAATGAGAAATATTACATCAGGTGTCTGCAGCAATAATAATAATAATAATAATAATAATAATGTTTCTATACTGTTCTGTGTTGCACCACAAACAATTAAAAAAACATTGGGAGGGTTTCTCCCCCAGTGCAGATGGGCCAGATGCATAAAAAAGGGTACATTACCTAATAATTATTATTTTATTATTATTAAAAGTGCCATTAACTGCAAGGGCGCTGTATTGTACGTATCAGAACACCATATTTTTTTAATGTATTTATGCCAGAAAACTGGTGTGAATACATTCATAAATCTTTCCCATTAAGAGATAATCCATGCTGTTATGTAGTGGTCAGTTGACAGAACTATGGGGGATTTAACAATTTTCTAGCATAGAAAAGTTGCAAATGACCCAACTGTTTCCGCCGCTCTCGTCATCACTAAAAAAAAATGGACAAGTCTCAGCTGAAGGGTGCATGGCTACCTGCGGGCTCACCGCATTTAATCTATAATTTAGGCAAGAAACTTGCGTAACTTATAACAGACGATACAATGTAGTTATTCAGAGCCGTGTGCCTCTTAATAACTTTGTCGTATCTTACTCCAGTTTGTTTATTATTAAACAGGCGTATGAAACACTAGTCTTAATAAATCTCCCTCTATGTCCCCATATAAACAGGCTCAACAAACCAATATGTTGGGGCCAGGGACTCCTGGATGTGTAGTCGCTGCTCCCAAGACTGGATTCACACATCGCATATTTGTGAGCAGATTTTTGAGACAAAGCCAGAAGTGGATCCAGGAGGAAGGAGAAGTATAAGTTCTTTATTTATATTTCCCATTCCTTTTAAAACCACTTCAGGCTTTAACTAAAAAAATTTGCAGCAAAATCTGCAACAAATGTGTGAATCCAGCCTAATTTCCGCTACTATCCAACATTTGTCTATATTACATTTCCTTGTGTGCAGTTTTGGTATAAATGATCTAATCTTCCAATAATAAAATCATAATGCTCTGTTGATAGGGTGACTAGATTCCTTCAGTATATAAATAGGTAGGTGGTTACAGATGACATACTAGCCAAAAGTGGCGAAGTGTCAAGTGGATTTATGGCCAGGCCGGATGATAGTATTGATTGTTAGACTGTTACTTATAAGCTCATATTTAGTCATGAAAGCGTAATAGATGCAAATTCAACAGTAGAAATAGCAAAAAACCTAATGAAACACTGAACCATGTACCCAAGTTCTCATGTGAATTTGCAGTCATAGGTTACATCCAGGTCATATGGGCCTTAGAAAATTGGTACTTAACTCTTTCAACCACACTGCTGTCTGTATATTCCAGTTATCAATAAACATCTTGAAGCTGGTAGCTGTCTAAAAGAAATATAATGTTAAAAGGAGAACAAAACCAAAAGGAAATGATGCATAAATACTATGCAATGGTTTATGTCAGTACAGGAAATGTGGACATCCAGCTGCTTCTAGGAAATTACGTACATTACATCTACAGAAACAAAAGCAAACTGTAAACGTATGTATCTTATATAGAGGTAAGTATCTTTATGTGGTACTTTCATGGCATATAATGTTTAACTTGGTAATTTAAGAAAAGTTCACCACCATGGAGCCAATTACAGTTCTTTCCAAATAATGACATAGCTGGATTTCATGTATTTATTTCCTAATACTTATAAAGCATCTGCATAGACAGGGCTGGCCTTAGGAGTGTGCGACCTGTGTGACTGCACAGGGCACATCACCCTCTATAGATGGCAATTTTATTCACCAGGCTCTTATGGCTCCTGAACTACAGAAATAATGCCTGGGCAAAACAATCCTGAACAGGGTACCATCTAATCCAGGGGTCTCAAACTCGGCCGGGTAAGTGGGCCGCATATAGAAAAAATGGGAAGTTGACGGCCGCATTACTTTCAAATTTGATACAATACAAAATTATTGTTAATCAATTAGTTATTTGAACTACTATAACACTATATTACTAGAATAATAATACTACATTACTATAATAATAGCACTAGGTTTAAAATTTGAGATATTTCTCCACGTGCTTATTTCAACAATCCAGCTTTCTAGTTTAAGTGTCGCTAAATGCAGTCCGGCGGCCGCAGTGCCCTCTGTGGATGCTGCCGCAGTGCCCTCTGTGGATAATGCAACACACCCCTAGATAAGGCCACAGTGCCCTCTGTAGATAAGGCCACAGTGCCCTCTGTAGATAAGGCCACAGTGCCCTCTGTAGATAAGGCCACAGTGCCCTCTGTAGATAAGGCCACAGTGCCCTCTGTAGATAAGGCCACAGTGCCCTCTGTAGATAATGCAACACACCCCTAGATAATGCCAGTGTCCTCTTCAGATACTGCCACACACCCACTTGTAGATGCTGCCACAGTGCCCTCTGTAGAGGCTGCCACAGTGCCCTCTGTAGAGGCTGCCACAGTGCCCTCTGTAGAGGCTGCCACAGTGCCCTCTGTAGAGGCTGCCACAGTGCCCTCTGTAGAGGCTGCCACAGTGCCCTCTGTAGAGGCTGCCCCAGTGCCCTCTGTAGAGGCTTCCCCAGTGCCCTCTGTGGAGGCTGCCCCAGTGCCCTCTGTAGAGGCTGCCCCAGTGCCCTCTGTAGAGGCTGCCCCAGTGATGTCAGGGGCTTGCCCAGAGCTGGAGTCCCGGAGCAGAGCCGCTTCTGGCACTCTGCCTGGGATTCCAGCTCTGCTCCTGACATCACTGTCCATATATGGACAGAGATGTCAGGGGCAACCCCAGAGCTGGAGTCCCAGGCAGAGCGCTAGTAGGCTCTTCCTGGGACTCCAGCTGTGCACCTGACATCACTGGGACTCCTGCTCTGGGGAAGCCCCTGACATCATTGTCGATGTATGGACAGCGATGTCAGAGGCTTCCCCAGAGTCCCGGAGCAGAGCCGATACTAGCGCTCTGCCCGGGACTCTGCTCTGGGGAAGACCCTGACACACTGTCCATATATGGGCAGATATGTCAGGGAATTCCACAGAGTCCCGGAGCAGAGCCTGTACTAGCGCTCTGCCCGGGACTCCGGATCTGGGGAAGCCCCAGACATCGCTGTTCATATGTGGACAGCGATGTTAGGGAATTCCACAGAGTCCCGGAGCAGAGCCGACACCAGCGCTCTGCTCGGGACTCCGGCTCTGGGGAAGCCCCAGACATCGCTGTTCATATGTGGACAGCGATGTTAGGGAATTCCACAGAGTCCCGGAGCAGAGCCAACACCAGCGCTCTGCCCGGGACTCCGGCTCTGGGGAAGCCCAAGACATCGCTGTTCATATGTGGACAGCGATGTCAGGGAATTCCACAGAGTCCAGGAGCATAGCCGACACCAGCGTTCTGCTCCGCTCTGGGCAAGACCCTGACACACTGTCCATATATGGGCAGCGATGTCAGGGAATTCCACAGAGTCCCGGAGCAGAGCCGACACCAGCGCTCTGCCCGGGACTCCGGCTCTGGGGAAGCCCCAGACATCGCTGTTCATATGTGGACAGCGATGTCAGGGAATGCCACAGAGTCCCGGAGCAGAGCAGACACCAGCGCTCTGCTCGGGACTCTGGCTCTGGGGAAGCCCCAGACATCGCTGTTCATATGTGGACAGCGATGTTAGGGAATTCCACAGAGTCCCGGAGCAGAGCCGACACCAGCGCTCTGCTCGGGACTCCGGCTCTGGGGAAGCCCCAGACATCGCTGTTCATATGTGGACAGCGATGTCAGGGAATTCCACAGAGTCCAGGAGCAGAGCCGACACCAGCGCTCTGCTCTGGGCAAGACCCTGACACACTGTCCATATATGGGCAGCGATGTCAGGGAATTCCACAGAGTCCCGGAGCAGAGCCGACACCAGCGCTCTGCCCGGGACTCTGGCTTTGGGGAGGCCCCAGACATCGCTGTTCATATGTGGACAGCGATGTCAGGGAATTCCAGAGTCTCGGAGCAGAGCCGATACTAGCGGCTGTGTCCCGCGGGCCGCAGATGACAGCCCCAGGGGCCGCATGCGGCCCGCGTGCTTGAGACCCCTGATCTAATCTAAAGCCGGCCCTGAGTATGGACTTTATTCATGCATAAGCAGTCACGATTGTGCCAGGAAAGACACCAAGACCTACCAATCTATTCAATGAAGCAATCATATAATCCTTCATTGTTGATAGTTATTTGGATTTCTGCTATGGTAGGGATATTTATGTAAATGTAAAGTTTACGTCTTTTCTAGATGGAAGCCTTTAGAGACACTTACCTCAATACTTAAAATATTCAGGTTGGATAGTAGGTCCCACCTCTCCTCCCCATCGTCCGAGACTCCATTATAGCCAAAGCCAGCAGCATTATTTATTGTATCCGCTGAACAATTAAGCATAAAGAAACATTTTATGTATATTGTGCTTGACTGTGGCATTAATCTCTAAGTAGCGTCATTTATTTATTTACACTGAGATTGATGGTTCTAAATTACATATCTAATTTTAGACAAATGCTGAAATTCAACAGCTCCTCCACTTCAGAGATTATTATAGGTCAAGTCAGCTATACAAAGACTGAACTGAATAATGCAATTACTGATAATGCCAATGGATTTCTGGTATGATTACTGTGAAGTGGGCAAGACAACCTCTGACCAGCCAGCATTTTATTATTGGTACCATGCAGCCAGAAAAAATATATATATTTAGAAAGAAACATGATTTTGCAAGCAATTTTGGCACAGGCTTTGATAGCTGTGACATCTGATATCCTAATGCAAGGAAAGGTGTCCAATGTCATTGAACAAGAATCTAAAGGAAACCTTCCAAAAATCTTAGAATGGGAGTTAGGTCCAATGTACACACCAGAGCCATGTACAGGTGGCTGTATGGCGGCACACGTGCGGCTCTGCACTATGGACAGAGAAAAATTGCATTTATATGAAATTGGTGGCATACAAAGCTTCAGTAAGATCCCATGCAAATCTATAGGCACGATATTACGGCTCTGTATAATACGAAGCCGTAATACGGCCATGTGCATGAGGCCCAAGTTTCATATGTGAAGCATTAGCTGATCAGCTGTATATGGATTTCAACTGTAGGAAGAGGGAGAACAGTTTTGTTAAAACTTCAAGAACTTTAGCTGTACTTCACACCTAGCAACATTTTATTGTGTTCATTAGTGAAATGACCACGAATCCATGTAGAAATATGATCTACTGAACCCAAAGGCAAACACAGAATTTTGAAAAAGAGGTCACCAAGTGCGATTGTACCCACAACGGAGGCCTGGTGGTTTAGCCGGTAATACCTAATACCTCTGGTGGTCTAAGGTGAAGAAGAGATATTGATAGATATTAACCCATAACTACCCTGTGTAATATATAATATTCCTGAAGGTCTATGATGCTTTAGTAGTTAATACTTAATCCACTTATTGTAATTATATAATTATATAATATTTTATAGTTTAGGATGTTGTATGGGTTATTGGGGGTCAGGCAGGAAAGTGTACCTAGAATTAAATTTTATTTAAAGGCGAGGGCTCTGTTTTTTTTGTTGTAAAGGGCTCCAAATCACATGGTTCCCTTTAAAGAGGCTCTGTCAGCACATTATAAGTGCCCTATCTCCTACATAAGGAGATGGGCGCTATAATATAGGTGACAGCGGTGCTTTTTATTTAAAAAAAACGATCTGTTTTCACCACTTTATTAGCGATTTTAGATTTATGCTAATGTGTTGCTTAATGCCCAAGTGGGCGTGTTTTTACTTTAGACCAAGTGGGCGTTGTACAGAGGAGTGTATGACGGTGACCAATCAGCGTCATGCACTTCTCTCCATTCATTTACTCAGCGCATAGGGATCCTTTTAGATCGCTATGTGCTGTCTTATACTAACACATTAACGATACTGAAGTGTTTAGACAGTGAATAGACATTCCACGGGATGTCTATTCACAATCTCTGCACTTCGTTACTCTGTCTGTGGTAGTTACAGCAGAGGAAGCTTAATCTCCCTGTAACCTGTCATCTACAGTGTAATCTTGCGAGATTACGCTTGCTCTGCTGTAACTACCACAGAAACAGTAACGAAGTGCAGGGATTGTGAATAGACATCCCGTGGAATGTCTATTCACTGTCTAAACACTTCAGTATTGTTAATGTGTTAGTATAAGACAGCACATAGCGATCAAAAAAGGATCCCTATGCGCTGACTAAATGAATGGAGAGGAGTGCATGACGCTGATTGGTCAGCGTCATACACTCCTCTGTACAACGCCCACTTGGTCTAAAGTTAAAACACGCCCACTTGGGCATTAAGCAACTCATTAGCATAAATCTAAAATTGCTAATAAAGCGGTGAAAACAGATCGTTTTTTTAAATAAAAAGCATTACTGTCACCTACATTATAGCGCCGATCTCCTTATGTAGGAGATAGGGCACTTATAATGTGGTGACAGAGCCTCTTTAAACATCCATAGTGTAACATGATGAAATTCTTTATTTCTGCATCTGCCACTAGGGGGAGCTCAGTGCATATGGATTTTTACAGTTCTTGGTCAGCTCAATAATGAATTTATATGCAGTGAGCTCCCCCTGGCGACCTAATTTCAGCTCAGTACAACCACAGTGGTTCAGGTGTTGTGTCAGTAATACAGACACTAAAACGCAGCCATATTACGGCCACGTAAAACTGGACAAATATAAGGAGAAAAGGAAATGGTCTGGATGAAAAGTGCAACTTAAATCACATTTAAAGTGGTAAAAAAGCTCAGAAATCTCACCTAGGGTCCAAGCAAAATAATATTTGGGTCTCCTGAAAGCTGCAGTCAAGTAGAGTTCCAAAAAAAGATGGAGCACAGAGTAACTTGGGTCAATTGATATAGAGATTTGGTCCGACAGCATAATATGAGCAGCTAACAAGAAACAGCAAAGCCACAACTTCTTGAACACTGCCACCTAAAGTAAAAAAAAAAATTCGATTCTGCTTTATTCACAGGCTCTATAAAATGTTACAAGGTCACATCACAGACTACGACTACAAGGTCATATGTGATTGGTGGTAGGGTATATGCTTATAGACCAGAAGCAATGGATGTGCGGTCCTATTACAACAGCAGCTCTATAGATCATGTTTTTTTTTAAAAATTCTCCTATAGGTATTATTTTTTTTGGACATATATATAAGTAATGTATCAATGGTTCTGGCGATATACTTATGTCTTTTTACTGTGGTCGTTAAAATAAATGACTATCATGAATAAGTGATAACAATTTACATATATTTAGAGTTGATATAGATCATGCAGTTTATTTACACACAGGGCTCATGCACATGGTAGAGTCCAGCGCACAGAGCCTGTAAGTCGGTATACAGATGCTACTATGAAGAGTATGTCCATACATACAGCATCCAAAACAACTTTCCGTTATGACTCCGTATTAAATCAGAGACATACAGAGGTAGAGTAGAGGGCTCATACACCTCTATGCAGCCCTGTTACAGCTGCATAGGCAAAAACAGTCTGTCACACAAAAATCTTCACACTCAAGAATTAGCTCAAAGAATAGCTGAAAATCCTTACATTAAGAAGTTAGCATTTGTCCAGGTAACAAAGTATACTGCAGCTAAATACAATACTTGAGTCTACATCAGGAAAAATAAAAACGTCATAGTGCCCTTAGATCCTTATGTACAATACTATTGTGGAGCCTTTCCCTTCAAAGCTCAGCGACTTGTGCAGCAGACATCGCCTTCCTAATTTACTAACAGGAAGTTGTTATCATTGTCATGTTACAAATATACTGAAGCTGCAGGCGGTCTCCGGTCACTATATCTACACGCCCGCTAGGTAACATTACACTGGCCAATCCTCTCCCCTCCCCTTTTAGTACACACTCTCACTCCTTTCTTTAATAAGTGCTGATGCTGCTGTAATCACAAGACTTTATTATTTTTCTGCGTGGGTAAAACATTCACACAATCGTACAATCATAAATTACGTAGGTATAAAAGCCTACGTATAAAGCAACCCTAATCACACTTACACGTAAACTTTTGCCAATAAAAAGGAAACAAACGAAATAGTTCACACTGCACAAAAGCTCTTCTATAGTATTCTGTAGTTCTCAGCCATGTTCATTTGGAATTTTTGTTCAGTTATAAACACACATAGTAGCTGCAATGCATAACTTCATCTATTCTCTGTAACTGAACAGGAATTTGTACTATTTCATTTAACATGCTCGTACAGTAAGAATTTGTGGCATTGAGTGACAACATGTGACCATCAGTGACCCAATTTGTCTCCTTTTCTTTCGTCTTAGAGTGTCTAAGGGACTCTTCAAATTAAGTTTTTTTATTTACAGTTAGCATGTACATCGGGAAATCTCCAGACATATCGCTAAACGTGTCCATGGGATTCATTGTCAGACAGAGGCCAAAAGAGCGCCCTTTTTGCCGCCGTCTGGACGATAATAAAAAGGTATAGAATAGTGTCCCCCGGAGTGAAGTAAAGAAAAGTCTGCTTTTTAACATAGTGTCCCATGGATGACAGATGCCACTGTATGGCATCCATCACAAGTATCCGTTAAACGTACGCGTCATGAGCTCTTTAATAGCTTTTCATTACATATCTGTTAAACGGATGCCGTTATAGCCTGTGGGTAACAGATGCCTAACAGTGGCAAAGGCTATAATGGTATGCGTTTAACGGATATGTCACGAAATGGGTCATAAGAAAACTTTAGAAATGTAACAAATAAATCTTGTCACATGTGCTTTATGAATTTGTGAGTTTGGTATTCCTCCTACATTTGACGTATACGTTGTGAGCGTCTCCCGGAAAACTAAGGTAAAAAAACTTTTGTGAATAGCTAAAGTCTGGCAATAAAAACTAGTCCCTGCACAACATGACATTACGGTACTTACATTTGGGTTTCTTTTCTTCTCTTCTCCATGTATAAATATCTGGTAGTCATTAAAAGAACATAGAGGACCAGCAAGAAGTCCTAGAAATCCTACTGTGTAACTAAGATATGAGAGTATTCCAGGGGGATCCCTAAAAAAATAAAATAAATAATAATAATAATTAAATATATATATATATATACATATATGTAAAGTCAACAAAAGATAAACGCACCACTAAAAGAAGGAATATAAGTATGATAAATATAATATATTCTGATATAATAAAGAAAATAATTATGTGACATGTCACTAGAGTGCGATTCTGCTTCCCTTAAAAAAAATTATAATAATAAAAAAAAATTAGATGGGTCGTGGTGGACATTAATTCTGGTCCCATTCTAACTAGGAGAGGATTCACTGTGTATATCCACTATTTAGACAAGTTTGGCATGTTATTATCAAGTATACTGTAGGTTAACATGTCTCAAATCTAGATTCTTGATTCTTTCACATGACATTCAGGAGACCCTCTCCTGTGCTTCCTTATTTCATAAAAAGGGAGGATGGAGATCAGATTTCAGCACAAGAGAAACTGGAAATATTTCCTAACATTTCCATAGAGAATGTTTTCCATATACCTTGTGTCCAGAACTCCCATTTGGGTGTAAAATACTTATAGGAGGTCAGGTCTTAAAGAGGCTCTGTCACCAGATTTTGCAACCCTTATCTGCTATTGCAGCAGATAGGCGCTGCAATGTAGATTACAGGAACGTTTTTATTTTTAAAAAACGAGCATTTTTGGCCAAGTTATGACCATTTTTGTAGTTATGCAAATGAGGCTTGCAAAAGTCCAAGTGGGTGTGTTTAAAAGTAAAAGTCCAAGTGGGCGTGTATTAGGTGCGTACATCGGGGCGTTTTTAATACTTTCACTAGCTGGGCATTCTGATGAGAAGTATCATCCTCTTCTCTTCAGAACGCCCAGCTTCTGACAGTGCAGATCTGTGACGTCACTCACAGGTCCTGCATCGTGACGGCCACATCGGCACCAGAGGCTACAGTTGATTCTGCAGCAGCATCAGCGTTTGCAGGTAAGTCGATCTTAAATTTAAAGAAAATTATTTATTGGCCTGGTTGTGCACAAATTCACTGTAACACCTGGCATATTGCGGAAATATTGGCTGCATTAATCTGGTTACTATGACATTGAGAGTTAAAGAGGCTCTGTCACCAGTTTATAAGTGCCCTATGTCCTACCTGATCTGATAGTTGCTGTAATGTAGATAACAAAAGTTTCCATTTTATTTTTTTTTTAAACTTTTATTTTTGACAGAGTTTCGTTTTATGCTAATTTGTTCTAAACGCCCACCTGGGCATTTTTTTTTTTACTTTTGAGCAACTGGGCGTTGTAAAGAGAAGTGTATGACGCTGGATAATCAGCGTCATACACTTCTCTTCATTCATGTTCAGCTGTACTCACAGCACAGCGTGATCTCACTTGCTCAAAAGTAAAAAAATGCCCAGTTGGGCATTTAGAACAAATTAGCATAGAACTAAAACTAGTCAGAACTCCGTTAAAAAAAAACAACCTGTTGTTATCTACATAACAGCGACTATCAGATTAGGTAGGAGATAGGGCACTTATAAACTGGTGACAGAGCCTCTTTAAGCCTGGGATGGGTACTACCAAGCCTTCTTTTTGCTTTCCTGACATCAGCTCAGTGCCGATTAGTCCTTAAAGGGAACCTGTCACCAGTATTTCACCTATTGAACTCTGGTCACCCCTCGCTGGCTGCTGCTGTCAAAAGTACATTGGCGTTATCCTCTCTCCTAAACTTGTTCTCTGACCGTGAATAACGGTCTGCAAACATTTTGCGCCTTTTATGGTAATAATCCGGCAGTCTCGTTCATTCCTCTTCTTATGCTCTCCCACCGCACAAAACTGGCCCACCCCGAATGTTGTCAATGAAAAGTAAGGAGGCGGGGTTTACCCAGAAAAGTTTGAGGAATGAAGATTTGACTCTTTTCAGACAAAGATATGACTCTTTAATGCTCATTAGCATACGGTGTGAGAACACTAAAATACTGAATACTAAAGGAACAGAGCCGACTAAGAAGACAATTATAGGTTATATAGAAATGATTTTTCACCCACTACCACCAGGTATTGCTGGTTTAATAGGTGAAATGCTGGGGACAGGTTCCCTTTAAGCTTAAGATATGAGTAACGTGGGACAGACTGATTGCCAGAGAGGAACGACTGTCAATCCCATATAAAAGGCTGCAGGTCTTAGGCCAGGGGTGCACACCTTTTCTGGTCTGAGAGCCACTTTCCAAGATTGTACAACTTCAAAGTGCTGCAATAAAACCTAACGGTGCCTGCCATAGTGCCCCCATAAATTACTCAAACACAGTGCCCCATAAAAGTGTGTCAGCCATAGTGCTCACATAATAGTAAAAGCTATAGTGCTCCCATAACAGTGACAGTCACAGTGCCTCAATAACCGTGAAATACACAGTGCCCCCCATAACAGTGACAGGTACAGTGCCCCTAACAGTGACAGCCATAGTGCCCTGGAGATGGAATGTACCTGTGTAAACAGCAGCTTGGCAGAAGACACCCCATGCCATTCCTATTTCCGGCCTTAACCGTGAAATGAATCAGATAAGTCTAAAAATCTATTTAGTAAACCTTTGAGTCTGCAAATGATACATTCATAGAAAGCATGTGAGGTGAACAATTATTTTATAGTGCAAATTTTTCATTTGCTTTTCACTAGAACTGAAATGTTACTCATCTTTCAAATACCACATACATTTAAAGACTGAATAAATTTTTTTTCGCTTTGCTTACTTTAGACCATACAAGATCTTGTGCAAAGCTAAATTGTCAACACAAATGGCAAGGTAACTGTCAAACATTAACTTTATGCTCTGCAAAGACCCAACGTGATTGATTTAGACCATGTTTCCCCTACTATTTGTAGTCTACTGTTTATTTGTTACACACATTCACATCACGCAAGTTTATAAAGCTGCAGAGTGAATGTGAAGAAACAAGCTTTTGTGTGCTTGACGTTGCCACAGCACGATGCCAGTCACTCCCTTTATGCCCTGTTCTTCCTGCTATCCTAACAACCCTGAAAGACGAGTTAGGCAGCTTGGCAGTTTTTCATACACACATTGTTTAAAGGTTTGAGATGGATCTGCAAGTTAACAGAAACTGGAAGCACTGTATTACTTCTTACTCTATACTGGTAATAATCCAGCTTCATTTCCAAAATGCATCTTTTCTCACCCCAACAAATATCACCCATACCAGTCCTACAAGCACATAACATGTACACCAGTGTAAAACATTTGTCACATCTTTTTTACCATGGCATTGTTACATATTCCAGCAGTGCAGTAGGATTTTCAGTATGTATTTTTCTGAAATATCAACACAAAAGATGTGTTGTGATATAACTAAGGAAACTTAAGAAACTCACAAGACAGCAAGCAAAGTAAGAGGGATCAAGTTTATACAATTACCTTACAGCTAGGCGTCTCTGTGTTGGAGTCAGACATTGATCACTGCGGACAGTACCTACAAAATTGTATACATAAGTATATAGTCCATCTAACCACTAGGAATGAGAGCAGGATATTACATGGATAATGTAGTCATTATATTAGATGAGGAAGTATATGGGGACATAGTCACTCCCTACAGAACCTACTGTAAGAAAAACTGTCCATGTACATCAAGCACTTGTTGGTGGATCCACTGACAATCTATTGTGTATAGGAGCAGCTTGGCTGTCCCCTGCAGTCATGAGAAACAAGGACTGGGTATGTTGGATTTCTACATAACCGTTATGTTTCTCTAGTTATAACAATAAACATGCATGCATAGCTGATCCAAGATACTGGGGAGTCTGTGGTCACCTTAAGGCCAGGTTCACACATAACTGGACATGTGGTGCGGTTTTTGCTGAAGAATCGCTGCTATTCTGTTGTGTCTTGCTACTTTCTACAGAGGACATTCTGGCCCAAAAACTGCTCCACAATTTGGCGTCCATGTCGCATACGCTGTGTACTTTTACGCAGCCTATCCGGCCCTGTGTGAACATACTCTAAAGGCTATGGACACATTTGACATGGAAAAATGTTTTTATATATGTTAGTGCTTAACTACAGTTAAAAACAAAAGATGCACTAAGTTTCAAGCTGCAATCTTCATTCCTACATACATTTTCAGACCCCCTGATATTTAGTTTGCAACCTGCTCCTTATGTGGACAAATCCCTCCAGGTAATGCTGGATGTGACAACTGTGATTCCAGGGTGCCGCTGCATGCAATTTGTTAGCAGTTTCTTGCTAGCAGTACTGCTCCTGCTTTTTGCATACCCTCCAGCTTTAGATAATGTAAAAGAGGTACGACACACCCGCAAAAGGAAGGCAAAACCAATTAGATTAAAAACGTACCCCAGTATTTTATGTTTGTTGCATTGCCTTTTTCACTGACCCCAATGTTCCAGAGAGTAAGCCATTGAAGTCCCCAGTAAGCGGGCCTGATATGCCCCCCAGAGTACCCTCCACATATGTCCGCTATAGTTCCTACCATAGGTGTCCTCTATTGTGGCAGCTTTAGATGCCTTTATTCCAGCCACAGATGCCCCATAACAGTATGTCAGCCACAAATTCCACCCATAGAGCTTGCCACAGATGCCCACTTTAGTGTTTATCACAGATCCTCCCTACAGTGTCTGCTACAGATCTTCTCTATGGTACCAGCCACGGATGCCCTCCCCCTTACTACTTGGTGGTCACAAACTTCCTTCACAGCAGGCCCACATTTATAAATGTTAGCCGGGACTACAACAGGACGGGGCTTTGCAATGTATTGATGTCAGAACCGATAAAAACACAGGGACATATACAAAAACACCGACAAAGGCCATACTTACAAATGGACACAGCCAGGCCAGAAATGCTGATGAAAGGGCGAGCAGGTGCTTTAAATAATAATAGCCACTCCCACTAGTCTTGAGGGGAGTGGTGTGTGGTGCATGGGATGTGTAGTAAGAAATAATAAATGAATAGTGTGTGTGCAAGTGTAATACTATAAGTGAAATATAGGGGGCAGTAATAAATGAAGTGACTCAATAGAAATAAATGGATAATGGGGTGCAAGTGAGTGAAACATGGAGGGATAGTGTGTACGTCATGAGGCACAACGTGTATAGCCAGGTAAAAGCCTATTTGTGACGCCTTGATAATTCATAGAGTGGGCTACCCTGCTTGCTATGCCATATTGAGGCACTTCATTTATTACTGCCCCCTATATTTCACTTATAGTATTACACTTGCACACACACTATTCATTTATTATTTCTTACTACACATCCCATGCACCACACACCACTCCCCTCAAGACTAGTGGGAGTGGCTATTATTATTTAAAGCACCTGCTCGCCCTTTCATCAGCATTTCTGGCCTGGCTGTGTCCATTAATGTATTGATGTCACATCCCACTTAGGGCTGGCATTTGGCTACTAGTTCATAAGATAGCCCAACTGTAAGGGGAAATTTGACTTACCAGCCATCACAATCTACGGGTCATTGCTTAGCGGTCGACCAGTAGATCGCGTTCGACTATTTGGTTACCCCTCCTTAAAAGAACACTGGACAAAACTGATACACTGTTTTATGTTTAGTGCAGAGCACGAGGGGGATGTGACACAGGGATTCTCTATTGGCATTTCTTGAATTCCTGTATCACATACTTCCCACTCACTCAGTGCACTAGGCCCAAAACAGTGCATCAGTATAGCTTGGAGTGTTTCTTTTTAAGGGGTTATCCAGCATTAGAAAAATATGATTGCTTTCTTCCAGATACAGCACCATGCCAGTCCATGGGTTTATGTCTGGACATGCAGTTCAGCTCCATTAAACTGAACAAGGCTACACTGCAATACCACCAGCAAGGAAACGGCAATGTTTTTCTGCTCCTGGACAGCCCCTTTAATGTATAAAAACAGTGGAACCATATATATATATTACATGAATACTGGTTTCATAGGCTTCAAGCTACATATAAAGACACCAAAAACAGCAATATCATCAGTGTCTTTTGTATTCACTTACCATCATGGTATTCAAATGCAAACCGGCTAATTTTTTGGGTAAGTGTCATTAAAGCCCTGCAAGACAGACATGTAAATACATCTATTCACAAATATAAAATGTTGGTAAAACTGTAATACCTAAATGATCTAGGCTTACACTGTAAAGTCCAGTTCATCTACTAAAGGGTTGGCATATCTTCGGATATGAAAAAATGTGAGATAAACCATGGTTATCAGCAATGTGTATCTGGAGATAGAAGCAAAAAAGAACATTGTTATATTAGTTCCCTTTTATATACAGGTCACAGCCCTGTAATGCATGACCCACAGTACAGTATTCAGTCAAAATACAGCTTCCTATTGTTTTGAAGCAATGTTTACAGCTATATAACATAGTTATATAATACATGTAGACTGGCTTATGAGTTTGATATAGGCAACTAATCTTCCTCACCACAAATAAAGGATGCCAACTGAATTTCCAAGATCAAGTTGTTTTTTTACACCCCAAAAAAATTTTTGATAATTTTTTTTAAAGTTGGGAAAGTTTATTAAAGGCACAATATCACTCCTGCCCTATTTTCTGTAATGTGTTTGCAGAGGTTAAAAATGAAGGGCAGCATGGTGGCTCGATGGTTAGCTGTGTTGACTTGCAGCGCTGGGTTCAAATTCTATCAAGGACAACGTCTGCATGGAGTTTGTATGTTCTCCCCGTGTTTGCGTGGGGTTCTCTGGTTTCCTCCCACACTTCAAAAACATACAGATAGGGAATTTAGATTGTGAGCCCCCATAAAGACAATTGCTGTAGAGCGCAGCAAATTATGTTGGCGCTACAAATTAAAAAATAATTCCATCTGGGATGAACCCCTTAGTGACCAGCCTATTTTATGCCTTATTGACAAAGCAATTTATTTTGTTTTACCATCGTCGCATTAAAACAGTCATAACTTTTTTATTTTTTCGGCAATATAGCTGTATGAGGACTTGTTTTTTTGTGGGATGGTACAATTTTGGGTGGTTACATATAATTTTTTCTTTCATTTAACTTTGAATAACTTTTTTTGGGGGGGGGGGGGGGATAGAAAAAATAGCAATTCCTCCATTATTCTATGCATTCATTTTAAATTTACGCAGTTCAATGTGCGACGTAAATAACATGTTACCTTTATTCTATGGGATTACGGCGATACGGCATATGTATAGGTTTTTTATGTTTTACTACTTTTGAATAGTTAAAAAACTTTTGAACTAAAATTATTTGTTTTTGCATCGTCGCATTCTATTTTTCTGTCGATGTTGCCATATGAGGGCTTCTTTTTTGTTGGATGAGATGCAGTTTTGGGGTACTTGGGACTTATTGATTAACTTTTATTATTATTTTGAGGGGGCAATGGAAAAAAAAACATTCCGCCATAGTTTTTTTACATATTTTTTTTGGGCGTTCCCCTTGTGGTTTAAATATCATTGTTCAGGTCAGTATGATTGCGGTGATACCAAATATGTATATTTTTAATTTTTGTTTTATACTTTTACAAAATAAAACCACTTTTTTTTTTTTTAACATGAAACAATTTATTCGATTTTCCAGAGAGACATGGCAAAAATAAATAAATAAAATGGATCCCCAACATGAGGAGCCACCTAAATTAGAATAACGTAATATATGTAAACAGAAATAAAGGGTCTGTCATAGGGCCTGTTCACATCACCGTTGCCCTTCCGTTGAGGGGTTCTGTCAGAGGTTTCCGTCGGGTTAACCTCTCAACGGAAAGGCAAACGGAAACCTAAGCTTCCGTTTCCCTCACCATTAATATCAATGCTGACGGAAACCTAGCTAATGGTTTCCGTCTGTCACCGTTATGACAGGGTTCCGTTGATCTTGACAGAATCAATAGCGCAGTCGACTGCGCTATTGATTCCGTCAAAACGATGGAACCCTGTCACAACGGTGACAGACGAAAACCATTAGCTAGATTTCCGTTCCGTCACTATTGAGTTCAATGGTGAGGGAAACTAGAGCTGAGGTTTCCGTTTGCCTTTCCGCTGAGGGGTTAACCCGATGGAAACCTCCAAAGGAACCCCTCAGCGGAAAGCGACGGTGATGTGAACACAGCAATAGTCATACATTTCACAAAGCGTGTCATGTTTTCTTAAACTGTTCCCTTTTTTAATATTTTTTATTTTTTTACACATTTAATAATTCTTATTTCATTTCCACTAGGAGTCATCAGACAGCCGAGAACCCGCTCCACCCTGCACCGGACACCCGCGCAGAACTTAGACTAGGCTGTCGTGAAAAGGGGGCGGCCTAGTCGTCGGCCCGTTAGTGATCGATTTGAAAAGGCGTATTGGTGGTCACTAACGGTTAACATTGGCTATTCAGTAAACAAATATAAACACTACCATCTTTGTAACATATATTCATATGAGTGTTGCTTTTTATTGGAAATTTTTACATGTGTTTTATAATGGTGGTTTTTAAAATTGTGTCATTTTGTACAAGCGTTTTTTTTTTGCCAGAGATTTTTGAAGTTCTATTGAGAAGCCCATGGAGAAAGGAAAACACCTGAAACAATACCGTACCTAGAGCCTGCTGTGTTTTGATAAAAATGCCACTGACCCCTAAAACTACACCATCCAAACCGCTGTGTATGTAGACATTTTCATATTTTAGTCTTTTAAGTAACATCTGGCTGCAGCGTTTTAGCCACCCCCTCAAAATACATACGAAACTGCACGGAAAATACACTGCTTTTTTCATGGCGTTATTTTTCCAGCATTTTTTTAAGTCAAAAAGACTGCAGTCAGGTATTGCTTCTAAGCCTATATTGAGCTATTGAAAAAGCTATTTACAAAGTATTTCATTTGTGGCAATTTTGGAGTCAGTGGCATTTTTGTCAAAATGCATCATGCTCTAGGTGTGGGCTTCTCTATAGGACTTGAAAAACGGCAATAAAAATGCATGCACAAAATGGCACTAAATAAAAAACGGCAACAAAAAATGTATGTAAAAAAAAGGCCTCTTTAACATAGATTTTTTTTCCTGGTGATTTAAACTGTTTAAAAAAAAATGCGTGTTAAAGTGCCAGTGTAATTAAAATGTAACATGCGTTTCTAATTTTGATGCAGTTTCTGTGGCCAAAGACAGAATTGGCTCCAATAGGAAGGAAAGGTATAAAAAAAAAAAAAGACTGATGCATTTTCTTTATTTTGTTTGGCTCAAAAAACGGAGCCAAAAACTGCATCAAAGCTGCGTGTGATTCTGGCTTTATGATATTTTTAGTGGCATTTATGGTGTTTCCCATTAAGTGTCATTTTGTAATTGCTTTCTTTTGGCATTTTTAAAGTCCTATAGAGAAGGCTCTGGGGAAAAAACACCACATGCTGTGTTTGGGACAAAACAACCATTGACCACAAAAAATGCAAGAAAAACCCCACAAGTAAAAATGCAATGTGTAGATCTGAAAGAAATGGGCTAAAAATAAAATCTTGATTGTTTTCAAATTTATGGATGATACTCAAATTTGATCTCCATGATCTTGTTTTTTTTAGAAAATAAACTAAAAAATGTTCAGTGAGCTAGTGCTGGGAGCAGGAGACTAATATATTGGATACCACCAGCTATTATACCACCAGGGGTTGTCCGGGTTCGGGACTGTTTATCATACTGATGACCCATCCACAGAATAGGTCATCAGTATATGATCGTTGGGGGTCTGACACAAGGGTCTGACACAACAAACCAATCATTTGTTACGGACACCGGAAGCTATGCAGTGGTCGGTGCCGAAAGCAGAAGGCTCCGTTCACAGTATAGAGGCAGTGCTACAGGACGAGCCCCTGTCGTCACTGTCCATAAATAGAAGCGGAGCATCGCAAGTTCTCTGGCCAGAGACTCCTATGGACAATGAAGTCAGGTGCTACTCCTGGGGCGGAATCTGTGGCCAGAACGTTGCCGACGCTCTGGCAGGGGATTCCGCTCTTAGAGGAAGTCCCTGACGCCACTGTCCATATATGCATACATTGGTTATTGTGTAGATCAACTACTGATCAAATATTGTTAAATCTAGGAAACGGGTCGCAAATTCTAGGAGCCAGCATGAGAGTACAAACTCTCCAATATGAACCGACACCATTTACTTTTTAGGAATGAGTCCTTATCACTAGTCAATTTCCAAGCTTACCACATGGTGACTATCCAACCCAGGCCTTTATATAAATATACAGAGGTTAAAAATTATAGTACTAAACATCAGCCTATAAAAACGCTTTGATGTTTAAGAAGATAAATATCTACCAAATCCTCTATATGAGTTGTCTTTAAACTTACATTTGAATTCTCTTGGGGTCAACCATAAGAAGCATGAGATAGCACAAGATAACTTCTCCTACAAGAAATACTGTGAGCCTGCAAAATAGGATTATGAAAAACAGGTTCAGCACGTCTGTACTGAAGAACGGTAAAATAAATGAGCACAATGCTTTTATTACTAACTAGGGCAATTGTTTCATTGCTCTGTAAGTTATGAAAAGCAATCCTATAAGCGGTCAACATAGGTTTTGTGTGTGTACTGTGTGTCCATAATGTAGTACCATTAGCATGTTACTTTATGTTCTCTAACTAGAATGAAAAATTACACGTTGGCAACATTCCAGTTAGGGAAGACATCCACAAAATGTTTACAACATCAAGAAGACACCACCCTCAAGAAATCTAGGGTCCATAAACATAAATCTTCCATCTTGTCAGTTGTGTGTGCAAAGGTACAACTGACTGAATCCCAGGGGATATATTCCTGTTTAGGATGGCGATCAGTTGGCGTTAAAGTCATCATTATAGTTTGGAAACTACTATTTTGTCTTTAAAATGTTCTTTTAATAAATTGAAGGGGTTGTGTCACTGCAGACATCCTTGTCAATCTGAGAACCACTGCAGCGAGTAGATGATTGGCAGGGCATTAGGGCATATGGACAGGAGTTGTCCTAATGGGTCAATCCCTTTAAGAAATGCCAACATCACACTGTCAAATATTTTTATGAAACCCACCTGAAATTGCTGTTTGACAGGCACTGTTCACATTACAGCCTTCTGTCAGAGGTATTACGTCGTATATGCAACTGTATAGGCATAGTGAGCAAACGTAATGTGAAATCCTTCTTCACACTGAATTCTTTTTTGTCAATGTCTTTTTAATGGAAATACACTTTTTTGTGGTCAGGAAGTTGTTTTACTGTGCTGGATGGTCCATTTTATTTTCTTTGGAAGTTATTTCTGCTAAGAATTCTTACATATTTTTTTAAGTCAGAGAACTGGATAAGGCAAAAGTGGAGTGCTACAAGGTCAACATGTATTAACAGATCCAAAAACGGATGCCAGTTTGGTCAGCTATATAACAATCCCACGTCTGGGACTCGCAGCTATCTCTAGAACGGGGTCCCCTAAACCTTGTTCTAACTTTTTGTGCTCACGCTGCCTCCCGGCCACCTACTGATTACATGGTCGGGAGTTACGGAAATAGCGTAAGTCGCTGAGCTACGCTGTTTCCGTAACTCCTATAGAACTGAATAGTAGTAACGGAAACAGCGTAGCTCGCATGCTACGTTACTTCCATAACTGCCATTCACTACTACTTAGGGGACCCCATTCTAGAGATAGGTGCAGGTCCCAGAGGTGGGACCCGCATCTATCTGACATTTATGACATATCCTGTGGATGTCATAAATGTCCCTCATGGGAAAAGCTCTTTAAAGCGTGCCTAACTTTTTAGGTGACTTTTCAGAATACATATCACAGAGAACGCAACTTATTTAACTTATCTCATGTTTAGTGATATACAAGTGGAAAATTTGTAAAATATAGCCTTTAAGTACTCTTAAAATAATATAGGCACAAAAACACTTAAATTTAAGTCTTCAAACAGTTGTGGAACCGACTATGAGGTGTAGTGCCATATACCAAGGATGCAACATGAGTCACCAGTACAATGATAGGGCAAGAGAGGGAGAAGGGTATATGTAAGCCAGGGGGGGGGGGGGGGAACAGATTCTACTCTAGATTCTATCTATACATCAGTAGAGACCCTGGTACATCCCTATACAAATGCCCTAAAAACAGCGGAGTAATTGTCCCGAAGACGCCGTCTCTACTTTGGAACCTCCTATAACGCCATGATGCACCCTTCAGTCTACTTATCTGACTACACCAACTAATTCTCAAAATCAACCATGAATCTGATATTGTGTTGATTGCAATAGGATATACTACACGGAAAGTACCATGTATTAAAAAAACAAGTATATTACAAATCAAGCAAACCCTAAATGTTCAAAATATTATATTATTATGTTCCAACGTGTTTCCCCAAACATATTGGTTTATCAGGGGGCTATAATATAACATGGTGTGCAGTCTTACAGCAGGGAAATGCAAGTGAGTAGAATGATAAAAATTGCATATCATATTCAGCGTCTTTCAAGTTAATTACAGATTATTGTAATTTCGTGGTTTTTTTTGGAGTCTATGCGCCTGTTGTTGGACTATTAGCTTGACAGAGAAATAGATCACCAACAAATGAGCCACAATGGAAGCAGTCGGTGGACTTGATGGGTGCACAGGATTCATGTGGCACAGAACATTGAATGAGAAGATGAAAATCCAGTTCTTGGGAAGAAGAAACTTTATTTGTACATCCAGTAACAAACAAGCATGTGTTAGATTACACATAAAATGACTAAGAACGAATGCTACCAATGAACTGTTGGAAACACATAAGCAAACACATGCCTTTTTGGTGCTGGACGTCTACAGATCACTGGATTTATTATTTTCTTATTAGCTTTACAGGTAGGAGTGTAATGCTCATATCTTACCATCCAAAGCAGTAGACTGAAATACAGATTCCGAGCAAGGAGGCCATGCCATGTCTGACTTTTGGGCCACAATGAGAGGGAGGCAGGCAGTATCGGAACAAGAAAGCCAGAATAAGGGCAGAGAGCTGACCAGTGAGGAAAAGGCGCTGAAAAAAAATGAAAAAGGATTGTAATAGCATGTATACAGCTATAATAGAACTTCATTTAGAAGGAATTCAACACATACTGTTAACCTACAGAGTTGAACAGATGTAAGACGTTTTATCACTTCCATTACACCAATACTGGGGATAATATGCCTTTTAACATCGTGACATTTTTTATTATTTTCCCCCATTTTTTTTTTTTTTTGCTGAACCAGGTCCAATTACATTGAGCATTTTAACGTCAAGGAAAGTCTTCAGTCTAAAAGTTGGCCATAGATCAGGGCTTCTCAACCTTATTCTACTGGGGACTTACCAGCCAGAACATGATGAGGCCAGGGCATCACTATTGGCCGTGCTCTCTATTCACTTCAGTTGGAGTTATGGAAATAGCAGAGCACGGCTTTGTAGATGCCATAAATCTCTCAGATAGAACGACTTATTATCGGGGATATTCATTATGGAGTTCTTCCGACTAAATAATAAATAACTTTTTGTTCCTGTTATTTGCTAAGCTAACCCGAAAATGTTTGGACTTTTGCTTAGCAGCCCAACTTTACTCCGCTGGGTGACAAAACCACATTCACTAGAAGTGCTGGGTGTGCGCATTGACAATTGCAGGATAACTAGGCAAGTACTTTGTTATTTGATTTTTTTGAAACAGCGCTGTATGGAGTGTTCTTTTAAAATCCATGTGCTATGCAGAAAATCATGGCATCAAGACAGATCATTTTGCTCACTCTACATAGCATATGTATTTCATTATTTTAGAAGGCTGATACTGCAATCCAACATCTTGACGTGATAAAATAGGATACAGAGAACGAAATTCAACATTTAATATGTAAACATTTAACTAACTAGTCCTTATCAGGCTTTACTGCTCAATTGATCAACAACATAAGGGGGGATTCACACGAGCGTGTATTCGGTCCGTGCGGGCCGCGTGGTTTTCACGCGGCACGCATGGACCAATACAAGTCTATGGGGCAGTACAGACAGTCCGTGCTTTTTGCGCAGCGTTTGTCTGCTGCGCAAAATGCGCGACAGGTTCAATAACTCTGCGTATTTCGCGCATCACGCACCCATTGAAGTCAATGGGTGCGTGAAAATCACGCGCACCACACGGAAGCACTTCCGTGGGACGAGCGTGATTCGCGCAACAGCAGTGAAAAGGATGAATGAAAACCGAAAAGCACCACGTGCTTTTCTGTTTCCGAACATCCAAACGGAGTGTCTTTGCGTACCGAACTTCACCGGGTTCGGCCAAACTCGTTTTGGCCGATCCCGGCAAAAAAAATTATCGGTACGCGACGTCAGGAGATAGTCACTGTCCATGGTGCTGAAAGAGTTAAACTGTTTCAGCACCATGGACAGTGACTTGCGATCCCAAAATACATTAACCTGTAAAAAAAACCCGAAGTTCTAACTTACCGATTACTCCTGTCTCCTTCCTGCAGTCCGACCTCCCGGGATGACACTTCAGTTCAAGTGACAGCTCCAGCCAATCACAGGCCAAGCACAGGCTGCAGCCAATCACAGGCTGCAGCGGTCACTTGGACTGCTGCGTCATCCAGGGAGGTGGGGCCCGATGTCAAGAGAGGCGCGTCACCAAGGACGCGTCACCAAGGACGCGTCACCAAGGCAACGGCCGGGAAGTTCTCGGTAAGTAGGAACTTTATCTTTTTTTTGTACAGGTTTTTCGCTGTTGTGTTCGGCATTCACTGTCGAGGGTGCTGAAAGATTTAGCTCTTTCAGCACCTTGGACAGTGACGGGCGTTGACAAGCCTCATCTCTATGATGCCGGCTGCGCGAAAATCACGCAGCCGCGCATCAGACACGCATGACACACGCAGCTGTCAAATGGTTTTTGCGCGCGCAAAAACGCAACGTTCGTGTGAATCTCCCCTAAGTCTATATCTAAATAGAGCTACACTAGCTAAAGACAAAGTAAACACAAAATACCAGTAATACCACTAGCAAGACCATGACAACCCCTCTTTCATTAACCTATTCTGTTTCACATTGCATTTCAAAATGCAAAACGTTAATGTATCATTATGTCTGGATTGCTGTGTGCATGCCGCAATCCGATGTCCTGTGAGGCACACCTGTCATATTTTTCTGCCACGGATTTGGCTACAGCAAATACATGGGGATTTTGTTGCATATTTGGATGCGGATTTGCCGTGGACTGCTGCGGATTTCAACCTTTGCAATGCAAAGGGAGAAATCTACAGCAATTCCGCAGCAAATCCGTAACAAAATCTGCATGTAAAAGAGTTGCTGTTGTCAAATTTATGGCATAATGAACCCTTAAGTTAAAATAATGTATTAAAATATAGGGATTCCAATACATTACAGATAAAAAATAGTGAAGTAAAAGTTCCGTAGTGGGACATTAAAAAGGAAAAAAATAGAATAAGTACAATTGGTTTTATTATTTTTATTAAATAAATATCAAAAAAACATATAAAATATACATATTCGGTTATCCCTGTAACTATTAAAATCTGTACAATAAAGGCAATGTGTGATTTATGATAAACAGAATAAAAAATAATTTAAAATAAAGTATCTCCTCCTAGGATTTAGGGCGGATTTACACGAACGTGTAATACGTCCGTGCCACCCGCGTGTTTTTCACGCGTGTGGAATGGACCCATACAAGTCTATGGGGCAGTGCAGACTGTCCTTGATTTTTGCGCAGCGTGAGTCCGCTGCGTAAAACTCACGACAGGTCCTATATTTCGGCGTTTTTCGCGCATCACAAACCCATTGAAGTCAATGGGTGTGTGAAAATCACGTGCACCACACGGAAGCACTTCAGTGGGACGCGCATTATTCGCGCAACAGCAGTAAAAGAATGAATGTAATCAGAAAAGCACCACGTGCTTCTCTGTTTACAAACATCCAAACGGAGTGTCATAATGATGGCGGCTGCGTGAAAACAACGCAGCCGCGCACCATATGAACATAACACACGGAGCTGTTAAGTGCATTTGCGCACGCAAAACGCTGTGTTTTTTGCGTGCGCAAAACGCACACGCTCGTGTAAATCCGCCCTTAGTCTGCATCAACTTTGGCAGAGAGGGAGAAAATTAGAAGAAACCTTCACCACTACAGGGTTTGAAATACTAAGTGTACCCATACATATTAGAGGAAAGTCGTCCGAACCCGCCAATTACGGCGGGACCGGCCAAGTATCTAATGTGTATGGGTAGATGTCAGAGCAGATGTCTTGTGAAATAAGGATTAGGCATGTTGTATTTGAACATGCCTGATCCTTTATTCCTGCAAGAAATAAACCGCAGGCAGTGGCTTATTCCCCTCCCCCCATTTAAAACACATACACACTCAGCCTAACCAAGTGAACATGTGTATGGGAGAGTCGGGAGGAGTAGCTGAAAGCCGAATAAGTGTTCGGCCGACAGTTATTGGAAGTGTATGGACAACTTTAGCTTTCTTTATAAAAAATTTTTTTTTTCCAGAGCCATTGATGTCAGCGATGCTGCTAAGGCCACTCTATGACACAATGCAGATCCTGTGTCTTTGTTCAAGTTAATGAGCCTGTGTTGTAGTTCCTACCCAGCGCCATACCCATCTTGCAGCTATGCTCTATTTATCGCTGTGGCCCTATCATTACTGGGGTCAGTGGGCAGTGCTACCATCAGGGCAGTAAGGCTAGTACTTATGTCAGCACAATGAAGAGGTAGTGGCACTCGCAGGGATGGGACGAGCTGCAGTACCGGGCACAGTTGCTCTTATGGATGAGCGGCGCTTACTGTAAACAGTCCTAGGGATAGGCCATCAATGTTAAAGTCCCGAAGAATCCTTTTAACTTATTAAAGCACTTTTTAAAATAAAGTTGGCCATACACAAACAATTTTCATCAGATTCCACTAAATACACTTGTTGGTAAATCACTGCAACAGATATCAGACTTGTTTGTACCATTTCAAGTATATGACTATTGCACATTTTCATTCAGTCTTTATCAAACTGGACAAAAAAAAAAGTTCTAGGTTTTCAACCCTAAAAACCCCAGTCTAATATTGGATGGAGTGATATACTTTTAACCCTTAATACAATCTTTGAAGTCACATATACAGCCATATACCTTTATCTCAACCGATACTTTCACCCAGACCCTAGGTCATCAAATTCCACCCTTCTCTTAGTGAATGACCTTTGTATAACAATTTTAATCACAGTAATAATGTATTTTCAGATGAGGCAGCATTTTCCATTAATGACACAGTTCACAGCGTGATAAGACTAAGAAATATTGCATATATTGACAAGTTAAAGTCTTGGTCCGAGAATTAGATATTTCTCCAAACTGCCAGAAACCTATAAAAAAATGTAAGAAAAAAAGATATACTTACTATTTAGAAAATGATATCCCATGCAGCATCTGGTCCCCATCTGGCCTGTGTATACATTACAAGTGGAAGCAATCTCACTGAGGCTTAGTGTTTAGTAGAAGTTTTTTTATTCCCTATGTTTGTACGCCGTATGTCCAGTTCTTCTGGGAGCTGCACCTATTAGACATTTTATGATATATCCTACGTATATGCTGTAAATATCGGAGATGGAATACCCCTTTAACAATATTGGCATTGCATTAGGCTGCTTAAAAACATTGGTGCCGCAGGTTTCCCTATGATAGACTGTGTACATATTTATCAAGAGTTCAGTAGAACTGTCATTTTGTCAGCAAAAATGGTGCAAATTTTTGTACATTTAGTAATTCCAAAGTATATAGTAAATCTGTCACAATTTTGAAACAGGCCTTATGCATCACGTATTTCATGCCACAATTAAGGAAATCTATGGGTCCATACTGTATCTCTGTGTGATTTTTTACTGAGGTTTGAATTTGGAACAAAACAACCACTCCACTGCTGCTACAGGAGAATACGGTGCCATACAGAGGTAAAATACAGTGGCACACAGGGTGCCTAAGGGTTCATATTACAGAACTGTAGGGGCTCCATGTTCTGCCGTAAGAGCTTCGTGCACACAGCTTTGCTTGCGTAAGAGACCTTAAGGCCGGATTCACACGAGCGTGTGCGTTTTGCGCGCGCAAAAAACGCTGCGTTTTGCGCGCGCAAAAGGTTCGTGTGTCATCAGAATATGGTGCGCGGCTGCGTGATTTTCGCGCAGACGGCATCATGATGACACTCGGTGACACGTGGTGCTTTTCTGTTTTCATTCATAGTTCATTCATAGTTTTTACTACAGTAGCGCGCATCACGTGCGGCACCCGGAAGTGCTTCCGTGTGCACGCACCCATTGACTTCAATGGGTGCGTGCAGCGCGAAACACGGGCAAATATAGGACATATCATGAGTTTCACGCAGCGCACATACGAAAATATGAAAATCAAGCGAGTAGCACGGACGTATTATACGTTCGTGTGACTAAGGCCTAACTGGGATTTTGAAAGTTTGACAAGTTTCAAGCCTTCTATTCAAGGCTGATGCACTTTTCAAAACATCCTTGTCAACTGGAGACTGTCAACAAGCAGAGCAGTTGCTGCTCAACGAAAGATGAATATTGTGTGCCGTCTATTGTTGCTGTGCCACAGAGCCAATAGGGGACAATAGGCAGAGCCGTGTTTCTTCACACAGGACAAAAGTTTCAGTTCGCTGCCTTAGCGCTGCATCTAAATACCCTGTCCAAGGGAAAGTGGCCTGCTGGCAACCCCTTGGCACCAGCACAATGGGCACATGCCCTAGTAGCCCCCCTAGCTACGCCCCTAAAATAGGGGAGATTTATTAAGATCTGTTGGCTGTAATTTGCCGGGTTGTGTGTACCAGATCCTCTAACAAGGTGCGCACCTGCTGGGAATATAGTGCAAACTACTGAAGAACAACAGCTTCACGCCATATCTGTGATGCATTGTTGGCGTGTATGCTGGGTAAAATTGAAGTCCGAATCCAGCAGCCCCAACTGTATCAACTGTGCAATACAACTGACTAAAAAAACAAACCACAAAATACCATGCAATATCTTTTTTTTTTTTTTTGATAGTATTCAATAGCAGACCAATGCAACCAGATGCATTGGATGGGTTTAGGCAAACCAGACTCAGATATAAATCCTGGCTGATTTTTTGGGGTCTATTCACACGTTACGGCCAAATCGCAGTTTATTGCCACGATTGCTGTGAAATAGCAGGAAAATGCTGCGTTTTGCCGCGCTTTGTGAATAGGCAAGAAAGAGAAAAAATTGGTCCACTCAACATGCACACGATCATAGACAGCACGCTTGTATTAGATCGGTGCTCGAGTTGATTCCGCGTCGGCAGCAGATGACAGTGCACAGTTGATGTCCGGCACACAGTACTTCGATTGTGTGCCGGACATCCTCTCTATTTTGTGCACTTTGTGAATAGTCCCTTTTTGTAAAAGCACACGAGACATGAATTAGGTGTGACTTGCCAGACAGTAGGGATGTATAAATAAAAAATGTATACAATAGCTTTCACCATCACAACTACTGTTAGATACAGCATATGTTAGTATAAATAATGGAGATGAATGGTCTCATCTGGTTAACTAAGAAGAAAATAACAGGTAGAAATAAAAACATCACCTGATCGGATGAAAGAGGTTCAGAGACTTCTGCTTGTCGGACTCTGCTTACAACCTACTCTTCTGTACTTGCAGCACTGATATTTATTGTAGTCATGCTGCTTTCTGGCTGCATTTTGTGTCACCTCATTTGAACTTTCGCTAAAATTCAATTCCCTAATATATATTCCTGTAATTGCTCCCTTTACAGGCAAGAGCAACCCAATAATACAGTAGGGTCACAAGGAATTTCAATTGACAGCAGGGGTTAACCCCTTAAAGACAGTCAGTTTTCTTTTTGTCATTTTAGTTTTTCGATTGTCACATTCTAAGAGCCCAAACCTTTTTATTTTTGTGACATGCTTGTTTGCAGGAAGAGTTTTAGTTTTTAATGGCGCCATTTAATGTACTGGGAAACTGAAAGGAAATTCTTTGTGGGGTGGAATGGTAAAAAAAATAACAGTGATTCCTCCATGATTTTTTTTCACAGCATTAGGCTTCGTTCACATCTGCGTCAGGACTCCGTTCTGTCTGAGCTTCCCGTCAGAGCGGAACCCTGATTGAAACAAACGGAAACCATAGGTTTACATAGTTTGCATCAACATTGATTTCAATGGTGACGGATCCGGTGCAAATGGTTTCCGTTTGACTCCGATGTGCAAGGGTTCCGTCGTTTTGACGGAATGAATAGCTCAGTCGACTACAGTATTGCTTCCGTCAAAGCAACGGAAGCCTTGCACAAGGGAGACAAACGGAAACCAATGGTGATGCAAACGGAAACCTATTGTTTCCGTTTGCTTCAGTCACGCTTCCGTTCTGACGGAAAGCTGCGACTGAACACCAGAACGGAGCCCTGACGCAGATGTGAATGAAACCTTAGCAGTGCGGTATAAACTACATGTCAATAATTTTGTTCTACTACTATTACATAACAAATATATATATTTGTTTAAAAATACATTTTGTTTTGTCTTGCCATATTCTCAGAGCCATAACATTTACGTTTTTCCATGGATTGAGTGGTGTTTTTTACTGGGGCAAGATTACGTTTTTATTGGTACAATTTTGGGGTACATGCTATTTTTTTCATCACTTTTTATTACATTTTTTTGGAAAGTGAGGTGACCAAAACATAAAAATTCTTGCATTGTAAATTTTTTGTCCCTACGACGTTTACTAAATGGGTTACATAATGCAATATTTTCTAGTTCAGACTTTTACGGACGCGGCGATACCAATTATATTTACTTTTTTTATTGCGCATATAATTTTTGCTGAAAAATGGGAACATATTTATTTTTAGGCGCAAGGAAGAGGAGCGTAGACCAGCGGAGGCGGCGGCAGGAGCTGGTAATTTATGTTCGTGTATGTGATGTGTGTATTATGTTCATGTATTACTGTCTGCTGAGCCCTGTATCTAATCCTCCTAGCACTGTGCAGTCGCTCAGAAAATGGCGGCACACAGTGTAGGAGGTTTGAAGATTCAAACCCTTTCTTCTCCTGGCACTAGCCAGAAGAAGGGAGGGGGGATTGTGTGAGGACACTAGAGCGAGTGTGTCTACCCCAAATTTGCAGCATACATCAATGAGGTTACTTTACCACAGCGACCATGCTGCAATTTTGGAAACTGCTCCCTCTAGTGGCCAGCACATGGAAATGTTATAAATTAGAATCAAATTTATAATATTTCCTGACTTGTGAAAAAATTAAAACAATGTGTAATCACTTAAATACTAATTGTTTAACTGAAATATTTTTTTTAGCATTTCTAGCAACACATTCCCTTTAAGGCTTAATAATAGATCACAGTAGGCGGATCTGGAGACCTTCAATAGGCCCTCCCCTCCCTAGGTTGAACCGCTCAGATGATGCAGTCATCATTGACTGCACTTTCTGAGGGGTTAAATGGCTGGGATTGGAGTTATCAAATTGAAACAGCTGTCCCAGTGCTGATGGTGCCAGCTCAGCTCCTGAGCCCACGCCATATTGTGATGGAGTGCATCCAGCGTAATAGTACGGTGGATGTGGCCAAGGACTTGAGAAAGTCTGTAGGGAAGATTTATTATGACTAGCGAATCATTCGCCAGTCTTAAAGAGGCTCTGTCATCACATTATAAGTGCCCTATCTCTTACATAATGAGATCAGCGCAGTAATGTAGATTACAGCAGTGATTTTTATTTAGAAAAACTATCTATTTTCACCAAGTTATGAGCGATTTTAGCTTTATGCTAATGACTTTCTTAATGCCCAACTGGGCGTGTTTTTACTTTTGACCAAGTGGGCGTTGTAAAGAGAAGTGTATGACGCTGACCAATCAGTGACCAATCAGCGTCATACACTTCTCTCCATTCATGTAATCAGCGCGTAGTGATCCTGCGTTGTTCACTATGTGCAGTAACATAGACCCACATTAACGTTACTGAAGTGTCTTGACAGTGAATAGACATAACCTCCAGCCAGGACGGAATGTCTATTCACAATCCCGACACTTCGGTAACGTTTGTGTGGGACTTACAGCACAGCACATCGAGGTCACGCGAGATTACGCTTGCTGTGCTGTAAGTCCCACACAAACGTTACCGAAGTGTCAGGATTGTGAATAGACATCCCGTCCTGGCAGGAGGTGATGTCTATTCACTGTCAAGACACTTCAGTAACGTTAATATGTGAGTAAGTGACTGCACATAGTGATCTAGCTAGATCACTATGTGCTGAGTACATGAATGGAGAGAAGTTTATGATGCTGATTGGTCAGCGTCATACACTCCTCTGTACAACGACCACTTGGTCAAAAGTAAAAACACACCCAGTTGGGCATTAAAGAGGCTCTGTCACCAGATTTTGCAACCCCTATCTGCTATTGCAGCAGATCGGCGCTGCAATGTAGATTACAGTAACGTTTTTATTTTTAAAAAACGAGCATTTTTGGCCAAGTTATGACCATTTTTGTATTTATGCAAATGAGGCTTGCTAAAGTCCAAGTGGGTGTGTTTAAAGTAAAAGTCCAACTGGGCGTGTATTATGTGCGTACATCGGGGCGTGTTTACTTCTTTTACTAGCTGGGCGTTCTGACGAGAAGTATCATCCACTTCTCTTCAGAACGCCCAGCTTCTGGCAGTGCAGACACAGCGTGTTCTCGAGAGAACACGCTGTGTCGTCACTCACTTCCTGCCCCAGGTCCTGCATCGTGTCGGACGAGCGAGGACACATCGGCACCAGAGGCTACAGTTGATTCTGCAGCAGCATCGGCGTTTGCAGGTAAGTCGATGTAGCTACTTACCTGCAAACGCTGATGCTGCTGCAGAATCAACTGTAGCCTCTGGTGCCGATGTGGCCGACACGATGCAGGACCTGGGGCAGGAAGTGAGTGACGTCACAGCGTGATCTCTCGAGAACACGCTGTGTGTCTGTACTGCCAGAAGCTGGGTGGTAACGAACAGAAGTGGATGATGCTGATTCGTCAGCATCATACACTCCCATTCCTAACGCCCAGCTAGTAAAAGAAGTAAAAACGCCCCGATGTACACACATAATACACGCCCAGTTGTACTTTTACTGTAAACACGCCCAGTTGTACTTTTGCAAGCCTCATTTGCATAAATACAAAAATGGTCATAACTTGGCCAAAAATGCTCGTTTTTTAAAAATAAAAACGTTACTGTAATCTACATTGCAGCGCCGATCTGCTGCAATAGCAGATAGGGGTTGCAAAATCTGGTGACAGAGCCTCTTTAACCCCTACCCGCACTAGGACGTAACTGTCCGTCGTTGCGGGAGGTTACTTCCCGCACGAGGACGTATAGTTACTGAGTTATTCCCGGTGCACACTGTCGGCGACAGTGTGCACCGGGAACCGGGAGGTCAGCTGTCGCCGACAGCTGACATTCCCCTCTTGCCGGCCAGCGGTCCTTTGCCGCTGATTTCGGCGAATTAACCCCTTAAATACGGCGATCGGGTACAATCGCCGAATTTTAGGGGTTTCTAGCATATCGGCAGACCCCCGTCCGAAATCGCTGTGTCTGCCGATAGTTAGTATGGCAAACGGAAGCCAAACAATGGCTTCCGGGTCTGCCATGGACGGAAGCCCATCAGGACCAACCTTCGGCTGGTCCTGATAGGCTTCCTGTCAGAGTGACAGAAAGTCACTGTGCCGTTCCCGATGCACACTGTCGGCGACAGTGTGCATCGGGAACTTCGAGATCAGCTGTCCCCGACAGCTGACACTCTCCAGTGTTGTCGATCAGCGGCTCATCGCCGCTGATTTCGGCAATTAACCCGTTACATGCGGGGCTCGATTGCGATCTCCGCATGTAGCGGGTTTGTAGCGCATCAGCAGCCCCCATGCAATCGTGGGGGCTTCTGATGCTTGTGATGGCACCCGGGGGCCAGACAACGGCCCCCAGGTCTGCCATGTATGTCAGCCTATGAGGATCAGCCTCTGCTGATCCTCGTAGACCAACTGTCAGAGTGACTGTGACGTCACACTGACAGTTGGAATACGTTACACTACCTAGGTAGTGTAATGTATTCTAGCAGCGATCAGAGCTGCAGGTCAAAAAAATAAAGTGTAAAAAGTTAAAAAAAAGTAAATAAACAAAAATATAAAGTGTAAAAAGTAAAAAAAGTTAATAAAAATGTTTTATAAAAGTGTAAAAATAAAAGGTTTTGTTTTCCTATAATAAGTCATTTATTATAGGGAAAAAATGAAAACGTTAAAAAAAAGTACACATATTTGGTATCGCCGCGTTTGTAACGACCCAAACTATGAAACTATAATGTTAATTTTTCCGCACGGTGAACGCCGCAAACAAAATAAACGGAAAACTGTCAGCATCGCTATTTTTTGGTCACCATCCCTCCCAAGATATAGAATAAAAAGTGATCAAAAAGTCACATTTACCCCAAAATGGTACCAATAAAAACTACAACCCGTCCCGCAAAAAACAAGACCTCCCACAGCTTTTTTGACGGAAAAATAAAAAAGTTACGGCTCAGAATAGCGTGTCCCAGAAAATAAATTATTTTATAGAAACTTAATTTTATTGTGCAAACGCTGCAAAACGTAAAAAAAACTATACACATATGGTATCGGCGTAATCGTACCGACTGGCAGAATAAATTAAAACGTAATTTATTGCGCACGGTGAACGCTGTAATAAATAAAGAATTTAAAGCGCCAAAAATGCTGTTTTTTGGTCACCTTAGTTCTAAAAAAGATCCTGAGGGGCCAAAATGCTCACTATACCCCTAGAAAAATTCCTTGAGGGGTGTAGATTCCAAAATAGGGTGACTTTTGGGGGGTTTCCACTGTTTTGGTCCCTCCGGGACGTTGCAAACCCGACATGGCACTGAAAACCAATCCAGCAAAATCCGCGCTCCAAAATCCAAAAGGCGCTCCCTCCCTCCTGAGCCCTGCTGTGGGTCCAAACATCAGTTTACGACCACATATGGGGTATTGCCGTAATCAGGAGAAATTGCTTTACAAATGTTGGGCAGCTTTTTATCCTTTATTCCTTGTAAAAATGAAAAAATTCTATGTTTCCACAGAAAAATAGGTGATTTTCTTCTTCACAGACTAATTCCACTAAATTCTGCAAAAAAACTGTGGGGTCAAAATGCTAACTATACCCCTAGAAAAATGACTTGAGGGGTGTAGTTTCCAAAATGGGGTCACTTTTTGAGGGTTTCGACTGTTTAGGTACCACAAGACCTCCTCAAACCAGACATGGTGCCTAAAATATATTCCTAAAAAAAGGAGGCCCCAAAATCCACTAGGCGCTCCTTTGCTTCTGAGGCCTGTGTTTCAGTCCATTAGGACACTAGGGCCACATGTTGGATATTTCTAAAATCTGCAGAATCTGGGCAATAAATATTGAGTTGCGTTTCTCTGGTAAAACCTTCTGTGTTACAGATTTTTTTTTATTACAAATGAATTTCGGCAAAAAAAATGAAATTTGTAAATTTCACCTCTACTTTGCCTGTGAAACGCCTAAAGGGTTAAAATACTTTCTGAATGTGGTTTTGAATACTTTGAGGGGTGCAGTTTTCAAAATGGGGTGATTTATGGGAACTTTCTAATATATAAGGCCCTCAAAGCCACTTCAGAACTGAACTGGTCCCTGAAAAAATAGCCTTTTGAAATTTTATTGAAAATATGAGAAATTGCTGCTAAAGTTCTAAGCCTCGTAACGTCCTAGAAAAATAAAAGTAAGTGAAAAAAAATTATGCAAACATAAAGTAGACATATGGGGGTTGTTAACTAGTAACTATTTTGTGTGGTATTACTATCTGTTTCACAAGCAAATACATTTAAATTTAGAAAAATGCAAATTTTTGCTAAAATTTGAAGTTTTTCACAAATAAATATTGAATTTATCGACCAAATTTTTTCACTAACATAAAGTACAATATGTCACGAGAAAACAATCTCAGAATCACTTGGATAGGTAAAAGCGTTCCGGAGTTATTACCACATAAAGTGACACATGTCAGATTTGAAAAAATCATCTGTGTCCACAAGGCCAAAACAGGCTGTGTCCTAAAGGGGTTAATAAAGTCATTAGCATAAATCTAAAATCGCTCATAACTTGGTGAAAATAGATAGTTTTTCTAAATAAAAAACACTGCTGTCACCTACATTACAGCGCCGATCTCATTATGTAAGAAATAGGGCACTTATAATGTGGTGACAGAGCCTCTTTAATATACGGATCGCTGGAGTAAGACGCACCTAATTCATTAGGAGGGGCATACCTCTTAATGAATTAGGTGTATCTCCGTCTGTCTGTGTGCCAGGTAGGCGGTGGCCCAAGCCAAGCTGTTCTGAGTTAAACCGTCCTGAAAATTATCTTATTTTATCTCCCCTGCAACCAAAATGTAGTATTAGGGTATGTTCACACGGCCTATTTTTGGGTCATAAACGCCCCAAAAACGGCCGAAAAATCTGAAGCAGAACGCCTCCAAACATCTGCCCATTGATTTCAATGGGAAAAACGGCGTTCTGTTCCGATGGGCCGTTTTTTTACGCGGCCGCGTAAAAAAACGGCCGCGAAAAAGAAGTGCAGGACACTTCTTGGGACGTTTTTGGAGCCGTTTTTCATAGACTCTACTGAAAACAATACCAAAATCGGACGTAAAAAACGTCTGAAAATCAGGAGCTGTTTTCCCTTGAAAACAGCTCCGTATTTTCAGACGTTTTTGAGTTTGCGTGTGAAAATAGCCTTAGGGTATGTTCACACGCAGTGTTTTCAGGTGTATTTCGGGGTGTTTATGCCTCAAAAAACGCCAGAAAAAACGGAAGCTGAACACCTACAAACATCTGCCCATTGAAATCAATAGGAAAAACAGCATTTAGTTCATTTCGGGCGTCTTTTTACGCCTGTTTTAAAAAACGGAGTGTAAAAAGACACTCCGTAAAAATAAGTAGCTTGTCACTTCTTGAGGCGTTTTTTGGAGCTGATTTTGCATTGAACACTATGAAAAACGCCTCAAAAGAAGCCTGAAAAGAAGCTCCAAATTAGGGTATGTTCACACGCAGTGGTTTCAGACGTAATTATGCCTGAAAAAACGGCACCATTACGCCTCCAAACATCTGCCCATTGCTTGCAATGGGCTTTACGGTGTTCTGTTCCCACGAGGCTTAATTTTACGCGTCGCTGTAAAAATACGGCACGTTAAAAGACGCCCGCGAAAAAGAAGTGCATGTCGCTTCTTGGGACGTTTTTGTAGGCGTTTTTCATTGACTCCATTGAAAAACAGCTTTAATAACGGCCATAAAATATGCCGCGAAAAACGCGAGTTGTTACAAAAACTCCTGAAAATCGGGAGCTGTTTTCAAGCGATTTTCACACGTATTTTGCTAAGCGTGTGCACATACCCTTATATTGTTATAATTTATCAGGTGGTGTCTACCAATTCTTTTGCATACTGCACACAAAAAATATGTTTGTTGTGTTTTATGCAATAGTGGTGCCACTTTTAATAGAACCACTAACATGATAACCACGTGTAATAAAACAGTATCTATATCTTGTTAACCCTTAGGGTATGTGCACACACACTAATTACGTCCGTAATTGACGGACGTATTTCGGCCGCAAGTAGTGGACCGAACACAGTGCAGGGAGCCGGGCTCCTAGCATCATACTTATGTACGATGCTAGGAGTCCCTGCCTCTCCGTGGAACTACTGTCCCGTACTGAAAACATGATTACAGTACGGGACAGTTGTCCTGCAGAGAGGCAGGGACTCCTAGCATCGTACATAACTATGCTGCTAGGAGCCCGGCTCCCTGCACTGTGTTCGGTCCGGTACTTGCGGCCGAAATACGTCCGTCAATTACGGACGTAATTAGTGTGTGTGCACATACACTTAAAGACCAGGCCAATTTGAGTTTTTCATCTTCGTTTTTTCCTCCCCGCCTTCCAAAAGCCATAACGTTCCTATTTCTTTGTCAACCGATACCATTTTGGGATATATGCGACTTTTTGATCACTTTTTATTCATTTTTTTTGGAGATCTAAGGTGACCAAAAAACAGCAATTTGAATGTTTTAGATATATTTTTTTTTACGTCGTTCAACGACCGGGTTAAACAACTCTATATTGTGATAATTAGGACTTTTACGGACGCGGCAATACAAGTTATGTTAACGTTTTTTTTAACATTGCTTTAGGGAAAAAAATGGAAAAAGGGTTTTTCTAACTTTTAATATTTTTTTTTTTTTTTGAACATTATAAAAATCTTTATTTACCTGTTTTTTACTTTTTTTATTGGTCCCCCTAGGGGACTTGAAGCAGCGATCGTTGGATCGCTTGCATGATATACTGCAATACTAATGTATTTCAGTATATCGTGATTCTGACAGTCCCCATTGCAGGGCTTCAAAGGAGTACAATGATGGCCGACAGGGGCTTTATTAGATACTTTGAGCGCTGAGCCCGGGGAAGCCCTTGACATTACTATCCATATATGGACAGTGATGTCGGGCTTTCAACTGTGGAGTCTCCGGCCAGAGAATCGCAAGATCTCTGGCTGGGGACTCCTGTCTCCCTCTGACCCCCCATGTAGATAGCGGCACCCCCTCCCCCTGTAGATGGCACTCCCCACCCCTCCAGATAGCGCCACGGAATCCACGGCCGATGCTCTGGCCAGAGGATTCTGCTACTGGAGAAGCCCCTGGCACCGCTGTCCATATATGGACAGAAACATCAGGGGCTCCCTCTAGGAGTGAAATCCCCGGCCAGAGGGATTCCACTCCTACAGGGAGCTACAGTGCCGCTATCTAAATGGGGTGCTATCTACATGTGGGGGTGCTATCAACATGGGGGAGTGCTATCTACACGGGGGGGGGGGGGAGCTTTTCACAATGGGGGGTGCTATCTACAGTGGGGGATGGTGCTATCTACAGGGGGGTATGTTGCTATCTACGAGGGGGTGCTATCTACAGGGGGGGGGGGGTGGTGCTATCTGCAAAGCAGTTTAGTGCTATCTACAGGGGTGTGGCGCTATCTACATGGGCACTGTGGCACTATATCAGGGTGTGACTATCTACAGGGGACACTGTTGTGCTATCTACATGGGCACTGTGGCACTATGAGGGCACTGGCACTTTATATGTGGGCACTATGTCACTTTATATGTGGGCACTGTGGCACTATCTGCAGTGGGCACTCTGGCACTATGTGGACACTATCTACAGCGTGCACTGTGGCACTATATACAGGGTCATTAACACCAAAAAAAGTGCCTCAATAGAATAATTTGGTCATACACCAATGTCACAGTTTAAACACATATGCAGAAAATCAGTGTTAAAATGACCCAAACATTTTAAAAATAAAATAGTTTTTATTGAGACATGATAAAAATACAAAATACAGATAATAGCATTAAAAATGGATTCAAATATCAGTCCTCACAGTAAAGAAAGTACTGGGTGGGCTACTGGCCATAACATCTATACCATACAGAAGTACATTGTAAATAAACAGCCATGGTAAGTCACATAACAAAAATAAACAATTGTTTCGCCACCAGGCTTCGTCAGGGGGAAAAAGATCCTTTTCCCCCTGATGAAGCCTGGTGGCGAAATGTGTTGGGTGTAAGTGGGCTCCTGGCACATCGCTACTCTTTACCCCATTGTATATCTGCATGGTCGGTCAACTTCGCTTTTATTCATTTTTTGGCTACCTTGCCAGTTCTGTCGATCGATTCTGATGGTCTATTTCACAATTGTTTATTTTTGTTATGTGACTCACCATGGCGGTTTATTTACAATGTACTTCTGTATGGTATAGATGTTATGGCCAGTAGCCCACTCAGTACTTTCTTTACTGTGAGGACTTATATTTTTATCAATTTTTAATGCTATTATCTGTATTTTGTATTTTTATCATGTCTCAATAAAAACTACTTTATTTTTAAAATGTTTGGGTCATTTAACATTTATATACAGGGTCATTGCAGCACTATCTTCATGGGCACTGTGGTGTTTTCAGGGGGTTTGAACAATAAAAGCAACAAATTAAAGAGGCTCTGTCATCACATTATAAGTGGCCTATATTGTACATGATGTGATCGGCGCTGTAATGTAGATTACAGCAGTGTTTTTTATTTAGAAAAACGATAATTTTGACGGAGTTATGACCTATTTTAGATTTATGCTAATGAGTTTCTCAATGGACAACTGGGTGTGTTTTACTATATGACCAAGTGGGTGTTGTACGGAGGAGTGTACGACGCTGACCAATCAGTGACCAATCAGCATCATACACTTCTCTCCATTCATTTACACTGCAGATAGCGATATAGCTATATCGCTATGTGCAGTCACATAAACACACTAACATTACTGCAGTGTCCTGATAATGAATATACATTACCTCCAGCCAGGACGTCATGTGTATTCAGAATCCTGACCACTTCTGTAGCGTCTCTGTGATTTACAGCATAGAAGGCGTAGTCTCGCGAGATTACGCTGTAAATTGTCATTTAGGCCGGATTCACACGAGCAGCGTTTTGCGTGCGAAAAGGCACTTAACAGCTCCGTGTGTCAGCCCCATATGATGCGCGGCTGCGTGATTTTCGTGCAGCCGACATCATTATGACACTCTGTTTGGATGTTTGTAAACAGAAAAGCACGTGGTGCTTTTCTGTTTTCATTCATACTTTTGACTGCTGTTGCGCGAATCACGCGCATCCCACGGAAGTGCTTCCGTGTGGTGCGCGTGATTTTCACGCACCCATTGACTTCAATGGGTGCGTGATGCGCGAAAAACGCAGAAATATAGGACCTGTCATGAGTTTTACGCAGCGGACTCACGCTGTGCAAAAATCACTGACAGTCTGCACTGCCCCATAGACTAATATAGGTCCGTGCGAGGCGCGTGAAAATCCCACGTGTTGCACGGATGTATATCACGTTCGTGTAAATCCGCCCTTACAGCGAGATCTCGCTGTGCTGTAGTCTCACACAGACGATACAGAAGTGGTCAGGATTCTGAATACACATGACGTCCTGGTTGGAGGTAATGTATATTCATTGTCATGAAACATGAGTAATGTTATAGTGTGTTTATGTGGCTGCACATAGCGGTATAGCTATATCGCTATCTGCAGTGTAAATGAATGGAGAGAAGTGTATGATGCTGATTGGTCACTGATTGGTCAGCGTCATACACTCCTCTGTACAACGCCCACTTGGTCATATAGTAAAACACACCCAGTTGTCCATTGAGAAACTCATTAGCATAAAGCTAATATAGGTCATAATTACGTCAAAAATGATCGTTTTTCTAAATAAAAAACACTGCTGTAATCTACATTACAGCGCCGATCACATCACGTACAATATAGGGCTCATATAATGTGGTGACAGAGCCTCTTTAAATCCATCAGTTTTTTTAACAGCCATTAAAAACGGACAAACGGACTGGAAATGGATGAAAATTAAGAGACACACTGATGCAAAATGGCCATGAAAGAGTGACAGATGATCAGTTTTTAATGGCCATTTTTTTCATTGTCGTGTGAATATAGCCTTAGACGACAACTGAAATAAATTCAAAACTGCCTGAGTAAGGCTTCGTTCACATCTGCGTCAGGGCTCCTTTACGTCAGTGCTTTCCGTCAAAACGGAGCCCTGACTGACACAAACGTAAATCAAAGGTTTCCGTTTCCATCACCATTGATTTCAATGGTGACGGATCCGGTGCCAATGGTTTAAGTTTGTCTCCGTTGTGCAAGGGTTCCGTCGTTTTGACGGGATGAATAGCATAGTCGACTAACGTATTCATCACGTCAAAACGACGGAACCCTTGCACAACGGAGACAAACTGAAACCATTGGCACCGTATCCGTCACTATTGAAATCAATGGTGATGGAAAAGGAAACCTTTGGTTTCAGTTTGTGTCAGTCAGGGCTCCGTTCCGACAGAAAGCAACGACGGAACGGAGCCCTGACGCAAATGTGAACATAACCTAATACTGGACCGTAGCTATGTCAGTAATGAAAAGTGTATGCAGCATCCAATACTATAATGGTAACAATTGGCAAAGCCTGTTGAAAAATACAGTTGTCTGTTGCCACTTTTCTGTTCTGAAAACATTTCTAAATCAGTCACATTTGTGTCGCCATTTTTCTTTATGCAAATACTCCAGAAAACTGGTATAAGTGACAATGAGCCCCACAATGTAGTCTGCAGCATGGCATTCCACAATAGAAACCCAGTGAAGTGAGGCGCTGATATGACACTACAGAGCCGCTCAGTGACGTCACCAGCCGGCTAGCCTCCACAGCAGACATTTCCCTTATACTCCCGGCACCTCCCTGTGCTTTTCTTTTACATTACATTTGTTTCTGGGCGCCATTAAAGGAGTATGTACGATGATAAGTTTAATGTACAATGATAGGAGTCGAGCACTGTATATCACACGCCAGTTCTCGCGGCCTCCCACTTCCATCAAACTTTGGAGAACTCGGATCCAGTATACGCAGTTATCAATCGATTTACAGCGGGTCATTCATTCATTAGTCACACCGGCGACAGCATGAGCGCTGATAACCTGTACTATATAATGCTATTGATCACTATACAAGTATATAATACAAACACAACGTCTCCACACATACACACACGCGGAGCAGTAACTGTATAGTCAATGCCGGGATAATCACCATCTCTCGTATGTACAGGCGACCAGGACGGGGACAGTCACCCACACACAGTCCTTACACACCTGTTCTGTGGGAAGGTTCCTGAGCATTTGCCTCACAACATGCAGGGGCGCCCCCTCAGACCCCCCTGCTGCCTTCATATTCTCTGCCCTCCGAGTGTACTACACAGCCTCTTCCTGAATGATGTCCTACTCCACACCCGTTCACTGACATTACCTACTACGACACCCACCCACATACCACACCCGAAAAGCACACTGACTGACAGGGAAACACGCTGCCTGGGCTGCACCTTGTTTGTTTTAAATGGGGAGGGGGCACCTCAAGTATTTTGTTGAGGGTTATGTTGACCCTCAAGAACATGCACCTCAGAAGTGTGAAGCACTATGCAAAAGTGTTCCGTATGTTTACTATAGTAATTACTGTAGCAGGGGCGTTACTAGGAAAGACTGGGCCACATAGCAAACTTTTGACTGGGGCCCCCCCTCCCCTGGGTATCACACAACTCGACCTTGTAGATAGTGCCTCCCCATAGATTCCACCACACAGCGCCTTACAGCCCCCCTGTAGATAACGCCATACAGCCCTCTCCCTGTAGATAACGCCATACAGCCCCCTGTAGATAACACCATACAGCCCTCCCCTGTAGATAACGCCAAACAGCCCTCCCCCTGTAGATAACGCCATGCAGCCCTCTCCCTGTAGATAATGCCATACAGCCCCCTGTAGATAACGCCATACAGCCCTCCCCTATAGATAACGCCATACAGCCCTCCCCTGTAGATAACGCCCTACAGTCCTCCCCCTGTAGATAACGCCATACAGCCCCCTGTAGATAACGCCATACAGCCCCTCTTGTAGATAACGGCATACAACCCCCTGTAGATAACGCCATACAGCCCCAAACCCCCCCCTGTAGGTAACAACATACAGCCCCCAACCCCCCCCCAAAAAAAACGGCCTATAGTTTGTTCTACAAAAGAGATGTATCCCCTATTCACAGGATAGGGGATACATGTGTGATCGCTGGCAGCGATAAGGAGAACGGGGGACCCAAAGTCCCCCGAAGTTCTCCATGAGAAACCTCAGACTTCCGGGGTCTGCGCAGTTCAATAAAAATGAAAGGAGCGCTGGTCACGCATGCGCACAAGCGCGACCGGTGCACAATTCACTTCTATGGAGCTGCCGACAGACCCCGGAAGTCCAAGGTTTATCATGGAGAACTTCGGGAGACTTTCGGTCCCCCGTTCTTCTTATCGCTGGGCGTCCCTGCGATCCCACATGTGTCCCCTATCCTGTAGATGGGGGATGGATGTCTTTTGTAGGAACAACCCCTTCAGTGGCGTCGCGATGTAGCAGCCATAGCAGCTGCCAGCAGAGCCTCCGGCCATGTGGGGGGGGGGGCCCTCTGTCAGAAACAATATTGACAGGAACCCCATGGAGACGCAGGATGTGTTTGACAAACAAGGTAGCTAACGTCTTGGCATTGGGTAGTGTCTTGAGGGGCACAAAGTGGCACATCTTACTGAAGCGGTCTACTACAACCCACACCACCCACTTGCCTTGGGATGGAGGCAGATCGGTGATAAAATCCATGGAGATATGGGTCCAAGGTCTCTGGGGAATGGGCAAAGAACATAGTAAGCCCGCTGGTCGGGACCTGGGAGTCTTGGATCCAGCACAAATTTCACAAGCGGCGACGTAGGCCCTAACGTCTTTAACCCCTTAACGCTCCAGGACATACTATTATGTCATGGTAAGTGCATCGTTCGCGCTCCATGACATAATAGTATGTCATGGGGTAAACACGGCGCCGTTCGCGCGGGGCGCGTTCATGAGCTGTGATAGCTGCTGTTTCCGACAGCAGACTATCACTGCTCAATGTGCCGGGACCGATCGCGGAGCTCCCCCGCCGATTAACCCCTCAGAAGCCGTGTTCAATAGCGATCGCGGCTTCTTAGGGGTTAATCCGCCATCGCCGGCCTGCTACACGATAGCGGCCGGCGATGGTGACTATGGCAACCGGACACCAAACAATGGCGTCCGGCTATGCCATAGACGGAAGCCTAGTGGGTCCTGACAACGTCAGGACCCACTATGCTTGCTGTCAGTGAGTAGCTGACAGCTCTAATACACTGCACTACGCATGTAGTGCAGTGTATTAGAATAGCGATCAGGGCCTCCTGCCCTCAAGTCCCCTAGTGGGACAAAGTAATAAAGTAAAAAAAAAGTTAAAAAAAGATGTGTAAAAATAAGAAAATAAAAGTTTTAAAAGTATTAAAAGTAAAAATCCCCCTTTTTCCCTTATCAGTCATTTATTATTAATAAAAATATATAAACAAACAAATAAACTATACATAATTGGTATCGCCGCGTCCGTAACGGCCTGAACTACAAAATTATTTTGTTATTTATCCCGCACGGTGAACGCCGTAAAAAAAATAAATAATAAACCGTACCACAATAACAATTGTTTGGTCACTTCACCTCCCAAAAAATTGAATAAAAAGAGATCAAAAAGTCGCATGTACCGAAAAATGGTACTGATCGAAACTACAGTTCGTTACGCAAAAAATAAGTCCTCGCACGGCTTGATTGATTGAAAAATAAAAACGTTATGGCTCTTAGAATAAGGTAACACAAAAAGTGAATGATTGTTTACAAAACGTATTTTATTGTGCAAACGCCATAAGACATAAAAAACCTATAAACATCTGGTATCGCCGTAATCGTATCGCCCCGCAGAATAAAGTGAATATGTCATTTATAGCGCACGGTGAACGCTGTAAAAAAAATAGAATAAAAAAACAATAGTAGAATTGCTGTTTATTAGTCACCACGCCACCTAAAAATAGAATAAAAACTGATCAAAAAGCTGCATGCACCCCAAGAAAACTACAATGGATTCCTTAAGGGGTCTAGTTTCCAAATTGGGGTCACTTTTGGGGGGTTTCCAATGTTTTGGCACCACAAGACCTCTTCAAACCGGACATGGTGCCTAATAAAAAAGAGGGCTCAAAATCCACTAGGTGCTCCTTTGCTTCGGAGGCCGGTGCTTCAGTCCATTACCGCACTAGGGCCACATGTGGGATATTTCTCAAAACTGCAGAATCTGGGCAATACGTATTAAGTTGCGTTTCTCTGATAAATCCTTTTGTGTTATAAAAAAAATGGTATAAAGAGGATTTTCTGACAAAAAAAAAAAAGTAAATTTCACCTCTACTTTGCTCTAAATTTCTGTGAAACACCTAAAGGGTTCATAAACTTTCTAAATGCTGTTGTGAATACTTTGAGGGGTCTAGTTTCTAAAATGGGGTGTTTAATAGGGGTTTCTAATATATGGGCCCCTCAAAGCAACTTCAGAACTGAACTGGAACCTAAAAAAATAAATAAATGAGGCAATACTTCGCTTCTTACATTATACTGATAATGAGCCGTGCCCACCCCGAGATGACCCCAGTTTTGACCGTTTGTATAAACGGAGACCCCTATTAGACCGTTTCAGTGCCCGGTTTTCCCAAGCATACACCCCCGAGAAGTGTATTTCTATTGATGAGTCCTTGGTACATTTTAAAGGGAGGGTTCAATTCCGCCAGTACCTGCCGGGTAAGAGGGCAAGGTATGGCGTGAAGATGTCTAAGCTGTGAGAGTGCATCAGGGTATACCTACAGGTTTAGGATATATGAAGGAAAGGCCACCCCCAAACCAGACTGCATCCTGGACTACAATAGGTACATGGGAGGGATGGACTTGTCAAATCAAGTCCTGAAGCCCTACAGCGCCATGCGGTGTGGTATAAGAAGCTGGCCGGGCACATCAAACAGATGGCTTTGTACAATGCGTACGTGCTACATCGATGTGCAGGACAGAGGGGAACTTTCCTGGAATTTCAAGATCTAATCTTTAGGGACCAGGAAGGGGGGGCACCCAGTACTTCTGGAAGCGAGGCCACACGCATCGTACCAGGGCAACACTTTCCAGGAGAAGTTCCCCAAACCGGTGGAAAGGGAAAGAGTCAAAAGAGGTGCAGAGTCTGCTATAAGAGGGGGATAAGGAAAGTCAAAATATACCAATGTGACACGTGTCCCGAAAAACCAGGGCTCTGTATAAAAGATTGTTTTAAAATGTATCATACATCCCTTGATTTTTAATTTACCCTGATGCACTCCGCACAGCTTACCCCCTCATCTTTCCCTTCTGAGCCCTGCCGTATGCCCAGGCAGCTGATAACAGCCACATGTAGGGTATTGCCGTACCCAGGAGAACCCACATTACAATTTAAGGAGTGTATATCTCCGGTGGCGCATGCTGGGCACAATATATTGGACACTGAAATGGCATATATATATATAAAATTGCAAATCTCACTCTGCACCATCTGCTGCGCATTATCTTTTACACAGTACCTGTGGGGTCAAAATGCTCACTACACCTCTAGATGAATGTCTTAAGGGGTGTAGTTTTTAAAATGGGGTCACTTCTCGGGGGTTTCAACTGTACTGGTACCTCAGGGGCTTCTGCATACATGACTTAGCACCAGAAAAGCTCCAGTAGGCCAAATGGTGGTCCTTTCCTTCTGAGCCCTCCCATGGGCCCAAAGGGCAGTTTATCACCACAAATGGGGTATTGTCGCACTAAGGACAAATTGGGCAACAAAATGGAGAATGTTGTTCCTTGTGAAAATAAGAAATTTTGATCAAAAATGACATCTTATTGGAAAAAATATCATTTTTTTCATTTCACAGCCCAATTCAAATAGGTGCTGTGAAAAAACTGTGTTGTCAAAATGATAACAAAAACCATAAATGAATTCCTTGAGGGGTGTAGTTTCCAAAATGGGGTCACTTCTGGTAAGTTTCCATTGCTTTGATACCTCTGGGGCTCTGCAAATGCGACATGGCACCCGAAAACCAATCCAGCAAAATCTGGACTCCAACAAAAACATAGCGCTCCTTTCCTTCTGAGCCCTCCCATGGGCCCAAACGGCAGTTTATCACCACAAATGGGGTATTGCCGCACTAAGGACAAATTGGGCAACAAAATGGGGTATGTTGTTCCTTGTGAAAATAAGAAATTTTGATCAAAAATGACATCTTATTGGAAAAAATATCATTTTTTTCATTTCACAGCCCAATTCAAATAGGTGCTGTGAAAAAACTGTGCGGTCAAAATGATAACAAAAACCATAAATGACTTCCTTGAGGGGTGTAGTTTCCAAAATAGGGTCACTTCTGGTGGGTTTCCATTGCTTTCATACCTCTGGGGCTCTGCAAATGCGACATGGCACCCGAAAACCAATCCAGCAAAATCTGGACTCCAACAAAAACATAGCGCTCCTTTCCTTCTGAGCCCTCCCATGGGCCCAAACGGCAGTTTATCACCACAAATGGGGTATTGCCGCACTAAGGACAAATTGGGCAACAAAATGGGGTATGTTGTTCCTTGTGAAAATAAGAAATTTTGATAAAAAATGACATCTTATTGGAAAAAATATCATTTTTTTCATTTCACAGCCCAATTCAAATAGGTGCTGTGAAAAAACTGTGCGGTCAAAATGATAACAAAAAACACAAATGACTTCCTTGAGGGGTGTAGTTTCCAAAATAGAGTCACTTCTGGTGGGTTTCCATTGCTTTCATACCTCTGGGGCTCTGCAAATGCGACATGGCACCCGAAAACCAATCCAGCAAAATCTGGACTCCAAGAAACACATAGCGCTCCTTTCCTTCTGAGCCCTCCAATGGGCCCAAACGGCAGTTTATCACCACAAATGGGTTATTGCCGCACTAAGGACAAATTGGGCAACAAAATGGGGTATGTTGTTCCTTGTGAAAATAAGAAATTTTGATCAAAAATGACATCTTATTGGAAAAAATATCATTTTTTTCATTTCACAGCCCAATTCAAATAGGTGCTGTGAAAAAACTGTGCGGTCAAAATGATAACAAAAACCATAAATGACTTCCTTGAGGGGTGTAGTTTCCAAAATAGGGTCACTTCTGGTGGGTTTCCATTGCTTTGATACCTCTGGGGCTCTGCAAATGCGACATGGCACCCGAAAACCAATCCAGCAAAATCTGGACTCCAACAAACACATAGCGCTCCTTTCCTTCTGAGCCCTCCAATGGGCCCAAACGGCAGTTTATCACCACAAATGGGGTATTGCCGCACTAAGGACAAATTGGGCAACAAAATGGGGTATGTTGTTCCTTGTGAAAATAAGAAATTTTGATCAAAAATGACATCTTATTGGAAAAAATATCATTTTTTTCATTTCACAGCCCAATTCAAATAGGTGCTGTGAAAAAACTGTGCGGTCAAAATGATAACAAAAACCATAAATGAATTCCTTGAGGGGTGTAATTTCCAAAATGGGGTCACTTCTGGTGGGTTTCCATTGTTTTGATACCTCAACACCTCTTCAAACCTGGCATGCTGCCTAAAATATATTCTAATAAAAAAGAGGCCTCAAAATGCACTAGGTGCTTCTTTGCTTCTGGGGCTTGTGTTTTAGTCCACGAGCGCAGTAGGGCCACATGTGGGACATTTCTAAAACCTGCAGAATCTGGACAATACATATTTAGTAGTATTTCTCTGGTAAAACCTTCTCTGTTACAGATTTTTTTTTTATAAAATTGAAATTCAGCAGAAAAAATGAAATTTGCAAATTTCATTTCCACTTTGCTTTAATTCCTGTGAAATGCCTGAAGGGTTAAAAAACTTTCTATATGCTGTTTTGAATACTTTGAGGGGTCTAGTTTTTAAAATGGGGTGTTTTATGGGGATTCTAATACATAGGCCCCTCAAATCCACTTCACTGAACTGGTACCTTCAAAAAAAGGCTTTTGAAATTTTCTTAAGAATATGAGAAATTGCTGTTTATGTTCTAAGCCTTGTAACGTCCAAGAAAAATAAAATAATGTTCAAAAAACGATGCCAATCTAAAGTAGACATATGGGAAATGTAAACTAGTAACTATTTTGGGTGGTATAACCGTCTGTTTTTCAAGCAGATGCATTTAAATTCTGAAAAATGCTATTTTTTGTAAATTTTCTCTAAATTTTGCAATTTTTCACAAATAAAGACTGAATATATCGACCAAATTTTACCACGAACATGAAGCCCAAAGTGTCACGAGAAAACAATCTCAAAATCGCTTGGATAGGTTTAAGCATTCCCACGTTATTACCACATAAAGTGAAATATGTCAGATTTGAAAAATGGGCTCTGAGCCTTAAGGCCCAAACTAGGCTGCGTCCTTAAGGGGTTAAGCAACCCAGGCCACCAATAGGTTTTAAAAATTAGGTGCTTGGTACCCAGGATGCCAGGATGGCCAGATAGTGCAGAGTCATGATTTTCCCTGAGTACCCTTAGCCGGAATTGCAGGGGAACAAACAGCTTTGCTCTCAGGAAGGTTCTCGGGAGCTGAACCTTGATCAGCCGCAATTTCGGAGACTAAGTCAGAATCAATAGAGGATATGATTATACCTGGGGGCAAAACACAAGCAGGATCCTCCTCCGGAGGAGGGCTGGCCATGAAGCTACGCGACAGCGCATCAGCTTTAATATTTTTAGCTCCAGCCCTATAGGTGACCACAAAGTTGAATCTATTAAAAAACAACGCCCATCGAGCTTGTCTCGGGTTTAACCTCCGGGCAGATTCTAGAAATAACTGATTCTTGTGGTCTGTAAGGACCGTTACCTAGTGCCTAGCCCCCTCCAGGAAGTGGCGCCACTCTTCAAATGCCCATTTAATGGCTAAGAGTTCGCGGTTGCCAACGTCATAGTTACTCTCAGTGGGGGAGAACTTCCTGGAGAAGTAGGCACAGGGACGGAGATGGGTGAGAGACCTAGTACCCTGGGACAAGACAGCACCCACTCCCACCTCGGAGGCGTCAACCTCCACGATGAATGGCTCCATCTGGTTAGGCTGAATCAGCACTGGGACAGAGATAAAGCACCTCTTAAGGACCTCAAAAGCCTGGACCGCCTCCGGAGGCCAGTGGAGGATATCGGCACCTTTGCGAGTAAGATCCGTAAGAGGCTTAGCGATGACCGAGAAGTCAGCAATAAATCTCCTATAATAATTAGCAAACCCCAGGAAGCACTGTAAAGCCTTCAGGGAGGCAGGTAGGACCCATTCAGCCACAGCCTGAACCTTGGCAGGGTCCATGCGGAATTCGTTAGGAGTGAGGATTTGACCCAAAAATGGTATCTCCTGCACCCCAAACACACACTTTTCGGTTTTAGCAAAGAGTTTGTTTTCCAGAAGGGCCTAGAGCACCTTCCTGACATGCTCAATGTGGGAGGACCAGTCCTTGGAAAACACAAGTATATCATCAAGGTACACTACAAGAAATACCCCCTGGTAGTCTCTTAAAATCTCATTTATGAAATTCTGGAAGACCGCGTGAGCATTACACAACATAAAGGGCATGACGAGGTATTCGAAACGACCTTCGGGCGTGTTAAACGCAGTCTTCCACTCATCCCCTTCTCTGATTCGGATAAGGTTGTAAGCCCCCCGAAGATCAAACTTAGAGAACCACTGGGCCCCCTGAACCTGATTGAAGAGATCAGGAATCAGAGGAAGGGAATATTGTTTCCTTACAGTGACTTTATTCAAGTTTCGGTAATCGATGCACGGCCTAAGACCACCACCCTTCTTCCCTACGAAGAAGAAGCCAGCACCTACCGGAGAAGTATAGGGACGAATGTAACCTTTGGCCAGGCTTTCCTGGATATATTCTCTCATGGCCTCACGTTCGGGACAAGAAAGATTAAATATCCTACCCTTAGGGAGCTTAGCTCCTGGTACCAAATCGATTGCGCAATCGTATTCTCTATGAGGAGGTAACACTGCGGAGGCCTTTTTAGAAAAAACATCAGCGAAGTCCTGAATAAACTCAGGTAGAGTGTTCACCTCCTCAGGGAGAGAAATAAAATTAACAGAAAAACAGGACGTCATGCATTCATTACCCCATTTAGTAAGATCCCCAGTACTCCAGTTAAATGTGGGATTATGCATCTGCAACCAGGGAAGGCCTAAAACCAAATCGAACGATAATCCCTGCATCACCAGTACAGAACACTGCTCCAAATGAATGGAGCCAACAATGAGTTAAAAAACAGGGGTATGCTGCGTAAAATAACCATTAGCAAGTGGAGTGGAGTCGATACCCACTACCGGGACAGGTTTAGGCAAATCAATCAATGGCATGGCAAGAGACATAGCAAATTCCACAGACATAATATTAGCAGAAGACCCTGAATCCACGAAGGCACTGCCGGTGGCAGACCTGCCCTCAAAAGAGACCTGAAAGGGAAGCAAGATCTTATTAGGTTTCATATATGCGGGAAATACCTGTGGACCCAAGCTAGAGAGTCAGAAGAGGGATAGCTAACTAACAGGTCTTTCAGGGTGTTTGACAGACCCAATCTAAACTGGCACCTCAAGGCAGGGTCATTCCAACGGGAAGCTACACACCACTTCCTAAAGTCAGAACAGTACTCTTCAATGGGTCTCTTACCCTGACGTAAGGTCACCAGCTGACTCTCGGCAAAGGCAGTCTTGTCAGTCTCGTCATAGATGAGCCTGAGAGTGGAAAAAAAAAGGTCAACAGAGGAAAGTTCAGGGGCGTCAGGAGCCAAGGAGAAGGCCCATTCTTGGGGGCCGTCATGGAGCCGGGAGACAATTATACCCACTCGCTGGCTCTCAGAACCTGAGGAGTGGGGCCTTAGATGGAAATAGAGTCTACAACTCTCCCGAAAGGAGAAAAAATTCTTCCGGCCCCCTGAGAAACGGTCAGGCAACTTGAGATGGGGTTCAAGTGGTGAGGTGGAGGGCACTAGCTGGTTAGCATCACGCTGGTCGCACCTCTGAGCCAGGGCTTGGACCTGTAGGGAGAGACCCTGCATTTGCTGAGCCAGAGTCTCAAGGGGGTCCATTATAGTAGGAACCAGGGTAGAAAAGGTATATGGGCCTGTGATTATGTAATGATGGGGTAAGGAGACAGACAGGTGAGCCCTAATCTACCCACCACTCAGTCCCAGCCTACTTGCACGACCCATCCTAGGCGACGGCGTACAACTGGGCGTGAGGCTTTAAGTGAAAGTAAAGCCTACAACTCTCCCGAAAGGAGAGAAAAGTCCTCCGGTCCCCTGAGAACCGGTCAGGCAACTTGAGGTGGGGTTCAAGAGGTGAGGTGAGGGGCACTACCTTGGTAGCGTCAGGCTGGTTGACCCTCTGAGCCAGGGCCTGGACCTGTAGGGAGAGACCCTGCATTTGCTGGGCCAGGGTCTCAAGGGGGTCCATAGTAGTGTCAGGGACCAGGGTAGACTAGGTATATGGGCTTGTGATTATGTAATGATGGGGGTAGGGAAACGGACAAGTGAGCCCTAATCTACCCGCCACTCTGTCCCTGCCTACTTGCAACAACCGCCCTAGGCGACGGGGTACAACTTGGCGGCGGTCCCTACCCTCAGTAAGTGCACAAGACAAACAGACAAGGGACACAAAGCTAAGGGAAATGGGGCAGTTGCCCACGGCAACACCGTGAGCAACAAGAGAGGTAAACGAGCCGAGTCAAACGAGGAGTGTACGAGGTACCAAACGCAGAGCAGGAGAGTAGTCCGTAAGCCAGGGTCAGTATGGAGCAGGATCAAATAGTAGAAGCTGTAGCTGGGCCAGGAAACCACACGAGAAGAATCACAAGCAAAGGAGGAACAGGAAAGGCAGGTATAAATAGACAGAGGGCGGGAGCTAGCTCCATCTGGCCAGGCTGCGATAGGCTCTCCCACTCCTAAGCCTGCCATCCTGGGTGGTGGAAGATGGTGTCAGTCTCACAGACATAGAAGCAGGTGCAGACTGATTACCTATGGGCGTCGACACAGAAGTTGTGTCTGGCAGATCCTTTACAGTATATTTGCCTGTATGTCTAAATATCTGTCTGTATGTATATACAGTATATATGTTCCAGCGTGTCTATATATGTGGTTAATTTTTGGTTTGCGTAAGGAGCGGCAATAGAGATTCCTGCACAGGGGGCCAATTTAACCTAAGGCCGGCCCTGCACATCAGGATGCTTTTTCATCCCTGCCTTACTAGAATCATAACTTTAAATTTTTTCCATAGACGTGGCCGTATGAGGCTTTAGAGCACATGCTGTAGTTTTTGTTGGTACCATTTTGGAGTACATGCAACTTTTTGATCTCTTTTATTCCATTTTATAGGAGGCAAAGTGACCAAAAATTTTTTACGCCCTTTAGTGTATGTTCACACGGCCTATTTTTGGCAGTTTTTCGGGCCGTAAACGGCTGAAAAATGGGAACCAGAGCGCCTGCAAACATCTGCCCATTGATTTCAATGGGAAAAACGGCGTTCTGTTCCGATGGGGCGTTTTTTTATACGGCCGTTTTGAAAAACGGCTGCATTAGAATACGCCTGCGAAAAAGAAGTGTATGTCACTTCTTGAGCCGTTTTTGGTGCCTTGTTTCATTGACTCTATAAAAACAGCTCCAAAAACGGCCGTAAAAAACGCAGCGAAAAACGTGAGTTTGCTTAAAAAACTACTGAAATTCAGGAGCTGTTTTCCCTTGAAAACAGCTACGTATTTTCAGACGTTTTTTGCTAAGCGTGTGAACATACCCTAAGGATATGTTCACACGCTGTATTTTCAGGCGTTTTTCCGGGTGTAAACGCCCCAAAATATTCCATTCCCAAGGGGGTTTTTTTACGCGGCCGTTTTTAAAAAAATAAAAAAAATAAAATACGCCTCGTGAAAAGAAGTGCACTTCTTGAGACATTTTTGGAGTCGTTTTTCATTGACTCAATAGAAAAACAGCTCCAAAAACGGCCGTAAAAAACGCCGCAAAAAACGCTAGTTGCTTAAAAAACGGCTGAAAATCAGAGGCTGGTTTCCCGTATTCTCAGCCGTTTTTGTTAAGCATGTGAACATACCCTTAATAGAAAAACAGCTCCAAAAACGTCTAGAAAATACATCTAAAAAAACGAATTTTCAGCCATTTTTCAGCCATTTTTGACTCTGCGTGTGAACAGTACAAAAAGAAGTGGCTGAAAATTACGGAGCTGTTTGCAAGGCGTTTTTTTGGAGCTGAAAATTAAGCTTTTTTTTTCCATTTGAAGTTTCTTTTGAGGCTTGAGTGACATGCTACTTCTTTTTATGAGACGTTTTTTTAAATTCAGAAGCGTGAAAATACACCTCATGTGAACAGCACAGTGTATTTCCCATTTAATTCACTGGGAAGCTTATTTCAAGGCGCTTATGCTCAGAAACACACCTGAAAAAAATGTGTGAACATACCCTAAATTACATATTAACTTTATTCGGCAGGTCAGTACGATTACGGCGATACCAAATTTATATAATTTTTTTAGTGTTTTAATACAGAAAGAAAAGTACCCCTCTAGCTTGCACATCAGAATGTTTTTTCATCCCTGTCTTACTAGAGTCATACATTTTTTATTTTTCAGCTGATGGAGCTGTGTAAGGGCTTGATTTTTGCAAGACACGCTGTAGTTTTTATCGGTACCATTTTGGGACATATGCAACTTTTTGATCACTTTGTCTTTCACTTTATGTAAGAGGAGGTGACCAAAAAACAGCAATTCCGGAATTGTTTTTTTTTGTCTTTTTTTTTTATAATTTCACAATGCGCCATAAATTACATGTTTAATGTATTCTATACGTCGATACGAGTATTGCGATACCAAATTTTACAGCTTTTGCACGATAAAATCACTATAAAAAAAAATCATTCATTTTCTGTGTCGCCATATTCTAAGAGCTATACATTTTTATTTTGTCGACAAAGCTGTGTGAATGCAGGACGAGCTGAAGTTTTTGATGGTACCATTTTGGAGTACATGCGACATTTTGATCACTTTTTATTCCATTTTTATGTGCGGCAAGGTGAGCAAATTACGGCAATTGCTTTTTATAAAGAAAAATTATGGTGTTCACTGGGCAGTATAAATGACATGTTAAATTTATTTGGCGGGCCAGTACGATTACGGTGATATCAAATTTATATAGTTCTTTTTTATGTTTTACTACAGAAATGAATGTTCCCCTTTGGACTGCACATCATGTTTTTTCATCTCCGTCTTACAAGAGGCAAATTTTTATTTTTCCGTTGATGAAGCTGTGTGAAGGCTTGTTTTTTGTAGGACAAGCTGTTGTTTTTATAATTACCATTTTGGGAAACACATGCGACTTTTTGATCACTTTTTATTTCATTTTTTGGAAGAGGAATTGGTTTTTTTTTTTCTGCGTTTACTGTGTGCCATAAATGACATGTTACATTAAGGGTATGTGCACACGAGAACTGGATTTTACGTCTGAAAAGACAGACTGTTTTCAGGAGAAAACAGCTGCGTCGTTTCAGACGTAAAAGCTCCTCCTCGCATTATGCGAGGCGTCTTTGATGGCCGATCATTTGAGCTGTTCTTCATTGAATTCAATGAAGAATGGCTCAAATTACGTTTCAAAGAAGTGTCCTGCACTTCTTTGACGAGGCAGTCATTTTACGCGTCGTCGTTTGACAGCTGTCAAACGACGACGCGTAAAATGACTGCCTCGTCAAAGAAGGTCGTCGGCACAGTACGTCGGCAAACCCATTCAAATGAATGGGCAGATGTTTGCCGACGTATTGGAGCCGTATTTTCAGGCGTAAATCGAGGCATAATACGCCTCATTTACGCCTGAAAATAGGTCATGTGAACCCAGCCTTATTCTGCAGGTTGATACTATTACAGGGGTACCACATTTATATATATATATATATTTTTTTACGTATTACAGCTTTTGTACAATTATATCACCAAAAAATAATAATTTGTTTTCTGTGTCGCCATATTCTAAGAGCCATAAAGTTTTTATTTTTTCGGCGACAAAGCTGTGTGAATGCTTGTTTTTGCGGGTCGGGCTATAGTTTTCATTGGTACCATTTTGGGGTAAATGCGACTTTTTGATCACCTTTTATTCCGGGACGAAATGTGACCAAAAAACAGCAGTTCTGGAATTGTTTTGAAATTTTTTACAGCATTCACAGTGTGTGACAAATAACGTTTATAGTTCGGGTCATTATGAACATGGCAATACCGATTTATGTATAGGTTTTTATTTTTCATTTTTTTCCACAATAAAATACTTATTTCATGTAAAAAGGTGAATTTTTCGAGTCTTTTATTTTTACATTTTTGTGCACCACTTTTTTTTTAAACCTTTTTAACTTTTTTTTTTAGTCCCACTAGGGGACTTGAAGGGCTTAACCCCTGATCACCAATATAATACAATGCACAACTTATGTAGTGCAATGTATTACAACTGTCAGTTTTACATTAAACCCTTAACGCAGAATCACGTACATGCACGGCACAGAATGCAGCCATCAGCGCATTTTGCCGTGCATGTACGTAAAGGAGATCGTGTGGGCACAGCTGTGCCCGCACGATTGCCCTGGGAGCCCGGCTGTGACTGACAGCCTGTGACTGACAACGGCTAGGATTTGAGAAATCTCCAATGCTGGCAGATTAAATGCCGTAGTCAATAGCGACCGTGACATTTAAGTTGTTTGACAGAGGGAGTGAGCTCCCTCTGTCACCAATTATCGGCTAGCGAATTAAATCGCCGACCGCCGACGGGTTGCCATGGCAGCCGGCGGCCTAACAAAGACCCCCAGCTCTGCCCTGGCTGGATGCCTATTAGGCCAGAGGCATGGCCTAATAGATGCCTGTCAGTTTACACTGACAGGCAATAATGCTTTGGTATACTAAGTATACCAAAGGATTATATAAGCGATCACAAGATTGCATGGTAATGTCCCCTAGTGGGACTAGTAAAAAAGAAAATGAAAACAGTTAAATAAAGTTTATTAAAAGAAAAAAAAGATTACAGTAAAAATTTTAATAAAACCACTTTTTTGGTATGGCCGCGATCGTAACGACCCCAGTAATAAAGTTAACTCATTAATTAAACCGCCGAGTGAACGCGGTCCAAAAACACACACAAAAACAACGGCGATAATTCATTTTTTTCCATTCCTCTCACCAAAAAATTAAACTTAAAGGGGTTTTCCCATGAGAGACATTTATGACATATCCACAGGATATGTCATAAATGTCAGATAGATGCAGGTCCCACCTCTGGGACCTGCAGCTATCTCTAGAACGGGGCCCCCTAAACTCCGTTCTAGCTTTGTCTGATCACGCTGACTCCCGGGTACTTCCTGGTTATATGGGCGGACGTTACGTAAACAGCTTAACTCATTGAGCTACGCTGTTTCCATAACTCCCATAGTGGTGAATGGCAGTTATTGAAGCAGTGTAGTATGCAATAGGATGCCAAATGCTGAAGCTTCTACATTGAGCATTATTCAATCAGGTAAGTGTGCTGGGAATTAACACGGGTTCACACAGAGCATTTGCATTGTGGCTTGGCCGCTCTGTTATTTTACCACAGCAGCCAGATGTGCAGTGTTAAGACCCTTTTACACGGGCCAATTATCGGGCTCGTTTCCGATCATTGCCTTGTGTAAACAGGGCAATGATCAGCCGATGAATGACTTCATCAGCTGATCGTATCGTTTATGCAGCATGAACTGTTATCGTTGTCGGCAGCACGTCTTCCTGTATAAACAGGGAGACGTGGTGCCGACATGATAGAAATGTATGGGGATGAGCGATCAGAGTAACAAGCGCTCGTCCCCATAATAGCTCATTGTGACAGGAGCAAACGAGCGCTGATCAATGAGCTGTCTTGTTGATTGGCGCTCGTTTGCACGGCCCATATCGAGCCGTTTAAGAGGACCCTTAGTGAATAAGTATTTATGACTATATGGGAATTTATCACGCATTTCAGCCCTTGACAGTCTGACAGTATTTTACCATTGCTTTATTATAGTTGCACCCAGGACAAACAGAACTCTAAACAGGTTTATATGTGAAGTCCACATTCAAAGTGCTTTAAAAGGTGTGCCAGTCTGATAGTGTTAATGAATAGAAATTATATAATAATATGCAGCAGCATTAACAATAGCAGCTACAACTTGCCTTTCACTTAAAGGGAATGTGTTGCCAGAAAAACATGTTTTTTTTTAAAAAATTAAACATTTAGTGTGTGGGTGATTAAACATTGTTCAAATTTTTTTTATTTTTTTGCACGAGTCCAGGAAATATTATAAATTATTTCTAATTTATAATACTACCCATTTTTGGTCACTAGATGGAGCTGTTCCCAAAATTGCAGCATTGCAACATTGGGTTAAAAGCCCTCGCTCTAGTGAGCTCTCAGCATCCCCCCTCCTTTATCCTGGCTAGTGCCGGGATAAATGAGGGGTTTGAACGATGTAACCTCCTACACTGTGTGTCGCCATTTTTTGAGCTAACCCACAGTGTAGTAGGTTTACATACAGTAGTAAACACACACAAACACGAACATACATTGAAATCTCTTACCTGCTCCTGCCGCCGCGGCTCCCTCCGGCCCGTCCGCTCCGTTTGCTGCCGCTGGTGCAAGTGCACAAATCCGGAAGCCGCGACCGGAAGTAGTAATATTACTGTCCGGCCGCGACTTCCGGTCCACAGGAAAATGGCGCCGGACGGCGCCAATTTCGAATAGGACTGTGTGGGAGCGGCGCATGCGCAGTTCCCACACAGACGCCGTACACTGCAGTCAATGGGACGGGAGCCGTTCACAGTCCCTATGGGACTGTGGCTGCCGTATTCCATGTCTGTATGTGTCGTTAATCGACACACACAGAAATGGAACAAAAAATGGCAGCCCCCATAGGGAAGAAAAAGTGTAAAAATAAGAAAAAGTAAAACACAAACACACAAATGAATATAAACGTTTTTAATAAAGCACTAACATCTTTAACATATAAAAAAATAATTTGTGATGACACTGTTCCTTTAAATCTTTTCATATTACTGAGGAGCACTGATAGATACATGTTATCACCATATAGTCAGGGTAGGAAGGTTAGATTAACCTCATATGACTGCGCTGTGCAGGTGTATTTCAGAACCAGTAAAATCAGTAACTGGTTAGACTGGCTTTAATTATAAATATACAAGAACACAGTTAAGATAAGGCTTGAAGGTGGGGAAAGGCAGAGAAAAATGTGTGCGCTAACAAAGGGGATGAATGGGGAGGGAGAGCAAATGAGACAGAGAAGACATACAACAGAACGAAGTATACGAAGTATAGTGCCACTGATCAATATGTGGTTATTCCCATTACTGTTTTGGGTGTAAATGAAAAGTCTACAATGTTTTTATCTGTCATTTTACATAATCATATTCTCTTTGTGAAAGCAGGGGGATTCCTCCTGAATGATAGAGGCCATGAAAACTGTATGCAGGGGCGTAATTAGGAAAGACTGGGCCCGATAGCAAACTCTTGACAGGGGCCCCCCAGGTGCCACAAGCAGTCCCCCTTATAAATAGTGCCCCCTGTAGAACGTGCCATACATCCTCCCTGTAGACAGTGCTATATAGCCCTGCCTATAGATAATGTCACACCCCATTTGTAGATAGCGCCCCCATCTTCCCCCTGTAGATAGTGCCATATAGCCGCCCTGTAGATATCGCCATAAAGCCCCCACTGTATATAGCGCTATACAGCTCCCACTGTATATTGTACTACACAGCCCACCTCCCTTGTATATAGTGCCACACAGCCCCCCTTAATAGATAGTGCAGCACAGCCCCCCTTAGTAGATAGTGCCACATACAGACCCCTGTAGATTTCACCACAGTCCTCCCCTTGTAAATAGTGCCATACAGTTCCCCCATGTGTATAGTGATCCACCGCTCCCCCTTGTGTATAGTGCCACACAGCGCCCCTTGTGTATAGTGCCACACAGCCCCCCTTGTGTATAGTTCCACAAGGCAATAGCGCATCCGAGAGAGATTGTATCAGTCAGGGAGATGTCACTCAACCATGGAAAGGTGGGTTTGGAGGCAGGACTATGTGACTCTTCGGGATAGCCCCATGACCCTTTAATGAGTAATTAGCATATAGTGTGTGCCATTTTAAAAGTGGATTTTAAAGATTTTGCTGCATCTGAAAAAACATACAAGGGAATGTTTGGAAATATTGTCTGGTCATGAATTACCGCATGGTGTCTGCTCATGGGGTTAAAACTACCAGACAGGTTCCCATGAAATATACAATGAATTGAGAAAAATTCCATCTGCCCTGCAATTTTGTTATTATAAATATATCCTATATAATTACAGATCCAGAACCAAGCTCAGTACATATATATACAGCACTAAAACCAAGCTCAGTACATAAATCCAGCACTAGAACCAAGCCCATACATATATACAGCCCCAGAACCAAGCTCAGTACATATATACAGCACCAAAACCAATCTCATACGTATATACAGCACCAGAACAAAGCTCAGTACTTACATACAGCATCAGAATCAAGATCAGTACATATATACAGCACCAGAACAAAGCTCAGTACTTACATACAGTATCAGAACCAAGATCAGTACATATATACAACACCAGAACCAAGCTCAGTACTTACATACAGCATCAGAACCAAGATCAGTACATATATACAACACCAGAACCAAGCTCAGTACTTACATACAGCATCAGAACCAAGATCAGTACATATATACAACACCAGAACTAAGCTCAGTACTTACATACAGCATCAGAACCAAGATCAGTACATAAATACAACACCAGAACAAATACAGCTCAATTTAGTGCAACCCCTGACGTATAGGTTTGTATGGCGTAAAACTACAGCTCCCAGCAAGGCCCGAACAATGGTAAGGATATGCTGGTAGATGCTGTTTCACAAAAAAATCATACCGCCATCATTTCGCTGCAGATCATACAGTGACTACAGTACTGATTAGAGGCAGAATAAACATTTACATTAAGTGACTCACCGGTGACATCTCAGATTCTAGTTCTTTTTCTTCTCCCTCTGGTCCAGACATCTATGATGGATTTCTACCGGCCATGACCCATTTCTGCAGTTTTCCACTCAGATGTCTTCAGCTTCTCACTTTTAAAACATTTCTGCACCTATAAATGAAGTTAAAATTTCTCAACACCTCTAAATATAATAAAGCACCATACACTGCACCTCTAACTATAATAGCGCCATACACTGTGTCCCTGATTATAATAGTACCATACGCTGTGTCCCACACACACTGTACCCCTTGTTGATAGTGCCCCATAGCCCCCTGTAGATAGTGAACCCCATAGAGCCTCTGTAGATAGTGCCCTACATAGAAGCCCCTGTATATAGTGTCCCACATACAGCCCTCTGTAGATAGCGGCCACATATGGAATCCAGAGCTGCAAGGCAATAGTGCTAACCACTGAGCCACCGTGTTGCCCTACAAATAGCTTCCCCTATAGGTAGTGCTCCACGTATAGCCCACCTCTGTAGATAGTGTCTCACATATAGCTCTTCCTGTATACAGTGTCCCACATATAGCCCACCCCTGTAGACAGTGTCCTACATATAGCCCCCTGTAGCTAGTGCCCCACAGGTAACCCACCCCTGTATATAGTGTCCCACTTATAGTTCACCCCTATAGAAAGTGCCCTAAAATAGCTCCCCTATAGATAGTGTTCTACATATAGCCCACCCCTCTATATAGTGTCTCACATATAGCTCCCCCTGTATATAGTGCCCTACATATAGATCCCCCTGTAGATAGTGCCCCACATCACCACATATAGACCCCCCTGTATATAGTGTCCCACATCCCCACATATAGACCCCCCTGTATATAGTGGCCCACATCCAGACATATAGACCCACCCTGTAGATAGTGGCCCACATCCCCACATATAGATTTCCCCTGTATACAGTGTCCTTCATCCCCACATATAGACAATCCCCCCTGTAGATAGAGCCCCACTATAGATAATGCCACTCACAGTTTTATTAGAAAAAAACAAAAAACGTTACATACTCACATGATCTCGTTGCCGCGCCGTTCGATGGCAATGCAGATGTACTCTCTTCTGAGCAGGTCTTCTGGAGCTGAACAGTGCGTCGTTCAAAGGTGCTGATTGGCAGGGCAGAATTACTTGCCCCGTCAATCAGCGCCTTTCAAGCAAGGAAGTGGCACGATGACGTCATCGCGCTGCTAGCGTTGTTGAAAGGTGCTGATTGTGGGGCAAGTCATTTTGCCCCGCCAATCAGCGTGATTGTAAGGTGCTGAATGGTAGGGCACCGAACATGCCCGGCAATCCAGCGCTAATGCATGTATTTGTACCTGCGTGCCATAGACGCAGGTACAATTACTACAAGACGGGGTGGCTGTCGCTAGCACCAGGGCCCCCTCCGGTGCTAGGGATTTTTTTTTAATGTCCCGTAGACAGCCGAGGATGCAACAATGGGGGAAAACCCGAAACAAATAAGCAGCATTTACGCCAATACAATTGACATGCTGCAGAGTAAAATTCTGCACTGCAGGTACATTTCTAAGCGTTTTTTTCCGCTCAGTATTTACACAACGTGAGAATGAGATTTGTTTTATCTCATCCACTTTGATGCTACTATATTTGCTGAGGATTTTTCTGCAACCAAATCCGTTGCGGAAAAACCGCAGTATTTACGCTAAGTGTGAACTGACCCTTATAGTGTGGCAGAAAGTCACACTTACAACTCAGCAAAAAATGCTGCTAAAACAACTTGTCTATACAGGCAGTGGTTGTCATAATTGGTGGCTTTATTTAAAGAAGAAGTTCCAGCAAATGCTACATAAATGCCACAAAAGCAAAAAAAGAAGAAGCTTGCCTTTTAAATGCGTAGTGTGAATAGGAAGGGATAAAATATAAAAGAGTGAAAGGGAAATGCTATTCATAACATCTGGCTCTTAACCAGAGCAGGTGCACATACCCTAAAGCGCCTTTCACTTATAGCTTGTGGGAGTTCTATAAGTCCATGCTCTGCAAAAGCTAAAGAACTATACTATTACTTGCTATTGGGATAGCCCCATGTACTAGAGCAGATGATTTCAAGTGTTCGGTCATATATGTGACATGAGCTGCTAATGTACACAAGGCCATTATTAACAGAATGATGTCACAAGGACTGTGGCCCTGTGTACACTTGGATTCAGATGGCAACTTCTCAGATCAAGAGAAAAAAATATGGAGAGTGGAAGAGGAAGGTGGCGTAGTGCCTCCTCTGACACATAAGAAGACACCTTTAGGGTAAGTTTGATTAAAAAACATCTGAAAATCAGGAGCTGTTTTCCCTTCATTAACAGCTCCCTATTTTCAGACGTTTTTGATTTTGTGTATGCACATACCCTGATTATTAATGACACATGGTAGGCGGGTGGCACTGTTACAGATTTTGCATCGGGGCCTAGGAGCTTCAAGTTACGACTCTGGGTAAATGTATATTTTTCCAGTCCGCAGAGGACTGGGAAGACGTGGTGGATTATTTCCTACCATCGGTAGTCAGTGCTCGTGATTTCTACAAAGTTTATTATATTCCTGTCAGGTTGAAAACGTAAAAAGGTATTGTCACGATGGATGTGTGGACCCACTTGGCTGTACCGCCGTAGCAGGATAGCAGCTGGCCAAACAGGATACCAAGGCAAAGTGAATAGTTCGAATAAGGGTACTTGTGGCAATACAGACAATAGCGATGGCAGGCTCGGATGGGACCTTGGCAGCAGGCAGACACCAGGCGCGGTGAAATACAGCAGGCGTAGTATACGACACAACACGACTCCAACTCTCTACAGCACAGGAACAAGGTAGCACGGGATACAGGTAGCAAGAACGGGAACACTGGGAACTGGAAATTACTAAGGGACCATTTGCAAAGACTAACACGGGTAAACACAACAAAGTTCAGGCAATGAAGGAAGGGGCAAGGCGGTTCTTATAGTCCAGGGCGATCATGGAAGCAATCAGTCAATCTAAAACATGTGTGTGCTCTGGCCCATTAAGGACGGGAATGAGGTCGAGCGCGCACCCTAGTGGTCACTGCAGGACAGGACAGCCGCATGTGCTGGCATCTTTGAGGAGGAAGACGTCTGCAGAATGATAGGAGTCTGCGACCGCGGACGTTCAGTATCCCCAATCTTACGCCCCCTCTTCTTGGGGCCAGAACGAGAGAGGAACTTCTTAATGAGGGAAGGAGCCTGGATGTTCTCCTCTGGCTCCCAGGATCTCTTTTCTGGACAAAACCCTTCCAATCCACAAAGTCAAAGGCTTCTCCTCTTATCCTCTTGAAGTCCAAGATCTCCTTGACTTCGAATACATCGGCAGAACCGCAGGGGGCAACTGCAGGCCTGAGAGTCTTAGAGTAGCGGTTCAGGACCACAGGCTTATAAGAGACCTGGTTGATCCGCTGGATGATCTCAAAGGGTCTGATTAACCCTGTAAGTGAATTTGCATGACGCCACCCTCATCCGGATATTGCTTGAGAACAGCCAGACCTTGGTACCCGGAAGAAGCTGGGGAGGCTCTCTTTTTCTTGTGTCTGCCTTTCGCTTCATGCGGTCGACCACCAGCAGAATAGAGGATCGGGTTTGCTGCCAGATCTGTGGGAAATCCCTGAATGCAGAGTCAGCTGCAGGCACCTGGGACGTAGCGGACACAGGGAGATGAATTTGTGGATATTGGCCGTAGACAATAAAGAATGGTGTAGAAGCAGTGGACTCACTTGTGTGATTGTTATAGGAGAACTCGGCCCAAGGAAGAAGCTGCACCCAGTCATCATGCTGCCTGGAGATGACGTTTTAGTAGATAGTTCTCCATGATTTGGTTGATCCTCTCGACTTGGCCATTGGACTGGAGACGGTAGGCTGAGGAAAAGTCCAACTTTACATCAAGGAGTTTGCAGAGGGCTCTTCAAAATTTTGAGGTGAACTGAACCCCCCGATCCGACACGATGTGCAGAGGTAAGCCATGCAGGGGAAGATGTGTTGGATGAAGAGGTCGGCCAATCGAGAAGCAGAATGTAGACCGGTCAGTGTAACGAAATGAGCCATCTTTGAGAATTGGTCCACCACCACCCAGACCGCACTGCATCCAGCAGAGGGAGGAAGGTTCGTGACAAAGTCCATTGCTATATGCTGCCAGGGAGCATTGGGCACCGGCAATGGCTGGAGCAGGCCAGCAGGCTTGGAGTGAGCAACCTTGTTAGCCGCGCACACCGTGCAGGACGAGACAAAGTCCATGAATCAGGTCTTGGGTTTTACTGGCACCCGCGTGACCTGCGAGTCTGGGGCTGTGTCCCCAGCGAAGGATTCTCCTTCTGTCTGGCAAGCGCACAAAATTCCTCCCCAGATGGATGTCTCTTACTTGCAGAGGGTTGACAGAGATAATGCAGGATGGATCAATGATATTTTGTGGAGACGCCATGGTGTTCTCTGTCTCGAACGACCTGGACAAGGCATCGGCCCTCACATTCTTGTCGGCAGGGCGGTAGTGGAGCTCAAACTGGAACCGGGCAAAGAACAGCGATCACCTGGCTTGACAGGGGTTCAGTCGTTGGTCTGTCTGGAGATAGGTGAGGCTCTTGTGGTCAGTAAATATCAGGATGGGATGAACTGCGCCCTCTAGTAGATGTCTCCACTCCTCCAGGGCCAATTTAATGGGCAGTAACTCCCGATCCCCAAATCGAGTAGTTGCACTCTGCGGAAGAGAAAAGTTTAGAGTAATAGCCACATACCACTGCCTTGCCCTGATGCGTCCACTTACAACGAAAACTGTTGAGATACATCAGGATGCTGGAGGGTAGAGGCTGACGTGAAGGCACTCTTCAGGCTATTAAATGCGGATTCCGCTTCTGGAGTCCACACCTTGGCGTTCATGCCTTTCTTGGTGAGGGTGGAGATGGGAGCGGTCACTGAGGAGAGGTTTGGGATGAACTGCAGGTAGAAATTGGCGAAACCCAGGAAACACTGTATGGACCTTAAAGGGGTTGTCCAGGAATAAATTGTATTTATATTTTAACTTAATTGGACATATTTAAGTACATTTGTTATTTAATATCTGTTTACCTGTTGCAGCGTTACTCTGTTCTTATCTGCGGTCACGTGACTGCACCGAGAGTAAATTTTTCATTTCCTGTGATGTTCCGTGTCTTTGCTCAGCCAGCACTTCTGGCTGAGCAAGGCACGGTGCCTCATCAACTACATTTACAGGCAGTGGGCCGGGCAGATGTTTCATGAGCTCTTCAGAGCTCCGCCTCCTCTGGTCCTGCCGCCTGTAAACATAGTTGATGATGCGCCGTGTCTCTACACAGCAGGAAGTACTAGCTGAGCAGAGACATGGAATGTTGTCACTGCTTGTACACATCCCCTCCTCCTCCTATGTCGGAGTTCCCACACTGCCTGCCCATCTCCTCTCATCTCCCACGCCACCCCCCATGGCCCCCACCCGTGCAGACCCCACCCGCGTCCCCCCTCGCGGAGCCGCACCCCAGCGTCGGCAACACCTCTGATGGTGTATACAGTTATTACTGGGGTTATATAAATACACGGAAGATGGGGCTCATATATAGGAATGATGGTGCCATCATCCCTATGTATTACCTCATCATCCCTGTATATAACCCCGATGAGGGGCGGATTATAATGAGGGCAATTTGGGCAAGTGCCCGCGGCCCGAGGCTGGTAGGAGGCCCAGTGCGCCCTGGTTCTACTGTACCGGCTGTTAAATTTACAGCCAGTTCAGAGATCTGGAGTGAAGTGGGACCTCTCACCCAATTATATCCGCATCCTTAGGATGCGGATACAATTGCTTACTGTAGCGCTGGTGAGACAGGGTACTATCCATTCCCTTCCTCCCATTCGGCGCTTTACTAATGACATAGTCGGCACGATGATGTCATCACGCCGACTGCGCCATTACGCTGGATGACGCCATCTGGTCTCTGACCAGTCCTGCATCGCTGGAGGAAGAAGCGGCAACGGGGACAGGTGAGAATGTTTTTTTTCTCTTCTGGGCAGAGTTGGGGGTAAAAGATGCAGGGGGCATTAACTAAAGAGTACATTGTAAGTGGCGCTATCTACAGGGGTCATTATCTACTTAGGGCATTGTAACTGGCACAATCTACAGGGGACGTTATTTACATAGGGCATTGTAACTGGCACAATCTACAGGAGAAGTTATCTACATAGGGCATTGTAACTGGCACAATCTACAAGGGACATTATCTGCAGAGGGCATTTTAACTAGCGCTATCTACAGGGGACATTATCTTAAAAGGGCATTGTAACTGGCGCTATCTACAGGGGGCATTTTCTACAGAGGGCATTGTAACTGCCACTATCTACACGGGCCATTGTGACTGTCGCTATCTACAAGGGGCATTGTTAGTGTGTGTGGTGTTTTACTTTACAGTGTTTGACACAATTTAATACAGGGGCACATTGTCTAATACTATTATATTCAGGAGTACAGTGTATAGTACTATTATATTCAGGATTACAGTGTATAGTACTATTATATTCAGGAGTACAGTGTATAATACTATTATTGTAAAGGATCTGCCAGACACAGCTTCTGTGTCGACGCCCGTGGTTAATCAGTCTGCATCTGCTCCTAGGTCTGATAGAGTGACTCGATCTGCTACCACTCAGGCTGGTAGGCTGAGGAGTGGGAGAACCTATCACAGCCTGGCCAGACGGTTCTAGCTCCCACCCTCGGTCTATGTATACCTTCATTTGCTTCTTGTCTTTGCCTGTGATTCTCTCTTGTTTCCTGGCTCTGCTGTTCCAGCTATTAATATTGACCTCTGCTTCTATTGACCCTGGCTTTTCTGACTACGCTCCTGCTCTGCGTTTGGTACCTCGTACACTCCTGGTTTGACTCGACTCGTTCACTACTCTTGTTGCTCACGGTGTTGCAGTGGGCAACTGCCCCATTTCCCTTAGCTTCTGTGTACCCTTGTCTGTTTGTATGTCATACACATATTGAGCGTAGGGACCGTCGCCCAGTTGTACGCCGTCGCCTAGGACAGGTTGTGCAAGTAGGCAGGGACTGAGTGGCGGGTAGATTAGGGCTCACCTGTCTGTCTCCCTACCCCGTCATTACAATTATATTCAGGAGTACAGTGTATAACACTATTATATTCAGGAGTACAGTGTATAATACTATTATATTCAGGGGCGTAGTGTATGGTAGTATTACATTCAGGGCACAGTGTATAGTAATATTATATTCAGGAGTACAGTGTAAAGTACTATTATATTCAGGAGTACAGTGTATAATACTATTATATTCAGGAGTACAGTGTACAGTGCTATTATATTCAGGAGTACAGTGTATAGTACTATTATATTCAGGGCACAGTGTATAGTACTATTATATTCAGGGGCACAGTGTATAATACTATTATATTCAGGAATACAGTGTATAGTGCTATGATATTCAGGAGCACAGTGTATAATACTATTATATTCAGGAGTACAGTGTATAGTACTATTATATACAGGAGTACAGTGTATAGTACTATTATATTCAGGAGCACAGTGTATAGTACTATTATATTCAGGAGTACAGTGTATAATACTATTATATTCAGGGCACATGTATGGTACTATTATATTCAGGGCACAGTGTATAGTACTATTATATACAGGAGCACAGTGTATAGTACTAATATATTCAAGACTACTGTGTATAGTACTATTACATTCAGGAGTACAGTGTATAGTACTATTATATACAGGAGCACAGTGTATAGTACTAAAATATTCAGAAGTACAGTGTATAGTACTATTATATTCAGGAGTACAGTGTATAGTACTATTATATTCAGGGGCACAGTGTATAATACTATTATATTCAGGAGTACAGTGTATAGTACTATTATATTCAGGTGTATTGTGTATAATACTATTATATTCAGGAGCACAGTGTATAGTACTAATATATTCAGGAGTACAGTGTATAGTACTATTATATTCAGTACAGTGTATAGTACTATTATATTCAGGGGCACAGTGTATAATACTATTATATTCAGGAGTACAGTGTATAGTACTATTATATTCAGGTGTACTGTGTATAATACTATTATATTCAGGAGTACAGTGTATAATACTATTATATTCAGGGCACAGTGTATAGTACTATTATATTCAGGGCACAGTGTATAGTACTATTATATTCAGGAGTACAGTGTATAGTACTATTATATTCAGGGGCACAGTTTATGATACTATCATATTTAGAAGCATAGAGTGTGGCATCATGAGAGATTTAATCTTCATTTATAGGTGCGGAAATGTTGGAAAAGTGAGGAGCTAAAGAAATCTGAGCTGCAAACTGCAGAAATGGGCCGTGCCCTGGAAGAAGTCTGGACCGGATGGAGAAAAAAGAGATAAAGAACGAAAAAGAATCTGAGACATCACCTGTGAGTCACTCAATGTAAATGTTTACTCTCCCTGTGACTGATCAGTACTGTAGTCACTGTATGATCTTCAGCGAGATGACAGATGGTAGCATTCTTTTTTGTTAAATAGCAACTCCCAGCATAACCTAACCATTGTTCAGGCTATACTGGGAGCTGTTGTTTTATGTCGTACAAATTTATACAGCAAGGGTTAAACTGAATTTGCAAATGATGTCTGTACTGAACTGTATTTGTTCTGGTGCTGTATATATGTACTGAGCTCGGTTCTGTTGCTGCATATATATACTGAGCTTGGTTCTGGGTCTGTATATATGTACTGAGTTTTGTTCTGGTGTATATATGTACTGAGCTTGGTTCTGGTGTGGTATATATGTACTGAGCTTGGTTCTGGGGATGTATTTATGTACTGAGCTTGGCTCTGGGTCTGAGAAGGTAAATATATACGGTAAAAACTAAACCCAAAAAAACATGGAGGAATTTCAGTTTTTTCCAATTCACCCATTATATGGTACTTTAAATGGTGCCAATAAAAACTACAACTCCTCCCGCAAAAAAATAATCCTTCACACACCACTCCATTGGCGCAAAAATCAAAAAGTTATAAAGCTCCTGACCACTTTAGTGTCTCAAAATATTCTGCTTTCTCTTTTCTGTATGGCTCATTCTGCTTTTACAGCTAATTCAAAACCATGCCAGATCTGTGGCCGCCTAAACAGAAATCTGCAAATACATACGGTACAGCGTCTTCAAAGTTCTGTCTTCAGAGTTCGGGGTGGGGGGGCCCAGACTTGAAAAAGTGCCCGGGGCCCCTGGTACCCTTAATCCGCCCCTGACCCCGAACATCCCTTTGTATTACCTCATCATCCCTGTGTATAACCCCCATCATCCCTGTGTATTACCTCATCATCCCTGTGGATGAGATAATACACGGATGATGGGAGTTATATACAGGTATGATGAGATAATACACAGGGATTATGGGGGTTATACACAGGGATGATGGGGGTTATACACATGGATGACGAGAGTTAGAAACAGAGATGATAGGGCTTATATACAGGGATGATGAGGTAATAAACGGATGATGAGGTAATACACAGGGATAATAGGGGTTATATACAGGGATGATGAGGTAATACACAGGGATGATCAGGGTTCATATACAGGGATGATGAGGTAATACATAGGGATGATGGGGGTTACATATAGGTTTTATACAGGGATGATGGAGTTACATCATCCCTGTGTATAACCCCCCATCATCCCTGTGTATTACATCATCATCCCTGTTTATAACTCCATCATCCGTGTGTATAACCACAACATCCCTGTGTATTACCCTCAACATCCCTGTATATATCCCCCATCATCCTTGTATATAACCCCCATCCCTCCTGTGTGATTATTACTGGGGGTGTGTGACAGTGCAGGGAGCTGGGTGACTGTAATTAGAGCAGGGAATGACCTGTGAACATAGAGGGGAGTGGCAGTATGCAAATAGCTGAGATGCTGTGGAGGGAGGAAGGGGGGGATGTAAGCTGTCTCCTCAGAAGCAGCAAGAGATCATGGGTATGGTGAGTTACAAGACAGGAAACAGACAGGAAGAGAAGCAAAGTATGTAAACAAAAAGAAAGAGCAGCAGTGACGATTGAGATCAAACAGAAACTGGTTAGAAAGTATTACAGGGTTTTAGGGAAGGCAAACAATGGCTGGGGGACACTTTTTAGAACATATTTTTTTCCTGGCCAACCCCTTTAATCCTTGAGAACGTGGCCATTCCAGAATGGTCTTTACCTTCTCAGGATCCATCTTGAGGCCTTGATCCGAGATTATGTAGCTCAGGAAGGGTAGAGCATTTCTCTCAAACACGCACTTCTCCAGCTTGGCATACAGGCGATTCTCCCTTAATCGCAGCAAAACTTGACGGACATGTCTCTGATGAGTCGTCGGGTTTGGAGAAAATATTTAAATGTTATCGAGATAAACCACAACACAGACATAGAGGAGGTCACGGAAGATCTCATTAACGAACTCTTGGAAGACCGCGGGAGCGTTACACAGACCGAAGGGCATCACCAGGTATTCATAGTGCCTGTCTCGGGTGTTAAATGCCATCTTCCATTTATCACCCTGGCGAATTCGGATTAGGATGTAAGCCCCATGCAAGTCTAGCTTAGAAAAAATCTAGGCTCCTCATATGCGGTCAAAAGTTCAGAAATCAGTGGCAACGGATATCTATTTTTGACTGTGATCTGGTTGAGACCCCGGTAGTCATTGCAGGGTCAAAGAGATCTGTCCTTCTTTTTGATGAAGAAGAACCCGGCCTTGGCCGGGGAGGAGGATGTCCGTATGAAGCCGCTCTCCAAATTCTCCTTAATATAGGCGGACATAGACTGAGTCTCTAGCAAGGAGAGGAGGTATACCCTTCCACGGAACCAGTTCAATAAGGCAGTCATACACCTGGTGTGGGGGCAGCGTCTCCGCCTACTTCTTGCTGAAAACATCCGCAAACTGAATAGTGAGAAGGCAATCCTGCGTGGGGAGGCTGGGCCAGATGGATCTGCCCCAGGCAGCTGTTGAAGCACTTGGAACCCCACTGGAGAACCTCTCCAGAATTCCAGTCCAGAACTGGGGCATGTAGTCGGAGCCAGGGCAGGCCCAGCAGCACAGTGTTGATGGCCTTGGACAGGACAAAAAACGAGATGAGCTCGGAATGAAGGTCTCTCTCTTGGTTTGGTCACAGCTAGAATCTGGTCTGGCAGAGGCAGTCCATTCACCGAGGCAATGATCAAAGGCCTCTCCACGGGGGTTGTCGGCAACTAGAGAAGATCAACCAGGTCTCTCTGAATGAAGTTAGCTGTGGAGTCAGATAGGCAGAGACCCGGTGCATCTTTTTGCTGGACACTATGGTCACGGGGATGGACAATTTAGAAGAAAATCCCTCTTTACCCAGAGTGATCTCTCCAACCAACCCTAGGCTCTGGGGCTTTTGGGGGCACAGACGCACAAGATGGCATCTGATGCCGCAATACAGACAGAGTCCCGAGGTGCATCTGCGGTGTTTTTCCTGGGTAGACAGTTGAGATGGTCCATCTTCAAAGACTTCTTTGGAGGAACAGCTGATAATGGCGGCCGGAAGGATGAGGTCATCCAGGGTAGATGGCAGATCTCGGGCGGAAAGCTTATCCTTAATCTCAGGGGACAGTCCCTGCCAGAATGTAGCCACCAAGGCCTCATTGTTCCATAAAAACTCTCTCGCTAGGTTGCGGAAGTGAATGGCATACTCGCCCATGGAAGTGTCTCTCTGGCGAAGGTTCAGTAGAGAGGCAGCTGCCGACGATACTCGTCCAGGCTCCTCAAACACCATGCGAAATGTCCGTAGAGACCCCTGGGTGTCACGGTCTCTGGTCCTTGTCATTGCCAGATAGGGTCCACCCATTCTAGGGCCCTGCCAGTGAGGAGAGAGACGATGAAAGCGACCCTTGCACCGTCTGCAGAAGATGCTCTGGGATACAGACTGAAGTGGATCTGGCACTGGTTCAGAAATTCCCTGCAGGTCCTCGCGTCTCCGTCATAGCGATGTGGTAGTGGCAGAGAAAATCGGTTGTCAGCACTGCCAGAAGGTGTAGTCGGAGGGTACATACTGCCAGGAGGTGTAGTAGGAGCAACAGCAGAGGCAATTGGAGCAGGTGCTGGGGGAACTGCAGCTTTCATATCCAGCCGATGTGCAGTAATGTTCAACACCGGGAGAAGTTGGTCCTGTCGAGACCGGAGGTCTAGCATATCCGCTCGCATCACTTTTGACATCGTCATGGTCTTAGATTCACCAGCCGGGTCCATGGCCTGAGCTTACTGTCACGATGGGTGTGTGGACCCACTGGGCCGTACCGCCGTAGCGGGATAGCAGCTGGCCAAATAGGATACCAAGGCAAAGTCAATAGTTTGAATAAGGGTACCTGTGGCAATACAGACAGTAGCGATGGCAGCCTCGGATGGGACCTTGGCAGCATGCAGACACCAGGCGCCGTGAAATACAGCAGGCGTAGTATACGACACAATATGACTCCAACTCTCTACGGCAGAGGAACAAGGTAGCACGGGATAGAGGATACAGGAACGGGAAGACTGGGAACTGGAAAACACTAAGGGACCATTTGCAAAGACTAACACTGGCAAACACATCAAAGCTCAGGCAATGAAGGAAGGGGCAGGGTCCTTCTTATAGTCCAGGGAGATCATGGAGCAATCAGTCAATCTAAAACATGTGTGTGTTCTGGCCCATTAAGGCCAGGAATGAGCTCGAGCAGTGGCGTAGCTATAGGGGTCGCAGCGGTCGCAACTGCGACTGGGCCCCCAGCTAGGGGGGGCCCGCAGGCCCCCCTCACCACAGTAGCACAGTAGTGCTACAATGATTACTCTGCATTGCTGGGTCCCTGCTGGGGTACAAAAGAGACCCAGCAATGTATTTTAAAGCATTGGTGGCAGCTCGGCAGTGAAATAGTCATTGCACGGAGGGGGAAGACTCTTGCCCTCCCACTGTGCTGTCCACCCAATCAGCTCGCTTCTAGCTGTTTCCCTCTTCCTCGTGGCCTGTGCAGAGGGAAAGGAATGGCTACAGGAAGAAGATGGTGTGCATGTCTGCTCCTCCCAGGAATCCTGACTCCTGCTGCTCTCTGACCCCACACCCGATGTATGTAAGTAGCAACTAGTAATGCCGCTATTAACCCCTTCATTGTGTGTAAGTCTGTCATGCTGAGCAGTCACACTTCAGGGCTGACTGTTTAGCATAACAGACAAAGTATATCCATCCATCTCATATCTATCTATCTATCTATCTATCTATCTATCTATCTATCTATCTATCTATCTATCTATCTATCTATCTATCTATCTATCTATCTATCTATCTTATCTATCTATCTATCTATCTATCTATCTATCTATCTATCTATCTATCTATCTATCTATCTATCTATCTATCTATCTATCTATCTATCTATCTATCTATCTATCCATCCACTGGCGTAGCTATAGGGGTCGCAGCGGTCGCAATTGCGACCGAGCCCCGAAGCAAGGGTGGCCCACAGCCACCCGCACCACGTCAATAAAAAGTTACTATAGTAACTCGGGCCGCGGGCCCCTGTTACTATAGTAACAGACTGTACTTACCTTCCTGGTTCCGGATCGCAGCGGAGGTCCTGACGTCAAGCGCTGTGCGTAGCGCATGACGTCACAGCACTATGCGCCGCACACAGCATCGAGACGACAGAACTACCGCCGCGGCTGAAGAGGAAGGTAAGATTAGCCCTGACTGGCGGGGTCCGACTCCCGGGACCCGCCAATCAGCTGTTTGAAGGGGCCGCAGCACTCGTACGAGAGCTGCTCCCCTTCATTCTGGTCACTTCATTCCGGTCACACTGTGAATCGGTGTCGGCGATTCACAGTGTGAGCGAGTAGTGAAATGAAGGGGAAGCAGCTCTTGTACGAGTGCTGCGGCCCCTTCAAAACAGCTGTTTGGTGGGTCCCGGGAGACGGACCCCGACACATCAGCTATTGATGGCCTACCCTAAGGATAGGCCATCAATGTTTAGGGACTGGACAACTTCTTTAAGCCTACGATGTAGCAGGCTTAGAGGGCCCATGAGACAGGATCACAGATTGTGTGATCCTGTCTGCTGGGCCCTGTATCTAAGCCAATCACATGGTAGGCTTAGATACATGGCCCATGGGTGATCCTGTCTGATGGGCCCTGTATATAAGCCTACCACACTGTAGGTTTAGATACAGGGCCCCAGCACACAGTAATCTTATACTGTATAAGATTACAGTCTGCTGGACCCTGTATCTAAGCCTACCTTGTGATAGGCTCAGATACAGGGTCCCACAGACAGTATCACACATGGGCCCTGTATCTAAGCCTAACACATGTGTTACTAATCGTTTTTGTGTGTGTGTTTTCTTACAGGTTCGGTCGTTGGACTACGTCGTATTCCAGGACTACTTCGATGACGGCTTTTTTTTTATTTTTATTATCAATAAAATGATTAATGAGGGATGTGTGGGTTTTTTTTTTACTTCAATAAAATATTTTTTCTATGTCTTTGTGTTTTTTTAAACTATATTACTACCGCCTTAGTAATGGCCGCCGGCTGATTGACAGTGTCCATTGCTAAGGCGGGACTTAGTGTTAGCCGGTGCAGCGGCTAACACTAACCCCCTTTATTACCCCGGTACCCACCGCCACCAGGGGTGCTGGGAAGAGCCGGGTACCATCCAGTACTTGACCATCTGTAGTGATGGTCGGTCACTGGGGTGGCCGCAGGCTGGTATTATCAGGAGGGGAAAGGCCAAAAACAGTGGCCCTTCCCACCCTGGTAATGCTAGGCTGCTGCTGCTGCTTTATTGTATCTGGCTGGTTATGAAAAATGGGGGGGACCCCACGTCATTTAAAAAAAATAAAATAAAAAAGAATTGGAAAGAACGATGTGGGGTCCCCCCCAATTTTCATAACCAGCCAGATACAACACAGCAGCAGCAGGCAGCATTACCAGGGTGGTAGGTGCCACTGTTTTTGGCCTTCCCCAGCCTAATACTACCAGCCTGCGGCCGCCCCAGTGCCTGACCGTCACTACAGATGAACAGGTACTGGTTCGTACCCGGCTCTTCCCAGTACCCCTGGTGGCGGTGGGTACCGGGGTAATAATGGCGGTTAGTGTTGGCCTCTGCACCGGCTAACATTAAGGCCTGCGTTAGTAATGGAGGTTGTAAATCAGCCAGCGGCCATTACTAAGGCGGTGGTAATAAAGTTTAAAAAGATACAAGCACATAGAAAAAATATTTTATTGAAATAAAAAAACACAACCCCCGCTAACCATTTTATTGAGAATAAAAAAACGCCGTCATTGAAGTAGTCCTCGAATCCGACGTAGTCCAACAACCGAACCTGTAAAAAAACACAAACACACAAAAATAATCAGTAACACATAAAGAAGCAAAATTATTATTCTTACCTTTCCTGGGTCCAGCTCTGGAGCCGCAATGTCAGCGAGCTGGGCCCTATATCTAATCCTATCATGTGTGATACTGTCTGCTGGGCCACTGTATCTAATCCTATCATGTGTGATACTGCCTTCTGAGCCACTGTATCTAATCCTATAATGTGTGATACTGTCTGCTGAGCCACTGTATCTAATCCAATCATGTGTGTAATGACGGGGGGGGGTAGGGAAACGGACAAGTGAGCCCTAGTCTACCCGCCACTCTGTCCCTGCCTACTTGCAACGACCCGCCCTAGGCGACGGGGTACAACTGGGCGGCGGTCCCTGCGCTCAGTAAGTGCACGACAAACACGACAAACATACAAGGGAATACAAGCAAGGGAAAGGGGCAGTTGCCCACGGCAACACCGTGAGCAACCAGAGTGGTGAACGAACCGAGTCAAGCCAGGAGTGTGCGAGGTACCAAACGAAGAGCAGAAGAGTAGTCAGTAAGCCAGGGTCTGTATGGAGCAGGATCAAAATAGAAGGAGCTGTAGCTGGGCCAGGAAACCACACGAAAAGAATCACAAGCACCGAGGGACAGGAAGGGCAGGCTTAAATAGACTGAGGGCGGGAGCTAGCTGAGTCTGGCCAGGTTGCGATAGGCTCTCCCACTCCTAAGCCTGCCAGCCTGAGTGGTGGAAGCTGGAGTCAGTCTCAGGGATGTAGATTCAGGTGCTGACTGATTAATTATGGGAGTTAACCCCGAAGCTGTGCCTGGCAGATCCTTTACAATGTGTGATACTGTCTGCTGAGCCACTGTATCTAATCCTATCATGTGTGATACTGTCTGCTGAGCCACTGTATCTAATCTATCATGTGTGATACTGTCTGCTGAGCCAATGTATCTAATCCTATCATGTGTGATACTGTCTGCTGAGCCACTGTATCTAATCCTATCATGTGTGATACTGTCTGCTCAGCCACTGTATCTAATCCTATCATGTGTGATACTGTCTGCTCAGCCACTGTATCTAATCCTATCATGTGTAATACTGTCTGCTCAGCCACTGTATCTAATCCTATCATGTGTGATACTGTCTGCTCAGCCACTGTATCTAATCCTATAATGTGTGATACTGTCTGCTGAGCCAATGTATCTAATCTTATCCATAGTTTATAGGGTTGTAGTGCTATAGATATGTTATCTCCTATACACACATACAATTTTTTGGGGGGGACGGGGACGGGGACACATGTATTGGGGCTATTTCCCCTGACATTTTAAGTCCTTAGTGATGTTTTTAATAATTACATTGCTTATATTTAATTAACTTTTTAACACTTTTTGTAACACGAGGATATTACACTTTATGAAAAGCAATATATTATATCATGTTTTATCTTTTGCACCATTGATACTTATGTCACTAGTCACTTTATATCATTGTATGATGATAAAAAATCCTTTTATTGTATTATTGTATACTGATTGATTGCACTGATTGTTTTGGGTTGTACCCCTTATATATACGTATGTATTCCTAACACACACTACTTGAAAATGCCTTCATAGAGGAGGTGAAACGTTGTGGTTCCATGTTGGATGAATAAATTCACTTTATTTGAGTGCTGCTTCACGTTCTCTTTTTTGGATACAAATGGGGTGTGATACTGTCTACAGGGGGGGCTGTATAGCATTGTCTATAGGGGGCTGTATAGAACAATCTAAAGGGGGGCTGTATGGCAAAATCTACAGAGGGGTACTATCGACAAAGGACACTATCTACAAGGGGGGCTGTGTGTGGCACCGAGGGGGCCCAGTCAAAAGTTTACTATGGAGCCCAGTCTATCCCCTGTGTACAAACATTTGTGAAAGAATGGGTTGTTCTAAAGAATGCACTGAATTAAAATATGATACTGTAATAGGATACCGCCATTGCAACTAGTCAATTTGTGAAGTTTTTCCCTCCTAGATATTTCACGATCAACTGTGAGTGGTATTATTGCAAATTGGAGGTATTTATAAACCACAGCAACTCAGCCACGATTTGGCAGACCATGTAAACTTACAGAGCATGATCACCAACTAATAAGGCACCTAGTCAGGGCCAATTCTAGCTTTTCTGCTTCCCGAGGCGAAAATTGAAATTGCGCCCCCCAAGATCTTGATTGCCTTCCTCCTGGCTGTTCTACATCACTAGCAGCCTCCTCCAACTCTTGCAGATGTGCCGTTGCCTTGTACTGCCCTAGCATGCGCGGTGCAGCGATGAAGCTGGGCAGAGTACACCTCACTGCACAGTGCGTGCCAAAGTAGTATAAGGCAATGGCGCATCAAAGAAAGTTGGAGGAGACTGGTAGTGATGTATAACAGCCGGGGCGATGTCAATCAAGCATGGAAAGGTGGGTTTGGAGGCAGGACTATGTGACTCTTCGGGATAGCGGCACCGCTCCATGAACCTTTAATGAGTAATTAGCATATAGTTTTAAAAGTGTGTTTTATAGATTTTGCTGAAAAAAACATACAAGGGAATATTTGGAAATATTGTCAGGTCATATATTACCGCATGGTGGCAGTTCAAGGGGTTAAAACTATCAGTCAGGTTCCCATAAAATACACAATGAATTGAAAACAATTCCATCTACCCTGCAATTTTGTTATTAAAAAAATATACTGTATAATTACAGCTCCAGAACCAAGCTCATACATATATACAGAACCAGAGCCAAGCTCAGTACATATATACAGTATCAGAACAAAGCTCAGTACATACATACAGCACCAGAACAAAGCTCAGTACATAAATACAGCACCAGAACAAAGCTCAGTACATAAATACAGCACCAGAACCAAGCTCAGTAAATAAATACAATACCAGAACCAAGCTCAATGTCACGTAGGGTTTGTGGACCCACTGGGCCGTACCGCCTTGGCGGTATGGCAGATGGCCAACAGGGCGCAGGTCAAAGTCTATAGTTCGTATAGGGTACCTGTGGCAGCTCGGACAGTAGCAAGACAGGCTCGGCTGGGACTAGGCAGCAGGTAGACGTCAGGCGTGGAGTAGCAGGACAGGCGTAGATACAGCACAGAATGACTACAGCACAGCACTAGACCAAGATAGCACGGGATACAGAATACAGGATACAGGAACAGGGAACACTGGAACTGGAAAACACTAGGAGACCATTTGCTTAGACAAACTAGAATATGACAAACAATGCTCAGGCAAGGATCAGAAGGGCATAGGCCTTCTTATAGTTCAGAAAGAAGAGAGTTTCCACAGCACTGGACCACCAGAAGGGTGCACGCCTCCACAGGACCTGTAGTGCAGTGGTGGGAGTTATTTATGTTCCCATTGTTCTTTCCTTCCCTGGATGCCCCTCCTCTTTTACGCTATAGTGTGAAATTGACCCTCTAGTGTGTTTTCCTTGATCGTTGCTTTGTAGCCAACCAGGGACAATGAGCTGTCAACACTTTGATTATCCTCTTGCCATCTTCCAAGATGGCCACCGCGAGAGCTAGTGACCGACTGCGCATGCACGGGAATTACATAGCGTAATCTCGCAGGATTTCGGCATACACTGACTGATTAGACATGTCTCTCCACTCACATGTGGGACATGCGCAGTTAGGATACAGGGACTCCAAAACCACACGAGGAGTATGTCCTTCCGCTTTCTACAGATGACAGTACGTAATTCTTTTTAATATATACACCTGAGTGATTTATTAACAATTAATCCACTATTTACATTTGGACTGCCTATTGTCTGTACCTGTCCCTGATTATATTGTTTTTATACACACATTTTTCATCCTCATTCATGTCTGGAATTTTAGATTGAACTATTTGTAATATTTAATACACGTATTTAATGTTTTTTTACTTGATCACTGCTTTATTGTTAATTGACTCTGTGAGTCCTTAAATACGTGTTTTGATGTGTTCTATGCTTTAGAAAGGTCCTGGTGGACTGAAACTTTGCATGGGTGATTAAAGGCTGTTATATTTTTGGAAGTGCTGCCTCCTTGTCCATTTTTATTTGCTTCTTATAGTTCAGGACATCATGTGAGTTGATGATGAGTTGAGGGCACGAGCGTGCGCACCCTACAGGACACAGCGAACCGGAGCGGAAGTGAGCGCTGGCGTCTCCTAGGAAGGAGATGGGGACCAGCGCTCACAGATCCATGGCTGCGGGCGTCGGGAATTAAGTATACCGGACGGCCCGTGGACATGGACGCTACAGTATCCCCCCTCTTACGCCCCCTCTTCTTGGGGCCAGAGTGAGGGAGGAATTTCTTCAGAAGGGTGGGAGCATTGAGGTTCTTCTCTGGCTCCCAGGACCTCTCTTCAGGACAAAACCCCCTCTAATCCACCAAATAAAAAGTCTTTCCTCTTACTTTCTTGGTGTCCAAGATATCCTTGACCTCGAAGGTGTCTGGAGGCAACCGCAGGACTAGGAGTCTTGGTAAAGCGGTTCAGAACCACCGGTTTCAGGAGAGAGATATGGAAGGAGTTGGGGATCTTGAGGGTAGGAGGCAGCCGAAGCTTGTGATCGACAGGGTTGATCTGCTGCAGAATCTCGAAGGGTCCGATGAACAAGGGAACAAATTTGTATGATTGCACCCTTAGATGAATATTCCTGGATGACAGCCAAACCTTCATGCCAGGAAGAAACTGAGGAGGTTCTTTTTTCCTTGTGTCCGCCGTCCGTTTAATGAGGTCGACTGCCAGCAGGATGGAGGATCGAGTCTGCTGCCAGATCTGCAGAAAGTCCCTAAAATCAGTGTCAGCAACTGGTACCTCGGACGTATCAGGCACCGGGAGAGGAATTCGTGGGTGTTGGCCATAGACGATAAAGAACCGTGTATTTCTTGTGGACTTGCTGGTGTGATTATTGTAGAAGAATTTAGCCCACGGGACCAACTGCACCCAGTCATCATACTTCTTGGAGATGAAGTGGCGTAAATAGTTCTCCAAGATCTGATTGATCCTCTCGACCTGCCCATTAGACTGAGGATGGTAGGCCGAGGAAAAGTCCAGCTTTACACCTAGGAGTCCGCAGAGGGCTCTCCAGAACTTCGAGGTGAACTAAACCCCCCGATCAGACACAATATGCTGCGGCAAGCCGTGCAGGCGTAAGATGTATTGGATGAAAAGCATGGCCGGTTGAGGAGCAGAAGGAAGACCGGTTAGAGGAACGAAGTGGGCCATCTTATAAAATCGATCCCCCCCGCCCAGACAGCACTGCATCCAGCAGAGAGAGGCAGGTCAGTGATAAAGTCCATAGCTATATGCTGCCAGGGAGCATCGGGCACAGGCATTGGCTGGAGCAAGCCAGCATGTCTGGAGTAAGTGACCTTGTTAGCTGCACACAATGAGCAGGAAGAAACAAATTCCATAATGTCCTTGGGCAGTGTGGGCCACCAGAAATGACGGGCAATCAGATCCCGGGTCTTACGAGTCCCGGCATGACCTGCCAGTCTAGAGGAGTGTCCCCAGCAGAGGATTCTCCCTCTCAACCAGGTGCACAAAAGTCCTCCCTGGAGGAATGTCCCCAACTAGCAGTGGATTGACAGAGACAATGCAAGATGGATCAATAATGTTCTGTGGAATCTCCATGGTGTCTTCTGTCTGGAAAGACCTGGACAAGGCATCGGCCCTCACAATCTTGTTGGCCGGGCGATAATGGAGCTCAAACTGGAACCTGGTAAAGAACAGTGACCACATGGCCTGACGAGGGTTCAGCCGTTGGGCCGTCTGAAGATAGGTGAGGTTCTTGTGGTCCGTAAAAATCAGGATGGGATAAGCTGCGCCCTCTAGTAGATGTCTCCACTCTTCCAGAGCCAATTTGATGGCCAGTAACTCCTGATCCCCAATCGAGTAGTTGCGTTCTCCGGAAGAGAAGAGCTTAGAGAAATATCCAAATACCATTGACTTGCCCTTGGAACCTCTTTGGAACAAGAGTGCGCCAGCACCGACAGAGGATGCGTCCACCTCCAACGAGAGCTGTAGAGAAACTTCTGGATGATGGAGGATAGAGGCTGACGTGAAGGCACTCTTCAGGCTATTGAATGCGGACTCTGCCTCAGGAGACCACACCTTGACGTTCATGCCCTTCTTAGTGAGGTTAGAGATAAGAGAAGTCAGTGAGGAGAAATTTGGAATAAACTGTCTGTAAAAATTAGCGAATCCCAGAAAGCGCTGTATGGCCCTCAAGCCTTGAGGGCGTGGCCATTCCAGGACAGACTTTACCTTTTCAGGATCCATCTTGATGCCTCTATTCAAGACAATGTAGCCCAGGAAGGGTAGAGCATCTTTTTCAAACACGCACTTCTCCAGCTTGGCATACAGACGATTCTCCCTTAACCGCAGCAAAACTTGACGGATATGTCTCTGATGCGTCATAGGATCTGAAGAAAAAAATCAAGATGTCATCAAGATAGACCACAATACAAACATAGAGGAGGTCATGGAAAATGTCATTAACAAACTCCTGGAAGACCGCGGGAGCATTACACAGGCCGAAGGGCATTACAAGATATTCATAGAGTCCATCACAGGTGTTAAATGCAGTCTTCCATTCATCACCCTGGCGAATCCGGATTAGATTGTAAGCCCCATGCTGGTCTAGTTTGGAATAAATCTTGGCACCATGTACACGATCGAACAATTCAGAGATCAGTGGCAACGGATACTTATTCTTCACCTTGATTTGGTTGAGACCCCGGTAGTCAATACAAGGATGCAGGGAGCCATCGTTCTTTTTGACGAAGAAGAATCCGGCTCCTGCTGGGGAGGAAGACTTTCGTATGAAGCCCCTCTCCAAGTTCTCTTTAACATAGGCGGTAGGTAAGATAGAAAAGGAACACGGCGCCACAAAAGGACAAATCAGGATCTGATACAGTAATGAAAAATTGGTCGGTGAGACAATTCCGCTCACCTCGGGTGGTGGACACCAAAGGGTGTCAACAGGGCTTAGGAAGCTGCAGCCAGGTCCACATCACAGCCAAACGAAGTTTGCTGTCAGCTTGTAGTGCAATTTAGGAGTAGGAAAAACGGGACCACCGGCGCTGCTTTGGTCGTAGAAAATACACAACCAACGTGGTAGGTAATGTGTATAGAGTTTTATTGTTAGTAGGCTACGCATTTCGACGTCGAACTGACGTCTTCCTCAGGCCAATCCTGAGGAAGACGTCAGTTCGACGTCGAAACGCGTAGCCTACTAACAATAAAACTCTATACACATTACCTACCACGTTGGTTGTGTATTTTCTACAACCAAAGCAGCGCCGGTGGTCCCGTTTTTCCTACTCCTAAATTGTTTAACATAGGCGGACATGGACAGAGTCTCTGGCAAGGAGGGAGGATATATCCTACCACGGGGAAGGGATGCACCAGGAATCAACTCGATAGGGCAGTCATACGCCCGGTGTGGGGGGGGGGGCAATGTCTCCGCCTCCCTGTTGCTGAAGATGCAGCATAATGACCAGGCAATCCTGCCAATGACCGAGGCAGAGAATGCTGAGCCAAACGAATCTGCACCAGGTATCGGCTGTGACACTCAGGGCCCCACTGGAGAACCTCTCCAGAATTCTAGTCCAGGACTGGGGCATGTAGTTGCAGCCAAGGCAGGCCCAGCAACACAGGATTAACGGCTTTGGATAGGACATAGAATGACAGAAGTTCAAAGTGAAGAGCCCGTACTTGGAGCCTCAGCGGCTTGGTCACAGTTATAACTGGGTCGGGCAGAGGTAGTCCATTTACCGATGCAACCATCAACGGTCTCTCCAGAGGGGTAGTGGGCAACTGAAGAAGGTCCACCAGGTCTCTACAAATGAAATTAGCAGCGGATCCAGAGTCCAGATACGCTGAGACCTGATGCGTTTTCTCACCGGATACTATGGTCACGGCTATGGACAATTTAGACAGGAGTACGTCTTTGCCCAAGGTTGTCTTTCCTACCAACCCTAGACTTCGGGGCTTTTGGGGACACAGAGGCACAAGATGGCCTCTGAGGCCACAATATAGACAGAGTCTCGTAGTGCGTCTGCGTTGTCTCTCCTGGGTAGATAGCTTATATTGGTCCATCCTCGCAGACTCCTTAGGAGGATCGGCATCTGAGGACGGCAGGGGTTGCTGCAAGGTAGGGGCCGGACTAGGAAGAGCTCCCTCCCGACTAACCTCTTGGAGCCGTTCTTGGAGCCGTCTATCAATCCAGGCAGCCAGAAGGATGAGGTCATCCAGGGTAGATTGCAGGTCTCGAGCGGCAAGTTCGTCCTTAATTTTAGGAGACAGTCCATGCCAGAATGTAGCCACCAGGGCCTCATTGTTCCACAACAGTTGTCCCGCCAGGGTGCGGAAGTGGATGGCGTACCCGCCCACAGAGATGTCTCCTTGGTGTAGGTTCAACAAGGAAGCCGCTGCAGAGGAGTCTCGTCCAGGCTCCTCAAAGTCCGTGCAAAATGTCCAGAGGAACCCTTGGAAGTCACGGGTCTCTGGTTCTTGTCTCTCCCAGATAGGGTTCACCCATGCAAGAGCCCTGCCAGTAAGAAGAGAGATGATGAAAGCGACCCTTGCGACATCAGACGAAAATGCCCTAGGATACAGGCTGAAGTGGATCTGGCACTGGTTCAAAAATTCACGACAGGTACCTGCGTCTCCATCATAGCAGTCAGGAAGTGGCAAAGAAAAACGAGGATCAACATTGCCAGGAGGTGTAGTCTGAGGAACAGTACTGCCAGGAGGTGTAGTAGGAGGAACAACAGCTTGTGCCTCCTGCAGACGTGTGAGAATATTCAAGGCTCAAGGCCTGGAGGAGTTGGTCCTGTCGAGACCGGAGGTCTAGCATATCCGCCCGCATCTCTTGTGATGTCGTCAGGGTCTTGGATCGACCAGAGGGGTCCATGGCCTGAGCATACTGTCACGTAGGGTTCGTGGACCCACTGGGCCGTACCGCCTTGGTGGTATGGCAGCTGGCCAACACGGTGCAGGTCAAAGTCTATAGTTCGTATAGGGTACCTGTGGCAGCTCGGTTAGTAGCAAGGTAGGCTCAGCTGGGACTAGGCAGCAGGAAGATGTCCGGCGTGGAGTATCAGGACAGGCGTAGATACAGCACAGCACGACTACAGCACAGCACGGCACTAGACCAGGATAGCATGGGAGACAGGATACAGGATAAAGGAACAGGTAACACTGGAACTGGAAAACACTAGGAGACCATTTGCTTAGACAAACTGGGACATGACAAACAACGCTCAGGCAAGGATCAGAAGGGCAGAGGCCTTCTTATAGTCTAGGACATCATGTGAGTTGATGATGATGATTGTTTTCATGTGCGTGCGCTGGCCCTTTAAGAGCGGGCACGAGGACACAGCAGACCGAAGCGTAAGTGAGCGCTGGCGTCTCCTAGGAAGGAGATGGGGACCAGCGCTCACAGATCCATGGCTGCGGGCGTCGGGAGGTAAGTAAACCGGACGGCCTGCGGCCATGGACGCTACACTCAGTACATAAGTACAACACAACAACCAAGCTCAGTACATAAATACAGCGCCAGAACAAAGCTCAGTACATAAATTCTCATGGTGCCATACACTACTCTCCTAAAGATAATAGCGCCATGCACTGCACCTCTAATTATAATAGCACATACACTGTATCCCTGATTATAATAGCACCATACACTGTGTCCCTGATTATAATAGCACCATACACACACAGTTCCCTCTGTCGATACTGCCCCCATATAGCACCTGTAGATTGTGCCCCCCATGGAGCGCCCTGTAGATAGTGCCCCCAATAGATCCCCCTGTAGATATTGCCCCACAACAGATATAGCCCCTTGTAGATAGTGCCACACATATAGCCCCCTGTAGATAGTGGCCCACATATAGCCCACCCCTCAGCTACCTCTGGCAGCCGAGAGCAGGGAGATTTGACAGCTCCCTGCTCTGTTTACTTATTCCGATGCAGAGACGTAAAAAGTCTATTGCATCGGAATAAGGCCCGTTTGTAATGGCAGGAAGGAGGTGAAGGGAAAGTGAGCCCTAATCTACCCACCGCCCTGTCCCTGCCTACTTGCAACGACCCGCCCTAGGCGACGAGGTACAACTGGGCGGCGGTCCCTACGCTGTCTAAGTGCACAGGAAAACAAACAGGGAACACGCAAGGGAAGGGGCAGTAGCCACGGAACGCCACGAGGAAACGGAGCGGCGAACGAACAGTCAGGACCAGGACGAAGTGAGTACACCCAAGCGGGCAAGGAGACAGAAGCAAGCCAGGGGCAAAGCAAAGCAGGTCAAGCAGAACTGCAGCAAGGCAGAAGCACGGCAGAAGCAGGCTGGAGCAAGCAGCAGTGGGGCCAGGAATCCAAAAGAATTACAAGCACTGAGGGAGAGAACAGGGCAGGTAATAAAGGACAGGGGGCGGAGCTAACTCCGACAGACCAGGCCGCGATAGGCTCTCCCACTCCTGAGCCTGCCACCCTGGTTGGTGGGAGATGGTGTCAGTCGAACAGGTCTGGCCTCAGGTGTGGATTGATTAATCCCAGGAGTATACTTAGATGAAGTACCTGGCAGATCCCTAACACCGTTAGTGACCGACGTGAAAACACTATGGGCCGGTCACTAACGGGTTAAATGATATGAGTTTTGGCAACACCACCACAGGCATCAATGGCGACGGCTTAGGAAGCACCCCTCAAACCATATTTTGCCCAAACCACTAGAGTACCTTTCAATAAAGGATTCGCCACAAGTCCCATGTCATGTTGTGTTGGAGCCCACAGTACAGCATAAAAATTGTCTACTGAGTATAGAGACTCCAAGGCAAGCCCCCCTAGATCCCCTGATGCCGAAGCAATATCTAACCATCTCTGTAAGTGTATAGCTTTATAATATCCTTAAATGCTAGGAAGACCAAGACCTCCATGACGTTTTCCCCTCGAGAGGATGCGGTACGATATACGCGGTCTCCTCTGTTTCCACAAGAATTTGGAAAAAAGTCATTGCACAGTCCGGAAAAAAAGATCTAGGCAAATAAATGGGAACCATAGTCATTATGTAAAGTAACACAGGTAGTATATATGTCTGAAGCAAGTTCTTCCTACCTATCCAAGAAATGTAAGAGATGTTATAAGAAGCTAGAAGATATTTTATCTTTCTGAGTAGAGGCTGATAATTTAAATTATATAAAGAGCTTAGATTCGCAGGTAATTGAATACCCAAATATTTTACTGAGGCAGAAGGCCATTTGAATTCAGAAGCAGTTGCTAAACCTCCCGCTTGTCTCAATGGTAATGATAAATTAAGGATTTCAGACTTAGTATAATTTACTTTAAAATTAGAAACCAGGCCATATTTGTGAAATGTGTCTAAAATATGTGGAAGAGCGCTAACCGGGTTTGTGATGGTAAGTAGCATATCGTCAGCAATGGCATGAACCAAATGCGCTTGTAAATTTATAGTTATGCCCTCAATACGCTCATCCTGTCTCAAGGATGGCAAAAGGGTTTCCAGGGTCAATATGAACAAGGAAGGTGCGAGAGGACACCCTTGTCTGGTGCCATTACAAATTGAGAAGGAGGGAGACAAAACCCCATTCACCCTGATCTTAGCTGATGGTTTACTATACAGCGTAAAAATAGCTTCAATTAAATTTTCTGGAAATTTACATTTTGCTAGAGTAGATGCCATGAAATCAAATGCCACTCTATCAAAAGCCTTTTCTGCATCTGTACTCATGAGAACCAGAGGTATTTTAGAATCATGTGCCTTCTGGATGTAGTTCATCAATCGAATGGAGTTATGTCGTCTCTCCCTCCCCGGCAAAAAACCCTGTTGATCTGGATGAACAAGAGTAGTCAGGAATTTTTGAATCCGGGTGGAAAGTAATTTAGCCCAAATCTTTAGGTCCAGGTTTAAAAGAGATATAGGCCTGTAACTAGAACATAAGAGGGGGTCTTTACCTTGAATAGGCAAAATCGTGATATACGCTTCAAATGACTGTGCCGTTAAGCTTTTACCATGAAGCAACTCATTATACCCCTTTACCAAATGAGGCAATAATATATCTTTAATTTTTTTTTAAGTCCGGACCCGAGCTCCTCCCAGAGGGAAAGGAGCTCAATATTTTTGATACTTCTTCAAAAGTTACGGGAGACATAAGTTCTGCAGCTTCATCATCTGAAAGCGTAGGCAGTATTAAGGGACCTAAAAAATACTGAATCTGTTTGGATCTGGAAGTATCTGGTGCCAGTGAAGGGACTGGGATATTGTACAAGCTCGAGTAATAGTCACTGAAAGCTTCCGCAATATCCGCTGTATTTGTGCAGTTATTACCCTCTGAATTTTTAATAGTATGAATAAAGGCCTTTTCTTTTCTCTTTTTAATAATTGCAGACATTAATTTTCCACCTTTATCCCCGTGTGCAAACAACTTCTGTTGATAGTGTATTAAATCAGCTGCAAACTGTTTATTTAAGGAATCTTTTAATTTGTTTCTTAGAATATTCAGTTCAGATTGTAAAGTTTTGGTGGAGGAAATTTTATGCAATTTTTCAGTGGCCGTAATTTGCGACAGTAAAGATAAGATTCCCTTTTCCCTATCTTTCTTCACTTTTGTTCCTAAAGATATTAATATACCCCTGATGTATGTTTTGTGCGCTTCCCACCCTATGGTCCCCGATACCTCATCGGTTGCATTAATTTCAAAATAGGGCTTCAAAGAGTCTGTCTGTAAAGGATCTGCCAGACACAGCTTCTGTGTCGACGCCCGTGTGTAATCAGTCTGCACCTGCTCCTATGACTGTGAGACTGACTCCATCTTCCACCACTCAGGATGGCAGGCTTAGGAGTGGGAGAGCCTATCACAGCCTGGCCAGACGGAGCTAGCTCCCGCCCACTGTCTATTTATACCTGCCTTTCCTGTTCCTCCTTTGCCTGTAATTCTGCTCTGCTTGTTTCCTGGCTCTGCTGCTGCTGCTTGAACTACTGATTCTCTGCTTGTTATTGACCTTGGCTTACTGACCACTCTCCTGCTCAGCGTTTTGTACCTCGTGCACTCCTGCTTTGACTCGGCTTGTTCACTACTCTCGTTGCGCACGGTGTCTCCGTGGGCAGTTGCCGCGTTTCCCTAGCTTCTGTGTACCCTTGTCTGTTTGTCTGTCGTGCACTTACTGAGCGTAGGGACTGTCGTCCAGTTGTACCCCGTCGCCTAGGACGGGTCGTTGCAAGTAGGAAGGGACTGAGTGGCGGGTAGATTAGGGCTCACCTGTCTGTCTCCGTACCCCGTCATTACATAATCACAGGCCCATATACCTAGTCTACCCTGGTCCCTGACACAACTATGGACCCCCTTGAGACCCTGGCTCAGCAAATGCAGAGCCTTTCCCTACAGGTCAAAGCCCTGGCTCAGAGGGACAACCTGCATGATGCTACCCTGGTAGTGCCCCCCACCTCACCTCTTGAACCCCACCTCAAGTTGCCTGACCGGTTCTCAGGGGACCGGAAGACTTTTTTCTCCTTTCGGGAGAGTTGTAGGCTCTATTTTTGCTTAAAGCCCCACTCCTCAGGTTCTGAGAGCCAGCGGGTGGGTATAATTATGTCCCGGCTCCAGGACGGGTCCCAAGAATGGGCCTTCTCCTTGGCTCCTGACGCCCCTGAACTTTCCTCCGTTGATCTTTTATTTTCTGCTCTCGGGCTCATTTATGACGAGACTGACAAGACTGCCTTTGCCGAGAGTCAGCTGGTGACCTTACGTCAGGGTAAGAGACCTGTTGAGGAGTATTGTTCTGACTTTAGGAAGTGGTGTGTAGCTTCTCGGTGGAATGACCCTGCCTCGAGGTGCCAGTTTAGATTGGGTCTGTCGAACGCCCTGAAAGACCTGCTACTTAGCTATCCCTCTTCTGACTCCCTAGATCAGGTTATGGCTTTAGCGGTACGACTTGACTGACGTCTCAGGGAACGACGACTTGAACGTTTTTGTGCCTTCTCCTCTGACTCTCCCTTGATGCCTCCCGAGGTTCCGTTGCTTCATTCTTCCATGGAAGACTCAGATGTACCTATGCAACTCGGGGCCTCCGTGTCCCCCCAACAACGTAGAGAGTTCCGCAGGAAGAATGGTCTCTGCTTCTACTGTGGGGATGACAAGCATCAAGTGAACAACTGTCCTAGGCGTAAGAATAAGCAGCCGGAAAACTTCCGTGCCTAAGTGATCATCGGGGAGGTCACTTGGGCGCACAGGTATTTCCCGTAAAGATGAAACCTAATAAAATCTTGCTTCCCTTTCAGGTCTCTTTTGGTGGTAGGTCTGCTACCAGCAGTGCCTTCGTGGATTCAGGGTTTCTGCTAATATTATGTCTGTGGAATTTGCTATGTCTCTAGCTATGCCATTGATTGATTTGCCTAAACCTGTCCCGGTAGTGGGTATCGACTCCACTCCTCTTGCTAATGGTTATTTTACACAGCATACCCCTGTTTTTGAACTCCTTTTTGGCTCCATGCATTTGGAGCAGTGCTCTGTACTGGTGATGCAGGGATTATCGTCCGATTTGGTTTTAGGCCTTCCCTGGTTGCAGTTGCATAATCCCACGTTTAACTGGAATACTGGGGATCTTACCAAATGGGGTAATGAATGCATGATGTCATGTTTTACTGTTAATTCTATTTCTCTCCCTGAGGAGGTAAACACTCTACCTGAGTATGTTCAAGACTTCGCTGATGTTTTCTCTAAAGAGGCCTCCGAAGTATTACCTCCTCATAGAGAATACGATTGCGCAATCGATTTGGCACCAGGAGCTAAGCTCCCTAAGGGTAGGATATTTAATCTCTCTTGTCCTGAACGTGAAGCCATGAGAGAGTATATCCAGGGATGCCTGGCCAAGGGTTACATTCGCCCCTCTACTTCTCCGGTAGGTGCTGGCTTCTTCTTCGTAGGGAAGAAGGATGGTGGTCTTAGGCCGTGCATTGACTACCGGAACTTGAATAAGGTCGCTGTAAGGAACCAGTACCCCCTTCCTTTGATTCCTGATCTCTTTAATCAGGTTCAGGGGGCCCAATGGTTCTCTAAGTTTGATCTACGGGGGGCTTATAACCTTATCCGCATCAAAGAGGGGGATGAGTGGAAGACTGCGTTTAACACGCCCGAAGGTCATTTCGAATACCTCGTCATGCCCTTTGGGTTGTGTAATGCTCCCGCGGTCTTCTAGAATTTCATAAATGAGATTTTAAGAGACTACCCGGGGGTATTTCTTGTAGTGTACCTTGATGACATACTTGTGTTTTCCAAGGACTGGTTTCCCCACTTTGAGCATGTCAGGAAGATGCTCCAGGACCTTTGGGAAAACAAACTGTTTGCTAAGACCGAAAAATGTGTGTTTGGGGTGCGGGAGATACCATTTTTGGGTCAAATCCTCACTCCTCATGAATTCCGCATGGACCCCGCCAAGGTCCAGGCTGTGGCGGAATGGGTCCAACCTGCCTCCCTGAAGGTGTTACAGTGCTTCCTGGGGTTCGCTAATTATTACAGGAGATTTATTGCTAACTTCTCGGTCATCGCTAAGCCTCTTACGGATCTCAATCGCAAAGGTGCTGATCTCCTCCACTGGCCTCCTGAGGCTGTCCAGGCTTTTGAGGTCCTTAAGAAGTGCTTTATCTTGGCCCCAGTGCTGGTTCAGCCCAACCAAATGGAGCCATTCATCGTGGAGGTTGACGCCTCTGAGGTGGGAGTGGGTACTGTCTTGTCCCAGGGTACCAGGTCCCTCACCCATCTCCGCCCCTGTGCCTACTTCTCCAGGAAGTTTTCGCCCACTGAGAGTAACTATGATATTGGCAACCGCGAACTCTTAGCCATTAAATGGGCATTTGAAGAGTGGCGCCACTTTCTGGAGGGGGCTAGGCACCAGGTAATGGTCCTTACCGACCACAAGAATCTGGTTTTCTTAGAATCTGCCCGGAGGCTAAACCCGAGACAAGCTCGATGGGCGTTATTTTTTACCAGATTCAACTTTTTGGTCACCTATAGGGCTGGGTCTAAAAATATTAAGGCTGATGCACTGTCGCGTAGCTTCATGGCCAGCCCTCCTTCGGAGGAAGATCCTGCTTGTGTTTTGCCTCCAGGTATAATCATTTCCTCTATTGATTCTGATTTAGTCTCTGAAATTGCGGCTGATCAAGGTTCAGCTCCCGGGAACCTTCCTGAGAACAAGCTGTTTGTTCCCCTGCAATTCCGGCTAAGGGTACTTAGGGAAAATCATGCACTATCTGGTCATCCAGGCATCCTGGGTCCCAAGCACCTCATTGCCAGAAACTACTGGTGGCCTGGGTTGCTTAAAGACGTTAAGGCCTACTTCGCCGCTTGTGAAATTTGTGCTAGGTCCAAGACTCCCAGGTCCCGACCAGCGGGCTTACTATGTTCTTTGCCCATTCCCCAGAGACCTTGGACCCATATCTCCATGGATTTTATCACCGATTTGCCTCCATCTCAAGGCAAGTCGGTGGTGTGGGTTGTAGTAGACCGCTTCAGTAAGATGTGCCACTTTGTGCCCCTCAAGAAACTACCCAATGCTAAGACGTTAGCTACCTTGTTTGTCAAACACAACCTGCGTCTCCATGGGGTTCCTGTCAATATTGTTTCTGACAGAGGGGTACAATTTGTTTCATTGTTTTGGAGAGCCTTCTGTAAAAAGTTGGAGATTGATCTGTCCTTCTCCTCTGCCTTCCATCCTGAAACTAATGGCCAAACGGAGAGGACTAATCAGTCTCTAGAACAATATTTAAGGTGTTTTATCTCTGACTGTCAACATGATTGGGTCTCATTCATTCCCCTCGCCGAATTTTCCCTTAATAACCAGGTCAGTAAGTCATCAGGGGTCTCCCCCTTTTTCTGTAATTTTGGGTTTAATCCACGGTTCTCCTCCATTTCACCTGGTAGTTCCAACAATCCCGAGGTAGATAACGTTCATCAGGAACTGTGCACAGTCTGGGCCCAGGTTCAGAAGAACCTAGAGGCATCCCAGAGCATACAAAAGACTCAGGCAGATAGAAGACGTTCTGCTAACCCCTTGTTTGTGGTCGGGGATCTGGTGTGGCTATCTTCAAAAAATTTGCGCCTTAAAGTACCGTCCAAGAAGTTTGCTCCCTGGTTTATAAAGGCCGTACAAGGTCATTGAAGTCCTTAACCCTGTCTCCTTCCGACTGGAGTTGCCCCCGTCTTTTCGAGTACATGACGTGTTTCATGCCTCCCTCCTTAAACGCTGCTCCCCGTCCTTGGCTCCCTCGTGGAAACTTCCGGTCCCTGTTCTCACCCCTGAGGGGGTAAAATTCGAGGTGGCCAAGATTGTGGACAGCAGGATGGTCCAAGGCTCCCTCCAGTACCTGGTCCATTGGAGAGGATACTGGCCTGAGGAGAGGACTTGGGTACCCGCCCGGGGTATTCACGCTGGGTATTGTTCAGGAGGTTCCACCTTCGTTTTCCCAATAAACCAGGTCCACCTAGAAAGGGTCCGGTGGCCCCTCATAAAAGGGGGGGGTACTGTAAAGGATCTGCCAGACACAGCTTCTGTGTCGACGCCCGTGGGTAATCAGTCTGCACCTGCTCCTATGTCTGTGAGACTGACTCCATCTTCCACCACTCAGGATGGCAGGCTTAGGAGTGGGAGAGCCTATCACAGCCTGGCCAGACGGAGCTAGCTCCCGCCCACTGTCTATTTATACCTGCCTTTCCTGTTCCTCCTTTGCCTGTGATTCTGCTCTGCTTGTTTCCTGGCTCTGCTGCTGCTGCTTTAACTAGTGATCCTCTGCTTGTTATTGACCTTGGCTTACTGACCACTCTCCTGCTCAGCGTTTTGTACCTCGTGCACTCCTGCTTTGACTCGGCTTGTTCACTACTCTCGTTGCTCACGGTGTCTCCGTGGGCAGCTGCCCCGTTTCCCTAGCTTCTGTATAGCCTTGTCTGTTTGTCTGTCGTGCACTTACTGAGCGTAGGGACCGTCGCCCAGTTGTACCCCGTCGCCTAGGATGGGTCGTTGCATGTAGGCAGGGACTGAGTGGCGGGTAGATTAGGGCTCACCTGTCTGTCTCCCTACCCCGTCATTACACTGTCAAAGAACTGACTTGGTCTGGAGGACCTAGGAGTGCCTCATTCAACCGCCACGTCTATTCTCTAGCAGGCAACTCCGAATCCCTCAAAGTGATAAACACTGGAGCATGGTCAGAAACTGTAATTTGGCCAATGCTTGCCGACTCCAATGACGTTATAAAGTGTGCATGAATTAGCAGGTAGTCCAATCTCTGATGTGAGCAATGAGGATGATTATAAAATGTATAATCAGATGTCATAGAATTCAGTACTCTCCATGTATCTAGAAAATTAAGTTCTTGTAACTTATTTTAACATTTTCTACGCCCAACTTGTGGCATGGTAGATTTATGTGTAGAAGAGTCTAACTCTGGGTTAAGCGTTAGGTTCAGTTCTCTTCCTATAATAATAGGGCCTTCCGCAAAGGCACGTAATTCTTCCAAAATTGTGATGTAGCCATAAGACCTGAGATGTGTTAGGGACATATAAATTTGCTAGAGTGCATGGAAGTATTCCCAATTTACCTTTTATAAATAACGCTCTACCATCCCTCGAGTCATGTCTAGCCGAAAAAATGAACGATAGATCCTTATGAAGTGCAATGGAGACTCCTCTTGAAACAGAGCCCGAACTGCAGCTATGGAACCAGGAAGAAAAAAAGTTAGTGGGTAATTTTTGTACCTTATCAACTTTAAAATGAGTTTCCTGCAAAAAAGCTATAGACACTTGTTCCTTTTTTTTTGGAATTCAGCCCATTTGTGTTATAAGTTACCAGCTTCACTGTCGCCATTTTTGTGTAGTAGAGACTATGCTATTCAGTGTTCTAGGGTATTGTGTAGGGTAAGAGGGAGCATAAAATAACATAAGAAAGGGATAAAAAAAAGGGAAACTGAGATATCACAAACAACATATAAAGAGCACAGGCAATATAGAACGGCTGCATTTTGATGACAGATCTGGCAATATAAATGATATTACACACTGTATTAAGTTAGTAGACATCCCACTACCATCCCAAATACATAGCCAGTGCATTGCTGCATGGGGGAAGGAGAAAAAATCCTGAGCCGGGGCCCAGCTCAGATCCATAATATAATATTACGTTGAAAAAACTATCATGTACAGGAAATAAAGAGTATACCTGGCCGTGAAAAAAAAAAAAGAAAAAAAAAAGAGACAAACGTACCCGACACTTTTGGTTAGGTGGTGTTGTCTTCATAAACGATCGCTGAACTACATAGTTACATATAGTTACATATAGTTACATAGTTACATAGTTAGTACGGCTGAAAAAAGACACACGTCCATCAAGTTCAACCAAGGGAAGGGAAAAGGGTAGGAAAAATTTCTACACATAGGAGCTAATATTTTTTTGTTCTAGGAAATTATCTAAGCCTTTTTTAAAGCCATCTACTGTCCCTGCTGTGACCAGCTCCTGCGGTAGGCTATTCCATAGATTCACAGTTCTCACTGTAAAGAAGGCTTGTCGCCTCTGCAGCTTGAACCTTTTTTTCTCCAGACGGAGGTAGTGCCCCCTTGTTTTTTGAGGGGGTTTTACAAGGAACAGGATTTCACCATATTTTTTGTATGTGCCATTAATATATTTATATAAGTTAATCATGTCCCCCCTTAGTCGTCTTTTTTCAAGGCTAAATAGGTTGAATTCTTTCAATCTTTCCTCATAACTCAAATTCTCCATGCCCCTAATTAGCTTCGTTGCTCTTCTTTGTATTTTTTCCAACTCCAGGGCATCCTTTCTATGAACTGGAGCCCAGAACTGAACTGCATATTCTAGATGAGGCCTCACTAATGCTTTGTAAAGTGGTAATATTACATCCCTGTCCCGCGAGTCCATGACTCTTTTAATACACGACAATATCCTGCTGGCCTTTGAAGCAGCTGATTGACACTGCATGCTGTTATTGAGTTTATGATTTACAAGTACACCCAGATCCTTCTCAACAAGTGAATCCGCCAGTGTAGCTCCCCCTAGGACATATGATGCATGCAGGTTGTTGGTACCCAGATGCATAACTTTACATTTATCTACATTAAACTTCATCTGCCAAGTGGACGCCCAAACACTTAGTTTGTTTGAATCTGCCTGCAATTCATGAACATCTTCCATAGACTGAACTATATTACATAGCTTGGTGTCATCTGCAAAAATAGAAATAGTGCTATTAATCCCATCCTCTATATCATTAATAAATAAGTTGAATAATAGTGGTCCCAGCACTGAACCCTGGGGTACACCACTTATAACCGGTGACCATTCAGAGAAGGAATCATTGACCACAACTCTCTGGATACGGTCCTTGAGCCAATTCTCAATCCAATTACAAACTATATTTTCTAAACCTATAGTCCTTAATTTACCCATTAGGCGTCTATGGGGGACAGTGTCAAATGCCTTTGCAAAGTCCAAAAACACTAAATCCACAGCGGCCCCTCTGTCTAGACTTCTGCTCACCTCTTCATAAAAACAGATTAGGTTAGTTTCACAACTTCTGTCCTTAGAAAAACCGTGCTGGCTGTCACTTATAATGCTATTTATTGTCACATAATCCTGTATATAGTCCCTCAATAGCCCCTCAAACATTTTCCCCACGATGGATGTTAAGCTTACTGGTCTATAATTACCTGGGGAAGACCTAGAGCCCTTTTTGAAAATAGGCACCACATTTGCGCTGCGCCAGTCCCTTGGCACTATACCAGTCACTAGAGATTCTCTGAATATTATGAAAAGGGGGACAGAAATAACTGAACTAAGCTCTTTAAGAATTCTAGGGTGTAACCCATCTGGTCCCGGGGCCTTGTGCACATTTATTTTATTTAATTTAGCTTGGACCATCTCTACATTCATCCAGTTCAGTATATCAACTGATATATTAACAGCACTGGCAGCGGCTACATCAGCTGCTCTTTCTTCAGTTGTATATACAGAGCTAAATAACCCATTTAGTAACTCTGCCTTCTCTTGATCCCCTGTGATCAACTCCCCATTACCATTATCTAGGGGTCCTACATGTTCAGACCTTGGCTTTTTAGCATTTATATACTTGAAGAATTTTTTGGGATTTGTTTTACTATCCTTGGCCACCTGCCTTTCATTTTGTATTTTTGCTAATTTTATTACATTTTTACAGATTTTATTAAGCTCTTTATATTTTACAAAGGCTACAGCTGTACCCTCAGATTTGTATTTTTTAAATGCCCTTTTTTTGTCATGTATTGCCCCTTTCACAGAAGGTGTAAGCCATGTGGGGTTTAATTTGAGTCGTTTATACTTGTTACCTATAGGAATAAATTTTGCACTATAATAACTCAAATGCAACTTAAGAATATGTAGACATATTCAATCACTCATAAAAATAAGCATATGGCCCAACAATCTCAAGCAAACCCATTCGCGACCAAGCAACTCCTCACTTTGAGTTTGGAAACCAACATGTCTCCAAGGTTTACTGACATAACCATGGTATATGTCACCATAGAACTAGAAAACTGAATGTGAATGACAAACGTAACCAGTGAAAAACAAACTGTCATTCATATAACGTTGTCAATAAAATGTATCAGTAGAAATCACAAGGATTAAGGACTATTGGAAGAGAAAACAATTCGCTATACAAAAACTGGGCAGTTCAAGTGACGTCCTCGCCCAATGCTGCAGTACTCTGCTTCTTTATGCGTGGAGATCGGTGTTTGGGATACATGGACCAAGGTTCCAACTTCGGTAGATCTGGAAGAGTGATGTCCGTTTGAGCTGGTAGCCAATTCATTCAGTATATGCAGTGGCGGATCATCATTAGGGCGGTTTGGGCGACCGCCCAGGGCCCAAGACTCTCAGGGGGCCCATGGTTGCCCGAACCGCACATGACTGCACGGACCCCCTCATGCCCGGTGGCGTCGCTAGCACCGGAGGAGGCCCAGGGCCGCGCCTGTCATGAGGCGAGGTGAGTTTCTGCCTGACTCCCAGCTATTAGCAGCCGTGGTCTGTGCTGCGATCTCTCCCTGTGCTGCTTTAGAAGCTCCCCCTCCAGCCCCCCTTCTCTGCTCTACACACCTCTCTTCCTGCTCCTGCTGCTGCAGTTACTAGTCAGGACGTGATGGAGGGGAGGGGAGACTGTCTGCGACACTGTGTCGGGCCATCAAAGCTGCTGAACGCCCTTCACAAATATCCTGCATAAAAGGTAAGTGCATGTGTGTTTGCAATGTGTACTTTATATGTGTATAATGTGCAAATTCGTGTGTCTGGGATGTGTACATGTGTGTGTATGTATGTATATATATATATATATATATATATCCAAAAAAGAGAACGTGAAGCAGCACTCAAATAAAGTGAATTTATTCATCCAACATGGAAACACAACGTTTCACCTTGTTGGATGAATAAATTCACTTTATTTGAGTGCTGCTTCACGTTCTCTTTTTTGGATATCTAACACATAAGAAGAGGTCACTCCTTTATTTTTGAAGCTTTGCACCAGCCTAGTCAGGCATTTGTTCACAGTGCTGCTCCAATCCTCTGCTTTTTTTAATATATATATATATATATATATATATATATATATATATATATATATATATATATATATAGTGTGTGTGTATATATAGTGTGTGTGTGTGTATGCATGTACACTACCGTTCAAAAGTTTGGGGTCACCCAGACAATTTTGTGTTTTCGATGAAAACTCACACTTATATTTATCAAATCAGTTGCAAAATGACTAGAAAATATAGTCAAGACATTGACAAAGTTAGAAATAATGATTTTTATTTGAAATAATAATTTTCTCCTTCAAACTTTGCTTTCGTCAAAGATTGCTCCATTTGCAGCAATTACAGCATTGCAGACCTTTGGCATTCTAGCTGTTAATTTGCTGAGGTAATCGGGAGAAATTTGACTCCACGCTTCCAGAAGCCCCTCCCACAAGTTGGATTGGCTTGATGGGCACTTCTTGTATACCATATGGTCAAGCTGCTCCCACAACAGCTCTATGGGGTTGAGATCTGGTGACTGCGCTGGCCACTCCATTACAGATAGAATACCAGCTTCCCTAAATAGTTCTTGCATAATTTGAAGGTGTGCTTTGGGTCATTGTCCTGTTGTAGGATGAAATTGGCTCCAATCAAGCGCTGTCCACAGGGTATGGCATGGCGTTGCAAAATGGAGTGATAGCCTTCCTTATTCAAAATCCCTTTTACCTTTTACAAATCTCCCACTTTACCAGCACCAAAGCAACCCCAGACCATCGCATTACCTCCACCATGCTTGACAGATGGCGTCAGGCATTCTTCCAGCATCTTTTTAGTTGTTCACAGTAGACGTTGACACTGGCGTTTTGCGTGTACTATTTAATGAAGCTGCCAGTTGAGGACCTGTGAGGCGTCTATTTCTCAAACTAGAGACTCTAATGTACTTGTCTTGTTGCTCAGTTGTGCAGCGGGGCCTCCCACTTCTCTTTCTACTCTGGTTAGACCCTGTATGTGCTGTCCTCTGAAGGGAGTAGTACACACCGTTGTAGGAAATCTTCAGTTTCTTGGCAATTTCTCTCATGGAATAACCTTAATTTCTAAGAACAAGAATAGACTGTCGAGTTTCACATGAAAGCTCTCTTTTTCTAGCCATTTTGAGAGTTTAATCGAACCCACAAATGTAATGCTCCAGATTCTCAACTAGCTCAAAGGAAGGTCAGTTTTATAGCTCCTCTAAACAGCAAAAATGTTTACAGCGGTGCTAACATAATTGCACAAGGGTTTTCAAGTGTTTTCTAATCATTCATTAGCCTTGTAACACAGTTAGCAAACACAATGTACCATTAGAACAATGGAGTGATGGTTGCTGGAAATGGGCCTCTATACACCTATGTAGATATTGCATTAAAAACCAGACGTTTGCAGCTAGAATAGTCATTTAGCACATTAACAATGTATAGAGTGTATTTCTGATTAATTTAATGTTATCTTCATTGAAAAAAACTGTGCTTTTCTTTCAAAAATAAGGAAATTTCTAAGTGACCCTAAACTTTTGAACGGCAGTGTATGTATATAGTGTATGTATATATTGGGTATGTATATATAGTGTGTGTGTGTGTGTGTGTATGTATATATATATAGTGTGTGTATGTATGTATGTATGTATGTATGTATGTATGTATGTATGTATGTATGTATGTATGTATGTATGTATATTGTGTGTGTATGTATGTATGTATATATAGTGTGTGTATATATATTGTGTGTATGTATGTATGTATGTATGTATGTATATAGTGTATGTATATATTGTATATATTAGAAAGTATAGTTTGTAATTGGATTGAGAATTGGCTCAAGGACCGTATCCAGAGAGTTGTGATCAATGATTCCTACTCTGAATGGTCCCCAGTTATAAGTCGTGTACCCCAGGGTTCAGTGCTGGGACCACTATTATTCAACTTATTTATTAATGATATAGAGCAGGGGTCAGGAACCTTTTTGGCTAAGAGAGCCGTAAACGCCACATATTTTGAAATATAATTCCGCGAGAGCCGTACAATATGTTTAAAGGGCCATTGACAGATCAATCGCTCCAATGTTCACTTAGTACAGCAAGGAATGCTCCTCCCTGCTGTATAAAGCCACAACTGGACTGAAACAATGGTAATTAGCAGTAAAAAAATTAAATAAATAACTTACATTGTGAGCTTGCGATGCATGACATCAGTCCAGCAGTCTGGCTTCTTCTTTTTCCTACGCATGACTGGAAGCTGGCATTCTTCTCACCTGATGTTGAGAGAATGCCAGCTTTGAGGCATTCGCAGAAGAAAGAATGCCGCTTCACTAGGGGACGCAGGTGCGTGCTTGCAGACGGCGCGGCTATGCAGGGAGTTATGGGAAATGTAGTCCATGCTCCCTGCCGCTCACCACTGCCGCCAATGCTTATCAGGCCATCAAAGAACTACCAATATCAGCGTGCACCGCGGCCTGATGGAGCGCGGTGCACGGGCTGATGGAGCGCGGTGCATGCATCCTTCCCATAGACAGGTAGGAGCAGTGGCGGATTAAGTAGACCATGGGCCCTGGGCTGTTACCCAAACTTGGGCCCCCCTTCCTCACCGTAACTATTTTTAACACTACCTTTTTGGGCAAGCATTAACAGTGTTACGATTCCCCTTGTCACAGCGCGGTGTCCCTACATACTGACAGGATCACACTGTGCAGGGACACAACCTCCTGACAAGGGGAATTGTCTATCAGTCCTGGACCGCAGAAAGACTTTTTGTGAAATACAAGGATTTCCTATAATAAACATGTCAGGAGAGGTGACAGATTCTCTATAAATCTAGTGACTCACAGGTGACGACGTCTCAGATTCTAGTAGTTTTTTTCCTCTTTTCTTCTCCATCCGGTCCAGCGCTCATGACGACTTCTCCCGGCCATGACTCATTTCTGCAGAATTTGCCACTTAGACGTCTCCTCACTTTTCCAACATTTCCACACCTATAAACGAAAATAAAGTTATCATGGTGCCACATAGTGTACCCCTAAATATAATAGCACCAAACACTGCGCGCCTGAATATAATACCACACACTGTAAAACACCATACACACAGCCCCCTGTACATAGTGCCACACACAGCCCCTGTAGATATTACACACCCCCATAGATATCGCCATACACAGCCCCCTCTATATATCACACATCCCCCTCGTAGAGAGCGTTACACACAGCCCCCTATAGATAGTGCCATACAGCCCCCCTGTAGAGAGCGCCACACAGCCCTCCCCCTCTTGTAAATAGCACCAAAAAGCCCCCCCTATAAAGAGCGCCACACACATACCACGGTGGATAGCACTACACAGCCCCCCCTTGCCTCACAGCGCTCCCCCTTGTATATAGTGCCTCACAGCGCTCCCCCTTGTATATAGTGTCACACAGCGCTCCCCCTTGTATATAGTGCCACACAGCGCTCCCCCTTGTATATAGTGCCACACAGCGCTCCCCCTTGTATATAGTGCCACACAGCGCTCCCCCTTGTATATAGTGCCACAAGGTTATGTACACATTTAAAAACTTTATATTATAATTATATATATATATATAGTATGTCTGTGTATCAGTGTGATTGATTGATTTTATTAAAAAATATTTTTACTTTTTGAGATACGGCTGCTTTGTATCCTGTATCCGTCAGGTCAGCAGGACTGACGGGATCAGTGACACGCAGGATCCACCTCAAATCTATCACATCTAAGATTATAATTTAGCGCAGGGCCCGTTTCACTGATCCCGTCAGTCCTGCTGACCTGACGGATACAGGATACAAAGCAGCTGTATCTCAAAAAGTGAAAATATTTTTTAATAAAACGTAATTACAAAGTTGCACCAAACACACATTTTTATTAAAAAAAAATAAAACCGACGTTATTTTTGCGACGTTTTTTCCGTAGACAATGCAGGTTTCGTTTTTTATCGTTTTTATGCACACATTTTTTGCCATTTTAGAATTTTTATTCATAAAGTTTGAAAATAATAGTAAAAAAATAAGCTTTTTTACGTTTCAGCTATTTTTTTTTGGTAATAACATTGTTTTACCCTAAAATAGACCTTTTATTTGTGATCGTCATTGTCTACCGTAAATTTTAATATATTACATGTCTATATTAGGGTAATTGGGTCAGCGCTAGCGTTACAACAATAATTGGCGGGGGGAACGTTTTTTTTGGGGTGGGTATTTTATGTGTATTTATTATTATATTTTTTTTTTGCACTTTACTATTTTTTATTACTATGTTCTGATCCTCAAAGGTCAAAAAAGACCTTTGGGGAACTTTATATCTACTTTCTCTTTGTTTTACACTATGTTTTTCCACTGTAACTGGAGCTGCACAGCAGCCCCAGTTACAGGGGAAATCAGCCCTCTCACAGTGACGATTGTCACTAATAGGGCTGTGCTGGGTCTAAGACCCAGCAACAGTCTGCCACTAACGGCACCCGGCGATCATGTGACCAGTCACATGATCACCGGGAGGAATAGAGACAGCGCCGCTGCTGCTGTCTCTATTCCTGTACACAGCGTTCATTGAACGCTGTGTAAGAAGACATCGGAGAAGAAAGAAGCAGCGAAAGCTGCTTCTGTCTTCTCCTCAGGGTCCCCGGCAGTCACTGACAGCCGGAGACCCGACATTCAGCTGCCCGATCGCGCGGGCAGCAAGTTAAAACCCGAGCCGTAGAAAGTCTATGGCTCGGGTTTTAAGCACCCGTCCCTGACCGCTGGCCGTAAAAATACAGCCAGCGGTCGGGAACCAGTTGGGCAGGAGGATAATCCTGTACTGACCTCAGCGCCGGTGACCGCCCGCCGGCTCTTCTCTTGCTGCTTTGGAGTAACAGAACAGCCGTCCGTCGCTGTTCTGTTACTCAATGGCGGCGGCCCGCACTGTCAGGGAGGCGTGTCCTACCCCTGGATACCGGCGAATTCCCTGCTCCTCCCCATCTTCGGCCGTTAGCAGCGCTAGCGCGCTGAATAGATTTAGGAGATAATGTGCGTTTCGGGCTGCCATGGGCCCCCTGGGAGCCTCGGGCGGCCGCCCGAAACGCCCATATGATAATCCGCCACTGGGTAGGAGCCCTGTCTGCGAGCCAGATACGGCCATCAAAAGAGCCATATCTGGCTCGCGAGCCATAGGTTCCCGACCCCTGATATAGAGGATGGGATTAATAGCACTATTTCTATTTTTGCAGATGACACCAAGCTATGCAATATAGTTCAGACTATGGAAGATGTTTGTGAATTGCAGGCAGATTTAAACAAACTAAGTGTTTGGGCGTCCACTTGGCAAATGAAGTTTAATGTAGATAAATGTAAAGTTATGCATCTGGGTACGAAAAACCTGCAAGCATCATATGTCCTAGGGGGAGCTACACTGGGGGAGTCAATTGTTGAGAAGGATCTGGGTGTACTTGTAAATCATAAACTAAATTTCAGCATGCAGTGTCAATCAGCTGCTTCAAAGGCCAGCAAAATATTGTCGTGTATCAAAAGAGGCATGGACTCGCGGGACAGGGATGTAATATTACCACTTTACAAAGCATTAGTGAGGCCTCATCTAGAATATGCAGTCCAGTTCTGGGCTCCAGTTCATAGAAAGGATGCCCTGGAGTTGGAAAAAATACAAAGAAGAGCAACGAAGCTAATAAGGGGCATGGAGAATCTAAGTTATGAGGAAAGATTAAAAGAACTAAACCTATTTAGCCTTGAGAAAAGACGACTAAGGGGGACATGATTAACTTATATAAATATATGAATGGCGCATACAAAAAATATGGTGAAATCCTGTTCCATGTAAAACCCCATCAAAAAACAAGGGGGCACTCCCTCCGTCTGGAGAAAAAAAGGTTCAACCTGCAGAGGCGACAAGCCTTCTTTACTGTGAGAACTGTGAATCTATGGAATAGCCTACCGCAGGAGCTGGTCGCAGCAGGGACAGTAGATGGCTTTAAAAAAGGCTTAGATAATTTCCTAGAACAAAAAAAATATTAACTGCTATGTGTATTTTTTACTTCCCCTTTCCCATCCCACTTCCCCTTTCCCATCCCTTGGTTGAACTTGATGGACATGTGTCTTTTTTCAACCGTACAAACTATGTATTGTGTCTTAGGGCTCTTTGGATCATTGTAATCAATCTCAGAAACCTGTGATAATTAGTTTGCCAGATGTGCCCAATCAAAGGAAAACTACAAAAGAAGGACATTCCACATTATTAAGCAGGCCACAGGTTTCAAGCAATATGGGAAAGTAAAAGGATCTCTCTGCTGCCGAAAAGCGTGAAATAGTGCAATACCTTGGACAAGGTATGAAAACATTGGATATTTCAAGGAAACGTAAGCGTGATCATCATACTCTGAAAAGATTTGTGGCTGATTCAGAGCACAGACGGGTTCGTTCAGATAAAGGCATAATGAGGAAGGTTTCTGCCAGACAAATGAATAGGATTAGGAGAGCAGCTGCTAAAATTCCATTGCAAAGCAGCAAACGGGTATTTGAAGCCGCTGGTGCCTCTGGAGTCCCGCAAACCTCAAGGTGTAGGATCCTCCAGAGGTTTGCAAGTGTGCATAAAGCTATTATTCGGCCACCCCTAAACAATGCTCACAAGCAGAAACGGTTGCAGTGGGCTCAGAAATACATGAAGACTAATTTTCAAACCGTGTTGTTTACTGATGAGTGCCGTGCAACCCTGGATGGTCCAGATGGATGGAGTAGTGGATGGTTGGTGAATGGCCGCCATGTCCCAACAAGGCTGCGACGTCAGCAAGGAGGTGGCGGAGTCATGTTTTGGGCTGGAATCATGAGGAGAGAGCTGGTAGGCACCTTTCAGTCCCTGACGGTGTGAAAATGACCTCTGAAAAGTACATAGAGTTTATGACTGACCACTTTCTTCCGTGGCACAAAAAGAAGAACCGTGCCTTCCGTAGCAAAATGATCTTCATGCATGACAATGCACCATCTCATGCTGCAAAGAATACCTCTGTGTCATTGGCTGCTATGGGCATAAAAGGAGAGAAACTCATGGTGTGGCCCCCATGTTCCCCTGACCTCAACCCTATTGAGAACCTTTGAAGCATCCTCAAGCAAAATATCTGTGAGGTTGGGAGGCAGTTCACATCAAAACAGAAGCTCTGGGAGGCTATTCTGACATCCTGCAAAGATATTCAAGCAGAAACTGTCCAAATACTCACAAATTCAATGGATGCAAGAATTGTGAAGGTGATATCAAAGAAGGGGTCCTATGTTAACATGTAACTTGGCCTGTTAAGTTTTTCTTTATTGAAAGAGCTTTTGATTTCTGTAAATATGACCTCCTGATGCGGCAAATTCAACAAATTACCATGTTAGTTCTCTTTACAACCTTTAAAATGTTTTGATCTCTGTTGTGCATAATAAATTGAAACAGTGCATTTTGAGTTTTTTACTTAAAATGCAGCTAGAATAGTCATTTAGCACATTAATAATGTATAGAGTGTATTTCTGATTAATTTAATGTTATCTTCATTAAAAAAAACTGTGCTTTTCTTGCAAAAATAAGGAAATTTCTAAGTGACCTGCCCAAAATCCATAAGGATTCCACTCGACCCCCTGGACGTCCTATTGTCTCAGGGAGTGATTCCTTGTTTGTCCCGGCGGCTATGTTTTTAGATAAAATCCTTAGGCAGTTTGCCATTGGTGCGGACGCCCACATCAGGGACACCTCGGACTTCCTGGTTAGGATACAGGATCTCACGATCCCTGACCAGTCAGTTCTGGTTACCCTTGAGGTGGGTAGTCTCTATACCTCAATTGCTCATCAGGAAGGCATTGATGCCTCACTTTTCTATTTGGAGAAGTCAGGCTTCTCTGAGGACAAAATTGGATTTGTTCGATCATTACTGGAATTTATTCTTATGAAGAATCATTTTTTGGTAGGAGACAAATTTTATCTACAGAAGAGAGGGACGGCAATGGGGTCTAATATGGCCCCCACATATGCCAACATTTTTATGCAGCGGATGGAGGAGGACCTTGTCTATGTGTCCCACCACTTCAGTCAAGTACTGCGGTGATGGCGATACATAGACGATGTCTTCTTCATCTGGACCGGTTCAATTAGTCAATTGCATGACTTTGTAATATTTTTTAACGGTTTAAATTCCACAATCTTATTCACTATGTCATTTTCTACAGTTGCTATTGAGTTTCTGGATACTCGGATTTCAATCTCTGATAATAATCTGATTTCTGATCTGTTTTCTAAAAAAACGGACAGAAATAACCTTTTACACTTTACTAGCGGACATCCGAGAACGATGTTGAAATAACTGCCGTATAGTCAGTTGATTAGAGTCAAGAGGGTGGTGAGTCAAGAGGACAAACTATCCTCAAGACTCGACCAAATGTGCAAAAAATTCTCTGATTGGGGTTATCCAAGTCATGTTTTGGATTTTAACAGACGGAAGGTTGAATTGCTGGATAGACAGGACCTCTTGAGTGGGCAGTTAGTTAAGAACAAGAATGTTCGGTTACCATTCATCTCCACCTTTTCCTCACTAAGCTCACAGATTGGTGGGATTCTGAGGAAAGATTGGAAGGTATTGGGTAGAGCCTTTCCAAAGGTTGCTGAATTTCAAGAGAGGCCTATGAAAGGCAAAACAATTAAAAATAGTGTGGTCAAGGCCGATATTGGGTCAAATCGGAAAAGTAAAATGTTTTTGGCCCCCCAAAACATGGCCCCTATTGGGGTTGAAACGTTGCTGTTCTTTTATGCTTGGTGAATAAACTTTCACTTGTTTGGATATCGGAGTCCTGCAGTTTTTCTTCTTATTACTGTGCATTGGTTGTCCCGCTGGACCTGGGACTTTTTGCTGCTTGCACCATCCCAGGCTGGGATTTTCTACCTTGCTCCCCTCCGGTTGAGAGCTTCTGGACGTGCTGCTGACCTCTTCTACATGTAACATGTTGTGTACAGTTACTTCACTGCCGCCAAGGTGTTAGCGTAATCCAACATAAATGACGGTGAGGGAGTGGACTCAGAAGCTGGTTGATGTCAGCAGTATATTACAGCTGACAATCTGCTGTAATGGCAGGAACCGGAGCAAGCTCTGATCCCCGCCAAACAACCCCTTAGATTCTGCGGTTAATAGCGATTGCGGCATCTAAGTGTTTAGAACGCCATCCCCTCCCTCTGACATAATCACAGTGTGCCAATGGTTGCTATGGCAAGCGGAGGCCTAACAATGGCCCCCTGGTTTTCCATCTATGGAAACCTATTAGGCCCTATTAGGCTTTCTGTCAGTGTAAAACTGACAGGTATAATACACTGCAATACATTAGAATTGCAGTGTACTATACCAGCGATCAGACAGTAGAAAGTTCAAGTTAAAGTATAGCTAAACGTTGGACAAATTTCTGACATGTCATAGTGACATGTCAGAAGCTTGGATTGGTGGGGGTCCAAGCACTGAGACCCCCACCAAACACTAGAACGAAACAGCTGAAGCGCTCATGTGAGTGCTCAGCCGCTTCGTGTCTGTTTGGCTTTTTCCGGAAATAAATGTATCGGTGTACGGACTCAATAGAAAGTCTATGAGCCCGTAGTCCGATACATCGGCTTTCCAGAAAAAGCATCAGCTGCTTCGTTCTAGCGATTGGTGGGGGTCTCAGCGCTCGGACCCCCACCAATCCAAACTTCTGACATGTCACTATGACATGAACAACCTACAAGAACCTCTAACCAAAACAATGGCGTAAACAGGGGTCCCTTTTATACAAGTATACAACCTAAATGCGAACCAGAAGGGAACATAGCCCCTAGAAAAATTATATGCAAATTTATATGTAAAAGTAGAAAATCTTTATAGAATATAATACACAATAACATACTACATATAGTGAAGTGCTACCTAAATGCGTACATAATACACAAAAATAAATATGAGATATCCTGAGATAAAAAGCAGGCACAAAAGGCCAGAGTGATGTACTGGGATAATTGTCAGGAAAAATCAATGGTAGAAAAATGAACGCAAGCACATACCCTGAGACACAATGGGGAGCGGAACCCGGCAACCTAAGGAGCTGGATGAAAAAAACGCCTCAACGCGCGTTTCGCCCTACAGAGCGGCTTCGTCAGGAGGCTACATACAATAAAACTCAAGGGGTTTAAATAGAGGTAAATGGTTATGCTCACCTGTGATGAGCGCAAATCTGCGCTCGGCACGCACGCCCAGAGACATATGCATCACAGATTGCGCCGCACATCAGGATGACAAGGTGCCACATGATGACCTCAAACATGAGTCACCATGACAATGCCAGACGCAAAGCGGCACTCCCGGATGCGGGTCCCACAGCGCATGCACGATCGAGCGTCTGTGCACACACCACAGTCAAGACAACCAGGATGAGAAAACCCACGATGTGAGTATGGGAACTACAATAAATGGGACTGATATGGAATATGGGGATAAGGGAAGATAGTAATTACCTTAAAGAGATATAATATATGTATACCTAATCATAAATGTTGAGCATGTATGTGTATGAGATGTCAAAAGGAAAAATAACTAATATATATACTTATAAAATACAACACATACGATAAACGAGAAGTGATGTGAAGTGAAGAAATAAATAAATAAATAAATAAAAAATATATAAAATATGTATATAATAAAGTGAATAATTCAAAAGTGAATGAAGTGCACATACTGAATTAACAATTAAGAATATTAAATAAAAAAGTGACACTAAACCAAAAAACAAAAACGTGCAAGAATAATATCACTCAAAAGGCATTTAATTGTGAAAAAAGTATATAGTCGAGTAGATATATAGTGATTCACCCGAAAAAAAATAAATTAAATATGTGAAAATATAAATGACAAAATATCAAATTACACAATAATACATATCGAAAACATACAGATGTATAAAAATATACAGTGAAGGAAATAAGTATTTGATCCCTTGCTGGTTTTGAAAGTTTGCCCACTGTCAAAGACGTGAACAGTCTAGAATTTTTAGGCTAGGTTAATTTTACCAGTGAGAGATAGATTAGATTAAAAAAAACAAACAGAAAATCACATAGTCCAAATTATATATATTTATTTGCATTGTGCACAGAGAAATAAGTATTTGATCCCTTTGGCAAACAAGACTTAATACTTGGTGGCAAAACCCTTGTTGGCAAGCACAGCAGTCAGATGTTTTCTGTAGTTGATGATGAGGTTTGCACACATGTTAGATGGAATTTTGGCCCACTCCCCCTTGCAGATCATCTGTAAATCATTAAGATTTCGAGGCTGTCGCTTGGCAACTTGGATCTTCAGCTCCCTCCATAAGTTTTCGATGGGATTAAGGTCTGGAGACTGGCTAGGCCACTCCATGACCTTAATGTGCTTATTTTTGAGGCACTCCTTTGTTGCCTTGGCTGTATGTTTCGGGTCATTGTCGTGCTGGAAGACACAGCCACGAGCCATTTTTAATGTCCTGGTGGAGGGAAGGAGGTTGTCACTCAGGATTTGACGGTACATGGCTCCATCCATTCTCCCATTGATGCAGTGAAGTAGTCCTGTGCCCTTAGCAGAGAAACACCCCCAAAACATAATGTTTCCACCTCCATGCTTGACAGTGGGGACGGTGTTCTTTGGGTCATAGGCAGCATTTCTCTTCCTCCAAACACGGCGAGTTGAGTTAATGCCAATGAGCTCAATTTTAGTCTCATCTGACCACAGCACCTCCTCCCAATCACTCTCAGAATCATTTGCAAACTTCAGATGGGCCTGTACATGTGCCTTCTTGAGCAGGGGGACCTTGCGGGAACTGCAGGATTTGAATCCATTACGGCGTAATGTGTTACCAATGGTTTTCTTGGTGACTGTGGTCCTAGCTGCCTTGAGATCATTAACAAGATCCCCCCGTGTAGTTTTTGGCTGAGCTCTCATCTTCCTCAGGATCAAGGATACCCCACGAGGTGAGATTTTGCATGGAGCCCCAGATCGATGTCGATTGACAAGTCATTTTGTATGTCTTCCATTTTCTTACTATTGCACCAACAGTTGTCTCCTTCTCATCCAGCGTCTTACTTATGGTTTTGTAGCCCATTCCAGCCTTGTGCAGGTCTATGATCTTGTCCCTGACATCCTTAGAAAGCTCTTTGGTCTTGCCCATGTTGTAGAGGTTAGAGTCAGACTGATTAATTGAGTCTGTGGACAGGAGTCTTTTATACAGGTGACCATTTAAGACAGCTGTCTTTAATGCAGGCACCTATTTGATTTGGAGCGTGTAACTGGTCTGGAGGAGGCTGAACTCTTAATGGTTGGTAGGGGATTAAATACTTATTTCTTTGTGCACAATGCAAATAAATATATATAATTTTGACTATGTGATTTTCTGTGTTTTTTTTATATAATCTATCTCTCACTGGTAAAATTAACCTAGCCTAAAAATTCTAGACTGTTCATGACTTTGACAGTGGGCAAACTTACAAAATCAGCAAGGGATCAAATACTTATTTCTTTCACTGTATCTATGTGTGGAAAGAATTCTAAAAATAAATATAACATATATAGACAAATATATGTTGTAATAAAGTGCATAAGTGAAATGACCGCATAAAGCAGTATTCAATAAGTGAATAATAATATATGATAAATGTCTCTAGATGACAAAAGTGGCAAATGCCACAATATCAAACAGGAGACGAATGTATATATAAATAAAACAGACATGTATATTTCAAAATAGGAACAATCATATGAATAATATACTTAATAGACCCTCATAAATAGAGGGAAAACAAGGCTATAATAACATGATGTAAAAGGTATCCCCTACACATATTCAAAATAATGAGCATGTAACAGGCAAACAAAAAACTAAGACGACATGTCCCTAAATGCCCAAAAATTAAGATCAAGGGCAAAAAAACCATACAAAAATGTATTGCATTATCAAACAGACATCAAAGGATAAAATCTCAGCTTCAATGCTGTAGTACATTTTTTAGTTACTTATATTTTTGAATTATTGCTATCATCTTAAGTTTTAAGTTTCCCAAGTCGATGCCACAGTATTGAAAAAAAATTAGATATAACATAATGTGACAAAATATCCCCCAAAGGGAGAGGAGCGGCAATGCTCAAAGTAAAAAGCTAAATCACAATTCAGGGATTACAACAAGCAGAAAATGACATATCAATATATGCCCATAAATGAAGCAACTCACTAGGACAACAAATGTACAAAAAGTACATATACAATATACAATAAGTACATAATATACTGAATAAAAATAATCAGATCCAGTCTTTAATAGAAAACCAGCTTGTTTGCAGCAACTTTCTTATTCTCCAATCAGGTAGAATTCACATAAAGACAGTCCCACTAACTGAATGAATACTCTGTAAAATAAAAAATATCAATAAACAAGCAAGAAAAAAACCCTAGAGGAATAAAATTCACGCAAAGTTGTAAATTACAAAAAGGGCTTGAAACTGGTGGCCTCATTTAAACCAAACGGTGCCACTGTATTAAGTAACGTGATCCATTTAATTTCCTTCCTCAGTAATGCCAAACGTACATCCCCACCTCTCCAACCCAAGGAGATTCTGTCTATTGCACACAAGTCAAAACCCCTTGGGTTACAGGAATTATGCTCATGAAAATGTCGGGCAATATGTTGGAGTTTTTCCATCTCCTGTACATTAACTGCTGATTTTATTTTATTAACATGTTCTAACACACGTACCTTCAAAGGTCTACTAGTCACACCAACATAAATGAGGTCACACGGACAAGTGGTGAAATAAACCACAGCTACTGTATTGCATGTGATATTATATACAATCTTATAGTCCTTACCTCTGTCAGAACTGTAAAAGTTGAAGGAACGTGGGATGTATTTACAAGCAGAACAGTTCCCACAATTAAAGGATCCCCAAGGGGGACCTCGACTACCAAACGGGTTTTGAGGGGCGCTAGGAGCTTAGTGGCAGGAAGTTAAAAGATCCCTCAACTTCTTAGACCTTCTCCATGTGATGGAGGGGTAACAGGACAAGACCCCTGGCAGATCCCGATCAGTGAGTAGGACCCTCCAATATTTTTGTAGGTTGTCACGGATCTCGATCCATTGTGGATTAAAAGTAGTGATGAATCTAACATTTTGGCCCAAATTTTTCCTTTTGGGCTTACTCACCAAAAGTCCATCACGGATTGAATGCTTCGCTCTTAGATATCCCCTTCGAATGCCTCTCTGGCTATAGCCTCGATTTTTAAACCTTGCTGTCATGTCGGATACTTGACGCTCAAAGCTACTGTCGCTGGAGCAGATATGCCTCGCCCTCAAAAACTGGCCCACAGGTATGGCCTTCTTAGCCTTTGGGTAATGTGCAGAAGAAGCGTGAAGGAGGGCATTGGTCGAGGTTTTCTTCCTAAAAATGTCAGTGGAAATAGACCTCTTATCATCCTTCATAATAAGAATATCTAGAAACTCCACACAGGTTTGACTGTATTTCCATGTAAGTTTAATGTTAAAATAATTAACATTAAGGGAGGCCAAAAATAATTCTAATTGGGACGTGGAGCCCTGCCAGATGAATAGAATATCGTCTATATACCTCGACCACAAGAGTACCGCATCATGACCCGGAGTCTGCTGGACAATATCCCTTTCCCACAGCCCCAGGAATAAATTAGCATACGAGGGCACCCATGTCGCCCCCATTGCCGTACCCTGGAGCTGTAGGAAAAGGCGGTCCTTAAACGTAAAAAAATTATGAGTCAAAGCATAATTCAAAAGACATAATACAAACTCAATAAGATCCGGGTCATCATTAGTCATATGCAAGAAATGTATTGATGCACGCACCCCGTGGTCGTGGCATATAGACGTATACAGAGACTCCACATCACATGTCACCAAAAACATGTCATCATCAAGGTGTAGCCCATTCAACCGCTGTAGCATATCCGTTGTATCCCTAATATAAGATGGTAGAGTTTCCACACATTTTTGTAAAAATAAATCAATAAATGTACAGATATTCTCACAAGGGCCCCCAATCCCTGATACGATTGGACGGCCAGGAGGGCTGGTAGAATTTTTATGCACTTTGGGCAATAAATAAAAAGTGGGTTTAATTGGGAAATCGACTGAAAGGCCCTCCTTCAACTTCCAATTAATGATTTGTTCATCCACATCCCTTTGTAATAGGGTATCTAATTCTCTTTTGAAAATCAGGGTAGGATCGGATGATAACCTCCAATAGCACTGTTGTATATTAAGCTGACGGAATGCTTCACTCCCATACGTCTGTGACGGCCATATCACAACATTACCCCCTTATCAGCTGGTTTAATAACCAGATTCTTAAGATTTTTAAGTTGTATAATGGCCTGTCTCTGATTGAAGTTGAGATTACATGACACTCTTTTGTCTGAAATAGTTTCTAAATTTTTTTAACCAGTTTGAAAAAAATGTCCACTGAAGGACACAACGCAAAAGGGGGGAAATGTTGGGAGCGGCGGCACAGATGCATGGGTAATCTGGGGTCCATCCTTTCCTCCTGTTCCTCCAACAATGACATCAAAGCATTAAATGCCGGCTTTTTTGGCAATGAACCCAAAGAAACAGTACAGTCATTTCTACTGAAATGTTTTTTAAATAACAATTTCCTAGAAAAAAGGGCCAGATCTTTAATTGTGGTAAAAAGATCAAATTTACCCGTAGGGGATAAGGACAGACCCCTTTGTAATACATCCACTTGAGAGGGCGATAAAGTATATGTAGATAAGTTGATTACCTTTAGAGCCTCCTGTTTCTTTTGTCCCTGTTGAACACCCCTCTGGTCTTTCTTTTTACTGCCAGTGTTCTGGGATTGGACATAGGGTTTCCATCTCCTGCGGCCTGTGGTCTGTCTAAAAAACCACCACATTCTCTTTTTAATAGAATGACATGTCAGAAGTTTGTCAAACGTTTAGCTACACTTTAAGTTAAAATAGTAAAAAAAAATGTTGAAAAATACAAATTTGAAATTAAAGTGTAACTACATGTTCAACAAACTTCTGACTGGTCATAGTGACATGTCAGAAGTTTTGATTGGTGGGGGTCCGAGCACTGAGACCCCCACCAATCACTAAAACAAAGCGGCAGAAGCGCTCGTGCGAGAGCTGAGCCACTTTGTTTCTATTAGGCTTTGTCCGGAAATCAATGCATCGGAATACAGGCTCAATAGAAAGTCTATGGGCCCGTATGCCGTTACATCTGCTGAAAATGGTTTCCTTTTGTCTCGGTTGTGCCATGCTTATGTTTGTTTGATCATAGCAATACTGTAGTCGACTTATTTACAAGTTCATGCTGTCCAGAACATCAAGTCAATCTGTAGCAAAATATTATGTCAGCATGACCTCCACCACTTTCCCCCATAACCAGCAGATATAATTGATAAAGATTCCTTCTTTATCTTACTAAGACCTCACAACATTCAAGAGAAACATAAGATATATATATATATATATATATATATATATATATATATATATATATATATATATATATATACATATATATAGCATAAGCATATAATATTGGCAATTGATTGTTAGCAAAGCTATAATGATTATTTTTCTTTATCACGAGATAGAAATGGAGCCGCCTTTTGATGCTGTATAACCGAACGCACCGCTAATCAGGTCTTGTCAGATTATTTGCCACTATCGGTCCCTCATGTTCCTATATAATAAAAAAGATGTAGATATAAGCAACCACTGCAATAATAACATGCTGAAATCTTCTGTATATTATCATAGAGACCCAAAATAACCGGGAAGGGTTTAAAAATATTTTTTAATATAAAAACTGTACTTCTATATCAAATACTTTATGGCACATTGATAGTGTAATAACATGTAGAAAATAAAAATACTCTGATATGACATTGAAAAGTAAATATAAATCCCACTTTGTGGAAATATGAAGAGAGATATAAGGTTTTACCCCTGAAGATGATCTGCACAGCTTCATGTTATAACAAGAAGAATAACACACAGATATTACATGCGCTCTAGTGATATAAAAGCGTTATGTCCCTTTAAATTTTGCAAATGATCAACAGCCAATCAGATCGCTAGATTTGACTTGGAAAACCGCCCAAAAAACAGTAACTTTTTCTCAGACTGTTACAGGGCAACGACTAGTGAAGGTGGACATCGGGGAGTTCTCACAGCCCATAATGCATTCTTGTAGTCCGTAAAAATTAGGATCGGATGAGATGCGCCCTCTAGTAGACGTCTCCACTCTTCCAGAGCCAATTTGATGGCCAGTAACTCCCGATCCCCAATCGAGTAGTTGCGTTCTGCGGAAGAGAAGAGCTTAGAGAAATATCCACATACCCTTGACTTGCCTTTGGGACCTCTCTGGAACAGGAGTGCACCAGCACCGACAGAGGATGCGTCCACCTCTTACGAGAACTGCAGAGAGAAATCCGGATGATGGAGGATAGAGGCTGATGGGAAGGCACTCTTCAGGCTATTGAATGTGGACTCGCGAAGCGAGTTTCTGAGGCTTTCATACCCTTCTTAGTGAGATTAGAGATGGGAGAAGTCAGTGAGGTGAAGTTTGGAATAAATTGCCTGTAAAAATTGGCGAATCCCAAAAAGGGCTGTATGGCCCTCAAGACTTGAGGGCGTGGCCATTCCAGGACAGACTTTACCTTCTCAGGATCCATCTCGAGACCTGGATTCAAGATGATATAGCCCAGGAAGGGTAGAGCATCTCTGTCAAACACGCACTACTCCAACTTGGTGTACAGACGATTCTCTCTAAACTGTAGCAGAACTTGACGGACATGTCTCTGATGCGTCATAGGATCTAGAGAAAAAATCAAGATGTCATCAAGGTAGACTACTACATAAACATAGAGGAGGTCACGGAAAATGTCATTAACAAACTCCTGGAAGACCGCGGGAGCATTACACAGGCCGAAGGGCATTACTAGATACTCATAGTGTCCATCACGGATGTTAAATGCAGTCTTCCATTCATCACCCTGGCGAATCCAGACTAGGTAGTGAGTCCCACGCAGGTCTAGTTTAGAAAAAATCTTGGCACCACGCATAAAACAGTAAGATCAAACAGTTCAGAGATCAGTGGCAACGGATATTTATTCTTCACCGTGATCTGGTTGAGACCTCGGAAGTCGATACAAGGACGAAGAGAGCCATCTTTCTTTTTGACAAAGAAGAACCCGGCTCCTGCCGGGGAGGAAGACTTTCGTATGAAGCCCCTCTTCAAGTTCTCTTTCACATAGGCGGACATGGACAGAGTCTCTGGCAAGGAGAGAGGGTATGCCCTACCACGGGGAAAGGATGCACCAGGAATCAGTTCAATAGGGCAGTCATACGCCCGATGTGGAGGCAATGTCTCCGCCTCCCTCTTGCTGAAGACGTCCGAAAATGCAGAATAATGACACGGCAATTCTGCCAATGACCAAGGCAGAGAAGGCTGAACCGAACAAATCTGCACCAGGCAACGGCTTTGACACTCAGGGCCCCACTGGAGATCCTCTCCAGAATTCCAATCCAGGACTTGGGCATGCAGTCGGAGCCAAGGCAGGCCCAGCAACACAGGGTTAACAGCTTTGGATAGGACATAGAACGACAGAAGTTCGGAGTGAAGAGCCCCTACTTGGAGCCTCAGCGGCTTGGTCACAGCCATAACTGGTTCTGGCAGAGGTAGTCCATTTACTGAGGCAACTGTCAACAGGCTCTTCAGAGGAGTGGTGGGTAATTGCAGAAGGTCCACCAGGTCTCTACGGATGAAATTAGCAGCGGATCCAGAGTCCAGATACGCAGAGACCTGTTGCGTTCTCTCACCAGACACTATGGTCACAGGTATGGACAATTTAGATGGAAGTCCATTCTTACCCAAGGTTGTCACTCCTAGCAACCCTAGGCTTTGGGATCTTTGGGGACCCAGGCACACAAGATGGCCACCGAGGTCGCAATAAAGTCCAGAAGTGCATCTGCGTTGTCTCTCCTGGGTGGATAACCACACTGGTCCATTATCACAGACTCCTTAGGAGGATCGACATCTGAGGACAGCAGGGTTGCTGCAAAGTAGGAGCCAGATTGGGAAGGACTCCCTCCCGTAGAACCTCTTGAAGGCATTCTTGGATCCGTATATCAATCCGGGCAGACAGAAAGATGAGGTCATCCAGGGTAGACGGCAGATCCCGAGCAGCAAGTTCGTCCTTAATTTTAGGAGCTAGTCCATGCCAGAATGCAGCCACCAGGGCCGCATTGATTCGCAACAGCTCTCCCGCCAGGGTGCGGAAGTGGATTGCTTACTCACTCACGGAGGTGTCTCCTTGGTGTAGATTAATCAAAGAGGCCGCTGCACATGAGACCTGACCAGGCTGCTCAAACACCATATGAAAAGTCCGGAGGAAGGCTTGAAAGTCACGGGTCTCTGGTCCTTGTCTCTCCCAGATAGGGTTCGCCCATGCAAGAGCATTGCCACTGAGGAGAGAGATGATGAAAGCGACCATTGCACCATCAGACGAAAATGTCCTATTATACAGGCTGAAGTGGATCTGACACTGATTCAGAAATCCACGACAGGTACTTGCTTTTCCATCATAGCGGTCAGGAAGTGGCAAAGAAACACGCATCAACACTGCCAAGAGGTGTAATCTGAGGATCAACACTGCCGGAGGTTTAGTAGGAGGAACGTCAGCTTGTCCCTCCTGCCGATGTGCAAGAATGTTCAACGCCTGGAGGAGTTGGTCCTGTCGAAACCGGAGGTCTAGCATGTCCACTCGCATCTCTTGAGACGTTGTCATAATCTTGAATCGGCCAGCGGGGTCCATGGCCTGAGAGTACTGTCACGAAGGGTCTGTGGACCCACTGGACCGTACCGCCTTGGTGGTAAGGCAGCTCGTCAACAGGGCGTAGGTCAATGTCTATAGTTACTATAGGTACCTGTGGCAGTTCGGACAGCAGCAAGGCAGGCTCGGCTGGGACTAGGCAGCAGGTGGACATTAGACGAGGAGAAGCAGGTCAGACGTGGGATACAGCACGACATGACTTTGGCACAGCACAGTGCACGACCAGGAAAGTATGGAATGCAAGGAACAGGAACACACTAGGAGGCCATCCCATAGACAAACTTAGGAAATGTCAACAATGCTCAGGCATAGAAGCAGGGGGCTGGACCCCTCTTATAGTCCAGGGTACTCACGGGTTCAAAGTTCATCAAAAGTCCGGTGCGCGCGCTGCCACTTTAAGAGCGGGCACGAACATGTGTGCGCACCCTACGGGATCCGGCTTAGGTGAGTGGAAGCGAGTGCTGGCATCTTCTGAGGAGGAGGCTGGGGCCAGCGCTTGCCGACTCGTGGCTGCGGCTGTCAGGGAGGGATTGGAGCTGATGGCCCGCAGCCACGGACATTACAACAATTTTATGATCTGATGCTAATTGATGCTTGTGGAATAAGTCTGTATATGACCGCGTTATTAATACCTAGAGATATATTGGGTTTATCCCACCAGATGTCATAAAGCTGCACACATTAATGTAATAAAGTGTGTCACAGACAACAGACAAATTAAATTGTCAGTGCTAAACATTTTATTTTCTTGTCAGCAACCTTATCAGTGGTAGCAATCTGACGAGATGATTTCCACAGCAAATTGAACCAGTACCTATGTTAAAATTAGTGCCAGTAACACTTGATATTTGTTATAAGTGTCTGGCAGCTGAGCTGATATTCAGCTTTGAATTGGGATCGCAGCATAGGAGACAGCAAGAGCAGCTCAGAGAACGCTGCCCTTCTCTCCAATACACGTAGAGAGCACGTTGCCAAGCAACAAGCCAGATGCCGAAGACTGAAACAGCACGTCTGCTGTTTGAATCACTGCTCACACGCTGTTCAAGCGCTGTGAGCAGCTGAGCTGTTATTCATCTATGAGTTGAGATCACTCTAGTCTCTGTGCATGTAGCTCTAGATGCGGCGTCAAGCAGTGCCACTAAGTATTTCCCTGCCTGGTGATTGCTCACCAGCAGGTATGGCACCCATTAAATATTTCCCTTCAAGTTGGTATTATCTTTCCCTGAGCTAAGACCGGATATGTCCCGACGCGCATTTCGCTGACGTTAGTCAGCTTCATCTAGGGGCTAATTGACCTAAACTCCCCTGAAGAATCTTGGCCACAAGGAAACGCGTCGGGAGAACAGCATTATCTGCCTGGACACATATAAAAGGAAAATAGGAGGTTTCCCAGTCCCCAGCTACAGGATCAAGATGGACTTGGACACACTATAGAATGGGTAGGGGGGTGGATTACCCCAAAATATACCTTTGAAAAAACCTCCTCCTTTATGCAGTAATATTTGGAGCTTTGCATTTACTCTGCACAAAACGTACAGAACGTCAGTTTTCTCTCACAAAAGAGAGCACATTTTTAGCCTTTAAATTTGTCCTGTGTGTATGTTTTGCACATTATTTTAAACAATATGAAGTAAAAGTTATATTTTATAAAGCTCTATCATTATTCCAGTGATTCTTTACTAATTCTAAATAGAGTATTTATGCTATAAAAAACCTTTGGTGGAAGGAATAAAAATACCACCTGACATCTATTCTAGGGGCTTCCCAAAGCCAAATGGGTTATAACCAGGGGTAGAGATGAGCGAACTTATGAAAAGTTCGGTTCGGCCGGTTCGCCGAATTTCATGAAAAAGTTCGATTCGGACCGAACTAGTTCTGACCGAACCTGTAATACAAGAAAGCCCCTAAAAATCGTGTATAACACTGTTTAAAAGCCCTAGAAGCTCTGTATAACACTCTTAGGTCACCCATGAGTGTATCCAAGTACTTTTGAGCTGTCTTTAAGGCAAAGTTAGTGTCAAAGTTACGCCAACATGTATGGCTATAGGAAAACGGATGGGACACGGTGATAACTAACAGAAACCAATGCACTTGTGCATGTTGTATGCTTAATGCATTGTTAAAAAAGGTACAAAAATTAACCATTTTTGGCGGCAGATGCCTGCCAGGGTTCATACATATAAGGTGGTAAAAGAAGAAGCAATGGCCTTTGACAAGCCCTCAAAAAATGTACCCTTTATGGTGGCAGATGCCTGCCGGGGTTCATCCATACATGGATGTAAAAGCAACAAGCGATGGCTTTTCACAAGCCCTCCAAAAATTTACTCTTTTTATTGGCAGATGCCTGCCGGGGTTCATCCATACATGGATGTAATGTAAAAGCAACAAGCAATGGCTTTTGAGTGCAAGCCCTCCAAAAATGTACCCTTTTTATTGGCAGATGCCTGCCGGGGGTTCATCCATACATGGATGTAATGTAAAAGCAACAAGCAATAGCTTTTGAGTGCAAGCCCTCCAAAAATGTACCCTTTTTATTTGCAGATGCCTGCCGCGGTTCATCCATACATGGATGTAATGTAAAAGCAACAAGCAATGGCTTTTGAGTGCAAGCCCTCCAAAAATGTACCCTTTTTATTGGCAGATGCCTGCCGGGGTTCATCCATACATGGATGTAATGTAAAAGCAACAAGCAATGGCTTTTGAATGCAAGCCCTCAAAAAATTTACCCTTTTTATTGTCAGATGCCTGCCGGGGTTCATCCATACATGGATGTAATGTAAAAGCAACAAGCAATGGCTTTTGAGTGCAAGCCCTCAAAAAATGTACCCTTTTTATTGGCAGATGCCTGCCGGGGTTCATCCATACATGGATGTAAAAGCAACAAGCAATGGCTTTTGAGTGCAAGCCCTCCAAAAATGTACCCTTTTTATTGGCAGATGCCTGCCGGGGGTTCATCCATACATGGATGTAATGTAAAAGCAACAAGCAATGGCTTTTGAGTGCAAGCCCTCCAAAAATGTACCCTTTTTATTGGCAGATGCCTGCCGGGGTTCATCCATACATGGATGTAATGTAAAAGCAACAAGCAATGGCTTTTGAATGCAAGCCCTCAAAAAATGTACCCTTTTTATTGTCAGATGCCTGCCGGGGTTCATCCATACATGGATGTAATGTAAAAGCAACAAGCAATGGCTTTTGAGTGCAAGCCCTCAAAAAATGTACCCTTTTTATTGGCAGATGCCTGCCGGGGTTCATCCATACATGGATGTAAAAGCAACAAGCAATGGCTTTTGAGTGCAAGCCCTCCAAAAATGTAACCTTTTTATTGGCAGATGCCTGACGGGGTTCATCCATACATGGATGTAATGTAAAAGCAACAAGCAATGGCTTTTGAGTGCAAGCCCTCCAAAAATGTACCCTTTTTATTGGCAGATGCCTGCCGGGGTTCATCCATACATGGATGTAATGTAAAAGCAACAAGCAATGGCTTTTGAATGCAAGCCCTCAAAAAATGTACCCTTTTTATTGTCAGATGCCTGCCGGGGTTCATCCATACATGGATGTAATGTAAAAGCAACAAGCAATGGCTTTTGAGTGCAAGCCCTCCAAAAATGTACCCTTTTTATTGGCAGATGCCTGCCGGGGTTCATCCATACATGGATGTAATGTAAAAGCAACAAGCAATGGCTTTTGAATGCAAGCCCTCAAAAAATGTACCCTTTTTATTGGCAGATGCCTGCCGGGGTTCATCCATACATGGATGTAAAAGCAACAAGCAATGGCTTTTGAGTGCAAGCCCTCCAAAAATGTAACCTTTTTATTGGCAGATGCCTGACGGGGTTCATCCATACATGGATGTAAAAGCAACAAGCAATGGTAGCCAACGGACAGCAAGGGTGGTGGTAGTAGTAGTAGTAGCAGCACATTAAAAGAGACTGGACAGTCACAGGAGGACAAAGCCCTGTGGTGGGGCAGGCCTCAGGCCTGCTTCTAGCAGACGGCAGTGGAGGTGTATTGGTGGTAGTAGAGGTAGCCAACAGACAGCAAGGGTGGTAGTAGTAGTAGCAGCACATTAAAAGAGACTGGACAGTCACAGGACAAAGCCCTGTGGTGGGGCAGGCCTGCTTGTAGCAGACGGCAGTGGAGGTGTATTGGTGGTAGTAGAGGTAGCCAACAGACAGCAAGGGTGGTAGTAGTAGTAGCAGCACATTAAAAGAGACTGGACAGTCACAGGACAAAGCCCTGTGGTGGGGCAGGCCTGCTTGTAGCAGACGGCAGTGGAGGCGTATTGGTGGTAGTAGAGGTAGCCAACAGACAGCAAGGGTGGTAGTAGTAGTAGCAGCACATTAAAAGACACTGGACAGTCACAGGACAAAGCCCTGTGGTGGGGCAGGCCTCAGGCCTGCTTGTAGCAGACGGCAGTGGAGGTGTATTGGTGGTAGTAGAGGTAGCCAACAGACAGCAAGGGTGGTAGTAGTAGTAGCAGCACATTAAAAGAGACTGGACAGTCACAGGACAAAGCCCTGTGGTGGGGAAGGCCTGCTTGTAGCAGACGGCAGTGGAGGTGTATTGGTGGTAGTAGAGGTAGCCAACAGACAGCAAGGGTGGTAGTAGTAGTAGCAGCACATTAAAAGACACTGGACAGTCACAGGACAAAGCCCTGTGGTCGGGCAGGCCTCAGGCCTGCTTGTAGCAGACGGCAGTGGAGGTGTATTGGTGGTAGTAGAGGTAGCCAACAGACAGCAAGGGTGGTAGTAGTAGTAGCAGCACATTAAAAGAGACTGAACAGTCACAGGACAAAGCCCTGTGGTGGGGCAGGCCTCAGGCCTGCTTGTAGCTGACGGCAGTGGAGGTGTATTGGTGGTAGTAGAGGTAGCCAACAGACAGCAAGGGTGGTAGTAGTAGTAGCAGCACATTAAAAGAGACTGGACAGTCACAGGACAAAGCCCTGTGGTGGGGCAGGCCTGCTTGTAGCAGACGGCAGTGGAGGTGTATTGGTGGTAGTAGAGGTAGCCAACAGACAGCAAGGGTGGTAGTAGTAGTAGCAGCAGCACACTAAAAGACACTGGACAGTCACAGGACAAAGCCCTGTGGTGGGGCAGTCCTCAGGCCTGCTTGTAGCAAACGGCAGTGGAGGTGTATTGGTGGTAGTAGAGGTAGCCAACAGACAGCATGGGTGGTAGTAGTAGTAGCAGCACATTAAAAGAGACTGGACAGTCACAGGACAAAGCCCTTTGGTGGGGCAGGCCTGCTTATAGCAGACGGCAGTGGAGGTGTATTGGTGGTAGTAGAGGTAGCCAACAGACAGCAAGGGTGGTAGTAGTAGAAGCAGCACATTAAAAGACACTGGACAGTCACAGGACAAAGTCCTGTGGTGGGGCAGGCCTCAGGCCTGCTGGAAGCAGACGGCAGTGGAGGTGTATTGGTGGTAGTAGAGGTAGCCAACAGACAGCAAGGGTGGTAGTAGTAGTAGCAGCACATTAAAAGAGACTGGACAGTCACAGGACAAAGCCCTGTGGTGGGGCAGGCCTCAGGCCTGCTTGTAGCAGACGGCAGTGGAGGTGTATTGGTGGTAGTAGAGGTAGCCAACAGACAGCAAGGGTGGTAGTAGTAGTAGCAGCACATTAAAAGAGACTGGACAGTCACAGGACAAAGCCCTGTGGTGGGGCAGGCCTGCTTGTAGCAGACGGCAGTGGAGGTGTATTGGTGGTAGTAGAGGTAGCCAACAGACAGCAAGGGTGGTAGTAGTAGTAGCAGCACATTAAAAGACACTGGACGGTCACAGGACAAAGCCCTGTGGTGGGGGAGGCCTCAGGCCTGCTTGTAGCAGACGGCAGTGGAGGTGTATTGGTGGTAGTAGAGGTAGCCAACAGACAGCAAGGGTAGTAGTAGTAGTAGCAGCAGCACATTAAAAGAGACTGGACAGTCACAGGACAAAGCCCTGTGGTGGGGCAGGCCTGCTTGTAGCAGACGGCAGTGGAGGTGTATTGGTGGTAGTAGAGGTAGCCAACAGACAGCAAGGGTGGTAGTAGTAGTAGCAGCACATTAAAAGAGACTGGACAGTCACAGGATAAAGACCTGTGGTGGGGCAGGCCACAGGCCTGCTTGAAGCAGACGGCAGTGGAGGTGTATTGGTGGTAGTAGAGGTAGCCAACAGACAGCAAGGGTGGTAGTAGTAGTAGCAGCAGCACATTAAAAGAGACTGGACAGTCACAGGACAAAGCCCTGTGGTGGGGCAGGCCTCAGGCCTGCTTGTAGCGGACGGCAGTGGAGGTGTATTGGTGGTAGTAGAGGTAGCCAACAGACAGCAAGGGTGGTAGTAGTAGTAGCAGCACATTAAAAGAGACTGGACAGTCACAGGACAAAGCCCTGTGGTGGGGCAGGCCTGCTTGTAGCAGACGGCAGTGGAGGTGTATTGGTGGTAGTAGAGGTAGCCAACAGACAGCAAGGGTGGTAGTAGTAGTAGCAGCACATTAAAAGACACTGGACAGTCACAGGACAAAGCCCTGTGGTGGGGCAGGCCTCAGGCCTGCTTGTAGCAGACGGCAGTGGAGGTGTATTGGTGGTAGTAGAGGTAGCCAACAGACAGCAAGGGTAGTAGTAGTAGTAGCAGCAGCACATTAAAAGAGACTGGACAGTCACAGGACAAAGCCCTGTGGTGGGGCAGGCCTGCTTGTAGCAGACGGCAGTGGAGGTGTATTGGTGGTAGTAGAGGTAGCCAACAGACAGCAAGGGTGGTAGTAGTAGTAGCAGCACATTAAAAGAGACTGGACAGTCACAGGATAAAGACCTGTGGTGGGGCAGGCCACAGGCCTGCTTGAAGCAGACGGCAGTGGAGGTGTATTGGTGGTAGTAGAGGTAGCCAACAGACAGCAAGGGTGGTAGTAGTAGTAGCAGCACATTAAAAGAGACTGGACAGTCACAGGACAAAGCCCTGTGGTGGGGCAGGCCTGCTTGTAGCAGACGGCAGTGGAGGTGTATTGGTGGTAGTAGAGGTAGCCAACAGACAGCAAGGGTGGTAGTAGTAGTAGCAGCACATTAAAAGAGACTGGACAGTCACAGGATAAAGACCTGTGGCGGGGCAGGCCACAGGCCTGCTTGAAGCAGACGGCAGTGGAGGTGTATTGGTGGTAGTAGAGGTAGCCAACAGACAGCAAGGGTGGTAGTAGTAGTAGCAGCAGCACATTAAAAGAGACTGGACAGTCACAGGACAAAGCCCTGTGGTGGGGCAGGCCTCAGGCCTGCTTGTAGCAGACGGCAGTGGAGGTGTATTGGTGGTAGTAGAGGTAGCCAACGGACAGCAAGGGTGGTGGTAGTAGTAGTAGTAGTAGCAGCAGCACATTAAAAGAGACTGGACAGTCACAGGACAAAGCCCTGTGGTGGGACACACCTGCTTGTAGCAGACGGCACTGGGGGTGGATTGGTGGTAGAAGTAGTAGCAGCACCAACAGCGGCACATTAAAAAAAGAGTGGACAGGACAGAATCCCGTAGTAGCAGGCGGCAGTAGCAGGCGGCAGCAGCAATGTCAGATCTAATCAGTGGCATCAGGCACAGGGGTTTTAAAATCCTCACCGATCCACGCTTGATTCATTTTCAGAAACGTGAGATTTTCCAAGCTGTTGGCGGACAATCTTGTTCGCTTAGGGGTGACGAAGCCCCCTGCTGCGCTGAATACCCTCTCTGACGCTACACTGGAGGGTGGACAAGACAGTACACCCATGGCAAACTGGGCCAGTTCTTGCCAATGATCCAATCTGCTGACCCAGAAGTCCATGGGGTCTGGGATCAGGATTTCTGACATAGAAAGGGCACAGTCCAGGTACGAGTGAACCTGGTTGTTTAGGTGCTGGACCTGGGTATGGAAAACATCCCTTTGGTGACTACAATGTGTGTCAGGTCGGGGTATTGGATGTAAAAATGTTGTCATAATCTTTTCCAAACTGAATTGGCTGCTGCTGCAGAGGCGGTGGAACGATGAGACAGTGGGGAGCGGAGAGTGGTCCCCCGGTTAGACATGCTTGCAGCAGTTGTTTGCCGTTTGAAAGCCGTGACAAGCTGGCTGCATAGCTTCTCTCGATAATAAGCCAATTTTGCCTCCCTCTCGGAAGGTGCAAAAAACTCCCCCATTCTGGCTTTATACCGGGGGTCTAAAAGTGTGGCTATCCAGTACTCATCTCTTTGCTTCATGCTAACAATACGACAGTCAGCGCGCAAGTAACGAAGCATACAGCTCGCCATCCTGGCCAGCGTTTCAGAGGGCCCGGTTGGTTCCATCTCCGCCCCATACTGCCATGGTTGTCCATCATCAAGGTCGTCGTCAGACTCCTCATCACCATCACTGTCATGTTGTGCGGCTGCCTCGTCCCCTATCCCTTCCTGTGATTCCATCTCCAAATCCAGCTCCTCTTCAGGTCCTGTTTCCTCATCCTCATCCTCCTCCTCCTCAACATCCATAGCCAGATGTGATCCTTCCTCCATCCTTTGCTGAATCATCGCTGTGAGCGTTTGCTCCATAATGAATATCAGCGGCATAACATCGTTCATTCCACTAGCGTCATGGCTCACAAATCGTGTGGCCTCTTCAAAGGGCTTCAAAACGCGACATGCGTCTCTAACCAGCTGCCAGTGCCTGAGCTTGAAATTACACTGGCTCCAAACGCTGCCCGTCTGCTGCATCAGGAAATCATTCACGGCTTTCCGCTGTTCGTACATACGGTCCAACATGTGCAGGGTGGAATTCCAGTGTGTTGGAACATCGCAAATCAGGCTGTGTTCTGGGAGATTGTTTTGACGCTGCAAGTCCAGGAGGGCGTGCTTAAATGCATACGAATGTCTAAAGCGAACGCAAACCCTCCTGGACATGGTCAGCACACCCTTCAAACCAACATATGACTTTAAGAAGCGTGTTATGACCAGATTGATCACATGTGCCATGCAAGGAGCGTGTGTCAGGTGACCTAGACGCAGTGCAGCCACAACGTTCTTCCCGTTATCAGAGACAACATTGCCCAGTGTGAGTTTCAGAGGAAACAGCCAGCGTGCGATTTCCTCCTTGATGCACAGCAGCAGCTCCTGCCCTGTGTGGCTTTTCTCGCCCAGGCTCAGCAGGTGTAAGACAGCATTGTGGCGCTTCACCTTGCACCTATGAAAAGAGGAGGGAGGAGGAGTGGAAGATACGCTGTGTCCTGTCGGGGACGGGAAGACCTCCATTGAGGAGGGCAAGGAGGAGGAGGAGGAGTAGGAGGAGGAGGATGGTAGGCGCCTGGTGTCCGGAGTTGAACCAGAAAGATACAAGCGTGGAGGTGGTAATACCTGGCATTGCTGCGGTGGTGCATCGGACTGCAAAATATTGACCCAGTGGGCCGTGAAAGACATGTACTGTCCCTGCCCATAGTTGCTGCTCCACATGTCGACGGTGGCATGTACCCTGCTGCACACGGATAATTGCAAGGACTGGCCCACCTTTTCCTCCACGTGCTTGTGCAAGGCAGGGACAGCTGTTTTGGAAGTAAATTCGGCTAGCTATTCGCCACCTAGGCTGAGCGTACGCCATCAATTGCTTGAAGCCGGCGGAGTCGGCCAGGTGGTACGGCAGCAACTGCACCACCAACAACTTAGCCAGGTGTGAATTAAGCCGCACGACAAGTGGATGACTGGGTATATATTGTTGCTTATTGAACAACGATTCCGTAATAGATAACTGATGGGACGTAGGAGGAGCACTAGATGACAGTGATGATGATGATGACAACGACATGGTGGATAAGGCCTGGCTACTACTTAGATGACAGGGACTCGGAGCAGCAGCGGCAGAGGGGTCTTCATTAGATGTACATGATGGTGGGGCATGTCGATTGTCCCACATGGCCTTGTGATGCCGCTCCATGTTTTTACGTAGAGAGGTAGTTCCTACATTTCTGCCCTGCCCCCGCCTTACTTTCTGCTTGCAGATACGGCACTGTGCCATGTTTTCGTCCTCCGGGAAGGTACAGAAAAATTGCCACACGGCAGAGTACCGTAAAGAGGTAGTACCACGTCCACCACCCGAGCTTAACCCTTGTCTGGCAGGCTTTTTTCGGCAGCCTACACCAGTAGCATCAGTGTCGCCATCACCGGCTCCTGAGCTGACCCTACCGCTGCAACGTTTTGCAGATTGACTTCTGCCCCTACCCCGGCTTGGCTGTTTATCACTGCCAGTGCCGCCACTACTACCCTCCTCCTCTGACGCCGTCATCACCTCGTCACCTGGTTCCCACGTCCTGTCTAAAACAACATCATCATAGCCCTCCTCATCATCCCCGCCACTTCTGTCACTGTGTTGTGAATGTGATGTGACATCATGGCGTGCTCCATGCCCCCCCTCATTACTGCATCTGAGACCACGGCTACCACCAACACCCCCACTACCACAGCTATGCGTCTCGGACACCGCTTCCACCTCCACCACCGCCGCAACACACTCCGTTGGCTGACTCGCGGAAAACAAATCATCATCACTATGTTGTTCAATATCTTCCTTCGCACCCGAGGAGATGTCTCTTAGGACTCTCAGGAAAGATGGCTTCCCGCTAGGAAGGGGGAGTGAAGACATAGATGATGGAATGGAAACGCTAGAAATACCCATATTACTACTGTCACTGTGCCAAGGAACTGTAGAGGATCTGGAATCCAATGAAACCTGGCTTGAAGTCAGATCGTCAGAGTCTTCCTGCTGAGATGACCTCGAGCCAGCCAACCAGTCCACAATGGCCGTATTGTCTAAAGTAACCCGCCCACCGGAGGAGATGGACAAGTCTGGCTTGCTGATACTGCTACTACTATCAGTAGGCACATGGCTGCTGCTACTAGTGCAACTGGGCACATGTCTTGTGCCATAAATGCTGGTACTGGGTCTGGCACCAACAGATCCAACATTTGGACTGGAAGAGGACACGGCATGGGTGTTTTTTCCTCTACCCCGTCCTTTCACAACCTTTTTTTTACCAGACATTTCACTGCTGGAGTGCAGCAAGTTGAATCAAAACCCCGGGGATGAGCCCCTTCTAAAAGCTTATTCACACACTGGCTTGGCAAATGGCAATGAATGAGAATTTCTATCAGCCACTGCACTGACTCAGGGAATGCTGGGCGTTGTAGTACTACAAAGGCTGCCTCAGCTGCCTGTATTGCAAGTTGGATGCAACGGGGATGAACCCCTTCTAAAAGCGTATTCACACACTGGCTTGGCAAATGGCAATGAATGAGAATTTCTATCAGCCATGCCGCGGTGCACTCAGGGAATGCTGGGCGTTGTAGTACTACAAAGGCTGCCTGTATTGCAAGTTGGATTGTTATGTTAACGGCCGAGGATGAGCCCCTTCTAAAAGCTTATTCACACACTGGCTTGGCAAATGGCAATGAATGAGAATTTCTATCAGCCACGCCGCGGTGCACTCAGGGAATGCTGGGCGTTGTAGTATTACAAAGGCTGCCTGTATTGCAAGTTGGATTGTTATGTTAACGGCCGGGGATGAGCCCCTTCTAAAAGCGTATTCACACACTGGCTTGGCAAATGGCAATGAATGAGAATTTCTATCAGCCACTGCACTGACTCAGGGAATGCTGGGCGCTGTATCACTACAAAGGCTGCCTGTATTGCAAGTTGGATTGTTATGTTAACGGGGATGAGCCCCTTCTAAAAGCTTATTCACACAATGTCTTGGCAAATGGCAATGAATGAGAATTTCTATCAGCCACGCCGTGGTGCACTCATGGAATGCTGGGCGTTGTAGTACTACAAAGGCTGCCTTTATTGCAAGTTGGATTGTTATGTTTATGTTAACGGGGATGAGCACCTTCTAAAAACTTATTCACACACTGGCTTGGCAAATGGCTATGAATGAGAATTTCTATCAGCCACTGTGCACTGACTCAGGGAATGCTGGCCCTGGGCGTTGTAGTACTACAAAGGCTGCCTCAGCTGCCTGTATTGCAAGTTGGATGCAACGGCCCGGGATGAGCCCCTTCTAAAAGCGTATTCACACACTGGCTTGGCAAATGGCAATGAATGAGAATTTCTATCAGCCACGCCGCGGTGCACTCAGGGAATGCTCGGCGTTGTAGTACTACAAAGGCTGTCTGTATTGCAAGTTAGATTGTTATGTTAACGGGGATGAGCCCCTTCTAAAAGCGTATTCACACACTGGCTTGGCAAATGGCAATGAATGAGAATTTCTATCAGCCACGCCGCGGTGCACTCTGGGAATGCTGGGCGTTATAGTACTACAAAGGCTGCCTCAGCTGACTGTATTGCAAGTTGGATGCAACGGGGATGAGCCCCTTCTAAAAGCGTATTCACACACTGGCTTGGCAAATGGCAATGAATGAGAATTTCTATCAGCCACGCCGCGGTGCACTCAGGGAATGCTGGGCGTTGTAGTACTACAAAGGCTGCCCGTATTGCAAGTTGGATTGTTATGTTAACGGCCGGGAATGAGCCCCTTCTAAAAGCATATTCACACACTGGCTTGGCAAATGGCAATGAATGAGAATTTCTATCAGCCACTGCACTGACTCAGGGAATGCTGGGCGTTGTAGTGCTACAAAGGCTGCCTCAGCTGCCTGAATTGCAAGTTGGATGCAACGGGGATGAGTCCCTTCTAAAAGCGTATTCACACACTGGCTTGGCAAATGGCAATGAATGAGAATTTCTATCAGCCATGCCGCGGTGCACTCAGGGAATGCTGGGCGTTGTAGTACTACAAAGGCTGCCTCAGCTGCCTGTATTGCATGTTGGATGCAACGGGGATGAGCCCCTTCTAAAAGCGTATTCACACACTGGCTTGGCAAATGGCAATGAATGAGAATTTCTATCAGCCATGCCGCGGTGCACTCAGGGAATGCTGGGCGTTGTAGTACTACAAAGGCTGTCTGTATTGCAAGTTGGATTGTTATGTTAATGGGGATGAGCCCCTTCTAAAAGCGTATTCACACACTGGCTTGGCAAATGGCAATGAATGAGAATTTCTATCAGCCACGCCGCGGTGCACTCAGGGAATGCTGGGCGTTGTAGTACTACAAAGACTGCCTGTATTGCAAGTTGGATTGTTATGTTAACGGCTGGGGATGAGCCCATTCTAAAAGCTTATTCACACACTGGCTTGGCAAATGGCAATGAATGAGAATTTCTATCAGCCACTGTGCACTCTTGGAATGCTGGGCGTTGTAGTACTACAAAGGCTGCCTGTATTGCAAGTTGGACTGTTAGGTTAACCCATGCAACGGGGATGAGCCCCTTCTAAAAGCTTATTCACACACTGGCTTGGCAAATGGAGAATTTGTATTGCAATTTGGATGTTGAGAGTAGACTCCCGCTGTAGTGAATGAGCCCCTTCGATTGCTGGATTCCTGGCTTTTAGATTCCTAAAGCTTTCCCTAACTGCACAGAGATGCTATCCCTACAGCTCCTGTCTGTAAAATGGCCGCTGAGCTCCGTGCATAGGCTTTTATTGCAGGCTTCTGCCCGCCCCTATGCTGCCTCCCGATTGGCTGGGAGAGCCGTTTGCAAGGCTTTATGGGGTTGCCTGATGTCAGGTGATATTGTGAAATTCTCCATTTTACATCTAACATGTGGCAGGCGCCAAAATGTAGCCGGGTTCAGTCAAAACGGGTTCGGCCGAACCCGGTGAAGTTCGGATTCGCTGCGAACCGAACTTTTCCCGATGTTCGGACCGAAACCGGGTACGGTTGTCCCGGTTCGCTCATCTCTAACCAGGGGCGTAGCTAAAGGCTCATGGGCCCCGATGCAAAAGTTCTTATTGGGCCCCCCCTGCAAACTTCTCATGGCCGACGGTCCGCAGCTTTCAGCTGCATCACTGGGTCTCCTAAGTGACCCAACAATGCAGCACTAGCAGCCGGGGCGTCACTAAGGCTGGGTTCACACACCCTATTTACGGACGTAATTCGGGCATTTTAGCATTGAATTACGTCCGAAAATGCGTCTCAAAAGCGTTGGCAAACATCTGCCCATTCATTTGAATGGGTCTTACGATGTTCTGTGCCGATGGTCATTTTTTTTACGCGCCGCTGTCAAAAGGCGGTGCGTAAAAAAGATGCCCGCGTCAAAGAAGTGCCTGTCACTTCTTCAGACGTAAATGGAGCAGTTTTCCATGGACTCCATAGAAAAACAGCTCCAATTACCTCCGTAATGGACGCAGCGAAAGACGCCTGCACATGCCTTTACGGCTGAAATTACGGTGCTGTTTTCTCCTGAAAACAGCACCGTAATTTCAGCCGTAACAGACACTGCCATGTGAACATACCCTCAGGGCTTAAAATGTCAGGGGAAATAGCCCCAATACATATGTGTCCGCCCCCAAAAAAAAGTGTGTATAGGAGACAGCATAGCATATCTATAGCACTACGACCCTATAAACTATGGATAGGATTAGATACAGTGGCTGAGCAGACAGTATCACACATGATAGGATTAGATACAGTGGCTCAGCAGACAGTACCACACATGAAAGGATTAGATACAGTGGCTCAGAAGGCAGTATCACACATGATAGGATTAGATACAGTGGCTGAGCAGACAGTATCACACATGATAGGATTAGATACAGTGGCTGAGCAGACAGTATCACACATGATAGGATTAGATACATCATAAATGATGAATCGTTAATCATGTATCATTAATTATGAATCATTAATCATGTATCATTAATCATAAATAATAAATCATGAATCATGAATAATGAGTCATACATCATGAATCATTAATCATGAATCGTTAATCATGTATCATGTATCAAGAATCAAGAATCATTATTCATGAATAATTAATCATGAATCATGTATCATAAATCATTAATCATGAATCATGAATTATTAATCATGTATCAGTAATCATGTATCATGAATTATTATTCATGGATCATTAATCATGTATCATGAATTATTAATCATGAATCATTAATCATGAATCATGTATCATATATGATTAATCATAAATCATTAATCATGTATCATGAATTATTGATCATGAAACATTAAATATTGTATCATGAATAATTAATCATGAATCATTAATCATGTATCATATATCATGAATTATGAATAATTAATCATGTATCATGAATAATGTATCATGAATCCTTAATCATGTATAAAGAATCATGTATCAAGATTTATAAATAGTTAATCGTTAATCATGAATCTTGAATCATGTATCATGAATCATGTATCATGAATCATGAATCATTAATCATGTATCATGAATCATTATTCATGAATCATGAATCATTAATCATGTATCATGAATCATGAATAATGTATCATGAATAATAATCATAAATCATGAATCATGAATCATGTATCATGAATCATTAATCATAGATCATGAATCATGAACCATGTATCATGAATCATGTATCATGAATTATTAAGTATGAATCATTAATCGTGAATCATGAATCATTTATCATGAATCATTAATCATGAAACATTATTTATGAATCATAAATCATGCATCATGAATCATTAATCATGAATCATAAATCATGTATCATGAATCATAAATCATTAATCATGTATCATTAATCATTACTAATGAATCATTAATCATGAATTAATGAATTGTGTATCATGAATCGTTGATCATAAATTATGAATCATGATTCATTAATCATGAATCATTAGTCATGTATCATAAATCATTAATTATGAATCATTAATCATGGATCATTAATAAAAAATAATGAATCATGTAACATGAATCATTAATCATGAAAAAATAATCATGAACCATGAATAATATATCTTGAATAATGAATCATTAATCATGTATCATGAATTATTTAGCATGAAACATTAATCATGAATCATTAATTATGAATCATTAATCATGTATACTAATTAATTATTAATCATGAATCATTAATTATGTATCATGAATCATGAATAATGAATCATATATCATGAATCATGAATTATGTATCATGAATCATTAATCATGTATCATGTATCATGAATCATTAATCATGTATCAGGAATCATGTATCATGTATTATGAATCATTAATCATGAATCATTAATCATGGATCATTAATTATGTATCATGAATTATTAGTCATGAATCATTAATCATGAATCATGAATCATATATGATTAATTATAAATCATTAATCATGTATCATGAATCATTGATCATGAAACATTAAATATTGTATCATGAATAATTAATCATGAATCATTAATCATGTATCATATATCATGAATTATGAATAATTAATCATGTATTCAAGATTTATAAATAGTTAATCGTTAATCATGAATCTTGAACCATGTATCATGAATCATGTATCATGAATCATGAATCATAAATCATTAATCATGTATCATGAATCATTAATCACGAATCATGAATCATTAATAATGAAACATGAATCATGTATAATGAATCATTAGTCATGTATCATGAATCATGTATTATGAATCATGTATCATGTATCATGAATCATGAATCATGAATCATGAATCATGAATCATGTATCATGAATCATTATTCATGAATCATGAATCATTAATCATAGATCATTAATCATGTATCATGAATTATTAAGTATGAATCATTAATCGTGAATCATGAATCATGTATCATGAATCATTAATCATGAAACATTATTTATGAATCATAAATCATGCATCATGAATCATTAATCATGAATCATAAATCATGTATCATGAATCATAAATCATTAATCATGTATCATTAATCATTACTAATGAATCATTAATCATGAATTAATGAATCGTGTATCATGAATCGTTAATCATAAATTATGAATCATGATTCATTAATCATGAATCATTAGTCATGTATCATAAATCATTAATTATGAATCATGAATCATTATCATGGATCATTAATAAAAATCATGAATCATGTAACATGAATCATTAATCATGAAAAAATAATCATGAACCATGAATAATATATCATGAATAATGAATCATTAATCATGTATCATGAATTATTTAGCATGAAACATTAATAATGAATCATTAATTATGAATCATTAATCATGTATACTAATTTATTAATTATTAATCATGAATCATTAATTATGTATCATGAATCATGAATAATGAATCATATATCATGAATCATTAATTATGTATCATAAATCATTAATCATGTATCATGAATAATTAATCATGTATCAGGAATCATGTATCATGTATTATGAATCATTAATCATGAATTATTAATCATGAATCATGAATCATGTATCATTAATTATGTATCATGAATTATTAAGTATGAATCATTAATAGTGAATCATGAATCATGTATCATGAACGTTTCATCATGAAACATTATTTATGAATCATGCATCATGAACCATTAATCATGAATCATTAATCATGTATCATGAATCATGAATCATTAATCGTGAATCATGACTCATGTATCATGAATTATTAATCTTGAAACATTATTTATGAATCATGAATTATGCATTATGAACCATTAATCATGAATCATTAAGCAGGAATCATTAACCGTGAATCATAAATCATGTATCGTGAATCATGAATCATAAATCATGTATCATGAATCATTAATCATGTATCATAAATCAAGAATTATGAATCATATATCATGAATCATTAATCATGTATAATGAATCATGAATCATGTATTATGAATTATTAAGCATGAATCATTAATCGTGAATTATGAATCATGTATCATGAATCATTAATCATGAAAAATTATTTATGAATCAGGAATCATGCATCATGAATCATTAAACATGAATAATTTATCATGTATCATGAATAATCTATCATGAATCATGTATCATGAATCATGTATCATGAATCATGTATCATGAATCATGACTCATGTATTATGTATCATAAATCATGAATCATGTATTATGAATCATGTATCATGTATCATGAATTATTAAGTATGAATCATTAATCATGAATCATGAATCATGTATCATGAATCATGTATCATGAATTAAATTAAGTATGAATCATTAATCGTGAATCATGACTCATGTATCATGAATTATTAATCATGAAACATTATTTATGAATCATGTATCATGCATCATGAATCATTAATCATGAATCATTAAGCATGAATCATTAATCATGAATCATAAATCATGTATCGTGAATCATGAATCATAAATCATGTATCATTAATAATTAATAATTAATAATTAATCATGAATTAATGAATCGTGTATCATGAATCATAAATCATGCATCATGAACCATTAATCATGAATCATTAATCATGTATCATGAATCATGAATCATTAATCGTGAATCATGACTCATGTATCATGAATTATTAATCTTGAAACATTATTTATGAATAATGAATTATGCATCATGAACCATTAATCATGAATCATTAAGCAGGAATCATTAATCGTGAATCATAAATCATGTATTGTGAAACATGAATCATTAATCATGTATCATAAATCAAGAATTATGGATCATATATCATGAATCATTAATCATGTATCATGAATCATGAATCATGAATCATGTATCATGTATCATGAATCATTAATCATGTATAATGAATCATGAATCATGTATCATGTATCATGTATCATGAATCATTAATCATGTATAATGAATCATGAATCATGTATTATGAATAATGTATTATGAATTATTAAGCATGAATCATTAATTGTGAATTATGAATCATGTATCATGAATCATTAATCATGAAAAATTATTCATGAATCAGGAATCATGCATCATGAATCATTAAACATGAATAATTTATCATGTATCATGAATAATCTATCATGAATCATGTATCATGAATCATGAATCGTATCATGAATCATGACTCATGTATTATGTATCATAAATCATGAATCATGAATCATGTATCATGTATCATGAATTATTAAGTATGAATCATTAATCATGAATCATGAATCATGTATCATGAATCATGTATCATGAATTAAATTAAGTATGAATCATTAATCGTGAATCATGACTCATGTATCATGAATTATTAATCATAAAACATTATTTATGAATCATGAATCATGCATCATGAACCATTAATCATGAATCATTAAGCAGGAATCATTAATCGTGAATCATAAATCATGTATCGTGAATCATGAATCATAAATCATGTATCATTAATCATTAATCATGTATCATAAATAAAGAATTATGGATTATGTATTATGAATAATGTACCACTGTGAAATAAGCCCCACCGTGTAAATTAAAAAATGAATTAAACAAGAAACACTGAGTCATTGTGATAAATATATCTCAGTGTTTATAACAATATTTTACTGGAACCAGCATTTGTCCTGGGCACAGCAATAGTACAATCCCCAAAAAGCACCAGTGTCCGTGAGCAAACACCGGATCTCCTAGCGCTGGGTGTAACACAATGCTACTGTCCCCTATGCAAACATTCCATGTACAATGAAAGACCCTACGCGTTTCAGATACTCATCCTCAGGGGTCCGTATCTTGGTCACTCTGGCCTCGTCGCCAGCGATAATAATATTCAACAGCAGATATTCTGCTGTGCGTCACGGGAAGATGCTCGTATCGATGTCAACGGCATACTTCATTGCAGGCGCTGGGTTACTATAAGCACCAAGACTCCACCCCTCGTATTTGGCGGCGCTACATGAACTGACCAATCACAACGCCCTCTCGATTCGTGACACCTGCCCATGTGACCCCCCGCCGTCAGCTGACAGCCAGGGGTCATCATCGACCGCATCAAACCGACCGCGCAGGCGCAGTAGAAGCCAAGGACGTATCGCCCGGACTGCCAAGTTAGAGGAAGGTAAGAGCAAAACGATAATTGATTTGAAAGTATGTCTTGCGGGACAGTTACCCACCGCAAGTGGACTACCTCAAAAAACAACTCTTTAGTTTATAAACACATATTGAGTGGACAAAAATGCGGAGTCCCTCCCAATTGGAAATTCTGACAAAAAATCTCTTTATTTGTTGCCTGGCCAAGATGGCCATATCAAAAACAAAGTGCACTATGCAAAATACAAAATACACCACCCACCCACAAAGGCAGCCCAGGGTGAAAACCGGCCGCCTCAAGGGGAATGGAATTGCATATTAAATAAAGCACGTATAATTGGTCTGCTCGTTTAAACCCGCTGGTTGTATGCATGCCAATCTATGGATCCATTGGGCTTCTTTGCGTAGAATTAAATTGTCCCAGTCGCCTCCTCTTTTTGGGGGTCTAATAAGTTCAATTGCTTGAAACTTTAAACATGCTGCACGGCCTTGGTGTTTAGCATGTACATGCTTTGATATTGAGGTGTCCCTAGCATGGATAATATCTCCAACATGCTCCCTTATCCGGCGCCGAAATTGTCGTGCCGTTTTGCCCACATAATTTAGTGGACATGGGCATGTAATAAGGTAGACCACCCCCGCTGTTTTGCAATTGACAAAATCCCGAATGTTGTACTTTTCCTGTGTTGCAGCACTGATAAAGCTATTCCCTTTGAGAATGAAGTCACAAGCTTTACAGCTACCACATCTAAACGTGCCTGGTGTTTGTCTGTCCAACCACGTACCCCTAGGTGTAATGGGGTCAAAACAACTGTGCATGACTCTGTCCCTAATGTTTTTCCCTCTCCGGTACGTGACAGAGGGCCATTGTGTGATCTGATCTACCAAATCTGTATCAGAGCTGAGAATACGCCAATACCTTTTCAGGATTTGCATAATATCATTTTGTTTAGAATCATAGGTGCCTATGAGTCTCGTAACTTGTTCTTCTTTACGTTTTTTAGGAACCAGAAGACATTGCCTATCTGCGTCCCTTGCTCCCTCATAGGCCTTTCTGATTACACCCTTGGGGAAACCTCTGTCCTTCAATCTTGTTTTGAGTTCCTGAGCCTGACTCTCAAAATCACCCATGGAGCTACAATTCCTACGTACTCTCATAAATTGGCCTTTTGGAATGCCACGTTTGAGGGGATAAGGATGACAACTGTTCCATTGCAAGAAACTACAAAGTCGTAAGCTTTTTTTCTCCCTAAATTCCTGTAGGTCTCTCTGGAACTGGAAGTGTTTACGTTCCTTCAAATGATTAGTGAACCTTTCTAGAGTTTGTTGTAGGATTTTATCTTTTTTATCAAAACCAGGGGTATCTACCAAAGACTTAGCTGCCTCGATCTCTTTTTTGAGCTCAGCACTAATAAAGTCAAACTGGACTTTCTCTTCCTCCACTAAAATCTGCATAAGCCTAAGTGAACTCCCTGTGATCTCCTGTTCCCACCTTTCTTTTATATTAGTGGTTCAGCAATGTGGCACTGCAGCTGAGGAGTTCCATAGTTTTGTAGCAGCCCTCAATACAAATGGTATAGGGCTAAGGTTCACATGTGAGATCAGTGAAAAATAATTGTCTTTTCTGGATTTGAAAATTATAAAAACAAGAGAAGGCACAATTCGCACCAAGGTACACCGTAAAGAAACAGCAACCAATAGTTTCTTGCAATGGAAAAGTTGTCATCCTTATCTCCTCAAACGTGGCATTCCAAAAGGCCAATTTATGAGAGTACGTAGGAATTGTAGCTCCATGGGTGATTTTGAGAGTCAGGCTCAGGAACTCAAAACAAGATTGAAGGACAGAGGTTTCCCCAAGGGTGTAATCAGAAAGGCCTATGAGGGAGCAAGGGACGCAGATAGGCAATGTCTTCTGGTTCCTAAAAAACGTAAAGAAGAACAAGTTACGAGACTCATAGGCACCTATGATTCTAAACAAAATGATATTATGCAAATCCTGAAAAGGTATTGGCGTATTCTCAGCTCTGATACAGATTTGGTAGATCAGATCACACAATGGCCCTCTGTCACGTACCGGAGAGGGAAAAACATTAGGGACAGAGTCATGCACAGTTGTTTTGACCCCATTACACCTAGGGGTACGTGGTTGGACAGACAAACACCAGGCACGTTTAGATGTGGTAACTGTAAAGCTTGTGACTTCATTCTCAAAGGGAATAGCTTTATCAGTGCTGCAACACAGGAAAAGTACAACATTCGGGATTTTGTCAATTGCAAAACAGCGGGGGTGGTCTACCTTATTACATGCCCATGCCCCCTAAATGATGTGGGCAAAACGGCACGACAATTTCGGCGCCGGATAAGGGAGCATGTTGGAGATATTATCCATGCTAGGGACACCTCAATATCAAAGCATGTACATGCTAAACACCAAGGCCGTGCAGCATGTTTAAAGTTTCAAGCAATTGAACTTATTAGACCCCCAAAAAGAGGAGGCGACTGGGACAATTTAATTCTACGCAAAGAAGCCCAATGGATCCATAGATTGGCATGCATACAACCAGCGGGTTTAAACGAGCAGACCAATTATACGTGCTTTATTTAATATGCAATTCCATTCCCCTTGAGGCGGCCGGTTTTCACCCTGGGCTGCCTTTGTGGGTGGGTGGTGTATTTTGTATTTTGCATAGTGCACTTTGTTTTTGATATGGCCATCTTGGCCAGGCAACAAATAAAGAGATTTTTTGTCAGAATTTCCAATTGGGAGGGACTCCGCATTTTTGTCCACTCAATATGTGTTTATAAACTAAAGAGTTGTTTTTTGAGGTAGTCCACTTGCGGTGGGTAACTGTCCCGCAAGACATACTTTCAAATCAATTATCGTTTTGCTCTTACCTTCCTCTAACTTGGCAGTCCGGGCGATACGTCCTTGGCTTCTACTGCGCCTGCGCGGTCGGTTTGATGCGGTCGATGATGACCCCTGGCTGTCAGCTGACGGCGGGGGGTCACATGGGCAGGTGTCACGAATCGAGAGGGCGTTGTGATTGGTCAGTTCATGTAGCGCCGCCAAATACGAGGGGTGGAGTCTTGGTGCTTATAGTAACCCAGCGCCTGCAATGAAGTATGCCGTTGACATCGATACGAGCATCTTCCCGTGACGCACAGCAGAATATCTGCTGTTGAATATTATTATCGCTGGCGACGAGGCCAGAGTGACCAAGATACGGACCCCTGAGGATGAGTATCTGAAACGCGTAGGGTCTTTCATTGTACATGGAATGTTTGCATAGGGGACAGTAGCATTGTGTTACACCCAGCGCTAGGAGATCCGGTGTTTGCTCACGGACACTGGTGCTTTTTGGGGATTGTACTATTGCTGTGCCCAGGACAAATGCTGGTTCCAGTAAAATATTGTTATAAACACTGAGATATATTTATCACAATGACTCAGTGTTTCTTGTTTAATTGATTTTTTAATTTACACGGTGGGGCTTATTTCACAGTGGTGTGTTACCCCTGGTTTTAAAACGAGTTACTAATAAAAGGTATATTTTACTCAGTTGTCACTTCAGTGAACCCTTGAATTTTCTCATATTGTGGGAGCACAATTATATTTATATCAATTTATACAGTGAATTTACATTAAATCCATACAGTTTATTACTTTCATTATATCTGGGTATGGCAGCCTTTGCACTCTCTGAATTAAACACTGAAGGGTGGATGAGTGAGGCAAAAAGTGTCTTTTCTGAATGTGAACTGATGTATACAGCACAGGGTGCATCTCTCAAATCTACCTTTAAAAACCTTAATAGACTACATAAGGATTATACTAGGAGCTGGTGGGAGATTCAGAGTTTGGAAAACTATTTAAAAAATAATATAGTTCCCAGAGGCCTTAGGGTCCCCATTGTTCCAGCATCAAGATTTAAAACCACTAATATAAAAGAAAGGTGGGAACAGGAGATCACAGGGAGTTCACTTAGGCTTATGCAGATTTTAGTGGAGGAAGAGAAAGTCCAGTTTGACTTTATTAGTGCTGAGCTCAAAAAAGAGATCGAGGCAGCTAAGTCTTTGGTAGATACCCCTGGTTTTGATAAAAAAGATTAAATCCTACAACAAACTCTAGAAAAGTTCACTAATCATTTGAAGGAACGTAAACACTTCCAGTTCCAGAGAGACCTACAGGAATTTAGGGAGAAAAAAGCTTACGACTTTGTTAATACCCAACAACAGCAATATCAACAGACTAATAGAGGGCCGAGGGAATCTGACCCTTCCACATCAGAGAGTGAAACAACAGACTCTGAAAGAGTGGGCCCTTTCTTTGGTGGTAGCGGTGGGAAACATAAATACAGGGGAGGAGCTAGAGGCAGAAATAGAGGCCGTGCTAGAGCTTCTTCTAATAGTGGCAATAATTTTTTAGCCAACAATCCCCCCATTTCCCGCCACATGCTGAGGGGACAAAAGGATTAGTGAAGGGAAGTAGTACGGATAGGCTACGAATCATAAACCTATCTGAATACATTTTGAGTACATCAGAGAGTACACTATTAGAAAAGGGACTTTCCTTTGTCCCCACAGTGAAGTTCAATTCATTTTCTTGGATAAAAGATCTTAATTTGTTTGCTCGTAAGCTCAAATGGATCAAATTTTTCAAACACCATAATAGAAAAAAATGTATGGAATTGGGTTTAGAAGAATCTGATATGGAAGGCCTTGTGGCCTTAGAGGGGTTACTAGAGGAATCTTGTAGAACCCCAGGTCTAGGTCCTTTCACCAATCTCAAAATGAAGAGTAGGAAGTTGCCACCTATAGGAGATTTTACCAATGTGGATTTATTTGTGGAGATGGTAGGGGATGAGATCAAAAATCTTAGTCAGGACATTAGGGGCATAGACAACAACTTGTCCTGGTCCGAACGAGTAGCTCTGACCACTTTAGAGAAAAAACAAAATATTGTTCTAAAGACATCTGATAAAGGTGGGAACATCGTGGTCATGAGTAGAGATGACTATAAAAAAATGTGTGAGGACATTTTACTCAATCCTGACTGTTACACCATTTTAAAGGACAACCCCACAGCACTGTTCAAAAAGGAGCTGCTGGGCATCTTGAGTGATGCAAAGAGCAGATCTTTGATCAGTGCGAGTGAGTTTGGGTTCCTGTTCCCACAATTTCCCATCATGGCGTGTTTTTATAGCCTGCCCAAAATCCACAAAGGGTATCCCCCCTTACGTGGCAGACCTATTGTTTCAGGCATTAACAATTTAACTCAAAATGTGAGTACATATGTAGATCAGGTGTTGCGCCCTTTTGTCTTAAGTCTCACATCATATGTACGTGACACTATGGATGTTCTGAAACAAATTGACGGTATTACTTTGGAAAAAGACACACTGTTGGCTAGCCTGGATGTTGAGGCGTTGTATTCGTCCATACCTCACAAATTGGGGTGCAAGGCGGTCGAGTACTTCCTTGGATCAAGGGGCACTCAGTTTGTAGCCCATAACCAATTTGTTTTGCAGTTACTACAATTTGTTCTTGAAAAAAATATATTTATCTTTGAAGACAAGATCTTTCATCAGCAATGTGGCACTGCAATGGGGAGTCCTGCTGCTCCCACCTATGCAAATTTATTTCTTGGCTGGTGGGAGGAGACAATTGTCTTTGGGGACCAATTTGCCAAATGGACTTCGTCCGTTGGATTATGGATTAGATATATTGATGACGTGCTGCTTCTTTGGAACTCAACAGCTGTAGAGTTCCATAGTTTTGTAGCAGCCCTCAATACAAATGGTATAGGGCTAAGGTTCACATGTGAGATCAGTGAAAAAGAATTGTCTTTTCTGGATTTGAAAATTATAAAAACAAGAGAAGGCACAATTCGCACCAAGGTACACCGTAAAGAAACAGCAACCAATAGTTTCTTGCAATGGAACAGTTGTCATCCTTATCCCCTCAAACGTGGCATTCCAAAAGGCCAATTTATGAGAGTACGTAGGAATTGTAGCTCCATGGGTGATTTTGAGAGTCAGGCTCAGGAACTCAAAACAAGATTGAAGGACAGAGGTTTCCCCAAGGGTGTAATCAGAAAGGCCTATGAGGGAGCAAGGGACGCAGATAGGCAATGTCTTCTGGTTCCTAAAAAACGTAAAGAAGAACAAGTTACGAGACTCATAGGCACCTATGATTCTAAACAAAATGATATTATGCAAATCCTGAAAAGGTATTGGCGTATTCTCAGCTCTGATACAGATTTGGTAGATCAGATCACACAATGGCCCTCTGTCACGTACCGGAGAGGGAAAAACATTAGGGACAGAGTCATGCACAGTTGTTTTGACCCCATTACAACTAGGGGTACGTGGTTGGACAGACAAACACCAGGCACGTTTAGATGTGGTAGCTGTAAAGCTTGTGACTTCATTCTCAAAGGGAATAGCTTTATCAGTGCTGCAACACAGGAAAAGTACAACATTCGGGATTTTGTCAATTGCAAAACAGCGGGGGTGGTCTACCTTATTACATGCCCATGCCCCCTAAATTATGTGGGCAAAACGGCACGACAATTTCGGCGCCGGATAAGGGAGCATGTTGGAGATATTATCCATGCTAGGGACACCTCAATATCAAAGCATGTACATGCTAAACACCAAGGCCGTGCAGCATGTTTAAAGTTTCAAGCAATTGAACTTATTAGACCCCCAAAAAGAGGAGGCGACTGGGACAATTTAATTCTACGCAAAGAAGCCCAATGGATCCATAGATTGGCATGCATACAACCAGCGGGTTTAAACGAGCAGACCAATTATACGTGCTTTATTTAATATGCAATTCCATTCCCCTTGAGGCGGCCGGTTTTCACCCTGGGCTGCCTTTGTGGGTGGGTGGTGTATTTTGTATTTTGCATAGTGCACTTTGTTTTTGATATGGCCATCTTGGCCAGGCAACAAATAAAGAGATTTTTTGTCAGAATTTCCAATTGGGAGGGACTCCGCATTTTTGTCCACTCAATATGTGTTTATAAACTAAAGAGTTGTTTTTTGAGGTAGTCCACTTGCGGTGGGTAACTGTCCCGCAAGACATACTTTCAAATCAATTATCGTTTTGCTCTTACCTTCCTCTAACTTGGCAGTCCGGGCGATACGTCCTTGGCTTCTACTGCGCCTGCGCGGTCGGTTTGATGCGGTCGATGATGACCCCTGGCTGTCAGCTGACGGCGGGGGGTCACATGGGCAGGTGTCACGAATCGAGAGGGCGTTGTGATTGGTCAGTTCATGTAGCGCCGCCAAATACGAGGGGTGGAGTCTTGGTGCTTATAGTAACCCAGCGCCTGCAATGAAGTATGCCGTTGACATCGATACGAGCATCTTCCCGTGACGCACAGCAGAATATCTGCTGTTGAATATTATTATCGCTGGCGACGAGGCCAGAGTGACCAAGATACGGACCCCTGAGGATGAGTATCTGAAACGCGTAGGGTCTTTCATTGTACATGGAATGTTTGCATAGGGGACAGTAGCATTGTGTTACACCCAGCGCTAGGAGATCCGGTGTTTGCTCATGGACACTGGTGCTTTTTGGGGATTGTACTATTGCTGTGCCCAGGACAAATGCTGGTTCCAGTAAAATATTGTTATAAACACTGAGATATATTTATCACAATGACTCAGTGTTTCTTGTTTAATTCATTTTTTAATTTACACGGTGGGGCTTATTTCACAGTGGTGTGTTACCCCTGGTTTTAAAACGAGTTACTAATAAAAGGTATATTTTACTCAGTTGTCACTTCAGTGAACTTATGAATAATGTATTATGAATTATTAAGCATGAATCATTAATCGTGAATTATGAATCATGTATCATGAATCATGTATCATGAATTAAATTAAGTATGAACCATTAATCATGAATCATTAATCATGTATCATGAATCATTAATCGTGAATCATGACTCATGTATAATGAATTATTAATCTTGAAACATTATTTATGAATCATGAATTATGCATCATGAAACATTAATCATGAATCATTAAGCAGGAATCATTAATCATGAATCATTAAGCATGAATCATTAATCATGAATCATAAATCATGTATCGTGAATCATGAATCATAAATCATGTATCATTAATAATTAATAATGAATCATTAATCATGAATTAATGAATCGTGTATCATGAATCATAAATCATGCATCATGAACCATTAATCATGAATCATTAATCATGTATCATGAATCATTAATCGTGAATCATGACTCATGTATCATGAATTATTAATCTTGAAACATTATTTATGAATAATGAATTATGCATCATGAACCATTAATCATGAATCATTAAGCAGGAATCATTAATCGTGAATCATAAATCATGTATCGTGAATCATGAATCATAAATCATGTATCATTAATCATTCATCATTAATCATGTATCATAAATCAAGAATTATGGATCATATATCATGAATCATTAATCATGTATCATGAATCATGAATCATGAATCATGTATCATGAATCATGTATCATGTATCATGTATTATGAATCATTAATCATGTATAATGAATCATGAATCATGTATTATGAATAATGTATTATGAATTATTAAGCATGAATCATTAATCGTGAATTATGAATCATGTATCATGAATCATTAATCATGAAAAATTATTTATGAATCAGGAATCATGCATCATGAATCATTAAACATGAATAATTTTTCATGTATTATGAATAATCTATCATGAATCATGTATCATGAATCATGAATCATGTATCATGAATCATGACTCATGTATTATGTATCATGTATCATGAATCATGTATCATGTATCATGAATTATTAAGTATGAATCATTAATCATGAATCATGTATCATGAATCATGTATCATGAATTAAATTAAGTATGAATCATTAATCGTGAATCATGACTCATGTATCATGAATTATTAATCATGAAACATTATTAATGAATCATGAATCATGCATCATGAATCATTATTAATGAATCATTAAGCATGAACCATTAATCATGAATCATAAATCATGTATCGTGAATCATGAATCATAAATCATGTATCATTAATAATTAATAATGAATCATTAATCATGAATTAATGAATCGTGTATAATGAATCATGAATCATAAATCATGCATCATGAACCATTAATCATGAATCATTAATCATGTATCATGAATCATGAATCATTAATCGTGAATCATGACTCATGTATCATGAATTATTAATCTTGAAACATTATTTATGAATCATGAATTATGCATCATGAACCATTAATCATGAATCATTAAGCAGGAATCATTAATCGTGACTCATAAATCATGTATCGTGAATCATGAATTATAAATCATGTATCATTAATCATTAATCATTAATCATGTATCATAAATCAAGAATTATGGATCATATATCATGAATCATTAATCATGTATAATGAATCATGAATCATATATTATGAATAATGTATTATGAATTATTAAGCATGAATCATTAATCGTGAATTATGAATCATGTATCATGAATCAATAATCATGAAAAATTATTTATGAATCGGGAATCATGCATCATGAATCATTAAACATGAATAATTTATCATGTATCATGAATAATCTATCATGAATCATGTATCATGAATCATGTATCACAAATCATGACTCATGTATTATGTATCATAAATCATGAATCATGTATCATGAATCATGTATCATGTATCATGAATTATTAAGTATGAATCATTAATCATGAATCATGAATCATGTATCATGAATCATGTATCATGAATTAAATTAAGTATGAACCATTAATCGTGAATCATGACTCATGTATCATGAATTATTAATCATGAAACATTATTTATGAATCATGAATCATGCATCATGAATCATTAATCATGAATCATTAAGCATGAATCATTAATCATGAATCATAAATCATGTATCATTAATTATTAATAATGAATCATTAATCATGAATTAATGAATCGTGTATCATGAATCATGAAACATAAATCATGAATCATGATTCATTACTCATGAATAATTAATCATGTATCATCAATCATGAATTATGTATCATTAATCATGGATCATTAATCGTAAATCATGACTCATTAATCATGAATCATGAATAATTAATAATATATCATTAATCATGAATAATATATCATGAATCATGTATCATGAATCATTAATCATGAATCATTATTCATGAATCATTAATCCTGTATCATAAATCATGAATCATAATTCTCAGGAATACTGCCTGTGCCATGCGCATCACAGGAAAGACAGCGGGAGCTTAGGGAGTTAAATGCATGGCTGAAGTCTTGGTGTAGAGGAGAAGGATTTGGGTTCCTAGAGCACTGGGCTGACTTTTCATTGGGGTACAAACTGTATTCTGCAGATGATTTGCACCTAAATGGAAGGGGGTCCGCTGTGCTGGGGGAGAGAATTCTAGCTGGGGTGGCGGAGTATTTAAACTAGGGCTGAGGAGGGAGGTCAATGTAGAAAAAAAAGGGGTAGCCAGGTTAGAGAGGGGTCAGACTATATTGGTGGGGGGAGAAACAGAATGTGGGGAGAGGACTAGACAACAAGATAAGGAGATCCTTTCGTTACAAAACATCAGTGTAAATAAAAAGGACCGATTAATGTCAAATCACATTTCTGATAATAAAAGTGAAAAACTGACAGGCAAGTTAAAGTGTATGTTCACAAATGCCAGAAGTCTAGCAAGCAAAATGGGGGAGCTGGAGGCCTTGATACTGGAAGAAAATATAGATATAGTTGGTGTTGCTGAAACATGGCTGGACTCTTCACATGACTGGGCTGTAAATCTACAGGGTTTTACACTTTTTCGTAAAGACAGGACAAATAGGAAAGGTGGTGGTGTATGTCTGTATGTGAGAAGTGATATGAAGGCGAGTGTGAAAGAGACAATAGTGGGTGAAGACTGTGAGGAGGTTGAAACCTTGTGGGTGGAACTAGAAAGGGAGGTAAACACTGAAAAAATTACTTTTGGTGTAATCTATAGACCCCCCAATATAACTGAGGAGATGGAAGGTCAGATATATAAACAGATGGAGCGGGCTGCACAGGCGGGTACTGTAGTGATAATGGGAGATTTTAATTTCCGGGATATTAATTGGTGTCATGGTTCGGCTTCAACTGCAAAGGGGAGACATTTCCTCAACCTGTTGCAGGAAAATTTTATGGGCCAGTTTGTGGAAGACCCGACTAGAAGTGAAGCTCTGTTGGATCTGGTCATTTCTAATAATGCAGATCTTGTTGGGAATGTCAATGTTCGTGAAAACCTCGGTAACAGTGATCATAATATAGTTACATTTTACCTATACTGTAAAAAACAAACGCAGGCTGGGAGGGCAAAAACATTTAATTTTAAGAAAGCCAATTTCCCCAGGATGAGGGCTGCAATTCAGGATATAGACTGGGAAGAACTAATGTCAAATAATGGAACAAATGATAAATGGGAGATTTTCAAATCTACTTTGAGTTATTATAGTGCAAATTTTATTCCTACAGGTAATAAGTATAAACGACTCAAATTAAACCCCACATGGCTTACACCTTCTGTGAAAGGGGCAATACATGACAAAAAAAGGGCATTTAAAAAATACAAATCTGAGGGTACAGCTGTAGCCTTTGTAAAATATAAAGAGCTTAATAAAATCTGTAAAAATGTAATAAAATTAGCAAAAATACAAAATGAAAGGCAGGTGGCCAAGGATAGTAAAACAAATCCTAAAAAATTCTTCAAGCATATAAATGCAAAAAAGCCAAGGTCTGAACATGTAGGACCCCTAGATAATGGTAATGGGGAGTTGATCACAGGGGATCAAGAGAAGGCAGAGTTACTAAATGGGTTCTTTAGCTCTGTATATACAACAGAAGAAGGAGCAGCTGATGTAGCCGGTGCCAGTGCTTTTAATATATCAGTTGATATACTGAATTGGATGAATGTAGAGATGGTCCAAGCTAAATTAAATAAAATAAATGTGCACAAGGCTCCGGGACCAGATGGGTTACACCCTAGAATTCTTAAAGAGCTTAGTTCAGTTATTTCTGTCCCCCTTTTCATAATATTCAGAGAATCTCTAGTGACTGGTATAGTGCCAAGGGACTGGCGCAGGGCAAATGTGGTGCCTATTTTCAAAAAGGGCTCTAGGTCTTCCCCGGGTAATTATAGACCAGTAAGCTTAACATCCATCGTGGGGAAAATGTTTGAGGGGCTATTGAGGGACTATATACAGGATTATGTGACAATAAATAGCATTATAAGTGACAGCCAGCACGGTTTTACTAAGGACAGAAGCTGTCAAACCAACCTAATCTGTTTTTATGAAGAGGTGAGCAGAAGTCTAGACAGAGGGGCCGCTGTGGATTTAGTGTTTTTGGACTTTGCAAAGGCATTTGACACTGTCCCCCATAGACGCCTAATGGGTAAATTAAGGACTATAGGTTTAGAAAATATAGTTTGTAATTGGATTGAGAATTGGCTCAAGGACCGTATCCAGAGGGTTGTGGTCAATGATTCCTTCTCTGAATGGTCCCCGGTTATAAGTGGTGTACCCCAGGGTTCAGTGCTGGGACCACTATTATTCAACTTATTTATTAATGATATAGAGGATGGGATTAATAGCACTATTTCTATTTTTGCAGATGACACCAAGCTATGTAATATAGTTCAGACTATGGAAGATGTTCATGAATTACAGGCAGATTTAAACAAACTAAGTGTTTGGGCATCCACTTGGCAAATGAAGTTTAACGTAGATAAATGTAAAGTTATGCATCTTGGTACCAACAACCTGCATGCATCATATGTCCTAGGGGGCGCTACACTGGCGGATTCACTTGTTGAGAAGGATCTGGGTGTACTTGTAAATCATGAACTCAATAACAGCATGCAGTGTCAATCAGCTGCTTCAAAGGCCAGCAGGATATTGTCGTGTATTAAAAGAGGCATGGACTCGCGGGACAGGGATGTAATAATGCCACTTTACAAAGCATTAGTGAGGCCTCATCTAGAATATGCAGTTCAGTTCTGGGCTCCAGTTCATAGAAAGGATGCCCTGGAGTTGGAAAAAATACAAAGAAGAGCAACGAAGCTAATAAGGGGCATGGAGAATTTAAGTTATGAGGAAAGATTGAAAGAATTAAACCTATTTAGCCTTGAAAAAAGACGACTAAGGGGGGACATGATTAACTTATATAAATATATTAATGGCACATACAAAAAATATGGTGAAATCCTGTTCCTTGTAAAACCCCCTCAAAAAACAAGGGGGCACTCCCTCCGTCTGGAGAAAAAAAGGTTCAAGCTGCAGAGGCGACAAGGCTTCTTTACAGTGAGAACTGTGAATTTATGGAATAGCCTACCGCAGGAGCTGGTCACAGCAGGGACAGTAGATGGCTTTAAAAAAGGGTTAGATAATTTCCTAGAACAAAAAAATATTAGCTCCTATGTGTAGAAATTTTTCCTTCCCTTTTCCCTTCCCTTGTTTGAACTTGATGGACATGTGTCTTTTTTCAGCCGTACTAACTATGTAACTATGTAACTATGAATCATGTATCATGAATCAATAATTATGAAGGATTAATCATGAATCCTTAATCATGTATCATAAATCATTAATCATAAATAATTAATCATGTATCTTGAATTATTAATCATGGATCATTAATCATGTATCATGAATCATTAAATATGAATTGAGATTCATGTGTCATGAATCTTGTATCATATATGATTAATCATGAATCATTAAGCATAAATCATTAATCATGTATCAGGAATCATTAAACATGAAACATTAATCATGTATCATGAATCATTAATCATGTATAATTATATCATGAATCATGTATCATGACTCATGAATCATTAATCATAAGTCATTAATAATGAATCATGAATCATGTAACATGTATCATGTATCATGAATTATTAAGTATGAATCATTAATAGTGAATCATGAATCATGTATCATGAATCATGTATCATGAATCATAAATCAATAATTATGAAGGATTAAGCATGAATCCTTAATCATGTATCATAAATCATTAATCATAAATAAGTAATCATGTATCATGAATTATTAATCATGGATCATTAATCATGTATCATGAATCATCAAATATGAATTGAGATTCATGTGTCATGAATCTTGTATCATATATGATTAATCATGAATCTTTAAGCATAAATCATTAATCATGTATCAGGAATCATTAAACATGAAACATTAATCATGTATCATGAATCATTAATCATGTATAATATATCATGAATCATGTATCATGAATCATTAATCATAAGTCATTAATAACGAATCATGAATCATGTATCATGTATCATGAATCATGTATCATGTATTATGAATCATGAATCATGTATCATGAATTATTAAGTATGAATCATTAATAGTGAATCATGAATCATGTATCATGAATCATTAATTATGAAACATTATTTATGAATCATGAATCATGCATCATGAACCATTAATCATGAATCATTAATCATGTATCATGAATAATGTGTAATGTATCATGAATTATTAAGTATGAATCATTAATCGTGAATCATGACTCATGTATCATGAATCATTAATCATGAAACATTATTTAGGAATCATGAATAATGCATCATGAACCATTAATCATGAATCATTAAGCATGAATCATTAATCATGAATCATAAATCATGTATCGTGAATCATGAATCATAAATCATGTATCATTAATCATTAATAATGACTCATTATTCATGAATAATTAACTATGTATCATTAATTATGAATCATGAATTATAAATCATGAATCATGTATTATGAATAATGAATAATTAATCATGAATCAATAATTATGAATTATTAATCATGAATCATTAATCATGTATCATAAATCATTAATCGTAAATCATAAATTATGTATCATCTATCATGAATTATTAATCATGGACCATTAATCATGTATCATGAATCATTCAATATGAATTGAGATTCATGAATCTTGTATCATATATGATTAATAATGAATCATTAATCATGAATCATTAATCATGTATCATGAATCATGAATCATGAATCATGAATCATGAATCATGAATCATGTATCATGAATTATTAAGTATGAATCATTAAGGGCAAAGCCACACGTGGCGGAATTGCTCTTGAACTCCGCTGCGGACACTCCACAGCGTTAATCCGCAGCGGAGCCGTTTCTCCATTGACTTCCACTTCTATTTAGTAGGGTTCGTTTAGACGATGCGGAAAATTCCGCTGCGGGGCATAGGCTGCGGTGCGGAATTTGGTGTCCGCAGCATACAATGGATGTTGCGGAGGTGTGGCAGACTGGTTGCGGACTCATGGCGGAATTTCTCCATTGACTTCAATGGAGATTCTAAATTCCACAATCGAATTAAAAGGGAGCGAATGAAACACCTGATTACAATCAATCGGATTTCAATTTCCCTCCTTTATCGATTCCAGTGGACATGTTTGTTTGGATTTTTCCAGTGTCGTCACTAAAATGTCCCTTGACCTTACACATTATGACATATCACTCTGCGTTGCTTATGTAACTCATTCTCTTCTTGAAGAGAATGAGTCTTTATTTTCCACCCACAAGCTTGCTGTCAGATTGTGTGTGTGTATAATGGCAACCAGCAATGTTAGCGATATTTGCGACTGACAAACTGTCAGAGAAATGTGTTAACATTCCCAAAACTCAGTGGCCTTTTTTTTGCTTGTAGAACTCAGGGCAATGTACCACCTCGCCCTCCACAAGTGAGTGCCCTTGCCCAGGTGCAGCAGCAGACCTTGGGAGCATCGTCGGACTATGTGGTGGGGGACATGCAGGCCGACGACATGGCTGAGGAAGATGTGCCCCACGAGTCAACTCCGGCCCCAGCAGTTCCTCGTGAACACACCTCTCCAGCCCCCCCGGCAGGACCTTCCCGTCATAGGCAACGAGTGGGTGGGCGAAAGCGCGTGTCCACACCAGAAACGACCAACACGGTGGAGGCACAAGCCTTAACAATGATCCGGAGGGTGGAGGCCGAGGATGAGTTCCACAATTTTGGATATTCCATCGCTGGCCGCTGTCGAAGTATGGACAAAAATCGCCAGACAGCATATATGACATGTGCCTATGCGCTGGCAGAGATATTTGAGGCCCCCCAGCCCCTACTGTGGCCGACATAATTTTTCACCTGCGCACGTTGACTGGGCGTAGGGCTGACCCGTCTGCCGCTGTGCCACATGCCCCACCTCCTGCCTCTGCACCCTCACTGCAGCCCGATCCATATTTTTCCCCCTGGTCTCATGGACATCCTTCTGCTTCCTCTTTCCGTCCATACTCCAATGTCCCAAACACTTTGCCCACCTCTTACTCTTCCAATCTCCCACCTCTTCACATTCATCCTCCCACCTCTGCGTCATACATGCCTCCTACCACTACCTCCTCCTCTGTCCCCTCTTCGTTTCCCCAATTGACCCCTCCTCGGTACCATACGTTGCATTAGTTTTTGTGTTTTTGTTGGTCGCTAATGTACCTGTGGGATTATTTATAGCCAAAGTTCATCCCTGAATTGTTCTCAGGGCGTCTATTTGTCATGTGTTGACGTGTCATAAAAGTTTTGTTCAATTGCTAACTCTGCCTTGTGTCTTTGCCGTTTTTAATGTGTGGGCGAAAAAATGTTGAAGGACATCAAGGGGACGATACAGAATGTTCACGGTGTGGTCGCTTTCATGAAGGAAATAGTGTGTGGTTGGTTATGCTATGGTGTGCTGAACAAAGAAAGCCAAACTGAACATCATACTCACTTTTCAGACATGTGATTTCTCAAATATACACACTTAGGCAAAATCAGAATAATCGTGAATTTTTTTATTTCAAAGGAAGCACATCCAACAGACAATTTGGCAATCCATAGGAGTATCATTGACAGAATAGCCTACTGTTTGGACATGAGACGGATTACTGCTGGGTAGGCTGCACACCACCAACACAGGAGTATTGCCAAGGCACGGCCCCTTCAGAAGTCATGAAAAAATCAGAGAAAATATCTCGAACTCGTACACCACTACTGGCCCAGAACCTCAGGCGCAGTGACAATGAAAGATTGTATCAAAAATATATACCTTCTTAGATCGCGGTAAAGAAGTGCAAAATGACCTTTGGTTGATCTTTCAGCAACCAAAGGGTGAACCCACAGTCGGACACGGCCTCTTTCTTCAGCCTGCGTGAAAATAATGATTGGGAAATCCAAGAAACATGTTACTATATCATTAGCAGACAGAAACATATACTTTTGCCTAGGACATGTGTAGGTGACAAAATATTACTTACACGTTGCCTTTGCCGACGACGGACAATGCTCACTATGGTGCGCAGCAGCAGAATCAAATATTGTCGGCGTAATTGAAGTGGTCGCTCCTGGATGTCAGGCATTGTCCCACACTTCGGACTAGTATACTTCTCCAGGCAGATTCACTTCTCTTTCTGGCCACACTTATACATGCCATGGGTGTGTCCAGCACGTGGTCATAGGAAATGACCTCACAAATGATGTCAGTTCCTTTTTTTGAAGACTTGCCTTGGAAATCCGCACCTAAATCCGCAACGCAATCCGCAACACAATCCGCAGCACTTTGGCAAAATCTGCAGCGTAATCCGCAATGCGGATTATGTGCGGCATTGATGCGGACAGTGTCTGCAGAAATCCGCCACGTGTGGGCATGCCCTAATAGTGAATCATGAATCATGTATCATGAATCATTAATCACGAAACATTATTTATGAATCATGAATCATGCATCATGAACCATTAATCATGAATCATTAATCATGTATCATGAATCATGTATCATGAATCATGTATCATGAATTATTAAGTATGAATCATTAATTGTGAATCATAAATCATGTATCGTGAATCATGAATCATGACTCTTAAATCATCATTCATGAATAATGAATCATGAATCATGTATGATTAATCATAAATCATTAATCATTAATCATGTATCATGTATCAAGATTTCGAAATAGTTAATCATTAATCATGAATCTTGAATCATGTATCATGAATCATGTATCATGAATCATGCATCGTGAATAAATAATCATGAATCATTAATCATGTATCATGAATCATGTATCATGAATCATAAACCATGAATCATGTATCATGAATCATTAGTCATGAAACATGAATCATGTATCATGCAGCATTATTCATGAATCATTAATCATGAATCATGTATCATAAATCATGAATCATGAATCATGAATCATTAATAATAAATCATGAAACATGAATCATGTATAATGAATCATGAATCATGTATTATTCATGTATCATGAATAAATAATGATAAATCATTAATCATGAATTATTAATTATGTATCTTGATTCATTATTCATGAATCATTAATCATGTATCATGAATCATAAATAATGTATCATGAATCATTAATCATAAATCATGAATCATGAATCATGAACCATGTATCATGAATCATGTATCATGAATTATTAAGTATGAATCATTAATCGTGAATCATTAATCATGTATCATGAAACATTAATCATGAAACATTATTTAGAAATCATGAATAATGCATCATGAACCATTAATCATGAATCATAAATCATGTATCATTAATCATTAATAATGACTCATTATTCATGAATAATTAACTATGTATCATTAATTATGAATCATGAATTATAAATCATGAATAATGAATCATGTATCATGAATAATGAATCATTAATCATGAATCAATAAATATGAATCATTAATCATTAATCATTAATCATGTATCCTAAATCATTAATCGTAAATCATAAATTATGTATCATCTATCATGAATTATTAATCATGGACCATTAATCATGTATCATGAATCATTCTATATGAATTGAGATTCATTAATCATGAATCTTGTATCATATATGATTAATCATGAATCATTAAGCATAAATTATTAACCATGTATCATGAATCATTTATATTGAAACATTAATCATGTATCATGAATCATTAATCATGTATAATATATCATGAATTATGTATCATGAATCATTAATCATGTATCATGAATCATGAATTATTAAGTATGAATCATTAATAGTGAATCATGAACCATTAATCATGAATCATTAATCATGTATCATGAATCATGTATCATGAATCATGTATCATGAATTATTAAGTATGAATCATTAATTGTGAATCATAAATCATGTATCGTGAATCATGAATCTTAAATCATCATTCATGAATAATTAATCATGAATCATGTATGATTAATCCTAAATCATTAATCATTAATCATGTATCATGTATCAAGAGTTATAAATAGTTAATCATTAATCATGAATCTTGAATCATGTATCATGAATAGTGTATCATGAATCATGCATCATGAACCATGAATCATGTATCATGAATCATAGATCATGAATCATAAACCATGAATCATGTATCATGAATCATTAGTCATGAAACATGAATCATGTATCATGCAGCATTATTCATGAATCATTAATCATGAATCATAAATCATTATTCATGAATCATTAATCATTAATAATAAATCATGAAACATGAATCATGTATCATGAATCATGTATCATGAATAATAATCATAAATCATGAATCATGTATCATGAATCATAAATCATGAATCATGAATCATGAACCATGTATCATGAATCATGTATCATGAATTATTAAGTATGAATCATTAATCGTGAATCATGAATCATGTAACATGAATCATTAATCATGAAACATTATCTATGAATCATAAATCATGCATCATGAATCATTAATCATTAATCATAAATCATAAATCATAAATCATGTATCATGAATCATAAATCATTAATCATGTATCATAAATCATTAATTATGAATCATTAATCATGGATCATTAATCAAAAATCATGAATCATTTAACATGAATCATTAATCATGAATAAATAATTATGAATCATAAATAATATATAATGAATAATGAATCATTAATCATGTATCATGAATTATTTATTGTGAAACATTAATCTTGAATCATTATATATGAATCATTAATCATGTATCATAATTTATTAATCATGAATCATTAATTATGTATCATGAATCATAAATAATGAATTATATATCATGAATCATGTATCATTAATCATTAATCATGTATAATGAATCATGAATCATGCATGTATCATGAATCATGAACCATGTATCATGAATCATGTATCATGAATTATTAAGTATGAATCATTAATCGTGAATCATGAATCATGTATCATGAATCATTAATCATGAAACATTATTTATGAATCATAAATCATGCATCATGAATCATTAATCATTAATCATAAATCATAAATCATGTATCATGAATCATGAATCATGAATCATAAATCATTAATCATGTATCATAAATCATTAATTATGAATCATTAATCATGGATCATTAATCAAAAATCATGAATCATTTAACATGAATCATTAATCATGAATAAATAATTATGAATCATAAATCATATATCATGAATAATGAATCATTAATCATGTATCATGAATTATTTATTGTGAATCATTAATCATGAATCATTATATATGAATCATTAATCATGTATCATAATTTATTAATCATGAATCATTAATTATGTATCATGAATCATGAATAATGAATTATATATCATGAATCATGTATCATGAACCATTAATCATGTATAATGAATCATGAATCATGTATCATGAATCATGTATCATTAATCACAGTATCTTGTATCATGAATCATGAATCATGAATCATGTATCATGAATCATGTATCATGAATTATTAAGTATGAATCATTAATAGTGAATCATGTATCATGAATCATTAATCATGAAACATTATTTAGGAATCATGAATTATGCATCATGAACCATTAATCATGGAATCATTGATCATGTATCATGAATCATGAATCATGAATCATGTATCATGAATCATGTATCATGTATCATGAATGATTAAGTATGAATCATTAATCGTGAATCATGACTCATGTTTCATGAATCATTAATCTTGAAACATTATTTATGAATCATGAATCATGCATCATGAACCATTAATCATGAATCATTAAGCATGAATCATTAATCATGAATCATAAATCATGTATCGTGAATAATGAATCATGAATCATAAATCATGTATCATTAATCATGAATCATTAATCATGTATCATAAATCATGTATTATGAATCATATATCATGAATCATGAATCATGTATCATGAATTATTAAGTATGAATCATTAATCATGTATCATGAATCATGTATCATGAATCATGTATTATGAATTATTAAGTATGAATCATCAATCGTGAATTTTGAATCATGTATCACGAATCATTAATCATGAATTAGTAATTATGAATCATTAATCATTAATCATTAATCATGTATCATAAATCATTAATCGTAAATCATTAATTATGTATCATCTATCATGAATTATTAATCATGGACCATTAATCATGTATCATGAATCATTCAATATGAATTGAGATTCATGAATCATGAATCTTGTATCATATATGATTAATCATGAATCATTAAGCATAAATTATTAACCATGTATCATGAATCATTTATCATGAAACATTAATCATGTATCATGAATCATGAATCATGTATCATGAATCATGTATCATGAATCATGTATTATGAATTGTTAAGTATGAATCATTAATCGTGAATTTTGAATCATGTATCACGAATCATTAATCATGAAACATTATTTATGAATCAGGAATCATGCATCATGAATCATGTATCATGAATAATTAATCATGTATCATGAATCATCTATCATAAATCATGAATCATGTATCATGTATCATAAATCATGAATCATGTATCATGAAACATGAATCATGTATCATGAATTATTAAGTATGAATCATTAATCGTGAATCAGGAATCATATATCTTAAATTATTAATCATGAAACATTATATATGAATCATGAATCATGCATCATGAATCATTAATCATTAATCATTAAGCATGAATCATTAATCATGAGTCATAAATCATGTATCGTGAATCATGAATCATGAATCATGTATCATTAATAATTAATAATGAATCATTAATCATGAATTAATGAATCGTGCATCATGAATCATGAATCATAAATCACGAATCATGATTCATTAATCATGAATCATTAATCATGTATCATAAATCATGAATTATGAATCATTAATCATTAATCATGGATCATTAATCGTAAATCATGAATCATGTAAAATGAATCATTAATCATGAAAAATGAATCATGAATTATGAATAATGCATCATGAATAATGAATAATGAATCATTAACCATGATTTATTAATAATGAATCATTAATCATTTATCATTAATCATGAATCATAAATTGTAATGATGGGGGTAGTGACGGACAAGTGAGCCCTAATCTACCCGCCACTCTGTCCCTGCCTACTTGCAACGACCCGCCCTAGGCGACGGGGTACAACTGGGCGGCGGTCCCTACACTCAGTAAGTGCACGAGACAAACAGACAAGGGTACACAAAGCAAAGGGACAAGGGGCAGTTGCCCACGGCAACACCGTGAGCAACAAGAGTGGTGAACGAGCCGAGTCAAACCAGGAGTGTACGAGGTACCACAAGCAGAGCAGGAGAGTAGTCAGTAAGCCAGGGTCAGTATGGAGCAGGATCAAATAGTCAGAAGCTGTAGCTGGGCCAGGAAACCACACAAGAAGAATTACAAGCAAAGGAGGAACAGGAAAGGCAAGTATAAATAGACAGTGGGCGGGAGCTAGCTCCGTCTGGCCAGGCTGCGATAGGCTCTCCCACTCCTAAGCCTGCCAGCCTGAGTGGTGGAAGCTGGAGTCAGTCTCAGAGACATAGACTCAGGTGCCGACTGATTGCCTATGGGCGTATACACAGAAGTTGTGCATGGCAGATCCTTTACAGTACCCCCCCTTTTATGAGGGGCCACCGGAACCTTTCTAAGTGGACCTGGTTTATTGGGGAAACGGAGGTGGAACTTCCTGACCAATACCCCAGCGTGAACATCCCGGGCGGGTACCCAAGTCCTCTCCTCAAGCCCGTATCCTCTCCAATGGGCCAGGTACTGGAGGGAGCCTTGGACCATCTTGCTGTCCACAATCTTGGCCACCTCGAATTCCACCCCCTCAGAGGTGAGAACGGGAACAGGAGGTTTCCTCGAGGGAGCCAAGGACGGGGAGCAGCGTTTAAGGAGGGAGGCATGAAACACGTCGTGTATTCGAAAAGATGGGGGCAACTCCAGTCGGAAGGAGACAGGATTGAGGACTTCAATGACCTTATACGGCCCAATAAACCGGGGAGCAAACTTCTTGGACGGAACCCTAAGGCGCAAGTTCCTAGACGATAACCACACCAGATCCCCGACCATAAGCAAGGGGTTAGCAGAACGTCTTCTATCAGCCTGAGTCTTTTGTACGCTCTGGGACGCCTCTAGGTTCTTCTGAACCTGGGCCCAGACTGTGCACAGTTCCCGATGAACGACCTCTACCTCGGGATTGTTGGAACTACCAGGTGAAACGGAGGAGAACAGTGGATTAAACCCAAATTTACAGAAAAAGGGGGAGACCCCTGACGAGTTACTGACCCGGTTATTAAGGGAAAATTCGGCGAGGGGAATGAATGAGACCCAATCATATTGACAGTCAGAGATAAAACACCTTAAATATTGTTCTAGAGATTGATTTGTCCTCTCAGTTTGGCCATTAGTTTCAGGATGGAAGGCAGAGGAGAAGGACAGATCAATCTCCAACTTTTTACAGAAGGCTCTCCAAAACAATTAAACAAATTGTACCCCTCTGTCAGAAACAATATTGACAGGGACCCCATGGAGACGCAGGATGTGTTTGACAAACAAGGTAGCTAACGTCTATGCATTGGGTAGTTTCTTGAGGGGCACAAAGTGGCACATCTTACTGAAGTGGTCTACTACAACCCACACCACCGACTTGCATTGAGATGGAGGCAAATCGGTGATAAAATCCATGGAGATATGGGTCCAAGGTCTCTGGGGAATGGGCAAAGAACGTAGTAAGCCCGCTGGTCGGGACCTGGGAGTCTTGGACCTAGCACAAACCTCACAAGCGGCGACGTAGGCCTTAACGTCTTTAGGCAACCCAGGCCACCAATAGTTTCTGGCAATGAGGTGTTTGGTACCCAGGACGCCTGGATGACCAGATAGTGCGGAGTCATGATTTTTCCTAAGTACCCTTAGCCGGAATTGCAGGGGAACAAACAGCTTGTCCTCAGGAAGGTTCCCGGGAGCTGAACCTTGATCAGCCGCAATTTCAGAGACTAAATCAGAATCAATAGAAGAAATGATTATACCAGGAGGCAAAATACAAGCAGGATCTTCCTCCGAAGGAGAGCTGGCCATGAAGCTACGCGTCAGTGCATCGGCCTTAATATTTTTAGACCCAGCCCTATAGGTAACCAAAAAGTTGAATCTGGTAAAAAATAGTGCCCATCGAGCTTGTCTCGGGTTTAGCCTCCGGGGAGATTCTAGGAAAACCAGATTCTTGTGGTCGGTAAGGACCGTCACCTGGTGCCTAGCCCCCTCCAGGAAGTGGCGCCACTCTTCAAATGCCCATTTAATGGCTAAGAGTTAGCGGTTGCCAATATCATAGTTACTCTCAGTGGGCGAAAACTTCCTGGAGAAGTAGGCACAGGGACGGAGATGGGTGAGAGACCTAGTACCCTGGGACAAGACAGCACCCACTCCCACCTCGGATGCGTCAACTTCCACGATAAATGGCTCTATTTGGTTGGGCTGAACCAGCACCGGGGCCGAGATAAAGCACTTCTTAAGGACCTCAAAAGCCTGGACAGCCTCAGGAGGCCAGTGGAGGAGATCAGCACCTTTGCGAGTGAGGTCCGTAAGAGGCTTAGCGATGACCGAGAAGTTAGCAATAAATCTCCTGTAATAATTAGCAAAGCCCAAGAAACACTGTAACGCCTTCAGGGAGGCAGGTTGGACCCATTCCGCCACAGCCTGGACCTTGGTGGGGTCCATGCGGAATTCATGAGGAGTTAGGATTTGACCCAAAAATGGTATCTCCTGTACCCCAAACACACATTTTTCGGTTTTCGCAAACAGTTTGTTTTCCCGAAGGACCTGGAGCACCTTCCTGACATGCTCAATGTGGGAGGACAAGTCCTTGGAAAATACCAGTATGTCATCAAGGTACACTACAAGAAATACCCCCAGGTAATCTCTTAAAATCTCATTTATGAAATTCTGGAAGACCGCAGGAGCATTACACAACCGAAAGGGCATGACGAGTCATTCGAAATGACCTTCGGGCGTGTTAAACGCAGTCTTCCACTCATCCCCCTCTTTGATGCGGATAAGGTTATACATCCCCCGTAGATCAAACTTAGAGAACCATTGGGCCCCCTGAACCTCATTAAAGAGATCAGGAATCAAAGGAAGGGGATACTGGTTCCTTACAGTGACCTTATTCATGTTACGGTAGTCAATGCATGGCCTAAGACCACCATCCTTCTTCCCTACGAAGAAGAAGTCAGCACCTACCGGAGAAGTAGAGGGGCGAATGTAACCCTTGGTCAGGCATTCCTGGATATACTCTCTCATGGCTTCACGTTCGGGACAAGAAAGATTAAATATCCTACCCTTAGGGAGCTTAGCTCCTGGTACCAATTCGATAGCGCAATCGTATTCTCTATGAGGAGGTAACACTTCGGAGGCCTCCTTAGAGAAAACATCAGCGAAGTCCTGAACAAACTCAGGTAGCGTGTTCACCTGCTCAGGGGGAGAAATAGAATTAACAGCAAAACATGACGTCAAGCATTCATTACCCCATTTGGTAAGCTCCCCAGTATTCCAGTCAAACGTGGGATTATGCATCTGCAACCAGGGAAGGCCTAAAACCAAATCGGACGATAATCTCTGCATCAACAGTACAGAGCACTGCTCCAAATGCATGGAGCCAACAAGGAGTTCAAAAACAGGGGTATGCTGTGTAAAATAACCATTAGCAAGAGGAGTGGAGTCGATACCCACTACAGGGACAGGTTTAGGCAAATCAATCAAAGGCATAGCTAGAGACATACCAAACTCCACAGACATGATATTAGCAGAAGACCCTGAATCCACGAAGGCACTGCCGGTAGCAGACCTACCACCAAAAGAGGCCTGAAAGGGAAGCAAGATTTTATTACGTTTCATATTTACGGGAAATACCTGTGCGCCCAAGTGACCTCCCCGATGATCACTTAGGCGCGGAAGTTTTCCGGCTGCTTATTCTTACGCCTAGGACAGGTGTTCACTTGATGCTTGTCATCCCCACAATAGAAGCAGAGACCATTCTTCCTGCGGAACTCTCTACGTTGTCGGGGGGACATGGAGGCCCCGTGTTGCATAGGTACCTCCGAGTCTTCCGTGGAAGAGCGAAGCAACGGGACCTCGGGGGGCATCATGGGGGAGTCAGAGGGGAAAACACAAAAACGTTCAAGTTGTCGTTCCCTGAGACGTCAGTCAAGTCGTACCGCTAAAGCCATAACCTGATCTAGGGAGTCAGAAGAGGGATAGCTAACTAGCAGGTCTTTCAGGGCGTTCGACAGGCCCAACCTAAACTGGCACCTTAAGGCAGGGTCATTCCACCGAGAAGCTACGCACCACTTCCTAAAGTCAGAACAATACTCCTCAACAGGTCTCTTACCCTGACGTAAGGTCACCAGCTGACTCTCGGCAAAGGCAGTCCTGTCAGTCTCGTCATAAATGAGTCCGAGAGCAGAAAAGAAACGATCAACGGAGGAAAGTTCAGGGGCGTCAGGAGCCAAGGAGAAGGCCCACTCTTGGGGCCCTTCCTGGAGCCGGGACATAATTATACCCACCCGCTGGCTCTCAGAACCTGAGGAGTGAGACTTTAAGCGAAAGTAGAGCCTACAACTCTCCCGAAAGGAGAGAAAAGTCCTCCAGGCCCCTGAGAACCGGTCAGGCAACTTGAGGTGGGGTTCAAGAGGTGAGGTGAGGGGCACTACCATGGTAGCGTCAGGCTGGTTGACCCTCTGAGCCAGGGCCTGGACCTGTAGGGAGAGACCCTGCATTTGCTGGGCCAGGGTCTCAAGGGGGTCCATAGTAGAGTCAGGGACCAGGGTAGACTAGGTATATGGGCTTGTGATTATGTAATGATGGGGGTAGGGAAACGGACAAGTGAGCCCTAATCTACCCGCCACTCTGTCCCTGCCTACTTGCAACGACCCGCCCTAGGCGACGGGGTAAAACTGGGCGGCGGTCCCTACGCTCAGTAAGTGCACGAGACAAACAGACAAGGGTACACAAAGCAAAGGGAAAAGGGGCAGTTGCCCACGGCAACACCGTGAGCAACAAGAGTGGTGAACGAGCCGAGTCAAACCAGGAGTGTACGAGGTACCAAAAGCAGAGCAGGAGAGTAGTCAGTAAGCCAGGGTCAGTATGGAGCAGGATCAAATAGTCAGAAGCTGTAGCTGGGCCAGGAAACCACACGAGAAGAATCACAAGCAAAGGAGGAACAGGAAAGGCAGGTATAAATAGACAGAGGGCGGGAGCTAGCTCCGTCTGGCCAGGCTGCAATAGGCTCTCCCACTCCTAAGCCTGCCAGCCTGAGTGGTGGAAGCTGGAGTCAGTCTTAGAGACATAGACTCAGGTGCCGACTGATTGCCTATGGGCGTATACACAGAAGTTGTGCCTGGCAGATCCTTTACATAAATAATGTATAATAAATAGTTAATTATTAATCATGAATAATTAATTATGTATCATTAATCATTAATCTTATATCATGAATCATGTATCATGAATCATTAATCATGAATCATTATTCATGAATCATGAATCATGTATCATGAATCATGAATCCATAATTATGAATTATTAATCATGAATCCTTAATCATGTATAATAAATCATTAATCATAAATCATTAATCATGTACATGGATCATTAATCATGTATCATGAATAATTAATTATGTATCATTAATTAAGAACAATGAATCATATATAATGAATCATGATTCATGTATCATGAATCATTAATCATTAATCATGTATCAAAAATCATGAATTATTAATTATAATGACCACACATAGCGGAATTGCTCTGGAATTCCGCTGCGGACAGTCCGCAGCGGAGATCAGCAGCGTACATCTTTTTTCATTGCCTACCACAGCTTTGTGGTTGGGTTTGTTTACACATTGCGGACAATTCCGCTGCGTAGCATAGGCTGCAGAGCGGAATTTGGTGTCCGCAGCATACAATGGTTGTTGCGGACGTGTAGCGGACTTGTTGCGGACTCATTGCGGAATTTCTCCATTGACTTCAATGGAGAGTCAAAATTCTGCAATGAAGTCCGCAGATGTTATGTAGATGTTATGTGTGCTGCGGAGCGTATTGGTTTTACTAACATGACATTTCTTCATTCTGGCTTGACCTATGTATTTCTAGGTCTACAGCCAGACTGATGAAGTAAATCGGGCTCCGGTAATTACGGGTGACTACGTGTGTGCACCCATAATTATGGGTGACTAATTGTGTGCACCCGTAATTACGGGAGCGTTGCTAGGCGACATCAGTAAATAGTCACTGTCCAGGGTGCTGAAAGAGTTAAGCGATCGGCAGTAACTGTTTCTGCACCCTGGACAGTGACTACTGATCACAATATACATCAACCTGTAAAAAAAATAGAAGTTCATACTTACCGAGAACTCCTTGCTTCTTCCTCCAGTCCGGCTTCCCAGGATGACGTTTCAGTCCAAGTGACGGCTGCAGCCAATCACAGGCTGCAGCGGTCACATGGACTGCCGCGTCATCCAGGGAGGTCGGGCTGGATGCCGAAAGATCGACGCGTCACCAAGACAACGGCCGGGTAAGTATGAAATGCACGAGTGGCTCTTATTTATTCAACCCGTGCATTCTAAATACATGCTACCGTTACTTAACACTGTAACCACTGTTTGTTTATAATAAAATTGTTGCTCCTCAAACAGTTTGTTACACCATAACATTATTATTATGGTTTCCAGCACACCATAGCAGTGCAGTCTCGGGCTGTGATTTGTGCTCTTGCTCCAGCGCAATAGACACACAGCTACAGGCCGCTGCTTGCAGGCTCCTGTTCACATTTTACCGCAGTGCAGCCATATAGTGGTACAGCAGGCTGCCATTGCTCAATCCTGCGCTACCGCCACTCTATAATTTAACAACTGTTTTGCAAGCTTAGCAATTTATGTGTTCCTTGTATGAACACTTTTGACACAATCATAATCATTATATCCAAATTTATATAGCCTAGGTATGTGAGTTTGGGGGTCACTCGCACATACCTCTTACACCAAGGATTTTTACAATGAATCATGAATCTTGAATCATGTATCATGAATCATGAATCTTGAATCTTGAATCATTAATCATGAATCTTGAATCATGAATTATGAATATTGAATCATGAATCATGAATCATGTATCATGAATCTTGAGTCTTGAATCATGAATCTAGAATCCTGAATCTTGAATCTTGAATCATGAATCATGAATCATATATCATGAATTATGTATCATGCATCTTGAATCATATCTCATGAATCATAAATCATAAATCTTGAATCATGTATCATGAATCATGAATAATGTATCATGAATCTTGAATCATGTATGATAAATCATTTATGATGAAATATGAATATTGAATCATGAATCATGTATCTTGAATCTTGAATTATGTATCATGAATCTTGTGTCTTGAATCATGAATTATGTATCATGAATCTCGACTCTTGACTCATGAATCTTGAATCATGATTCATGTACCATGTATCATGAATCATGAATTACGTATTATCAATAATGAATCATGTATCATAAATCATGTATCATGTATCATAAATCTTGAATCTTAAATCATGAATCATGAATTTTGAATCTTGAATCATATATCATGAATCTTTAATCTTGAATCATGTATCATGAATCTTGAATTTTGAATCATGAAACATATATCATGGATCTTTAATCTTGAATCATGAATCTTGTATCATGAATAGAGATGAGCGAACTTATGAAAAGTTTCGGTTCGGCTAGTTCGCCGAATTTCATGAAAAAGTTCGATTCGGACCGAACTAGTTCTGACCGAACCTGTAATTTCCGTGCGCCGAGCATGGTACTGTCCAGGGTGCTGAAAGAGTTAATGGGCTGCACTAACTCTTTCAGCAACCTTGACAGTGCGAACCGAACTTTTCGCGATGTTCGGACCGAAACCGGGTTCGGTTGTCCCGATTCGCTCATCTCTAATCATGAATCTTGACTTTTGAATCATGAATCATGTATCATGAATCATGTATGATGAATCTTGTATCATGTATCATGAATCTTGAATCATGAATCTTGAATCTTGAATCATGAATCATGAATCTTGAATCATGAATCATATATCATGAATCTTGAATCTTGAATCTTGAATAATGAATCATGTATCATAAATCTTGAATCTTGAATCATCAATCATGTATCATGAATGTTGAATCATGTATCATGAATCTTGAATCATGAATCATATATCATGAATCTTGAATCTTGAATCAGGAATCTTGTATCATGAATCTTGAATCTTGAATCATTAATCAGGTATCATGAATCTTGACTCTTTTTTGTTTAAATTCTTTACTTATTTATTTTTCAAAAGATATTATTACATGTACAAGTCTACCTTATCGGAGGACCTATCCAGTACAGCGAATTGATAACAACAACATAGACATAGAAATAAACATAAGGAATAAAGTAAAATAAAATAAAAGATGGAAATAAAAAAAAAATATATCTTGACTCTTGAATCATGAATCTTGAATCTTGAATCATGAATCTTAAATCTTGAATCTTAAATCATGAACCTTGAATCATGTATCATGAATCATGTATCATGAATCATGAATCATATATCATGAATCATGTATAATGAATCATGTATCATGAATCTTGAATCATGTATCATATAACATGAATCTTGAATCTTAAATCATGAATCTTGAACCATGTATCATGAATCTTAAATATTGAATCTTAAATCATGTATCATGAATCATATATCATGAATCTTGAATCATGTATCATGAATCATGAATCATAAATCTTGTATCATGAATCTTGAATCATGTAGCATGAATCATGAATCTTGAATCATGTATCATGAATCTTGAATCATGAATCTTGAATTATGTATCATGAATCTTGAATCATAAATCATGTATCAAGAATCTTGAATCTTGAAATATGAATCATGTATCATGAATTTTGACCCTTGAATCATGAATCATGAATCTTGAATCATGAATCATCTATAATGTAACATGAATTATGAATCATAAATCTTGAATTTTGACCCTTGAATCATGAATCATGAATCATAAATCTTGAATTTTGACCCTTGAATCATGAATCATGAATCTTGAATCATGAATCATCTATAATGTAACATGAATTATGAATCATAAATCTTGAATCAAGAATCATGTATCCTGAATCATGTATCATGAATCTCAAATCTTGAATCTTGAAACCTGAATCTTGAATCATGAATCTTGAATCATGCATCATGTATCATGTATCATGAATCTTGAATCTTGAGTCATGTATCATGAATCTTGAATCATGAAACAGATATCATGAATCTTGAATAATGAAACTTGTATCATGAATCATGACTCGTGAATCATAGATCATGAATTATGTATCATGAATCATGTATCATGAATCATGAATCATAAATCATGTATCATGAATCTTGACTCTTGAATCTTAACTCTTGAATCATGAATATTGAATCTTGAATCATGTATCATGAATCATATATCATGACTCATAACTCTTAAACCATGAATCATGGGCAATGTATCATGAATCTTGAATCATTAATCATGTATCATGAATCAAATATCGTGAATCATGAATCTTAAACCATGAATCATGTATCATGAATCTCTAATCTTGAATCATGTATCATGAATCTTGAATCATGTGTCATGAATCTTGAATCATGTTTCATGAATCATGAATCTTAAACCATGAATCATGTGTCATCTATCATGAATCTTGAATCATTTATCATGATTCTTGAATCATGAATCGTGAATCATGTATCATGAATCATATATCATGAACCATGAATCTTAAACCATGAATCATGTATCATGAACCTTGAATCTTGAATCATGTATCATGAATCTTGAAACTTGAATCTTGAATTATGAATCATGTATCATGTATAATTTATCATGAATCATGTATCATGAATCCTGTAACAGGTATCATGTATCTTGAATCTTTAATCATGAATCAAGTATCATGAATCATGAATCTTGAATCTTGAATCTTGAAACTTAAACTTGAATCTTGAATCATGCATCATGAATTTTGAATCATGAATCATGTATTATGATTCTTGAATCTTGAATCATGAATCTTGAATCTTGAATAATGTATCATGAATCTTGAATCATGAATCATAAATCGTGAATCTTTAATCATCATTCATGAATCTTGAATCCTAAATCATGTATCATGGGTCTTGAATCTTGAATCATGTATCATGAATCATGTATCATGAATCATGATTCATGTATCATGAATCTTGAATCATGAATCTTGAATCTTAAATCTTGAAACATACATTATGTATCATGAATCTTGAATGTTGAATCATGAATCATGTATAATGAATCATTAATCTAGAATCATGAATCATGTATCATGAATTTTGAATCATGCATAATTTATCAAGAATCTTGCATCTTGAATCATTTATCATGAATCTTGAATTATGTATCATAATTCTTGAATCTTAAATCATGAATCAAGTATCATGAATCTTGAATCATGGGGGCTGCCATTTTTTTTCATCTCTGTATGTGTCGATTAACGACACATACAGAGATGGAATACGGCACATACAACCCCATAGGGAATGCGAACGGGAGCCATTCCATTCACTGCAACGTATGCGTCTGTGTGGGAACGGCGCATGCGCCTCTCCCACACAGACCAAAATTAAGCACGTTCGCAGAGAAAAATCCGGTGCCATTTTCATGTGGACCGGAAGCCGGGCCGGACAGTAAGATGAAGACTTCCGGCCGCGGCTTCCGGCCATATGTTCAAGGAAGCGAAGGCGCAAGGAATAGGAGCAGAGGCTGCAGCGGCGGCAGGAGCAGGTAAGTCATGTTCGTGTATGTGATGTGTGTATTATGTTTGTGTATGTTTGTGTTATTCTGTCTGCTGAGCACTGTATCTAATCCTCCTACTCTGTGCAGTCGCTCTGAAAATGGCGGCACACAGTGTATAAGGTTTGAAGATTTAAACCCCTCCTTCTCCTGGCACTAGCCAGAATAAGGGAGGGGGGATTGTGTGAGGACACTAGACAGTGTGTCTACCCCAAATTTGCAGCATAAAGCAATGAGGTTGCTTTACCACATTGACCATGCTGCAATTTTGGGAATGGCTCCCTCTAGTGCCCAGCACATGGAAATGTTATAAATTAGAATCTAATTTATAATATTTCCTGACTTGTGAAAATTTAAAAAAAATTAAAACAATATGTAATCACTTAAATAATAATTGTTTAAATAAAAAAATAAAAAAAAATAAATTCTAGCGACACATTCCCTTTAAAGGAAAAGTGTCATCACAAATTTATTTTTCATATGTTAAAGATGTTAGTGCTTTATTAAAAACGTTTATATTTATTTGTGTGTTTGTGTTTTACTTTTTCTTATTTTTACACTTTTTCTTCCCTATGGGGGCTGCCATTTTTTGTTTCATTTCTGTATGTGTCGATTAACGACACATACAGACATGGAATACGGCAGCCACAGTCCCATAGGGACTGCGAACGGCTCCCGTCCCATCCACTTCTGTGTACGCCGTCTGTGTGGGAACTGCGCATGCGCCGCTCCCACACAGTCCAATTTGAAATTGGCGCCGTCCGGCGCCATTTTCCTGTGGACCGGAAGTCGCGGCCGGACAGTAAGTTTACTACTTCCGGTCGCGGCTTCCGGACTTGTGCACTTGGACCAGCGGCAGCAGACGGAGCGGACGGGCCGGAGGGAGCCGCGGCGGCAGGAGCAGGTAAGAGATTTCAATGTATGTTCGTGTTTGTGTACGTTTACTATTGTATGTTAACCTTCTAAACTGTGTGTTAGCTCAAAAAATGGCGACACACAGTGTAGGAGGTTAGACCGTTCAAACCCCTTGTTTATCCCGGCACTAGCCAGGATAAAGGAGGGGGGGATGCTGAGAGCTCACTAGAGCGAGGGCTTTTTACCCAATTTTGCAATGCTGCAATTTTGGGAATAGCTCCATCTAGTGACCAGCAATGGGAAATATTATAAATTAGAATCTAATTTATAATATTTCCTGACTCGTGAAAAAAATAAAAAAAATTTGAACAATGTTTAATCACCTACACACTAAATGTTTAATTAAAAAAAAACAAACATGTTTTTCTGGCGACACATTCCCTTTAAGACTTCATAGTGTCATGAATGTGTGTTTTAAATGTTATTTTGTTTTATACAGTACTCTTAGGGCGGGTTCACACATAGCGGAATTTCACTTAAATTCCGCTGCGGACACTCCGCAGCGTTAATCCGCAGCGGAGCCGTTTCTCCATTGACTTTCACTTTAATTTAGCAGTGTTCGTTTACACGATGCGTACAATTCCGCTGCGGAGCATAGGCTGCGGAGCGGAATTTGGTGTCCGCAGCATGCTCTGTCTGTTGCGGAGCAGTGGCGGACTGGTTGCGGACTCATGGCGGAATTTCTCCATTGACTTCAATGGAGAGTCAAAATTCCGCAATGAAGTCCGCAGATCTTATGTGTGCTGCGGAGCGTATTGTTTTTACTACCATGACATTTCTTCATTCTGGCTGGACCGATGTATTTCTAGGTCTACAGCCAGACTGAGGAAGTCAATGGGGCTCCCGTAATGACGGGAGCGTTGCTAGGAGACGTCTGTAAATAGTCACTGTCCAGGGTGCTGAAAGAGTTACGCGATCAGCAGTAACTGTTTCTGCACCCGGGACAGTGACTACCGATCTCAATATACATGTATCTGTAAAAAAAAATATAAGTTCATACTTACCGAGAACTCCCTGCGTCTGTCTCCAGTCCAGCCTCCCAGGATGACGTTTCAGTGTAAGTGACGGCTGCAGCCAATCACAGGCCAAGCACAGGCTGCAGCGGTCACATGGACTGGAGCGTCATCCAGGGAGGTCGGGCCGGATGCCGAAAGAGGGACGCGTCACCAAGACAACGGGCGGTAAGTATGAAATTCTTTGACTTTCACTAGGGAAAGTGCTGTCCCTTCTCTCTATCCTGCACTGAATAGGGAGAAGAGAAGCACTTTTCCTGCAGTCCGCAGCGGCCAGTCCGCATCAATTTTCTGCACATTTTGTGCAGATCCGCTGCAGAATCTGCAACGCAGATTCTGTGCGGCATTGATGCGGACAGTTGCGGAGGAATTCCGCCATGTGTGGTCATGCCCTTAGAGTACTTTTTTACAGTAGTACAGTGGCCCAAGCAATACTATACTGTTCATATATATATATATATATATATATATATATATATATATATCTACGGCGCAGGCTTTAGCTGGCTTTCTGAGCGATCGGTCAGCTAAATGTCGGGTGCCCGGCAGGGAGAGACTGCTGGGAATCCTGGAGAGCAGATAGAAGCTGCTACCTTCCAGTCATAATGTGAATGACGCTGTGTAAATGCTGAGCGGAAAAAAAGCTCAGAAATTGACATGCAGTGCGTTTTTTTAATCCGCAGCATGTCAATTGTATTTGCCGAATTGCTGCTTATTTGTTGCGGGTCTTCCCCATTGAATTCAATAGGGGGTAAAACCCGCAATAAAAAACAATTGTTGAATTTATTTGTAGCAGGAGTAATTAAAAAAAAATTTCCTAGAATTCTGTCTTTCTCCAGGCCGGCCTCCTGTGATGACGTTTCAATCACAGGCTGTAGCGGTCAAATTGGATGTAACGTCTTCCGCGGAGGCCGGGATGCAGGATGGTGGAGGGATGCGTCACCATGGCTACGTAAGTATGAATAATTTTTTTTTTTTTCAGGTGGCAGTTTTTCCCAGCAGACACTCCAGTCGAAGAACTGCACCGCAATTTGGTGCGGTTTTTCGGCCGGAATTCCCTGCGGCACACAGGGCGGATACACAGTCGGTTTTTATGCAGCATATCCGCCCTGTGTACACATGCCCTTACATTAGAAAAACATGGGGTAATAGAAATAAAATAAAGTCCCCAAAAGCTCTTTTTTGACCATTAAGGAACAGACTATAATAATAAAAAAAGTAAAGAAAAAACAAAACGTAATGAAATAATAAATACACATAAAATACTCACCCAATAAAAGCGAGAGAGTAAAAGAAGCTTATTATTTTACTATTATATTCAAATTATACGTCTAAAAATGTTAAAAAAGTAAAAAGGATGTGCCTAAAAATTAGACAGCAACAAACCTACATTATTTATGAAAAAAATGTCACAACAACAACATGTCCTTAGCTTAACACATAAAAACGTTATAGGCGTTTAATTAACGCATGCTAATTATGGCTAAGCAATGTATTTTCCAGGCTCAAAATAGCCTGTTCCTGAATCGGTTAATCCAGAATGTCTGGGACTAGAAAAATTATCTTGTCATGTTCAAATAAAGGCCTCCAAGTCCCATTCAGCCTTGCCTCTCCATCTCCAAAATTGGTGTCTTTACCAATCCTTTAATTCACTGAGTGTTTGAAATACCTAGTTTGTTTTCCCTAGTAAAGTTTTAATCTGTCACTGGTTTATGTCTTTAGGGACATCCCTAAAGACATAAACCAGTGACACTTTACCAATCCTTTGCGTTACTTATTTTTAAAAGCAGCAAACAGTTAAGTTCCCATAGTCTAGGACCTCGTCATCCAGGAAACCAGTCAGCCCAGAATTCTTAAAAAAATAATTTCAAATCCCGGCCTATCAGATATCACATACTACTCTGGGACAAATAAGTAGAGACTGGTGGCAAATTTACAAAAACCAAGTCCCTATGGAGTCACTGGTTTCAAAGACTAAAATAACATAGTGAAAACCATCATGTAAAATAAACTCATATGACTTCCTAACAAGCAAAAGGTGCCATACCACGACACCTACATGGAATTTTGAAAAAAAACACGTCTCTATTCCCAATACCTTCCAAGTTTATTGGTCTTCTTGGGCACTTCTCCAAAACAAACATGATAACATCTCAGACCACACAATTGTACCTTGAGAGAGGAGCAATAACTTAAAGGCAATGTGTTGCCAGAAAAACATGTTTTTTTTTTAAAATTAAACATTTAGTTTGCTGCCGCTGGTCCAAGTGCACAAATCCGGAAGCCGCGACCGGAAGTAGTAATATTACTGTCCGGACGCGACTTCCGGTCCACAGGAAAATGGCGCGAATTAGACTGTGTGGGAGCGGCGCATGCGCACTTCCCACACAGACGCCGTACACTGAAGTCAATGGGACGGGAGCCGTCCGCAGTCCCTATGGGACTGTGCTGCCGTATTCCATGTCTGTATGTGTCGTTAATCGACACAGACAGAAATGGAACAAAAAATGGCAGCCCCCATAGGGAAGAAAAAGTGTAAAAATAAGAAAAAGTAAAACACAAACACACAAATGAATATAAATGTTTTTAATAAAGCACTAACATCTTTAACATATAAAAAAATAATTTGTGATGACACTGTTCCTTTAAGCATTACAAATCTCGTTATTGCCCTGACCAAATCCAGCTAAAGGGAAGTACCCTAAATTATTCCACTACATATGCAGCACCAATATCCAAGAAGGGCCCAATAACTGAACCAAACAAACCACTTCTGACTAGACACCTCCATTGGAAATTAGGTGAAAAAAATGGAAATTACACTGTGACATGATAGCAATTTCAACATATTACAATGTGACCATCATAATTTGAGGTACATGTAACTTCAACGGAACAGAATAACATATACAAATATAATTTAAAAAATCTAGATAAAATCTTCTTGATTATACACAACCAATGAAAAGCAAATGGGAGGTCAACATTAACATGATATGTGTGCAAGTTTAAAACAAAATTGAAAACTATACCAAAAATCTCAACTTTCTTACAGTAAACAGGAAAATGCAGATGAATTAATTCAGCCAGAAGAGTACACCCCTTTATAATCTTACTTTTTTATAGCTCTACAGATACAAAAAGTATTGATTCTTTAGTAATACACATGATAGCTACATATTGGAAAACAAACAAGGCCTGGATATCCTAAATCTACACAATTTATCATCACACAAAAGCTCTACTAATCTGCTTCAGTCCTGGTTCTTTATCTATAAACCTATGGCACCACTATAGGCATTGGCTTTAAGCACAATTTACATATGTTTCTCTAACCATTTGTAAAACAGCTCTTGGAATATTAGCTGAGAAAATAATGCTACTTCTATTATATTGGTCGAATAGTGGTTACGTAAAAAATATGGGCAAAGAGATAGCGGGCTGTGGGAAATTTACTAGGTAAGACTTTAGAACATAACAACACAATTATTGTTATGTTCAAATAAAGGCCTCCTCCTCCCCTTCAGCCTTGCCTCTCCATCTCCAAATTGGTGTCTTTACCAATCTTTTGTGTCACTTATTGTAAATAGCAGCAAATATTAAAGTTCCTATAGCCTAGGACCCCATCATCCGGAAATCCAGTCAGTACAGAATTCTTAAAAAAATAGTTTCAAACCCCTGGCTATCAGATATCACATACTACTCTGGTACATAAAAGTAGAGACTGGTGACAAATTTACCAAAACCAAGTCCCTGTGGTGTCACTGGTTTCAAAGACTAAAAAAACACAGTGAACAACATCACTAAAATTTCGGTCAGATGACTTTCTGACCAGCAAATGGTGCCATACTACGACACCTACACAGAATTTTGAAAAAAGCAGATATCTTTATTCCCAATACCTTTCAAGGTTATTGGTCTCTGGCATTTCTCCAAAACAAACATGATACCATCTTAGACCACACAATTTTACCGAGAGAGAGAGAGAGAGAGAGTGGAGCAATAACATAAGCATTACATCTCTCTTTATTGCCCTGACCAAATCCAGGAAAAGGGACCTAGCCTAAGTTATTCTAGTACACATGAAGCACCAATATCCAAGGAGGGCCCAGCAACTGAACCAAACATACCACTTCTGAACAGACATCTCCATTGGAAATTAGATGAACGTAATGGAAATGACACAGTGATATGATAGAAATCTCACCATATCACCAATGTAACTATAATGATTTGAGGTACATCTAACTTCAACGTAACAGAATAACATATAAAATATAGTAAAAGAATCTAGATAAAATCTCCATGATTATACACAACCAATCAAAACCAAATGAGAGGACAACATTAACATGAAATGTGTGCAAGTATAAAACAAAATTGAAAACTATACAAAAAAATCCCAACTTTTTCACAGGAAAACACAGAATTAATTAACCCAGAAGTGTATACCCCTTTACAATCTAGATTTTTTTTTGATAGCTCTACAGATACAAAATTTATTGATTCTATAGTACAACACATGATAGCTACATATTGGAATACATACAAGGTCTGGATATCCTAAATTTACACAATTTATCATCACACAAAAGCTCTCCCAATCTTCTTCAGTTCTGGTTCTTTATCTAAACCTATGGCACCACTACAGGCATTGGGTTTAAGCGCAATATATATTTGAGTCTCCAACCATTTGTAAAACAGATCTAAGAATATTAGGTGAGTAAATAATGCTACTTCTATTATATTTGTCAGATAGTTGGTATGTGAAAATTTGGACAAAAAGATAGCGAGCTATGGGAAACTTACTAGATAAGACTTTTGAACATAGCAACACAAGAATTGTTATCTTCAAATAAAGGCCTCCTCCTCCCCTTCAGCCTTGCCTCTCCATCTCCAAAATTGGTGTCTTTACCAATCCTTTGCGTTACTTATTATTAAAAGCAGCAAACAGTTAAGTTCCCATAGCCTAGGACCTCGTCATCCAGGAAACCAGTCAGTCCAGAATTCTTAAAAAGATAATTTCAAATCCCTGCCTATCAGATATCACATACTACTCTGGGACAAATAAGTAGAGACTGGTGGCAAATTTACCAAAACCAAGTCCCTATGGAGTCACTGGTTTCAAAGACTAAAATAACATAGTGAAAACCATCATGTAAAATAAACTCATATGACTTCCTAACAAGCAAAAGGTGCCATACCACGACACCTACATGGAATTTTGAAAAAAAACACGTCTTTATTCCCAATACCTTCCAAGTTTATTGGTCTTCTTGGGCACTTCTCCAAAACAAACATGATAACATCTCAGACCACACAATTGTACCTTGAGAGAGGAGCAATAACTTAAGCATTACAAATCTCGTTATTGCCCTGACCAAATCCAGCTAAATGAAAGTACCCAAAATTATTCCACTACATATGCAGCACCAATATCCAAGAAGGGCCCAATAACTGAACCAAACAAACCACTTCTGACCAGACACCTCCATTGGAAATTAGGTGAAAAAAATGGAAATTACACTGTGACATGATAGCAATTTCAACATATTACCAATGTTACCATCATAATTTGAGGTACATGTAACTTCAACGGAACAGAATAACATATACAAATATAATTTAAAAAATCTAGATAAAATCTTCTTGATTATACACAAGCAATGAAAAGCAAATGAGAGGTCAACATTAACATGATATGTGTGCAAGTTTAAAACAAAATTGAAAACTATACCAAAAATCTCAACTTTCTTACAGTAAACAGGAAAATGCAGATGAATTAATTCAGCCAGAAGAGTACACCCCTTTATAATCTTACTTTTCTATAGCTTTACAGATACAAAATGTATTGATTCTTTAGTAATACACATGATAGCTACATATTAGAAAACAAAAAAGGCCTGGATATCCTAAATCTACACAATTTATCATCACACAAAAGCTCTACTAATCTGCTTCAGTCCGGATTCTTTATCTGTAAACCTATGGCACCACTACAGGCATTGGCTTTAAGCACAATTTTCATATGTGTCTCTAACCATTTGTAAAACAGCTCTTGGAATATTAGCTGAGAAAATAATGCTACTTCTATTATATTGGTCGAATAGTGGGTACGTAAAAAATATGGGCAAAGAGATAGCGAGCTATGGGAAATTTACTAGGTAAGACTTTTGAACATAACAACACAATTATTGTTATGTTCAAATAAAGGCCTCCTCCTCCCCTTCAGCCTTGCCTCTCCATCTCCAGATTGGTATCTTTTGTGTCACTTATTGTAAATAGCAGCAAATATTAAAGTTCCTATAGCCTAGGACCCCATCATCCGGAAATCCAGTCAGTACAGAATTCTTAAAAAAATAGTTTCAAACCCCTGGCTATCAGATATCACATACTACTCTGGTACATAAAAGAAGACACTGGTGACAAATTTACCAAAACCAAGTCCCTGTGGTGTCACTGGTTTCAAAGACTAAAAAAACACAGTAAACAACATCACTAAAATGAGGTCAGATGACTTTTTAACCAGCAAATGGTGCCATACTACGACACCTACACAGAATTTTGAAAAAAGCAGATATCTTTATTCCCAATACCTTTCAAGGTTATTGGTCTCCAATTTTACCGAGAGAGAGAGAGAGAGAGAGAGAGAGAGAGAGTGGAGCAATAACATAAGCATTACATCTCTCTTTATTGCCCTGACCAAATCCAGCAAAAGGGGCCTACCCTAAGTTATTCTAGTACACATGAAGCACCAATTTCCAAGGAGGGCCCAGCAACTGAACCAAACATACCACTTCTGACCAGACATCTCCATTGGAAATTAGATGAACGTAATGGAAATAAGACAGTGATATGATAGAAATCTCACCATATCACCAATGTAACTATAATGATTTGAGGTACATCTAACTTCAACGTAACAGAATAACATATAAAATATAGTAAAAGAATCTAGATAAAATCTCCATGATTATACACAACCAATCAAAACCAAATGAGAGGACAACATTAACATGAAATGTGTGCAAGTATAAAACAAAATTGAAAACTATACAAAAAAATCCCAACTTTTTCACAGGAAAACACAGAATTAATTAACCCAGAAGTGTATACCCCTTTACAATCTAGATTTTTTTTTTATAGCTCTACAGATACAAAATGTATTGATTCTATAGTACAACACATGATAGCTACATATTGGAATACATACAAGGTCTGGATATCCTACATTTACACAATTTATCATCACACAAAAGCTCTCCCAATCTTCTTCAGTTCTGGTTCTTTATCTAAACCTATGGCACCACTACAGGCATTGGCTTTAAGCGCAATATACATTTGAGTCTCCAACCATTTGTAAAACAGATCTTGGAATATTAGGTGAGTAAATAATGCTACTTCTATTATATTTGTCAGATAGTTGGTATGTGAAAATTTGGACAAAAAGATAGCGAGCTATGGGAAACTTGCTAGATAAGACTTTTGAACATAACAACACTGGAGTTGTTATGTTCAAATAAAGGCCTCCTCCTCCCCTTCAGCCTTGCCTCTCCATCTCCAAAATTGGTGTCTTTACCAATCCTTTGCGTTACTTATTATTAAAAGCAGCAAACAGTTAAGTTCCCATAGCCTAGGACCTCGTCATCCAGGAAACCAGTCAGTCCAGAATTCTTAAAAAGATAATTTCAAATCCCTGCCTATCAGATATCACATACTACTCTGGGACAAATAAGTAGAGACTGGTGGCAAATTTACCAAAACCAAGTCCCTATAGAGTCACTGGTTTCAAAGACTAAAATAACATAGTGAAAACCATCATGTAAAATAAACTCATATGACTTCCTAACAAGCAAAAGGTGCCATACCACGACACCTACATGGAATTTTGAAAAAAAACACGTCTCTATTCCCAATACCTTCCAAGTTTATTGGTCTTCTTGGGCACTTCTCCAAAACAAACATGATAACATCTCAGACCACACAATTGTACCTTGAGAGAGGAGCAATAACTTAAGCATTACAAATCTCGTTATTGCCCTGACCAAATCCAGCTAAATGAAAGTACCCAAAATTATTCCCCTACATATGCAGCACCAATATCCAAGAAGGGCCCAATAACTGAACCAAACAAACCACTTCTGACCAGACACCTCCATTGGAAATTAGGTGAAAAAAATGGAAATTACACTGTGACATGATAGCAATTTCAACATATTACCAATGTTACCATCATAATTTGAGGTACATGTAACTTCAACGGAACAGAATAACATATACAAATATAATTTAAAAAATCTAGATAAAATCTTCTTGATTATACACAAGCAATGAAAAGCAAATGAGAGGTCAACATTAACATTATATGTGTGCAAGTTTAAAACAAAATTGCAAACTATACCAAAAATCTCAACTTTCTTACAGTAAACAGGAAAATGCAGATGAATTAATTCAGCCAGAAGAGTACACCCCTTTATAATCTTACTTTTGTATAGCTCTACAGATACAAAATGTATTGATTCTTTAGTAATACACATGATAGCTACATATTGGAAAACAAACAAGGCCTGGATATCCTAAATCTACACAATTTATCATCACACAAAAGCTCTGCTAATCTGCTTCAGTCCTGGTTCTTTATCTATAAACCTATGGCACCACTATAAACATTGGCTTTAAGCACAATTTTCGTATGTGTCTCTAACCATTTGTAAAACAGCTCTTGGAATATTAGCTGAGAAAATAATGCTACTTCTATTATATTGGTCGAATAGTGGGTACGTAAAAAATATGGGCAAAGAGATAGCGAGCTATGGGAAATTTACTAGGTAAGACTTTTGAACATAACAACACAATTATTGTTATGTTCAAATAAAGGCCTCCTCCTCCCCTTCAGCCTTGCCTCTCCATCTCCAAATTGGTGTCTTTACCAATCTTTTTTGTCACTTATTGTAAATAGCAGCAAATATTAAAGTTCCTATAGCCTAGGACCCCATCATCCGGAAATCCAGTCAGTACAGAATTCTTAACAAAATAGTTTCAAACCCCTGGCTATCAGATATCACATACTACTCTGGTACATAAAAGTAGAGACTGGTGACAAATTTACCAAAACCAAGTCCCTGTGGTGTCACTGGTTTCAAAGACTAAAAAAACACAGTGAACAACATCACGAAAATGAGGTCAGATGACTTTCTAACCAGCAAATGGTGCCATACTACGACACCTACACAGAATTTTGAAAAAAGCAGATATCTTTATTCCCAATACCTTTCAAGGTTATTGGTCTCTGGCATTTCTCCAAAACAAACATGATACCATCTTAGACCACACGATTTTACCGAGAGAGAGAGTGGAGCAATAACATAAGCATTACATCTCTCTTTATTGCCCTGACCAAATCCAGCAAAAGGGACCTACCCTAAGTTATTCTAGTACACATGAAGCACCAATATCCAAGGAGGGCCCAGCAACTGAACCAAACATACCACTTCTGACCAGACATCTCCATTGGAAATTAGATGAACGTAATGGAAATAAGACAGTGATATGATAGAAATCTCACCATATCACCAATGTAACTATAATGATTTGAGGTACATCTAACTTCAACGTAACAGAATAACATATAAAATATAGTAAAAGAATCTAGATAAAATCTCCATGATTATACACAACCAATCAAAACCAAATGAGAGGACAACATTAACATGAAATGTGTGCAAGTATAAAACAAAATTGAAAACTATACAAAAAAATCCCAACTTTTTCATAGGAAAACACAGAATTAATGAACCCAGAAGTGTATACCCCTTTACAATCTAGATTTTTTTTTTATAGCTCCACAGATACAAAATGTATTGATTCTATAGTACAACACATGATAGCTACATATTGGAATACATACAAGGTCTGGATATCCTAAATTTACACAATTTATCATCACACAAAAGCTCTCCCAATCTTCTTCAGTTCTGGTTCTTTATCTAAACCTATGGCACCACTACAGGCATTGGCTTTAAGCGCAATACACATTTGAGTCTCCAACCATTTGTAAAACAGATCTTGGAATATTAGGTGAGTAAATAATGCTACTTCTATTATATTTGTCAGATAGTTGGTATGTGAAAATTTGGACAAAAAGATAGCGAGCTATGGGAAACTTACTAGATAAGACTTTTGAACATAACAACACTAGAGTTGTTATGTTCAAATAAAGGCCTCCTCCTCCCCTTCAGCCTTGCCTCTCCATCTCCAAAATTGGTGTCTTTACAGATCCTTTGCGTTACTTATTATTAAAAGCAGCAAACAGTTAAGTTCCCATAGCCTAGGACCTCGTCATCCAGGAAACCAGTCAGTCCAGAATACTTAAAAAGATAATTTCAAATCCCTGCCTATCAGATATCACATACTACTCTGGGACAAATAAGTAGAGACTCGTGGCAAATTTACCAAAACCAAGTCCCTATGGAGTCACTGGTTTCAAAGACTAAAATAACATAGTGAAAACCATCATGTAAAATAAACTCATATGACTTCCTAACAAGCAAAAGGTGCCATACCACGACACCTACATGGAATTTTGAAAAAAAACACGTCTCTATTCCCAATACCTTCCAAGTTTATTGGTCTTCTTGGGCACTTCTCCAAAACAAACATGATAACATCTCAGACCACACAATTGTACCTTGAGAGAGGAGCAATAACTTAAGCATTACAAATCTCGTTATTGCCCTGACCAAATCCAGCTAAATGGAAGTGCCCAAAATTATTCCTCTACACATGCATCACCAATATCCAAGTAGGGCCCAATAACTGAACCAAACAAACCACTTCTGACCAGACACCTCCATTGGAAATTAGGTGAAAAAAATGAAAATTACACTGTGACATGATAGCAATTTCAACATATTACCAATGTGACCATCATAATTTGAGGTACATGTAACTTCAACGGAACAGAATAGCATATACAAATATAATTTAAAAAATCTAGATAAAATCTCCTTGATTATACACTACCAATGAAAAGCAAATGAGAGGTCAACATTAACATGATATGTGTGCAAGTTTAAAACAAAATTGAAAACTATACCAAAAATCTCAACTTTTTTACTGTAAACAGGAAAATGCAGATGAATTAATTCAGCCAGAAGAGTACACCCCTTTATAATCTTACTTTTGTATAGCTCTACAGATACAAAATGTATTGATTCTTTAGTAATACACATGATAGCTACATATTGGAAAACAAACAAGGCCTGGATATCCTAAATCTACACAATTTATCATCACACAAAAGCTCTACTAATCTGCTTCAGACCGGGTTCTTTATCTGTAAACCTATGGCACCACTACAGGCATTGGCTTTAAGCACAATTTACATATGTGTCTCTAACCATTTGTAAAACAGCTCTTGGAATATTAGCTGAGAAAATAATGCTACTTCTATTATATTGGTCTAATAGTGGGTACGTAAAATATATGGGCAAAGAGATAGCGAGCTATGGGGAATTTACTAGGTAAGACTTGTCAAGGAAGCCCCCTTCAGGTAGACCGTGTTTGTCAGAAGCATAATGGACTTTCCTTCTTTGTTGAGTGGTGTTCAAATTAATGTCGGCCTTGAGAAATATATACGGGCCCTCTGTACATCAAATCAGGCAGAGCAGTCATGATTGTCTGTCAGAATATCTCTCTGATTTTACTGGCAAGTATAACACATATATAGGACAAAACCACAATTACTCAGCAAGAGGTGGTCAAGCTGTTTGCTGAAATGTACAGATAAAAGGCGGGGTCAATCTAAGATGTCTGACCACCCAAGATAAGCAAAGCAGAGAAATATTACACAAGTCACGTAATGTGAGATAAACATCGTCCTGACACATAGGTATAAAAAGATATTACACATAGAATAATATGAAAATTAAATAATTGTTCATCCTTCCTTATTAAACCCTCCTGTTTTTCATATTCATTCTCATTGTCCAGCTACTTCAGTTGGTGTTTCCATCAAATGGGACTTAGGTCCATTCACCCGTAAATGATCTTGAATATTACTTCAGGACGTAGGGTATTGGTCGTCAAAACTTTTCGGCTTAGGTTTGTTATGAACAATCTTTTTAGTCTTCTTACATATCATTGGTACTAAAGAAATGACTAGTTTAACAAATATATATATATATATATATATATATATATATATAAAACTAATATAATGAGTAGTATGTGTGTCTGGGCACTGCATTAACATTTACATCTTCATGTGGTATGATGCATGTGGCAGGTGTTAGATAAGCCAGTGTACATGTACCTGTAAAGTTACTTGGTAGCCATTTATACGCCTGGTGTTCGCATACGATATACATGTTCTTTGGTATTCCTACGACTGACCTGTTAAATAAGTTTGCCACCTATTTGGCTACCATGTTACCCTCTAGTGCAGAGGAGAAGGCTGTAATGTTGGTGGTATTGTTAACATGTAATAGTAAGGCTTCCCTGATCATTTGTAAGGTGGTAGTTACGCAGGGGGGCATCTGACCTAACGTAGCATCAATTCCTACAAACTGAGTATCGATGGAACTGGTACCATTGCATTCTGTGTAGTTCATTAATGAAAAAGGTATTCTGCCACATTTAATGTGTATACAGCTGCAGGATGAGAAGCTGGGATAACAGGCAAGGTCCACTCGCGCAGAAGCCCAAGGCGTCTGTGCCACCTTTAGGGGTGGACCACTCCTGTTAAACAACATCCACGGCTCTTCCATCCATGCAGCTACTGGCAATGGTAAATTTTTATCCTTATTTTTTTTTCCTGTCAGGGTAGTAATTACAGTGTTATTACACAGTTCTCTGATTTCATTCAAGGTGACAGGGATGGCAAGGTAGGGCATACTTTTGGAGTTAACAGGGCTATGAGTACAAATCCAACAATCAGTCAGGTTATCCTGGCCCTTCAAGACCTGATATAAAACTTGGTGGTGCTTGATGAATGTATTGTCCCAATCGTCCTTATTTAGGTACGGTGGCAGTGTGTTGACTAGCATCAGGTTCAGGAGTGTCACTACCAGGTACCACATCTTGGCCCACTATCTTCTTGCAGTGGCTAGCATGTATCCAAGTGGCTCTTCCTTGGAATTTTACTGAAGTAGCGGTCACCAGCTGCACTTGCTGAGGTGCTGTATAGCGAGGCTGTAGGCTGGTGCGATCGTGGATCTTTACCACAACCCAATCTCCTGGTTGCAAGGAGTGGGTTCCTGCAAGATAGTTAGGATCTGGAATAGAAGACAGTGTCAATTTGTGCACTCTTTCGAGTCGTTTATGTAAGGCCATCAGATATTGTGTCATCTTATCATAATTACTCTGCAATTGTTGGGGAAAATATAAATCAGTCTTTGGAGGACACCCAAAAAGAATCTCAAAAAGGGAGAGTTGATCCTTTCCCCTTGGGGTGTTTCTTACAGAAAACAGGGCCATAGGCAAGCATTTCGTCCATGGCAAGGAAGTCTCATCCATGGCTTTCTGAATTTTCAATTTCAATGTTCCATTTAACCTTTCTACTTTGCCGCTTCTCTGCGGATGGTATGGGGTATGAAATGCTTTCTCTATCCCTAGGCTTTTTAAGATCTTCCCCAGTAACTCCTGAGTAAAATGTGTTCCTCTATCGCTTTCTATGGTCTCTGGGACACCAGACCTGCATACTATTTCATTTAGTAGCTTATCCGCTGTGCTAGCAGCATTTGCTTTTGATACTGGAAAGGCTTCAGGCCACCCTGAAAACAAATCAATACAGACTAGGACATATTTATATGGCCCCACCTGAGGTAACTGTATGTAGTCCACCTGCAGTCCCTGAAAGGGGTAGTAGGACTTGGGTGTGTGTTTTGCTGGTGTTTTTACTACCTTTCCTGGGTTGTGCTGTGCACAGATCATGCAGCTTTGTACATATTTTGCTGCAGCATGCTGGGATCCCGGGGCGTGCCAGGTTCTAAGTACTAATTGACTCATGGCTCCTTTAGAGCAGTGTGTCAGGTCATGCGCCAGGGCACACATCATGGGAAACAAGCTTTGGGGCAGGCATACATTACCCATTACACGCCATAGCCCTCCTTCACCTTTAACAGCCCCCACCTCCTGCCACAGTTTATGTTCCGGGGCTGGTGCTTGGGTTTGGAGAGCACATAGCAATTCCTCCGTGACAGGGGCCACCTGTTGGACCTTGAGCACGGGGAGGGTTGCAGCGGCGGCTACTTTTTCTGCTTGGTCAGCCAGTGCATTGCCTTCTGACTGGCTATCACCATTTTGGGTGTGTGCTTGTACCTTTATTATTGCTACCTTTGTAGGCAGCTGTAGGGACTCTAACAGTGCTTTCACTGCGTCTGCATTTTTTATAGCTTTACCAGCTGAGGTTAGGAAACCTCTAGTTCTCCATATAGTTCCAAAGTCATGAGCTACTCCAAAAGCGTACCTGGAGTCTGTAGATATATTCACATACAACCCTTTGCCTAACTTACACGCTTCAGTGAGTGCTCTTAGTTCCGCCTCCTGTGCAGAGCTACTGATGGGTAGGGACTGTTGTGTGACGGCCTTACCATTGTGGACTACCGCATACCCAGTGAGAAAATGTCCTTTGTCTTCACTCCAGTATCGTGATCCATCTACAAAACACTCAGCATCAGGGTTAGTGAGTGCAACATCAAATACATTAGACATGCCTTTTGCTTCCATCTCAACTTTTGACAGTCATGTTCATCACTATCTTTATCACTATCCCCCTTTTGATCCAAATTCAGCGGAAGTAGGGTAGCTGGATTTAGGACCACACAACGTTTTATGGTAATGTTTGGGGAGAGAAGAGTGAGCTCAATCTTTGTGAGTCGTGCAACAGACAAATGCTTGGTTTTTACAGTGCTCATGAGCTCATGTACGGCGTGGGGTACCTGTTTCCTGAGCACATATTTCAACAGAGACACAACACAAAAGCAAATATTGCAATAGACAAGTGGTGGAGTATTTGGGGGACCACTTATCCAACAGCTCTTTCATTGTACGGGAGACAATATCAGGGGAATGTGCTGTGCCCTGGGGAAGCACCATCCAGAACAATCTGGAGACAGAGGGATAGAGAAAAATACACAATTATCAGTTTCCTTCACAATAAATTAGCAAGGTCATTTATGCAGACCGTGCTAGTTGTATTTCATTTGAGGAAAAGAGAGCAGCAATTTATGTCCTTCTAACATTCTCACATACTGCTCCCCCCCCTGTGTTTCACAACTTCCTTCATTATTTTTTTTGTAGAACTAGAAGCCCCAGCAAGCCAAAATGCAGAAAGGCAAATAAGTCTCTGTTATATTTATAACAGCTAACTTTAATTATTTAAACCTTATAGATAAGGTAAATTAAAAAGTCACTCTATTTACACAATCTTGTACTTCAATTTATGTTCTAGAACTTTTTACACAATATTTTTACATATAATAACAATGACTTAAAGTTCAATTAACTCCGTTCTCAATCTGGATTGAGAAAAACATCTCACATCAAACAGTACACAATTTCATTTGCTCCTCAGACTAGTCTGCGACACAAACACTGTATACATGGACGCACACACTGTATACACGGACACACACTGTATACACGTCTACATCATACTTCTCATCATAATCCACATTACTCACTACAATATACCTAGCTGTATTAGTCTTAGTCACTCTTATCAAAATCTATGTTAATCTAATAGTTCTGCTTGTCTTTTTACCAGCCAGCATTCTGTTCTATGAAAGTTTTTCATCTTGAACTATATAAACAACTTCCTTTTGACATTCCTGATCATTTTAACATTCTGTCAGAACCTTCTACCGCCTCCTATGATTGGCAATGCATTTAACGTACCATTACTTCCTATCTTCATTCGTTTAAACATTCTTTTACTGTTTTTGACCACTTCCTCACCTTTCTTCAAGCGTTAAACACAAACCCACTCCCATCATTTTAAACATCCTTTTGCAATCTTTCACAGCATTTTTTCCTTTCAAACCTTCTACTATATTGCAGGCTGATACCCATGCCACCGGATCATCCCGGTGGGCAGTCTTACTATCTCCTGACTTCATTTCCTAGGGATCACAGTTCCTTGCCGCAAAAAGAACTGACCTTGTGAGGACCTTACTGTCCTTCACGTTCCAGTGGTTTACCACTTATATATATACTCCTTATATATATATATATATATATATACAATCTCCTACGCTGGGAGATTATTCCAAGCCCTTTTACTCAGGGACTTTGTGAGGACCTTACTGTCCATCACTTTCTAGTGGTTTACCTCATATATATATTCCCTTATATATATGCAATCTCCTACGCTGGGAGATTATTCCAAGCCCTTTTACTCAGGGACTTTATATCAACTGGGCCGCAGTTGAGTTATTTACCACTTCAATATCACTGTTGCTAGTAGTAAGACTACAAATCCTAACACCATGCCTTCTGTACAATCTATATCAACCAACAAATCTCATACCATTCACACAGCAGTGGGTCTCATTCATAGGCATTTGAGTAAGGGTGTTTCTGGGACAGTGTGGTAATTATACTATTACAACACCTTTTTAGCGGGAGGTTGGAAGTTATACTACTTCAGAACCTTTGGTTCCTAGGTTGTTATTTTACAACGAGGAGAATGTTCCCGGGCTAGAAGGAATTTTCCAGTATTGGCCGCTATTGACGTAATGGAGGCAGTTATCAGAGGGAACGACGGGGAATGCCCCGAGGCTATCAGGTCTTTCCGTCCACCAGTCAATTCATGGGGCGTCCTCAATACTGTATTATTACCTTCTTTTTACTATTCATACTTGTTTCTCTAATTTGGGTTTGACAGAGTACTTGACTATAATGTATATTGGGACTATAACAGCCTTTCACAATTATTTCCTCTAACTTTTGTCCCACAGAATCTGTCTGAGCATGCAGATTAATAATGTATTTTTACAATTAAGCCTTCTACTGACCCTCTCGTTTCCACATGTACACAGCAAACACACACACTGCAGGAATTAGGTGTTAAGTGCAGGTTTCTTGATTAACATTATATACATTTGCCACTAAAAGATGCTAAACAGTTCTATGAAGATAATGAATATACACAATAACTGAAATTATTAAAATATATATTCGATACTGACTACTATAAAGATACCTTGGGCTCTTTGTTGCTTTCTAAAAGATGCTACAATCCATCTACTCCAATCTGCTTTGTCATTTGACTCTGTGATTCTGGATTTACAATCCCCTAGTAAACTTACACCATTTTAACAGGTGCTTGCTCACCCATATGCCATACCCCAAAATTCATCTTCTCTTGTGGGGTCAGAGAAGCCTGCGGATGCCCTACTCTGTAATCTGGTGATCGGCCAGACCCTCGTTTGCCGTGACTGTTGCCCATAGCCCTGCTATGATGGAGGGGACTCATACCCTTCTCTCTCAGTTTTTATTTTCACTAACAAACACTATGGCTATTGGCTGTTAGAGAAAGTCCCACACTACGTATCTCCTACGTACCTGTATACACTCCGTATACACTATCCAACTGAGCCAAATTGCAACCAACTAAACAATAATCCCACAAAGGATCTGCTCATTATATCATCTATATCAAACAATCTAAGACAGGTATCTTCTAAGCAGTATGACTTTTCATGAGGGAGACAAGCCATGTGCAGCTTCAGGACACGCGCACTTTTTGTCCTTCTACTGCTCAGGCAATGGTTAATATATGTGCGTTTAAGTTGTAGTGCTTGCTGATACCAAAACACAACTCTAGGATAGTGTGCTGCCCATCCAAGATGGCCACAGCCAGGTCGTGTAAGAACTATCCCAACCTCACACTGCGCAACTGTACAAATGTTATACAAGTTTATCAACGCTCATACAATCATACCAGACCAACTCAACAAAGGACCTGACTCTTACTGGAATCTCTGTGCGGGGACACAATTACCCAGAGTCTTACCGGATATTCTGGCAGAGAATTTGAAACAGGTATTGTAACAAAAAGTAGTTACTTACCGCGCGGTTTTGGTTTCAATGACTCTTCCAGATGTTCCGGACTAGCAGACGCTAGGAAACGTTCCTCCGAGAGATCCCGGGTTTTCGGCACCATTTAAACTGTCAAGGAAGCCCCCTTCAGGTAGACCGTGTTTGTCAGAAGCAAAATGGACTTCCCTTCTTTGTTGAGTGGTGTTCAAATTAATGTCGGCCTTGAGAAATATATACGGGCCCTCTGTACATCAAATCAGGCACAGCAGTCATGATTGTCTGTCAGAATATCTCTCTGATTTTACTGGCAAGTATAACACATATATAGGACAAAACCACAATTACTCAGCAAGAGGTGGTCAAGCTGTTTGCTGAAATGTACAGATAAAAGGCGGGGTCAATCTAAGATGTCTGACCACCCAAGATAAGCAAAGCAGAGAAATATTACACAAGTCACGTAATATGAGATAAACATCGTCCTGACACATAGACATAAAAAGATATTACACATAGAAAAATATGAAAATTAAATAATTGTTCATCCTTCCTTATTAGACTTTTGAACAAAACAACACAATTATTGTTATGTTCAAATAAAGGCCTCCTCCTCCCCTTCAGCCTTGCCTCTCCATCTCCAAATTGGTGTCTTTACCAATCTTTTGTGTCACTTATTGTAAATAGCAGCAAATATTAAAGTTCCTATAGCCTAGTACCCCATCATCCGGAAATCCAATCAGTACAGAATTCTTAAAAAAATAGTTTCAAACCCCTGGCTATCAGATATCACATACTACTCTGGTACATAAAAGTAGAGACTGGTGACAAATTTACCAAAACCAAGTCCCTGTGGTGTCACTGGTTTCAAAGACTAAAAAAACACAGTGAACAACATCACGAAAATGAAGTCAGATGACTTTCTAACCAGCAAATGGTGCCATACTACGACACCTACACAGAATTTTGAAAAAAGCAGATATCTTTATTCCCAATACCTTTCAAGGTTATTGGTCTCTGGCATTTCTCCAAAACAAACATGATACCATCTTAGACCACACAATTTTACAGAGAGAGAGAGAGAAAGTGGAGCAATAACATAAGCATTACATCTCTCTTTATTGCCCTGACCAAATCCAGCAAAAGGGACCTACCCTAAGTTATTCTAGTACACATGAAGCACCAATATCCAAGGAGGGCCCAGCAACTGAACCAAACATACCACTTCTGACCAGACATCTCCATTGGAAATTAGATGAACGTAATGGAAATAACACAGTGATATGATAGAAATCTCACCATTTCACCAATGTAACTATAATGATTTGAGGTACATCTAACTTCAATGTAACAGAATAACATATAAAATATAGTAAAATAATCTAGATAAAATCTCCATGATTATACACAACCAATCAAAACCAAATGAGAGGACAACATTAACATGATATGTGTGCAAGTATAAAACAAAATTGAAAACTATACAAAAAAATCCCAACTTTTTCACAGGAAAACACAGAATTAATTAACCCAGAAGTGTATACCCCTTTACAATCTAGATTTTTTTTTTTATAGCTCTACAGATACAAAATGTATTGATTCTATAGTACAACACATGATAGCTACATATTGGAATACATACAAGGTCTGGATATCCTAAATTTACACAATTTATCATCACACAAAAGCTCTCCCAATCTTCTTCAGTTCTGGTTCTTTATCTAAACCTATGGCACCACTACAGGCATTGGCTTTAAGCACAATATACATTTGAGTCTCCAACCATTTGTAAAACAGATCTTGGAATATTAGGTGAGTAAATAATGCTACTTCTATTATATTTGTCAGATAGTTGGTATGTGAAAATTTGGACAGAAGGATAGCGAGCTATGGGAAACTTACTAGATAAGACTTTTGAACATAACAACACAAGAGTTGTTATGTTCAAATAAAGGCCCCCTCCTCCCCTTCAGCCTTGCCTCTCCATCTCCAAAATTGGTGTATTTACCAATCCTTTGCGTTACTTATTATTAAAAGCAGCAAACAGTTAAGTTCCTCGTCATCCAGGAAACCAGTCAGTCCAGAATTCTTAAAAAGATAATTGCAAATCCCTGCCTATCAGATATCACATACTACTCTGGGACAAATAAGTAGAGACTGGTGGCAAATTTACCAAAACCAAGTCCCTATGGAGTCACTGGTTTCAAAGACTAAAATAACATAGTGAAAACCATCATGTAAAATAAACTCATATGACTTCCTAACAAGCAAAAGGTGCCATACCACGACACCTACATGGAATTTTGAAAAAAAACACGTCTCTATTCCCAATACCTTCCAAGTCTATTGGTCTTCTTGGGCACTTCTCCAAAACAAACATGATAACATCTCAGACCACACAATTGTACCTTGAGAGAGGAGCAATAACTTAAGCATTACAAATCTGGTTATTGCCCTGACCAAATCCAGCTAAATGGAAGTACCCAAAATTATTCCACTACACATGCAGCACCAATATCCAAGAAGGGCCCAATAACTGAACCAAACAAACCACTTCTGACCAGACACCTCCATTGGAAATTAGGTGAAACAAATGGAAATTACACTGTGACATGATAGCAATTTCAACATATTACCAATGTGACCATCATAATTTGAGGTACATGTAACTTCAACGGAACAGAATAACATATACAACTATAATTTAAAAAATCTAGATAAAATCTTCTTGATTATACACAACCAATGAAAAGCAAATGAGAGGTCAACATTAACATGATATGTGTGCAAGTTTAAAACAAAATTGCAAACTTTACCAAAAATCTCATCTTTCTTACAGTAAACAGGAAAATGCAGATTAATTAATTCAGCCAGAAGAGTACACCCCTTTATAATCTTACTTTTGTATAGCTCTACAGATACAAAATGTATTGATTCTTTAGTAATACACATGATAGCTACATATTGAAAAAACAAACAAGGCCTGGATATCCTAAATCTACACAATTTATCATCACACAAAAGCTCTACTAATCTGCTTCAGTCCTGGTTCTTTATCTATAAACCTATGGCACGACTATAGGCATTGACTTTAAGCACAATTTACATATGTTTCTCTAACCATTTGTAAAACAGCTCTTGGAATATTAGCTGAGAAAATAATGCTACTTCTATTATATTGGTCGAATAGTGGGAACGTAAAAAATATGGGCAAAGAGATAGCGAGCTATGGGAAATTTACTAGGTAAGACTTTTGAACATAACAACACAATTATTGTTATGTTCAAATAAAGGCCTCCTCCTCCCCTTCAGCCTTGCCTCTCCATCTCCAAATTGGTGTCTTTACCAATCTTTTGTGTCACTTATTGTAAATAGCAGCAAATATTAAAGTTCCTATAGCCTGGGACCCCATCATCCGGAAATCCAGTCAGTACAGAATTCTTAAAAAAATAGTTTCAAACCCCTGGCTATCAGATATCACATACTACTCTGGTACATAAAAGTAGAGACTGGTGCCAAATTTACCAAAACCAAGTCCCTGTGGTGTCACTGATTTCAAAGACTAAAAAAACACAGTGAACAACATCACGAAAATGAGGTCAGATGACTTCCTAACCAGCAAATGGTGCCATACTACGACACCTACACAGAATTTTGAAAAAAGCAGATATCTTTATTCCCAATACCTTTCAAGGTTATTGGTCTCTGGCATTTCTCCAAAACAAACATGATACCATCTTAGACCACACGATTTTACCGAGAGAGAGAGAGAGAGAGTGGAGCAATAACATAAGCATTACATCTCTCTTTATTGCCCTGACCAAATCCAGCTAAACGGACCTACCCTATGTTATTCTAGTATACATGAAGCACCAATATCCAAGGAGGGCCCAGCAACTGAACCAAACATACCACTTCTGACCAGACATCTCCATTGGAAATTAGATGAACGTAATGGAAATAACATAGTGATATGATAGAAATCTCACCATATCACCAATGTAACTATAATGATTTGAGGTACATCTAACTTCAACGTAACAGAATAACATATAAAATATAGTAAAAGAATCTAGATAAAATCTCCATGATTATACACAACCAATCAAAACCAAATGAAAGGACAACATTAACATGAAATGTGTGCAAATATAAAACAAAATTGAATACTATACAAAAAAATCCCAACTTTTTCACAGGAAAACACAGAATTAATTAAACCAGAAATGTATACCCCTTTACAATCTAGTTTTTTTTTTTTATAGCTCTACATATACAAAATGTATTGATTCTATAGTACAACACATGATAGCTACATATTGGAATACATACAAGGTCTGGATATCCTAAATTTACACAATTTATCATCACACAAAAGCTCTCCCAATCTTCTTCAGTTCTGTTTCTTTATCTAAACCTATGGCACCACTACAGGCATTGGCTTTAAGCACAATATACATTTGAGTCTCCAACCATTTGTAAAACAGATCTTGGAATATTAGGTGAGTAAATAATGCTACTTCTATTATATTTGTCAGATAGTTGGTATGTGAAAATTTGGACAAAAAGATAGCGAGCTATGGGAAACTTACTAGATAAGACTTTTGAACATAACAACACAAGAGTTGTTATGTTCAAATAAAGGCCCCCTCCTCCCCTTCAGCCTTGCCTCTCCATCTCCAAAATTGGTGTCTTTACCAATCCTTTGCGTTACTTATTATTAAAAGCAGCAAACAGCTAAGTTCACATAGCCTAGGACCTCGTCATCCAGGAAACCAGTCAGTCCAGAATTCTTAAAAAGATAATTACAAATCCCTGCCTATCAGATATCACATACTACTCTGGGACAAATAAGTAGAGACTGGTGGCAAATTTACCAAAACCAAGTCCCTATGGAGTCACTGGTTTCAAAGACTAAAATAACATAGTGAAAACCATCATGTAAAATAAACTCATATGACTTCCTAACAAGCAAAAGGTGCCATACCACAACACCTACATGGAATTTTGAAAAAAAAACACGTCTCTATTCCCAATACCTTCCAAGTTTATTGGTCTTCTTGGGCACTTCTCCAAAACAAACATGATAACATCTCAGACCACACAATTGTACCTTGAGAGAGGAGCAATAACTTAAGTACACCTACTCTGAATGGTCCCCAGTTATAAGTGGTGTACCCCAGGGTTCAGTGCTGGGACCACTATTATTCAACTTATTTATTAATGATATAGAGGATGGGATTAATAGCACTATTTCTATTTTTGCAGATGACACCAAGCTATGCAATATAGTTCAGACTATGGAAGATGTTTGTGAATTGCAGGCAGATTTAAACAAACTAAGTGTTTGGGCGTCCACTTGGCAAATGAAGTTTAATGTAGATAAATGTAAAGTTATGCATCTGGGTACGAAAAACCTGCAAGCATCATATGTCCTAGGGGGAGCTACACTGGGGGAGTCAATTGTTGAGAAGGATCTGGGTGTACTTGTAAATCATAAACTAAATTTCAGCATGCAGTGTCAATCAGCTGCTTCAAAGGCCAGCAAAATATTGTCGTGTATCAAAAGAGGCATGGACTCGCGGGACAGGGATGTAATATTACCACTTTACAAAGCATTAGTGAGGCCTCATCTAGAATATGCAGTCCAGTTCTGGGCTCCAGTTCATAGAAAGGATGCCCTGGAGTTGGAAAAAATACAAAGAAGAGCAACGAAGCTAATAAGGGGCATGGAGAATCTAAGTTATGAGGAAAGATTAAAAGAACTAAACCTATTTAGCCTTGAGAAAAGACGACTAAGGGGGGACATGATTAACTTATATAAATATATGAATGGCGAATACAAAAAATATGGTGAAATCCTGTTCCATGTAAAACCCCATCAAAAAACAAGGGGGCACTCCCTCCGTCTGGAGAAAAAAAGGTTCAACCTGCAGAGGCGACAAGCCTTCTTTACTGTGAGAACTGTGAATCTATGGAATAGCCTACCGCAGGAGCTGGTCGCAGCAGGGACAGTAGATGGCTTTAAAAAAGGCTTAGATAATTTCCTAGAACAAAAAAATATTAACTGCTATGTGTAGAAATTTTTTACTTTCCCTTTCCCATCCCACTTCCCCTTTCCCATCCCTTGGTTGAACTTGATGGACATGTGTCTTTTTTCAACCATACAAACTATGTAACTATGTAACATTACAAATCTCGTTTTTGCCCTGACCAAATCCAGCTAAATGGAAGTAACCAAAATTATTCCACTACACATGCAGCACCAATATCCAAGAAGGGCCCAATAACTGAACCAAACTAACCACTTCTGACCAGACACCTCCATTGGAAATTAGGTGAAAAAAATGGAAATTACACTGTGACATGATAGCAATTTCAACATATTACCAATGTGACCATCATAATTTGAGGTACATGTAACTTCAACGGAACAGAATAACATATACAAATATAATTTAAAAAATCTAGATAAAATCTTCTTGATTATACACAACCAATGAAAAGCAAATGAGAGGTCAACATTAACATGATATGTGTGCAAGTTTAAAACAAAATTGAAAACTATACCAAAAATCTCAACTTTCTTACAGTAAACAGGAAAATGCAGATGAATTAATTCAGCCAGAAGAGTATACCCCTTTATAATCTTACTTTTGTATAGCTCTACAGATACAAAATGTATTGATTCTTTAGTAATACACATGATAGCTACATATTGGAAAACAAACAAGGCCTGGATATCCTAAATCTACACAATTTATCATCACACAAAAGCTCTATTAATCTGCTTCAGTCCTGGTTCTTTATCTATAAACCTATGGCACCACTATAGGCATTGGCTTTAAGCACAATTTACATATGTTTCTCTAACCATTTGTAAAACAGCTCTTGGAATATTAGCTGAGAAAATAATGCTACTTCTATTATAATGGTCGAATAGTGGGTACGTAAAAAATATGGGCAAAGAGATAGCGAGCTATGGGAAATTTACTAGGTAAGACTTTTGAACATAACAACACAATTATTGTTATGTTCAAATAAAGGCCTCCTCCTCCCCTTCAGCCTTGCCTCTCCATCTCCAAATTGGTGTCTTTACCAATCTTTTGTGTCACTTATTGTAAATAGCAGCAAATATTAAAGTTCCTATAGCCTGGGACCCCATCATCCGGAAATCCAGTCAGTACAGAATTCTTAAAAAAAATAGTTTCAAACCCCTGGCTATCAGATATCACATACTACTCTGGTACATAAAAGTAGAGACTGGTGCCAAATTTACCAAAACCAAGTCCCTGTGGTGTCACTGATTTCAAAGACTAAAAAAACACAGTGAACATCATCACTAAAATGAGGTCAGATGACTTTCTAACCAGCAAATGGTGCCATACTACGACACCTACACAGAATTTTGAAAAAAGCAGATATCTTTATTCCCAATACCTTTCAAGGTTATTGGTCTCTGGCATTTCTCCAAAACAAACATGATACCATCTTAGACCACACGATTTTACCGAGAGAGAGAGAGAGAGAGTGGAGCAATAACATAAGCATTACATCTCTCTTTATTGCCCTGACCAAATCCAGCTAAACGGACCTACCCTATGTTATTCTAGTACACATGAAGCACCAATATCCAAGGAGGACCCAGCAACTGAACCAAACATACCACTTCTGACCAGACATCTCCATTGGAAATTAGATGAACGTAATGGAAATAACATAGTGATATGATAGAAATCTCACCATATCACCAATGTAACTATAATGATTTGAGGTACATCTAACTTCAACGTAACAGAATAACATATAAAATATAGTAAAAGAATCTAGATAAAATCTCCATGATTATACACAACCAATCAAAACCAAATGAGAGGACAACATTAACATGAAATGTGTGCAAATATAAAACAAAATTGAATACTATACAAAAAAATCCCAACTTTTTCACAGGAAAACACAGAATTAATTAAACCAGAAATGTATACCCCTTTACAATCTAGTTTTTTTTTTTTATAGCTCTACATATACAAAATGTATTGATTCTATAGTACAACACATGATAGCTACATATTGGAATACATACAAGGTCTGGATATCCTAAATTTACACAATTTATCATCACACAAAAGCTCTCCCAATCTTCTTCAGTTCTGTTTCTTTATCTAAACCTATGGCACCACTACAGGCATTGGCTTTAAGCACAATATACATTTGAGTCTCCAACCATTTGTAAAACAGATCTTGGAATATTAGGTGAGTAAATAATGCTACTTCTATTATATTTGTCAGATAGTTGGTATGTGAAAATTTGGACAAAAAGATAGCGAGCTATGGGAAACTTACTAGATAAGACTTTTGAACATAACAACACAAGAGTTGTTATGTTCAAATAAAGGCCCCCTCCTCCCCTTCAGCCTTGCCTCTCCATCTCCAAAATTGGTGTCTTTACCAATCCTTTGCGTTACTTATTATTAAAAGCAGCAAACAGCTAAGTTCACATAGCCTAGGACCTCGTCATCCAGGAAACCAGTCAGTCCAGAATTCTTAAAAAGATAATTACAAATCCCTGCCTATCAGATATCACATACTACTCTGGGACAAATAAGTAGAGACTGGTGGCAAATTTACCAAAACCAAGTCCCTATGGAGTCACTGGTTTCAAAGACTAAAATAACATAGTGAAAACCATCATGTAAAATAAACTCATATGACTTCCTAACAAGCAAAAGGTGCCATACCACGACACCTACATGGAATTTTGAAAAAAAAACACGTCTCTATTCCCAATACCTTCCAAGTTTATTGGTCTTCTTGGGCACTTCTCCAAAACAAACATGATAACATCTCAGACCACACAATTGTACCTTGAGAGAGGAGCAATAACTTAAGCATTACAAATCTCGTTATTGCCCTGACCAAATCCAGCTAAATGGAAGTACCCAAAATTATTCCACTACACATGCAGCACCAATATCCAAGAAGGGCCCAATAACTGAACCAAACAAACCACTTCTGACCAGACACCTCCATTGGAAATTAGGCGAAAAAAATGGAAATTACACTGTGACATGATAGCAATTTCAACATATTACCAATGTGACCATCATAATTTGAGGTACATGTAACTTCAACGGAACAGAATAACATATACAACTATAATTTAAAAAATCTAGATAAAATCTTCTTGATTATACACAACCAATGAAAAGCAAATGAGAGGTCAACATTAACATGATATGTGTGCAAGTTTAAAACAAAATTGCAAACTATACCAAAAATCTCAACTTTCTTACAGTAAACAGGAAAATGCAGATGAATTAATTCAGCCAGAAGAGTACACCCCTTTATAATCTTACTTTTGTATAGCTCTACAGATACAAAATGTATTGATTCTTTAGTAATACACATGATAGCTACATATTGGAAAACAAACAAGGCCTGGATATCCTAAATCTACACAATTTATCATCACACAAAAGCTCTACTAATCTGCTTCAGTCCTGGTTCTTTATTATAAATCTATGGCACCACTATAGGCATTGGCTTTAAACACAATTTACATATGTTTCTCTAACCATTTGTAAAACAGCTCTTGGAATATTAGCTGAGAAAATAATGCTATTTCTATTATATTGGTCGAATAGTGGGTACGTAAAAAATATGGGCAAAGAGATAGCGAGCTATGGGAAATTTACTAGGTAAGACTTTTGAACATAACAACACAATTATTGTTATGTTCAAATAAAGGCCTCCTCCTCCCCTTCAGCCTTGCCTCTCCATCTCCAAATTGGTGTCTTTACCAATCTATTGTGTCACTTATTGTAAATAGCAGCAAATATTAAAGTTCCTATAGCCTAGGACCCCATCATCCGGAAATCAAGTCAGTACAGAATTCTTAAAAAAATAGTTTCAAACCCTTGGCTATCAGATATCACATACTACTCTGGTACATAAAACTAGAGACTGGTGACAAATTTACCAAAACCAAGTCCCTGTGGTGTCACTGGTTTCAAAGACTAAAAAAACACAGTGAACAACATCACTAAAATGAGGTCAGATGACTTTCTAACCAGCAAATGGTGCCATACTACGACACCTACACAGAATTTTGAAAAAAGCAGATATCTTTATTCCCAATACCTTTCAAGGTTATTGGTCTCTGGCATTTCTCCAAAACAAACATGATACCATCTTAGACCACACAATTTTACAGAGAGAGAGAGAGAAAGTGGAGCAATAACATAAGCATTACATCTCTCTTTATTGCCCTGACCAAATCCAGCAAAAGGGACCTACCCTAAGTTATTCTAGTACACATGAAGCACCAATATCCAAGGAGGGCCCAGCAACTGAACCAAACATACCACTTCTGACATGACATCTCCATTGGAAATTAGATGAACGTAATGGAAATGACACAGTGATATGATGGAAATCTCACCATATCACCAATGTAACTATAATGATTTGAGGTACATCTAACTTCAACGTAACAGAATAACATATAAAATATAGTAAAATAATCTAGATAAAATCTCCATGATTATACACAACCAATCAAAACCAAATGAGAGGACAACATTAACATGAAATGTGTGCAAATATAAAACAAAATTGAAAACTATACAAAAAAATCCCAACTTTTTCACAGGAAAACACAGAATTAATTAAACCAGAAGTGTATACCCCTTTACAATCTAGATTTTTTTTTTATAGCTCTACATATACAAAATGTATTGATTCTATAATACAACACATGATAGCTACATATTGGAATACATACAAGGTATGGATATCCTAAATTTACAAAATTTATCATTACACAAAAGCTCTCCCAATCTTCTTCAGTTCTGGTTCTTTATCTAAACTTATGGCACCACTACAGGCATTGGCTTTAAGCACAATATACATTTGAGTCTCCAACCATTTGTAAAATAGATCTTGTAATATTAGGTGAGTAAATAATGCTACTTCTATTATATTTGTCAGATAGTTGGTATGTGAAAATTTGGACAAAAAGATAGCGAGCTATGGGAAACTTACTAGATAAGACTTTTGAACATAACAACACAAGAGTTGTTATGTTCAAATAAAGGCCCCCTCCTCCCCTTCAGCCTTGCCTCTCCATCTCCAAAATTGGTGTCTTTACCAATCCTTTGTGTTACTTATTATTAAAAGCAGCAAACAGCTAAGTTCCCATAGCCTAGGACCTCGTCATCAAGAAAACCAGTCAGTCCAGAATTCTTAAAAAGATAATTTCAAATCCCTGCCTATCAGATATCACATACTACTCTGGGACAAATAAGTAGAGACTGGTGGCAAATTGACCAAAACCAAGTCCCTATGGAGTCACTGGTTTCAAAGACTAAAATAACATAGTGAAAACCATCATGTAAAATAAACTCATATGACTTCCTAACAAGCAAAAGGTGCCATACCACAACACCTACATGGAATTTTGAAAAAAAAAAAACACGTCTCTATTCCCAATACCTTCCAAGTTTATTGGTCTTGGGCACTTTTCCAAAACAAACATGATAACATCTCAGACCACACAATTGTACTTTGAGAGAGGAGCAATAACTTAAGCATTACAAATCTCGTTATTGCCCTGACCAAATCCAGCTAAATGGAAGTACCCAAGATTATTCCACTACACATGCAGCACCAATATCCAAGAAGGGCCCAATAACTGAACCAAATAAACCACTTCTGACCAGACACCTCCATTGGAAATTAGGTGAAAAAAATGGAAATTACACTGTGACATGATAGCAATTTCAACATATTACCAATGTGACCATCATAATTTGAGGTACATGTAACTTCAACGGAACAGAATAACATATACAAATATAATTTAAAAAAATCTAGATAAAATCTTCTTGATTATACACTACCAATGAAAAGCAAATGAGAGGTCAACATTAACATGATATGTGTGCAAGTTTAAAACAAAATTGCAAACTATACCAAAAATCTCAACTTTCTTACAGTAAACAGGAAAATGCAGATGAATTAATTCAGCCAGAAGAGTACACCCCTTTATAATCTTACTTTTGTATAGCTCTACAGATACAAAATGTATTGATTCTTTAGTAATACACATGATAGCTACATATTGGAAAACAAACAAGGCCTGGATATCCTAAATCTACACAATTTATCATCACACAAAAGCTCTATTAATCTGCTTCAGTCCTGGTTCTTTATCTATAAACCTATGGCACCACTATAGGCATTGGCTTTAAGCACAATTTACATATGTTTCTCTAACCATTTGTAAAACAGCTCTTGGAATATTAGCTGAGAAAATAATGCTACTTCTATTATATTGGTCGAATAGTGGGTACGTAAAAAATATGGGCAAAGAGATAGCGAGCTATAGGAAATTTACTAGGTAAGACTTTTGAACATAACAACACAATTATTGTTATGTTGAAATAAAGGCCTCCTCCTCCCCTTCAGCCTTGCCTCTCCATCTCCAAATTGGGGTCTTTACCAATCTTTTGTGTCACTTATTGTAAATAGCAGCAAATATTAAAGTTCCTATAGCCTAGGACCACATCATCCGGAAATCCAGTCAGTACAGAATTCTTAAAAAAATAGTTTCAAACCCCTGGCTATCAGATATCACATACTACTCTGGTACATAAAAGTAGAGACTGGTGACAAATTTACCAAAACCAAGTCCCTGTGGTGTCCCTCTTTTCAAAGACTAAAAAAACACAGTGAACAACATCACTAAAATGAGGTCAGATGACTTTCTAACCAGCAAATGGTGCCATACTACGACACCTACACAGAATTTTGAAAAAAGCAGATATCTTTATTCCCAATACCTTTCAAGGTTATTGGTCTCTGGCATTTCTCCAAAACAAACATGATACCATCTTAGACCACACAATTTTACAGAGAGAGAGAGAGAGTGGAGCAATAACATAAGCATTACATCTCTCTTTATTGCCCTGACCAAATCCAGCAAAAGGGACCTACCCTAAGTTATTCTAGTACACATGAAGCACCAATATCCAAGGAGGGCCCAGCAACTGAACCAAAAATACCACTTCTGACCAGACATCTCCATTGGAAATTAGATGAACGTAATGGAAATAACACAGTGATATGATAGAAATCTCACCATATCACCAATGTAACTATAATGATTTGAGGTACATCTAACTTCAACGTAACAGAATAACATATAAAATATAGTAAAAGAATCTAGATAAAATCTCCATGATTATACACAACCAATCAAAACCAAATGAGAGGACAACATTAACATGAAATGTGTGCAAGTATAAAACAAAATTGAAAACTATACAAAAAAATCCCAACTTTTTCACAGGAAAACACAGAATTAATTAACCCAGAAGTGTATACCCCTTTACAATCTAGATTTTTTTTTTATAGCTCTACAGATACAAAATGTATTGATTCTATAGTACAACACATGATAGCTACATATTGGAATACATACAAGGTCTGGATATCCTAAATGTACACAATTTATCATCACACAAAAGCTCTCCCAATCTTCTTCAGTTCTAGTTCTTTATCTAAACCTATGGCACCACTACAGGCATTGGCTTTAAGCACAATATACATTTGAGTCTCCAACCATTTGTAAAACAGATCTTGGAATATTAGGTGAGTAAATAATGCTACTTCTATTATATTTGTCAGATAGTTGGTATGTGAAAATTTGGACAAAAAGATAGCGAGCTATGGGAAACTTACTAGATAAGACTTTTGAACATAACAACACAAGAGTTGTTATGTTCAAATAAAGGCCTCCTCCTCCCCTTCAGCCTTGCCTCTCCATCTCCAAAATTGGTGTCTTTACCAATCCTTTGTGTTACTTATTATTAAAAGCAGCAAACAGTTAAGTTCCCATAGCCTAGGACCTCGTCATCCAGGAAACCAGTCAGTCCAGAGTTCTTAAAAAGATAATTTCAAATCCCTGCCTATCAGATATCACATACTACTCTGGGACAAATAAGTAGAGACTGGTGGCAAATTTACCAAAACCAAGTCCCTATGGAGTCACTGGTTTCAAAGACTAAAATATCATAGTGAAAACCATCATGTAAAATAAACTCATATGACTTCCCAACAAGCAAAAGGTGCCATACCACGACACCCACATGGAATTTTGAAAAAAAACACGTCTCTATTCCCAATACCTTTCAAGTTTATTGGTCTTCTTGGGCACTTCTCCAAAACAAACATGATAACATCTCAGACCACACAATTGTACCTTGAGAGAGGAGCAATAACTTAAGCATTACAAATCTCGTTATTGCCCTGACCAAATCCAGCTAAATGGAAGTACCCAAAATTATTCCACTACACATGCAGCACCAATATCCAAGAAGGGCCCAATAACTGAACCAAACAAACCACTTCTGACCAGACACCTCCATTGGAAATTAGGCGAAAAAAATGGAAATTACACTGTGACATGATAGCAATTTCAACATATTACCAATGTGACCATCATAATTTGAGGTACATGTAACTTCAACGGAACAGAATAACATATACAAATATAATTTAAAAAATCTAGATAAAATCTTCTTGATTATACACTACCAATGAAAAGCAAATGAGAGGTCAACATTAACATGATATGTGTGCAAGTTTAAAACAAAATTGCAAACTATACCAAAAATCTCAACTTTCTTACAGTAAACAGGAAAATGCAGATGAATTAATTCAGCCAGAAGAGTACACCCCTTTATAATCTTACTTTTGTATAGCTCTACAGATACAAAATGTATTGATTCTTTAGTAATACACATGATAGCTACATATTGGAAAACAAACAAGGCCTGGATATCCTAAATCTACACAATTTATCATCACACAAAAGCTCTACTAATCTGCTTCAGTCCTGGTTCTTTATTATAAATCTATGGCACCACTATAGGCATTGGCTTTAAACACAATTTACATATGTTTCTCTAACCATTTGTAAAACAGCTCTTGGAATATTAGCTGAGAAAATAATGCTATTTCTATTATATTGGTCGAATAGTGGGTACGTAAAAAATATGGGCAAAGAGATAGCGAGCTATGGGAAATTTACTAGGTAAGACTTTTGAACATAACAACACAATTATTGTTATGTTCAAATAAAGGCCTCCTCCTCCCCTTCAGCCTTGCCTCTCCATCTCCAAATTGGTGTCTTTACCAATCTATTGTGTCACTTATTGTAAATAGCAGCAAATATTAAAGTTCCTATAGCCTAGGACCCCATCATCCGGAAATCAAGTCAGTACAGAATTCTTAAAAAAATAGTTTCAAACCCTTGGCTATCAGATATCACATACTACTCTGGTAGATAAAACTAGAGACTGGTGACAAATTTACCAAAACCAAGTCCCTGTGGTGTCACTGGTTTCAAAGACTAAAAAAACACAGTGAACAACATCACTAAAATGAGGTCAGATGACTTTCTAACCAGCAAATGGTGCCATACTACGACACCTACACAGAATTTTGAAAAAAGCAGATATCTTTATTCCCAATACCTTTCAAGGTTATTGGTCTCTGGCATTTCTCCAAAACAAACATGATACCATCTTAGACCACACAATTTTACAGAGAGAGAGAGAGAAAGTGGAGCAATAACATAAGCATTACATCTCTCTTTATTGCCCTGACCAAATCCAGCAAAAGGGACCTACCCTAAGTTATTCTAGTACACATGAAGCACCAATATCCAAGGAGGGCCCAGCAACTGAACCAAACATACCACTTCTGACATGACATCTCCATTGGAAATTAGATGAACGTAATGGAAATGACACAGTGATATGATGGAAATCTCACCATATCACCAATGTAACTATAATGATTTGAGGTACATCTAACTTCAACGTAACAGAATAACATATAAAATATAGTAAAATAATCTAGATAAAATCTCCATGATTATACACAACCAATCAAAACCAAATGAGAGGACAACATTAACATGAAATGTGTGCAAATATAAAACAAAATTGAAAACTATACAAAAAAATCCCAACTTTTTCACAGGAAAACACAGAATTAATTAAACCAGAAGTGTATACCCCTTTACAATCTAGATTTTTTTTTTATAGCTCTACATATACAAAATGTATTGATTCTATAATACAACACATGATAGCTACATATTGGAATACATACAAGGTATGGATATCCTAAATTTACAAAATTTATCATCACACAAAAGCTCTCCCAATCTTCTTCAGTTCTGGTTCTTTATCTAAACTTATGGCACCACTACAGGCATTGGCTTTAAGCACAATATACATTTGAGTCTCCAACCATTTGTAAAATAGATCTTGTAATATTAGGTGAGTAAATAATGCTACTTCTATTATATTTGTCAGATAGTTGGTATGTGAAAATTTGGACAAAAAGATAGCGAGCTATGGGAAACTTACTAGATAAGACTTTTGAACATAACAACACAAGAGTTGTTATGTTCAAATAAAGGCCCCCTCCTCCCCTTCAGCCTTGCCTCTCCATCTCCAAAATTGGTGTCTTTACCAATCCTTTGTGTTACTTATTATTAAAAGCAGCAAACAGCTAAGTTCCCATAGCCTAGGACCTCGTCATCAAGAAAACCAGTCAGTCCAGAATTCTTAAAAAGATAATTTCAAATCCCTGCCTATCAGATATCACATACTACTCTGGGACAAATAAGTAGAGACTGGTGGCAAATTGACCAAAACCAAGTCCCTATGGAGTCACTGGTTTCAAAGACTAAAATAACATAGTGAAAACCATCATGTAAAATAAACTCATATGACTTCCTAACAAGCAAAAGGTGCCATACCACAACACCTACATGGAATTTTGAAAAAAAAAAACACGTCTCTATTCCCAATACCTTCCAAGTTTATTGGTCTTGGGCACTTTTCCAAAACAAACATGATAACATCTCAGACCACACAATTGTACTTTGAGAGAGGAGCAATAACTTAAGCATTACAAATCTCGTTATTGCCCTGACCAAATCCAGCTAAATGGAAGTACCCAAGATTATTCCACTACACATGCAGCACCAATATCCAAGAAGGGCCCAATAACTGAACCAAATAAACCACTTCTGACCAGACACCTCCATTGGAAATTAGGTGAAAAAAATGGAAATTACACTGTGACATGATAGCAATTTCAACATATTACCAATGTGACCATCATAATTTGAGGTACATGTAACTTCAACGGAACAGAATAACATATACAAATATAATTTAAAAAATCTAGATAAAATCTTCTTGATTATACACTACCAATGAAAAGCAAATGAGAGGTCAACATTAACATGATATGTGTGCAAGTTTAAAACAAAATTGCAAACTATACCAAAAATCTCAACTTTCTTACAGTAAACAGGAAAATGCAGATGAATTAATTCAGCCAGAAGAGTACACCCCTTTATAATCTTACTTTTGTATAGCTCTACAGATACAAAATGTATTGATTCTTTAGTAATACACATGATAGCTACATATTGGAAAACAAACAAGGCCTGGATATCCTAAATCTACACAATTTATCATCACACAAAAGCTCTACTAATCTGCTTCAGTCCTGGTTCTTTATCTATAAACCTATGGCACCACTAAAGGCATTGGCTTTAAACACAATTTACATATGTTTCTCTAACCATTTGTAAAACAGCTCTTGGAATATTAGCTGAGAAAATAATGCTACTTCTATTATATTGGTCGAATAGTGGGTACGTAAAAAATATAGGCAAAGAGATAGCGAGCTATGGGAAATTTACTAGGTAAGACTTTTGAACATAACAACACAATTATTGTTATGTTCAAATAAAGGCCTCCTCCTCCCCTTCAGCCTTGCCTCTCCATCTCCAAATTGGTGTCTTTACCAATCTATTGTGTCACTTATTGTAAATAGCAGCAAATATTAAAGTTCCTATAGCCTAGGACCCCATCATCCGGAAATCAAGTCAGTACAGAATTCTTAAAAAAATAGTTTCAAACCCTTGGCTATCAGATATCACATACTACTCTGGTACATAAAACTAGAGACTGGTGACAAATTTACCAAAACCAAGTCCCTGTGGTGTCACTGGTTTCAAAGACTAAAAAAACACAGTGAACAACATCACTAAAATGAGGTCAGATGACTTTCTAACCAGCAAATGGTGCCATACTACGACACCTACACAGAATTTTGAAAAAAGCAGATATCTTTATTCCCAATACCTTTCAAGGTTATTGGTCTCTGGCATTTCTCCAAAACAAACATGATACCATCTTAGACCACACAATTTTACCGAGAGAGAGAGAGAAAGTGGAGCAATAACATAAGCATTACATCTCTCTTTATTGCCCTGACCAAATCCAGCAAAAGGGACCTACCCTAAATTATTCTACTACACATGAAGCACCAATGTCCAAGGAGGGCCCAGCAACTGAACCAAACATACCACTTCTGACCAGACATCTCCATTGGAAATTAGATGAACGTAATGGAAATAAGACAGTGATATGATAGAAATTGCACCATATCACCAATGTAACTATAATGATTTGAGGTACATCTAACTTCAACGTAACAGAATAACATATAAAATATAGTAAAATAATCTAGATAAAATCTCCATGATTATACACAACCAATCAAAACCAAATGAGAGGACAACATTAACATGAAATGTGTGCAAGTATAAAACAAAATTGAAAACTATACAAAAAAATCGCAACTTTTTCACAGGAAAACACAGAATTAATTAACCCAGAAGTGTATACCCCTTTACAATCTAGATTTTTTTTTTTATAGCTCTACAGATACAAAATGTATTGATTCTATAGTACAACACATGATAGCTACACATTGGAATACATACAAGGTCTGGATATCCTAAATTTACACAATTTATTATCACACAAAAGCTCTCCCAATCTTCTTCAGTTCTGGTTCTTTATCTAAACCTATGGCACCACTACAGGCATTGGCTTTAAGCACAATATACATTTGAGTCTCCAACCATTTGTAAAACATATCTTGGAATATTAGGTGAGTAAATAATGCTACTTCTATTATATTTGTCAGATAGTTGGTATGTGAAAATTTGGACAAAAAGATAGCGAGCTATGGGAAACTTACTAGATAAGACTTTTGAACATAACAACACAAGAGTTGTTATGTTCAAATAAAGGCCCCCTTCTCCCCTTCAGCCTTGCCTCTCCATCTCCAAAATTGGTGTTTTTACCAATCCTTTGTGTTACTTATTATTAAAAGCAGCAAACAGTAAAGTTCCCATAGCCTAGGACCTCATCATCCAGGAAACCAGTCAGTCCAGAATTCTTAAAAAAATAGTTTCAAATCCCTGCCTATCAGATATCACATACTACTCTGGGACAAATAAGTAGAGACTGGTGGCAAATTTACCAAAACCAAGTCCCTATGGAGTCACTGGTTTCAAAGACTAAAATAACATAGTGAAAACCATCATGTAAAATAAACTCATATGACTTCCTAACAAGCAAAAGGTGCCATACCACGACACCTACATGGAATTTTGAAAAAAAACACGTCTCTATTCCCAATACCTTCCAAGTTTATTGGTCTTGGGCACTTCTCCAAAACAAACATGATAACATCTCAGACCACACAATTGTACCTTGAGAGAGGAGCAATAACTTAAGCATTACAAATCTGGTTATTGCCCTGACCAAATCCAGCTAAATGGAAGTACCCAAAATTATTCCACTACACATGCAGCACCAATATCCAAGAAGGGCCCAATAACTGAACCAAACAAACCACTTCTGACCAGACACCTCCATTGGAAATTAGGTGAAAAAAATGGAAATTACACTGTGTCATGATAGCAATTTCAACATATTATCAATGTGACCATCATAATTTGAGGTACATGTAACTTCAATGGAACAGAATAACATATACAAATATAATTTAAAAAATCTAGATAAAATCTTCTTGATTATACACAACCTATGAAAAGCAAATGAGAGGTCAGCATTAACATGATATGTGTGCAAGTTTAAAACAAAATTGAAAACTATACCAAAAATCTCAACTTTCTTACAGTAAACAGGAAAATGCAGATGAATTAATTCAGCCAGAAGAGTACACCCCTTTATAATCTTACTTTTGTATAGCTCTACAGATACAAAATGTATTGATTCTTTAGTAATACACATGATAGCTACATATTGGAATATTAGCTGAGAAAATAATGCTACTTCTATTATATTGGTCGAATAGTGGGTACGTAAAAAATATGGGCAAAGAGATAGCGAGCTATGGGAAATTTACTAGGTAAGACTTTTGAACATAACACAATTATTGTTATGTTCAAATAAAGGCCTCCTCCTCCCCTTCAGCCTTGCCTCTCCATCTCCAAATTGGTGTCTTTACCAATCTATTGTGTCACTTATTGTAAATAGCAGCAAATATGAAAGTTCCTATAGCCTAGGACCCCATCATCCGGAAATCCAGTCAGTACAGAATTCTTAAAAAAATAGTTTCAAACCCCTGGCTATCAGATATCACATACTACTCTGGTACATAAAAGTAGAGACTGGTGACAAATTTACCAAAACCAAGTCCCTGTGGTGTCATTGGTTTCAAAGACTAAAAAAACACAGTGAGCAACATCACTAAAATGAGGTCAGATGACTTTCTAACCAGCAAATGGTGCCATACTACGACACCTACACAGAATTTTGAAAAAAGCAGATATCTTTATTCCCAATACCTTTCAAGGTTATTGGTCTCTGGCATTTCTCCAAAACAAACATGATACCATCTTAGACCACACAATTTTACCGAGAGAGAGAGAGAGAGAGAGAGAGAGAGAGAGAGAGAGAGAGAGAGAGAGAGAGAGAGAGAGAGAGAGAGAGAGAGAGAGAGTGGAGCAATAACATAAGCATTACATCTCTCTTTATTGCCCTGACCAAATCCAGCAAAAGGGACCTACCCTAAATTATTCTAGTACACATGAAGCACCAATATCCAAGGAGGGCCCAGCAACTGAACCAAAAATACCACTTCTGACCAGACATCTCCATTGGAAATTAGATGAACGTAATGGAAATAACACAGTGATATGATAGAAATCTCACCATATCACCAATGTAACTATAATGATTTGAGGTACATCTAACTTCAACGTAACAGAATAACATATAAAATATAGTAAAAGAATCTAGATAAAATCTCCATGATTATACACAACCAATCAAAACCAAATGAGAGGACAACATTAACATGAAATGTGTGCAAGTATAAAACAAAATTGAAAACTATACCAAAAAATCCCAACTTTTTCACAGGAAAACACAGAATTAATTAACCCAGAAGTGTATACCCCTTTACAATCTAGATTTTTTTTTTTATAGCTCTACAGATACAAGATGTATTGATTCTATAGTACAACACATGATAGCTACATATTGGAATACATACAAGGTCTGGATATCCTAAATGTACACAATTTATTATCACACAAAAGCTCTCCCAATCTTCTTCAGTTCTGGTTCTTTATCTAAACCTATGGCACCACTACAGGCATTGGCTTTAAGCACAATATACATTTGAGTCTCCAACCATTTGTAAAACAGATCTTGGAATATTAGGTGAGTAAATAATGCTACTTCTATTATATTTGTCAGAAGTTGGTATGTGAAAATTTGGACAAAAAGATAGCGAGCTATGGTAAACTTACTAGATAAGACTTTTAAACATAGCAACACAAGAGTTGTTATGTTCAAATAAAGGCCTCCTCCTCCCCTTCAGCCTTGCCTCTCCATCTCCAAAATTGGTGTCTTTACCAATCCTTTGCGCTACTTATTATTAAAACCAGCAAACAGTAAAGTTCCCATAGCCTACGACCTCGTCATCCAGAAAACCAGTCAGTTCAGAATTATTTTAAAGATAATTTCAAATCCCTGCCTATCGGATATCACATACTACTCTGGGACAAATAAGTAGAGACTGGTGGCAAATTTACCAAAACCAAGTCCCTATGGAGTCACTGGTTTCAAAGACTAAAATAACATAGTGAAAACCATTATGTAAAATAAACTCATATGACTTCCTAACAAGCAAAAGGTGCCATACCACGACACCTACATGGAATTTTGAAAAAATTCACGTCTCTGTTCCCAATACCTTCCAAGTTTATTGGTCTTGGGCACTTCTCCAAAACAAACATGATAACATCTCAGACCACACAATTGTACCTTGAGAGAGGAGCAATAACTTAAGCATTACAAATCTCGTTATTGCCCTGACCAAATCCAGCTAAATGGAAGTACCCAAAATTATTCCACTACACATGCAGCACCAATATCCAAGAAGGGCCCAATAACTGAACCAAACAAAACCACTTCTGACCAGACACCTCCATTGGAAATTAGGTGAAAAAAATGGAAATTACACTGTGACATGATAGCAATTTCAACATATTACCAATGTTACCATCATAATTTGAGGTACATGTAACTTCAACGGAACGGAATAACATATACAAATATAATTTAAAAAATCTAGATAAAATCTTCTTGATTATACACAACCGATGAAAAACAAATGAGAGGTCAACATTAACATGATATGTGTGCAAGTTTAAAACAAAATTGAAAACTATACCAAAAATCTCAACTTTCTTACAGTAAACAGGAAAATGCAGATGAATTAATTCAGCCAGAAGAGTACACCCCTTTATATGCTTACTTTTGTATAGCTCTACAGATACAAAATGTATTGATTCTTTAGTAATACACATGATAGCTACATATTGGAAAACAAACAAGGCCTGGATATCCTAAATCTACACAATTTATCATCACACAGAAGCTCTACTAATCTGCTTCAGTCCTGGTTCTTTATCTATAAACCTATGGCACCACTATAGGCATTGGCTTTAAGCACAATTTACATATGTTTCTCTGACCATTTGTAAAACAGCTCTTGGAATATTAGCTGAGAAAGTAATGCTACTTCTATTATATTGGTCGAATAGTGGGTACATAAAAAATATGGGCAAAGAGATAGGGAGCTATGGGAAATTTACTAGGTAAGACTTTTGAACATAACACAATTATTGTTATGTTCAAATAAAGGCCTCCTCCTCCCCGTCAGCCTTGCCTCTCCATCTCCAAATTGGTGTCTTTACCAATCTTTTGTGTCACTTATTGTAAATAGCAGCAAATATTAAAGTTCCTATAGCCTAGGACCCCATCATCCGGAAATCCAGTCAGTACAGAATTCTTAAAAAAATAGTTTCAAACCCCTGGCTATCAGATATCACATACTACTCTGGTACATAAAAGTAGAGACTGGTGACAAATTTACCAAAACCAAGTCCCTGTGGAATCACTGGTTTCAAAGACTAAAAAACACAGTGAACAACATCACTAAAATGAGGTCAGATGACTTTCTAACCAGCAAATGGTGCCATACTACGACACCTACACAGAATTTTGAAAAAAGCAGATATCTTTATTCCCAATACCTTTCAAGGTTATTGGTCTCTGGCATTTCTCCAAAACAAACATGATACCATCTTAGACCACACAATTTTACAGAGAGAGAGAGTGGAGCAATAACATAAGCATCACATCTCTCTTTATTGCACTGACCAAATCCAGCAAAAGGGACCTACCCTAAGTTATTCTAGTACACATGAAGCACCAATATCCAAGGAGGGCCCAGCAACTGAACCAAAAAAAACCACTTCTGTCCAGACACCTCCATTGGAAATTAGGTGAAAAAAATGGAAATTACACTGTGACATGATAGCAATTTCAACATATTACCAATGTTACCATCATAATTTGAGGTACATGTAACTTCAACGGAACGGAATAACATATACAAATATAATTTAAAAAAATCTAGATAAAATCTTCTTGATTATACACAACCAATGAAAAACAAATGAGAGGTCAACATTAACATGATATGTGTGCAAGTTTAAAACAAAATTGAAAACTATACAAAAATCTCAACTTTCTTACAGTAAACAGGAAAATGCAGATGAATTAATTCAGCCAGAAGAGTACACCCCTTTATATGCTTACTTTTGTATAGCTCTACAGATACAAAATGTATTGATTCTTTAATAATACACATGATAGCTACATATTGGAAAACAAACAAGGCCTGGATATCCTAAATCTACACAATTTATCATCACACAAAAGCTCTGCTAATCTGCTTCAGTCCTGGTTCTTTATCTATAAACCTATGGCACCACTATAGGCATTGGCTTTAAGCACAATTTACATATGTGTCTCTAACCATTTGTACAACAGCTCTTGGAATATTAGCTGAAAAAATAACGCTACTTCTATTATATTGGTCAGATAGTGGGTACGTAAAACATATGGGCAAAGAGATAGCGAGCTATGGGAAATTTACTAAATAAGACGTTTGAACATAACAACACATTTATTGTTATGTTAAAATAAAGCCCTCCTCCTCCCCTTCAGCCTTGCCTCTCCATCTCCAAATTGGTGTCTTTACCAATCTTTTGTGTCACTTATTGTAAATAGCAGCAAATATTAAAGTTCCTATAGCCTAGGACCACATCATCTGGAAATCCAGTCAGTACAGAATTCTTAAAAAAATAGTTTCAAACCCCTGGCTATCAGATATCACATAGTACTCTGGTACATAGAAGTAGAGACTGGTGAAAAATTTACCAAAACCAAGTCCCTGTGGTGTCACTGGTTTCAAAGACTAAAAAAACACAGTGAACAACATCACTAAAATTAAGTCAGATGACTTCCTAACCAGCAAATGGTGCCATACTACGACACCTACACAGAATTTTGAAAAAAGCAGATATCTTTATTCCCAATACCTTTCAAGGTTATTGGTCTCTGGCATTTCTCCAAAACAAATATCATACCATCTTAGACCACACAATTTTACCGGGAGAGAGAGAGAGAGAGAGAGAGAGAGAGAGAGAGCGGAGCAATAACATAAGCATTACATCTTTCTTTATTGCCTGACCAAATCCAGCAAAAGGGACCTACCCTAAATTATTCTACTACACATGAAGCAACAATATCCAAGGAGGGCCCAGGGACTGAACCAAACAAACCACTTCTGACCAGACATCTTCATTGAAATTAGATGAACGTAATGGAAATGACAAAGTGACATGATAGCAATCTCACCATATCACTAATGTAACTATAATGATTTGAGGTACATCTAACTTCAACGTAACAGAATAACATATAAATATAGTAAAATAATCTAGATAAAATCGCCATGATTTTACACAACCAATCAAAACCAAATGAGAGGACAACATTAACATGAAACGTGTGCAAGTATAAATCCTAAATTTACACAATTTATCATCACACAAAATCTCTCCCAATCTTCTTCAGTTCTGGTTCTTTATCTAAACCTATGGCACCACTACAGGCATTGGCTTTAAGCACAATATACATTTGAGTCTCCAACCATTTGTAAAACAGATCTTGGATTATTAGGTGAGTAAATAATGCTACTTCTATTATATTTGTCAGAAGTTGGTATGTGAAAATTTGGACAAAAAGATAGCGAGCTATGGGAAACTTACTAGATAAGACTTTTAAACATAGCAACACAAGAGTTGTTATGTTCAAATAAAGGCCTCCTCCTCCCCTTCAGCCTTGCCTCTCCATCTCCAAAATTGGTGTCTTTACCAATCCTTTGCGCTACTTATTATTAAAACCAGCAAACAGTAAAGTTCCCATAGCCTAGGACCTCGTCATCCAGAAAACCAGTCAGTCCAGAATTCTTTTAAAGATAATTTCAAATCCCTGCCTATCGGATATCACATACTACTATGGGACAAATAAGTAGAGACTGGTGGCAAATTTACCAAAACCAAGTCCCTATGGAGTCACTGGTTTCAAAGACTAAAGTAACATAGTGAAAACCATCATGTAAAATAAACTCATATGACTTCCTAACAAGCAAAAGGTGCCATACCACGACACCTACATGGAATTTTGAAAAAATACACGTCTCTGTTCCCAATACCTTCCAAGTTTATTGGTCTTGGGCACTTCTCCAAAACAAACATTATAACATCTCAGACCACACAATTGTACCTTGAGAGAGGAGCAATAACTTAAGCATTACAAATCTCGTTATTGCCCTGACCAAATCCAGCTAAATGGAAGTACCCAAAATTATTCCACTACACATGCAGCACCAATATCCAAGAAGGGCCCAATAACATGATATGTTACATGATAGCAATCTCACCATATCACTAATGTAACTATAATGATTTGAGGTACATCTAACTTCAACGTAACAGAATAACATATAAATATAGTAAAATAATCTAGATAAAATCGCCATGATTATACACAACCAATCAAAACCAAATGAGAGGACAACATTAACATGAAACGTGTGCAAGTATAAAACAAAATTGAAAACTATACCAAAAAAATCCAAACTTTTTCACAGAAAACCGGAAAACACAGAATTAATTCACCCAGAAGTGTATACCCCTTTACAATCTAACTTTTTTTTGTAGCTCTACAGATACAAAATGTATTGATTCTATAGTACAACACATGATAGCTACACATTGGAATACATGCAAGCTCTGGATATCCTAAATCTACACAATTTATAATCACACAAAAGCTCTCCCAATCTGATTCAGTTCTGGTTCTTTATCTAAACCTATGGCACCACTGCAGGCATTGGCTTTAAGAACAATATACATATGAGTCTCCAACCATTTGTAAAATAGCTCTTGGAATTTTAGGTGTGTAAATAATGGTACATCTTTTATATTTGTCAGATAGTTGGTACGTTAAGAATTTGGACAAAAAGATAGCGAGCTATGGGAACCTTACTAGATAAGACTTTTGAACATAACAACACTAGAGTTCTTATGTTCAAATAAAGGCCTCCTCCTCCCCTTCAGCCTTGCCTCTCCATCTCCAAAATTGGTGTCTTTACCAATCCTTTGCGTTACTTATTATTAAAAGCAGAAAACAGTAAAGTTCCCATAGCCTAGGACCTCATCATCCAGGTAACCAGTCAGTCCAGAATTCTTAAAAAAATAGTTTCAAATCCCTGCCTATCAGATATCACATACTACTCTGGGGCAAATAAGTAGAGACTGGTGGCAAATTTACCAAAACCAAGTCCCTATGGAGTCACTGGTTTCAAAGACTAAAATAACATAGTGAACACAATCATGTAAAATAAACTCATATGACTTCCTAACAAGCAAATGGTGCCATACCACGACACCTACATGGAATTTTCAAAAAAACACGTCTCTATTTCCAATACCTTCCAAGTTTATTGGTTTCGGGCATTTCTCCAAAACAAACATGATACCATCTCAGACCACACAATTGTACCTTGAGAGAGGAGCAATAACTTAAAGAGGCTCTGTCACCAGATTTTGCAACCCCTATCTGCTATTGCAGCAGATAGGCGCTGCAATGCAGATTACAGCAACGTTTTTATTTTTAAAAAACGAGCATTTTTGGCCAAGTTATGACCATTTTCGTATTTATGCAAATGAGGCTTGCAAAAGTACAACTGGGCGTGTTGAAAAGTAAAAGTACAACTGGGCGTGTATTATGTGCGTACATCGGGGCGTGTTTACTACTTTTACTAGCTGGGCGTTGTGTATAGAAGTATCATCCACTTCTCTTCACAACGCCCAGCTTCTGGCAGTGCAGACACAGCCGTGTTCTCCAGAGATCACGCTGTGTCGTCACTCACAGGTCCTGCATCGTGTCAGACGAGCGAGGACACATCAGCACCAGAGGCTACAGATGATTCTGCAGCAGCATCGGCGTTTGCAGGTAAGTCGATGTAGCTACTTACCTGCAAATGCTGATGCTGCTGCAGAATCAACTGTAGCCTCTGGTGCCGACACGATGCAGGACCTGTGAGTGACGTCACAGATCTGCACTGCCAGAAGCTGGGCGTTCTGAAGAGAAGTGGATGATACTTCTCATCAGAACGCCCAGCTAGTAAAAGTAGTAAACACGCCCCGATGTACGCACATAATACACGCCCAGTTGGACTTTTACTTTTCAACACGCCCAGTTGTACTTTTGCAAGCCTCATTTGCATACATACGAAAATGGTCATAACTTGGCCAAAAATGCTCGTTTTTTTAAAATAAAAACGTTACTGTAATCTACATTGCAGCGCCGATCTGCTGCAATAACAGATAGGGTTGCAAAATCTGGTGACAGAGCCTCTTTAAGCATTACAACTCTCTTTATTGCTCTGACCAAATCCAGCTAAAGGAACCTACCCTAAAATATTCCACTACACATGCAGCACCAATATCCAAGACGGGCCCAATAACTGAAGCAAACAAACCACTTCTGACCAGACACATCCATTGGAAATTAGGTGAAAAAAATGGAAATTACACAGTGACATGATAGCAATTTCATCATATTACCAATGTGATCATCATTATTTGAGGTACATATAACTTCAACATAACAGAATAACATATACAAATATTAAAAAAATCGAGATAAAATCTCCTTGATTGTACACAACCAATCAAAAGCAAATGAGAGGACAACATTAACATGATATGTGTGCAAGTTTAAAACAAAATTGAAAACTATACCAAAAATCTCAACTTTCTTACAGTAAACAGGAAAATGCAGGTGAATTAATTCAGCCATAAGAGTACACCCCTTTATAATCTTACTTTTGTATAGCTCTACAGATACAAAATGTATTGATTCTTTAGTAATACACATGGTAGCTACATATTGGAAAACAAACAAGGCCTGGATATCCTAAATCTGCACAATTTATCATCACACTCTCTACTAATCTGCTTCAGTCCGGGTTCTTTATCTATAAACCTGGTGAGGCTAGTGACAAATTTACCAAAACTCAGTGAACAACATCACTAAAATGAGGTCAGATGATTTCCTAACCAGCAAATGTTGCCATACTACGACACCTACACAGAATTTTGAAAAAAGCAGATATCTTTATTCCTAATACCTTTCAAGGTTATTGGTCTCTGGCATTTCTCCAAAACAAATATCATACCATCTTAGACCACACAATTTTACCGGGAGGGAGAGAGAGAGAGAGAGAGAAAGAGTGGAGCAATAACATAAGCATTACATCTTTCTTTATTGCCTGACCAAATCCAGCAAAAGGGACCTACCCTAAGTTATTCTACTACACATGAAGCACCAATATCCAAGGAGGGCCCAGGAACTGAACCAAACAAACCACTTCTGACCAGACATCTTCATTGAAATTAGATGAACGTAATGGAAATGACAAAGTGACATGATAGCAATCTCACCATATCACTAATGTAACTATAATGATTTGAGGTACATCTAACTTCAACTTAACAGAATAACATATAAATATAGTAAAATAATCTAGATAAAATCGCCATGATTATACACAACCAATCAAAACCAAATGAGAGGACAACATTAACATGAAACGTGTGCAAGTATAAATCCTAAATCTACACAATTTATAATCACACAAAAGCTCTCCCAATCTTCTTCAGTTCTGGTTCTTTATCTAAACCTATGGCACCACTACAGGCATTGGCTTTAAGCACAATATACATTTGAGTCTCCAACCATTTGTAAAACAGATCTTGGAATATTAGGTGAGTAAATAATGCTACTTCTATTATATTTGTCAGAAGTTGGTATGTGAAAATTTGGATAAAAAGATAGCGAGCTATGGGAAACTTACTAGATAAGACTTTTAAACATAGCAACACAAGAGTTGTTATGTTCAAATAAAGGCCTCCTCCTCCCCTTCAGCCTTGCCTCTCCATCTCCAAAATTCGTGTCTTTACCAATCCTTTGCGCTACTTATTATTAAAACCAGCAAACAGTAAAGTTCCCATAGCCTAGGACCTCGTCATCCAGAAAACCAGTCAGTCCAGAATTCTTTTAAAGATAATTTCAAATCCCTGCCTATCGGATATCACATACTACTATGGGACAAATAAGTAGAGACTGGTGGCAAATTTACCAAAACCAAGTCCCTATGGAGTCACTGGTTTCAAAGACTAAAATAACATAGTGAAAACCATCATGTAAAATAAACTCATATGACTTCCTAACAAGCAAAAGGTGCCATACCACGACACCTACATGGAATTTTGAAAAAATACACGTCTCTGTTCCCAATACCTTCCAAGTTTATTGGTCTTGGGCACTTCTCCAAAACAAACATTATAACATCTCAGACCACACAATTGTACCTTGAGAGAGGAGCAATAACTTAAGCATTACAAATCTCGTTATTGCCCTGACCAAATCCAGCTAAATGGAAGTACCCAAAATTATTCCACTACACATGCAGCACCAATATCCAAGAAGGGCCCAATAACATGATATGTTACATGATAGCAATCTCACCATATCACTAATGTAACTATAATGATTTGAGGTACATCTAACTTCAACGTAACAGAATAACATATAAATATAGTAAAATAATCTAGATAAAATCGCCATGATTATACACAACCAATCAAAACAAAATGAGAGGACAACATTAACATGAAACGTGTGCAAGTATAAAACAAAATTGAAAACTATACCAAAAAAATCCAAACTTTTTCAGAGAAAACCGGAAAACACAGAATTAATTCACCCAGAAGTGTATACCCCTTTACAATCTAGATTTTTTTTTATAGCTCTACAGATACAAAATGTATTGATTCTATAGTACAACACATGATAGCTACACATTGGAATACATACAAGGTTTGGATATCCTAAATCTACACAATTTATAATCGCACAAAAGCTCTCCCAATCTGCTTCAGTTCTGGTTCTTTATCTAAACCTATGGCACCACTGCAGGCATTGGCTTTAAGAACAATATACATATGAGTCTCCAACCATTTGTAAAATAGCTCTTGGAATTTTAGGTGAGTAAATAATGCTACATCTATTATATTTGTCAGATAGTTGGTACGTTAAGAATTTGGACAAAAAGATAGCGAGCTATGGGAACCTTACTAGATAAGACTTTTGAACATAACAACACTAGAGTTCTTATGTTCAAATAAAGGCCTCCTCCTCCCCTTCAGCCTTGCCTCTCCATCTCCAAAATTGGTGTCTTTACCAATCCTTTGCGTTACTTATTATTAAAAGCAGAAAACAGTAAAGTTCCCATAGCCTAGGACCTCATCATCCAGGTAACCAGTCAGTCCAGAATTCTTAAAAAAATAGTTTCAAATCCCTGCCTATCAGATATCACATACTACTCTGGGGCAAATAAGTAGAGACTGGTGGCAAATTTACCAAAACCAAGTCCCTATGGAGTCACTGGTTTCAAAGACTAAAATAACATAGTGAACACCATCATGTAAAATAAACTCATATGACTTCCTAACAAGCAAATGGTGCCATACCACGACACCTACATGGAATTTTGAAAAAAACACGTCTCTATTTCCAATACCTTCCAAGTTTATTGGTTTCGGGCATTTCTCCAAAAGAAACATGATACCATCTCAGACCACACAATTGTACCTTGAGAGAGGAGCAATAACTTAAAGAGGCTCTGTCACCAGATTTTGCAACCCCTATCTGCTATTGCAGCAGATAGGCGCTGCAATGCAGATTACAGCAACGTTTTTATTTTTAAAAAACGAGCATTTTTGGCCAAGTTATGACCATTTTCGTATTTATGCAAATGAGGCTTGCAAAAGTACAACTGGGCGTGTTGAAAAGTAAAAGTACAACTGGGCGTGTATTATGTGCGTGCATCGGGGCGTGTTTACTACTTTTACTAGCTGGGCGTTGTGTATAGAAGTATCATCCACTTCTCTTCACAACGCCCAGCTTCTGGCAGTGCAGACACAGCCGTGTTCTCCAGAGATCACGCTGTGTCATCACTCACAGGTCCTGCATCGTGTCAGACGAGCGAGGACACATAGGTACCAGAGGCTACAGATGATTCTGCAGCAGCATCGGCGTTTGCAGGTAAGTCGATGTAGCTACTTACCTGCAAATGCTGATGCTGCTGCAGAATCAACTGTAGCCTCTGGTGCCGACACGATGCAGGACCTGTGAGTGACGTCACAGATCTGCACTGCCAGAAGCTGGGCGTTCTGAAGAGAAGTGGATGATACTTCTCATCAGAACGCCCAGCTAGTAAAAGTAGTAAACACGCCCCGATGTACGCACATAATACACGCCCAGTTGGACTTTTACTTTTCAACATGCCCAGTTGTACTTTTGCAAGCCTCATTTGCATAAATACGAAAATGGTCATAACTTGGCCAAAAATGCTCGTTTTTTAAAAATAAAAACGTTACTGTAATCTACATTGCAGCGCCTATCTGCTGCAATAGCAGATAGGGGTTGCAAAATCTGGTGACAAAGCTTCTTTAAGCATTACAACTCTCTTTATTGCTCTGACCAAATCCAGCTAAAGGAACCTACCCTAAAATATTCCACTACACATGCAGCACCAATATCCAAGACGGGCCCAATAACTGAAGCAAACAAACCACTTCTGACCAGACACCTCCATTGGAAATTAGGTGAAAAAAATGGAAATTACACTGTGACATGATAGCAATTTCATCATATTACCAATGTGACCATCATAATTTGAGGTACATATAACTTCAACATAACAGAATAACATATACAAATATTAAAAAAATCGAGATAAAATCTCCTTGATTATACACAACCAATCAAAAGCAAATGAGAAGACAACATTAACATGATATGTGTGCAAGTTTAAAACAAAATTGAAAACTATACCAAAAATCTCAACTTTCTTACAGTAAACAGGAAAATGCAGGTGAATTAATTCAGCCAGAAGAGTACACCCCTTTATAATCTTACTTTTCTATAGCTTTACAGATACAAAATGTATAGAGTCTTTAGTAATACACATGATAGCTACATATTGGAAAACAAACAAGGCCTGGATATCCTAAATCTGCACAATTTATCATCACACTCTCTACTAATCTGCTTCAGTCCGGGTTCTTTGTCTATAAACCTGGTGAGACTAGTGACAAATTTACCAAAACTCAGTGAACAACATCACTAAAATGAGGTCAGATCACTTCCTAACCATCAAATGGTGCCATACTACGACACCTAAACAGAATTTTGAAAAAAGCAGATATCTTTATTCCCAATACCTTTCAAGGTTATTGGTCTCTGGCATTTCACCAAAACAAACATGATACCATCTCAGACCACACAATTTTACAGAGAGAGAGAGAGAGAGAGAGAGAGAGAGAGAGAGAGAGAGAGAGAGAGAGGAGCAATAAAATAAGCATTACATCTCTCTTTATTGCCCTGACCAAATCCAGCAAAAGGGACCTACCCTAAGTTATTCTAGTGCACATGAAGCACCAATTTCCAAGGAGGGCCCAGCAACTGAACCAAACAAACCACTTCTGACCAGACATCTCCATTGGAAATTAGATGAACGTAATGGAAATGACACAGTGATATGATAGCAATCTCACCATACCACCAATGTAACTATAATGATTTGAGGTACATCTAACTTCAACGTAACAGAATAACATATAAAATATAGTAAAAGAATCTAGATAAAATCTCCATGATTATACACAACCAATCAAAACTAAATGAGAGGACAACATTAACATGAAATGTGTGCAAGTATAAAACATAATTGAAAACTATACCAAAAAAATCCCAACTTTTTCACAGAAAACAGGAAAACACAGAATTAATTCACCCAGAAGTGTATACCCCTTTACAATCTAACTTTTTTTTTTTATAGCTCTACAGATACAAAATGTATTGATTCTATAGTACAACACATGATAGCTACATATTGGAATACATACAAGGTTTGGATATCCTAAATCTACACAATTTATCATCACACAAAAACTCTCCCAATCTGCTTCAGTCCTGGTTCTTTATCTCTAAACCTATGGCACCACTACAGGCATTGGCTTTTAGTACAATATACATATAAGTATCCAAACATTTGTGAAACAGCTCTTGGAATATTAGGTGAGTAAATAATACTTCTTCTATTATATTATTTAGATAGTGGGTAATTAAAGAATTTGGACAAAAAGATAGCGAGCTCTGGGAAACTTACTAGATAAGACTTTTGAACATAACAACACAAGTATATTTATGTTCAAATAAAGGCCCCCTCCTCCCCCTCACCTTTGCCTCTCCATCTCCACAATTGGTGTCTTTACCAATCCTTTGTGCCACGTATTGTAAATAGCAGCAAATAGTAAACGTTCCCATAGCCTGTGATCTCATCATTCAGGAAATCAGTCAGTTCAGAATTCTTAAAAAAATAGTTTCAAACCCCTGTATATCAAATATCCCATATTACCCTGGTACACAGAAGTAGAGACTGATCGCAAATTTGCTAAAACTAAGTTCCTGTTAATTCACTGGATTGAAAGATTAAAAAAAACGTACTGAACACCATCACGTAAAATAAACTCATATGACTTCCTAACTAGCAAATGGTGCCTTACCACGACACCTGCATGGTATTTTGAAAAAAACACGTCTCTATTCCCAATATCTTCCAAGGTTATTGGTGTCTGCCATTTCTCCAAAGCAAACATGATACCATCTCAGACCACACAATTTTACCTTACAAGAAGAGCAATAACATAAGCATTACCTCTCTCTTTATTGCATGATTAAATCGAGCTAAATGGACCTGCCCTAAGTCATTCCACTACACATGCAGCACCAATATCCATGGAGGACCCAATAAGGGCATGGCCAGACGTGGCGGAATTGCTCTGGAGTTCCGCAGCGGACATTTTCTCCATTGGTTTCCACAACTTTTTAGTTAGGTTCGTGCACACGTTGCAGAAAACTCCACTGCGGACCATAGGCTGCGGTGTGGAATTTGGCGTCCGCAGCATGCACTGGCTGTTGCGGACGTGTAGCGGACTTGTTGCGGACTTATTGCAAAATTTCTCCATTGACTACAGTGGAGATTCAAAATTCTGCAATGAAATCCGCAGATGTTATGTGTGTTGCGTTGCGTATTGGTTTTACGAACAGGATATTTCTTCATTCTGGCTGGACCTATGTATTTCTAGGTCTATAGCCAGACTGAGATGAAATGTTTTAAAAGACAGGAGGAAGTACTCTTCACCTGAATACGCAACGGCTAATCCGCATCAATTTACTGCACATTTTAGGCAAAGCCGCAACAGAATCTGCAACGCAGATTATGTGCGGCATTGATGCGGACAGTGTCTGCAGAAATACGCCACGTCTGGCCTTGACCTAACTGAACCAAACAAACCACTTCTGACCAGACACCTCTATTGGAAATTAGATGAACATAATGGAAATGACACAGTGACATGATAGCAATCTCATCATATTACCAATGTGACCATCATGATTTGAGGTACATATAACTTCAACGTAAAATAATAATATATAATAATAAAATTAAAAAAACTAGATAAAATCTCCATGATTATACACAACCAACCAAAAACAAATGAGAGTACAACATTAACATGAAATGTGTGCAAGTATAAAACAAAATTGAAAATGATACCAAAAAAATCACAACTTTTTTACAGTAAACAGGAAAACGCAGAAGAATTAATTCAGCCAGAAGAGTACACCCCTTTATAATCTTACTTTTTCATAGCTCTACAGATAGAAAATGTATTGATTCTTTAGTAACACACATGATAGCTACACATTGGAAAATGTACAATGCCTAAATATCCTAAATCTACACAATTTATCTTCACACATAACCTCTCTCCCAATCTGCTTCAGTCCTGGTTCTTTATCTCTAAATCCATGGCACCACTACGAGCATTGGCTTACACTAGGTGAGTTAATAATGCTACTTCCATTATACTGGTCAGATAGTGGGTATTTGAAGAATCTGGACAAAAAGATAGCGAGCTATGGGAAATTTGCTAGATAAGACTTTTGAACATAACAACACAAGTATTGTTATGTTCAAATAAAGGCCTCCTCCTCCCCTTCAGCCTTGCCTCTCCATCTCCAAAATTGGCCTCTTTACCAATCCTTTGCATCACTTATTTTAATTAGCAGCAAACAGTAAAGGTCACATAGCCTATGACCTCATAATCCAGGAAAACAGTTAGGGTGCGTTCACATATGTCAGTTGCATAAGCGTTCGTTTTTTGGTCTCTCAGTGATTACAACTGATGCAAAAACTGATGCAAAATTGTATCAGTTGCCATCAGGCTTTTTCACGATTTTTACTACAAAACTATCAGTTGTCATCAGTTGTCGTTTGTTGTCATCAGTCTTTACCATCCTTTTTTACCACAATGGTGCACAAAATGATAGTCTTGGCTATGAAAATGTGCCCCTGTATATAGTGCCATAGACCCCCTGTAGATACTACCGCAGTGCCCTCTGTAGATAGTGCCACACCCCCCTGCATATAGTGAAGCACCCCCCTGTAGATAATGACACGGTTCCCTCTGTAGATAGTGCCACACCCCTGTAGATACCGCAGTGCCCTCTGTTGATAGTGCCCCCTGTATATAGTGCCACACACCCCTTTAGATAATACCGCAGTGCCCTCTTTAGATAGTGCCACACCTTCCTTTATATACTGCCATACCCCCCGGTTTATAGTGCCACACATGCCCCTGTAGATATTGCCGCAGTGCCCTCTGTATATAATGCCACAGTACCCCCTGTAGATAATGTCAAACAGCCCCCCTGTAGATAGAGACACACAGCTCTCTTGTAGGTAGTACCACACAGGCCCCTTTGTAGGCAGCGCCACACAGCCCTCTTGTAGGTAGCGCCACACAGCTTTATTGCAGGTAGCACCACACAGCTCATTTGTAGGTAGTGCCACACAACACAATCCCCTTGTAGGTAGTGCCACACAGCCCACAGCCCCCTTGTAGGTAGCACCACACAGCCCCCTTCTAGGTGGTGCCACACAGCCCACAGTCCCCATGTAGGTAGTGCCACACAGCCTACAGCCCCCTTGTAGGTAGTGCCAAACAGCCCACAGCCCCCTTATAGGTAGTGCCACACAGTTCCCTTAAAAGTAGTGCCCCACAGCCCACAGCCCCCTTGTAGGTAATGCCATAAAGCCCACAACCCCCTTCTAGGTAGTGCCACACAGCCCACAGCCCCCATGTAGGTAGTGCTACACAGCCTACATCCCCCTTCTAGGTAGTGCCAAACAGCCCACAGCCCCCTTATAGGTAGTGCCACACAGTCCCCTTAAAAGTAGTGCCCCACAGCCCACAGCCCCCTTGTAGGTAATGCCATAAAGCCCACAACCCCCTTGTAGGTAGTGCCACACAGCCCACAGCCCCCCTTGTAGGTAGTGCCACACAGCCCACAGCCACCTTGTATATAGTGCCACACAGCCCACAGCACCAATGTAGGTAGTGCCACACAGTCTACAGCCCCCTTGTAGGTAGTGCCAAACAGCCCACAGCCCCCTTGACGGTAGTGCCACACAGCCCACAGCCCCCTGGAAGGTAGTGCCACACAGCCCACAGCCCCCATGTAGCTTGCACCCCCTCCCCCTTCCTGCAGATAGCCTGTAGATCCCTGAAGGAGCAAAATCCCCCTTTGGACGGGGATTCCGCTCCTGAAGCACTCCCCTTCATGTCTCTGTCCATATATAGATAGTGACATCAGGGGCAACTCCTGAAGCGGAATCCCCATACACAGCGTTGCCGACGCTGAGACCGGGGATTCCACTCCAAGAGAAGCCCCTGTCATCTGTGTCCATTGATGGACAATGCCATCACTGGCTTATCTTGGAGTGGAATCCCCAGTCACAGAGTCGGCAACGCTGTGGACGGGGATTCGGCTTCAGGAGTTTCCCCTGATGTCACTGTCCATATATGGACAGAGACATCAAGCAGAGTGCTCCAGGAGCGGAATACCGGACACACGGATATTCCGCTCCTTCAGGAAGCTACAGTGGTGCTAGTAGATAGCAGAGCAGGGAGATACCTCCCTTCTCTGCTATAGTGGCATCGGTAACGCTGTAGCAGCCGCAGGGACTGCTAGCGGCGCCGCCGGCCATAGGGGTTCCTGTGTCCCGTCCAGACGGGCGCCCTCATGCCCGGTGTCAAAGCTAGCAGCCGCGGTGGCTGCTACAGCGGCAGGGACGCCACTGAGTGAAGAAGCAGCCGGACTTAAAGGCGACTGCTGAGCCGCCGAGCCCGGGCGCTCTGAAACAAGCAGGGGAAGGGAGCTAGCGCAGTGCTCCCTTCCACCTGCTGGGGTGATGCGCCATGTTCAATGACACAGGTTGCACACCCCTAAGGCCGGCCCTGGGTAGGAGGGTAGTTGTCAGGGTCTTCGCCTGGAGCGGAATTCCCGGCAATGCTATGACCAGGGATTCTGATCCTAGCTCACATCCACCTTCCCGCCGGGTGCTTCTGGAAAGTGGATGCGGCAGCACCTGGTGTTCATACTGCCACCATTAAAATAGATAGTATATGGCGCCGGACCTCCCTGGCAGCTGGAACCAAAAACGCTGCAGGTAGCGGTTTTAGATTTGGCTCCCAGGGAGAGACAGCGCCACATGGCACCACAACTGATGTCCTCCATGCCAGAACAGATCCCATAGAAACTATGGGATCCGTTCTAGCATCACTTTGCCTCTAGCTTTTCTTCAACACGCCGGAGATAAACTGAAGCAGACGCCGGACATATGTGAATGGCCCCTAAGTCCTGAATTCTTAAAAAAATAGTTTCAAACCCCTGTCTATAAGATTTTACATACTACTCTGGTACACAGAAGTAGAGACCGGTGGCAAATGTACCAAAACCAAGTCCCCGTGGTGTCACTGGTTTCAAAGACTAAAAAAAATAGTGAACATCATCATGTAAAATCAACCTATATTACTTCCTAACCAGCAATTGGTGTCATGCCATGACACTTACATGGAATTTTGAAAAAAGCGGACATGTCTATTCCCAATACCTTCCAAGGTTATTGGTCTATGGCATTTCTCAAAAACAAACATGATACCATCTCAGATCACACTATTATACCGAGAGAGAGGAGCAATAGCATAAGCATTAAATCTCTCTTTATTGCCCTGACCAAATCCAGCTAAAGGGACTTGCCCTAAGTCATTCCGCTACACATGCCGCAACAATATCCAAGGAGGGTCCAATAACTGAACAAAACAAACCACTTCTGACCAGACACCTCCTTTGGAAATTAGATCAAAATAATGGATTCAGCTCTTGGAATATTAGGTGAGTAGATAATGCTACTTCTATTATATTGGTCAGATAGTGGGTACGTGAAGAATTTGGACAAAAAGATACCGAGCTATTGGAAACTTACTAGATAAAACTTTTGAACATAACGACACAAGTATTGTTATGTTTAAATAAAGGCCTCCTCCTCCCCTTCAGCCTTGCCTCTCCATCTCCAAAATTGGTGTCTTTACCAATCTTTGGCGTCACTTATTGTAAATAGCAGCAAACAGTCAAGTTTTCATAGCCTAGGAACTCATCATCCAGCAAACCAGTTATTCTAAAATTCCTAAAAACATAGTTTCAAATCCCTGTCTATGAGATATCACATACTACTATGGTGAAAAATCGAGATAAAATCTCCATAATTATACACAACCAACCAAAAATAAATGAGAGGACAACATTGACATGACAAGATTGCAACTATAAAACATTTTTTTGTTATAGTAAACCGGAAAACACAGAAAAATTAATTCAGTCAGAAGTGTACACCCCTTTACAATCTAACTTTTTTTTTTTTATATAGCTCTACAGATACAAAATGTATAGATTTTTTTAGTAACACACATGATAGCTACACATTGGAAAACGTACAAGGCCTGGATATCCTAAATCAACACAATTAATCTTCCCACATAAACTCTCCAAATCTGCTTCAGTCCGGGTTTTTTATCTCTAAAGTTTTGGCACCGCTTCAGACTTTGCACTTAAAAGGATATTCTCATCTTAGATATTTATGGCATATCCAGAGTATAAATGTCTGATGGATGCGGGTAATAGCTGTAGGACCCTCACTTATTTTGAGGACGGGAGATCCCTGATAGCATACCCGCTTGGTAAGGCTGTCGCTTAATATATATCATAAATATTTAAGATGGTGCATATTCCTGTAAGCACAATATACAAATAAAACTTCATCCATTTCTCAAACAAAATTGTCATCATTATACATTTTTTGCCTTACTTGAAAAGCAGCAATAGCCTAGAATCAAAACTCAGTAATTCTGAACAAAATAAATGGAGCAACACTCACCTTACCAATAAAATTGTAAAAAAATTGAATAATACTCACCTTACCAATAATAAAAAAAAATTGTAATACAAATTTTTTTAATCCCCTTTGCTCCCATGCTGGCATGTCCCTGGTTGCCTGCTACTCCCTGTTCTTCCGACCTCAGCAATGATGTGTTGATATGGCATGTGACCGCTGTAGTCAATCACTGGCTGTAGTGGTGATATGTCGACACATCTGGGTTTACCTTTGCAGTCAGTGAATGTCTGCAGCAGTCACATGCAGAGGCGTAACTAGGAAAGACTGGGCCCCATAGCAAACTTTTGACTGGGGCCCCCCTCCCCTGGGTGTCACACAACCTCCCCTTGTAGATAGTGCCTTTTTTACAGCCCCCCCTGTAGATAACGCCATACAGCCCCCCCTGTAGAGAACGCCATACAGCCCCCCTGTAGATAACGCCATACAGCCCCCTGTAGATAACGCCATAGAGCCCGCTCTGTAGAGACCGCCATACAGCCCCCCTGTAGATAACGCCATACAGCCCCCTTTGTAGATATCTACAGAGGGGGCTGTATAGAGTTATCTACAGGGGGGACTCTGTATGGCATTCTCAACAGTGGGGGCTGTATGGCGTTATCTATAGGGGGGCTGTATGGCGTTATCTACAGGGGGGCTGTATGGCGTTATCTACAGAGGGGGCTGTATGGCGTTATCTACAAAGGGGGCTGTATGGCGTTATCTACAGAGGGGGCTGTATGGCGTCCTCTACAGTGGGGGCTGTATGGTGTCCTCTACAGTGGGGGCTGTATGGCATCATCTACAGTGGGGGCTGTATGGCATTATCTACAGAGGGGGCTGTATGGCGTTATCTACAGAGGGGGCTGTATGGCGTTCTCTACAGGGGGGCTGTATGGCGTTCTCTACAGTGGGGGCTGTATGGCGTTATCTACAGAGAGGGCTGTATGGCGTCCTCTACAGTGGGGGCTGTATGGTGTCATCTACAGTGGGGGCTGTATGGCGTCATCTACAGTGGGGGCTGTATGGCGTCATCTACAGTGGGGGCTGTATGGCGTTATCTACAGAGGGGGCTGTATGGCGTTCTCTACAAGGGGGGCTGTATGGCGTTATCTACAGAGGGGGCTGTATGGCGCTAACGCCATACAGCCCCCCTGTAGAGAACACCATACAGCCCCCCCCTGTAGAGAACGCCATACAGCCCCCCCTGTAGGGAACGCCATACAGCCCCCTCTGTAGAGAACACCATACAGCCCCCCCTGTAGGGAACGCCATACAGCCAAACCCTGTAGGGAACGCCATACAGCGCCCCCCTGTAGGGAACGCCATACAGCGCCCCCCCTGTAGGGAACGCCATACAGCCCCCCTGTAGGGAACGCCATACAGCCCCCCCCGTAGGGAACGCCATACAGCTCCCCTGTAGGGAACGCCATACAGCATCCCCCCTCCCAAAAAAATGCGACCTACAGTGTGTCCTACAAAAGACATGTATCCCCTATCCACAGGATAGGGGATACATGTGTGATCGCTGGCAGCGATAAAGAGAACGGGGGACTAAAAGTCCCCTGAAGTTCTCCATGACTAACCTCTGACTTCCGACGTCTGCGCAGCTCATTAAAAATGAAAGGAGCGCTTGTCACGCATGCGCACAAGCGCGACCAGTGCTCCATTAATTTCTACGGAGCTGCCGACACAGACCCCGGAAGTCCAGGTTTGTGATGGAGAACTTCAGGGGACTTTCAGTCCCCCGTTCTCCCTATCGCTGCCAGCGATCACACATGTATCCCCTATCCTGTGGATAGGGGATACATGTCTGCCGTAGTGTTCAGTGGCGTCGCGCTGTAGCAGCCATAGCGGCTGCTAGCGGAGCCTCCGGCCATGGTGGGTGCCCGTGCCGCCGGGCGACACGGGCCCCCTCATGCCGCGGGCTACGGCTGCTACGGCTGCTACGGCGGTAGTTACGCCACTGGTCACATGTCTTGTTGACACATTATAGCTGAACAGATATCGGCGGGGGACAATGAAAGCGTCGGAACAGGAGTGGCAGGGTATTGGTAAGGTGAGTATTACTTATTTTGGTATTGTAAACACATGTAAGCTATTTGTAAAAATTTTCATGGGGTTGGAGAACCACATTATTATTATTATAGTGTAACCTCGATATTATTACATGTAAGGGTTGTTTACCTATCATAATTACTGTCATGTCTCTACGACATGCCAACAAATATAATGTCTGACCGCCTAAAGTAAAACTGGTCAAGAGATGGCAGACATAGCGGAAGGAGCAGCGTCAATCCAACCAGTGCAGATGCAGCATTATTCTCTTCACAGGCGGCAGTCCTAGCAGTCACACTGGCACTAAGTACAACTTCATGACATATTGTACCAATATCAATCAATCCCGATACGTTGTTTTTTTTTACTTTTCGTCGAACACAGAATAATTGAGGGAACAAGGATTTGTTGACTTAAAACTCAAAGGAAGTAGATTAAACTTATTCTGTTCTTTTTGTAGCTGCTAAATGGAACAAAATTTAAATACGATGTATATTACAAAGTAACTTTAATTTATATTATTACAAAATTCATTTAGCTGGGCGGTATTACAGCACTTCCTTGTGGCTTTATTTAGGCATTTTGAGTTAGTTTTACTCTAGAAATGTAAGGCCTTACTATAAAGTGCCCATTTTTGGCACTCTATAGCAGTATCGTTTTGGCATGGGCTGGTGATATTATTTGAACTCTGAGTTGAGGTGTTACAAAATTCAGTCCTAGTAAGTGACTAGGACACTGCTACTGACACTTGGTTACTGAATGGCAGAATTAGTTGAAGTAATTCTGTACTAATGTAAATAAATGTTAAAAAGTGTCAGCACTTAAAGTGATAAGTAATATATAATGTATTCCAATTCTGCCTCTGTAAATAGATACAATATGTAAAGGGGAGCATGGAGCTGTCAGAGCGGCTGCAGACTTGTCCTTGTTGCTGTACAGACAAGCCTATTTCCACTGAGTTCTAGAGAAGCCAGCTCATCCGTGCATCAGTGCACAAAGTAAGGGTTGCCCTCAGTGTTATCATTGTGGTATTATTCTGGGCAGTAGTGGCCTTGAATATTACATAACTCAGGGTAGTATTGATCTGTATAAGGGAAATATAACGGGACATTGAACCTCCATGAATGACAATATTTCATTCCCCAAAGGAGCCTCTGCGCTTTCTTATCATTGCAGCTCTTTCGTTGCAGAGATCAGTAGGGTCCCAGGAAGCTTCAGCTATCAGTAAATTATGGCATATCCTAGCAATAATTTACCATTTGAAAAAAACAAAACCTTTATAAAGTACCTTCCGTTATATAATATTTCTGATATGTCACAGAGACATATGAAAAGCTTTCATCATCCTGACAACTTTTTATGGATTTACTTGGGTGAGCTAAAAACAATGGATAGACTATGATGCAAGTCTACAGGCTTCAACTCTCCTGAGACACCAATGAGCTACAAGCATCTTCTTTCTAGGGAATGGTGGGAGGTATCAGAGACTCCACCCCAGTGATGAAAACCTCTGATATGTCTACATATAGGTTTTCTATACTGGACGTGCGGTTTACAGGGGTTGTCTCATGAAGACATGTATATGAAGAAGATATAGAAGGTGATTAGACGCTCAGGAACCCCCAGTCTATGAGCCAAAATGGAGAGACAATATGTTAAAGCGGTTCCTGTTCTGGAGGACTGGAGTCGTCTATATATAACATAAATAGCCATTCATTTGACTTGTCACTATGTAATATTACATTTCCCTTCCTCCTTTCTCGTCTCTGATGGGACAATCCTTTAATGAACTTGTGTTGGCTGATGTTCTTCTCTCTTACATGCAGTTGAGGATCGCAGTTATAAATGATTTCTACTTTTCCATTTTACGCTACAGTACATTTACATAACAAGGTTATTACTTGCGGTAAATGTGTCATTGTTGTGAATAGGGTTTTGCAAAATTCTATTCACACAATGCAGCCATAAACTGTATGGTTTATCCATTGGAGTGTTGTTGCATTATTTACCATGGTATTTTCCCATCAACTTCAAGTAAAAGCCCTGTTTTCCCTTGTATTACTATGCAACACATGCACGTTATAGTATTCCACATACCTATTATTATAGAAACTATGGCGTTTTTCCATTGATGTTTTACTAAATTACATTTTTAGATTATATACAAATGCACTGGCCATTTCCAATTTTACCATAGACTGGCCAAATAAAGAGATATAAAGGGCATCATCACAATGCAGACTAGGCATATTATAATAATTATAATATTGATCATGTGCAGGGAAATGCATAGTAAAAAAAATGAAACAAAAAAACATTAACCTCTTAATGACCAGCCTATTTTAGACCTTAATGACCAAGCCATTTTTTAAGTTTTTCCATCGTCTCATTCAAAGAGCTATAACTTTTTTATTTTTGCGTCAACATAGCTGTATAAGGTCTAGTTTTTTTGCGGGGCAAGTTGTGCTTTTTAATAGCACCATTTTGGGGTATAATTTATTCATTAACTTTTTTGGGGGGGAGAATCGTAAAAGACGGAAATTTCGCCACTCTTTTTTTGCATCCTAAATCTACGCCGTTTACCGTGTGGTATAAATAACACAATATCGTTATTCAGCAGGTGTTATGATTGCAACAGTATCAAATATGTATAGATTTTGTATGTTTTACTACTTTTACGCAGTAAAAACCCTTTTTTTTTCCAAATTATTTGTTTTCGTGCCTTCATATTTGAAGATCAATAACTTTTTTATTTTTCCGACAATGCAGTTGTATGAGGGCTCTTTTTTTGCGGGACGACTTATAGTTTTTATTCGTACCATTTTGGATTAGATGCGACTTTTTGATCACTTTTTATCACATTTTTTTTAAGGCAGGATTCACAGAAAACAGCAATTTTTCCATTATTTTTTATATTATTTTTTACGGCGTTCACTGTGCGGGTTAACTGATGTAAGAGCTTTATAGTTGGGATCGTTACGGACGCAGCAATACCAAATATGTGTAACTTTTTTTACTTTATTTTGTTTTTTTTAATAGTAAAGCATTTTGTAAGAAGAAAAAGTGTGTTTTCAGTTAAACTTTCTTTGTACTTTTTTACTAGTTCTACTAGGGGACTTTAATATGCGATCCTCCGATCGCTTTTATAATACACTGCAATACTTTTGTATTGCAGTGTTCTACTGCCTGTCCATTTAAAACGGACAGGCATCTGCTAGGCCATGCCTCTGGCATGCCCTAGCAGGCATTCACTACAAGCAGACCTGGGGGCCTTTATTAGGCCCCCAGCTGCCATCGGAGACACAGACACTCGGCGATCTTATCGCAGGTGACGGTGGGAGAGAGAGGGAGCTCCCTCCCCCTCTCCATAACTCAGATGTGGCGCTCGCTATTGAGCGCCGCATCTGAGGGGGTTGAACGGGTGAGATTGATAATGATATTGATCACACCCGTTCGAGCAGGGATGCCCCCAGCCCTCAGCTACCTCAGGTAGCTGAGAGCAGGGAGATTTAACGGCTCCCTGCTCTGTTTATTTATTCTGATGCAGTGCCCCGAAAATGCATATGCATCAGAATAAAGCCCATTAGTGGCCGCCGTGAAAAGGCGTATTGGTGGTCACTAACGGGTTAAAGGGGCTGTCTGGGCATGGGACGGTTATCCATACTGATGACCTATCCATAAGATAGGTTATCGGTATATGATGGGTGGGGGTCCGACACTCAGACCCCGAACCAAACAGCTGTTCCGGCTTCCTCCGGGCACCGGATGTTATACAGTGCCCGGTGTCGGAAGCAGATGACTCGTACACTGTATAGCAGCCATGCTGCAGTACTGCAGGTCGCTCCTATTCATTTCAATAGGAGCAAAGCTGCAGTTCTGCAGCATGGCTGTTATCCTGTGAATGAAGCCATCTGCTTCCGGCACTGACCACTGCATAACTTCTAGAGGCAGCCGAAAAAGCGGATCGGTGCGGAGTCTGGGTGTCGGGCCCCCTCCGATCATATACTGATAACCTATCTTGTGGATAGGTCGTTAGTATAAAAAAAAAAACGTGTGCGGGCAACTCATTTAAATCCAGTGACTTACGGTTGAGATGGTTCGCTTTAATTTTCATTTTTGTCAGGGCTAGACCTTTGTGAAGTGTTCTTACAGCTACAACTTTATTCTTCGGCAAATCAAAGTCTCGACTCTAGCAGGGCACAAAAAAATAAATGTTTCAGATGCCATAGTAACCCAGTTGCATTACCATGGTATACATTGTTTACCACATTGCCTACCAGCGGTGGCCAGCTGGGCTGATGCATAGTGCCAGTCATGGTGCTCAAATGCTGTGACACAAAAAGATCATGACATTTCCTAACAGCATTGTCTGGCCTAATTCTACCTTAATTTCATGATTTGCAAACAGATTCATGGCACTGAGGTTCATACATTGGTGTAACTATAGCCGTAACAGCCATAGCAGCTGCATGAGGGCCCAGAGGTCTAGAGGGCTCAATAAGCTGCAAGAACATTGTTCCTTTTTGTGGAGATTACAAAGTTGGTGGCTTTCTGCTATCTAGCACCACTATATGGGTTCTCTGATATATGGGACTATTATCCATTTCTTCAAGTCTTGCTACTTATGCTGCTTTGTTCGCTATCAACCATATCCATCACTCAGCTGAACTGACGGTTTGGCTGAGAGTGGGTCCTGTGTGTCTCTAACACACAGGATCCCGATAATATTGATCACATCTAAGCTGATTTGGGTGTTAGTGAATGATGCAGCTTCTAAGTATAGAGGATATATGAAGGCCGCATCTGAAAAATTATAGAAAATGTTTAATAAAAGTCAACATAGAAAATATTTAAAAACAGCTAAAACATACATTTAATAAAAAAAATAAAGTTGCAGCACAAGGATGCCACAAGAGGGAGCAAACTGAATACAAATTTATACAAGCCCACTGGGCAAAGTAAAGTGGAGCAGTTGTCCATAGTAACCAATCAGGTCATTGCTTTCATTTTCCAAAGGGCAACTGAGAAATGGCAGCTGGAATTTGACTGGTTGCCATGGGCAACTGCTTCACTTTTCCCTTGCACTAGTTTTAATAAATCTCGCCCAGTGATCCTGTATAAATCATTACTCACTTTGATCCCACTAATTATAAATGATCTCCGAATTTGATCTCTGGCGGTTCTGCGGTGGTCTTTCCCTATTGAAAATGAGCAGTCAGTGACCAGCATTATAACCATAAAATTTCAGAATCTGTTTTTATATGAAAAGTCATTTAGAAAATGAAAGAAGAGCAATGAGGGTAATAAAAAACATGTTCTTTTAAAAAAAAAAAAAAAAAGGTGATTTCATGTTTTATTTTATTTTTTCTGAAAAAAGGCATACAAAATATGAGCTATAGGGAATCACATGAGACCTTATAAAGGTTTTTTTTTCCTGTGAAGGACATTTAAGGGAGATTAATTTGATATGTGTTTGATTGGTGGGAGTCTGACCAATAGGACCCCACTAGTCCCTAGGATGGAGCATGCTCAGCTGTTACCGTTTCTCCCATAGACATTAATGGAGGGTGACTTCCCATGCTTGGCCACTTTTACACTGGATGACGGGGTCTGGAATATTTAGTAGTGAAATAAGGGCACTTACCTCTGTACCAACACTTTTAGTAGACATGCTGGTGTCTGGGTGGCATCTGTATTCACCAGCGCTGGTCTTGTAATGGTCTTCAAGCGGTCTGTAGGGTGGCAGTTGAACTGACCAGTGCTGCAGCATCACAGTTGTCATAGTAACTGAGCCCAACTCTGCCAACAAACAGTGGAATGTACCACTACAAAAACAGGTAAGAGTCACCAAAATAAAAAATATGATATAGAAAGGCAGCCATACAATTAAAAACATGAAAAAGTAAAAGTTCTGCGTCTCACTGCTCTCTTCTCTTTTTTTTAAGCATTTTGCTGCAGTTTACCTGCTCTTTTATTTTATCCACCCATCTATGGTTCAGTCCTTGTTTGATTACGGATTGGTTGATTTAAAATTATACATTTTACCAATAAAAGTATAATTAAAGGGCAAGTTACTATTTATTTTTCCAGACAGTTTTTAAAACTTAGGGCACGTTCAGACGTGGCAGAATTTTTCCACTGCAAACGTTGGTGCAGATTTGGGGCAATTCTGCAACGAATCTGCACCAACATTTGCATACTTGACAGGTAATTCAGACGTTGCAGATATCACAGCGGACTTGCCACAGATTTCAGTTTTTGCATTGCAAAGGCTGAAATACGAAGTGAAATTCCGTTTCTTCTCCGCAACGTCATGAGCATGCTGCGGAGGGAAAATTCTGCACCGCAGCCTGATTTCTGCACAGTTATTTTCTGCAACGTCTGAACTAAGTTTCCTAAAATTGTATAAAAAGGCTGCTGCAGAATTCCACTGCGGACTGTCCGCAGCGGAATTCAACAGCAATTCCGCCACGTGTGAATGTGCCCTTAATGGTTACTTAGGCTGTTTACACGTAATGAAATTGCTGCAGAAATTGAACTGCGGTTCAGAATTTTTAATCTGTCAATTTATGCTGCAAAATGGTTGCGCATTTGTTTCAGATTTCCCCATTGAGTTAAATGAGAAAGGAAAAATCTGCAGCAAATGATCAGTGTCGGGAGTTACCCTGCAGAAAAGCTGAGACGCCACAGGAAAAATAACAAGCAAGAAAAAGGATTTTTTTTTACTTTAAAATAAAAACAAAACATACTTCTCCCTCTGGCGATCCAGTAGCAATGCCTCACTGCTCTCCTGGGTTGTTCTCTGTACAGCCAGCCTCCTGGGATGACATTTCATCCCATGTGACCACTGCAGCCAATCACAGGATGCAGCAGGTCACATGGAAAGCAACGTCATCCCAGGAGGGGATGCAGTGATTGATCGCTGCAGGAACGCCTGAGTAGGTGAGTATGGCCTTTTTTTTTTTAAATCCCCTATTCCCCCCTGATCTCCTCTGCAGCGGCAAATCTGGTCAAAAATCTGCACCAAATCAAACACGGTTTGGAGTAAACTTTTGTCCGGAGTTCCCTAGAGTATCTAAGGCTTCATGCACACGAACGTGCTTTTGCGGACGCAATTCCCCCAAAAATCCACGGGAGAATTGCGGCCCTATTAATTTCTATGTGGCCATGCACACGACCATAGTTTTTACGGTCTGTGCATGGCCCGGGAGCCCGCACCCCAGAAAGAACGGACATGTCTTATTATGGCCGTGTTCTGCGGTCCGGGCTCATTGAAAATAATGGACGTGGCCATGTGCATGACCCGTGATTTGCAAGCGGCTCGCGGCTGACAGTCCGCTGCCGGCCGACCCGTAAATCACAGCCGTGCACATGGCTACGGTCGTGTGCATGAGGCCTAAGTCGGATTTACTGCATCGTTTTCCGCAGCAAATCCAACCTGTGTAAACTTACTATAATGATGAGAGTAATCATTAATAATTTTATCATACTTTGTCAACTACACCCAAAGTTATGTTAAATATTTTAGTAGAGATTGTCCTAAATACAACTTGTAAATGTAAAACACTAAATAAAGAATGTATTCACTTGTGGACTCACAAGATTGTCAAAATAAAAGATATACAATGCATATGGTTGTATGGTTTATACAACATTTATCTGCAAATAACAGCTCAGGCGTGAGTTGTGTGTTCAGTGCGGATATGGAAACAATAATCTCAAGAATATTTTCTCTTAGACTATCACTATAAATACTTCCAATCATGGACATGGATTGTGATGGGGCCATATTAAAAATTCTGCTACTCCTAGCTGGTCGTTCTGTAATGCAGGGCTTACTCGAGTAGCGCCCCATCAATACAAATACAATCGCAGACCAAATGACCGTTGGACAATTATCTTTACGGAACACACAACTATTATTACAATGGCCCATCAACTTATTTGGTTACAACACTTAAGACTTCATAGTGTCATGAATGTGTGTTTTAGGGCTGATTCAGACGAACGTGAGCGTTTTGCGCACGCAAAAACCGCAGCGTTTTGCGTGCGCAAAAGGCACTTGACAGCTCCGTGTGCCCTGTTCATATGGATGCGCGGCTGCGTGCTTTTCGCGCAGCCGCCATCTTTATGGCACTCCATTTCGATGTTTGTAAACAGAAAAGCACGTGGTGCTTTTCTGTTTACATTCATTCTTTTACTGTTATTGCGCGAATAAGGCTTGTCCCACGGAAGTGCTTCCGTGGGGCATCCGTGATTTTCACGCACGCATTGACTTCAATGGGTGCGTGATGTGCGAAAAACGCCTAAATATAGAACATGTCGTGAGTTTTTTTCAGCGGACTCATGCTGCGCAAAACTCACAGACTGTCTGCACTGCCCCATAGACTTGTATAGGTCCGTGCGAGCCGCGTGAAAACCACGCGGGCTGCACGGACGCAAATCACGTTCGTGTGAATCCCCCCTTATATGTTATTTTGTTTTATACAGTACTCTGAGAGTACTTTTTTACAGCAGTACAGTGGCTCAAACAATACTATACTGTTCATATATATATATATATATATATATATATATATATCTACGGCGCAGGCTTTAGCTGGCTGTCTGAGCGATCGGGCAGCTAAATGTCTGGTGCCCAGCAGGGAGAGACTGCTGGGAATCCTGGAGAGCAGATAGAAGCTGCTGCCTTCCAGTCATAATGTGAATGCCGCTGTGTAAATGCTGAGCTGGAAAAAAAGCTCAGAAATTGACCTGCTGTGCATTTTTTTTAAATCCGCAGCATGTCAATTGTATTTGCGGAATTGCTGCTTATTTGTTGCGGGTCTTCCCCATTGAATATAATGGGGGGGGGGGGGTAAAACCCGCAATAAAAAACAATAAATACCTATAACTGTATGTGAGGACAAATTAGTAACACCCCGTAGGGGAAAAAATAAACACCAAATAACTCAAGAAATTTTGCAAAAAATATATATCCTTTATTACAATAAATACAAGAACATGATGGCCATCAAGACCTAAAAACCACAAACAATTAAAATACGCTAAGTGGACAACACAGGGCTACTCAAAAGAATGGCATATATATAATAGAAAATATACCATACAGGGTCATTGTAACAGTCAGGCCATAATCTTATATAGTGTAACAAATAACAGGCCCCTGGAGCTCAATCGCCAGAAGAATATACTGAAACAGAAAAATAAAGACCCTTATCAGAGATGATATGCAAATAGGGCTGAATAGCCAACACCGAATGAACAGTGTGAATATGGTTGTATAGATACCAGGATATCACCCAGAAATTTCAATAGGTCCCAGGAGCCATACCAACCAGTGTTTTGCATATCAGGCCAAAACAATGAATGTCCACCGCAAGAGCCCCGACGCGCGTTTCGCGGTAGCTTTTTCAAGGGGTGCTAGCTAGTGAGATGACCTACACTAATATTTGTACTAAGTTAAGGAAGAGGTGTGTTTGTAAGCAACGAATGGCAGCACAAATCACCGATACACAACACCTGAAGTGTGTCAGGTGTCATGTATTGACGAGTCGAGCCTGCACATGATTACCTAAGTGTGGATTGGTAGGCAGCGAAACCGACGTCATTGGCAATATCAGGTACGTCCGAGAGGTGAGAGGTGCGCATGCGCATACGCGTCATATTAAGATCGTCCCAGAATGAAGGAGATCATCGCATATAGATGACACATCGTACAGTGGGGGCCATCTTAAGTCTGGGCAAAGATAAGGGATGCGGCTATGCAGACGGCCAAATCTCAAGATGCCGGAAGCAAACGTCAAAACATGTATGTAGAAATAAGTAATGACAATAAAGAGTTTAGGTTGAAGGATGAAGGTAGATTGCACATCAAAATACAATAAGACCGTAATATCTACACAGACAGATCATATATAGTATCACAATATCAATTCATATATACATCCATGTTAAATTGATCACAGGTCCAATCATCCATTATACACAATACACAATACATAATATTGGAAAGAGGGGGCAATTTGCATAAATATAATAATAAAAAAATATATATAATAAATAAAAAAATATAAATATACAAAATAACAAATTTCTTTATTTTACATATAAACATATAAACAAATATAAAGAGGTAATATAATAATAAAAGTAAAAGTGAACAACACGTGCAGAGTGAAGTGATAAATAAAAGAAAGTAAATAAAGTGAACCACACGTGACAAATAATACCTTTAAAGATCTATACTACTGTTCATTTGTGTTTAAATACATACAAATAAATATAGGTATATTCCCAAAATGTGATACCAAAAAGTATATACACATAGTAATAATAATGTGTAAATGTAAGTGAATATATTTAATAAGTGTGACCAAAGTGTATATGACAAAAAATATATATGTAAATAATAAATATATATATTTTTATAATAGTGAAAATAAATGTGTGGAATTAATATAAAGATTAGTGTATGAACTATAAATAGGTGTTTGTATATATATAAAATATAACAAATATAATCAACAACAGGAAAAAACTCCATATATAGAGATTTTATATGTATGATATGTATACCTGGATGTGCAATGTATGCAAAAAAAATATTTTATATATATATATATATATATATATATAAAAAATATATATCCATATATAATAAATAAAAATAATAAAAATAAAGAATAAAAATAAGCACCCCATGAAAATGCCTCCGGATAATCAAAATTAGAGATGTTCAGAAGGCAATTGATGAACGAAGTCCAAAGAGATCTTAGTTCGGAAATATAGCATATGATGCTAAGTGTTCACTTCAGCACAACAATAACATCTCACAACGAACATACATGTAGCCCCTAAAGGGAAACAAAAATAAAGATAGTAAACATAATATAAAATGCTACCGAGTATACATGCAGCCACACTGCACAAATGCTTAAACAGAAAACCACACCAAGTATCATCGCAATAGTATGATCAACCAAACTAGCAGAATGTATGCAGGTTAAAAAGTTAAAAGATTAATGATGCTATAGGACCCAAAATATAATGAAAATTACAGAAAAGAAGCAAAGGACATTTTCTCATTGAGACCCAGAGGCGAGCTTGTCTTTAGTTTCGTAATCCATTTACATTCGATCCGTTCTAGTTTTCGGAAAGTATCTCCTCCACGTGAACCAATGATCTTGTCTATGCCATGAACCCTCAAATCCTGCCACTTGTTGTTATGGAAATCCCGAAAATGCAGAGGAATAGTCTTCAATTTGCTAAGTTCTTCCCAGTTATTATCCTCTATTGTTCCTGCTTTTTTAATATCCCTCACATGTTCCTGAATTCGCATTTTTAATTCTCTTGTGGTCATACCCACATATGACAGGCCACATGGGCAAGTGGCCATGTATACCACACCAGTAGTGCTGCAATTGATAAAATGTACGATTCTGAAGCTTTTTGTCTTCTCAGAATCTGTAAAAGTATCAGTTTTCACAATCAATTTGCAGACGGAACAGTGACCACACGAAAAGGATCCCCACACTGGTCCTTTAGAGCCAAAGAGGTAGGTTTTAGGACCAGGAGCACCATAGTGACTCCGGACTAGGTGACCACTCAGAGTTTTACTTCTTTTGGCTGTAAGTTGGGGTTTCAAAGGCAGATGTTTTTTCAGATCAGGATCAGTAAGCAGGATTGGCCAGAAACGACTCACAATATTTCTCATCCCAGTCCATTGTGAATTGTAAGGAGTGATAAGTCTCACTATATCATCCTTCTTCTTGTGTTTCTGTTGGATGAGCAAGTTATTTCTGTTACTATGACGAGCCCTATAATATCCCTTCTCAATATCACTCTTCGGGTATCCACGTTGTAAAAAGCGGGTCCTCAAACATTGTGACTCCTTTTCAAAATTAGAATCGGAGTCACTTACCCGTCTTGCTCTCAGGAACTGTCCCGTAGGGATAGCCCGTATGACATGAGAAGGATGAGAGGATGTTGCATGTAGGAGAGAGTTAACAGAGGTTTCCTTTCGGAAAATGGTAGTACTGAGCTTACCTGAATCTTGTACCATCATTTTGATGTCGAGAAAATCCATATTCGTTTGGCTGATCCTGCTTGTTAGTTTGATGTTCTGTGAATTGCTGTTCAAAGATGATATAAATTCATCAAGGTCTGCTCGCGTACCCTGCCAAATAAACAGGATATCATCGATGAAACGCATCCAACCAACAACACTACCAGGCACCTTATCCATGGTTTCCTGTACAACTTCCTGTTCCCAGTATCCTAGAAATAAGTTGGCATATGACGGTGCACAAGTGGCACCCATTGCCGTCCCCCGGAGTTGTAAATAGTGTTTGTCCCTGAACACAAAGTAATTATGCTCAAGGACAAAACGCATGAGAAGAATCAGAAATTGGACCAGTTCAAATTCAAGGTCACAAGAATCCAAAAAATATTGGATTGCTCTAAGCCCAAGCTCATGATCGATACACGTATATAAAGACTCCACATCGCAGGATATCAAGAACATATCCTGCTCAATGGTAACCCCATCTAGGCATTTGAGTACGTCCGTGGAATCCCTAATATACGATTGAAGATTTTCAACACACGGACGAAGATAGAAATCCAAAAAACGACAGATTGATTCGCACAAACTCCCACATCCTGATACAATAGGCCGACCCGGTGGCTTTTTCTGGTCTTTATGTACCTTTGGTAATAGGTATAACGTGGGGGTAATGGGGAATTTTACAGTAAGCCCATCCATAATTTTTTTGGTGATGATGTTTTTAGCACAGGCTTCCATTAGCAACACATCAAGCTGTTCCTTGAAATCAGTGGTGGGATTGCGCATCAAACGTTTATAGCACTGCACATCCCGTAATTGACGGTATGCCTCCGATTCGTACATCTCGGATGGCCATACCACCACATTTCCACCCTTGTCAGCCGGTTTGAACACGATACCCTTCATCTGCTTGAGCTCACGCAAAGCCTTACGCTGAGCCCAAGATAAATTGTCATAACCACGTTCTTGTGGAAGCTTACGAAGTTCATCCACCACCATTCTGACGAACATCTCGACTGATGGATTTAATGACAAGGGGGGAAATGTGGTGGAGCTGGGACGAATGGTATCAGGAAACCCACCAGCACTAACATCCTGCTCCTGGAGTAAAGACTCTAGCGCCCGGAACCGCTTTTTTTTTGCATACATTGCACATCCAGGTATACATATCATACATATAAAATCTCTATATATGGAGTTTTTTCATGTTGTTGATTATATTTGTTATATTTTATATATATACAAACACCTATTTATAGTTCATACACTAATCTTTATATTAATTCCACACATTTATTTTCACTATTATAAAAATATATATATTTATTATTTACATATATATTTTTTGTCATATACACTTTGGTCACACTTATTAAATATATTCACTTACATTTACACATTATTATTACTATGTGTATATACTTTTTGGTATCACATTTTGGGAATATACCTATATTTATTTGTATGTATTTAAACACTAATGAACAGTAGTATAGATCTTTAAAGGTATTATTTGTCACGTGTGGTTCACTTTATTTACTTTCTTTTATTTATCACTTCACTCTGCACGTGTTGTTCACTTTTACTTTTATTATTATATTACCTCTTTATATTTGTTTATATGTTTATATGTAAAATAAAGAAATTTGTTATTTTGTATATTTATATTTTTTTATTTATTATATATATTTTTTTATTATTATATTTATGCAAATTGCCCCCTCTTTCCAATATTATGTATTATGTATTGTGTATAATGGATGATTGGACCTGTGATCATTTTAACATGGATGTATATATGAATTGATATTGTGATACTATATATGATCTGTCTGTGTAGATATTATGGTCTTATTGTATTTTGATGTGCAATCTACCTTCATCCTTCAACCTAAACTCTTTATTGTCATTACTTATTTCTACATACATGTTTTGACGTTTGCTTCCGGCATCTTGAGATTTGGCCGTCTGCATAGCCGCATCCCTTATCTTTGCCCAGACTTAAGATGGCCCCCACTGTACGATGTGTCATCTATATGCGATGATCTCCTTCATTCTGGGACGATCTTAATATGACGCGTATGCGCATGCGCACCTCTCACCTCTCGGACGTACCTGATATTGCCAATGACGTCGGTCTCGCTGCCTACCAATCCACACTTAGGTAATCATGTGCAGGCTCGACTCGTCAATACATGACACCTGACACACTTCAGGTGTTGTGTATCGGTGATTTGTGCTGCCATTCGTTGCTTACAAACACACCTCTTCCTTAACTTAGTACAAATATTAGTGTAGGTCATCTCACTAGCTAGCACCCCTTGAAAAAGCTACCGCGAAACGCGCGTCGGGGCTCTTGCGGTGGACATTCATTGTTTTGGCCTGATATGCAAAACACTGGTTGGTATGGCTCCTGGGACCTATTGAAATTTCTGGGTGATATCCTGGTATCTATACAACCATATTCACACTGTTCATTCGGTGTTGGCTATTCAGCCCTATTTGCATATCATCTCTGATAAGGGTCTTTATTTTTCTGTTTCAGTATATTCTTCTGGCGATTGAGCTCCAGGGGCCTGTTATTTGTTACACTATATAAGATTATGGCCTGACTGTTACAATGACCCTGTATGGTATATTTTCTATTATATATATGCCATTCTTTTGAGTAGCCCTGTGTTGTCCACTTAGCGTATTTTAATTGTTTGTGGTTTTTAGGTCTTGATGGCCATCATGTTCTTGTATTTATTGTAATAAAGGATATATATTTTTTGCAAAATTTCTTGAGTTATTTGGTGTTTATTTTTTCCCCTACGGGGTGTTACTAATTTGTCCTCACATACAGTTATAGGTATTTATTGTCTGTTCTTTTTTGATATGTGTGGACGTTTACCATAACGTTTATAGTTAGGTCTGGTTCTATATAGGTATTCATCATTGCTTTTGTCTTCTTATAGGCCTATATACAAATATGGATTTCAGTACACGTGAAACCAATTGGCTGTCAGTTGTGACCCAAGTTTTTAGTAATGATGCTGTAGGACCTATGGGTGTAGCCCATATGGGAGCATTGGAAACCCAAAAGAAACTGAAAGAATTATTGAAGCGAAGGATGAGAATATGGTGGAATAAGGTGTCTTTGGAGCAATATCTCACCAAGGACCTGATCCCCAGAGGCCTGCGGGTTCAGGTTTTCCCCTCCTTTACGTTTGATGATGTTATGTTTCGTTCTCGATGGGAAGAGGCATGTAAATCCTGCTCACGGACGTTTATTGAGCTCCTGATTGGCTGGGATAAGAAACAACTGGAAGATGTTGAAAAACTGCTTTTGCCCTTACAGGAGAAAATAAAAATGGAACTTACCCCTGATCTTCTCTCCAAATTTGAACATGAATTGAGTCTTGAATACACAAAATGGGAGAATGATATTAAAGAACTAAAGTCCAAGAAGTATCAACGCGATTTGATGGACTTCCAGGAACAAAGGGTTTACAAGTGGCAAAGACGGGGTTCTAATACCAGGTCACGCTCTGAATCCCAGTCCTCAATAGATAGTGCAACATCTGGAGTATCACAGGGTGGCCAACCTATGAGGACAAGAAGATACGAAACTAGATACAACCCTATCAAAAGAAAATTTAACCCTTTGGAAGACAATGCAGGAGGGGAACTTAGGTAATCAACCTTTCAGATATAGTCTTCACTCCCAGTCAAATCTCAGTACTATCTTTGGGGCTGTCATTTTGTCCTGTGACAGGTTTTGATGACTTTTTAGCCATCAAGGATGTGTTCTTATTTGCACGTAAACTTATATACAAAAAATATTATTCTAAAAATGAACCTCACCATCTCTTCACAGTACAAGAAGAATTGGAAGCGGTCCGGGCGCTAGAGTCTTTACTCCAGGAGCAGAATGTTAGTGCTGGTAGGTTTCCTGATACCATTCGTCCCAGGTCCACCACATTTCCCCCCTTGTCATTAAATCCATCAGTCGAGATGTTCGTCAGAATGGTGGTGGATGAACTTCGTAAGCTTCCACAAGATCGTGGTTATGACAATTTATCTTGGGCTCAGCGTAAGGCTTTGCGTGAGCTCAAGCAGATGAAGGGTATCGTGTTCAAACAGGCTGACAAGGGTGGAAATGTGGTGGTATGGCCATCCGAGATGTACGAATCGGAGGCATACCGTCAATTACGGGATGTGCAGTGCTATAAACGTTTGATGCGCAATCCCACCACTGATTTCAAGGAACAGCTTGATGTGTTGCTAATGGAAGCCTGTGATAAAAACATCATCACCCCAAAAATTATGGATGGGCTTACTGTAAAATTCCCCATTACCCCCACGTTATACCTATTACCAAAGGTACATAAAGACCAGAAAAAGCCACCGGGTCGGCCTATTGTATCAGGATGTGGGAGTTTGTGCGAATCAATCTGTCGTTTTTTGGATTTCTATCTTCGTCCATGTGTTGAAAATCTTCAATCGTATATTAGCGATTCCACGGACGTACTCAAGCGCCTAGATGGGGTTACCATTGAGCAGGATATGTTCTTGGTATCCTGCGATGTGGAGTCTTTATATACGTGTATCGATCATGAGCTTGGGCTTAGAGCAATCCAATATTTTTTGGATTCTTGTGACCTTGAATTTGAACTGGTCCAATTTCTGATTCTTCTCATGCGTTTTGGCCTTGAGCATAATTACTTTGTGTTCAGGGACAAACACTATTTACAACTCCGGGGGACGGCAATGGGTGCCACTTGTGCACCGTCATATGCCAACTTATTTCTAGGATACTGGGAACAGGAAGTTGTACAGGAAACCATGGATAAGGTGCCTGGTAGTGTTGTTGGTTGGATGCGTTTCATCGATCATATCCTGTTTATTTGGCAGGGTACGCGAGCAGACCTTGATGAATTTATATCATCTTTGAACAGCAATTCACAGAACATCAAACTAACAAGCAGGATCAGCCAAACGAATATGGATTTTCTCGACATCAAAATGATGGTACAGGATTCAGGTAAGCTCAGTACTACCATTTTCCGAAAGGAAACCTCTGTTAACTCTCTCCTACATGCAACATCCTCTCATCCTTCTCATGTCATACGGGCTATCCCTACGGGACAGTTCCTGAGAGCAAGACGGGTATGTGACTCCAATTCTAATTTTGAAAAGGAGTCACAATGTTTGAGGACCCGCTTTTTACAACGTGGATACCCGAAGAGTGATATTGAGAAGGGATATTATAGGGCTCGTCATAGTAACAGAAATAACTTGCTCATCCAACAGAAACACAAGAAGAAGGATGATATAGTGAGACTTATCACTCCTTACAATTCACAATGGACTGGGATGAGAAATATTGTGAGTCGTTTCTGGCCAATCCTGCTTACTGATCCTGATCTGAAAAAACATCTGCCTTTGAAACCCCAACTTACAGCCAAAAGAAGTAAAACTCTGAGTGATCACCTAGTCCGGAGTCACTATGGTGCTCCTGGTCCTAAAACCTACCTCTTTGGCTCTAAAGGACCAGTGTGGGGATCCTTTTCGTGTGGTCACTGTTCCGTCTGCAAATTGATTGTGAAAACTGATACTTTTACAGATTCTGAGAAGACAAAAAGCTTCAGAATCGTACATTTTATCAATTGCAGCACTACTGGTGTGGTATACATGGCCACTTGTCCATGTGGCCTGTCATATGTGGGTATGACCACAAGAGAATTAAAAATGCGAATTCAGGAACATGTGAGGGATATTAAAAAAGCAGGAACAATAGAGGATAATAACTGGGAAGAACTTAGCAAATTGAAGACTATTCCTCGGCATTTTCGGGATTTCCATAACAACAAGTGGCAGGATTTGAGGGTTCATGGCATAGACAAGATCATTGTTGGTTCACGTGGAGGAGATACTTTCCGAAAACTAGAACGGATCGAATGTAAATGGATTACGAAACTAAAGACAAGCTCGCCTCTGGGTCTCAATGAGAAAATGTCCTTTGCTTCTTTTCTGTAATTTTCATTATATTTTGGGTCCTATAGCATCATTAATCTTTTAACTTTTTAACCTGCATACATTCTGCTAGTTTGGTTGATCATACTATTGCGATGATACTTGGTGTGGTTTTCTGTTTAAGCATTTGTGCAGTGTGGCTGCATGTATACTCGGTAGCATTTTATATTATGTTTACTATCTTTATTTTTGTTTCCCTTTAGGGGCTACATGTATGTTCGTTGTGAGATGTTGTTGTTGTGCTGAAGTGAACACTTAGCATCATATGCTATATTTCCGAACTAAGATCTCTTTGGACTTCGTTCATCAATTGCCTTCTGAACATCTCTAATTTTGATTATCCGGAGGCTTTTTCATGGGGTGCTTATTTTTATTCTTTATTTTTATTATTTTTATTTATTATATATGGATATATATTTTTTATATATATATATATAAAAAAAATTTTTTTTGCATACATTGCACATCCAGGTATACATATCATACATATAATATCTCTATATATGGAGTTTTTTCATGTTGTTGATTATATTTGTTATATTTTATATATATACAAACACCTATTTATAGTTCATACACTAATCTTTATATTAATTCCACACATTTATTTTCACTATTATAAAAATATATATATTTATTATTTACATATATATTTTTTGTCATATACACTTTGGTCACACTTATTAAATATATTCACTTACATTTACACATTATTATTACTATGTGTATATACTTTTTGGTATCACATTTTGGGAATATACCTATATTTATTTGTATGTATTTAAACACTAATGAACAGTAGTATAGATCTTTAACCCCTTAATGACCGGGCATGTTTGTACCTTAATGACCAAGCCAGATTTGTCAAATCTGGTATGTCTGACTTTATCAGAGAATAACTCTGTGAAAGTTTTGAATATCCAAGTAATTCTGACATTGTTTTTTCGTCACATGTTGTACTTTATTTTAGTGGTAAAAGTAGACTGATACGATTTGCGGAAATTAATTAAAAAATAGAAAAATGGAAGAAATTTTGTAAAAATTACCATTTTCCCCTATTTTTAACTGCAATATGTCACATATGTACACACATACTGTACAATTTTTTAAATTAAATATATATTTCTATCTCTTTACTCTATTTTGGCAGCACTTTTGAAAAAATAAAATACATTTTCAGCAATTTAGAGGACTTACAAATTGAATAATAATTTTATAAATTTTGAAGTACATTTTGTTTTCCTGCACCAAACCAGGTTTTCAGAGGCTCATAGGTCTCAGAGTGATGGAGACCCCCACAAATGACCCCATTTAGAAAATTAGACCCCTTAAGGTATTTACCTAAGGGTATAGTAAGTATTTTGACCCCACAGTTCTTTGCTAAATTTAATGCATATCAGGTGAAAAAAAAAATAATTTCACTTTTTTCATAAAAGTATTAGTTTGAAGACCGATTTCTTTTTAAAGCGAACATGAAAATGAAGAAACACACCCAAAAATCTATCACCCTCTTTCTTCTGTTTTCAAAAATACCCACATTGTGGCCCTAATGCGCTGCCTGGACACACGGCAGGACCCAAAAGGAAGGGAACACCCGGAGGCTTTCAGGACTCATATTTTGCTTGAAAATGTTTTAGGCCCCACTGTACATTTGGAGAAGCTTTGAGCTGCCAGAACGATAGAAACTCCCCATAAACGACCCCATTTAGAAAACTAGACGCCTTAAGGTATTTATCTAGGGGTATAGTTAGCATTTTGACCGCACAGTTTTTTTGCTAAATATATTGGAATTAGTCTGTAAAAATTAAAATGTACTTTTTTTCTTAAACAACATAGAAATTTTTATTATTTACAAGGAATAACGAAGAAAATGCACCCCAACATTTGTAAAGCAATGTCTCCCGATTACGACAATACCCCATATGTGGTAATAAACTGCTGTTTGGACCCACAGCAGGGCTCAGAAGGGAAGGAGCGCCATTTGGATTTATGATTTTGCTGGAATGGTTTTCGGTGCCATGTCGCATTTGCAATGCACTGGAGGGACCAAAACAGTGGAAACCCACCAAAAGTTACCCCATTTTGGAAAAACCTTCAAGGAATTTTTCTAGGGGTATAGTGAGCATTTACACCCCACGGGTCTTTTGCAGTGTTTACTGGAATTAGGGCGCGAAAATTAATATCAACATTTTTTTCCACTAAAATGTTGCATTTTCTCATTTTCACAAGGGATAAAGGAGGAAAAAAACAACCATTTTTTATAAAGCAATTTCTCCCGAGTACGGAAATACCCCACATGTGGTCAAAAGTTTTTTCATTAGAAATGAATTAACCCTTTCAGGACTGATCCATTTTTTGCCTTCTTATTTTAGATTTTCACTCCCCGCTTTCCAAGAGCCATAACTTCTTTATTTTTCCATCAATAGAGCGGTGTGAGGGCTTATTTGTTGCGGGACAATCTGTCGTTTTCATTGGTACCATTTTGGGGTACCTGCGATTTTTTTTGATCACTTTTTATTCAATTTTTTTGCAATCCTGAGCAAAAAACAGGAATTCTGACACCGTTTTTTTAGGTTTTCTTTTTGCGGCGCTCACCGTACGCTATAGGTGACATTTTTACTTTATTCTGCGGGTTGGTACGGTTACGGCGATACCATATGTATATAGGTTTGGTCCTTTTTTTTAGCGTTTGCACAATAAAATGACTTATTTATAAAAAAATAAAACTCTGTGTCGCCATATTCTGAGAGCCGTAATTTTTTAATTTTTTAGTCAAAAAAGCTGTGTAAGGGCTTGTTTTTTGCGGGACGGATAGAAGTTTTTATTGGTACTATTTTCGGGTACATGCGACTTTTTGATCACTTTTTTTCTTTATTTAGGGAGCGGTGGTGACCAAAAAAATTGCGATTCTGTCGTCGTTTTTTATTGATTTTTTTTGGGGTGTTCATCGTGTGGGAAAAATAACATTATAGTTTTATATAGTAAAGAAAGGAGGAGACCTCCAGCTCACCAGTAGTTGCGTCTCCAGACACCTCGCACGGATCCCCGCTACGGCCAGCGGTAGGTATATCAGGAAAAAGAAAGAGAAAATCCAGCGCTGTGTTAGATTAAAAAGGAAAATTGTTCCCAATTTTATTGAAAAAATAGTTAAAAGTCTCATATTCTTTTTGCCATGATTAAGAGCAACACGCTTGCTCGAAACGCGTAGGCCAAGGTCATCCAGCCCGCTATACATACACCTTGAGACTGCGTCTCCGTGTAACTTTTAACTATTTTTTCAATAAAATTGGGAACAATTTTCCTTTTTAATCTAACACAGCGCTGGATTTTCTCTTTCTTTTTCCTATTATAGTTTTATAGTTGGGTTCGTTACGAACGCGGTGATACCAAATATGTGTACTTTTTTAACGTGTTCATTTTTTTTTCTATAATAAAAGTCTTATTATAAGGAAAAAAAGCATTTTGTGTTTATAGAACTTATAACTTTTATTTTTACACTTTTTTTAAAACATTTTTATTACTTTTTTTTACCTTTTTAACTTGTCCCACTAGGGGACACTTAGTCTTGCAGCTTTGATCGCTGCTAGAGTACATTACACTACACACGTAGTGTAATGTACTCTAACTGTCATTGTGACGTGACTGTCACACTGACAGGAAGCAGAGGAGGAACGGCCAGAGGCTGTTCCTCCGAGGCTTCCGTACATGGCAACCCGGAGGTCATTATCTGACCTCCGATTGCCGTGACAAGCATCGGTAGCCCCCACAATCACTTCGTGGGGGCTGCTGATGTGCTTCAAACCACTTAAATGCGGCGACGGCAATCCGTCGCCGCACTTAAGGGGTTAACTGCCGAAAGCAGCGGCGATGGTCCGCTGTCCGGCGAGACTGATGTCTCAGCTGTCTAGGACAGCTGTCAGCGCGGGTCTGTCACTCTGTGTTTACACAGAGTGACAGTTTGAAATGCGGACGAAAATGAACGTCATGGTGCGGGAACTAGCAGCCGACCATGACGTTCATTTTCGTCCTTGGTCGTTAAGGGGTTAAAGGTATTATTTGTCACGTGTGGTTCACTTTATTTACTTTCTTTTATTTATCACTTCACTCTGCACGTGTTGTTCACTTTTACTTTTATTATTATATTATCTCTTTATATTTGTTTATATGTTTATATGTAAAATAAAGAAATTTGTTATTTTGTATATTTATATTTTTTTATTTATTATATATATTTTTTTATTATTATATTTATGCAAATTGCCCCCTCTTTCCAATATTATGTATTATGTATTGTGTATAATGGATGATTGGACCTGTGATCAATTTAACATGGATGTATATATGAATTGATATTGTGATACTATATATGATCTGTCTGTGTAGATATTACGGTCTTATTGTATTTTGATGTGCAATCTACCTTCATCCTTCAACCTAAACTCTTTATTGTCATTACTTATTTCTACATACATGTTTTGACGTTTGCTTCCGGCATCTTGAGATTTGGCCGTCTGCATAGCCGCATCCCTTATCTTTGCCCAGACTTAAGATGGCCCCCACTGTACGATGTGTCATCTATATGCGATGATCTCCTTCATTCTGGGACGATCTTAATATGACGCGTATGCGCATGCGCACCTCTCACCTCTCGGACGTACCTGATATTGCCAATGACGTCGGTCTCGCTGCCTACCAATCCACACTTAGGTAATCATGTGCAGGCTCGACTCGTCAATACATGACACCTGACACACTTCAGGTGTTGTGTATCGGTGATTTGTGCTGCCATTCGTTGCTTACAAACACACCTCTTCCTTAACTTAGTACAAATATTAGTGTAGGTCATCTCACTAGCTAGCACCCCTTGAAAAAGCTACCGCGAAACGCGCGTCGGGGCTCTTGCGGTGGACATTCATTGTTTTGGCCTGATATGCAAAACACTGGTTGGTATGGCTCCTGGGACCTATTGAAATTTCTGGGTGATATCCTGGTATCTATACAACCATATTCACACTGTTCATTCGGTGTTGGCTATTCAGCCCTATTTGCATATCATCTCTGATAAGGGTCTTTATTTTTCTGTTTCAGTATATTCTTCTGGCGATTGAGCTCCAGGGGCCTGTTATTTGTTACACTATATAAGATTATGGCCTGACTGTTACAATGACCCTGTATGGTATATTTTCTATTATATATATGCCATTCTTTTGAGTAGCCCTGTGTTGTCCACTTAGCGTATTTTAATTGTTTGTGGTTTTTAGGTCTTGATGGCCATCATGTTCTTGTATTTATTGTAATAAAGGATATATATTTTTTGCAAAATTTCTTGAGTTATTTGGTGTTTATTTTTTCCCCTACGGGGTGTTACTAATTTGTCCTCACATACAGTTATAGGTATTTATTGTCTGTTCTTTTTTGATATGTGTGGACGTTTACCATAACGTTTATAGTTAGGTCTGGTTCTATATAGGTATTCATCATTGCTTTTGTCTTCTTATAGGCCTATATACAAATATGGATTTCCGTACACGTGAAACCAATTGGCTGTCAGTTGTGACCCAAGTTTTTAGTAATGATGCTGTAGGACCTATGGGTGTAGCCCATATGGGAGCATTGGAAACCCAAAAGAAACTGAAAGAATTATTGAAGCGAAGGATGAGAATATGGTGGAATAAGGTGTCTTTGGAGCAATATCTCACCAAGGACCTGATCCCCAGAGGCCTGCGGGTTCAGGTTTTCCCCTCCTTTACGTTTGATGATGTTATGTTTCGTTCTCGATGGGAAGAGGCATGTAAATCCTGCTCACGGACGTTTATTGAGCTCCTGATTGGCTGGGATAAGAAACAACTGGAAGATGTTGAAAAACTGCTTTTGCCCTTACAGGAGAAAATAAAAATGGAACTTACCCCTGATCTTCTCTCCAAATTTGAACATGAATTGAGTCTTGAATACACAAAATGGGAGAATGATATTAAAGAACTAAAGTCCAAGAAGTATCAACGCGATTTGATGGACTTCCAGGAACAAAGGGTTTACAAGTGGCAAAGACGGGGTTCTAATACCAGGTCACGCTCTGAATCCCAGTCCTCAATAGATAGTGCAACATCTGGAGTATCACAGGGTGGCCAACCTATGAGGACAAGAAGATATGAAACTAGATACAACCCTATCAAAAGAAAATTTAACCCTTTGGAAGACAATGCAGGAGGGGAACTTAAGGTAATCAACCTTTCAGATATAGTCTTCACTCCCAGTCAAATCTCAGTACTATCTTTGGGGCTGTCATTTTGTCCTGTGACAGGTTTTGATGACTTTTTAGCCATCAAGGATGTGTTCTTATTTGCACGTAAACTTATATACAAAAAATATTATTCTAAAAATGAACCTCACCATCTCTTCACAGTACAAGAAGAATTGGAAGCGGTCCGGGCGCTAGAGTCTTTACTCCAGGAGCAGAATGTTAGTGCTGGTAGGTTTCCTGATACCATTCGTCCCAGGTCCACCACATTTCCCCCCTTGTCATTAAATCCATCAGTCGAGATGTTCGTCAGAATGGTGGTGGATGAACTTCGTAAGCTTCCACAAGATCGTGGTTATGACAATTTATCTTGGGCTCAGCGTAAGGCTTTGCGTGAGCTCAAGCAGATGAAGGGTATCGTGTTCAAACAGGCTGACAAGGGTGGAAATGTGGTGGTATGGCCATCCGAGATGTACGAATCGGAGGCATACCGTCAATTACGGGATGTGCAGTGCTATAAACGTTTGATGCGCAATCCCACCACTGATTTCAAGGAACAGCTTGATGTGTTGCTAATGGAAGCCTGTGATAAAAACATCATCACCCCAAAAATTATGGATGGGCTTACTGTAAAATTCCCCATTACCCCCACGTTATACCTATTACCAAAGGTACATAAAGACCAGAAAAAGCCACCGGGTCGGCCTATTGTATCAGGATGTGGGAGTTTGTGCGAATCAATCTGTCGTTTTTTGGATTTCTATCTTCGTCCATGTGTTGAAAATCTTCAATCGTATATTAGCGATTCCACGGACGTACTCAAGCGCCTAGATGGGGTTACCATTGAGCAGGATATGTTCTTGGTATCCTGCGATGTGGAGTCTTTATATACGTGTATCGATCATGAGCTTGGGCTTAGAGCAATCCAATATTTTTTGGATTCTTGTGACCTTGAATTTGAACTGGTCCAATTTCTGATTCTTCTCATGCGTTTTGGCCTTGAGCATAATTACTTTGTGTTCAGGGACAAACACTATTTACAACTCCGGGGGACGGCAATGGGTGCCACTTGTGCACCGTCATATGCCAACTTATTTCTAGGATACTGGGAACAGGAAGTTGTACAGGAAACCATGGATAAGGTGCCTGGTAGTGTTGTTGGTTGGATGCGTTTCATCGATCATATCCTGTTTATTTGGCAGGGTACGCGAGCAGACCTTGATGAATTTATATCATCTTTGAACAGCAATTCACAGAACATCAAACTAACAAGCAGGATCAGCCAAACGAATATGGATTTTCTCGACATCAAAATGATGGTACAGGATTCAGGTAAGCTCAGTACTACCATTTTCCGAAAGGAAACCTCTGTTAACTCTCTCCTACATGCAACATCCTCTCATCCTTCTCATGTCATACGGGCTATCCCTACGGGACAGTTCCTGAGAGCAAGACGGGTATGTGACTCCAATTCTAATTTTGAAAAGGAGTCACAATGTTTGAGGACCCGCTTTTTACAACGTGGATACCCGAAGAGTGATATTGAGAAGGGATATTATAGGGCTCGTCATAGTAACAGAAATAACTTGCTCATCCAACAGAAACACAAGAAGAAGGATGATATAGTGAGACTTATCACTCCTTACAATTCACAATGGACTGGGATGAGAAATATTGTGAGTCGTTTCTGGCCAATCCTGCTTACTGATCCTGATCTGAAAAAACATCTGCCTTTGAAACCCCAACTTACAGCCAAAAGAAGTAAAACTCTGAGTGATCACCTAGTCCGGAGTCACTATGGTGCTCCTGGTCCTAAAACCTACCTCTTTGGCTCTAAAGGACCAGTGTGGGGATCCTTTTCGTGTGGTCACTGTTCCGTCTGCAAATTGATTGTGAAAACTGATACTTTTACAGATTCTGAGAAGACAAAAAGCTTCAGAATCGTACATTTTATCAATTGCAGCACTACTGGTGTGGTATACATGGCCACTTGTCCATGTGGCCTGTCATATGTGGGTATGACCACAAGAGAATTAAAAATGCGAATTCAGGAACATGTGAGGGATATTAAAAAAGCAGGAACAATAGAGGATAATAACTGGGAAGAACTTAGCAAATTGAAGACTATTCCTCGGCATTTTCGGGATTTCCATAACAACAAGTGGCAGGATTTGAGGGTTCATGGCATAGACAAGATCATTGTTGGTTCACGTGGAGGAGATACTTTCCGAAAACTAGAACGGATCGAATGTAAATGGATTACGAAACTAAAGACAAGCTCGCCTCTGGGTCTCAATGAGAAAATGTCCTTTGCTTCTTTTCTGTAATTTTCATTATATTTTGGGTCCTATAGCATCATTAATCTTTTAACTTTTTAACCTGCATACATTCTGCTAGTTTGGTTGATCATACTATTGCGATGATACTTGGTGTGGTTTTCTGTTTAAGCATTTGTGCAGTGTGGCTGCATGTATACTCGGTAGCATTTTATATTATGTTTACTATCTTTATTTTTGTTTCCCTTTAGGGGCTACATGTATGTTCGTTGTGAGATGTTGTTGTTGTGCTGAAGTGAACACTTAGCATCATATGCTATATTTCCGAACTAAGATCTCTTTGGACTTCGTTCATCAATTGCCTTCTGAACATCTCTAATTTTGATTATCCGGAGGCTTTTTCATGGGGTGCTTATTTTTATTCTTTATTTTTATTATTTTTATTTATTATATATGGATATATATTTTTTATATATATATATATATAAAAAATTTTTTTTGCATACATTGCACATCCAGGTATACATATCATACATATAAAATCTCTATATATGGAGTTTTTTCCTGTTGTTGATTATATTTGTTATATTTTATATATATACAAACACCTATTTATAGTTCATACACTAATCTTTATATTAATTCCACACATTTATTTTCACTATTATAAAAATATATATATTTATTATTTACATATATATTTTTTGTCATATACACTTTGGTCACACTTATTAAATATATTCACTTACATTTACACATTATTATTACTATGTGTATATACTTTTTGGTATCACATTTTGGGAATATACCTATATTTATTTGTATGTATTTAAACACTAATGAACAGTAGTATAGATCTTTAACCCCTTAATGACCGGGCATGTTTGTACCTTAATGACCAAGCCAGATTTGTCAAATCTGGTATGTCTGACTTTATCAGAGAATAACTCTGTGAAAGTTTTGAATATCCAAGTAATTCTGACATTGTTTTTTCGTCACATGTTGTACTTTATTTTAGTGGTAAAAGTAGACTGATACGATTTGCGGAAATTAATTAAAAAATAGCAAAATGGAAGAAATTTTGTAAAAATTACCATTTTCCCCTATTTTTAACTGCAATATGTCACATATGTACACACATACTGTACAATTTTTTAAATTAAATATATATTTCTATCTCTTTACTCTATTTTGGCAGCACTTTTGAAAAAATAAAATACATTTTCAGCAATTTAGAAGACTTACAAATTGAATAATAATTTTATAAATTTTGAAGTACATTTTGTTTTCCTGCACCAAACCAGGTTTTCAGAGGCTCATAGGTCTCAGAGTGATGGAGACCCCCACAAATGACCCCATTTAGAAAATTAGACCCCTTAAGGTATTTACCTAAGGGTATAGTAAGTATTTTGACCCCACAGTTCTTTGCTAAATTTAATGCATATCAGGTGAAAAAAAAAATAATTTCACTTTTTTCATAAAAGTATTAGTTTGAAGACCGATTTCTTTGTAAAGCGAACATGAAAATGAAGAAACACACCCCAAAATCTATCACCCTCTTTCTTCTGTTTTCAAAAATACCCACATTGTGGCCCTAATGCGCTGCCTGGACACACGGCAGGACCCAAAAGGAAGGGAACACCCGGAGGCTTTCAGGACTCATATTTTGCTTGAAAATGTTTTAGGCCCCACTGTACATTTGGAGAAGCTTTGAGCTGCCAGAACGATAGAAACTCCCCATAAACGACCCCATTTAGAAAACTAGACGCCTTAAGGTATTTATCTAGGGGTATAGTTAGCATTTTGACCGCACAGTTTTTTTGCTAAATATATTGGAATTAGTCTGTAAAAATTAAAATGTACTTTTTTTCTTAAACAACATAGAAATTTTTATTATTTACAAGCAATAACGAAGAAAATGCACCCCAACATTTGTAAAGCAATGTCTCCCGATTACGACAATACCCCATATGTGGTAATAAACTGCTGTTTGGACCCACAGCAGGGCTCAGAAGGGAAGGAGCGCCATTTGAATTTATGATTTTGCTGGAATGGTTTTCGGTGCCATGTCGCATTTGCAATGCACTGGAGGGACCAAAACAGTGGAAACCCACCAAAAGTGACCCCATTTTGGAAAAACCTTCAAGGAATTTTTCTAGGGGTATAGTGAGCATTTACACCCCACGGGTCTTTTGCAGTGTTTACTGGAATTAGGGCGCGAAAATTAATATCAACATTTTTTTCCACTAAAATGTTGCATTTTCTCATTTTCACAAGGGATAAAGGAGGAAAAAAACAACCATTTTTTATAAAGCAATTTCTCCCGAGTACGGAAATACCCCACATGTGGTCAAAAGTTTTTTCATTAGAAATGAATTAACCCTTTCAGGACTGATCCATTTTTTGCCTTCTTATTTTAGATTTTCACTCCCCGCTTTCCAAGAGCCATAACTTCTTTATTTTTCCATCAATAGAGCGGTGTGAGGGCTTATTTGTTGCGGGACAATCTGTCGTTTTCATTGGTACCATTTTGGGGTACATGCGATTTTTTTTGATCACTTTTTATTCAATTTTTTTGCAATCCTGAGCAAAAAACAGGAATTCTGACACCGTTTTTTTAGGTTTTCTTTTTGCGGCGCTCACCGTACGCTATAGGTGACATTTTTACTTTATTCTGCGGGTTGGTACGGTTACGGCGATACCATATGTATATAGGTTTGGTCCTTTTTTTTAGCGTTTGCACAATAAAATGACTTATTTATAAAAAAATAAAATTCTGTGTCGCCATATTCTGAGAGCCGTAATTTTTTAATTTTTTAGTCAAAAAAGCTGTGTAAGGGCTTGTTTTTTGCGGGACGGATAGAAGTTTTTATTGGTACTATTTTCGGGTACATGCGACTTTTTGATCACTTTTTTTTCTTTATTTAGGGAGCGGTGGTGACCAAAAAAATTGCGATTCTGTCGTCGTTTTTTATTGATTTTTTTTGGGGTGTTCATCGTGTGGGAAAAATAACATTATAGTTTTATAGTTGGGTTCGTTACGAACGCGGTGATACCAAATATGTGTACTTTTTTAACGTGTTCATTTTTTTTTCTATAATAAAAGTCTTATTATAAGGAAAAAAAGCATTTTGTGTTTATAGAACTTATAACTTTTATTTTTACACTTTTTTTAAAACATTTTTATTACTTTTTTTTACCTTTTTAACTTGTCCCACTAGGGGACACTTAGTCTTGCAGCTTTGATCGCTGCTAGGGTACATTACAATACACACGTAGTGTAATGTACTCTAACTGTCATTGTGACGTGACTGTCACACTGACAGGAAGCAGAGGAGGAACGGCCAGAGGCTGTTCCTCCGAGGCTTCCGTACATGGCAACCCGGAGGTCATTATCTGACCTCCGATTGCCATGACAAGCATCGGTAGCCCCCACAATCACTTCGTGGGGGCTGCTGATGTGCTTCAAACCACTTAAATGCGGTGACGGCAATCCGTCGCCGCACTTAAGGGGTTAACTGCCGAAAGCAGCGGCGATGGTCCGCTGTCCGGTGAGACTGATGTCTCAGCTGTCTAGGACAGCTGTCAGCGCGGGTCTGTCACTCTGTGTTTACACAGAGTGACAGTTTGAAATGCGGACGAAAATGAACGTCATGGTGCGGGAACTAGCAGCCGACCATGACGTTCATTTTCGTCCTTGGTCGTTAAGGGGTTAAAGGTATTATTTGTCACGTGTGGTTCACTTTATTTACTTTCTTTTATTTATCACTTCACTCTGCACGTGTTGTTCACTTTTACTTTTATTATTATATTATCTCTTTATATTTGTTTATATGTTTATATGTAAAATAAAGAAATTTGTTATTTTGTATATTTATATTTTTTTATTTATTATATATATTTTTTTATTATTATATTTATGCAAATTGCCCCCTCTTTCCAATATTATGTATTATGTATTGTGTATAATGGATGATTGGACCTGTGATCAATTTAACATGGATGTATATATGAATTGATATTGTGATACTATATATGATCTGTCTGTGTAGATATTACGGTCTTATTGTATTTTGATGTGCAATCTACCTTCATCCTTCAACCTAAACTCTTTATTGTCATTACTTATTTCTACATACATGTTTTGACGTTTGCTTCCGGCATCTTGAGATTTGGCCGTCTGCATCCCTTATCTTTGCCCAGACTTAAGATGGCCCCCACTGTACGATGTGTCATCTATATGCAATGATCTCCTTCATTCTGGGACGATCTTAATATGACGCGTATGCGCATGCGCACCTCTCACCTCTCGGACGTACCTGATATTGCCAATGACGTCGGTCTCGCTGCCTACCAATCCACACTTAGGTAATCATGTGCAGGCTCGACTCGTCAATACATGACACCTGACACACTTCAGGTGTTGTGTATCGGTGATTTGTGCTGCCATTCGTTGCTTACAAACACACCTCTTCCTTAACTTAGTACAAATATTAGTGTAGGTCATCTCACTAGCTAGCACCCCTTGAAAAAGCTACCGCGAAACGCGCGTCGGGGCTCTTGCGGTGGACATTCATTGTTTTGGCCTGATATGCAAAACACTGGTTGGTATGGCTCCTGGGACCTATTGAAATTTCTGGGTGATATCCTGGTATCTATACAACCATATTCACACTGTTCATTCGGTGTTGGCTATTCAGCCCTATTTGCATATCATCTCTGATAAGGGTCTTTATTTTTCTGTTTCAGTATATTCTTCTGGCGATTGAGCTCCAGGGGCCTGTTATTTGTTACACTATATAAGATTATGGCCTGACTGTTACAATGACCCTGTATGGTATATTTTCTATTATATATATGCCATTCTTTTGAGTAGCCCTGTGTTGTCCACTTAGCGTATTTTAATTGTTTGTGGTTTTTAGGTCTTGATGGCCATCATGTTCTTGTATTTATTGTAATAAAGGATATATATTTTTTGCAAAATTTCTTGAGTTATTTGGTGTTTATTTTTTCCCCTACGGGGTGTTACTAATTTGTCCTCACATACAGTTATAGGTATTTATTGTCTGTTCTTTTTTGATATATGTGGACGTTTACCATAACGTTTATAGTTAGGTCTGGTTCTATACAGGTATTCAATAAAAAACAATTGTTGCGGTTTTTTGCGGCAGAAGTAATTAAAAAAAAAAAAAATTACCTAGAATTCTGTGTGTCTTTGTCCAGGCCGGCCTCCTGTGATGACGTTTCAATCACAGGCTGTAGCGGTCCCATTGGATGTAATGTCATCCGAGGAAGTCGGGATGCAGGACGGTGGAGGGATGTGTCACCATGGCTACGTAAGTATGAATCTTTCTTTTTTTTTTTTAGGTGGCAGTTTTTCCCATCAGACACTCCAGTCGAAGAACTGCACCGCAATTTGGTGCGGTTTTTCGCCCGGCATTCCCTGCGGCACACAGGGCGGGTACGCTGTGGGCTTTTACGCAGCATATCCGTCCTGTGTAGACATGCACTTACATTGGAAAAACATGGGGTAATAGAAGTAAAATAAAGTCCCCCAAAGCTCTTTTTTGACCGTTGGGGAACAGACTATAACAATAAAGAAAAGTAAAGAAAAAACAAAACTTAATGAAATAATAAATACACATAAAATACCCACCCAATAAAAGCGAGAGAGTAAAAAAAAGCTTATTTTTACTATTATATTCAAATTATAGGTCTAAAAATGTTACAAAAGCAAAGAGGATGTGCCTAAAGATTAGAAAGAAACAACCCTACATTATTTATGAAAAAAATGTTACAACAACAACACGTACTTAGCGTAACAAATAAAAACGTTATAGGCATTTAATTAACGCATGCTACTTATGGCTAAGCAATGTATTTTCCATGCTCAAAATAGCCTGTTCCTGAATCGGTTAATCCAGAATGTCTGGGATTAGAAACATTATCTTATTATGTTCAAATAAAGGCCTCCTCCTCCCCTTCAGCCTTGCCTCTCCATCTCCAAAATTGGTGTCTTTACCAATCCTTTGCGTTACTTATTATTAAAAGCAGCAAACAATAAAGTTCCCATAGCCTAGGACCTCATCATCCAGGAAACCAGTCAGTCCAGAATTCCTAAAGAAATATTTTAAAATCCCTGCCTATGAGATATCACATACTACTCTGGGACAAATAAGTACAGACTGGTGGCAAATTTACCAAAACCAAGTCCCTATGGAGTCACTAGTTTCAAAGACTAAGGCCTCATGCACACGACCGTGGTGTTTTTCTGGTCCGCAAATTCCAGGACCGTGTTCCGTGGAATGTCATCCGCAGTTCATCCGTATGTAATCCGCAAAAATGCGGATGAAAAATAAAAAAAAAAAAAAAAGGACTTTTAAACAGGATGCCAAAAGCTTGGTCAAACCCCCTTTAGAAGGTCACATGATCGCTCTGGAGCCATTTCCTGCTGCATTTTTCCTGATCTTTGCTTTGTGCGAGTTCAGTGAGATTGCGCTGCTGATATAGCTGTGGTTTTTGTCAGTTACTCACTGCGAACATGTCTTCTGATGATGTGGATGATGTACTCCTGCACTGGCTCCTCTCCAGGCGATTTGGACAGCAACCACCAATGCTGGACGAAGAACCGAGGAGGAGGAGGAGGAGATATTGGGTTCACCCCATTATCTCACAACGGCTTAGGAAGGGGCATTTTAACATGCTGTACTCAGACCTGCGGCAGCACCCGGACAAGTTCCTCAGCTTCTGCCGTATGTCCGTGCAAACTTTTGACTGTCTGCTGGCGGACCTTCGTCCTGGACTCATCTTCCAGGACACCACCATGAGACGTTGCATTTCTCCAGAGGAACGCCTGATCGTCACTCTGAGGTAAGAAAACCTAAATCCCCTTCTACGACATGTCTCTACCCTGCAAACAATATTAGTATACTTGTCCCCTGTGCATATTGCCGCCTTGCCACCGTGCTGCAGATATTTTTCCTGTATGTGCATATTTTGTTATATATGTTTTTTTTTTTTTTACAGATTTCTTGCTACCGGCAACTCCTTTGCATCGCTACATTTCCAGTTTCTGCTGGGGTGCTCCACTATTTCGAAGATTGTCAAGCTTACCTGCGAAGTCATCTGGCAGCAACTTCGAGCAGCAGTTATGCCAAAGCCCAAGCCAGAGGACTGGATTCGGATTGCCGATGGCTTCTTACAATCAGCACAGTTTCCCAACTGTGTTGGTGCGCTAGATGGTAAGCACATCCGCGTAAAAAAGCCTGCTCACTCATGGTCTCAGTATTTCAATTATAAGCAGTTTTTCTCGGTGGTGCTGTTGGCCTTGGCTGACAGTGACTATCGGTTTATAATTGTCGATATTGGTGCCTATGGAAGCTCTGCGGATGCTGGCATCTTCAGGGCTTCCAGAATGGGTGAACGTCTAGCATCTAACCAGCTCGACCTTCCGGAACCTAGACAGCTTCCAGGATCTACAGGACCACCAGCACCCTTTGTCATTGTGGGTGATGAAGGTTTCGGACTGTCCCCTCACCTGATGCGTCCATTCCCTAGGCGTGGCTTAGATGAACAGAGGCGCATTTTTAACTACCGCCTTACCCGTGCAAGACGGTATGTGGAGTGCGCCTTCGGAATTCTAAGCAGCAAGTGGCGTGTTCCAGAGCTCCATTCAGATGAATCCTGAAAATGTGACAAAGGTTATACAAGCGTGTGTTGTCCTCCACAATTTTCTGAGGATTCATGAGGCGGCAGTGGACGCAGAGCTGAACCATTTCTCAACTAATTACATCCCTTTGGACTACACACCACATGGAAGACCTGGAGTGTCTGGACTGGCAGTCCGTAATTTGTATACAGACTATTTTGTATCACCTGAGGGAGCAGTTCCTTGGCAAAGGGATGTGCTTCGTGTGCCAAATTAAAATTTTAGTGGGACTGTTGTATTTCCTGTTTATGTTACAAATGTTAGTAGTTAAAGTTGCAGTAGTAGAGTAGGGACTCGCAAGAGAATGAGGACCCTTGACGCGGGTTGCGAGCTAATGTATTTCTGTTTTTTTTTTTTTAATTCTTTATTAATTAAAAAAAAAAAAAAAGCGATTATTTGCATTTGGCAGAAATGCAAACCAATACCTCATTATGTTTTGCAATAATAATAAAGACAAACACATAATTAACTATAAACTTATTTTATTTCTTGCATAAAATAGTGTCAACAAACATAACCAAAACTATGTTATATAACTAAATTATAAATTGTAAAAGGATTGCGAAGGTGCAGGTTCATGATGTGGTCGTGGAACTGCCTCCCCCTGCTGCATGTGCCCATACTGTTGTTGAGAAGGTCCTGGCATGCCATAAACTGAACGATCGTCACTGAATAGCGGCATTGAGTCTACATATGACGGCTGCTGGATGCCTTGCGCGGTTGCTGCAGGTGCTGGAGGGACAGAGTTGAAGGTGCTTGCATCACACCCCCGTCTATGAAACTCGATGGCCTGCTGCATTGCACGTGGGTCAGGATGTGTCGCAAATATTTCCACGACTTCCATTAGTGCTGTTTGGCACCTTATCTGTCTGGAAATTGGCACTCTTTTAAGAATATTAGAGAGAGCGCGACAGAAGGTGCCCTCTTGAGTTTCAGTAGCTCTTTTCTCCAAGTGTTCTAATACACGCAAGTCGACTTCCTGCCTTGGCTCTGTACGTGTTGGACCTTTGGCAGAACGTCGACGTTTACCTCGGGGTATAATTTCTTCGTCCGCGGCACAGACTGGATTATCCACTGTTGTTGGTTCCGCTGTCACAGGAGTGGAAGTGGACCTAGCAGTCCCCAAAGCTACGTCAGGCTCTTCAATTTGAGTCTCATCAGAGTCTTCTTCTTCCTCCAGATTATCCTTGGTTCTGTTTGAAAATGAAAACATAATGTTAGGGAATTTTTGTAGTAATTTAACGTCATGTCTACAGCTGGGCAAATACACTATGTATGCATCACTACATGCAGAGCCCTAACTAGGAAAGACAGGGCCGCATAGCAAACTTTTGACTGGGGCCATCCCTCCACTGGGTGTCACCCCCCCCTTGTAGATAGTGCCTTTTTTGCTGCCCCCCCACCCCTGTAGATAACGCCATACAGCCCCACACTCTACACTGTATGGCATTATCTACCGGGGGACTATATGGCGTTATCTATAGGGGGACTGTACGGCGTTATCTAGTGAGGGGGCTGTATGCCGCTAACGCCATACAGGCCCCCCTCCCCGCCCCCCGGACAAATGCCACCTATAGTGTGTCCTACAAATACATGCGTTATCGCTGGCAGCGATAGGGTGAAGGGGGGACTGAAAGTCCCCTTAAGTTCTGCCGTCTGCACAGCTCCAAAAAATTGAAAGGAGCGCTGGTTATGTATGCGCACAAGCACGACTTTGGCTCCATTCATTTTTACGGAGCTGGCGAAAGTACGAGGTTTGGGATGGAGAAGTTCAGGGTACTTTCTGTCCCCCATTCTCCCTGTCAATGCCAGCGATCACACATGTATCCCCTATTCAGTGGTTAGGGGATACATGTCTGTTGTTTAATGTCAGAGCGGGGAGATACCTCCCTGCTCAGCCGTAGTGTTCAGTTGCGTCCCGCTGTAGTCGTCATAGCGGCTGCTAGCGGAGCCTCCGGACATGGTGTAGTCCCCTCATGCCGCGGTCCCCGTAGCAGTCGCTACGGCTGCTACAGCGGTACTTACACAACTGGCTATATGGGCAGACTACAATGATCAAAGTATATAAGCAATACTTACGGGCCAACCTGCATTACATCAAGAAGAAACGAAAGTTGTTTGGTGTACATGTATGGCTTTTTTTTCAGACGTCCGTCTCCGCTCTTCCCCTTGTCATTCATCTCACGCTTTAATTGGTCTCGGCACGTGTTCCAGCGTGTTTTGACGTTTTCGACTATGATATAAAATAAACCAATCACAGATCAACATTTTAGAAGAGTACATTACTAGATATTAGGAAATGTTGTTTATTATATGAAAATGATGCTGCAAATTTTTGTTGTTTACACAACAAATCTGCACCTACATTTGCATATTTGACAGGTAATTCCGACGTTGCAGAAACTACAGCAGACTTGCCACGTTTTCCATGTGCCCACACGACAGCGTCCGTAACGGCTGAAATGACGTTGCTGGTTTCAGGAGAAAACATCACCCGTAATTTCAGCCGTAAAGGCATGTGCTGGCGCTTTAACGCCGCGTCCATTACGGACGTAATTGATTTTCATAGGAGCCCATGAATAACGGCTCCAATTATGGCACAAGAAGTGACAGGTCACTTCTTTGACGCGGGCGTCTATTGACGCGTAAATATACACGCCGCTTGAACACACAAACGTCAGCCCATTGCTTTCACTGGGCAGATGTTTGTCAATGCTATTGCGGCGTATTTAGCGTGCGTAATAGAGGTCAAACACCCCCGAATTACGTCCGTAATTAGTGTGTGGGAACATACCCTCATAGTGACATGTCACGTTTTGATCGGTGCTGTTCAGAGCCATGAGACCCCCACAATCTCACGTGCACTTCTGCAGCTTCATTTCAGCGATTGGTGGGTGTTTCAGTGATCCAACCGCCAACAATCAAAACGTCAGGCATGTCATTATGACATGACAGGAGTACTCAGAAACCGCATCAAGGTGTGAAACTTACCCATGCGCTTCTTTTGCACTTTAGTTGCCTTCTCCCACTCGGTAAGATGCACCTCACTGCAGACCTCCTGCCAGGCAAGATCTTTCAGATTCCTGTCTGCATATTCTTCCACCCGCTTATCCCACAGACAGGGCTTGTGCTGGACCAGGATGATTAGTTTCTCGACGTTTATAATTGAAGCCATGCTGCTCTCTGCTGCTCTCTGCTGCTTTCATGCACTGTCTCCAGACTTCACGACGACAGAAGTCATTCCCGGTCGTCGCCTAGCAACACTTCCGCAAATCCGCAAACTGCGGATGACACACGGCGGTGTATCCGCAATTTCCACGGGCCCATTGACTTCTATTGGCATGTCCGCAGCGCATTTGCGGCCCGTAATAAGACATGTCCGGAGTTTCTGCGGCACGGATGTGCGGACATGCGGAGAGCCGTGAAAACACGAATAGTGGGTATGGCCACATAGAAATGAATGGGTCCGCAATTAACCCGTGGATTTGCGGTGGAATTGCGGACGCAAAAACACGGTCGTGTGCATGAGGCCTAATATAACACAGTGAACACCATCATATAAAATAAACTCAGGTAACTTCCTAACAAGCAAATGGTGCCATTCCATGACACCTACATGGAATTTTGAAAAAAACACGTCTCTATTACCAATACCTTCCAAGTTTATTTGTCTCGGCATTTCTCCAAAACAAACATGATACCATCTCAGACCACACAATTGTACCTTGAGAGAGGAGCAATAACGTAAACATAACAACTCTCTTTATTGCCCTGTCCAAAACCAGCTAAAGGGACCTACCCTAAATTATTCCACTACACATGCAGCACCAATATCCAAGAAGGGCCCAATAACTGAACCAAACAAACCACTTCTGAACAGACACCTCCATTGGAAATTAGGTGAAAAAAATGGAAATTACACAGTGACGTGATAGCAATTTCATCAGATTACCAATGTGACCATCATTATTTGAGGTACATCTAACTTCAACGTAACAGAATAACATATACAAATATAATTTAAAAAATCTAGATAAAATCTCCTTGATTATACACAACCAATCAAAAGCAAATGAGAGGTCAACATTAACATGATATGTGTGCAAGTTTAAAACAAAATTGAAAACTATACCAAAAATCTGTTTTTTTTTTACAGTAAACAGGAAAATGCAGATGAATTAATTCAGCCAGAAGAGTACACCCCTTTATAATCTTACTTTTTTTTATAGCTCTACAGAAACAAAATGTATTGATTCTTTAGTAATACACATGATAGCTCCATATTGGAAAACAAACAAGGCCTGGATATCCTAAATCTACACAATTTATCATCACACAAAAGCTCTACTAATCTGCTTCACTCCGGGTTCTTTATCTATAAACCTATGGCACCACTACAGGCATTGGCTTTAAGCACAATTTACATATGTGTCTCTAACCATTTGTAAAACAGCTCTTGGAATATTAGCTGAGAAAATAACGCTACTTCTATTATATTGGTCAGATATCACATACTACTCTGGTATATAGAAGAAGAGACTGGTGACAAATTTATCAAAACCAAGTCCCTTTGGAGTCACTGGTTTCAAAGAATAAAAAAACACAGTGAACAACAACACTAAAAGGAGGTCAGATGATTTCCTAACCAGCAAATGGTGCCATACTACGCCACCTAAACAGAATTTTGAAAAAAGCAGATATCTTTATTCCCAATACCTTTCAAGGTTATTGGTCTCTGGCATTTCTCCAAAACAAACATGATACCATCTCAGACCACAAGAGAGAGAGACTCCTAAACAAACATGATACCATCTCAGACCACAAGAGAGAGAGACTGGAGCAATAACATAAGCATTACATCTCTCTTTATTACCCTGACCAAATCCAGCAAAAGGGACCTACCCTAAGTTATTCTAGTACACATGAAGCACCAATATCCAAGGAGGGCCCAGCAACTGAACCAAACAAACCACTTCTGACCAGATATCTCCATTGGAAATTAGATGAACATAATGGAAATAACACAGTGATATGATAGCAATCTCAAAATATCACCAATGTAACTATAATGGTTTGAGGTCAGGACACTGGTGGGAAGGAGCATGTAGGAGCAAGTCTGGTGTTACACCCATTTTTCAACATGTGGTCGTGATTGCTGTGGCTGCTCTCTGTGAAGCTGTGAACACTGATTTCTACCTACCTGCCTGTCTGCTCTGCTGTTACCGGTCACTGGGTGCGTGGTTGTGGAGGACTAGCTCTGAACGCTGATGCTGAACACTGGGTACACTGATTGTGCATGGATTAGTATGCACTAATGTGATGGTATGCACTGATCATGCATCGATTGGTATGGTCTAACTGTGCATCGATTGGTGTGGTCTGATGGTGTGCAGTCCGTTCCGGGGTCTGGATGGTGTGCTCAAGATCCTTGTGGTGTATCAGATGGTCTGCACTAAATGCTGTGTGTTTACCCCTTGCTGGAAGCTGAACGCTGCATGAAACCTGAGGAGAAGTTGGAGGAAGGATTTTAGCAGCAGATATCAAGGGCTTGCTATGTTGTGCTTACTCTGGAAAAACTACAAAGCACAAAGTATAAACTTTAGTATAGCCTCAAGTATGACTCTTATGTTGCTAGTTACTTGCTATTAAATAGTGATAATATAAGAGCTATATGGTCTATTTCTCTGAAGAAAATTGGTATGATTTAGAAGCTCAGATATTCTTAAGCAATTCCTGGAATCTTTGGAAGGGGACACAATGAAACTCATCTAGTCAACTGCATATTGCCTGTTGCTCCAGTGTATAAAGAACCCTGTTTTTTTCTGGACCCTCGAACCTGTAAGAGGGTGAAATCGGAATATGCCAATGGGAAGATTATATTGGAACTTTCTCTTATTTACAAGCTGCTTTAATTGCGGTTTTTGAAATCGGTGGTCTCTGATTAGACTTTATTTAATGACTTTATATTTATATTTTTTTGTTTGTTTTGAGTTTTGTGTATTGTGTGCCTGGAGAGAGTAAAGGGTGGAAGGAAGAATCAGGGAAAATGCCAGCTAAAAGTAGAAAATCTTTGAGCCCTAGTAAGGAGGGTAAGAATACAAGCAAGATGGACAGATATATGATGTCCCCCCCTTGTAGCAGGGAAAACTAGAACAGCAAATAAGACAACTGGGGAGATTTTGAGCGATCAAGCTCTACCATCATTGACTGAAATTTTAGACGCTATTAATAAAGTATCCTCTCAAGTAGGTAGCATTAGTATAGAAATTGCAATAATAAGAGATGATATGGGTAAAATTAAAGAAAGATATACTGAAGTGGAAAATAGAGTGAGTTCACTTGAAGATGAAGTTACCCAATTGAAAAAGGAGATGAAGGGGTTAGTGGAAGGAAATAGCACACTAAAAAATAAAATGGTTGACATAGAAGATCGCTCCAGAAGGAGTAACATCAGATTATTGTGTTTTCCAGAAGGGGAAGAAAGGGAAGGTGTTGAAACTTTTGTCCAAAATTGGATCATAAACAAAATTGGAAATGAAAATCTATAATCAAGGCAAACACTGTAAAACCTATTGGGGAAGTGGTAAGAATTTTTGTTCTTTTTGTTTTTCTCTTTAACCAATATCGGTCTTGAGAGGGTGGGGGGTGGGAGTAGGAGGAAAATGTAAAAATAGGTGTATAGTTGTATTTTCTTTATTCCTTACTTGTACGGAATTTTATATTGTATTGAAAAAACATAAATTAAAAAAATAAAATAAAAAATGAATCTTGAATCTTGAATCATGTATCATGAATCTTAAATCCTGATTAATGTATCATTAATTTTTATCTTGAATCATGAATCATGTATAATGAATTATGAATCTTGAATCATGAATCTTGAATCTTGAATCATGTATCATGAATCTTGGATAATGAATCATGTATCATGTATTATGAATCTTGAATCATGTATCATAAATCTTGAATCCTGACTAATGTATCATGAATTTTTTATCTTGAATTATGTATAATGAATTATGAATCTTGAATCATGAATCTTAAATCTTGAATCATGAATCATGAATCTTGAAGCTTGAATCATGAATCATGAATCATGTATCATGAATCTTGAATCATGTATCATGAATCTTGAACGTTAAATCTTGAATCATGTATCATGAATCTTGAATGATGTATCATGAATCTTGAATCTTGAATGATGTATCATGAATCTTGAATTTTGAATGATGTATCATGTATTATGAATCATGAGTCATGTGTCATGAATAATGTATCATGTATTTTGAATCTTGAATCATGTATCATGAATCTTGAATTTTGTATCATAAATCTTAAATCTTGAATTATGTATAATGAATCTTGAATCTTGAAACTTGAATCTTCAATCATGTATCATGAATCTTGCATCTTACAATTTGAATCATGAATCTTGTATCATGAATCTTGAACCTTGAATCTTGATTCATGTATCATGAATTTTGAATCATAAATCATGTATCATGAATCTTGAATCATGTATCATGAATCTTGAATCTTGAATCATGAATCATGTATCATGAATTTTGAATCATGGATCATGAATCATGAATCTTGTATCATGTATCATGAATCTTGAACATTGAATCTTGAGTCATGTATCATGAATCTTGAATCTTGAAACATGTATCATGAATCATGTGTCATGAATCTTGAATCTTGAATCATGTATCATGAATCTTGAATCATGTATTATGAATCTTGAATCATGTATCTTGAATCATTTATCATGAATATTGAATAATGAATCATGTATGATAAATCATGTATCATGAATCATGAATCATTAGCGACAAACTAGAGAAAAACACGGAGTCATGTACTATTATGATTTTAAATGCCAAAACGCATAGGAAAATATAAACTTTATTGGACAATACAGGGTAAAATTAGTTAAAATAAAGACTTCAAATCAGACAACTGTATATCAGTTGCACAAAGGACATAGGAGCACAAAGTTGTCAAAGAGAAAAGCTCCAGAGGAGGGCTACATAGCCGTGTTTTAGATAGCAATCAAATCACAATATTTTGTATAAGACAAAGTATAGGCAATTATATCATCACATAATGAAATGTAACACAGGTAGAGTATCCGCCGTACTAAACACTGTTGAGGGCGAGGTGGATTATAGCACTACCATATACTGTAACACGCCTCACATCTGAAAAACGCCAGTGAAAATACTCTGCATCTTTGAGCCACAGAAAGGGAGCACAAAGATTCCCAAAATGTAGCAAGAAATATAGGTTCAAGTAAAAAAGTTTAGGTGACTAACCCATGTTGCTCCGAAAGTCCGGTAACTCCAAGGTAAGGAGAGAACCCCAACGCGCATTTCGCGTGGACGGCTTTTTCAAGGGGTATTCCATGAATAATGAATAAATAATGAATGAATAATGAATAATGTATCATGAATCTAGAATCTTGAATTCTGAATCCTGAATCTTGAATCATGTATCATATATCACGAATCATGAATCATGTATCATGAATCTTGAATATTAAAATATCAATCATGAATTTTGAATCATGAATCTTGAATCTTGAATCACGAATCATGTATCACGAATCTTGAATCATGAATCATGTATCATGAATCTTGAATCATGTATAATGTATCATGAATCTTGAATCATGAATCATGTATCATGAATCTTGAATCATGAATCATAAATAATGTATCATGAATTTTTAATCTTGAATCATGAATAGTGTATCATGAAACTTGAATCTTGAATCATGTATCATGAATCTTTAATCATGAATCATGAATCAAGAATCTTGAATCTTGAAACATGAATCATAAATAATGTATCATGAATCTTGAATCTTGGATCATGTATTATCTATCATGAATCATGTATCATAAATCTTGAATCATGAATCATGAATCACGTGTCATGAATATTGAATCTTGAAACATGAATTATGTATCATGAATCATGTAACATGAATAATAAATCTTAAATCATTAATCATAATTCATGAATCATAAATCTTGAATCTTGAATTATGAATAATGAATCATGTATCATGAAACTTGAATCTTGAAACTTGAATCATGAATCATGTATCATGAATCTTGAATCATGTATCATGAATCTTGAATCATGAATCATGTATCATGAATCTTGAATCATGAATCACGAATCTTAAAATCATGAATCATGTATTATCTATCATGAATCATGTATCATAAAACTTGAATCTTGAATCATGAATCATGAATCACGTGTCATGAATATTGAATCTTGAAACATGAATTATGTATCATGAATCATGTATCATGTAACATTAATCATAAATCTTGAATCATGAATCATAATTCATGAATCATAAATCTTGAATCTTGAATTATGAATAATGAATCATGTATCATGAAACTTGAATCTTGAAACTTGAATCATGTATCATGAATCTTGAATCATGTATCATGAATCTTGAATCATGTATCATGAATCTTGAATCATGAATTATGTATCATGAATCTTGAATCACAAATCATGTATCACGAATCTTGAATCATGAATCATGTATCATGAATCTTGAATCATGTATCATGAATTTTGAATCATGAATCATGTATCATGAATCTTGAATCATGAATCATGAATCTTAAAATCATGAATCTTGAATCATGAATCATGAATAATGTATCATGAATTTTGACTCTTGAATCATGAATAGTGTATCATGAATCTTGAATCATGTATCATGAATCTTGAATCTTGAATCATGAATCATGAATCACGAATCTTGAATCTTGAAACATGAATCATGAATAATGTATAATGAATCTTGAATATTGGATCTTGAATCATGTATTATGGATCATGGATCATGTATCATAAATCTTGAATCTTGAATCTTAAATCATGAATCACGTGTCATGAATATTGAATCTTGAAACATGAATAATGTATCATGTAACATGAATCATGAATCTTGAATCATGAATCATAATTCATGAATCATAAATCTTGAATTTTGAATTATGAATCATGAATAATGTATCATGAATCTTGTATCATGTATCATGAATCTTGAATCATGAATCATGTATCATGAATCATATATCTTGAATCTTAAATCATGTATCATGAATCTTGAATATTGAATCATGAATAATGAATCATGTATCATGTATTATGTATAATGAATCTTGAATCATGAATCTTGAATCTTGAATTTTGAATCATGTATAACGAATCATGAATCTTGAATCTTGAATCTCAAATAATGTATCATGAATCTGTGTCATGAATCACGAATCTTGAAACTTGAATCATGAATAACAAATCTTGAATCATGAATAATATATCTTGAATATTGGATCATGAATCATGTATTATGTATCATGATTCATGAATCTTGAATCATGGATCATGAATCACGTATTATGAATATTGAATCCTGAAACATGAATCATGTATCATATATCATGAATCATGAATCTTGAGTCTTGAATCATGAATCTTGAATCATAAATCATGAATCATGAATCATTAGTCATGAATAATGTATCATGAAAATCTTGAATCTTGAATCATGTATCATTAATCATGTATCATGAATCTTGAATCATGAATAATTTATCATGAATTAGGTATCATGAATCTTGAATCTTAAATAGTGTATCATAAAACTTGAATCTTGAATGATGAATGATGAATCATGTATCATGAATCTTTAATCTTGAATCTTAAATCATGTATCATGAATCTTGAATCATGAATCATGTATCATGAATCATGTCATGAATCTTGAATCATGTATCATAAATGTTGAATCATGTATCATGAATCATGTATCATGTAACATGAATCATAGATTCATGAATGATTCATGATATATGATCGTGAATCATGTATCATGAATATAGAATATTGAATATTGAAACATGAATCATGTATCATTTGTCATGTATCATGAATCATGAATCTTGAGTCTTGAATCTTGAATCATAAATCATGAATCATGAATCATTAAGTCATGAATAATATATCATGAAAATCTTGAATCTTGAATCATGTATCATTAATCATGTATCATGAATCTTGAATCATGAATAATTTATCATGAATTAGGTATCATGAATCTTGAATCTTAAATAGTGTATCATAAAACTTGAATCTTGAATGATGAATGATGAATCATGTATCATGAATCTTTAATCTTAAATCTTAAATCATGTGTCATGAAACTTGAATCATGAATCATAATTCATGAATCATGAATTATGAATTTTGAATCATGAATCATGAATAATGTATCATGAATCTTGAATCATGAATCATGTATCATTAATCTTGAATCTTGAATCATGAATCATGTATCACGAATCTTGAATCATGAATCAGGAAACTTAAAATCATGAATCATGTATCATGAATCTTAAAACATGAATCATGAATAATGTCATGAATTTTGAATCTTGAATCATGAATAGTGTATCATAAATCTTGAATCTTGAATCATGTATCATGAATCTTGAATCATGAATCACGAATCTTGAATCTTGAAACATGAATCATGAATAATGTATGATTAATCTTGGATCTTGAATCATGTATTATGTATCATGAATCAAGAATTATTTATTTTGAATCTTGAATCATGAATCATGAATCATGTATCACGAATCTTGAATCATGAATCATGTATCATGAATCTTGAATCATAAATCATGAATCAGGAATCTTAAAATCATGAATCATGTATCATAAATCTTGAATCATGAATCATAATACATGAATCTTGAATATTGGACCTTGAATCATGTATTATGTATTAAGAATCATGTATCATGAATCTTGAATCAAGAATCATGAATCATGAATCACGTGTCATGAATTTTGAATCTTGAATCATGAATCTTGAATCGTAAATCATAATTCATGAATCATAAATCTTGAATCTTGAATTATATATCATGAATAATGTATCATAAATCTTGAATCATGTATCATGAATCTTGAATCATAAATCATGTAGCATGAATTCTGTATCATGAATTATGTATCATGAATTATGTATCATGAATCATGTATCATGAATCTTGAATCATGTATCGTGAATCTTGAATCATGAATCATGTATCTTGAATCATGTATCATGAAGCTTGAATCTTGAATAATGAATCCTGAATCATGTATCATGTATTATGTATCATGAATCTTGAATCATAAATCTTGAATCTTGAATTTTGAATCATGTATAATGAACCATGTATCTTGAATCATGAATCATGTATCATGAATCTGTGTCGTGTATCATGAATCTTGAATATTGGATCATGAATCATGTATTATGTATCATTTGTCATGTATCATGAATCATGAATCTTGAGTCTTGAATCTTGAATCATGAATCATTAGTCATGAATCATGTGTCATGAATCTTGAATCATGAATCATGTATCATGAATCTTGAATCATTAATCATAATTCATGAATCATGAATCTTGAATCATGAATCATGAATCATGAATCATGTATCATAAATCTTGAATCTTAAATCATGTATCATAAATCTTGAATCATGTATCATGAATCATGTATCATGAATTATGTATCATGAATCATGGATCAGGAATCTTAAAATCATGAATCATGTATCATGAATCTTGAAACATGAATCATGAATAATGTCTTGAATTTTGAATTATGAATTATGAATAATGTATCATGAATCTTGAATCATGTATCATGAATCTTGAATCATGTATCATGAATCTTGAATCATGAATCATGAATCATGTATCTTGAATTATGTATCATGAATCATGTATCATGAATCTTGAATCATGTATCGTGAATCTTGAATATTGAATCTTGAATCATGAATCATGTATCTTGAATCTTGAATCTTAAATCATGTATCATGAATCTTGAATCACGAATCATGTATCATGTGTTATCTATCATGAATCTTAAATCATGAATAATGCATCATGAATTTTGAATCTTGAATCATGAATAGTGTATCATGAATCTTGAATCATGTATCATGAATCTTGAATCATGTATCATGTATCATGAATCATGTATCATGAATTATGTATCATGAATCATGTATCATGAATCTTGAATCTTGAATCATTTATCGTGAATCTTGAATCTTGAATCTTGATTTATGATTCATGTATCTTGAATCTTGAATCTTAAATCATGTATCTTGAATCTTGAATCATGAATCATCTATCATGTATTATCTATCATGAATCTTGAACCCTAAATAATTTATTATGAATTTTGAATCTTGAATCATGAATAGTGTATCATGAATCTTGAATCATGAATCATGAATCATGTATCTTGAATTATGTATCATGAATCATGTATCATGAATCTTGAATCATGTATCATGAATCTTGAATCATGAATCATGAATCATGAATCATGTATCTTGAATTATGTATCATGAATCATGTATCATGAATCTTGAATCATGTATCGTGAATCTTGAATATTGAATCTTGAATCATGAATCATGTATCTTGAATCTTGAATCTTAAATCATGTATCATGAATCTTGAATCATGAATCATGTATCATGTGTTATCTATCATGAATTTTAAATCATGAATAATGCATCATGAATTTTGAATCATGAATCATGTATCATGAATTATGTATCAAGAATCATGTATCATGAATCTTGAATCTTGAATCATGTATCGTGAATCTTGAATATTGAATCTTGATTTATGATTCATGTATCTTGAATCTTGAATCTTAAATCATGTATCTTGAATCTTGAATCATGAATCATCTATCATGTATTATCTATCATGAATCTTGAATCATAAATCATGAATCAGGAAACTTAAAATCATGAATCATGTATCATGAATCTTAAAACATGAATCATGAATAATGTCATGAATTTTGAATCTTGAATGATGAATAGTGTATCATAAATCTTGAATCTTGAATCATGTATCATGAATCTTGAATCATGAATCACGAATCTTGAATCTTGAAACATGAATCATGAATAATGTATGATTAATCTTGGATCTTGAATCATGTATTATGTATCATGAATCAAGAATTATTTATTTTGAATCTTGAATCATGAATCATGAATCATGTATCACAAATCTTGAATCATGAATCATGTATCATGAATCTTGAATCATAAATCAGGAATCAGGAATCTTAAAATCATGAATCATGTATCATGAATCTTGAATCATGAATCATAATACATGAATCTTGAATATTGGACCTTGAATCATGTATTATGTATTAAGAATCATGTATCATGAATCTTGAATCAAGAATCATGAATCATGAATCACGTGTCATGAATTTTGAATCTTGAATCATGAATCTTGAATCGTAAATCATAATTCATGAATCATAAATCTTGAATCTTGAATTATATATCATGAATAATGTATCATAAATCTTGAATCATGTATCATGAATCTTGAATCATAAATCATGTAGCATGAATTCTGTATCATGAATTATGTATCATGAATTATGTATCATGAATCATGTATCATGAATCTTGAATCATGTATCGTGAATCTTGAATAATGAATCATGTATCTTGAATCATGTATCATGAAGCTTGAATCTTGAATAATGAATCCTGAATCATGTATCATGTATTATGTATCATGAATCTTGAATCATAAATCTTGAATCTTGAATTTTGAATCATGTATAATGAACCATGAATCTTGAATCATGAATCATGTATCATGAATCTGTGTCGTGTATCATGAATCTTGAATATTGGATCATGAATCATGTATTATGTATCATTTGTCATGTATCATGAATCATGAATCTTGAGTCTTGAATCTTGAATCTTGAATCTTGAATCATGAATCATGAATCATTAGTCATGAATCATGTGTCATGAATCTTGAATCATGAATCATGTATCATGAATCTTGAATCATTAATCATAATTCATGAATCATGAATCTTGAATCATGAATCATGTATCATGAATCTTGAATCTTAAATCATGTATCATAAATCTTGAATCATGTATCATGAATCATGTATCATGAATTATGTATCATTAATCTTGAATCTTGAATCATGAATCATGTATCACGAATCTTGAATCATGAATCATATATCATGAATCTTGAATCATGAATCATGGATCAGGAATCTTAAAATAATGAATCATGTATCATGAATCTTGAAACATGAATCATGAATAATGTCTTGAATTTTGAATTATGAATCATGAATAATGTATCATGAATCTTGAATCATGTATCATGAATCTTGAATCATGTATCATGAATCTTGAATCATGAATCATGTATCTTGAATTATGTATCATGAATCATGTATCATGAATCTTGAATCATGTATCGTGAATCTTGAATATTGAATCTTGAATCATTAATCTTGTATCTTGAATCTTGAATCTTAAATCATGTATCATGAATCTTGAATCATGAATCATGTATCATGTGTTATCTATCATGAATCTTAAATCATGAATAATGCATCATGAATTTTGAATCTTGAATCATGAATAGTGTATCATGAATCTTGAATCATGTATCATGAATCTTGAATCATGTATCATGAATCATGAATCAAGAATCTTGAATCATGTATCATGAATTTTGAATCATGAATCATGTTTCATGAATCTTGAATTTTGAATCATGAGTCATGTATTATGAATCTTGAATCATGTATCATAAATCTTGATTCTTGAACATTGTATCATGAATCTTGAATCATGAATTATGAATCTTGCATCTTGAAGCATGTATCATTAATCTTGAATATTGAATCATGTATCATGAATCTTGAATCATGTATCATGAATCTTGAATCATGAATCATGAATCATGCATCTTGAATTATGTATCATGAATCATGTATCATGAATCTTGAATCATGTATCGTGAATCTTGAATATTGAATCTTGAATCATGAATCATGTATCTTGAATCTTGAATCTTAAATCATGTATCATGAATCTTGAATCATGAATCATGTATCATGTGTTATCTATCATGAATCTTAAATCATGAATAATGCATCATGAATTTTGAATCTTGAATCATGAATAGTGTATCATGAATCTTGAATCATGTATCATGAATCTTGAATTATGAATCATGTATCATGAATCTTGAATCATGAATCATCTATCATGTATTATCTATCATGAATCTTGAACCCTAAATAATTTATTATGAATTTTGAATCTTGAATCATGAATAGTGTATCATGAATCTTGAATCTTGAATCATGTATCATGAATCTTGAATCTTGAGTCATGAATCATGAATCACGAATCTTGAAACATGAATCATGAATAATGTATCATGAATCTTGAATATTGGATCTTGAATCATGTATTATGTATCATGAATCATGAATCACATGTCATGAATATTGAATCTTGAAACATGAATAATGTATCAGGTATCAGGAATCATGTATCATGTAAAATGAATCATAAATATTAAATCTTGAATCATGAATCTTGAATTTTGATTCATGAATCTTGAATTTTGATTCATGAATCTAGAATCATTAGTCATGAATCATGTATCATGAATCTTGACTCTTGAATCATGAATCGTAATTCATGAATCATGAAACTTGAATTTAAAATTATGAATCATGAAAAATGTATCATGAATCTTGAATCATGTATAATGAATCTTGAATCATGTATCGTGAATCTTGAATATTGAATCTTGAATAATGTATCATGTATCTTAAATCTTAATTTTTAAATCATGTATCATGAATCTTGAATCATGTATCATGAATCATGTATCATGAATCTTGAATCATGTATCATGAATCTTGAATTTTGAGTCATGAATCATGTATCAAGTATTATGAATCTTGAATCATATATCTTGAATCATTTATCTTGAATCTTGAATCATGAATCATGACTCTTGAATCTTAAATCATGTATTATAAATTTTGAATCTTGAATCATGAATCATGAATCTGGAATCTGGAATCTTGAATCATGAACTATGAATCTTGCATCTTGCGTCTTGAATCATTAATCATGTATCATGAATCATGAATCATGAATCTTGAATCATGTATCATGAATTTTGAATCATGAGTCATGTATTATGAATCTTGAATCATGTATCATAAATCTTGATTCTTGATTCATGAATCATGAATCTTGAATCTTAAACATTGTATCATGAATCTTGAATTATGAATTATGAATCTTGCATCTTGCATCTTGAAACATGTATCATTAATCTTGAATATTGAATCATGTATCATGAATCTTGAATCATGAATCATGTATCATGAATCTTGAATCTTGAATTATGTATCATAAATCTTTAATCTTGAATCATGTAAAATGAATCATGTATCATAAATCTTGAATAATGAATCAAGTATCAGGAATCTTGAATCATGTATCATGAATCTTGAATCTTGAATCATGTATCATGAATCTTGAATCTTGAGTCATGAATCATGAATCACGAATCTTGAAACATGAATCATGAATAATGTATCATGAATCTTGAATATTGGATCTTGAATCATGTATTATGTATCATGAATCATGAATCACATGTCATGAATATTGAATCTTGAAACATGAATAATGTATCATGTATCATGAATCATGTATCATGTAAAATGCATCATAAATCTTAAATCTTGAATCAAGAATCTTGAATTTTGATTCATGAATCTTGAATTTTGATTCATGAATCTTGAATCATGAATCATGAATCTTGACTCTTGAATCATGAATCGTAATTCATGAATCATGAAACTTGAATTTTAAATTATGAATCATGAATAATGTATCATGAATCTTGAATCATGTATCATGAATCATGTATCATGAATCATGTATCATAAATTATGTATCATGAATCATGTATCGTGAATCTTGAATCATGTATCGTGAATCTTGAATCTTGAATCATGTATCATGTATCTTAAATCTTAATTGTTAAATCATGTATCATGAATCTTGAATCATGTATCATGAATCATGTATCATGAATCTTGAATCATGTATCATGAATCTTGAATTTTGAGTCATGAATCATGTATCAAGTATTATGAATCTTGAATCATATATCTTGAATCATTTATCTTGAATCTTGAATCATGAATCATGACTCTTGAATCTTAAATCATGTATTATAAATTTTGAATCTTGAATCTTGAATCATGAATCATGAATCTTGAATCTGGAATCTTGAATCATGAATTATGAATCTTGCATCTTGCGTCTTGAATCATGAATCATGTATCATGAATCATGAATCAAGAATCTTGAATCATGTATCATGAATTTTGAATCATGAATCATGTTTCATGAATCTTGAATTTTTTTATATCATGAGTCATGTATTATGAATCTTGAATCATGTATCATAAATCTTGATTCTTGATTCATGAATCATGAATCTTGAACATTGTATCATGAATCTTGAATCATGAATTATGAATCTTGCATCTTGAAACATGTATCATTAATCTTGAATATTGAATCATGTATCATGAATCTTGAATCATGAATCATGTATCATGAATCTTGAATCTTGAATCTTGAATTATGTATCATAAATCTTTAATCTTGAGTCAAGTATCAGCAATCTTGAATCATGTATCATGAATCATTAATCATGTATCATGAATCTTGAATCTTAAATCTAGAATAATGGATCATGAATCATCAATCTTGAATCTTGCATCTTAAATAATGAATCATGGATCTTGAATATTGAATATTGAGTCTTGAATCATGTATCATGAATCTGGAATCTTGATTCTTGAATCATGAATCATGAATCATGAATCTTGAATCTTGAATCATTTATCATGAATCTTGAATCATGTATTATATATCATGAATCATGTATCATGAATTTTTAATATTGAATCATGATTCATGTATCATGAATTTTGAATCTTGAATAATGTATCATGAATCTTGAATCTTGAATCATGTATCATGAATCTTGATTCATGAATCTTCAATCATGGATCATGAATCTTGAATCATGTATCATAAATCTTGAATTTTGAATCTTGAATTATGAATCATGTATCATGAATCTTGAATAATGAATCATGAATCATGAATCATGTATCATGAATCTTGACTCTTGAATCATGAATCGTAATTCATGAATCATGAAACTTGAATTTAAAATTATGAATCATGAAAAATGTATCATGAATCTTGAATCATGTATAATGAATCTTGAATCATGTATCGTGAATCTTGAATATTGAATCTTGAATAATGTATCATGTATCTTAAATCTTAATTTTTAAATCATGTATCATGAATCTTGAATCATGTATCATGAATCATGTATCATGAATCTTGAATCATGTATCATGAATCTTGAATTTTGAGTCATGAATCATGTATCAAGTATTATGAATCTTGAATCATATATCTTGAATCATTTATCTTGAATCTTGAATCATGAATCATGACTCTTGAATCTTAAATCATGTATTATAAATTTTGAATCTTGAATCATGAATCATGAATCTGGAATCTGGAATCTTGAATCATGAACTATGAATCTTGCATCTTGCGTCTTGAATCATTAATCATGTATCATGAATCATGAATCATGAATCTTGAATCATGTATCATGAATTTTGAATCATGAGTCATGTATTATGAATCTTGAATCATGTATCATAAATCTTGATTCTTGATTCATGAATCATGAATCTTGAATCTTAAACATTGTATCATGAATCTTGAATTATGAATTATGAATCTTGCATCTTGCATCTTGAAACATGTATCATTAATCTTGAATATTGAATCATGTATCATGAATCTTGAATCATGAATCATGTATCATGAATCTTGAATCTTGAATTATGTATCATAAATCTTTAATCTTGAATCATGTAAAATGAATCATGTATCATAAATCTTGAATAATGAATCAAGTATCAGGAATCTTGAATCATGTATCATGAATCTTGAATCTTGAATCATGTATCATGAATCTTGAATCTTGAGTCATGAATCATGAATCACGAATCTTGAAACATGAATCATGAATAATGTATCATGAATCTTGAATATTGGATCTTGAATCATGTATTATGTATCATGAATCATGAATCACATGTCATGAATATTGAATCTTGAAACATGAATAATGTATCATGTATCATGAATCATGTATCATGTAAAATGCATCATAAATCTTAAATCTTGAATCAAGAATCTTGAATTTTGATTCATGAATCTTGAATTTTGATTCATGAATCTTGAATCATGAATCATGAATCTTGACTCTTGAATCATGAATCGTAATTCATGAATCATGAAACTTGAATTTTAAATTATGAATCATGAATAATGTATCATGAATCTTGAATCATGTATCATGAATCATGTATCATGAATCATGTATCATAAATTATGTATCATGAATCATGTATCGTGAATCTTGAATCATGTATCGTGAATCTTGAATCTTGAATCATGTATCATGTATCTTAAATCTTAATTGTTAAATCATGTATCATGAATCTTGAATCATGTATCATGAATCATGTATCATGAATCTTGAATCATGTATCATGAATCTTGAATTTTGAGTCATGAATCATGTATCAAGTATTATGAATCTTGAATCATATATCTTGAATCATTTATCTTGAATCTTGAATCATGAATCATGACTCTTGAATCTTAAATCATGTATTATAAATTTTGAATCTTGAATCTTGAATCATGAATCATGAATCTTGAATCTGGAATCTTGAATCATGAATTATGAATCTTGCATCTTGCGTCTTGAATCATGAATCATGTATCATGAATCATGAATCAAGAATCTTGAATCATGTATCATGAATTTTGAATCATGAATCATGTTTCATGAATCTTGAATTTTTTTATATCATGAGTCATGTATTATGAATCTTGAATCATGTATCATAAATCTTGATTCTTGATTCATGAATCATGAATCTTGAACATTGTATCATGAATCTTGAATCATGAATTATGAATCTTGCATCTTGAAACATGTATCATTAATCTTGAATATTGAATCATGTATCATGAATCTTGAATCATGAATCATGTATCATGAATCTTGAATCTTGAATCTTGAATTATGTATCATAAATCTTTAATCTTGAGTCAAGTATCAGCAATCTTGAATCATGTATCATGAATCATTAATCATGTATCATGAATCTTGAATCTTAAATCTAGAATAATGGATCATGAATCATCAATCTTGAATCTTGCATCTTAAATAATGAATCATGGATCTTGAATATTGAATATTGAGTCTTGAATCATGTATCATGAATCTGGAATCTTGATTCTTGAATCATGAATCATGAATCATGAATCTTGAATCTTGAATCATTTATCATGAATCTTGAATCATGTATTATATATCATGAATCATGTATCATGAATTTTTAATATTGAATCATGATTCATGTATCATGAATTTTGAATCTTGAATAATGTATCATGAATCTTGAATCTTGAATCATGTATCATGAATCTTGATTCATGAATCTTCAATCATGGATCATGAATCTTGAATCATGTATCATAAATCTTGAATTTTGAATCTTGAATTATGAATCATGTATCATGAATCTTGAATAATGAATCATGAATCATGAATCATGTATCATGAATCTTGAATCATGTATCATGAATCATGAATCATATATCATGAATCTTGAATCTTGAATCATGTATCATGAATCTTGAATCATGTATCATGAATCTTGAATCATGTATTATATATCATGAATCATGTATCATGAATCTTGAATATTGAATCATGTATCTTGAACCTTGAATCATAAATCTTGAATTTTGAATCATGAATCCTTAATATTAAATCATCGGGGCGCTACTACACCAGGCTGCAGTGTGGTGCTACTAAGACCATTAATTTTCCATGGGTAAGCTTGCATACATACCCCATTTGAAACAGATCTTCTTCTGTTTCATGTTTGCTTTAAATGCTGGGTCTTCCTTTCCATCTATATCTACCTTGACTTTGATCTTTCTTTGACCTGTCCTTTTATGGCGTATTTTATGCAACCTTCTGACTCTGGGCACCAAGGAGTACATGGTTCTGTATAAACCCTCTTTCTCCCTTAACCTAAACTTTTTGTACAATGAGGATGCATATACGCTCATATAAATTCAGATATCAAACCCTGATCCTCATTTAAGGTATATGTAATTACCAAGAAGCTTTCTATGTTAGTCACGCTCGATTTAATTGACGTGAAGCAACCACACTGATATTTTTAGATCCCTTTAAATTTTATATTGATGCTATTTTATTGTTGTATGTTCAAATAAAATATTGCAATTATATTCTAATTAACCTGTGGCGTCATGGCTTCTGTTTCTCCGTTTTTTTCTTAAATCATGTATAATGTATATTGAATCTTAAATAATGAATCATGAATCTGGAATCTTGATTCATGTATCATGAATCTTGAATCTTGATTCATGTATCATCAATCTTGAATCATTAATCATGAATCTTGAATCATGAATCATGTATCATGAATCTTGAATCATGATTCATGTATCATAAATATTGAATCTTAAATCATGAATCATGTATCATGAATATTGAATATTGAATTAATGAATCATGTATCTTGAACCTTGAATCATGAATCTTGTATCTTGAAACATGAATCATGTATCATGAATCTTGTGATTTTAAATAATGAATCTTGAATATTAAATCATGTATGATGTATCTTGAATCTTAAATTTATGAATCTGGAATCTTAATTCATGTATCATGAATCTTGAATCATGAATCATGAATCTTGAATCTTGAATCATGAATCATGTATCATGAATCTTGAATTTTGAATCATGTATAATAAATCTTTAACCCCTTAATGACCGGGCCTGTTTGGGCCTTAATGACCAAGCCAGATTTGTTAAATCTGGTATGTGTGACTTTATCAGAGAATAACTCAGCGAAAGTTTTGAATATCCAAGTAATTCTGACATTGTTTTTTCGTCACATGTTGTACTTTATTTTAGTGGTAAAAGTAGACTGATACGATTTACGGAAATTAATAAAAAAATAGAAAAAATGAAGAAATTTTGTAAAAATTATCATTTTTCCCTAATTTTAACAGCAATATGTCACATATGTACATACATACAGTACAATTTTTTTTATTAAATATATATTTCCATCTCTTTACTCTATTTTGGCAGCACTTTTGAAAAAAAAAATATTTTTTTTGAGCAATTTAGAAGACTTACAAGTTTAGTAATAATTTTATACATTTTGAAGTACATTTGGTTTTCCTGCACCAAGCCAGGTTTTCAGAGGCTCATAGGTGTCAGAATGGTGGAAACTCCCACAAGTGACCCCATTTTGCAAACTACACCCCTTAAGGTATTTATTAAGGGGTGTTGTAAGTATTTTGACCCCACAGTTTTTTTGTAAGAATTCATGCAAAGCAGGCGTAAAAAAATATAATCTCACTTTTTTCATAAAAGTATAACTTTGAAGACCGATTTCTTTGTAAAGCGACCATGAGAATGAAGAAACACACCCCAAAATCTATCACCATGTTTCTCCTGTTTTCAAAAATGCCCCCATTGTGACTCTAATGCATTGCCTGGACACACAGCAGGGCTTGAAAGGAAGGGAGCACCCGGAGGCTTTCAGAACTCATATTTTGCTTGAAAATGTTTTAGGCCCCACTGTATATTTGGAGAGGTTTTGAAATACCAGAACGATAGAAACTCCCCATAAACGACCCCATTTAGAAAACTAGACCCCTTAAGGTATTTATCTAGGGGTGTAGTGAGTATTTTGACCCCACAGTTTTTTGCTAAATTTAATGCATAGCAGGTGAAAAAAAATAAAAAATCACTTTTTTCATAAAAGTATCACTTTGAAGACAGATTTCTGTGTAAAGCGACCATAAGAATGAAGAAACACACCCCAAAATCTATCACCCTGTTTCTCCTGTTTTCAAAAATGCCCCCATTGTGACCCAAATGCATTGCCTGGACACACAGCAGGGCCCCAAAGGAAGGGAGCACCCGGAGGCTTTCAGGACTCCTATTTTGCTTGAAAATGTTTTAGGCCCCAATGTACATTTGGAGAGGTTTTGAGCTGCCAGAACGATAGAAACTCCCCATAAACGACCCCATTTAGAAAACTAGACCCCTTAAGGTATTTATCTAGGGGTGTAGTGAGTATTTTGACCCGACAGTTTTTTGCTAAATTTAATACATAGCAGGTGAAAAAAAATTAAACTTCACTTTTTTCATAAAAGTATCACTTTGAAGACCGATTTCTTTGTAAAGCGAACATGAAAATGAAGAAACACACCCCAAAATCTATCACCCCGTTTCTCCTGTTTTCAAAAATACTCTCATTGTTGCCCCAATCTGCTTATTAGACGTGTGGCTGGGCCAAAAAGAGAGGGAGCACCCTTTGGCTTTCAGGGCACAATTGAATAAATTCTAGGCCGCATATCATGCATTTAGAGGCATTGAGCTGCCTGAACAAAAAAAAAAACCACGCAGAAATGACTCCATTTTAAAAACTAAACCCCTAAAGGTATTCATCTAGTGGTGTAGTGGGCATGCGGACCAAAATTTTTTTAAAGGAGGAAATAATGGGTATCATTTCAGACACTATGGGTATATAATGTTTTCTTCAAACTCTTATTACGTTTCCACATGAAATAGAGGAGATGTGGTAGAAGGTTATTTTGTTAGAAATATGCCACATTAATAAATTTGTGCGGCACAGAATAGAAGTGAAGCCGTGTTTTCATAATGGATACATGTTGCTATAGACGTATTTGCCTGTACTTATGACTATGTCTTGCTGAAGAAGCATTTGGTGCCATTATGATGTCATTTTGGACAGAATTCTGTTCTAATATAAAATCAGTCAGAGAGGAAAAAATAAACTGTACTGGAGTGACAGGCAATATCTTCAAACAAATGGAGGAAAATGTATCCAACTATGTTGCAAACTCGAGTCTGTTCACTAGATAGAAGAACACCTGCAGGGCTGTCAAGACAAGTTTTTTTTTTTTCAGTGACTGGTTGTACAACGTCTCTTTAGCTCCATCAATCCTTATGAGGGACGAATGTGCCAAGAGACGCGGTACACAATAACAGGCCCCTGCCCGGCAAGGTAGGAACCGCTATGTGCAGAAAACAACCAATCACCTACAGAATATATAAAGGGACAGTGTCCAAAACCATCTATAGGAACAGTAAAGGATCACTAATCCCCAAAATGATGTCAGTATTTCCAGAAGAACCGTAACAAAGCCCATGGTGTATTGATAAGGAACAGCTCGATTATTAGAGATCCTCCAAAAAAAAAATATCATGCCCGTATCACGGTACAGAATTAGGAATGTAACAGCCTTATGTGGCAGGACATAGTAGTCATAAGAAAAAGGAAATACATCCCCAATTTATTCTTGTAACCATTACTAAAATGCACGACTTCCACTAATTCAGGGGCGGCACGGGCCGCAGGTATTGGATTTATCTACTAATAAATGCAATGGCCAAATTTATTTTTTATTTCAAGAACACTTGTGGTGTCCATGTTCTGAATAGACAGATGTGGGCTCCTGCACAATAAACTGTATTCATTTGTGAGTGATCAAGTCCTGGATTTAATTGTCCAAGAATTGTATAAAAAAAATCATAAAGGGGAAATTTAGTTTTACAGTCTGAAATAAATAAACCTCCCCATGAGAATCCCTCCCTCCCTTGGAAAGCCCAGAAACGAAACAAAAAAATATGCATAAATGAAATTGACTCCCTAAAAAGAATCCCCCCCACCCCACCCTTTTTGGTTTTCCCTAAATTATAGATAAAATTAATAATTAGAAACGGTGTGGTAGGTCTCAAAACAGGGGTAGTTGCACAGGCCTGGATTTGAAGGGCACATGGGGCAGTAAAACCGGGAATTGCTCCTCCTTCCGTGTTTACTGCACACCCGGCATCTATTTTGGGGGTATCTTTGGTTCACAGAGGCAGGGACGGGGTGAAGTAAGTGGCGCTCAGTGAGCCTTTTGACATCCTCTGACTCGAAGGAGTCTCTAGGTGCGGGGGAGTCAAACAGGAGGTGCTCTATAATTTTCTCCTGATACTGGAGGAAACTGAGCGTTCCCTGGGTCTTGTAGAGCACATAGCTGTTGTAAGTGGCCATTTGGATAAGGTAGATCGCTACCTTTTTATACCAGGCCCTAGTTTTGCGCTTGACCAGGTACGGTTGTAGGACCTGGTCAGATAGATCGACTCTCCCCATGAACTTGTTATAGTCCACCACGCAGACCGGTTTCCTCTTATCAGAGGTAGCGCTCCTCTCTCTTACTGCCACTGTGGTGTCCTCGTGCACGGTGGAGAGCATGTACACGTCCTTTTTGTCACTCCATTTGACAGCGAGCAACTGGTCACTTGCAAATGAGAGTGACACACCCCTTACTAGTTGCCTGGACACCAGTCGTTGAGGGAAGCCGACTCTATTTTTTCGTACCATCCCACAGGCCCCTGTATTCGCAGCATGGAGGGACTTATACAGGGAAACACTGGTGTAGTAATTGTCGGTGTACACATGGTACCCTTTTTGTAGGAATGGCACCATGAGTTCCCAGACAATTTTCCCACTAATGCCAATATCCTCTGGGCATCCTGGGGGATTAAGGTGGCGGTCCCTGCCCTCATAAATAAAAAAGCCACAGGGGTAGCCCGTTGTGCTCTCGCACACCTTATAGAGTTTCACTCCGTATCGGGCTCTTTTGGAGGGGATGTATTGTCGAAACGATAGACGGCCCTTGAAGGACATAAGGGACTCATCTCCCGCTAGTTTTTGGCCTGGGGTGTATAAATTGAAAAATGAGTCACTTAGGAGGGAGATTAGGGGTCTCAGTTTGTTGAGGCGATCATAGGCTGGGTCACTTCTTGGGGGGATTTTTGTATTGTCAGAAAAATGCATGAAACGCATTAGAGTCTCATAGCGCGTTCGGGCCATAACGGCTGCAAATACAGGCGTGCTATGGATAGCGCTGGTAGCCCAATAGGAGCGGATAGAGGTTTTTTTTACTATCCCCATGTTTAGGGTAATTCCCAAAAAAATGTTTATTTCAGAAACTGTTGTGGGGATCCATCCTCTGGCATAGCAAGATCTGGGATTTTGGGTGCCAAATTGCCTGGCGTATAAATTCGTCTGCTGGACGATTAGTTCCAGGACCTGATCGCCTATAAACAAATGAAAAAAATTATAGGGACTAAAATTTGAGACATCTGCGTTGATGCCTGGAGTCGTTGTAAATGGCAAAACTTGGGGGGAGAAATCAATTGCAGGATCCCAAATTGCGGAAGGGACTGCAGTACTAGGCCCGTCTCCTGACGCTTCACCGCTGACCGCTGCGTCCACCACCATAGGGCTGGGGGGTCCAGTGGCAGAAGCAGAACTTGTGTCGCTTTCTGAGCCAAGTTCTGCTTCTGACGCAGTGTCTGTATCACTGCCGGAACCGCTAGAGCACAGCATGGCGTATGCCTGCTCTGCAGAGAACATTCTGCGGCTTCTGCGGTTCATGTTCACCACACTAATAATTGTTTTTTTGTTTTTTTTTTAGAATACAAACAAAAAAACGGGGGTGATTACGTGTAATCTGGGGTGATTACTGGTAATCTGGGGTAATTACGGGTAATCTGGGTTAATTACGGGTAATCTGGGGTAATTACGGGTAATCTGGGGTGATTACGGGTAATCTGGGGTGATTACGTTAATCTGGGGTAAATTACGGACAATATTCGGATAATATCGGAACACTGGCGAGTAAGTATGTGGTGTATTTTACAGTATAATACAGCACAAGATTTGTATAGTATCTCTCTCTCTCCTCTCACAGATCAACTACAGTGAGAGGAGGGAGGGAAAGAGCAGAAATCTTGTGCTGTATTTTGAAAATATGGGACTATGGTCACTGTGATAGGTATATCACAGTGACATCTGATCAGGGACCAATTATAACGGTCCCTGATCAGTTTCTATTTACAGGCAGAATAGCTGCCTTTCACTGACAGCGCATGCGTGAGCCATTTTTTTTTTCCCCTGCGGTTGGGGGGAGGGGGGCACGATCGGAGGCCTAACAAGTAGTTTTTTATCTCCTCTCACCAAACATTCATGGTGAGAGGAGATAAAAAGTTAGATTTCAATGCAGCATTAATTGTAACGGCGATCGCCGGTATTCGTTGAATACCGGCGATCACCGGTTTGGGGACCGCAAACAACGGTCCCCAGACTGTGCTCCAAGCCCTCAGCTACCTCTGGTAGCTGAGGGCAGGGAGCTATCACTCTGCACGGCGCCTTAATTAGATTGTGTGCGCATGCGCGGGCGCCATTTTTTTCTCTTCCCGGCAGCTGCGGGAGGAGAAGAGAAGGGGGGCACGATCGCGGGCATCGGAGGCCCTTCAGGTTAGTTTTTTATCTCCTCTCACCAAACATTCATGGTGAGAGGAGATAAAAATGGTGATTTTACACCGCTGCGTTAATTGCAACGGCGGTCGCCGGTATTCGTTGAATACCGGCGATCGCCGGTTTGGGGACCGCAAACAACGGTCCCCAGAGTGTGCTCCAAGCCCTCAGCTACCTCAGGTAGCTGAGTGCAGGGAGCTATCTCTTTTCACTGCGCCGCAATTTTATTCTGATGCAGTGCCGTGAAAAGGCCTATGCATCAGAATAAAGCCCGTTAGTGGCCGTCGTGAAAAGGCGTATTGGCGGTCACTAACGGGTTAATCTTAAATCATGTATCATGAATTATGTATCATAAATCTTGAATCATAAATCATGAATCTTGAATCTTAAATCTTGAAGCTTGAATCCTGAATCATGTATCATGAATCTTGAATAATGAATCATGTATCATAAATCATGTATCATGAATCATGAATCATGTATCATGAATCTTGAATCATGTATTATGAATCTTGAATCTTGAATCATGTATCATGAATGTTGAATCATGTATTATATATCATGAATCATGTATCATGAATCTTGAATATTGAATCATGTATCTTGAACCTTGAATCATAAATCTTGAATTTTGAATCATGAATCCTTAATATTAAATCATGTATAATGTATATTGAATCTTAAATAATGAATCTGAAATCTTGATTAATGTATCATGAATCTTGAATCATTAATCATGAATCTTGAATCATGAATCATGTATCATGAATCTTGAATCATGATTCATGTATCATAAATATTGAATCCTAAATCATGAATCATGTATCATGAATCTTGAATATTGAATTAATGAATCATGTATCTTGAACCTTGAATCATGAATCTTGTATCTTGAAACATGAATCATGTATCATGAATCTTGTGATTTTGAATCATGAATCTTGAATATTAAATCATGTATAATGTATCTTGAATCTTAAATAATGAATCTGGAATCAGGAATCTTAATTCATGTATCATGAATCTTGAATCATGAATCTTGAATCTTGAATCATGAATCATGTATCATGAATCTTGAATTTTGAATCATGTATAATAAATCTTTATTCTTAAATCATGTATCATGAATTATGTATCATAAATCTTGAATCATAAATCATGAATCTTGAATCTTAAATCTTGAAGCTTGAATCCTGAATCATGTATCATGAATCTTGAATCATAAATCATGCATTATGAATTTTGAATCATGTATCATGAATCTTTAATCTTGAATCTTAACTTGTATCATGAATCATTTATCATGAATTTTGGATCATGTATTATGAATCTTGAACATTGAATCTTGAATCATGTATCATGAATCTTGAATCTTGAATCATGGATCATGAAATTTGAATCTTGAATCTTGAATGATTTACTATGTATCATGAATCATGAATCATGAGTTATGAGTATTATGTGTGATGAATCATGTATCATGAATCTTGAATCTTGAATCATGTATCATGAATCTTGAATCTTACATCTTGAATCATGAATCTTGTATCATGAATCTTGAATCATGTATCATGATTCATGTATCATGAATCAAGTATCATGAATCTTGAATTTTGAACCTTGAAACTTATTCATGTATCATAAATCTCAAATCATGAATCATGTACCAGGAATCTTGAGTCTTGAATCATGTATCATGAATCTTAACACTTGAATCTTGAGTCATGTATCATAAATCTTGCATCTTGAACCATGAATCATGAATAATGTATCATGAATCATGAATAATGTATCATGAATCATGAATAATGTATCATGAAACTTTAATCATCTATCATGAATCATGTATGATATTTCATGAATCTTAAATCTTGAATCATGTATCATAAATCAAGAATCATGTATCATGAAAAATGTATCATGAATCTTGAATCTTGTCCCATGAATCATGAATCTTGAGTCATTCATCTTGATTCTTGAATCATGTATCATGCAACTTGAATCACGTATCATGAATCTTGAATTTTGAATCATGTATCTTGAATCATGAATCTTGAATCATGTATCATGGACCTTGAATCTTGAATCATGAATCTTGAATCTTGAATCATGAATCATGTATCATGTATTATGAATCTTGAATCATGTATCATGAATCTTGAATCATGTATCATGTATTAAGAATCTTGAATCTTGAATATTGAGTCATGAATCATGTATTATGAATTTTAAATCATGGAACATGTATCATGGATCTTCAAAATTGAATCTTTAATCAAGTATCATGAATCATGAATCTTGAATCATGTATAATGTATCTTGAATCTTGAATCATGAATCATGTATCATGGATAATAAATCTTGAATATTGAATCTTGAATAATGTATCATGAATCTTGAATCATGAATCTTGAATCATGAATTTTGAATCTTGAACCATGAATCATGTATCATGAATCATGAATCATTAATCATGTATAATGAATCTTGAATCTTTAGTCTTGAATCAGGAATCATGAATCATCAATCTTGAATCTTGAGTCTTATATAATGAATCATGGATCTTAAATCTTGAATATTGAGTCTTGAATCATGTATCATGAATCTGGAATCTTGATTCTTGAATCATGAACAATGAATCATGTATCATGAATTTTTAATATTGAATCATGATTCATGTATCATGAATTTTGAATCTTGAATCATGTATCATGAATCTTGAATCTTGAATCAGGTATCATGAATCTTGAATCATGTATCATAAATCTTGAATTTTGAATTTTGAATCTTGAATCATGAATCATGTATCATGAATCTTGAATAATGAATCATGTATCATAAATCATGTATCATGAATAATGTATCATGAATCTTGAATCATGAATCATGTATCTTGAATCATGAATCATTGATCATGAATCTTGAATCTTGAATCATGTATCATAAATATTGAATCTTAAATCATGAATCATGTATCATGAATCTTGTATATTGAATTAATGAATCATGTATCTTGAACCTTGAATCATGAATCTTGTATCTTGAAACATGAATCATGTATCATGAATCTTGTAATTTTGAATCATGAATCTAGAATATTAAATAATGTAAAATGTATCTTGAATCTTAAATAATGAATCATGAATCTGGAATCTTAATTCATGTATCATGAATCTTGAATCTTGAATCATGAATCATGAATATTGAATCATGAATCATGTATCATGACTCTTGAATTTTGAATCATGTATAATAATTCTTTAATCTTAAATCATGTATCATGAATTATGTATCATAAATCTTGAATCATAAATCATGAATCTTGAATCTTAAATCTTGAAGCTTAAATCCTTAATCATGTATCATGAATCTTGAATTTTGAATCATGATTCATGTATTATGAATTTTGAATCAAGTATCATGAATCTTTAATCTTGAATCTTGAATCACGTATCATAAATATTGAATCTTGAATCATGTATCATGAATCTCTAACTTTGAATCTTGAATCATGAATCTTAAATCTTGAATCATGAATCTGTAATATTGAGTATTTAATCATGTTTCTTGAATCTTGAATCATGAATCCTGTATCATGGATTTTGAATCATGAATCTTGAATTTGGAATATTGAATTATGTATCATGAATCATGAATCATATTTCATGTATCACGAATCTTGAATCTTGAATTTTGAATATTGAATCATGAATTATGTATTATGAATTTTAAATCATGTACCATGTATCATGGATCTTCAAAATTGAATCTTTAATCATGTATCATGAATCTTAAATCTTGGATCATGAATCATGAATCTTGAATCTTTAATCATGAATCATGTTTTATGAATCTTGAATCATGAATCATAAATCTTGAATCAGGAATCATGAATTTTGAACCATGAATCATGTATCATGAATCGTAAATCATTAATCTTGAATCATGAATCATGTATCATGAATCTTGAATCAGGAATCATGAATCATCAATCTTGAATCTTGAGTCTTAAATAATGAATCATGGATCTTAAATCTTGAATATTGAGTCTTGAATCATGTATCATGAATCTTGAATCATGAACCATGATTCAAGTATCATGAATTTTGAATATTGAATGATGAAACATGTATCATGAATTTTGAATATTGAATGATGAAACATGTATCATGAATTTTGAATATTGAATCATGTTTCATAAATTTTGAATCTTGTATCTTGAGTCATGTATCATGAATCTTGAATCATGAATCATTTATCGTGAATCTTGAATCTTGAATCATGTATCATAAATCTTGAATCTTGAATGATGTATCATGAATCTTGAATCATGTATTATATATTATGAATCATGTATCATGAATCTTGAATATTGAATAATGAATAATGTATCTTGAACCTTGAATCATGAATCTTGTGATTTTGAATCATGAATCTTGAATATTAAATAATGTATCTTGAATCTTAAACAATGAATCATGAATCTGGAATCTTGATTCATGTATCATAAATCTTGAATCATGAATCTTGAATCGTGAATCATGTATCATAAATCTTGAATCTTAAATCATGAATCATGAATCTTGCATTTTGAATCATGTATCATGAATCTTTGTTCTTAAATCATGTATCATGAATGTAAATCTTGAATCATAAATCATGCATCTTGAATCTTAAATCTTGAAGCTTGAATCCTGAATCATGTATCATGAATCTTGAATCATCAATCATGTATCATGAATTTTGATTCATGTATCATGTATCGTGAATCTTTAGTTTTGAATCTTAAACCATGTATCATAAATATTGAATCTTTAATCATGTATCATGAATCTCTAATCTTGAATCATGAATCTTGAATCATGAATCTGGAATATTGAGTCTTGAATCATGTATCTCGAATATTGAATCTTGAATCATGTATCATGAATCTTGAATTTTGAATCTTGAATTATGTATCATGAATTTTGAATCATGAATCATGAATCATGTATCTTGAATCTTGAATCATGTATCATGTATTGTGAATCTTGAAACTTGAATTTTGAATATTGAATCTTGAATCATGTATTATGAATTTTGAGTAATGGAACATGTATCATGATCTTCAAAATTTAATCTTTAATCATGTATCATGAATCTTAAATCTTGAATCATGTATCATGAATCTTGAATGTTGAATCTTGAATGATGCATCATCTATCATGTATCTTAAATCATGAATCATGAGTCATGAGTCATGTGTCATGAATCATGTATCATGAATTTTGAATCTTGAATTATGAATCATGAATCTTGAATAATGAATCATGTTTTATGAATCTTGAATCATGAATCATGTATCATGTATCATGTATCATGTATCATGGATCATGAATCATGGATCATGAATCTTGAATCTTGAATCTGGAGTCATGTATCATGGATAATACATCTTGAATATTGAATCTTGAATAATGTATTATGAATCTTGAATCATGTATCATGAATCATGTATCGTGAATCTTGAATCTTAAATCAATTATTATGATTCTTCAATCTTGTATCTTGAACCATGAATCATGAATCTTGAATCATGAATCTTGATTCTTGAATCATGTATCATGCAAATTGAATCATGTATCATGAATCTTGAATCATGAATCATGAATCTTGAATCTTGTATCATGAATCATGTATTATGGATATTAAATCTGGAATTTTGAATCTTGAATCTTGCATTAAGTATCATGAATCATGTATCGTGAATCTTGAATCATGTGTCATGAATCTTGAATCTAGAATCATGAGTCATGATTCTTGAATCATGTATCATGAATCTTAAATCTTGAATCATGAATCATGTATTATGAATCTTGAATCATGTATCATGTATCATGAATCTTGAATCTTGTATTATGAATCTTGAATCATGAAATATGAATCATGTATTATGAATCTTAAATCATGAATCATAAGTTTTGAATCATGTATAATAAATCTTGAATCTTGAATCATGTATCATAAATATTAAATCTTGAATCATGTATCATGCATCTTGAATCTTGAATCATGAATCATGAATCTTGAATCTTGATTCATGATTCTTGAAAAGTGAGTCTTGAATCATGTATCATGAATCTTAAATTTTGAATCATAAATCAGGTATCATGAATTTTAAATCATTACTCATGTATTATGAATCTTGAATTTTGAATCTTGAATATTCATGTATCATGAATTTTGAATAATGAATCATGTATCATGAATCTTGAATCTTGAGTCATGTATCACGTATCATGAATCTTGAATCATGAATTATGTATCATGAATTTTGAATAATGAATCATGTATCATGAATCTTAATTCTTGAATCATGTATCACGTATCATGAATCTTGAAACTTGAATCATGAATTATGTATCATGAATTTTGAATAATGAATCATGTATCATGAATCTTGAATCAAGTATCACGTATCATGAATCTTGAATCATGAATTATGTATCATTAATTTTGAATCATTGATCATTTATCATGAATCTTGAACATTGAATCTTGAATCATAAATCTTGAATCATGAATCATGAATCTTGCATCTTGCATCTTGAATCATGTATCATGTATCATGAATCTTGAATCATGTATCATGAATATTGAATCTTGCATCAAGAATCATATATCATGAATCTTGAATCTTGTATCAAGAATTTTGAATCATTCATCATGTATTATGAATATTGAATCATGTATCATAAATCTTAAATCATGTATCATAAATCTTGAATTATGTATCATGAATCTTGAATCATGAATCTTGAATCATGAATCATGTATCATGAATTTTGAATTATGTATCATAAATCTTTAAACTTGAATCTTGAATCATGTATCATAAATATTGAATCATGTATCATGTATCATGCATCTTGAATCTTGAATCATGAATCATGAATCTTGAATCATGTATCATGAATTTTGAATCATGTATCATAAATCTTTAATCTTGAATCTTGAATCATGTATCATAAATATTGAATCTTGAATCATGTATCATGCATCTTGAATCATGAATCATGAATCCTTGAATCTTGATTCATGATTCTTGAATAGTTAGTCCTGAATCATGTATCATGAATCTTAAATCTTGAATCATGAATAATGTATCATGAATTTTGAATGATGTATCATGTATCATGAATCATGAGTCTTGTGTTATGTGTCATGAATCATGTGTCATGAATTTTGAATCTTGAATAATGTATAATGAATCATGAATCTTGAATCATGTATCATGAATCTTGAATCATGAATCATGTAACAGTAATCTTAAATCATGAATCATGTATCATGAATTTGTAATCATTTATCATGTATCATGAATCTTTAATATTGAATCTTGAATCATGTATCATGAATATTGAATCTTGAATAATACATCATGTATCATGAATCATGTATTGTGAATCTTGATTCATGTATCATGAATCATGAATCTTAAATCTTGAATCATGAATCATGAATCTTGAAGCATGTATCATGAATCTTGAATATTGAATCATGAATCATGTATTATGAATCTTGAATCATATATCTTGAATCTTGATTCTTGTATTATGAATCTGGAATCATAAATCTTGAATCATGTTGCATGAATTATTAATCTTGCATCTTGAATCATGAATTATGAATCTTGCAATTTGCATCTTGAATCAAGTATCATGTATCATGAATCTTGAATCATGTATCATGAATCTTGAATCATATATCATGACTCATGTATTATGAATCTTGAATCATGTATAATGTATCATGAATCTTAAATCATGTATCATGAATTTTGAATCATGCATCATGTATTATGAATCTTGAATCATGTATCATAAATCTTGAATCATATATCATGAATCTTGAATCTTGAAACATGAATCATGAATCTTGAATCTTTAACCCCTTCAGGACTGAGCCTGTTTTGGCCTTCAGGACGAAGCCGATTTTTCATATCTGACATGTGTCACTTTATGTGGTTACCTATCCAAGCGATTCTGAGATTTTTTTCTCGTGACATATTGTACTTTATGTAATTGAAAAAATTTATGTGGTTACCTATCCAAGCGATTCTGAGATTTTTTTCTCGTGACATATTGTACTTTATGTTATTGAAAAAATTTGGTTGATAAATTCAATATTTATTTGTAAAAAACACCAAGATTTGGAGAAAATTAGCAAAAATTAGCATTTTTCTAAATTTTAATGTATCTGCTTGTAAAACAGATCGTAATACCACACAAAATAGTTACTAGTTAACATTTCCCATATGTCTACTTTAGTTTGGCATCGTTTTTTGAACATTCTTTTATTTTTCTAGGACGTTACAAGACTTACAACTTTAGCAGCGATTTCTCATATTTTCAAGAAAATTTTCAAAAGGCGATTTTTACAAGGACCAGTTCAGTTCTGAAGTGGCTTTGAGAGCCTTATATATTAGAAAGTCCCCATAAATCACCCCATTTTGAAAACTGCACCCCTCAAAGTATTCAAAACAGCATTCAGAAAGTGTATTAACCCTTTAGGCGTTTCACAGGAATGAAAGCAAAGTAGAGGTGAAAGTTACAAATTTAATTTTTTTTTTTACAAAATTCATTTGTAATACATTTTTTTTCTATACCACAGAAGGTTTTACCTGAGAAATGTAACTTATTATTTATTTCCCAGATTCTGCAGTTTTTAGAAATACCCCACATGTGGCCCTAGTGCGGTCATGGACTGAAACACAGGCCTCAGAAGCAAAGGAGCACCTAGTGGATTTTGGGGCCTCCTTTTTTTTTTAGCATATATTTTAGGTACCTTGTCAGGTTTGAAGAGGTCTTCTGGGGCCAAAACAATAAAGACCCCCACAAGTGACCTCATTTTGGAAACTACACCCCTCAGGGAATTTATCTAGGGGTATAGTTAGCATTTTGAACCCACAGTTTTTTTGCTAAATTTATTTGAATTAGTTTGTGAAGATGAAAATGTACTTTTTTTTCTGAAAAAAACGTAGAAATTTTTAATTTTTTCAAGGAATAAAAGAGAAAAAACACCCCAACATATGTAAAGCAATTTCTCCTGATTATAGCAATACCCCATATGTGGTAATAAACTGCTGTTTGAACCCACAGCAGGACTCAGAACGGAAGGAGCACCATTTGGATTTTGAAATTCTGATTTTGCTGGAATAGTTTTCAGTGCCATGTCGCCTTTGAAATGCACTGGAGGGAACAAAATAGTGGAAACCCCCGGAAAGTGACAGCATTTTGGAAACTACACTCATCAAGGAATTTTTCTAGGGGTAAAGTTAGCATTTTGACCCCACGGTTGTTTTGCTGAATTCATTGGAATTATTCTGTAAAGGTAAAAATAAACTGCTGTTTGGACCCACAGCAAGGCTTAGAAGGGAAGGAGTGCTATTTGGCTTTTGGAGCTCAAATTTAGCTGAAATGGTTTTTGGGTGCCATGTCGCATTTGCAAAGCCCCTGAGAGGCCAAAACAGTGGAAACCCCCCAAAAGTGGAAATTACACCACTTAAAGAATCTATCTAGGGATATAGTGGGCATTTAGACCCCACATGTCTTTTGCAGGATTTATTAGAATTAGGCCGAGAAAATGAATATCAACATTTCTTCCACTAAAATGTTGCATTTTTTCAATTTCACAAAGGATAAAGGCGGAAAAAAGCTGCCCAACATTTGTAAAGCAATTTCTCCCGAGTACGGCAATACCCCACGTGTGGTCATAAATGGTTTTTCATTAGAAAGTAATTAACCCTTTCTGGACTGATCCATTTTTTTCTTTTCCTTTTTAGTTTTTTCCTCCCCACGTTCCAAGAGCCACAACTTTTTTATTTTTCAGTCAATAGAGCGGTATAAGGGCTTATTTATTGAGGGACGAGCGGTCGTTTTTATTGGTACCATTTTTTGGTACATACAACTTTTTGAGCACTTTTTATTACATTTTTAGGAAGAGCCAAGGTGACCAAAAAAACAGAGATTTTGCCGTTTTAAATTCTTTATTTTTCACGTGAGACGCTCCATACATCATCCCCCACACTAAGACATGCTATGTTGTGGTGCGCGAAGGGGTTAATGCGCAGCGCATGGTGCGGAGTGAAAATTAAAATTTTCCATTCATATGCCATTTTAGTGCACTATATGTTGTGCCCAGTTTGTGCCACTGAAGACAAATACCTCATAAAATATTAACCGGGTTCTCCCAGGTATGGCGATGCCATATCTGTGGACGTAAATTGGTGTTTAGGCACGCTGCAGGGCTCAGAAGGGAGGGACGCCATTTGGCTTTTGGGGCGCAGATGTAGCTTGGTAGTTGTTCTGTTTATAATGTGGGCGTATATGTAATCTGTGCGGGGTACATCAGGGTATAATAAGAGGGTATAATAATGCAGTAAATAAATAATAATCCGCAGATATGTGGCCGGTGTCGCACTGATAAATGGCGCCCGATCTTATCTGCTTTTGGAACACTCTGCACGTTTTGCATCGCTATATTCTGAGAGCCAGAACTGTTTTATTTTTTCTCCACCGGAGCTGTGTGAGGGTTTATTCTTTGCGGGACAATCTGTAGTTTTCATTGGTACCATTTTGGGGTACCAGAAATTTTTTTGATCACGTTTTATTCCATTTTTTGGCAAGCAAGGTGACCAAAAACCATCAATTCTGACAATGTTTTTTATTCTTTTTTTTATGACCGTCACCCTGGGCTATAAATGACCATTATACTTTATTCTGTGGGTCGATACGATTACAGTGATACCAGATGTATATAATTTTTTTATGTTTTGCAGCGTTTGTGCAATAAAATCACGTATTTAAAAAATAAATAAATTTTTGTGTCAGCATATTCTGAGAGCCATAACGTTTTTATTTTTCAGTCAAAATAGCGGTGTAAGGGCTTGTTTTTTGCGGGACGGGATGTAGTTTGTATTGGTACCATTTTGGTGTACATGCGACTTTTTGATCACTTTTTATTGTATATTTTGGGAGGGTTGGTAACCAAAAAATTGTGATTCGGGCACTGTTTTTCGTTTATTTTTTTTGCGGTGTTCACCGTGCGGGAAAAATAATATTACAGTTTTATAGTTGGGGTCGTTACGAACGCGGCGATACCAAATATGTGTACTTTTTTTAACGTGTTAATTTTTTTCCTATAATAAAAGACTTATTATAGGAAAAAAAGCATTCTTTGCTTAGGTCACTTATAACTTTTATTTTTACACTTTTTAAAAACATTTTTATTATCTTTTTTTTACTTTTTTTACTTGTCCCACTAGGGGACACTTAGACTTGCAGCTCGAAATGAATCAGGGAATGGGAAAGAGGGAAAGAATGTGGTCTGTGAAAAAATTTATATATAACTTTTATTATTTTGCATTAAAAGGAAGTGATGTGATTAAAAGGTCCAGTGGTGCAAACTGGTATGTGTGAGTGACCCCTCAGCTCACATACCCTTGGCCATGAATTGTATAATAAAGTGTTGTGTAATATTGCTGTCAATGTGCTCCGGTGACAGAACTTGAATATGTGAGCTGTCAAGATGCCACAATTTGCGTTTCAAATTGATAGAGCTAGTGGGCTGCAAGTTATAGCAATCTCTCAGTCCTATGGTGATAGGAACTTGCTGTATTGCTAAGGCTGGGATTGTCTCTATTACACTATTATAAATGACAGGCAGCGCAGCTAAACCAGTTGAACCAGTTTAGGTATGCCTTGCTGCGTTATGAATTATGAAGTAGCGGTAAGCGAGGTTGAGCCCCGCAAGAATCACTCCCTTGCGTTATAATAGTATTGCAGTGTGAACAGTTGGTCAACCGCACCCTCACGCTGGTGTCCCTGCAGACCAGAGCAGCAGTGTGGGGAGCGGCCGAGATGGAAAGTGAGAACACTCTCAGCTGTCAGCCAAGAGACGGTGTAAAAGAGCCGTCCTCAGGATTGACTTTGCTGTCAAAGCGAACGTGAGTAATTGTGGTGGCCGTGCTGAGCTGTCAGCCTAGAGGCGGTAACACGGTGTCAGCTTGCAGATTGCCTCTGTTCTCCAGCAGAGTCTAGCCCAGTGTGCACACTGGGTTTGGGGCAGAGCGGCAAAGACTCAGAGTTGAGACCTGAACGCCACCCCGAGGACGACTTATCCTGTGCGGCGGGACTGCTGTCAGTTCCCGTGGGTGAATATGAGTCACCAACGATCAGAGCTTGGCGCAATGACCAGATGGGGAATGCACACCCAGCTGATCTGAGAGATACAGCGGGGCGCGCTGAAGCCCCGAGTATATGGCAAACAGCAGATAGCTAGCAGCCGTGGACGCACATGAAAGGATCATAGAACTAGTGGATTGAGTGAGCTTGAGCCTTGACAGCTAGGGCCAAGTGATGCACCAGAGGAGTGTTTAAAATTTGCTAAGCACCCGACGCGCGTTTCGCCAGAATTCTGGCTTCTTCTAGGTGTGAAAGGCCGCCATTGTACCGCCCTATAAATAGGGTCCTAGTTGATTGACAGCCCCATTAGCCAATCAAGGACCTTGGTCTCGATTGGTATGGAAATACAAGCATTTATCATCAAAGACTTTAAAAGAGCATATGGCAATTAGCTGTAGTGCACCGTAAATGTATCTGAGTTCGAGTTAAATGTAGCAGGCATCTAATGAGCCCTGCAAGTATGCAAGATATCACGGGAGAGAGAATGGGGGGATTTAACATCCTTTGTGCCCATTATGTTATAAGAAGCAGCCAAAGCCAAAGTTTTCATTAAGTCCCGAGGGACTTACCCAGTGGTGTAACTACCGCCGTAGCAGCAGTAGCGGCTGCTACGGGGCCCGCGGCATGAGGGGGCCCGTGTCGCCCGCCGGCACGGGCCCCCACCATGGCCGGAGGCTCCGCTAGCAGCCGCTATGGCTGCTACAGCGGGACGCCACTGAACACTACGGCAGAGCAGGGAGGTATCTCCCCGCTCTGCCATTAACTGGTTCCCGACCGCTGGCTGTATTTTTACGGCCAGCGGTCAGGGTCCTTAAAGCCCGAGCCATAGACTTTCTACGGCTCGGGTTTTAACTTGCTGCCCGCGCGATCGGGCAGCTGAATGACGGGTCTCCGGCTTTCAGTGACTGCCGGGGACCCTGAGGAGAGGATAGAAGCAGCTTTCGCTGCTTCTGTCTTCTCTGATCACTTGTACACAGCGCTGAATGCGCGCTGTGTACAGGAATAGAGACAGCAGCGGCGCTGTCTCTATTCCTCCCGGTTATCATGTGACAGGTCACATGATCGCGGGTGCCGTTACTGACAGACTGTTGCTGGGTCTTACTAGACCCAGCACAGCCCTATTAGTGACAATCGTCACTATGAGAGGGCTGATTTCCCCTGTAACTGGGGCTGCTGTGCAGCTCCAGTTACAGTGGAAAAACATGGTGTAAAAGAAAGAAAAAAAATATATAAAGTTCCCCAAAGGTGTTCTTTGACCTTTGGGGGACAGACCATAGTAATAAAAAAATAATAAAGTAAAGTGCAAAAAAAATTTAAATAATAAATACACATAAAATACCCACCCCAAAAAAAAAACGTTCCCCCCCCCGCCAATCATTGTTGTAACACTAGCGCTGACCCAATTACTCTAATATAGACATGTAATATATAAAAATTTACGGTAGAGAATGACGATCACAAATAAATGGTCTATTTTAGGGTAAAACTATATGATTACCAAAAAAAAAAATAGCTGAAATGTAAAAAAGCTTATTTTTTTACTATTATTTTCAAACTTTATGAATAAAAATTCTAAAATAGCAATGTGTAAAAATAGCAGTGTGTATAAAAATGATAAAAAATGAAACCTGCATTGTCTACGGAAAAAACGTCGCAAAAATCACGTCGTTAGCCCAACAAATAAAAAAGTTATAGCCATTTAACTAACACGTGCTAAAAATGGCTAAACGGTGTCTGGTCCTGAAGGCGCAAAATAGAGCAAAAGACATGTATCCCCCCCCTCTCCACAGGACATGTATCCCCTCTCCACAGGACATGTATCCCCTCTCCACAGGACATGTATCCCCTCTCCACAGGACATGTATCCCCTCTCCACAGGATGTCCACAGGATGAGGGGCTTAGTTGGACATGACTCCTGACAAGTGATGTGTGGTCAGTGTGCGGTCTATGGCCGGGCTCATGCACTGTGTGTATTATCTGCTCTTCATTTTTTAGATAACGCCATACAGCCCTCCCTGTAGATAACGCCATACAGCCCTCCCTGTAGATAACGCCATACAGCCCCCCCTGTAGATAACACCATGCAGCCCCCACTGTAGATAACACCATGCACCCCCCTGTAGATAACGCCATACAGCCCCCCTGTAGATAACGTCATACGGCCACCAACTCCCCCCGAAAAAAACGGTCTAAAGTTTGTCCTACAAAAGACATGTATCCCCTCTCCACAATACATGTATCCCCTCTCCACAGGACATGTATCCCCTCTCCACAGGATCTCCACAGGACAGGGGATACATGTGTGATCGCTGGCAGCGATAGGGAGAACGGGGGACTGAAAGTCCCCTGAAGTTCTCCATCACAAACCTCAGACTTCCGGGGTCTGTGTCGGCAGCTCCGTAGAAATGAATGGAGCGCCGGTCGTGCTTGTGCGCATGCGTGACCAGCGCTCCTTTCATTTTTATTGAGCTGCGCAGACGCCGGAAGTCAGAGGTTTGTCATGGAGAAGTTCAGGGGACTTTCGGTCCCCCGTTCTCCCTATCGCTGCCAGCGATCACTCATGTATCCCCTATCCTGTGGAGATCCTGTGGAAAGGGGATACATGTATTTTGTAGGACACACTGTAGGTCACATTTTTTGGGGAGGGGGGACGCTGTATGGCGTTCCCTACAGGGGGGGACGCTGTATGTCTGTAATGGCAGGAAGGAGGTGAGGGGAACAAGTGAGCCCTAATCTACCCACCGCCCTGTCCCTGCCTACTTGCAACGACCCGCCCTAGGCGACGGGGTACAACTTGGCGGCGGTCCCTACGCTGTCTAAGTGCAAGGGAGTACAAACAGGGAACACGCAAGGGAAGGGGCAGTAGCCCACGGAACGCAGCGAGGAAACGGAGCGGTGAATGAGTCAGTCAGGATCAGGATGTAGTGGAGTATACCAACGAGAGCAAGGAGCAGGAAGCAAGCCAGGGGCAAAGCGAAGCAGGATAAGCGGAACTCAAGCAAGGCAGAAGCACGGCAGAAGCAGGCTGGAGCAAGGCAGCAGTGGGGCCAGGAATCCAAGAAGAATAACAAGCAATGAGGAAGAGAAAACGGCAGGTATAAATGGACAGGGGGCGGAGCTAACTCCGACTGACCAGGCCGCGATAGGCTCTCCCACTCCTGAGCCTGCCACCCTGATTGGTGGGAGCCGGTGTCAGTCTAAGAGGTCTGGCCTCAGGTGTCGACTGATTAATCCCGGGAGTATACACAGACGTAGTACCTGGCAGATCATTTACAATGGCGTTCCCTACAGGGGGGGTTGGCTGTATGGCGTTCCCTACAGGGGGGAGCTGTATGGCGTTCTCTACAGGGGGGGGCTGTATGGCGTTCTCTACAGGGGGGGCTGTATGGCGTTCTCTGCAGAGGGGCTGTATGGCGTTATCTACAGGGGGCTGTATGGCGTTATTTACAGGAGGGCTGTATGGCGTTCTCTACAGGGGGATGTATGGCGCTATCTACAGAGGGGGGGCTGTATGGCGTTATCTACAGGGGGGGGCTGTAAAAAAGGCACTGTCTACAAGGGGGGGGGGGTTGTGTGACACCCAGGGGAGGGGGGGCCCCAGTCAAAAGTTTGCTATGGGGCCCAGTCTTTCCTAGTTACGCCCCTGGACTTACCGTCTTCATGTTGAAGATCCATTCGCTCTCCTTTTTAAGGAGTGCCTGATCTAGATTGCCCCTTCTAATGCCCAGATGTATCTGGCACAGGGCCCAACCCTTCAGGGTGGTCCAGTCAGAGTTGTGTACGTCCCCAAAATGTCTGGCTATTGGGGTTGGAGTAAAAGGTTTATTTTTGGTCTTGCAATCATTCATATTTTTCTCAAAATTGATTATTGAGTTGATATGCTCGCGGATCCGTATGCGCAACTCTCTCTTGGTTTTCCCAATATATTTGCATCACTTGGCCCTAGCTGTCAAGGCTCAAGCACACTCAATCCACTAGTTCTATGATCCTTTCATGTGCGTCCACGGCTGCTAGCTATCTGCTGTTTGCCATATACTCGGGGCTTCAGCGCGCCCCGCTGTATCTCTCAGATCAGCTGGGTGTGCATTCCCCATCTGGTCATTGCGCCACGCTCTGACCGTTGGTGACTCACATTCACCCACGGGAACTGACAGCAGTCCCGCCGCACAGGATAAGTCGTCCTCGGGGTGGCGTTCAGGTCTCAACTCTGAGTCTTTGCCGCTCTGCCCCAAACCCAGTGTGCACACTGGGCTAGACTCTGCTGGAGAACAGAGGCAATCTGCAAGCTGACACCGTGTTACCGCCTCTAGGCTGACAGCTCAGCACGGCCACCACAATTACTCACGTTCGCTTTGACAGCAAAGTCAATCCTGAGGACGGCTCTTTTACACCGTCTCTTGGCTGACAGCTGAGAGTGTTCTCACTTTCCATCTCGGCCGCTCCCCACACTGCTGCTCTGGTCTGCAGGGACACCAGCGTGAGGGTGCGGTTGACCAACTGTTCACACTGCAATACTATTATAACGCAAGGGAGTGATTCTTGCGGGGCTCAACCTCGCTTACCGCTACTTCATAATTCATAACGCAGCAAGGCATACCTAAACTGGTTCAACTGGTTTAGCTGCGCTGCCTGTCATTTATAATAGTGTAATAGAGACAATCCCAGCCTTAGCAATACAGCAAGTTCCTATCACCATAGGACTGAGAGATTGCTATAACTTGCAGCCCACTAGCTCTATCAATTTGAAACGCAAATTGTGGCATCTTGACAGCTCACATATTCAAGTTCTGTCACCGGAGCACATTGACAGCAATATTACACAACACTTTATTATACAATTCATGGCCAAGGGTATGTGAGCTGAGGGGTCACTCACACATACCAGTTTGCACCACTGGACCTTTTAATCACATCACTTCCTTTTAATGCAAAATAATAAAAGTTATATATAAATTTTTTCACAGACCACATTCTTTCCCTCTTTCCCATTCCCTGATTCATTTCGATTTAGCCTGGTGGTGTACACCAATGTGGTCTCCTTGATACGACATAATCTAGTGTGATAGGCGATCTTCACCAATATTGTAGACTTGCAGCTCTGATCGCTGCTAGAACACATTACACTACACACGTAGTGTAATGTGTTCTAACTGTCATTGTGACGTGACAGTCACACTGACAGGAAGCATCGGAGGACCGGCCAGAGACTTATCCTCCGAGGCTTCCGTACATGGCAACCCGGAGGTCATTGTCTGGCCTCTGGTTGCCATGATAAGGATCGCTAGCCCCCGCAAATACATGTGGGGGGCTGCCGATCCGCTGTAAACCTCTTCGATGTGGTGATCGCAATCGACCACCGCATCAAAATGGTTAATTGCCGATTTCAGCGGCGACAGGCCGCTGATCGGCAATGGGGAGAGCAGGGCTGACACCCTGCACAGTTACCCGCCTCTGCGGTGTAGCGCCGCGCACCGGTTAACTGTTAAAGCGCGTACGTAACTGAACGCCCAGGTGCGCGAAGTTACTGCTCACCTGGACGTGCATTTATGCCAAGGTGCGGGAAGGGGTTAATCATGAATCATGTATCATGAATTTTGAATCATGTATCATAAATCTTGAATCATGTATCACGTATCTTGAATCTCTAATCTTGAGTCATGAATCATGTATCATGAGTTTTGAATCTTGAATCATGTATCATGATTTATGAATCTTGAATCTTGACTCATGTATTATGAATCTTGAATCTTGAATCATGAATCATGTATCATGAATCTTGAATCATGTATCATGAATCATTAATCTTGTATCATGAATCTTGAATCTTGAATCATTTATCATAAATCTTGAATCTTACATCTTGAATCATGAATCTTGTATCATGAATCTTGAATCATGTATCATGATTCATGTATCATGAATCAAGTATCATGAATCTTGAAACTTGAACCTTGAAACTTATTCATGTATCATAAATCTCGAATCATGAATCATGTATCATGAATCTTGAATCTTGAATCTTAGATCATGTATTATGAATCTTGAATCTTGAATCAAGAATCATGTATCATGAATTTTGAATAATGTATCATGAATCTTTAATCTTGAATCTTGAAACTTGTATCATGAATCATTTATCATGAATTTTGAATCATGGATCATGTATTATGAATCTTTAACATTGAATCTTGAATCATGTATCATGAATCTTGAATCATGGATCATGAAATTTGAATCTTGAATCTTGAATGATGTAGTATGTATCATGAATCATGAGTCATGAGTATTATGTGTGATGAATCATGAATTATGAATCATGAATCTTGCATCTTGAATTATTTATGATAAATCTTGAATCTTACATCTTGAATCTTGTATCATGAATCTTCAATCATGTATCATGAATCAAGTATCATGAATCTTGAACCTTGAAACTTATTCATGTATCATAAATCTCGAATCATGAATCATCTATCAGGAATCTTGAGTCTTGAATCATGTATCATGAATCTTGACTCTTGAATCTTGACTCATGTATCATAAATCTTGAATCTTGAATCATGTATCATAAATCTTTAATATTGAATAATGTATCATGAATCTTAAATCTAGAATCATAAATCATGAATCTTGAATCTTTAATCATGAATCCTAAATCTTGAATCATAAATCTTGAATTTTTGAATCATGAATCATGTATCATGAATCATAAATCATGTATCATGAATAATGTATCATGAATCTTTAACCATGAATCATGAATCTTGAATCATTAATCTTGATTCTTGAATCATTTATCATGCAACTTGAATCATGTATCATGAATCTTGAATCATGTATCATGAATCTTGAATTATGAATCTTGAATCATGAATCATGATTCATGAATCATGAATCTTGAATCATGAATCATGTATCATGGATAGTACATCTTGAATATTGAATCTTGAATAATGTATTATGAATCTTGAATCATGAATCATGTATCATGAATCATGTATCGTGAATCTTAAATCTTGAATCTTACATCTTGTATCATGAATCTTCAATCATGTATCATGAATCAAGTATCATGAATCTTGAACCTTGAAAGGTATTCATGTATCATAAATCTCGAATCATGAATCATCTATCAGGAATCTTGAGTCTTGAATCATGTATCATGAATCTTGACTCTTGAATCTTGACTCATGTATCATAAATCTTGAATCTTGAATCATGTATCATAAATCTTTAATATTGAATAATGTATCATGAATCTTAAATCTAGAATCATAAATCATGAATCTTTAATCTTTAATCATGAATCATAAATCTTGAATCATGAATCATAAATCTTGAATTTTTTAATCATGTATCATGAATCTTGAATCTTGAACCATGAATCATGAATCTTGAATCATTAATCTTGATTCTTGAATCATTTATCATGCAACTTGAATCATGTAACATGAATCTTGAATCTTGAATCATGTATCATGAATCTTGAATTATGAATCTTGAATCATGAATCATGATTCATGAATCATGAATCTTGAATCATGAATCATGTATCATGGATAATACATCTTGAATATTGAATCTTGAATAATGTATTATGAATCTTGAATCATGAATCATGTATCATGAATCATGGATCTTGTATCTTGAATGTTGAGTCTTGAATCATGTATCATGAATCTTGAATCTTGAATCATTAATCATGTATCATGAATTTTGAATCTTGAATCATATATCATGAATTTTGAATCATGAATCATGTATCATGAATCTTGAACCTAAATCATGAATCATGTATCATGTATCACGAATGTTAAATCATGTATCATGAATCTTGAATCATGTATCATGAATCTTGAATCATGAATCTTGAATCTTGAATCATGTGTTATGAATCATGAATCTTGAATCTTCAATATTGAATTATGTATCATGAATCTTGCATCGTGAATAATGTATCATGTATCATGAATCTTGAATCATGAATCATGTATCATGAATATTGAAACATGTTGTAAAGGATTTGCCTGACAAAGCTTCTGTGTCGACGCCAGTGGTTAATCAGCCTGCATCTGTTCCTAGGTCTGCTAGAGTGACTCGATCTGCTACCACTCAGGCTGGTAGGCTGAGGAGTGGGAGAGCCTATCGCAGCCTGGCCAGACAGTTCTAGCTCCCGCCCTTGGTCTACTTATACCTTCATTTGCTGCTTGTCCTTTGCCTGTGATTCTCCTGTTTCCTGGCTCTGCTGTTTCTGCTGTTACCATTGACCTCTGCTTCATATTGACCCTGGCTTGACTGACTATTCTCCTGCTCTGCATTTGTTACCACGTACACTCCTGGTTTGACTCGGCTCGTCCACTACTCTGTTGCTTGCGGTGTTGCCATGAGCATCTGCCCTTCTTCCCTTGCTTCTTTGTACCCTGTCTTGTTTTGTCTGTCGTGCACATATTGAGCGTACGGACCGTCGCCCAGTTGTACGCCGTCGCCTAGGACGGGCTGTGCAAGTAGGCAGGGACTGAGTGGTGGGTAGATTAGGGCTCACCTGTCTGTCTCCCTATCCTGACATTACATAATCACAGGCCCATTTACCTTTTCTACCCTGGTCCCTGACACACTATAGATCCCCTTGAGGCCCTGGCTCAGCAAATGCAGGGTCTCTCCCTACAGGTCCAAGACCTGGCTCAGAGGTGCAACCAGCGTGATGCTACCCAGGTAGTACCCTCCACACCACCTCTTGAACCCCACCTCAAGTTGCCTGAACAGTTCTCAGGGGACTGGAAGACTTTTTTCTCATTTCGGGAAAGCTGTAGGCTCTATTTCCATTTAAGGCCCCACTCCTCAGGTTCTGAGAGCCAGCGAGTGGGTATAATTATGTCCCGGCTCCAGGACAGCCCCCAGGAAAGGGCCTTCTCCTTGGCCCCTGACGCCCCTGAACTCTCTTCTGTTGATCTTTTCTTTTCGGCTCTCGGAGTCATCTATGATGAGACTGACAAGACTGCCTTTGCCGAGAGTCAGTTGGTGACCTTACGTCAGGGTAAGAGACCCGTTGAGGAGTACTGTTCTGACTTTAGGAAGTGGTGTGTAGCTTCTCGTTCAAATGACCCTGCCTTGAGGTGCCAGTTTAGATTGGGTCTGTCGAATGCTTTGAAAGACATGTTAGTTAGTTAGTTAGTTATCCCTCTTCTGACTCTCTAGATCAGGTTATGGCTTTAGCGGTATGTCTCAGGGAACGACGACTTGAACGTTTTTGTGCCTTCTCCTCTGGCTCCCTTGTGATGGCTCCTGAGGTTCCGCTGCTTCGTTCTTACACGGAAAACTCGGATGAACCGATTCAACTCGGGGCATCCGTGTCTCCCCAACAACGAAGAGAGTTCCGCAGGAAGAATGGTCTCTGCTTCTACTGTGGGGAAGGCAAGCATCAAGTGAACGACTGTCCTAGGCGTAAGAATAAGCAGCCAGAAAACTTCCGCGACCTAAGTGACCATCGGGGAGGTCGCCCTGGGCGCACAGGTATTTCCCGTATACATGAAACCTAATAAGATCTTGCTTCCCCTTCAGGTCTCTTTTTATGGTAGGTCTGCCACCGGCAGTGCCTTCGCGGATTCAGGGTCTTCTGCTAATATTATGTCTGTGGAATTTGCTATGTCTCTAAGCTATGCCAAATATTGATTTGACTAAACCTGTCCCGGTAGTGGGTATAGACTCCACTCCACTTGCTAATGGTTATTTTACGCAGCATACCCCTGTTTTTGAACTCATTGTGGGCTCCATTCATTTGGAGCAGTGTTCTGTGTTGGTGATGCAGGGATTATCGTCCGATTTGGTTTTAGGCCTTCCTTGGTTGCAGATGCATAATCCCACGTTTAACTGGAATACTGGGGATCTTACTAAATTGGGTAATGAATGCATGACGTCCTATTTTTCTATTCATTTGGTTTCTCTCGCTGAGGAGGTGAACACTCTACCTGAGTTTACTCAGGATTTCGCTGATGTTTTTTCTAAAAAGGCTTCTGAAGAGTTACCTCCTCATAGAGAGTACGATTGCGCAATCGATTTGGTACCAGGAGCTAAGCTCCCTAAGGATAGGATGTTTAATCTCTCTTGTCCCGAACGTGAAGCCATGAGAGAATATATCCAGGAAAGCCTGGCCAAGGGTTAGATTCGCCCCTCTACTTCTCTAGTAGGTGCTGGCTTCTTCTTAGTAGGGAAGAAGGGTGGTGGTCTTAGGCCGTGCATCAATTACCGAAACTTGAATAAGGTCACTGTAAGGAACCAATATTCCCTTCCTCTGATTCCTGATCTCTTCAATCAGGTTCAGGGGGCCCAATGGTTCTCTAAGTTTGATCTTCGGGGGGCTTATAACCTTATCCGAATCAGAGAAGGGGATGAGTGGAAGACTGCGTTTAACACGCTCGAAGGTCATTTCGAATACCTCGTCATGTCCTTTGGGTTGTGTAATGCTCCCGCGGTCTTCCAGAATTTCATAAATAAGATTTTAAGAGACTACCTGGGGGTATTTCTTGTAGTGTACCTTGATGATATACTTGTGTTTTCCAAGGACTTGTCCTCCCACATTGAGCATGTCAGGAAGGTGCTCCAGGCCCTTCGGGAAAACAAACTCTTTGCTAAAACCGAAATATGTGTGTTTGGGGTGCAGGAGATACCATTTTTGGGTCAAATCCTTACTCCTAACGAATTCCGCATGGACCCGGCCAAGGTTCAGGCTGTGGCTGAATGGGTCCGACCTGCCTCCCTGAAGGCTTTACAGTGCTTCCTGGGGTTTGCTAATTATTATAGGAGATTTATTGGTAACTTCTCGGACATCGCCAAGCCTCTTACGGACCTTACTCGCAATGGTGCCGATCTCCTCCACTGGCATCCGGAGGCGGTCCAGGCTTTTGAGGTCCTTAAGAGGTGCTTTATATATGAAATAGTAAAGGGAGGAAACCTCCAGCTCACCAGTATGTTGCGTCTCCTGACTCGCTGCACGGATCCCCGCTACGGCTGGCGGTAAGTAATAGAAAAAACAGTAGAAATGATCCAGCGCTAAGTCCAGTTGTAGATTAAAAAGGAAACGATGTTCCCATCTTTATTGGGGTGATGTGAATAAAATGGAAGGGAGACGCAGTCCCAAGAAAAATGTGAGTAGGCAATAGTGCCCTGGCCTACGCGTTTCGAGCAGCCCCTGTGCTCTTAATCATGGCAAAGAAATGTGAGGACACTAGCCGCCCTGTATGCTTAATAAACGTAACTAATGAGTACGCAAAAAAACAGGTGAATAGTTAACCCTGGTTTACGATGGTCTCCTCAGGTGAAATACACCATGCGTAGAAACTGCATGCAACGGTGTGATCCAAAAGGTGTGAATCATATGTAGAAGAAATACTAAATAAATATATTTAGGCAGGCTAATCAAATTGTAATATGTTGCATGCAGTATCATAGGTTTAGTAATATATACAGCAGGCAAGGCAACTATGTCCCCACAATCCTCACAACGTATATCACAGATATTATAAATTCGATATACAAAGTTTAAAAACAGCACATATTAACGATTCAGCCAGGTTCCGAATATTGCATCTTCGAACACTTATGCAAGCTGTTGAAAAATATAACATAGACATCCAAAATCGAAAATATAATTAAAACACAAACGGGAATATAATTCCCGGTACAATAAAATATGAATTGATTTTCACATAAATGACCTGGGTGAACTATATAAGTGTAAAAATTGCATACTATAAGTACATACAGGTTCATCTAAAGATCTCGAAAAATTATATAAGGTTGCGTAGATATTTACTTGGAAATGGTTGTACAGACTGAATAGGAGTAAGGTCTGAATAGAGGTATAATGTGCACATGCGTTTTGACACAGGTATATACAAAAATTTCTCTCAATAATTCCTATGCTGATTCATTACAGGGAAAAGACATTATTGCACATCCTTGCACTCTGTTGATTATAAAAGTTTATTTCTAGAATTGAATAATTCCGGAAAAAAATGTAGCATAAATCAGTGTCAAAAAGACCTTCTTTAAGTTTGATGTTTGCATAACATTACATACTAATGTGTGATGCATATGGTCCTTAGATATATAAAATCGCCAACAGCAAAGCGTCATCAGAGATCTATGGTTCAACCATGAATAGAACGGAGTGTGTCTAAGAAATGTGCAACAAGGGCATCCATGTACACGAACCACCCGACCGAATGAAAAAACGGATTTCTGTGTTGAAGTATACAGAAAAGATGCGTTTGTAAATATCAACTATATTGTATGAAAAATAACTAAAAAATGTTGATGTTATTAAATATATGAGGTTCATTCTACAATCGGTCTTGTGTTCAATGACGGGGGAAGAGGGGGGGCAGGAAGCACAGATCGAATGGACATCATTCAACCCAGACGACTGAGGAATCAGAGATGAACTTAGATGTGATCAATCTATCATCTGCACCTCTCTCCCCAATTCAACTCAGGGTGTTATCACGAGGACTCAATTTTGTGGCAAATCTAAATTTTGATGTCTTTTCCACCCTACTTGATATTAATAAATTTATCCGCAATCTCACGGTGAAAAGGCACTTCCTAACTACGGAAGCAACCATGGATGAACAAACAGCGGAGCCCATTGTCCAGAGCAACAACTACAGAAAACTTATGTTCCAGGAACAGCTGGCATTAACTTGTCTTGAAGACCTTGCAGAAGAACACAAACAGAAGGCAGATACTAGTCAAACACCTAAATTCACTACAAAAAATTACAGGTTTTATCCTACTCAGTCTCGGACGGAATCCATGGACACTTTTCAATCAATCATGGAGAGAGAACTGCACAAAATTAAAAATCAAACGGGACTTGACAAAACTTCACATAATTTATCCATCGCAGAAAAACAAGCCATTAAATCCTTGAAAGAAAATGAGAACATTGTAATTCGCATGGCGGACAAGGGAGGTTCCATTACAATTATGGACAGGGTTATGTATATGGACCAGATTCTCTTACTATTGGATGATGTTAATACCTATGTGAAGTTGTGTCATAACCCTACCAAGGATTTTTCTAATGCATTGAGGGATATATTGGATGAGGGCTTAGGCCAGGGTTTATTAAGCAAGAAACAGTATGACTATCTATATGTGGAATTCCCAGTGATACCTATAATGCACGCATTGCCCAAAACACACAAGGGCATCATTCCGCCTCCGATGCGGCCCATAGTATCCGGGATAGGGTCTCTGACGGAGAGAATCTCAGAGTGGCTCGATTGTCACTTACAGCCATTGGTTCTGAGGGTGCCGGGTCATCTGAGGGACACGAAGGATGTACTTTCCATCTTTCATAATAAAATCTGGAACATAGACCACACATGGCTGAGTTGTGATGTAGTCTCTCTCTACACGAGTATTCCACACTCAATCGCTGTCAAGGCCCTCACCCACCATCTCCTTAAATATAGTGGATACGACCCAAGCTTGCAAAACTTTATAGTCAAAGTGACCAATTTTTTGATGGCACATAATTATTTCAACTTTGCAGGCATCTTTTATCTCCAGAGGAGGGGGGTATCCATGGGGGCCAAGTTTTCTCCATCTTTGGCCAACTTGGTCATGTCTTGGTGGGAGGAATCCACTCTTTTTTCCCCATCTAATCCATATGCGGGTCATGTCCACTGGTATGGCAGATACATCGATGACCTCCTATTCATTTGGGAGGGCGATGTGTCTGCCATACCGGAGTTCATGGCCTTCATTAACAATAATGATCTAAATCTCAGGTTCACATATGTCACCAATGACACAACCATCAATTTCTTAGATATCAAGTTTGTTTCTGAGGTAGGCTCGAGGGTATGCACAGAGATCTACCATAAACCTATATCAGGTAACACGCTGTTACACGCCACTAGCTGCCATCCCAAGCACACCATTTCAGCAATACCCGTAGGAGAACTGACGAGAGCTAAGAGAAACTGCAGCACACAGTCAGGATACACCAAAGTGGAATCCAGAATATGTCGTAGGCTCGCAGCCCGTGGGTATAGGAATTGGACACTAGAAAGGGCTAAAACCATTGTCAAAAACAAAGATAGAGACAGTCTCCTGTCCATTGAACGTAAAACAGACACCACATGCTTTGGCACAATAGATACCAATATACCAACTTTGGTACTACAATATAGCAACCAATTCAATCTTATTAGAAATATGGTACTTAAATATATTCCTTTGCTATATGAGGATGTCAAATTGGAAGAAGTACTAAATAATGGTTGTCGTGTTGTATCACGGAGACCTCCTACCCTTGGGAACATGTTAGCCCCCTCGCTGTTGACAACCAGTCTCCCCAAACCTTCATGGTTAACCCATAAAGGATATTTCAAATGTGGAGCACACCCGTGTAAGGTTTGCAATTTTTCAAAAATAGCTAAAGAGTTTTCGAATTCCTCAAACAACACCAATTTCCCCATCAAATCGTACATTAACTGTAATAGTAACAATGTAGTTTATGTTATAGAATGTACTATTTGCAATTTAAAATATGTGGGGTGCACCACAAGGAAATTTAAACTCCGGGTTTTGGAACACCTGAGCTATATCAGGAACCCCAACTTTTTGAATATCTCAAGTGCCTCTAGACATTTCATTTCACAACATAACCGCTGCACCAATTCATTTTGCTGCTATGCAGTGGAAAAAGTTAGAGGTAATATAAGAGGGGGCAATATCAGACAACGTCTGTTAACGAGGGAGGCCTTTTGGATTTTCAGCTTGGAAACACGATTTCCACTAGGTCTTAATGTTAGAAAGGAACTCATGTTTCATTACTGAAACATTAAATCGTATAAAATTAGCCAATTTCGTCCCCTCAGGACACTGAGGGATTAACATCGTTAGCTACATGATTTTCCCCACGAGGATATGATCTATCTTGGCTTATCATTACTTTCAGCACCACACACGGTGGACAGCAACAATGGCTATGTGATGTTTCTACTTTAAATATCTCTCTGACTTTCCTGATTTAATAATAGGGTACATTATTTTGATATTTAGCTTTTCCAACTCAGGGGACCAATTGTTGGGACAGTCTAGAGTATACTTAGTACTATCTACCATGGATAGCAATATCATAAATAAAAAACGTCAGCTTAATAATTTGCGAACATACTTGAATTATCGGAAGCCAGTTTAATATTGTAGATTCCTGGAGATTATGTACAACAATTGGACGGGCACTTATTGGTGAGATCATACTCTTAAATAAAGTCACTGATTATGATACGGTGGCTTACCTTGCATAGCAAACTCAATATTCTTTACTATCAACACTCACTGTGAGGTTTCTCTCATATCGAACACTGTATTTGAAGTACATTCAGCACCATATACCTTGGACAGCGCCATCAGCTATACGAGCTACTTCTAGATAGATCATATTAATGCCAGTTGTACCTAACTGGACATGCATACTAACGATACTTAGTTATCCAGGTATTATTCTCTCTGGAAGATATTCACCCTATGAGTTGAAATCCAAAATCATTGAACACAAGACCGATTGTAGAATGAACCTCATATATTTAATAACATCAACATTTTTTAGTTATTTTTCATACAATATAGTTGATATTTACAAACGCATCTTTTCTGTATACTTCAACACAGAAATCCGTTTTTTCATTCGGTCGGGTGGTTCGTGTACATGGATGCCCTTGTTGCACATTTCTTAGACACACTCCGTTCTATTCATGGTTGAACCATAGATCTCTGATGACGCTTTGCTGTTGGCGATTTTATATATCTAAGGACCATATGCATCACACATTAGTATGTAATGTTATGCAAACATCAAACTTAAAGAAGGTCTTTTTGACACTGATTTATGCTACATATATTTTCCGGAATTATTCAATTCTAGAAATAAACTTTTATAATCAACAGAGTGCAAGGATGTGCAATAATGTCTTTTCCCTGTAATGAATCAGCATAGGAATTATTGAGAGAAATTTTTGTATATACCTGTGTCAAAACGCATGTGCACATTATACCTCTATTCAGACCTTACTCCTATTCAGTCTGTCCAACCATTTCCAAGTAAATATCTACGCAACCTTATATAATTTTTCGAGATCTTTAGATGAACCTGTATGTACTTATAGTATGCAATTTTTACACTTATATAGTTCACCCAGGTCATTTATGTGAAAATCAATTCATATTTTATTGTACCGGGAATTATATTCCCGTTTGTGTTTTAATTATATTTTCGATTTTGGATGTCTATGTTATATTTTTCAACAGCTTGCATAAGTGTTCGAAGATGCAATATTCGGAACCTGGCTGAATCGTTAATATGTGCTGTTTTTAAACTTTGTATATCGAATTTATAATATCTGTGATATACGTTGTGAGGATTGTGGGGACATAGTTGCCTTGCCTGCTGTATATATTACTAAACCTATGATACTGCATGCAACATATTACAATTTGATTAGCCTGCCTAAATATATTTATTTAGTATTTCTTCTACATATGATTCACACCTTTTGGATCACACCGTTGCATGCAGTTTCTACGCATGGTGTATTTCACCTGAGGAGACAATCGTAAACCAAGGTTAACTATTCACCTGTTTTTTTGCGTACTCATTAGTTACGTTTATTAAGCATACAGGGCGGCTAGTGTCCTCACATTTCTTTGCCATGATTAAGAGCACAGGGGCTGCTCGAAACGCGTAGGCCAGGGCACTATTGCCTACTCACATTTTTCTTGGGACTGCGTCTCCCTTCCATTCCATTTTATTCACATCACCCCAATAAAGATGGGAACATCGTTTCCTTTTTAATCTACAACTGGACTTAGCGCTGGATAATTTCTACTGTTTTTTCTGCTTTATATATGATTCAGCCTAACCATATGGAGCCATTCATCGTGGAGGTTGACGCCTCCGAGGTGGGAGTGGGTGCGGTCTTGTCCCAGGGTACTAGGTCCCTCACCCATCTCCGTCCCTGTGCCTACTTCTTCAGGAAGTTCTCCCCCACTGAGAGTAACTATGACATTGGCAACCGCAAACTCTTAGCCATTAAATGGGCATTTGAAGAGTGGCGCACCTTCTTGGAGTGGGCTAGGCACCAGGTAACGGTCCTTACCAACCACAAGAATCTGGTTTTCCTAGAATCTGCCCGGAGGCTAAACCCGAGACAAGCTCGATTGGCGTTGATTTTTTTACTAGATTCAACTTTGCGGTCACCTATAGGGCTGTGTCTAAAAATATTAAAGCTGATGCGCTGTCGCGTAGCTTCATGGCCAGCCCTCCTCCAGAGGAGGATCCTGCTTGTGTTTTGTCCCCAGGTATAATCATATGCTCTGTTAATTCTGACTTAGTCTCCGAAATTGCGGCTGATCAAGGGTCAGCTCCCGAGAACCTTCCTGAGAACAAGCTGTTTGTTCCCCTGCAATTCCGGCTAAGGGTACTCAGGGAGAATCATGACTCTGCACTGTCTGGCCATCCAGGCATCCTGGGTACCAAGCACCTCATTTCTAGAACCTATTGGTGGCCTGGGTTGCCTAAAGATGTAAAGGCCTAATTCGCCGCTTGTGAAATTTGTGCTAGGTCCAAGACTCCCAGGTCCCGACCAGTGGGCTTACTATGTTCTTTGCCCATTCCCCAGAGACATTGGACCCATATCTCCATGGATTTTATCACCGATCTGCCTCCATCCCAAGGCAAGACGGTGGTGTGGGTTGTAGTAGACCGCTTCAGTAAGATGTACCACTTTGTGCCCCTCAAGAAACTACCCAATGCCAAGACATTAGCTACCTTGTTCGCCAAACGCATCCTGCGTCTCCATGGGGTTCCTGTCAATATTGTTTCTGACAGAGGGGTACAATTTGTTTCATTGTTTTGGAGAGCTTTCTGTAAGAAGTTGGAGATTGTTCTGTCCTTCTCCTCGGCCTTCCATCCTGAAATTAATGGCCAAACTGAGAGGACTAATCAGTCTCTAGAACAATATTTAAGGTGTTTTATCTCTGACTGCCAAGATGATTGGGTCTCCTTCATTCCCCTCGCCGAATTTTCCCTCAATAACCAGGTCAGTAACTCGTCAGGGGTCTCCCCCTTCTTCTGTAATTTTGGATTTAATCCATGGTTCTCCTCCGTTTCCCCTGGTGGTTCCAACAATCCCGTGGTAGATGTCGTTCATCGGGAACTGTGCAAAGTCTGGGCCCAGGTTCAGAAGAACCTTGAGGCATCCCAGAGCATACAAAAGACTCAGGCAGATAGAAGACGTTCTGCTAACCCCTTGTTTGTGGTCAGGGATCTGGTGTGGCTGTCTTCAAAAAATTTGCGCCTTAAAGTTCCGTCCAAAAAATTTGCTCCCCAGTATATAGGGCCATACAAGGTCATTGAGGTCCTTAATTCTGTCTCCTTCCGGCTGGAGTTTCCCCCGTCTTTTCAAATACACAACGTATTCCATGCCTCCCTCCTTAAACGCTGCTCCCCGTCCTTGTCTACCTCGAGGAGACCTCCTGTCCCTGTTCTCACCCCTGAAGGGGTGGAATTCGAGGTGGCCAAGATTGTGGACAGCAGGATGGTCCAAGGCTCCCTCCAGTACCTGGTCCATTGGAGAGGATACGGGTCTGAGGAGAGGACTTGGGTACCCGCCCGGGATGTTCACGCCGGGTTATAGCTCAGGAAGTTCCACCTTCGGTTCCCCAACAAGCCAGGTCCACCTAGGAAGGGTCCAGTGGCCCCTCATAAAAGGGGCGGCTACTGTAAAGGATTTGCCAGCTTCTGTGTTGACGCCTGTGGTTAATCAGCCTGCATCTGTTCCTAGGTCTGCTAGAGTGACTCGATCTGCCACCACTCAGTTTGGCAGGCTGAGGAGTGGGAGAACCTATCGCAGCCTGGCCAGACGGTTCTAGCTCCCGCCCTTGGTCTACTTATACCTTCATTTGCTGCTTGTCCTTTGCCTGTGATTCTCCTGTTTCCTGGCTCTGCTGTTTCTGCTGTTACCATTGACCTCTGCTTCATATTGACCCTGGCTTGACTGACTATTCTCCTGCTCTGCATTTGTTACCACGTACACTCCTGGTTTGACTCGGCTCGTCCACTACTCTGTTGGTGCGGTGTTGCCATGGGCAACTGCCCTACTTCCCTTGCTTCTGTGTACCCTGTCTTGTTTTGTCTGTCGTGCACATATTGAGCCTAGGGACCGTCGCCAAGTTGTACGCCGTCGCCTAGGACGGGCTGTGCAAGTAGGCAGGGACTGAGTGGCGGGTAGATTGGGGCCCACCTGTCTGTCTCCCTATCCTGACATTACATATGAATCATGAATCTTGAATCTTGAATCATGTATCATGAATTTTGAATCATGAATCATGTATCATGAATTGGAATCATGTATCATGAATCATGTATCATGAATTTTGAATCATGAATCATATATCATGAATTGAAATCATGTATCATGAATCTTGAATCATGTATCATGAATTGGAATCATGAATCTTGAATTTTGAATCATGAATCATGTATCATGAATCTTGAATTTTGAATCATGACTCATAAATCTTGACTCTTGAATCATGTATCATGTATCATGAAACTTGAATCTTGAATAATGTATCATGAATCTTGAATCATGTATCATGAATCTTGAATCATGTATCATGAATCTTGAATCATGAATCATGTATCCTAAATCTTTAATCATGAATAATGTATCATGAATCGTGTATCATGAATCTTACATCTTGAATCATGAATCATGAATCTTGAATCATGAATCTTAAATCTTGAATCATGAATCATGAATCTTGAATCTTGAATCATGAATCATGTATCATGAATTTTGAATCATGAATCATGTATCATTAATTTTGAATCATTTATCAGGTTTAATAAATCTTGAATCTTGAATCATGTATTATGAATCTTGAAACATGTATCATGAATCTTGAAGTTTGAATCTTGAATCTTGAATTATGAATCATGAATCTTGAATCTTGAATCCGAAATCATGAATCATGGATATTGAATATTGTGTCTTGAATCATGTATCATGAATCATGTATTATGAATTTTGAATCTTGAATTATGAATCATGTATCATGAATTTTGAATCATGAATCATGAATCATGTATCATGTATCATGAATCATGAATCATGTATCATGAATCTTGAATCATGTATCATGAATTTTGAATCATGAATCATGTATTATGAATTTGAATTTTGAATCATGTATCATGAATCTTGAATCATGTATCATGAATTTTGAATCAAGAATCATGTATCATGAATCTTGAGTCATGTATCATGAATTTTGAATCATGAATCATGTATCATGAACCTTGAATCTTGAATCATGTATCATGAATCTTGAATCATGTATCATAAATCTTTAATCTTGAATAATGTATCATGAATCGTATATCATGAATCTTAAATCTTGAATCATGAATCATGAATCTTGAATCATGAATCTTAAATCTTAAATCTTGAATCTTGAATCATGAATCTTGAATCATGAATCATGTATCATGAATCTTGAATCATGAATCATGAATTTTGAATCATTTATCATGAATCTTGAATCTTGAATCATGTATCATGAATTTTGAAACATGTATCATGAATCTTGAAGTTTGAATCTTGAATCCTAAATCATGAATCATGGATCTTGAATCTTGAATATTGAGTGTTGAATCATGTATCATGAATCTTGAATCATGTATTATGAATTTTGAATCTTGAATTATGAATCATGTATCATGAATTTTGAATCGTATCATGAATCTTGAATCTTGAATCATGAATCATGTATTATGAATTTGAATCTTGAATAATGTATCATGTATCATGAATCTTGAATCATGTATCATGAATTTTGAATCAAGAATCATGTGTCAGGAATCTTGAGTCATGAATCCTGTATCATGAATCTTGAATAATGTATCATATATAATGTATTATGAATCTTGAATCATGTATCATGAATCTTGAATCTTGAATCATGTATCATGAATCTTGAATCATGACTCATGAATCTTGAATCTTGAATCATGTATCATGAATCTTGAATCATGTATCATGAATCTTGAATCATGAATCATGTATCCTAAATCTTTAATCTTGAATAATGTATCATGAATCGTGTATCATGAATCTTACATCTTGAATCATTAATCATGAATCTTAAATCTTGAATCATGAATCGTGTATCATGAATCTTACATCTTGAATCATGAATCATTAATCTTAAATCTTGAATCATGAATCATGAATCATGAATCTTGAATCATGAATTATGTATCATGAATCTTGAATCATGAATCATGTATCATGAATTTTGAATCATTTATCAGGTTTAATGAATCTTGAATCTTGAATCATGTATTATGAATCTTGAAACAAGTATCATGAATCTTGAAGTTTGAATCATGAATCATGAATCTTGAATCTTGAATCTTGAATCTTGAATCTTGAATCATGAATCGTGTATCATGAATCTTACATCTTGAATCATGAATCTTGAATCATGAATCTTAAATCTTGAATCATGAATCATGATCTTGAATCTTCAATCATGAATCATGAATCTTGAATCTTCAATCTTGAATCTTGAATCCTAAATCATGAATCATGGATATTGAATATTGAGTCTTGAATCATGTATCATGAATCATGTATTATGAATTTTGAATCTTGAATTATGAATCATGTATCATGAGTTTTGAATCAGGAATCATGTATCATGTATCATGAATCATGAATTATGTATCATGAATCTTGAATCATGTATCATGAATTTTGAATCATGAATCATGTATTATGAATTTGAATCTTGAATCATGTATCATGAATCTTGAATCATGTATCATGAATTTTGAATCAAGAATCATGTATCATGAATCATGAGTCATGTATCATGAATTTTGAATCATGAATCATGGATCTTGAATCTTGAATATTGAGTGTTGAATCATGTATCATGAATCTTGAATCATGTATTATGAATTTTGAATCTTGAATTATGAATCATGTATCATACATTTTGAATCATGAATCATGTGTCATGAATCTTGAATCTTCAATCATGAATCATGTATTATGAATTAGAATCTTGAATAATGTATCATGTATCATGAATCTTGAATCATGTATCATGAATTTTGAATCAAGAATCATGTGTCAGGAATCTTGAGTCATGAATCATGTATCATGAATCGAATCATGTATCATATATCATGTATTATGAATCTTGAATCATGTATCATGAATCTTGAATCTTGAATCATGTATCATGAATCTTGAATCTTGAATCATGAATTATGACTCTTGCATCTTGCATCTTGGATCATGTATCATGTATCATGAATCTTGAATCATCAGGGAGCCCTGGAGATCGTTCCACACCCTCCAACAGTGTTATGCCTGGTCAGCATACCCCAACTAGGTGAGTGCAAATTACCCTAGCATTATTTGTTTTTTTTTGACCTCCGGATAATTGCACTATGTGGCGCCGTGTGTTTTTTCTTCTTTTCTAGAATCTTGAATCATGTATCATAAATATTTAATCTTGAATCATGCATCATGAATCATTTATCATGAATCTTGACTCTTGAAACGTGAATCATGAGTTTTCAATCTTGAATCATGAATCATGTATCATGAATCTTGCATCTTGAATCTTTTTTTTTTATTATTTATGTTTATTTAATACAATATAAAATTACATACAAGTAAGGATTAAAGAAAATACAGCTATACACATATTTTTACATTTACCTCCTACTCCCACCCCCCACCCTCTCAAAACCGATCTTGGTTAAAGAGAAATTATTATTTTTTTGCATCTTGAATCATATATCATGAATTTTTAATCATTTATCATGTATCATGAATCTTGAATCTTGAAACATGTATCATGAATCTTGAAGTTTGAATCTTCAATCTTGAATCATGAATCCTAAATCATGAATCATGGATATTGAATATTGAATCTTGAATCTTGAATCATGAATCATGTATTATGAATTTTGAATCTTGAATCATGAATCATGTATGATGAATTTTGAATCATGAATCATGCATCATGTATCATAAATCTTGAATCTTGAATCATGCATAATGAATTTTGAATCATGAATCATGTATTAAGAATTTGATTCTTGAGTCATGTATCTTGAATCATGTATCATGAATTTTGAATCAAGAATCATGTATCATGAATCTTGAGTCTTGAATCATGTATCATGTATTATGAATCTTGAATCATGTATCATTAATCTTGAATCATGATTAATGAATCTTGAATCTTGAATCATGTATCATGAATTAGGACTCTTGCATCTTGCATCTTGAATCGTGTATCATGAATCTTGAATCTTGAATCATGAATCATGTATCATGTATAGAGATGAGCGAACTTATGAAAAGTTCGGTTCGGCTAGTTCGCCGAATTTTCCGAAAAAGTTTGATTCGGACCGAACCTGTAATTTCCGTGCGCCGAGCATGGGACAGTCCAGGGTGCTGAAAGAGTTAATGGGCTGCACTAACTCTTTCAGTAACCTTGACAGTACATGCTCGGCGCACGGAAAATACAATTTTAATGTAATAAAAAAAAATAAATAATAAGTTCATACTTACATTCCTCCTGTCCGGCCTCCAGCGATGACGTTCATCCATGTCGCCGCTGCAGCCAATCACAGGCTGTAGTGGCGGTCACGCACGTTAGGATGACGTCAGAAGGCCGGCCTCCAGGGATGTCGCTTCATCCCACGTGACCGCCTCTGCAGCCAATCACAGGCTGCAGCGGCCTCTGCAGCCAATCACAGGCTGCACCGGCCTCTGCAGCCAATCACACGCTCCTCTCCTGAAATATTCTGTGCTGCGCTGCCTTAAACTCTGTGGACAGGTCAGGATCCTGTTTCTTTTAAATGCTGCTGGGGAACCCGCTCGATCCACTATATAAGGCTGTGCTACAGTGCAGCATTTAAAAGAAACAGGATCCTGACCTGTCCACAGAGTTTAAGGCAGCACAGAATATTTCAGGAGAGGAGCGTGCAGATTCAGTGCTGCTGTGAACTCTGCTATTATCATTACGTGGCTCTCAGTCTGTTACATCTCCTCCACTCCTGTCCTCAATAACACCTTCACATAATTGGCAAGTCACCACGTAATGGTAAGAGCAGAGTTCACAGCAGCACAGAGTATTTCAGGAGATGAGCGTGCAGATCTTGTGCGGGTTGGTGACTTGCCAATCATGTGAAGGTGTTATTGAGGACAGGAGTGGAGGAGAGGTAACAGACTCGTAATGGTAAGAGCAGAGTTCACAGCAGCACAGAATCTGCACGCTCCTCTCCTGAAATACTCTGTGCTGCTGTGAACTCTGCTCTTACCATTACATAGCTCAGTCTGTTACCTCTCCTCCGCTCCTGTCCTCAATAACACCTTCACATGATTGGCAAGTCACCACCCCGCACAAGATCCGCACGCTCATCTAATGAAATACTCTGTGCTGCTGTGAACTCTGCTCTTACCATTACGTGGTGACTTGCCAATCATGTGAAGGTGTTATTGAGGACAGGAGTTAAGGAGAGGTAACAGACTCGTAATGGTAAGAGCAGAGTTCACAGCAGCACAGAATCTGCACGCTCCTCTCCTGAAATACTCTGTGCTGCTGTGAACTCTGCTCTTACCATTACGTAGCTCAGTCTGTTACCTCTCCTCCACTCCTGTCCTCAATAACACCTTCACATGATTGGCAAGTCACCACCCCACACAAGATCCGCACGCTCATCTCCTGAAATACTCTGTGCTGCTGTGAACTCTGCTCTTACCATTACGTGATGACTTGCCAATCATGTGAAGGTGTTATTGAGGACAGGAGTGGAGGAGAGGTAACAGACTGAGAGCTACGTAATGGTAAGAGCAGAGTTCACAGCAGCACTGAATCTGCACGCTCATGTCCTGAAATACTCTGTGCTGCCTTAAACTCTGTGGACAGGTCAGGATCCTGTTTCTTTTAAATGCTGCACTGTAGCGCAGCCTTATCTAGTGGATCGAGCGGGTTCCCCAGCAGCATTTAAAAGAAACAGGATCCTGACCTGTTCACAGAGTTTAAGGCAGCACAGAGTATTTCAGGAGATGAGCACGGCCGGCCACGGGCAGCCGGTCGTTTTACCGAGCCGTGCTCCCATTATAAAGTATAGAAACATGTTCTATCTTTTTAACGGCACGGGCACCTTCCCGTGAGAAAACGGGAAGGTACCCGTGGCTAACAGAAGTATATGGGGCACTATTTCGGGTCGTAATTACGACCCGTAATAACGGGTGTTTTTACGGTCGTGTGCATGAGGCCCTGTAATGACGGGTGACTACATGTGTGCACCCGTCATTACGGCAGCGTTGCTAGGTGACGTCAGTAAATAGTCACTGTCCAGGGTGCTGAAAGAGTTAACTGATCGGCAGTAACTGTTTCAGCACCCTGGACAGTGACTACCGATCACAATATACATCAACCTGTAAAAAAAAAAAGACGTTCATACTTACCGAGAACTTTCTGCTTCCTCCAGTCCGGTCTCCCGGCCGTTGCCTCCGTGACGCGTCCCTCTCGACATCCCAGGGTGACGTTACAGCCCATGTGACTGCTGCAGCCAATCACAGGCTGCCGCGTCAAAAAAGAAGGTCGGACTGGAGGAAGAAGAGGGACTCGTCACCAAGACAACGACCGGTTACGTATGAAATGCTTTTTATTTTATTTTTAATCATCAGCCTCTTTTCTCTATCAGTGAATGATAGAGACAAGTGGCTGCCGATTTGTATAATATTTCTGACCGGGTTCGGTCAAAACGGGTTCGGCCGAACCCGGTGAAGTTCCAATTCGCTGCGAACCGAACTTTTCCTGATGTTCGGACCGAAACCGGGTTCGGTTGTCCCGGTTCGCTCATCTCTAATCATGTATCATGAACCTTGAATCATGAATCATGTATCATGAATCTTGAATCTTGAATCATGAATCATGTATCATGAATCTTGAATCATGTATCATAAATATTTAATCTTGAAACATGAATCATGAGTTTTTAATCTTGAATCATGAATCATGTATCATGAATCTTGCATCTTGAATCTTTCTATTATTATTATTTATGTTTATTCAATACAATATAAAATTCCATACAAGTAAGGAATAAAGAAAAAACAACTATACACATATTTTTACATTTGCCTCCTACTCCCACCCCCCACCCTCTCAAGACCGATCTTGGTTAAGGAGAATTTTTTTGAATCTTGAATCATGTATCATGTATCATGAATCTTGAATCTTGAATCATGTATCATGAATCTTGAGTCATGTATCCTGTATAATAAATCTTGAGTCTTGAATCTTGAATTATGCATCATGAATCTTGAATCTTGAATCATGAATCATGAATCATGAATCATGAATCTTTTATCTTGTATCTTGAAACTTGAATCATGAATCATGTATTTTGAATTTTGAATCATGAATCATGTATCATGAATCTTGAATTTTGAATCTTGAATCATGTATCATGAATTTTTGAATCATCAATCATGTATCATGAATTTTGAATCTAGTATCATGTATTATGTATCATGAATCATGTATCATGAATTTTGAATCATAGATCATGTATCATGAACATTGAATCTTGAATCATGTTGTAATGACAGGGATAGGGAAACAGACAAGTGAGCCCTAATCTACCCGCCACTCAGTCCCTGCCTACTTGCAACGACCCGCCCTAGGTGACGGGGTACAACTGGGCGACGGTCCCTCCCACTCAGTAAGTGCACGACAACAACCAGACAAGGAAACACAGAACAAAAGGAAACGGGGCAGTTGCCCACGGCAGCACCGTGAGCAACAAGAGTAGTAAACGAGTCGAGTCAAACCAGGAGAGTACGAGGTGCCAAACGCAGAGCAGGAGAGTAGTGAACAAGCCGAGTCAAACCAGGAGTGTACGAGGTACCAAACGCAGAGCAGAAGAGTAGTCAGTAAGCCAGGGTCAATACGAAGCAGGGACAAGTAGTTCAAGAAGCTGCAGCAGGGCCAGGAAGCCAACAGAGAAGAACCACAAGCAAGGAGGAACAGGAAAGGCAGGTATAAATAGACAGAGGGCGGGAGCTAGCTCCGTCTGGCCAGGCTGTGATAGGCTCTCCCACTCCTAAGCCTGCCATCCTGAGTGGTGGAAGATGGAGTCAGTCTCACAGACATAAACGCAGGTGCAGACTGATTACCTATGGGCGTGGATACAGAAGCTGTGCCTGGCAGATCCTTAACAGTAGCCCCCCTTTTATGAGGGGCCACCGCACCCTTTCTAGATGGACCTGGTTTATTGGGGAAACGAAGGTGTAACCTCCTAACCAATACCCCAGCGTGAACATCCCGGGCGGGTACCCAAGTCCTCTCCTCAGGCCCGTATCCTCTCCAATGGACCAGGTACTGGAGGGAGCCTTGGACCATCTTGCTCTCCACAATCTTGGCCACCTCAAATTCTACCCCCTCAAGGGTGAGAACGGGGACAGGAGGTTTCCTCGAGGGAGCCAAGGATGGGGAGCAGCGTTTAAGGAGGGAGGCATGGAACATGTCGTGTACTCGAAAAGATGGGGGCAACTCCAGTCGGAAGGAGACAGGATTGAGGACTTCAATGACCTTGTATGGCCCTATAAACCGGGGAGAAAACTTCTTGGACGGGACTTTAAGGCGCAAGTTCTTTGACGATAGCCACACCAGATCCCCGACCATAAACAAGGGGTTAGCAGAACGTCTTCTATCTGCCTGAGTCTTTTGTATGCTCTGGGACGCCTCTAGGTTCTTCTGAACCTGGGCCCAGACTGTGCACAGTTCCCGATGAAGGACCTCTACCTCGGGATTGTTGGAACTACCAGGTGAAATGGAGGAGAACCGTGGATTAAACCCAAAATTACAGAAAAAGGGGGAGACCCCTGACGAGTTACTGACCCGGTTATTAAGGGAAAATTCGGCGAGGGGAATGAATGAGACCCAATCATGTTGACAGTCAGAGATAAAACACCTTAAATATTGTTCTAGAGACTGATTAGTCCTCTCGGTTTGGCCATTAGTTTCAGGAGGGAAGGCAGAGGAGAAGGACAGATCAATCTTCAACATTTTACAGAAGGCTCTCCAAAACAAAGAAACAAATTGTACCCCTCTGTCAGAAACAGAGACGCAGGATGTGTTTGACAAACAAGGTAGCTAACGTCTTAGAATTGGGTAGTTTTTTGAGGGGCACAAAGTGGCACATCTTACTGAAGCGGTCTACTACAACCCACACCACCGACTTGTCTTGAAATGGAGACAAATCGGTGATAAAATCCATGGAGGTATGGGTCCAAGGTCTCTGGGGAATGGGCAAAGAACGTAGTAAGCCCGCTGGTCGGGACCTGGGAGTCTTCGACCTAGCACAAACCTCACAAGCGGCGACGTAGGCCTTAACATCTTTAGGCAACCCAGGCCACCAATAGTTTCTGGCAATGAGGTGCTTGGTACCCAGGATGCCTGGATGACCAGATAGTGCAGAGTCATGATTTTCCCTAAGTACCCTTAGCCGGAATTGCAGGGGAACAAACAGCTTGTTCTCAGGAAGGTTCCCGGGAACTGAACCTTGATCAGCAGCAATTTCAGAGATTAAATCAGAATCAATAGAGGAAATGATTATACCTGGAGGCAAAATACAAGCAGGATCTTCCTCCGAAGGAGGGCTGGCCATGAAGCTACGAGACAGTGCATCAGCCTTAATATTTTTAGACCCAGCGCTATAGGTAACCAAAAAATTGAATCTGGTAAAAAATAACGCCCATCGAGCTTGTCTCGGGTATAGCCTCCGGGCCGATTTTAGGAAAACCAGATTCTTGCGGTTGGTAAGGACCGTTTTCTGGTGCCTAGCCCCCTCCAGGAAGTGGCGCCACTCTTCAAATGCCCATTTAATGGCTAAGAGTTCGCGGTTGCCAATATCATAGTTACTCTCAGTGGGCGAAAACTTCCTGCAGAAGTAGGCACAGGGACAGAGATGGGTGAGGGACCTGGTACCCTGGGACAAGACAGCCCCCACTCCCACCTCGGACGTGTCAACCTCCACAATAAATGGCTCCATTTGGTTGGGCTGAACCAACACCGGGGCCGAGATAAAGCACTTCTTAAGGGCCTCAAAAGCCTGGACAGCCTCAGCAGGCAAGTGGAGGAGATCAGCACTCTTGCGAGTGAGGTCCGTAAGAGGCTTAGCGATGACCGAGGAGTTAGCAATAAATCTCCTGTAATAATTAGCGAACCCCAAGAAGCACTGTAACGCCTTCAGGGAGGCAGGTTGGACCCATTCCGCCACAGCCTGGACCTTGGCGGGGTCCATGCGGAATTCATGAGGAGTGAGGATTTGACCCAAAAATGTTATCTCCTGCACCCCAAACACACATTTTTCGGTCTTCGTTTGTTTTCCCGAAGGACCTGGAGCACCTTCCTGACATGCTCAATGTGGGAGGACCAGTCCTTGGAAAACACAAGTATGTCATCAAGGTACACTACAAGAAATACCCCCAGGTAATCTCTTAAAATCTCATTTATGAAATTCTGGAAGACCGCGGGAGCATTACACAACCCAAAGGGCATGACGAGGTATTCGAAATGACCTTCGGGCGTGTTAAACGCAGTCTTCCACTCATCCCCCTCTTTGATGCGGATAAGGTTATACGCCCCCCGTAGATCAAACTTAGAGAACCATTGGGCCCCCTGAACCTGATTAAAGAGATCAGGAATCAAAGGAAGGGGATACTGGTTCCTTACAGTGACCTTATTCAAGTTACAGTAGTCAATGTATGGCCTAAGACCACCATCCTTCTTCCCTACGAAGAAGAAGCCAGCACCTACCGGAGAAGTAGAGGGGCGAATGTAACCCTTGGCCAGGCATTCCTGGATATACTCTCTCATGGCTTCACGTTCGGGACAAGAGAGATTAAATATCCTACCCTTAGGGAGCTTAGCTCCTGGTACCAAATCGATAGCGCAATCGTATTCTCTATGAGGAGGTAACACTTCGGAGGCCTCCTTAGAGAAAACATCAGCAAAGTCCTGAACAAACTCAGGTAGCGTGTTCACCTCCTCAGGGTGAGAAATAGAATTAACAGAAAAACATGACGTCAAGCATTAATTACCCCATTTGGTAAGATCCCCAGTATTCCAGTCAAACGTGGGATTATGCAACTGCAACCAGGGAAGGCCTAAAACCAAATCGGACGATAATCCCTGCATCAACAGTACAGAGCACTGCTCCAAATGCATGGAGCCAACAAGGAGTTCAAAAACAGGGGTATGCTGTGTAAAATAACCATTATCAAGAGGAGTGGAGTCGATACCCACTACCGGGACAGGTTTAGGCAAATCAATCAAAGGCATAGCTAGAGACATAGCAAATTCCACAGACATGATATTAGCAGAAGACCCTGAATCCACGAAGGCACTGCCGGTAGCAGACCTACCACCAAAAGAGACCTGAAAGGGAAGCAAGATTTTATTAAGTTTCATATTTACGGGAAATACCTGTGCGCCCAAGTGACCTCCCCGATGATCACTTAGGCGCGGAAGTTTTCTGGCTGCTTATTCTTACGCCTAGGACAGGTGTTCACTTGATGCTTGTCATCCCCACAATAGAAGCAGAGACCATTCTTCCTGCGGAACTCTCTACGTTGTTGGGGGGACACGGAGGCCCCGAGTTGCAAAGGTGCCTCCGAGTCTTCCGTGGAAGAACGAAGCAACGGAACCTCGGGAGGCATCATGGGGGAGTCAGAGGAGAAAACACATAAACGTTCACGTTGTCGTTCCCTGAGACGTCGGTCAAGTCGTACCGCTAAAGCCATAACCTGGTCTAGGGAGTCAGAAGAGGGATAGCTAACTAGCAGGTCTTTCAGGGCGTTCGACAGACCCAACCTAAACTGGCACCTTAAAGCAGGGTCATTCCACCGAGAAGCTACGCACCACTTCCTAAAGTCAGAGCAATACTCCTCAACAGGTCTCTTACCCTGACGTAAGGTCACCAGCTGACTCTCGGCAAAGGCAGTCCTGTCAGTGTCGTCATAAATGAGTCCGAGAGCAGAAAAGAAAAGAACAACGGAGGAAAGTTCAGGGGCGTCAGGAGCCAAGGAGAAGGCCCATTCTTGGGGCCCTTCCTGGAGCCGGGACATAATTATACCCACCCGCTGGCTCTCAGAACCTGAGGAGTGGGGCTTTAAGCGAAAATAGAGCCTACAACTCTCCCGAAAGGAGAGAAAAGTATTTCGGTCCCCTGAGAACCGGTCAGGCAACTTGAGGTGGGGTTCAAGAGGTGAGGTGAGGGGCACTACCATGGTAGCATCAGGCTGGTTAACCCTCTGAGCCAGAGCCTGGACCTGTAGGGAGAGACCCTGCATTTGCTGAACCAGGGTCTCAAGGGGGTCCATAGTGGTGTAAGGGACCAGGGTAGAGTAGGTATATGGCTTGTGATTATGTAATGACAGGGATAGGGAAACAGACAAGTGAGCCCTAATCTACCCGCCACTCAGTCCCTGCCTACTTGCAACGACCCGCCCTAGGCAACGGGGTACAACTGGGCGACGGTCCCTACACTCAATCTAGAGCGGTAAGCCGCCCAGTACTCACTATAGCAGCGCTACATACGCATTATATTTTGCACCGATCCAGTCCCCAGCACGGTTCAGTGCCCGACGAAGGTCTTATCGACCGAAACGTCGACGTCGCACATGTAGCCTCTGGCATCCATCCAATAAAGATATATATTTTTGTAACACAAGCAAGGTGTGCCGACTACAAATTCTTGACCTATACCCGGGTTGGGACCCTACCTCGAGCACCCAAAAGAAACCAGTGCCATCTGAACACAACCACATAGGTCCCTACACTCAGTAAGTGCACGACAACAACCAGACAAGGAAGCACAGAACAAAGGGAAATGGGGCAGTTGCCCACGGCAACACCGTGAGCAACAAGAGTAGTAAACGAGCCGAGTCAAACCAGGAGAGTACGAGGTGCCAAACGCAGAGCAGGAGAGTAGTGAACAAGCCGAGTCAAACCAGGAGTGTACGAGGTACCAAACGCAGAGCAGAAGAGTAGTCAGTAAGCCAGGGTCAATACGAAGCAGGGACAAGTAGTTCAAGAAGCTGCAGCAGGGCCAGGAAACCAACAGAGAAGAATCACAAGCAAGGAGGAACAGGAAAGGCAGGTATAAATAGACAGAGGGCGGGAGCTAGCTCCGTCTGGCCAGGCTGTGATAGGCTCTCCCACTCCTAAGCCTGCCATCCTGAGTGGTGGAAGATGGAGTCAGTCTCACAGACATAGAAGCAGGTGCAGACTGATTACCTATGGGCGTGGATACAGAAGCTGTGCCTGGCAGATCCTTAACACATGTATCATGAATCTTGAATCATGTATCATGAATCCTCAATCTTGAATGATGTATCATGAATCATGAATCATGAGTCATGAGTCATTTGTCATGAATCATGTATCATGAATTTTGAATCGTGAATCATGAATCATGAATCTTGAATCTTGAATCATTTATCATGAATTTTGAATCATGAATCATGTATCATGAATCTTGAAACTTGAATCTTGAATCATGTATCATGAATCTTGAATCTTGAATCTTACATATTGAATCATAAATCTTGTATCATGAATCTTGAATCATGTATCATGAATCATGTATCATGAATCACATATCATGAATCCTGAATCTTGAACCTTGAATCTTGATTTAGGTATCATGAATCTCGAATCATGAATCATGTATCATGAATCTTGAATCTTATATCTTAAATCATGTATCATGAATCTTGAAGCTGGGTTCACATGACCTATTTTCAGACGTAAACGAGGCGTAGTTTATGCTTCATATGAAACTACTTGTGAGGAGGGACTATTTAGGGCTCTATGGGTGGGTTGGACATCAATCCCTGACAAAGCATCTGCAAAACGCACGTTGGGTTCAGCAGCGGACCCCCGGTCTTGATCTCCCGGCTATTCCCGTACTTTGCAGGTGTAGGTATATTGCTGCTCAAACGTGATTGTTCGATTGTACTTACATTTATTTAGGTTTATGTACCAATCTGTGCAAAAGTCTCATACCTATTACCTGTTTAAAAACTTACTATTCATGCACTTTAGCATTTTGGGGGATCGTGTGACCGGATTACTATCTGGGTGTTCCGCTGCGTTAGTGTTCTGATTACATCTTTTATCCTGCGAGGGTTATGCTATTTTATCTTGTCTAATGTTGTCTGTTTGCATGTGTCTATTTGACATTAATAAAGGATTTTTTGTATTTTTTCAATTATATGGTCGTGACCTTTTCTTCTTTTTTGGTTTGATCCATCAGTCACTAGGACCACTGGTATATTTGGGGTTATTGCTCGAGTGGCAAAATTTATCATGAATCATGAATCATATATCATGAATCATTTATCATGAATCATGAAATATTTATCATGAATCTTTTATCATTAATCATGAATCATGATTCCTTTATCATGAATCATTAATCATGTATCATATATCATTAATCATGGATCATTTATCATGAATCATGGGGCATGACCAGACGTGGCGGAGTTCTGCATACACTGTCCGCATCAATGCCGCACAGAATCTGCGTTGCAGATTCTGTTGCGGCTTTGCCTAAAATGGGCATTAAATTGATACGGACTAGCCGTTGCGTATTGAGGGGAAGAGGGCTTCCCTTCTCTCTATCAGTGCAGGATAGAGAGAAGGGACAGCCCTTTCCCTAGTAAAAGTAAAAGAAATTCATACTTACCCGGCCGTTGTCTTGGTGACGCGTCCCTCTTTCGACATCCAGCCCATCATTATCATTACTCATATATCATGAATCATGAATCATGAATCATTTATCATTAATCATTTATCATTAATCATATATCATGTATCATGAATCATTTATCATTAATCATTTATCATTAATCATATATCATGTATCATGAATCATTTATCATGTATCATGAATCATTAACCATGAATCATTAATAATGATTCTTGATACATGATTCATGAATCATGAATCATGTATCCTCAATCATTAATTATGAATCATGAATATAACTGAAGAGATAAAAGGTCAAATATATAAACAAATGGAGCGGGCTGCACAGGCTGGTACTGTATTAATAATGGGAGATTTTAATTACCGGGATATTAACTGGGGTCATGGTTCGGCTTCAACTGAAAAAAGGGAGAAATTTCCTCAACCTGGTGCAGGAAAATTTTATGGGCCAGTTTGTGGAAGACCCAACTAGAGATGAGGCTCTGTTGGATCTGGTCATTTCTAAGGGTATGTTCACACACTGAGTAAAAAACATCTGAAAATACGGAGCTGTTTTAAAGGGAAACCAGCTCCTGATTTTCAGAAGTTTTTTAAGCCACTCGCGATTTTCGCTGCGTTTTTCGTGGCTTTTTTTTTTTAAACGTTTTTGGAGCTGTTTTAAATAGAGAGTTTGAAAAATGGCTCCTAAAACGTCCCAAGAACTGACCTGCACTTCTTTTTCACTGCGTTTTTTTTACGTGGCCGTTTTTCAAAACGGCTGCGTAAAAAAACAGATCATCGCAACAGAATCCCGTTTTTCCCTTTGAAATTAATGGTCAGTTGTTTGGAGGCGTTCTGCTTCCAATTTTTCGGCAATTTTTCTGCCATTTGCGGCCTGAAAAGTGGCCGAAAATAAGCAGTGTGAACATACCCTAATAATGCAGAGCTTGTTGGGAATGTCAATGTTCGTGAAAACCTCAGTAACAGTTATCACAATATAGTTACATTTTACCTATACTGTAAAAAACAAACACAGGCTGAGAGGGCAAAAACACTTAATTTTAAGAAGGAAAATTTCCCCAGAATGAGGGCTGCAATTCAGGACATAGACTGGGAAGAACTAATGTCAAATAATGGTACAAATGATAAATGGGAGATCTTAAAATCTTAAAAAGGGCAATATATGACTAAAAAAAGGGGCATTTGAAAAATACCTTTTTAAATTATAGAGAGCTTAATAAAATCTGTAAAAAGGTAATAAAATTAGCAAAAATACAAAATGAAAGGCAGGTGGCCAAGGATAGTAAAACAAATCCCCAAAAAATCTTCAAATATTTAAATGCAAAAAAAGCCAAGGACTGAACATGTAATACCCCTAAATAGAGGTAATGGAGAGTTAGGCACAGGGGCTCAATAGAAGGCAGAATTACTAAATGGGTTCTTTAGCTCTGTATATACAACAGAATAAAGAGCAGCTGATGTAGCCGATGCCAGTGCTGTTAATAAATCAGTTGATATACTGAACTGGCTGAATGTAGATATGGTCCAAGCTAAATTAAATAAAATAAATGTACACAAGGCCCCGGGACCAGATGGGTTACGCCCTAGAGTTTATAAAGAGCTTAGTTCAGTTATTTCTGTCCCCCTCTTCATAATATTTAGATATTCTCTAGTGACTGGTATAGTGCCACGGGACAGGCGCAGGGCAAATGTGGTGCCTATTTTCAAAAAGGGCTCCTGGTCTTCCCCGGGTAATTATAGACCAGTAAGCTTAACATCCATTGTGGGGAAAATGTTTGATGGGCTATTGAGGGACTATATACAGGATTATGTGACAAAAAAATAGTCTAATAAGTGACAGCCAGCGCTGTTTTACTAAGGACAGACCTTGTCAAACCAACCTGATTTTTTTTTATATGAAGAGGTGAGCAGAAGCTTAGACAGAGGGGCCACTGTGGATATAGTGTTTTTGGACTTTGCAAAGGCATTTGACACTCTCCCTCATAGACGCCTAATGGGTAAATTAAGGACAATAGGTTTAGAAAGCATCATTTGTAATTGGATTGAGAATTGGCTCAAGGACCGTATCCAGAGAGATGTGGTTAATGATTCCTACTGTGAATGGTTCCCGGTTATAAGTGGTGTACCTCAGGGTTCCGTGCTGGGACCACTATTATTCAACTTATTTATTAATGATATAGAGGATGGGATTAATAGCACTATTTCTATTTTTGCAGATGACACCAAGCTATGTAGCAATGTTCACTCCATGGAAGATGTTCGTGAATTGCAAGCGGATTTTCAACAAACTGACTGTTTGGGCGTCCATTTGGCAAATTAAGTTTAATGTAGATAAATGTAAAGTTAAGCATCTGGGTACCAACAACCTGCATGTATAAGTCCTAGGGGGAGCTACACTGGGAGAGTCACTTGTTGATAAGGATCTGTGTGTACTTGTAGATCGTAAACTAAATAACAGCATGCAATGTCAAGCAGCTGCTTCAAAGGCCAGCAAAATATTGTTGTGTATTAAAAGAGGCATGGACTTGCGGGACAGGGATATATTAGCACTTTACAAAGCATTAGTGAGGCCTCATCTAGAATATGCAGTTCAGTTCTGGGCTCCAGATCATAGAAAGTATGCCCTGGAGTTGGGAAAAATACAAAGAAGAGCAACAAAGCTAATAAGGGGCATGGAGATTCTAAGTAGAGATGAGCGAACTTATGAAAAGTTTGGTTCGGCTGGTTCGCCGAATTTCATGAAAAAGTTTGATTCGGACCGAACTAGTTCTGATCGAACCTGTAATACAAGAAAGCCCCTAAAAATCGTGCATAACACTGTTTAAAAGCCCTAGAAGCTCTGTATAACACTCTTAGGTCACCCATGAGTACTTTTGAGCTGTCTTTAAGGCAAAGTTAGTGTCAAAGCTACGCCAACATGTATGGCTATAGGAAAACGGATGGGACACGGTGATAACTAACAGAAACCACTGCACTTGTGCATGTTGTATGCTTAATGCATTGTTAAAAAAGGTACAAAAATTAACCATTTTTGGCAGCAGATGCCTGCCAGGGTTCATACATATAAGGTGGTAAAAGAAGAAGCAATGGCTTTTGACAAGCCCTCCAAAAATTTACCCTTTATGGTGGCAGATGCCTGCCGGGGTTCATCCATACATGGATATAAAAGCAACAAGCAATGGCTTTTGACAAGCCCTCCAAAAATGTACCCTTTTTATTGGCAGATGCCTGCCGGGGTTCATCCATACATGGATGTAAAAGCAACAAGCAATGGCTTTTCACAAGCCCTCCAAAAATGTACCCTTTTTATTGGCAGATGCCTGCCGGGGTTCATCCATACATGGATGTAATGTAAAAGCAACAAGCAATGGCTTTTGACAAGCCCTCCAAAAATTTACCCTTTTTATTGGCAGATGCTTGCCGGGGTTCATCCATACATGGATGTAAAAACAACAAGCAATGGCTTTTCACAAGCCCTACAAAAATGTACCCTTTTTATTGGCAGATGCCTGCCGGGGTTCATCCATACATGGATGTAAAAGCAACAAGCAATGGCTTTTCACAAGCCCTCCAGGCCTGCTTGTAGAAGACGGCAGTGGAGGTGTATTGGTGGTAGTAGAGGTAGCCAACGGACAGCAAGGGTTATGGTAGTAGTAGTAGTAGCAGCACATTAAAAGAGACTGGACAGTCACAGGACAAAGCCCTGTGGTGGGACAGGCCTCAGGCCTGCTTGTAGCAGACGGCAGTGGAGGTGTATTGGTGGTAGTAGAGGAAGCCAACGGACAGCAAGGGTGGTAGTAGTAGTAGCAGCACATTAAAAGACACTGGATAGTCACAGGACAAAGCCCTGTGGTGGGGCAGGCCTGCTTGTAGCAGACGGCACTGGGGGTGGATTGGTGGTAGAAGTAGTAGCAGCACCAACAGCGGCACATTAAAAAAAGAGTGGACAGGACAGAATCCCGTAGTAGCAGGCGGCAGTAGCAGGCGGCAGCAGCAATGTCAGATCTAATCAGTGGCATCAGGCACAGGGGTTTTAAAATCCTCACCGATCCACGCTTGATTCATTTTCAGAAACGTGAGATTTTCCAAGCTGTTGGCGGACAATCTTGTTCGCTTAGGGGTGACGAAGCCCCCTGCCGCGCTGAATACCCTCTCTGACGCTACACTGGAGAGTGGACAAGACAGTACACCCATGGAAAACTGGGCCAGTTCTTGCCAATGATCCAATCTGCTGACCCAGAAGTGCATGGGGTCTGGGATCAGCATTTCTGACGGAGAAAGGGCACAGTCCAGGTACGAGTGAACCTGGTTGTTTAGGTGCTGCACCTGGTGATGGTGAACATCCCTTTGGTGACTACGATGTGTGTCAGGTCGGGGTATTGGATGCAAAAATGTTGTCATCATATTTTCCAAACTGAATTGGCTGCTGCTGCTGCTGCTGCTGCTGCCGCTGCTGCGGCCTATTGCAGAGGTAGCTCTGCCAGAGGCGGTGGAACGATGAGACAGTGGGGAGCGGAGATGGCCCCCCGGTCAGACATGCTTGTAGCAGGTGTTTGCCGTTTGAAAGCCATGACAAGCTGGCTGCATAGCTTCTCTCGATAATAAGCCAATTTTGCCTCCCTCTCGGAAGGCGCAAAAAAACTCCCCCATTCTGTCTTTATACACGGGGTCTAAAAGTGTGGCTATCCAGTACTCAACTCTTTGCTTCATGCTAACAATAAGACAGTCAGCGCGCAAGTAACAAAGCATACAGCTCGCCATCCTGGCCAGCGTTTCAGAGGGCCCGGTTGGTTCCATCTCCGCCCCATACTGCCATGGTTGTCCATCATCAAGGTCATCGTCAGACTCGTCATCACCATCACTGTCATGTTGTGCGGCTGCCTCGTCCCCTATCCCTTCCTGTGATTCCATCTCCAAATCCAGCTCCTCTTCAGGTCCTGTTTCCTCATCCTCATCCTCATCCTCCTCCTCCTCCTCCTCCTCAACATCCATAGCCAGATGTGATCCTTCCTCCATCCTTTGCTGAATCATCACTGTGAGCGTTTGCTCCATAATGAATATCAGCGGCATAACATCGTTCATTCCTCTAGCGTCACGGCTCATAAATCGTGTGGCCTCTTCAAAGGGCCTCAAAACGCGACATGCGTCTCTAACCAGCTGCCAGTGCCTGAGCTCGAAATTACACTGGCTCCAAACGCTGCCTGTCTGCTGCATCAGGAAATCATTCACGGCTTTCCGCTGTTCGTACAGACGGTCCAACATGTGCAGGGTGTAATTCCAGCGTGTTGGAACGTCGCAAATCAGGCTGTGTTGTGGGAGATTGTTTTGACGCTGCAAGTCCAGGGGGGCGTGCTTAAATGCATACGAACGTCTAAAGCGAACGCAAACCCTCCTGGACATGGCCAGCACACCCTTCAAACCAACATATGACTTTAAGAAGCGTGTTATGACCAGATTGATCACATGTGCCATGCAAGGAGCGTGTGTCAGGTGACCTAGACGCAGTGCAGCCACAACGTTCTTCCCGTTATCAGAGACAACATTGCCCAGTGTGAGTTTCAGAGGAGACAGCCAGCGTGCGATTTCCTCCTTGATGCACAGCAGCAGCTCCTGCCCTGTGTGGCTTTTCTCGCCCAGGCTCAGCAGGTGTAAGACAGCGTTGTGGCGCTTCACCTTGCACCTATGAAAAGAGGAGGGAGGAGGAGTGGAAGATACGCTGTGTCCTGTCGGGGACGGGAAGACCTCCATTGAGGAGGGCAAGGAGGAGGAGGAGGAGTAGGAGGAGGAGGATGGTAGGCGCCTGGTGTCCAGAGTTGAACCAGAAAGATACAAGCGTGGAGGTGGTAATGCCTGGCATTGCTGCGGTGGTGCTGCAAAATATTCACCCAGTGGGCCGTGAAAGACATGTACTGTCCCTGCCCATAGTTGCTGCTCCACGTGTCGACGGTGGCATGTACCCTGCTGCACACGGATAATTGGAAGGACTGGCCCACCTTTTCCTCCACGTGCTTGTGCAAGGCAGAGACAGCTGTCTTGGAGAAGTAATGTCAGCTAGGTATTCGCCACCTAGGCCGAGCGCACGCCATCAATTGCTTGAAGCCGGCGGAGTTGACCAGGTGGTACGGCAGCGACTGCACCACCAACAACTTAGCCAGGTGTGAATTAAGCCGCACGACAAGTGGATGACTGGGTATATATTGTTGCTTATTGGACAACGATTCCGTAATGGATAGCTGACGGGACGTAGGAGGAGCACTAGATGACAGTGATGATGATGATGATGATGATGACAACGACATGGTGGATAAGGCCTGGCTACTACTTAGATGACAGGGACTCGGAGCAGCAGCAGCGGCAGAGGGGTCTTCATTAGATGTACATGAAGGTGGGGCATGTCGATTGTCCCACATGGCCTTGTGATGCCGCTCCATGTGTTTTCATAGAGCGGTAGTTCCTACATTGCTGCCCTGCCCACGCCTTACTTTCTGCTTGCAGATACGGCACTATGCCATGTTTTCGTCCTCCGGGAAGGTACAGAAAAATTGCCACACGGCAGAGTACCGTAAAGAGGTAGTACCCGAGATACTTCCTGCTGAGATGACCGCGAGCCAGCCGACCAGTCCACAATGGCCGTATTGTCTAAAGTAACCCGTCCACCGGAGGAGATGGACAAGTCTGGCTTGCTGATACTGCTACTACAACCAGAAGGCACATGGCTGCTGCTGGAACTGGGCACATGTCTTGTCAACAGATCCAACATTTGGACTGGAAGAGGACACGGCATGGGTGTTTTTTCCTCTACCCCGTCCTTTCACAACCTTTTTTTTACCAGACACATCACTGCTGGAGTGCAGCAAGTTGAATCAAAACCCGGGGGATGAGCCCCTTCTAAAAGCGTATTCACACACTGGCTTGGCAAATGGCAATGAATGAGAATTTCTATCAGCCACGCCGCGGTGCACTCAGGGAATGCTGGGCGTTGTAGTAGTACTACAAAGGCTGCCTGTATTGCAATTTTGATTGTTATTTGTTATGTTAACGGCCGGGGATGAGCCCCTTCTAAAAGCGTATTCACACACTGGCTTGGCAAATGGCAATGAATGAGAATTTCTATCAGCCACGCCGCGGTGAACTCAGGGAATGCTAGGCGTTATAGTAATACTACAAAGGATGCCTGTATTGCAAGTTCCATTGTTATTTGTTATGTTAACGGCCGGGGATGAGCCCCTTCTAAAAGCGTATTCACACACTGGCTTGGCAAATGGCAATGAATGAGAATTTCTATCAGCCACGCCGCGGTGCACTCAGGGAATGCTGGGCGTTGTAGTAGTACTACAAAGGCTGCCTGTATTGCGAGTTGGATTGTTATTTGTTATGTTAATGGCTGGGGATGAGCCCCTTCTAAAAGCGTATTCACACACTGGCTTGGCAAATGGCAATGAATGAGAATTTCTATCAGCCACGCCGCGGTGCACTCAGGGAATGCTGGGCGTTGTAGTAGTACTACAAAGGCTGCCTGTATTGCAAGTTGGATTGTTATTTGTTATGTTAACGGCCGGGGATGAGCCCCTTCTAAAAGCGTATTCACACACTGGCTTGGCAAATGGTAATGAATGAGAATTTCTATCAGCCACGACGCGGTGCACTCAGGGAATGCTGGGCGTTGTAGTAGTACTACAAAGGCTGCCTGTATTACAAGTTGGATTGTTATTTGTTATGTTAACGGCCGGGGATGAGCCCCTTCTAAAAGCGTATTCACACACTGGCTTGGCAAATGGCAATGAATGAGAATTTCTATCAGCCACGCCGCGGTGCACTCAGGGAATGCTGGGCGTTGTAGTAGTACTACAAAGGCTGCCTGTATTGCAAGTTGGATTGTTATTTGTTATGTTAACGGCCGGGGATGAGCCCTTTCTAAAACCGTATTCACACACTGGCTTGGCAAATGGCAATGAATGAGAATTTCCATCAGCCACGCCGCGGTACACTCAGGGAATGCTGGGCGTTGTAGTAGTACTACAAAGGCTGCCTGTATTGCAAGTTGGATTGTTATTTGTTATGTTAACGGCCGGGGATGAGCCCCTTCTAAAAGCGTATTCACACACTGGCTTGGCAAATGGCAATGAATGAGAATTTCTATCAGCCACGCCACGGTGAACTCAGGGACTGCTGGGCGTTGTAGTAGTACTACAAAGGCTGCCTGTATTGCAAGTTGGATTGTTATTTGTTATGTTAATAGCCGGGGATGAGCCCCTTCTAAAAGCGTATTCACACACTGGCTTGGCAAATGGCAATGAATGAGAATTTCTATCAGCCACGCCGCGGTGCACTCAGGGAATGCTGGGCGTTGTAGTAGTACTACAAAGGCTGCCTGTATTGCTAGTTGGATTGTTATTTGTTATGTAACGGCCGGGGATGAGCCCCTTCTAAAAGCGTATTCACACACTGGCTTGGCAAATGGCAATGAATGAGAATTTCTATCAGCCACGCCGCGGTGCACTCAGGGAATGCTGGGCGTTGTAGTAGTACTACAAAGGCTGCCTGTATTGCAAGTTGGATTGTTATTTGTTATGTAACGGCCGGGGATGAGCCCCTTCTAAAAGCATATTCACACACTGGCTTGGCAAATGGCAATGAATGAGAATTTCTATCAGCCACTGTGCACTCAGGGAATGCTGGGCGTTGTAGTACTACAGCTGCCTGCCTGGATTGCAAGTTGGATGTTAACCCATGCAACGAGGATGAGCCCCTTATAAAAGCTTATTCACACACTGGCTTGGCAAATGGAGAATTTGTATTGTTATTTGGATGTTGAGAGTGGATGAGCCCCTTCGATTGCTGGATTCCTGGCTTTTAGATTCCTAAAGCTTTCCCTAACTGCACAGAGATGCTATCCCTACAGCTCCTGTCTGTAAAATGGCCGCTGAGCTCCATGAATAGACTTTTATTGCAGGCTTGAGCCCGCCCCTATGCTGCCTCCCGATTGGCTGGGAGAGCTGTTTGCAAGGCATTATGGGGTAGCCTGATGTCAGGTGATATTGTGAAATCCACAATTTTACATCTAACATGTGGCAGGCGCCAAAATGTAGCCGTGTTCGGTCAAAACGGGTTCGGCCGAACCAGGTGAAGTTCGGATTCGCTGCGAACTGAACTTTTCCCGATGTTCGGACCGAAACCGGGTTCGGTTGTCCCGGTTCGCTCATCTCTAATTCTAAGTTATGAGGAAAAATTAAAAGAACTAAACCTATTTAGTGTTGAAAAAAGATGAATAAGGGGGTACATGATTAACTTATATAAATATATTAACCCCTATCCGCACGAGTAAGTAACTATACGTTGTCGGGGGAGGTTACTTACCGCACGAGGAAGTATAGTTACTGAGTTGTTTCCGGTGCACACAGTCGGCGACAGTGTGCACCAGGAATTGAGAGGTCAGCTGTTTTGCCAGCCAGCGGTCCTTTGCCGCTGATTTAGGCGAATTAACCCTTTATATGCGGCAATCGGTTGCAATCTCAGCATTTTAGGGGTTTCTAAAATATCGGCCGACCCCACTCCGAAATCGAGGGGCTTGACCATAGTTAGCAATGCAAACGGAAGACAAACAATGGCCCCGTGTCTGCCATGGACGGAAGCCCATCAGTACCAACCTCCGGCTGGTCCTGATAGGCTTCAAGTCAGTTTGACAGGAAGTCACAGTGTCGTTCCCGATGCACACTGTCGGCAACAAGGTGTGCATCGGGAACTGGGAGGTCAGCTTTCCCCGATAGCTGACACTCCAGTGTTGCCGATCAGCGGCTGATCGCCGCTGATTTTGGCAATTAACCTGTTAAATGCGGTGCTCGATTGCGATCGCTGCATTTAGGGGGTTTCTAGCACATCAGCAGCACCCATGCAATTGTGACACCCCCCCCATGCATCTGGCTGGTCCTCGTAGACTTACTGTCAGAGTGACTGTGACGTCACACTGACAGTTGGAATACGTTACACTACATAGAATTTTTACTTTAAGTTTATAGATTTTAATATTTCTAGACATTTTATGATTGATTTCAATATATGGTTATGTTCTCTCTTCAGCTTATCTCAGCACCACAGAGGAGAGAGGTATAAAGGTTTCATAGTCTCAGTGGACAATTAACTGAGTCTTTTCTTTTTTTAGCGCCTCATGCCGGCCCACCGAGAAACTCAACGCCTCATGCTTAGGCCATGGGATAAAGAACAACCAAGAATTGCAACAATCGTGGCAAGCCAGCTGTGTGAAGAGCTGAGGGAGGAGGAGGAGGACAAGTAAGAGCCAGAAGAAGCAGAGGACCGGGAGGAAGAAGAGCAAGAAGAACGGAAGCTGGCTTGTGCGGGACAACAGGACTTGTCTAGAATACAGGACACAGATAGTGCAGTCGTCTCGGAAACTGGACTTTGCTCAGACACCTGGCACAGATAGTGCAGTCGTATCGTACACTGGACTTGGCTCGGACACCAGGCACGGATAGTGCAGTAGTCTCGGACACTGGACATGGCAAGGTCACTGGACACAGATAGTAAAGTCGTCTCGGACACTTAAATGAGCTTGGACACTGGACATGCATAGTGCAGTCGTCTTGAACACTTAACTTGGCTCAGACACTGGACACGGATGGTGCAGTCATCTCAGACACTGTACTTGGCTCAGACATCTGACACGGATAGTGTGGTTATCTCGGATACTGGACTTGGCAAGGACACCAGTCACAGATAGTGCAGTCGTCTCGGACACTTGACTTGGCTCGGACACCAGACATGGATATGGGAAACAGGATACGGGATACAGCTAGGGAACCTTTGCAGAGAAATACTGGGTAGGACACATTGCTTAGGAAATGAGGAAGTGCACAGAGTTTCTTTCAAAGTCCAGAGTGTGCTGGGATTGGTTGAGGTCAAAATTCCTTGTGCACACTCTGGCCCTTTATGAGCGGGCACAGAGCGGTGGAGAGAACAGTGTGCACCACGTCACGGGGAGGGAGATGCCGGCGCTACAAACCCCCCTCCTTTTGCCCCCTCTTCTTAGGTCCAGAGAGTAAGAGGAATTTTTTCATGAGAGCTGGAGAATCCAAATTCTCTTCTGGCTCCCAGGACCTCTCCTCAGGACCAAAACCCCTTCAATCAACCAGGTCGAAGGTCTTCCCTCCAACATTCTTGTAGTCCACGATCTCCTTGACCTTGAAGACATCAGAATAACCACTGGAAGCAATTGTAGAGCCAGTAGATTAACTGTATCTGTTCAGGATCACACGCTTTAGGAGGGTAACATGGAAAGAATTTGGAATCTTGAGAGTAGGGGGTAGACGTAGCTTGTAAGACACATGATTGATTTCTTGCAGAACTTCAAAAGGACCAAGAAATCTGTAAGCAAATTTGTAAGAGAGAATTTTCAGACAAATATTTCTAGAAGACAACCAGACTTTGACTCCAGGAAGAAATTGAGGAAGAAGTCTTCTCTTCCTATTGGCATATTTCTTCATGCGATTCACTGCTTGCAGGAATGCGGACTTGGTTTGCTGCCAGACCTGAAGAAAAGTTCAGAAAGAGGAATTGGCTGCAGGTACTTGAGATGTAGCCGGTACAGGAAGAGGAACACGTGGATGTTGGCTGTAAACAAAAAAATGGAGACGAAGCAATAGACTCACTCGTGTGATTATTGTAGAGAATTCGGGCCATGGAAGAAGATGCACCCAATTGTCATGTTAAACAGATATAAAATGACGAAGATCATTTTCTAGCACTTGATTAATTCTTTCAATTTGGCCTTTGAATTGTGGGTGATATTCAGAAAAAAAAAAGGCTAGTTTCACATCCAGTTTGTACTAGAGCTAATAAAGTAGCACTTTTTTTTGCACCTATGTTTGGAGTACTGCCTATATTTGAATGAGAATAGATAGATAGATAGATAGATAGATAGATGATAGATAGATAGATAGATAGATAGATAGATAGATAGATAGATAGATAGATAGATAGATAGATAGATAGATAGATAGATAGATAGATAGATAGATAGAAATAATAATAATCTTTATTTGTATAACGCAAAAAAACAAACAAAAAAAATAAATTTAGATTACAGTGACCACATTCACTGTCATTACTTGGTATGTAGGCTACGAAACATAGTAATCTTTGGCTGTGCGACCTGTGTTGCAGCCAAAGTCGCCATGTGGCCCCAGCCTAAAACTATACTATATACAGTGATGGAAATAAGTATTTGATCCCTTGCTGATTTTGTAAGTTTGCCCACTGTCAAAGACATGAACAGTCTAGAATTTTTAGGCTAGGTTAATTTTACCAGTGAGAGATAGATTATATATTTTTTTAAAAAACAGAAAATCACATTGTCAAAATTATATATATTTATTTGCATTGTGCACAGAGAAATAAGTATTTGATCCCTTTGGCAAACAAGACTTAATACTTGGTGGCAAAACCCTTGTTGGCAAGCACAGCAGTCAGACGTTTGTAGTTGATGATGAGGTTTGCACACATGTTAGATGGAATTTTGGCCCACTCCTCTTTGCAGATCATCTGTAAATCATTAAGATTTCGAGGCTGTCGCTTGGCAACTCGGATCTTCAGCTCCCTCCATAAGTTTTCGAAGGGATTAAGGTCTGGAGACTGGCTAGGCCACTCCATGACCTTAATGTGCTTCTTTTTGAGCCACTCCTTTGTTGCCTTGGCTGTATGTTTCGGGTCATTGTCGTGCTGGAAGACCCAGCCACGAGCCATTTTTAATGTCCTGGTGGAGGGAAGGAGGTTGTCACTCAGGATTTGACGGTACATGGCTCCATCCATTCTCCCATTGATGCGGTGAAGTAGTCCTGTGCCCTTAGCAGAGAAACACCCCCAAAACATAATGTTTCCACCTCCATGCTTGACAGTGGGGACGGTGTTCTTTGGGTCATAGGCAGCATTTCTCTTCCTCCAAACACGACGAGTTGAGTTAATGCCAAAGAGCTCAATTTTAGTCTCATCTGACCACAGCACCTTCTCCCAATCACTCTCAGAATCATCCAGATGTTCATTTGCAAACTTCAGATGGGCCTGTACATGTGCCTTCTTGAGCAGGGGGACCTTGCGGGCACCTGCAGGATTTTAATCCATTACGGCGTAATGTGTTACCAATGGTTTTCTTGGTGACTGTGGTCCCAGCTGCCTTGAGATCATTAACAAGTTCCCCCCGTGTAGTTTTCGGCTGAGCTCTCACCTTCCTCAGGATCAAGGATGCCCCACAAGGTGAGATTTTGCATGGAGCCCCAGATTGATGTCGATTGACAGTCATTTTGTATGTCTTCCATTTTCTTACTATTGCACCAACAGTTGTCTCCTTCTCACCCAGCGTCTTAATTATGGTTTTGTAGCCCATTCCAGCATTGTGCAGGCCTATGATCTTGTCCCTGACATCCTTAGAAAGCTCTTTGGTCTTGCCCATGTTGTAGAGGTTAGAGTCAGACTGATTAATTGAGTCTGTGGACAGGAGTCTTTTATACAGGTGACCATTTAAGACAGCTGTCTGTAATGCAGGCACCAAGTTGATTTGGAGCATGTAACTGGTCTGGAGGAGGCTGAACTCTTAATGGTTGGTAGGGGATCAAATACTTATTTCTCTGTTCACAATGCAAATAAATATATATAATTTTGACTATGTAATTTTATGTTTTTGTTTTTTTTTATATAATCTATCTCTCACTGGTAAAATTAACCTAGCCTAACAATTCTAGACTGTTCATGACTTTGACAGTGGGCAAACTTACAAAAATCAGCAATCGATCAAATACTTATTTCCTTCACTGTATATGAGATAGGTAGAAATAATAATAATAATATTAATAAGTCAACATGCGCCTAACTGCAGATCATCAAATACACTAGACCCTTTGTTTTGCAGCTGATAAAGTTGTGAATCTTATATATTTGACCAGTTGCAAGATTCGATAAGGTCTTACTAACAGGCATATTTCTACAAGCAATGCACCCCCCCCATCTATAAGTGCCTACAGTAGGTAAACGTAACCACATTTGGATTTTCTACTTTTCAGATGTAAAGTGACTCTTAACCAGGCAATTGCTTAGGGAGGTACCTCTCCTGTAGGTAATTTTTGGGGTAGCATTCAGAACTTTCTTCAAGTCTGGGTCTTCAAGGAGGACATTCTAATATTTGGAGACAATATCCCATACAACATTATGTGCCTCATCAATTGTGGCAATAATCCGGAAGCTATCCCCCCCCCCCCATGTTTGTTTTTATCGCATGCAGGAATGCAGCTAATCTATGATTATGTTATCTCTGTGTTTGGACGTTGCTAGGCAATGCCTTTGGCCTGAGTCTGGATTTGGTCATCATTTAGCTTTGCCTGGTTAATTAGGGAGGAGTAGTTTTTTTGGGGGTTTATAAATACTTCAGGCCTGGATTACTCAGGTGCAGACTGTCACGATCTGTGGGCGTGTGGGCGTGTGGACCAACTGGGCCACACCGCCATGGTGGGATGGCAGCTGGCCAAACTACAGTGTACCAAGTCAATATATATATGGTCCAAGCACAAGGGTACCTGTGATAGTCCAAACAACGGCTAGGCACAGATGGGATCTTGACGGCAGGTGATGCAGATGAGACAGATGTGGCAGATGTGGCCGATGGCAGAACTCGACTCCAACATTATAGAGGGCAGAGAACCAACTACAACACGGGATACAGGTAGCAGGGCATGGGAACAATGGGAACAGGATAACACTAAGGGACCATTTGCAAGACTAACAGAGGAATACGAACAATGCTCAGGCAAAGAGTAAAAGGGCAGAGCCCTTCTTATAGTCCAGGGTGATCATGGGCTAATTAATGATGTTTTACAAGTACGCGCACTGGCCTTTAAGGCTGGGCACAAGCGTGCGCGCGCACCCTACGGGACACAGCAGAGTGGAGCGGAAGTGAGCGGACCATAGCTACGGCCGTCGAGGGGTGAGTAATCCCGACAGTCCGCGGCCATGGATGTTACAGTATTCCCCTCTTATGGGACCAGAGCGAGAGAGGAACTTCTTAATAAAGGTAGGAGCATTGAGGGGTTTTTTGGGCTCCCAGAACCTCTCCACTGGTACAAAACGCTTGTAATCCACCAAATAAAAAGTCCTTCCTCCTACTCTCTTGAAGTCCAGGATCTCCTTTACCTCGAACACATCGGAAGAACCACTGGGAGCAACTGCAGGACTAGGAGTTTTAATGTAGTGGTTCAGGACCACAGGCTTCAGAAGGGATACATAAAAGGAGCTGGGGATTTTGAGGGTAGGCGGCAGCCAAAGACTGGGTTAATTTGATGCAAGATCTCAAAAGGTCAGAGGAACCTGAGAGAAAATTTGTATGAATACACCTTCAGACGGATATTCCTAGAGGACAGCCAGACTTTGGTACCCAGAAGATACTGAGGCGGCTCTCTTCTTCTTGTATCCGCCTTTCGCTTCATGCGATTGACTGCCAGCAGAATAGAGGAACAGGTCTGTTGCCAGATTTGCAGAAAGTCCCCAAATGCAGAGTCAGCTGCGGGTACCTGAGATGTAGCCGCCATAGGAAGAGGTATTCGTGGATGTTGGCCGTAGACAATGAAGAACGGTGTGGCAGTGGTGGACTCACTGGTGTGGTTGTTATACGAGAACTCGGCCCATGGAAGAAGCTGTACCCAGTCATCATGCTGCATGGAGATGAAGTGGCGGAGATAATTTTCCATGATCTGGTTAATCCTCTCAACTTGCCCATTGGACTGGGGGTGATAGGCTGAGGAAAAGTCCAATCTCACATCCAGGCGTTTACAGGGGGCTCTTCAGAATTTGAGGTAAATTGAACCCCCGATCGGACACGATGTGAAGGGGCAAGCCATGCAAGCGGAAGATGTGCTGAATGAAGATACTTGCCAGCCGAGGAGCAGAAGGTAGGCCGGTAAGTGGGATAAAATGTGTCATCTTCGAAAACCGATCCACCACCACCCAGACAGTATTGTATCCATCTGAGGAGGGAGGTCAGTGACAAAGTCCATTGCAATGTGCTGCCATTGGGCATTGGGTACAGGTAGAGGTTGAAGCAGACCGGCAGGCTTTGAGTGAGCAACCTTGTTTGAAGCAAACACAGTGCAGGAATAGACAAAGTCTGAAACATCTTTGAGCAGCATGGACCACCAGAAATGACGAGTTATCAGGTCTTGAGTCTTACGAACACCCACCTGTCCAGCTTGTTTTGAGCTGTGTCCCCAGCAAAGGCTTCTCCTCCTGTCTGCCAACCGCAAAAAAGTCCTCCCCGGAGGGATGTCTTTAACTTGCAGGGGATTAGCCATAATAATGCAGGATGGGTCTTTGATACATTGGGGGGACTCCACAATGTATTACTTTCTCAGGATCCATCTTGAGACCTTGATCTGAGATGATGCAGCCCAGGAAGGGCAGAGAATTTTTTTCAAATATGCACTTCTCCAGCTTGGCATACAGACGATTCTCCCGTGAACGCAGCAGAACTTGACAAACATGCCTCCGATGAGTCGTCGGATCTGGAGAGAAAATCAAAATATCAGCGAGATAGACCACAACACAGACATAGAGGAGATCTCGGAAGATATCCTTGACGAATTCCTGGAAGACCGCTGGAGCATTACACAGACCAAAGGGCATCACCTGGTATTCGTAGTGCCCGTCTCGAGTGTTGAATGCCGTCTTCCATTTGTCACCTTGACGGATTCGGATCAAATTGGAAGCCCCACGCAAGTCTAGTTTAGAGAAAATCCTGGCTCCTCGAATGCGGTCAAACAGTTTGGACATTAGTCGCAACGGGTATTTGTTCTTGACCGTGATCTGGTCGAGACCACTGTAGTCAATGCAGGGTCGAAGAGATACGTCTTTCTTCTTAACGAAGAAGAATCCGGCCCTGGCCAGGGAGGAAGACTTTTGTATGAAACCCCTCTCCAGATTCTCCTTCATAAAGGTTGACATGGACTAAGTCTCTGGCAAGGAGAGAGGATATACCCGTTCACGGGGAGGAGAAGCGTTAAGAACCAGTTCAATCAGACAGTCGTAAGACCGATGTGGAGAAAGCATCTCAGCTTCCTTTTTGCTGAAGATGTCTGCAAACTGGGAAAAATGAGAGGGTAATCTCGCTAATGACTGAGGCAGAGGAGGCTGGACGGGATGGATCTGTAACAGGCAGCAGTGGGGACATTTGGGGCCCTATTGGAGAACTTCTCCTGAATACCAATGCAGGACTGGAGTATGCAACTGGAGCCAAGGCAGACCCAGCAAAACCGGATTGACGTCTTTAGGCAAGACAAGGAATGTAATCAGTTCCGTGTGAAGAGCTCCAACTTGGAGCTTTAGTGGCTTGGTCTCAGACACAATCGGATCGGGCAGAGGAAGACCATTCACCGAGCCAACAGCCAAAGACGTCTCCAGAGGAACAGTGGGCAACTGGAGATGATCCACTAGATCTTGCTGGATGAAGTTTGCCGTGGATCCTGAGTCCAGATAGGCAGAGACCCAGTGCATCTTTTTGCCAGACACTATGGTCACGGGGATGGACAATTTGGGAGAGAGTCTTTTATTTAGCGCCCTTCCACCTAGGGTTGTCTCTCCAACCAAACCTAGGCACTGGAGTTTTTTTGTTTTTGGGGACACAGATGCACAAAATGGCCTCCGAGGCCGCAATACAGACATAGTCCCGAAGTGTGTCTGCGCTGTTTTTCTTGGACAGACAATTTGAGGTGGTCTATTTGCATAGGCTCCTCAGGTGGAGTTGCTAATGAGGGCAACAAGGGTTGCTGAAATGTAGGAGCCAGCCTAGGAAGTCCTCTGGACCGGCGTACCACTTGAGACCATTCCCGAATTTGCATGTCAATTCAGGTGGCTAGGAGAATGAGGTCATCTAGGGTAGAGGGCAGGTCTTGAGGGGCAAGCTCGTCTTTGATTTAAGAGGATAGACCCTGCCAGAATGTGGCCAATAAGGCATTGTTGTTCCAGGTCAGCTTGGCCGCCAGGGTACGGAACTGAATGAAGTACTCGCCCACAGAGGTGTCTCCTTGGTGCAGACTCAGCAGGGATGCAGCTGCTAGAGACTCGTCCAGGTTCCTCAAATACTGTGCGGAAATTTTGTAGGAAGCACTGTAAGTCACGGGTCTTTGGTCCCTGACATTCCCAGATTGGATTCGCCCATGCTAGGGCTTTGCCAGCCAGGAGAGTGACTATGAATTCGATCCTAGCATCATCGGAAGGAAATGCTCTGGCATGTAGGCTGAAGTGGATCTGGCACTGGTTTAGAAATCGCCTGCAGGACCTCGCATCTCTGTCAAAGCGAGGAGGTAGTGGCAGCGAGAATTGAAAGTCGGCACTGGTACTGACAGGAGGTGTAGCAGGAGGAACAGCCGGAGCAATAGAAGCAGGTGCTGTGGTGGCTGCAGCTTGCACATCGAGCCGATATGCAATGGAATTCACTGCCAGGAGGAGTTGGTCCTGTCATGACCGAAGGTCTCGTATGTCTGCCTGCATGGCTTGTGAAGTCGTCATGGTTTTGGGTTGAACAGCGTGGTCCATGGCCTGAGCATACTGTCACGATCTGTGGGTGTGTGGACCCACTGGGCTGCACTGCCATAGCGGTATGGAAGCTGGCTAAACTACAGTGTACCAAGTCAATGTATATATAGTCCAAGCACAAGGGTACCTGTGATAGTCCAGACAGTAGCAACGGCTAGGCACAGATTGGATCCTGACGGCAGGTGATGCAGACGAGATGGATGACACCAGACGTGGTGTAACATACCAGATGTGGCCAATGGCAGAACTCGACTACAACACTATAGCGGGCACAGGAACAACTACAAGATGGGATAAAGAATACAGGTAGCAATGCACTGGAACAACGGAAACAGGATAAAACTAAGGAACCATTTGCAAGACTAACAGAGGAATACGAACAAAGCTCAGGCAATGAGTAAAAGGGCAGAGCCCTTCTTATAGTCCAGGCTGGTCATGGGTTAATTAATGATGTTTTACATGTACGCACACTGGCACTTTAAGGCCGGCCGCGAGCGTGAGCGCGCACCCATACGGGAAACAGCAGAGTGGAGCGGAAGTTAGCGCTGCCGAGGCGGGCCAGCGGTCACCAGACCAAGGCTGCGGCCGTCGAGGGGTGAGTAATCCTGACGGTCTGTGGCCATAGATGTTACACTGGTTATACTGCTTATGGCGTGTTCTAAATGCTTTCCAGATTCTAGCTGGTGACTTTGTTCTTGTCTATGTGTTTGTTTGTACTGTGGGACGTATTGGTCCTCTGCGAGATCTAGTTTTTTTGGGTGGGTTTCATGTGCAACTTAAGATCAGTAGTTCCACTGGTTTGTTTGCTTTTCTTGAGTTTGGTTTGCTGCCAAGCTGTTGTCTTACCCTGTTGTGGGATAGTATTCAAATAGGGTCAGTGAGTGCTGTAAATTCTAGTCTACTGACTATTACTCTGTTTACTACTTGCATGCTATTCATCTGCCACCCACTCCATTTATGCATTGTCTCCATCTTCCAGTACCTTCAGTATTCTGTTCTGCTCATCCACTGGTGAGGTACTCATGCCTTTTATTATCTGTCAGTATTGATGCGTGCTTCACCCTTGTGATAGCGATTGTCTGGCATTGCTGTCTTGGGCACCACCAGTGGTGTAACATTATAACCAACCCTACTGGGAGTTGCATCATGCCTGGTCCTAATCCTGTGCAGAGTTTGACTGATCAGATTTAGACCTTGGGTTCTCTGATGCAGATGGTTCTAGCTCGTTTAGTTTCTCAGGAACAACTTACTCGTAAAATTCAGGGGGTGATGTTACTCCTGCTGCTTGTCCTGAACCTCGTATACCTAACCATTTTTCTGGTGATTGTTTTCAGTTTAGATATTTATATATAGATAGTTGTAGATTGTATTTTTCTTTGCGGCCTAGATCTTCAGGGTCAGAGCCCCAGAGAGTTGGTATTATTAAGACTCTGTTGCAAGGGGATCCATAGTCTTGGGCTTTTAGTCTTAGGCCTGGAGATACTGCATTACTTAGTGTGGAAGCATTCCTGTCAGCTTTGGGTGTTCTCTATGATGACCCGGATGCAGCTACTTCAGCGGCTGCTCATCTTTGGGCTTTGAAACAGAGATAGTTGTGGAAAATTCAGCAAAATTTAGATGGTGGGTCACTGTCAGTGATTAGAATGAGGCCGACCTACGTAGTCAGTATTGTTTAGGGCTTGCTGGCCAGGTAGAAGATGCCATAGGACAATTCAAGTCGTGTAATTCCTTTAATAGCCTTATGCATTAAGCCATCAGTATTGACTGGCATATTAGGGAGGGAAGGTAAGAGAGGAAGACTGCTTTGTGTCATCTTGATGACGTCTATTATCCTAGTGTGACTGAGGAGAAAACAATGCAACTGGGTCCTGTGAGGAGCTCTAAGTCAAAGAAGGATAGGAGGAGACGCTTAGGTCTTTGTTTGAATTGCGGTAAAGAGGGACATTTTTCCCCAAAGTGGGAAACTTCAGAGTCTAGAAGTCAATGGCGCGGTCCTTCTAGGCGTACTTAATTTTTCTCCAAAAAATATTGTGCTGTTGTCCTCTAAGATTGATTGGGAGGGTATTTCTTTGCATATGCAGGCCTTTGTTGATTCTGGGGCTGCAGCAGATTTTCTAGATACGCAATAATAATGCCCTTTTTGTGCCCAAATACAGTAACAATGTCTCCTTTAGTGGCCCCATACAGTAATTATGCCATCTTTAGTGCTCCCATACAGTAATAATGCCTCCTTTAGTGACCCCATACCATAATAATGTCTCTTTTAGTGGTCCCATACAGTATTAATGCCTCTTTTGGTGACTCCTTTAAGAATAATGCATCCTTTGTGCCCCCTTACAGCAAGAATGCCTCGTTTAGTGACCCCCATACAGTAATAATGCCATCTTTAGTGCCCCCTGTGATGGTGCATTTTGTGTGGTTTATTGTGAGACCTCAGCAGCGAGGAATGATTCTGTAATCAGATACCACAGGTCGTGTCTCCAGCCTATGGACAATCAGATGAGTCAGAGGTGCAGTCCACAAGACTGCACCTCATTGTCCAGTCTCCACAGGGGATCATCCGGAGGCACCACAGTTATATTCAGCTCAGGTGAAGACTAGCAAACCAAGCAGATCCAATTATCTCCCCCACTGTGTCCTCATCCTGGCTGTGGCAGAAAATAGTTGGGCAATACACATAATAGTACAAAATACCACAACTCACATACAGACAGTAGAAATACAAATAATGGTGACTAGAAACTGCCTAGATGTTCCTGCCCCTGAGGGGTATATAAGGGCTTGTCCTGGGGAGGATGGGGTTCACATGGATGTAGACTTTAATGAGAGCTGTAGCTGAGGCCAGCGCTCTGAAGATTCTCCTGTGATTACCTGATTTTGTGGACTGTGTGTTGTTCCTGCATTGAAGGCTACTTGTTCTGTAAGCATTGGATTAAATAAACCCTGATGGACTTGCCCTGTCGTCACTGGCTCTGTTGATCGTGTATTAACCTAACGAACCCCATGACACCCCCATACAGTAATAATGTCTCTGTTAGAGCCTCCTTTATTACCGCCCCATTTGCTCCAAATAAATGAAAATAAGACCCTCAGGAAACTCACCTAAACACCGATCCCACGAAAAGCATCAGGGTTCTCTTTTTGCTTTCCACTACCAGGCGCAGGTGGTGCGCTTCAGTGATGTCATCACGATGCCTGTGCCAGGATGCTGTCCCAGCTCCTGGATAAAGGACACACTGTCACAGACTGACCCCTGTAGATAGTGCCAGAGTGCTCATGTAGATAGCGCCACAGTGCCATGTAGATAGTGCCACACAGTGCTCATGTAGATCGTACCACACTGCCCATGAAAATAGCGCCACAGTGCTCGCTGTAGATAGCGCCAGAGTGCCCACTTCCAGGGAAGGGAATTGACGGTTCCCTTGCCTCGCCTGCCCTGCCAATTTTATCCGTGTCCTAAGGACACAGATATAATTGAGTCCAATAGTATGTGCGGGCCACTCTGAGCAAGGGGAATAGCGGGGTATCTGGCCACAGGGGCGGATTCCCGGCAACTAGAAACCCCCCTGCATTCGCCACTGCACTTTTTCTATGGATCTGGTTGCGGTCGCAGGGCAGCGTGACTGGCCCAGACCTTTCGCAGGGGACCCCTGTGGGGATGGGGACCTGCACAATTGCCCATTTTACCCACTTTAATGCCGGCCCTATCCAAACAAATATTTCAGGGGAAATTATTCTGAACATAGCAAGATATCTGAGTGAGTATGTATTTGATATAGAGAATATAAGATAAGCTAAATGATGTCGTAATAAAGAAAAAAAAGCTTGAAAAGTTCTCAGTAACTGATTTTATTCTGTATAATGTGTAAAACTACATTCTAATTATATCCATTCTTAAAATGACAGAGATTATGAATGCATTCTGATTTTTATTACACTGTTAGAGGAGGCTCACTTTAAACTGCAATTTAGTGTATCTATCTAAAAAAATAATTACAGACATTCGTAAAAAGACTGTTATAGAGATATATTCATAAACATGCAGAGAACGCTATGCAAACATGCTTAATAACAATATTAATATTTATGTGATAAATATGAAAAGCAACTTTGCCAGAAAATATATTTAAGTTTGAATTCTGTGTTAGATTAAAAAAATATCAGTCCAAAATACCTTAAAAATTTAGATTTTATTACCTGGCATACTGGGGCGCATGTAGCTGATGTTTCTGTCCCACTGGGTTCAATACCATTATATTTATATTACAGTTTCATAATTGAAAATAATTCTTATATATATTATTTTGTCTTTTTGTGCCATCTAGTGGCGGATCGAGGATATACATATTATAATGCGAAGTTATATACATAGTTCTGTAGTACTCTCCATCCAAAAGCACAAATAAAAAGGTGGTTAAAAAAAGGTGGTTAGAATAGAATTTAAGATTAGCAATGAAATCGCTGCATGTTTATAGTGTAAACCTATACTTTGGGAAGCTCTTGTGACATAACTGTCCACATATGGACATTGCTTCCTGAACAGTTACTCTGCCCCAGGACTCCTGCCCTGGGGAAGTTCCGGACTTCTCTGTCCAAATTTTCATCCATTTCCTGGCTGTCTGACCGTTTTAGTGGCCGTTTGTCATCGGTTTGCTATCTGGTTTTCATGGCCATTAAAAAAAAGAATTTCATTCGTCAGGGTATTTTTGACCTAACCCCCTGAAAACACCACAGTGCCCATGTAGATAGTGCCTCAATGCCTCTGTAGATAGTGCCAGTGCCCACACAGATGGTACCACAGTTCTCACATAGTGCCCACTGTAGATAGTGCTACAGTGCCCAAGTACATAGTGCCACACACAGTGCCCATGTAGACAGCGCTTCAGTGTCCCCTGTAGATTGTGGCCATATTGGTCCACAGTTCCCATGTAGATAGTGGCACCCCCCTGTAGATAGCGCAACACCCCCTTATAGATTTCACCACTCAGGGTTTCCTCTAGGAGCAGAATCCACAGTCAGAGCAATGCTGATGCTCGGGCCAGGGATTCTCGCATTACAAAGCCCCTAACGTCACTATTTATATATGAACGGTGACGTCAGCGGCTCCTCCAAAAGCAGAATCCCTGACCACGCTCTGGCTGGGGATTCTATCATCTCATAACCCCATACATGGGCAGTGATGTCAGGGGCTCCCTCTAGGAGCGGAATACCCAGCCAGAGTGTTGGCAACACTCTGCGCAGGGATTCCGGCATCTCAAAGCCCCTAATGTTACTGACCATATATGGACAGTAACGTCAGGGGCTCCCTCTAGCGTCTACGTACCCTACGCTTTAGCTGAGGATTCTCACAAAGCCTTGTGAGAGCCAGGGTAAGTTTTTAACGGCCGCCACATGGATGGCTTCCTTAAAAACGGCGTTAAAAACAGATCCATTGACTTTTATGGAGGCTGCCAAAACAGGCGAAAATAGAACATGTTCTAGTTTTTGATGGCCAGTATTCACGGCCGTTAAAAAAAATGGATATGTGAATACACCCATAGAACTTATTTGTTCTAAAAACGGGCGTCAAAAAAAGTCAGTCGCACAGCCGTTTTTAACTGTTGTGTGAATATAGCTTTAAGGATAAGAAAGAAGACTTCCAAGTAGAAAAACCTGTCTTGGTCTACTCTGCATCCAGGACTGGGTAGCAGAAGTTCGGTTTTTCTACTTGGACATCTGGTTTCTTCTTCTCTACACTGACAGCCATGCTTATGTGGCACCTATAGCAGCTGTTTTTATTTGTGGCGTTTTACTGACATCCCTGGGATCAGTGGCATTTTGTATCAAAATGCAGGATACTCTAAATATTAGATTTTTTTCAGCCTGGAGTTTTACAACACTACTACGTTTAAAAACAGTACTAAAAAAACTTTGTGAAGAGGCCATCTTCTGCAAAAAATCAGCCACGTGTGAACTTAAAGAGGCTCTGTCACCACATTATAAGTGCCCTATCTCCTACATAATGTAATTGGCGCTGTAATGTAGATATCAGCAGTGTTTTTTATTTACAGCACAGCACATCGAGATCACGCTTGCTGTTATTAAGTCCCACACAAACGTTACCGAAGTGTCGGGATTGTGAATAGACATCGCGTCCTGGCTGGAAGCGATGTCTATTCACTCTCAAGGCACTTCAGTAACATTAATGTGTGAGTAAGTGACAATCACGATGTCTGAGTACATGAATGGAGAGAAGTGTATGACACTGATTTGTCAGCATCATAAACTTCTCTTTACAACGCCCACTTGGTCAAAAAGTAAAAACACGCCCAGTTGTCTATTAAGAAAGTCATTAGCATAAAGCTAAAATAGATCATAACTCCGTCAAAATTGATCGTTTTTCAAAATAAAAACCACTGCTATGATCTACATTACAGCGCCGATCACATTATGTAAGAGATAGGGCACTTATAATGTGGTGACAGAGCCTCTTTAAAGTGGGTGAAAAAGTAGGATCGGGTAACTACTGCCTGGTAAGTCTGACATCTGTGGTATATAAAATATTCAAAGGTATTCTAAGTAATACACTGCAAAATTACATACCAGTAAATAATCTAAAAACTGATAACCAGTTTGAATTCATGAAAAACAAGTCGTGTCTAACCAACATACTCGGTTTCTATGAGGAGGTAAGTGCAAATCCGGTTGTTGGTGTTGCGGGTGATGTGATTTATCTAGAATTTGAAAAAGCATTTAACACTGTACTGTACACAGGACCAGGGGGCATTCTTTACTTGCGGAGGAAAGGAGTTTTAGACTTAAGCATAGGAAAGGATTCTTTAAATTTAAAGCAGCTAAACAATGGAATAACCTACCCCAAGAGATAGTATTGGCAGATACAATGACAGCATTAAAAAAAATAAAAAAATACATCCTTATTTACTGACTAATGGAATTGAGGGTCATGATTAATCTAGGAATGAATGATGTATAATTGATCTGAGAAAGCATTTTTCAACCTATGGAATTTGTTGATTTTTTATTTTATTTGACCTTTTAATGTCCAAGACAGGCTGGAGATAAATAGTGCAGTATCAGGGCAATAGGCAGAAATGTATATATGTAAAAGCTTGGATCCGGGCAGGTGGAATTCTTGCAGCATAGGTAACAAGGAACAGGGTCAAACCAGGCAGTGTACAGAAAGTGAAATCAGGAGTCAAGCCGAGTTGAACCACAAAAACATAATACCTTGGCAGATTACAAGAATTAATTGAACCTATTACTCAGGAAAGGAAGAGGAGGTCTTTTCTTAAGGCCCTTTTACATGGCCGATAATCGCATGAACAATAGGCTATATCGCCGATCGGCGGTCGTTTACTGCCATATATCTGCCAGTATAAAAGAGTCCTTAGTCTTACATACAAAGAGATGCTAAACCAGAGGCTGGGCAATACTTAAAATTGACTTCTACAGCTTCCAAGAGCTACGTCCCTCTGGGTTTTAGCTTTGTGATCTCTGAATCTCTGAGCTTTATGTTGATTGCACTCATAGACTTGAATGCACAACACATGCACATCAGGGGCCTCCTATGAGCTACTAAGGGAAAGTATTCTCTGCTGCCACTAGAGGGAACTCACTGCTTATGAATTTATTATTGAGTTAAATGAAATCTGTAAATATCAGTCAGCTACCCCTAGTGGCAGCTGCAGGAAGACGTCATTTTATCATGTTACACTATGGATGTGTAAATGGAACAAAGAAATTTAGAGCTCTTTATAAAAAATACCAAAAAAACAACAGTACACTGACCTCTATAACAATTTTGAAAGTACTTATTAAATTTTATTTATTGAATTATAAGTGCACCTTCCTGCCCAAGACCACCACTACCCCCTGCATAATTGTAAACAATTTAATTATATTACATAATGATATAAATATACTAAAGCTTAAAATCAATAAAGCTCCATAGACATCCAGGAATATTAGATATTATCCCATAACCACCGTGTATAATGTATATCAATACCCATTCTTCACCTTAGACCACCAGAGTAATAAACTGCTAAACACTCTAGACCACCAGGAGTATTAAAGTATTACTATCACTAACCGCAACACCACCTTATGTAAAAGTGCATGATGTCAGGGGTGTTTTGCTGTCTCCACTGTGGGCACCAATACACTTGGAAACCCTATTTAAAAATATTGTGTTTGCTCCTGGACATACAACTTACCTGCCTGTCACTTTATATCTTCTACTTGTAACCTCCCCTCTGTCACTACACCACTCCTCCCTGTGGCCTCAAAAGTCACTACACCTCTGCGTTCCTTTGTCCTCCCCAGACCAGTCACCAAAATGTTTCTTCATGCATTCCCTTATACACCTCTCCTTCCTATAAGCCACTACATTAGGCATACCTCCCAACTTTTGAACCTTGAAAAGAGGGAAATGTTTAAGCCACGCCCCCTAACCACGCCCAATATCTTGCATAAGCACATCAAATCGCGCCCAGCTCCTCCTTCAAATAACAAGAGCATATTCTCACTGTGGCTCTCTAGACTTACAAACAAACGATATGGATATTATAAATATTAATGATCTGTTTACATCTTGTAGAGAGAGAGAGAGAGAGAGAGAGAGAGAGGGAGAGAGAGAAAGAGAGAGATATGTTTAATGGAGAAATGTTTTTTTTTTTTATTACTATTATTTATTACTATTCTCCCTCTACTGCCAGGAGAGGGATAAGTTACAGCAGTCCAGCGAGGAGGGCGCGAGAGGGGGGCACCGCGAGGGGGTGCACGAGGGGGGTGCGGGAGCCGCAAAAAAAATGTGCCTGGAGACACAAGATTTTCTAAAACCATAAAATAATGTAATTTATTTTATGATTTTAGAAATTATAGTGTTCCCAGGCACTAAATTGTTTAAACTGTGTACTCACCAGTCACTACTGTCCTGTGGCTTTGTTCTTCTCCTCTCCAGTGTTCCGCTTCGGTGTGTCTGCTGCACTCTGCTCCATTGCTCTAGGCAGACTGCTGCGCAGGCAGCTTCGTTGCAGGGGGGCGTGGCTGGCAACAGGGAGGGTCCGGGGCAGGGCGGGACATTGCTCAGACCACCGGGACGGCGGTGAAAAACCAGGACTGTCCCGCCGGATCCGGGACTGTTGGGAGGTATGCATTAGGATATCGCTACACATTTTTTCCCTGAGTCCCTCCAGTCACTATACTCTCTGTGCCTCCATCAAGGCTAACGACATTATAATTGACTATTATGTAGGCAATGTACGATAGTATTACTTGAGCACTGTATCCCACTGGTACTGTTGGCACAAATAAAATTCTGTACAGACCATGAGAATGCTCGGAGAGCTAAACGCTAAATAATTGTAAATTAATCTGTGAATAAAATTGGACTTACAATAGATATCGTAACTCAAGGTCAATACTAGACATAATGCAATCTATTTACAAAGTTACTTACAAGTTTTTATGTAAGGTATATGGATATGTAAACTGTAAAATGGTGTTCAAAGGTGGACATAAACTCAAAATGGGCACTAGGGAAGAGAGAATATGTGTTTGTATAAAATGATTATAGACATTTCAAATTTAGTTTTAGTATGTTATTCTTAGCTGTTATGGGTTGTAACAAGAAGTATGCTTGGTATGTGGAAAAATAAAGGATTGCTAATTGCCCAGGGCAATTCATATGTCATGTAATATCCCTAAATGCTGACAAGAGCATTAAGAGCATTCCCACACTAAAGAATATAAATATACAAAAGTACACAGCATAGTAATAATAAGTCTGTAAGCAATGTTATCACAGGGTTGGGTCCATTCCCCATTCACTATTCCAAATCCATAGCCCTTATAGCTGAAAAAATCACACGTAGAATTGTTGTGAATAAGGATTAATGAAAACGCATTTTGAAAGCCTGTTTCTTACTTAAAATTTGGGGCATTACCATTGCGAGGCAGCAGGCATGTGGACCAATTTTTCCCAAACGCTAATTCCAAGAGCAAGTACCTACTACCAGGCTGTATAAGACTAATCCCTAAGACCACCCCCACCTGAATAAAACAATGCTTGGTACAATTTGTTCTGCAAACCAGACACAGACCTATTGAATTCAAATGAACTTCATCCTGAACTACCATCCCAATTGTCACTTTCTAACATTTTAGGCTTCGTTCACATCTACGCCAGGTTCCCATTCCGTCTGAGCTTTCCATCAGAACGGAATCCTGACTGACACAAACGGAAAAAATAGGTTTCTGTTTAGTCGACTAAGGTATTGATTCCGTCAAAACGACGGAACCCTTGCACAACGGTGACAAACGGAAACCATTGGCACCGGATCCGTCACCATTGAAATCAGTGGTAATGAAAACGGAAACCTATGGTTTGTGTCAGACAGGGTCCCGTTCTGACACAAAGCTCAGACGGAATGTCAGAACAGAGCCCTGACGCAGATGTGAACTAATCCTTATGGCGCGCTGCCACTCCTCCTAGTGAAGGCATATGCTGGAACCACAGAAATGTGTCTGAACGGAGAGCCACTCTGGTGGATCCATGTAATACTACAACAAGACTTCCCGGAAATTACTTCTAAACCCGAACTATTGTACCTACAGCATATGTAAACAAGTTCAGATCCACACTGGTAACCTCCACTTTCTGACACAGTGATGGTCCCTTAACCCCTTAACGACCGCCCACCGTCTTTTGACGGCAGGCGGTGCAGGTCCTTAGTCTACATCGACAGTGTAGATTAGGCTGATGAGCTCTCCTGTGAGGGCTCATCCTCTAAGCAGGAGCTGTAACTAACTGAACTTAGAGCAGACTGCTGAATACAGCTGGGGTCGGAAAACATTCGACACTTAACATTTAACACTTTGACCGCGGCAATATTAAAATAACTTCTTGCTTTGATCTCGTCATCGGAAACCTGGTGACGTGATTAAACACCGGGGAATCCCTCTGCAGTCAGCCCTGGGGACCTACAAAGGACCCCAGGGCTGTCTATTCAGAAAGCCTGTTGTTTGGGCACACTATGTCCTGCCCTAATAGAAGCCTGTGTCATAGTGATGACTTACAAGTAAAAAATAAAGTTATAAATAAAGTTATGCCTTAATGGGATTAAAATAAAAAAAATAACAAAAAAATAAATAAATTAAAAAAATAAAGTCCAAAACAGAAAAAGTCATTATTTTGCATAAAATATATTTTATTGCCCCTACATTAAATAAAGACAAAAAACCTACACATATTAGATATCTAAACGACCGTAATAACCTGAAGAATTAATCTACTGGGTTATTTAGCATGAAACATGAACGGGATAAAAACTAAACAAGAAAAACTATGCTGAGAATCGCTTTTTCTTATATTCACGACGTAAAAAGAATTTTATTTTATCTTCAAACAATGAAAAAAATATATACAATTTCTCCCACATAAAACAAGGCCTCATACAGCCACGTCAATGAAAAAATAAAAAAGTTATGGCTGCTGAAATGCAGAGAGGTAAAAACTGAAAAATGTAGCTGGTCATTAACCCCTTCCCGCATTTTCACGTACAGTTACGTGATGGGAGATGGCCTTTTCCCGCATCTCCACGTAACTGTACGTGATGGAGATGAAGCTGGCTCAGGAGCTGAGCCAGCGACATCACCGCCGGGTGACAGCTGTATGTTACAGCTGGCACCCTGAGGTATCGGCCAGGACCGGAGCTAGCCTCCGATCCGACCGATTAACCCCTCACATGCTGCGTTCAATAGAGATCGCAGCATGTGAGGAGTTTATAGCCACCGGCGACAAAGCAACGTGATCGCTGGGTTGCCGGTGGCTGAAAATGCGATCGGAGGGGTAATACTTACCTCCCGGTCCGCCAGTAACGGAATCCTCCTATGCCCCGTCGTCGACGGGGCCCAGGAGGCTTCCGGTACCATCGGCAAGATGGCGCCCGCTCAGCTTCCGGTTCAGAAGCTGAGCCGGCGTCATCAGCAGTGGGTGTCCGCTGTATGTTACAGCGGACACCCCGATCTATCGCCAGGAACCGGAGCTAGCTCCGATTCCTGGCATTAACCCCTTCAATGCAGCGATTCAATGCAATCGCTGCATCAAAGTGGTTTGTATGCAATCGGCAGCCTTGCCACGCGATGGCAAGGCTGGCGACTGCTACTATGGCAACAGGATGCCTAACAATGGCTTCCTATCTGCCATTACGTTAGCCGATTAGGCCCCGCCCGGAGGCGGAGCCTGATCGGCTTGCTGTCAGTGAACAACTGACAGTTCTAATACATTGCACTACATAGGTAGTGCAATGTATTAGAACATCAATAAAACAGTTGGACCTTCAAGTCCCCTAGTGGGACTAAAGAAAAGTGTAAAAAAAAGTGTAAAAAATGTAAAAATAAAAGTTGTAAAAAATACAATAAAAGTTTTAAATAATAACACAAAACACAATCGCCCTTTTTCACTTATCAAGTCATTTATTATTGAAAAAAATAATAAAGCCATACATGTTTGGTATCGCTGCGACCGTAACGACCTGAACTATAAAATATTATGTTATTTATCCAGCGCAGTGAACGCCTTAAAAAAAAAACTAAAAAATACTGACATAATTGCTATTTTTTGGTCACTTTGTCTTCCAAAAATTGAAATAAAAAGTGATCAAAAAGTCTCATGTACCTAAAAATGGTACCTATAAAAACTATAACTCGTCTCGCTAAAAACAAGCCCTCATACAGCTCCGTCGACGAAAAATGTAAAACCGTTCTGGCTCTCACAACTTGGCGACAGAAAAAATCCATTATCTTTACAAAAGTAATTTTATTGTGCAAAAAGTTGTAAAACATAAAAAGTGCTATAAATTTGGTATCGCCAGAATCGGACTGACACGCAGAATAACGTGAACATGTAATTTATAATGCGTGGTGAACGCTGTATAAAAAGAACTAAAAAAATATGCCAGAATTGCTGTTTTTTGGTCACCTTGCCTCCCAAAAAAAAAGGATAACAAGTGATCAAAAAGTCGCATGTGCCCCAAAATAGTACAAATAAAAACTACAGCTCGTCACACACAAAAAAAAACAGCCCTCATACCACTACGTCTATGAAAAAATAAAATTAGTCAAGGCACCAATAAGCCAGGAAATAAAAATATGCAGTTGTGCCGGCCCGAGGGGAACGTTTCTTCTGTTTCAAGTGGCGAATTATCAAGGCCCCTAAAATTAGGGAACCTGGAAGGGGAGGGCCCAAACATATCTGCTGGAAGTGAGGGCGCCCGTATTATACCAGGACAACACTTTCCTGCAAAATCCCCCAAACTGCAAAGGTCCAGAGTGTGGTCCAAAAGGGGACTAAGTAAAGACCATTTATTAGTGCGACACCGGCCTGTGCAGAAAGTCACAGCATAACACACATCTATGGATTATTTTATTGTTTTTTTTTTACCCCACTATACCACCTGACTATGCCCCTTATATACTCCGCCCGTCTTACATGTACCCCCACATTATAAACGGAAACACCAGTAAGACTCAAAACAAAACTACTACAAGCAAAATCCACGCTCCAAAAGCCAAATGGCGCTACCTCCCTTCTGAACCCTACAGTTTGCCCAAACAGCAGTTTACTTCCACATATATGGCATCGCCATACCCGGGAGAACCCTTTTAACAATTTTTGGGGTGTGTGTCTCCAGTGGCACAAGCTGGGCGCCACATATTGGCATATCTATTGAAAAACCCTTTTCACTCTGCAACATCGCGTGCACACCAATTTCTGCCAATCACCTGTGGGGTTAATATGCTCACTACACCCCTAGGTGAATACTTTGACGGGTGTAGTTTCCAAAATGGGGTCACTTCTGGGGGGGATCCACTGTTTTAGTCCCACAGGGACTTTGCAAATGCGACATAGCGACCAGAAACCAATCCAGCAAAATCTGTACTCCAAAAGCCAAATGGCGCTCTTTCCCTTCTGAGCCCTACTCTGTGCCCAAACAGCAGTTTATGACCACATATGTGGTATTGCCGTACACAGGAGAAGTTGCTTTACAAGTGTTGGGGAGCTTTTTTTCATTTATTTGTTGAGAATATGAAACATTTTCAGCTAAAACTACGTCTTATTGAAGAAAAAGGATTTTTTTTATTTTCACTGCCCAATTCTAATAAAATCTATGAAACACCTGTGGGGTCAAAATGCTCACTACACCCCTAGATGGATTCCTCAAGGGGTGTAGTTTCGTGAATCGAGTGACTTTTGGGGAGTTTCCACTGTACTGGTACCTTAGGAGCTTTGCAAAAGTGACATGGTGTCAAGAAATCAATCCAGCAAAATCTGTGCTCCAAAAGCCAAACGGCACTCCTTCTCTTCTGATCCTTGCCGTATGCCCAAACAGCAGTTTATGACCACAAATGGGGTATTGCCGTACTCCAGAGAAGTTGCTTTACAAATGTTGGGGTTCTTTTATTCCTTTATTTGTTGAGAAAATGAGAAATGTTGAGCTAAAGCTACGTCTTATTGGAAAAAAAGGATTTTTTTTATCTTCACTGCCCAATTCTAATAAAATCTATGAAGCCCCTGTGGGTTCAAAATGCTCACTACACCCCTAGATGGATTCTTCAAGGGGTGTAGTTTCCTAAATGGAGTCACTTTTTTGGTGTTTTCACTGTTTTGGTCCCTTAGGGGCTTTGCAAATGCGACGTGGTCTCCGCAAACCATTCCTGCTAAATTTGAGCTCCAAAAGCCAAATAGCGCTCTTTCCCTTCTAAGCTCCGCCGTGTGTCCTAACAGCTGTTTATGACCACATGCAGGGTACTGTTTTACTCGGGAGAAATTGCTTTACAAAACTGGTGGTGCATTTTCTCCTTTTAGTCCTTGTGGAAATTAGAAAAAATAAGCTAAACCTACATTTTCTTTGAAAGAATTTAGATTTTCATTTTCACGGCCTACTTCCAATAATTTCTGCAAAAAACCTGCGGGGTCAAAATGCTCACTATACCCCTAGATAATTTCCTCAAGGGGTATAGTTTCCAAAATGGGGTCACTTTTGGGGGATTTCCACTGTTTTGGTGCCGCAAGAGCCTTTCAAACCCGACATGGTGCCTATAATATATTTTAATAAAAAGGAGGCCCCAAAATCCTCTAGGTGTTCCTTTGCTTCTGAGGCCTGTGCTTCAGTCAATAAGTGCACTAGGGCCACATGTGGGGTATTTTTAAAAACTGCAGAATCTGGGCAATAGATATTGAGTTGCGTTTCTCTGGTAAAACTTTCTGTGTTACAAAAAAAAATAGATGAAAAATGAATTTCTGCAAAAAAAAAAGAAATTTGAACATTTCACATCTACTTTGCCTTAATTCCTGTGAAACATCTAAAGGGTTAAGAAACTTTCTAAATGCTGTTTTGAATACTTTGAGGGGTGAAGTTTTTAAAATGGGGTGACTTATCGAGGGTTTCTAATATATAAGGCCCTAAAATCCACTTCACAACTGAACTGGCCCCTGTAAAAATAGCCTTTTGAAATTTTCTTGAAAATGTGAGAAATTGCTGCTAAAGTTCTAAGCCTTGTGATGTCATAGAAAAATAAAAGGATGTTCAAAAAACTATGCCAATCTAAAGTAGACATATGGGTGATGTTAATTAGCAACAATTTTGTGTGGTATTACTGCCTGTCTTACAAGCAGATACATATAAATTTAGAAAAATGCTAATTTTTGCAATTTTTCGCTAAATTTTGGTGTTTTTCACAATTAAATACTTAATGTATCGAGCAAATTTTGCCAGTATCATAAAGTCCAATGTGTCACGAGAAAACAATCTCAGAATCGCTTGGATAGGTAAAAGCATTCCGAAGTTATTACCACATAAAGTGAAACATGTCCGATTTGAAAAAATTGGCTGTGTCCTGAAGGCCAAAACAGGCTGTGTCTTGAAGGGGTTAAGGCTATGTTCACACGGGGTATTTTGCCGAGTTTTTTGACGCGGAAACCGCGTCGCAAAACTCGGCAAAAACGGCCCGAGAACGCCTCCCATTGATTTCAATGGGAGGCGTCGGCGTCTTTTTCCCGCGAGCAGTAAAACTGCCTCGCGGAAAAAGAAGCGCCATGCCCTATCTTCGGGCGCTTCCGCCTCTGACCTCCCATTGACTTCAATGGGAGGCAGAGAAAAACGGCGCGAAAATCGCCGCGAAAATCGGCGTGCAGGGAGAGGAAAATCTGCCTCAAAGTTCCAAACGTAATTTTGAGGCAGATATTCCTCCCCCAAAATACTCCGTGTGAACATAGCCTAAGACCTTTGCGTAGCTAGGTTCTCCAGCACCCGGGGCAAAGATTCAGTTTGGCGCCCCCCCCCCCAACCTCTTTCCCGACATCTCCTTCCCCCTCGCCGTGTTTGTTTTCTCTACCAATCAATGACGTGTCATTTCTTTTCCACATTTCTTTTTATGTAACTCGAGCATAAAAACATTTGTACATTTTACAAGCAATATAGTTCTATACACAACACCAGAACCAAGCTCAGTACATAAATACAGCCCCAGAACCAAGCTCAATACATATATACAGTCCAGAACTCTATGATGACTTCTCCCGGTCACAGCCCATTTCTGCGGTTTGCCACTCAGATGTCTTCAGCTTCTCACTTTTCCAACATTTCTACACCTATAAATAAAGATAAAGTTATCATTATACCACACTCCTAAATATAATAGCGCCATACACTGCACCTCTAATTATAATAGCACCATACACCGTGTTCCACACACACACACTGTGCCCCCTGTAGATAGTGTCTGCCATAGAGCCCCCTGTAGATAGTTCCCCCATAGAGCCCCCTGTAGATAGTTCCCCCATATAGCCCACCCCTGTATATAGTGTCCCACAAATAGCTCCCCCTATAGTGCTCTACAGATAGCCCACTCCTGTATATAGCCCCTCTGTAGATATAGCCCAGCCCTGTATATAGTGCTCCACATATAGCCCAACCTTGTATATAGCCCCCTGTAGATATAGCCCACACCTGTATATAGTGCTCCACAGATAGCCCACCCCTGTATATAGCCCCCCTGTAGGTATAGCCCATCCCTGTATATAGTGCTCAACAGATAGCCCATCCCTGTATATAGCCCCCTGTAGATATAGCCCACCCCTGTATATAGTGCTCAACAGATAGCCCATCCCTGTATATAGCCCCCTGTAGATATAGCCCACCCCTGTATATAGTGCTCCACAGATAGCCCACCCCTGTATATAGCCCCCTGTAGATATAGCCCACCCCTGTATATAGTGCTCCACAGATAGCCCACCCCTGTATATAGCCCCCCTGTAGATATAGCCCACCCCTGTATATAGTGCTCCACATTTTGTCCACCCCTGTATATAGTGCTCCACATACACTACCATTCAAAAGTTTAGGGTCACTTAGAAATGTCCTTATTTTTGAAAGAAAAGCACAGTTTTTTTCAAGGAAGATAACATTAAATTAATCAAAAATACACTCTATAAATTGTTAATGTGCTAAATGACTATTCTAGCTGCAAACGTCTGGTTTTTAATGCAATATCTACATAGGTGTATAGAGGCCCATTTCCAGCAACCATCACTCCAGTGTTCTAATGGTACATTGTGTTTGCTAACTGTGTTAGAAGGCTAATGGATGATTAGAAAACACTTGAAAACCCTTGTGCAATTATGTTAGCTCCGCTGTAAACTGTTTTGCTGTTTAGAGGAGCTATAAAACTGACCTTCCTTTGAGCTAGTTGAGAATCTGGAGCGTTACATTTGTGGGTTCGATTAAACTCTCAAAATGGCTAGAAAAAGAGAGCTTTCATGTGAAACTCGACAGTCTATTCTTGTTCTTAGAAATGAAGGCTATTCCATGCGAGAAATTGCCAAGAAACTGAAGATTTCCTACAACGGTGTGTACTACTCCCTTCAGAGGACAGCACAAACAGGCTTTAACCAGAGTAGAAAGAGAAGTGGGAGGCCCCGCTGCACAACTGAGCAACAAGACAAGTACAATAGAGTCTCTAGTTTGAGAAATAGACGCCTCACAGGTCCTCAACTGGCAGCTTCATTAAATAGTACCCGCAAAACGCCAGTGTCAACGTCTACAGTGTAGAGGCGACTCCGGGATGCTGGCCTTCAGGGCAGAGTGGCAAAGAAAAAGCCATATCTGAGACTGGCTAATAAAAGGAAAAGAATAATATGGGCAAAAGCACACAGACATTGGACAGAGGAAGATTGGAAAAAAGTGTTATGGACAGACGAATCGAAAATTGAGGTGTCTGGATCACACAGAAGAACATTTGTGAGACGCGGACCAACTGAAAAGATGCTGGAAGAGTGCCTGACGCCATCTGGCAAGCATGGTGGAGGTAATGTGATGGTCTGGGGTTGCTTTGGTGCTGGTAAAGTGGGAGATTTGTACACGGTAAAAGGGATTTTGAATAAGGAAGGCGATCACTCCATTTTACAATGCCATGCCATACCCTGTGGACAGGGCTTGATTGGAGCCAATTTCATCCTACAACAGGACAATGACCCAAAGCACACCTCCAAATTATGCAAGAACTATTTAGGGAAGAAGCAGGCAGCTGGTATTCTATCTGTAATGGAGTGGCCAGCGCAGTCACCAGATCTCAACCCCATAGAGCTGTTGTGAGAGCAGATTGACCGTATGGTACGCAAGAAGTGCCTATCAAGCCAATCCAACTTGTGGGAGGGGCTTCTGGAAGTATGGGGTGAAATTTCTCCCAATTACCTCAGCAAATTAACAGCTGGAATGCCAAAGGTCTGCAATGCTGTAATTGCTGCAAATGGAGCATTCTTTGACAAAAGCAAAGTTTGAAGGAGAAAATTATTATTTCAAATAAAAATCATTATTTCTAACCTTGTCAATGTCTTGACTATATTTTCTAGTAATATAAGTGTGAGTTTTCATGGAAAACACAAAATTGTCTGGGTGACCCCAAACTTTTGAACGGTAGTGTATAGTCCACCCCTGTATATAGCCCCCCCTGTAGATATAGCCCACCCCTGTATATAGTGCTCTACATATAGTCCACCCCTGTATATAGTGCTCCACAGATAGCCCACCCCTGTATATAGCCCCCCTGTAGATATAGCCCACCCCTGTATATAGTGCTCCATAGATCGCCCACCCCTGTATATAGCCCCCCTGTAGATATAGCCCACCCCTGTATATGGTACTCCATAGATAGCCCACCCCAGTATATAGCCCCCCCCTGTAGATAGACACCCCCCGTAGATAAAGCCCCCCCCCGTGTAGATAAAGCACCCCCCCGTAGATAAAGTCCCCGCCGTAGATAAATTAACCCCTTTAGATAAAGTCCCCCTTGTAGATAAAGCCCCCCGTAGATAAAGTCCCCCCCCCGTGTAGATAAAGCCCCCCCTGTAGATACAGCCCACCCCTGTATATAGTGCTCCATAGATCGCCCACCCCTGTATATAGCCCCCCTGTAGATATAGCCCACCCCTGTATATGGTACTCCATAGATAGCCCACCCCAGTATATAGCCCCCCCTGTAGATAGACACCCCCCGTAGATAAAGCCCCCCCGTGTAGATAAAGCACCCCCCCGTAGATAAAGTCCCCGCCGTAGATAAATTAACCCCTTTAGATAAAGTCCCCCTTGTAGATAAAGCCCCCCGTAGATAAAGTCCCCCCCCGTGTAGATAAAGCCCCCCCTGTAGATACAGCCACACACTTTTTTATCACAATAAAAAAAAAAAACTATTCAAACTCACCTTAATCCCGTTCCCACGCCGGCCGGCAGCAATGGAGACCTGCTCTCTTCTGTGCAGGTCTCATGGGGGTTGAACGAAGCGTCTATGAAAGGCGCTCATTGGCTGGGCAGGATGACTTTGCCTGTCATTCAGCGCCTTTCAGCGATGGAAGCGTGACTCGTACAAAAGAGCTGAATGGACGGGCACGGAACGTACACGGCCATTCATGCTTCTAATTGTACCTGTGTCCTATAGACACTTCAAGACCCTGCCTATAGGGATCACATTGTATGCATCAACTAACAAATTCAACTAAATCTGCATCTGAATAGTTCCTTTACTAGTCACAACAAACTGGTCAATACAAGACACTAAACATGCTGGCAGAAGAACCGAGTGAATACCAGCCTCATAGTGAACCATCTACACTAGAAAAGAAATAAAAATCTCAAAGTAGTAACAGAAAACCCCATTGGCAAACACGTTAACATAACACCATCCAAGCAACAACCGAACAAATGAAATGCCATGATTGACAAAGTCGCCCCCCCCCCCCAGTGGGAAAGAAGGATAATGAATTAAATGAAATGTTTCTGCCTCTTTCTTGAGGACCAATCCCACCGATGAAACCCACAAAATTCGAAGCAGTGGCTTACTATTTGTAAGCACTCTTCTGTAAGATATATCAGATGTATTTATTTTTTTAATATCTGATGGAAAATTATGTTTCTATATCTTTACAGTGAAAAGGTGTTTAAGATGAACATACGCTTTAAACCAAGGAGACTAGTAAAAGAAAGGAGAGAATTACTTTCTAACAAATCTTTTAACACTTATATGTATATATCAGCACTATAAGAGGAAATTGAAGAATTTTTTTATTTTTGATTCTTCATGATCCTTGGCATTCGGTATAATCTCCAGCACCACATGTCTGATCTCTGTAGGATTTGTACAGATGAGGTTTTTGTCCATAGAGTTATAATCCTAGGCGTAACCAGATTATAGTGTAGCTTTTAACTGGGTGTTTACATCCATAAAGATCCTTTTTATGTCGTGTGAATACTGACCTTTACACCAGTAATGACCATTATTTTTTCCAGCTTCCAGCACCAACCCATAATGAATGGCTTCTTACATTGGGTTTTGTGAGCTACATACTGTACAAGCATAGAACAGATGATATGTAGCATATATGCCAACAGAGTAAAATAGGCAAACTACTCTGAATTTGCTTATCATTTTCTTACTTTTCCCATAAATATCTCTACTTTATCTATTAGCAATCATTGTAAATTATTAAATCGGATCTGTCAGCTGAATATGCTGCCCTAGTTAACGGCAGCATATTACAGAGAAAAGGTCCGTCCTCCTACTAGACAAAACAGCACAAAAATATTTTGCCGTTTGGCTTATAGGAGTAATCAAATATTACGTCAGAAGTCCAGTGTATTCATAAAAAGAGCGCTCCTTTTACCCCTCTGCCCGGTGATAGACAGCTGGTTGCTGTATAATCTGCATACACAGCAGTCCGTCAACTACTTTGAGGAAGGTGAGGGGAGTGCTTTCATCATGAATGCTCCGGACTCACAACTATGAATATGGTGTATACTTTAATCGCTCCTATTAGTCAAACGACACAATACCGAGTCCCTGTAATATGCTATCTTTACCTAGTGAAGCATATTCAGCCGACAAAGCCGCTCTAAAGGGAATGTTTCACCTATGTTGTTTTCCTAAATAAAACCAAATAGTGAAACATTATTTTTGTTTCTTATGTATTTTTTTATTCTATTTTCTGTACATTATTATGGGGTCAGCCATCTTGTCTGACCTTCTGTTAACAGCATTTCAAGATATGATTTAGGGCACGTTCAGATGTGGCGGAATTTTTCCGCTGCAAATGTTGGTGCAGATTTGGGGCAATTACGCAACGAATCTGCACCAACATTTGCATATTTGACAGGTAATTCAGACGTTGCAGAAAACACAGCGGACTTGCCACAGATTTCGGTTTTTGCATTGCAAAGGCTGAAATACGCAGTGATATTCCGCTTCTTCTCCGCAATAGACAGTGCAAGCTGTGGACTGAAAATTCCGCACTGCAGCCTATGGTCGGCAGCGGACTTTTCCGCAGCGTCTGCACGAAGAAAACTAAAAAGGTGTGGAAACCAATGGACAAACTGTCTGCTAAGGATTTCCACTGCGGACTGTCCGCAGCGGAATTCCACAGCAATTCCGCCACGTCTGAATGTGCCCTTACAGCAGCCACATTGACTTTTTATGGGAGAGTGTTCTAGGCATGCTCTGTGACCCCTGCAAGAGGTCATTGTGCAGGAAAGGAAAGGAAAGGAGGGGAACTGTGTCAATCACCTATTATCAATGGTGGATCCTGTGTTTTCTATATAAAGAAGTGTTAACTTTTAGGCTGGGTTTGCACGACCTATTTTCAGACGTAATTTACGCCTTGAATTACGTCTGAAAAAAACGGCTTCAAAACGTCGGCAAACATCTGCCCATTGCTTGCAATGGGTCTTACGATGTACTGTGCCGACGACCTGTCATTTACCTGTCAAAAGACGGCGCGTAAAATTACAGCCTCGTTAAAAGAAGTGCAGGACACTTCTTGAGACGTAATTGGAGCCGTTTTTCATTGAATTCAATGAAGAACAGCTCCAAATTACGTCCGTAAAAGATGCCCCGCAAAACGTGAGTACATGCAATTACGTCTGAAATTCAGGAGCTGTTTTCTCCTGAAAACAGCTCCGTAATTTCAGACGTAAATGCAGTTATCGTGTGCACATACCCTTAGGGTCAATGCACACGATGCGTATTACGTGTGGTTTTTCCGCGCGGATTTGCGTGCAGCAAATCCGCAACGTAATACAGTACCAGCATAGTCAATGAGATTCCAGGAAATCTTATGTATACGCTGCAGTACTTTTCGGGGCGGAAATTAACCTGCGGTGTGTTTTTTAGAATCTGCAACATGTCAATTTATCTTGCATTTCCGCTTGCGAATTGTATCTGCCTAGTGCTGTGGAAAATCGGAACAAAACCTGCAGCATGAAATGTGCCGAAAAACAAATCAAAACAGAAAAACTGCACCGAAAAACGCATAAAATAACCGCATGATCCGGTGTGCTTTTTACCTGCTAATTTCCTGTGTATTACTGTGGTTTTGGTGCATATTTTCCGTAGCAAAATTTGCGACATGTGCATGTAGCCTTACTATAAGGGCAGATTCAGACGAACGTTGCGTTTTTGCGCGCGCAAACAACGCGGCGTTTTGCGAGCGCAAAAAATATTTGACAGCTGCGTGTGTCATGCATGTCTGATGCGCGGCTGCGTGATTTTCGCGCAGCCGGCATCATAGAGATGAGGCTTGTCGACGCCCGTCACTGTCCAAGGTGCTGAAAGAGCTAAATCTTTCAGCACCCTCGACAGTGAATGCCGAACACAACAGCGAAAAACCTGTAAAAAAAAAAAGATAAAGTTCCTACTTACCGAGAACTTCCCGGACGTTGCCTTGGTGACGCGTCCTTGGTGACGCGCCTCTCTTGACATCGGGCCCCACCTCCCTGGATGACGCGGCAGTCCAAGTGACCGCTGCAGCCTGTGATTGGCTGCAGCCTGTGCTTGGCCTGTGATTGGCTGGAGCTGTCACTTGAACTGAAGTGTCATCCCGGGAGGTCGGACTGCAGGAAGGAGACAGGAGTAATCGGTAAGTTAGAACTTCAGGTTTTTTTACAGGTTCATGTATTTTGGGATCGCAAGTCACTGTCCATGGTGCTGAAACAGTTTAACTCTTTCAGCACCATGCACAGTGAATGTCTCCCGACGTCGCGGACCGGATTTTTTTTTGCCGGGTTCAGCCAAAACGAGTTTGGCCGAACCCGGTGAAGTTAGCTTCGGTTGTCGGGGTTCGCTCCTCGCAAAGACACTCCGTTTGGATGCTTGGAAACAGAAAAGCACGTGGTGCTTTTCTGTTTCCATTCATCCTTTTGACAGCTCGTGCGCTGTTTCAGTCGGTTCGCACGGAAGTGCTTCCGTGCGACCTGCCTGGTTTTCACGCACCCATTGACTTCAATGGGTGCGTGATGCGTGAAATACGCAGAGTTATTGAACCTATCGCGTATTTTGCGCAGCGAACAAACGCTGCGCAAAATACACGGACTGTGTGTACTGCCCCATAGACTTCTATAGGGCATTGCGTGCCGCGCGAAAACCATGCGGCCTACACGCTGCCAAATCACGCTCGTGTGAATCCCCCCTAATGCAGTCTGTAATGATAATGAGATGACTGCTGAGAATAGATCTCTACAGAACAGGAAGTGCCCATAATTTGCAGCTGTTAGGCCTCATGCACATATCCTTGTTCCGTTTTAAACGGACGTTGTGCTTCCGTTTGTCTTCCGTTTTAAAAACGTAAGGTATTAAAATTAACTTGTCACATGACACAGGGAACACCCATAGGAACGTCACATGATCGTTTTGGTGCTGTTTTCACCACAAACAAGCATACAATGGCATAATAGCAAAACAGGGCCATAAATAATGAATTACAGCAAAGTGCAATGTGTGTATTTACTTACTTATTTTCTGACGCTGTGCAAGAGTTCCCTGCTCCCAATGACGCTGCAACAGCTCCTTTGAAAGCTCCTCCCACACGGCATCCTTTTTGTACCAGTCGTGGTACGATTCTGCCCGCGTATCCCACAGTTCTGGGTGGTTATGCATCATTGTGATCAATCTGTCCACATCCATCTTGTGTGTTGAATGCGGTGAACTTTGGAAACGGATCAGTCAAAAACGGACGACACACGGATGCCTTCCGTGTGCCGTCCGTTATTTTGACGGACCCATAGACTTCAATGGGCCCCACGGTCACTGAACAATGGACAAACGTAGGACATGCTCTACTTTTGACAGAACGGAAAAACTGAACCGTCAAAACAACGGAAGTGTGCATGGCACTATTGAAATGAATGGGTCAGGGTGCTATCAGTTAAAAAAACGGATAGCACCCTGAAGAAAATAACTGAAGTGGGCATGAGTCCATACGGGACGTATACGCTGCGTTAAAGCAGGAATTCGCAGGAATTCCAGGCGAAAAACCGCACCAAACTGTGGTGCATTTTTTTCACCCAGAATGTCCGCTGCGGAAAACTGCAGCACTAGACGGCCTGCTAACACGTGACCGCAGCTGCAGCAGTCACATGGGATGAAACGTCATCCCAGGAGGCTGCGCTGGATGGAGGAACACAGACTTCTGGGTAAGTACAAGATTTTTTTTCTTCTGAGTTGCGTTTTTTGCGGCTGAATCGCAGCAAACCTGCCCCAAAAAACGCATCAACTGATATTCGTTGTGGGTTTTAGCTCCCCATTGAATTCAATGGGGAATACCCGCAACAAATAAGCAGCGTTTACGCAAATACAATTGACATGTTGTGGAATAAAACTCCACACTGCAGGTCAATTTCTGAGCATTTTTTCCGCTCAGTATTTACACAGCGTGTGGCTGAGATTTGTTTTATTTCATCTACTTTGCTGCTACTGTATTTGCTGCGGATTTTTCGCAACGTATTTACGCAACTTGTGAACTGACCCTAAGGCCTTATTCACACGAACGTGTGTATTTTGCACGCTCAAAAAAACGCTGCGTTTTATGCACGTTGCAGTTGCGTGTGTCATCAGTATGTTCTGCGTGGCTGCGTGATTTTCACGCATATGCCATGCTTATGACACTGTTTTTATGTTTACAAACATAAAAGCAGGAGGTGCTTTTATTTTTTCATTCATTTATTTTACAACTAGTGCGAATCACGTGCGGCACACGGAAGTTCTTCCGCGTGTCGTGCGCGATTTTCACGCACCCATTGACTTCAATGGGTGCGTGATGCGCAAAAAATGGCCAAGTATAGGACATGTCGTGAGTTTTACGCAGCGGACATACGCTGCGTGAAAATCACGGACTGTCTGAACGGCCCCATTGACTAACATAGGTCCGTGAGACGCGCGTGATTTTCACGCGTGTATCACGGACGTAATACACGTTAGTGTGAATAAGGCCTTGTAGTGCCCATAAATGTTGATAAACAACTTTCAGAGACCCGGAATGACATATACAGTGATTTTACAATATTAGGGTATGTGCACACGCTAGCTGGCACATACGTCTGAAATTACAAAATGTTTTCAGGAGAAAACAGCTGCGTCGTTTCAGACGTAAAAGCTCCTCCTCGCATTATGCGAGGCATCTTTGACGGCCAAACATTTGAGCTGTTCTTCATTGAATTCAATGAAGAACAGCTCAAATTACGTTTCAAAGAAGTGTCCTGCACTTCTTTGACGAGGCAGTCATTTTACACGTCGTCGTTTGACAGCTGTCAAACGACGACGCGTAAATGACAGGTCGTCGGCACAGTACGTCGGCAAACCCATTCAAATGAATGGGCAGATGTTTGCCGACGTATTGCAGCCCTATTTTCAGACGTAAAACGAGGCATAATACGCCTCGTTTATGCCTGAAAATAGGTCGTGTGAACCCAGCCTTATTGAGTTTCATCCACCTCCTGCCTCTCCTTCCCTGTCTGTAAGGGCGGCTTTACACCAGCGTGTGCGTTTTGCGCACGCAACAAACGCAGCATTTTGCGCGCGCAAAAGGCACTTAACAGCTCTGTGTGTCATCCCCGTGTGATGCGTGGCTGCGTGATTTTCGTGCAGCCGCCATCATTATGACACTCTGTTTGTATGTTTGTAAACAGAAAAGCATGTGGTGCTTTTCTATTTTCATTCATACTTTTCACTGCTGTTGCGCGCATCACGTGCGTCCCACGGAAGTGCTTCCGTGTGGTGCGCGTGATTTTCACGCACCCATTTACTTCAATGGGTGTGTGATGCGCGAAATACGCACAAAGAACGGACATGTCGTGAGTTTTACACAGCGGACTCACGCTGCGTAAAAATCACGGACTGCCTGCACGGCCCCATAGACTAACATAGGTCGGCGTGATATTCATGAACAAGGTAGTTCATAATGGGTGTTTCCCAAATAGGTGATTGCTGAAGTGACAAAAAAAGGTTAAAAATACATCATGAAATGCTATTGAAAAGCTCATGATGTATCAGTTAAAGGATAAAATGATAGACTAAGAGCCCATTTACACGAACGTGAATAATGCATGGAAATCACGCGCAGCACACGGACCCATTGATTTCAATGGGGCCGTTCACACATGCGTGAGTTTTCATGCAGTGAGAGTCCGCTGCGTGAAACTCACTGCATGTCCTATATTGGTGCGTTTTCACGCACTTACCTGCCCATTGAAGTCAATGAGTGCGTCAAAACCACGCACCACACACGGATGCACATCCGTGTGCGGTGCGTGATTTGGGCATCAATTCAATTGAAAAAAAAAGTTGTGCTTTACGAGTGTGTGAATAACGCATGTCACTCGCAAAGCACACTGATGCATAACGCAACACGCACTGACCAGATTCACGTGCGTTTTTCATGCGCATGAATCTGATACGCTCGTGTGAATGTAGCCTGAGGGTATGTTCACACGCAGTAGCAAAATACGTCTGAAATTACGGAGCTGTTTTCGCCTGAAAACACCTCCTGATTTTCAGACGTTTTTTAACAACTTGCGTTTTTCGCGGCGGATTTTACAGACGTTATTGGAGCTGTTTTTCAATGGAAAACAGCTCCAAAAACGTCCCAAGAAATGACATGCACTTCTTTGACGCGGGCGTCTTTTTATGTGCCGTCTTTTGACAGCGACGCGTAAAATTACACCTCGTGGGAACAGAACATCATAAAACCCATTGAAAGCAATGGGCAGATGTTTGTAGGCATAATGGAGCCGTTTTTTCAGGCGTCATTCGAGGTGTAAAATGCCCGAATTACGTCTGAAAACAGTGCTTGTGAACATACCCTAAGGCTGACATATGCCACTATTAGGAACTCATCACAGTCTCCGTTTAACGTATATGCCAAAATGTTAATAGGACCTAAATTATTGTTAGAAACAAAAATAAAGGTCCCCTAATGGGACTAAAAGCTAAAATAAATGTAAACAAAGTTAATTATGTAACCCCTTAATGAGTGGGCCTGAAGGGGTCTTAAAAGGAATGTGTCGCTAGAATTTTTTTTTATTTTTTTTTTAATTAAACAATTCTTATTTAAGTGATTACACATTGTTTTAAGTTTTTTAATTTTTTCACAAGTCAGGAAATATTATAAATTAGATTCTAATTTGTAACATTTCCATGTGCTGGTCACTAGAGGGAGCAGTTCCCAAAATTGCAGCATGGCCAATGTGGTAAAGCAACCTCATTGCTTTATGCTGCAAATTTGGGGTAGACACACTTGCTCTAGTGTCCTCACACAATCCCCCCTCCCTTATTCTGGCTAGTGCCAGGAGAAGGAGGGGTTTGTATCTTCAAACCTCCTACACTGTGTGCCGCCATTTTCTGAGCAACTGCACAGTGTAGGAGGATTAGATACAGTGCTAAGCAGACAGTATAACACGAACATAATACACACATCACATACACAAACATAAATTACCTGCTCCTGCCGCCGCCGCTGCCGCCTCCACTCCTATTCCTTGCGTCTTCGCTTCCTTGAACATATGGCCGGAAGCCGCGGCCGGAAGTCGTCATCTTACCGTCCGGCAGAGGCTTCCGGTCCACATGAAAATGGCGCCGGATTTCGCTCTGCTAACGAGCTTCGTTTTGGTCTGTGTGGGAGCGACGCATGCGCCATTCCCACACAGACGGCGTACGCTGCAGAGAATGGAACGGCTCTCGTTCGCATTCTCTATGGGGATCCATGTGCCGTATCCCATCTCTGTATGTGTCGTTAATAGACACATACGGAGATGAAAAAAAAATGACAGCCCCCATAGAGAAGTAAAAATAAGAAAAAAAAAAATAAGTAGAACACAAGAACACAAATAACTAAAATTTATGTTTATATCATACTAAAAGCAATATGAGAAGAAAAAAATTCATGACACCTTCCCTTTAATGACCAGGTAAAATTTTCAGTTTTTACCTCTCTGCATTTCAGCAGCCATACCTTTTTTATTTTTTCACTGATGTGGCCGTATGAAACTTTGTTTTATGCGGGAGAAATTGTATCATTTTTTTTCATAGTTTGGGGATAGAAAAAAATTATTTTTACGGCGTGAATATAAGAAAAAGTGATTCTCAGCATCGTTTTTTCTTGTTTATTTTTAATCTCGTTCACGTTTCACGCTAAATAATCAGTTCGATTAATTCTTCAGCATATTATGGTCGTTTAGATACATAATATGTGTAGGTTTTTGGTTTTTATTTAGTGTAAGGGCAATAAAATATATTTTATGCTAAATAATGACTTTTTGGACTTTATTTTTTTATTTATTTATTTTTTATGGTACCTTTTTTTTTAAATTCCATTAAGGGATATCTTTATTTATAACTTTATTTTTTACTTGTAATGTATTAGCATACTCCTTCCTGTATGCTATTACATCATACTGTGTCATTATGACACAGGCTGATGTTGGGGCAGCACATAGTGTGCCCTAACAGCAGGCAAACTGAACAGACAGCCCTGGGGTCCTTTGAAGGTCCCCAGGGCTGACTGCAGAGGGATTCCCCGGTGTTTGATCACGTCACCGGGTTTCCAATGACGAGATCAAAGCGGGGAGTTACCTTTGATCTTGCCGCGGTCACGGACCGTGGCACTCCAAGGGTTAAAGAGGCTCTGTCACCAGATTTTGCAACCCCTATCTGCTATTGCAGCAGATAGGCGCTGCAATGTAGATTACAGTAACGTTTTTATTTTTTAAAAACAAGCATTTTTGGCCAAGTTATGACCATTTTTGTATTTATGCAAATGAGGCTTGCTAAAGTCCAACTGGGCGTGTTTAAAGTAAAAGTCCAACTGGGCGTGTATTATGTTAACAACCAAGAAAGGTCTCACAGGTAATTGGCTAGGTATCACCCACAAGGCGAAATGTTCTACCTCCAAAAATATCACTATAAGCTAGCGAAAACTCCACAATAACATAAGAAACCAAGAGAAAAAGGAGTCATAGACTATAGGTACACAAAAATATATAATTTTATTGTAACACTCAAAAAATACATAAATATATAAAAACACAAGTACACAACGAGGTGTATAAAACTGAAAGTCGATAGGTGGATCAGGTGTCAAAAAACCCTCAACACGGGCATGCCATAAGTATAACAGTGTCAGAGGTTCCGTTAGTAAATAAGTATATGGGGGAGAGAAAGCACCTCACCGTCACATACAGACATTGCTGGTTCACTGCAACGGGAACAGTGCAATCTCACCACCAGATAGTGCATACAAGACAGCAGCAGATGAAAGTAACAACTACCGACTATTACCACAAGAGTTACGTCTAACTCTTCAATTGCATGGTCCCAGAAATAGATCAAGGGAAAAGGAGCCGGCCTGCTAGAGCCTGATGAACCAAACGTACATTAAACAGAACCACTGATGTGGCAAAACAAAAAGATGAAGGCTTACCCATGGAGGTGTTTTTAGAAGTGAAGTGACCCACCGAGTGTTGAGGCACCCCGACGCGCGTTTCGCGAGTATCGCTTCCTCAGGGGGTGTGGATTGCTGTGTGTCCTGTCCGTATATATCGCCCCTGCATCTGTCTATGAATGTAATCAGCTGTGTCCCTTTCCTAGGTCCACGGCGCATGTGCGGAAGTGCTCGGGGTCACGCAAACTCCATCCGCCGTCGTCATACCAACACCGCGCCTGCGCGTCTCCAAAGACGCGTCTCCAAGGAGACAGCGCAGGCGCAGAGCCAGCGACCAGACGAAGGGAGACAGAGACGAGCACCCGGCATTCACGCTCCATGCGCAACCCCAGGGAAAGGGAATAGGGTAAGTGTTGCCGCCCGTGTCTATAGTCTTTACGTTAGCATCCTTTCCCTTGTACTGTATCTGAGACCATACAATGTACAGGACTGGATTGTAAAGGACTCAGCAAAAGTTGAAGAGCTCCTATATAGGTACTATATGTCCTACAAAGTGAGGAACAGGGAAATAAAGGCAAGGAGAGAATATAAATAACAAGAGAGACTAAAGCAATGAAAAAAGTAAATACAAATGAAGTACATGTGACTAAGACATATATACATTCAAACACAACACAGTGTATATCTGAAGGGATACAAACTAGCACATCCCTATGGAAGAATATGATATCAAATCAATCATATACAAGGTGAATACAAATTCATAATAAATGAGAAATAAAAAAAATTATATATAAAAAAATAGTGTATATATAAAAATGATGAATAATAGATAAATTACATAAGTGCATAGTAATAAATATTAATATTAATAATAATTCATAATGAAATACATAAATGGGTGAGTGCATAAAATGAAAAGTGTTGGAATACAAAATAGTGGAAAAACACATAAATAAGTGACTAGCAGTCATCTCTACAAATCAAACAGATTATTGGTAACAGAATATCAAAAGTCAATGATACGGTGATACATGGTAGAATGTACCATAGACCATCAATTACAAATAGTGAAAGAAACAAACACATATAGTGAACAAACCACTGTTCATTCACCGGCTAAGTACAACAAAATAAACTACATGGGAAGGTCTCCACGAAAAGACCTATACACAACACAGCGATGTTACAATGATGTTGATAGAATACAGTAGTCAGATGACTAGATACAGGATCTCCCTTCTCCGGTGTCTAACATGGATGATCAATTTAACATTCATCAGGATACTATTGTTCGCGTCTTCCCTGAACATCCATGAAGTCAGCGTGATACGAAGATAATTCAGCAACTAAACTCAAAAGCATAAAAAAAAACATAGTTAATATCAAATACAGGACAGAAAAAACACACATTTTTTTGGCCTCTATATAATAAAAAATTACTTAAAAACTTATGGTGGATAGATAGACTATTATAGGAAGGCGGAGAAACTCAACTGTTCATTTAATCCAAACGGAGTCAGGGTGCCTAGCGTGGTGATCCACCTACACTCTTTCTGTTCCAGGATCTTCTTTGCATTACCACCTCTGACACCACAATGCACCATATCTATCCCCCAGGCCATAAAGGTTTTGGGATCACAACCATGGTGTACTTTGAAGTGTTTAGGGATAGTTTTTAGTAGTGACAGATCGTCAATATCTTTTGCAGCCCTAATGTCTCTAACATGCTCCCTGATCCGAATTCTCAGTTGTCTTGAGGTTAGACCAACGTAAATCTTTGGGCATCCACATTTTGCATAGTATACCACATGGGTCGAACTACATGAGATATAGTGCAAGATTTTAAAGAGACGTCCATTGACGGAGTTAAAGGTTGTTGTCCGTGCTATATTGGCACATGCTACACAGTCCCCGCACGGGTAGCAACCCTGAATAGGGCCACGTTTTGTGAAGGGATTTGGTTGTACAGGTATATAGTGGCTTTTTACCAGAATGCCTTTGAGATTTTTGCTCCTCCTGGCCGTCATCTGTGGTTTAACGGGTAAAGCCGTCGCTAGAGCAGATTCTGTGTTTAGGATAGGCCAATGTTTTTCTAATATCGATCTCATGACTTGCCACTGGTTGTTATAGGTGGAGATAAATCGGATTTTATTATTATTTATTCCCGTCGAGTGTAGGAGTTGTTTTCGTTCTGTTTTTCTGGCCCTATTGTATCCCTGTTTAATACTTCTCTGACTGTAACCCCTATCAAGGAATCTATCTTTGAGGTCTCGGGACTGATGTTCAAATTTCTCATCAGATGAGCAGATCCGCTTCATCCTTAGGAACTGACCAACTGGGACAGCCTTTATCGTGGAGTATGGATGTGATGACGAGGCGTGTAGAAGGGAATTGCCAGACGTCTTTTTTCTAAAGACGTCCGTCTGTAAAGTTCCCTCCTCATCTGCCTCAATGGACACGTCTAAGAAATCAACCTTTCGTTTATCAAGGATGTATGTCAATTTTATGTTAAATGAATTCACATTTAACTCCTGCATAAACTCAGTCAGCTGTGTTTCTGTCCCTTGCCAAATCATAAGTATATCGTCTATGTATCGTAGCCAGCACAGCACATGGTCGGCGGCGCAGGCGCCGCCACCCTGCAGAACCTGCCGCTCCCAGAAGCCGAGGAACAGGTTAGCGTATGACGGCGCGCACGCCGCGCCCATGGCCGTGCCTTGCCTCTGTACATAGAACACATCCTTAAAAACGAAAAGGTTATGTGTAAGAATATATTCAAGAAGTTCAATTATCAAATCACACACCTGACTGTCCCAGTTGCTCATCCCCAAGAAAAAGCGGACCGCACAGATGCCATCATGATGCCGAATGCTCGTGTATAGCGACTCAACGTCAGCCGTCACAAGGAGCATATCAGGTTCAAGACAGATCCCATCTAGTCTAGTAAGTACGTCAGTAGTGTCTTTCACGTACGAAGGTAGACACTCAACCAGGGGTTTCAAATAAAAATCTATAAATTTACATATAGGGTCACATAACCCCCCTATCCCTTACACAATGGGTCGGCCCGGTGGTTCAACTACATTCTTATGAACTTTGGGAAGTAGGTAGAAAGTAGGGATTTTAGGGTACTGGACCACTAGTCCATCAAAGATTTTTTTCGGGATTATCCCTTTTTCCAAGGCCTGATTCAATAGTTTCCCTAGTTCTGAGGCGAAAGTGCCAATAGGGTTATATGTTAATCGTTGATAGGTCTGTTTCTCCCTCAGTTGGCGAAATGCCTCCTTTTCGTACAACTTAATTAGCCAGATCACAATGTTCCCCCCCTTGTCCGCAGCTTTATATACCACATCATCATATGTTTGTAGTTCTTTTAAGGCTAGTCTTTGGGCTGCCGTGAGATTATCACCTTGTTTGTTGATGGCGATTTGTTTGAAATCTTCCATCACTAATTTGGTGAAAATTTCTACTTGTGGACATAAGGACAAGGGGGGGAACCTTGTTGATCGTGGGACAATAGATGTTGGAAACCCACCTTGTTCAGGGGGGATCTGTTCCTGTAATAGTTCCTCCAGAGCTGACAAGGTTTATTTTTCCATAACGCTATTCAATCCCACATCTAATTCTCCCTTGCTGTGGAGTTTTCTCAGGACCAGTTTGCGTGAGAATAGCTGTAGGTCTTTTAATGCTGTAAAATAGTCAAATTGATTGTTAGGGGAGAACGTAAGTCCTTTACTCAGAACATGGGATTGTGTGTCAGAGAGGATGTACGCAGAAAGATTGATTACCTCCAAGAATTTAGATTTTTTCCCTCTCTGATATGGGGATGGGGTCTTTCGCTTTGATGCTTGTCTTTCATTATTCCTCCGTGGTAGAATTAGGTCCTGCCTGTTAAGGCTAGTTTCCCCATTCCATCTATTACCAGGCTGTTCATCAGAGGTCTGCGAAGATAGAGACCCTGATCTCGAGCGGGGCCCTGGTCGGGATTTTCCCTGTCGCCATCTATAGACTTTGCCATGTTGAAAGTCTTGTACATCTCTCTGAAATTTCTTAGTTTTAGTGGAACAGATCTCTTGTTCCCACTTGACAAATTCCTTCTCTAGATCCAAATTTAATTTCTCAAGTGCTTCACTTGAGAGGTCTTTTTTGAGGACCAATTGTATTTCCTCCACCTCCTTCTCAATAGATCCCAGGGAAGCCTGATTGGATTGGACCAATAGGTCCATATATCCTCGTGAGCATGTCTTAGAGAGTGTCTCCCATTTATCTTTGAAACTATCTTCTTCCGTGTGGAAAGAAGGGAACACTTGGATTCTGAGACCCCTCGGAACAAGGCCCTTACTCAGATATCTTTCGAGAAAGGCCTTGTTCCACCAGATCTTTGTTCTTTGTTTAAGCAAATCTTTGAATCTACCGATTAATGTTTGCATATCTTTCCCACCATTATCTAAAAGCACGTTAAAATCATCTTTAAAAACCTCGTTGAGTTGCGAGATCCAAGATTGGTCTCGCAAGCGAAAATCCATATTAGGCCTGGAGCCAGATGCTGTGAAAAACACAGAAAAATACACAATTAACAACCAAGAAAGGTCTCACAGGTATGGTAATTGGCTAGGTATCACCCACAAGGCGAAATGTTCTACCTCCAAAAATATCACTATAAGCTAGCGAAAACTCCACAATAACATAAGAAACCAAGAGAAAAAGGAGTCATAGACTATAGGTACACAAAAATTTTCGTGGAGACCTTCCCATGTAGTTTTATTTTGTTGTACTTAGCCGGTGAATGAACAGTGGTTTGTTCACTATATGTGTTTGTTTCTTTCACTATTTGTAATTGATGGTCTATGGTACATTCTACCATGTATCACCGTATCATTGACTTTTGATATTCTGTTACCAATAATCTGTTTGATTTGTAGAGATGACAGCTAGTCACTTATTTATGTGTTTTTTCACTATTTTGTATTCCAACACTTTTCATTTTATGCACTCACCCATTTATGTATTTCATTATGAATTATTATTAATATTAATATTTATTACTATGCACTTATGTAATTTATCTATTATTTATAATTTTTATATATACACTATTTTTTTATATATAATTTTTTTATTTCTCATTTATTATGAATGTGTATTCACCTTGTATATGATTGATTTGATATCATATTCTTCCATAGGGATGTGCTAGTTTGTATCCCTTCAGATATACACTGTGTTGTGTTTGAATGTATATATGTCTTAGTCACATGTACTTCATTTGTATTTACTTTTTTCATTGCTTTAGTCTCTCTTGTTATTTATATTCTCTCCTTGCCTTTATTTCCCTGTTCCTCACTTTGTAGGACATATAGTACCTATATAGGAGCTCTTCAACTTTTGCTGAGTCCTTTACAATCCAGTCCTGTACATTGTATGGTCTCAGATACAGTACAAGGGAAAGGATGCTAACGTAAAGACTATAGACACGGGCGGCAACACTTACCCTATTCCCTTTCCCTGGGGTTGCGCATGGAGCGTGAATGCCGGGTGCTCGTCTCTGTCTCCCTTCGTCTGGTCGCTGGCTCTGCGCCTGCGCTGTCTCCTTGGAGACGCGTCTTTGGAGACGCGCAGGCGCGGTGTTGGTATGACGACGGCGGATGGAGTTTGCGTGACCCCGAGCACTTCCGCACATGCGCCGTGGACCTAGGAAAGGGACACAGCTGATTACATTCATAGACAGATGCAGGGGCGATATATACGGACAGGACACACAGCAATCCACACCCCCTGAGGAAGCGATACTCGCGAAACGCGCGTCGGGGTGCCTCAACACTCGGTGGGTCACTTCACTTCTAAAAACACCTCCATGGGTAAGCCTTCATCTTTTTGTTTTGCCACATCAGTGGTTCTGTTTAATGTACGTTTGGTTCATCAGGCTCTAGCAGGCCGGCTCCTTTTCCCTTGATCTATTTCTGGGACCATGCAATTGAAGAGTTAGACGTAACTCTTGTGGTAATAGTTGGTAGTTGTTACTTTCATCTGCTGCTGTCTTGTATGCACTATCTGGTGGTGAGATTGCACTGTTCCCGTTGCAGTGAACCAGCAATGTCTGTATGTGATGGTGAGGTGCTTTCTCTCCCCCATATACTTATTTACTAACGGAACCTCTGACACTGTTATACTTATGGCATGCCCGTGTTGAGGGTTTTTTGACACCTGATCCACCTATCGACTTTCAGTTTTATACACCTCGTTGTGTACTTGTGTTTTTATATATTTTTGTATTTTTTGAGTGTTACAATAAAATCATATATTTTTGTGTACCTATAGTCTATGACTCCTTTTTCTCTTGGTTTCTTGTGTATTATGTGTGTTACATCTGGGCGTTTTTACTTCTTTTACTAGCTGGGCGTTCTGACGAGAAGTATCATCCACTTCTCTGCAGAACGCACAGCTTCTGGCAGTGCAGACACAGCGTGTTCTCGAGAAATCACGCTGTGACGTCACTCACTTCCTGCCCCAGGTCCTGCATCGTGTCGGACGAGCGAGGACACATCGGCACCAGAGGCTACAGTTGATTCTGCAGCAGCATCGCCGTTTGAAGGTAAGTCGATGTAGCTACTTACCTGCAAACGCTGATGCTGCTGCAGAATCAATTGTAGCCTCTGGTGCCGATGTGGCCGACACGATGCAGGACCTGGGGCAGGAAGTGAGTGACGTCACAGCGTGATCTCTCGAGAACACGCTGTGTCTGTGCACTGCCAGAAGCTGGGTGTTCTGAAGAGAAGTGGATGATACTTCTCGTCAGAACGCCCAGCTAGTAAAAGAAGTAAACACGCCCAGATGTAACACACATAATACACGCCCAGTTGTACATTTACTTTAAACACGCCCAGTTGGACTTTAGCAAGCTTCATTTGAATAAATACAAAAATGGTCATAACTTGGCCAAAAATGCTCGTTTTTTAAAAATAAATACTTAACTCTTATCTACATTGCAGCGCCGATCTGCTGCAATAGAAGATAGGGGTTGCAAAATCTGGTGACAGAGCCTCTTTAAACAGCTGGGGTCCGAATGTTTTCCGACCCCAGCTGTATTCAGCAGGCTCCTGCTTAGAGGATGAGCGCTCACAGGAGCGCTCATCAGCCTAATCTACAGCTACGCCAATTTAGGACCTGCACCGCCTGCCGTCAAAAGATGGTGGGCGATAGTTAAGAAGTTAATGCATTTCTACCACAGCAACTTTTCTGATTTTCATTTTAATTCTTCCTAACCACATTCCAAAAGCCATAACTATTTTCTTTTTTTGTCGATAAAGCTGTATGAGGTCTTGATTTTTGCGGGACGAGTTGTAGTTTTTCATGGCACAAAAATTCTCTGTGGGTTGGAATGAGAAAAAAAACTGTGATTCCTCCATTTTTTGGGGGTTTCTTTTTTACAGCGTTCACCGTGTAAGAAAAACGACATGTTAACTTTATTCTGTGGGTCGAAACGATTACTGCAATACCAGTATAGTTTTTTATGTTTTACTAATTCTACAAGCAAAAAAATTATTATTAAAAATTGAATTTGTTTTGTTTCGCCACTGAGAGCCATAACGTTTTGATTTTTCTGTTAATTCGTTTCTATTGGTACCATTTTGGGGTAAATTTGACTTTTTATTCCATTTTTTGTGGGATATGCGGTGACCAAAAAAACAGTGATTCTGGCGTTGAATTTTTTTTCCTACACCGTTCACCGTGCAGGTAAATAATGTTATGTTGTGATAGTTCTGACTTTTACGGATGCGGCAATACCAGCTATGTTCATTTTTTTATGTTTCATTTTTTCTTTTCTTTTTTACTTTTTTTTAACTTTTTTTTTAACTTTGCTCTTAGCGGGAAATGGGACTAGGTGGGGCTTTTGAACTATTAATATTTTAACTTTTTTTATATATGAAAAAACTTTACTTAACTGTTTTTACGTTTTCATTACTAGTGTCTCTAGGGCACTTGAACCATTGTTGCATCGCTTACACAATATACTGCAATGACGGGCTTAATAGTTGTGCAAAGAGGGAAGACCTTCATTAGGCCCCCAGGCTGCCATGATGACCAACAGCATCCTGCAATTGCACGGTGGCTCAGTGGTTAGCACTGTTGCCTTGCAGCGCTGGGGTCCTGTGTTCAAATCCAAGCAAGGACAACATCTGCATGGAATTTGTGTGTTCTCCCTGTGTTTGGGTGGGTTTCCTCCAGGTACTCTGGTTTCCTCCCACTACCACATACCAATAGGGAATTTAGATTGTGAGCCCCAATGGGGACAGTAAAAGAAGCCCTCTGTAAAGCGCTGCGTAATATGTTGGCTATATAAGTAACTATAATAAATTGCAGGGGAAGCCTCTCATGTTGTAGGTGCCTGGTAGTGGTAAGCACACACTGCAGGGGAAGCCTCTCATGTTGTAGGTGCCTGGTAGAGGTGAGCACACACTGCAGGGGAAGCCTCTCATGTTGTAGGCGCCTGGTAGAGGTGAGCACACACTGAAGGGAAGCCTCTCATGTTGTAGGTGCCTGGTAGAGGTGAGCACACACTGCAGGGGAAGCCTCTCATGTTGTAGGTGCCTGGTAGAGGTGAGCAAACACTGCAGGGGAAGCCTCTCATGTTGTAGGCGCCTGGTAGTGGTGAGTACACACTGCAGGAGAAGCCTCTCATGTTGTAGGCGCCTGGTAGAGGTGAGCACACACTGCAAGGGAAGCCTCTCATGTTGTCGGTGCCTGGTAGAGGTGAGCACACACTGCAGGGGAAGCCTCTCATGTTGTAGGCGCCTGGTAGAGGTGAGCACACACTACAGGGGAAGCCTCTCATGTTGTAGGTGCCTGGTAGAGGTGAGCACACACTGCAGGGCAAGTCTCTCATGTTGTAGGTGCCTGGTAGAGGTGAGCACACACTGCAGGGGAAGCCTCTCATGTTGTAGGCGCCTGGTAGAGGTGAGCACACACTGCAGGGGAAGCCTCTCATGTTCCAGGTGCCTGGTAGAGGTGAGCACACACTGCAGGGGAAGCCTCTTATTTTGTAGGTGCCTGGTAGAGGTGAGCACACACTGCAGGGGAAGCCTCTCATGTTGTAGGTGCCTGGTAGAGGTAAGCACACACTGCAGGGGAAGCCTCTCATGTTGTAGGTGCCTGGTAGAGGTGAGCACACACTGCAGGGGAAGCCTCTCATGTTGTAGGCCCCTGGTAGAGGTGAGCACACACTGCAGGGGAAGCCTCTCATGTTGTAGGCGCCTGGTAGAGGTGAGCACACACTGCAGGGGAAGCCTCTTATGTTGTAGGAGCCTGGTAGAGGTGAGCACACACTGCAGGGGAAGCCTCTCACGTTGTAGGCGCCTGGTAGAGGTGAGCACACACTGCAGGGGAAGCCTCTCACGTTGTAGGCGCCTGGTAGAGGTGAGCAAACACTGCAGGGGAAGCCTCTCATGTTGTGGGTCCCTGGTAGAGGTGAGCACACACTGCAGGGGAAGCCTCTCATGTTGTAGGTGCCTGGTAGTGGTGAGTACACACTGCAGGGGAAGCCTCTCATGTTGTAGGTGCCTGGTAGAGGTGAGCACACACTGCAGGTGAAACCTCTCATGTTGTAGGCGCCTGGTAGAGGTGAGCACACACTGCAGGGAAAGCCTCTCATGTTCTAGATGCCTGGTAGAGGTGAGTACACACTGCAGGGGAAGCCTTTCATGTTGTAGGTGCCTGGTAGAGGTGAGCACACACTGCAGGGGAAGCCTCTCACGTTGTAGGTGCCTGGTAGAGGTGAGCACACACTGCAGGGGAAGCCTCTCACGTTGTAGGAGCCTGGTAGAGGTGAGCACACACTCCAGGGGAAGCCTCTCATGTTCTAGGCGCCTGGTAGAGGTGAGCACACACTGAAAAAAAAGCCTCTCACGTTGTAGGTGCCTGGTAGAGGTGAGCACACACTACAGGGGAAGCCTCTCATGTTGTTGGCGCCTGGTAGTGGTGAGAACACACTGCAGGGGAAGCCTCTCATGTTGTAGGTGCCTGGTAGAGGTGAGCAGGCACTTCAGGGGAAGCCTCTCATGTTGTAGGTGCCTGGTAGAGGTGAGCACACACTGCAGGGGAAGCCTCTCATGTTGTAGGTGCCTGGTAGAGGTGAGCACACACTGCAGGGGAAGCCTCTCATGTTGTAGGTGCCTGGTAGAGGTGAGCACACACTGTAGGGGAAGCCTCTCATGTTGTAGGTGCCTGGTAGAGATGAGCACACACTGCAAGGGAAGCCTCTCATGTTGTAGGCACCTGGTAGAGGTGAGCACACACTGCAGGGGAAGCCTCTCATGTTGTAGGAGCCTGGTAGAGGTGAGCACACACTGCAGGGGAAGCCTCTCATGTTGTAGGCGCCTGGTAGAGGTGAGCACACACTGCAGGGAAAGCCTCTCATGTTGTAGGCGCCTGCTAGAGGTGAGCACACACTGCAGGGGAAGCCTCTCACGTTGTAGGTGCCTGGTAGAGGTGAGCACACTGTAGGGAAAACCTCTCATGTTGTAGGCGCCTGCTAGAGGTGAGCACACACTGCAGGGGAAGCCTCTCATGTTGTAGGCACCTGGTAGAGGTGAGCACACACTGCAGGGGAAGCCTCTCATGTTGTAGGCGCCTGCTAGAGGTGAGAACACACTGCAGGTGAAGCCTCGCATGTTGTAGGCGCCTGCTAGAGGTGAGCACACACTGCAGGGGAAGCCTCTCATGTTGTAGGTGCCTGGTAGAGGTGAGCACAAACTGCAGGGGAAGCCTCTCATGTTGTAGGCGCCTGGTAGAGGTGAGCACACACTGCAGGGGAAGCCTCTCATGTTGTAGGCGCCTGGTAGAGGTGAGCACACGCTGCAGGGGAAGCCTCTCATGTTGTAGTTGCCTGGTAGAGGTGAGCACACACTGCAGGGGAAGCCTCTCATGTTGTAGGAGCCTGGTAGAGGTGAGCACACACTTCAGGGGAAGCCTCTCATGTTGTAGGTGCCTGGTAGAGGTGAGCACCCACTGCAGGGGAAGCCTCTCATGTTGTAATTGCCTGCTAGAGGTGAGCATACACTGCAGGGGAAGCCTCTCATTTTGTAGGTGCCTAGTAGAGGTGAACACACACTGCAGGGGAAGCCTCTCACGTTGTAGGTGCCTGGTAGAGGTGAGTACACACTGCAGGGAAGCCTGTCATGTTGTAGGTGCCTGGTAGAGGTGAGCACACACTGCAGGGGAAGCCTCTCATGTTGTAGGAGCCTGGTAGAGGTGAGCACACACTGCAGGGGAAGCCTCCCATGTTGTAGGTACCTGGTAGAAGTGAGCACACACTGCAGGGGAAGCCTCCCATGTTGTAGGCGTCTGGTAGAGGTGAGCACCCACTGCAGGTGAAGCCTGTCATGTTGTAGGCGCCTGGTAGAGGTGAGCACACACTGCAGGGGAAGCCTCTCACGTTGTAGGCGCCTGGTAGAGGTGAGCACACACTGCAGGGGAAGCCTCTCATGTTGTAGGTGCCTGGTAGAGGTCAGTACACTGTAGGGGAAGCCTCTTATGTAGTAGGCGCCGGGTAGAGGTGAGCACACACTGCAGGGGAAGCCTCTCATGTTGTAGGAGCCTGGTAGAGGTGAGCACACACTGCAGGGGAAGCCTCTCATGTTGTAGGTGCCTGGTAGATGTGAGCAAAGACTGCAGGGGAAGCCTCTCATGTTGTAGGTGCCTGGTAGAGGTGAGCACACACTGCAGGGGAAGCCTCTCATGTTGTGGGTGCCTGGTAGAGAAGAGCACACACTTAAGGGGAAGCCTCTCATGTTGTAGGTGCCTGGTAGAGGTGAGCACACACTGCAGGGGAAGCCTCTCATGTTGTAGGTGCCTGGTAGAGATGAGCACACACTGCAGGGGAAGCCTCTCATGTTGTAGGCGCCTGGTAGAGGTGAGCACACACTGCAGGGGAAGCCTCTCACGTTGTAGGCGCCGGGTAGAGGTGAGCACACACTGCAGGGGAAGCCTCTCATGTTGTAGGAGCCTGGTAGAGGTGAGCACACACTGCAGGGGAAGCCTCTCATGTTGTAGGTGCCTGGTAGAGGTGAGCACACACTGCAGGGGAAGCCTCTCACGTTGTAGGCGCCTGGTAGAGGTGAGCACACACTGCAGGGGAAGCCTCTCATGTTGTAGGTGCCTGGTAGAGGTCAGTACACTGTAGGGGAAGCCTCTTATGTAGTAGGCGCCGGGTAGAGGTGAGCACACACTGCAGGGGAAGCCTCTCATGTTGTAGGTGCCTGGTAGATGTGAGCAAAGACTGCAGGGGAAGCCTCTCATGTTGTAGGTGCCTGGTAGAGGTGAGCACACACTGCAGGGGAAGCCTCTCATGTTGTGGGTGCCTGGTAGAGAAGAGCACACACTGCAGGGGAAGCCTCTCATGTTGTAGGTGCCTAGTATAGGTGAGCACACACTGCAGGGGAAGCCTCTCATGTTGTAGGTGCCTGGTAGAGGTGAGCACACACTGCAGGGGAAGCCTCTCACGTTGTAGGCGCCTGGTAGAGGTGAGCACACACTGCAGGGGAAGCCTCTCGTGTTGTAGGTGCCTGGTAGAGGTCAGTACACTGTAGGGGAAGCCTCTTATGTAGTAGGCGCCGGGTAGAGGTGAGCACACACTGCAGGGGAAGCCTCTCATGTTGTAGGTGCCTGGTAGATGTGAGCAAAGACTGCAGGGGAAGCCTCTCATGTTGTAGGTGCCTGGTAGAGGTGAGCACACACTGCAGGGGAAGCCTCTCATGTTGTGGGTGCCTGGTAGAGAAGAGCACACACTGCAGGGGAAGCCTCTCATGTTGTAGGTGCCTAGTATAGGTGAGCACACACTGCAGGGGAAGCCTCTCATGTTGTAGGTGCCTGGTAGAGGTGAGCACACACTGCAGGGGAAGCCTCTCATGTTGTAGGTGCCTGGTAGAGGTGAGCACACACTGCAGGGGAAGCCTCTCATGTTGTAGGTGCCTGGTAGAGGTGAGCACACACTGTAGGGGAAGCCTCTCATGTTGTAGGTGCCTGGTAGAGATGAGCACACACTGCAAGGGAAGCCTCTCATGTTGTAGGCACCTGGTAGAGGTGAGCACACACTGCAGGGGAAGCCTCTCATGTTGTAGGCGCCTGGTAGAGGTGAGCACACACTGCAGGGGAAGCCTCTCATGTTGTAGGCGCCTGGTAGAGGTGAGCACAGACTGCAGGGAAAGCCTCTCATGTTGTAGGCGCCTGCTAGAGGTGAGCACACACTGCAGGGGAAGCCTCTCACGTTGTAGGTGCCTGGTAGAGGTGAGCACACTGTAGGGAAAACCTCTCATGTTGTAGGCGCCTGCTAGAGGTGAGCACACACTGCAGGGGAAGCCTCTCATGTTGTAGGCACCTGGTAGAGGTGAGCACACACTGCAGGGGAAGCCTCTCATGTTGTAGGCGCCTGCTAGAGGTGAGTACACACTGCAGGTGAAGCCTCGCATGTTGTAGGCGCCTGCTAGAGGTGAGCACACACTGCAGGGGAAGCCTCTCATGTTGTAGGTGCCTGGTAGAGGTGAGCACAAACTGCAGGGGAAGCCTCTCATGTTGTAGGCGCCTGGTAGAGGTGAGCACACACTGCAGGGGAAGCCTCTCATGTTGTAGGCGCCTGGTAGAGGTGAGCACACGCTGCAGAGGAAGCCTCTCATGTTGTAGTTGCCTGGTAGAGGTGAGCACACACTGCAGGGGAAGCCTCTCATGTTGTAGGAGCCTGGTAGAGGTGAGCACACACTTCAGGGGAAGCCTCTCATGTTGTAGGTGCCTTGTAGAGGTGAGCACCCACTGCAGGGGAAGCCTCTCATGTTGTAATTGCCTGCTAGAGGTGAGCATACACTGCAGGGGAAGCCTCTCATTTTGTAGGTGCCTAGTAGAGGTGAACACACACTGCAGGGGAAGCCTCTCACGTTGTAGGTGCCTGGTAGAGGTGAGTACACACTGCAGGGAAGCCTGTCATGTTGTAGGTGCCTGGTAGAGGTGAGCACACACTGCAGGGGAAGCCTCTCATGTTGTAGGAGCCTGGTAGAGGTGAGCACACACTGCAGGGGAAGCCTCCCATGTTGTAGGTACCTGGTAGAAGTGAGCACACACTGCAGGGGAAGCCTCCCATGTTGTAGGCGTCTGGTAGAGGTGAGCACCCACTGCAGGTGAAGCCTGTCATGTTGTAGGCGCCTGGTAGAGGTGAGCACACACTGCAGGGGAAGCCTCTCACGTTGTAGGCGCCTGGTAGAGGTGAGCACACACTGCAGGGGAAGCCTCTCATGTTGTAGGTGCCTGGTAGAGGTCAGTACACTGTAGGGGAAGCCTCTTATGTAGTAGGCGCCGGGTAGAGGTGAGCACACACTGCAGGGGAAGCCTCTCATGTTGTAGGAGCCTGGTAGAGGTGAGCACACACTGCAGGGGAAGCCTCTCATGTTGTAGGTGCCAGGTAGATGTGAGCAAAGACTGCAGGGGAAGCCTCTCATGTTGTAGGTGCCTGGTAGAGGTGAGCACACACTGCAGGGGAAGCCTCTCATGTTGTGGGTGCCTGGTAGAGAAGAGCACACACTTAAGGGGAAGCCTCTCATGTTGTAGGTGCCTGGTAGAGGTGAGCACACACTGCAGGGGAAGCCTCTCATGTTGTAGGTGCCTGGTAGAGATGAGCACACACTGCAGGGGAAGCCTCTCATGTTGTAGGCGCCTGGTAGAGGTGAGCACACACTGCAGGGGAAGCCTCTCACGTTGTAGGCGCCGGGTAGAGGTGAGCACACACTGCAGGGGAAGCCTCTCATGTTGTAGGAGCCTGGTAGAGGTGAGCACACACTGCAGGGGAAGCCTCTCATGTTGTAGGTGCCTGGTAGATGTGAGCAAAGACTGCAGGGGAAGCCTCTCATGTTGTAGGTGCCTGGTAGAGGTGAGCACACACTGCAGGGGAAGCCTCTCATGTTGTGGGTGCCTGGTAGAGAAGAGCACACACTGCAGGGGAAGCCTCTCATGTTGTAGGTGCCTAGTATAGGTGAGCACACACTGCAGGGGAAGCTTCTCATGTTGTAGGTGCCTGGTAGAGGTGAGCACACACTGCAGGGGAAGCCTCTCACGTTGTAGGCGCCTGGTAGAGGTGAGCACACACTGCAGGGGAAGCCTCTCATGTTGTAGGTGCCTGGTAGAGGTCAGTACACTGTAGGGGAAGCCTCTTATGTAGTAGGCGCCGGGTAGAGGTGAGCACACACTGCAGGGGAAGCCTCTCATGTTGTAGGTGCCTGGTAGATGTGAGCAAAGACTGCAGGGGAAGCCTCTCATGTTGTAGGTGCCTGGTAGAGGTGAGCACACACTGCAGGGGAAGCCTCTCATGTTGTGGGTGCCTGGTAGAGAAGAGCACACACTGCAGGGGAAGCCTCTCATGTTGTAGGTGCCTAGTATAGGTGAGCACACACTGCAGGGGAAGCCTCTCATGTTGTAGGTGCCTGGTAGAGGTGAGCACACACTGCAGGGGAAGCCTCTCACGTTGTAGGCGCCTGGTAGAGGTGAGCACACACTGCAGGGGTAGCCTCTCGTGTTGTAGGTGCCTGGTAGAGGTCAGTACACTGTAGGGGAAGCCTCTTATGTAGTAGGCGCCGGGTAGAGGTGAGCACACACTGCAGGGGAAGCCTCTCATGTTGTAGGTGCCTGGTAGATGTGAGCAAAGACTGCAGGGGAAGCCTCTCATGTTGTAGGTGCCTGGTAGAGGTGAGCACACACTGCAGGGGAAGCCTCTCATGTTGTGGGTGCCTGGTAGAGAAGAGCACACACTGCAGGGGAAGCCTCTCATGTTGTAGGTGCCTAGTATAGGTGAGCACACACTGCAGGGGAAGCCTCTCATGTTGTAGGTGCCTGGTAGAGGTGAGCACACACTGCAGGGGAAGCCTCTCATGTTGTAGGCGCCTGGTAGAGGTGAGCACACACTGCAGGGGAAGCCTCTCATGTTGTAGGTGCCTGGTAGAGGTCAGTACACTGTAGGGGAAGCCTCTTATGTAGTAGGCGCCGGGTAGAGGTGAGCACACACTGCAGGGGAAGCCTCTCATGTTGTAGGTGCCTGGTATAGGTGAGCACACACTGCAGTGAAAGCCTCTCACGTTGTAGGCGCCTGGTAGAGGTGAGCACACACTGCAGGGGAAGCCTCTCATGTTGTAGGTGCCTGGTAGAGGTCAGTACACTGTAGGGGAAGCCTCTTATGTTGTAGGAGCCTGGTAGAGGTGAGCACACACTGCAGGGGAAGCCTCTCATGTTGTAGGTGCCTGGTAGATGTGAGCAAAGACTGCAGGGGAAGCCTCTCATGTTGTAGGTGCCTGGTAGAGGTGAGCACACACTGCAGGGGAAGCCTCTCATGTTGTGGGTGCCTGGTAGAGAAGAGCACACACTGCAGGGGAAGCCTCTCATGTTGTAGGTGCCTAGTATAGGTGAGCACACACTGCAGGGGAAGCCTCTCATGTTGTAGGTGCCTGGTAGAGGTGAGCACACACTGCAGGGGAAGCCTCTCATGTTGTAGGCGCCTGGTAGAGGTGAGCACACACTGCAGGGGAAGCCTCTCATGTTGTAGGTGCCTGGTAGAGGTCAGTACACTGTAGGGGAAGCCTCTTATGTAGTAGGCGCCGGGTAGAGGTGAGCACACACTGCAGGGGAAGCCTCTCATGTTGTAGGTGCCTGGTATAGGTGAGCACACACTGCAGTGAAAGCCTCTCACGTTGTAGGCGCCTGGTAGAGGTGAGCACACACTGCAGGGGAAGCCTCTCATGTTGTAGGTGCCTGGTAGAGGTCAGTACACTGTAGGGGAAGCCTCTTATGTTGTAGGAGCCTGGTAGAGGTGAGCACACACTGCAGGGGAAGCCTCTCATGTTGTAGGTGCCTGGTAGATGTGAGCAAAGACTGCAGGGGAAGCCTCTCATGTTGTAGGTGCCTGGTAGAGGTGAGCACACACTGCAGGGGAAGCCTCTCATGTTGTGGTTGCCTGGTAGAGGTGAGCACACACTGCAGGGGAAGCCTCTCATGTTGTAGGTGCCTGGTAGTGGTGAGTACACACTGCAGGGGAAGCCTCTCATGTTGTAGGTGCCTGGTATAGGTGAGCACACACTGCAGTGAAAGCCTCTCATGTTGTAGGTGCCTGGTAGAGGTGAGCACACACTGCAGTGGAAGCCTCTCATGTTGTAGGCGCCTGGTAGAAGTGAGCACACACGGCAGGGGAAGCCTCTCATGTTGTAGGTGCCTGGTAGAGGTGAGCACACACTGTAGGGGAAGCCTCTCATGTTGTAGGTGCCTGGTAGAGGTAAGCACACTGTAGGGAAAGCCTCTCATGTTGTAGGCGCCTGCTAGAGGTGAGCACACACTGCAGGGGAAGCCTTTCATGTTGTAGGTGCCTGGTAGAGGTGAGCACACACGGCAGGGGAAGCCTCTCATGTTGTAGGTGCCTGGTAGAGGTGAGCACACACTGCAGGGGAAGCCTCTCATGTTGTAGGTGCCTGGTAGAGGAGAGCACACACTGTAGGGGAAGCCTCTCATGTTGTAGGTGCCTGGTAGAGGTGAGCACACACTGCAAGGGAAGCCTCTCATGTTGTAGGCACCTGGTAGAGGTGAGCACACACTGCAGGGGAAGCCTCTCATGTTGTAGGCGCCTGGTAGAGGTGAGCACACACTGCAGGGGAAGCCTCTCATGTTGTAGGCGCCTGGTAGAGGTGAGCACATACTGCAGGGAAAGCCTCTCATGTTTTAGGCGCCTGCTAGAGGTGAGCACACACTGCAGGGGAAGCCTCTCATGTTGTAGGCACCTGGTAGAGGTGAGCACACACTGCAGGGGAAGCCTCTCATGTTGTAGGCGCCTGCTAGAGGTGAGTACACACTGCAGGTGAAGCCTCGCATGTTGTAGGCGCCTGCTAGAGGTGAGCACACACTGCAGGGGAAGCCTCTCATGTTGTAGGCGCCTGGTACAGGTGAGCACACACTGCAGGGGAAGCCTCTCATGTTGTAGGCGCCTGGTAGAGGTGAGCACACGCTGCAGGGGAAGCCTCTCATGTTGTAGGTGCCTGGTAGAGGTGAGCACACACTGCAGGGGAAGCCTCTCATGTTGTAGGAGCCTGGTAGAGGTGAGCACACACTGCAGGGGAAGCCTCTCATGTTGTAGGTGCCTGGTAGAGTTGAGCACCCACTGCAGGGGAAGCCTCTCATGTTGTAATTGCCTGCTAGAGGTGAGTACACACTGCAGGGGAAGCCTCTCATGTTGTAGGTGCCTAGTAGAGGTGAGTACACACTGCAGGGAAGCCTCTCATGTTGTAGGTGCCTGGTAGAGGTGAGCACACACTGCAGGGGAAGCCTTTCATGTTGTAGGAGCCTGGTAGAGGTGAGCACACACTGCAGGGGAAGCCTCTCATGTTGTAGGTGCCTGGTAGAGGTGATCACCCACTGCAGGGGAAGCCTTTCATGTTGTAATTGCCTGCTAGAGGTGAGCATACACTGCAGGGGAAGCCTCTCATGTTGTAGGTGCCTAGTAGAGGTGAACACACACTGCAGGGGATGCCTCTCACGTTGTAGGTGCCTGGTAGAGGTGAGTACACACTGCAGGGAAGCCTGTCATGTTGTAGGTGCCTGGTAGAGGTGAGCACACACTGCAGGGGAAGCCTCTCATGTTGTAGGTGCCTGGTAGAGGTGAGCATACACTGCAGGGGAAGTCTCTCACGTTGTAGGTGCCTGGTAGAGGTGAGTACACATTGCAGGGGAAGCTCTCGTGTTGTAGGTGCCTGGTAGAGGTGAGCACACACTGCAGGGGAAGCCTCTCATGTTGTAGGAGCCTGGTAGAGGTGAGCACACACTGCAGGGGAAGCCTCCCATGTTGTAGGTACCTGGTAGAGGTGAGCACACACTGCAGGGGAAGCCTCCCATGTTGTAGGCGTCTGGTAGAGGTGAGCACCCACTGCAGGTGAAGCCTGTCATGTTGTAGGCGCCTGGTAGAGGTGAGCACACACTGCAGGGGAAGCCTCTCACGTTGTAGGCGCCTGGTAGAGGTGAGCACACACTGCAGGGGAAGCCTCTCATGTTGTAGGTGCCTGGTAGAGGTCAGTACACTGTAGGGGAAGCCTCTTATGTAGTAGGCGCCGGGTAGAGGTGACCACACACTGCAGGGGAAGCCTCTCATGTTGTAGGAGCCTGGTAGAGGTGAGCACACACTGCAGGGGAAGCCTCTCATGTTGTAGGTGCCTGGTAGATGTGAGCAAAGACTGCAGGGGAAGCCTCTCATGTTGTAGGTGCCTGGTAGAGGTGAGCACACACTGCAGGGGAAGCCTCTCATGTTGTGGGTGCCTGGTAGAGAAGAGCACACACTGCAGGGGAAGCCTCTCATGTTGTGGGTGCCTGGTAGAGAAGAGCACACACTGCAGGGGAAGCCTCTAATGTTGTAGGTGCCTGGTAGAGGTGAGCACACACTGCAGGGGAAGCCTCTCATGTTGTAGGTGCCTGGTAGAGGTGAGCACACACTGCAGGGGAAGCCTCTCATGTTGTAGGCGCCTGGTAGAGGTGATCACACACTGCAGGGGAAGCCTCTCACGTTGTAGTCGCCGGGTAGAGGTGAGCACACACTGCAGGGGAAGCCTCTCATGTTGTACGAGCCTGGTAGAGGTGAGCACACACTGCAGGGGAAGCCTCTCATGCTGTAGGTGCCTGGTAGATGTGAGCAAAGACAGAAGGGGAAGCCTCTCATGTTGTAGGTGCCTGGTATTGGTGAGCACACACTGCAGGGGAAGCCTCTCATGTTGTGGGTGCCTGGTAGAGAAGAGCACACACTGCAGGGGAAGCCTCTCATGTTGTAGGTGCCTAGTAGAGGTGAGCACACACTGCAGGGGAAGCCTCTCATGTTGTAGGTGCCTGGTAGAGGTGAGCACACACTGCAGGGGAAGCCTCTCATGTTGTAGGCGCCTGGTAGAGGTGAGCACACACTGCAGGGGAAGCCTCTCACGTTGTAGGCGCCTGGTAGAGGTGAGCACACACTGCAGGGGAAGCCTCTCATGTTGTAGGTGCCTGGTAGAGGTCAGTACACTGTAGGGGAAGCCTCTTATGTAGTAGGCGCCGGGTAGAGGTGAGCACACACTGCAGGGGAAGCCTCTCATGTTGTAGGTGCCTGGTAGATGTGAGCAAAGACTGCAGGGGAAGCTCTCATGTTGTAGGTGCCTGGTAGAGGTGAGCACACACTGCAGGGGAAGCCTCTCATGTTGTAGGAGCCTGGTAGAGGTGAGCATACACTGCAGGGGAAGCCTCCCATGTTGTAGGTACCTGGTAGAGGTGAGCACACACTGCAGGGGAAGCCTCCCATGTTGTTGGCGTCTGGTAGAGGTGAGAACCCACTGCAGGTGAAGCCTGTCATGTTTTAGGCGCCTGGTAGAGGTGAGCACACACTGCAGGGGAAGCCTCTCACGTTGTAAGCGCCTGGTAGAGGTGAGCACACACTGCAGGGGAAGCCTCTCATGTTGTAGGTGCCTGGTAGAGGTCAGTACACTGTAGGGGAAGCCTCTTATGTAGTAGGCGCCGGGTAGAGGTGAGCACACACTGCAGGGGAAGCCTCTCATGTTGTAGGTGCCTGGTAGATGTGAGCAAAGACTGCAGGGGAAGCCTCTCATGTTGTAGGTGCCTGGTAGAGGTGAGCACACACTGCAGGGGAAGCCTCTCATGTTGTGGGTGCCTGGTAGAGAAGAGCACACACTGCAGGGGAAGCCTCTCATGTTGTAGGTGCCAGGTAGGGGTGAGCACACACTGCAGGGGAAGCCTCTCATGTTGTAGGTGCCTGGTAGAGGTGAGCACACACTGCAGGGGAAGCCTCTCATGTTGTAGGCGCCTGGTAGAGGTGAGCACTCACTGCAGGGGAAGCCTCTCACGTTGTAGGCGCCGGGTAGAGGTGAGCACACACTGCAGGGGAAGCCTCTCATGTTGTAGGAGCCTGGTAAAGGTGAGCACACACTGCAGGGGAAGCCTCTCATGTTGTAGGTGCCTGGTAGATGTGAGCAAAGACTGCAGGGGAAGCCTCTCATGTTGTAGGTGCCTGGTAGAGGTGAGCACACACTGCAGGGGAAGCCTCTCATGTTGTGGGTGCCTGGTAGAGAAGAGCACACACTGCAGGGGAAGCCTCTCATGTTGTAGGTGCCTGGTAGAAGTGAGCACACACTGCAGGGGAAGCCTCTCATGTTGTAGGTGCCTGGTAGAGGTGAGCACACACTGCAGGGGAACCCTCTCATGTTGTAGGCGCCTGGTAGAGGTGAGCACACACTGCAGGGAAAGCCTCTCACGTTGTAGATGCCTGGTAGAGGTGAGCACACACTGCAGGGGAAGCCTCTCATGTTGTAGGTGCCTGGAAGAGGTCAGTACACTGTAGGGGAATCCTCTTATGTAGTAGGCGCCGGGTAGAGGTGAGCACACACTGCAGGGGAAGCCTCTCATGTTGTAGGTGCCTGGTAGATGTGAGCAAAGACTGCAGGGGAAGCCTCTCATGTTGTAGGTGCCTGGTAGAGGTGAGCACACACTGCAGGGGAAGCCTCTCATGTAGTGGGTGCCTGGTAGAGGTGAGCACACACTGCAGGGGAAGCCTCTCATGTTGTGGGTGCCAGGTAGAGGTGAGCACACACTGCAGGGGAAGCCTCTCATGTTGTAGGTGCCTGGTAGTGGTGAGTACACACTGCAGGGGAAGCCTCTCATGTTGTAGGTTCCTGGTATAGGTGAGCACACACTGCAGTAAAAGCCTCTCACGTTGTAGGCGCCTGGTAGAGGTGAGCACACACTGCAGGGGAAGCCTCTCATGCTGTAGGTGCCTGGTAGAGGTCAGTACACTGTAGGGGAAGCCTCTTATGTTGTAGGAGCCTGGTAGAGGTGAGCACACACTGCAGGGGAAGCCTCTCATGTTGTAGGTGCCTGGAAGATCTGAGCAAAGACTGCAGGGGAAGCCTCTCATGTTGTAGGTGCCTGGTAGAGGTGAGCACACACTGCAGGGGAAGCCACTCATGTTGTGGGTGCCTGGTAGAGGTGAGCACACACTGCAGGGGAAGCCTTTCATGTTGTGGGTGCCTGGTAGAGGTGAGCACACACTGCAGGGGAAGCCTCTCATGTTGTAGGTGCCTGGTAGTGGTGAGTACACACTGCAGGGGAAGCCTCTCATGTTGTAGGTGTCTGGTATAGGTGAGCACACACTGCAGTGAAAGCCTCTCATGTTGTAGGTGCCTGGTAGAGGTGAGCACACACTGCAGGGGAAGCCTCTCATGTTGTAGGTGCCGGGTAGAGGTGAGCACACACTGCAGGGGAAGCCTCTCATGTTGTAGGTGCCTGGTAGAGGTGAGCACACACTGCAGGGGAAGCCTCTCGTGTTGTAGGTGCCTGGTAGAGGTGAGCATACACTGCAGGGGAAGTCTCTCATGTTGTGGGTGCCTGGTAGAGGTGAGCACACACTGCAGGGGAAGCCTCTCATGTTGTGGGTGCCTGGTAGAGGTGAGCACACATTGCAGGGGAAGCCTCTCATGTTGTAGGTGCCTGGTAGTGGTGAGTACACACTGCAGGGGAAGCCTCTCATGTTGTAGGTGCCTGGTAGAGGTGAGCACACTGTAGGGAAAACCTCTCATGTTGTAGGCGCCTGCTAGAGGTGAGCACACACTGCAGGGGAAGCCTCTCACGTTGTAGGTGCCTGGTAGAGGTGAGCACACTGTAGGGAAAACCTCTCATGTTGTAGGCGCCTGCTAGAGGTGAGCACACACTGCAGGGGAAGCCTCTCATGTTGTAGGCGCCTGGTAGAGGTGAGCACACACGGCAGGGGAAGCCTCTCATGTTGTAGGTGCCTGGTAGAGGTGAGCACACACTGCAGGGGAAGCCTCTCATGTTGTAGGTGCCTGCAAGAGGTGAGCACACACTGCAGGTGAAGCCTCGCATGTTGTAGGCACCTGCTAGAGGTGAGCACACACTGCAGGGGAAGCCTCTCATGTTGTAGGCGCCTGGTAGAGGTGAGCACACACTGCAGGGGAAGCCTCTCATGTTGTAGGCGCCTGGTAGAGGTGAGCACACACTGCAGGGGAAGCCTCTCATGTTGTAGGTGCCTGGTAGAGGTGAGCACACACGGCAGGGGAAGCCTCTCACGTTGTAGGCGCCTGGTAGAGGTGAGCACACACTGCAGGGGAAGCCTCTCACATTGTAGGCGCCTGGTAGAGGTGAGCACACACTGCAGGTAAAGCCTCTCATGTTGTAGGCGCCTGCTAGAGGTGAGCACACACTGCAGGTGAAGCCTCTCATATTGTAGGCGCCTGCTAGAGGTGAGCACACACTGCAGGGGAAGCCTCTCATGTTGTAGGCGCCTGGTAGAGGTGAGCACACACTGCAGGGGAAGCCCCTCATGTTGTAGGCGCCTTGTATAGGTGAGCACACACTGCAGGGAAATCCTCTCATGTTGTAGGCGCCTGAAGAGGTGAGCACACACTGCAGGTGAAGCCTCTCATGTTGTAGGCGCCTGCTAGAGGTGAGCACACACTGCAGGGGAAGCCTCTCATGTTGTAGGCGCCTGGTAGAGGTGAGCACACACTGCAGGGGAAGCCCCTCATGTTGTAGGCGCCTGGTATAGGTGAGCACACACTGCAGGGAAAGCCTCTCATGTTGTAGGAGCCTGGTAGAGGTGAGCACACACGGCAGGGGAAGCCTCTCATGTTGTAGGCACCTGGTAGAGGTGAGCACACACTGCAGGGGAAGCCTCTCATGTTGTAGGCGCCTGCTAGAGGTGAGTACACACTGCAGGTGAAGCCTCGCATGTTGTAGGCGCCTGCTAGAGGTGAGCACACACTGCAGGGGTAGCCTCTCATGTTGTAGGCGCCTGGTAGAGGTGAGCACACACTGCAGGGGAAGCCTCTCATGTTGTAGGCGCCTGGTAGAGGTGAGCACACACTGCAGGGGAAGCCTCTCATGTTGTAGGCGCCTGGTAGAGGTGAGCACACACTGCAGGGGAAGCCTCTCATGTTGTAGGTGCCTGGTAGAGGTGAGCACACACGGCAGGGGAAGCCTCTCACGTTGTAGGCGCCTGGTAGAGGTGAGCACACACTGCAGGGGAAGCCTCTCACATTGTAGGCGCCTGGTAGAGGTGAGCACACACTGCAGGTGAAGCCTCTCATGTTGTAGGCGCCTGCTAGAGGTGAGCACACACTGCAGGGGAAGCCTCTCATGTTGTAGGTGCCTGGTAGAGGTGAGCACACACTGCAGGGGAAGCCCCTTATGTTGTAGGCGCCTGGTATAGGTGAGCACACACTGCAGGGAAAGCCTCTCATGTTGTAGGCGCCTGCTAGAGGTGAGCACACACTGCAGGTGAAGCCTCTCATGTTGTAGGCGCCTGCTAGAGGTGAGCACACACTGCAGGGGAAGCCTCTCATGTTGTAGGTGCCTGGTAGAGGTGAGCACACACTGCAGGGGAAGCCCCTCATGTTGTAGGCGCCTGGTATAGGTGAGCACACACTGCAGGGAAAGCCTCTCATGTTGTAGGTGCCTGGTAGAGGTGAGCACACACGGCAGGGGAAGCCTCTCATGTTGTAGGCACCTGGTAGAGGTGAGCACACACTGCAGGGGAAGCCACTCACGTTGTAGGCGCCTGCTAGAGGTGAGTACACACTGCAGGTGAAGCCTTGCATGTTGTAGGCGCCTGCTAGAGGTGAGCACACACTGCAGGGGTAGCCTCTCATGTTGTAGGCGCCTGGTAGAGGTGAGCACACACTGCAGGGGAAGCCTCTCATGTTGTAGGCGCCTGGTAGAGGTGAGCACACACGGCAGGGGAAGCCTCTCACGTTGTAGGCGCCTGGTAGAGGTGAGCACACACTGCAGGGGAAGCCTCTCACGTTGTAGGCGCCTGGTAGAGGTGAGCACATACTGCAGGTGAAGCCTCTCATGTTGTAGGCGCCTGCTAGAGGTGAGCACACACCGCAGGTGAAGCCTCTCATGTTGTAGGCGCCTGCTAGAGGTGAGCACACACTGCAGGGGAAGCCTCTCATGTTATAGGCGCCTGCTAGAGGTGAGCACACACTGCAGGGGAAGCCTCTCATGTTGTAGGCGCCTGCTAGAGGTGAGCACACACTGCAGGGGAAGCCTCTCATGTTGTAGGTGCCTGGTAGTGGTGAGTACACACTGCAGGGGAAGCCTCTCATGTTGTAGGTGCCTGGTAGAGGTGAGCACACACTGCAGTGAAAGCCTCTCATGTTGTAGGTGCCTGGTAGAGGTGAGCACACACTGCAGGGGAAGCCTCTCATGTTGTAGGTGCCTGGTAGATGTCAGTACACTGTAGGGGAAGCCTCTTATGTAGTAGGCGCCGGGAAGAGGTGAGCACACACTGCAGGGGAAGCCTCTCATGTTGTAGGTGCCTGGTAGAGGTGAGCACACACTGCAGTGAAAGCCTCTCATGTTGTAGGTGCTTGGTAGAGGTGAGCACACACTGCAGGGGAAGCCTCTCAAGTTGTAGGTGCCTGGTAGAGGTGAGCACACACTGCAGGGAAAGCCTCTCATGTTGTAGGTGCCTGGTAGAGGTGAGCACACACTGCAGGGGAAGCCTCTCATGCTGTAGGTGCCTGGTAGAGGTGAGCACACACTGCAGGGGAAGCCTCTCATGTTGTGGGTGCCTGGTAGAGGTGAGCACACACTGCAGGGAAGCCTCTCATATTGTGGGTGCCTGGTAGAGGTTAGCACACATTGCAGGGGAAGCCTCTCATGTTGTAGGTGCCTGGTAGTGGTGAGTACACACTGCAGGGGAAGCCTCTCATGTTGTAGGTGCCTGGTAGAGGTGAGCACACTGTAAGGAAAACCTCTCATGTTGTAGGCGCCTGCTAGAGGTGAGCACACACTGCAGGGGAAGCCTCTCACGTTGTAGGGGCCTGGTAGAGGTGAGCACACAGTAGGGAAAACCTCTCATGTTGTAGGCGCCTGCTAGAGGTGAGCACACACTGCAGGGGAAGCCTCTCATGTTGTAGGCGCCTGGTAGAGGTGAGCACACACGGCAGGGGAAGCCTCTCATGTTGTAGGTGCCTGGTAGAGGTGAGCACACACTGCAGGGGTAACCTCTCATGTTGTAGGTGCCTGCTAGAGGTGAGTACACACTGCAGGTGAAGCCTCGCATGTTGTAGGCGCCTGCTAGAGGTGAGCACACACTGCAGGGGAAGCCTCTCATGTTGTAGGCGCCTGGTAGAGGTGAGCACACTGCAGGGGAAGCCTCTCATGTTGTAGGCGCCTGGTAGAGGTGAGCACACACTGCAGGGGAAGCCTCTCATGTTGTAGGTGCCTGGTAGAGGTGAGCACACACGGCAGGGGAAGCCTCTCACGTTGTAGGCGCCTGGTAGAGGTGAGCACACACTGCAGGGGAAGCCTCTCACGTTGTAGGCGCCTGGTAGAGGTGAGCACACACTGCAGGTGAAGCCTCTCATGTTGTAGGCGCCTGCTAGAGGTGAGCACACACTGCAGGTGAAGCCTCTCATGTTGTAGGCGCCTGCTAGAGGTGAGCACACACTGCAGGGGAAGCCTCTCATGTTGTAGGCGCCTGGTAGAGGTGAGCACACACTGCAGGGGAAGTCTCTAATGTTGTAGGCGCCTGGTATAGGTGAGCACACACTGCAGGGAAAGCCTCTCATGTTGTAGGTGCCTGGTAGAGGTGAGCACACACTGCAGGGGTAGCCTCTCATGTTGTAGGCCCCTGGTAGATGTGAGCACTTACTGCAGGGGAAGCCTCTCACGTTGTAGGTGCCTGGTAGAGGTGAGCACACAATAGGGAAAACCTCTCATGTTGTAGGCGCCTGCTAGAGGTGAGCACACACTGCAGGGGAAGCCTCTCATGTTGTAGGCCCCTGGTAGAGGTGAGCACACACTGCAGGGGAAGCCTCTCATGTTCCAGGTGCCTGGTAGAGGTGAGCACACACTGCAGGGGAAGCCTCTCATGTTGTAGGTGCCTGGTAGTGGTGAGCACACACTGCAGGGGAAGCCTCTTATGTTGTAGGTGCCTGGTAGAGGTGAGCACACACTGTAGGGGAAGCCTCTCATGTTGTAGGCGCCTGGTAGAAGTAAGCACACACTGCAGGGGAAACCTCTCATGTTGTAGGTGCCTAGTAGTGGTGAGCACACACTGTAGGGGAAGCCTCTCATGTTGTAGGTGCCTGGTAGAGGTGAGAACATACTGCAGGGGAAGCCTCTCATGTTGTAGGTGCCTGGTAGAGGTGAGCACACACTGCAGGGGAAGCCTCTCACGTTGTAGGTGCCTGGTAGAGGTGAGCACACACTGCAGGGGAAGCCTCTCACGTTGTAGGAGCCTGGTAGAGGTGAGCACACACTCCAGGGGAAGCCTCTCATGTTGTAGGTGCCTGGTAGAGGTGAGCACACACTGCAGGGGAAGCCTCTCTCGTTGTAGGTGCCTGGTAGAGGTGAGCACACACTGCAGGGGAAGCCTCTCACGTTGTAGGAGCCTGGTAGAGGTGAGCACACACTCCAGGGGAAGCCTCTCATGTTCTAGGCACCTGGTAGAGGTGAGCACACACTGAAAAAAAAGCCTCTCACGTTGTAGGTGCCTGGTAGAGGTGAGCACACACTACAGGGGAAGCCTCTCATGTTGTTGGCGCCTGGTAGTGGTGAGCACACATTGCAGGGGAAGCCTCTCATGTTGTAGGTGCCTGGTAGAGGTGAGCACACACTGCAGGGGAAGCCTCTCATGTTGTAGGTGCCTGGTAGGGGGTGAGCACACACTGCAGGGGAAGCCTCTCATGTTGTAGGCGCCTGGTAGAGGTGAGCAGACACTGCAGGGGAAGCCTCTCATGTTGTAGGTGCCTGGTAGAGGTGAGAACATACTGCAGGGGAAGCCTCTCATGTTGTAGGTGCCTGGTAGAGGTGAGCACACACTGCAGGGGAAGCCTCTCACGTTGTAGGAGCCTGGTAGAGGTAAGCACACACTCCAGGGGAAGCCTCTCATGTTGTAGGTGCCTGGTAGAGGTGAGCACACACTGCAGGGGAAGCCTCTCTCGTTGTAGGTGCCTGGTAGAGGTGAGCACACACTGCAGGGGAAGCCTCTCACGTTGAAGGAGCCTGGTAGAGGTGAGCACACACTCCAGGGGAAGCCTCTCATGTTCTAGGCACCTGGTAGAGGTGAGCACACACTGAAAAAAAAAGCCTCTCACGTTGTAGGTGCCTGGTAGAGGTGAGCACACACTACAGGGGAAGCCTCTCATGTTGTTGGCGCCTGGTAGTGGTGAGCACACATTGCAGGGGAAGCCTCTCATGTTGTAGGTGCCTGGTAGAGGTGAGCACACACTGCAGGGGAAGCCTCTCATGTTGTAGGTGCCTGGTAGTGGTGAGCACACACTGCAGGGGAAGCCTCTCATGATGTAGGCGCCTGGTAGAGGTGAGCAGACACTGCAGGGGAAGCCTCTCATGTTGTAGGCGCCTGGTAGAGGTGAGCACACACTGAGGGGGAAGCCTCTCATGTTGTAGGCGTCTGGTAGAGGCGAGCACACACTGCAGGGGAAGCCTCTCATGTTGTAGGCACCTGGTAGTGGTGAGTACACACTGCAGGGGAAGCCTCTCATGTTGTAGACGCCTGGTAGAGGTGAGCACACACTGCAGGGGAAGCCTCTCATGTTGTAGGCGCTTGGTAGTGGTGAGCACACACTGCAGGGGAAGCCTCTTATGTTGTAAGCGCCTGGTAGAGGTGAGCACACACTGCAGGGGAAGCCTCTCATGTTGTAGGCGCCTGGTAGAGGTGAGCACACACTGCAGGGGAAGCATCTCATGTTGTTGGCGCCTGGTAGTGGTGAGCACACACAGCAGGGGAAGCCTCTCATGTTGTAGGTGCCTGGTAGAGGTGAGCACACACAGCAGGGGAAGCCTCTCATGTTGTAGGTGCCTGGTAGAGGTGAGCACACACTGCAGGGGAAGCCTCTCATGTTGTAGGTGCCTGGTAGAGGTGAGCACACACTGCAGGGGAAGCCTCTCATGTTGTAGGCGCCTGGTAGAGGTGAGCACACACTGCAGGGGAAGCCTCTCATGTTGTAGGCGCCTGGTAGAGGTGAGCACACACTGCAGGGGAAGCCTCTCATGTTGTAGGTGCCTGGTAGAGGTGAGCACACACTGCAGGTGAAGCCTCTCATGTTGTAGGTGCCTGGTAGAGGAGAGCACACACTGCAGGGGAAGCCTCTCATGTTGTAGGCCCCTGATAGAGGTGAGCACACACTGCAGGGGAAGCCTCTCATGTTGTAGGCGCCTGCTAGAGGTGAGCACACACTGCATGGGAAGCCTCTCATGTTGTAGGCGCCTGGTAGAGGTGAGCACACACTGCAGGGGAAGCCTCTCATGTTGTAGGCGCCTGGTAGAGGTGAGCACACACTGCAAGGGAAGCCTCTCATGTTCCAGGTGCCTGGTAGAGGTGAGCACACACTGCAGGGGAAGCCTCTTATGTTGTAATTGCCTGGTAGAGGTGAGCACACACTGCAGTGGAAACCTCTCATGTTGTAGGCGCCTGGTAGAGTTGAGCACACACTGCAGGGGAAGCCTCTCAAGTTGCAGGTGCCTGGTAGAGGTGAGCACACACTGCAGTGGAAGCCTCTCATGTTGTTGGTGCCTGGTAGAGGTGAGCACACACTGTATTGGAAGCCTCTCATGTTGTAGGCGCCTGGTAGAGGTGAGCACACACACTGTAGGTGAAGCCTCTCATGTTGTAGGCGCCTGGTAGAGGTGAGCACACACTACAGGGGAAGCCTCTCATTTTGTAGGTGCCTGGTAGAGGTGAGCACACACTGCAGTGGAAGCCTCTCATGTTTTTGGTGCCTGGTAGAGGTGAGCACACACTGTATTGGAAGCCTCTCATGTTGTAGGCGCCTGGTAGAGGTGAGCACACACACTGTAGGTGAAGCCTCTCATGTTGTAGGCGCCTGGTAGAGGTGAGCACACACTGAAGGGGAAGCATCTCACGTTGTAGGCGCCTGGTAGAGGTGAGCACACACTGCAGGTGAAGCCTCTCATATTGTAGGTGCCTGGTAGAGGTCAGTACACTGTAGGGGAAGCCTCTTATGTAGTAGGCGCCGGGTAGAGGTGAGCACACACTGCAGGGGAAGCCTCTCATGTTGTAGGAGCCTGGTAGAGGTGAGCACACACTGCAGGGGAAGCCTCTCATGTTGTAGGTGCCTGGTAGATGTGAGCAAAGACTGCAGGGGAAGCCTCTCATGTTGTAGGTGCCTGGTAGAGGTGAGCACACACTGCAGGGGAAGCCTCTCATGTTGTGGGTGCCTGGTAGAGGTGAGCACACACTGCAGGGGAAGCCTCTCATGTTGTAGGTGCCTGGTAGATGTGAGCAAAGACTGCAGGGGAAGTCTCTCATGTTGTAGGTGCCTGGTAGAGGTGAGCACACACTGCAGGGGAAGCCTCTCATGTTGTGGGTGCCTGGTAGAGGTGAGCACACACTGCAGGGGAAGCCTCTCATGTTGTGGGTGCCTGGTAGAGGTGAGCACACACTGCAGGGGAAGCCTCTCATGTTGTAGGTGCCTGGTAGAGGTGAGCACACACTGCAGGGGAAGCCTCTCATGTTGTAGGTGCCTGGTAGAGGTGAGCACACACTGCAGGGGAAGCCTCTCATGCTGTAGGTGCCTGGTAGAGGTGAGCACACACTGCAGGGGAAGCCTCTCATGTTGTGGGTGCCTGGTAGAGGTGAGCACACACTGCAGGGGAAGCCTCTCATGTTGTGGGTGCCTGGTAGAGGTGAGCACACATTGCAGGGGAAGCCTCTCAAGTTGTAGGTGCCTGGTAGTGGTGAGCACACACTGCAGGGGAAGCCTCTCATGTTGTAGGTGCCTGGTAGAGGTGAGCACATACGGCAGGGGAAGCCTCTCACGTTGTAGGCGCCTGGTAGAGGTGAGCACACACTGCAGGGGAAGCCTCTCACGTTGTAGGCGCCTAGTAGAGGTGAGCACACACTGCAGGTGAAGCCTCTCATGATGTAGGCGCCTGCTAGAGGTGAGCACACACTGCAGGTGAAGCCTCTCATGTTGTAGGCGCCTGCTAGAGGTGAGCACACACTGCAGGGGAAGCCTCTCATGTTGTAGGCGCCTGGTAGAGGTAAGCACACACTGCAGGGGAAGCCTCTCATGTTGTAGGCGCCTGGTATAGGTGAGCACACACTGCAGGGAAAGCCTCTCATGTTGTAGGTGCCTGGTAGAGGTGAGCACACACGGCAGGGGAAGCCTCTCATGTTGTAGGACCTGGTAGAGGTGAGCACACACTGCAGGGAAAGCCTCTCATGTTGTAGGTGCCTGGTAGAGGTGAGCACACACGGCAGGGGAAGCCTCTCACTTTGTAGGCGCCTGGTAGAGGTGAGCACACACTGCAGGGGAAGCCTCTCACATTGTAGGCGCCTGGTAGAGGTGAGCACACACTGCAGGGAAAGCCTCTCATGTTGTGGGCACCTGGTAGAGGTGAGCACACACTGCAGGGGAAGCCTCTCATGTTGTAGGCGCCTGCTAGAGGTGAGTACACACTGCAGGTGAAGCCTCGCATGTTGTAGGCGCCTGCTAGAGGTGAGCACACACTGCAGGTGAAGCCTCGCATGTTGTAGGCGCCTGCTAGAGGTGAGCACATACTGCAGGTGAAGCCTCTCATGTTGTAGGCGCCTGCTAGAGGTGAGCATACACTGCAGGTGAAGCCTCTCATGTTGTAGGCGCCTGCTAGAGGTGAGCACACACTGCAGGGGAAGCCTCTCATGTTGTAGGCCCCTGCTAGAGGTGAGCACACACTACAGGGGAAGCCTCTCATGTTGTAGGCGCCTGGTAGAGGTGAGCACACACTGCAGGGGAAGCCTCTCATGTTGTAGGTGCCTGGTAGTGGTGAGTACACACTGCAGGGGAAGCCTCTCATGTTGTAGGTGCCTGGTAGAGGTGAGAACACACTGCAGTGAAAGCCTCTCATGTTGTAGGTGCTTGGTAGAGGTGAGCACACACTGCAGGGGAAGCCTCTCATGTTGTAGGTGCCTGGTAGAGGTCAGTACACTGTAGGGGAAGCCTCTTATGTAGTAGGCGCCGGGTAGAGGTGAGCACACACTGCAGGGGAAGCCTCTCATGTTGTAGGTGCCTGGTAGATGTGAGCAAAGACTGCAGGGGAAGCCTCTCATGTTGTAGGTGCCTGGTAGAGGTGAGCACACACTGCTGGGGAAGCCTCTCATGTTGTGGGTGCCTGGTAGAGGTGAGCACACACTGCAGGGGAAGCCTCTCATGTTGTAGGTGCCTGGTAGAGGTGAGCACACACTTCAGGGGAAGCCTCTCATGTTGTAGGTGCCTGGTAGAGGTGAGCACACACTGCAGGGGAAGCCTCTCATGTTGTAGGCGCCTGGTAGAGGTGAGCACACACTGCAGGTGAAGCCTCTCATGTTGTAGGTGCCTGGTAGAGGTCAGTACACTGTAGGGGAAGCCTCTTATGTAGTAGGCGCCAGGTAGAGCTGAGCACACACTGCAGGGGAAGCATCTCATGTTGTAGGAGCCTGGTAGAGGTGAGCACACACTGCAGGGGAAGCCTCTCATGTTGTAGGTGCCTGGTAGATGTGAGCAAAAACTGCAGGGGAAGCCTCTCATGTTGTAGGTGCCTGGTAGAGGTGAGCACACACTGCAGGGGAAGCCTCTCATGTTGTGGGTGCCTGGTAGAGGTGAGCACACACTGCAGGGGAAGCCTCTCATGTTGTAGGTGACTGGTAGTGGTGAGTACACACTGCAGGGGAAGCCTCTCATGTTGTAGGTGCCTGGTAGAGGTGAGCACACACTGCAGGGGAAGCCTCTCATGTTGTAGGTGCCTGGTAGTGGTGAGTACACACTGCAGGGGAAGCCTCTCATGTTGTAGGTGCCTGGTAGAGGTGAGCACACTGTAGGGAAAACCTCTCATGTTGTAGGCGCCTGCTAGAGGTGAGCACACACAGCAGGGGAAGCCTCTCACGTTGTAGGAGCCTGGTAGAGGTGAGCACACAGTAGGGAAAACCTCTCATGTTGTAGGCGCCTGCTAGAGGTGAGCACACACTGCAGGGGAAGCCTCTCATGTTGTAGGCGCCTGGTAGAGGTGAGCACACACGGCAGGGGAAGCCTCTCATGTTGTAGGTGCCTGGTAGAGGTGAGCACACACTGCAGGGGAAGCCTCTCATGTTGTAGGTGCCTGCTAGAGGTGAGTACACACTGCAGGTAAAGCCTCGCATGTTCTAGGCGCCTGCTAGAGGTGAGCACACACTGCAGGGGAAGCCTCTCATGTTGTAGGCGCCCTGGTAGAGGTGAGCACACTGCAGGGGAAGCCTCTCATGTTGTAGGCGCCTGGTAGAGGTGAGCACACACTGCAGGGGAAGCCTCTCATGTTGTAGGTGCCTGGTAGAGGTGAGCACACACGGCAGGGGAAGCCTCTCACGTTGTAGGCGCCTGGTAGAGGTGAGCACACACTGCAGGGGAAGCCTCTCACGTTGTAGGCGCCTGGTAGAGGTGAGCACACACTGCAGGTGAAGCCTCTCATGTTGTAGGCGCCTGCTAGAGGTGAGCACACACTGCAGTTGAAGCCTCTCATGTTGTAGGCGCCTGCTAGAGGTGAGCACACACTGCAGGGGAAGCCTCTCATGTTGTAGGCGCCTGGTATAGGTGAGCACACACTGCAGGGAAAGCCTCTCATGTTGTAGGTGCCTGGTAGAGGTGAGCACACACTGCAGGGGTAGCCTCTCATGTTGTAGGTGCCTGGTAGAGGTGAGCACACACTGCAGGGGAAGCCTCTCATGTTGTAGGTGCCTGCTAGAGGTGAGTACACACTGCAGGTGAAGCCTCGCATGTTGTAGGCGCCTGGTAGAGGTGAGCACACACTGCAGGGGAAGCCTCTCATGTTGTAGGCGCCTGGTATAGGTGAGCACACACTGCAGGGAAAGCCTCTCATGTTGTAGGTGCCTGGTAGAGGTGAGCACACACTGCAGGGGTAGCCTCTCATGTTGTAGGCCCCTGGTAGATGTGAGCACTTACTGCAGGGGAAGCCTCTCACGTTGTAGGTGCCTGGTAGAGGTGAGCACACAGTAGGGAAAACCTCTCATGTTGTAGGCGCCTGCTAGAGGTGAGCACACACTGCAGGGGAAGCCTCTCATGTTGTAGGCGCCTGGTAGAGTGAGCACACACGGCAGGGGAAGCCTCTCATGTTGTAGGTGCCTGATAGAGGTGAGCACACACTGCAGGGGAAGCCTCTCATGTTGTAGGTGCCTGCTAGAGGTGAGTACACACTGCAGGTGAAGCCTCGCATGTTGTAGGCACCTGCTAGAGGTGAGCACACACTGCAGGGGAAGCCTCTCATGTTGTAGGCGGGTGGTAGAGGTGAGCACACTGCAGGGGAAGCCTCTCATGTTGTAGGCGCCTGGTAGAGGTGAGCACACACTGCAGGGGAAGCCTCTCATGTTGTAGGCGCCTGGTAGAGGTGAGCACAGACTGCAGGGCAAGCCTCTCATGTTGTAGGCGCCTGGTAGAGGTGAGCACACACTGCAGGTGAAGCCTCTCATGTTGTAGGCGCCTGCTAGAGGTGAGCACACACTGCAGGTGCAGCCTCTCATGTTGTAGGCGCCTGCTAGAGGTGAGCACACACTGCAGGGGAAGCCTCTCATGTTGTAGGCGCCTGGTATAGGTGAGCACACACTGCAGGGAAAGCCTCTCATGTTGTAGGTGCCTGGTAGAGGTGAGCACACACTGCAGGGGTAGCCTCTCATGTTGTAGGCCCCTGGTAGAGGTGAGCACACACTGCAGGGGAAGCCTCTCATGTTGTAGGCGCCTGGTAGAGGTGAGCAGACACTGCAGGGGAAGCCTCTCATGTTGTAGGCGCCTGGTAGAGGTGAGCACACACTGCAGGGGAAGCCTCTCATGTTGTAGGCGCCTGGTAGTGGTGAGTACACACTGCAGGGGAAGCCTCTCATGTTGTAGACGCCTGGTAGAGGTGAGCACACACTGCAGGGGAAGCCTCTCATGTTGTAGGCGCTTGGTAGTGGTGAGCACACACTGCAGGGGAAGCCTCTTATGTTGTAGGCGCCTGGTAGAGGTGAGCACACACTGCAGGGGAAGCCTCTCATGTTGTAGGGGCCTGGTAGAGGTGAGCACACACTGCAGTGGAAGACTCTCATGTTGTTGGTGCCTGGTAGAGGTGAGCACACACTGTATTGGAAGCCTCTCATGTTGTAGGCGCCTGGTAGAGGTGAGCACACACACTGTAGGGGAAGCCTCTCATGTTGTAGGCGCCTGGTAGAGGTGAGCACACACTGCAGGGGAAGCCTCTCATGTTGTAGGTGCCTGGTAGAGGTGAGCACACACTGCAGGGAAAGCCTCTCATGTTGTAGGCGCCTGGTAGAGGTGAGCACACACTGCAGGGGAAGCATCTCACGTTGTAGGCGCCTGGTAGAGGTGAGCACACACTGCAGGTGAAGCCTCTCATATTGTAGGTGCCTGGTAGAGGTCAGTACACTGTAGGGGAAGCCTCTTATGTAGTAGGCGCCGGGTAGAGGTGAGCACACACTGCAGGGGAAGCCTCTCATGTTGTAGGAGCCTGGTAGAGGTGAGCACACACTGCAGGGGAAGCCTCTCATGTTGTAGGTGCCTGGTAGATGTGAGCAAAGACTGCAGGGGAAGCCTCTCATGTTGTAGGTGCCTGGTAGAGGTGAGCACATACTGCAGGGGAAGCCTCTCAAGTTGTGGGTGCCTGGTAGAGGTGAGCACACACTGCAGGGGAAGCCTCTCATGTTGTGGGTGCCTGGTAGAGGTGAGCACACACTGCAGGGGAAGCCTCTCATGTTGTAGGTGCCTGGTAGTGGTGAGCACACACTGCAGGGGAAGCCTCTCATGTTGTAGGTGCCTGGTAGTGGTGAGTACACACTGCAGGGGAAGCCTCTCATGTTGTAGGTGCCTGGTAGAGGTGAGCACACTGTAGGGAAAACCTCTCATGTTGTAGGCGCCTGCTAGAGGTGAGCACACACTGCAGGGGAAGCCTCTCATGTTGTAGGTGCCTGGTAGAGGTGAGAACACTGTAGGGAAAACCTCTCATGTTGTAGGCGCCTGCTAGAGGTGAGCACACACTGCAGGGGAAACCTCTCATGTTGTAGGCGCCTGGTAGAGGTGAGCACACATGGCAGGGGAAGCCTCTCATGTTGTAGGTGCCTGGTAGAGGTGAGCACACACTGCAGGGGAAGCCTCTCATGTTGTAGGTGCCTTCTAGAGGTGAGTACACACTGCAGGTGAAGCCTTGCATGTTGTAGGCGCCTGCTAGAGGTGAGCACACACTTCAGGGGAAGCCTCTCATGTTGTAGGCGCCTGGTAGAGGTGAGCACACACTGCAGGTGAAGCCTTGCATGTTGTAGGCGCCTGCTAGAGGTGAGCACACACTTCAGGGGAAGCCTCTCATGTTGTAGGCGCCTGGTAGAGGTGAGCACACTGCAGGGGAAGCCTCTCATGTTGTAGGCGCCTGGTAGAGGTGAGCACACACTGCAGGGGAAGCCTCTCATGTTGTAGGTGCCTGGTAGAGGTGAGCACACACGGCAGGGGAAGCCTCTCACGTTGTAGGTGCCTGGTAGAGGTGAGCACACACTGCAGGGGAAGCCTCTCACGTTGTAGGCGCCTGGTAGAGGTGAGCACACACTGCAGGTGAAGCCTCTCATGTTGTAGGTGCCTGGTAGAGGTGAGTACATTGTATGGGAAGCCTCTCATGTTGTAGGCGCCTGGTAGAGGTGAGCACACACTGCAGGGGAAGCCTCTCATGTTGTAGGAGCCTGGTAGAGGTGAGCACACACTGCAGGGGAAGCCTCTCATGTTGTAGGTGCCTGGTAGAGGTGAGCACACACTGCAGGGGAAGCCTCTCATGTTGTAGGTGCCTGGTAGAGGTGAGCACACACTGCAGGGGAAGCCTCTCATGTTGTAGGTGCCTTCTAGAGGTGAGTACACACTGCAGGTGAAGCCTTGCATGTTGTAGGCGCCTGCTAGAGGTGAGCACACACTTCAGGGGAAGCCTCTCATGTTGTAGGCGCCTGGTAGAGGTGAGCACACTGCAGGGGAAGCCTCTCATGTTGTAGGCGCCTGGTAGAGGTGAGCACACACTGCAGGGGAAGCCTCTCATGTTGTAGGTGCCTGGTAGAGGTGAGCACACACGGCAGGGGAAGCCTCTCACGTTGTAGGCGCCTGGTAGAGGTGAGCGCACACTGCAGGGGAAGCCTCTCACGTTGTAGGCGCCTGGTAGAGGTGAGCACACACTGCAGGTGAAGCCTCTCACGTTGTAGGCGCCTGGTAGAGGTGAGCACACACTGCAGGTGAAGCCTCTCATGTTGTAGGCGCCTGCTAGAGGTGAGCACACACTGCAGGGGAAGCCTCTCATGTTGTAGGCGCCTGGTAGAGTTGAGCACACACTGCAGGGGAAGCCTCTCATGTTGTAGGCGCCTGGTAGAGGTGAGCACACACTGCAGGGAAAGCCTCTCATGTTGTAGGTGCCTGGTAGAGGTGAGCACACACGGCAGGGGAAGCCTCTCATGTTGTAGGCACCTGGTAGAGGTGAGCACACACTGCAGGGGAAGCCTCTCATGTTGTAGGTGCCTGCTAGAGGTGAGTACACACTACAGGTGAAGCCTCGCATGTTGTAGGCGCCTGCTAGAGGTGAGCACACACTGCAGGGGTAGCCTCTCATGTTGTAGGCGCCTGGTAGAGGTGAGCACACACTGCAGGGGAAGCCTCTAATGTTGTAGGCGCCTGGTAGAGGTGAGCACCCACTGCAGGGGAAGCCTCTCATGTTGTAGGTGCCTGGTAGAGGTGAACACACACGGCAGGGGAAGCCTCTCACGTTGAAGGCGCCTGGTAGAGGTGAGCACACACTGCAGGGGAAGCCTCTCACGTTGTAGGCGCCTGGTAGAGGTGAGCACATACTGCAGGTGAAGCCTCTCATGTTGTAGGCGCCTGCTAGAGGTGAGCACACACTGCAGGTGAAGCCTCTCATGTTGTAGGCGCCTGCTAGAGGTGAGCACACACTGCAGGGAAAGCCTCTCATGTTGTAGGCGCATGGTAGAGGTGAGCACAAACTGCGGGGGAAGCCTCTCATGTTGTAGGTGCCTGGTAGCGGTGAGTACACACTGCAGGGGAAGCCTCTCATGTTGTAGGTGCCTGGTAGAGGTGAGCACACACTGCAGTGAAAGCCTCTCATGTTGTAGGTGCCTGGTAGAGGTGAGCACACACTGCAGGGGAAGCCTCTCATGTTGTAGGTGCCTGGTAGAGGTGAGCACACACTGCAGGGGAAGCCTCTCATGTTGTAGGTGCCTGGTAGAGGTGAGCACACACTGCAGGGGAAGCCTCTCATGTTGTAGGTGCCTGGTAGAGGTGAGCACACAATGCAGGGGAAGCCTCTCATGTTGTGGGTGCCTAGTAGAGGTGAGCACACATTGCAGGGGAAGCCTCTCATGTTGTAGGTGCCTGGTAGTGGTGAGTACACACTGCAGGGGAAGCCTCTCATGTTGTAGGTGCCTGGTAGAGGTGAGCACACTGTAGGGAAAACCTCTCATGTTGTAGGCGCCTGCTAGAGGTGAGCACACACTGCAGGGGAAGCCACTCACGTTGTAGGTGCCTGGTAGAGGTGAGCACACTGTAGGGAAAACCTCTCATGTTGTGGGCGCCTGCTAAAGGTGAGCACACACTGTAGGGGAAGCCTCTCATGTTTTAGGCGCCTGGTAGAGGTGAGCACACACGGCAGGGGAATCCTCTCATGTTGTAGGTGCCTGGTAGAGGTGAGCACACACTGCAGGGGAAGCCTCTCATGTTGTGGGTGCCTAGTAGAGGTGAGCACACATTGCAGGGGAAGCCTCTCATGTTGTAGGTGCCTGGTAGTGGTGAGTACACACTGCAGGGGAAGCCTCTCATGTTGTAGGCGCCTGGTAGAGGTGAGCACACACTGCAGGGGAAGCCTGTCACGTTGTAGGCGCCTGGTAGAGGTGAGCACACACTGCAGGGGAAGCCTCTCACGTTGTAGGCGCCTGGTAGAGCTGAGCACACACTGCAGGTGAAGCCTCTCATGTTGTAGGCGCCTGCTAGAGGTGAGCACACACTGCAGGTGAAGCCTGTCATGTTGTAGGCGCCTGCTAGAGGTGAGCACACACTGCAGGTGAAGCCTTTCATGTTGTAGGCGCCTGGTAGAGGTGAGCACACACTGCAGGGGAAGCCTCTCATGTTGTAGGCGCCTGGTATAGGTGAGCACACACTGCAGGGAAAGCCTCTCATGTTGTAGGTGCCTGGTAGAGGTGAGCACACACGGCAGGGGAAGCCTCTCATGTTGTAGGCACCTGGTAGAGGTGAGCACACACTGCAAGGGAAGCCTCTCATGTTGTAGGCGCCTGCTAGAGGTGAGTACACACTGCAGGTGAAGCCTCGCATGTTGTAGGCGCCTGCTAGAGGTGAGCACACACTGCAGGGGTAGCCTCTCATTTTGTAGGCGCCTGGTAGAGGTGAGCACACACTGCAGGGGAAGCCTCTCATGTTGTAGGTGCCTGGTAGAGGTGAGCACACACTGCAGGGGAAGCCTCTCACGTTGTAGGCGCCTGGTAGAGGTGAGCACATACTGCAGGTGAAGCCTCTCATGTTGTAGGCGCCTGCTAGAGTTGAGCACACACTGCAGGTGAAGCCTCTCATGTTGTAGGCGCCTGCTAGAGGTGAGCACACACTGCAGGGGAAGCCTCTCATGTTGTTGGTGCCTGGTAGAGGTGAGCACACACTGCAGGGGAAGCCTCTTATCTTGTAGGCGCCTGGTAGAGGTGAGCACACACTGCAGGGGAAGCCTCTCATGTTGTATATGCCTGGTAGAGGTGAGCACCCACTGCAGGGGAAGCCTCTCATGTTGTAGTTGCCTGCTAGAGGTGAGCATACACTACAGGGGAAGCCTCTCATGTTGTAGGTGCCTGGTAGAGGTGAGCACACGCTGCAGGGGAAGCCTCTCACGTTGTAGGTGCCTGGTAGAGGTGAGCACACACTGCAGGGGAAGCCTCTCATGTTGTAGGCGCCTGGTAGAGGTGAGCACACACTGCAGGGGAAGCCTCTCACGTTGTAGGCGCCTGGTAGAGGTGAGCACAAACTGCAGGTGAAGCCTCTCATGTTGTAGGTGCCTGGTAGAGGTGAGTACATTGTATGGGAAGCCTCTCATGTTGTAGGCGCCTGGTAGAGGTGAGCACACACTGCAGGGGAAGCCTCTCATGTTGTAGGCGCCTGGTAGAGGTGAGCAGACACTGCAGGGGAAGCCTCTCATGTTGTAGGCGCCTGGTAGAGGTGAGCACACACTGCAGGGGAAGCCTCTCATGTTGTAGGCGCCTGGTAGTGGTGAGTACACACTGCAGGGGAAGCCTCTCATGTTGTAGACGCCTGGTAGAGGTGAGCACACACTGCAGGGGAAGCCTCTCATGTTGTAGGCGCTTGGTAGTGGTGAGCACACACTGCAGGGGAAGCCTCTTATGTTGTAGGCGCCTGGTAGAGGTGAGCACACACTGCAGGGGAAGCCTCTCATGTTGTAGGGGCCTGGTAGAGGTGAGCACACACTGCAGTGGAAGACTCTCATGTTGTTGGTGCCTGGTAGAGGTGAGCACACACTGTATTGGAAGCCTCTCATGTTGTAGGCGCCTGGTAGAGGTGAGCACACACACTGTAGGGGAAGCCTCTCATGTTGTAGGCGCCTGGTAGAGGTGAGCACACACTGCAGGGGAAGCCTCTCATGTTGTAGGTGCCTGGTAGAGGTGAGCACACACTGCAGGGAAAGCCTCTCATGTTGTAGGCGCCTGGTAGAGGTGAGCACACACTGCAGGGGAAGCATCTCACGTTGTAGGCGCCTGGTAGAGGTGAGCACACACTGCAGGTGAAGCCTCTCATATTGTAGGTGCCTGGTAGAGGTCAGTACACTGTAGGGGAAGCCTCTTATGTAGTAGGCGCCGGGTAGAGGTGAGCACACACTGCAGGGGAAGCCTCTCATGTTGTAGGAGCCTGGTAGAGGTGAGCACACACTGCAGGGGAAGCCTCTCATGTTGTAGGTGCCTGGTAGATGTGAGCAAAGACTGCAGGGGAAGCCTCTCATGTTGTAGGTGCCTGGTAGAGGTGAGCACATACTGCAGGGGAAGCCTCTCAAGTTGTGGGTGCCTGGTAGAGGTGAGCACACACTGCAGGGGAAGCCTCTCATGTTGTGGGTGCCTGGTAGAGGTGAGCACACACTGCAGGGGAAGCCTCTCATGTTGTAGGTGCCTGGTAGTGGTGAGCACACACTGCAGGGGAAGCCTCTCATGTTGTAGGTGCCTGGTAGTGGTGAGTACACACTGCAGGGGAAGCCTCTCATGTTGTAGGTGCCTGGTAGAGGTGAGCACACTGTAGGGAAAACCTCTCATGTTGTAGGCGCCTGCTAGAGGTGAGCACACACTGCAGGGGAAGCCTCTCATGTTGTAGGTGCCTGGTAGAGGTGAGAACACTGTAGGGAAAACCTCTCATGTTGTAGGCGCCTGCTAGAGGTGAGCACACACTGCAGGGGAAACCTCTCATGTTGTAGGCGCCTGGTAGAGGTGAGCACACACGGCAGGGGAAGCCTCTCATGTTGTAGGTGCCTGGTAGAGGTGAGCACACACTGCAGGGGAAGCCTCTCATGTTGTAGGTGCCTTCTAGAGGTGAGTACACACTGCAGGTGAAGCCTTGCATGTTGTAGGCGCCTGCTAGAGGTGAGCACACACTTCAGGGGAAGCCTCTCATGTTGTAGGCGCCTGGTAGAGGTGAGCACACACTGCAGGTGAAGCCTTGCATGTTGTAGGCGCCTGCTAGAGGTGAGCACACACTTCAGGGGAAGCCTCTCATGTTGTAGGCGCCTGGTAGAGGTGAGCACACTGCAGGGGAAGCCTCTCATGTTGTAGGCGCCTGGTAGAGGTGAGCACACACTGCAGGGGAAGCCTCTCATGTTGTAGGTGCCTGGTAGAGGTGAGCACACACGGCAGGGGAAGCCTCTCACGTTGTAGGTGCCTGGTAGAGGTGAGCACACACTGCAGGGGAAGCCTCTCACGTTGTAGGCGCCTGGTAGAGGTGAGCACACACTGCAGGTGAAGCCTCTCATGTTGTAGGTGCCTGGTAGAGGTGAGTACATTGTATGGGAAGCCTCTCATGTTGTAGGCGCCTGGTAGAGGTGAGCACACACTGCAGGGGAAGCCTCTCATGTTGTAGGAGCCTGGTAGAGGTGAGCACACACTGCAGGGGAAGCCTCTCATGTTGTAGGTGCCTGGTAGAGGTGAGCACACACTGCAGGGGAAGCCTCTCATGTTGTAGGTGCCTGGTAGAGGTGAGCACACACTGCAGGGGAAGCCTCTCATGTTGTAGGTGCCTTCTAGAGGTGAGTACACACTGCAGGTGAAGCCTTGCATGTTGTAGGCGCCTGCTAGAGGTGAGCACACACTTCAGGGGAAGCCTCTCATGTTGTAGGCGCCTGGTAGAGGTGAGCACACTGCAGGGGAAGCCTCTCATGTTGTAGGCGCCTGGTAGAGGTGAGCACACACTGCAGGGGAAGCCTCTCATGTTGTAGGTGCCTGGTAGAGGTGAGCACACACGGCAGGGGAAGCCTCTCACGTTGTAGGCGCCTGGTAGAGGTGAGCGCACACTGCAGGGGAAGCCTCTCACGTTGTAGGCGCCTGGTAGAGGTGAGCACACACTGCAGGTGAAGCCTCTCACGTTGTAGGCGCCTGGTAGAGGTGAGCACACACTGCAGGTGAAGCCTCTCATGTTGTAGGCGCCTGCTAGAGGTGAGCACACACTGCAGGGGAAGCCTCTCATGTTGTAGGCGCCTGGTAGAGTTGAGCACACACTGCAGGGGAAGCCTCTCATGTTGTAGGCGCCTGGTAGAGGTGAGCACACACTGCAGGGAAAGCCTCTCATGTTGTAGGTGCCTGGTAGAGGTGAGCACACACGGCAGGGGAAGCCTCTCATGTTGTAGGCACCTGGTAGAGGTGAGCACACACTGCAGGGGAAGCCTCTCATGTTGTAGGTGCCTGCTAGAGGTGAGTACACACTACAGGTGAAGCCTCGCATGTTGTAGGCGCCTGCTAGAGGTGAGCACACACTGCAGGGGTAGCCTCTCATGTTGTAGGCGCCTGGTAGAGGTGAGCACACACTGCAGGGGAAGCCTCTAATGTTGTAGGCGCCTGGTAGAGGTGAGCACCCACTGCAGGGGAAGCCTCTCATGTTGTAGGTGCCTGGTAGAGGTGAACACACACGGCAGGGGAAGCCTCTCACGTTGAAGGCGCCTGGTAGAGGTGAGCACACACTGCAGGGGAAGCCTCTCACGTTGTAGGCGCCTGGTAGAGGTGAGCACATACTGCAGGTGAAGCCTCTCATGTTGTAGGCGCCTGCTAGAGGTGAGCATACACTGCAGGTGAAGCCTCTCATGTTGTAGGCGCCTGCTAGAGGTGAGCACACACTGCAGGGAAAGCCTCTCATGTTGTAGGCGCATGGTAGAGGTGAGCACAAACTGCGGGGGAAGCCTCTCATGTTGTAGGTGCCTGGTAGCGGTGAGTACACACTGCAGGGGAAGCCTCTCATGTTGTAGGTGCCTGGTAGAGGTGAGCACACACTGCAGTGAAAGCCTCTCATGTTGTAGGTGCCTGGTAGAGGTGAGCACACACTGCAGGGGAAGCCTCTCATGTTGTAGGTGCCTGGTAGAGGTGAGCACACACTGCAGGGGAAGCCTCTCATGTTGTAGGTGCCTGGTAGAGGTGAGCACACACTGCAGGGGAAGCCTCTCATGTTGTAGGTGCCTGGTAGAGGTGAGCACACAATGCAGGGGAAGCCTCTCATGTTGTGGGTGCCTAGTAGAGGTGAGCACACATTGCAGGGGAAGCCTCTCATGTTGTAGGTGCCTGGTAGTGGTGAGTACACACTGCAGGGGAAGCCTCTCATGTTGTAGGTGCCTGGTAGAGGTGAGCACACTGTAGGGAAAACCTCTCATGTTGTAGGCGCCTGCTAGAGGTGAGCACACACTGCAGGGGAAGCCACTCACGTTGTAGGTGCCTGGTAGAGGTGAGCACACTGTAGGGAAAACCTCTCATGTTGTGGGCGCCTGCTAAAGGTGAGCACACACTGTAGGGGAAGCCTCTCATGTTTTAGGCGCCTGGTAGAGGTGAGCACACACGGCAGGGGAATCCTCTCATGTTGTAGGTGCCTGGTAGAGGTGAGCACACACTGCAGGGGAAGCCTCTCATGTTGTGGGTGCCTAGTAGAGGTGAGCACACATTGCAGGGGAAGCCTCTCATGTTGTAGGTGCCTGGTAGTGGTGAGTACACACTGCAGGGGAAGCCTCTCATGTTGTAGGCGCCTGGTAGAGGTGAGCACACACTGCAGGGGAAGCCTGTCACGTTGTAGGCGCCTGGTAGAGGTGAGCACACACTGCAGGGGAAGCCTCTCACGTTGTAGGCGCCTGGTAGAGCTGAGCACACACTGCAGGTGAAGCCTCTCATGTTGTAGGCGCCTGCTAGAGGTGAGCACACACTGCAGGTGAAGCCTGTCATGTTGTAGGCGCCTGCTAGAGGTGAGCACACACTGCAGGTGAAGCCTTTCATGTTGTAGGCGCCTGGTAGAGGTGAGCACACACTGCAGGGGAAGCCTCTCATGTTGTAGGCGCCTGGTATAGGTGAGCACACACTGCAGGGAAAGCCTCTCATGTTGTAGGTGCCTGGTAGAGGTGAGCACACACGGCAGGGGAAGCCTCTCATGTTGTAGGCACCTGGTAGAGGTGAGCACACACTGCAAGGGAAGCCTCTCATGTTGTAGGCGCCTGCTAGAGGTGAGTACACACTGCAGGTGAAGCCTCGCATGTTGTAGGCGCCTGCTAGAGGTGAGCACACACTGCAGGGGTAGCCTCTCATTTTGTAGGCGCCTGGTAGAGGTGAGCACACACTGCAGGGGAAGCCTCTCATGTTGTAGGTGCCTGGTAGAGGTGAGCACACACTGCAGGGGAAGCCTCTCACGTTGTAGGCGCCTGGTAGAGGTGAGCACATACTGCAGGTGAAGCCTCTCATGTTGTAGGCGCCTGCTAGAGTTGAGCACACACTGCAGGTGAAGCCTCTCATGTTGTAGGCGCCTGCTAGAGGTGAGCACACACTGCAGGGGAAGCCTCTCATGTTGTTGGTGCCTGGTAGAGGTGAGCACACACTGCAGGGGAAGCCTCTTATCTTGTAGGCGCCTGGTAGAGGTGAGCACACACTGCAGGGGAAGCCTCTCATGTTGTATATGCCTGGTAGAGGTGAGCACCCACTGCAGGGGAAGCCTCTCATGTTGTAGTTGCCTGCTAGAGGTGAGCATACACTACAGGGGAAGCCTCTCATGTTGTAGGTGCCTGGTAGAGGTGAGCACACGCTGCAGGGGAAGCCTCTCACGTTGTAGGTGCCTGGTAGAGGTGAGCACACACTGCAGGGGAAGCCTCTCATGTTGTAGGCGCCTGGTAGAGGTGAGCACACACTGCAGGGGAAGCCTCTCACGTTGTAGGCGCCTGGTAGAGGTGAGCACAAACTGCAGGTGAAGCCTCTCATGTTGTATGTGCCTGGTAGAGGTGAGTACATTGTATGGGAAGCCTCTCATGTTGTAGGCGCCTGGTAGAGGTGAGCACACACTGCAGGGGAAGCCTCTCATGTTGTAGGAGCCTGGTAGAGGTGAGCACACACTGCAGGGGAAGCCTCTCATGTTGTAGGTGCCTGGTAGAGGTGAGCACACACTGCAGGGGAAGCCTCTCATGTTGTAGGTGCCTGGTAGAGGTGAGCACACACTGCAGGGGAAGCCTCTCATGTTGTGGGTGCCTGGTAGAGGTGAGCACACACTGCAGGGGAAGCCTCTCATGTTGTGGGTGCCTGGTAGAGGTGAGCACGCACTGCAGGGGAAGCCTCTCATGTTGTAGGTGCCTGGTAGAGGTGAGCACGCACTGCAGGGGAAGCCTCTCATGTTGTAGGTGCCTGGTAGAGGTGAGCACGCACTGCAGGGGAAGCCTCTCATGTTGTAGGTGCCTGGTAGAGGTGAGCACGCACTGCAGGGGAAGCCTCTCATGTTGTAGGTGCCTGGTAGAGGTGAGCACGCACTGCAGGGGAAGCCTCTCATGTTGTAGGCGCCTAGTAGAGGTGAGCACACACTGCAGGGGAAGCCTCTCATGTTCCAGGCGCCTGGTAGAGGTGAGCGCACACTGCAGGGGAAGCCTCTCATGTTGTAGGCGCCTGGTAGAGGTGAGCACACACTGCAGGGGAAGCCTCTCACGTTGTAGGCGCCTGGTAGAGGTGAGCACACACTGCAGGTGAAGCCTCTCATGTTGTAGGTGCCTGGTAGATGTCAGTACACTGTAGGGGAAGCCTCTTATGTAGTAGGCGCCGGGTAGAGGTGAGCACACACTGCAGGGGAAGCCTCTCATGTTGTAGGAGCCTGGTAGAGGTGAGCACACACTGCAGGGGAAGCCTCTCATGTTGTAGGTGCCTGGTAGATGTGAGCAAAGACTGCAGGGGAAGCCTCTCATGTTGTAGGTGCCTGGTAGAGGTGAGCACACACTGCAGGGGAAGCCTCTCATGTTGTGGGTGCCTGGTAGAGGTGAGCACACACCGCAGGGGAAGCCTCTCATGTTGTGGGTGCCTGGTAGAGGTGAGCACACACTGCAGGGGAAGCCTCTCATGTTGTGGGTGCCTGGTAGAGGTGAGCACACACTGCAGTGAAAGCCTCTCATGTTGTAGGTGCCTGGTAGAGGTGAGCACACTGTAGGGAAAACCTCTCATGTTGTAGGCGCCTGCTAGAGGTGAGCACACACTGCAGGGGAAGCCTCTCATGTTGTAGGCGCCTGGTAGAGGTGAGCACACACGGCAGGGGAAGCCTCTCATGTTGTAGGTGCCTGGTAGAGGTGAGCACACACTGCAGCGGAAGCCTCTCATGTTGTAGGTGCCTGCTAGAGGTGAGTACACACTGCAGGTGAAGCCTCGCATGTTGTAGGCGCCTGCTAGAGGTGAGCACACACTGCAGGGGAAGCCTCTCATGTTGTAGGCGACTGGTAGAGGTGAGCACACACTGCAGGGGAAGCCTCTCACGTTGTAGGCGCCTGGTAGAGCTGAGCACACACTGCAGGTGAAGCCTCTCATGTTGTAGGCGCCTGCTAGAGGTGAGCACACACTGCAGGTGAAGCCTGTCATGTTGTAGGCGCCTGCTAGAGGTGAGCACACACTGCAGGGGAAGCCTTTCATGTTGTAGGCGCCTGGTAGAGGTGAGCACACACTGCAGGGGAAGCCTCTCATGTTGTAGGCGCCTGGTATAGGTGAGCACACACTGCAGGGAAAGCCTCTCATGTTGTAGGTGCCTGGTAGAGGTGAGCACACACGGCAGGGGAAGCCTCTCATGTTGTAGTCACCTGGTAGAGGTGAGCACACACTGCAGGGGAAGCCTCTCATGTTGTAGGCGCCTGCTAGAGGTGAGTACACACTGCAGGTGAAGCCTCGCATGTTGTAGGCGCCTGCTAGAGGTGAGCACACACTGCAGGGGTAGCCTCTCATTTTGTAGGCGCCTGGTAGAGGTGAGCACACACTGCAGGGGAAGCCTCTCACGTTGTAGGCGCCTGGTAGAGGTGAGCACAAACTGCAGGTGAAGCCTCTCATGTTGTAGGTGCCTGGTAGAGGTGAGTACATTGTATGGGAAGCCTCTAATGTTGTAGGCGCCTGGTAGAGGTGAGCACACACTGCAGGGGAAGCCTCTCATGTTGTAGGAGCCTGGTAGAGGTGAGCACACACTGCAGGGGAAGCCTCTCATGTTGTAGGTGCCTGGTAGAGGTGAGCACACACTGCAGGGGAAGCCTCTCATGTTGTAGGTGCCTGGTAGAGGTGAGCACACACTGCAGGGGAAGCCTCTCATGTTGTGGGTGCCTGGTAGAGGTGAGCACACACTGCAGGGGAAGCCTCTCATGTTGTGGGTGCCTGGTAGAGGTGAGCACGCACTGCAGGGGAAGCCTCTCATGTTGTAGGTGCCTGGTAGAGGTGAGCACGCATTGCAGGGGAAGCCTCTCATGTTGTAGGTGCCTGGTAGAGGTGAGCACGCACTGCAGGGGAAGCCTCTCATGTTGTAGGTGCCTGGTAGAGGTGAGCACACACTGCAGGGGAAGCCTCTCATGTTCCAGGCGCCTGGTAGAGGTGAGCGCACACTGCAGGGGAAGCCTCTCATGTTGTAGGCGCCTGGTAGAGGTGAGCACACACTGCAGGGGAAGCCTCTCAAGTTGTAGGCGCCTGGTAGAGGAGAGCACACACTGCAGGTGAAGCCTCTCATGTTGTAGGTGCCTGTTAGATGTCAGTACACTGTAGGGGAAGCCTCTTATGTAGTAGGCGCCGGGCAGAGGTGAGCACACACTGCAGGGGAAGCCTCTCATGTTGTAGGAGCCTGGTAGAGGTGAGCACACACTGCAGGGGAAGCCTCTCATGTTGTAGGTGCCTGGTAGATGTGAGCAAAGACTGCAGGGGAAGCCTCTCATGTTGTAGGTGCCTGGTAGAGGTGAGCACACACTGCAGGGGAAGCCTCTCATGTTGTGGGTGCCTGGTAGAGGTGAGCACACACCGCAGGGGAAGCCTCTCATGTTGTGGGTGCCAGGTAGAGGTGAGCACACACTGCAGGGGAAGCCTCTCATGTTGTGGGTGCCTGGTAGAGGTGAGCACACACTGCAGGGGAAGCCTCTCATGTTGTGGGTGCCTGGTAGAGGTGAGCACACACTGCAGTGAAAGCCTCTCATGTTGTAGGTGCCTGGTAGAGGTGAGCACACTGTAGGGAAAACCTCTCATGTTGTAGGCGCCTGCTAGAGGTGAGCACACACTGCAGGGGAAGCCTCTCATGTTGTAGGCGCCTGGTAGAGGTGAGCACACACGGCAGGGGAAGCCTCTCATGTTGTAGGTGCCTGGTAGAGGTGAGCACACACTGCAGGTGAAGCCTCTCATGTTGTAGGTGCCTGCTAGAGGTGAGTACACACTGCAGGTGAAGCCTCGCATGTTGTAGGCGCCTGCTAGAGGTGAGCACACACTGCAGGGGAAGCCTCTCATGTTGTAGGCGACTGGTAGAGGTGAGCACACACTGCAGGGGAAGCCTCTCACGTTGTAGGCGCCTGGTAGAGCTGAGCACACACTGCAGGTGAAGCCTCTCATGTTGTAGGCGCCTGCTAGAGGTGAGCACACACTGCAGGTGAAGCCTGTCATGTTGTAGGCGCCTGCTAGAGGTGAGCACACACTGCAGGGGAAGCCTTTCATGTTGTAGGCGCCTGGTAGAGGTGAGCACACACTGCAGGGGAAGCCTCTCATGTTGTAGGCGCCTGGTATAGGTGAGCACACACTGCAGGGAAAGCCTCACATGTTGTAGGTGCCTGGTAGAGGTGAGCACACATGGCAGGGGAAGCCTCTCATGTTGTAGGCACCTGGTAGAGGTGAGCACACACTGCAGGGGAAGCCTCTCATGTTGTAGGCGCCTGCTAGAGGTGAGTACACACTGCAGGTGAAGCCTCGCATGTTGTAGGCGCCTGCTAGAGGTGAGCACACACTGCAGGGGTAGCCTCTCATTTTGTAGGCGCCTGGTAGAGGTGAGCACACACTGCAGGGGAAGCCTCTCATGTTGTAGGCGCCTGGTATAGGTGAGCACACACTGCAGAGAAAGCCTCTCATGTTGTAGGTGCCTGGTAGAGGTGAGCACACACGGCAGGGGAAGCCTCTCATGTTGTAGGCACCTGGTAGAGGTGAGCACACACTGCAGGGGAAGCCTCTCATGTTGTAGGCGCCTGCTAGAGGTGAGTACACACTGCAGGTGAAGCCTCGCATGTTGTAGGCGCCTGCTAGAGGTGAGCACACACTGCAGGGGTAGCCTCTCATTTTGTAGGCGCCTGGTAGAGGTGAGCACACACTGCAGGGGAAGCCTCTCATGTTGTAGGTGCCTGGTAGAGGTGAGCACACACTGCAGGGGAAGCCTCTCACGTTGTAGGCGCCTGGTAGAGGTGAGCACATACTGCAGGTGAAGCCTCTCATGTTGTAGGCGCCTGCTAGAGGTGAGCACACACTGCAGGTGAAGCCTCTCATGTTGTAGTCGCCTGCTAGAGGTGAGCACACACTGCAGGGGAAGCCTCTCATGTTGTTTGTGCCTGGTAGAGGTGAGCACACACTGCAGGGGAAGCCTCTTATCTTGTAGGCGCCTGGTAGAGGTGAGCACACACTGCAGGGGAAGCCTCTCATGTTGTAGGAGCCTGGTAGAGGTGAGCACACACTGCAGGGGAAGCCTCTCATGTTGTAGGTGCCTGGTAGAGGTGAGCACACACTGCAGGTGAAGCCTCTCATGTTGTGGGTGCCTAGTAGAAGTGAGCACACACTGCAGGGGAAGCCTCTCATGTTGTAGGTGCCTCGTAGTGGTGAGCACACACTGCAGGGGAAGCCTCTCATGTTGTAGGTGCCTGGTAGAGGTGAGCACACACTGCAGGGGTAGCCTCTCATGTTGTAGGTGCCTGGTAGAGGTGAGCACACACTGCAGGGGAAGCCTCTCATGTTGTAGGTGCCTGCTAGAGGTGAGTACACACTGAAGGTGAAGCCTCGCATGTTGTAGGCGCCTGGTAGAGGTGAGCACACACTGCAGGGGAAGCCTCTCATGTTGTAGGCGCCTGGTATAGGTGAGCACACACTGCAGGGAAAGCCTCTCATGTTGTAGGTGCCTGGTAGAGGTGAGCACACACTGCAGGGGTAGCCTCTCATGTTGTAGGCCCCTGGTAGATGTGAGCACTTACTGCAGGGGAAGCCTCTCACGTTGTAGGTGCCTGGTAGAGGTGAGCACACAGTAGGGAAAACCTCTCATGTTGTAGGCGCCTGCTAGAGGTGAGCACACACTGCAGGGGAAGCCTCTCATGTTGTAGGCGCCTGGTAGAGTGAGCACACACGGCAGGGGAAGCCTCTCATGTTGTAGGTGCCTGATAGAGGTGAGCACACACTGCAGGGGAAGCCTCTCATGTTGTAGGTGCCTGCTAGAGGTGAGTACACACTGCAGGTGAAGCCTCGCATGTTGTAGGCACCTGCTAGAGGTGAGCACACACTGCAGGGGAAGCCTCTCATGTTGTAGGCGCGTGGTAGAGGTGAGCACACTGCAGGGGAAGCCTCTCATGTTGTAGGCGCCTGGTAGAGGTGAGCACACACTGCAGGGGAAGCCTCTCATGTTGTAGGCGCCTGGTAGAGGTGAGCACAGACTGCAGGGCAAGCCTCTCATGTTGTAGGCGCCTGGTAGAGGTGAGCACACACTGCAGGTGAAGCCTCTCATGTTGTAGGCGCCTGCTAGAGGTGAGCACACACTGCAGGTGCAGCCTCTCATGTTGTAGGCGCCTGCTAGAGGTGAGCACACACTGCAGGGGAAGCCTCTCATGTTGTAGGCGCCTGGTAGAGGTGAGCACACACTGCAGGGGAAGCCTCTCATGTTGTAGGCGCCTGGTATAGGTGAGCACAAACTGCAGGGGAAGCCTCTCATGTTGTAGGCCCCTGGTAGGGGTGAGCACACACTGCAGGGGAAGCCTCTCATGTTCCAGGCGCCTGGTAGAGGTGAGCACACACTGAAGGGAAGCCACGCACGTTGTAGGTGCCTGGTAGAGGTGAGCACACACTGCAGGGGAAGCCTCTCATGTTGTTGGCGCCTGGTAGTGGTGAGCACACACTGCAGGGGAAGCCTCTCATGTTGTAGGTGCCTGGTAGAGGTGAGCACACACTGCAGGGGAAGCCTCTCATGTTGTAGGTGCCTGGTAGAGGTGAGCACACACTGCAAGGGAAGCCTCTCATGTTGTAGGCCCCTGGTAGAGGTGAGCACACACTGCAGGGGAAGCCTCTCATGTTCCAGGTGCCTGGTTGAGGTGAGCACACACTGCAGGGGAAGCCTCTCATGTTGTAGGAGCCTGGTAGTGGTGAGCACACACTGCAGGGGAAGCCTCTTATGTTGTAGGTGCCTGGTAGAGGTGAGCACACACTGTAGGGGAAGCCTCTCATGTTGTAGGCGCCTGGTAGAGGTAAGCACACACTGCAGGGGAAACCTCTCATGTTGTAGGTGCCTAGTAGTGGTGAGCACACACTGTAGGGGAAGCCTCTCATGTTGTAGGTGCCTGGTAGAGGTGAGAACATACTGCAGGGGAAGCCTCTCATGTTGTTGGTGCCTGGTAGAGGTGAGCACACACTGCAGGGGAAGCCTCTCACGTTGTAGGTGCCTGGTAGAGGTGAGCACACACTGCAGGGGAAGCCTCTCACGTTGTAGGAGCCTGGTAGAGGTGAGCACACACTCCAGGGGAAGCCTCTCATGTTGTAGGTGCCTGGTAGAGGTGAGCACACACTGCAGGGGAAGCCTCTCACGTTGTAGGTGCCTGGTAGAGGTGAGCACACACTGCAGGGGAAGCCTCTCATGTTGTAGGCGCCTGGTAGAGGTGAGCACACACTGCAAGGGAAGCCTCTCATGTTCCAGGTGCCTGGTAGAGGTGAGCACACACTGCAGGGGAAGCCTCTTATGTTGTAATTGCCTGGTAGAGGTGAGCACACACTGCAGGGGAAACCTCTCATGTTGTAGGCGCCTGGTAGAGTTGAGCACACACTGCAGGGGAAGCCTCTCATGTTGTAGGTGCCTGGTAGAGGTGAGCACACACTGCAGTGGAAGCCTCTCATGTTGTTGGTGCCTGGTAGAGGTGAGCACACACTGTATTGGAAGCCTCTCATGTTGTAGGCGCCTGGTAGAGGTGAGCACACACACTGTAGGGGAAGCCTCTCATGTTGTAGGCGCCTGGTAGAGGTGAGCACACACTGCAGGGGAAGCCTCTCATGTTGTAGGTGCCTGGTAGAGGTGAGCACACACTGCAGGGAAAGCCTCTCATGTTGTAGGCGCCTGGTAGAGGTGAGCACACACTGCAGGGGAAGCATCTCACGTTGTAGGCGCCTGGTAGAGGTGAGCACACACTGCAGGTGAAGCCTCTCTTATTGTAGGTGCCTGGTAGAGGTCAGTACACTGTAGGGGAAGCCTCTTATGTAGTAGGCGCCGGGTAGAGGTGAGCACACACTGCAGGGGAAGCCTCTCATGTTGTAGGAGCCTGGTAGAGGTGAGCACACACTGCAGGGGAAGCCTCTCATGTTGTAGGTGCCTGGTAGATGTGAGCAAAGACTGCAGTGGAAGCCTCTCATGTTGTAGGTGCCTGGTAGAGGTGAGCACACACTGCAGGGGAAGCCTCTCATGTTGTGGGTGCCTGGTAGAGGTGAGCACACACTGCAGGGGAAGCCTCTCATGTTGTGGGTGCCTGGTAGAGGTGAGCACACACTGCAGGGGAAGCCTCTCATGTTGTAGGTGCCTGGTAGTGGTGAGCACACACTGCAGGGGAAGCCTCTAATGTTGTAGGTGACTGGTAGTGGTGAGTACACACTGCAGGGGAAGCCTCTCATGTTGTAGGTGCCTGGTAGAGGTGAGCACACTGTAGGGAAAACCTCTCATGTTGTAGGCGCCTGCTAGAGGTGAGCACACACTGCAGGGGAAGCCTCTCACGTTGTAGGTGCCTGGTAGAGGTGAGAACACTGTAGGGAAAACCTCTCATGTTGTAGGCGCCTGCTAGAGGTGAGCACACACTGCAGGGGAAACCTCTCATGTTGTAGGCGCCTGGTAGGGGTGAGCACACACGGCAGGGGAAGCCTCTCATGTTGTAGGTGCCTGGTAGAGGTGAGCACACACTGCAGGGGAAGCCTCTCATGTTGTAGGTGCCTTCTAGAGGTGAGTACACACTGCAGGTGAAGCCTTGCATGTTGTAGGCGCCTGCTAGAGGTGAGCACACACTTCAGGGGAAGCCTCTCATGTTGTAGGCGCCTGGTAGAGGTGAGCACACTGCAGGGGAAGCCTCTCATGTTGTAGGCGCCTGGTAGAGGTGAGCACACACTGCAGGGGAAGCCTCTCATGTTGTAGGTGCCTGGTAGAGGTGAGCACACACGGCAGGGGAAGCCTCTCACGTTGTAGGTGCCTGGTAGAGGTGAGCACACACTGCAGGGGAAGCCTCTCACGTTGTAGGCGCCTGGTAGAGGTGAGCACACACTGCAGGTGAAGCCTCTCATGTTGTAGGCGCCTGCTAGAGGTGAGCACACACTGCAGGTGAAGCCTCTCATGTTGTAGGCGCCTGCTAGAGGTGAGCACACACTGCAGGGGAAGCCTCTCATGTTGTAGGCGCCTGGTAGAGTTGAGCACACACTGCAGGGGAAGCCTCTCATGTTGTAGGCGCCTGGTATAGGTGAGCACACACTGCAGGGAAAGCCTCTCATGTTGTAGGTGCCTGGTAGAGGTGAGCACACACGGCAGGGGAAGCCTCTCATGTTGTAGACACCTGGTAGAGGTGAGCACACACTGCAGGGGAAGCCTCTCATGTTGTAGGCGCCTGCTAGAGGTGAGTACACACTACAGGTGAAGCCTCGCATGTTGTAGGCACCTGCTAGAGGTGAGCACACACTGCAGGGGTAGCCTCTCATGTTGTAGGCGCCTGGTAGAGGTGAGCACACACTGCAGGGGAAGCCTCTAATGTTGTAGGCGCCTGGTAGAGGTGAGCACCCACTGCAGGGGAAGCCTCTCATGTTGTAGGTGCCTGGTAGAGGTGAACACACACGGCAGGGGAAGCCTCTCACGTTGAAGGCGCCTGGTAGAGGTGAGCACACACTGCAGGGGAAGCCTCTCACGTTGTAGGCGCCTGGTAGAGGTGAGCACATACTGCAGGTGAAGCCTCTCATGTTGTAGGCGCCTGCTAGAGGTGAGCACACACTGCAGGTGAAGCCTCTCATGTTGTAGGCGCCTGCTAGAGGTGAGCACACACTGCAGGGAAAGCCTCTCATGTTGTAGGCGCATGGTAGAGGTGAGCACAAACTGCGGGGGAAGCCTCTCATGTTGTAGGTGCCTGGTAGTGGTGAGTACACACTGCAGGGGAAGCCTCTCATGTTGTAGGTGCCTGGTAGAGGTGAGCACACACTGCAGTGAAAGCCTCTCATGTTGTAGGTGCCTGGTAGAGGTGAGCACACACTGCAGGGGAAGCCTCTCATGTTGTAGGTGCCTGGTAGAGGTGAGCACACACTGCAGGGGAAGCCTCTCATGTTGTAGGTGCCTGGTATTGGTGAGCACACACTGCAGGGGAAGCCTCTCATGTTGTAGGTGCCTGGTAGAGGTGAGCACACACTGCAGGGGAAGCCTCTCATGTTGTGGGTGCCTAGTAGAGGTGAGCACACATTGCAGGGGAAGCCTCTCATGTTGTAGGTGCCTGGTTATGGTGAGTACACACTGCAGGGGAAGCCTCTCATGTTGTAGGTGCCTGGTAGAGGTGAGCACACTGTAGGGAAAACCTCTCATGTTGTAGGCGCCTGCTAGAGGTGAGCACACACTGCAGGGGAAGCCTCTCACGTTGTAGGTGCCTGGTAGAGGTGAGCACACTGTAGGGAAAACCTCTCATGTTGTGGGCGCCTGCTAAAGGTGAGCACACACTGTAGGGGAAGCCTCTCATGTTTTAGGCGCCTGGTAGAGGTGAGCACACACGGCAGGGGAATCCTCTCATGTTGTAGGTGCCTGGTAGAGGTGAGCACACACTGCAGGGGAAGCCTCTCATGTTGTAGGTGCCTGCTAGAGGTGAGTACACACTGCAGGTGAAGCCTCGCATGTTGTAGGCGCCTGCTAGAGGTGAGCACACACTGCAGGGGAAGCCTCTCATGTTGTAGGCGCCTGGTAGAGGTGAGCACACACTGCAGGGGAAGCCTGTCACGTTGTAGGCGCCTGGTAGAGGTGAGCACACACTGCAGGGGAAGCCTCTCACGTTGTAGGCGCCTGGTAGAGCTGAGCACACACTGCAGGTGAAGCCTCTCATGTTGTAGGCGCCTGCTAGAGGTGAGCACACACTGCAGGTGAAGCCTGTCATGTTGTAGGCGCCTGGTAGAGGTGAGCACACACTGCAGGGGAAGCCTCTCATGTTGTAGGCGCCTGGTATAGGTGAGCACACACTGCAGGGAAAGCCTCTCATGTTGTAGGTGCCTGGTAGAGGTGAGCACACACGGCAGGGGAAGCCTCTCATGTTGTAGGCACCTGGTAGAGGTGAGCACACACTGCAGGGGAAGCCTCTCATGTTGTAGGCGCCTGCTAGAGGTGAGTACACACTGCAGGTGAAGCCTCGCATGTTGTAGGTGCCTGCTAGAGGTGAGCACACTCTGCAGGGGTAGCCTCTCATTTTGTAGGCGCCTTGTAGAGGTGAGCACACACTGCAGGGGAAGCCTCTCATGTTGTAGGTGCCTGGTAGAGGTGAGCACACACTGCAGGGGAAGCCTCTCACGTTGTAGGCGCCTGGTAGAGGTGAGCACATACTGCAGGTGAAGCCTCTCATGTTGTAGGCGCCTGCTAGAGTTGAGCACACACTGCAGGTGAAGCCTCTCATGTTGTAGGCGCCTGCTAGAGGTGAGCACACACTGCAGGGGAAGCCTCTCATGTTCCAGGTGCCTGGTTGAGGTGAGCACACACTGCAGGGGAAGCCTCTCATGTTGTAGGTGCCTGGTAGTGGTGAGCACACACTGCAGGGGAAGCCTCTTATGTTGTAGGTGCCTGGTAGAGGTGAGCACACACTGTAGGGGAAGCCTCTCATGTTGTAGGCGCCTGGTAGAGGTAAGCACACACTGCAGGGGAAACCTCTCATGTTGTAGGTGCCTAGTAGTGGTGAGCACACACTGTAGGGGAAGCCTCTCATGTTGTAGGTGCCTGGTAGAGGTGAGAACATACTGCAGGGGAAGCCTCTCATGTTGTTGGTGCCTGGTAGAGGTGAGCACACACTGCAGGGGAAGCCTCTCACGTTGTAGGTGCCTGGTAGAGGTGAGCACACACTGCAGGGGAAGCCTCTCACGTTGTAGGAGCCTGGTAGAGGTGAGCACACACTCCAGGGGAAGCCTCTCATGTTGTAGGTGCCTGGTAGAGGTGAGCACACACTGCAGGGGAAGCCTCTCACGTTGTAGGTGCCTGGTAGAGGTGAGCACACACTGCAGGGGAAGCCTCTCATGTTGTAGGCGCCTGGTAGAGGTGAGCACACACTGCAAGGGAAGCCTCTCATGTTCCAGGTGCCTGGTAGAGGTGAGCACACACTGCAGGGGAAGCCTCTTATGTTGTAATTGCCTGGTAGAGGTGAGCACACACTGCAGGGGAAACCTCTCATGTTGTAGGCGCCTGGTAGAGTTGAGCACACACTGCAGGGGAAGCCTCTCATGTTGTAGGTGCCTGGTAGAGGTGAGCACACACTGCAGTGGAAGCCTCTCATGTTGTTGGTGCCTGGTAGAGGTGAGCACACACTGTATTGGAAGCCTCTCATGTTGTAGGCGCCTGGTAGAGGTGAGCACACACACTGTAGGGGAAGCCTCTCATGTTGTAGGCGCCTGGTAGAGGTGAGCACACACTGCAGGGGAAGCCTCTCATGTTGTAGGTGCCTGGTAGAGGTGAGCACACACTGCAGGGAAAGCCTCTCATGTTGTAGGCGCCTGGTAGAGGTGAGCACACACTGCAGGGGAAGCATCTCACGTTGTAGGCGCCTGGTAGAGGTGAGCACACACTGCAGGTGAAGCCTCTCATATTGTAGGTGCCTGGTAGAGGTCAGTACACTGTAGGGGAAGCCTCTTATGTAGTAGGCGCCGGGTAGAGGTGAGCACACACTGCAGGGGAAGCCTCTCATGTTGTAGGAGCCTGGTAGAGGTGAGCACACACTGCAGGGGAAGCCTCTCATGTTGTAGGTGCCTGGTAGATGTGAGCAAAGACTGCAGGGGAAGCCTCTCATGTTGTAGGTGCCTGGTAGAGGTGAGCACACACTGCAGGGGAAGCCTCTCATGTTGTGGGTGCCTGGTAGAGGTGAGCACACACTGCAGGGGAAGCCTTTCATGTTGTGGGTGCCTGGTAGAGGTGAGCACACACTGCAGGGGAAGCCTCTCATGTTGTAGGTGCCTGGTAGTGGTGAGCACACACTGCAGGGGAAGCCTCTAATGTTGTAGGTGACTGGTAGTGGTGAGTACACACTGCAGGGGAAGCCTCTCATGTTGTAGGTGCCTGGTAGAGGTGAGCACACTGTAGGGAAAACCTCTCATGTTGTAGGCGCCTGCTAGAGGTGAGCACACACTGCAGGGGAAGCCTCTCACGTTGTAGGTGCCTGGTAGAGGTGAGAACACTGTAGGGAAAACCTCTCATGTTGTAGGCGCCTGCTAGAGGTGAGCACACACTGCAGGGGAAACCTCTCATGTTGTAGGCGCCTGGTAGGGGTGAGCACACACGGCAGGGGAAGCCTCTCATGTTGTAGGTGCCTGGTAGAGGTGAGCACACACTGCAGGGGAAGCCTCTCATGTTGTAGGTGCCTTCTAGAGGTGAGTACACACTGCAGGTGAAGCCTTGCATGTTGTAGGCGCCTGCTAGAGGTGAGCACACACTTCAGGGGAAGCCTCTCATGTTGTAGGCGCCTGGTAGAGGTGAGCACACTGCAGGGGAAGCCTCTCATGTTGTAGGCGCCTGGTAGAGGTGAGCACACACTGCAGGGGAAGCCTCTCATGTTGTAGGTGCCTGGTAGAGGTGAGCACACACGGCAGGGGAAGCCTCTCACGTTGTAGGCGCCTGGTAGAGGTGAGCACACACTGCAGGGGAAGCCTCTCACGTTGTAGGCGCCTGGTAGATGTGAGCACACACTGCAGGTGAAGCCTCTCATGTTGTAGGCGCCTGCTAGAGGTGAGCACACACTGCAGGTGAAGCCTCTCATGTTGTAGGCGCCTGCTAGAGGTGAGCACACACTGCAGGGGAAGCCTCTCATGTTGTAGGCGCCTGGTAGAGTTGAGCACACACTGCAGGGGAAGCCTCTCATGTTGTAGGCGCTTGGTATAGGTGAGCACACACTGCAGGGAAAGCCTCTCATGTTGTAGGTGCCTGGTAGAGGTGAGCACACACGGCAGGGGAAGCCTCTCATGTTGTAGGCACCTGGTAGAGGTGAGCACACACTGCAGGGGAAGCCTCTCATGTTGTAGGCGCCTGCTAGAGGTGAGTACACACTACAGGTGAAGCCTCGCATGTTGTAGGCACCTGCTAGAGGTGAGCACACACTGCAGGGGTAGCCTCTCATGTTGTAGGCGCCTGGTAGAGGTGAGCACACACTGCAGGGGAAGCCTCTCATGTTGTAGGCGCCTGGTAGAGGTGAGCACCCACTGCAGGGGAAGCCTCTCATGTTGTAGGTGCCTGGTAGAGGTGAACACACACGGCAGGGGAAGCCTCTCACGTTGAAGGCGCCTGGTAGAGGTGAGCACACACTGCAGGGGAAGCCTCTCACGTTGTAGGCGCCTGGTAGAGGTGAGCACATACTGCAGGTGAAGCCTCTCATGTTGTAGGCGCCTGCTAGAGGTGAGCACACACTGCAGGGAAAGCCTCTCATGTTGTAGGCGCATGGTAGAGGTGAGCACAAACTGCGGGGGAAGCCTCTCATGTTGTAGGTGCCTGGTAGTGGTGAGTACACACTGCAGGGGAAGCCTCTCATGTTGTAGGTGCCTGGTAGAGGTGAGCACACACTGCAGTGAAAGCCTCTCATGTTGTAGGTGCCTGGTAGAGGTGAGCACACACTGCAGGGGAAGCCTCTCATGTTGTAGGTGCCTGGTAGAGGTGAGCACACACTGCAGGGGAAGCCTCTCATGTTGTAGGTGCCTGGTAGAGGTGAGCACACACTGCAGGGGAAGCCTCTCATGTTGTAGGTGCCTGGTAGAGGTGAGCACACACTGCAGGGGAAGCCTCTCATGTTGTGGGTGCCTAGTAGAGGTGAGCACACATTGCAGAGGAAGCCTCTCATGTTGTAGGTGCCTGGTTATGGTGAGTACACACTGCAGGGGAAGCCTCTCATGTTGTAGGTGCCTGGTAGAGGTGAGCACACTGTAGGGAAAACCTCTCATGTTGTAGGCGCCTGCTAGAGGTGAGCACACACTGCAGGGGAAGCCTCTCACGTTGTAGGTGCCTGGTAGAGGTGAGCACACTGTAGGGAAAACCTCTCATGTTGTGGGCGCCTGCTAAAGGTGAGCACACACTGTAGGGGAAGCCTCTCATGTTTTAGGCGCCTGGTAGAGGTGAGCACACACGGCAGGGGAATCCTCTCATGTTGTAGGTGCCTGGTAGAGGTGAGCACACACTGCAGGGGAAGCCTCTCATGTTGTAGGTGCCTGCTAGAGGTGAGTACACACTGCAGGTGAAGCCTCGCATGTTGTAGGCGCCTGCTAGAGGTGAGCACACACTGCAGGGGAAGCCTCTCATGTTGTAGGCGCCTGGTAGAGGTGAGCACACACTGCAGGGGAAGCCTGTCACGTTGTAGGCGCCTGGTAGAGGTGAGCACACACTGCAGGGGAAGCCTCTCACGTTGTAGGCGCCTGGTAGAGCTGAGCACACACTGCAGGTGAAGCCTCTCATGTTGTAGGCGCCTGCTAGAGGTGAGCACACACTGCAGGTGAAGCCTGTCATGTTGTAGGCGCCTGGTAGAGGTGAGCACACACTGCAGGGGAAGCCTCTCATGTTGTAGGCGCCTGGTATAGGTGAGCACACACTGCAGGGAAAGCCTCTCATGTTGTAGGTGCCTGGTAGAGGTGAGCACACACGGCAGGGGAAGCCTCTCATGTTGTAGGCACCTGGTAGAGGTGAGCACACACTGCAGGGGAAGCCTCTCATGTTGTAGGCGCCTGCTAGAGGTGAGTACACACTGCAGGTGAAGCCTCGCATGTTGTAGGTGCCTGCATGAGGTGAGCACACTCTGCAGGGGTAGCCTCTCATTTTGTAGGCGCCTGGTAGAGGTGAGCACACACTGCAGGGGAAGCCTCTCATGTTGTAGGTGCCTGGTAGAGGTGAGCACACACTGCAGGGGAAGCCTCTCACGTTGTAGGCGCCTGGTAGAGGTGAGCACATACTGCAGGTGAAGCCTCTCATGTTGTAGGCGCCTGCTAGAGTTGAGCACACACTGCAGGTGAAGCCTCTCATGTTGTAGGCGCCTGCTAGAGGTGAGCACACACTGCAGGGGAAGCCTCTCATGTTGTTGGCGCCTGGTAGAGGTGAGCACACACTGCAGGGGAAGCCTCTTATCTTGTAGGCGCCTGGTAGAGGTGAGCACACACTGCAGGGGAAGCCTCTCATGTTGTATATGCCTGGTAGAGGTGAGCACCCACTGCAGGGGAAGCCTCTCATGTTGTAGTTGCCTGCTAGAGGTGAGCATACACTGCAGGGGAAGCCTCTCATGTTGTAGGTGCCTGGTAGAGGTGAGCACACGCTGCAGGGGAAGCCTCTCACGTTGTAGGTGCCTGGTAGAGGTGAGTACACACTGCAGGGGAAGCCTCTCATGTTTTAGGTGCCTGGTAGAGGTGAGCACACACTGCAGGGGAAGCCTCTCATGTTGTAGGCGCCTGGTAGAGGTGAGCACACACTGCAGGGGAAGCCTCTCACGTTGTAGGCGCCTGGTAGAGGTGAGCACAAACTGCAGGTGAAGCCTCTCATGTTGTAGGTGCCTGGTAGAGGTGAGTACATTGTATGGGAAGCCTCTCATGTTGTAGGCGCCTGGTAGAGGTGAGCACACACTGCAGGGGAAGCCTCTCATGTTGTAGGAGCCTGGTAGAGGTGAGCACACACTGCAGGGGAAGCCTCTCATGTTGTAGGTGCCTGGTAGAGGTGAGCACACACTGCAGGGGAAGCCTCTCATGTTGTAGGTGCCTGGTAGAGGTGAGCACACACTGCAGGGGAAGCCTCCCATGTTGTGGGTGCCTGGTAGAGGTGAGCACACACTGCAGGGGAAGCCTCTCATGTTGTGGGTGCCTGGTAGAGGTGAGCACGCACTGCAGGGGAAGCCTCTCATGTTGTAGGTGCCTGGTAGAGGTGAGCACGCACTGCAGGGGAAGCCTCTCATGTTGTAGGTGCCTGGTAGAGGTGAGCACGCACTGCAGGGGAAGCCTCTCATGTTGTAGGCGCCTGGTAGAGGTGAGCACACACTGCAGGGGAAGCCTCTCATGTTCCAGGCGCCTGGTAGAGGTGAGCGCACACTGCAGGGGAAGCCTCTCATGTTGTAGGCGCCTGGTAGAGGTGAGCACACACTGCAGGGGAAGCCTCTCACGTTGTACGCGCCTGGTAGAGGTGAGCACACACTGCAGGTGAAGCCTCTCATGTTGTAGGTGCCTGGTAGATGTCAGTACACTGTAGGGGAAGCCTCTTATGTAGTAGGCGCCGGGTAGAGGTGAGCACACACTGCAGGGGAAGCCTCTCATGTTGTAGGAGCCTGGTAGAGGTGAGCACACACTGCAGGGGAAGCCTCTCATGTTGTAGGTGCCTGGTAGATGTGAGCAAAGACTGCAGGGGAAGCCTCTCATGTTGCAGGTGCCTGGTAGAGGTGAGCACACACTGCAGGGGAAGCCTCTCATGTTGTGGGTGCCTGGTAGAGGTGAGCACACACCGCAGGGGAAGCCTCTCATGTTGTGGGTGCCTGGTAGAGGTGAGCACACACTGCAGGGGAAGCCTCTCATGTTGTGGGTGCCTGGTAGAGGTGAGCACACACTGCAGTGAAAGCCTCTCATGTTGTAGGTGCCTGGTAGAGGTGAGCACACTGTAGGGAAAACCTCTCATGTTGTAGGCGCTTGCTAGAGGTGAGCACACACTGCAGGGGAAGCCTCTCATGTTGTAGGCGCCTGGTAGAGGTGAGCACACACGGCAGGGGAAGCCTCTCATGTTGTAGGTGCCTGGTAGAGGTGAGCACACACTGCAGGGGAAGCCTCTCATGTTGTAGGTGCCTGCTAGAGGTGAGTACACACTGCAGGTGAAGCCTCGCATGTTGTAGGCGCCTGCTAGAGGTGAGCACACACTGCAGGGGAAGCCTCTCATGTTGTAGGCGACTGGTAGAGGTGAGCACACACTGCAGGGGAAGCCTCTCACGTTGTAGGCGCCTGGTAGAGCTGAGCACACACTGCAGGTGAAGCCTCTCATGTTGTAGGCGCCTGCTAGAGGTGAGCACACACTGCAGGGGAAGCCTTTCATGTTGTAGGCGCCTGGTAGAGGTGAGCACACACTGCAGGGGAAGCCTCTCATGTTGTAGGCGCCTGGTATAGGTGAGCACACACTGCAGGGAAAGCCTCTCATGTTGTAGGTGCCTGGTAGAGGTGAGCACACACGGCAGGGGAAGCCTCTCATGTTGTAGGCACCTGGTAAAGGTGAGCACACACTGCAGGGGAAGCCTCTCATGTTGTAGGCGCCTGCTAGAGGTGAGTACACACTGCAGGTGAAGCCTCGCATGTTGTAGGCGCCTGCTAGAGGTGAGCACACACTGCAGGGGTAGCCTCTCATTTTGTAGGCGCCTGGTAGAGGTGAGCACACACTGCAGGGGAAGCCTCTCACGTTGTAGGCGCCTGGTAGAGGTGAGCACAAACTGCAGGTGAAGCCTCTCATGTTGTAGGTGCCTGGTAGAGGTGAGTACATTGTATGGGAAGCCTCTCATGTTGTAGGCGCCTGGTAGAGGTGAGCACACACTGCAGGGGAAGCCTCTCATGTTGTAGGAGCCTGGTAGAGGTGAGCACACACTGCAGGGGAAGCCTCTCATGTTGTAGGTGCCTGGTAGAGGTGAGCACACACTGCAGGGGAAGCCTCTCATGTTGTAGGTGCCTGGTAGAGGTGAGCACACACTGCAGGGGAAGCCTCTCATGTTGTGGGTGCCTGGTAGAGGTGAGCACACACTGCAGGGGAAGCCTCTCATGTTGTGGGTGCCAGGTAGAGGTGAGCACACACTGCAGGGGAAGCCTCTCATGTTGTAGGTGCCTGGTAGTGGTGAGTACACACTGCAGGGGAAGCCTCTCATGTTGTAGGTTCCTGGTATAGGTGAGCACACACTGCAGTAAAAGCCTCTCACGTTGTAGGCGCCTGGTAGAGGTGAGCACACACTGCAGGGGAAGCCTCTCATGCTGTAGGCGCCTGGTATAGGTGAGCACACACTGCAGGGAAAGCCTCTCATGTTGTAGGTGCCTGGTAGAGGTGAGCACACACGGCAGGGGAAGCCTGTCATGTTGTAGGCGCCTGCTAGAGGTGAGCACACACTGCAGGGGAAGCCTTTCATGTTGTAGGCGCCTGGTAGAGGTGAGCACACACTGCAGGGGAAGCCTCTCATGTTGTAGGCGCCTGCTAGAGGTGAGCACACACTGCAGGGGTAGCCTCTCATTTTGTAGGCGCCTGGTAGAGGTGAGCACACACTGCAGGGGAAGCCTCTCATGTTGTAGGCGCCTGGTATAGGTGAGCACACACTGCAGGGAAAGCCTCTCATGTTGTAGGTGCCTGGTAGAGGTGAGCACACACGGCAGGGGAAGCCTCTCATGTTGTAGGCACCTGGTAGAGGTGAGCACACACTGCAGGGGAAGCCTCTCATGTTGTAGGCGCCTGCTAGAGGTGAGTACACACTGCAGGTGAAGTCTCGCATATTGTAGGCGCCTGCTAGAGGTGAGCACACACTGCAGGGGTAGCCTCTCATTTTGTAGGCGCCTGGTAGAGGTGAGCACACACTGCAGGGGAAGCCTCTCATGTTGTAGGTGCCTGGTAGAGGTGAGCACACACTGCAGGGGAAGCCTCTCATGTTGTAGGCGCCTGGTAGAGGTGAGCACATACTGCAGGTGAAGCCTCTCATGTTGTAGGCGCCTGCTAGAGGTGAGCACACACTGCAGGTGAAGCCTCTCATGTTGTAGTCGCCTGCTAGAGGTGAGCACACACTGCAGGGGAAGCCTCTCATGTTGTTGGTGCCTGGTAGAGGTGAGCACACACTGCAGGGGAAGCCTCTTATCTTGTAGGCGCCTGGTAGAGGTGAGCACACACTGCAGGGGAAGCCTCTCATGTTGTAGGAGCCTGGTAGAGGTGAGCACACACTGCAGGGGAAGCCTCTCATGTTGTAGGTGCCTGGTAGAGGTGAGCACACTCTGCAGGGGAAGCCTCTCATGTTGTAGTTGCCTGCTAGAGGTGAGCATACACTGCAGGGGAAGCCTCTCATGTTGTAGGTGCCTGGTAGAGGTGAGCACACGCTGCAGGGGAAGCCTCTCACGTTGTAGGTGCCTGGTAGAGGTGAGTACACACTGCAGGGGAAGCCTCTCATGTTGTAGGTGCCTGATAGAGGTGAGCACACACTGCAGGGGAAGCCTCTCATGTTGTAGGCGCCTGGTAGAGGTGAGCACACACTGCAGGGGAAGCCTCTCACGTTGTAGGCGCCTGGTAGAGGTGAGCACAAACTGCAGGTGAAGCCTCTCATGTTGTAGGTGCCTGGTAGAGGTGAGTACATTGTATGGGAAGCCTCTCATGTTGTAGGCGCCTGGTAGAGGTGAGCACACACTGCAGGGGAAGCCTCTCATGTTGTAGGAGCCTGGTAGAGGTGAGCACACACTGCAGGGGAAGCCTCTCATGTTGTAGGTGCCTGGTAGAGGTGAGCACACACTGCAGGGGAAGCCTCTCATGTTGTAGGTGCCTGGTAGAGGTGAGCACACACTGCAGGGGAAGCCTCTCATGTTGTGGGTGCCTGGTAGAGGTGAGCACACACTGCAGGGGAAGCCTCTCATGTTGTGAGTGCCTGGTAGAGGTGAGCACACACTGCAGGGGAAGCCTCTCATGTTGTAGGTGCCTGCTAGTGGTGAGCACACACTGCAGGGGAAGCCTCTCATGTTGTAGGTGCCTGGTAGAGGTGAGCACACACTGCAGTGGAAGCCTCTCATGTTGTAGGTGCCTGGTAGAGGTGAGCACGCACTGCAGGGGAAGCCTCTCATGTTGTAGGTGCCTGGTAGAGGTGAGCACGCACTGCAGGGGAAGCCTCTCATGTTGTAGGTGCCTGGTAGAGGTGAGCACGCACTGCAGGGGAAGCCTCTCATGTTGTAGGAGCCTGGTAGAGGTGAGCACACACTGCAGGGGAAGCCTCTCATGTTGTAGGTGCCTGATAGAGGTGAGCACACACTGCAGGGGAAGCCTCTCATGTTGTGGGTGCCTGGTAGAGGTGAGCACACACTGCAGGGGAAGCCTCTCATGTTGTGGGTGCCTGGTAGAGGTGAGCACACACTGCAGGGGAAGCCTCTCATGTTGTAGGTGCCTGGTAGTGGTGAGCACACACTGCAGGGGAAGCCTCTCATGTTGTAGGTGCCTGGTAGAGGTGAGCACACACTGCAGTGGAAGCCTCTCATGTTGTAGGTGCCTGGTAGAGGTGAGCACGCACTGCAGGGGAAGCCTCTCATGTTGTAGGTGCCTGGTAGAGGTGAGCACGCACTGCAGGGGAAGCCTCTCATGTTGTAGGTGCCTGGTAGAGGTGAGCACGCACTGCAGGGGAAGCCTCTCATGTTGTAGGCGCCTGGTAGAGGTGAGCACACACTGCAGGGGAAGCCTCTCATGTTGTAGGCGCCTGGTAGAGGTGAACACACACTGCAGGGGAAGCCTCTCACGTTGTAGGCGCCTGGTAGAGGTGAGCACAAACTGCAGGTGAAGCCTCTCATGTTGTAGGTGCCTGGTAGAGGTGAGTACATTGTATGGGAAGCCTCTCATGTTGTAGGCGCCTGGTAGAGGTGAGCACACACTGCAGGGGAAGCCTCTCATGTTGTAGGAGCCTGGTACAGGTGAGCACACACTGCAGGGGAAGCCTCTCATGTTGTAGGTGCCTGGTAGAGGTGAGCACACACTGCAGGGTAAGCCTCTCATGTTGTAGGTGCCTGGTAGAGGTGAGCACACACTGCAGGGGAAGCCTCTCATGTTGTGGGTGCCTGGTAGAGGTGAGCACACACTGCAGGGGAAGCCTCTCATGTTGTGGGTGCCTGGTAGAGGTGAGCACACACTGCATGGGAAGCCTCTCATGTTGTAGGTGCCTGGTAGTGGTGAGCACACACTGCAGGGGAAGCCTCTCATGTTGTAGGTGCCTGGTAGAGGTGAGCACACACTGCAGTGGAAGCCTCTCATGTTGTAGGTGCCTGGTAGAGGTGAGCACGCACTGCAGGGGAAGCCTCTCATGTTGTAGGTGCCTGGTAGAGGTGAGCACGCACTGCAGGGGAAGCCTCTCATGTTGTAGGTGCCTGGTAGAGGTGAGCACGCACTGCAGGGGAAGCCTCTCATGTTGTAGGTGCCTGGTAGAGGTGAGCACACACTGCAGGGGAAGCCTCTCATGTTGTGGGTGGCAGGTAGAGGTGAGCACACACTGCAGGGGAAGCCTGTTATGTTGTAGCGCCTGGTAGAGGTGAGCACACACTGCAGGGGAAGCCTCTCATGTTCCAGGCGCCTGGTAGAGGTGAGCACACACTGCAGTGGAAGCCTCTCATGTTGTAGGTGCCTGGTAGAGGTGAGCACACACTGCAGTGGAAGCCTCTCATGTTGTAGGTGCCTGGTAGAGGTGAGCACACACTGCAGGGGAAGCCTCTCATGTTGTAGGTGCCTGGTAGAGGTGAGCACACACTGCAGGGGAAGCCTCTCATGTTGTAGGTGCCTGGTAGAGGTGAGCACACACTGCAGGGGAAGCCTCTCATGTTGTGGGTGCCTGGTAGAGGTGAGCACACACTGCAGGGGAAGCCTCTCATGTTGTGAGTGCCTGGTAGAGGTGAGCACACACTGCAGGGGAAGCCTCTCATGTTGTAGGTGCCTGCTAGTGGTGAGCACACACTGCAGGGGAAGCCTCTCATGTTGTAGGTGCCTGGTAGAGGTGAGCACACACTGCAGTGGAAGCCTCTCATGTTGTAGGTGCCTGGTAGAGGTGAGCACGCACTGCAGGGGAAGCCTCTCATGTTGTAGGTGCCTGGTAGAGGTGAGCACGCACTGCAGGGGAAGCCTCTCATGTTGTAGGTGCCTGGTAGAGGTGAGCACGCACTGCAGGGGAAGCCTCTCATGTTGTAGGAGCCTGGTAGAGGTGAGCACACACTGCAGGGGAAGCCTCTCATGTTGTAGGTGCCTGATAGAGGTGAGCACACACTGCAGGGGAAGCCTCTCATGTTGTGGGTGCCTGGTAGAGGTGAGCACACACTGCAGGGGAAGCCTCTCATGTTGTGGGTGCCTGGTAGAGGTGAGCACACACTGCAGGGGAAGCCTCTCATGTTGTAGGTGCCTGGTAGTGGTGAGCACACACTGCAGGGGAAGCCTCTCATGTTGTAGGTGCCTGGTAGAGGTGAGCACACACTGCAGTGGAAGCCTCTCATGTTGTAGGTGCCTGGTAGAGGTGAGCACGCACTGCAGGGGAAGCCTCTCATGTTGTAGGTGCCTGGTAGAGGTGAGCACGCACTGCAGGGGAAGCCTCTCATGTTGTAGGTGCCTGGTAGAGGTGAGCACGCACTGCAGGGGAAGCCTCTCATGTTGTAGGCGCCTGGTAGAGGTGAGCACACACTGCAGGGGAAGCCTCTCATGTTGTAGGCGCCTGGTAGAGGTGAACACACACTGCAGGGGAAGCCTCTCACGTTGTAGGCGCCTGGTAGAGGTGAGCACAAACTGCAGGTGAAGCCTCTCATGTTGTAGGTGCCTGGTAGAGGTGAGTACATTGTATGGGAAGCCTCTCATGTTGTAGGCGCCTGGTAGAGGTGAGCACACACTGCAGGGGAAGCCTCTCATGTTGTAGGAGCCTGGTACAGGTGAGCACACACTGCAGGGGAAGCCTCTCATGTTGTAGGTGCCTGGTAGAGGTGAGCACACACTGCAGGGTAAGCCTCTCATGTTGTAGGTGCCTGGTAGAGGTGAGCACACACTGCAGGGGAAGCCTCTCATGTTGTGGGTGCCTGGTAGAGGTGAGCACACACTGCAGGGGAAGCCTCTCATGTTGTGGGTGCCTGGTAGAGGTGAGCACACACTGCATGGGAAGCCTCTCATGTTGTAGGTGCCTGGTAGTGGTGAGCACACACTGCAGGGGAAGCCTCTCATGTTGTAGGTGCCTGGTAGAGGTGAGCACACACTGCAGTGGAAGCCTCTCATGTTGTAGGTGCCTGGTAGAGGTGAGCACGCACTGCAGGGGAAGCCTCTCATGTTGTAGGTGCCTGGTAGAGGTGAGCACGCACTGCAGGGGAAGCCTCTCATGTTGTAGGTGCCTGGTAGAGGTGAGCACGCACTGCAGGGGAAGCCTCTCATGTTGTAGGTGCCTGGTAGAGGTGAGCACACACTGCAGGGGAAGCCTCTCATGTTGTGGGTGGCAGGTAGAGGTGAGCACACACTGCAGGGGAAGCCTGTTATGTTGTAGCGCCTGGTAGAGGTGAGCACACACTGCAGGGGAAGCCTCTCATGTTCCAGGCGCCTGGTAGAGGTGAGCACACACTGCAGGGGAAGCCTCTCATGTTGTAGGCGCCTGGTAGAGGTGAGCACACACTGCAGGGGAAGCCTCTCACGTTGTAGGCGCCTGGTAGAGGTGAGCACACACTGCAGGTGAAGCCTCTCATGTTGTAGGTGCCTGGTAGAGGTCAGTACACTGTAGGGGAAGCCTCTTATGTAGTAGGCGCCGGGTAGAGGTAAGCACACACTGCAGGGGAAGCCTCTCATGTTGTAGGAGCCTGGTAGAGGTGAGCACACACTGCAGGGGAAGCCTCTCATGTTGTAGGTGCCTGGTAGATGTGAGCAAAGACTGCAGGGGAAGCCTCTCATGTTGTAGGTGCCTGGTAGAGGTGAGCACACACTGCAGGGGAAGCCTCTCATGTTGTGGGTGCCTGGTAGAGGTGAGCACACACTGCAAGGGAAGCCTCTCATGTTGTGGGTGCCTGGTAGAGGTGAGCACACACTGCAGGGGAAGCCTCTCATGTTGTGGGTGCCTGGTAGAGGTGAGCACACACTGCAGGGGAAGCCTCTCATGTTGTGGGTGCCTGGTAGAGGTGAGCACACACTGCAGGGGAAGCCTCTCATGTTGTAGGTGCCTGGTAGAGGTGAGCACACACTGCAGGGGAAGCCTCTCATGTTGTGGGTGCCTGGTAGAGGTGAGCACACACTGCAGGGGAAGCCTCTCATGTTGTAAGTGCCTGATAGAGGTGAGCACACACTGCAGCGGAAGCCTCTCATGTTGTAGGTGCCTGGTAGAGGTGAGCACACACTGCAGGGGAAGCCTCTCATGTTGTAGGAGCCTGGTAGAGGTGAGCACACACTGCAGGTGAAGCCTCTCATGTTGTAGGCGCCTGGTGTGAGCACACACTGCAGGTGAAGCCTGTCATGTTGTAGGTGCCTGGTAGAGGTGAGCACACACTGCAGGGGAAGCCTCTCATGTTGTAGGTGCCTGGTAGTGGTAAGCACACACTGCAGGGGAAGCCTCTCATGTTGTAGGTGCCTGGTAGAGGTGAGCACACACTGCAGGGGAAGCCTCTCATGTTGTGGGTGCCTGGTAGAGGTGAGCACACACTGCAGGGGAAGCCTCTCATGTTGTGGGTGCCTGGTAGAGGTGAGCACACACTGCAGGGGAAGCCTCTCATGTTGTAGGTGTCTGGTAGAGGTGAGCACACACTGCAGGGGAAGCCTCTCATGTTGTGGGTGCCTGGTAGAAGTGAGCACACACTGCAGGGGAAGCCTCTCATGTTGTAGGTGCCTGGTAGTGGTGAGCACACACTGCAGGGGAAGCCTCTCATGTTGTAGGTGCCTGGTAGAGGTGAGCACACACTGCAGTGGAAGCCTCTCATGTTGTAGGTGCCTGGTAGAGGTGAGCACTCACTGCAGGGGAAGCCTCTCATGTTGTAGGTGCCTGGTAGAGGTGAGCACGCACTGCAGGGGAAGCCTCTCATGTTGTAGGTGCCTGGTAGAGGTGAGCACGCACTGCAGGGGAAGCCTCTCATGTTGTAGGCGCCTGGTAGAGGTGAGCACACACTGCAGGGGAAGCCTCTCACGTTGTAGGCGCCTGGTAGAGGTGCGCACACACTGCAGGGGAAGCCTCTCACGTTGTAGGCGCCTGGTAGAGGTGAGCACAAACTGCAGGTGAAGCCTCTCATGTTGTAGGTGCCTGGTAGAGGTGAGTACATTGTATGGGAAGCCTCTCATGTTGTAGGTGCCTGGTAGAGGTGAGCACACACTGCAGGGGAAGCCTCTCATGTTGTAGGTGCCTGGTAGAGGTGAGCACACACTGCAGTGGAAGCCTCTCATGTTGTATGTGCCTGGTAGAGGTGAGCACACACTGCAGGGGAAGCCTCTCATGTTGTGGGTGCCTGGTAGAGGTGAGCACACACTGCAGGGGAAGCCTCTCATGTTGTGGGTGCCTGGTAGAGGTGAGCACACACTGCAGGGGAAGCCTCTCATGTTGTAGGTGCCTGGTAGTGGTGAGCACACACTGCAGGGGAAGCCTCTCATGTTGTAGGTGCCTGGTAGAGGTGAGCACACACTGCAGTGGAAGCCTCTCATGTTGTAGGTGCCTGGTAGAGGTGAGCACGCAGTGCAGGGGAAGCCTCTCATGTTGTAGGTGCCTGGTAGAGGTGAGCACGCACTGCAGCGGAAGCCTCTCATGTTGTAGGTGCCTGGTAGAGGTGAGCACGCACTGCAGTGGAAGCCTCTCATGTTGTGGGTGCCTGGTAGAGGTGAGCACACACTGCAGGGGAAGCCTCTCATGTTGTGGGTGCCTGGTAGAGGTGAGCACACACTGCAGGGGAAGCCTCTCATGTTGTGGGTGCCTGGTAGAGGTGAGCACACACTGCAGGGGAAGCCTCTCATGTTGTGGGTGCCTGGTAGAGATGAGCACACACTGCAGGGGAAGCCTCTCATGTTGTAGGTGCCTGGTAGTGGTGAGTACACACTGCAGGGGAAGCCTCTCATGTTGTAGGTGCCTGGTAGAGGTGAGCACACACTGCAGTGAAAGCCTCTCATGTTGTAGGTGCCTGGTAGAGGTGAGCACACACTGCAGGGGAAGCCTCTCATGTTGTAGGTGCCTGGTAGAGGTGAGCACACACTGCAGGGGAAGCCTCTCATGTTGTAGGTGCCTGGTAGAGGTGAGCACACACTGCAGGGGAAGCCTCTCATGTTGTAGGTGCCTGGTAGAGGTGAGCACACACTGCAGGGGAAGCCTCTCATGTTGTGGGTGCCTAGTAGAGGTGAGCACACATTGCAGAGGAAGCCTCTCATGTTGTAGGTGCCTGGTTATGGTGAGTACACACTGCAGGGGAAGCCTCTCATGTTGTAGGTGCCTGGTAGAGGTGAGCACACTGTAGGGAAAACCTCTCATGTTGTAGGCGCCTGCTAGAGGTGAGCACACACTGCAGGGGAAGCCTCTCACGTTGTAGGTGCCTGGTAGAGGTGAGCACACTGTAGGGAAAACCTCTCATGTTGTGGGCGCCTGCTAAAGGTGAGCACACACTGTAGGGGAAGCCTCTCATGTTTTAGGCGCCTGGTAGAGGTGAGCACACACGGCAGGGGAATCCTCTCATGTTGTAGGTGCCTGGTAGAGGTGAGCACACACTGCAGGGGAAGCCTCTCATGTTGTAGGTGCCTGCTAGAGGTGAGTACACACTGCAGGTGAAGCCTCGCATGTTGTAGGCGCCTGCTAGAGGTGAGCACACACTGCAGGGGAAGCCTCTCATGTTGTAGGCGCCTGGTAGAGGTGAGCACACACTGCAGGGGAAGCCTGTCACGTTGTAGGCGCCTGGTAGAGGTGAGCACACACTGCAGGGGAAGCCTCTCACGTTGTAGGCGCCTGGTAGAGCTGAGCACACACTGCAGGTGAAGCCTCTCATGTTGTAGGCGCCTGCTAGAGGTGAGCACACACTGCAGGTGAAGCCTGTCATGTTGTAGGCGCCTGGTAGAGGTGAGCACACACTGCAGGGGAAGCCTCTCATGTTGTAGGCGCCTGGTATAGGTGAGCACACACTGCAGGGAAAGCCTCTCATGTTGTAGGTGCCTGGTAGAGGTGAGCACACACGGCAGGGGAAGCCTCTCATGTTGTAGGCACCTGGTAGAGGTGAGCACACACTGCAGGGGAAGCCTCTCATGTTGTAGGCGCCTGCTAGAGGTGAGTACACACTGCAGGTGAAGCCTCGCATGTTGTAGGTGCCTGCATGAGGTGAGCACACTCTGCAGGGGTAGCCTCTCATTTTGTAGGCGCCTGGTAGAGGTGAGCACACACTGCAGGGGAAGCCTCTCATGTTGTAGGTGCCTGGTAGAGGTGAGCACACACTGCAGGGGAAGCCTCTCACGTTGTAGGCGCCTGGTAGAGGTGAGCACATACTGCAGGTGAAGCCTCTCATGTTGTAGGCGCCTGCTAGAGTTGAGCACACACTGCAGGTGAAGCCTCTCATGTTGTAGGCGCCTGCTAGAGGTGAGCACACACTGCAGGGGAAGCCTCTCATGTTGTTGGCGCCTGGTAGAGGTGAGCACACACTGCAGGGGAAGCCTCTTATCTTGTAGGCGCCTGGTAGAGGTGAGCACACACTGCAGGGGAAGCCTCTCATGTTGTATATGCCTGGTAGAGGTGAGCACCCACTGCAGGGGAAGCCTCTCATGTTGTAGTTGCCTGCTAGAGGTGAGCATACACTGCAGGGGAAGCCTCTCATGTTGTAGGTGCCTGGTAGAGGTGAGCACACGCTGCAGGGGAAGCCTCTCACGTTGTAGGTGCCTGGTAGAGGTGAGTACACACTGCAGGGGAAGCCTCTCATGTTTTAGGTGCCTGGTAGAGGTGAGCACACACTGCAGGGGAAGCCTCTCATGTTGTAGGCGCCTGGTAGAGGTGAGCACACACTGCAGGGGAAGCCTCTCACGTTGTAGGCGCCTGGTAGAGGTGAGCACAAACTGCAGGTGAAGCCTCTCATGTTGTAGGTGCCTGGTAGAGGTGAGTACATTGTATGGGAAGCCTCTCATGTTGTAGGCGCCTGGTAGAGGTGAGCACACACTGCAGGGGAAGCCTCTCATGTTGTAGGAGCCTGGTAGAGGTGAGCACACACTGCAGGGGAAGCCTCTCATGTTGTAGGTGCCTGGTAGAGGTGAGCACACACTGCAGGGGAAGCCTCTCATGTTGTAGGTGCCTGGTAGAGGTGAGCACACACTGCAGGGGAAGCCTCCCATGTTGTGGGTGCCTGGTAGAGGTGAGCACACACTGCAGGGGAAGCCTCTCATGTTGTGGGTGCCTGGTAGAGGTGAGCACGCACTGCAGGGGAAGCCTCTCATGTTGTAGGTGCCTGGTAGAGGTGAGCACGCACTGCAGGGGAAGCCTCTCATGTTGTAGGTGCCTGGTAGAGGTGAGCACGCACTGCAGGGGAAGCCTCTCATGTTGTAGGCGCCTGGTAGAGGTGAGCACACACTGCAGGGGAAGCCTCTCATGTTCCAGGCGCCTGGTAGAGGTGAGCGCACACTGCAGGGGAAGCCTCTCATGTTGTAGGCGCCTGGTAGAGGTGAGCACACACTGCAGGGGAAGCCTCTCACGTTGTACGCGCCTGGTAGAGGTGAGCACACACTGCAGGTGAAGCCTCTCATGTTGTAGGTGCCTGGTAGATGTCAGTACACTGTAGGGGAAGCCTCTTATGTAGTAGGCGCCGGGTAGAGGTGAGCACACACTGCAGGGGAAGCCTCTCATGTTGTAGGAGCCTGGTAGAGGTGAGCACACACTGCAGGGGAAGCCTCTCATGTTGTAGGTGCCTGGTAGATGTGAGCAAAGACTGCAGGGGAAGCCTCTCATGTTGCAGGTGCCTGGTAGAGGTGAGCACACACTGCAGGGGAAGCCTCTCATGTTGTGGGTGCCTGGTAGAGGTGAGCACACACCGCAGGGGAAGCCTCTCATGTTGTGGGTGCCTGGTAGAGGTGAGCACACACTGCAGGGGAAGCCTCTCATGTTGTGGGTGCCTGGTAGAGGTGAGCACACACTGCAGTGAAAGCCTCTCATGTTGTAGGTGCCTGGTAGAGGTGAGCACACTGTAGGGAAAACCTCTCATGTTGTAGGCGCTTGCTAGAGGTGAGCACACACTGCAGGGGAAGCCTCTCATGTTGTAGGCGCCTGGTAGAGGTGAGCACACACGGCAGGGGAAGCCTCTCATGTTGTAGGTGCCTGGTAGAGGTGAGCACACACTGCAGGGGAAGCCTCTCATGTTGTAGGTGCCTGCTAGAGGTGAGTACACACTGCAGGTGAAGCCTCGCATGTTGTAGGCGCCTGCTAGAGGTGAGCACACACTGCAGGGGAAGCCTCTCATGTTGTAGGCGACTGGTAGAGGTGAGCACACACTGCAGGGGAAGCCTCTCACGTTGTAGGCGCCTGGTAGAGCTGAGCACACACTGCAGGTGAAGCCTCTCATGTTGTAGGCGCCTGCTAGAGGTGAGCACACACTGCAGGGGAAGCCTTTCATGTTGTAGGCGCCTGGTAGAGGTGAGCACACACTGCAGGGGAAGCCTCTCATGTTGTAGGCGCCTGGTATAGGTGAGCACACACTGCAGGGAAAGCCTCTCATGTTGTAGGTGCCTGGTAGAGGTGAGCACACACGGCAGGGGAAGCCTCTCATGTTGTAGGCACCTGGTAAAGGTGAGCACACACTGCAGGGGAAGCCTCTCATGTTGTAGGCGCCTGCTAGAGGTGAGTACACACTGCAGGTGAAGCCTCGCATGTTGTAGGCGCCTGCTAGAGGTGAGCACACACTGCAGGGGTAGCCTCTCATTTTGTAGGCGCCTGGTAGAGGTGAGCACACACTGCAGGGGAAGCCTCTCACGTTGTAGGCGCCTGGTAGAGGTGAGCACAAACTGCAGGTGAAGCCTCTCATGTTGTAGGTGCCTGGTAGAGGTGAGTACATTGTATGGGAAGCCTCTCATGTTGTAGGCGCCTGGTAGAGGTGAGCACACACTGCAGGGGAAGCCTCTCATGTTGTAGGAGCCTGGTAGAGGTGAGCACACACTGCAGGGGAAGCCTCTCATGTTGTAGGTGCCTGGTAGAGGTGAGCACACACTGCAGGGGAAGCCTCTCATGTTGTAGGTGCCTGGTAGAGGTGAGCACACACTGCAGGGGAAGCCTCTCATGTTGTGGGTGCCTGGTAGAGGTGAGCACACACTGCAGGGGAAGCCTCTCATGTTGTGGGTGCCAGGTAGAGGTGAGCACACACTGCAGGGGAAGCCTCTCATGTTGTAGGTGCCTGGTAGTGGTGAGTACACACTGCAGGGGAAGCCTCTCATGTTGTAGGTTCCTGGTATAGGTGAGCACACACTGCAGTAAAAGCCTCTCACGTTGTAGGCGCCTGGTAGAGGTGAGCACACACTGCAGGGGAAGCCTCTCATGCTGTAGGCGCCTGGTATAGGTGAGCACACACTGCAGGGAAAGCCTCTCATGTTGTAGGTGCCTGGTAGAGGTGAGCACACACGGCAGGGGAAGCCTGTCATGTTGTAGGCGCCTGCTAGAGGTGAGCACACACTGCAGGGGAAGCCTTTCATGTTGTAGGCGCCTGGTAGAGGTGAGCACACACTGCAGGGGAAGCCTCTCATGTTGTAGGCGCCTGCTAGAGGTGAGCACACACTGCAGGGGTAGCCTCTCATTTTGTAGGCGCCTGGTAGAGGTGAGCACACACTGCAGGGGAAGCCTCTCATGTTGTAGGCGCCTGGTATAGGTGAGCACACACTGCAGGGAAAGCCTCTCATGTTGTAGGTGCCTGGTAGAGGTGAGCACACACGGCAGGGGAAGCCTCTCATGTTGTAGGCACCTGGTAGAGGTGAGCACACACTGCAGGGGAAGCCTCTCATGTTGTAGGCGCCTGCTAGAGGTGAGTACACACTGCAGGTGAAGTCTCGCATATTGTAGGCGCCTGCTAGAGGTGAGCACACACTGCAGGGGTAGCCTCTCATTTTGTAGGCGCCTGGTAGAGGTGAGCACACACTGCAGGGGAAGCCTCTCATGTTGTAGGTGCCTGGTAGAGGTGAGCACACACTGCAGGGGAAGCCTCTCATGTTGTAGGCGCCTGGTAGAGGTGAGCACATACTGCAGGTGAAGCCTCTCATGTTGTAGGCGCCTGCTAGAGGTGAGCACACACTGCAGGTGAAGCCTCTCATGTTGTAGTCGCCTGCTAGAGGTGAGCACACACTGCAGGGGAAGCCTCTCATGTTGTTGGTGCCTGGTAGAGGTGAGCACACACTGCAGGGGAAGCCTCTTATCTTGTAGGCGCCTGGTAGAGGTGAGCACACACTGCAGGGGAAGCCTCTCATGTTGTAGGAGCCTGGTAGAGGTGAGCACACACTGCAGGGGAAGCCTCTCATGTTGTAGGTGCCTGGTAGAGGTGAGCACACTCTGCAGGGGAAGCCTCTCATGTTGTAGTTGCCTGCTAGAGGTGAGCATACACTGCAGGGGAAGCCTCTCATGTTGTAGGTGCCTGGTAGAGGTGAGCACACGCTGCAGGGGAAGCCTCTCACGTTGTAGGTGCCTGGTAGAGGTGAGTACACACTGCAGGGGAAGCCTCTCATGTTGTAGGTGCCTGGTAGAGGTGAGCACACACTGCAGGGGAAGCCTCTCATGTTGTAGGCGCCTGGTAGAGGTGAGCACACACTGCAGGGGAAGCCTCTCACGTTGTAGGCGCCTGGTAGAGGTGAGCACAAACTGCAGGTGAAGCCTCTCATGTTGTAGGTGCCTGGTAGAGGTGAGTACATTGTATGGGAAGCCTCTCATGTTGTAGGCGCCTGGTAGAGGTGAGCACACACTGCAGGGGAAGCCTCTCATGTTGTAGGAGCCTGGTAGAGGTGAGCACACACTGCAGGGGAAGCCTCTCATGTTGTAGGTGCCTGGTAGAGGTGAGCACACACTGCAGGGGAAGCCTCTCATGTTGTAGGTGCCTGGTAGAGGTGAGCACACACTGCAGGGGAAGCCTCTCATGTTGTGGGTGCCTGGTAGAGGTGAGCACACACTGCAGGGGAAGCCTCTCATGTTGTGAGTGCCTGGTAGAGGTGAGCACACACTGCAGGGGAAGCCTCTCATGTTGTAGGTGCCTGCTAGTGGTGAGCACACACTGCAGGGGAAGCCTCTCATGTTGTAGGTGCCTGGTAGAGGTGAGCACACACTGCAGTGGAAGCCTCTCATGTTGTAGGTGCCTGGTAGAGGTGAGCACGCACTGCAGGGGAAGCCTCTCATGTTGTAGGTGCCTGGTAGAGGTGAGCACGCACTGCAGGGGAAGCCTCTCATGTTGTAGGTGCCTGGTAGAGGTGAGCACGCACTGCAGGGGAAGCCTCTCATGTTGTAGGAGCCTGGTAGAGGTGAGCACACACTGCAGGGGAAGCCTCTCATGTTGTAGGTGCCTGATAGAGGTGAGCACACACTGCAGGGGAAGCCTCTCATGTTGTGGGTGCCTGGTAGAGGTGAGCACACACTGCAGGGGAAGCCTCTCATGTTGTGGGTGCCTGGTAGAGGTGAGCACACACTGCAGGGGAAGCCTCTCATGTTGTAGGTGCCTGGTAGTGGTGAGCACACACTGCAGGGGAAGCCTCTCATGTTGTAGGTGCCTGGTAGAGGTGAGCACACACTGCAGTGGAAGCCTCTCATGTTGTAGGTGCCTGGTAGAGGTGAGCACGCACTGCAGGGGAAGCCTCTCATGTTGTAGGTGCCTGGTAGAGGTGAGCACGCACTGCAGGGGAAGCCTCTCATGTTGTAGGTGCCTGGTAGAGGTGAGCACGCACTGCAGGGGAAGCCTCTCATGTTGTAGGCGCCTGGTAGAGGTGAGCACACACTGCAGGGGAAGCCTCTCATGTTGTAGGCGCCTGGTAGAGGTGAACACACACTGCAGGGGAAGCCTCTCACGTTGTAGGCGCCTGGTAGAGGTGAGCACAAACTGCAGGTGAAGCCTCTCATGTTGTAGGTGCCTGGTAGAGGTGAGTACATTGTATGGGAAGCCTCTCATGTTGTAGGCGCCTGGTAGAGGTGAGCACACACTGCAGGGGAAGCCTCTCATGTTGTAGGAGCCTGGTACAGGTGAGCACACACTGCAGGGGAAGCCTCTCATGTTGTAGGTGCCTGGTAGAGGTGAGCACACACTGCAGGGTAAGCCTCTCATGTTGTAGGTGCCTGGTAGAGGTGAGCACACACTGCAGGGGAAGCCTCTCATGTTGTGGGTGCCTGGTAGAGGTGAGCACACACTGCAGGGGAAGCCTCTCATGTTGTGGGTGCCTGGTAGAGGTGAGCACACACTGCATGGGAAGCCTCTCATGTTGTAGGTGCCTGGTAGTGGTGAGCACACACTGCAGGGGAAGCCTCTCATGTTGTAGGTGCCTGGTAGAGGTGAGCACACACTGCAGTGGAAGCCTCTCATGTTGTAGGTGCCTGGTAGAGGTGAGCACGCACTGCAGGGGAAGCCTCTCATGTTGTAGGTGCCTGGTAGAGGTGAGCACGCACTGCAGGGGAAGCCTCTCATGTTGTAGGTGCCTGGTAGAGGTGAGCACGCACTGCAGGGGAAGCCTCTCATGTTGTAGGTGCCTGGTAGAGGTGAGCACACACTGCAGGGGAAGCCTCTCATGTTGTGGGTGGCAGGTAGAGGTGAGCACACACTGCAGGGGAAGCCTGTTATGTTGTAGCGCCTGGTAGAGGTGAGCACACACTGCAGGGGAAGCCTCTCATGTTCCAGGCGCCTGGTAGAGGTGAGCACACACTGCAGGGGAAGCCTCTCATGTTGTAGGCGCCTGGTAGAGGTGAGCACACACTGCAGGGGAAGCCTCTCACGTTGTAGGCGCCTGGTAGAGGTGAGCACACACTGCAGGTGAAGCCTCTCATGTTGTAGGTGCCTGGTAGAGGTCAGTACACTGTAGGGGAAGCCTCTTATGTAGTAGGCGCCGGGTAGAGGTAAGCACACACTGCAGGGGAAGCCTCTCATGTTGTAGGAGCCTGGTAGAGGTGAGCACACACTGCAGGGGAAGCCTCTCATGTTGTAGGTGCCTGGTAGATGTGAGCAAAGACTGCAGGGGAAGCCTCTCATGTTGTAGGTGCCTGGTAGAGGTGAGCACACACTGCAGGGGAAGCCTCTCATGTTGTGGGTGCCTGGTAGAGGTGAGCACACACTGCAAGGGAAGCCTCTCATGTTGTGGGTGCCTGGTAGAGGTGAGCACACACTGCAGGGGAAGCCTCTCATGTTGTGGGTGCCTGGTAGAGGTGAGCACACACTGCAGGGGAAGCCTCTCATGTTGTGGGTGCCTGGTAGAGGTGAGCACACACTGCAGGGGAAGCCTCTCATGTTGTAGGTGCCTGGTAGAGGTGAGCACACACTGCAGGGGAAGCCTCTCATGTTGTGGGTGCCTGGTAGAGGTGAGCACACACTGCAGGGGAAGCCTCTCATGTTGTAAGTGCCTGATAGAGGTGAGCACACACTGCAGCGGAAGCCTCTCATGTTGTAGGTGCCTGGTAGAGGTGAGCACACACTGCAGGGGAAGCCTCTCATGTTGTAGGAGCCTGGTAGAGGTGAGCACACACTGCAGGTGAAGCCTCTCATGTTGTAGGCGCCTGGTGTGAGCACACACTGCAGGTGAAGCCTGTCATGTTGTAGGTGCCTGGTAGAGGTGAGCACACACTGCAGGGGAAGCCTCTCATGTTGTAGGTGCCTGGTAGTGGTAAGCACACACTGCAGGGGAAGCCTCTCATGTTGTAGGTGCCTGGTAGAGGTGAGCACACACTGCAGGGGAAGCCTCTCATGTTGTGGGTGCCTGGTAGAGGTGAGCACACACTGCAGGGGAAGCCTCTCATGTTGTGGGTGCCTGGTAGAGGTGAGCACACACTGCAGGGGAAGCCTCTCATGTTGTAGGTGTCTGGTAGAGGTGAGCACACACTGCAGGGGAAGCCTCTCATGTTGTGGGTGCCTGGTAGAAGTGAGCACACACTGCAGGGGAAGCCTCTCATGTTGTAGGTGCCTGGTAGTGGTGAGCACACACTGCAGGGGAAGCCTCTCATGTTGTAGGTGCCTGGTAGAGGTGAGCACACACTGCAGTGGAAGCCTCTCATGTTGTAGGTGCCTGGTAGAGGTGAGCACTCACTGCAGGGGAAGCCTCTCATGTTGTAGGTGCCTGGTAGAGGTGAGCACGCACTGCAGGGGAAGCCTCTCATGTTGTAGGTGCCTGGTAGAGGTGAGCACGCACTGCAGGGGAAGCCTCTCATGTTGTAGGCGCCTGGTAGAGGTGAGCACACACTGCAGGGGAAGCCTCTCACGTTGTAGGCGCCTGGTAGAGGTGCGCACACACTGCAGGGGAAGCCTCTCACGTTGTAGGCGCCTGGTAGAGGTGAGCACAAACTGCAGGTGAAGCCTCTCATGTTGTAGGTGCCTGGTAGAGGTGAGTACATTGTATGGGAAGCCTCTCATGTTGTAGGTGCCTGGTAGAGGTGAGCACACACTGCAGGGGAAGCCTCTCATGTTGTAGGTGCCTGGTAGAGGTGAGCACACACTGCAGTGGAAGCCTCTCATGTTGTATGTGCCTGGTAGAGGTGAGCACACACTGCAGGGGAAGCCTCTCATGTTGTGGGTGCCTGGTAGAGGTGAGCACACACTGCAGGGGAAGCCTCTCATGTTGTGGGTGCCTGGTAGAGGTGAGCACACACTGCAGGGGAAGCCTCTCATGTTGTAGGTGCCTGGTAGTGGTGAGCACACACTGCAGGGGAAGCCTCTCATGTTGTAGGTGCCTGGTAGAGGTGAGCACACACTGCAGTGGAAGCCTCTCATGTTGTAGGTGCCTGGTAGAGGTGAGCACGCAGTGCAGGGGAAGCCTCTCATGTTGTAGGTGCCTGGTAGAGGTGAGCACGCACTGCAGCGGAAGCCTCTCATGTTGTAGGTGCCTGGTAGAGGTGAGCACGCACTGCAGTGGAAGCCTCTCATGTTGTGGGTGCCTGGTAGAGGTGAGCACACACTGCAGGGGAAGCCTCTCATGTTGTGGGTGCCTGGTAGAGGTGAGCACACACTGCAGGGGAAGCCTCTCATGTTGTGGGTGCCTGGTAGAGGTGAGCACACACTGCAGGGGAAGCCTCTCATGTTGTGGGTGCCTGGTAGAGATGAGCACACACTGCAGGGGAAGCCTCTCATGTTGTAGGTGCCTGGTAGAGGTGAGCACACACTGCAGGGGAAGCCTCTCATGTTGTGGGTGCCTGGTAGAGGTGAGCACACACTGCAGGGGAAGCCTCTCATGTTGTAAGTGCCTGATAGAGGTGAGCACACACTGCAGCGGAAGCCTCTCATGTTGTAGGTGCCTGGTAGAGGTGAGCACACACTGCAGGGGAAGCCTCTCATGTTGTAGGAGCCTGGTAGAGGTGAGCACACACTGCAGGTGAAGCCTCTCATGTTGTAGGCGCCTGGTGTGAGCACACACTGCATGTGAAGCCTCTCATGTTGTAGGTGCCTGGTAGAGGTGAGCACACACTGCAGGGGAAGCCTCTCATGTTGTAGGTGCCTGGTAGTGGTGAGCACACACTGCAGGGGAAGCCTCTCATGTTGTAGGTGCCTGGTAGAGGTGAGCACACACTGCAGGGGAAGCCTCTCATGTTGTGGGTGCCTGGTAGAGGTGAGCACACACTGCAGGGGAAGCCTCTCATGTTGTGGGTGCCTGGTAGAGGTGAGCACACACTGCAGGGGAAGCCTCTCATGTTGTAGGTGTCTGGTAGAGGTGAGCACACACTGCAGGGGAAGCCTCTCATGTTGTGGGTGCCTGGTAGAAGTGAGCACACACTGCAGGGGAAGCCTCTCATGTTGTAGGTGCCTGGTAGTGGTGAGCACACACTGCAGGGGAAGCCTCTCATGTTGTAGGTGCCTGGTAGAGGTGAGCACACACTGCAGTGGAAGCCTCTCATGTTGTAGGTGCCTGGTAGAGGTGAGCACTCACTGCAGGGGAAGCCTCTCATGTTGTAGGCGCCTGGTAGAGGTGAGCACATACTGCAGGTGAAGCCTCTCATGTTGTAGGTGCCTGGTAGAGGTGAGTACATTGTATGGGAAGCCTCTCATGTTGTAGGTGCCTGGTAGAGGTGAGCACACACTGCAGGGGAAGCCTCTCATGTTGTAGGAGCCTGGTACAGGTGAGCACACACTGCAGGGGAAGCCTCTCATGTTGTAGGTGCCTGGTAGAGGTGAGCACACACTGCAGTGGAAGCCTCTCATGTTGTATGTGCCTGGTAGAGGTGAGCACACACTGCAGGGGAAGCCTCTCATGTTGTGGGTGCCTGGTAGAGGTGAGCACACACTGCAGGGGAAGCCTCTCATGTTGTGGGTGCCTGGTAGAGGTGAGCACACACTGCAGGGGAAGCCTCTCATGTTGTAGGTGCCTGGTAGTGGTGAGCACACACTGCAGGGGAAGCCTCTCATGTTGTAGGTGCCTGGTAGAGGTGAGCACACACTGCAGTGGAAGCCTCTCATGTTGTAGGTGCCTGGTAGAGGTGAGCACGCACTGCAGGGGAAGCCTCTCATGTTGTAGGTGCCTGGTAGAGGTGAGCATGCACTGCAGCAGAAGCCTCTCATGTTGTAGGTGCCTGGTAGATGTGAGCACGCACTGCAGGGGAAGCCTCTCATGTTGTAGGTGCCTGGTAGAGGTGAGCACACACTGCAGGGGAAGCCTCTCATGTTGTGGGTGCCTGGTAGAGGTGAGCACACACTGCAGGGGAAGCCTGTTATGTTGTAGGCGCCTGGTAGAGGTGAGCACACACTGCAGGGGAAGCCTCTCATGTTCCAGGCGCCTGGTAGAGGTGAGCACACACTGCAGGTGAAGCCTCTCATGTTGTAGGTGCCTGGTAGAGGTCAGTACACTGTAGGGGAAGCCTCTTATGTAGTAGGCGCCGGGTAGAGGTGAGCACACACTGCAGGGGAAGCCTCTCATGTTGTAGGAGCCTGGTAGAGGTGAGCACACACTGCAGGGGAAGCCTCTCATGTTGTAGGTGCCTGGTAGATGTGAGCAAAGACTGCAGGGGAAGCCTCTCATGTTGTAGGTGCCTGGTAGAGGTGAGCACACACTGCAGGGGAAGCCTCTCATGTTGTGGGTGCCTGGTAGAAGTGAGCACACACTGCAGGGGAAGCCTCTCATGTTGTGGGTGCCTGGTAGAGGTGAGCACACACTGCAGGGGAAGCCTCTCATGTTGTGGGTGCCTGGCAGAGGTGAGCACACACTGCAGGGGAAGCCTCTCATGTTGTGGGTGCCTGGTGGAGGTGAGCACACACTGCAGGGGAAGCCTCTCATGTTGTGGGTGCCTGGTAGAGGTGAGCACACACTGCAGGGGAAGCCTCTCATGTTGTGGGTGCCTGGTAGAGGTGAGCACACACTGCAGGGGAAGCCTCTCATTTTGTAGGTGCCTGGTAGTGGTGAGTACACACTGCAGGGGAAGCCTCTCATGTTGTAGGTGCTTGGTAGAGGTGAGCACACACTGCAGTGAAAGCCTCTCATGTTGTAGGTGCCTGGTAGAGGTGAGCACACACTGCAGGGGAAGCCTCTCATGTTGTAGGTGCCTGGTAGAGGTGAGCACACACTGCAGGGGAAGCCTCTCATGTTGTAGGTGCCTGGTAGAGGTGAGCACACACTGCAGGGGAAGCCTCTCATGCTGTAGGTGCCTGGTAGAGGTGAGCACACACTGCAGGGGAAGCCTCTCATGTTGTGGGTGCCTGGTAGAGGTGAGCACACATTGCAGGGGAAGCCTCTCATGTTGTAGGTGCCTGGTAGTGGTGAGTACACACTGCAGGGGAAGCCTCTCATGTTGTAGGTGCCTGGTAGAGGTGAGCACACTGTAGGGAAAACCTCTCATGTTGTAGGCGCCTGCTAGAGGTGAGCACACACTGCAGGGGAAGCCTCTCACGTTGTAGGTGCCTGGTAGAGGTGAGCACACTGTAGGGAAAACCTCTCATGTTGTAGGCGCCTGCTAGAGGTGAGCACACACTGCAGGGGAAACCTCTCATGTTGTAGGCGCCTGGTAGAGGTGAGCACACACGGCAGGGGAAGCCTCTCATGTTGTAGGTGCCTGGTAGAGGTGAGCACACACTGCAGGGGAAGCCTCTCATGTTGTGGGTGCCTAGTAGAGGTGAGCACACACTGCAGGGGAAGCCTCTCATGTTCTGGGTGCCTGGTAGAGGTGAGCACACACTGCAGGGGAAGCCTCTCATGTTGTGGGTGCCTGGTAGAGGTGAGCACACACTGCAGGGGAAGCCTCTCATGTTGTAGGTGCCTGATAGAGGTGAGCACACACTGCAGCGGAAGCCTCTCATGTTGTAGGTGCCTGGTAGAGGTGAGCACACACTGCAGGGGAAGCCTCTCATGTTGTAGGAGCCTGGTAGAGGTGAGCACACACTGCAGGTGAAGCCTCTCATGTTGTAGGCGCCTGGTGTGAGCACACACTGCAGGTGAAGCCTCTCATGTTGTAGGTGCCTGGTAGAGGTGAGCACACACTGCAGGGGAAGCCTCTCATGTTGTAGGTGCCTGGTAGTGGTGAGCACACACTGCAGGGGAAGCCTCTCATGTTTTAGGTGCCTGGTAGAGGTGAGCACACTGTAGGGAAAACCTCTCATGTTGTAGGCGCCTGCTATAGGTGAGCACACACTGCAGGGGAAGCCTCTCACGTTGTAGGTGCCTGGTAGAGGTGAGCACACTGTAGGGAAAACCTCTCATGTTGTAGGCGCCTGCTAGAGGTGAGCACACACTGCAGGGGAAACCTCTCATGTTGTAGGCGCCTGGTAGAGGTGAGCACACACGGCAGGGGAAGCCTCTCATGTTGTAGGTGCCTGGTAGAGGTGAGCACACACTGCAGGGGAAGCCTCTCATGCTGTAGGTGCCTAGTAGAGGTGAGCACACACTGCAGGGGAAGCCTCTCATGTTGTGGGTGCCTGGTAGAGGTGAGCACACACTGCAGGGGAAGCCTCTCATGTTGTGAGTGCCTGGTAGAGGTGAGCACACACTGCAGGGGAAGCCTCTCATGTTGTAGGTGCCTGGTAGTGGTGAGTACACACTGCAGGGGAAGCCTCTCATGTTGTAGGCGCCTGGTAGAGGTGAGCACACACTGCAGTGGAAGCCTCTCATGTTGTAGGTGCCTGGTAGAGGTGAGCACACACTGCAGGGGAAGCCTCTCATGTTGTAGGTGCCTGGTAGAGGTGAGCACACACTGCAGGGGAAGCCTCCCATGTTGTGGGTGCCTGGTAGAGGTGAGCACACACTGCAGGGGAAGCCTCTCATGTTGTGGGTGCCTGGTAGAGGTGAGCACACACTGCAGGGGAAGCCACTCATGTTGTGGGTGCCTGGTAGAGGTGAGCACACACTGCAGGGGAAGCCTCTCATGTTGTAGGTGCCTGATAGAGGTGAGCACACACTGCAGCGGAAGCCTCTCATGTTGTAGGTGCCTGGTAGAGGTGAGCACACACTGCAGGGGAAGCCTCTCATGTTGTAGGAGCCTGGTAGAGGTGAGCACACACTGCAGGTGAAGCCTCTCATGTTGTAGGCGCCTGGTGTGAGCACACACTGCAGGTGAAGCCTCTCATGTTGTAGGTGCCTGGTAGAGGTGAGCATACACTGCAGGGGAAGCCTCTCATGTTGTAGGTGCCTGGTAGTGGTGAGCACACACTGCAGGGGAAGCCTCTCATGTTGTAGGTGCCTGGTAGAGGTGAGCACACACTGCAGTGGAAGCCTCTCATGTTGTAGGCGCCTGGTAGAGGTGAGCACGCACTGCAGGGGAAGCCTCTCATGTTGTAGGTGCCTGGTAGAGGTGAGCACGCACTGCAGGGGAAGCCTCTCATGTTGTAGGCGCCTGGTAGAGGTGAGCACGCACTGCAGGGGAAGCCTCTCATGTTGTAGGCGCCTGGTAGAGGTGAGCACACACTGCAGGGGAAGCCTCTCACGTTGTAGGCGCCTGGTAGAGGTGAGCACAAACTGCAGGTGAAGCCTCTCATGTTGTAGGTGCCTGGTAGAGGTGAGTACATTGTATGGGAAGCCTCTCATGTTGTAGGCGCCTGGTAGAGGTGAGCACACACTGCAGGGGAAGCCTCTCATGTTGTAGGAGCCTGGAACAGGTGAGCACACACTGCAGGGGAAGCCTCTCATGTTGTAGGTGCCTGGTAGAGGTGAGCACACACTGCAGGGGAAGCCTCTCATGTTGTATGTGCCTGGTAGAGGTGAGCACACACTGCAGGGGAAGCCTCTCATGTTGTGGGTGCCTGGTAGAGGTGAGCACACACTGCAGGGGAAGCCTCTCATGTTGTGGGTGCCTGGTAGAGGTGAGCACACACTGCAGGGGAAGCCTCTCATGTTGTAGGTGCCTGGTAGTGGTGAGCACACACTGCAGGGGAAGCCTCTCATGTTGTAGGTGCCTGGTAGAGGTGAGCACACACTGCAGTGGAAGCCTCTCATGTTGTAGGTGCCTGGTAGAGGTGAGCACGCACTGCAGGGGAAGCCTCTCATGTTGTAGGTGCCTGGTAGAGGTGAGCACGCACTGCAGGGGAAGCCTCTCATGTTGTAGGTGCCTGGTAGAGGTGAGCACGCACTGCAGGGGAAGCCTCTCATGTTGTAGGTGCCTGGAAGAGGTGAGCACGCACTGCAGGGGAAGCCTCTCATGTTGTGGGTGCCTGGTAGAGGTGAGCACACACTGTAGGGGAAGCCTGTTATGTTGTAGGCGCCTGGTAGAGGTGAGCACACACTGCAGGGGAAGCCTCTCATGTTCCAGGCGCCTGGTAGAGGTGAGCGCACACTGCAGGGGAAGCCTCTCATGTTGTAGGCGCCTGGTAGAGGTGAGCACACACTGCAGGGGAAGCCTCTCACGTTGTAGGCGCCTGGTAGAGGTGAGCACACACTGCAGGTGAAGCCTCTCATGTTGTAGGTGCCTGGTAGAGGTCAGTACACTGTAGGGGAAGCCTCTTATGTAGTAGGCGCCGGGTAGAGGTGAGCACACACTGCAGGGGAAGCCTCTCATGTTGTAGGAGCCTGGTAGAGGTGAGCACACACTGCAGGGGAAGCCTCTCATGTTGTAGGTGCCTGGTAGATGTGAGCAAAGACTGCAGGGGAAGCCTCTCATGTTGTAGGTGCCTGGTAGAGGTGAGCACACACTGCAGGGGAAGCCTCTCATGTTGTGGGTGCCTGGTAGAGGTGAGCACACACTGCAGGGGAAGCCTCTCATGTTGTGGGTGCCTGGTAGAGGTGAGCACACACTGCAGGGGAAGCCTCTCATGTTGTGGGTGCCTGGTAGAGGTGAGCACACACTGCAGGGGAAGCCTCTCATGTTGTGGGTGCCTGGTAGAGGTGAGCACACACTGCAGGGGAAGCCTCTCATGTTGTGGGTGACTGGTAGAGGTGAGCACACACTGCACGGGAAGCCTCTCATGTTGTGGGTGCCTGGTAGAGGTGAGCACACACTGCAGGGGAAGCCTCTCATTTTGTAGGTGCCTGGTAGTGGTGAGTACACACTGCAGGGGAAGCCTCTCATGTTGTGGGTGCCTGGTAGAGGTGAGCACACACTGCAGGGGAAGCCTCTCATGTTGTGGGTGCCTGGTAAAGGTGAGCACACACTGCAGGGGAAGCCTCTCATGTTGTAGGTGTCTGGTAGAGGAGAGCACACACTGCAGGGGAAGCCTCTCATGTTGTGGGTGCCTGGTAGAGGTGAGCACACACTGCAGGGGAAGCCTCTCATGTTGTAGGTGCCTGGTAGTGGTGAGCACACACTGCAGGGGAAGCCTCTCATGTTGTAGGTGCCTGGTAGAGGTGAGCACACACTGCAGTGGAAGCCTCTCATGTTGTAGGTGCCTGGTAGAGGTGAGTACATTGTATGGGAAGCCTCTCATGTTGTAGGCGCCTGGTAGAGGTGAGCACACACTGCAGGGGAAGCCTCTCATGTTGTAGGAGCCTGGAACAGGTGAGCACACACTGCAGGGGAAGCCTCTCATGTTGTAGGTGCCTGGTAGAGGTGAGCACACACTGCAGGGGAAGCCTCTCATGTTGTATGTGCCTGGTAGAGGTGAGCACACACTGCAGGGGAAGCCTCTCATGTTGTGGGTGCCTGGTAGAGGTGAGCACACACTGCAGGGGAAGCCTCTCATGTTGTGGGTGCCTGGTAGAGGTGAGCACACACTGCAGGGGAAGCCTCTCATGTTGTAGGTGCCTGGTAGTGGTGAGCACACACTGCAGGGGAAGCCTCTCATGTTGTAGGTGCCTGGTAGAGGTGAGCACACACTGCAGTGGAAGCCTCTCATGTTGTAGGTGCCTGGTAGAGGTGAGCACGCACTGCAGGGGAAGCCTCTCATGTTGTAGGTGCCTGGTAGAGGTGAGCACGCACTGCAGGGGAAGCCTCTCATGTTGTAGGTGCCTGGTAGAGGTGAGCACGCACTGCAGGGGAAGCCTCTCATGTTGTAGGTGCCTGGTAGAGGTGAGCACGCACTGCAGGGGAAGCCTCTCATGTTGTGGGTGCCTGGTAGAGGTGAGCACACACTGCAGGGGAAGCCTGTTATGTTGTAGGCGCCTGGTAGAGGTGAGCACACACTGCAGGGGAAGCCTCTCATGTTCCAGGCGCCTGGTAGAGGTGAGCGCACACTGCAGGGGAAGCCTCTCATGTTGTAGGCGCCTGGTAGAGGTGAGCACACACTGCAGGGGAAGCCTCTCACGTTGTAGGCGCCTGGTAGAGGTGAGCACACACTGCAGGTGAAGCCTCTCATGTTGTAGGTGCCTGGTAGAGGTCAGTACACTGTAGGGGAAGCCTCTTATGTAGTAGGCGCCGGGTAGAGGTGAGCACACACTGCAGGGGAAGCCTCTCATGTTGTAGGAGCCTGGTAGAGGTGAGCACACACTGCAGGGGAAGCCTCTCATGTTGTAGGTGCCTGGTAGATGTGAGCAAAGACTGCAGGGGAAGCCTCTCATGTTGTAGGTGCCTGGTAGAGGTGAGCACACACTGCAGGGGAAGCCTCTCATGTTGTGGGTGCCTGGTAGAGGTGAGCACACACTGCAGGGGAAGCCTCTCATGTTGTGGGTGCCTGGTAGAGGTGAGCACACACTGCAGGGGAAGCCTCTCATGTTGTGGGTGCCTGGTAGAGGTGAGCACACACTGCAGGGGAAGCCTCTCATGTTGTGGGTGCCTGGTAGAGGTGAGCACGCACTGCAGGGGAAGCCTCTCATGTTGTGGGTGACTGGTAGAGGTGAGCACACACTGCAGGGGAAGCCTCTCATGTTGTGGGTGCCTGGTAGAGGTGAGCACACACTGCAGGGGAAGCCTCTCATTTTGTAGGTGCCTGGTAGTGGTGAGTACACACTGCAGGGGAAGCCTCTCATGTTGTGGGTGCCTGGTAGAGGTGAGCACACACTGCAGGGGAAGCCTCTCATGTTGTGGGTGCCTGGTAGAGGTGAGCACACACTGCAGGGGAAGCCTCTCATGTTGTAGGTGTCTGGTAGAGGAGAGCACACACTTCAGGGGAAGCCTCTCATGTTGTGGGTGCCTGGTAGAGGTGAGCACACACTGCAGGGGAAGCCTCTCATGTTGTAGGTGCCTGGTAGTGGTGAGCACACACTGCAGGGGAAGCCTCTCATGTTGTAGGTGCCTGGTAGAGGTGAGCACACACTGCAGTGGAAGCCTCTCATGTTGTAGGCGCCTGGTAGAGGTGAGCACGCACTGCAGGGGAAGCCTCTCATGTTGTAGGTGCCTAGTAGAGGTGAGCACGCACTGCAGGGGAAGCCTCTCATGTTGTAGGTGCCTGGTAGAGGTGAGCACGCACTGCAGGGGAAGCCTCTCATGTTGTAGGCGCCTGGTAGAGGTGAGCACACACTGCAGGGGAAGCCTCTCACGTTGTAGGCGCCTGGTAGAGGTGAGCACAAACTGCAGGTGAAGCCTCTCATGTTGTAGGTGCCTGGTAGAGGTGAGTACATTGTATGGGAAGCCTCTCATGTTTTAGGCGCCTGGTAGAGGTGAGCACACACTGCAGGGGAAACCTCTCATGTTGTAGGAGCCTGGTACAGGTGAGCACACACTGCAGGGGAAGCCTCTCATGTTGTAGGTGCCTGGTAGAGGTGAGCACACACTGCAGGGGAAGCCTCTCATGTTGTATGTGCCTGGTAGAGGTGAGCACACACTGCAGGGGAAGCCTCTCATGTTTTGGGTGCCTGGTAGAGGTGAGCACACACTGCAGGGGAAGCCTCTCATGTTGTGGGTGCCTGGTAGAGGTGAGCACACACTGCAGGGGAAGCCTCTCATGTTGTAGGTGCCTGGTAGTGGTGAGCACACACTGCAGGGGAAGCCTCTCATGTTGTAGGTGCCTGGTAGAGGTGAGCACACACTGCAGGGGAAGCCTCTCATGTTGTAGGTGCCTGGTAGTGGTGAGCACACACTGCAGGGGAAGCCTCTCATGTTGTAGGCGCCTGGTAGAGGTGAGCACGCACTGCAGGGGAAGCCTCTCATGTTGTAGGCGCCTGGTAGAGGTGAGCACACACTGCAGGGGAAGCCTCTCACGTTGTAGGCGCCTGGTAGAGGTGAGCACAAACTGCAGGTGAAGCCTCTCATGTTGTAGGTGCCTGGTAGAGGTGAGTACATTGTATGGGAAGCCTCTCATGTTGTAGGCGCCTGGTAGAGGTGAGCACACACTGCAGGGGAAGCCTCTCATGTTGTAGGAGCCTGGAACAGGTGAGCACACCTCAGGGGAAGCCTCTCATGTTGTAGGTGCCTGTTAGAGGTGAGCACACACTGCAGGGGAAGCCTCTCATGTTGTATGTGCCTGGTAGAGGTGAGCACACACTGCAGGGGAAGCCTCTCATGTTGTGGGTGCCTGGTAGAGGTGAGCACACACTGCAGGGGAAGCCTCTCATGTTGTGGGTGCCTGGTAGAGGTGAGCACACACTGCAGGGGAAGCCTCTCATGTTGTAGGTGCCTGGTAGTGGTGAGCACACACTGCAGGGGAAGCCTCTCATGTTGTAGGTGCCTGGTAGAGGTGAGCACAAACTGCAGTGGAAGCCTCTCATGTTGTAGGTGCCTGGTAGAGGTGAGCACGCACTGCAGGGGAAGCCTCTCATGTTGTAGGTGCCTGGTAGAGGTGAGCACGCACTGCAGGGGAAGCCTCTCATGTTGTAGGTGCCTGGTAGAGGTGAGCACGCACTGCAGGGGAAGCCTCTCATGTTGTAGGTGCCTGGTAGAGGTGAGCACGCACTGCAGGGGATGCCTCTCATGTTGTGGGTGCCTGGTAGAGGTGAGCACACACTGCAGGGGAAGCCTGTTATGTTGTAGGCACCTGGTAGAGGTGAGCACACACTGCAGGGGAAGCCTCTCATGTTCCAGGCGCCTGGTAGAGGTGAGCGCACACTGCAGGGGAAGCCTCTCATGTTGTAGGCGCCTGGTAGAGGTGAGCACACACTGCAGGGGAAGCCTCTCACGTTGTAGGCGCCTGGTAGAGGTGAGCACACACTGCAGGTGAAGCCTCTCATGTTGTAGGTGCCTGGTAGAGGTCAGTACACTGTAGGGGAAGCCTCTTATGTAGTAGGCGCCGGGTAGAGGTGAGCACACACTGCAGGGGAAGCCTCTCATGTTGTAGGAGCCTGGTAGAGGTGAGCACACACTGCAGGGGAAGACTCTCATGTTGTAGGTGCCTGGTAGATGTGAGCAAAGACTGCAGGGGAAGCCTCTCATGTTGTAGGTGCCTGGTAGAGGTGAGCACACACTGCAGGGGAAGCCTCTCATGTTGTGGGTGCCTGGTAGAGGTGAGCACACACTGCAGGGGAAGCCTCTCATGTTGTGGGTGCCTGGTAGAGGTGAGCACACACTGCAGGGGAAGCCTCTCATGTTGTGGGTGCCTGGTAGAGGTGAGCACACACTGCAGGTGAAGCCTCTCATGTTGTGGGTGCCTGGTAGAGGTGAGCACACACTGCAGGGGAAGCCTCTCATGTTGTGGGTGACTGGTAGAGGTGAGCACACACTGCAGGGGAAGCCTCTCATGTTGTGGGTGCCTGGTAGAGGTGAGCACACACTGCAGGGGAAGCCTCTCATTTTGTAGGTGCCTGGTAGTGGTGAGTACACACTGCAGGGGAAGCCTCTCATGTTGTGGGTGCCTGGTAGAGGTGAGCACACACTGCAGGGGAAGCCTCTCATGTTGTGGGTGCCTGGTAGAGGTGAGCACACACTGCAGGGGAAGCCTCTCATGTTGTAGGTGTCTGGTAGAGGAGAGCACACACTGCAGGGGAAGCCTCTCATGTTGTGGGTGCCTGGTAGAGGTGAGCACACACTGCAGGGGAAGCCTCTCATGTTGTAGGTGCCTGGTAGTGGTGAGCACACACTGCAGGGGAAGCCTCTCATGTTGTAGGTGCCTGGTAGAGGTGAGCACACACTGCAGTGGAAGCCTCTCATGTTGTAGGCGCCTGGTAGAGGTGAGCACGCACTGCAGGGGAAGCCTCTCATGTTGTAGGTGCCTGGTAGAGATGAGCACGCACTGCAGGGGAAGCCTCTCATGTTGTAGGTGCCTGGTAGAGGTGAGCACGCACTGCAGGGGAAGCCTCTCATGTTGTAGGCGCCTGGTAGAGGTGAGCACACACTGCAGGGGAAGCCTCTCACGTTGTAGGCGCCTGGTAGAGGTGAGCACAAACTGCAGGTGAAGCCTCTCATGTTGTAGGTGCCTGGTAGAGGTGAGTACATTGTATGGGAAGCCTCTCATGTTGTAGGCGCCTGGTAGAGGTGAGCACACACTGCAGGGGAAGCCTCTCATGTTGTAGGAGCCTGGTACAGGTGAGCACACACTGCAGGGGAAGCCTCTCATGTTGTATGTGCCTGGTAGAGGTGAGCACACACTGCAGGGGAAGCCTCTCATGTTTTGGGTGCCTGGTAGAGGTGAGCACACACTGCAGGGGAAGCCTCTCATGTTGTGGGTGCCTGGTAGAGGTGAGCACACACTGCAGGGGAAGCCTCTCATGTTGTAGGTGCCTGGTAGTGGTGAGCACACACTGCAGGGGAAGCCTCTCATGTTGTAGGTGCCTGGTAGAGGTGAGCACACACTGCAGTGGAAGCCTCTCATGTTGTAGGTGCCTGGTAGAGGTGAGCACGCACTGCAGGGGAAGCCTCTCATGTTGTAGGTGCCTGGTAGAGGTGAGCACGCACTGCAGGGGAAGCCTCTCATGTTGTAGGTGCCTGGTAGAGGTGAGCACGCACTGCAGGGGAAGCCTCTCATGTTGTAGGTGCCTGGTAGAGGTGAGCACGCACTGCAGGGGAAGCCTCTCATGTTGTGGGTGCCTGGTAGAGGTGAGCACACACTGCAGGGGAAGCCTGTTATGTTGTAGGCGCCTGGTAGAGGTGAGCACACACTGCAGGGGAAGCCTCTCATGTTCCAGGCGCCTGGTAGAGGTGAGCGCACACTGCAGGGGAAGCCTCTCATGTTGTAGGCGCCTGGTAGAGGTGAGCACACACTGCAGGGGAAGCCTCTCACGTTGCAGGCGCCTGGTAGAGGTGAGCACACACTGCAGGTGAAGCCTCTCATGTTGTAGGTGCCTGGTAGAGGTCAGTACACTGTAGGGGAAGCCTCTTATGTAGTAGGCGCCGGGTAGAGGTGAGCACACACTGCAGGGGAAGCCTCTCATGTTGTAGGAGCCTGGTAGAGGTGAGCACACACTGCAGGGGAAGCCTCTCATGTTGTAGGTGCCTGGTAGATGTGAGCAAAGACTGCAGGGGAAGCCTCTCATGTTGTAGGTGCCTGGTAGAGGTGAGCACACACTGCAGGGGAAGCCTCTCATGTTGTGGGTGCCTGGTAGAGGTGAGCACACACTGCAGGGGAAGCCTCTCATGTTGTGGGTGCCTGGTAGAGGTGAGCACACACTGCAGGGGAAGCCTCTCATGTTGTGGGTGCCTGGTAGAGGTGAGCACACACTGCAGTGAAAGCCTCTCATGTTGTAGGTGCCTGGTAGAGGTGAGCACACACTGCAGGGGAAGCCTCTCATGTTGTAGGTGCATGGTAGAGGTGAGCACACACTGCAGGGGAAGCCTCTCATGTTGTAGGTGCCTGGTAGAGGTGAGCACACACTGCAGGGGAAGCCTCTCATGCTGTAGGTGACTGGTAGAGGTGAGCACACACTGCAGGGGAAGCCTCTCATGTTGTGGGTGCCTGGTAGAGGTGAGCACACACTGCAGGGGAAGCCTCTCATGGTGTGGGTGCCTGGTAGAGGTGAGCACACATTGCAGGGGAAGCCTCTCATGTTGTAGGTGCCTGGTAGTGGTGAGTACACACTGCAGGGGAAGCCTCTCATGTTGTAGGTGCCTGGTAGAGGTGAGCACACTGTAGGGAAAACCTCTCATGTTGTAGGCGCCTGCTAGAGGTGAGCACACGCTGCAGGGGAAGCCTCTCACGTTGTTGGTGCCTGGTAGAGGTGAGCACACTGTAGGGAAAACCTCTCATGTTGTAGGCGCCTGCTAGAGGTGAGCACACACTGCAGGGGAAACCTCTCATGTTGTAGGCGCCTGGTAGAGGTGAGCACACACGGCAGGGGAAGCCTCTCATGTTGTAGGTGCCTGGTAGAGGTGAGCACACACTGCAGGGGAAGCCTCTCATGCTGTAGGTGCCTGGTAGAGGTGAGCACACACTGCAGGGGAAGCCTCTCATGTTGTGGGTGCCTGGTAGAGGTGAGCACACACTGCAGGGGAAGCCTCTCATGTTGTGGGTGCCTGGTAGAGGTGAGCACACACTGCAGGGGAAGCCTCTCATGTTGTAGGTGCCTGGTAGTGGTGAGCACACACTGCAGGGGAAGCCTCTCATGTTGTAGGCGCCTGCTAGAGGTGAGTACACACTGCAGGTGAAGCCTCGCATGTTGTAGGCGCCTGCTAGAGGTGAGCACACACTGCAGGGGTAGCCTCTCATTTTGTAGGCGCCTGGTAGAGGTGAGCACACACTGCAGGGGAAGCCTCTCATGTTGTAGGTGCCTGGTAGAGGTGAGCACACACTGCAGGGGAAGCCTCTCACGTTGTAGGCGCCTGGTAGAGGTGAGCACATACTGCAGGTGAAGCCTCTCATGTTGTAGGCGCCTGCTAGAGGTGAGCACACACTGCAGGTGAAGCCTCTCATGTTGTAGTCGCCTGCTAGAAGTGAGCACACACTGCAGGGGAAGCCTCTCATGTTGTTGGTGCCTGGTAGAGGTGAGCACACACTGCAGGGGAAGCCTCTTATCTTGTAGGCGCCTGGTAGAGGTGAGCACACACTGCAGGGGAAGCCTCTCATGTTGTAGGAGCCTGGTAGAGGTGAGCACACACTGCAGGGGAAGCCTCTCATGTTGTAGGTGCCTGGTAGAGGTGAGCACACACTGCAGGGGAAGCCTCTCATGTTGTAGTTGCCTGCTAGAGGTGAGCATACACTGCAGGGGAAGCCTCTCATGTTGTAGGTGCCTGGTAGAGGTGAGCACACGCTGCAGGGGAAGCCTCTCACGTTGTAGGTGCCTGGTAGAGGTGAGTACACACTGCAGGGGAAGCCTCTCATGTTGTAGGTGCCTGGTAGAGGTGAGCACACACTGCAGGGGAAGCCTCTCATGTTGTAGGCGCCTGGTAGAGGTGAGCACACACTGCAGGGGAAGCCTCTCACGTTGTAGGCGCCTGGTAGAGGTGAGCACAAACTGCAGGTGAAGCCTCTCATGTTGTAGGTGCCTGGTAGAGGTGAGTACATTGTATGGGAAGCCTCTCATGTTGTAGGCGCCTGGTAGAGGTGAGCACACACTGCAGGAGAAGCCTCTCATGTTGTAGGAGCCTGGTAGAGGTGAGCACACACTGCAGGGGAAGCCTCTCATGTTGTAGGTGCCTGGTAGAGGTGAGCACACACTGCAGGGGAAGCCTCTCATGTTGTAGGTGCCTGGTGGAGGTGAGCACACACTGCAGGGGAAGCCTCTCATGTTGTGGGTGCCTGGTAGAGGTGAGCACACACTGCAGGGGAAGCCTCTCATGTTGTGGGTGCCTGGTAGAGGAGAGCACACACTGCAGGGGAAGCCTCTCATGTTGTAGGTGCCTGCTAGTGGTGAGCACACACTGCAGGGGAAGCCTCTCATGTTGTAGGTGCCTGGTAGAGGTGAGCACACACTGCAGTGGAAGCCTCTCATGTTGTAGGTGCCTGCTAGAGGTGAGCACACACTGCAGGGGAAGCCTCTCATGTTGTTGGTGCCTGGTAGAGGTGAGCACACACTGCAGGGGAAGCCTCTTATCTTGTAGGCGCCTGGTAGAGGTGAGCACACACTGCAGGGGAAGCCTCTCATGTTGTAGGAGCCTGGTAGAGGTGAGCACACACTGCAGGGGAAGCCTCTCATGTTGTAGGTGCCTGGTAGAGGTGAGCACACACTGCAGGGGAAGCCTCTCATGTTGTAGTTGCCTGCTAGAGGTGAGCATACACTGCAGGGGAAGCCTCTCATGTTGTAGGTGCCTGGTAGAGGTGAGCACACGCTGCAGGGGAAGCCTCTCACGTTGTAGGTGCCTGGTAGAGGTGAGTACACACTGCAGGGGAAGCCTCTCATGTTGTAGGTGCCTGGTAGAGGTGAGCACACACTGCAGGGGAAGCCTCTCATGTTGTAGGCGCCTGGTAGAGGTGAGCACACACTGCAGGGGAAGCCTCTCACGTTGTAGGCGCCTGGTAGAGGTGAGCACAAACTGCAGGTGAAGCCTCTCATGTTGTAGGTGCCTGGTAGAGGTGAGTACATTGTATGGGAAGCCTCTCATGTTGTAGGCGCCTGGTAGAGGTGAGCACACACTGCAGGAGAAGCCTCTCATGTTGTAGGAGCCTGGTAGAGGTGAGCACACACTGCAGGGGAAGCCTCTCATGTTGTAGGTGCCTGGTAGAGGTGAGCACACACTGCAGGGGAAGCCTCTCATGTTGTAGGTGCCTGGTAGAGGTGAGCACACACTGCAGGGGAAGCCTCTCATGTTGTGGGTGCCTGGTAGAGGTGAGCACACACTGCAGGGGAAGCCTCTCATGTTGTGGGTGCCTGGTAGAGGAGAGCACACACTGCAGGGGAAGCCTCTCATGTTGTAGGTGCCTGCTAGTGGTGAGCACACACTGCAGGGGAAGCCTCTCATGTTGTAGGTGCCTGGTAGAGGTGAGCACACACTGCAGTGGAAGCCTCTCATGTTGTAGGTGCCTGGTAGAGGTGAGCACGCACTGCAGGGGAAGCCTCTCATGTTGTAGGTGCCTGGTAGAGGTGAGCACGCACTGCAGGGGAAGCCTCTAATGTTGTAGGTGCCTGGTAGAGGTGAGCACGCACTGCAGGGGAAGCCTCTCATGTTGTAGGAGCCTGGTAGAGGTGAGCACACACTGCAGGGGAAGCCTCTCATGTTGTAGGTGCCTGATAGAGGTGAGCACACACTGCAGGGGAAGCCTCTCATGTTGTGGGTGCCTGGTAGAGGTGAGCACACACTGCAGGGGAAGCCTCTCATGTTGTGGGTGCCTGGTAGAGGTGAGCACACACTGCAGGGGAAGCCTCTCATGTTGTAGGTGCCTGGTAGTGGTAAGCACACACTGCAGGGGAAGCCTCTCATGTTGTAGGTGCCTGGTAGAGGTGAGCACACACTGCAGTGGAAGCCTCTCATGTTGTAGGTGCCTGGTAGAGGTGAGCACGCACTGCAGGGGAAGCCTCTCATGTTGTAGGTGCCTGGTAGAGGTGAGCACGCACTGCAGGGGAAGCCTCTCATGTTGTAGGTGCCTGGTAGAGATGAGCACGCACTGCAGGGGAAGCCTCTCATGTTGTAGGCGCCTGGTAGAGGTGAGCACACACTGCAGGGGAAGCCTCTCATGTTGTAGGCGCCTGGTAGAGGTGAGCACACACTGCAGGGGAAGCCTCTCACGTTGTAGGCGCCTGGTAGAGGTGAGCACAAACTGCAGGTGAAGCCTCTCATGTTGTAGGTGCCTGGTAGAGGTGAGTACATTGTATGGGAAGCCTCTCATGTTGTAGGCGCCTGGTAGAGGTGAGCACACACTGCAGGGGAAGCCTCTCATGTTGTAGGAGCCTGGTACAGGTGAGCACACACTGCAGGGGAAGCCTCTCATGTTGTAGGTGCCTGGTAGAGGTGAGCACACACTGCAGGGGAAGCCTCTCATGTTGTGGGTGCCTGGTAGAGGTGAGCACACACTGCAGGGGAAGCCCCTCATGTTGTGGGTGCCTGGTATAGGTGAGCACACACTGCAGGGGAAGCCTCTCATGTTGTAGGTGTCTGGTAGAGGTGAGCACACACTGCAGGGGAAGCCTCTCATGTTGTGGGTGCCTGGTAGAAGTGAGCACACACTGCAGGGGAAGCCTCTCATGTTGTAGGTGCCTGGTAGTGGTGAGCACACACTGCAGGGGAAGCCTCTCATGTTGTAGGTGCCTGGTGTGAGCACACACTGCAGGTGAAGCCTCTCATGTTGTAGGTGCCTGGTAGTGGTGAGCACAAACTGCAGGGGAAGCCTCTCATGTTGTAGGTGCCTGGTAGAGGTGAGCACACACTGCAGGGGAAGCCTCTCATGTTGTGGGTGCCTGGTAGAGGTGAGCACACACTGCAGGGGAAGCCTCTCATGTTGTGGGTGCCTGGTAGAGGTGAGCACACACTGCAGGGGAAGCCTCTCATGTTGTAGGTGTCTGGTAGAGGTGAGCACACACTGCAGGGGAAGCCTCTCATGTTGTGGGTGCCTGGTAGAAGTGAGCACACACTGCAGGGGAAGCCTCTCATGTTGTAGGTGCCTGGTAGTGGTGAGCACACACTGCAGGGGAAGCCTCTCATGTTGTAGGTGCCTGGTAGAGGTGAGCACACACTGCAGTGGAAGCCTCTCATTTTGTAGGTGCCTGGTAGAGGTGAGCACGCACTGCAGGGGAAGCCTCTCATGTTGTAGGTGCCTGGTAGAGGTGAGCACGCACTGCAGGGGAAGCCTCTCATGTTGTAGGTGCCTGGTAGAGGTGAGCACGCACTGCAGGGGAAGCCTCTCATGTTGTAGGCGCCTGGTAGAGGTGAGCACACACTGCAGGGGAAGCCTCTCACGTTGTAGGCGCCTGGTAGAGGTGCGCACACACTGCAGGGGAAGCCTCTCACGTTGTAGGCGCCTGGTAGAGGTGAGCACAAACTGCAGGTGAAGCCTCTCATGTTGTAGGTGCCTGGTAGAGGTGAGTACATTGTATGGGAAGCCTCTCATGTTGTAGGCGCCTGGTAGAGGTGAGCACACACTGCAGGGGAAGCCTCTCATGTTGTAGGAGCCTGGTACAGGTGAGCACACACTGCAGGGGAAGCCTCTCATGTTGTAAGTGCCTGGTAGAGGTGAGCACACACTGCAGGGGAAGCCTCTCATGTTGTATGTGCCTGGTAGAGGTGAGCACACACTGCAGGGGAAGCCTCTCATGTTGTGGGTGCCTGGTAGAGGTGAGCACACACTGCAGGGGAAGCCTCTCATGTTGTGGGTGCCTGGTAGAGGTGAGCACACACTGCAGGGGAAGCCTCTCATGTTGTAGGTGCCAGGTAGTGGTGAGCACACACTGCAGGGGAAGCCTCTCATGTTGTAGGTGCCTGGTAGAGGTGAGCACACACTGCAGTGGAAGCCTCTCATGTTGTAGGTGCCTGGTAGAGGTGAGCACGCACTGCAGGGGAAGCCTCTCATGTTGTAGGTGCCTGGTAGAGGTGAGCACGCACTGCAGGGGAAGCCTCTCATGTTGTAGGTGCCTGGTAGAGGTGAGCACGCACTGCAGGGGAAGCCTCTCATGTTGTAGGTGCCTGGTAGAGGTGAGCACACACTGCAGGGGAAGCCTCTCATGTTGTGGGTGCCTGGTAGAGGTGAGCACACACTGCAGGGGAAGCCTGTTATGTTGTGGGTGCCTGGTAGAGGTGAGCACACACTGCAGGGGAAGCCTCTCATGTTGTGGGTGCCTGGTAGAGGTGAGCACACACTGCAGGGGAAGCCTCTCATGTTGTAGGTGCCTGGTAGTGGTGAGCACACACTGCAGGGGAAGCCTCTCATGTTGTAGGTGCCTGGTAGAGGTGAGCACACACTGCAGTGGAAGCCTCTCATGTTGTAGGTGCCTGGTAGAGGTGAGCACGCACTGCAGGGGAAGCCTCTCATGTTGTAGGTGCCTGGTAGAGGTGAGCACGCACTGCAGGGGAAGCCTCTCATGTTGTAGGTGCCTGGTAGAGGTGAGCACGCACTGCAGGGGAAGCCTCTCATGTTGTAGGTGCCTGGTAGAGGTGAGCACACACTGCAGGGGAAGCCTCTCATGTTGTGGGTGCCTGGTAGAGGTGAGCACACACTGCAGGGGAAGCCTGTTATGTTGTAGGCGCCTGGTAGAGGTGAGCACACACTGCAGGGGAAGCCTCTCATGTTCCAGGCGCCTGGTAGAGGTGAGCGCACACTGCATGGGAAGCCTCTCATGTTGTAGGCGCCTGGTAGAGGTGAGCACACACTGCAGGGGAAGCCTCTCACGTTGTAGGCGCCTGGTAGAGGTGAGCACACACTGCAGGTGAAGCCTCTCATGTTGTAGGTGCCTGGTAGAGGTCAGTACACTGTAGGGGAAGCCTCTTATGTAGTAGGCGCCGGGTAGAGGTGAGCACACACTGCAGGGGAAGCCTCTCATGTTGTAGGAGCCTGGTAGAGGTGAGCACACACTGCAGGGGAAGCCTCTCATGTTGTAGGTGCCTGGTAGATGTGAGCAAAGACTGCAGGGGAAGCCTCTCATGTTGTAGGTGCCTGGTAGAGGTGAGCACATACTGCAGGGGAAGCCTCTCATGTTGTGGGTGCCTGGTAGAGGTGAGCACACACTGCAGGGGAAGCCTCTCATGTTGTGGGTGCCTGGTAGAGGTGAGCACACACTGCAGGGGAAGCCTCTCATGTTGTGGGTGCCAGGTAGAGGTGAGCACACACTGCAGGGGAAGCCTCTCATGTTGTGGGTGCCTGGTAGAGGTGAGCACACACTGCAGGGGAAGCCTCTCATGTTGTGGGTGCCTGGTAGAGGTGAGCACACACTGCAGGGGAAGCCTCTCATGTTGTGGGTGCCTGGTAGAGGTGAGCACACACTGCAGGGGTAGCCTCTCATTTTGTAGGTTCCTGGTAGTGGTGAGTACACACTGCAGGGGAAGCCTCTCATGTTGTAGGTGCTTGGTAGAGGTGAGCACACACTGCAGTGAAAGCCTCTCATGTTGTAGGTGCCTGGTAGAGGTGATCACACACTGCAGGGGAAGCCTCTCATGTTGTAGGTGCCTGGTAGAGGTGAGCACACACTGCAGGGGAAGCCTCTCATGTTGTAGGTTCCTGGTAGAGGTGAGCACACACTGCAGGGGAAGCCTCTCATGCTGTAGGTGCCTGGTAGAGGTGAGCACACACTGCAGGGGAAGCCTCTCATGTTGTGGGTGCCTGGTAGAGGTGAGCACACACTGCAGGGGAAGCCTCTCATGTTGTGGGTGCCTGGTAGAGGTGAGCACACATTGCAGGGGAAGCCTCTCATGTTGTAGGTGCCTGGTAGTGGTGAGTACACACTGCAGGGGAAGCCTCTCATGTTGTAGGTGCCTGGTAGAGGTGAGCACACTGTAGGGAAAACCTCTCATGTTGTAGGCGCCTGCTAGAGGTGAGCACACACTGCAGGGGAAACCTCTCATGTTGTAGGTGCCTGGTAGTGGTGAGTACACACTGCAGGGGAAGCCTCTCACGTTGTAGGTGCCTGGTAGAGGTGAGCACACTGTAGGGAAAACCTCTCATGTTGTAGGCGCCTGCTAGAGGTGAGCACACACTGCAGGGGAAACCTCTCATGTTGTAGGCGCCTGGTAGAGGTGAGCACACACGGCAGGGGAAGCCTCTCATGTTGTAGGTGCCTGGTAGAGGTGAGCACACACTGCAGGGGAAGCCTCTCATGCTGTAGGTGCCTGGTAGAGGTGAGCACACACTGCAGGGGAAGCCTCTCATGTTGTGGGTGCCTGGTAGAGGTGAGCACACACTGCAGGGGAAGCCTCTCATGTTGTGGGTGCCTGGTAGAGGTGAGCACACACTGCAGGGGAAGCCTCTCATGTTGTAGGTGCCTGGTAGTGGTGAGCACACACTGCAGGGGAAGCCTCTCATGTTGTAGGCGCCTGGTAGAGGTGAGCACACACTGCAGTGGAAGCCTCTCATGTTGTAGGTGCCTGGTAGAGGTGAGCACACACTGCAGGGGAAGCCTCTTATGTTGTAGGTGCCTGGTAGAGGTGAGCACACACTGCAGGGGAAGCCTCTCATGTTGTAGGTGCCTGGTAGAGGTGAGCACACACTGCAGGGGAAGCCTCTCATGTTGTTGGTGCCTGGTAGAGGTGAGCACACACTGCAGGGGAAGCCTCTCATGTTGTGGGTGCCTAGTAGAGGTGAGCACACACTGCAGGGGAAGCCTCTCATGTTGTGGGTGCCTGGTAGAGGTGAGCACACACTGCAGGGGAAGCCTCTCATGTTGTGGGTGCCTGGTAGAGGTGAGCACACACTGCAGGGGAAGCCTCTCATGTTGTAGGTGCCTGATAGAGGTGAGCACACACTGCAGCGGAAGCCTCTCATGTTGTAGGTGCCTGGTAGAGGTGAGCACACACTGCAGGGGAAGCCTCTCATGTTGTAGGAGCCTGGTAGAGGTGAGCACACACTGCAGGTGAAGCCTCTCATGTTGTAGGTGCCTGGTAGAGGTGAGCACACACTGCAGGGGAAGCCTCTCATGTTGTAGGTGCCTGGTAGTGGTGAGCACACACTGCAGGGGAAGCCTCTCATGTTGTAGGTGCCTGGTAGAGGTGAGCACACTGTAGGGAAAACCTCTCATGTTGTAGGCGCCTGCTAGAGGTGAGCACACACTGCAGGGGAAGCCTCTCACGTTGTAGGTGCCTGGTAGAGGTGAGCACACTGTAGGGAAAACCTCTCATGTTGTAGGCGCCTGCTAGAGGTGAGCACACACTGCAGGGGAAACCTCTCATGTTGTAGGCGCCTGGTAGAGGTGAGCACACACGGCAGGGGAAGCCTCTCATGTTGTAGGTGCCTGGTAGAGGTGAGCACACACTGCAGGGGAAGCCTCTCATGCTGTAGGTGCCTGGTAGAGGTGAGCACACACTGCAGGGGAAGCCTCTCATGTTGTGGGTGCCTGGTAGAGGTGAGCACACACTGCAGGGGAAGCCTCTCATGTTGTGGGTGCCTGGTAGAGGTGAGCACACACTGCAGGGGAAGCCTCTCATGTTGTAGGTGCCTGGTAGTGGTGAGTACACACTGCAGGGGAAGCCTCTCATGCTGTAGGCGCCTGGTAGAGGTGAGCACACACTGCAGTGGAAGCCTCTCATGTTGTAGGTGCCTGGTAGAGGTGAGCACACACTGCAGGGGAAGCCTCTCATGTTGTAGGTGCCTGGTAGAGGTGAGCACACACTGCAGGGGAAGCCTCTCTTGTTGTTGGTGCCTGGTAGAGGTGAGCACACACTGCAGGGGAAGCCTCCCATGTTGTGGGTGCCTGGTAGAGGTGAGCACACACTGCAGGGGAAGCCTCTCATGTTGTGGGTGCCTGGTAGAGGTGAGCACACACTGCAGGGGAAGCCTCTCATGTTGTGGGTGCCTGGTAGAGGTGAGCACACACTGCAGGGGAAGCCTCTCATGTTGTAGGTGCCTGATAGAGGTGAGCACACACTGCAGCGGAAGCCTCTCATGTTGTAGGTGCCTGGTAGAGGTGAGCACACACTGCAGGGGAAGCCTCTCATGTTGTAGGAGCCTGGTAGAGGTGAGCACACACTGCAGGTGAAGCCTCTCATGTTGTAGGCGCCTGGTGTGAGCACACACTGCAGGTGAAGCCTCTCATGTTGTAGGTGCCTGGTAGAGGTGAGCACACACTGCAGGGGAAGCCTCTCATGTTGTAGGTGCCTGGTAGTGGTGAGCACACACTGCAGGGGAAGCCTCTCATGTTGTAGGTGCCTGGTAGAGGTGAGCACACACTGCAGGGGAAGCCTCTCATGTTGTGGGTGCCTGGTAGAGGTGAGCACACACTGCAGGGGAAGCCTCTCATGTTGTGGGTGCCTGGTAGAGGTGAGCACACACTGCAGTGGAAGCCTCTCATGTTGTAGGTGTCTGGTAGAGGTGAGCACACACTGCAGGGGAAGCCTCTCATGTTGTGGGTGCCTGGTAGAGGTGAGCACACACTGCAGGGGAAGCCTCTCATGTTGTAGGTGCCTGGTAGTGGTGAGCACACACTACAGGGGAAGCCTCTCATGTTGTAGGTGCCTGGTAGAGGTGAGCACACACTGCAGTGGAAGCCTCTCATGTTGTAGGCGCCTGGTAGAGGTGAGCACGCACTGCAGGGGAAGCCTCTCATGTTGTAGGTGCCTGGTAGAGGTGAGCACGCACTGCAGGGGAAGCCTCTCATGTTGTAGGTGCCTGGTAGAGGTGAGCACGCACTGCAGGGGAAGCCTCTCATGTTGTAGGCGCCTGGTAGAGGTGAGCACACACTGCAGGGGAAGCCTCTCATGTTGTGGGTGCCTAGTAGAGGTGAGCACACACTGCAGGGGAAGCCTCTCATGTTGTGGGTGCCTGGTAGAGGTGAGCACACACTGCAGGGGAAGCCTCTCATGTTGTGGGTGCCTGGTAGAGGTGAGCACACACTGCAGGGGAAGCCTCTCATGTTGTAGGTGCCTGATAGAGGTGAGCACACACTGCAGCGGAAGCCTCTCATGTTGTATGTGCCTGGTAGAGGTGAGCACACACTGCAGGGGAAGCCTCTCATGTTGTAGGAGCCTGGTAGAGGTGAGCACACACTGCAGGTGAAGCCTCTCATGTTGTAGGTGCCTGGTAGAGGTGAGCACACACTGCAGGGGAAGCCTCTCATGTTGTAGGTGCCTGGTAGTGGTGAGCACACACTGCAGGGGAAGCCTCTCATGTTGTAGGTGCCTGGTAGAGGTGAGCACACTGTAGGGAAAACCTCTCATGTTGTAGGCGCCTGCTAGAGGTGAGCACACACTGCAGGGGAAGCCTCTCACGTTGTAGGTGCCTGGTAGAGGTGAGCACACTGTAGGGAAAACCTCTCATGTTGTAGGCGCCTGCTAGAGGTGAGCACACACTGCAGGGGAAACCTCTCATGTTGTAGGCGCCTGGTAGAGGTGAGCACACACTGCAGGGGAAGCCTCTCATGCTGTAGGTGCCTGGTAGAGGTGAGCACACACTGCAGGGGAAGCCTCTCATGTTGTGGGTGCCTGGTAGAGGTGAGCACACACTGCAGGGGAAGCCTCTCATGTTGTGGGTGCCTGGTAGAGGTGAGCACACACTGCAGGGGAAGCCTCTCATGTTGTAGGTGCCTGGTAGTGGTGAGTACACACTGCAGGGGAAGCCTCTCATGCTGTAGGCGCCTGGTAGAGGTGAGCACACACTGCAGTGGAAGCCTCTCATGTTGTAGGTGCCTGGTAGAGGTGAGCACACACTGCAGGGGAAGCCTCTCATGTTGTAGGTGCCTGGTAGAGGTGAGCACACACTGCAGGGGAAGCCTCTCTTGTTGTTGGTGCCTGGTAGAGGTGAGCACACACTGCAGGGGAAGCCTCCCATGTTGTGGGTGCCTGGTAGAGGTGAGCACACACTGCAGGGGAAGCCTCTCATGTTGTGGGTGCCTGGTAGAGGTGAGCACACACTGCAGGGGAAGCCTCTCATGTTGTGGGTGCCTGGTAGAGGTGAGCACACACTGCAGGGGAAGCCTCTCATGTTGTAGGTGCCTGATAGAGGTGAGCACACACTGCAGCGGAAGCCTCTCATGTTGTAGGTGCCTGGTAGAGGTGAGCACACACTGCAGGGGAAGCCTCTCATGTTGTAGGAGCCTGGTAGAGGTGAGCACACACTGCAGGTGAAGCCTCTCATGTTGTAGGCGCCTGGTGTGAGCACACACTGCAGGTGAAGCCTCTCATGTTGTAGGTGCCTGGTAGAGGTGAGCACACACTGCAGGGGAAGCCTCTCATGTTGTAGGTGCCTGGTAGTGGTGAGCACACACTGCAGGGGAAGCCTCTCATGTTGTAGGTGCCTGGTAGAGGTGAGCACACACTGCAGGGGAAGCCTCTCATGTTGTGGGTGCCTGGTAGAGGTGAGCACACACTGCAGGGGAAGCCTCTCCATGTTGTGGGTGCCTGGTAGAGGTGAGCACACACTGCAGTGGAAGCCTCTCATGTTGTAGGTGTCTGGTAGAGGTGAGCACACACTGCAGGGGAAGCCTCTCATGTTGTGGGTGCCTGGTAGAGGTGAGCACACACTGCAGGGGAAGCCTCTCATGTTGTAGGTGCCTGGTAGTGGTGAGCACACACTGCAGGGGAAGCCTCTCATGTTGTAGGTGCCTGGTAGAGGTGAGCACACACTGCAGTGGAAGCCTCTCATGTTGTAGGCGCCTGGTAGAGGTGAGCACGCACTGCAGGGGAAGCCTCTCATGTTGTAGGTGCCTGGTAGAGGTGAGCACGCACTGCAGGGGAAGCCTCTCATGTTGTAGGTGCCTGGTAGAGGTGAGCACGCACTGCAGGGGAAGCCTCTCATGTTGTAGGCGCCTGGTAGAGGTGAGCACACACTGCAGGGGAAGCCTCTCACGTTGTAGGCGCCTGGTAGAGGTGCGCACACACTGCAGGGGAAGCCTCTCACGTTGTAGGCGCCTGGTAGAGGTGAGCACAAACTGCAGGTGAAGCCTCTCATGTTGTAGGTGCCTGGTAGAGGTGAGTACATTGTATGGGAAGCCTCTCATGTTGTAGGCGCCTGGTAGAGGTGAGCACACACGGCAGGGGAAGCCTCTCATGTTGTAGGAGCCTGGTACAGGTGAGCACACACTGCAGGGGAAGCCTCTCATGTTGTAGGTGCCTGGTAGAGGTGAGCACACACTGCAGGGGAAGCCTCTCATGTTGTATGTGCCTGGTAGAGGTGAGCACACACTGCAGGGGAAGCCTCTCATGTTGTGGGTGCCTGGTAGAGGTGAGCACACACTGCAGGGGAAGGCTCTCATGTTGTGGGTGCCTGGTAGAGGTGAGCACACACTGCAGGGGAAGCCTCTCATGTTGTAGGTGCCTGGTAGTGGTGAGCACACACTGCAGGGGAAGCCTCTCATGTTGTAGGTGCCTGGTAGAGGTGAGCACACACTGCAGTGGAAGCCTCTCATGTTGTAGGTGCCTGGTAGAGGTGAGCACGCACTGCAGGGGAAGCCTCTCATGTTGTAGGTGCCTGGTAGAGGTGAGCACGCACTGCAGGGGAAGCCTCTCATGTTGTAGGTGCCTGGTAGAGGTGAGCACGCACTGCAGGGGAAGCCTCTCATGTTGTAGGTGCCTGGTAGAGGTGAGCACGCACTGCAGGGGAAGCCTCTCATGTTGTGGGTGCCTGGTAGAGGTGAGCACACACTGCAGGGGAAGCCTGTTATGTTGTAGGCGCCTGGTAGAGGTGAGCACACACTGCAGGGGAAGCCTCTCATGTTCCAGGCGCCTGGTAGAGGAGAGCGCACACTGCAGGGGAAGCCTCTCATGCTGTAGGCGCCTGGTAGAGGTGAGCACACACTGCAGGGGAAGCCTCTCACGTTGTAGGCGCCTGGTAGAGGTGAGCACACACTGCAGGTGAAGCCTCTCATGTTGTAGGTGCCTGGTAGAGGTCAGTACACTGTAGGGGAAGCCTCTTATGTAGTAGGCGCCGGGTAGAGGTGAGCACACACTGCAGGGGAAGCCTCTCATGTTGTAGGAGCCTGGTAGAGGTGAGCACACACTGCAGGGGAAGCCTCTCATGTTGTAGGTGCCTGGTAGATGTGAGCAAAGACTGCAGGGGAAGCCTCTCATGTTGTAGGTGCCTGGTAGAGGTGAGCACACACTGCAGGGGAAGCCTCTCATGTTGTGGGTGCCTGGTAGAGGTGAGCACACACTGCAGGGGAAGCCTCTCATGTTGTGGGTGCCTGGTAGAGGTGAGCACACACTGCAGGGGAAGCCTCTCATGTTGTGGGTGCCTGGTAGAGGTGAGCACACACTGCAGGGGAAGCCTCTCATGTTGTGGGTGCCTGGTAGAGGTGAGCACACACTGCAGGGGAAGCCTCTCATGTTGTGGGTGCCTGGTAGAGGTGAGCACACACTGCAGGGGAAGCCTCTCATGTTGTGGGTGCCTGGCAGAGGTGAGCACACACTGCAGGGGAAGCCTCTCATTTTGTAGGTGCCTGGTAGTGGTGAGTACACACTGCAGGGAAAGCCTCTCATGTTGTAGGTGCCTGGTAGAGGTGAGCACACACTGCAGGGGAAGCCTCTCATGTTGTAGGTGCATGGTAGAGGTGAGCACACACTGCAGGGGAAGCCTCTCATGTTGTAGGTGCCTGGTAGAGGTGAGCACACACTGCAGGGGAAGCCTCTCATGCTGTAGGTGCCTGGTAGAGGTGAGCACACACTGCAGGGGAAGCCTCTCATGTTGTGGGTGCCTGGTAGAGGTGAGCACACACTGCAGGGGAAGCCTCTCATGTTGTGGGTGCCTGGTAGAGGTGAGAACACATTGCAGGGGAAGCCTCTCATGTTGTAGGTGCCTGGTAGTGGTGAGTACACACTGCAGGGGAAGCCTCTCATGTTGTAGGTGCCTGGTAGAGGTGAGCACACTGTAGGGAAAACCACTCATGTTGTAGGCGCCTGCTAGAGGTGAGCACACGCTGCAGGGGAAGCCTCTCACGTTGTTGGTGCCTGGTAGAGGTGAGCACACTGTAGGGAAAACCTCTCATGTTGTAGGCGCCTGCTAGAGGTGAGCACACACTGCAGGGGAAACCTCTCATGTTGTAGGCGCCTGGTAGAGGTGAGCACACACGGCAGGGGAAGCCTCTCATGTTGTAGGTGCCTGGTAGAGGTAAGCACACACTGCAGGGGAAGCCTCTCATGCTGTAGGTGCCTGGTAGAGGTGAGCACATACTGCAGGGGAAGCCTCTCATGTTGTGGGTTCCTGGTAGAGGTGAGCACACACTGCAGGGGAAGCCTCTCATGTTGTGGGTGCCTGGTAGAGGTGAGCACACACTGCAGGGGAAGCCTCTCATGTTGTAGGTGCCTGGTAGTGGTGAGTACACACTGCAGGGGAAGCCTCTCATGTTGTAGGCGCCTGGTAGAGGTGAGCACACACTGCAGTGGAAGCCTCTCATGTTGTAGGTGCCTGGTAGAGGTGAGCACACACTGCAGGGGAAGCCTCTCATGTTGTAGGTGCCTGGTAGAGGTGAGCACACACTGCAGGGGAAGCCTCTCATGTTGTAGGTGCCTGGTAGAGGTGAGCACACACTGCAGGGGAAGCCTCTCATGTTGTTGGTGCCTGGTAGAGGTGAGCACACACTGCAAGGGAAGCCTCTCATGTTGTGGGTGCCTGGTAGAGGTGAGCACACACTGCAGGGGAAGCCTCTCATGTTGTGGGTGCCTGGTAGAGGTGAGCACACACTGCAGGGGAAGCCTCTCATGTTGTGGGTGCCTGGTAGAGGTGAGCACACACTGCAGGGGAAGCCTCTCATGTTGTAGGTGCCTGATAGAGGTGAGCACACACTGCAGCGGAAGCCTCTCATGTTGTAGGTGCCTGGTAGAGGTGAGCACACACTGCAGGGGAAGCCTCTCATGTTGTAGGAGCCTGGTAGAGGTGAGCACACACTGCAGGTGAAGCCTCTCATGTTGTAGGCGCCTGGTGTGAGCACACACTGCAGGTGAAGCCTCTCATGTTGTAGGTGCCTGGTAGAGGAGAGCACACACTGCAGGGGAAGCCTCTCATGTTGTAGGTGCCTGGTAGTGGTGAGCACACACTGCAGGGGAAGCCTCTCATGTTGTAGGTGCCTGGTAGAAGTGAGCACACTGTAGGGAAAACCTCTCATGTTGTAGGCGCCTGCTAGAGGTGAGCACACACTGCAGGGGAAGCCTCTCACGTTGTAGGTGCCTGGTAGAGGTGAGCACACTGTAGGGAAAACCTCTCATGTTGTAGGCACCTGCTAGAGGTGAGCACACACTGCAGGGGAAACCTCTCATGTTGTAGGCGCCTGGTAGAGGTGAGCACACACTGCAGGGGAAGCCTCTCATGTTGTAGGTGCCTGGTAGAGGTGAGCACACACTGCAGGGGAAGCCTCTCATGTTGTTGGTGCCTGGTAGAGGTGAGCACACACTGCAGGGGAAGCCTCTCATGTTGTGGGTGCCTGGTAGAGGTGAGCACACACTGCAGGGGAAGCCTCTCATGTTGTGGGTGCCTGGTAGAGGTGAGCACACACTGCAGGGGAAGCCTCTCATGTTGTGGGTGCCTGGTAGAGGTGAGCACACACTGCAGGGGAAGCCTCTCATGTTGTAGGTGCCTGATAGAGGTGAGCACACACTGCAGCGGAAGCCTCTCATGTTGTAGGTGCCTGGTAGAGGTGAGCACACACTGCAGGGGAAGCCTCTCATGTTGTAGGAGCCTGGTAGAGGTGAGCACACACTGCAGGTGAAGCCTCTCATGTTGTAGGCGCCTGGTAGAGGTGAGCACACACTGCAGGGGAAGCCTCTCATGCTGTAGGTGCCTGGTAGAGGTGAGCACACACTGCAGGGGAAGCCTCTCATGTTGTGGGTGCCTGGTAGAGGTGAGCACACACTGCAGGGGAAGCCTCTCATGTTGTGGGTGCCTGGTAGAGGTGAGCACACATTGCAGGGGAAGCCTCTCATGTTGTAGGTGCCTGGTAGTGGTGAGTACACACTGCAGGGGAAGCCTCTCATGTTGTAGGTGCCTGGTAGAGGTGAGCACACTGTAGGGAAAACCTCTCATGTTGTAGGCGCCTGCTAGAGGTGAGCACACACTGCAGGGGAAGCCTCTCACGTTGTAGGTGCCTGGTAGAGGTGAGCACACTGTAGGGAAAACCTCTCATGTTGTAGGCGCCTGCTAGAGGTGAGCACACACTGCAGGGGAAACCTCTCATGTTGTAGGCGCCTGGTAGAGGTGAGCACACACGGCAGGGGAAGCCTCTCATGTTGTAGGTGCCTGGTAGAGGTGAGCACACACTGCAGGGGAAGCCTCTCATGCTGTAGGTGCCTGGTAGAGGTGAGCACACACTGCAGGGGAAGCCTCTCATGTTGTGGGTGCCTGGTAGAGGTGAGCACACACTGCAGGGGAAGCCTCTCATGTTGTGGGTGCCTGGTAGAGGTGAGCACACACTGCAGGGGAAGCCTCTCATGTTGTAGGTGCCTGGTAGTGGTGAGCACACACTGCAGGGGAAGCCTCTCATGTTGTAGGCGCCTGGTAGAGGTGAGCACACACTGCAGTGGAAGCCTCTCATGTTGTAGGTGCCTGGTAGAGGTGAGCACACACTGCAGGGGAAGCCTCTTATGTTGTAGGTGCCTGGTAGAGGTGAGCACACACTGCAGGGGAAGCCTCTCATGTTGTAGGTGCCTGGTAGAGGTGAGCACACACTGCAGGGGAAGCCTCTCATGTTGTTGGTGCCTGGTAGAGGTGAGCACACACTGCAGGGGAAGCCTCTCATGTTGTGGGTGCCTAGTAGAGGTGAGCACACACTGCAGGGGAAGCCTCTCATGTTGTGGGTGCCTGGTAGAGGTGAGCACACACTGCAGGGGAAGCCTCTCATGTTGTGGGTGCCTGGTAGAGGTGAGCACACACTGCAGGGGAAGCCTCTCATGTTGTAGGTGCCTGATAGAGGTGAGCACACACTGCAGCGGAAGCCTCTCATGTTGTAGGTGCCTGGTAGAGGTGAGCACACACTGCAGGGGAAGCCTCTCATGTTGTAGGAGCCTGGTAGAGGTGAGCACACACTGCAGGTGAAGCCTCTCATGTTGTAGGTGCCTGGTAGAGGTGAGCACACACTGCAGGGGAAGCCTCTCATGTTGTAGGTGCCTGGTAGTGGTGAGCACACACTGCAGGGGAAGCCTCTCATGTTGTAGGTGCCTGGTAGAGGTGAGCACACTGTAGGGAAAACCTCTCATGTTGTAGGCGCCTGCTAGAGGTGAGCACACACTGCAGGGGAAGCCTCTCACGTTGTAGGTGCCTGGTAGAGGTGAGCACACTGTAGGGAAAACCTCTCATGTTGTAGGCGCCTGCTAGAGGTGAGCACACACTGCAGGGGAAACCTCTCATGTTGTAGGCGCCTGGTAGAGGTGAGCACACACGGCAGGGGAAGCCTCTCATGTTGTAGGTGCCTGGTAGAGGTGAGCACACACTGCAGGGGAAGCCTCTCATGCTGTAGGTGCCTGGTAGAGGTGAGCACACACTGCAGGGGAAGCCTCTCATGTTGTGGGTGCCTGGTAGAGGTGAGCACACACTGCAGGGGAAGCCTCTCATGTTGTGGGTGCCTGGTAGAGGTGAGCACACACTGCAGGGGAAGCCTCTCATGTTGTAGGTGCCTGGTAGTCGTGAGTACACACTGCAGGGGAAGCCTCTCATGCTGTAGGCGCCTGGTAGAGGTGAGCACACACTGCAGTGGAAGCCTCTCATGTTGTAGGTGCCTGGTAGAGGTGAGCACACACTGCAGGGGAAGCCTCTCATGTTGTAGGTGCCTGGTAGAGGTGAGCACACACTGCAGGGGAAGCCTCTCATGTTGTTGGTGCCTGGTAGAGGTGAGCACACACTGCAGGGGAAGCCTCCCATGTTGTGGGTGCCTGGTAGAGGTGAGCACACACTGCAGGGGAAGCCTCTCATGTTGTGGGTGCCTGGTAGAGGTGAGCACACACTGCAGGGGAAGCCTCTCATGTTGTGGGTGCCTGGTAGAGGTGAGCACACACTGCAGGGGAAGCCTCTCATGTTGTAGGTGCCTGATAGAGGTGAGCACACACTGCAGCGGAAGCCTCTCATGTTGTAGGTGCTGGTAGAGGTGAGCACACACTGCAGGGGAAGCCTCTCATGTTGTAGGAGCCTGGTAGAGGTGAGCACACACTGCAGGTGAAGCCTCTCATGTTGTAGGCGCCTGGTGTGAGCACACACTGCAGGTGAAGCCTCTCATGTTGTAGGTGCCTGGTAGAGGTGAGCACACACTGCAGGGGAAGCCTCTCATGTTGTAGGTGCCTGGTAGTGGTGAGCACACACTGCAGGGGAAGCCTCTCATGTTGTAGGTGCCTGGTAGAGGTGAGCACACACTGCAGGGGAAGCCTCTCATGTTGTGGGTGCCTGGTAGAGGTGAGCACACACTGCAGGGGAAGCCTCTCATGTTGTGGGTGCCTGGTAGAGGTGAGCACACACTGCAGTGGAAGCCTCTCATGTTGTAGGTGTCTGGTAGAGGTGAGCACACACTGCAGGGGAAGCCTCTCATGTTGTGGGTGCCTGGTAGAGGTGAGCACACACTGTAGGGGAAGCCTCTCATGTTGTAGGTGCCTGGTAGTGGTGAGCACACACTGCAGGGGAAGCCTCTCATGTTGTAGGTGCCTGGTAGAGGTGAGCACACACTGCAGTGGAAGCCTCTCATGTTGTAGGCGCCTGGTAGAGGTGAGCACGCACTGCAGGGGAAGCCTCTCATGTTGTAGGTGCCTGGTAGAGGTGAGCACGCACTGCAGGGGAAGCCTCTCATGTTGTAGGTGCCTGGTAGAGGTGAGCACGCACTGCAGGGGAAGCCTCTCATGTTGTAGGCGCCTGGTAGAGGTGAGCACACACTGCAGGGGAAGCCTCTCACGTTGTAGGCGCCTGGTAGAGGTGCGCACAAACTGCAGGGGAAGCCTCTCACGTTGTAGGCGCCTGGTAGAGGTGAGCACAAACTGCAGGTGAAGCCTCTCATGTTGTAGGTGCCTGGTAGAGGTGAGTACATTGTATGGGAAGCCTCTCATGTTGTAGGCGCCTGGTAGAGGTGAGCACACACTGCAGGGGAAGCCTCTCATGTTGTAGGAGCCTGGTACAGGTGAGCACACACTGCAGGGGAAGCCTCTCATGTTGTAGGTGCCTGGTAGAGGTGAGCACACACTGCAGGGGAAGCCTCTCATGTTGTATGTGCCTGGTAGAGGTGAGCACACACTGCAGGGGAAGCCTCTCATGTTGTGGGTGCCTGGTAGAGGTGAGCACACACTGCAGGGGAAGGCTCTCATGTTGTAGGTGCCTGGTAGAGGTGAGCACGCACTGCAGGGGAAGCCTCTCATGTTGTAGGTGCCTGGTAGAGGTGAGCACGCACTGCAGGGGAAGCCTCTCATGTTGTAGGCGCCTGGTAGAGGTGAGCACACACTGCAGGGGAAGCCTCTCACGTTGTAGGCGCCTGGTAGAGGTGCGCACAAACTGCAGGGGAAGCCTCTCACGTTGTAGGCGCCTGGTAGAGGTGAGCACAAACTGCAGGTGAAGCCTCTCATGTTGTAGGTGCCTGGTAGAGGTGAGTACATTGTATGGGAAGCCTCTCATGTTGTAGGCGCCTGGTAGAGGTGAGCACACACTGCAGGGGAAGCCTCTCATGTTGTAGGAGCCTGGTACAGGTGAGCACACACTGCAGGGGAAGCCTCTCATGTTGTAGGTGCCTGGTAGACGTGAGCACACACTGCAGGGGAAGCCTCTCATGTTGTATGTGCCTGGTAGAGGTGAGCACACACTGCAGGGGAAGCCTCTCATGTTGTGGGTGCCTGGTAGAGGTGAGCACACACTGCAGGGGAAGGCTCTCATGTTGTGGGTGCCTGGTAGAGGTGAGCACACACTGCAGGGGAAGCCTCTCATGTTGTAGGTGCCTGGTAGTGGTGAGCACACACTGCAGGGGAAGCCTCTCATGTTGTAGGAGCCTGGTAGAGGTGAGCACACACTGCAGGTGAAGCCTCTCATGTTGTAGGCGCCTGGTGTGAGCACACACTGCAGGTGAAGCCTCTCATGTTGTAGGTGCCTGGTAGAGGTGAGCACACACTGCAGGGGAAGCCTCTCATGTTGTAGGTGCCTGGTAGTGGTGAGCACACACTGCAGGGGAAGCCTCTCATGTTGTAGGTGCCTGGTAGAGGTGAGCACACACTGCAGGGGAAGCCTCTCATGTTGTGGGTGCCTGGTAGAGGTGAGCACACACTGCAGGGGAAGCCTCTCATGTTGTGGGTGCCTGGTAGAGGTGAGCACACACTGCAGTGGAAGCCTCTCATGTTGTAGGTGTCTGGTAGAGGTGAGCACACACTGCAGGGGAAGCCTCTCATGTTGTGGGTGCCTGGTAGAGGTGAGCACACACTGTAGGGGAAGCCTCTCATGTTGTAGGTGCCTGGTAGTGGTGAGCACACACTGCAGGGGAAGCCTCTCATGTTGTAGGTGCCTGGTAGAGGTGAGCACACACTGCAGTGGAAGCCTCTCATGTTGTAGGCGCCTGGTAGAGGTGAGCACGCACTGCAGGGGAAGCCTCTCATGTTGTAGGTGCCTGGTAGAGGTGAGCACGCACTGCAGGGGAAGCCTCTCATGTTGTAGGTGCCTGGTAGAGGTGAGCACGCACTGCAGGGGAAGCCTCTCATGTTGTAGGCGCCTGGTAGAGGTGAGCACACACTGCAGGGGAAGCCTCTCACGTTGTAGGCGCCTGGTAGAGGTGCGCACAAACTGCAGGGGAAGCCTCTCACGTTGTAGGCGCCTGGTAGAGGTGAGCACAAACTGCAGGTGAAGCCTCTCATGTTGTAGGTGCCTGGTAGAGGTGAGTACATTGTATGGGAAGCCTCTCATGTTGTAGGCGCCTGGTAGAGGTGAGCACACACTGCAGGGGAAGCCTCTCATGTTGTAGGAGCCTGGTACAGGTGAGCACACACTGCAGGGGAAGCCTCTCATGTTGTAGGTGCCTGGTAGAGGTGAGCACACACTGCAGGGGAAGCCTCTCATGTTGTATGTGCCTGGTAGAGGTGAGCACACACTGCAGGGGAAGCCTCTCATGTTGTGGGTGCCTGGTAGAGGTGAGCACACACTGCAGGGGAAGGCTCTCATGTTGTGGGTGCCTGGTAGAGGTGAGCACACACTGCAGGGGAAGCCTCTCATGTTGTAGGTGCCTGGTAGTGGTGAGCACACACTGCAGGGGAAGCCTCTCATGTTGTAGGTGCCTGGTAGAGGTGAGCACACACTGCAGTGGAAGCCTCTCATGTTGTAGGTGCCTGGTAGAGGTGAGCACGCACTGCAGGGGAAGCCTCTCATGTTGTAGGTGCCTGGTAGAGGTGAGCACGCACTGCAGGGGAAGCCTCTCATGTTGTAGGTGCCTGGTAGAGGTGAGCACGCACTGCAGGGGAAGCCTCTCATGTTGTAGGTGCCTGGCAGAGGTGAGCACGCACTGCAGGGGAAGCCTCTCATGTTGTGGGTGCCTGGTAGAGGTGAGCACACACTGCAGGGGAAGCCTGTTATGTTGTAGGCGCCTGGTAGAGGTGAGCACACACTGCAGGGGAAGCCTCTCATGTTCCAGGCGCCTGGTAGAGGTGAGCGCACACTGCAGGGGAAGCCTCTCATGCTGTAGGCGCCTGGTAGAGGTGAGCACACACTGCAGGGGAAGCCTCTCACGTTGAAGGCGCCTGGTAGAGGTGAGCACACACTGCAGGTGAAGCCTCTCATGTTGTAGGTGCCTGGTAGAGGTCAGTACACTGTAGGGGAAGCCTCTTATGTAGTAGGCGCCGAGTAGAGGTGAGCACACACTGCAGGGGAAGCCTCTCATGTTGTAGGAGCCTGGTAGAGGTGAGCACACACTGCAGGGGAAGCCTCTCATGTTGTAGGTGCCTGGTAGATGTGAGCAAAGACTGCAGGGGAAGCCTCTCATGTTGTAGGTGCCTGGTAGAGGTGAGCACACACTGCAGGGGAAGCCTCTCATGTTGTGGGTGCCTGGTAGAGGTGAGCACACACTGCAGGGGAAGCCTCTCATGTTGTGGGTGCCTGGTAGAGGTGAGCACACACTGCAGGGGAAGCCTCTCATGTTGTGGGTGCCTGGTAGAGGTGAGCACACACTGCAGGGGAAGCCTCTCATGTTGTGGGTGCCTGGTAGAGGTGAGCACACACTGCAGGGGAAGCCTCTCATGTTGTGGGTGCCTGGTAGAGGTGAGCACACACTGCAGGGGAAGCCTCTCATGTTGTGGGTGCCTGGCAGAGGTGAGCACACACTGCAGGGGAAGCCTCTCATTTTGTAGGTGCCTGGTAGTGGTGAGTACACACTGCAGGGGAAGCCTCTCATGTTGTAGGTGCTTGGTAGAGGTGAGCACACACTGCAGTGAAAGCCTCTCATGTTGTAGGTGCCTGGTAGAGGTGAGCACACACTGCAGGGGAAGCCTCTCATGTTGTAGGTGCATGGTAGAGGTGAGCACACACTGCAGGGGAAGCCTCTCATGTTGTAGGTGCCTGGTAGAGGTGAGCACACACTGCAGGGGAAGCCTCTCATGCTGTAGGTGCCTGGTAGAGGTGAGCACACACTGCAGGGGAAGCCTCTCATGTTGTGGGTGCCTGGTAGAGGTGAGCACACACTGCAGGGGAAGCCTCTCATGTTGTGGGTGCCTGGTAGAGGTGAGCACACATTGCAGGGGAAGCCTCTCATGTTGTAGGTGCCTGGTAGTGGTGAGTACACACTGCAGGGGAAGCCTCTCATGTTGTAGGTGCCTGGTAGAGGTGAGCACACACTGCAGGGGAAGCCTCTCATGTTGTGGGTGCCTGGTAGAGGTGAGCACACACTGCAGTGGAAGCCTCTCATGTTGTAGGTGTCTGGTAGAGGTGAGCACACACTGCAGGGGAAGCCTCTCATGTTGTGGGTGCCTGGTAGAGGTGAGCACACACTGTAGGGGAAGCCTCTCATGTTGTAGGTGCCTGGTAGTGGTGAGCACACACTGCAGGGGAAGCCTCTCATGTTGTAGGTGCCTGGTAGAGGTGAGCACACACTGCAGTGGAAGCCTCTCATGTTGTAGGCGCCTGGTAGAGGTGAGCACGCACTGCAGGGGAAGCCTCTCATGTTGTAGGTGCCTGGTAGAGGTGAGCACGCACTGCAGGGGAAGCCTCTCATGTTGTAGGTGCCTGGTAGAGGTGAGCACGCACTGCAGGGGAAGCCTCTCATGTTGTAGGCGCCTGGTAGAGGTGAGCACACACTGCAGGGGAAGCCTCTCACGTTGTAGGCGCCTGGTAGAGGTGCGCACAAACTGCAGGGGAAGCCTCTCACGTTGTAGGCGCCTGGTAGAGGTGAGCACAAACTGCAGGTGAAGCCTCTCATGTTGTAGGTGCCTGGTAGAGGTGAGTACATTGTATGGGAAGCCTCTCATGTTGTAGGCGCCTGGTAGAGGTGAGCACACACTGCAGGGGAAGCCTCTCATGTTGTAGGAGCCTGGTACAGGTGAGCACACACTGCAGGGGAAGCCTCTCATGTTGTAGGTGCCTGGTAGAGGTGAGCACACACTGCAGGGGAAGCCTCTCATGTTGTATGTGCCTGGTAGAGGTGAGCACACACTGCAGGGGAAGCCTCTCATGTTGTGGGTGCCTGGTAGAGGTGAGCACACACTGCAGGGGAAGGCTCTCATGTTGTAGGTGCCTGGTAGAGGTGAGCACGCACTGCAGGGGAAGCCTCTCATGTTGTAGGTGCCTGGTAGAGGTGAGCACGCACTGCAGGGGAAGCCTCTCATGTTGTAGGCGCCTGGTAGAGGTGAGCACACACTGCAGGGGAAGCCTCTCACGTTGTAGGCGCCTGGTAGAGGTGCGCACAAACTGCAGGGGAAGCCTCTCACGTTGTAGGCGCCTGGTAGAGGTGAGCACAAACTGCAGGTGAAGCCTCTCATGTTGTAGGTGCCTGGTAGAGGTGAGTACATTGTATGGGAAGCCTCTCATGTTGTAGGCGCCTGGTAGAGGTGAGCACACACTGCAGGGGAAGCCTCTCATGTTGTAGGAGCCTGGTACAGGTGAGCACACACTGCAGGGGAAGCCTCTCATGTTGTAGGTGCCTGGTAGACGTGAGCACACACTGCAGGGGAAGCCTCTCATGTTGTATGTGCCTGGTAGAGGTGAGCACACACTGCAGGGGAAGCCTCTCATGTTGTGGGTGCCTGGTAGAGGTGAGCACACACTGCAGGGGAAGGCTCTCATGTTGTGGGTGCCTGGTAGAGGTGAGCACACACTGCAGGGGAAGCCTCTCATGTTGTAGGTGCCTGGTAGTGGTGAGCACACACTGCAGGGGAAGCCTCTCATGTTGTAGGAGCCTGGTAGAGGTGAGCACACACTGCAGGTGAAGCCTCTCATGTTGTAGGCGCCTGGTGTGAGCACACACTGCAGGTGAAGCCTCTCATGTTGTAGGTGCCTGGTAGAGGTGAGCACACACTGCAGGGGAAGCCTCTCATGTTGTAGGTGCCTGGTAGTGGTGAGCACACACTGCAGGGGAAGCCTCTCATGTTGTAGGTGCCTGGTAGAGGTGAGCACACACTGCAGGGGAAGCCTCTCATGTTGTGGGTGCCTGGTAGAGGTGAGCACACACTGCAGGGGAAGCCTCTCATGTTGTGGGTGCCTGGTAGAGGTGAGCACACACTGCAGTGGAAGCCTCTCATGTTGTAGGTGTCTGGTAGAGGTGAGCACACACTGCAGGGGAAGCCTCTCATGTTGTGGGTGCCTGGTAGAGGTGAGCACACACTGTAGGGGAAGCCTCTCATGTTGTAGGTGCCTGGTAGTGGTGAGCACACACTGCAGGGGAAGCCTCTCATGTTGTAGGTGCCTGGTAGAGGTGAGCACACACTGCAGTGGAAGCCTCTCATGTTGTAGGCGCCTGGTAGAGGTGAGCACGCACTGCAGGGGAAGCCTCTCATGTTGTAGGTGCCTGGTAGAGGTGAGCACGCACTGCAGGGGAAGCCTCTCATGTTGTAGGTGCCTGGTAGAGGTGAGCACGCACTGCAGGGGAAGCCTCTCATGTTGTAGGCGCCTGGTAGAGGTGAGCACACACTGCAGGGGAAGCCTCTCACGTTGTAGGCGCCTGGTAGAGGTGCGCACAAACTGCAGGGGAAGCCTCTCACGTTGTAGGCGCCTGGTAGAGGTGAGCACAAACTGCAGGTGAAGCCTCTCATGTTGTAGGTGCCTGGTAGAGGTGAGTACATTGTATGGGAAGCCTCTCATGTTGTAGGCGCCTGGTAGAGGTGAGCACACACTGCAGGGGAAGCCTCTCATGTTGTAGGAGCCTGGTACAGGTGAGCACACACTGCAGGGGAAGCCTCTCATGTTGTAGGTGCCTGGTAGAGGTGAGCACACACTGCAGGGGAAGCCTCTCATGTTGTATGTGCCTGGTAGAGGTGAGCACACACTGCAGGGGAAGCCTCTCATGTTGTGGGTGCCTGGTAGAGGTGAGCACACACTGCAGGGGAAGGCTCTCATGTTGTGGGTGCCTGGTAGAGGTGAGCACACACTGCAGGGGAAGCCTCTCATGTTGTAGGTGCCTGGTAGTGGTGAGCACACACTGCAGGGGAAGCCTCTCATGTTGTAGGTGCCTGGTAGAGGTGAGCACACACTGCAGTGGAAGCCTCTCATGTTGTAGGTGCCTGGTAGAGGTGAGCACGCACTGCAGGGGAAGCCTCTCATGTTGTAGGTGCCTGGTAGAGGTGAGCACGCACTGCAGGGGAAGCCTCTCATGTTGTAGGTGCCTGGTAGAGGTGAGCACGCACTGCAGGGGAAGCCTCTCATGTTGTAGGTGCCTGGCAGAGGTGAGCACGCACTGCAGGGGAAGCCTCTCATGTTGTGGGTGCCTGGTAGAGGTGAGCACACACTGCAGGGGAAGCCTGTTATGTTGTAGGCGCCTGGTAGAGGTGAGCACACACTGCAGGGGAAGCCTCTCATGTTCCAGGCGCCTGGTAGAGGTGAGCGCACACTGCAGGGGAAGCCTCTCATGCTGTAGGCGCCTGGTAGAGGTGAGCACACACTGCAGGGGAAGCCTCTCACGTTGAAGGCGCCTGGTAGAGGTGAGCACACACTGCAGGTGAAGCCTCTCATGTTGTAGGTGCCTGGTAGAGGTCAGTACACTGTAGGGGAAGCCTCTTATGTAGTAGGCGCCGAGTAGAGGTGAGCACACACTGCAGGGGAAGCCTCTCATGTTGTAGGAGCCTGGTAGAGGTGAGCACACACTGCAGGGGAAGCCTCTCATGTTGTAGGTGCCTGGTAGATGTGAGCAAAGACTGCAGGGGAAGCCTCTCATGTTGTAGGTGCCTGGTAGAGGTGAGCACACACTGCAGGGGAAGCCTCTCATGTTGTGGGTGCCTGGTAGAGGTGAGCACACACTGCAGGGGAAGCCTCTCATGTTGTGGGTGCCTGGTAGAGGTGAGCACACACTGCAGGGGAAGCCTCTCATGTTGTGGGTGCCTGGTAGAGGTGAGCACACACTGCAGGGGAAGCCTCTCATGTTGTGGGTGCCTGGTAGAGGTGAGCACACACTGCAGGGGAAGCCTCTCATGTTGTGGGTGCCTGGTAGAGGTGAGCACACACTGCAGGGGAAGCCTCTCATGTTGTGGGTGCCTGGCAGAGGTGAGCACACACTGCAGGGGAAGCCTCTCATTTTGTAGGTGCCTGGTAGTGGTGAGTACACACTGCAGGGGAAGCCTCTCATGTTGTAGGTGCTTGGTAGAGGTGAGCACACACTGCAGTGAAAGCCTCTCATGTTGTAGGTGCCTGGTAGAGGTGAGCACACACTGCAGGGGAAGCCTCTCATGTTGTAGGTGCATGGTAGAGGTGAGCACACACTGCAGGGGAAGCCTCTCATGTTGTAGGTGCCTGGTAGAGGTGAGCACACACTGCAGGGGAAGCCTCTCATGCTGTAGGTGCCTGGTAGAGGTGAGCACACACTGCAGGGGAAGCCTCTCATGTTGTGGGTGCCTGGTAGAGGTGAGCACACACTGCAGGGGAAGCCTCTCATGTTGTGGGTGCCTGGTAGAGGTGAGCACACATTGCAGGGGAAGCCTCTCATGTTGTAGGTGCCTGGTAGTGGTGAGTACACACTGCAGGGGAAGCCTCTCATGTTGTAGGTGCCTGGTAGAGGTGAGCACACTGTAGGGAAAACCTCTCATGTTGTAGGCGCCTGCTAGAGGTGAGCACACGCTGCAGGGGAAGCCTCTCACGTTGTTGGTGCCTGGTAGAGGTGAGCACACTGTAGGGAAAACCTCTCATGTTGTAGGCGCCTGCTAGAGGTGAGCACACACTGCAGGGGAAACCTCTCATGTTGTAGGCGCCTGGTAGAGGTGAGCACACACGGCAGGGGAAGCCTCTCATGTTGTAGGTGCCTGGTAGAGGTAAGCACACACTGCAGGGGAAGCCTCTCATGCTGTAGGTGCCTGGTAGAGGTGAGCACACACTGCAGGGGAAGCCTCTCATGTTGTGGGTGCCTGGTAGAGGTGAGCACACACTGCAGGGGAAGCCTCTCATGTTGTGGGTGCCTGGTAGAGGTGAGCACACACTGCAGGGGAAGCCTCTCATGTTGTAGGTGCCTGGTAGTGGTGAGTACACACTGCAGGGGAAGCCTCTCATGTTGTAGGCGCCTGGTAGAGGTGAGCACACACTGCAGTGGAAGCCTCTCATGTTGTAGGTGCCTGGTAGAGGTGAGCACACACTGCAGGGGAAGCCTCTCATGTTGTAGGTGCCTGGTAGAGGTGAGCACACACTGCAGGGGAAGCCTCTCATGTTGTAGGTGCCTGGTAGAGGTGAGCACACACTGCAGGGGAAGCCTCTCATGTTGTTGGTGCCTGGTAGAGGTGAGCACACACTGCAGGGGAAGCCTCTCATGTTGTGGGTGCCTGGTAGAGGTGAGCACACACTGCAGGGGAAGCCTCTCATGTTGTGGGTGCCTGGTAGAGGTGAGCACACACTGCAGGGGAAGCCTCTCATGTTGTGGGTGCCTGGTAGAGGTGAGCACACACTGCAGGGGAAGCCTCTCACGTTGTAGGTGCCTGATAGAGGTGAGCACACACTGCAGCGGAAGCCTCTCATGTTGTAGGTGCCTGGTAGAGGTGAGCACACACTGCAGGGGAAGCCTCTCATGTTGTAGGAGCCTGGTAGAGGTGAGCACACACTGCAGGTGAAGCCTCTCATGTTGTAGGCGCCTGGTGTGAGCACACACTGCAGGTGAAGCCTCTCATGTTGTAGGTGCCTGGTAGAGGTGAAAACACACTGCAGGGGAAGCCTCTCATGTTGTAGGTGCCTGGTAGTGGTGAGCACACACTGCAGGGGAAGCCTCTCATGTTGTAGGTGCCTGGTAGAAGTGAGCACACTGTAGGGAAAACCTCTCATGTTGTAGGCGCCTGCTAGAGGTGAGCACACACTGCAGGGGAAGCCTCTCACGTTGTAGGTGCCTGGTAGAGGTGAGCACACTGTAGGGAAAACCTCTCATGTTGTAGGCACCTGCTAGAGGTGAGCACACACTGCAGGGGAAACCTCTCATGTTGTAGGCGCCTGGTAGAGGTGAGCACACACTGCAGGGGAAGCCTCTCATGTTGTAGGTGCCTGGTAGAGGTGAGCACACACTGCAAGGGAAGCCTCTCATGTTGTTGGTGCCTGGTAGAGGTGAGCACACACTGCAGGGGAAGCCTCTCATGTTGTGGGTGCCTGGTAGAGGTGAGCACACACTGCAGGGGAAGCCTCTCATGTTGTGGGTGCCTGGTAGAGGTGAGCACACACTGCAGGGGAAGCCTCTCATGTTGTGGGTGCCTGGTAGAGGTGAGCACACACTGCAGGGGAAGCCTCTCATGTTGTAGGTGCCTGATAGAGGTGAGCACACACTGCAGCGGAAGCCTCTCATGTTGTAGGTGCCTGGTAGAGGTGAGCACACACTGCAGGGGAAGCCTCTCATGTTGTAGGAGCTTGGTAGAGGTGAGCACACACTGCAGGTGAAGCCTCTCATGTTGTAGGCGCCTGGTAGAGGTGAGCACACACTGCAGGGGAAGCCTCTCATGTTGTAGGTGCCTGGTAGTGGTGAGCACACACTGCAGGGGAAGCCTCTCATGTTGTAGGTGCCTGGTAGAAGTGAGCACACTGTAGGGAAAACCTCTCATGTTGTAGGCGCCTGCTAGAGGTGAGCACACACTGCAGGGGAAGCCTCTCACGTTGTAGGTGCCTGGTAGAGGTGAGCACACTGTAGGGAAAACCTCTCATGTTGTAGGCACCTGCTAGAGGTGAGCACACACTGCAGGGGAAACCTCTCATGTTGTAGGCGCCTGGTAGAGGTGAGCACACACGGCAGGGGAAGCCTCTCAGGTTGTAGGTGCCTGGTAGAGGTGAGCACACACTGCAGGGGAAGCCTCTCATGCTGTAGGTGCCTGGTAGAGGTGAGCACACACTGCAGGGGAAGCCTCTCATGTTGTGGGTGCCTGGTAGAGGTGAGCACACACTGCAGGGGAAGCCTCTCATGTTGTGGGTGCCTGGTAGAGGTGAGCACACACTGCAGGGGAAGGCTCTCATGTTGTGGGTGCCTGGTAGAGGTGAGCACACACTGCAGGGGAAGCCTCTCATGTTGTAGGTGCCTGGTAGTGGTGAGCACACACTGCAGGGGAAGCCTCTCATGTTGTAGGAGCCTGGTAGAGGTGAGCACACACTGCAGGTGAAGCCTCTCATGTTGTAGGCGCCTGGTGTGAGCACACACTGCAGGTGAAGCCTCTCATGTTGTAGGTGCCTGGTAGAGGTGAGCACACACTGCAGGGGAAGCCTCTCATGTTGTAGGTGCCTGGTAGTGGTGAGCACACACTGCAGGGGAAGCCTCTCATGTTGTAGGTGCCTGGTAGAGGTGAGCACACACTGCAGGGGAAGCCTCTCATGTTGTGGGTGCCTGGTAGAGGTGAGCACACACTGCAGGGGAAGCCTCTCATGTTGTGGGTGCCTGGTAGAGGTGAGCACACACTGCAGTGGAAGCCTCTCATGTTGTAGGTGTCTGGTAGAGGTGAGCACACACTGCAGGGGAAGCCTCTCATGTTGTGGGTGCCTGGTAGAGGTGAGCACACACTGTAGGGGAAGCCTCTCATGTTGTAGGTGCCTGGTAGTGGTGAGCACACACTGCAGGGGAAGCCTCTCATGTTGTAGGTGCCTGGTAGAGGTGAGCACACACTGCAGTGGAAGCCTCTCATGTTGTAGGCGCCTGGTAGAGGTGAGCACGCACTGCAGGGGAAGCCTCTCATGTTGTAGGTGCCTGGTAGAGGTGAGCACGCACTGCAGGGGAAGCCTCTCATGTTGTAGGTGCCTGGTAGAGGTGAGCACGCACTGCAGGGGAAGCCTCTCATGTTGTAGGCGCCTGGTAGAGGTGAGCACACACTGCAGGGGAAGCCTCTCACGTTGTAGGCGCCTGGTAGAGGTGCGCACAAACTGCAGGGGAAGCCTCTCACGTTGTAGGCGCCTGGTAGAGGTGAGCACAAACTGCAGGTGAAGCCTCTCATGTTGTAGGTGCCTGGTAGAGGTGAGTACATTGTATGGGAAGCCTCTCATGTTGTAGGCGCCTGGTAGAGGTGAGCACACACTGCAGGGGAAGCCTCTCATGTTGTAGGAGCCTGGTACAGGTGAGCACACACTGCAGGGGAAGCCTCTCATGTTGTAGGTGCCTGGTAGAGGTGAGCACACACTGCAGGGGAAGCCTCTCATGTTGTATGTGCCTGGTAGAGGTGAGCACACACTGCAGGGGAAGCCTCTCATGTTGTGGGTGCCTGGTAGAGGTGAGCACACACTGCAGGGGAAGGCTCTCATGTTGTGGGTGCCTGGTAGAGGTGAGCACACACTGCAGGGGAAGCCTCTCATGTTGTAGGTGCCTGGTAGTGGTGAGCACACACTGCAGGGGAAGCCTCTCATGTTGTAGGTGCCTGGTAGAGGTGAGCACACACTGCAGTGGAAGCCTCTCATGTTGTAGGTGCCTGGTAGAGGTGAGCACGCACTGCAGGGGAAGCCTCTCATGTTGTAGGTGCCTGGTAGAGGTGAGCACGCACTGCAGGGGAAGCCTCTCATGTTGTAGGTGCCTGGTAGAGGTGAGCACGCACTGCAGGGGAAGCCTCTCATGTTGTAGGTGCCTGGTAGAGGTGAGCACGCACTGCAGGGGAAGCCTCTCATGTTGTGGGTGCCTGGTAGAGGTGAGCACACACTGCAGGGGAAGCCTGTTATGTTGTAGGCGCCTGGTAGAGGTGAGCACACACTGCAGGGGAAGCCTCTCATGTTCCAGGCGCCTGGTAGAGGTGAGCGCACACTGCAGGGGAAGCCTCTCATGCTGTAGGCGCCTGGTAGAGGTGAGCACACACTGCAGGGGAAGCCTCTCACGTTGTAGGCGCCTGGTAGAGGTGAGCACACACTGCAGGTGAAGCCTCTCATGTTGTAGGTGCCTGGTAGAGGTCAGTACACTGTAGGGGAAGCCTCTTATGTAGTAGGCGCCGAGTAGAGGTGAGCACACACTGCAGGGGAAGCCTCTCATGTTGTAGGAGCCTGGTAGAGGTGAGCACACACTGCAGGGGAAGCCTCTCATGTTGTAGGTGCCTGGTAGATGTGAGCAAAGACTGCAGGGGAAGCCTCTCATGTTGTAGGTGCCTGGTAGAGGTGAGCACACACTGCAGGGGAAGCCTCTCATGTTGTGGGTGCCTGGTAGAGGTGAGCACACACTGCAGGGGAAGCCTCTCATGTTGTGGGTGCCTGGTAGAGGTGAGCACACACTGCAGGGGAAGCCTCTCATGTTGTGGGTGCCTGGTAGAGGTGAGCACACACTGCAGGGGAAGCCTCTCATGTTGTGGGTGCCTGGTAGAGGTGAGCACACACTGCAGGGGAAGCCTCTCATGTTGTGGGTGCCTGGTAGAGGTGAGCACACACTGCAGGGGAAGCCTCTCATGTTGTGGGTGCCTGGCAGAGGTGAGCACACACTGCAGGGGAAGCCTCTCATTTTGTAGGTGCCTGGTAGTGGTGAGTACACACTGCAGGGGAAGCCTCTCATGTTGTAGGTGCTTGGTAGAGGTGAGCACACACTGCAGTGAAAGCCTCTCATGTTGTAGGTGCCTGGTAGAGGTGAGCACACACTGCAGGGGAAGCCTCTCATGTTGTAGGTGCATGGTAGAGGTGAGCACACACTGCAGGGGAAGCCTCTCATGTTGTAGGTGCCTGGTAGAGGTGAGCACACACTGCAGGGGAAGCCTCTCATGCTGTAGGTGCCTGGTAGAGGTGAGCACACACTGCAGGGGAAGCCTCTCATGTTGTGGGTGCCTGGTAGAGGTGAGCACACACTGCAGGGGAAGCCTCTCATGTTGTGGGTGCCTGGTAGAGGTGAGCACACATTGCAGGGGAAGCCTCTCATGTTGTAGGTGCCTGGTAGTGGTGAGTACACACTGCAGGGGAAGCCTCTCATGTTGTAGGTGCCTGGTAGAGGTGAGCACACTGTAGGGAAAACCTCTCATGTTGTAGGCGCCTGCTAGAGGTGAGCACACGCTGCAGGGGAAGCCTCTCACGTTGTTGGTGCCTGGTAGAGGTGAGCACACTGTAGGGAAAACCTCTCATGTTGTAGGCGCCTGGTAGAGGTGAGCACACACGGCAGGGGAAGCCTCTCATGTTGTAGGTGCCTGGTAGAGGTAAGCACACACTGCAGGGGAAGCCTCTCATGTTGTGGGTGCCTGGTAGAGGTGAGCACACACTGCAGGGGAAGCCTCTCATGTTGTGGGTGCCTGGTAGAGGTGAGCACACACTGCAGGGGAAGCCTCTCATGTTGTGGGTGCCTGGTAGAGGTGAGCACACACTGCAGGGGAAGCCTCTCACGTTGTAGGTGCCTGATAGAGGTGAGCACACACTGCAGCGGAAGCCTCTCATGTTGTAGGTGCCTGGTAGAGGTGAGCACACACTGCAGGGGAAGCCTCTCATGTTGTAGGAGCCTGGTAGAGGTGAGCACACACTGCAGGTGAAGCCTCTCATGTTGTAGGCGCCTGGTGTGAGCACACACTGCAGGTGAAGCCTCTCATGTTGTAGGTGCCTGGTAGAGGTGAAAACACACTGCAGGGGAAGCCTCTCATGTTGTAGGTGCCTGGTAGTGGTGAGCACACACTGCAGGGGAAGCCTCTCATGTTGTAGGTGCCTGGTAGAAGTGAGCACACTGTAGGGAAAACCTCTCATGTTGTAGGCGCCTGCTAGAGGTGAGCACACACTGCAGGGGAAGCCTCTCACGTTGTAGGTGCCTGGTAGAGGTGAGCACACTGTAGGGAAAACCTCTCATGTTGTAGGCACCTGCTAGAGGTGAGCACACACTGCAGGGGAAACCTCTCATGTTGTAGGCGCCTGGTAGAGGTGAGCACACACTGCAGGGGAAGCCTCTCATGTTGTAGGTGCCTGGTAGAGGTGAGCACACACTGCAAGGGAAGCCTCTCATGTTGTTGGTGCCTGGTAGAGGTGAGCACACACTGCAGGGGAAGCCTCTCATGTTGTGGGTGCCTGGTAGAGGTGAGCACACACTGCAGGGGAAGCCTCTCATGTTGTGGGTGCCTGGTAGAGGTGAGCACACACTGCAGGGGAAGCCTCTCATGTTGTGGGTGCCTGGTAGAGGTGAGCACACACTGCAGGGGAAGCCTCTCATGTTGTAGGTGCCTGATAGAGGTGAGCACACACTGCAGCGGAAGCCTCTCATGTTGTAGGTGCCTGGTAGAGGTGAGCACACACTGCAGGGGAAGCCTCTCATGTTGTAGGAGCTTGGTAGAGGTGAGCACACACTGCAGGTGAAGCCTCTCATGTTGTAGGCGCCTGGTAGAGGTGAGCACACACTGCAGGGGAAGCCTCTCATGTTGTAGGTGCCTGGTAGTGGTGAGCACACACTGCAGGGGAAGCCTCTCATGTTGTAGGTGCCTGGTAGAAGTGAGCACACTGTAGGGAAAACCTCTCATGTTGTAGGCGCCTGCTAGAGGTGAGCACACACTGCAGGGGAAGCCTCTCACGTTGTAGGTGCCTGGTAGAGGTGAGCACACTGTAGGGAAAACCTCTCATGTTGTAGGCACCTGCTAGAGGTGAGCACACACTGCAGGGGAAACCTCTCATGTTGTAGGCGCCTGGTAGAGGTGAGCACACACGGCAGGGGAAGCCTCTCATGTTGTAGGTGCCTGGTAGAGGTGAGCACACACTGCAGGGGAAGCCTCTCATGCTGTAGGTGCCTGGTAGAGGTGAGCACACACTGCAGGGGAAGCCTCTCATGTTGTGGGTGCCTGGTAGAGGTGAGCACACACTGCAGGGGAAGCCTCTCATGTTGTGGGTGCCTGGTAGAGGTGAGCACACACTGCAGGGGAAGCCTCTCATGTTGTGGGTGCCTGGTAGAGGTGAGCACACACTGCAGGGGAAGCCTCTCATGTTGTGGGTGCCTGGTAGAGGTGAGCACACACTGCAGGGGAAGCCTCTCATGTTGTAGGTGCCTGATAGAGGTGAGCACACACTGCAGCGGAAGCCTCTCATGTTGTAGGTGCCTGGTAGAGGTGAGCACACACTGCAGGGGAAGCCTCACATGTTGTAGGAGCCTGGTAGAGGTGAGCACACACTGCAGGCGAAGCCTCTCATGTTGTAGGCGCCTGGTGTGAGCACACACTGCAGGTGAAGCCTCTCATGTTGTAGGTGCCTGGTAGAGGTGAGCACACACTGCAGGGGAAGCCTCTCATGTTGTAGGCGCCTGGTGTGAGCACACACTGCAGGTGAAGCCTCTCATGTTGTAGGTGCCTGGTAGTGGTGAGCACACACTGCAGGGGAAGCCTCTCATGTTGTAGGTGCCTGGTAGAGGTGAGCACACACTGCAGGGGAAGCCTCTCATGTTGTGGGTGCCTGGTAGAGGTGAGCACACACTGCAGGGGAAGCCTCTCATGTTGTGGGTGCCTGGTAGAGGTGAACACACACTGCAGGGGAAGCCTCTCATGTTGTAGGTGCCTGGTAGAGGTGAGCACACACTGCAGGGGAAGCCTCTCATGTTGTGGGTGCCTGGTAGAGGTGAGCACACACTGCAGGGGAAGCCTCTCATGTTGTAGGTGCCTGATAGAGGTGAGCACACACTGCAGCGGAAGCCTCTCATGTTGTAGGTGCCTGGTAGAGGTGAGCACACACTGCAGGGGAAGCCTCTCATGTTGTAGGAGCCTGGTAGAGGTGAGCACACACTGCAGGTGAAGCCTCTCATGTTGTAGGCGCCTGGTGTGAGCACACACTGCAGGTGAAGCCTCTCATGTTGTAGGTGCCTGGTAGAGGTGAGCACACACTGCAGGGGAAGCCTCTCATGTTGTAGGTGCCTGGTAGTGGTGAGCACACACTGCAGGGGAAGCCTCTCATGTTGTAGGTGCCTGGTAGAAGTGAGCACACTGTAGGGAAAACCTCTCATGTTGTAGGCGCCTGCTAGAGGTGAGCACACACTGCAGGGGAAGCCTCTCACGTTGTAGGTGCCTGGTAGAGGTGAGCACACTGTAGGGAAAACCTCTCATGTTGTAGGCACCTGCTAGAGGTGAGCACACACTGCAGGGGAAACCTCTCATGTTGTAGGCGCCTGGTAGAGGTGAGCACACACTGCAGGGGAAGCCTCTCATGTTGTAGGTGCCTGGTAGAGGTGAGCACACACTGCAGGGGAAGCCTCTCATGTTGTTGGTGCCTGGTAGAGGTGAGCACACACTGCAGGGGAAGCCTCTCATGTTGTGGGTGCCTGGTAGAGGTGAGCACACACTGCAGGGGAAGCCTCTCATGTTGTGGGTGCCTGGTAGAGGTGAGCACACACTGCAGGGGAAGCCTCTCATGTTGTGGGTGCCTGGTAGAGGTGAGCACACACTGCAGGGGAAGCCTCTCATGTTGTAGGTGCCTGATAGAGGTGAGCACACACTGCAGGGGAAGCCTCTCATGTTGTAGGTGCCTGGTAGAGGTGAGCACACACTGCAGGGGAAGCCTCTCATGTTGTAGGAGCCTGGTAGTGGTGAGCACACACTGCAGGTGAAGCCTCTCATGTTGTAGGCGCCTGGTAGAGGTGAGCACACACTGCAGGGGAAGCCTCTCATGCTGTAGGTGCCTGGTAGAGGTGAGCACACACTGCAGGGGAAGCCTCTCATGTTGTGGGTGCCTGGTAGAGGTGAGCACACACTGCAGGGGAAGCCTCTCATGTTGTGGGTGCCTGGTAGAGGTGAGCACACATTGCAGGGGAAGCCTCTCATGTTGTAGGTGCCTGGTAGTGGTGAGTACACACTGCAGGGGAAGCCTCTCATGTTGTAGGTGCCTGGTAGAGGTGAGCACACTGTAGGGAAAACCTCTCATGTTGTAGGCGCCTGCTAGAGGTGAGCACACACTGCAGGGGAAGCCTCTCACGTTGTAGGTGCCTGGTAGAGGTGAGCACACTGTAGGGAAAACCTCTCATGTTGTAGGCGCCTGCTAGAGGTGAGCACACACTGCAGGGGAAACCTCTCATGTTGTAGGCGCCTGGTAGAGGTGAGCACACACGGCAGGGGAAGCCTCTCATGTTGTAGGTGCCTGGTAGAGGTGAGCACACACTGCAGGGGAAGCCTCTCATGCTGTAGGTGCCTGGTAGAGGTGAGCACACACTGCAGGGGAAGCCTCTCATGTTGTGGGTGCCTGGTAGAGGTGAGCACACACTGCAGGGCAAGCCTCTCATGTTGTGGGTGCCTGGTAGAGGTGAGCACACACTGCAGGGGAAGCCTCTCATGTTGTAGGTGCCTGGTAGTGGTGAGCATACACTGCAGGGGAAGCCTCTCATGTTGTAGGCGCCTGGTAGAGGTGAGCACACACTGCAGTGGAAGCCTCTCATGTTGTAGGTGCCTGGTAGAGGTGAGCACACACTGCAGGGGAAGCCTCTTATGTTGTAGGTGCCTGGTAGAGGTGAGCACACACTGCAGGGGAAGCCTCTCATGTTGTAGGTGCCTGGTAGAGGTGAGCACACACTGCAGGGGAAGCCTCTCATGTTGTTGGTGCCTGGTAGAGGTGAGCACACACTGCAGGGGAAGCCTCTCATGTTGTGGGTGCCTAGTAGAGGTGAGCACACACTGCAGGGGAAGCCTCTCATGTTGTGGGTGCCTGGTAGAGGTGAGCACACACTGCAGGGGAAGCCTCTCATGTTGTGGGTGCCTGGTAGAGGTGAGCACACACTGCAGGGGAAGCCTCTCATGTTGTAGGTGCCTGATAGAGGTGAGCACACACTGCAGCGGAAGCCTCTCATGTTGTAGGTGCCTGGTAGAGGTGAGCACACACTGCAGGGGAAGCCTCTCATGTTGTAGGAGCCTGGTAGAGGTGAGCACACACTGCAGGTGAAGCCTCTCATGTTGTAGGTGCCTGGTAGAGGTGAGCACACACTGCAGGGGAAGCCTCTCATGTTGTAGGTGCCTGGTAGTGGTGAGCACACACTGCAGGGGAAGCCTCTCATGTTGTAGGTGCCTGGTAGAGGTGAGCACACACTGCAGGGGAAGCCTCTCATGTTGTGGGTGCCTGGTAGAGGTGAGCACACACTGCAGGGGAAGCCTCTCATGTTGTGGGTGCCTGGTAGAGGTGAGCACACACTGCAGTGGAAGCCTCTCATGTTGTAGGTGTCTGGTAGAGGTGAGCACACACTGCAGGGGAAGCCTCTCATGTTGTGGGTGCCTGGTAGAGGTGAGCACACACTGTAGGGGAAGCCTCTCATGTTGTAGGTGCCTGGTAGTGGTGAGCACACACTGCAGGGGAAGCCTCTCATGTTGTAGGTGCCTGGTAGAGGTGAGCACACACTGCAGTGGAAGCCTCTCATGTTGTAGGCGCCTGGTAGAGGTGAGCACGCACTGCAGGGGAAGCCTCTCATGTTGTAGGTGCCTGGTAGAGGTGAGCACGCACTGCAGGGGAAGCCTCTCATGTTGTAGGTGCCTGGTAGAGGTGAGCACGCACTGCAGGGGAAGCCTCTCATGTTGTAGGCGCCTGGTAGAGGTGAGCACACACTGCAGGGGAAGCCTCTCACGTTGTAGGCGCCTGGTAGAGGTGCGCACAAACTGCAGGGGAAGCCTCTCACGTTGTAGGCGCCTGGTAGAGGTGAGCACAAACTGCAGGTGAAGCCTCTCATGTTGTAGGTGCCTGGTAGAGGTGAGTACATTGTATGGGAAGCCTCTCATGTTGTAGGCGCCTGGTAGAGGTGAGCACACACTGCAGGGGAAGCCTCTCATGTTGTAGGAGCCTGGTACAGGTGAGCACACACTGCAGGGGAAGCCTCTCATGTTGTAGGTGCCTGGTAGAGGTGAGCACACACTGCAGGGGAAGCCTCTCATGTTGTATGTGCCTGGTAGAGGTGAGCACACACTGCAGGGGAAGCCTCTCATGTTGTGGGTGCCTGGTAGAGGTGACCACACACTGCAGGGGAAGGCTCTCATGTTGTGGGTGCCTGGTAGAGGTGAGCACACACTGCAGGGGAAGCCTCTCATGTTGTAGGTGCCTGGTAGTGGTGAGCACACACTGCAGGGGAAGCCTCTCATGTTGTAGGTGCCTGGTAGAGGTGAGCACACACTGCAGTGGAAGCCTCTCATGTTGTAGGTGCCTGGTAGAGGTGAGCACGCACTGCAGGGGAAGCCTCTCATGTTGTAGGTGCATGGTAGAGGTGAGCACGCACTGCAGGGGAAGCCTCTCATGTTGTGGGTGCCTGGTAGAGGTGAGCACACACTGCAGGGGAAGCCTCTCATGTTCCAGGCGCCTGGTAGAGGTGAGCGCACACTGCAGGGGAAGCCTCTCATGCTGTAGGCGCCTGGTAGAGGTGAGCACACACTGCAGGGGAAGCCTCTCACGTTGTAGGCGCCTGGTAGAGGTGAGCACACAATGCAGGTGAAGCCTCTCATGTTGTAGGTGCCTGGTAGAGGTCAGTACACTGTAGGGGAAGCCTCTTATGTAGTAGGCGCCGGGTAGAGGTGAGCACACACTGCAGGGGAAGCCTCTCATGTTGTAGGAGCCTGGTAGAGGTGAGCACACACTGCAGGGGAAGCCTCTCATGTTGTAGGTGCCTGGTAGATGTGAGCAAAGACTGCAGGGGAAGCCTCTCATGTTGTAGGTGCCTGGTAGAGGTGAGCACACACTGCAGGGGAAGCCTCTCATGTTGTGGGTGCCTGGTAGAGGTGAGCACACACTGCAGGGGAAGCCTCTCATGTTGTAGGAGCCTGGTAGAGGTGAGCACACACTGCAGGTGAAGCCTCTCATGTTGTAGGCGCCTGGTGTGAGCACACACTGCAGGTGAAGCCTCTCATGTTGTAGGTGCCTGGTAGAGGTGAGCACACACTGCAGGGGAAGCCTCTCATGTTGTAGGTGCCTGGTAGTGGTGAGCACACACTGCAGGGGAAGCCTCTCATGTTGTAGGTGCCTGGTAGAGGTGAGCACACACTGCAGGGGAAGCCTCTCATGTTGTGGGTGCCTGGTAGAGGTGAGCACACACTGCAGGGGAAGCCTCTCATGTTGTGGGTGCCTGGTAGAGGTGAGCACACACTGCAGTGGAAGCCTCTCATGTTGTAGGTGTCTGGTAGAGGTGAGCACACACTGCAGGGGAAGCCTCTCATGTTGTGGGTGCCTGGTAGAGGTGAGCACACACTGTAGGGGAAGCCTCTCATGTTGTAGGTGCCTGGTAGTGGTGAGCACACACTGCAGGGGAAGCCTCTCATGTTGTAGGTGCCTGGTAGAGGTGAGCACACACTGCAGTGGAAGCCTCTCATGTTGTAGGCGCCTGGTAGAGGTGAGCACGCACTGCAGGGGAAGCCTCTCATGTTGTAGGTGCCTGGTAGAGGTGAGCACGCACTGCAGGGGAAGCCTCTCATGTTGTAGGTGCCTGGTAGAGGTGAGCACGCACTGCAGGGGAAGCCTCTCATGTTGTAGGCGCCTGGTAGAGGTGAGCACACACTGCAGGGGAAGCCTCTCACGTTGTAGGCGCCTGGTAGAGGTGCGCACAAACTGCAGGGGAAGCCTCTCACGTTGTAGGCGCCTGGTAGAGGTGAGCACAAACTGCAGGTGAAGCCTCTCATGTTGTAGGTGCCTGGTAGAGGTGAGTACATTGTATGGGAAGCCTCTCATGTTGTAGGCGCCTGGTAGAGGTGAGCACACACTGCAGGGGAAGCCTCTCATGTTGTAGGAGCCTGGTACAGGTGAGCACACACTGCAGGGGAAGCCTCTCATGTTGTAGGTGCCTGGTAGAGGTGAGCACACACTGCAGGGGAAGCCTCTCATGTTGTATGTGCCTGGTAGAGGTGAGCACACACTGCAGGGGAAGCCTCTCATGTTGTGGGTGCCTGGTAGAGGTGAGCACACACTGCAGGGGAAGGCTCTCATGTTGTGGGTGCCTGGTAGAGGTGAGCACACACTGCAGGGGAAGCCTCTCATGTTGTAGGTGCCTGGTAGTGGTGAGCACACACTGCAGGGGAAGCCTCTCATGTTGTAGGTGCCTGGTAGAGGTGAGCACACACTGCAGTGGAAGCCTCTCATGTTGTAGGTGCCTGGTAGAGGTGAGCACGCACTGCAGGGGAAGCCTCTCATGTTGTAGGTGCATGGTAGAGGTGAGCACGCACTGCAGGGGAAGCCTCTCATGTTGTGGGTGCCTGGTAGAGGTGAGCACACACTGCAGGGGAAGCCTCTCATGTTCCAGGCGCCTGGTAGAGGTGAGCGCACACTGCAGGGGAAGCCTCTCATGCTGTAGGCGCCTGGTAGAGGTGAGCACACACTGCAGGGGAAGCCTCTCACGTTGTAGGCGCCTGGTAGAGGTGAGCACACAATGCAGGTGAAGCCTCTCATGTTGTAGGTGCCTGGTAGAGGTCAGTACACTGTAGGGGAAGCCTCTTATGTAGTAGGCGCCGGGTAGAGGTGAGCACACACTGCAGGGGAAGCCTCTCATGTTGTAGGAGCCTGGTAGAGGTGAGCACACACTGCAGGGGAAGCCTCTCATGTTGTAGGTGCCTGGTAGATGTGAGCAAAGACTGCAGGGGAAGCCTCTCATGTTGTAGGTGCCTGGTAGAGGTGAGCACACACTGCAGGGGAAGCCTCTCATGTTGTGGGTGCCTGGTAGAGGTGAGCACACACTGCAGGGGAAGCCTCTCATGTTGTGGGTGCCTGGTAGAGGTGAGCACACACTGCAGGGGAAGCCTCTCATGTTGTGGGTGCCTGGTAGAGGTGAGCACACACTGCAGGGGAAGCCTCTCATGTTGTGGGTGCCTGGTAGAGGTGAGCACACACTGCAGGGGAAGCCTCTCATGTTGTGGGTGCCTGGCAGAGGTGAGCACACACTGCAGGGGAAGCCTCTCATTTTGTAGGTGCCTGGTAGTGGTGAGTACACACTGCAGGGGAAGCCTCTCATGTTGTAGGTGCTTGGTAGAGGTGAGCACACACTGCAGTGAAAGCCTCTCATGTTGTAGGTGCCTGGTAGAGGTGAGCACACACTGCAGGGGAAGCCTCTCATGTTGTAGGTGCATGGTAGAGGTGAGCACACACTGCAGGGGAAGCCTCTCATGTTGTAGGTGCCTGGTAGAGGTGAGCACACACTGCAGGGGAAGCCTCTCATGCTGTAGGTGCCTGGTAGAGGTGAGCACACACTGCAGGGGAAGCCTCTCATGTTGTGGGTGCCTGGTAGAGGTGAGCACACACTGCAGGGGAAGCCTCTCATGTTGTGGGTGCCTGGTAGAGGTGAGCACACATTGCAGGGGAAGCCTCTCATGTTGTAGGTGCCTGGTAGAGGTGAGCACACACTGCAGGGGAAGCCTCTCATGTTGTGGGTGCCTGGTAGAGGTGAGCACACACTGCAGGGGAAGCCTCTCATGTTGTGGGTGCCTGGTAGAGGTGAGCACACACTGCAGGGGAAGCCTCTCATGTTGTGGGTGCCTGGTAGAGGTGAGCACACACTGTAGGGGAAGCCTCTCATGTTGTAGGTGCCTGGTAGTGGTGAGCACACACTGCAGGGGAAGCCTCTCATGTTGTAGGTGCCTGGTAGAGGTGAGCACACACTGCAGTGGAAGCCTCTCACGTTGTAGGCGCCTGGTAGAGGTGAGCACAAACTGCAGGGGAAGCCTCTCATGTTGTAGGTGCCTGGTAGAGGTGAGCACACACTGCAGGGGAAGCCTCTCATGCTGTAGGTGCCTGGTAGAGGTGAGCACACACTGCAGGGGAAGCCTCTCATGTTGTGGGTGCCTGGTAGAGGTGAGCACACACTGCAGGGGAAGCCTCTCATGTTGTGGGTGCCTGGTAGAGGTGAGCACACATTGCAGGGGAAGCCTCTCATGTTGTAGGTGCCTGGTAGAGGTGAGCACACACTGCAGGGGAAGCCTCTCATGTTGTGGGTGCCTGGTAGAGGTGAGCACACACTGCAGGGGAAGCCTCTCATGTTGTGGGTGCCTGGTAGAGGTGAGCACACACTGCAGGGGAAGCCTCTCATGTTGTGGGTGCCTGGTAGAGGTGAGCACACACTGTAGGGGAAGCCTCTCATGTTGTAGGTGCCTGGTAGTGGTGAGCACACACTGCAGGGGAAGCCTCTCATGTTGTAGGTGCCTGGTAGAGGTGAGCACACACTGCAGTGGAAGCCTCTCACGTTGTAGGCGCCTGGTAGAGGTGAGCACAAACTGCAGGTGAAGCCTCTCATGTTGTAGGTGCCTGGTAGAGGTGAGTACATTGTATGGGAAGCCTCTCATGTTGTAGGCGCCTGGTAGAGGTGAGCACACACTGCAGGGGAAGCCTCTCATGTTGTAGGAGCCTGGTACAGGTGAGCACACACTGCAGGGGAAGCCTCTCATGTTGTAGGTGCCTGGTAGAGGTGAGCACACACTGCAGGGGAAGCCTCTCATGTTGTATGTGCCTGGTAGAGGTGAGCACACACTGCAGGGGAAGCCTCTCATGTTGTGGGTGCCTGGTAGAGGTGAGCACACACTGCAGGGGAAGGCTCTCATGTTGTGGGTGCCTGGTAGAGGTGAGCACACACTGCAGGGGAAGCCTCTCATGTTGTAGGTGCCTGGTAGTGGTGAGCACACACTGCAGGGGAAGCCTCTCATGTTGTAGGTGCCTGGTAGAGGTGAGCACACACTGCAGTGGAAGCCTCTCATGTTGTAGGTGCCTGGTAGAGGTGAGCACGCACTGCAGGGGAAGCCTCTCATGTTGTAGGTGCCTGGTAGAGGTGAGCACGCACTGCAGGGGAAGCCTCTCATGTTGTAGGTGCCTGGTAGAGGTGAGCACGCACTGCAGGGGAAGCCTCTCATGTTGTAGGTGCCTGGTAGAGGTGAGCACGCACTGCAGGGGAAGCCTCTCATGTTGTGGGTGCCTGGTAGAGGTGAGCACACACTGCAGGGGAAGCCTGTTATGTTGTAGGCGCCTGGTAGAGGTGAGCACACACTGCAGGGGAAGCCTCTCATGTTCCAGGCGCCTGGTAGAGGTGAGCGCACACTGCAGGGGAAGCCTCTCATGCTGTAGGCGCCTGGTAGAGGTGAGCACACACTGCAGGGGAAGCCTCTCACGTTGTAGGCGCCTGGTAGAGGTGAGCACACACTGCAGGTGAAGCCTCTCATGTTGTAGGTGCCTGGTAGAGGTCAGTACACTGTAGGGGAAGCCTCTTATGTAGTAGGCGCCGGGTAGAGGTGAGCACACACTGCAGGGGAAGCCTCTCATGTTGTAGGAGCCTGGTAGAGGTGAGCACACACTGCAGGGGAAGCCTCTCATGTTGTAGGTGCCTGGTAGATGTGAGCAAAGACTGCAGGGGAAGCCTCTCATGTTGTAGGTGCCTGGTAGAGGTGAGCACACACTGCAGGGGAAGCCTCTCATGTTGTGGGTGCCTGGTAGAGGTGAGCACACACTGCAGGGGAAGCCTCTCATGTTGTGGGTGCCTGGTAGAGGTGAGCACACACTGCAGGGGAAGCCTCTCATGTTGTGGGTGCCTGGTAGAGGTGAGCACACACTGCAGGGGAAGCCTCTCATGTTGTGGGTGCCTGGTAGAGGTGAGCATACACTGCAGGGGAAGCCTCTCATGTTGTGGGTGCCTGGTAGAGGTGAGCACACACTGCAGGGGAAGCCTCTCATGTTGTGGGTGCCTGGCAGAGGTGAGCACACACTGCAGGGGAAGCCTCTCATTTTGTAGGTGCCTGGTAGTGGTGAGTACACACTGCAGGGGAAGCCTCTCATGTTGTAGGTGCTTGGTAGAGGTGAGCACACACTGCAGTGAAAGCCTCTCATGTTGTAGGTGCATGGTAGAGGTGAGCACACACTGCAGGGGAAGCCTCTCATGTTGTAGGTGCCTGGTAGAGGTGAGCACACACTGCAGGGGAAGCCTCTCATGCTGTAGGTGCCTGGTAGAGGTGAGCACACACTGCAGGGGAAGCCTCTCATGTTGTGGGTGCCTGGTAGAGGTGAGCACACACTGCAGGGGAAGCCTCTCATGTTGTGGGTGCCTGGTAGAGGTGAGCACGCACTGCAGGGGAAGCCTCTCATGTTGTAGGCGCCTGGTAGAGGTGAGCACACACTGCAGGGGAAGCCTCTCATGTTGTGGGTGCCTAGTAGAGGTGAGCACACACTGCAGGGGAAGCCTCTCATGTTGTGGGGGCCTGGTAGAGGTGAGCACACACTGCAGGGGAAGCCTCTCATGTTGTGGGTGCCTGGTAGAGGTGAGCACACACTGCAGGGGAAGCCTCTCATGTTGTAGGTGCCTGATAGAGGTGAGCACACACTGCAGCGGAAGCCTCTCATGTTGTAGGTGCCTGGTAGAGGTGAGCACACACTGCAGGGGAAGCCTCTCATGTTGTAGGAGCCTGGTAGAGGTGAGCACACACTGCAGGTGAAGCCTCTCATGTTGTAGGTGCCTGGTAGAGGTGAGCACACACTGCAGGGGAAGCCTCTCATGTTGTAGGTGCCTGGTAGTGGTGAGCACACACTGCAGGGGAAGCCTCTCATGTTGTAGGTGCCTGGTAGAGGTGAGCACACTGTAGGGAAAACCTCTCATGTTGTAGGCGCCTGCTAGAGGTGAGCACACACTGCAGGGGAAGCCTCTCACGTTGTAGGTGCCTGGTAGAGGTGAGCACACTGTAGGGAAAACCTCTCATGTTGTAGGCGCCTGCTAGAGGTGAGCACACACTGCAGGGGAAACCTCTCATGTTGTAGGCGCCTGGTAGAGGTGAGCACACACGGCAGGGGAAGCCTCTCATGTTGTAGGTGCCTGGTAGAGGTGAGCACACACTGCAGGGGAAGCCTCTCATGCTGTAGGTGCCTGGTAGAGGTGAGCACACACTGCAGGGGAAGCCTCTCATGTTGTGGGTGCCTGGTAGAGGTGAGCACACACTGCAGGGGAAGCCTCTCATGTTGTGGGTGCCTGGTAGAGGTGAGCACACACTGCAGGGGAAGCCTCTCATGTTGTAGGTGCCTGGTAGTGGTGAGTACACACTGCAGGGGAAGCCTCTCATGCTGTAGGCGCCTGGTAGAGGTGAGCACACACTGCAGTGGAAGCCTCTCATGTTGTAGGTGCCTGGTAGAGGTGAGCACACACTGCAGGGGAAGCCTCTCATGTTGTAGGTGCCTGGTAGAGGTGAGCACACACTGCAGGGGAAGCCTCTCTTGTTGTTGGTGCCTGGTAGAGGTGAGCACACACTGCAGGGGAAGCCTCCCATGTTGTGGGTGCCTGGTAGAGGTGAGCACACACTGCAGGGGAAGCCTCTCATGTTGTGGGTGCCTGGTAGAGGTGAGCACACACTGCAGGGGAAGCCTCTCATGTTGTGGGTGCCTGGTAGAGGTGAGCACACACTGCAGGGGAAGCCTCTCATGTTGTAGGTGCCTGATAGAGGTGAGCACACACTGCAGCGGAAGCCTCTCATGTTGTAGGTGCCTGGTAGAGGTGAGCACACACTGCAGGGGAAGCCTCTCATGTTGTAGGAGCCTGGTAGAGGTGAGCACACACTGCAGGTGAAGCCTCTCATGTTGTAGGCGCCTGGTGTGAGCACACACTGCAGGTGAAGCCTCTCATGTTGTAGGTGCCTGGTAGAGGTGAGCACACACTGCAGGGGAAGCCTCTCATGTTGTAGGTGCCTGGTAGTGGTGAGCACACACTGCAGGGGAAGCCTCTCATGTTGTAGGTGCCTGGTAGAGGTGAGCACACACTGCAGGGGAAGCCTCTCATGTTGTGGGTGCCTGGTAGAGGTGAGCACACACTGCAGGGGAAGCCTCTCCATGTTGTGGGTGCCTGGTAGAGGTGAGCACACACTGCAGTGGAAGCCTCTCATGTTGTAGGTGTCTGGTAGAGGTGAGCACACACTGCAGGGGAAGCCTCTCATGTTGTGGGTGCCTGGTAGAGGTGAGCACACACTGCAGGGGAAGCCTCTCATGTTGTAGGTGCCTGGTAGTGGTGAGCACACACTGCAGGGGAAGCCTCTCATGTTGTAGGTGCCTGGTAGAGGTGAGCACACACTGCAGTGGAAGCCTCTCATGTTGTAGGCGCCTGGTAGAGGTGAGCACGCACTGCAGGGGAAGCCTCTCATGTTGTAGGTGCCTGGTAGAGGTGAGCACGCACTGCAGGGGAAGCCTCTCATGTTGTAGGTGCCTGGTAGAGGTGAGCACGCACTGCAGGGGAAGCCTCTCATGTTGTAGGCGCCTGGTAGAGGTGAGCACACACTGCAGGGGAAGCCTCTCACGTTGTAGGCGCCTGGTAGAGGTGCGCACACACTGCAGGGGAAGCCTCTCACGTTGTAGGCGCCTGGTAGAGGTGAGCACAAACTGCAGGTGAAGCCTCTCATGTTGTAGGTGCCTGGTAGAGGTGAGTACATTGTATGGGAAGCCTCTCATGTTGTAGGCGCCTGGTAGAGGTGAGCACACACTGCAGGGGAAGCCTCTCATGTTGTAGGAGCCTGGTACAGGTGAGCACACACTGCAGGGGAAGCCTCTCATGTTGTAGGTGCCTGGTAGAGGTGAGCACACACTGCAGGGGAAGCCTCTCATGTTGTATGTGCCTGGTAGAGGTGAGCACACACTGCAGGGGAAGCCTCTCATGTTGTGGGTGCCTGGTAGAGGTGAGCACACACTGCAGGGGAAGGCTCTCATGTTGTGGGTGCCTGGTAGAGGTGAGCACACACTGCAGGGGAAGCCTCTCATGTTGTAGGTGCCTGGTAGTGGTGAGCACACACTGCAGGGGAAGCCTCTCATGCTGTAGGTGCCTGGTAGAGGTGAGCACACACTGCAGTGGAAGCCTCTCATGTTGTAGGTGCCTGGTAGAGGTGAGCACGCACTGCAGGGGAAGCCTCTCATGTTGTAGGTGCCTGGTAGAGGTGAGCACGCACTGCAGGGGAAGCCTCTCATGTTGTAGGTGCCTGGTAGAGGTGAGCACGCACTGCAGGGGAAGCCTCTCATGTTGTAGGTGCCTGGTAGAGGTGAGCACGCACTGCAGGGGAAGCCTCTCATGTTGTGGGTGCCTGGTAGAGGTGAGCACACACTGCAGGGGAAGCCTGTTATGTTGTAGGCGCCTGGTAGAGGTGAGCACACACTGCAGGGGAAGCCTCTCATGTTCCAGGCGCCTGGTAGAGGAGAGCGCACACTGCAGGGGAAGCCTCTCATGCTGTAGGCGCCTGGTAGAGGTGAGCACACACTGCAGGGGAAGCCTCTCACGTTGTAGGCGCCTGGTAGAGGTGAGCACACACTGCAGGTGAAGCCTCTCATGTTGTAGGTGCCTGGTAGAGGTCAGTACACTGTAGGGGAAGCCTCTTATGTAGTAGGCGCCGGGTAGAGGTGAGCACACACTGCAGGGGAAGCCTCTCATGTTGTAGGAGCCTGGTAGAGGTGAGCACACACTGCAGGGGAAGCCTCTCATGTTGTAGGTGCCTGGTAGATGTGAGCAAAGACTGCAGGGGAAGCCTCTCATGTTGTAGGTGCCTGGTAGAGGTGAGCACACACTGCAGGGGAAGCCTCTCATGTTGTGGGTGCCTGGTAGAGGTGAGCACACACTGCAGGGGAAGCCTCTCATGTTGTGGGTGCCTGGTAGAGGTGAGCACACACTGCAGGGGAAGCCTCTCATGTTGTGGGTGCCTGGTAGAGGTGAGCACACACTGCAGGGGAAGCCTCTCATGTTGTGGGTGCCTGGTAGAGGTGAGCACACACTGCAGGGGAAGCCTCTCATGTTGTGGGTGCCTGGTAGAGGTGAGCACACACTGCAGGGGAAGCCTCTCATGTTGTGGGTGCCTGGCAGAGGTGAGCACACACTGCAGGGGAAGCCTCTCATTTTGTAGGTGCCTGGTAGTGGTGAGTACACACTGCAGGGAAAGCCTCTCATGTTGTAGGTGCTTGGTAGAGGTGAGCACACACTGCAGTGAAAGCCTCTCATGTTGTAGGTGCCTGGTAGAGGTGAGCACACACTGCAGGGGAAGCCTCTCATGTTGTAGGTGCATGGTAGAGGTGAGCACACACTGCAGGGGAAGCCTCTCATGTTGTAGGTGCCTGGTAGAGGTGAGCACACACTGCAGGGGAAGCCTCTCATGCTGTAGGTGCCTGGTAGAGGTGAGCACACACTGCAGGGGAAGCCTCTCATGTTGTGGGTGCCTGGTGGAGGTGAGCACACACTGCAGGGGAAGCCTCTCATGTTGTGGGTGCCTGGTAGAGGTGAGAACACATTGCAGGGGAAGCCTCTCATGTTGTAGGTGCCTGGTAGTGGTGAGTACACACTGCAGGGGAAGCCTCTCATGTTGTAGGTGCCTGGTAGAGGTGAGCACACTGTAGGGAAAACCACTCATGTTGTAGGCGCCTGCTAGAGGTGAGCACACGCTGCAGGGGAAGCCTCTCACGTTGTTGGTGCCTGGTAGAGGTGAGCACACTGTAGGGAAAACCTCTCATGTTGTAGGCGCCTGCTAGAGGTGAGCACACACTGCAGGGGAAACCTCTCATGTTGTAGGCGCCTGGTAGAGGTGAGCACACACGGCAGGGGAAGCCTCTCATGTTGTAGGTGCCTGGTAGAGGTAAGCACACACTGCAGGGGAAGCCTCTCATGCTGTAGGTGCCTGGTAGAGGTGAGCACATACTGCAGGGGAAGCCTCTCATGTTGTGGGTTCCTGGTAGAGGTGAGCACACACTGCAGGGGAAGCCTCTCATGTTGTGGGTGCCTGGTAGAGGTGAGCACACACTGCAGGGGAAGCCTCTCATGTTGTAGGTGCCTGGTAGTGGTGAGTACACACTGCAGGGGAAGCCTCTCATGTTGTAGGCGCCTGGTAGAGGTGAGCACACACTGCAGTGGAAGCCTCTCATGTTGTAGGTGCCTGGTAGAGGTGAGCACACACTGTAGGGGAAGCCTCTCATGTTGTAGGTGCCTGGTAGAGGTGAGCACACACTGCAGGGGAAGCCTCTCATGTTGTAGGTGCCTGGTAGAGGTGAGCACACACTGCAGGGGAAGCCTCTCATGTTGTTGGTGCCTGGTAGAGGTGAGCACACACTGCAAGGGAAGCCTCTCATGTTGTGGGTGCCTGGTAGAGGTGAGCACACACTGCAGGGGAAGCCTCTCATGTTGTGGGTGCCTGGTAGAGGTGAGCACACACTGCAGGGGAAGCCTCTCATGTTGTGGGTGCCTGGTAGAGGTGAGCACACACTGCAGGGGAAGCCTCTCATGTTGTAGGTGCCTGATAGAGGTGAGCACACACTGCAGCGGAAGCCTCTCATGTTGTAGGTGCCTGGTAGAGGTGAGCACACACTGCAGGGGAAGCCTCTCATGTTGTAGGAGCCTGGTAGAGGTGAGCACACACTGCAGGTGAAGCCTCTCATGTTGTAGGCGCCTGGTGTGAGCACACACTGCAGGTGAAGCCTCTCATGTTGTAGGTGCCTGGTAGAGGAGAGCACACACTGCAGGGGAAGCCTCTCATGTTGTAGGTGCCTGGTAGTGGTGAGCACACACTGCAGGGGAAGCCTCTCATGTTGTAGGTGCCTGGTAGAAGTGAGCACACTGTAGGGAAAACCTCTCATGTTGTAGGCGCCTGCTAGAGGTGAGCACACACTGCAGGGGAAGCCTCTCACGTTGTAGGTGCCTGGTAGAGGTGAGCACACTGTAGGGAAAACCTCTCATGTTGTAGGCACCTGCTAGAGGTGAGCACACACTGCAGGGGAAACCTCTCATGTTGTAGGCGCCTGGTAGAGGTGAGCACACACTGCAGGGGAAGCCTCTCATGTTGTAGGTGCCTGGTAGAGGTGAGCACACACTGCAGGGGAAGCCTCTCATGTTGTTGGTGCCTGGTAGAGGTGAGCACACACTGCAGGGGAAGCCTCTCATGTTGTGGGTGCCTGGTAGAGGTGAGCACACACTGCAGGGGAAGCCTCTCATGTTGTGGGTGCCTGGTAGAGGTGAGCACACACTGCAGGGGAAGCCTCTCATGTTGTGGGTGCCTGGTAGAGGTGAGCACACACTGCAGGGGAAGCCTCTCATGTTGTAGGTGCCTGATAGAGGTGAGCACACACTGCAGCGGAAGCCTCTCATGTTGTAGGTGCCTGGTAGAGGTGAGCACACACTGCAGGGGAAGCCTCTCATGTTGTAGGAGCCTGGTAGAGGTGAGCACACACTGCAGGTGAAGCCTCTCATGTTGTAGGCGCCTGGTAGAGGTGAGCACACACTGCAGGGGAAGCCTCTCATGCTGTAGGTGCCTGGTAGAGGTGAGCACACACTGCAGGGGAAGCCTCTCATGTTGTGGGTGCCTGGTAGAGGTGAGCACACACTGCAGGGGAAGCCTCTCATGTTGTGGGTGCCTGGTAGAGGTGAGCACACATTGCAGGGGAAGCCTCTCATGTTGTAGGTGCCTGGTAGTGGTGAGTACACACTGCAGGGGAAGCCTCTCATGTTGTAGGTGCCTGGTAGAGGTGAGCACACTGTAGGGAAAACCTCTCATGTTGTAGGCGCCTGCTAGAGGTGAGCACACACTGCAGGGGAAGCCTCTCACGTTGTAGGTGCCTGGTAGAGGTGAGCACACTGTAGGGAAAACCTCTCATGTTGTAGGCGCCTGCTAGAGGTGAGCACACACTGCAGGGGAAACCTCTCATGTTGTAGGCGCCTGGTAGAGGTGAGCACACACGGCAGGGGAAGCCTCTCATGTTGTAGGTGCCTGGTAGAGGTGAGCACACACTGCAGGGGAAGCCTCTCATGCTGTAGGTGCCTGGTAGAGGTGAGCACACACTGCAGGGGAAGCCTCTCATGTTGTGGGTGCCTGGTAGAGGTGAGCACACACTGCAGGGGAAGCCTCTCATGTTGTGGGTGCCTGGTAGAGGTGAGCACACACGGCAGGGGAAGCCTCTCATGTTGTAGGTGCCTGGTAGAGGTGAGCACACACTGCAGGGGAAGCCTCTCATGCTGTAGGTGCCTGGTAGAGGTGAGCACACACTGCAGGGGAAGCCTCTCATGTTGTGGGTGCCTGGTAGAGGTGAGCACACACTGCAGGGGAAGCCTCTCATGTTGTGGGTGCCTGGTAGAGGTGAGCACACACTGCAGGGGAAGCCTCTCATGTTGTAGGAGCCTGGTAGTGGTGAGCACACACTGCAGGTGAAGCCTCTCATGTTGTAGGCGCCTGGTAGAGGTGAGCACACACTGCAGGGGAAGCCTCTCATGCTGTAGGTGCCTGGTAGAGGTGAGCACACACTGCAGGGGAAGCCTCTCATGTTGTGGGTGCCTGGTAGAGGTGAGCACACACTGCAGGGGAAGCCTCTCATGTTGTGGGTGCCTGGTAGAGGTGAGCACACATTGCAGGGGAAGCCTCTCATGTTGTAGGTGCCTGGTAGTGGTGAGTACACACTGCAGGGGAAGCCTCTCATGTTGTAGGTGCCTGGTAGAGGTGAGCACACTGTAGGGAAAACCTCTCATGTTGTAGGCGCCTGCTAGAGGTGAGCACACACTGCAGGGGAAGCCTCTCACGTTGTAGGTGCCTGGTAGAGGTGAGCACACTGTAGGGAAAACCTCTCATGTTGTAGGCGCCTGCTAGAGGTGAGCACACACTGCAGGGGAAACCTCTCATGTTGTAGGCGCCTGGTAGAGGTGAGCACACACGGCAGGGGAAGCCTCTCATGTTGTAGGTGCCTGGTAGAGGTGAGCACACACTGCAGGGGAAGCCTCTCATGCTGTAGGTGCCTGGTAGAGGTGAGCACACACTGCAGGGGAAGCCTCTCATGTTGTGGGTGCCTGGTAGAGGTGAGCACACACTGCAGGGCAAGCCTCTCATGTTGTGGGTGCCTGGTAGAGGTGAGCACACACTGCAGGGGAAGCCTCTCATGTTGTAGGTGCCTGGTAGTGGTGAGCATACACTGCAGGGGAAGCCTCTCATGTTGTAGGCGCCTGGTAGAGGTGAGCACACACTGCAGTGGAAGCCTCTCATGTTGTAGGTGCCTGGTAGAGGTGAGCACACACTGCAGGGGAAGCCTCTTATGTTGTAGGTGCCTGGTAGAGGTGAGCACACACTGCAGGGGAAGCCTCTCATGTTGTAGGTGCCTGGTAGAGGTGAGCACACACTGCAGGGGAAGCCTCTCATGTTGTTGGTGCCTGGTAGAGGTGAGCACACACTGCAGGGGAAGCCTCTCATGTTGTGGGTGCCTAGTAGAGGTGAGCACACACTGCAGGGGAAGCCTCTCATGTTGTGGGTGCCTGGTAGAGGTGAGCACACACTGCAGGGGAAGCCTCTCATGTTGTGGGTGCCTGGTAGAGGTGAGCACACACTGCAGGGGAAGCCTCTCATGTTGTAGGTGCCTGATAGAGGTGAGCACACACTGCAGCGGAAGCCTCTCATGTTGTAGGTGCCTGGTAGAGGTGAGCACACACTGCAGGGGAAGCCTCTCATGTTGTAGGAGCCTGGTAGAGGTGAGCACACACTGCAGGTGAAGCCTCTCATGTTGTAGGTGCCTGGTAGAGGTGAGCACACACTGCAGGGGAAGCCTCTCATGTTGTAGGTGCCTGGTAGTGGTGAGCACACACTGCAGGGGAAGCCTCTCATGTTGTAGGTGCCTGGTAGAGGTGAGCACACACTGCAGGGGAAGCCTCTCATGTTGTGGGTGCCTGGTAGAGGTGAGCACACACTGCAGGGGAAGCCTCTCATGTTGTGGGTGCCTGGTAGAGGTGAGCACACACTGCAGTGGAAGCCTCTCATGTTGTAGGTGTCTGGTAGAGGTGAGCACACACTGCAGGGGAAGCCTCTCATGTTGTGGGTGCCTGGTAGAGGTGAGCACACACTGTAGGGGAAGCCTCTCATGTTGTAGGTGCCTGGTAGTGGTGAGCACACACTGCAGGGGAAGCCTCTCATGTTGTAGGTGCCTGGTAGAGGTGAGCACACACTGCAGTGGAAGCCTCTCATGTTGTAGGCGCCTGGTAGAGGTGAGCACGCACTGCAGGGGAAGCCTCCCATGTTGTAGGTGCCTGGTAGAGGTGAGCACGCACTGCAGGGGAAGCCTCTCATGTTGTAGGTGCCTGGTAGAGGTGAGCACGCACTGCAGGGGAAGCCTCTCATGTTGTAGGCGCCTGGTAGAGGTGAGCACACACTGCAGGGGAAGCCTCTCACGTTGTAGGCGCCTGGTAGAGGTGCGCACAAACTGCAGGGGAAGCCTCTCACGTTGTAGGCGCCTGGTAGAGGTGAGCACAAACTGCAGGTGAAGCCTCTCATGTTGTAGGTGCCTGGTAGAGGTGAGTACATTGTATGGGAAGCCTCTCATGTTGTAGGCGCCTGGTAGAGGTGAGCACACACTGCAGGGGAAGCCTCTCATGTTGTAGGAGCCTGGTACAGGTGAGCACACACTGCAGGGGAAGCCTCTCATGTTGTAGGTGCCTGGTAGAGGTGAGCACACACTGCAGGGGAAGCCTCTCATGTTGTATGTGCCTGGTAGAGGTGAGCACACACTGCAGGGGAAGCCTCTCATGTTGTGGGTGCCTGGTAGAGGTGAGCACACACTGCAGGGGAAGGCTCTCATGTTGTGGGTGCCTGGTAGAGGTGAGCACACACTGCAGGGGAAGCCTCTCATGTTGTAGGTGCCTGGTAGTGGTGAGCACACACTGCAGGGGAAGCCTCTCATGTTGTAGGTGCCTGGTAGAGGTGAGCACACACTGCAGTGGAAGCCTCTCATGTTGTAGGTGCCTGGTAGAGGTGAGCACGCACTGCAGGGGAAGCCTCTCATGTTGTAGGTGCATGGTAGAGGTGAGCACGCACTGCAGGGGAAGCCTCTCATGTTGTGGGTGCCTGGTAGAGGTGAGCACACACTGCAGGGGAAGCCTCTCATGTTCCAGGCGCCTGGTAGAGGTGAGCGCACACTGCAGGGGAAGCCTCTCATGCTGTAGGCGCCTGGTAGAGGTGAGCACACACTGCAGGGGAAGCCTCTCACGTTGTAGGCGCCTGGTAGAGGTGAGCACACAATGCAGGTGAAGCCTCTCATGTTGTAGGTGCCTGGTAGAGGTCAGTACACTGTAGGGGAAGCCTCTTATGTAGTAGGCGCCGGGTAGAGGTGAGCACACACTGCAGGGGAAGCCTCTCATGTTGTAGGAGCCTGGTAGAGGTGAGCACACACTGCAGGGGAAGCCTCTCATGTTGTAGGTGCCTGGTAGATGTGAGCAAAGACTGCAGGGGAAGCCTCTCATGTTGTAGGTGCCTGGTAGAGGTGAGCACACACTGCAGGGGAAGCCTCTCATGTTGTGGGTGCCTGGTAGAGGTGAGCACACACTGCAGGGGAAGCCTCTCATGTTGTAGGAGCCTGGTAGAGGTGAGCACACACTGCAGGTGAAGCCTCTCATGTTGTAGGCGCCTGGTGTGAGCACACACTGCAGGTGAAGCCTCTCATGTTGTAGGTGCCTGGTAGAGGTGAGCACACACTGCAGGGGAAGCCTCTCATGTTGTAGGTGCCTGGTAGTGGTGAGCACACACTGCAGGGGAAGCCTCTCATGTTGTAGGTGCCTGGTAGAGGTGAGCACACACTGCAGGGGAAGCCTCTCATGTTGTGGGTGCCTGGTAGAGGTGAGCACACACTGCAGGGGAAGCCTCTCATGTTGTGGGTGCCTGGTAGAGGTGAGCACACACTGCAGTGGAAGCCTCTCATGTTGTAGGTGTCTGGTAGAGGTGAGCACACACTGCAGGGGAAGCCTCTCATGTTGTGGGTGCCTGGTAGAGGTGAGCACACACTGTAGGGGAAGCCTCTCATGTTGTAGGTGCCTGGTAGTGGTGAGCACACACTGCAGGGGAAGCCTCTCATGTTGTAGGTGCCTGGTAGAGGTGAGCACACACTGCAGTGGAAGCCTCTCATGTTGTAGGCGCCTGGTAGAGGTGAGCACGCACTGCAGGGGAAGCCTCTCATGTTGTAGGTGCCTGGTAGAGGTGAGCACGCACTGCAGGGGAAGCCTCTCATGTTGTAGGTGCCTGGTAGAGGTGAGCACGCACTGCAGGGGAAGCCTCTCATGTTGTAGGCGCCTGGTAGAGGTGAGCACACACTGCAGGGGAAGCCTCTCACGTTGTAGGCGCCTGGTAGAGGTGCGCACAAACTGCAGGGGAAGCCTCTCACGTTGTAGGCGCCTGGTAGAGGTGAGCACAAACTGCAGGTGAAGCCTCTCATGTTGTAGGTGCCTGGTAGAGGTGAGTACATTGTATGGGAAGCCTCTCATGTTGTAGGCGCCTGGTAGAGGTGAGCACACACTGCAGGGGAAGCCTCTCATGTTGTAGGAGCCTGGTACAGGTGAGCACACACTGCAGGGGAAGCCTCTCATGTTGTAGGTGCCTGGTAGAGGTGAGCACACACTGCAGGGGAAGCCTCTCATGTTGTATGTGCCTGGTAGAGGTGAGCACACACTGCAGGGGAAGCCTCTCATGTTGTGGGTGCCTGGTAGAGGTGAGCACACACTGCAGGGGAAGGCTCTCATGTTGTGGGTGCCTGGTAGAGGTGAGCACACACTGCAGGGGAAGCCTCTCATGTTGTAGGTGCCTGGTAGTGGTGAGCACACACTGCAGGGGAAGCCTCTCATGTTGTAGGTGCCTGGTAGAGGTGAGCACACACTGCAGTGGAAGCCTCTCATGTTGTAGGTGCCTGGTAGAGGTGAGCACGCACTGCAGGGGAAGCCTCTCATGTTGTAGGTGCATGGTAGAGGTGAGCACGCACTGCAGGGGAAGCCTCTCATGTTGTGGGTGCCTGGTAGAGGTGAGCACACACTGCAGGGGAAGCCTCTCATGTTCCAGGCGCCTGGTAGAGGTGAGCGCACACTGCAGGGGAAGCCTCTCATGCTGTAGGCGCCTGGTAGAGGTGAGCACACACTGCAGGGGAAGCCTCTCACGTTGTAGGCGCCTGGTAGAGGTGAGCACACAATGCAGGTGAAGCCTCTCATGTTGTAGGTGCCTGGTAGAGGTCAGTACACTGTAGGGGAAGCCTCTTATGTAGTAGGCGCCGGGTAGAGGTGAGCACACACTGCAGGGGAAGCCTCTCATGTTGTAGGAGCCTGGTAGAGGTGAGCACACACTGCAGGGGAAGCCTCTCATGTTGTAGGTGCCTGGTAGATGTGAGCAAAGACTGCAGGGGAAGCCTCTCATGTTGTAGGTGCCTGGTAGAGGTGAGCACACACTGCAGGGGAAGCCTCTCATGTTGTGGGTGCCTGGTAGAGGTGAGCACACACTGCAGGGGAAGCCTCTCATGTTGTGGGTGCCTGGTAGAGGTGAGCACACACTGCAGGGGAAGCCTCTCATGTTGTGGGTGCCTGGTAGAGGTGAGCACACACTGCAGGGGAAGCCTCTCATGTTGTGGGTGCCTGGTAGAGGTGAGCACACACTGCAGGGGAAGCCTCTCATGTTGTGGGTGCCTGGCAGAGGTGAGCACACACTGCAGGGGAAGCCTCTCATTTTGTAGGTGCCTGGTAGTGGTGAGTACACACTGCAGGGGAAGCCTCTCATGTTGTAGGTGCTTGGTAGAGGTGAGCACACACTGCAGTGAAAGCCTCTCATGTTGTAGGTGCCTGGTAGAGGTGAGCACACACTGCAGGGGAAGCCTCTCATGTTGTAGGTGCATGGTAGAGGTGAGCACACACTGCAGGGGAAGCCTCTCATGTTGTAGGTGCCTGGTAGAGGTGAGCACACACTGCAGGGGAAGCCTCTCATGCTGTAGGTGCCTGGTAGAGGTGAGCACACACTGCAGGGGAAGCCTCTCATGTTGTGGGTGCCTGGTAGAGGTGAGCACACACTGCAGGGGAAGCCTCTCATGTTGTGGGTGCCTGGTAGAGGTGAGCACACATTGCAGGGGAAGCCTCTCATGTTGTAGGTGCCTGGTAGAGGTGAGCACACACTGCAGGGGAAGCCTCTCATGTTGTGGGTGCCTGGTAGAGGTGAGCACACACTGCAGGGGAAGCCTCTCATGTTGTGGGTGCCTGGTAGAGGTGAGCACACACTGCAGGGGAAGCCTCTCATGTTGTGGGTGCCTGGTAGAGGTGAGCACACACTGTAGGGGAAGCCTCTCATGTTGTAGGTGCCTGGTAGTGGTGAGCACACACTGCAGGGGAAGCCTCTCATGTTGTAGGTGCCTGGTAGAGGTGAGCACACACTGCAGTGGAAGCCTCTCACGTTGTAGGCGCCTGGTAGAGGTGAGCACAAACTGCAGGGGAAGCCTCTCATGTTGTAGGTGCCTGGTAGAGGTGAGCACACACTGCAGGGGAAGCCTCTCATGCTGTAGGTGCCTGGTAGAGGTGAGCACACACTGCAGGGGAAGCCTCTCATGTTGTGGGTGCCTGGTAGAGGTGAGCACACACTGCAGGGGAAGCCTCTCATGTTGTGGGTGCCTGGTAGAGGTGAGCACACATTGCAGGGGAAGCCTCTCATGTTGTAGGTGCCTGGTAGAGGTGAGCACACACTGCAGGGGAAGCCTCTCATGTTGTGGGTGCCTGGTAGAGGTGAGCACACACTGCAGGGGAAGCCTCTCATGTTGTGGGTGCCTGGTAGAGGTGAGCACACACTGCAGGGGAAGCCTCTCATGTTGTGGGTGCCTGGTAGAGGTGAGCACACACTGTAGGGGAAGCCTCTCATGTTGTAGGTGCCTGGTAGTGGTGAGCACACACTGCAGGGGAAGCCTCTCATGTTGTAGGTGCCTGGTAGAGGTGAGCACACACTGCAGTGGAAGCCTCTCACGTTGTAGGCGCCTGGTAGAGGTGAGCACAAACTGCAGGTGAAGCCTCTCATGTTGTAGGTGCCTGGTAGAGGTGAGTACATTGTATGGGAAGCCTCTCATGTTGTAGGCGCCTGGTAGAGGTGAGCACACACTGCAGGGGAAGCCTCTCATGTTGTAGGAGCCTGGTACAGGTGAGCACACACTGCAGGGGAAGCCTCTCATGTTGTAGGTGCCTGGTAGAGGTGAGCACACACTGCAGGGGAAGCCTCTCATGTTGTATGTGCCTGGTAGAGGTGAGCACACACTGCAGGGGAAGCCTCTCATGTTGTGGGTGCCTGGTAGAGGTGAGCACACACTGCAGGGGAAGGCTCTCATGTTGTGGGTGCCTGGTAGAGGTGAGCACACACTGCAGGGGAAGCCTCTCATGTTGTAGGTGCCTGGTAGTGGTGAGCACACACTGCAGGGGAAGCCTCTCATGTTGTAGGTGCCTGGTAGAGGTGAGCACACACTGCAGTGGAAGCCTCTCATGTTGTAGGTGCCTGGTAGAGGTGAGCACGCACTGCAGGGGAAGCCTCTCATGTTGTAGGTGCCTGGTAGAGGTGAGCACGCACTGCAGGGGAAGCCTCTCATGTTGTAGGTGCCTGGTAGAGGTGAGCACGCACTGCAGGGGAAGCCTCTCATGTTGTAGGTGCCTGGTAGAGGTGAGCACGCACTGCAGGGGAAGCCTCTCATGTTGTGGGTGCCTGGTAGAGGTGAGCACACACTGCAGGGGAAGCCTGTTATGTTGTAGGCGCCTGGTAGAGGTGAGCACACACTGCAGGGGAAGCCTCTCATGTTCCAGGCGCCTGGTAGAGGTGAGCGCACACTGCAGGGGAAGCCTCTCATGCTGTAGGCGCCTGGTAGAGGTGAGCACACACTGCAGGGGAAGCCTCTCACGTTGTAGGCGCCTGGTAGAGGTGAGCACACACTGCAGGTGAAGCCTCTCATGTTGTAGGTGCCTGGTAGAGGTCAGTACACTGTAGGGGAAGCCTCTTATGTAGTAGGCGCCGGGTAGAGGTGAGCACACACTGCAGGGGAAGCCTCTCATGTTGTAGGAGCCTGGTAGAGGTGAGCACACACTGCAGGGGAAGCCTCTCATGTTGTAGGTGCCTGGTAGATGTGAGCAAAGACTGCAGGGGAAGCCTCTCATGTTGTAGGTGCCTGGTAGAGGTGAGCACACACTGCAGGGGAAGCCTCTCATGTTGTGGGTGCCTGGTAGAGGTGAGCACACACTGCAGGGGAAGCCTCTCATGTTGTGGGTGCCTGGTAGAGGTGAGCACACACTGCAGGGGAAGCCTCTCATGTTGTGGGTGCCTGGTAGAGGTGAGCACACACTGCAGGGGAAGCCTCTCATGTTGTGGGTGCCTGGTAGAGGTGAGCATACACTGCAGGGGAAGCCTCTCATGTTGTGGGTGCCTGGTAGAGGTGAGCACACACTGCAGGGGAAGCCTCTCATGTTGTGGGTGCCTGGCAGAGGTGAGCACACACTGCAGGGGAAGCCTCTCATTTTGTAGGTGCCTGGTAGTGGTGAGTACACACTGCAGGGGAAGCCTCTCATGTTGTAGGTGCTTGGTAGAGGTGAGCACACACTGCAGTGAAAGCCTCTCATGTTGTAGGTGCATGGTAGAGGTGAGCACACACTGCAGGGGAAGCCTCTCATGTTGTAGGTGCCTGGTAGAGGTGAGCACACACTGCAGGGGAAGCCTCTCATGCTGTAGGTGCCTGGTAGAGGTGAGCACACACTGCAGGGGAAGCCTCTCATGTTGTGGGTGCCTGGTAGAGGTGAGCACACACTGCAGGGGAAGCCTCTCATGTTGTGGGTGCCTGGTAGAGGTGAGCACGCACTGCAGGGGAAGCCTCTCATGTTGTAGGCGCCTGGTAGAGGTGAGCACACACTGCAGGGGAAGCCTCTCATGTTGTGGGTGCCTAGTAGAGGTGAGCACACACTGCAGGGGAAGCCTCTCATGTTGTGGGGGCCTGGTAGAGGTGAGCACACACTGCAGGGGAAGCCTCTCATGTTGTGGGTGCCTGGTAGAGGTGAGCACACACTGCAGGGGAAGCCTCTCATGTTGTAGGTGCCTGATAGAGGTGAGCACACACTGCAGCGGAAGCCTCTCATGTTGTAGGTGCCTGGTAGAGGTGAGCACACACTGCAGGGGAAGCCTCTCATGTTGTAGGAGCCTGGTAGAGGTGAGCACACACTGCAGGTGAAGCCTCTCATGTTGTAGGTGCCTGGTAGAGGTGAGCACACACTGCAGGGGAAGCCTCTCATGTTGTAGGTGCCTGGTAGTGGTGAGCACACACTGCAGGGGAAGCCTCTCATGTTGTAGGTGCCTGGTAGAGGTGAGCACACTGTAGGGAAAACCTCTCATGTTGTAGGCGCCTGCTAGAGGTGAGCACACACTGCAGGGGAAGCCTCTCACGTTGTAGGTGCCTGGTAGAGGTGAGCACACTGTAGGGAAAACCTCTCATGTTGTAGGCGCCTGCTAGAGGTGAGCACACACTGCAGGGGAAACCTCTCATGTTGTAGGCGCCTGGTAGAGGTGAGCACACACGGCAGGGGAAGCCTCTCATGTTGTAGGTGCCTGGTAGAGGTGAGCACACACTGCAGGGGAAGCCTCTCATGCTGTAGGTGCCTGGTAGAGGTGAGCACACACTGCAGGGGAAGCCTCTCATGTTGTGGGTGCCTGGTAGAGGTGAGCACACACTGCAGGGGAAGCCTCTCATGTTGTGGGTGCCTGGTAGAGGTGAGCACACACTGCAGGGGAAGCCTCTCATGTTGTAGGTGCCTGGTAGTGGTGAGTACACACTGCAGGGGAAGCCTCTCATGCTGTAGGCGCCTGGTAGAGGTGAGCACACACTGCAGTGGAAGCCTCTCATGTTGTAGGTGCCTGGTAGAGGTGAGCACACACTGCAGGGGAAGCCTCTCATGTTGTAGGTGCCTGGTAGAGGTGAGCACACACTGCAGGGGAAGCCTCTCTTGTTGTTGGTGCCTGGTAGAGGTGAGCACACACTGCAGGGGAAGCCTCCCATGTTGTGGGTGCCTGGTAGAGGTGAGCACACACTGCAGGGGAAGCCTCTCATGTTGTGGGTGCCTGGTAGAGGTGAGCACACACTGCAGGGGAAGCCTCTCATGTTGTGGGTGCCTGGTAGAGGTGAGCACACACTGCAGGGGAAGCCTCTCATGTTGTAGGTGCCTGATAGAGGTGAGCACACACTGCAGCGGAAGCCTCTCATGTTGTAGGTGCCTGGTAGAGGTGAGCACACACTGCAGGGGAAGCCTCTCATGTTGTAGGAGCCTGGTAGAGGTGAGCACACACTGCAGGTGAAGCCTCTCATGTTGTAGGCGCCTGGTGTGAGCACACACTGCAGGTGAAGCCTCTCATGTTGTAGGTGCCTGGTAGAGGTGAGCACACACTGCAGGGGAAGCCTCTCATGTTGTAGGTGCCTGGTAGTGGTGAGCACACACTGCAGGGGAAGCCTCTCATGTTGTAGGTGCCTGGTAGAGGTGAGCACACACTGCAGGGGAAGCCTCTCATGTTGTGGGTGCCTGGTAGAGGTGAGCACACACTGCAGGGGAAGCCTCTCCATGTTGTGGGTGCCTGGTAGAGGTGAGCACACACTGCAGTGGAAGCCTCTCATGTTGTAGGTGTCTGGTAGAGGTGAGCACACACTGCAGGGGAAGCCTCTCATGTTGTGGGTGCCTGGTAGAGGTGAGCACACACTGCAGGGGAAGCCTCTCATGTTGTAGGTGCCTGGTAGTGGTGAGCACACACTGCAGGGGAAGCCTCTCATGTTGTAGGTGCCTGGTAGAGGTGAGCACACACTGCAGTGGAAGCCTCTCATGTTGTAGGCGCCTGGTAGAGGTGAGCACGCACTGCAGGGGAAGCCTCTCATGTTGTAGGTGCCTGGTAGAGGTGAGCACGCACTGCAGGGGAAGCCTCTCATGTTGTAGGTGCCTGGTAGAGGTGAGCACGCACTGCAGGGGAAGCCTCTCATGTTGTAGGCGCCTGGTAGAGGTGAGCACACACTGCAGGGGAAGCCTCTCACGTTGTAGGCGCCTGGTAGAGGTGCGCACACACTGCAGGGGAAGCCTCTCACGTTGTAGGCGCCTGGTAGAGGTGAGCACAAACTGCAGGTGAAGCCTCTCATGTTGTAGGTGCCTGGTAGAGGTGAGTACATTGTATGGGAAGCCTCTCATGTTGTAGGCGCCTGGTAGAGGTGAGCACACACTGCAGGGGAAGCCTCTCATGTTGTAGGAGCCTGGTACAGGTGAGCACACACTGCAGGGGAAGCCTCTCATGTTGTAGGTGCCTGGTAGAGGTGAGCACACACTGCAGGGGAAGCCTCTCATGTTGTATGTGCCTGGTAGAGGTGAGCACACACTGCAGGGGAAGCCTCTCATGTTGTGGGTGCCTGGTAGAGGTGAGCACACACTGCAGGGGAAGGCTCTCATGTTGTGGGTGCCTGGTAGAGGTGAGCACACACTGCAGGGGAAGCCTCTCATGTTGTAGGTGCCTGGTAGTGGTGAGCACACACTGCAGGGGAAGCCTCTCATGCTGTAGGTGCCTGGTAGAGGTGAGCACACACTGCAGTGGAAGCCTCTCATGTTGTAGGTGCCTGGTAGAGGTGAGCACGCACTGCAGGGGAAGCCTCTCATGTTGTAGGTGCCTGGTAGAGGTGAGCACGCACTGCAGGGGAAGCCTCTCATGTTGTAGGTGCCTGGTAGAGGTGAGCACGCACTGCAGGGGAAGCCTCTCATGTTGTAGGTGCCTGGTAGAGGTGAGCACGCACTGCAGGGGAAGCCTCTCATGTTGTGGGTGCCTGGTAGAGGTGAGCACACACTGCAGGGGAAGCCTGTTATGTTGTAGGCGCCTGGTAGAGGTGAGCACACACTGCAGGGGAAGCCTCTCATGTTCCAGGCGCCTGGTAGAGGAGAGCGCACACTGCAGGGGAAGCCTCTCATGCTGTAGGCGCCTGGTAGAGGTGAGCACACACTGCAGGGGAAGCCTCTCACGTTGTAGGCGCCTGGTAGAGGTGAGCACACACTGCAGGTGAAGCCTCTCATGTTGTAGGTGCCTGGTAGAGGTCAGTACACTGTAGGGGAAGCCTCTTATGTAGTAGGCGCCGGGTAGAGGTGAGCACACACTGCAGGGGAAGCCTCTCATGTTGTAGGAGCCTGGTAGAGGTGAGCACACACTGCAGGGGAAGCCTCTCATGTTGTAGGTGCCTGGTAGATGTGAGCAAAGACTGCAGGGGAAGCCTCTCATGTTGTAGGTGCCTGGTAGAGGTGAGCACACACTGCAGGGGAAGCCTCTCATGTTGTGGGTGCCTGGTAGAGGTGAGCACACACTGCAGGGGAAGCCTCTCATGTTGTGGGTGCCTGGTAGAGGTGAGCACACACTGCAGGGGAAGCCTCTCATGTTGTGGGTGCCTGGTAGAGGTGAGCACACACTGCAGGGGAAGCCTCTCATGTTGTGGGTGCCTGGTAGAGGTGAGCACACACTGCAGGGGAAGCCTCTCATGTTGTGGGTGCCTGGTAGAGGTGAGCACACACTGCAGGGGAAGCCTCTCATGTTGTGGGTGCCTGGCAGAGGTGAGCACACACTGCAGGGGAAGCCTCTCATTTTGTAGGTGCCTGGTAGTGGTGAGTACACACTGCAGGGAAAGCCTCTCATGTTGTAGGTGCTTGGTAGAGGTGAGCACACACTGCAGTGAAAGCCTCTCATGTTGTAGGTGCCTGGTAGAGGTGAGCACACACTGCAGGGGAAGCCTCTCATGTTGTAGGTGCATGGTAGAGGTGAGCACACACTGCAGGGGAAGCCTCTCATGTTGTAGGTGCCTGGTAGAGGTGAGCACACACTGCAGGGGAAGCCTCTCATGCTGTAGGTGCCTGGTAGAGGTGAGCACACACTGCAGGGGAAGCCTCTCATGTTGTGGGTGCCTGGTGGAGGTGAGCACACACTGCAGGGGAAGCCTCTCATGTTGTGGGTGCCTGGTAGAGGTGAGAACACATTGCAGGGGAAGCCTCTCATGTTGTAGGTGCCTGGTAGTGGTGAGTACACACTGCAGGGGAAGCCTCTCATGTTGTAGGTGCCTGGTAGAGGTGAGCACACTGTAGGGAAAACCACTCATGTTGTAGGCGCCTGCTAGAGGTGAGCACACGCTGCAGGGGAAGCCTCTCACGTTGTTGGTGCCTGGTAGAGGTGAGCACACTGTAGGGAAAACCTCTCATGTTGTAGGCGCCTGCTAGAGGTGAGCACACACTGCAGGGGAAACCTCTCATGTTGTAGGCGCCTGGTAGAGGTGAGCACACACGGCAGGGGAAGCCTCTCATGTTGTAGGTGCCTGGTAGAGGTAAGCACACACTGCAGGGGAAGCCTCTCATGCTGTAGGTGCCTGGTAGAGGTGAGCACATACTGCAGGGGAAGCCTCTCATGTTGTGGGTTCCTGGTAGAGGTGAGCACACACTGCAGGGGAAGCCTCTCATGTTGTGGGTGCCTGGTAGAGGTGAGCACACACTGCAGGGGAAGCCTCTCATGTTGTAGGTGCCTGGTAGTGGTGAGTACACACTGCAGGGGAAGCCTCTCATGTTGTAGGCGCCTGGTAGAGGTGAGCACACACTGCAGTGGAAGCCTCTCATGTTGTAGGTGCCTGGTAGAGGTGAGCACACACTGTAGGGGAAGCCTCTCATGTTGTAGGTGCCTGGTAGAGGTGAGCACACACTGCAGGGGAAGCCTCTCATGTTGTAGGTGCCTGGTAGAGGTGAGCACACACTGCAGGGGAAGCCTCTCATGTTGTTGGTGCCTGGTAGAGGTGAGCACACACTGCAAGGGAAGCCTCTCATGTTGTGGGTGCCTGGTAGAGGTGAGCACACACTGCAGGGGAAGCCTCTCATGTTGTGGGTGCCTGGTAGAGGTGAGCACACACTGCAGGGGAAGCCTCTCATGTTGTGGGTGCCTGGTAGAGGTGAGCACACACTGCAGGGGAAGCCTCTCATGTTGTAGGTGCCTGATAGAGGTGAGCACACACTGCAGCGGAAGCCTCTCATGTTGTAGGTGCCTGGTAGAGGTGAGCACACACTGCAGGGGAAGCCTCTCATGTTGTAGGAGCCTGGTAGAGGTGAGCACACACTGCAGGTGAAGCCTCTCATGTTGTAGGCGCCTGGTGTGAGCACACACTGCAGGTGAAGCCTCTCATGTTGTAGGTGCCTGGTAGAGGAGAGCACACACTGCAGGGGAAGCCTCTCATGTTGTAGGTGCCTGGTAGTGGTGAGCACACACTGCAGGGGAAGCCTCTCATGTTGTAGGTGCCTGGTAGAAGTGAGCACACTGTAGGGAAAACCTCTCATGTTGTAGGCGCCTGCTAGAGGTGAGCACACACTGCAGGGGAAGCCTCTCACGTTGTAGGTGCCTGGTAGAGGTGAGCACACTGTAGGGAAAACCTCTCATGTTGTAGGCACCTGCTAGAGGTGAGCACACACTGCAGGGGAAACCTCTCATGTTGTAGGCGCCTGGTAGAGGTGAGCACACACTGCAGGGGAAGCCTCTCATGTTGTAGGTGCCTGGTAGAGGTGAGCACACACTGCAGGGGAAGCCTCTCATGTTGTTGGTGCCTGGTAGAGGTGAGCACACACTGCAGGGGAAGCCTCTCATGTTGTGGGTGCCTGGTAGAGGTGAGCACACACTGCAGGGGAAGCCTCTCATGTTGTGGGTGCCTGGTAGAGGTGAGCACACACTGCAGGGGAAGCCTCTCATGTTGTGGGTGCCTGGTAGAGGTGAGCACACACTGCAGGGGAAGCCTCTCATGTTGTAGGTGCCTGATAGAGGTGAGCACACACTGCAGCGGAAGCCTCTCATGTTGTAGGTGCCTGGTAGAGGTGAGCACACACTGCAGGGGAAGCCTCTCATGTTGTAGGAGCCTGGTAGAGGTGAGCACACACTGCAGGTGAAGCCTCTCATGTTGTAGGCGCCTGGTAGAGGTGAGCACACACTGCAGGGGAAGCCTCTCATGCTGTAGGTGCCTGGTAGAGGTGAGCACACACTGCAGGGGAAGCCTCTCATGTTGTGGGTGCCTGGTAGAGGTGAGCACACACTGCAGGGGAAGCCTCTCATGTTGTGGGTGCCTGGTAGAGGTGAGCACACATTGCAGGGGAAGCCTCTCATGTTGTAGGTGCCTGGTAGTGGTGAGTACACACTGCAGGGGAAGCCTCTCATGTTGTAGGTGCCTGGTAGAGGTGAGCACACTGTAGGGAAAACCTCTCATGTTGTAGGCGCCTGCTAGAGGTGAGCACACACTGCAGGGGAAGCCTCTCACGTTGTAGGTGCCTGGTAGAGGTGAGCACACTGTAGGGAAAACCTCTCATGTTGTAGGCGCCTGCTAGAGGTGAGCACACACTGCAGGGGAAACCTCTCATGTTGTAGGCGCCTGGTAGAGGTGAGCACACACGGCAGGGGAAGCCTCTCATGTTGTAGGTGCCTGGTAGAGGTGAGCACACACTGCAGGGGAAGCCTCTCATGCTGTAGGTGCCTGGTAGAGGTGAGCACACACTGCAGGGGAAGCCTCTCATGTTGTGGGTGCCTGGTAGAGGTGAGCACACACTGCAGGGGAAGCCTCTCATGTTGTGGGTGCCTGGTAGAGGTGAGCACACACTGCAGGGGAAGCCTCTCATGTTGTAGGTGCCTGGTAGTGGTGAGCACACACTGCAGGGGAAGCCTCTCATGTTGTAGGCGCCTGGTAGAGGTGAGCACACACTGCAGTGGAAGCCTCTCATGTTGTAGGTGCCTGGTAGAGGTGAGCACACACTGCAGGGGAAGCCTCTTATGTTGTAGGTGCCTGGTAGAGGTGAGCACACACTGCAGGGGAAGCCTCTCATGTTGTAGGTGCCTGGTAGAGGTGAGCACACACTGCAGGGGAAGCCTCTCATGTTGTTGGTGCCTGGTAGAGGTGAGCACACACTGCAGGGGAAGCCTCTCATGTTGTGGGTGCCTAGTAGAGGTGAGCACACACTGCAGGGGAAGCCTCTCATGTTGTGGGTGCCTGGTAGAGGTGAGCACACACTGCAGGGGAAGCCTCTCATGTTGTGGGTGCCTGGTAGAGGTGAGCACACACTGCAGGGGAAGCCTCTCATGTTGTAGGTGCCTGATAGAGGTGAGCACACACTGCAGCGGAAGCCTCTCATGTTGTAGGTGCCTGGTAGAGGTGAGCACACACTACAGGGGAAGCCTCTCATGTTGTAGGAGCCTGGTAGAGGTGAGCACACACTGCAGGTGAAGCCTCTCATGTTGTAGGTGCCTGGTAGAGGTGAGCACACACTGCAGGGGAAGCCTCTCATGTTGTAGGTGCCTGGTAGTGGTGAGCACACACTGCAGGGGAAGCCTCTCATGTTGTAGGTGCCTGGTAGAGGTGAGCACACTGTAGGGAAAACCTCTCATGTTGTAGGCGCCTGCTAGAGGTGAGCACACACTGCAGGGGAAGCCTCTCACGTTGTAGGTGCCTGGTAGAGGTGAGCACACTGTAGGGAAAACCTCTCATGTTGTAGGCGCCTGCTAGAGGTGAGCACACACTGCAGGGGAAACCTCTCATGTTGTAGGCGCCTGGTAGAGGTGAGCACACACGGCAGGGGAAGCCTCTCATGTTGTAGGTGCCTGGTAGAGGTGAGCACACACTGCAGGGGAAGCCTCTCATGCTGTAGGTGCCTGGTAGAGGTGAGCACACACTGCAGGGGAAGCCTCTCATGTTGTGGGTGCCTGGTAGAGGTGAGCACACACTGCAGGGGAAGCCTCTCATGTTGTGGGTGCCTGGTAGAGGTGAGCACACACTGCAGGGGAAGCCTCTCATGTTGTAGGTGCCTGGTAGTCGTGAGTACACACTGCAGGGGAAGCCTCTCATGCTGTAGGCGCCTGGTAGAGGTGAGCACACACTGCAGTGGAAGCCTCTCATGTTGTAGGTGCCTGGTAGAGGTGAGCACACACTGCAGGGGAAGCCTCTCATGTTGTAGGTGCCTGGTAGAGGTGAGCACACACTGCAGGGGAAGCCTCTCATGTTGTTGGTGCCTGGTAGAGGTGAGCACACACTGCAGGGGAAGCCTCCCATGTTGTGGGTGCCTGGTAGAGGTGAGCACACACTGCAGGGGAAGCCTCTCATGTTGTGGGTGCCTGGTAGAGGTGAGCACACACTGCAGGGGAAGCCTCTCATGTTGTGGGTGCCTGGTAGAGGTGAGCACACACTGCAGGGGAAGCCTCTCATGTTGTAGGTGCCTGATAGAGGTGAGCACACACTGCAGCGGAAGCCTCTAATGTTGTAGGTGCTGGTAGAGGTGAGCACACACTGCAGGGGAAGCCTCTCATGTTGTAGGAGCCTGGTAGAGGTGAGCACACACTGCAGGTGAAGCCTCTCATGTTGTAGGCGCCTGGTGTGAGCACACACTGCAGGTGAAGCCTCTCATGTTGTAGGTGCCTGGTAGAGGTGAGCACACACTGCAGGGGAAGCCTCTCATGTTGTAGGTGCCTGGTAGTGGTGAGCACACACTGCAGGGGAAGCCTCTCATGTTGTAGGTGCCTGGTAGAGGTGAGCACACACTGCAGGGGAAGCCTCTCATGTTGTGGGTGCCTGGTAGAGGTGAGCACACACTGCAGGGGAAGCCTCTCATGTTGTGGGTGCCTGGTAGAGGTGAGCACACACTGCAGTGGAAGCCTCTCATGTTGTAGGTGTCTGGTAGAGGTGAGCACACACTGCAGGGGAAGCCTCTCATGTTGTGGGTGCCTGGTAGAGGTGAGCACACACTGTAGGGGAAGCCTCTCATGTTGTAGGTGCCTGGTAGTGGTGAGCACACACTGCAGGGGAAGCCTCTCATGTTGTAGGTGCCTGGTAGAGGTGAGCACACACTGCAGTGGAAGCCTCTCATGTTGTAGGCGCCTGGTAGAGGTGAGCACGCACTGCAGGGGAAGCCTCTCATGTTGTAGGTGCCTGGTAGAGGTGAGCACGCACTGCAGGGGAAGCCTCTCATGTTGTAGGTGCCTGGTAGAGGTGAGCACGCACTGCAGGGGAAGCCTCTCATGTTGTAGGCGCCTGGTAGAGGTGAGCACACACTGCAGGGGAAGCCTCTCACGTTGTAGGCGCCTGGTAGAGGTGCGCACAAACTGCAGGGGAAGCCTCTCACGTTGTAGGCGCCTGGTAGAGGTGAGCACAAACTGCAGGTGAAGCCTCTCATGTTGTAGGTGCCTGGTAGAGGTGAGTACATTGTATGGGAAGCCTCTCATGTTGTAGGCGCCTGGTAGAGGTGAGCACACACTGCAGGGGAAGCCTCTCATGTTGTAGGAGCCTGGTACAGGTGAGCACACACTGCAGGGGAAGCCTCTCATGTTGTAGGTGCCTGGTAGAGGTGAGCACACACTGCAGGGGAAGCCTCTCATGTTGTATGTGCCTGGTAGAGGTGAGCACACACTGCAGGGGAAGCCTCTCATGTTGTGGGTGCCTGGTAGAGGTGAGCACACACTGCAGGGGAAGGCTCTCATGTTGTAGGTGCCTGGTAGAGGTGAGCACGCACTGCAGGGGAAGCCTCTCATGTTGTAGGTGCCTGGTAGAGGTGAGCACGCACTGCAGGGGAAGCCTCTCATGTTGTAGGCGCCTGGTAGAGGTGAGCACACACTGCAGGGGAAGCCTCTCACGTTGTAGGCGCCTGGTAGAGGTGCGCACAAACTGCAGGGGAAGCCTCTCACGTTGTAGGCGCCTGGTAGAGGTGAGCACAAACTGCAGGTGAAGCCTCTCATGTTGTAGGTGCCTGGTAGAGGTGAGTACATTGTATGGGAAGCCTCTCATGTTGTAGGCGCCTGGTAGAGGTGAGCACACACTGCAGGGGAAGCCTCTCATGTTGTAGGAGCCTGGTACAGGTGAGCACACACTGCAGGGGAAGCCTCTCATGTTGTAGGTGCCTGGTAGACGTGAGCACACACTGCAGGGGAAGCCTCTCATGTTGTATGTGCCTGGTAGAGGTGAGCACACACTGCAGGGGAAGCCTCTCATGTTGTGGGTGCCTGGTAGAGGTGAGCACACACTGCAGGGGAAGGCTCTCATGTTGTGGGTGCCTGGTAGAGGTGAGCACACACTGCAGGGGAAGCCTCTCATGTTGTAGGTGCCTGGTAGTGGTGAGCACACACTGCAGGGGAAGCCTCTCATGTTGTAGGAGCCTGGTAGAGGTGAGCACACACTGCAGGTGAAGCCTCTCATGTTGTAGGCGCCTGGTGTGAGCACACACTGCAGGTGAAGCCTCTCATGTTGTAGGTGCCTGGTAGAGGTGAGCACACACTGCAGGGGAAGCCTCTCATGTTGTAGGTGCCTGGTAGTGGTGAGCACACACTGCAGGGGAAGCCTCTCATGTTGTAGGTGCCTGGTAGAGGTGAGCACACACTGCAGGGGAAGCCTCTCATGTTGTGGGTGCCTGGTAGAGGTGAGCACACACTGCAGGGGAAGCCTCTCATGTTGTGGGTGCCTGGTAGAGGTGAGCACACACTGCAGTGGAAGCCTCTCATGTTGTAGGTGTCTGGTAGAGGTGAGCACACACTGCAGGGGAAGCCTCTCATGTTGTGGGTGCCTGGTAGAGGTGAGCACACACTGTAGGGGAAGCCTCTCATGTTGTAGGTGCCTGGTAGTGGTGAGCACACACTGCAGGGGAAGCCTCTCATGTTGTAGGTGCCTGGTAGAGGTGAGCACACACTGCAGTGGAAGCCTCTCATGTTGTAGGCGCCTGGTAGAGGTGAGCACGCACTGCAGGGGAAGCCTCTCATGTTGTAGGTGCCTGGTAGAGGTGAGCACGCACTGCAGGGGAAGCCTCTCATGTTGTAGGTGCCTGGTAGAGGTGAGCACGCACTGCAGGGGAAGCCTCTCATGTTGTAGGCGCCTGGTAGAGGTGAGCACACACTGCAGGGGAAGCCTCTCACGTTGTAGGCGCCTGGTAGAGGTGCGCACAAACTGCAGGGGAAGCCTCTCACGTTGTAGGCGCCTGGTAGAGGTGAGCACAAACTGCAGGTGAAGCCTCTCATGTTGTAGGTGCCTGGTAGAGGTGAGTACATTGTATGGGAAGCCTCTCATGTTGTAGGCGCCTGGTAGAGGTGAGCACACACTGCAGGGGAAGCCTCTCATGTTGTAGGAGCCTGGTACAGGTGAGCACACACTGCAGGGGAAGCCTCTCATGTTGTAGGTGCCTGGTAGAGGTGAGCACACACTGCAGGGGAAGCCTCTCATGTTGTATGTGCCTGGTAGAGGTGAGCACACACTGCAGGGGAAGCCTCTCATGTTGTGGGTGCCTGGTAGAGGTGAGCACACACTGCAGGGGAAGGCTCTCATGTTGTGGGTGCCTGGTAGAGGTGAGCACACACTGCAGGGGAAGCCTCTCATGTTGTAGGTGCCTGGTAGTGGTGAGCACACACTGCAGGGGAAGCCTCTCATGTTGTAGGTGCCTGGTAGAGGTGAGCACACACTGCAGTGGAAGCCTCTCATGTTGTAGGTGCCTGGTAGAGGTGAGCACGCACTGCAGGGGAAGCCTCTCATGTTGTAGGTGCCTGGTAGAGGTGAGCACGCACTGCAGGGGAAGCCTCTCATGTTGTAGGTGCCTGGTAGAGGTGAGCACGCACTGCAGGGGAAGCCTCTCATGTTGTAGGTGCCTGGCAGAGGTGAGCACGCACTGCAGGGGAAGCCTCTCATGTTGTGGGTGCCTGGTAGAGGTGAGCACACACTGCAGGGGAAGCCTGTTATGTTGTAGGCGCCTGGTAGAGGTGAGCACACACTGCAGGGGAAGCCTCTCATGTTCCAGGCGCCTGGTAGAGGTGAGCGCACACTGCAGGGGAAGCCTCTCATGCTGTAGGCGCCTGGTAGAGGTGAGCACACACTGCAGGGGAAGCCTCTCACGTTGAAGGCGCCTGGTAGAGGTGAGCACACACTGCAGGTGAAGCCTCTCATGTTGTAGGTGCCTGGTAGAGGTCAGTACACTGTAGGGGAAGCCTCTTATGTAGTAGGCGCCGAGTAGAGGTGAGCACACACTGCAGGGGAAGCCTCTCATGTTGTAGGAGCCTGGTAGAGGTGAGCACACACTGCAGGGGAAGCCTCTCATGTTGTAGGTGCCTGGTAGATGTGAGCAAAGACTGCAGGGGAAGCCTCTCATGTTGTAGGTGCCTGGTAGAGGTGAGCACACACTGCAGGGGAAGCCTCTCATGTTGTGGGTGCCTGGTAGAGGTGAGCACACACTGCAGGGGAAGCCTCTCATGTTGTGGGTGCCTGGTAGAGGTGAGCACACACTGCAGGGGAAGCCTCTCATGTTGTGGGTGCCTGGTAGAGGTGAGCACACACTGCAGGGGAAGCCTCTCATGTTGTGGGTGCCTGGTAGAGGTGAGCACACACTGCAGGGGAAGCCTCTCATGTTGTGGGTGCCTGGTAGAGGTGAGCACACACTGCAGGGGAAGCCTCTCATGTTGTGGGTGCCTGGCAGAGGTGAGCACACACTGCAGGGGAAGCCTCTCATTTTGTAGGTGCCTGGTAGTGGTGAGTACACACTGCAGGGGAAGCCTCTCATGTTGTAGGTGCTTGGTAGAGGTGAGCACACACTGCAGTGAAAGCCTCTCATGTTGTAGGTGCCTGGTAGAGGTGAGCACACACTGCAGGGGAAGCCTCTCATGTTGTAGGTGCATGGTAGAGGTGAGCACACACTGCAGGGGAAGCCTCTCATGTTGTAGGTGCCTGGTAGAGGTGAGCACACACTGCAGGGGAAGCCTCTCATGCTGTAGGTGCCTGGTAGAGGTGAGCACACACTGCAGGGGAAGCCTCTCATGTTGTGGGTGCCTGGTAGAGGTGAGCACACACTGCAGGGGAAGCCTCTCATGTTGTGGGTGCCTGGTAGAGGTGAGCACACATTGCAGGGGAAGCCTCTCATGTTGTAGGTGCCTGGTAGTGGTGAGTACACACTGCAGGGGAAGCCTCTCATGTTGTAGGTGCCTGGTAGAGGTGAGCACACTGTAGGGAAAACCTCTCATGTTGTAGGCGCCTGCTAGAGGTGAGCACACGCTGCAGGGGAAGCCTCTCACGTTGTTGGTGCCTGGTAGAGGTGAGCACACTGTAGGGAAAACCTCTCATGTTGTAGGCGCCTGCTAGAGGTGAGCACACACTGCAGGGGAAACCTCTCATGTTGTAGGCGCCTGGTAGAGGTGAGCACACACGGCAGGGGAAGCCTCTCATGTTGTAGGTGCCTGGTAGAGGTAAGCACACACTGCAGGGGAAGCCTCTCATGCTGTAGGTGCCTGGTAGAGGTGAGCACACACTGCAGGGGAAGCCTCTCATGTTGTGGGTGCCTGGTAGAGGTGAGCACACACTGCAGGGGAAGCCTCTCATGTTGTGGGTGCCTGGTAGAGGTGAGCACACACTGCAGGGGAAGCCTCTCATGTTGTAGGTGCCTGGTAGTGGTGAGTACACACTGCAGGGGAAGCCTCTCATGTTGTAGGCGCCTGGTAGAGGTGAGCACACACTGCAGTGGAAGCCTCTCATGTTGTAGGTGCCTGGTAGAGGTGAGCACACACTGCAGGGGAAGCCTCTCATGTTGTAGGTGCCTGGTAGAGGTGAGCACACACTGCAGGGGAAGCCTCTCATGTTGTAGGTGCCTGGTAGAGGTGAGCACACACTGCAGGGGAAGCCTCTCATGTTGTTGGTGCCTGGTAGAGGTGAGCACACACTGCAGGGGAAGCCTCTCATGTTGTGGGTGCCTGGTAGAGGTGAGCACACACTGCAGGGGAAGCCTCTCATGTTGTGGGTGCCTGGTAGAGGTGAGCACACACTGCAGGGGAAGCCTCTCATGTTGTGGGTGCCTGGTAGAGGTGAGCATACACTGCAGGGGAAGCCTCTCACGTTGTAGGTGCCTGATAGAGGTGAGCACACACTGCAGCGGAAGCCTCTCATGTTGTAGGTGCCTGGTAGAGGTGAGCACACACTGCAGGGGAAGCCTCTCATGTTGTAGGAGCCTGGTAGAGGTGAGCACACACTGCAGGTGAAGCCTCTCATGTTGTAGGCGCCTGGTGTGAGCACACACTGCAGGTGAAGCCTCTCATGTTGTAGGTGCCTGGTAGAGGTGAAAACACACTGCAGGGGAAGCCTCTCATGTTGTAGGTGCCTGGTAGTGGTGAGCACACACTGCAGGGGAAGCCTCTCATGTTGTAGGTGCCTGGTAGAAGTGAGCACACTGTAGGGAAAACCTCTCATGTTGTAGGCGCCTGCTAGAGGTGAGCACACACTGCAGGGGAAGCCTCTCACGTTGTAGGTGCCTGGTAGAGGTGAGCACACTGTAGGGAAAACCTCTCATGTTGTAGGCACCTGCTAGAGGTGAGCACACACTGCAGGGGAAACCTCTCATGTTGTAGGCGCCTGGTAGAGGTGAGCACACACTGCAGGGGAAGCCTCTCATGTTGTAGGTGCCTGGTAGAGGTGAGCACACACTGCAAGGGAAGCCTCTCATGTTGTTGGTGCCTGGTAGAGGTGAGCACACACTGCAGGGGAAGCCTCTCATGTTGTGGGTGCCTGGTAGAGGTGAGCACACACTGCAGGGGAAGCCTCTCATGTTGTGGGTGCCTGGTAGAGGTGAGCACACACTGCAGGGGAAGCCTCTCATGTTGTGGGTGCCTGGTAGAGGTGAGCACACACTGCAGGGGAAGCCTCTCATGTTGTAGGTGCCTGATAGAGGTGAGCACACACTGCAGCGGAAGCCTCTCATGTTGTAGGTGCCTGGTAGAGGTGAGCACACACTGCAGGGGAAGCCTCTCATGTTGTAGGAGCTTGGTAGAGGTGAGCACACACTGCAGGTGAAGCCTCTCATGTTGTAGGTGCCTGGTAGTGGTGAGCACACACTGCAGGGGAAGCCTCTCATGTTGTAGGTGCCTGGTAGAAGTGAGCACACTGTAGGGAAAACCTCTCATGTTGTAGGCGCCTGCTAGAGGTGAGCACACACTGCAGGGGAAGCCTCTCACGTTGTAGGTGCCTGGTAGAGGTGAGCACACTGTAGGGAAAACCTCTCATGTTGTAGGCACCTGCTAGAGGTGAGCACACACTGCAGGGGAAACCTCTCATGTTGTAGGCGCCTGGTAGAGGTGAGCACACACGGCAGGGGAAGCCTCTCATGTTGTAGGTGCCTGGTAGAGGTGAGCACACACTGCAGGGGAAGCCTCTCATGCTGTAGGTGCCTGGTAGAGGTGAGCACACACTGCAGGGGAAGCCTCTCATGTTGTGGGTGCCTGGTAGAGGTGAGCACACACTGCAGGGGAAGCCTCTCATGTTGTGGGTGCCTGGTAGAGGTGAGCACACACTGCAGGGGAAGGCTCTCATGTTGTGGGTGCCTGGTAGAGGTGAGCACACACTGCAGGGGAAGCCTCTCATGTTGTAGGTGCCTGGTAGTGGTGAGCACACACTGCAGGGGAAGCCTCTCATGTTGTAGGAGCCTGGTAGAGGTGAGCACACACTGCAGGTGAAGCCTCTCATGTTGTAGGCGCCTGGTGTGAGCACACACTGCAGGTGAAGCCTCTCATGTTGTAGGTGCCTGGTAGAGGTGAGCACACACTGCAGGGGAAGCCTCTCATGTTGTAGGTGCCTGGTAGTGGTGAGCACACACTGCAGGGGAAGCCTCTCATGTTGTAGGTGCCTGGTAGAGGTGAGCACACACTGCAGGGGAAGCCTCTCATGTTGTGGGTGCCTGGTAGAGGTGAGCACACACTGCAGGGGAAGCCTCTCATGTTGTGGGTGCCTGGTAGAGGTGAGCACACACTGCAGTGGAAGCCTCTCATGTTGTAGGTGTCTGGTAGAGGTGAGCACACACTGCAGGGGAAGCCTCTCATGTTGTGGGTGCCTGGTAGAGGTGAGCACACACTGTAGGGGAAGCCTCTCATGTTGTAGGTGCCTGGTAGTGGTGAGCACACACTGCAGGGGAAGCCTCTCATGTTGTAGGTGCCTGGTAGAGGTGAGCACACACTGCAGTGGAAGCCTCTCATGTTGTAGGCGCCTGGTAGAGGTGAGCACGCACTGCAGGGGAAGCCTCTCATGTTGTAGGTGCCTGGTAGAGGTGAGCACGCACTGCAGGGGAAGCCTCTCATGTTGTAGGTGCCTGGTAGAGGTGAGCACGCACTGCAGGGGAAGCCTCTCATGTTGTAGGCGCCTGGTAGAGGTGAGCACACACTGCAGGGGAAGCCTCTCACGTTGTAGGCGCCTGGTAGAGGTGCGCACAAACTGCAGGGGAAGCCTCTCACGTTGTAGGCGCCTGGTAGAGGTGAGCACAAACTGCAGGTGAAGCCTCTCATGTTGTAGGTGCCTGGTAGAGGTGAGTACATTGTATGGGAAGCCTCTCATGTTGTAGGCGCCTGGTAGAGGTGAGCACACACTGCAGGGGAAGCCTCTCATGTTGTAGGAGCCTGGTACAGGTGAGCACACACTGCAGGGGAAGCCTCTCATGTTGTAGGTGCCTGGTAGAGGTGAGCACACACTGCAGGGGAAGCCTCTCATGTTGTATGTGCCTGGTAGAGGTGAGCACACACTGCAGGGGAAGCCTCTCATGTTGTGGGTGCCTGGTAGAGGTGAGCACACACTGCAGGGGAAGGCTCTCATGTTGTGGGTGCCTGGTAGAGGTGAGCACACACTGCAGGGGAAGCCTCTCATGTTGTAGGTGCCTGGTAGTGGTGAGCACACACTGCAGGGGAAGCCTCTCATGTTGTAGGTGCCTGGTAGAGGTGAGCACACACTGCAGTGGAAGCCTCTCATGTTGTAGGTGCCTGGTAGAGGTGAGCACGCACTGCAGGGGAAGCCTCTCATGTTGTAGGTGCCTGGTAGAGGTGAGCACGCACTGCAGGGGAAGCCTCTCATGTTGTAGGTGCCTGGTAGAGGTGAGCACGCACTGCAGGGGAAGCCTCTCATGTTGTAGGTGCCTGGTAGAGGTGAGCACGCACTGCAGGGGAAGCCTCTCATGTTGTGGGTGCCTGGTAGAGGTGAGCACACACTGCAGGGGAAGCCTGTTATGTTGTAGGCGCCTGGTAGAGGTGAGCACACACTGCAGGGGAAGCCTCTCATGTTCCAGGCGCCTGGTAGAGGTGAGCGCACACTGCAGGGGAAGCCTCTCATGCTGTAGGCGCCTGGTAGAGGTGAGCACACACTGCAGGGGAAGCCTCTCATGTTGTAGGTGCCTGGTAGAGGTCAGTACACTGTAGGGGAAGCCTCTTATGTAGTAGGCGCCGAGTAGAGGTGAGCACACACTGCAGGGGAAGCCTCTCATGTTGTAGGAGCCTGGTAGAGGTGAGCACACACTGCAGGGGAAGCCTCTCATGTTGTAGGTGCCTGGTAGAGGTCAGTACACTGTAGGGGAAGCCTCTTATGTAGTAGGCGCCGAGTAGAGGTGAGCACACACTGCAGGGGAAGCCTCTCATGTTGTAGGAGCCTGGTAGAGGTGAGCACACACTGCAGGGGAAGCCTCTCATGTTGTAGGTGCCTGGTAGATGTGAGCAAAGACTGCAGGGGAAGCCTCTCATGTTGTAGGTGCCTGGTAGAGGTGAGCACACACTGCAGGGGAAGCCTCTCATGTTGTGGGTGCCTGGTAGAGGTGAGCACACACTGCAGGGGAAGCCTCTCATGTTGTGGGTGCCTGGTAGAGGTGAGCACACACTGCAGGGGAAGCCTCTCATGTTGTGGGTGCCTGGTAGAGGTGAGCACACACTGCAGGGGAAGCCTCTCATGTTGTGGGTGCCTGGTAGAGGTGAGCACACACTGCAGGGGAAGCCTCTCATGTTGTGGGTGCCTGGTAGAGGTGAGCACACACTGCAGGGGAAGCCTCTCATGTTGTGGGTGCCTGGCAGAGGTGAGCACACACTGCAGGGGAAGCCTCTCATTTTGTAGGTGCCTGGTAGTGGTGAGTACACACTGCAGGGGAAGCCTCTCATGTTGTAGGTGCTTGGTAGAGGTGAGCACACACTGCAGTGAAAGCCTCTCATGTTGTAGGTGCCTGGTAGAGGTGAGCACACACTGCAGGGGAAGCCTCTCATGTTGTAGGTGCATGGTAGAGGTGAGCACACACTGCAGGGGAAGCCTCTCATGTTGTAGGTGCCTGGTAGAGGTGAGCACACACTGCAGGGGAAGCCTCTCATGCTGTAGGTGCCTGGTAGAGGTGAGCACACACTGCAGGGGAAGCCTCTCATGTTGTGGGTGCCTGGTAGAGGTGAGCACACACTGCAGGGGAAGCCTCTCATGTTGTGGGTGCCTGGTAGAGGTGAGCACACATTGCAGGGGAAGCCTCTCATGTTGTAGGTGCCTGGTAGTGGTGAGTACACACTGCAGGGGAAGCCTCTCATGTTGTAGGTGCCTGGTAGAGGTGAGCACACTGTAGGGAAAACCTCTCATGTTGTAGGCGCCTGCTAGAGGTGAGCACACGCTGCAGGGGAAGCCTCTCACGTTGTTGGTGCCTGGTAGAGGTGAGCACACTGTAGGGAAAACCTCTCATGTTGTAGGCGCCTGCTAGAGGTGAGCACACACTGCAGGGGAAACCTCTCATGTTGTAGGCGCCTGGTAGAGGTGAGCACACACGGCAGGGGAAGCCTCTCATGTTGTAGGTGCCTGGTAGAGGTAAGCACACACTGCAGGGGAAGCCTCTCATGCTGTAGGTGCCTGGTAGAGGTGAGCACACACTGCAGGGGAAGCCTCTCATGTTGTGGGTGCCTGGTAGAGGTGAGCACACACTGCAGGGGAAGCCTCTCATGTTGTGGGTGCCTGGTAGAGGTGAGCACACACTGCAGGGGAAGCCTCTCATGTTGTAGGTGCCTGGTAGTGGTGAGTACACACTGCAGGGGAAGCCTCTCATGTTGTAGGCGCCTGGTAGAGGTGAGCACACACTGCAGTGGAAGCCTCTCATGTTGTAGGTGCCTGGTAGAGGTGAGCACACACTGCAGGGGAAGCCTCTCATGTTGTAGGTGCCTGGTAGAGGTGAGCACACACTGCAGGGGAAGCCTCTCATGTTGTAGGCGCCTGGTGTGAGCACACACTGCAGGTGAAGCCTCTCATGTTGTAGGTGCCTGGTAGAGGTGAAAACACACTGCAGGGGAAGCCTCTCATGTTGTAGGTGCCTGGTAGTGGTGAGCACACACTGCAGGGGAAGCCTCTCATGTTGTAGGTGCCTGGTAGAAGTGAGCACACTGTAGGGAAAACCTCTCATGTTGTAGGCGCCTGCTAGAGGTGAGCACACACTGCAGGGGAAGCCTCTCACGTTGTAGGTGCCTGGTAGAGGTGAGCACACTGTAGGGAAAACCTCTCATGTTGTAGGCACCTGCTAGAGGTGAGCACACACTGCAGGGGAAACCTCTCATGTTGTAGGCGCCTGGTAGAGGTGAGCACACACTGCAGGGGAAGCCTCTCATGTTGTAGGTGCCTGGTAGAGGTGAGCACACACTGCAAGGGAAGCCTCTCATGTTGTTGGTGCCTGGTAGAGGTGAGCACACACTGCAGGGGAAGCCTCTCATGTTGTGGGTGCCTGGTAGAGGTGAGCACACACTGCAGGGGAAGCCTCTCATGTTGTGGGTGCCTGGTAGAGGTGAGCACACACTGCAGGGGAAGCCTCTCATGTTGTGGGTGCCTGGTAGAGGTGAGCACACACTGCAGGGGAAGCCTCTCATGTTGTGGGTGCCTGGTAGAGGTGAGCACACACTGCAGCGGAAGCCTCTCATGTTGTAGGAGCTTGGTAGAGGTGAGCACACACTGCAGGTGAAGCCTCTCATGTTGTAGGCGCCTGGTAGAGGTGAGCACACACTGCAGGGGAAGCCTCTCATGTTGTAGGTGCCTGGTAGTGGTGAGCACACACTGCAGGGGAAGCCTCTCATGTTGTAGGTGCCTGGTAGAAGTGAGCACACTGTAGGGAAAACCTCTCATGTTGTAGGCGCCTGCTAGAGGTGAGCACACACTGCAGGGGAAGCCTCTCACGTTGTAGGTGCCTGGTAGAGGTGAGCACACTGTAGGGAAAACCTCTCATGTTGTAGGCACCTGCTAGAGGTGAGCACACACTGCAGGGGAAACCTCTCATGTTGTAGGCGCCTGGTAGAGGTGAGCACACACGGCAGGGGAAGCCTCTCATGTTGTAGGTGCCTGGTAGAGGTGAGCACACACTGCAGGGGAAGCCTCTCATGCTGTAGGTGCCTGGTAGAGGTGAGCACACACTGCAGGGGAAGCCTCTCATGTTGTGGGTGCCTGGTAGAGGTGAGCACACACTGCAGGGGAAGCCTCTCATGTTGTGGGTGCCTGGTAGAGGTGAGCACACACTGCAGGGGAAGCCTCTCATGTTGTGGGTGCCTGGTAGAGGTGAGCACACACTGCAGGGGAAGCCTCTCATGTTGTGGGTGCCTGGTAGAGGTGAGCACACACTGCAGGGGAAGCCTCTCATGTTGTAGGTGCCTGATAGAGGTGAGCACACACTGCAGCGGAAGCCTCTCATGTTGTAGGTGCCTGGTAGAGGTGAGCACACACTGCAGGGGAAGCCTCACATGTTGTAGGAGCCTGGTAGAGGTGAGCACACACTGCAGGCGAAGCCTCTCATGTTGTAGGCGCCTGGTGTGAGCACACACTGCAGGTGAAGCCTCTCATGTTGTAGGTGCCTGGTAGAGGTGAGCACACACTGCAGGGGAAGCCTCTCATGTTGTAGGCGCCTGGTGTGAGCACACACTGCAGGTGAAGCCTCTCATGTTGTAGGTGCCTGGTAGTGGTGAGCACACACTGCAGGGGAAGCCTCTCATGTTGTAGGTGCCTGGTAGAGGTGAGCACACACTGCAGGGGAAGCCTCTCATGTTGTGGGTGCCTGGTAGAGGTGAGCACACACTGCAGGGGAAGCCTCTCATGTTGTGGGTGCCTGGTAGAGGTGAACACACACTGCAGGGGAAGCCTCTCATGTTGTAGGTGCCTGGTAGAGGTGAGCACACACTGCAGGGGAAGCCTCTCATGTTGTGGGTGCCTGGTAGAGGTGAGCACACACTGCAGGGGAAGCCTCTCATGTTGTAGGTGCCTGATAGAGGTGAGCACACACTGCAGCGGAAGCCTCTCATGTTGTAGGTGCCTGGTAGAGGTGAGCACACACTGCAGGGGAAGCCTCTCATGTTGTAGGAGCCTGGTAGAGGTGAGCACACACTGCAGGTGAAGCCTCTCATGTTGTAGGCGCCTGGTGTGAGCACACACTGCAGGTGAAGCCTCTCATGTTGTAGGTGCCTGGTAGAGGTGAGCACACACTGCAGGGGAAGCCTCTCATGTTGTAGGTGCCTGGTAGTGGTGAGCACACACTGCAGGGGAAGCCTCTCATGTTGTAGGTGCCTGGTAGAAGTGAGCACACTGTAGGGAAAACCTCTCATGTTGTAGGCGCCTGCTAGAGGTGAGCACACACTGCAGGGGAAGCCTCTCACGTCGTAGGTGCCTGGTAGAGGTGAGCACACTGTAGGGAAAACCTCTCATGTTGTAGGCACCTGCTAGAGGTGAGCACACACTGCAGGGGAAACCTCTCATGTTGTAGGCGCCTGGTAGAGGTGAGCACACACTGCAGGGGAAGCCTCTCATGTTGTAGGTGCCTGGTAGAGGTGAGCACACACTGCAGGGGAAGCCTCTCATGTTGTTGGTGCCTGGTAGAGGTGAGCACACACTGCAGGGGAAGCCTCTCATGTTGTGGGTGCCTGGTAGAGGTGAGCACACACTGCAGGGGAAGCCTCTCATGTTGTGGGTGCCTGGTAGAGGTGAGCACACACTGCAGGGGAAGCCTCTCATGTTGTGGGTGCCTGGTAGAGGTGAGCACACACTGCAGGGGAAGCCTCTCATGTTGTAGGTGCCTGATAGAGGTGAGCACACACTGCAGGGGAAGCCTCTCATGTTGTAGGTGCCTGGTAGAGGTGAGCACACACTGCAGGGGAAGCCTCTCATGTTGTAGGAGCCTGGTAGTGGTGAGCACACACTGCAGGTGAAGCCTCTCATGTTGTAGGCGCCTGGTAGAGGTGAGCACACACTGCAGGGGAAGCCTCTCATGCTGTAGGTGCCTGGTAGAGGTGAGCACACACTGCAGGGGAAGCCTCTCATGTTGTGGGTGCCTGGTAGAGGTGAGCACACACTGCAGGGGAAGCCTCTCATGTTGTGGGTGCCTGGTAGAGGTGAGCACACATTGCAGGGGAAGCCTCTCATGTTGTAGGTGCCTGGTAGTGGTGAGTACACACTGCAGGGGAAGCCTCTCATGTTGTAGGTGCCTGGTAGAGGTGAGCACACTGTAGGGAAAACCTCTCATGTTGTAGGCGCCTGCTAGAGGTGAGCACACACTGCAGGGGAAGCCTCTCATGTTGTAGGTGCCTGGTAGAGGTGAGCACACTGTAGGGAAAACCTCTCATGTTGTAGGCGCCTGCTAGAGGTGAGCACACACTGCAGGGGAAACCTCTCATGTTGTAGGCGCCTGGTAGAGGTGAGCACACACGGCAGGGGAAGCCTCTCATGTTGTAGGTGCCTGGTAGAGGTGAGCACACACTGCAGGGGAAGCCTCTCATGCTGTAGGTGCCTGGTAGAGGTGAGCACACACTGCAGGGGAAGCCTCTCATGTTGTGGGTGCCTGGTAGAGGTGAGCACACACTGCAGGGGAAGCCTCTCATGTTGTGGGTGCCTGGTAGAGGTGAGCACACACTGCAGGGGAAGCCTCTCATGTTGTAGGTGCCTGGTAGTGGTGAGCATACACTGCAGGGGAAGCCTCTCATGTTGTAGGCGCCTGGTAGAGGTGAGCACACACTGCAGTGGAAGCCTCTCATGTTGTAGGTGCCTGGTAGAGGTGAGCACACACTGCAGGGGAAGCCTCTTATGTTGTAGGTGCCTGGTAGAGGTGAGCACACACTGCAGGGGAAGCCTCTCATGTTGTAGGTGCCTGGTAGAGGTGAGCACACACTGCAGGGGAAGCCTCTCATGTTGTTGGTGCCTGGTAGAGGTGAGCACACACTGCAGGGGAAGCCTCTCATGTTGTGGGTGCCTAGTAGAGGTGAGCACACACTGCAGGGGAAGCCTCTCATGTTGTGGGTGCCTGGTAGAGGTGAGCACACACTGCAGGGGAAGCCTCTCATGTTGTGGGTGCCTGGTAGAGGTGAGCACACACTGCAGGGGAAGCCTCTCATGTTGTAGGTGCCTGATAGAGGTGAGCACACACTGCAGCGGAAGCCTCTCATGTTGTAGGTGCCTGGTAGAGGTGAGCACACACTGCAGGGGAAGCCTCTCATGTTGTAGGAGCCTGGTAGAGGTGAGCACACACTGCAGGTGAAGCCTCTCATGTTGTAGGTGCCTGGTAGAGGTGAGCACACACTGCAGGGGAAGCCTCTCATGTTGTAGGTGCCTGGTAGTGGTGAGCACACACTGCAGGGGAAGCCTCTCATGTTGTAGGTGCCTGGTAGAGGTGAGCACACACTGCAGGTGAAGCCTCTCATGTTGTAGGCGCCTGGTGTGAGCACACACTGCAGGGGAAGCCTCTCATGTTGTGGGTGCCTAGTAGAGGTGAGCACACACTGCAGGGGAAGCCTCTCATGTTGTGGGTGCCTGGTAGAGGTGAGCACACACTGCAGGGGAAGCCTCTCATGTTGTGGGTGCCTGGTAGAGGTGAGCACACACTGCAGGGGAAGCCTCTCATGTTGTAGGTGCCTGATAGAGGTGAGCACACACTGCAGCGGAAGCCTCTCATGTTGTAGGTGCCTGGTAGAGGTGAGCACACACTGCAGGGGAAGCCTCTCATGTTGTAGGAGCCTGGTAGAGGTGAGCACACACTGCAGGTGAAGCCTCTCATGTTGTAGGTGCCTGGTAGAGGTGAGCACACACTGCAGGGGAAGCCTCTCATGTTGTAGGTGCCTGGTAGTGGTGAGCACACACTGCAGGGGAAGCCTCTCATGTTGTAGGTGCCTGGTAGAGGTGAGCACACTGTAGGGAAAACCTCTCATGTTGTAGGCGCCTGCTAGAGGTGAGCACACACTGCAGGGGAAGCCTCTCACGTTGTAGGTGCCTGGTAGAGGTGAGCACACTGTAGGGAAAACCTCTCATGTTGTAGGCGCCTGCTAGAGGTGAGCACACACTGCAGGGGAAACCTCTCATGTTGTAGGCGCCTGGTAGAGGTGAGCACACACGGCAGGGGAAGCCTCTCATGTTGTAGGTGCCTGGTAGAGGTGAGCACACACTGCAGGGGAAGCCTCTCATGCTGTAGGTGCCTGGTAGAGGTGAGCACACACTGCAGGGGAAGCCTCTCATGTTGTGGGTGCCTGGTAGAGGTGAGCACACACTGCAGGGGAAGCCTCTCATGTTGTGGGTGCCTGGTAGAGGTGAGCACACACTGCAGGGGAAGCCTCTCATGTTGTAGGTGCCTGGTAGTCGTGAGTACACACTGCAGGGGAAGCCTCTCATGCTGTAGGCGCCTGGTAGAGGTGAGCACACACTGCAGTGGAAGCCTCTCATGTTGTAGGTGCCTGGTAGAGGTGAGCACACACTGCAGGGGAAGCCTCTCATGTTGTAGGTGCCTGGTAGAGGTGAGCACACACTGCAGGGGAAGCCTCTCATGTTGTTGGTGCCTGGTAGAGGTGAGCACACACTGCAGGGGAAGCCTCCCATGTTGTGGGTGCCTGGTAGAGGTGAGCACACACTGCAGGGGAAGCCTCTCATGTTGTGGGTGCCTGGTAGAGGTGAGCACACACTGCAGGGGAAGCCTCTCATGTTGTGGGTGCCTGGTAGAGGTGAGCACACACTGCAGGGGAAGCCTCTCATGTTGTAGGTGCCTGATAGAGGTGAGCACACACTGCAGCGGAAGCCTCTCATGTTGTAGGTGCCTGGTAGAGGTGAGCACACACTGCAGGGGAAGCCTCTCATGTTGTAGGAGCCTGGTAGAGGTGAGCACACACTGCAGGTGAAGCCTCTCATGTTGTAGGCGCCTGGTGTGAGCACACACTGCAGGTGAAGCCTCTCATGTTGTAGGTGCCTGGTAGAGGTGAGCACACACTGCAGGGGAAGCCTCTCATGTTGTAGGTGCCTGGTAGTGGTGAGCACACACTGCAGGGGAAGCCTCTCATGTTGTAGGTGCCTGGTAGAGGTGAGCACACACTGCAGGGGAAGCCTCTCATGTTGTGGGTGCCTGGTAGAGGTGAGCACACACTGCAGGGGAAGCCTCTCATGTTGTGGGTGCCTGGTAGAGGTGAGCACACACTGCAGTGGAAGCCTCTCATGTTGTAGGTGTCTGGTAGAGGTGAGCACACACTGCAGGGGAAGCCTCTCATGTTGTGGGTGCCTGGTAGAGGTGAGCACACACTGTAGGGGAAGCCTCTCATGTTGTAGGTGCCTGGTAGTGGTGAGCACACACTGCAGGGGAAGCCTCTCATGTTGTAGGTGCCTGGTAGAGGTGAGCACACACTGCAGTGGAAGCCTCTCATGTTGTAGGCGCCTGGTAGAGGTGAGCACGCACTGCAGGGGAAGCCTCTCATGTTGTAGGTGCCTGGTAGAGGTGAGCACGCACTGCAGGGGAAGCCTCTCATGTTGTAGGTGCCTGGTAGAGGTGAGCACGCACTGCAGGGGAAGCCTCTCATGTTGTAGGCGCCTGGTAGAGGTGAGCACACACTGCAGGGGAAGCCTCTCACGTTGTAGGCGCCTGGTAGAGGTGCGCACAAACTGCAGGGGAAGCCTCTCACGTTGTAGGCGCCTGGTAGAGGTGAGCACAAACTGCAGGTGAAGCCTCTCATGTTGTAGGTGCCTGGTAGAGGTGAGTACATTGTATGGGAAGCCTCTCATGTTGTAGGCGCCTGGTAGAGGTGAGCACACACTGCAGGGGAAGCCTCTCATGTTGTAGGAGCCTGGTACAGGTGAGCACACACTGCAGGGGAAGCCTCTCATGTTGTAGGTGCCTGGTAGAGGTGAGCACACACTGCAGGGGAAGCCTCTCATGTTGTATGTGCCTGGTAGAGGTGAGCACACACTGCAGGGGAAGCCTCTCATGTTGTGGGTGCCTGGTAGAGGTGAGCACACACTGCAGGGGAAGGCTCTCATGTTGTGGGTGCCTGGTAGAGGTGAGCACACACTGCAGGGGAAGCCTCTCATGTTGTAGGTGCCTGGTAGTGGTGAGCACACACTGCAGGGGAAGCCTCTCATGTTGTAGGTGCCTGGTAGAGGTGAGCACACACTGCAGTGGAAGCCTCTCATGTTGTAGGTGCCTGGTAGAGGTGAGCACGCACTGCAGGGGAAGCCTCTCATGTTGTAGGTGCATGGTAGAGGTGAGCACGCACTGCAGGGGAAGCCTCTCATGTTGTGGGTGCCTGGTAGAGGTGAGCACACACTGCAGGGGAAGCCTCTCATGTTCCAGGCGCCTGGTAGAGGTGAGCGCACACTGCAGGGGAAGCCTCTCATGCTGTAGGCGCCTGGTAGAGGTGAGCACACACTGCAGGGGAAGCCTCTCACGTTGTAGGCGCCTGGTAGAGGTGAGCACACAATGCAGGTGAAGCCTCTCATGTTGTAGGTGCCTGGTAGAGGTCAGTACACTGTAGGGGAAGCCTCTTATGTAGTAGGCGCCGGGTAGAGGTGAGCACACACTGCAGGGGAAGCCTCTCATGTTGTAGGAGCCTGGTAGAGGTGAGCACACACTGCAGGGGAAGCCTCTCATGTTGTAGGTGCCTGGTAGATGTGAGCAAAGACTGCAGGGGAAGCCTCTCATGTTGTAGGTGCCTGGTAGAGGTGAGCACACACTGCAGGGGAAGCCTCTCATGTTGTGGGTGCCTGGTAGAGGTGAGCACACACTGCAGGGGAAGCCTCTCATGTTGTAGGAGCCTGGTAGAGGTGAGCACACACTGCAGGTGAAGCCTCTCATGTTGTAGGCGCCTGGTGTGAGCACACACTGCAGGTGAAGCCTCTCATGTTGTAGGTGCCTGGTAGAGGTGAGCACACACTGCAGGGGAAGCCTCTCATGTTGTAGGTGCCTGGTAGTGGTGAGCACACACTGCAGGGGAAGCCTCTCATGTTGTAGGTGCCTGGTAGAGGTGAGCACACACTGCAGGGGAAGCCTCTCATGTTGTGGGTGCCTGGTAGAGGTGAGCACACACTGCAGGGGAAGCCTCTCATGTTGTGGGTGCCTGGTAGAGGTGAGCACACACTGCAGTGGAAGCCTCTCATGTTGTAGGTGTCTGGTAGAGGTGAGCACACACTGCAGGGGAAGCCTCTCATGTTGTGGGTGCCTGGTAGAGGTGAGCACACACTGTAGGGGAAGCCTCTCATGTTGTAGGTGCCTGGTAGTGGTGAGCACACACTGCAGGGGAAGCCTCTCATGTTGTAGGTGCCTGGTAGAGGTGAGCACACACTGCAGTGGAAGCCTCTCATGTTGTAGGCGCCTGGTAGAGGTGAGCACGCACTGCAGGGGAAGCCTCTCATGTTGTAGGTGCCTGGTAGAGGTGAGCACGCACTGCAGGGGAAGCCTCTCATGTTGTAGGTGCCTGGTAGAGGTGAGCACGCACTGCAGGGGAAGCCTCTCATGTTGTAGGCGCCTGGTAGAGGTGAGCACACACTGCAGGGGAAGCCTCTCACGTTGTAGGCGCCTGGTAGAGGTGCGCACAAACTGCAGGGGAAGCCTCTCACGTTGTAGGCGCCTGGTAGAGGTGAGCACAAACTGCAGGTGAAGCCTCTCATGTTGTAGGTGCCTGGTAGAGGTGAGTACATTGTATGGGAAGCCTCTCATGTTGTAGGCGCCTGGTAGAGGTGAGCACACACTGCAGGGGAAGCCTCTCATGTTGTAGGAGCCTGGTACAGGTGAGCACACACTGCAGGGGAAGCCTCTCATGTTGTAGGTGCCTGGTAGAGGTGAGCACACACTGCAGGGGAAGCCTCTCATGTTGTATGTGCCTGGTAGAGGTGAGCACACACTGCAGGGGAAGCCTCTCATGTTGTGGGTGCCTGGTAGAGGTGAGCACACACTGCAGGGGAAGGCTCTCATGTTGTGGGTGCCTGGTAGAGGTGAGCACACACTGCAGGGGAAGCCTCTCATGTTGTAGGTGCCTGGTAGTGGTGAGCACACACTGCAGGGGAAGCCTCTCATGTTGTAGGTGCCTGGTAGAGGTGAGCACACACTGCAGTGGAAGCCTCTCATGTTGTAGGTGCCTGGTAGAGGTGAGCACGCACTGCAGGGGAAGCCTCTCATGTTGTAGGTGCATGGTAGAGGTGAGCACGCACTGCAGGGGAAGCCTCTCATGTTGTGGGTGCCTGGTAGAGGTGAGCACACACTGCAGGGGAAGCCTCTCATGTTCCAGGCGCCTGGTAGAGGTGAGCGCACACTGCAGGGGAAGCCTCTCATGCTGTAGGCGCCTGGTAGAGGTGAGCACACACTGCAGGGGAAGCCTCTCACGTTGTAGGCGCCTGGTAGAGGTGAGCACACAATGCAGGTGAAGCCTCTCATGTTGTAGGTGCCTGGTAGAGGTCAGTACACTGTAGGGGAAGCCTCTTATGTAGTAGGCGCCGGGTAGAGGTGAGCACACACTGCAGGGGAAGCCTCTCATGTTGTAGGAGCCTGGTAGAGGTGAGCACACACTGCAGGGGAAGCCTCTCATGTTGTAGGTGCCTGGTAGATGTGAGCAAAGACTGCAGGGGAAGCCTCTCATGTTGTAGGTGCCTGGTAGAGGTGAGCACACACTGCAGGGGAAGCCTCTCATGTTGTGGGTGCCTGGTAGAGGTGAGCACACACTGCAGGGGAAGCCTCTCATGTTGTGGGTGCCTGGTAGAGGTGAGCACACACTGCAGGGGAAGCCTCTCATGTTGTGGGTGCCTGGTAGAGGTGAGCACACACTGCAGGGGAAGCCTCTCATGTTGTGGGTGCCTGGTAGAGGTGAGCACACACTGCAGGGGAAGCCTCTCATGTTGTGGGTGCCTGGCAGAGGTGAGCACACACTGCAGGGGAAGCCTCTCATTTTGTAGGTGCCTGGTAGTGGTGAGTACACACTGCAGGGGAAGCCTCTCATGTTGTAGGTGCTTGGTAGAGGTGAGCACACACTGCAGTGAAAGCCTCTCATGTTGTAGGTGCCTGGTAGAGGTGAGCACACACTGCAGGGGAAGCCTCTCATGTTGTAGGTGCATGGTAGAGGTGAGCACACACTGCAGGGGAAGCCTCTCATGTTGTAGGTGCCTGGTAGAGGTGAGCACACACTGCAGGGGAAGCCTCTCATGCTGTAGGTGCCTGGTAGAGGTGAGCACACACTGCAGGGGAAGCCTCTCATGTTGTGGGTGCCTGGTAGAGGTGAGCACACACTGCAGGGGAAGCCTCTCATGTTGTGGGTGCCTGGTAGAGGTGAGCACACATTGCAGGGGAAGCCTCTCATGTTGTAGGTGCCTGGTAGAGGTGAGCACACACTGCAGGGGAAGCCTCTCATGTTGTGGGTGCCTGGTAGAGGTGAGCACACACTGCAGGGGAAGCCTCTCATGTTGTGGGTGCCTGGTAGAGGTGAGCACACACTGCAGGGGAAGCCTCTCATGTTGTGGGTGCCTGGTAGAGGTGAGCACACACTGTAGGGGAAGCCTCTCATGTTGTAGGTGCCTGGTAGTGGTGAGCACACACTGCAGGGGAAGCCTCTCATGTTGTAGGTGCCTGGTAGAGGTGAGCACACACTGCAGTGGAAGCCTCTCACGTTGTAGGCGCCTGGTAGAGGTGAGCACAAACTGCAGGGGAAGCCTCTCATGTTGTAGGTGCCTGGTAGAGGTGAGCACACACTGCAGGGGAAGCCTCTCATGCTGTAGGTGCCTGGTAGAGGTGAGCACACACTGCAGGGGAAGCCTCTCATGTTGTGGGTGCCTGGTAGAGGTGAGCACACACTGCAGGGGAAGCCTCTCATGTTGTGGGTGCCTGGTAGAGGTGAGCACACATTGCAGGGGAAGCCTCTCATGTTGTAGGTGCCTGGTAGAGGTGAGCACACACTGCAGGGGAAGCCTCTCATGTTGTGGGTGCCTGGTAGAGGTGAGCACACACTGCAGGGGAAGCCTCTCATGTTGTGGGTGCCTGGTAGAGGTGAGCACACACTGCAGGGGAAGCCTCTCATGTTGTGGGTGCCTGGTAGAGGTGAGCACACACTGTAGGGGAAGCCTCTCATGTTGTAGGTGCCTGGTAGTGGTGAGCACACACTGCAGGGGAAGCCTCTCATGTTGTAGGTGCCTGGTAGAGGTGAGCACACACTGCAGTGGAAGCCTCTCACGTTGTAGGCGCCTGGTAGAGGTGAGCACAAACTGCAGGTGAAGCCTCTCATGTTGTAGGTGCCTGGTAGAGGTGAGTACATTGTATGGGAAGCCTCTCATGTTGTAGGCGCCTGGTAGAGGTGAGCACACACTGCAGGGGAAGCCTCTCATGTTGTAGGAGCCTGGTACAGGTGAGCACACACTGCAGGGGAAGCCTCTCATGTTGTAGGTGCCTGGTAGAGGTGAGCACACACTGCAGGGGAAGCCTCTCATGTTGTATGTGCCTGGTAGAGGTGAGCACACACTGCAGGGGAAGCCTCTCATGTTGTGGGTGCCTGGTAGAGGTGAGCACACACTGCAGGGGAAGGCTCTCATGTTGTGGGTGCCTGGTAGAGGTGAGCACACACTGCAGGGGAAGCCTCTCATGTTGTAGGTGCCTGGTAGTGGTGAGCACACACTGCAGGGGAAGCCTCTCATGTTGTAGGTGCCTGGTAGAGGTGAGCACACACTGCAGTGGAAGCCTCTCATGTTGTAGGTGCCTGGTAGAGGTGAGCACGCACTGCAGGGGAAGCCTCTCATGTTGTAGGTGCCTGGTAGAGGTGAGCACGCACTGCAGGGGAAGCCTCTCATGTTGTAGGTGCCTGGTAGAGGTGAGCACGCACTGCAGGGGAAGCCTCTCATGTTGTAGGTGCCTGGTAGAGGTGAGCACGCACTGCAGGGGAAGCCTCTCATGTTGTGGGTGCCTGGTAGAGGTGAGCACACACTGCAGGGGAAGCCTGTTATGTTGTAGGCGCCTGGTAGAGGTGAGCACACACTGCAGTGGAAGCCTCTCATGTTCCAGGCGCCTGGTAGAGGTGAGCGCACACTGCAGGGGAAGCCTCTCATGCTGTAGGCGCCTGGTAGAGGTGAGCACACACTGCAGGGGAAGCCTCTCACGTTGTAGGCGCCTGGTAGAGGTGAGCACACACTGCAGGTGAAGCCTCTCATGTTGTAGGTGCCTGGTAGAGGTCAGTACACTGTAGGGGAAGCCTCTTATGTAGTAGGCGCCGGGTAGAGGTGAGCACACACTGCAGGGGAAGCCTCTCATGTTGTAGGAGCCTGGTAGAGGTGAGCACACACTGCAGGGGAAGCCTCTCATGTTGTAGGTGCCTGGTAGATGTGAGCAAAGACTGCAGGGGAAGCCTCTCATGTTGTAGGTGCCTGGTAGAGGTGAGCACACACTGCAGGGGAAGCCTCTCATGTTGTGGGTGCCTGGTAGAGGTGAGCACACACTGCAGGGGAAGCCTCTCATGTTGTGGGTGCCTGGTAGAGGTGAGCACACACTGCAGGGGAAGCCTCTCATGTTGTGGGTGCCTGGTAGAGGTGAGCACACACTGCAGGGGAAGCCTCTCATGTTGTGGGTGCCTGGTAGAGGTGAGCACACACTGCAGGGGAAGCCTCTCATGTTGTGGGTGCCTGGTAGAGGTGAGCACACACTGCAGGGGAAGCCTCTCATGTTGTGGGTGCCTGGCAGAGGTGAGCACACACTGCAGGGGAAGCCTCTCATTTTGTAGGTGCCTGGTAGTGGTGAGTACACACTGCAGGGGAAGCCTCTCATGTTGTAGGTGCTTGGTAGAGGTGAGCACACACTGCAGTGAAAGCCTCTCATGTTGTAGGTGCATGGTAGAGGTGAGCACACACTGCAGGGGAAGCCTCTCATGTTGTAGGTGCCTGGTAGAGGTGAGCACACACTGCAGGGGAAGCCTCTCATGCTGTAGGTGCCTGGTAGAGGTGAGCACACACTGCAGGGGAAGCCTCTCATGTTGTGGGTGCCTGGTAGAGGTGAGCACACACTGCAGGGGAAGCCTCTCATGTTGTGGGTGCCTGGTAGAGGTGAGCACACATTGCAGGGGATGCCTCTCATGTTGTAGGTGCCTGGTAGTGGTGAGTACACACTGCAGGGGAAGCCTCTCATGTTGTAGGTGCCTGGTAGAGGTGAGCACACTGTAGGGAAAACCTCTCATGTTGTAGGCGCCTGCTAGAGGTGAGCACACGCTGCAGGGGAAGCCTCTCACGTTGTTGGTGCCTGGTAGAGGTGAGCACACTGTAGGGAAAACCTCTCATGTTGTAGGCGCCTGCTAGAGGTGAGCACACACTGCAGGGGAAACCTCTCATGTTGTAGGCGCCTGGTAGAGGTGAGCACACACGGCAGGGGAAGCCTCTCATGTTGTAGGTGCCTGGTAGAGGTAAGCACACACTGCAGGGGAAGCCTCTCATGCTGTAGGTGCCTGGTAGAGGTGAGCACACACTGCAGGGGAAGCCTCTCATGTTGTGGGTGCCTGGTAGAGGTGAGCACACACTGCAGGGGAAGCCTCTCATGTTGTGGGTGCCTGGTAGAGGTGAGCACACACTGCAGGGGAAGCCTCTCATGTTGTAGGTGCCTGGTAGTGGTGAGTACACACTGCAGGGGAAGCCTCTCATGTTGTAGGCGCCTGGTAGAGGTGAGCACACACTGCAGTGGAAGCCTCTCATGTTGTAGGTGCCTGGTAGAGGTGAGCACACACTGCAGGGGAAGCCTCTCATGTTGTAGGTGCCTGGTAGAGGTGAGCACACACTGCAGGGGAAGCCTCTCATGTTGTAGGTGCCTGGTAGAGGTGAGCACACACTGCAGGGGAAGCCTCTCATGTTGTTGGTGCCTGGTAGAGGTGAGCACACACTGCAGGGGAAGCCTCTCATGTTGTGGGTGCCTGGTAGAGGTGAGCACACACTGCAGGGGAAGCCTCTCATGTTGTGGGTGTTTGGTAGAGGTGAGCACACACTGCAGGGGAAGCCTCTCATGTTGTGGGTGCCTGGTAGAGGTGAGCACACACTGCAGGGGAAGCCTCTCATGTTGTAGGTGCCTGATAGAGGTGAGCACACACTGCAGCGGAAGCCTCTCATGTTGTAGGTGCCTGGTAGAGGTGAGCACACACTGCAGGGGAAGCCTCTCATGTTGTAGGAGCCTGGTAGAGGTGAGCACACACTGCAGGTGAAGCCTCTCATGTTGTAGGCGCCTGGTGTGAGCACACACTGCAGGTGAAGCCTCTCATGTTGTAGGTGCCTGGTAGAGGTGAGCACACACTGCAGGGGAAGCCTCTCATGTTGTAGGTGCCTGGTAGTGGTGAGCACACACTGCAGGGGAAGCCTCTCATGTTGTAGGTGCCTGGTAGAAGTGAGCACACTGTAGGGAAAACCTCTCATGTTGTAGGCGCCTGCTAGAGGTGAGCACACACTGCAGGGGAAGCCTCTCACGTTGTAGGTGCCTGGTAGAGGTGAGCACACTGTAGGGAAAACCTCTCATGTTGTAGGCACCTGCTAGAGGTGAGCACACACTGCAGGGGAAACCTCTCATGTTGTAGGCGCCTGGTAGAGGTGAGCACACACTGCAGGGGAAGCCTCTCATGTTGTAGGTGCCTGGTAGAGGTGAGCACACACTGCAGGGGAAGCCTCTCATGTTGTTGGTGCCTGGTAGAGGTGAGCACACACTGCAGGGGAAGCCTCTCATGTTGTGGGTGCCTGGTAGAGGTGAGCACACACTGCAGGGGAAGCCTCTCATGTTGTGGGTGCCTGGTAGAGGTGAGCACACACTGCAGGGGAAGCCTCTCATGTTGTGGGTGCCTGGTAGAGGTGAGCACACACTGCAGGGGAAGCCTCTCATGTTGTAGGTGCCTGATAGAGGTGAGCACACACTGCAGCGGAAGCCTCTCATGTTGTAGGTGCCTGGTAGAGGTGAGCACACACTGCAGGGGAAGCCTCTCATGTTGTAGGAGCCTGGTAGAGGTGAGCACACACTGCAGGTGAAGCCTCTCATGTTGTAGGCGCCTGGTAGAGGTGAGCACACACTGCAGGGGAAGCCTCTCATGTTGTAGGTGCCTGGTAGTGGTGAGCACACACTGCAGGGGAAGCCTCTCATGTTGTAGGTGCCTGGTAGAAGTGAGCACACTGTAGGGAAAACCTCTCATGTTGTAGGCGCCTGCTAGAGGTGAGCACACACTGCAGGGGAAGCCTCTCACGTTGTAGGTGCCTGGTAGAGGTGAGCACACTGTAGGGAAAACCTCTCATGTTGTAGGCACCTGCTAGAGGTGAGCACACACTGCAGGGGAAACCTCTCATGTTGTAGGCGCCTGGTAGAGGTGAGCACACACGGCAGGGGAAGCCTCTCATGTTGTAGGTGCCTGGTAGAGGTGAGCACACACTGCAGGGGAAGCCTCTCATGTTGTGGGTGCCTGGTAGAGGTGAGCACACACTGCAGGGGAAGCCTCTCATGTTGTGGGTGCCTGGTAGAGGTGAGCACACACTGCAGGGGAAGCCTCTCATGTTGTGGGTGCCTGGTAGAGGTGAGCACACACTGCAGGGGAAGCCTCTCATGTTGTGGGTGCCTGGTAGAGGTGAGCACACACTGCAGGGGAAGCCTCTCATGTTGTAGGTGCCTGATAGAGGTGAGCACACACTGCAGCGGAAGCCTCTCATGTTGTAGGTGCCTGGTAGAGGTGAGCACACACTGCAGGGGAAGCCTCTCATGTTGTAGGAGCCTGGTAGAGGTGAGCACACACTGCAGGTGAAGCCTCTCATGTTGTAGGCGCCTGGTGTGAGCACACACTGCAGGTGAAGCCTCTCATGTTGTAGGTGCCTGGTAGAGGTGAGCACACACTGCAGGGGAAGCCTCTCATGTTGTAGGCGCCTGGTGTGAGCACACACTGCAGGTGAAGCCTCTCATGTTGTAGGTGCCTGGTAGTGGTGAGCACACACTGCAGGGGAAGCCTCTCATGTTGTAGGTGCCTGGTAGAGGTGAGCACACACTGCAGGGGAAGCCTCTCATGTTGTGGGTGCCTGGTAGAGGTGAGCACACACTGCAGGGGAAGCCTCTCATGTTGTGGGTGCCTGGTAGAGGTGAACACACACTGCAGGGGAAGCCTCTCATGTTGTAGGTGTCTGGTAGAGGTGAGCACACACTGCAGGGGAAGCCTCTCATGTTGTAGGTGTCTGGTAGAGGTGAGCACACACTGCAGGTCACATACTTGTGCAGGATGGAAAACATGCTCAGACTCTGCTCCTTAGACCGGCTGGTCACGTGACTGGGTTAGGCCCGAGGAGAGGAGGGACGGAGGAGGGGGAGAAGGAGGGACAGGAGAGACCCCCTCTCCTATGAAGTGACTCTAGAAGACTATTCTTTTGATCGGAGCACAATTGCTAATCTACAACCAGAGAGAAGAACATCAACACATCATTTGGATTATAGGGGAAAGCCCTTATACAGAGGAGAAAGTGAAATCTTCAAGTTGGCAGAGTTATTGATGGTAGGCTTCGGATGTCAACTTCAGTGAGTTTATAGCTAAGGAAGATACCATCGGATCCTCTTCAGTCAGAAAGGAGTGACTTTTATGAGACACAGAACACATATAAGGAATGCGGAAAGTCACTGCACACTTTGGAGCTGACGCAGTGTATGGAAAGTGTCCTGGAGTTGTGGGAGACCTGGACTGAGTGCCCGGCCGGCATTACATACTGCCCAATGCTGGGAACGCCACACATCACCTCAGGTCCATGAAGGAGGTGGGCGCAATGCCGGATTCAACACCAATGTCGCTATTCCAGGAAGTCTCCTCAGAATATCTTCAGGGACCATTACCCAGCGTCCTGGGCAGAGTACAGAAGTGCCGGCAGGGAGTGAGTGCCCTGGAGGAGGTGGGTGTAATGCCAATACATGTATGGGCAGTATATGTTAGAACTACGTGTTTCATATTTTAGATTCCATGCTTGTCACCATTTTCCATATATTGCTTTGTTTATTGTACGTCTTTGTTTTGGTTGCGGTGTCCCCTTGTGTCATTATGTCACACCTTGTGGGAGAGAAGGGTGTGATGAGGAGGGGTGCGCACTGAAGCTGAGGTGACTGAAATGAAAGGGGGTTTTATTTCCGCATGCCAGTGGTGGCTATAAAGTAGTTTACTTCTTTAATTCCCGCAAATCCCAGCCCCCTCCCTTATAAAACTCTTTACAGCTCTGTGCTTGTGACCATGCTAGACAGCAACATCAGGAGCGATCACGCATTGTCATATTACATGCACAATGTCACTGAGACGTGTCAGCCGCTAAAAGTTACAGTTACATTATGCGATTTGTCGTGCCAATCCTGCGCTTGGGATATAGCAGTGCTGGTATCTAGTAGTTTCCCCCATAACATTACATTTGATGCTACCTCTATTCCCTTTGTGTCACTTATTGGACATCATGTATGTAAACAGAAATAGTCCTTGTTGCCCATAGCAACCGACACTACTGGAAAAATGGAAGCGAGACTACTTCCCCTTTAGGACACTACTAGGACATAGAGGGAGTGGTAGTCTGAGAACCATTCTCCATGCCTCTTTTTGACCCAAATCCCTCTGTCCCTCTTATCTCCTTAATGTCTCCCTTTTTGATCTGATAAATAGATTTGCATTAAAAAAAATACTATTTTGTTCCAGAAAGTGTCTGGTTCCTAACTGTATATTACAGATGGTATACTATTTAATGATTTAATGCAATTTCAACTGAAAAAAAAAATGTATATTCAGATGTTTCGGGTGCTAACATATAAATGGGAAACTATTGAAGCACGTATGAAAAAAATGGATCTTGCACATGATGAACCATAAGACTGGGTTCACACGACCTATTTTCAGACGTAAACGAGGCGTATTATGCCTCGTTTTACGCCTGAAAATAGGGCTACAATACGTTGGCAAACATCTGCCCATTCATTTGAATGGGTTTGCCGACGTACTGTGCAGACAACCTGTCATTTACGCGTCGTCATTTGACAGCTGTCAAACGACGACGCGTAAAATACAGCCTCGTCAAAAGAAGTGCAGGACACTTCTTTCAGACGTAATTTGAGCCGTTCTTCATTGAACTCAATGAAGAGCAGCTCAAGATTTACGGCTGTCAGAGAAGCCTCGCAAAATGCGAGGAGGAGCATTTACGTGTGAAACGAGGCAGCTGTTTTCTCCTGAAAACAGTCTGTCATTTCAGACGTAAAAGGTAGCTAGCGTGTGAACATACCCTTAGGGTATGTTCACACGCTTAGCAAAAAACGTCTGAAAATACGGAGCTGTTTTCAAGGGAAAACAGCTTCTGATTTTCAGCCGTTTTTCAAGCAATCTCGGGTTTTTTTATGGCCGTTTTTGGAGCATTTTTTCTATAGAGTCAATGAAAAACCGCTCCAAAAATGGCTCAAGAAGTGACATGCACTTATTTTTATGGGGCCACGTAAAAAAAAAAAACCCCCAGTCGGAACAGAGCGCTGTATTTCCCTTTGAAATCAATGTGCAGATGTTTGGAGGCGTTCTGTTTCCGATTTTTCAGCCGTTTGCGGCCTGAAAAACAGCCGAAAATAAGCTGTGTGCACATACGCTAAGTGTCCCATTTTGTGTATCCAAAAAGTTGTGAGGTTTGCCTTTTGTGCATTTTATGAGATATTGGCCACTGAATACCAAGAGTGTAGAAATATGGTTGTGTCGCCTTTGCGGCGCATCCTGCATTTTCATTGTTACCCCAAGCAGAAGCAGAAATTTCTGCTACTGAAAATAAGTTCCATACATGTTTCTACAGCACGGGCATGGTTTTCTGCAAGCCCCATTTAGATGAATGGGACAGTCGTGGAAATTTCTGCAATAAAACTTACGGGTGTGAATATACCCTTAGGGTATGTGCACACGAGAAGTGCCTTTTACGGCTGAAATGACAGCCTGTTTTCAGGAGAAAACAGCTGCCTCGTTTCAGACGTAAAAGCTCCGCCTCGCATTATGCGAGGCGTCTGTGACGCCCGTAATCTTGAGCTGCTCTGCATTGACTTCAATGAAGAACGGCTCAAATTACGTCTGAAAGAAGTGCCCTGCACTTCTTTGCCGAGGCAGTCAATTTACGCGTCGTCATTTGACAGCTGTCAAACGACGACGCGTAAATGACAGGTCGTCGGCACAGTACGTCAGCAAACCCATTCAAATGAATGGGCAGATGTTTGCCGACGTATTGTAGCCCTATTTTCAGACGTAAAACGAGGCATAATACGCCTCGTTTACGTCTGAAAATAGGTCGTGTGAACCCAGCCTAATCGTTGACTGGATGACTTTTGTGTATTAGCAGAAAGTGAGGTCTGTGCACTGTTTTTTGTTAACAAATACCAGTAATCTGTACCTGAAACTTTCCTACATCTTCTTCATTGACATCGACTCACGCATAACCTCATAGTTCCCCCATGAGGAAAAAAGTTTCAGGTGTCTTGTTTGCGACTTTTCTCCAATACTTAAATACTGAGGGTGCGCAAGTTGTGGTAATGGTGATTTTAAAGCGACTTGCGGATGATAAAATGTTATTGTAGAGCCCTTGCCTTAAAAGAAAGGTGTCATAATTGTTTTTTCTAATTGTATTGCTTTTTATGTATTTTAATATAATAAATAGTTTTTTTTATGTTGTCCCCTACATTTTTATTTATTTATACTTTTTCTATGGGGGCTGACATTTTATTTTTCATCTGTGTATGTGTCGCTTCACGACACATACACAAATGCTATACAGCACATACAAGGACATAGGAAATGCAGTCGTTCCATTCTCCGAAGCTTGTGCCATCTAAATGTGAACTGCACATGCTCTGTGTCATGAGCAGATCACAGCGACCAGGGTAGAAGCTGGTTTGTTGGGGGAAAGCCGGCGCCATCTTGCTGAAGCCCGGCAGCATAGCAGGTAAGGTGTGTGTGCGTGCGTGCGTGCGTGCGGGAGGGTGTCTGTGGTGGGGGCGGTGTCACCTTTCCAGACATGTCTGTTTTAGTTAGGCTTCGTTCACATCTGCGTCAGGGCTCCATTCATGGGTTCCGTCTGAGCTTTCCGTCAGGGCAACCCATGAACGGAACCCTGACTGAAACAAATGGAAACCATAGGTTTCTGTTTGCATCACCATTGATTTCAATGATGACGGATTCGGTGCAAATGGTTTCAGTTTGTCACCGATGTTTAAGGGTGCCGTCTTTTTGACGGAATAAATAGCGCACTCGACTACAGTATTGATTCCGTTAAAACAACGGAAATGAATAAATTGACAACTGGGTGTTACCATTCCCCTTATTAAAGAGGTGTGTCCTTACACAGTCTCACTATCAGCACTGATTGGACGCTGTCAGTCTGTGTAAGTATCATACCCCCACCCAGTAACACCCAATTGTCAATTTATTCATACATTTCTTGGAGGACTAACAGAGGAAAGGCACATTGTAGCATTCTAGCAAAATATTCTACAGAATTGTTCTTTCATGTAGAATACAGTTATTTACTAAAACACACATGTCAGGTGAGGTGACAAGTCCTCTAATACCTCACAACTACTCTGACCCATTTAATATTATTTTCTCATGTTTGATTTTTTTTACTGATAGAGTTTAGAAACAGACCTACAGGTTCTGGGCAGGATCCGGAAGAGTGTTAGATCCATCTATACTTCAGGTCTCTGTGAGTATAATGCAAGCAGATAAATATTTGTCAGTATTTGAGTGCAGATCATTGTTTTTCATTACAGCTTCAGCTTTATTTTACAAACCTTTTATTTATAAACGACAAGCAAAAACTGAAAGTTCAGATATTTTTTTTCAAAACCTTTAAAAAAAATCCTAGGATCCTGCAATGGAAAGACTGGGGCAGAAACCTAGAGCTGTTTTCCATCTAATTCCAGCATAAGGGTATGTGCACACGACGACACCAATTACGTCTGAATTACGGAGAAAACAGCTCCTGAATTTCAGACGTAATTGCATGTACTCACGTTTTTCGCGGCGTCTTTTACAGACGTAATTTGGAGCTGTTCTTCATTGGAGTCAATGAAAAACGGCTCCAATTACATCCCAAGAAGTGTCCTGCACTTCTTTGACGCGGCCGTAATTTTATGCGCCGTCTTTTGACAGCGACGCGTAAAATGACAGCTCGTCCGCACAGAACATCGTAAGACCCATTGCAAGCAATGGGCAGGTGTTTGCCGACGTATTGGAGCCGTCTTTTCAGGTGTAATTCGAGGTGTAAAACGCCTCCATTACGCGTGAAAAATGGTCGTGTGCACATACCCTAAAGGGTTTTTCCAACAACAGACATTGGTCAATATCTGATAGGTGGGGTGGAGAAGTGCTTAAAAAGTTATAATTGTCATTTAGAAGGAGAGGATTGCTTCCCTCTTCTGTGTATATGTAGCTCAGATAATCTTTCTCATTAACCTCCAGCTTTTGTGGAAGCCCAGGATAGTTTTGTGGAAGCCCTACAGTCTTTGGGTTCCAACCAGCTCTCCTCCAACAACCATGAACTGACCACTGGCTTCCTGAACTTATCTGTCCTTTCAAGGGAGCTGGGTGCCCTCTTCAGTAACATGGTGAGTGGATTTTTATGATGCAACTCTCATTCGTTTTCACTTTATGACTCTTTAGTTTATTCTCCCCACCCCTGTATGTAACTACTGCCATAACAGCACATTTTCCTCTTCATATGGCTCCAATTAAAGAGAAACACCCATAGAACTTGTGGGAGTATGCGGACTGATGCTAAAATGTGAGAGGCTAAAAAGGGAAAGTGTTGCAAACATGAAAGCAACAGAAAGAGTAATAAAGCATGCAAAAAGTTAGAGCGTAGGGAGACATTCATTTGAAGAGCTTTAAACTTTTAATAAAACTTCTATAGTTTAATTTTTTTTTCTCCAACTAACCAGTTCTGTACTATTGTTTTTTCTGTATTATTTTCCCTTTTGGTTCCCTGGCTGTAGAGGTTTTGTGTTGCCAAGGGAAGCCACAACCGCTGGCTAGATATATATACTTGTCATACTTCTTCAAAGCTCCTATGCACATTCTGCTGATATCATCATATTGCAAAGTAGCTCAAAGCTCCAGATGGGGGAGAGCTTGGACAATGGTTGTCTATTCAAGGAGAGATCTTCAGCAGCAAGGCAGAGATAGTACTTGAGGAGGAAAGTAAGATGATAACAAAAAGCATTTCCATTCTCTTAACTCTTTAATGCATTTTGCTAGATACACAACCTGAACAGCATCCTCTCTTTTCCTGTGGACTCATTACTTCGGGGAGATTTAAGAGATGGACGTATGGTGAGTTGGCATCATCTGCTAACCTGTCGAGTTGTAGGTCATTAGCTTTTAGCTAACACCTCTTTATATGTCGCTACAGGAACTGAGGAAACAGGCTGACAGGAGCTGGAAGGAATGCGAGATAAGAATGTAAGATTACTGCTTATTGGGGGAGTTCTATGTGGTGGGTGCAAGCAGGGAAAAAACAATTTTGTGTAGGATAGTGGTTTTGATGTTGGGAAATGCTCAAATATGTCTAATATTCTAATACCTTTGGATTTGTCTATTTGTGATAAAAAGTAATGCTGAAATGACAGATGCTCCTGGTAGATTACAATGTAAGTCATGGGTTGTCCCTGCTAACAATCCCTGTCATTATGCCCTCTATGAGCCAAATCGTACAGCCCCTCTGTAAGGGTACGAACACACAGAGTGTAAACACTGCGGATTTTCCGCAATGGATTAATTGCGAAAATCCGCAACGTATTACAGTAGCAGCAGTGTGGGTGACATTTCAACAAATCTCGTCCCCACACTGCGGGAAAAATGCAGCCGAAAAAAAACGCACATAAATTGAGCTGCGGTGCAGTTTCTTCAACTGCAGCATGTCAATTAATGCTGCAGAATCGCAGTTTTTCTGTTGCTGGTTTTGCCATTGAATTCGATGCGGTGCTTAAACGTGCAACAAAGCTGTGTGTGTTGTGATATTTGCCGCGGAATCACAGTGATTACGCCGCAAAAAACGCAAGTAAGAAAAAATAAAAATAAACGTATACATATCCAGAGTACCCTACTTCTTCTCCAGTGCAGCCTCCCTAGATGAAGTTGCAGGCCATGTGACCACTGCAGCCAATCACAGGCTGCACCGTCACATGGCCTGCAACTTCATCTAGGGAGGCCGGAGCGGACGTCAGAGGTGGGAGGGGGTAAGTATGTGCGATAATTTACACCCGAAAAAACGCACCACAGTTTGGTGCGAGTTTTCGGACGCCATTCCCTGCAGCGTCCAGGGCGGATACGCTGCGCAGCTTGATGCAGTGTATCCGCCCTGAATACGCCGTGTGTGTTCCTACCCTAAAAGCTAAAGCGATAGAGGACCCTACTAGCCGGCAGGCATTACAATACCACAAAAATTAACTCATTTGCAATTAAGCAAAAAGAAGCCCTAATTTCCGGCTAGCTGCAAGAGTATAAGCTAAAATATAATTTTTATTGAATATTCCTAAATAAACAAAACAAAAAAGTCACACATGTTAAAAGTTAGCCAATGCTCACTTAGGCTGGGTTCACACGAGCACATTAACGTCCGTAATGGACGGACGTATTTCGGCCGGTAGTCCCGGACCGAACTCAGTGCAGGGAGCCGGGCTCCTAGCATCATAGTTATGTACGATGCTAGGAGTCCCTGCCTCTTTGCAGGACAACTGTCCCGTACTGTAATCATGTTTTCAGTACGGGACAGTAGTTCCACGGAGAGGCAGGGACTCCTAGCGTCGTACATAACTACGATGCTAGGAGCCCGGCTCCCTGCACTGTGTTCGGTCCGGGACTTCCGGCCAAAATACGTCCGTCCATTACGGACGTTAATGTGCTCGTGTGAACCCAGCCTGACAGTGAGAAGTTTGCATGGCACGTTGCCAGAAATGCACTCAGTCAGTACGGCACTGTATGAATATTGAAACAGCGCCTGCAGAACGCTGTGTTTATATAGGCAAGATAGCTAACTGCCAATAGAGCAATGAAATCAAAACATAAATAGAAGCCCCCCCCAACATGTTTCGCTACAAACGTAGCGTCTTCAGGGGTTCAAATGGGGCTACTAGCAGCGTGTTGCTAACCAGCCCTTCTTATAACCTCGGGCTGCCATGACAGTGGTTGTGAACCCATAAGGAGCCAATAGAGACAGGGCTAAACAGACAAGCCCCTAATATCTAAGACGGAAAGGTGGGGGTCTCAGTGCTCGGACCCCCGCCAATCCAAACTTCTGACATGTCACTATGACATGTCAGAAGTTTGTCAAACATTTAGCTACGCTTTAAGGCCAAGATCACATATGCAGTTTTTGCCTCAGTTTTTTTTATCCAAACATAAGATTTTTCCGATGTATGTGCTTAAAGAAGCTCTGTCATCACATTATAAGTGCCCTATCTCCTATATAAGGAGATTGGCGCTGTAATGTAGGCGACAGCAGTGCTTTTTATTTTAAAAAACGATCTATTTTTTTTGTTTTGTTTTTTATAAAAATTCTGTATACAGAGCAGCTGTATCTGGCGCTGAGTCCTGTATTCGTCAGGTCAGCAGTACTGACGGATACAGTGTCAGTGGGTCCGGCGTGTCTCTGTCACCCAGAATCGAGCTGTTACTGATCAGTATTTGGAGCCAAAACCAGGGGTGGAACCTACACAGAGAAAAAGTCTAAAAAAAAAAAAGATTTGCACCTCTTTTGTATTTTGGAGCCACTGATGCAAAATACTGACCAAATTACTGCTGTGTGAAAGTGACCTCTAGGCCTCATGCACACGACCGCAGTTTTTTGTATGTGTGCTATCCATTCTATGGAGCCATGCACATGACTGTGATTTTCACGAATCCTTGTGGGGGCCGCGAATCCGGACCGCAACAACTCAGGGCAAATCATTTTACAGTCCGGATTTGCGTCTTCACAATTTTTGTGTTGCAGATCCGTGAATCCTGATGACGCACGGACAGATGAACCTTGGAAGGTTTTTATGTGGATAAATGGACCACAACGGATCCGTGATTTTGCGGCCCACAAAACCGCTACCGTCGTGTGCATTAGGCCCTAGGCTGGATTCACACACAGCATTTTGCTGTGTTTTTTTTTATGGTGTTTTTAATGGCGTTTTTGGAACATTTTGTGGTGCTTTCTTTAGTTCGGCTAGATGTTAACCCCTTAGTGACCAGCCCATTTTAGGCCCTAATGACCAAGCTATTTTATTCGTTTTCTATAGTCGCATTCAAAGAGCTATAACCTTTGTATTTTTTCGTCTACATAGCTGTATGAGGACTTGTTTTTTGCGGGATTAGTTGTACTTTTTAATAGCACCATTTTAGGGTACATATAATTTCTTTATTAACTTTTATTAACTTTTTTGGGGGGGATTATAAAAAAAAACTGAAATTCCACCATTGTTCTATGCGTTTTTAAATTGACGCCGTTCACTGTGCGGCGTAAATAACATCTTACCTTTATTCTATGGGTCGGTACGATTACGGCGATACCACATATGTAGAGGTTTTTTATGTTTTACGACTTTTGCACAATAAAAACACTTTTGAACTAAAATTATTTGTTTTTGCATCGTCGCTTTCCAAGAGCCGTAACTTTTTTATTTTTCTATCAATGTAGTGATTTTTTCGACTTGTTTTTTGCGGAACGAAACGTAGTTTTGATTGGTACTGTTTTGGGGTGCATGGGACTTATTGATTCATTTTTTTTATGACTTTTCTGGGGAGCAATGGAAAAAAATTGCAATTTCGCCATCGTTTTTTGCGGTTTTTTTTACGGTGTTCACCTTGCGGTTTAAATTACATATTAACTTTATTAATGGAGTCATTACGGTCGCGGCGATACCACATATGTGTACTTTTATTTTATTTTTACACTTTTACTAAATAAAACCACTTTTTATGGGAAAAAATGGTTTTATTTATTTTTTTACTGTACTTTTTATTAATAATCTTTATTTCACATTTATTATTTCTTTCACTAGTCCCACTAGGGGACTTTACTGTGAGATCTTCCGTTCGCTGCTATAATCCTCTGGTATACTTCGTATACCAGAGCATTATTGCCTGTCAGTGTAAATCTGACAGGCAATCTGTTAGGACGTGCCTCCGGCGCGTCCTAACAGGAATATGTCCAGGCCAGACCTGGGGGCTTTTATCAAGCCCCCGGCTGCCATGACACCCCATCGGAGACCCGCGATTGCATTCGCGGGCCGCCGATGGGTGACAGAGGGAGCGCACTCCCTCTGTAAACAAAGTTAAATGCCGCGGTCGCTATTGACGGCGGCATTTAACGGGTTAAACGGCCGCGATCGATGTAAACTTCGATCGCAGGCGTTGGAGCAGGAGCTCAGCTGTCATCAGACAGCAGAGCCCCGGCTCCAGCCTGCACGGGGGACCCGTGCAGGTCTTAGGCTAGGCGAACGTGAAAAGGCGTCAGCCTAGCCTAAGGCCCCTTAGTGACCGACGTAAAAAGGCGTATTGGTGGTCACTAAGGGGTTAAATTAATGTCTATATTAAAATATCAAAAAAAGCACTACACAAAACTGCGTTTTGGTTTGTGGTGTTTTGGAGGCAATTTTGTGATCAGTGGCGTTTTTTTTCAAACGCAGCATGCTCTGGGTATGGGATTTTTTCAGCCATTTTTACCATGGGCTTCTCTATAGGACCTCAAATATGGCATAAAAAAAGCATTTACCTAATGACACCACATGAAAAAAACAACAAAAAACGATTGTTTTAATTGAATAACTCTAGTGTTAGTGTTTTTTGATGCAGTTTAAAACGCAAGAAACTTTGAGTATGAGGGAAGCCCTAAGGGTATGTGCACACACACTAATTACGTCCGTAATTGACGGACGTATTTCGGCCGCAAGTACCGGACCGAACACACTGCAGGGAGCCGGGCTCCTAGCATCATACATATGTACGATGCTAGGAGTCCTTGCCTCTCCGTGGAACTACTGTCCCGTACTTACGATGCTAGGAGTCCCTGCCTCTCCGTGGAACTACTGTCCCGTACTGTAATCATGTTTTCAGTATGGGACAGTAGTTCCACGGAGAGGCAGGGACTCCTAGCATCGTACATAAGTATGATGCTAGGAGCCCGGCTCCCTGCACTGAGTTCGGTCCACTACTTGCGGCCGAAATACGTCCGTCAATTACGGACGTAATTAGTGTGTGTGCACATACCCTAAGTGTGCCCTATATTCCATCCCTACAGGTCAAAGAAAGCTCGCTCAGGAGGGTCCCGAGTAGAATCTGATAGTACAGATGATGCCGACAGGGAGAAACAACAGTTTCAACTTCACTTATGTGAGGTACAAATAAAGATAAACATAAGACAAGTAATTGTGGATAGTATACCCGCATAAAAGCTTTATAACTTTGTTCTGTAGTCCCCCTTTACACTTTTTTTCTTATGATTTCTTCATAAGTACCTACTCAAATTAGGAGAGCTGCAGGTTAAACAAGGCCCTGACTTTCTGGAGTGTCTCATCAAAGCCTTCCATGCTCAGCGCAAGTATGTTTTTATGTTACTTTTAAAACTTATAGAATGTATAAGTAATCATACTTTTTAACATATATAATCAATATTATGTTTGTATTATTATTTCCTGTGTGAAAGAGATGAGATTAACATGTTTGCAGCTCATTTTGGTAAGAAATTCACTATAATGAATCAAGATGCATTTGTTTAAGTAAAGGGATTGTCTGCTTTAGAAATCCCATTTTCAAATATATTAGGGAATTCTGACTTAATAGAATGGTGGTCTACAGTGTCTACAAACAGCTATGGAGGACCCGACGCATTCATGCATTATATGGGCAGCCCATTGATTTCATTTGGAACTGAGTAATGCTACACTTCACCTGTGGTGGCGCTGCAGGGGAATTGAACACTTGCTGTTAGGTTCCCCCACAGCATACAGCTGATTACTGGGGGTTTCCTTTAAGTTGGTGTATAGGTATTCCTATACAGAGACTGAGGTCGCAACAGCGCTACTACACTGATTTGTGACAAGTAATCCGTGTCTGATGGAGGTCTGAATTAAGACCGAAATGTTATTTAATTTATTACCTATTATATGGAAAAATAAACAACAAGGTTTTTAAAAATAAAAATATTATTGGCATAGAAGCCTATTTACGCACCCTAGACCACAGAGTGCTAAAAGGATTAGAACACAATACTGAGGGTTTCTAGCGGCATGATCAGGTGTTGTCAGCTGATCATCAGTACAACCTTCTAACAAACGGGATTGTTCAAAGTGTACAATTCCTTTAAGGCAGGATAGTAACATCACTATGTATAATTATAGACTTTTCTCTGACATCATATGATCACTATAAAGGGGTGTTCTATGGTGTGGACTCAAATAACAGAGCACATGTAGTGTTCACACTTGGCTGCAAAAAGGATTATATATTTCCATACAATTCATCCACATGGGTGGCTTCTTTAGAGGCAGTACACTGATGCGTCCATAGAGATTTAAGAACATATCCTGTGAGTAGTCACCTGTACAGACAAGTCCCAGAAATCATCCTTCAGAGCAGAAAATGCCCATAGCTACTAATCAGATAACTTTAATTTGCTCTTCACTAATTTTTATACATGTGTTCTCTTTTTAAGCGATAATAATATTCTTAAATACCTTTATTTTTTTTTTAAATTGCATGGGTGACATGTTGTCTGCCAATGCAATGTCAATAGGGCACTCACAGCTTAAATCGATTGTCCTAGCTTATGTCCACCAGTTGAAAAGTTGGAAGATAGAAGTGCATGCTCAAATCACACTGCCCTGTTCTGTTACCCCTCCCTTCCTGCTTCTCATACACTGAGAGGATCAGCTGTCATTCTGTTTTTCTTAGGAACTGTCCTACTCTTATTTAATATAAATAAGAGGCTTCAGAATTGTATATGTGTGTATATATATGTATATCAGCTGCATGAACATTTCTTCCTTTCCTGGACCACACTCCATACTTTATTATAGCATTCAGTGTCGGACTGGAATACCTTGGGCCCACTATAGGAAATAATTCTTGGGGCCACCCTTCAGCTATATAGAAATAATGCAACCCCACTTGAGTGTGTAGTCAAACATGTGTTGTAAAGCAAAGACCAATATAACCATGATACAGTGACCATACAGTTATAGTTACCAGTTCCACACAGGTGCCCTGCAGACCATATAAGTTAATATAGTACAGTGAAATTCAGTGAGGAAACTAGAGGAAATAATTCTTGGGGCCACCCTTCAGCTATATTGAAATAATGCAACCCCTTGATTGTGTAGTCAAACGTGTTGTAAAACAAAGACCAATATTACCACCATACAGTGACCATACAGTTATAGATACCAGTTCCACACAGGCGCTCTGCAGACGATATAAGTTAATACAGTTCAGTGACTCACAGGTGAAGTCTTTTCAGATTGGAGTCGTTCATTTTCCCTTTTCTTCTCTATCCGGCCCACAATGCCATGATGACTTCTTCCAGCCACGAATCCCCTCATTGCAACAAAAACATTTTTGCTTCTCACTTTTCCAGCACCCTCCCCACCTATGCCCCCCCTCTACAAAAACTCGTTTAGTGCCCCAAATGGAAATAATGCTCCCTCTTTAGGCTGAACTCAGTAATAGTGTTCCTCTCAGTGTCCCACACAGTAATAGTCCCTTCTTTAGGCCCCACACAGTAAAAGTGCCTCCTAAACATTAATAGTGCCCCTTTTATAGTAGTTAGGTCCCATTTGTGCCCCCTATAGTAGTTAGGTCCTCCTTTGTGTTCTCATATAGTAATTAGGTCCAATTTGTTCCTCCCTGTAGTAGTTAGGTCCCCTTTGTGCCACCATATTGTATTTAGGTCCGCTTTGTGCCCCGTAGTTTTGAGCCCCCATTTAGAAGTTTTGTCCCCCTTTGGGTCCCCATGTAGTAGTTAGGTCCTCTTTGTACCCCCATATAGTAGTTAGGACCCCTTTGTGCCACCATGTTAGTTTTGTCCCCTTTGTTTTCTATATAGTAGTTAGCACCCCCTTTGTCCCCCATATAGTAGTTAGGTCCTCCTTTGTGTCCCCATATACTAGTTAGGTCCCCTTTGTGCTCACATATAGTAGTTAGGAACTCTTTGTGCCCCCATGTTAGTTAAGTCCCCTTTGTGCCCCTATATAGTAGTTAGGTCCTCTTTATGCCGACATATAGTAGTTAGGTCCTCCTTTGGTGCCTCTATATAGTAGTTAGGACCCCATTTGTGCCCCTATATAGTAGTTAGGCCCCCTTTGTGCCCCTATAGAGTAGTTAGGCCCGCTGGACCCTTTTGTGCCACCCTATAGTAGTTCGGCCACATTTGTGCCCCCATGTTAGTTAGAACCCCTTTGTGCCCCCCTTTAGTAGTTAGGTCCCCTTTGTGCCCCCATATAGGCACATGTACCCCTTTGGGTCCCCATGTAGTAGTTAGGTCCCTTTGTTCCCCCACATAGTAGTTAGCACCCCCCTCTGGGCCCCCATATAGTAGTTAGGGCCTCTTTGCGCCTCCCATATAGTGGTTAAGCCCCCATTATGCAGCCAAAATAGTTGTTAGGCCCCCTTTGTCATCGTGTCCCTGCGCCAGGATGCCAACGTCCCCTGTGTAATCCCAACCTCTAGTAGGCCACAGGCCTGAAACAGCCTGTGGCCTACAAGAGCAGCGGCGGGACAGGGAGCCAATGGCTCTCTGCTCCATGGCTGGAAGGAAGCAGCTCAGTTACTGAGCCCACCGGAGTCCGACGTTGAAAGCATACACTACTTTTTATCATAGGATGGGATATCATAGGATATGATATGATAGAAAGTAGTTCATGCTATAATAAAGTATGGGCGGCACCTTAGGAAAGAAGAAAATATTCATGTAGCTGATATGTATTTAATTCTTAATATTCTATGAGCTGCCTACAAAGTAAAAAAAAAACACATCATATTGTAGTGTAGTGCAGCAGTCTGGCTATGCGGTTTAGAGAGACTTGGGGAGACAGCACAGCGTGACCCACGTGGTCCCGATGCTCTCCTCTGCCTGGCATTCACATGGGGACAGGTTGAATGCACGCCCACCAATAAGGAAGTATGGAAGAGCCATATCAGAGAGGAATGGAGGAGCAAACGGATCAGAGTGAGTCATTTTTCAAAAAATAAACATGCAAGTGCTGTAAACTTAAAGGGGAAATTCACCCTCAAGTCATATTCTGACATGTGAAAAGATAGAAAACGTTGTGTCAGTGTCAGAACTACAGCATCATAGATCCCTACGTCACCTTTAGTTTAGGTCATTAGACCCGTTGTGTGGCCAGGATTTGCAGCAGCAATACGGCGCAAGAATGCAAAGGAATACATTTTCGAAGCAAATTTTTTCTTAACTATAGTGTCTTTTGCTCTCACTTCTGTGTATCTTTCTCTATCTTATACCACTTGCTTTGCACCAATATTAACACTTGTATAACGGGAACTGCTAATAATTGTGGTTTAGTTTTTTTCAGGATGGATTAAATGCTACACAAAGTCTTCTTCCTTTCATTGAAAAGCTGTCCTCATCTCTTGATACTGTAAGCACGATTTCCTATATAATACTACATATCATCAAAATCCTGACAGTGCCAAGAGTACCTCTGCTACCTGCATATATAGCGCGTTAAAATAATGTCTTATGTACGCTGTTTAGATTCATCAGACGCAGGATGATGAACTGAAACAACTTTCAGATGTTCGAGATAATCTGCATAAACAGTTACAGATTGAAAATAAAGAGGTGAGTAGATTTTAGAAGCATTTCTTACGAGTTTAATGGGAGGGCTGTGAAAATGAAACAGCAAATATTCTCAAAATAAAACAGTTAAGGCCCCATTTACACGAACGTAAAAACGCCCGTAATCACAGGCCGTAATTATGGCCCGTAATTACGGGCCATAGACTTCTATTGGCCACGGGTACCTCCCCGTATTCTTACGGGAAGGTGCCCAGGCCGTTAAAAAATATAGAACATGTCCTATTTTAGGCCGTAATTACGGCACGGGCAGGCCCATAGAAGTCTAGGCGACGTCAGTAAATAGTCACTGTCCAGGGTGCTGAAAGAATTAAACGATCGGCAGTAACTCTTTCAGCACCCTGGACAGAAACTACCGATCACAATATAGATCATCCTGTAAAAAAAAAAAGACGTTCGTACTTACCCAGAACTCCCTGCTTCTTCCTCCAGTCCAGTCTCCCGGAATGACGTTTCAGCCCATGTGACCGCTGCAGCCAATCACAGGCTGCAGCGGTCACATGGACTGCCGCGTTATCCAGGGAGGTCGGGCTGGATGTCAAGAGAGGGACGCGTCACCAAGGCAACGGCCGGGTAAGTATGAATTTCTTTTACTTTTACCTCGGAAAGGGCTGCCCCTTCTCTCTATCCTGCACTGATAGAGAGAAGGGGCTGCAGATTAGTGCAGTGCAATTTTGCAGCGAAAACGTCCCCGTAAATACGGGCACGGATCCGTAAATACTGGTGCAATACGGGTCGAATACGTGTGACCAAGGACCCGTATTTATGCCAGTATTTACGGGAGGGAAAAAATACGTTGTGTGTGCATGAGGCCTAAGTCGGTCATAGACATAGTATAACTGTTTGATTGTACAGCTATCCCCCCCCCCCCCCAAGCTCCACATAAACATGCACATTTGGATCAGGCAAGCTTAAGGCTATATTCACATGCTTAACAAAAAATGTCTGAAAATACGGAAATCAAGGGAAAACAGCTCCTGATTTTCAGCCGTTTTTTAATCAAACTAGCGTTTTTCACGGCCGTTTTTGGAGCTGTTTTTCTGTTTAGTTAATCAAAAACGGCTCAAGAAGTGACATGCACAATAACGCCCCGTCGGAACAGAACGCCGTACTTCCCATTGAAATCAATGCTTCTGCTTCCGATTTTTTTCAGCTGTTTTTCGGGACGTTTACGGCCCGAGAAACGGCTGAAAATAGCCCGTGTGAACATACTCTGATAGGGGAAAGGGAGACAAGCTACTGCCAGACACTTCTGACAGCGGCTTATCTTCCAACAGAACAAAGGTTCTTGCATGTTGACATCCATAAAGCCTGATCTTTGTCCCCCTACCTGGGACAATTGAGAGGCCATCATACACATTACATTGTCACTGGATTACATCAATATAAACTAAATGCGTATACACACGCTTGAAGGAACATTAAACCTAGGAATTAATGATAAAAGTAAACAGGAAATATATTTGTCCCCACTGTTTGTCAGTTTGCATGATCTTCTGTAACAGACGGTCTTGTAGAAATCTTGCAGAGAACAAAATGGTTTATTTTCCTGCTCCTCTTCTCCATTTTTGCCAGGTGAATAATTTAGAGGTGGGTCTATATGTCCTATTGCAAACAGAGCAGTGGGCAAAGGTTCCTTCTGCAGCCAGTTGTCTTACATCCAGACACAGGATAGTGAGGAGGTTGAGGGGGAATACGGGTGATCTCCTGGGACACATAAAGAATTCTTCACATATTTCTCAGTATGCAATATGAGACAAAATAGGCGTAAAGCAGGGGTCTCAAACTCGGCCGGGTAAGTGGGCCACATATAGAAAAAATAGGAAGTTGACGGGCCGCATTACTTTCAATTAGTTATTTGAACTACTACAACAACAACACTACATTACTATAATAATAATACTACATTACTATAATACTATATTACTATAATAATACCGCTAGGTTTAAAATTTGAGATATTTCTCCACATGCTTATTTCAACAATCCAGTTTTCCAGTTTAAGTGTCGCTAAATGCAGTCCGGCGGTTAAGTTAGCAGCGTTTGGCAGACACACATATCAAGATTGGGCAGCCCCTTTTTAGATAGTGCCACAGTGCTCTCTGTAGATGCTGCCACTGTGCCCTCTGTAGATGCTGCCACTGTGCCCTCTGTAGATGCTGCCACAGTGCCCTCTGTAGATGCTGCCACAGTGCCCTCTGTAGATGCTGCCACAGTGCCCTCTGTAGATGCTGCCACAGTGCCCTCTGTAGATAATGCCACAGTGCCCTCTGTAGATAATGCAACACACCCCTAGATAATGCCTCAGTGCCCTCTGTAGATGCTGCCACAGTGCCCTCTGTAGATGCTGCCACAGTGCCCTCTGTAGATGCTGCCATAGTGCCCTCTGTAGATGCTGCCACAGTGCCCTCTGTAGATGCTGCCACAGTGCCCTCTGTAGATGCCACAGTGCCCTCCGTAGATGCTGCCACAGTGCCCTCCGTAGATGCTGCCACAGTGCCCTCCGTAGATGCTGCCACAGTGCCCTCCGTAGATGCTGCCACAGTGCCCTCCGTAGATGCTGCCACAGTGCCCTCCGTAGATGCTGCCACAGTGCCCTCCGCAGACGCTGCCACAGTGATGTCAGGGGCTTGCCCAGAGCTGGAGTCCCGGAGCAGAGCCGCTTCTAGCACTCTGCCTGGGATTCCAGCTCTGCTCCTGACATCACTGTCCATATATGGACAGAGATGTCAGGGGCAACCCCAGAGCTGGAGTTCCGGGCAGAGCGCTAGTAGGCTCTTCCTGGGACTCCAGCTGTGCTCCTGACATCACTGGGACTCCTGCTCTGGGGAAGCCCCTGACATCATTGTCGATGTATGGACAGCGATGTCAGAGGCTTCCCCAGAGTCCCAGAGCAGAGCCTATACTAGCGTTCTGCCAGGGACTCCACTCTGGGGAAAACCCTGACACACTGTCAATATATGGACAGTGATGTCAGGGAATTCCACAGAGTCCCGGAGCAGAGCCTATACTAGTGCTCTGCACGGGACTCCGGCTCTGGGGAAGCCCCAGACATCGTGTGTCCAAACATGGACACTGATGTCAGGGAATTCCACAGAGTCCCGGGGCAGTGCCGATATTAGCGCTCTGCCCGGGACTCCACTCTGGAGAAGACACTGACACACTGTCCATATATGGAAAGCGATGTCAGGGAATTCCACAGAATCCCGGAGCAGAGCCGATACTAGCGCTCTGCCCGGGACTCCACTCTGGGGAAGACCCTGACACACTGTCCATATATGGACAGCGTCGAAGCGATGTCAGGGAATTCCACAGAGTCCCGGAGCAGAGCCTGTACTAGCACTCTGCACGGGACTCCGGCTCTGGGGAAGCTCCAGACATCACTGTTCATATGTGGACAGCGATGTCAGGGAATTTCAGAGTCTCGGAGCAGAGCCTATACTAGCGGCTCTGTGTCCCGCGAGCCGCAGATGGCAGCCCCAGGGGCCGCATGCGGCCCGCGGGCCGCGTGCTTGAGACCCCTGGCATAAAGTATAGGAGAAGGAAGGAATTGGTGCCATATTTTTTACGTGTATTTTCTATATTTAGTGCAATATACGTGAGATAGGACATATTTTCAATGGGGAAAGGGGAATAAGCTGCTGCCAGACTCCTCTGGCAATGGCATATATATCGCAGGAATAAATGATTGGGCATATTGAAATCCTTCTTTCCCCTTTCTGCCATCAGGGGAAAGTCAGGAGTAGGGTTGCACGATGCATCGAAATTTCTATGCTGTTTCGATGCCGTGCACCCTTAAACGGATCAATATCGTTAATTCATGTATTTCGATACTAAGTAACTATAGTAACACATGAATGTTGTTAGAGTGGGGTTGCGGCTGTGTAATACAGGCATTGCCCCGCTCCTGAATCCTGACAAGTGCGCGCGCGCAGTCAACATGATGTGATGCGGCCGGTGTTGCACTAATGATTGCCGGCACTGAACACAGAACATGGCAGGCTCACTACAAAACACCCCCATGTTCTCTGTCTTCAGGGCTGGCGCCACCAATCATTAGTTCAACGCCGGCTGCATCACCTCATACTGACCGCGCGCGCACTTATTGTCAGGAGCGAGGCAATAGCTGTATTACGCAGCCCCGCTCTCACGGCGGAGATCAGAGAAACCTCTCATCTCTGCCACTATTCCCCTGAATGCTGCGATCAAAGCTGATTGCAGCATTCAAGGGGAAAATGAGAGGACCCCAGGGCTGTCTGACCATTTTTCCTGTTCTTAGGGCATTCTTAGGTATGTCCTAACAACTGCCTGTGTGCTAACAGTACACAGACTAATGTACTGGCATATAGATATATGCCAGTACATAAACGTTTAAAAACAAAAAATAAAGTAATGTTAAATAAAAGAAAATACACACATTTTTTACAATAAACATTAAAATAAGTCTCAGTACATAAAATATACACATATTTGGTATCATCGCGTCCGTAATAACAAATTTGCAGAGTCATTTATGATGTTTATGCTAAAAGAAAAAAAAGAAGCCGTTGATCCAGCGCTAAGATAGCTTAAAAGGAACAATATTCCAAATTTATTCTAAACAAGATTAAAATTCCAATATGCTTAGGGGTGGTTGCAGTGTGAATTGGCCAATTGACACTGCAAGCTATCTATGCGCTGGATCAAAGGCTTCCTCTTTTTCTTCTACTATTTTGCTGTGTGCCGTCACGAAGGATCCGAGTGCAGTCTGGACTGAGACAGTCTGTTGGTGAGCTGGAGGATTCCTCCTGTTTTTTCATGATGTTTATGCGGTTTTAAAATAAAAACTGCTTTCTTTCACTTATTAAGGTGAAGCACGAGGTATTGTGAATTTTGAACCTCCATGTGCCTCACATTAATAGTAATTTACCCCATCATGTACCTCACACATTAACCCAATGTTGTCCATTATGACTGTGAGGAACATGATGGGGTTAATTACTATTTGAGGCACATGGAGGTCCAAAACTCGTCAAACCACGTGCCTCACCACAGAAAATGAAAGAACTTTTTTTTAATTATTGTTGGCAAAGTATCGTTTTGGTATCGAGTACCTTAATACTACACGAAGTATCGGTATCGAAGTCCAAATTCTGGTATCGTGACAACCCCAGTCAGGAGACGCCATACACATTAGATAGTCGGCTTAACCTGCTGAAACTGGTGACTTTGGCTGACACTTATCTAATGTATGGCCAGCTTTAGTATTTACTTGGCTTTCAAAAAAAGGTGTAACTAGCTGATAGGGAGATGTTAGAATCAATGCTAAGTATGATTTTACATTTGTTGTCTCAGGATCCACTGAACAAGAAGGATACCGGATATAGTTTACACCAACATCAAGGAGATAAGCAGCATGGAACAGAGAAATCTGGATTTCTGTATAAAAAGAGTGAAGGGTGTGAATCATTTTTTATAATTCTTTAGCTATATAAACTCTTTATGCTTCTGTCACTAACTGCTGCTCTATCATTGAGCTTTTTATGGTTAATTTATTCTAGCTTAAGATTGTGTTCACACACTGCAGTTTTGGCATAAACTGAACAAAGACTGTGCTGTGTAAACATAGTATATTTCTATCCTATGTCTACAAAGAACTCTCATGTATTTCCATGTTTCCTGTTAATACAGTAATACAGTGTCGTTTGAAAATTTCTACAGCCTTCAGCCAGGGATAGTACAAGCTTTAGGCATACACGTAAGGCTGGGTTCACACACACTATTTACGGATGTAATTCGGGCGTTTTAGCCCCAAAATACGTCCGAAAATGCGGCTCAAAAGCGTCGGCAAACATCTGCCCATTCATTTGAATGGGTCTTACGATGTTCTGTTCCGACGGTCATTTTTTTTTACGCCCCACTGTCAAAAGGCGGGGCGTAAAAAAGACGCCCGCGTCAAAGAAGTGCCTGTCACTTCTTCAGACGTAAATGGAGCCGTTTTCCATTGACTCCATGGAAAAACAGCTCCATTTACGTCCGTAATGGACGCAGCGAAAAGCGCCTCAACATGCCATTACGGCTGAAATTACGGAGCTGTTTTCTCCTGAAAACAGCCCCGTAATTTCAGCCGTAACGGACGCTGCCGTGTGAACATACCCTAACTCTCATTTGCAGAGCCATATTTGTAGCTTGTGTTCTCTATATGTAATTTTTTTATAAAGTAAAAAAGTCAAACCTTTTCAATGAGTGTATTCCTGTCCCTTGTTCTGGCTGTAGGTGTCAGCCAATGTGCCCCTTTAGGCCCTGTTCACAGAGAGTTTTTTTACGTGAAAACCGTGTCAGAAAACGCGCCCAAAAAACGGCCGAAAATGCCTCCCAATGATTTCAATGGGAGGTGGACGCGTTTTTTTTACCACGAGCGGCATTGATTGACATCAATGGGAGGCAGAGAAAGCGTATTTCGCGGCGATTTTGCCCAAGGCACTCAATGGGTGCAAGTGAAAAACGCCGCGGCAAACGGTGTGCAGGCAGATGAAAATCTGCCTCAAAATTCTAAACTGAATTTTGAGGCAGAATTTTCTGCCTGCAAAAAACTCTGTGTGAAGTCAGCCTTAGGGCTTATTCAGACGAACGTATAATACGTCCGTGCTAAGCGCGTGATTTTCACGCGCATCGCACGGACCTATGTTAGTCAATGGGGCCGTTCAGACTGTCAGTGAGTTTCACGCAGCGTGTGTCCGCTGCGTAAAACTCACGACATGTCGTATATTTGCCCGTTTTTCGTGCATCACGCACCCATTGAAGTAAATGGGTGCGTGAAAACCGCGCACGGCACACGGACGCACTTCCGTGTGCCGTGCGTGATGCGCGCTACAGTAGTCAAAACTATGAATGAAAACAGAAAAGCACCACGTGCTTCTGTTTACAGAGTGTCATAATGATGGCGGCTGCGCGAAAATCACGCAGCCACGCATCATACGCTGCTGCCACACGGAGCTTTTGTGGACCTTTTGTGGACCTTTTGTGCTCGTGTGAATCCGGCCTAAGGTGTTAGGCTGGGTTCACTTGACCTATTTTCAGGCGTAAACGAGGCGTATTATGCCTCGATTTACGCCTGAAAATACGGCTACAATACGTCGGCAAACATCTGCCCATTCATTTGAATGGGTTTGCCGACGTACTGTGCCGACGACCTGTAATTTACGCGTCGTCGTTTGACAGCTGGACACTTCTTTGGACGTAATTTGAGCCGTTTTTCATTGAATTCAATGAAGAACAGCTCAAAATTACGGCCGTCAATGACGCCTCGCAAAATGCGAGTAGGAGCAATTACATCTGAAATGACGGAGCTGTTTTCTCCTGAAAACAGCTCCGTAAAGTCAGACGTAATGGAACGATATGGTGTGCGCATACCCTTAGACAGAAAACCCAATTTAGGTGTCAGTTGCAGTTAAAGAGGCTCTGTCACCAGATTTTGCAACCCCTATCTCCTATTGCAGCAGAGCGGCGCTGCAATGTAGATAACAGTAACGTTTTTATTTAAAAAAAACGAGCATTTTTGGCCAAGTTATGACCATTTTTGTATTTATGCAAATGAGGCTTGCAAAAGTACAACTGGGCGTGTTTACAGTAAAAGTACTGGGCGTGTATTATGTGCGTACATCGGGGCGTGTTTACTACTTTTACTAGCTGGGCGTTAGGAATGGGAGTGTATGATGCTGACGAATCAGCATCATCCACTTCTGTTCGTTAACACCCAGCTTCTGGCAGTGCAGACACACAGCGTGTTCTCAAGAGATCACGCTGTGACGTCAATCACTTCCTGCCCCAGGTCCTGCATCGTGTCGGACGAGCGAGGACACATCGGCACCAGAGGCTACAGATGATTCTGCAGCAGCATCAGCGTTTGCAGGTAAGTAGCTACATCGACTTACCTGCAAACGCCGATGCTGCTGCAGAATCAACTGTGTCCTCGCTCGTCCGACACGATGCAGGACCTGGGGCAGGAAGTGAGTGACGACACAGCGTGATCTCTCGAGAACACGCTGTGTCTGCACTGCCAGAAGCTGGGCGTTGTGAAGAGAAGTGGATGATACTTCTATACACAACGCCCAGCTAGTAAAAGAAGTAAAAACGCCCAGATGTAACACACATAATACACGCCCAGTTGGACTTTTACTTTAAACACGCCCAGTTGGACTTTAGCAAGCCTCATTTGCATAAATAAAAAAATGGTCATAACTTGGCCAAAAATGCTCGTTTTTTAAAAATAAAAACGTTACTCTTATCTACATTGCAGCGCCGATCTGCTGCAATAGGAGATAGGGGTTGCAAAATCTGGTGACAGAGCCTCTTTAACCATTTAGGCCTCCTTCACACACAGAATTTTTTGGGCAATATAAGCTGCATCAAAAAACGCTTCTAAAACGCTAGCAAATTTAAAATATAACGTGTTTTTTATGGTATTTTTGGTGGAATTTTTCATCAAGGCTGGATTCACACATCGCATATTTGTTGCAGATTTTGTTGCAGATTTTCGAGCCAAAGCCGGAAGTCATTACAAAAGGAATAGGAAATTTAAAAGAAAAACTTCTAACTTCTCCTTCCTCCTAGATTCACTTCTGGCTTTGCCTCAAAAAATTTGTTCCAAAATCTGGAACAAACACGCGATGTGCGTGCTCATTGCCTAGTATAAATTTTATCGTTTAATATCGAATTTATTTATGCAACATTGCTTTTATTTAGTATCCGAAAAGTGTGGCAGAAAAGAAAATGTGGAGTGAAATATGGATATCTGACAATCTCTCACAGTACGGTGAGTTAAAGATGTGTGAGCATTGACAGCTCTAAATAACTATGATGCTGCTGCTGCATAAGTAATAGCATTGTTGTATGCCACATATATGTACAATAGATATAAATATATTACATCTAACATTAAAACTAAAACACGAATGAGAAAAAAATTACTACTCGCCAGCAAGCACCTGAAACAAACATGTCTGGAGGGTGGGTCTTGACTGAGGTGGTGTAAATTTGACAACTGCTAGTGCCTTTCCTACTCAAATTTTATACCCCATGGTACACCACTGAGGCCAGTCATTGGCTGCATTGGTCACGTGAGGTATGCGGCCACATCATCGATGCAGTTAGCTAAACATACGTACGGTACGTTAAATTTAGTGACTGCAGGAAAGTAATTTCCTGCAGTCACTGAATTTTATTGCGATCTCGGAAAACCCCTTAATGACCGGGCCTGAAAAGGCCTTAATGACCAGCTAAGTTTTTATGTTTTTACCTCTCTGCTTTTCAGCAGCCATAACTTTTTTCTTTTTTTCATGGACGTGGCAGTATGAGGCCTTGTTTTATGCAGGAGAAATAGTATTTATTTTTTTGCAGTTTGGGGGTAGAAAAAAATGTATTTTTGCGGCGGCCATGGACGTCCTGATGCTGTGCTGCGTCGTCCCCCTGTGAGGCGCCGACACTCACTTCCGGGTATCGAGCCTGTCTCCCGGAGTGTGCACGCTCTTGCCTGCCCTTAAAGGGCCAGCGCGTGCACCTGAAAATCATCATCATCAACTCATGAACCCCTGGACTATAAGAGGGTCACCGCCCTTCTTATCCTCGCCTGAGCGTTGTTTTTGTTTCCCTTAGGGCTTATTCAGACAAACGTGTAATACGTCCTTGCAACGCGCGTGATTTTCACGCGCTTCGCACGGACCTATGTTAGCCTATGGGGCCGTTCAGACTTTCAGTGATTTTCACGCATCGTATGACCGCTGCGTAAAACTCACGACATATCCTATCTTTGGCTGTTTTTCGCGCATCACGCACCCATTGAAGTCAATGGGTGCGTGAAAATCACACGCAGCACACGGAAGCACTTCCGTGTGACGCGTGTGATTCGCGCAACAGCAGTAAGAACTATGAATGAAAACAGAAAAGCACCATGTGCTTTTCTGTTTACAAACAGAAAAACAGAGTGTCATAATGATGGCGGCTGCGCGAAAATCACGCAGCCACGCATCATATGCTGATGACACACGGAGCCTTTATGGTGCTTTTGCGTGCGCAAAACGCCACGTTGTTTTGCGCAAGCAAAACGCACACGTTCGTGTGAATCCGGCCTTAGTCTGTCTTGCAAATGGTCTCGCTAAGTGTCTTCCAGCTTCCCAGTGTTTCCCGTTCCTGTATCCTGTTTCCCGTGCTATCTGTACCATCCTGGTCTACTGCCGTGCTGAGCTGTTGTCGTGTTGTGCTGCATCTCCACGCCTGTTCTACTACTCCACGCCTGACATCTACCTGCTGCCTGGTCCCAGCCGTGCCTGCCTTGCTACTGTCTACACTGCCTCAGGTACCCTTTTCTGAACTATAGACTCTGTACCATACCTGTTTGGCCAGCTGCCATCCCGCTCCGCGGTACGGCCCAGTGGCTCCACACCCCGCCTCGTGACAGTACGCTCAGGCCATGGACCCCGCTAGTCAATTTAAGGGCATGTCGCCCTCCCAAGCCATGCAGGCGGACCCGCAGGATCTCCGAACAAGACAGGATCAACTTCTTCTAGCAGTGGACTCCATGGCGCAGCAGCTAGGGGCGCTAACTGCTTCCATTTCCTCCGTCCAATTCTCCTGGCGGTTCCGGTTCGGATCCCCGATTCTTGCTGCCATTACCTTCTCGGTTCCATGGAGACACAAGTACGAGCAGGGGATTTCTGAACCAATGCTATAACCATTTTTCCATGCACGCCCGAGCAATTCCGTCGGACGGAACCAAGATCGCCTTCATCGTGTCCCTACTTGCTGGCAAGGCCCTGGCATGGGTGAACCCAATCTGGGAACGACAGGGAGTCGAGACTTCCAAGGGTTTAGTTCATGCGGTTGTTCCGTACTGTTTTTGAGGAGCCAGGACGTGTTTCGTCGGCAGCCACGGCTATCTTCAACCTTTGCTGGGGTCACAGCTCCAAGCTGGCAGGTCACGCGGGGACTCGTAAGACCCAAGACCTAATCGCCCGTCAGTTCTGGTGGCCCACGCTGCCCAAAGACATCAGGGACTTCGTCTCCTCATGCATGGTATGCGCAGCTAATAAAGTTGCCCAGTCCAGACCAGCTGGTCTTCTCCAACCACTGCCTGTGCCTGATGCCCCCTGGCAGCATGTTGCAATGGACTTTGTCACGGATCTCCCTCTCTCTGCGGGTTGCAGTGTGATCTGGGTGGTGGTGGATCGATTCTCTAAAATGGCTCATTTTGTTCCCCTGACTGGCCTGCCTTCTGCTGCTCGACTGGCTGACCTCTTCATACAACACATCTTCCGTCTGCACGGCTTGCCCCTGCATATTGTTTCGGATCGAGGGGTCCAGTTCACTTCGATGTTTTGGAGAGCACTCTGCGGTCTCCTTGGTGTAAAGTTGGACTTCTCTTTGGTCTATCATCCCCAGTCCAATGGGCAAGTCGAGAGGATTAACCAAATTATGGAGAACTATCTGCGGCACTTTGTTTCCAGACGACATGATGACTGGGTGCAGCTGCTCCCGTGGGCAGAATTCTCCTATAATAACCATACTAGTGAGTGCACCACCTCCAGCCCTTTCTTCATAGTCTATGGCCAACATCCTCGAATACCTCTTTCTGCCTCTACTATGTCCCAGGTGACTGCAGCTGACTCGACCTTCAGGGACTTTCTGCAAATATGGCAACAGTCCCGATCTTCTATTCTGCTGGCGGTGGATCGCATGAAGAGAAAAGCAGATACTAGAACACGGGATCCTCCTCAGTTTCTTCCAGGTACGAGAGTCTGGTTGTCCTCAAAGAATATCCGGCTGAGGGTGCCGTCCTGCAAATTTGCTCCCAGGTTCCTCGAACCCTTTGAGATCCTGCTACAAATTAACTCGGTGTCGTACAAGCTGCGGCTGCCTCCTACACTCAAGATCCCTAACTCCATGTCTCCTTGCTGAAGCCCGTGGTCCTGAACCGCTACTCTAGGACTCCTAGTTCCACAGTGGCTCCTGGCGGTTCGTCAGGGACTTTCGAGGTAAGGGAGATTCTAGCCACCAAGAAGGTGGCAGGAAGGACGTTTTAGTCGGTGGATTGGGGATTTGGCCCAGAAGATAGGTCTTGGGAGCCAGAAGAGAACATTGATGCCCCTGTCCTCATAAGGACGTTTCTCTCCCGTTCTGGTCTCAAGAAGAAGGGGCGTAAGAGGGGGGATACTGTAACGTCTATGGCCGCGGTCTGTCGTTCTAACTTACCCCTTGATGACCGCGGCCATGGGCGTCCTGCTGCTCTGCTGCGTCGTCCCCCTGTGAGGCGCCGGCACTCACTTCCGGGTATCGAGCCCGTTTCCCGGAGGGTGCGCACGCGCTCGTGCCCGCGCGCTCGTGCCCGTTTGCTCGTGCCCGCTCTTAAAGGGCCAGTGCGCGCACTTGAAAATCATCATCATCAACTCATGAACTCCTGGACTATAAGAGGGTCACTGCCCTTCTTATCCTGGCTTGAGTGTTGTTGTTGTTTCCCTTAGGGCTTATTCAGACGAACGTATAATACGTCCGTGCTACGCTCGTGATTTTCACGCGCGTCGCACGGACCTATGTTAGTCAATGGGTCCGTTCAGACTGTCAGTGATTGAAGTCAATGTCAGGGTGACAGCGATGTCAGGGAATTCCAGAGTCTCGGAGCAGAGCCGATACTAGCGGCTCTGTGTCCCGCGGGCCGCAGATGACAGCCCCAGGGGTCGCATGCGGCCCGCGGGCCGCGTGCTTGAGACCCCTGGTCTAATGTGTATGGGGGCCTTCCGACTCTCCCCTGATAGCAAATGTCGGGGGAGAGACTGATCAGACAGTTGGATTTCAACATTCCTGATCCTTTTGTTCTCAGTGGAAATAACAGATACCAGAGGTGTCTGTCAGATGCTTACTACCCGCTACCCAATAAGAATACATGCATACTCGGCCTAATGTTTGTATGGGGGGGGATCGGGTGGTAATGTTTATGGGGGTTCCAGGAGGAATAGCTGTCAAGAGAACGAGTGTTCGGCCGACAGCTATCTAATACGTATGCCCAGCCTAAGGTATCTAGCTGCTGCAAGAACCCTCCCCTACTGCTTTGTTCGCTATAGGAGACCAAACATGTCACATTTTTTTGCAGCAATTTTTGTGATTTAGTCCAAACTGAAGTTCGTTTTAATAAATGTGCAGCTGTTTCAAAATTTTTAAAATGTTTGAAAAAACAAACAAACGCTAAATAACTGTACTGTTACTTGAATACTCTTGCTATTATCACTCTCCTGTTTGATGGACTCCAATTCTGCTACAGACCATGACATGGCCTATACGTTAGTATGAAGTTGAATTGTGTAAAGAAAAGAGAGGGTTTAGGCAGCTTAACAGTATTTCAGGTTTGTACGATCCGTATAGATGATGACATGATTTTTAGCTCATTCCAGCAGATGCCACCATTCCTCTAAAGCAGACTTCACAGCGAGGAGTTCCCGATCTCCAATTAAATAATTCTGTTCTGCTGGAGAGAATTTGTTGGAGAAGCTTCATTGTTTCAGGATAAGTCCGAAGCTAGGGTATGGAATTTGCTATCATATTTCTTTACGGCGGAAGATCCTTACAGCTGTCGTTGTGTGCCCCAGTTCCTCAAACATCCTACAGAAGGTCGTCAAGAAAAGTTGTAGCGAGGAGGTGTTTTGAGTCATTACATTCACTTAGAAGTTTTGTCCAGGCCAGTGCTTCTTTGGAGAGCAAATAAATAATATAGGTAATCTTAGCCTAGTCGGAGGGAAATTCTGTGGCACAGAGTTCAAAATGGATGGGCCACTGGTTTAAAAAGGTCTGACAAGTTTTGGGATACCCATCATATCGCTGCAGAGCTGGAAGTTGTGGATTGGGTCCCATGGAAGGACCTGAAGAAACGGAGGGAGCAGGTGCGAGTAGAGCTGGAGGAGCAGGTGTAATCTGGAGAGAATAATCCCTTTTTGGCACTTACATTGTTGTGCGACTTGATCTGCTAGGTCATAGTTGTAGTGCTGGCAGAGCAGTCGCTTGAGCAACGACGATTGGTTCCATGGCCCCAATTAACTGCTGGGTAGGTGTCCCTTGAAAAGTGAAACCTGGGCACTGAAATCGGTCTGGCGCTGACTAAAGTGTGGTGCTAATAGATTCTTGTATGGCGCTGGGAAGGAAGCAGCAAATAAATTTATTTCCACATAGCTACCCTACTGTATTATGCAAATTGCTCCCACCTGTTACAAAAGCAATGTTATGGAATTGCTATGCAAGCGATTTCCCAAAGGCTGCAGGAGACTGCCGGGAGTGAGCGTGCAAATCAATCCGCAACCTCAAATCCGTCACAACTCTGATCAACGGAGTCTAAGGCTACTCTATGCTTTTCGCCAGAGCCAACTGCAAGGCAGGATGGTTTTTGCTGCATAGAACTCAGGTTGTTTTAGCAGAGTTCAGTGTTGGATAAGAGGTGCAATTCAGGCAAACCTAAACAGGATGACCAGACAGCCAGAGGGTAAACAGAAAATCCAAATCAGAAAGCAAGTGGATATCAGGTATAGCAGAGGTCAAAACCAGCCGGGAGCAGATATTCCAAATCAGTAAACAAGGGGTTATCCATGGACAAGCCAAGGTCAGTCACCCAGAAGTCAGAGGTACAGGATATCGTCAGAAGCTTGATCAAAACATCTGAAAACAAGAGAATCACAAGCAAAGAACAAGTGGAGGAAGCCAGCTATAAATACTCCACCCTTACATCTAATAGGGAGAAAGACAGAGAAGAGAGATAGTCTCAAAGTAAAACCAGAACCGCCCAGAAGCTAGACCAGTAGTCAAGGCGATCTTAAAGGGACAAATGTTTCCTAACAAGCAATTCCAGAATAGATCTTAATATATTGAAGATGCTAGAGAAGAATCTTTTTTTATTATTCTTTTTTTAAATTAATGCACCTAAATGATAGTTACATTTTTTTCAGTTTGTACAAGTAGAGTGACATTATAATTTAAAGCAATTGAATCATAATGTTATTTTAGCTATAACAATAAATATTCATAAATATCTAGAAATGAAAGGGGTTTTCCGGGACAACACATTGATGGCCTACCCTTCTCAATTGTGCTAAGATGCAGTATCAGGCACAAAATGTGTTTAACAATGTGGTTTTCTGGAAAACTTCTTTGATCTTTATCTTTTTTTACATAAACTTAACTGACTTAGAGTCTGTTGTATTTGTGTTTTGTCTTCAGTGAACATTTCTGCTTTTTATTTGCAGATCAATCGACCTCCAGCTAAAATTAAATTGCTGACATGTCAGGTGCGGCCACATATTGAAGACAAAAGAAGCTTTTACTTAATCACACGTGAGTTATGGAACTCAGATCATTCCTACTAACATGTATGGACATGTGCATGACGGTGTGCACTTAAAGGTGAAGCTAGCAGGAAAAGAGAACATATTTTATCTCCATTACAGTGATGTAAGCTCAAGGAAAAGAAGGTGTAATTATGTTGTTTACAACACAACACAACACTAACTATGAAACCTCAGGAAAAAACTGTGATTGTGTTCCCATCTCTGTTGCGTTTTGGTTTTCTTGTACCACTCCTTTAACAATACAAAAAAGTATGATCTTTTCTGCAAGCATGTGCTCTATAACTTAATCAAGAAGCAAGGAAGCATGTGAATGTGTAAGAGCTCCATATTTTTTGTAGCATAAAACCCTCTTGACTATAGGAAGTTTAGACTACAGAAAATAAGAAAAAAATATTTCATACAGCTTCCCTGGTGTTCTAATGGTGGGTTAAATTTCACTAGCTCTGGTGGTTAGTTTAATCCCTTATGGTCTAGGGTAGAAGCAGAGTTTATTTTTTTTTGTCCTCGTGGTCTCGGGGAATACCTGGTGGTCTGGTCGTTTACTCACCTCCCCAGTCTCCAGCTATGTGTCCTGTGGTGTCTTATCAGAGCAGGGCAGGAAGGGAAGCTGAATGTGATGTGCACATAGCGTACTACTTACCCTTCCTGCCCTGATCATATTGCACAGTGCCGAGTAGGGGCAGAGAGGACTGTGCGACTATGAACATCTGTACAGTTCTCTCTATGATCTGGCTTTATGAGCACTCTGTGCTGTAATTAAGGGAGCGGTCAGTGGGGTCTGGTGCTGCAGTTCCACCATGCCTGCGGACTATGAAATGCACATACTTTTTATCAAGATTGTTTTTTTGCCAAAAAGTACATCTTACATCTCAAAAATACAGTATACAATGGCAGTCCCCTTATTGCAGACATGCACAATCACACACACATTTTGTATGTTTACAGCTTCCCCTGAACCTAAAGCGCTATTAGTTGTTTTAAAAATAATTCCAGTATAAATAACATTTTCTGCTGCTTGATAGTCTTGAAATTTTGCTAATCCAACATGCAACAAAAATAGTCCTGTGCCACAATTTATTGGATAGTCTGACTTTTGACTTCCGAAGGGACTCCAAATGACGCATCAACGACTGGTTCTTAGCATCAGTATATGTTTTCCGGCACTTGACGTGGTAATATCAGTCATGGAACTTGTGTCTTGGCAAATCAGCACAAAGGACTCTTTTCAGAGTTGTTGGGAGAGCTGAGGGATGCTGTGGGTAGTGAGTAAACCTATATGTCCAATGGTTTAGAATATCCAATAATCAGCTACTCATTGTTGTATGTCGGATTGTATTGTATTACTATTTATATATTTCAAAAAAAAATCTGGATTAATAAAACATAAATTAGATGTGAAACAAGGAATAATTATCTTATTACTGGGGAAACAAGTGAAAAGTAAATGTACGTGAACACACAATAGTTTCAAAAGAAGAAATGTTTACAATAAGTGGTTTCAGCACATCGTGTACGTATCCAATTAGATAGGAATTGTATTTTTGTAAGCCTGTGGCAGGGAAAGCACTGGAGGGGGTTATTTCTCCCCTGGCTTGTTAAAATCGGTGAGATGAGGAATCAATGAAAGTTGGGTTTCTTTTCAAAACTTAGTTAAAGCGTAGGTGTCATGAATTTTTTTTTTTTTTATCATATTGCTTTTAGTATGATAAAAAAATAAAAGTTCGTGTATTTTACTTTTTACTTTTTTTTTATTTTTACTTCTCTATGGGGGCTGCCATTTTTTTTTCATCTCTGTATGTGTCGATTAACGACACATACAGAGATGGAATACAGCACATACATCCCCATAGAGAATGGGAACGGGAGCCGTTTCGTTTCATTCACTGCAGCGTACGCCATCTGTATGGGAACGGCGCATGCGCCGCTCCCACACAGACCAAAACGAAGCTCGTTAGCAGAACAAAATCCGGCGCCATTTTTATGTGGACCGGAAGCTGCTGCCGGACAGTCAGATGACGACTTCTGGCTTCCGGCCATATGTTCAAGGAATAAGAGCGGAGTCGGAGTCGGCAGCGGCGGCAGGAGCAGGTAAGTTATGTTTGTGTATGTGATGTGTGTATTATGTTCGTGTATGTTAGTGTTATACTGTCTAATCTAATCCTCCTACACTGTCCATTCGCTCAGAAAATGGCTGCACACAGTGTAGGAGGTTTGAAGATTCAACCCCCTCCTTCTCCTGGCACTAGCCAGAATAAGGGATGGGGGGGATTGTGTGAGGACACTAGAGCGAGTGTGTCTACCCAAAATTTTCAGCATAAAGCAATGAGGTTGCTTTACCACATTGACCATGCTGCAATTTCGGGAACTGCTCCCTCTAGTGACCAGCACATGGAAATGTTATAAATTAGAATCTAATTTATAATATTTTCTGACTTGTAAAAAAATTAAAACAATGTGTAATCACTCAAATACTAATTGTTTAACTAAAAAAAAAATTGTAAAAAAATTCTAGCGACACATTCCCTTTAAGTCTGTTTTCTGGGCCTTGATTTCTATGGAATGGCAGGGAGGATTAGTAGAGGGACATGACATACCCTCCCCGCTCCAGTACAGAATTTCCCCTTCTCAAAATCAGTACAGTTGTGCTTAGTGGGCTATTTAGTGCTGCAGTATAGTGTCAATAGTGTGGAAATACACACAAGAATAGTGTGGAAAGTCTGATCCAAGGAACATGGTTTACTTAGTTCAGGTAACCTGCTGTTTAGTTAGTCCCCGGACGGGCAAACTGTTTGTTTTCTTAGTATGCTGCAAGTCTTGTATTCTGGATAAGCACTTGTTTGTTTTTGGACTGCAGTAAAGCCAAGCGTGGACTTTAAACTTTAAACAATTAAATATTACATTTCTCTATTAGATCATAAAAAACATAATAATTTCTCAATTGGAATCATTGAAAAAACTTATCCTATGTCTAGGTATTGGTATTACATACTTGTTATGACCCTTCCTGGTGATTTTTTGATTCCGTCTCAGAATATCCACCTAATATCAATGTATGGTACTATTATATTCAGGGGCACAGTGTATGGTACTATTATATGGGGCACTGTGTAGCACTATTCTATTCAGGCAGAATAGTGTATTATGCTATTATATTCAGGGGCATAGAGTGTGGCACCATCAGTATTTTATCTTCATTTATAGGTGTGGAAATGTTGGAAAAGTGAGCTTCCGAAGACATCTGAGCGACAAACTGCAGAAATGGGTCGTGGCCGGGAGAAGTCACCATAGAGGTCTGGAACGGATGAAGAACAAAAGAGAAAAAACTACTCCAATCTGAGAAGACGTCACCTGTGAGTCACAAAATGTAAATGTTTACTCTCCCTGTGACTAATCAGTACTGTACTCACTGTATGATCTGCAGCGAGATGATAGGTGTATCGTTCTTTTTTGTGAAAGAGAAACTCCCAGCATATTATTATTATTGTTCATGCTATACTGGGAGCTGTAGTTTTATACCTTACAAACTTATATGGCAGGGGATAAACTGAATTTGCAAATGATCTCTGTACTGAGCTGTATTTGTGCTCGTGCTGTATATATGTTCTGAGCTTTGTTCTGGTGCTGTATATATGTACTGAGCTTGGTTCTGGAGTTGTATACATCATAACAACCAAGCTCAATACATATATACAGCACCAAAGAGAAGCTAAGTACATATATACAACATCAGAACCAAGCTCAGCCTATAAATACAGCACCAGAACAAATCTCAAAACATATATACATGTACTGAGCTTGGTTCTGGAGTTGTATATATGTACTGAGCTTCTCCTTGGTGCTGTATATATGTATTGAGCTTGGTTCTGCAGTTGTATATTTGTACTGAGCATTGTTCTGGTGCTGTATATTTGTACTGATTTGTTCTGGAACTGAATTTATATACTGAGCTTGGTTATGTTGCTGTATTTATGTACTGAGCTTGGTTCTGGTGCTGTATTTATGTAGATCGCTTGGTTGTTATGATGTATATATGAACTGAGCTTGGTTCTGGTGCTGTATTTATGTAGATCGCTTGGTTGTTATGATGTATATATGAACTGAGCTTGGTTCTGGTGTTGTATTTATGTGTTGAGTTTGGTTCTGGTGCTGTGTATTTATGTACTGAGCTTGGTTGTTATGATGTATATATGTACTGCACTTCGTTCTGGTGTTGTATATTTGTGTTGAGCTCTGTTATGGCGTTGTATATATGTACTGAGCTTGATTCTGGTGCAGTATTTATGTACTGAGCTTGGTTTGGTGTTGTATTTATGTATTTAGTTTGTTACTGGTGCTGTATTTATGTTCTGAGCTTTGTTCTGGTGCTGTTTTTATGTACTGAGTTTGGTCCTGGTGTTCTATTTATGTACCTAGCTTGGTTCTAGTGCTGTATGTTCTGAGCTTTGTTCTGGTGCTGCATTTACGTACAGAGCTTGGTTCTCGTGCTGTATTTATGTACAAAGTATGGTTCTGGTGTGATCGCCTCCATGCTACGCTGCCTTGATGCAGTAATTCATGCAAAAGGAGCCCCGACCAAGTATTGAGTGCATATACTGTACATACTTTTCAGTAGGCCAACATTTCGGTATTAAAAATAATTTTTTAAATTGGGTTTATTTAATATTCTAATTTTCTGAGAGACTAAATTTGGGGTTTTCATTAACTGTTAGCCATAATCATCAACATTAAAAGAAAAAAATACTGGAAATAGATCACTCTTTTTGTGTAATGAATCTATATAATATATGAGTTTCACTTTTTGAATTGAATTACTGAAATAAATTAACTTTTTGATAATATTTTAATTCATTGAAAAGGACTAGTACTTAGCTTGGTTCTGGTGCTGTATTTATGTATTTGTGTTTTTGGAATATTGTAATTGTTTTATTTGATTATTAGAATAATTTTCCATGGCGCAATACACCACAAAACACCGCGACCCTCCCGCCCCTTGCATGTCTTTCACCGCAAAACAGGGAACATGTTGTTAAAAATTGGAATCCCACCCCTGCTGCAGAGAACAGGGGAGAGGCATACAGAGCCTTATCTGAGTGTATAGTGTTAACGTGGTTTTACACGGACAGATATCGCCCATGTTTAACCACCTTTTATCGAGCGCCGATCAACAACACAGCTTGTTGGTCGGCGCGCGTTTGCTCTATTCACAAGGAGCAACGATCGTTCATCCTCATGCATTTGCATTTGTATCATGTTGGCAGCACATCTCAACTAGCAACCATTTTTTTTGGCCGCATAAAAGAGGCGATCAGTTGATGAATGATGAATGAGCGTTTTACGTTTAAACAGGGCAATGATCGTACGAACACTCGTTCATTGGGCCTTTACTGCCCTACCTTATCCTCCAGCAGTACAATAGAGCTGTCATTAAAGGGAACATATTAAGCTATTAGGGAATTTTTGTAAAAGTGAATATTTGGCGGAAACTTTTTGCCTTATACCCCTACTTTGAAGTTACTCACCCACAATGCAAAATCTGTTTTCTACAGTATCTTCTATAAGAAACTCTCCAACTTTTCTACTTTGCTTGTGCCTCGCTCCAACAGACACTGTCTTTGTGGTCTGTACATCATGTGCTTTAGTGGGAAATCTGGACACAATAACACATCTGTGTATCTTAAGAAAAATTTGTTCTATAATTTTGTATTTTTATGCATTATAAATGATCTAATATTATGTGTTGCTTTACATAGTTTCCATTTCTTCTCTTTCAGATAACAGAACATATCATTTTCAGGCTGAGGATGAGGCTGAAGCCTTTGTGTAAGGAATCAACGTTGATTATTTCTCTATTTTAAGGTATACTCTTTGTTAAGGTGGTTTTACACAGCCCGATACTGGCTGAATAAACGAGCGCTGAACGACGATACAGCATTTTGATCGGCGCTCGTATGCTCCATTCAAGAGGCGCAATGATCGTTAATGTATGGGGACGAAGATCATTAATACAATCCTTCGTCCCCATGCATTTGCGTCATGAAGCCAGCAGATACACTGTTTACTCAGGGAGGCTAGCGACCATTTTTTTGCCAAATAAAAGATCTGATTAGCCGATGAACGAGCGTTTGCGCATTTATGGGCTGATCGTTGCCCTGTTTACACAGGGCAATGATCGGGTACAAGCTTTTCGTATGAACTCTCGTTTGCTCAATCATTGACCTGTGTAAAAGAGCCTTTAGAGTATTAAGGCAGATGGTAGCATATGCTATCACTTTCTGATTGGTGGGGGTCCAACTGCTGGGATTTCCATTCAGAATAAAGGCCACCTCAAAGTTCTCCCCAGCATAGTAGCGCTCCCACCAACTTGCTGTGCAGGGGACAGCAGCACAGCCCTTTTCACTTGAATAGAGCTATGTTGCAGTTCCCCGCATAGCAAGTGACCAGGAGCATGGCTTTGTAGGAGAAAAGTAAAACCTCATTCCATTCGTTCTAAGGATCCTCACAATATGCCATAAAATTAGAAGTTGGTAAAACCTTTTAGGTAATCAATCAAGAGACAAACCCCTTTAATAAGAATATCTATTAGATGCTCTTTCTAACTAACATCCGCAGTAGGCCAATTTAATTAGCGCCATTTGCAAGTGAAAGTGCTCCACGTGGTCATGACTGAATCCTTTCAGCACCAAAGTTCCATGACTACAACCACATGGTGCCTTGGAAAATCAAGCCAAGATGTATCTTAATTTGCCCACTTGCATAATTTCACTTGGCGCCCCTGAACGATCACCTGCTGAAAGATGATAACCGTTCATTTAATCAAGCCACAAGGTAGAGTTGCACTTGACAAGTAATTTATGGTATTACTGAAGAGATCTTAAAGGGTTGTCTCGCTACAGATAACCCCTTTTAAATGGGAGCCGACACCCACGGCGAACAGCTTATTTTTTGGCGGGGTATGGTGTGGCCAGCCGTGTGCTTCCCTTGCAGTTGCGCTTCCCCATCTGAATCGCCATCTGTGTAATACATGGATGTTTCGAGACTGGCACATAGACGATGGTATTGAACTGATCAACAGTAATGAGACAATCCCTTTAAATACTGGCTTCGATCTGGGTGCACTGATCTTTTTGAGGCAGTGTCGTGTCCACTTATCTGTAATTTCACTATCCAATGAAGGGGATGGAGTAAAGCAAAAGGCCACTGGCTGTAGTATACGGGGGGGGGGGGCGGGGGGACATTGCAAGCAATGTATGCAGATTGTGGTGTCAAGCATACATCAACACCGATTTATATGCACCTTGTTCATTTTCCCTTTTCATGAAGATGGATATCAGTGCTTCAGAACAGTAAAGATGAGTCCTTAAATGCTGCCTTCAGTGGAGATGCCGGGTCCAATGACAACTCCAACCAACTGACAAAGCAGATCATTAATGAAGTCAGGTCCTTACCTGGAAACCAAGTGTGCTGTGACTGTGGAGCTCCTGGTAACTTGTCCCACTATCCCTCCATTCTTTTTTTACCGTCTCACCTCTTTCTGATGTTATGGTTTACATATTTTTTTCTAATGACTTCTAATGACTTTCTTCTCCTTTCACATCCACTTTTCACCTTCTCTTATTCTCTTATTCAATGTCACCCTTTTTTTACACATCCCATATTTACATCTTTTGTTATGCATCTATTTTCTTGTAGTCCATTTATTTGTGACATATATATATATATATAATACCTATGTACTTTTACAGAACCCTCCTGGGTATCCACAAACTTAGGAATTCTCATCTGCATTGAGTGTTCTGGGATTCATCGTGATTTAGGAGTGCGCTACTCTCGTGTCCAGTCTTTAACTCTTGACTTACTGAGCACTTCCGAACTCTTGGTAGGTATCACATTATATTTGAACATATCAATCTGTTCTCACATATCAAGTTGAAAATGTCATTACATACCAATATTGCCCTGTGTTTCTTTAGATTGCAGTTTCAACTGGAAATACCAAATTCAATGACATTTTTGAAGCAGTTCTTCCTACATTGGGTCCTAAACCCAAATCCAGCAGTGACATGTAAGTCCCGTTGAACATTTCTTTCACACCGGTGAGTGTTATAAAGACACACAGAATAAATAATGGGGTCCAGCTGTCAGTAAAAAGCCTACAGCAAGAACAAAGGTGCTACTGTACTTTAAGGGTATGTTCACACGTACACGTCCGTAACAGCTGAAATCACAGAGCTGTTTTCAGGAGAAAACAGCTCCGCAATTTCAAACGTAATGGCAAGTGCAGGCGCTTTTCGCTGCGTCCATTACAGACGTAATTGGAGCTGTTTTTCCATGGAGTCAAGGGAAAACGGCTCCAATTACGTCTCAAGAAGTGACAGGCACTTCTTTGACGCGGGCGTCTTTTTTAAGTGCCGTCTTTTGACAGCGGTGCGTAAAAAAAATTACCGTCGGCACAGTACATCGTAAAACCCATTCAATGACGCTTTGGAGCCGTATTTTCGGACGTAATTCAGGGCTAAAACGCCAGAATTACGTCCGTAAATAGGGCATGTGAACATACCCTAACCGGTTCCCAACCGCTGGCTGTGTATTTACGGCCAGCGGTCAGGGTCCTTAAAACCTGCGCCACATCTTCTCTGATCTCTTCTACACAGTGCTCAATGTGTGCCGTGTATATGAATAGGGGCAGCGGCAGTGCCGCTGTTTCTATAGGTCCAGGTGATCATGTGACTGGTCACGTGATTGCCGGGATGCCGTTAGTGGCAGGCTGCTGCTGGGTCCCCAAACCTTTGAGGGACAGACCATAGTAATAAAAGTAAAGTAAAGTGCAATATTTTTTTTATAATAATACACATAAAATACCCATCCCAAAAATGTTTCCCCCCCCCGCAAATCTATTTATCGTAATGCTAGCCCTGAGCCAATTACCCTAAAATAGACATGTAATATATTAAAATTTACGGTAGACCATGACGATCACAAATAAAAGGTCTATTTTAGGGTAAAGCTATGTTATTACAAGAAAAAAATAGCTAAAAAGTAAAAAAGCTTATTTTTTTACTACTATTTTCAAACTTTAAGCCTAAAAATTCTAAAATAGCAAAAAAAATGTGTATAAAAATTTATAAAAAAAGAAACCTGCATTGTCTACAGAAGAAACAACACAAAAATCACGTCGCTAGCCCAACAAATAAAAAAGATATAGCCGTTTAACTAACGAGTGCTAAAAAAGGGCTAAAAGGTGTCTGGTCCTGAACCGGTTAAAATGATGCGACTATTTATCAAATGTAAATTAACATAAATTGAGAACTGGACAAATCTTAGTAGTTTGATAAAGCAATTCCGGTCATTTGCAAGGTCATTTTGTTCCCAGAGGGAACAAATCCATAAAATCTATCTATTTGCTCATCTGTTTGTGTGACGTTGTATGACATAATGCATGGACTATAAGACATCCTTGGTGTAATTAAGGGATACACACACATTCTAGGTTGTCTATGGAAAATATTTGTTAAATATAATTGGATAAACCAATTGGATGTATGCAAGAAAGAAATAGATTGGAATTTCAGAGGATCAGAAAATTATTGTGTCTTAATAGGGCCACCAGGAAAGATTACATCACTGCAAAATATGTTGAGCACAACTTTGTGGACAGAGAAAACAACAATTCTCTGCATGAAATTAGAGAGGCTATTCAACGCCATGACCTGATCGCCCTTCTGCAGAGTATGGCGAATGGGGCAGATCTGAGTAAACCCCTTCATCCTGTGAACAATCAGGTATTTACCACACTTATAAAAAATACTATGGCCTTCTGCAAATATGTGTCTCTCGCTACTATCTTATAAATCTTTTGTCTCCCCAACCTTGAAAGGATAATGTGGAGTATCCTCTTCACTTTGCAGTCTATATGAGTGAGAGAAATTCCCTCCCAATGGTAGATTTCCTCATTCAAAATGGGTATGTAAATGTCCATAATGGGATACAGCATTGAAGTCTATGATTCCATTAATATATACATATATATATATATATATATATATATATACACACATATATATATAGATATATACATATATATATATATATATATATACACACATATATATATATATATATAGATATATATATATATATATATATATATATATATATATATATATATATACACATATATATATATACACATATTTATTGAGTTTCTCAGTTTTACTGGATGGATGATTCTGATTTCGCAGGGGAGCCCTGGATAAAGTTACAGCAGATGGACAAACAGCTCTACATTATGCAGTCAAATATAATAAACCAGATTGCATACGGCTTCTCCTGAGAGCAAAGGCATCTGTGAATACTGGTAAGCACATGTCTCTTCTCCCTCCCAATGTCCAGATACATTCTTTATACTGTCTATTGAAACTCACTTCTCACACTTTTACTGAAGATTTTTCCAGTGTAAAAAAAAATATTTTCACAAGGCATCAAATTGGAATAATCGTGTACCAAACAAAAAGCTATTTCTATATGAATCAAAGAACTGTTGGTACAGTTGGGTATGCAATATAATACCACTATAGCCTTACTTTCCAGAAACTTAGCTTGTTTTAATAATATAGCATCAGTGTAGGTCAGGATGTTAACAGAGTCATAGTATTGTTTGGTCATTTTACTGTGAACCATTTTCAATCTTTTCATGAAAAAACATGGTGCATGGAGGCATAGAGTGGTAGACAGGTAGGCAGAATTACTGTAGGGCCACAAAAAGGGAGAGTAGAGCCCTAAAAAGTGTATCTGTGCCATATTTAGGATCTATACGATATGGATCCTGAATACAGTCATGTGAACAAGGCCACAATGGGGGGGGGGGGGGGGTAAAGTTGCATCTTGTATTCTTTGTACCCTACTTTGTTACCTGGACTATGTTTCTTTCTGGACTGTAGTGTAGTTAAAAAGTTAATGGCCAGTTACTGTGACCGTATGCTGTGACTATAGACTTTCACCTGGGTGTAATGAGCAGATTAGCATTAAACCTATGTAAATAACTGTAGTCGGTATGGGTATCTGTGTATAATTTGTTGGGTGGAGGTATCTGTGTGTAATTTGTTGGGTGGATCGTGTGTTAAATCTGTAAGCAAATACACGTCTGGTTCACTGGGAATATTTTTTTATATTTGCTACACATTAGAATGACAGTGTGTATGTATACTCGGTATTGAAGCTTTGCTATGTCAAATTCATTTGCCATTTTGGTAATGTGTACTCCTGACAAATTTGTTTGCAATAGTTGCTACGGGTATAGCAGACTTTAATTTCACTAAATATTGTATATTATCGCCAGTATCTGAATTTAAAGGGGGTCTTCCTATTTTATGAATGTAAAACTTAAAGTGTAACTCTAATTATATAGAAAAACAATTATAACAATTAACAATTGCAGGAATTAGCAAAATAATAGTTTTTCTATGTAATTTTTTTAAGCACATTCTGGTTATAAATAGCAGCTTGGACCACCGTGTTCCATACTTCGGGCTGCTCATATCTCTGCAGTAGTAAACAGAGTGTCCAGATAGGTCTCTTTGGCTAGCCTCTCAATTACGGGAGCCACATTGTAGAATATAATGTGGTCCTACAGTGCTGGCTTCCGAACTGGAGACGGAAGCCTAGGAGACAAAGCTGTACACTCTGTCTCTTACTTCAGAGATATGAGCAGTCAGCAGCATGGACCACGGTCGGTCCAAGTTACATATAGAATAGTTCTATAGAGAAATGATTATTTTGTAAAATCCTGCACTATAATCAAAATAGAGGTACACTGAAATTATGGTGTAATTGTTCTGCAACTTTCTAATTTAATTTTTGTTTCACAGTTTTTAAAATTACGGCTTACTGTTAGCAAATGGTAAAGTTCTTGTTTACACCCTCACCATATTTTTTTGCTACAATGTCTCAATTAAATAGAACTGAAATAAACCATATTAAAGTGGCTGTCTCTCCCAACAAGAACCCCTGTCCATATGCCCTATTAGGGCATATGGGCTGTGTAGAGGGGGTCTCTGGCAGACTTGGTGCACTTATGCATTACATGGACAGCCATTCATTTGAATAGCGGGCATGTGCTGCATCGTAAAAATATTTAATTATTCATTTAGGAATTACAGACATTTTTGACATAGACCCTCGATTTTCACAGGCTCAAAAGTGATTGGACAATTGACTGATAAGCAGTTTTAGTTCAGGAGGCCATCATTAGAGTGAAAAAACAAAACAAAAAAAATAACATAGAACAAAGCTATCAGTGAGATACACTCTGAGGTAGGTCAGTGTATTATTGTCTGCAATCAAGAGATGCCTTCATGATTGTAAATACAGAAGTTTAACTCAAGATGCCAACCACTGGTACAGTAAAGCCGCTTTTACATGGGCCAATTATTGGGCAAAGAGCGTTCACAGAACGCTCATTCATGATAATTGCCCTATGTAAACAGGGCAACGATCAGCCGATGAACGTGCAAACGCTCGTTCATCGCCTAATTGCATTGTTTTAATTCCGAACATATCGCTGCTGGCAACACATCTCCCTGTGTAAGGGAGAAGTGCTGCCGACATGATAGAAGTTTATGGGGATGAGCGATCAGAGTAACGAGCACTCGTTCCCATACTAGCTCCTTGTGAAAGGATCAAACGAGCGATCTGTCTCGTTGATCGGCACTTGTTGTGCCGGCCAAAATGGGCCGTGTAAGGAGACCTTAACTCGCAAGAACAGAAAGGCCACATTAGACTTTGCTAGAAAACCTCTAAAAGAGCCTGCCCAGTTTTCGAACAAGATTCTTTGGACAGATGAAACCAAAATTAACTTGTACCAGAATAATGGGATAAGAACAGTATGGAGAAGGATAGGAAGGACTCATGATTCGAAGCATACTACATCATCTGTCAAACATGGTGGAAACAGTTTTATGTCATGGGCTTGTATGGCTGCCAATGGAACTGGGTCACTGGTATTTACTGATGATGTGACTGGATAGAAGTAGCTAAATGAATTCTGAAGTGTATAGAGCGAGACTTTCTGCTCAGATTCAGTCAAATGTTGCAAAACTGATAGGCGCTTTATAATACAAATGGATAATGACGTAAAACATATTGTGAAAGAAACCCAAGAGCTTTTCAACCCCTTCCCTCCGCAGCCAGTTTTTGATTTTTAATTTTCACTTTTTCCTCCCCATTTTCCAAAAGCTTTACCTTTTTTATCAATATAGCAGTGTGAGGGCTTGTTTTTTTTTTGGGGATGAGTTGTAGTTTTCACGGCACTAGTTTTTGTATCATATAATGACACCAGTACGGGAAACTGGAAAAAAAAATCTTTGCGGGGTGGAATGGGAAAAAAACTGTGATCCCTCCATAGTATTTTGGATTTAGTTTTTACAGTGTTGACCGTGCGGTAAAAACTACGTGTTGACTTTATTGTGCGGGTCAATACAATTTCAGCGATACCAAATTTATATCGTTTTTTCTATCATTTATTACTTTTAAAAGGAAAAAACAAATTGTTAAAAATAAAAGTAATGGCTCGCCATATTCTGCGAGCTATAACTTTTTTATTTTGAGTGCTGTGAGAGATTGTTTTTCGCAGGGCGAGCTGTAGGTTTTGTTGGTATCTTTTTGGGATACATGCTACTTTTTGATTACTTTTTTTTCATTTTTAGTCCATGAGATGAGATGACTAAAAACAGCGATTCTGGCGTATTGAATTTTTTTTTACGGTGTTCATCGTTTGGAGTAAATAATGTTATTTTGTAAAAGGTTGGACTTTTACGGACAAGGTGATACCAGTTATGTTAAATTTCTCTTTTCACACATTACTTTTGGGGGAAAATGTTAAAAAAAAATAATTTACTTTTAATATATAAAGAAAAAAAGGAATATTAGGTTCTTCAAAAAAAATAGCAGCGCCAGCATTTTCCTTTAAAAACTCAAAAATGTGATATATAAATTGAAAAAAAAATTCAGATTTCACTTTACTGAACTAATAATAACCATTATTTCTGAGAACTGCTTGACATCTGTGTTGCATGGTCGACCAACTTCTGGCACCTCTGAACAGGTGGTCCAGTCCAGGAAGATTAGACGACATTCCACAGTTCTTCTGCATGTTTGGGTTTTGCCTCATAAACCTAATTTTTGATGTCTCCCCACAAATTCTCTATGGGATTGAGGTCAGGGGATTGGGCTGGCCACTCCATTGCCTCAATCATATTTGTCTGTAACCAAGATGTTGTTCGCTTACTGGTGTGTTTTGGGTCATTGTCGTATTGAAACAACCATTTCAAGACATTTCTTCTTCGGCATAGGGCAACATGATCTCAAGTATTTTGATATATTTAAACTGATCCATGATCCCTTGTATGCGATAAATAGGCCAACCACCATGGTATGAGAAACATCCCCATATCATGATTTGTGCGCCTCCATGCTTTACTGTCTTCACAGTGGACTGTTGCTTTAATTCAGTGCTCGGTGGTCGTCTGACATACTGTCTGTGGCAACTAGACCCAAAAAGAAACATTTTGCTGTCATCAGTCCACAAAATGTTGTGCCATTTTTTTGGGGCCAGTCAATGTGTTCCTTGGTAAATTTTTACCTATTCAGGACATGTCTTCTTTTCAACAACGGGACTTTGCGGGAAGTTCTTTCTGGTAACTTGGCTTCACTTAACTGGTTGCCGACACAGGACGAGTATGCTCGTCCAGAGCGGCGAGCACTTTGCGCATTAGAACGAGCATACTCGTCCTGTGTGACAGCCGTCCCTGCGCGCGTCAGTGCGCGCGATCGAGAGCGGGGAAACGGCTGTAATACACAGCCATGGCCCCGCTCTGACAGCGGAGAGAAGAGAAACATCTTCTCTCCGCTGTTAACCCTTTGAACGCCGTGATGAAAGCTGATTGCGGCGTTCAAAGAGGGGGGACTGCACATTGATCGCGTCACAGAAGATAACTGTGACGCGATCAAAGCCCATAACTCGTATGGCCAGACAGCCCAGGGTCCATTGAAGGACTCCAGGGCTGTCTGAACATATTTCCTGTTGTTAGGGCATACTGAGGTATGCCCTAACAACTGCCTATGTACAATCAGTACACAGGCTAATGTACTGGCATATAGATCTATGCCAGTACATTACAGTTACAAAATCAAAATCAAAATGATAAATCCCTTTATGGGATTAAAAAAAAAAGTTAAATGAATGTAAAAAAAAATTAATGATAAATAAAAAGTAAAAAAAATACACAGAAACACACATTTTTTTATAATACATAAACTTTTTAAAATATAAGTCCCAAAACATGAAATAATATAGACATATTTGGTATCGCCACGACCGTAACAACCTGTACAACAAATGTATGACATTATTTATGATGATCGGTGTATGGTGTAAAAAAAAAATATTAAAACTGCAGGGGAACTGCTTTTTTTCTGCATATTCGCCAAAATAAAAATGTATAGAAATTCAACGATAATGTATTTGTACCAAAAAATGGTACCTACATAAAGTACAACTCGTCCCGCAAAAAACAAAGTCTCATACAACTACGTCGTACAAAAAAATAAAGGAGTTATGAGCGTCGGGATGCAAATAGGGGAAATGTAAAAAAATTGCTCTGTCCTCAAGGCCAAAATTGGCCGTGTCCTTAAGGGGTTAATCGTCTTCTGATTGTAGCAGTGATCACTGGTAACTTCAGATCTTCCTTGATCTTTCTGGAGGTGATCATTGGCTCAGCCTTTGCCATGTTGACTATTCTACGATCCATTTGAACAGTAGTTCCCCGCTTCCTTCCTTTGGCCCTCTTTTTTTGCGCCCTATATCTATGTAGTTTACCGTGTGGTATAAATAACACAATAACTTTATTCAGCGGGTTGTTACGATTGCAACAATACCAAATTTGTATAGTTTATGTATGTTTTACTACTTTTACACAGTAAAAACACATTTTTTTCCAAATTATTTGTTCTTTCGTCTCCATTAGAGATGAGCGAACCGGGACAACCGAACCCGGTTTCGGTCCGAACATCAGAAAAAGTTCGGTTCGCAGCGAATACAAATCGGCAGCCACTTGTCTCTATCAATCACTGATAGAGAAAAGAGGCTGCTGATTAAAAATAAAATAAAAAGCATTTCATACGTACCCGGTCGTTGTCTTGGTGACGAGTCCCTCTTCTTCCTTCAGTCCGACCTTCTTTTCTGACGCGGCAGCCTGTGATTGGCTGCAGAGGCCTCTGCAGCCTGTGATTGGCTGCAGAGGCCTCTGCAGCCTGTGATTGGCTGCAGCGGTCACATAGGCTGTAATGTCACCCAGGAATGTCGGGCCGGATGTCGAGAGGGACACGTCACCAATGCAACGGCCAGGAGACCGGACTGGAGGAAGCAGAAAGTTCTCGGTAAGTATGAACGTCTTTTTTTTTTTGACAGGTTACTCTATATTCTGATCGGAATTCACTGTCCAGGGTGCTGAAACAGTTACTGCCGATCAGTTAACTCTTTCAGCACCCTGGACAGTGACTATTTACTGACGTCGCCTAGCAACGCTGCCGTAATGACGGCTGCACACATGTAGCCACCCGTCTTTACGGGGCCTCATGCACACGACCGTAAAAACACCCGTTATTACGGGTCGTAATTACGACCCGAAATAGCGGGCCCATAGAATTCTGTTAGCCACGGGTACCTTCCCGTTTTCTAACGGGAAGGTGCCCGTGCCGTTAAAAAGATAGAACATGTTCTATTTTTTTATTTTACGGGCCGTGCTCCTATACTTTATAATGGGAGCACGGCTCGGAAAAACGACCGGCTGCCCGTGGCCGGCCGTGCTCATCTCCTCAAATACTCTGTGCTGCCTTAAACTCTGTGGACAGGTCAGGATCCTGTTTCTTTTAAATGCTGCTGGGGAACCCGCTCGATCCACTATATAAGGCTGCGCTACAGTGCAGCATTTAAAAGAAACAGGATCCTGACCTGTCCACAGAGTTTAAGGCAGCACAGAGTATTTCAGGAGATGAGCGTGCAGATTCAGTGCTGCTGTGAACTCTGCTCTTACCATTACGTAGCTCTCAGTATGTTACCTCTCCTCTACTCCTGTCCTCAAGAACACCTTCACATGATTGGCAAGTCACCACGTAATGGTAAGAGCAGAGTTCACAGCAGCACAGAGTATTTCAGGAGATGAGCTTGCGGATCTTGTGCGGGGTGGTGACTTGCCAATCATGTGAAGGTGTTATTGAGGACAGGAGTGGAGGAGAGGTAACAGACTGAGAGCTACGTAATGGTAAGAGCAGAGTTCACAGCAGCACAGAATCTGCACGCTCCTCTCCTGAAATACTCTGTGCTGCTGTGAACTCTGCTCTTACCATTACGTAGCTCAGTCTGTTACCTCTCCTCCACTCCTGTCCTCAATAACACCTTCACATGATTGGCAAGTCACCACCCCGAACAAGATCCGCATGCTCATCTCCTGAAATACTCTGTGCTGCTGTGAACTCTGCTTTTACCATTACGTGGTGACTTGCCAATCATGTGAAGGTGTTATTGAGGACAGGAGTGGAGGAGAGGTAACAGACTGAGAGCTACGTAATGGTAAGAGCAGAGTTCACAGCAGCACTGAATCTGTACGCTCATCTCCTGAAATACTCTGTGCTGCCTTAAACTCTGTGGACAGGTCAGGATCCTGTTTCTTTTAAATGCTGCACTGTAGCGCAGCCTTATATAGTGGATCGAGCGGGTTCCCCAGCAGCATTTAAAAGAAACAGGATCCTGACCTGTCCACAGAGTTTAAGGCAGCGCAGCACAGAGTATTTCAGGAGAGGAGCGTGTGATTGGCTGCAGAGGCCGGTGCAGCCTGTGATTGGCTGCAGAGGCCGCTGCAGCCTGTGATTGGCTGCAGAGGCAGTCACGTGGGATGAAGCGTCATCCCTGGAGGCCGGCCTGACGTCATCCTGACGTGCGTGACCGCCATTACAGCCTGTGATTGGCTGCAGCGGCGACATGGATGAAATGTCATCGCTGGAGGCCGGACAGGAGGAATGTAAGTATGAACTTATTTTTTTTTTTTTTTTATTACATTAAAATGTTATTTTACGTGCGCCGAGCATGGTACTGTCAAGGTTGCTGAAAGAGTTAGTGCAGCCCATTAACTCTTTCAGCACCCTGGACAGTACCATGCTCGGCGCATGGAAATTACAGGTTCGGTCAGAACTAGTTCGGTCCGAATCGAACTTTTTCGTGAAATTCGGCGAACTAACGGAACTTTTCATAAGTTTGCTCATCTCTAGTCTCCATATTTGAAGAGCCATAACTATTTTATTGTTCCACCGATGCAGTTGTATGAGGGCTTTTTTTTTACGGGATGACTTGTAGTTTTTATTGGTACCATTTTGCAGTAGATGCGACTTTTTGATCACTTTTTATCACATTTTTTTTAAGTCAGGATTCACAGAAAACAGCAATTTTTCAATTGTTTTTTCTTTTATTTTTTACGGCGTTCACCGTGCGGGTTAAATAATGTAACAGCTTTATAGTCGGGGTCGTTACGGATGCGGCGATACCAAATATGTGTAACTTTTTTGCTTTATTGTGATTTTTTTTTAATAGTAAAGCATTTTGTAAGGGGAAAAAGTGGGTTTTTCAATATTTTTTTTTTCACTTTTTTTTTAAATTAACTTTATTCAACTTTTTTTTACTTTTATACTAGTCCCACTAGGGGACTTCACTGTGCGATCATCCGATCGCTATTATAATACACTGCAATACTTCTGTATTGCAGTGTATTACTGCCTGTCCGTTTAAAAAGGACAGGCATCTGCTAGGTCATGCCTCTGGCATATCCTAGCAGGCATTCATTACAGGCAGACCTGGGGGCCTTTATTAGGCCCCCAGCTGCCATCGGAGACACAGACACTAGGCGATCTTATCGCCGGGTGTCGGTGGGGGAGAGAGGTAGCTCCCCCCCTCTCTCCATAACCACTCAGATGCGTGCATGCTACTCAGCACTGCATCTGAGGGGTTAAACGGGTGAGATCGATACTAATATGGATCTCATCCGATCGAGCAGGGATGCCCCCAGCCCTCAGCTACCTCTGGCAGCTGAGAGCAGGGAGATTTGACAGCTCCCTGCTCTGTTTACTTTATTCTAATGCAGCGCCGTGGAATGGCGGCGCTGTAGAATAAAGCCCACTAATGACCGCCGTGAAAAGGCTTATCGGCGGTCATTAAGGGGTTAATTAAAATGCAAGGTGAGTAATCGAAAGAGTACTCTAAATCAAATCAATATTTGTTTTGACCACGCTTTGCCTTCAAAACAGCATCAATTCTTCTATCCTGTGGATATGTCATAAATGTCTCTGATGGCAAAACCCCTTTAAGGGAGGAAACTCAGCATGTGGTGATGTCCATGGGTTCCAGGTTTCAGGCAATCATTGACAGTCAAGCATTTGCATCCAAGTATTATAAATAATTCTTCTATATACAGTATAATCTGTTAGTTTGTCCAATTACTTTTGAGCCTGTGAAAATGGAGGAATTATGTAAAAAAAATGGCTGGAATTCCTAAACGGCTAATGCAATATTTTTCTATGTTAAAATGCCTCATATTATAATTTACAGGCTTTATGTTCTGTTATCTACAGATATATAGAGTTGGCACAAAATGTAATTTTTCCAAATACTGCTGCCAAAAAATACAATATAAACGCATTTGTTTCTACTGTACTTTCTTACATAAAATTTGTAGAATAGTAAATAACATAGACATATTTGGAATCCCTGTACACTTCAGTTATTGCATTATTTATTGAGATTGATAAATGATGTAAAAAAAAAATTGGCAGAATTGTTTTTTTTTCTGCATTTCCTGAACAAAAATAGGCCTAAATGCTTACTTATGTGTGTTGCAAAATGTTTCCTAAGAAAACTAGCTTTAAACTTCCAAAAGACAAGATCTCATACAGCAGGTATAAAGAATAATATTTATAATAAAAATAATAATTTTTATTTATATAGCGCCAACATATTCTTCAGCACTTTACAATTTAGAGGGAACCTGTAACCTGTACAGACAATATCACAATATCAGACATTACATAGTGACAAAACTAATTTCCAATTCAAACAAAAAGAGTGGGGACCCTGCTCAGAAGAGCTTACAATCTATGGGGAAAAAAGGGAGAAACAAAATGTAAAAAAGTGCTTGTTCAGTGCAATTGTCCAGCCGTCTTTTATACATATGGGGTAGTACACATGAAGCTGCATGAGCCGGTCACCAGCCAGTATCTGTGTGTGACAGACATAAAGTGTGTTATATTAGGGTGCAAGGAGTGTGGGGGATACTGCTGAATAAGGGGGGTCAAGTTCTGATGACTAATGTAAAAGGAGTCAGATTAGGGAATGTTATAGGTCTGTCTAAAAAGATGTGTTTTCAGGGCACACTTAAAACTGGGGATGTTGGGAATTAATTCTGGTTGTCTTAGATAGCGCATTCCAGAGGACTGGTGCAGCACGAGAAAAATCTTGGAGACGGGAGTGGGAGGTTCAGATTATGAAGGATTTTAATATAAGGTCGTTGGCAGAACGTAGAGCACGTGTAGAGTGGTAGACAGAGATGAGGGAGAAGATGTAAGGAGGTGCAGCACTGTGGAGAGCTTTGTGGGTGAAAGTAATAAGTTTGAATTTAATTCTGAAGGGGATGGGCAACCAGTGCAGTGGTTGGTCAGAAAGATGAGCCTGGCTGCTGCATTCAGTATAGATTGGAGAGGGCAGAGTTTAGTGAGGGGAAGACCAATTATTAATAAGTTATAGTAGTGAAGACAAGAATGAATCAGAAAGACAATGAGAGTTTTTGCTGTTTCCACAGAAGAGCGGATTCTGGAGATGTTTTTGAGGTGAAAGTGACAGGAGCATGTAAATGATTGAATGGGCGAAGTAAAGGAAAGATCTGAGTCAATGATAACCCCAAGACAGTGGGTGTGCTGCCTGGGAGTTATGGTAGCGATACACACTGAGATGGAGACATCCGGTTTAGGTAGGTTATTCGATGGTGGAAACACAAAGAGCTCAGTTTTAGAAAGATTCAGTTTCAGATAGAGAGAGGAATGCCATTGCCCATCGGCTGGTTGCACCAACCACAGTCGTCACCGCACCCATTCCTGCTGTTCCTCCTGCTACACTTCCTGTCTGTACCAGTGCCGATCCCCTGTGCTTCTTGAAGCTACCTCCACGCTATGACGGAGACCCGAGAACCTGCAGGGTTTTGAATCAGTGCCAGATCCACTTCAGACTGCATGCCAGGGCCTTCTCTTCAGATCACGTCAGGATTGCCTTCATCATCCCTCTCCTTACTGGCAAAGCCCTGGCATGGACAAATCCTCTGTGGGAACATCAGGGACCAGAGACCCGTGACTTGCAGTGCTTCTTACGGACTTTCCGCTCAATCTTTGAGGAACCTGGGAGAGTTTCTTCGGCTGCTGCATCTTTGCTGACCCTACATTAGGGAGACCTCTCCGTGGGCGAGTATGTTATTCAGTTCCGTATCCTGGCTGCTGAATTAACCTGGAACAACGAAGCTTTGGTGGCCACATTCTGGCAGGGACTGTCTTCGGGGATTAAGGGCAAGCTGGCTGCTCGCGATCTGCAATCTACCCTAGATGATCTTATCCTACTTGCCACCCGGGTTGACATGAGGATCCGGGAGCGTTCCCAAGAGGTTCTCCGGGAGAGAGAACTTCCTAGGCTGGATTCTACTTTACAGCAATCCTTACTATCCTCCTCAGTTGTGCCAACAGAGGATCCTATGCAGATGAACAATGTAAAATTGTCTACCCAGGAGAAACAACGCAGACAGTGGACTTTGTCTGTATTGCGGTCTCGGAGGCCATATTGTGCGTCTGCGTCCCCAGAGGCCAGAGAGATCCCAGTGCCTAGGATTGGTTGGAGAGACAACCCTAGGTGGAACGGTACCTAATAAAGCATTCTGTTCCAAGTTGACTATTCCTGTGACCCTAGTATCCGGCGAGAGGACGCATCGGGTTTCTGCCTATCTTGACTCTGGTTCTGCGGCAAACTTCATCTAAAAGGAGCTAGTGGATCATCTTCAGTTGCCCACAGTTCCCCTGGAGATATCTTTGGCTGTTGCCTCAGTGAATGGACTGCCTCTGCCCCATCTATCCATTGTATCTAAGACCAAGCCGCTGAAGCTCAAAGTTGGAGCCCTTCATTCGGAACTAATTTAGTTTCTTGTTTTGCCCAAAGCCATCAATCCTGTTCTGCTGGGCCTGCCTTGGCTTCGACTAGACTCGTCCACATACTCACAGACCGTGACACTCACCTAATCTTATCTTATGCTTTCTTTGATAAGAAAAGGCTGTTTGTTTAGTTTTTGTTTCTTTTGTGAAGTAATATATCCGTATGTTTTTTGTTAAAAATTTACCTTGTATATTTCATACAGATATTCTATGTGCTGATTATAACATTGTTTTATACTTCTTCATTCTGTACCGCTGTTTGTTATGACGTTTTAATAAAGACACCTTTAAAAAAAACTAGTACATCTCATTGAACTGGCCATTAATGTATTAGAACTCTGGCGAAATGTATGGCTTAATAGTGATATGGACGACCTATGGTTAATATCTGTGCAAGCTGTCGGGTTAATGTGATGCCTATACCCAAGCTAATCTTTGAGGTGTTAAATATCTACTTAGACCTGCAGGAGATGTCATATTAGCATTATACCACCTATCCAGTCCTATAGGGGAACTGTAATTCTGGTTAGAAAATGAAAGTAAATCTTGTCACTTCTGCACCTACAGCATTGAAGACCATAAACTAAGTGATGTCTAGTTATTCCGTATTCACCATTTTCACTAATCCTTCTTGCTTACAGGAATTACATATAGAGTAACAGTCACAGTAATGGAGATTGGATAATAAGATATGCCAGTGTTCTCCAAGAATTACTATGTACAGGGCTGCATTTCAATTTAAGTTATTGCGTTTACATGCCAAAGAGTCTGGAACTTTCAGAGAGGCTGAGAGCCAAAAAGACTATTTAAAAATGCATTTGGCAAATGGCCCAAGATTTGTGTTGAGCAGCCTTGCGGTGTAGAACTTTTAGTATGGGGCTGGTAGTGCTATAAAAGGTTAGACACACTAATATTGATGGGCTGACTGACAATAGAGGAGACGTGATTGAAGAACACTCGACTAGCATGTTGCTTTCTGAGAATACAAATATCAAGTAGTAATTATTACCTACAGACATTCATTCTAAATCACTTAACTCAGATGCCCCTTGTCTTTTGGCAGTCAACCATGCTGGATTAACTCCTTTGATGTTGGCTCAGAGTCTTAAACACTTAGAATGTGAAGAGCTGGTAAGTTGCCACAAGAGGTAATTTTTTATTTCTGTCTGGAATAAGGCTCATATTACAGTATGTTTTGAATGGTTACAGCTGGAAAGAGCAGGCGATGGGAGGTTTAATATTGATTTGGATTTCGACTGGTTCCACATAGAAGAGGAAGTAAGCATTAGTGATGAGGAGGATGGAGAGAAGGTAAGTACGAGTACCATACTAAGTAACTAAAAAGTGTTCTTAAATCACACAATTATATTATACAATATGAATACATGACAAGAAAACCATAGAATTACATTATTATGAGACTAGATTCTTAAATTTGCTGGTTATTTTCTGTGTGCAAGTGTTCAAGTATACCTCGAACATGTGCACTTCTTAATTCCTTACCTTGAATCCTTGCACCTCCTAATTCCTTATGTGTAGTAACTCTGTGGAACCTGAGTTTATGATGCTCCAGACTTCTCCTGCATTTTGTATTAACCATATTGGCTGATTTTCCTGTCACCCCTTCCTCTCTCAGGTCTCCCCACAAATCAGTCACAGTAAGAGAACTCGTTCGTTCGTTCGTTCGTTCGTTCGTTCGTTCGTTCGTTCGTTCATTCGTTCGTCCGTCCCCCCAAATTACTGTACTGTGACTTGCTTTAATCTATATCTTTAGAATGTGAGACACAGAGTGTTAGTGACCAAATGTTTATCTTACCTTCGGAGCAATATCCCTCACCCTAATTTATTTCCTATAAACACTTAAAGAGGCTCTGTCACCAGATTTTGCAAGCCCTATCTGCTATTGCAGCAGATAGGCGCTGCAATGTAGATTACAGTAACGTTTTTATTTTAAAAAAACGAGCATTTTTGGCCAAGTTATGACCATTTTTGTAGTTATGCAAATGAGGCTTGCAAAAGTCCAAGTGGGTGTGTTTAAAAGTAAAAGTCCAAGTGGGCGTGTATTATGTGCGTACATCGCGGCATTTTTAATACTTTTACTAGCTGGGCGCTCTGATGAGAAGTATCATCCACTTCTCTTCAGAACGCCCAGCTTCTGGCAGTGCAGACACAGCCGTGTTCTCGAGAGATCACGCTGTGACGTCACTCACAGGTCCTGCATCGTGTCAGACGAGCGTGGACACCGGCACCAGAGGCTTCAGTTGATTCTGCAGCAGCATCAGCATTTGCAGGTAAGTAGCTACATCGACTTACCTGCAAACGCTGATGCTGCTGCAGAATCAACTGTAGCCTCTGGTGCCGATGTGGCCGTCACGATGCAGGACCTGTGAGTGACGTCACAGATCTGCACTGTCAGAAGCTGGGCGTTCTGAAGAGAAGAGGATGTTACTTCTCTTCAGAGCGCCCAGCTAGTAAAAGTATTAAAAACGCCCCGATGTACGCACATAATACACGCCCACTTGGACTTTTACTTTTAAACACACCCACTTGGACTTTTGCAAGCCTCATTTGCATAACTACAAAAATGGTCATAACTTGGCCAAAAATGCTCGTTTTTTAAAAATAAAAACGTTACTGTTATCTACATTGCAGCGCCTATCTGCTGCAATAGCAGATAGGGGTTGCAAAATCTGGTGACAGAGCCTCTTTAAGGTTTTTTTTCATCCTGTTAAAGACCATGCCCCATAAGTGTATGCCATGTGGTCCTGGGCTTTAATTCCACGTAATTGTACATGTAAGACATGGGTTTAAAGGTCATGCTCCAACAATAGCAGGAGACTGAGACAGATGGGGACCCTGATAAAAAGATATAAGCAGTTTATTACTACTTTTGTCTTCTCTATTTTAGCTTGCACAGCACAAACGAGTGCTGTGTAGTGAATAAAGGCAGTTGATCATGTAATCACCAGGTGTCTTCCTGCTTGGCAGAACTGATTGGTCTTGGCAGACCCAGAACAGCTTATCCAGTGACTGATGTCACCACAGGGGACCGTTTCCTGGGGCTCCTATGGATGTCTTATTTAGGCTGTGTTCACATTTGCGTCGTAGGCTTCTTATTTTCGTTATTTTGTTCCTTTGTCGGAAAAGAATAACAGAAATGCAAATGTGAACAGAGTCGTAGGCTGGAATCACAAGTTGTTTTTGATGCAGTTTTTTTATTCAGTGTTTTGAGCCAAAGCCAGAATTGTATTTAAAAGGAAAGGGAAGTAAATAAAACGACTTATACTTTTCTTGTCTGGTGGATCCCCTCCTGACGTTGGCCCCATCCGCATGCAGTGGAAAAATTCTAACTGAAAGCAGAGCATGCAGTGGATTTTCAAGTCCGCAGTATGCTCATTCTTGTGTGGAGGAGCAGCGAGAAGCAGCGGATTTTTACAGTGACTTTCAACCTTTGCAAAGCATAGGGTGAAACTTGCGGCAAATCTGGTGCTACATCCATGATCAAATCTGCATCTCAGGGCATGTTCAGACGTGGCGGTAAATTTCAGCTGCAGGTTTTGTCACAAATCTGCATTGGAACTGTGTCAAAATCTTCATATGAAACATGCAGATTTTGTTTCGTATATAGCAACGGACTTGCCAAAGGGTTCCGCCTCCATGTTGGAAAGTCTGAAATCCACAGTAAAAATCTGCTGCTGCTCTGCAACACACTGACCATGCTCCGGAATGTAAATTCTGCACAGTAAGCAATTTTCTGCACCCATTTTTTTCCCCGTACTACGTAAACTTAAAGACTATTCAATTAAAGGAAAGAATACTTTGCTGTGGATTCTGCTGCGGCCTATAGATAGCGGAATTCTGCAGCAAATCCCCCACATCTGAACATGCCCTATCATATGCAGCGAATCCGCATTGAAAAGGGTGAAATCCGCTGTGAACAGCCACAACAGATTGAGAATACTGCGAATTTGCAGCATGCTCTGATTTCTGTGTGGAAAATGTCTCACAGAATGTGGATAAGATTTGTTCGAATTTCATCCACATGGCTGGTACTATAATCCGCTTCGGATTTACCATGGGCAAATCCTCATGGAAAATCTGCAGCATTTTGATCTGGTGTGCAGGGGGCCTAAAAATGATGTTCCTAAGGCTGGATTCACACGAACGTGGCGTTTTTGCGGACGCAAAAACGCGGCGTTTTGCGCGCGCAAAAATCACTTGCCAGCTCCGTGTGTCATCCGTGTATGATGCGCGGCTGCGTGATTTTCGCGCAGCCGCCATCATAGAGATGATTCTAGCCGACGTCAGTCACTGTCCAGGGTCCTGAAAGAGTTAACTGATCGGCAGTAACTCTTTCAGCACCCTCGACAGTGAATTCCGATCACCATATGTAGCAACCTGTTAAAAAAAAAAAGAGGTTCGTACTTACCGAGAACTTCCCGGCCGTTGCCTTGGTGACGCGTCCTTGGTGATGCGCCCTTGGTGACGCGCCTCTCTTGACATCTGGCCCCACCTCCCTGGATGACGCGGCTGTCCATGTGACCGCTGCAGCCTGTGCTTGGCCTGTGATTGGCTGCAGCTGTCACTTGGACTGAATTGTCATCCCGGGAGGTCAGACTGGAGGAAGAAGCCGGGAGTTATCGGTAAGTTAGAACTTTTTTTTTTTTAACACGTTCATTTATTATTGTGATCGGAAGTCACTGTCCAGGGTGCTGAAACAGTTTAACTCTTTCAGCACCCTGGACAGTGACTATCTCCTGACGTCGCGTACCGGATATTTTTTTGCCGGGTTCGCCAAAACGAGTTCGGCCGAACCCGGTGAAGTTCGGTTCGGTTGTCCGGGTTCGCTCTTCTCAAAGACACTCCGTTTGGATGTTTGTAAACAGAAAAGCACGTGGTTCTTTTCTGTTTACATTCATCCTTTTGACAGCTGTTGCGCGAATCACGCAGTTCGCACGGAAGTGCTTCCGTGCGGCATGCGTGGTTTTCACGCACCCATTGACTTCAATGGGTGCGTGATGCGTTGAAAACGCTGAATCAACGGACATGTCGTGAGTTTTTTGCAACAGACCAACGCAGCGGAAAACTCACGAACATGTCTGCACGGCCCCATAGACTAATATAAGTCCGTGCAACGCGCGTGAAAATCACGCGCGTTGCACGCGCGTATTTCCCGTTCGTCTGAATAAAGCCTAAAGTGTAGTAATAGGAGCCAGTAGTCACACAAGATCAGATGGATTAAATGAAGTTGGAATAGCAGGAGCCTGTGGACTAAGATGAAGTTCCAAAGAAAACAGGGAACAGAGTCAGACAGAGCCAAATCAGACCCAGTGATCAAGATACTTTAGACTTACACAGAGACACCACTGTAAGGGTATGTTCACACGGAGTTCTTTGAGACGTTTTTTAAGGCCATAAACGTCCCAAAAAACGGCTGAAAAATCAGCAGCAGAACGCCTCCAAACATCAGCCCATTGATTTCAAAACGGCTGCGTAAAAAAACGCCCGTGAAAAAGAAGTGCATGTCACTTCTTCAGTCATTTTTGGAGCCGTTTTTCATTGATTCTATAGAAAAACAGCTCCAAAAAATGTCCGTAGAAAACGCGTCAAAAAACGGCTGATTTCAATGGAAGGCGGAGGCGTTTTTTTCCCGTAAGCGGAAAAAACGGCTCGCGGGAAAAAGAAGGGACATGACCTATCTTCGGGGGTTTACGTCACTGACCTCCCATTGACATCAATGGGAGGCAGAAAAAGCGTATTTCGCTGCGTTTTTTGCCTGGGCCACTCAATGGCCGCGGGCGAAAAACGCCACAAAAATCGGCGTGCAAATAGAGCAAAATCTGCCTCAAAATTCTAAACGGAATTTTGAGGCAGATTTTGCGCCTGCAAAAAACTCTGTGTGAACCCAGCTTTAGGCTGGATTCACACCAGATGGAAATGCTGTGGAAATGCTGTGGCTCTATGGTGCTCTAACTTCGGATCTGATGAACAGCGGGAGGTCTGGGTGTTGCGTCCGTAATACAGGTGCAAACAAGCACCCATATTACACCCATGTGAAAGTGGCTTTAGGTTGGATTCACACATCGCATACTTGTTGAATTTCTCCAACAAAGTACAGTATAATGTTAGTGAGTAGGGTTTTAACAAGCGCTATTCCCTTGCAGCGTAAAAATCTGACACAGATTCTAGCGATGCTCCAGACTTTCATATCCGCTGCATGCTCTATCTGTTAAAATTCTGTGGATTTTCAACACGGCTTTAAGTCATTGCTATGCAATTAGTGTAATCTGTGGCTACATTCCGCACTAATATCAACAACCAAATCTGCTAGTAACAAAAGCGGATTCAATTGCGGATTTTGGTACAGATTTTTATGCTGGTTTGCAACGTAATTTTTACGTGATGTGTGAACCTACTCAGGGAAAAATTCTCGGATGCAGGATGTAAAAACTTGCACCAATGAAATTTTTGATACATAATTGGTAGCAATGTTGGTATAAACACTAGCAATGTTGGTATAAAGAGATGACAATACTGGATTGGGTTAAGATGTGGACATTCTTGGTGGAGATGCCAAATATTTTTTTGTGGCTCAAATTGTTTGGGCAGCTGTTAAAAGAACACTGAAAAATGCAGTAAAAAAATATATATATCCCAGCACTTCCTCCCTTCAACCCCTCCTTACCTTGATTCTTTTTAGACTTATATTACAATTACCACTGAGAAATATAGAAATAATTCTTATATATGTGTTCCAGGAGATCAGCCATTTACTCCTCCTCATAATCATAATACAACTGTCTGCAGCAGGAGCCCCCACCCCTGTGCTAGCTGCAGTAGGTCAAAAAGATTGTTAAACCCTGCTCCCTTTCTAAGTCATGCCCCATCAGCCGTTTTCAAATCAAAAAATATATCAGCAGGAGGCTAAACACTGTACTCTGCAGATCTCTTAGAGACTGTTTGTTTCACAAACATGTAGAAAATCCTGCAGATTGACAAACACTGTGGGCAAATATACACTATATGGAGAAAAGTATTCGGACACACCTCTTAATCATTGAATTCAGGTTTTTCATTCAGTTCCATTGCTACAGGTGTATAAAATAAAGCACCTAGCCTAGCCATGCAGTCTTCCTTTACAAACATTTGCGAAAGAATGGGTCGTTCTAAAGAGCTCACTGAATACGAGCGTGGTACTGTAATAGGATGCCACCATTGCAACAAGAAAGTTTGTGAAAATCTTTGATATTCCACATTTAGCTGTGAGTGGTATTATTGCAAAGTGAAAGCGTTTAGGAACCACCGCAACCCAGCCATGAAGTGGGAGACCACGTGAAGTTACAGAGCGAGGTCGCCGAGTGCTGAGGTGCATTGTACATAACAGTCACCAATACTCTGCTGACCCAATAACTGTTCAAAACCTCCTCTGGCATTAACATCTGCACAATTGCTGTGCATCGGGAGCTTCATGGCATGGGTTTTCATGGCCGAGCAGCTGCAATCAAGCCTTACATCACCAAGCACAATGCCAAGTTTTGGATATAATTTTGTACAGTACGCCACCACTGGACTCTGGAGCAGTGGAAATGTGTTCTGTGGAGTGCCGAGTCATGCTACTCTATCTGGCAGTCTGATTGACATCTGATGGAAGTTTGATGGAGGAGGGATACTGCTATGGGGTTGTTTATCAAGGTTGGCCTAGGTCCCTTAGTTCCAGTGAAGGGAAATCTGAATGCTTCAGCATACCAAGACACTTTGGGAAATTGTATGTTTCCAACTTTTTGGGAACAGTTTGGGGAAGGCCCTTTTATGTTCCAGCATGACTGTGCCCCAGTTCACAAAGCAAGGTCACAAGCAGTTCACAAGCAGGTCACAAATAAAGGCATAGTTGGGTGAGTTTGATGTGGAAGAACTGGACTGGCTTAACGAAGCCCTGATCTCAACCCCATAGAACACCTTTAGCATGAACTAGAATGAGGATTGCGAGCCAGGCCCTCTTATCCAACATCAGTCTCTTACATCATACATGCCCTTAGGGTTGAATGGGCAAAAATGCCCACAGACACACTCAAATCTTGTAGAAAGCCTTCCCAGAAGAGTGGTAGCTGTTACAGCTGCAAAGGGGTGACCAATTCCATATTATTGCCTATGGATTTAGAATGCAATGTCATAAAAGCTCCTGTATGTGTAATGTGTAGGTGTCCCAATACTTTTGTCTATAAAGTGTATGTCCTGTTTAGTTTTATCATGTATTTCTAGGTTTAGTGTTCCTTTATGTGAGCAAAACTATAGTTCTTGAGGATCATGTAAACATTAGGGCAGCTTTGTCTCAAGAGTGGGAGCAGTTACTCTTTGCAACGTCTGCAAGGCGAGTACCCCCACAAAAAAAGAAATTCATTCTTTTGTATGGGGCTGGGGCATGTTTGACTTCATGCTTGAATTCTGGTGAGTCTTTTTTTCCTGTTTTTCTTTATAGTCCAGTTGTCATGGATACCATTGTATAATAGCATCTCTCCACCAAGGGGCCTTTAAATTGTATAATAGAAATATGTAGTGGTACCTGTGCCAAAGTCTCTGAAATAAAAAGAGACAAACGGCACCTGTAGTGCAATAGTGTAGGAGAACAAATAACTGTTCAAAATCAATAGAAATCTGCTCATCTTTTTGTGTTGTGTATAGCTAGAATAGGAATATATAATATAGGAATGTCAGACTGTGTTGCTTCTGAACCGCAGGCTACTGGAGGGACTTTTCTTACGAGTCCTCCCAATGATATGTGCAGATCGAGTTATAGCGATGAGGGTTTTTATCAGCGCGGACTACAAACCAGAATTGTGTGTCAAGAAGTAATAAAGTGGTGATTCTTTTCCATTCAATGTCCTGAATATTGAATTTGAGGAATCAAACAACATATTTCGTCCAGGGCTGTTGAGTTGATAAGCCAAACTTTCGACTCTGACCCCCTCTATTTTTCCACAGTCTGACTTCAACTCCAGCTCCAACCCCGACCCCTTCATAAATGCTCATGTATATTAAACCCGGTTTTCTGCTCGCTGTGTACTTCCCCTTCAAGTTACAATAGTAATTGGTTCTGGGACGACCATTGTAAGTTGAAAATAATGTCACTTCAGACCATAACTATGAAAAATTAGCAATTGGTTCCAAAGCACCCAAAATGTAAAAAAAAAAGAAGATTAAAGGGAATGTGTTGCAAATTAATTTATTTTTTTTGTGAGTTACTTATTATTATTATATTTCTTTTCATTTTTTTGTGTATTTTGTTTTTCTTCTACAAGGTGGGAAGTATTAAAAATTAAATAATTTAACATGTTTTCCTATGTTGGCTAGCAGCGAGAACACTTCCCAGAATTACAGCAAGGTGAATCAGGCAAAGCAACCTGACTCTCAGCTGCTGTAAATGCGGGAGGGAGACTCATTCCCTCTCCCTATTTTTGGCTACAAGTCAGGAAGAGGTGTCTTCAAATTGCCAAGCAGTGTCCAGCTCAATTTTGGGAGTGATTGTACAATTGTAGGGCGCGCTGATCACAGCAGCTATAGGACACATCAAAACGCTAAGAATGATGACATTCAAGAGGGACCCTGTGGTGAATGACTTTTCAGTAGACAGGTTCACACGGCGTGTATTTGACAAATTTTTTGGAACATTTTGCGCTCTGAAAAACGCGTCAAACGCTTCAATAAGCTTCACATTTACATCAATGGGAAAGTGCATCGTTAGTACATACTACGCGCTTTTTTTATTCAAGCGTTTTTAAAAACGCGTTGCGTAATAAAAGAAGCGTCGGGTCAATTCTTTGGCACATAAAACGCGACAAATATTCCCATAGTCAATGGGAGTCCTAATTACGTGCAAAAAGCGCACACACAATGCGTAAAAAGCCTCGCGAAAAAAGCATCATAAACGGCTGTATTTTAAAAAGCGCTTCACAAGAAATGCTAGTGTATTTTACATATTTACATGTAGTTTTTTTTAGCGCCGTGTGAACATGTCCTAGGGGAATTATTTTTCATTGATGTTTAGTTTCTATTGTGGCGCAGGGGAGAAGACAGAAGGCTACTGTAGGTGAGTATACGTTTTTTTTATTTTTCATACTACTAACTTTATTTTTTTTGTTTTGCATGTTCCGCTGGACCTATTGGTCTAGTCGTAGATTCGATGGACTATTTCGATCTACTTTTTTTTTTTTTTTTTTTTAAATAAAATGCTGAAAGAGGGTTGTGTGGGGAATTCTTATTTGAATAAAAAATAACTATCATGCCTCTGTGTTTTTTTTAACACTTTATTAGCGCCTTAGTTATGACAGTTGACCATTACTAAGGCGGGGCTTAGTGTTAGCCAGTAAAAAGACTAGCAGTAACCCCCCATTATTACCGCGGTACCAGGAAGAGCCGGATTCAATCCAGTACCCGACCATCTAGGGTGATGGTCGGGCACTGGGACGGCCGCAGACTGGTATTATGAAGCTGGGAAAGGCCAAACACTGTGGCCCTTCCTACCATGGTAATGCTAGCCTGCGGCTGCTTAATTGTATCTGGCTGGTTATGAAAATGGGGGGACCCAACGTCATTTTTGTAAATTATTTTTTTATTTTTTAAAAACTATGTAGGTTCCCATATTCCATAACCAGCCAGATACAATAAAGCAGCCGCAGCCTAGCATTACCAGGGTGAGAAGGGCAACTGTTTTTGGAACTTCCCAGCCGAATAATAGCAGCCTGCGGATGGTTGGGTACTGGATCGTACCCGGCTCTTCCCGATACCCCTGGTGGCGGTGGGTACTGGTTAATAGTGGGGGTTATTGGTAGCCTTTTTACTGGCTTAGTAATGGATGCTGTCAAACAGACAACTGCCATTTCTAAGTATTAAAAAAACAGGCATAGGATAAAAAAAATTATTGACATAAATACTCCCCCACACAACCCGTAGATCATCACAGTAGTCCACCGAATCAACGACGTAGTCCAACAGGTCCAGCGGAACCTGCAAAACAAAAAAAATAAAGTTAGTAATATGAAAAATAAAAAATCTTATACTCCCCTACAGCAGTCTTCTGTCTTCTCCCCTGCACCGCAATAGAAACTAGACGTTAATGAACTCCAGCTTCTATGGTGGCGCATGGGACCTAGAGATGCGCCAGAAATATTAATAGTTATTAATAATTCTGGCACATAGAGCTCCCCCAGAAACTTCCTCCACACATTCAGCCACTCTGCAAATGCACACCCTCCCACACATGCAGACGTTCTGCAAACCCCCCCCCCCACACCACCCCCACAGGCACCCCCCTACACATGCCCAGAACCGCCCCCCGCACATACACACACTTGCACTGCCTCACACCCCCCCCCCACACATGCACACACACCCCCCACATGCACACACCCTACCCGCACCCCATCACCCCCCTACATGCACCCCGCCACATGCACCCCGTCACCCCCTCACACACGCACCCCGTCACCCCCCCACATGCACCTCCACACAAACACCCTATCCCCACACACACACAAACCGCCCTAAATGTGCAGCCGTGCCACACACAACCCCCCCAAACATGCAAAACACGCACCCCTACAACACACACACACCTTCAACAAAATGATGCCGGCTTTCTCCTAACAAACCAGCTTCTATGCTGGGTCGTTGTGAACTGCACATGCCACAAAGCATGCGCAATTCTTAGTTAGACCGGTAGAAGCATAGGAGAGAGCGTCGGCTCCTGTCCCTACTATCCTATGCTCTGTAGCTGCCATATAGCATCTGTGCATGAGCCGTGAAGATACACTTACACAGATGAAGTAAGAAATGTCAGCCCACAGAAAAGTTAAAAAGTGTTAATATAAAAAAACATTTAATGGGAAAAACATTTTTTTTTTTAAATTAAATATATACACTACCGTTCAAATGTTTTGGGTCACCCAGACAATTTTGTGTTTTCCATGAAAACTCACACTTATATTTATCAAATGAGTTGCAAAATGACTAGAAAATATAGTCAAGACATTGACAAGGTTAGAAATAATGATTTTTATTTGAAATAATAATTTTCTCCTTCAAACTTTGCTTTCGTCACAGAATGCTCCATCTGCAGCAATTACAGCATTGCAGACCTTTGGCATTCTAGCTGTTAATTTGCTGAGGTAATCGGGAGAAATTTCACCCCATGCTTCCAGAAGGCCCTCCCACAAGTTGGATTGGCTTGATGGGCACTTCTTGCGTACCATACGGTCAAGCTGCTCCCACAACAGCTCTATGGGGTTGAGATCTGGTGACTGCGCTGGCCACTCCATTACAGATAGAATACCAGCTGCCTGCTTCTTCCCTAAATAGTTCTTGCATAATTTGGAGGTGTGCTTTGGGTCATTGTCCTGTTGTAGGATGAAATTGGCTCCAATCAAGCGCTGTCCACAGGGTATGGCATGGCGTTGCAAAATGGAGTGATAGCCTTCCTTATTCAAAATCCCTTTTACCTTGTACAAATCTCCCACTTTACCAGCACCAAAGCAACCCTAGACCATCACATTACCTCCACCATGCTTGATAGATGGCGTCAGGCACTCTTCCAGCATCTTTTGAGTTGTTCTGGGTCTCACAAATGTTCTTCTGTGTGATCCAAGCACCTCAAACTTCGATTCGTCTGTCCATAACACTTTTTTCCAATCTTCCTCTGTCCAATGTCTGTGTGCTTTTGCCCATATTAATCTTTTCCTTTTATTAGCCATTCTCAGATATGGCTTTTTCTTTTGCCACTCTGCCCTGAAGGCCAGCATCCCGGAGTCGCCTCTTCACTGTAGACGTTGACACTGGCGTTTTGCGGGTACTATTTAATGAAGCTGCCAGTTGAGGACCTGTGAGGCGTCTATTTCTCAAACTAGAGACTCTAATGTACTTGTCTTGTTGCTCAGTTGTGCAGCGGGGCCTCCCACTTCTCTTTCTACTCTGGTTAGAGCCTGTGTGTGCTGTCCTCTGAAGGGAGTAGTACACACTGTTGTAGGAAATCTTCAGTTTCTTGGCAATTTCTCGCATGGAATAGCCTTAATTTCTAAGAACAAGAATAGACTGTCGAGTTTCACATGAAAGCTCTCTTTTTCTAGCCATTTTGAGAGTTTAATCGAACCCACAAATGTAATGCTCCAGATTCTCAACTAGCTCAAAGGAAGGTCAGTTTTATAGCTCCTCTAAACAGCAAAACTGTTTACAGCGGTGCTAACATAATTGCACAAGGGTTTTCAAGTGTTTTCTAATCATCCATTAGCCTTCTAACAAAGTTAGCAAACACAATGTACCATTAGAACACTGGAGTGATGGTTGCTGGAAATGGGCCTCTATACACCTATGTAGATATTGCATTAAAAACCAGACGTTTGCAACTAGAATAGTCATTTAGCACATTAACAATGTATAGAGTGTATTTCTGATTAATTTAATGTTATCTTCATTGAAAAAAACTGCTTTTCTTGCAAAAATAAGGACATTTCTAAGTGACCCTAAACTTTTGAATGGTAGTGTATATGCCCCGGAAATCAGGTGCAAGTTTGAATAAAATAAACATTTAAAAAGTGTATCTGCTATATATTAAGTACTTGCCTTAGAACTGACTACCTATTCTCTCTAGCAGTTCAGAGATGACTGTAGGCATGCACAATCAGGGACGATTTAACCATAGGGAAACGGTGCACCTGCACCCGGCCATTGGTGGCGGCTCTATTTTCAACTGTGTTTGCGTACTCTAAATGCAGCCACACCTGAAAACTTGTAAGGTGAGCTTGGGAGGAGACACCCAAACACGGGGGAGAGCGGCCTTCTTGTGTGTCTTCTCATATGTGTCAGTCCCTTGAGTCCTTCACCTTTATTGGTTGTCTATTTTCCTTCTCCACTTCTGTGTCGGTATGGCCGTTCTACCTTCTGTAGTTCTGTTAAGCGGCCTGCAATTTGTGGCAGAAGAAATGAACACACTGTAGCGTTCCTGGTTGTCAGGAAGACGAAGTTTCCTAGGCAGCCAGACTAGGAGATTGGAGGAGTTCCGCATCAACTCGTTCTGAGCCCAGCGCTAATGCAGCATATTGGTGCCACACTAGCTGAGTGGATTCGATGGGCGCCAAGAAGAAAGGGAGAAAGGAGATATAGGAGCAGAGAGGACGGTTGCACAGCAGAACGAGAGACTGTGTGATACGTCCAGGATACTACAGCACATCCCTGCTACTCACAGCCCTGAGTGCAGTCCGATCGCTGGGAACAAAGACAATATTAACACTCAACGCTCCAGTCTGTTCAGGAGGGGGGATTCCACTCCTGAAACTTTTGCACTGGGATCAACAAAGTTTTAAAATGGCCCTGTTCCCACTAGTGAACTTTCTCCCCTGGTCTTCATAGGAGGAACTTCACTACTGATCATATGCAGTACTGGTACTGACATTTTAACTAAGTTCCTTAAAGCAGCAGCCTGAAGATACTCAGTCTAAACGAGAGAGCAAAGGAGGGATGATAACCGATTTTGTATCGCTAGCACACTCTATTTATCATTGCTTTTTGCTAAATAGGGGCCTTAGATTAAGAGAACATCACGTATATTATATGATTAAAATTTCAAAACTTTCCTAAATTCCTCTGAAAGTAAATATGCAACAATCTATTCATTTAATAAGTTAATACACTACTAATAATATGACATCTTTAATATTTTGATTTTGAAGCATTTCTATCAACTCTGACCCCACAAAAACCTGACCCAGACTTCATGAATCTGACTCCACAACCCTGGTGTTGGACGAGCTTATTTTTCTTAAGTACGTACTTCAGGCAGGAGTGGGATTCAAATGTTTAACAGGTTCTCTGTTTTGCCGACAATGACATGCGCGCCGAGGGGTCGCTGTGTTTTTGCAGTGTATTGCGCCATAGTTACATAGTTACATAGTTACATAGTTAGTACGGCTCAAAAAAGACACATGTCCATCAAGTCCAACCAAGGGAAGGGAAAAGGGAAGGAAAAATTTCTACACATAGGAGCTAATATTTTTTTGTTCTAGGAAATTATCTAACCCTTTTTTAAAGCCATCTACTGTCCCTGCTGTGACCAGCTCCTGCGGTAGGCTATTCCATAAATTCACCGTTCTTACTGTAAAGAAGCCTTGTCGCCTCTGCAGCTTGAACCTTTTTTTCTCCAGACGGAGGGAGTGCCCCCTTGTTTTTTGAGGGGGTTTTACAAGGAACAGGATATCACCATATTTTTTGTATGTGCCATTAATATATTTATATAAGTTAATCATGTCCCCCCTTAGTCGTCTTTTTTCAAGGCTAAATAGGTTTAATTCTTTCAATCTTTCCTCATAACTTAAATTCTCCATGCCCCTTATTAGCTTCGTTGCTCTTCTTTGTTTTTTTTCCAACTCCAGGGCATCCTTTCTATGAACTGGAGCCCAGAACTGAACTGCATATTCTAGATGGGGCCTCACTAATGCTTTGTAAAGTGGCAATATTACATCTCTGTCCCGCGAGTCCATGCCTCTTTTAATACACGACAATATCTTGCTGGCCTTTGAAGCAGCTGATTGACACTGCATGCTGTTATTGAGTTTATGATTTACAAGAACACCCAGATCCTTCTCAACAAGTGAATCCGCCAGTGTAGCTCCCCCTAGGACATATGATGCATGCAGGTTGTTGCTACCCAGATGCATAACTTTACATTTATCTACATTAAACTTCATCTGCCAAGTGGACGCCCAAACACTTAGTTTGTTTAAATCTGCCTGTAATTCATGAACATCTTCCATAGTCTGAACTATATTACATAGCTTGGTGTCATCTGCAAAAATAGAAATAGTGCTATTAATCCCATCCTCTATATCATTAATAAATAAGTTGAATAATAGTGGTCCCAGCACTGAACCCTGGGGTACACCACTTATAACCGGTGACCATTCAGAGAAGGAATCATTGACCACAACTCTCTGGATACGGTCCTTGAGCCAATTCTCAATCCAATTACAAACTATATTTTCTAAACCTATAGTCCGTAATTTACCCATTAGGCGTCTATGGGGGACAGTGTCAAATGCCTTTGCAAAGTCCAAAAACACTAAATCCACAGCGGCCCCTCTGTCTAGACTTCTGCTTACCTCTTCATAAAAACAGATTAGGTTAGTTTGACAACTTCTGTCCTTAGTAAAACCATGCTGGCTGTCACTTATAATGCTATTTATTGTCACATAATCCTGTATATAGTCCCTCAATAGCCCCTCAAACATTTTCCCCACGATGGATGTTAAGCTTATTGGTCTATAATTACCCGGGGAAGACCTAGAGCCCTTTTTGAAAATAGGCACCACATTTGCCCTGCGCCAGTCCCTTGGCACTATACCAGTCACTAGAGATTCTCTGAATATTATGAAAAGGGGGACAGAAATAACTGAACTAAGCTCTTTAAGAATTCTAGGGTGTAACCCATCTGGTCCCGGAGCCTTGTGCACATTTATTTTATTTAATTTAGCTTGGACCATCTCTACATTCATCCAATTCAGTATATCAGCCGATATATTAACAGCACTGGCACCGGCTACATCAGCTGCTCTTTCTTCAGTTGTATATACAGAGCTAAAGAACCCATTTAGTAACTCTGCCTTCTCTTGATCCCCTGTGATCAACTCCCCATTACCATTATCTAGGGGTCCTACATGTTCAGACCTTGGCTTTTTTGCATTTATATGCTTGAAGAATTTTTTAGGATTTGTTTTACTATCCTTGGCCACCTGCCTTTCATTTTGTATTTTTGCTAATTTTATTACATTTTTACAGATTTTATTAAGCTCTTTATATTTTACAAAGGCTACAGCTGTACCCTCAGATTTGTATTTTTTAAATGCCCTTTTTTTGTCATGTATTGCCCCTTTCACAGAAGGTGTAAGCCATGTGGGGTTTAATTTGAGTCGTTTATACTTATTACCTGTAGGAATAAATTTTGCACTATAATAACTCAAAGTAGATTTGAAAATCTCCCATTTATCATTTGTTCCATTATTTGACATTAGTTCTTCCCAGTCCATATCCTGAATTGCAGCCCTCATCCTGGGGAAATTGGCTTTCTTAAAATTAAATGTTTTTGCCCTCCCAGCCTGCGTTTGTTTTTTACAGTATAGGTAAAATGTAACTATATTGTGATCACTGTTACCGAGGTTTTCACGAACATTGACATTCCCAACAAGATTTGCATTATTAGAAATGACCAGATCCAACAGAGCTTCACCTCTAGTCGGGTCTTCCACAAACTGGCCCATAAAATTTTCCTGCAACAGGTTGAGGAAATGTCTCCCCTTTGCAGTTGAAGCCGAACCATGACACCAATTAATATCCCGGAAATTAAAATCTCCCATGGAAAAAGATTCTAGTTATCAAATTACAATGTTCCAAATACACCATATATTAAAGTGGACTCTAAATAAAGAATCTTAGGCTGTGCACTGTGAAAAGGGTGGATGTCAGTGCGGCATGCACAGTACGCTGCGGCAAATCTCCCAGCTAATGCACAAATACGGTGCCAGAACCAAACTCAGTACATAAATACAGCACCAGAACCAAGCTCAGTACATATATACAGCACCAGAACAAAGCTCAGTACATATATACAGCACCAGAACAAAGCTCAGTGCATAAATACAGCACCAGAACAAAGCTCAGTACATATATATAGTGCCAGCACAAATACAGCTCAGTGCAGAGATCATTTGCAAATTCAGTTTAACCCGTGCCATAGAAGTTTTTATGGCATAGAACTACAGCTCTCAGTATGGCCTGAACAATAGTAAGGATATGCTGGGAGTTTCTGTTTCACCAAAAAGAATGCTACCACCCATCATCTCGCTGCAGATCATTCAGTGACTACATTACTGATCATTCACTGGGAGAATAAACATTTACATTTAGTGACTCACAGATGACATCGTCTCACATTCTAGTCATTTCTTTTTTTCTTTTGTTCATTCGGTTGCAGTTCACTTTTACAACATTTATGCACCTATAAACTAAGATAAAATTATGATGGTGCTACACTGTATGCCTCTGAATATAATAGTACTATACACTGCGTCCCTGAATATAATAGTACTAAACACTCTGCCCCTGACTCAAATAGTACCGTACTCTGTGCCCATGAATAAAATTGTGTAACACTGTAAAGTACCATACACATATAGTGGCCCCTGTATAGTGCCACTCACAATGCCCCCTGTAGATAGCGCCACTCACAGACCCCCCCCCCCTTTAGATCGAGTCATTCACAATGCCCGCTGTACATAGTTCCCCAATATAGAGCACCCTGTAGATAGTGCCACTCACAATGCCCCTATAGATAGTGTCCCATAAAGAGCCCCCTATAGATAGTGCCCCTCACAGAGCCCCTCATAGAGCCCACTGAAGATAGTGCCCCTAATAGAGCTTCCTGTAGATAGTACCCCCATAGAGTCCCCTGTAGATAGGGCCCCCTGTAGATAGTGCCCCCCATATAGTCCCCTGTTGATAGTGCCCCACAGAGAGTCCCCTATAGAGACCAGACCTCATCCAACATAATGACACAGGCAGCGCGATGACGTCATCACGTCGACTACCTCATTGAACTGATAGTTCCCGTGACTCGCCAGGCAGCGCTAGACTAATCAGTTGTATCTGTGTTACGTGGATACAATTGTGTGCAGGGGACTGGTTCTGGGTCCCTCTTTACCCCGTTTCTCTGAACCAGCTGTAATTTTAACAACCAGTTCAGGAGAACCGTAGCAAACCGGCTGGATCCCACCCCTGACTTCAGGTATGTAAAAAAGACACTGGTCCACTGTCAAAACATGTTATAAGATCATTATATTAATCAATTAAAATGATTGTAACTTTATTATTTCTAGATGCAGGATCCCAATGAATTTGTCTTTTTGTACAATTCAAGTTTATGCCAACAAGACGCTACAGGATATGTATCCTAATCACTGAAAAATAACTATATTAATTTAAAATCACTGAACAGGCCATACTTACTCACGAGGGCAGGTATACACACTACCTCCCAACAGGACGCAGACGAAACACAATGCCACATATAGGAAAATTACACAGGTGCAATATACTGATAAACACCCACTCACGCCTACTATTCATGAGGGGGATGGCTGCTTAGTATTATAATTGCACACAAATGTAGCTTTTATAAGAGTGTCAGTCACATGGGTGCATGTAGTGCACCATGCTGGCTTACAGCCTATTAGTCACACCCATAATATTAGACAAGGCAGACTGCCCTCATGAGTAAGTATGGCCTGTTTAGTGATTTTAGAATATGCATCCTGTTGCACCATCCTGTTTGACATCTGACTATTTTCAATAAACTTGCAACTTAAATTAACACCATAAAAACACAAACGAAAAAACGAATCCATTTGGAAATGGATACAAAGAGGTTCAACTAATTCTTAAATAAATGTATTTTATGTCTTAAAAAGCTTAATGTTGTTTCCTGTATAAAAAAAATTACCTTAAGGCCGGATTCACACGAGCGTGTTCAGTCCGGGATATACGGTCCACATGTCTGCAATATTTGCCGGACTTAGCACACTGCAGGGAGCTGGGCTCTTATCGTTATCTATGACGCCAGGAGTCGCTACCTCACTGCGGGAAAACTGTCCCATACTGAAAACATGTTTTCAGTACGGGACAATAGTCCTGCGGAGAGGCAGGGACTCCTAGCGTCATAGATAACGATGATGCTAGGAGCCCGGCTCCCTGCACTGTGTTCGGTCTGGGAAATGCGGCGGACCGTATATCACGGACTGAACACGCTCGTGTGAATCCGGCCTAATAATAGCAAAATAACTAAAAAAAATAGGTTCAGATCTAAAGGCCTAACAACACCTTTTTATCTTATCATTTAAGTGTGCTCAGGATCTTCTAAAGATCTTCTAAAAATTGTATCTAAATAAGGAGTGATGTTAAAAAAAACTTGACCAGCACATCCATACCTCCATTGAAAGGATTTCATGTATTTTTGTCATGAATCAAGTAATGTGAAAATGTGTCTATACCACACAAAATGTATGTTACCCCATATTAATTGTCCATAGTTTTTGTCTGCTCTGCCCCAATAGTGATTCATTTAGGGCAGGGGTATGCAACTGGTTTTAGTGAAGGTCTGTTTTCCTGGGTCTGCGGTCAGGTGAAGGTTCAGGCTGAGCACCAATCTTAAAGATATCATCTTGTTAACGTTTTGCAAACTTAGTAGAACTCTTTACATCAAGATTTATTATTCTTTTTAGGGCATGCCCCCACGTGGCGGATTTCCTCCGCAACTGTCCGCATCAGTGCCGCACCTAATCCGGGTTGCGGATTACGGCTGCGGATCTGCCCAAAATGTGCAGTAAATTGATGCGGACTAGCTGCTGCGGACTGCGGGAAAAGTGCTTCCCTTCTCTCTATTATCAGTGCAGGATAGAGAGAAGGGACAGCACTTTCCCTAGTGAAAGTAAACGAATTTCATACTTACCGGCCGTTGTCTTGGTGACGCGTCCCTCTTTCGGCATCCAGCCCTACCTCCCTGGATGACGCGGCAGTCCATGTGACCGCTGCAGCCTGTGATTGGCTGCAGCCGTCACTTAGACTGAAACGTCATCCTGGGAAGCTGGACTGGAGACAGAAGCAGGGAGTTCTCGGTAAGTATGAACTTCTATTTTTTTACAGGTTGCTGTATATTGGGATCGGTAGTCACTATCCAGGGTGCAGAAACAGTTACTGCCGATCGCTTAACTCTTTCAGCACCCTGGACAGTGACTATTTACTGACGTCTCCTAGCAACGCTCCCGTAATTCCGGGAGCCCCATTGACTTCCTCAGTCTGGCTGTAGACCTAGAAATACATAGGTCCAGCCAGAATGAAGAAATGTCATGTTAAAAAAGCAAGACGCATCCGCAGCACACATAACATGTGCATGACAGCTGCGGACTTCATTGCGGAATTTAGAATCTCCATTGAAGTCAATGGAGAAATTCCGCCATGAGTCCACAACCAGTCCGCCACTGCTCCGCAACAGACAGAGCATGCTGCGGACACCAAATTCCGCTCCGCAGCCTATGCTCCGCAGCGGAATTTTACGCATCGTCTAAACGAACACTTCTAAATTTAAGTGGAAGTCAATGGAGAAACGGCTCCGCTGCGGATTAACGCTGCGGAGTGTCCGCAGCGGAATTCAAGTGAAATTCCGCCACGTGTGAACCCAGCCTTAGAGGGAAAACCAGACCCCCAAATTAATTCAGATCCCAGACCCCTAAAATTAATTTATATCCCAGAACCGCCCCTAAAAATGATTCAAACACCAGACAAGACCCTAAAGTTAATTCAGACCCCAGACTAGCCTATAACCCCTTTTCTCTGCAGCATTTTTCTGTGTTTTTTTTTTGTCAATTTTTATTCAATTGTTTTGGGGAGCTTAGATGACCTAAAAACAGCAATTCTGGTGTATTTTATTAATTTATTTTACAGCATTCACTTTGATGGTTAAAAAACATATCAGAATAGTTTGAACTTTTAGGGTATGTTCACACGGCAGCCTACGTTACGGCTGAAATTACGGTGCTGTTTTCAGGAGAAAATAGCTCCGGAATTTCAGACGTAATGGCAAGTGCAGGCGTTTTTCGCTGCGTCCATTACGGGCGTAATTGGAGCTGTTTTTCCATGGAGTCAATGGAAAACAGCTCCAATTACGTCTCAAGAAGTGACAGGCACTTCTTTGACGCGGGCGTCTTTTTTACGCGCCGTCTTTTGACAGCGGCACGTAAAAAAAATGACCGTCGGCACAGAACATCGTGAAGCCCATTCAAATGAATGGCCGATGTTTGCCCACGCTTTGGAGTCGTATTTTCGGACGTAATTCGAGGCTAAAACGCCTGAAAATAGGGTGTGTGAACCCAGCCTTATGGAAGCCGCAATACCAATTCGGCCTCGTTCACATCTGTGTTGGAGGCTCTGTTAGGGGCCTCCGTCGAAGATGCGGCCTAGAACACAGGAAACAATAGCGCAGCACGCTGCGCTATTGTTTCAAGTATAGTGTAAAGTCATGGACACTACAATGGACACCCGATGGAACCCATTAAAGTCATCCTGTTCTTTTCCTGGTTATTCCCTTATTCTGCTTCTCTGACGGAGCAGAAAAACTGAATGGCGAGCAGAGATGTGAACAAGGCCTTATGCTTCTTTTTAATTATTATTATTATTATTACTTTAAGGGAAATAGGTAATTTGTTTTTACTTTTATTATATTTTTATTTTTTTTATGTATTACAAAAATCTTAAACTGTTAGGGGACTTTTACAAAAACAAATCATTTTATCACTTGTACAATAGACTGCAAGACTTGAATATTGCAGTGTATTGTAATGTTTACCCCCTCTTTGTAAGCTCTGCCTCTGGCAGAACTTAATAGGAGTACAAAATTGCAGACCATGGGTACCCCACGGGGGTGGGGCAATGGGATTACAGAGGGGATCCCCCTTTTCTGTCTAATAGCTTAGATGCCATTGTTAAACGGCCATGACATTTAGATACTTCAAATGGGAAGGGATTCAAATTCATTCAGACCCTAGGCCATCCCCCTAAAATAATTGAGGTCCCAGACCTCACCCTTTAAATCAATTCAGACCCCTAAAATGAATCCAACCTCTGACCAGGCAGAAATATATATATATATATATATATATATATATATATATATATATATATATATATATATATATATATATATATATATATATAAAGAAAGAAAATTTGCAGCACTCCAATGTGAAAAAAGTGGTGGTTTATTCAATCCAAGAACAACAGCAACGTTTCAATCCTACAATAGGATCTTTATCAAGCTTGATAAAGATCCTATTGTAGGATTGAAACGTTGCTGTTGTTCTTGGATTGAATAAACCACCACTTTTTTCACATTGGAGTGCTGCAAATTTTCTTTCTTTATATACCAATACACGTCCGAGGATCGGGACGTTTTGCTGGGCACCTGATCGATTGATTCCGTGTGAGTGCTGCTGCTTTCTTGTTTGCTATATATATATATATATATATATATATATATATATATATATATATATATATATATATATATATATATAAATATACCTCACCAAGGTCCTCTGCAATACCAGGCGCCGCCGCACACAACATCCTGATGCTAGGCAGCGGTAGTTTCACTCCTGACAGAAGACCTGCCAGCAGAGTCATAGAGGAATTGGAGGAAACACTGCCCTCCTCCAATCCATCTATGACTGCAGGTCTGCTGGGTCTGGACAGCTGACCTCCCATGTCCGGATTTGGACCGTGGTCCTTTAGTTGAGGACTGTTGGTTTATCGTGTAAATAGAAAGTACTTGCCAACATTGAACCTCATGTGCCCTTTTACTGCCCATTGAGCCAGTTTCTCCCGTAGGGAAGACATCCAGTACAGTGTCTATTTTTGTATAGGGGAATATTAGAGAAATATTGTTTGCGGGTTATTTACTGTGTCAACCCACTGTGAACAAATGGAATTAACCAACAAAATCTGTTGTCTTTGTTGCTTTTTTACCATAAACAAGCCTTGTGAAAATAAGACATATTGGTTCCATTTTGTTACCATATGCAAGCCTTGTCTGTTATGCAAAAATAAAGAAAAAAATATTTGGGTAAACTAGAAATAAAACAAATCTAATAGCTTCAATTTTGCCTTTAGAATCCTTTTTTTTCCCAAAAGGTGACATTTTGCTCTAGACTCGTGCAGGGGATGGTATGTCTCCCCTACTTAAACAACTCATTAGATACAGCTCTTATAAAAAAAATAAGTTGAAGGTGCTGCCATGGCAACAAATTAGATTTCAGCTGTAATTCCAATTAAGGTTAAAAAGCAAGCAGTGTTCTGATTAGTTGCTATGGGCAATTCCAATACTTTTTATGAATGCACAATATTTAATAAACGAGGCTATCCGTTTCATGCTGTTTTCTACATTTCATTGACTTCACCTTCACACATATTTTGTTGCTGTTGTTACATTTAAGGCCCTATTACAGCGGCCTTTAATCGTCCGGTGCAGCGAGCGCCGATCAACGAAACATCGTTGATCGGCACTCGTTTGCTCCTGTCACACGGAGATAAGGATGGGGACGAACGTTCGTTACTGCGATCGCTCGTCCCCATACATTATTATCATGTCGGCAGTGCATTTACACAGGGAGATGTGCTACCAACAACGATAATATTTTACATTTTTAAAACGATACGGTCAGCAGATGATCGAGCGTTTGCTCGTTGATCTACTGATCACTGACCTGTTTACACAGGGCAATTATCGGCAACGAGCGTTCTATGAACGCTCGTCTGCCCGATAATCGCCCAGTGTAAAGCCCCCTTTCGTCTCACACTTTCTGTTAGATGAATTTATCCCAAATCTGATGTGCTTGTGTATTTCTATGTAGAGAAGTGTTAGGGCGTTTTATGGAGTGGATGTGTGAGTTATTCGCCTTTTCTCTCTTCTGTTTCTTGTAGCTGAGCCCATTGTCTCAGAATCCCGTGTTGCCTTCAACAATAAGATCCTACCAGAGACAAACCTGGATGGACATCAGCAACAGAACTTATGAGACCTTTGTTATTCCCTCAAAACCCCCACCCCCTCATAGATCCCAGAGTGAGGAGATGCCACCACCACTACCTGCCAAAACACATAATCGCAGTAAGTACCTTTCTTAATATAAAAATAAAATGTAATAAAAAATTATCGTAGATACTTGGACTGTCTGGATGCTGTTGAAACCAACACACAGAAATTGAATGTCTATGGCTAGCTTTAGAAACATACAAGTAATTATATTGTCCTGTAAACTAGTACACTTATCCTCCATTTTTGCAACTAAATGTTGGCAACAGTTTCTTAAAGGGGTTGTCTCATGAAGGCAAGCCCTGTAAGTAGGCTCTATCAGGGTATATGGATGGCATAGGAAAGGGTTCACCGCTTGGAACCCCCTCTATGAGCTTCTCTATAAAATGAAGGCCATGTTATATTACATTTCCTCTGCAGCAAAATCTGCTGTTTGCCGGAAGTAGGATAGCAGCTGCAACCTGAAAGGCATTATCTGTGAGGAGACAACTCCCTTTTAATTTGCAGCTTCCTCAGCAGTGATCTGATTGCTGCAACACACTGTGAATAGCTGTCAGGAGAAGCTGCCAGCGCCTGTATCACTTACAGGGTTATTCCCACCTAAGACAGAACACAGGTCACCTCTCCCATGGCCACATCTCCATTCATTTTCTGCCTGGATGCGGTGGCCGCTTCACCAGGCGGAACAGCGGTACGTCACATTCTGAAGGTAGGTGCCGGTCCCATGGGTGACTTAAAAGTCTCAGGTGGGAATCACGATTTAAAGAGGCTCTGTCACCACATTATAAGTGCCCTATCTCCTAGATAAGGAGATGGGCGCTATAATGTAGGTGACAGCAGTGCTTTTTATTTAAAAAAACGATCTATTTTTACCACTTTATTAGCGTTTTTAGATTTATGCTAATGAGTTGCTTAATTCCCAAGTGGGCGTATTTTTACTTTAGACCAAGTGGCCGTTGTACAGGGGAGTGTATGACGCTGACCAATCAGCATCATGCACTCCTCTCCATTCATTTACACAGCGCATAGGGATCCTGTTAGATACTTATGTGCTGTCTTATACTAACACATTAACAATACTGAAGTCTTTAGACAGTGAATAGACATTCCACGGGATGTCTATTCACAATCTCTGCACTTCGTTACTCTGTCTGTGGTAGTTACAGCAGAGGACGCGTAATCTCGCGAGATTACGCTGTAAATGACAGGTTACAACGAGATCACGCTTCCTCTGCTGTAACTACCATAGAACCAGTAACGAAGTGCAGAGATTGTGAATAGACATCCCGTGGAATGTCTATTCACTGTCTAAACACTTCAGTATTGTTAATGTGTCAGTATAAGACAGCGCATAGCGATCTAACAGGATCCCTATGCGCTGTGTAAATGAATGGAGAGAAGTGCATGATGCTGATTGGTCAGCGTCATACACTCCCCTGTACAACGCCCACTTGCTCTAAAGTAAAAATACGCCCAGTTGGGCATTAAGCAACTCATTAGCATAAATCAAAAAACGCTAATAAAGTGGTAAAAATAGATCATTTATTTAAATAAAAAGCACTGCTGTCACCTACATTATAGCGCCGATCTCCTTATCTAGGAGATAGGGCACTTATAATGTGGTGACAGAGTCTCTTTAACCCCTTAAGGACACGGCCAATTTTGGCCTTGAGAACAGAGCAATTTTTTTACATTTCCCTCTTTGCATCCCGACGCTCATAACTCTTATTTTTTTGTACGACGTAGTTGTATGAGACTTTGTTTTTTGCGGGACGAGTTGTACTTTATGTAGGTACCATTTTGTGTTACAAATACATTATCGTTTAATTTCTATAAATTTTTATTTTGGCGAAAATGCAGAAAAAAAGCAGTTGCGCAGCAGTTTTAATATTTTTTTTTTTACACCATACACCGATCATCATAAATAATGTTATACATTTGTTGTACAGATTGTTGCGGTCGGGGCGATACCAAATATGTCTATATTATTTCATGTTTTGGGACTTATATTTAAAAAAGTTTATTTATTATAAAAAATTTGTGTTTCTGTGTATTTTTTTTTACTTTTTATTTATTTATCATTAATTTTTTTTGACATTCATTTAACTTTTTTTTTTTAATCCCATAAAGGGATTTATCATTTTGATTTTTATTTTGTAACTGCAATGTACAGGCATAGATCTATATGCCAGTACATTAGCCTGTTACTGATTGTACACAGGCAGTTGTTAGGGCTTACAGTGAAGGAAATAAGTATTTGATCCCTTGCTGATTTTGGAAGTTTGCCCACTGTCAAAGATATGAACAGTCTAGAATTTTTAGGCTAGGTTAATTTTACCAGTGAGAGATAGATTATATTTAAAAAAAAACAGAAAATGACATAGTCAAAATTATATATATTTATTTGCATTGTGCACAGAGAAATAAGTATTTGATCCCCTACCAACCATTAAGAGTTCAGCCTCCTCCAGACCAGTTACACGCTCCAAATCAACTTGGTGCCTGCATTAAAGAAAGCTGTCTTACATGGTCACCTGTATAAAGGACTCCTGTCCACAGACTCAATTAATCAGTCTGACTCTAACCTCTACAACATGGGCAAGACCAAAGAGCTTTCTAAGGATGTCAGGGACAAGATCATAGACCTGCACAAGGCTGGAATGGGCTACAAAACCATAAGTAAGACGCTGGGTGAGAAGGAGACAACTGTTGGTGCAATAGTAAGAAAATGGAAGACATACAAAATGACTGTCAATCGACATTGATCTGGGCTCCATGCAAAATCTCACCTCGTGGGGTATCCTTGATCCTGAGGAAGGTGAGAGCTCTGCCGAAAACTACACGGGGGGAACTTGTTAATGATCTCAAGGCAGCTGGGACCACAGTCACCAAGAAAACCATTGGTAACACATTACGCCGTAATGGATTACAATCCTGCAGTGCCCGCAAGGTCCCCCTGCTCAAGAAGGCACATGTACAGGCCCGTCTGAAGTTTGCAAATGAACATCTGGATGATTCTGAGAGTGATTGGGAGAAGGTGCTGTGGTCAGATGAGACTAAAATTGAGCTCTTTGGCATTAACTCAACTCGCCGTGTTTGGAGGAAGAGAAATGCTGCCTATGACCCAAAGAACACCGTCCCCACTGTCAAGCATGGAGGTGGAAACATTATGTTTTGGGGGTGTTTCTCTGCTAAGGGCACAGGACTACTTCACCGCATCAATGGGAGAATGGATGGAGCCATGTACCATCAAATCCTGATTGACAACCTCCTTCCCTCCACCAGGACATTAAAAATGGCTCGTGGCTGGGTCTTCCAGCACGACAATGACCCGAAACATACAGCCAAGGCAACAAAGGAGTGGCTCAAAAAGAAGCACATTAAGGTCATGGAGTGGCCTAGCCAGTCTCCAGACCTTAATCCCATCGAAAACTTATGGAGGAAGCTGAAGATCCGAGTTGCCAAGCGACAGCCTCGAAATCTTAATGATTTACAGATGATCTGCAAAGAGGAGTGGGCCAAAATTCCATCTAACATGTGTGCAAAACTCATCATCAACTACAAAAAACGTCTGACTGCTATGCTTGCCAACAAGGGTTTTGCCACCAAGTATTAAGTCTTGTTTGCCAAAGGGATCAAATACTTATTTCTCTGTGCACAATGCAAATAAATATATATAATTTTGACTATGTGATTTTCAGTTTTTTTTTTTTATATAATCTATCTCTCACTGGTAAAATTAACCTAGCCTAAAAATTCTAGACTGCTCATGTCTTTTACAGTGGGCAAACTTACAAAATCAGCAAGGGATCAAATACTTATTTCCTTCACTGTACCTCAGTATGCCCTAACAACAGGAAATATGTTCAGACAGCCCTGGGGTCCTTCAATGGACCCTGGGCTGTCTGGCCATATGAGTTGTGGGCTTTGATCGCGTCACAGTTATCTTCTGTGACGCGATCAATGTGCAGTCCCCCCTCTTTGAACGCCGCAATCTGCTTTCATCGCGCCATTCAAAGGGTTAACGGCGGAGAGAAGATGTTTCTCTCCTCTCCGCTGTCAGAGCGGAGTCGTGGCTGTGTATTACAGCCGTTGCCCCGCTGTCGATCGCCTGCAGAGACGGCTGTCACACAGGACGAGAATGCTCGTCCTAATGCGCGAAGTACTCGCCGCTCAGGACGAGCATACTCGTCCTGTGTCGGCAACCAGTTAAGCTGGACATACACAATAGATAAACGTTGGTGGATACCAATGATTTTCATAACATAATGGTATAAAAAAAAACAGCAACCGTAATGAATAGCTTAATTATTGTGTCTTGTTTATATAGTACATTAATTCTGCCACCATGTCATTTGTCATCCTATCCAGGAGGTCATGAATTTTCTTTGCATACTCCTGTCACTTTGGACCGCCCTCTGAGTATTTCCTCCTGCCCTTCTACTGGAGAAGATTGGGACGGAGTTTCAGAAGTGGGATTGCAGCGTCGGGCATCCGAGCCTCCGCGGTATACAGCTGAACACTCTCATAGCCATACTCAAAATAGGTAAGATTGACACTGTAAAACTCTTATTATAATTATGAATGAATCAATTGGCTACTGATTTCACTTGGTTTTGTCTTTAATTTAAGCATGGATGGAGTAAAGTCTTACAGAAGAGTGAAATGTTCTAAGAATGTTCAAAGTTCAACAGAAACAAGACCTCCGTTACTATAAACATTATCAACTGCCGGTGCCTTGGATTTTTCACATGTGTGGAGGGTAAAGGAATGTTCAATGGGCCTAATGCACATGACTATGAGAAAAATATGGTACCAGACAGCACTCTGTACGGATGCACAAACTGCACCACTAAAGTTCCTTATGGTGCCGTATTTGTTTCCATGTTTCCGGATGGCATTCAGTATGGGTTTACGTATTTGTTCTGTATAAGCTCTATATTCTTTCTGTGTTAAAACAGACAAAGAAATTACATTTTTTCAACCTGTTTTTTCCATCGATGCACTTATAGTTAAGAGACAAAAATGGTACTCATATGCACAGATCCAATTTTTGATTCTCCATCGCTTTCCCATTGCCTTCTATGGGGATTTATATGTCCATACAGTATCTCATGGAGCCACAATTTCATTTCTATATGGCAGCACATGGACTGCTTATAAAAAAAAAAAAGCTGTATGTTGTCACGCACAGGAACGGATACCTTCATAGGATAACATTAGCAGAAGCTTTACACTGTCTTTTTGTTGTGCAACAGTTGCAGTTCATACAGAAAGTTTTTATAGAAACTGCCATGCGACAAAATAAGAAGAAAGATGTTGGGTAAAAACATTCTGCGCCTAATTTTTAAGATTATGACTCACTATTAGGCCGGATAAACACAAGCGTGTGCCTTTTGTGCGCGCAAAAAAACACGGCGTTTTGCGCGCGCAAAAGGTACTTAACAGCTCCGTGTCACCCTTGTATGTTGCGTGGCCGCGTGATTTTCGCGCAGCCGCCATCATTATGACACTCTGTATGTTTGTAAACAGAAAAGCACGTGGTGCTTTTCTGTTTTCATTCATACTTTTTACTGCTGTTGCGCGAATCACGCGCGTCACACGGAAGTGCTTCCATGTGCTGCGCGTGATTTTCACGTACCCATTGACTTCAATGGGTGCGTGATGCGCGAACAACGCACAAATATAGGACATGTTGTGAGTTTTACGCAGCGGACACACGCCGCGTGAAACTCACAGACAGTCTGCACGGCCCCATAGACTAACATGGGTCCGTGCGAGGCGTGTGAAAATCACGCGCGTTGCACGGACGTATATTACGTTCGTCTAAATAAGCCTTTAAAGCTGTTGTATGATAAAAGTTTGTGTAGAAACATTGCTTTAGTAAAGGGGATTGTGAGTATCACAAAGCACCTGATATAAGCATATTTTTATTGTAGTCCTGTTTGTATCTTCTGGTTGCTGCTTTCGCAGTATTATATAAAATAAAAATTATGTGTTCAGTTCCAGCTTAAGAATAGAGCATATCAAAATTGAAGACTCCCAAATAGATGAAAAAATATGAGAATATACGCTCATGATCATACAGGATGTTTCTCGCAGACTGAAGATAGCATACTGGCTTCTATGAGTTATTTTTTTATTCTTACATTTTCACATGGTCCGGTCTCGGCTCTGGTTTCAAGGTTCCAACAAATGTCCTATATGTATGTATTTTGTAATTTCAGATTGTGATTCTTGCAGACAGCTCTCATTGACTGAAAATCGGGATCCTAAGGGCCTGTTCACATCTGTGTTGAAGGTTCCGTTAGGGGCCTCCTTCTCAAATCCGGTATTGTTTCCGGTAAAACCACGGACACTCCGACAGAACCCATTAAAGTCAATGACTTCCATCAGCCGCTACTGATGTCCGTGATGCAACAGAACCGTTGCGTCCGGTATTCCCTTGTTCTGCTCCACTAACGGGGCACAACAGAATGCCCCAATGCTGATACTTACAGTGCCTAATTATTTGGATTATGAACTAGATGCAGTTTTTCAACAAACATTCTCATGCTTGGACTGTCCATCACAAATCTAGAGCTTAACCCCTTCCTGACTACCCCACGTAGATTTACGGGCTGCAGAGCTGGTCCTTGTGCCTGCAGCCCGTTAATCTACATGTGCTCCTAACAGAGCACACAGACGCTCCCCGCAGTCCGGCATCTCACAGTACGGGCTGCTACTAGCAGCCTTAGTACTGGGGGAAAACATTGGGTCGGATCACAGTGGTGATTTGAACCGATTAACCCCTTAATTGCGGCAGTCAATAGCGACCACCGCATTTAGGGCATGGCCACACGTGGCGGAATTCTTCCGCAACTGTCCGCATCAATGCCGCACAGAATCTGTGTTGCAGATTCTGTTGCGGATCTGCCCAAAATGGGCAATAAATTGATGCGGACTAGCCGCTGCGTATTGAGGTGAAAGTACTTCCCTTCTCTCTATCAGTGCAGGATAGAGAGAAGGGACAGCACTTTCCCTAGTGAAAGTAAACTAATTTCATACTTACCGGCCGTTGTCTTGGTGACGCGTCCCTCTTTCGGCATCCAGCCCGACCTCCCTGGATGACGCGGCAGTCCATGTGACCGCTGCAGCCTGTGATTGGCTGCAGCCGTCACTTAGACTGAAACGTCATCCTGGGAAACCGGACTGGAGGAAGAAGCAGGGAGTTCTCGGTAAGTATGAACTTCTATTTTTTTTACAGGTTGCTGTATATTGTGATCGGTAGTCACTGTCCAGGGTGCTGAAACAGTTACTGCCGATCGCTTAACTCTTTCTGCACCCTGGACAGTGACTATGTACTGACGTCGCCTAGCAACGCTCCCATAATTACAGGTGCACACACGTAGTCACCCGTAATTATGGGTGCACACACGTAGTTACCCGTAATTACGGGAGCCCCATTGACTTCCTCAGTCTGGCTGTAGACCTAGAAATACATAGGTCCAGCCAGAAAGAAGAAATGTCAAGTTAAAAAGCCAATACGCTCCGCAGCACACATAACATCTACATTACATCTGCGGACTTCATTGCGGAACTTAGAATCTCCATTGAAGTCAATGGAGAAATTCTGCAATGAGTCCGCAAACAGTCCGCCACACCTCCGTAACAACCATTGTATGCTGCGGACACCAAATTCCGCACTGCAGCCTATGCTCCGCAGCGGAATTGTCCGCAACGTGCAATTGAACCCTACTAAAAAGCTGTGAAAGGCAATGGAGAAACGGGTCCGCTGCGGATTTCCGCTGCGGAGTGTCCGCAGTGGAATTCCAGAGCATTTCCGCTACGTGTGGCCATGGCCTTAAGGTGTTATAGCAACATCGGCACCCCGCTACGCGATTGCTGGGGCCGATTGTTGCGGGGGGCGATTACTATGGCAACCGGAAGCCTAACAAAGGCTTCCGGTCTGCCATCTATTGAAGGCGATTACGTCCTTAGGCTGGATTTACACGAACGTGGCGTTTTTGCGGACGCAAAAACGCGGCATTTTGCGCGCGCAAAAACCACTTGACAGCTCCGTGTGTCATCCGTGTATGATGCGCGGCTGCGTGATTTTCGCGCAGCCGCCATCATAGAGATGAGTCTAGTCGACGTCAGTCACTGTCCAGGGTGCTGAAAGAGTTAACTGATCGGCAGTTAACTCTTTCAGCATCCTCGACAGTGAATGCCAATCACAATATCGAGAAACCTGTTAAAAAAAAAGAAAAAGTTCGTACTTACCGAGAACTTCCCTCCCGGCCGTTGCCTTGGTGACGCGTCCTTGGTGACGCGCCTCTCTTGACATCTGGCCTCACCTCCCTGGATGACGCTGCAGTCCATGTGACCGCTGCAGCCTGTGCTTGGCCTGTGATTGGCTGGAGCTGTCACTTGGACTGAATTGTCATCCCGGGAGGTCAGACTGGAGGAAGAAGCCGGGAGTTATCGGTAAGTCAGAACTTCTTTTTTTTTTACACGTTCATGTATATTGGGATCGGAAGTCACTGTCCAGGGTGCTGAAACAGTTTAACTCTTTCAGCACCCTGGACAGTGACTATTTCCTGACGTCGCGTCCTGGAAATTTTTTTGCCGGGTTCGGCCAAAACGAGTTCGGCCGAACCCGGTGAAGTTCGGTTCGGTTGTCCGGGTTTGCTCATCTCAAAGACACTCCGTTTGGATGTTTGTAAACATGGTGCTTTTCTGTTTACATTCATCCTTTTGACAGCTCTTGCGCGAATCACGCAGTTCGCACGGAAGTGCTTCCGTGCGGCATGCGTGGTTTTCACGCACCCATTGACTTCAATGGGTGCGTGATGTGTGCAAAACGCCGAAAGAACGGACATGTCGTGACTTTTTTTCAGCGGACTCACGCTGATGAAAAATCACGGACATGTCTGCACGGCCCCATAGACACATATAGGTCCGTGCAACGGGCGTGCAAATCACGCGCGTTGCACGGACGTTTTTCCCGTTCGTCTGAATAAAGCCTCACGGTGAACGCCGTAAAGAAAAAGAATAAAAAATGACGTTTTGACGGCCTAATTACACTAAATTCAGCAAAAAACCTATGGGATTAGGGCTGTAGTTTCCTAAATGGGCTCAATTCTGGGGGTTGTCCACTGTTTTGGTCCCTCAGGAGAAAACTTGAGCTCCAAAAGCCAAATAGCGCTCCTTCGCTTCTGAGCCTTGCCGTGTGTACAAACAGCCGTTTATTACCACATATGGGGTATCGCAGTAATCAGGAGAAATTGCTTTACAAATCTTGGGCTGCTTTTTCTTCTTTATTGCTTGTAAAAATGTATAGTTTCTAAGTTTTATTGAAAAAATTTTTCATTTTTACGGACTAATTCTACGAAATTCTACTTTGCTTTAATTCCTGTGAAACACCCAAACGGTTAAGAAACTTTCAAAATGCTGTATTGAATACTTTGAGGGGTTTATTTTTTTAAATTGGGTGACTTATGGGGGTTTCTAATATATAAGGTCCTCAAAGCCACTTCAGAACTGAACTGGTACCTATAAAAATAGGTTTTGGAAATGTTCTTGAAAATGTGAGGAATTGCTGCTAACGTTCTAAGCCTTGTAACGTCCTAGAAAAATAAAATAATGTTCAGAAAACAATGCAAATATAAAGTAGACATATAGAATATGTGAAATAGTAACTATTTTGTGTGGTATTATTATCTGTTTTACAAGCAGATACATTTAAAATGAGAAAAATCATAATTTTTGCAAATTTTCTTTACATTTTGGTGTTTTTCACAAATAAGCAATGAATTTATTGACCAAATTTTTCCACTAGCATAAAGTACAATATGACAAATGACAGAAAAAAGCAAAGCGCACAATAGTGCATGAAACGGTACAAAAATGGGTGTGTACTGGGTTCAAGTTATGCTAACCTTGTGCGGTTATGCTAGGAAGCATAACATCCTGTAGAGCAAAATCCAGGATACCTCGAAGGTGTAGTGGTGATTGAGTTCGGTTTGCAGCCTGGGACCCGGTTTGAGAGCTTAGCAGGAAGCCTCAATGATGGAATGGAGAAAAATAGAAAGGAAGAACGGGTATTTCTCTGGCGCTGCCGACTGGAGAATCATCTGACTTCGTTATAGACACTGGACAGACCATACACGTCCGTTATGGTCGTGGATGGTTTATATTTTTCTCCATAAAGTACAATATGTCACGAGAAAACAATCCCAGAATCGCTTAGATAGACAAAAGCATTCCAGAGTTATTACCACATAAATTGAAAAAATGTGGCTGGTCCTGAAGGCCAAAATGAGCTCGGTCCTGAAAGGGTTAAAGAGGCTCTGTCACCACATTATAAGTGCCCTATCTCCTACATAATCTGATAGGCGCTGTAATGTAGATAACAACAGTAGTTTTTATTTAGAAAAACAATCATTTTTGAGCAAGTTATAAGCAATTTTAGATTTATGCTAATTAGTTGCTTAATAGACAACTCTGCGCTTTTTACCAAGTGGGCGTTTTAAAGAGAAGTGTATGATGCTGACCAATCAGTGTCATACCCTTCTCTCCAGTCATGTCCATTTGTACTCAGCACAGCGTGATCTCGCGAGATCACACTTTGCTGTCACATACACCCACATAAACTTTATTGAAGTGTCTTGAGAGTGAATAGACATCACCACCACCCAGAACGCGATGTCTATTCACACTCCCGACACTGGTAAAGTTTGTGTGGGACTTAATCACAGCATAGCGTGATCTTGCGAGTAAGTCCCACAAAAACTTAACCGAAGTGTAATGAAAGATGTGTTGGTCGAACATATCTGCTAGACGAGCTGAGGGGAGGCCCATTAAAGGAATAAAATGTGCCATTTTGGAGGAATGATCCACTACCACCCAGATCGTAGTACATCCAGCAGAAGAGGGAAGGTCAGTGATAAAGTCCATAGCAATGTGTTGCCAGGGAGCATCAGGCACTGGCAGAGGTTGGAGCAGGCCAGCAGGTTTAGAATGAGGGGACTTGTTTAGGGCACAATTAGCACAGGAGGAAACAAAGTTCAAGACATCCATAAGTAGCGAGGGCCACCAATAATGACGAGCAATAAAGTCCGGAGTCTTTCGGACAACAGAATGCCTGGCCAGTTTGGAATTATGCCCCTAGCAAAGAATTATTTTCTTGTCAGCAGGACGGACAAAGATCTTTCCAGGAGGAATGTCCTTGATCTGCAGAGGATTTACGGCAATAATCCTAGAAGGGTTAATAATATGTTGAGGTTTCTCTTCTGGGTCTTAAATGATCGAGACAAGGCATCGGCCTTAATGTTTTTGTCCGCAGGACGGAAAAAAATAAGAAAATGAAACCTGGTGAAGAACAGCGACCATCTAGCTTGACGAGGATTTAGTCGTTGTGCAGACAGCAGATATGTACGATTTTTGTGGTCAGTGTAGATGATGGGGTGGGCAGACCCCTCAAGCAGGTGTCCTCATTCTTCCAAGGCCAGCTTGACAGCGAGCAACTCTCAATCCCCAATAGAGTAGTTGCGCTCAGCAGGAGAGAAAAGTTTGGAGAAGAATCCACAAGAAACTGCCTTACCCTCAGAATTCTTTTGAAAGAGGAGTGCTCCAGCAACAATGGAAGAGGCATCAACCTCCACGGAAAACTGCTGAGTAACAGGATGACGAAGAACAGAAGTAGACGTGAAGGCGTTCTTGAGGTTGGAGAATGCTGACTCTGCCTCAGGGGTCTAGTCCTTAGTGTCCACTCCCTTCCTGATGAGAACAGAGATGGGAGCAGTAAGGGACGAGAAATTTGGAATTGACTCGGAGACCCTGATGATGTGGCAACTCCAAGTCGACCTTCACCTTCTCCGGGTCCATTTGAAGACCACGATTGGAGAAAATATAGCTCAGGAAGAGCAGGGACCTCTTTTCAAATACGCACTTTTCCAGTTTTGTGTATAATTTATTCCCCCTTAGCCGCAACAAGACTTGGCGTACATGTTTCAGATTGGTCGTCGGATCGGGTGAGTAGATCAAGATGTCCAGATATACCACCACACAGACATACAGAATATCACAGACGACATCGTTCATGAACTCCTGGAACACCGCTGGAGCGTTACACAGTCCAAAGGGCATGACAAGATACTCGTAATGGTCTTCCCGAGTGTTAAATGCGGTTTTCCACTTGTCACCCTTGCGTATGCAAATCAAGTTATAGGCCCCGAGTAGATCCAGCTTAGTGAACACCCTAGCTCCATGAATCCTGTCGAAGAGCTCAGAGATAAGCTGAAAGGGGTACTTATTTTTTACCGTGACTTGGTTCAATCCACGGTAGTCGATGCACGGTTGGAGTGACCCATCATTTTTCTCCACGAAGAAGTATCCAGTTCCGGCTGATGTAGTGGACTTCTTGATGAACCCCCTCACCAGGTTCTCCTTGACATGGCCTGGGTTTCAGGCAAGGAAAGCGGGTAGACCCGTCCACAAGGGAGAGAGGCTTCAGGAAGCAACTCTGCCTCCTTCTTGCTGATGACATCTGCCTAGCTGGCATATTGTGGGGGAAATCCAGAGAGAAAGACTGAGGCAGTATAGAAAGAACGCGACAAACCTGAGGCAGGCAGCAGTGTAGACATCGGGGTCCCCACCGGAGGACCTCTCCAGAGTTTCAATCAAGGACTGGAGCATGTTGGTGAAGCCATGGTAATCTCAGTAGGATGGGGTTGATAGCTTTGGACAAGATATAGAAAGCAATCAGCTCAAAATGAAGGACTCCTATCTGTAACCTCAGTGGTTTGGTGATAGACAGAATCGGATCAGGCAGAGGTTGTCCATCTACAGAGGCGACCGCCAAGGGTTTCTCTACAGTAACTGTGGTCACATGGAGATGATCAACTAAGTCCTGCTGGATAAAATTTGCAGCCGCTCCGGAATCCAAGCAAGCAGGCACACAGTGTGATCCTTCGCTGGTGACAATTGACACAGGAATAGAGGAATAGACAATTGGGAGAGAATTTAGAAAGTGATTCACCTAGGTTAGTCTCTCCAATCAAACCTAGGTGCTGGAGTTTCCTGACTTTTGAGGGCATTGGCGCACGAAATGTCCCTTGTGACCACAGTACAGACACAATCGAGTCGATCGTCTGCGTTGCTGTTCCTGCTCGGACAATCAGAGTCTATCTACCTGTATAGGCTCCTCAGAAGGTGTAGTAGTACAGGGTAGTAGCGGCCTTTGAAATTTTGGTGCCAGTCGACAAGGTCTCCTCTCCCGATGGACTTCCAGAGTGCGCTCTTGGATCCGCATATCGATCCGGGTAGCCAGAAGTATTAAGGCATCCAAGGTAACAGGAAGTTCTCAAGCCGCCAGTTCATCCTTAATATGAGGAGCAAGACCGTGCCAAAAGGTCACCACCATCACCTCATTATTCCAAGCCAGCTTCGCTGCCAGTGTACGGAAGGAGATAGCATACTCCTGTACAGTTGACTCCCCTTGTTTAAGGGTTAGCAGTGAGGCAGCTGCAAAGGATGTCCGACCCAGTTCCTCAAACACTACGGAAAGTCTAGAAAGAGTGATAGATCAGAGAATTCCGTGCCCTTTCGTTCCAAGATGGGCTTCGCCCATGCCAGGGCTTTGCCAGCAAGGAGAGAAATAATAAATGCTACCTTGGCCTCATCAGAGGGGAAGAGATGTGCACATAAACTAAAGCGGATCATACATTGATTGATGAAGAATCTACAGACCCTAAGATACCGTCATAGCAAGGCGGTAGAGGCAGCAAATTTGTAGATCCAGGGCAGGCAGGAGGGGTAACTGGTAGTGTAACAGCGGAAGCATCCACAGGAAGTGCAGTAATATGATCCAAACAGGTGATTATTGAATTTACTGCCTGTAGAAGCTGATCCTGGTGTGCCCGCAGGTCACGCATGTCCGTTTGCATCACCTGAATCGCCGTCTTAGGTTGACCAGCGGGCTGGCCTGAGCGTACTGTCACGCCTGTGGGGTATGTGGACCCACTAGGCCGCTCCGCCGTAGCGGAGTAGCAGCTGGCCAAACAACAGTCAATAACAATCTCTGGGGTAAGAATACCTGGGAAGATGTTCTGGCAGATACTCGGAGAAGCAGGCACGTGGTGTAGGAGACACTTGGCACAGATGATGCTTGGCGTGGTAGATGACACTGGACGTGGCAGACGACACTAGACGTGGCAGAAGACACTGGACGTGGCAGATGACAGCACAATGCCAACACTAGATACAGCTCAGGAGCAAACACAGTTACAGGATATAGGAAGCAGGATACGGGAACACTGGGAGCAGGATACAACTAAAGGACCATTTGCTTAGAATAACGTGGGAACATGACAACGACACTGAGGCAAGGAGTGGAAGGGCAGAGCCCTTTATATAGTCCAGCATGTAAGGGGATAGGTTAGGTAACAGTTTGTTGGTGCGCTCACTGGCCCTTTAAGGCCGGGGATGAGCGCGCGCACCTTAGAGGCAGGAGAGTGCAGCCGCGTATGTTGGTGTCTCCTGGGAGGGAAACGCCGACAAGCCCTCAGTGTCCCGCGTTCGCGGCTGCCATTAAGGCCAGCAGTCAGCGACCTCGGACACAACAACACCCCACAAGACCTTGCATTTTGGAGATGCTCTGATCCAGTCGTCTAGTCATAACAATTTGGCCATTGTCACTCAGTTCCATTTTTCCTGCTTTGAACACACCAACTTCAAGAACTGATTGATAACATGCTGCCTAATATATCCCGCCCCATAAAGGATGCCATTGTAAGCAGATAATCAATGTTATTCACTCCACCTACCAGTGGTTTTAATGTTATGACTGATTGGTGTGTGTGTGTGTGTGTGTATAATATATATATATATATATATATATATATATATACATATACACCTCCAGTGTGCAATGCAATATATTTGACTGTATTAGAGCCCTATGATGACTCATTTCTGTCATTACATAATTTAAGACATTATCTGTCATCATTGAGCACCTTAGTACACAATGAACTCCTTGCTGAATTGGAACAGTTCTGCTTGCTTGAATTTTAATGTTTTATGAAAATGAAAAGAAATCCAATTTTCTCCTTTATGTTGGCAAGATGTCTCAGTAGCATAATGTGGTAATAAGACACACAGAGTGTAAAGAAAAAGCAAGCAAAACTCTATGAAATGGAGTAGGTGTAGAATAATATGTTATGTAGATCACTTTCTAATCCTATGATTGTTTAGACAGCCTTGCTAATGAGTCTATGTTTAATAAGTTTGTCAGTTAATTTCAGAGTCTTGTATGTTTTCTCTGTGCAGACATCATTTATTATTGCTTTTCAGGCAAAGCCCATGTTTTCTCCACGCTCCCTGTACTACAAAGCTCTTCTGGAAAGATACATTTTTTTCAATATGTTTTTATTTAAAGATAGGCTTTCCCTACTCCATTTTCAGTAGTCCATTATATAATCTCTAGTTTGTGTTCATTTTCCTAGAAGTCCCACTGCAAGGGAGTCCTACATGTTTATTTATTTTTAATGGATTATATTAACTCATCAAAAGGCAGAAATTAACATAGAAGTAGTCCACAGGGTTGGTCTTGTACTCTGAGCTACTGAATAATCAATTGGCGCTTAATTCAAGTCTTCCTCACCTTACTAGAATTCTCTATTGGAGGCGTACACATACCATGATACTAAGGCCATGACCACACAAACTTTTATTGCAGTTTTTGGGGCAGTTTCTGGCTCAGTTATTTGAGCCAAACACAGAATGGGACACGAAAGAAAGAAGATACATCCACCTTTTCTTTATACCTTTCCTTCCTTTTGGATCCACTTCTGGTTGTGGCTCATAAAACTGAGGCAAAAACTGCCACAAAAACTGTGTGTGATCTTGGCCTTAGGCTACATTCACACGAGCGTCACAGATTTACACACGTAAAAATTGCACGTAAATCTGTCCGTGTGTGTTGCATTGCGAGTGGCAAGAAGAGGCTGGACGGCAGCACGGAGGGCTTAACGGTAAGCCTCCATGACTGCCATAGGAGGGACAGCCAATAAGGGAAGAGAGGGTTAGTTGAGGCAGGGAGAGGAAGGAGATGGAGCGGGGAGGAGCCGGGGGTGTTGTCTGTTCTTCCCGCTGTTTTCGGCATTGAGCCGGAAGCAGCGGGAGGAACAACAAGTAAGATAATCAGGTCCCCTGCTCCTGCTTACCTGAGGGCGTCTCTGGTATTGCTGCTTGAGCAGCTGCGGGCAGCAGCTGCGTATCACGATCCGGGCTGGCTGGAGGAGTCAGTGGCGACGCTGGCACGGATCCCTCAGACGGGCCCGTCTTCGCGCCGAGCCCGGCGCTCTGTGTCGGCGGCCCGCATGGATGCGCTCCCCTCCCCCGCTCCTTTCTCAGACGCTGGTCACAGGGCCGTGGGGGGGAGAGATGATGATTACTGCCCCAATAAAGCAGAGGATGTCGGCGGGAGCGGCGGTGGCTCATGCTAGGTCACCCCGCCGCTCCCGGAGGTCCCGCCCACCTGAACGGGTGAGTCCGGATGTGACCCCGCGGGCCCGGCGTCGCAGGGGGAGCCCTTCTAAGGACGCTGTAGGCCAGGCTGCTGGGACGGGCGCCTCCTCCCAGGGCCTGCGTCCTGGCAGGAATCCCCAGCCGCGATGGAGCTCGGCGGTTAACAGGGAGTCGCAGGCCGGGCTCCCTGTCACGCCTCCACCTTCAGAGGCAGTTTTTCGGAATGCAGTCCACGGCCGCCCCGCATGGTGATGTTCCGGCCAGGGGGCAGGCTTCCTTGAGGGCATCGGTGAGGACGTCAAGATCGGCAACAGGTTCGGTCGGAAGTCTGGGTCCCTGAGGTCGGGCGGCAGGTTGTCGGCTCCTCTGCCAGCATGCCTGGATCCCCGTGTCGGAGATGTCAGTGCGAGTACCAATCGGCAGCAAGAGAGGATCTGGAAGATGGAGAGCTGGATGAGTCGCAACGCGGTCAGAATTGTCCGGCTGGCGGGAACACAGCGCCTGGGCAGCCTGGTGAGTGTATAACTCCTACTTTACCGTATCCAGCAATTTTCATGTCGGGTGTTGGGGGTGGGGCAGCGAGCGCGGAAGTATCGGTTGTCGGTGAGTGGTCTGGCGCGATGGCTTATCAGATTTAGTGGGTTGCTTGCGCGAGTTGGTCGGGCGCTTAGATAAGGCTGCGGCGCCTGTAGTTCCGGCGGCGTCCCCGGTGGTGGTTTGGGAAGGTCCTCGGGAGTTATTGTCGCGGTCCGTAGGTGGTGACCTTCCGGGGGTGGCCAAGGACGCGGTAGCAGTGTCTGTCCAAACCGAGGCGCCGAAGGATGGGGATAGAATTCGGCCGTGACCGGATTTGGAAGGACGAGTACGTGAAAATTCTTTCTCTTCTGCCGCTTGCTAAATTCAATTTGGATAAGGGCAAGCGGGATGAGAGTAAGAAGGAGGAAGAGGAACGTCGGCGGTATAGGTTTATCCCGCAGACGTTCGTCAATTGGTCGCAAGCTTTTGCTATTTTGACAAGCGGGATCGGAGAATAGGCGCCGGAAAATTGCTCGGCGTTGTTTTTTGTTATTTTGATGCCATCGGGGAGGCCTATCGGGCGTACGGGGGTCAGGCTTGGTTGCGGTACGACGAGCAATTTAGCCAGCGGAAGGCGGTTCGGCCGGCGATCAGGTGGGAGCAAGAGGATATGGCGCTGGGGTTACGAGTTACGGCCCCAATTAAGCAGTCCTTTCCCGGGAGCGTTAGCCAAGGTGGTCAGCCTAGAGTCCGGAAAGGGCTCTGGGTCAAAGTTGGGGTCCTGCGGGCAATTCAACGATGGCCAATGTAAGTTTGGTGCCACGTGTAGACTTAAGCAGGTCTGTTCGGAGTGCAACGGGTCCTCGCACGGGGCTGCAAAATGCATGCGGAAAGGTAGGCGGTCGGGCCCTCAGTCTTCTGCCGTTGGGCAAGGGGCGGTCGCCGGTGTGGGTGGAAAGGATGGCCTGGTATCTAAGTGAGTGTCCGGATAGAGTTGCAGCCAGGTTAATTTACGAAGGGTTTTTGGGTGGTTTTGTTATCCTTCCTCCTCCACATGAGGTTCTGGTTACCCGACGCAACCTTAAATCGGCTTATTTGCACTCGGCGGTCGTCTCGGGAAAGCTTTTGAAGGAAGTGTCGGTGGGTCGCAGGGCCCGGCCTGTTGCTAAGCCGCCGATAGAGAATTTAGTGGTATCCCCCTAGGGATTTGTGCCAAAGCGGGAGCTTCATAAATTCCGCCTGATTCACCATTTGTCTTTTCCCAGGGGATCGTTCGGGCATGACGGGATAGATAACGACTTATGCTCGGTTGTTTACGGGTCATTCGACACAGCGGTGCGTTTGTGCGGTATGCGGGGCCCAGGGCGTAGTTGGCAAAGACTGACATCGAGGCGGCTTTTCGGTTGCTGCCGGTACATCCAGAGAGCCAACGGCTGTTGGGTTGCTTCTGGAACGGGGGGTTTTATGTCTATAGGTGTCTTCCAATAGGATGCTCTCTTTCTTGCGCATGCTTCAAAGCATTTAGTAGTTTCGTGGAATGGGTGACGAAGGGCGTAGCTGGGGTGGATTCATTAATGGATTAGCTTGATGATTGTTGTGCGTCGGCCCTAGCGGTTCCCCTGTTTGCGGTAACGTATTGTATTCATTGCGGAAAGTTGAGACGGATTTTGGAATCCCTCTGGGGCCTGGTACAACTGAGGGCCCGGTTTCTACCATTTGTTTTTAAGGGATCGAAATTGATTCAGTTGCAATGTAGTGCAGGCTCCCTGAGGATAACTTACTGCCATTGCGGCAGGAGGTGAGGCGGGCTTGACGATTGAAGAAGATCACTTTGCGCGATCTCCAGTCGCTGCTGGGGGAGTTGAACTTTGCTTGTCGGATTGTGCAAATGGGTAGAATTTTAGTAGGCGATGGGCGGCAGCGACGGCGGGTATCCGGGCATCCCACCATTTTGTGAGGATTGGTTTCGATCACAGGGCTGATCTGCTGGTCTGGGATGCGTTCCTAGGGCAATATAACGGTTGATCGCTGTGGATGTCACCGGTACACGACATGGGCGAGTTGGAGCTGTTTACTGATGCGGCGGGGCCGGGGGGTTTTTGGCGCATATGCAGGAGGTCAATGGTGTGCGGGGAACTGGCCGAACAGCTGGATGACCAGTGGTCTTACGCGGAATCTGGCCCTGCTCGAGCTGTTCCCCATGGTGGTTGCGGTGACCATTTGGGGGGATAGGCTCAGGGATAAAAAGGTTCGGATCCACTGCGATAACATGGGGGTGGGTTAGCAATTAACAACTTATCAGCTTCTTCGCCACCTGTGGTTTCAGTTTTTTGCGTCACCTAGTTTTGGTGTGCTTGTTTTTTTAAACACGCGGGTAGTTGCGGTGCTTGTACCAGGGGGTTTACAATTGTATTGCTGATGCTCTTTCTCGCTCGCAGTGGGATCGATTTCGTCAATTGGCACCGGCAGTGGAGCTGTTCGGTTTGGCTTGCCCGGAGCATCTCTGGGATCTGATTTTGGTACCGGGGAACGGTTGATTGGGAGGTCGCTGGCTAGTCCGACTTGGAGCGCTTGTTCGGCTTGTTGGCAGCAGTAGGAGGAGTGGGTAAGAGTTTGGGTAACGTCAGCACGGAGAAGGACAGGTTGGTAGCATGGTTGTACTGGTTGGGGGGGCGGGGATTTTTCCCTGGTTAAAGTGAATCGTTTTGTTGCGGGTTTGCGGTTTGGATTTAATTTACGGGGTTTCCAGGATGTTTCCAGGATGTGTCCAAGTTGTGACCCAGATGTGGGTCTGTGGGGGGGGATAGACTAGAGTTGTTTTGCGGCGGTCCAAGACTGATCAAGTGGGTCGGTAGTGTTCTGTCCTTCCGGGGTCGGCGATGTGTCCCGTTGCTTGTATGATTGCTTTTCAGCCACGGGGTGGGGTGCCGGAGTCGCCATTGCTCCGTCATGAGAATGGCTCGTTTTTTGTCCGAGTATCAATTTGGTGCTATATGTTATAAATGCTTGGCTGAGGTTGGCGTGGGGCAGGGGCATTACTCGTCTCACTCGTTCAGGATCGGCGCTGCTACTGAAGCGGGGCGTTTGGGGTTGGATGAGGAGGGTGTGCGTCACATTGGCCGATGGGAGTCCGATAGGTTTCGGACTTACGTGCGCCCTCATTTGTTGTGTGTGGGTAATGTTGCTTTGATTATTTTCATATGAGGTGCTTGTTTTCTTTTCAGATCATCGCCTTTGTTTAGTGTGGCTTTTAGGACACTCTTTGTGCACTGGGAATGATCTGGGGGTGGTCCCGTTTCGGGAGTTAGTGGGGGACATTAAACACGATTTATTGTGTCTATGGGCATCTTATCCTCACCTAGTGATTGGGTGGTCGGACATAGTTCCGAGGAAGTTTTGGCGTTTAGCGAGATCAGCCGAGAGGGTGAACAAAGCCCGCATTAAAGTAAACCAGGCGGTGTCACATTTTGTTGCCAAGAACGGGGGCATTTGTGTTCGACACAGGGACCTGGAGTAAGGAGTCGGAAATTATTGGAGGAGTGATGGGGTACATTTGACCGAGGTTGGAATTGATTTGGGGAGCCTGCCCTTAGCAGACGGAATTGAGAGGGCGGTGGTGGTTTGGAGGGACTCACAGGCTTAAGGTGGTCAAGGCCTGTTTCGCTGTGGCGGGGGGAGTCCTTGAGGTTGGTCAGTACAAAATGGTGGGGTAGTCGCATCGGGGGTATGCGTCCCACAAGATTATTTGAAGACTTCATAGGGTTTTACCCCTTTGAAGTGGTCTTCTGGTGGAAGGTATATCATTTGAAGACTTCATCGGGTGTTATCCCTTTGAAGTGGTCTTCTGGTGGTTGGAGCCATCTGCAGAGGTGAGCGGTGCCTCCGAGCTGGTTTATGGCTGGAGGTAAAGAGTTGGTGGTGGTTTGCAGATGGCTAACTTAAAGGAAATCCGGTGTTAAAAGGGCTTCAAGGACTTCCCCTGCTCTGTTAAGTGTTAATAATGTTGATTGTTATTTCTGATTCTGACCCATGTTGGGTCATGTGAATTATAGGAGGAATTCTCTGGTCGAATTCCTAAAGGAGTTATCCGAATGTTTCGGATTAAATTGCATTTAAAATAATGTCAGTTAATAAACGGCTGCTGTGGCCATTTCACATCCAACCTCGGTTGTCACGTGTCTTTATTGGAAGGGAAAGGGGAATAAAAGGTTAACATGGTCAATTAGCACAGGACTCTACTTAGGCCAGTCATGTGTTTTTCATGCACTTGCAATCACTTTTTTTTATTTTATGTAATTGATGCGTGAAACACGGACAGCACACAGATGTGTGTATGTGTGCTGTCCGTGCTTTTCACGCACCCATTGACTTCAATGGGCGGCTAGGTGAGTGAAAATGCACCAATATAGGACATGCAGTGAGTGTCCGTTGCGTGAAAACTCATGCATGTGTGAATAGCCCCATTGAAATCATGGGGCCGTGTGCTGTGCCTTCTTTCAACGCACAGCACGCGGACAAGAATCACCCTTGTCTGACTGAGCCCTTAGTGTATCATATTTGGTATTGACAAATCATAACAGCTTTCCACTTTTATGATTTTGTTGCAGAAATTCATCAGAACAGATATACTAATTTGTAGTGTGCTTTATCAGTTTAGCCCAATAGAGAGGACTTATTCACCGGGGGCGTAGTTAGGGGGGCAGGCGGGGCATGTGCCCCGGGCGCAGCTTAGAGGGGGGCGCCAGTGCCCCCTCCTCCTGCACTATAATTGTACCTGTGTCGCAAGGACACAGGTACAATTAGAAGCAATAAATGACCGGGTACGTTCCGTCAATCAGCACCTTTCCACGAATGAAGCGACAGGGGGCACAGTGTGTGTGTGTGGGACACGGTGTATGGTGCTATTATAATTAGAGATGCAGTGTATGGCGCTATTATATATGTGGAGCACTATATACAGGGGTAGGCTATATCTACAGGGGGGCTATATACAGGGGTGGGCTATATGGGGGCACTATCTACAGGGGGCTCTATGGCAGGCACTATCTACAGGGGGCACAGTGTGTGTGTGTGTGGGACACGGTGTATGGTGCTATTATAATTAGAGATGCAGTGTATGGCGCTATTATATTTAGGGGTGTAGTGTGTGGTATAATGATAACTTTATATTTATTTATAGGTGCATAAATGTTGGTAAAGTGAGAAGCTGAAGACATGTGAGCGGCAAACTGCAGAAATGGAATGTCCCCGGGAGAAGTCGTCATAGAGGTCTGGACCGGATGGAGAAAAATAACTAGAATCTGAGACGTCACCGGTGAGTCACTCAATGTAAATGTTTATTCTGCCTCTAATCAGTAATGCAGTCACTGTACGATCTGCAGTGAGATGATGGGTGGTGTGATTATAATATGATTTATTTCTTGTGAAAATACATCTCCCAGCATATCCTTACCATTGTTCGGGCCATGCTGGGAGCTGTAGTTTTACGCCGTACACACCTATACGGCAGAGGTTGCACTAAATTGAGCTGTATTTGTTCTGGGGCTGTATATATGTACTGAGCTTGGTTCTTGTGTTGTGTATAGAACCATATTGCTTGTAAAATGTACAAATGTTTTTATGTTTGCGTTAGATAAAAAGAAATGACACGTCGATTGGTAGAGAAAACAAACACGGCGAGGGGGAAGGAGATGTCGGGAAAGAGGTTGGGGGGGGGGGGGGCGCCATACTGAATCTTTGCCCCGGGTGCTGGAGAACCTAGCTACGCCTCTGTTTTCATGCATAGCGCTTGCCAGTGTTTTTTTTGGTGCTTTGGGGTATGTTCACACGGCCTATTTTCAGAGTTAAATCTGCCTTTTTACGCCTCGAATTACGCCTGAAAAGACGGCTTCATTATGCCTGCAAACATCTGCCCAATGCTTGCAATGGGTTTTAAGATGTTCTGTTCAGATGAGGTGTAATTTTACGCGTCGCTGTCAAAAGACGACTTGTAAAAAGACGCCCGCGTCAAAGAAGTGAATGCCACTTCTTGGGACGTTTTTGGAGCCGTTTTTCATTGACTCCATTGAAAAACAGCTCCAATAACGTCCGTAAAAGACGCCGCGAAAAACGCGAGTACTTGCAAAAACTTCTGAAATTCAGGAGCTGTTTTCGCCTGAAAACAGCTCCGTATTTTCAGACGTTTTTGGTCACTACGTGTGAACATACCCTCACATGGCACTTTTGTAGGGCTAAGACACTTGCCAGATGATAGATAAAAAGTCTATAGTAAACTATGAGAATGTCTTCATGCACAGCGTTTTGGCTTGTAGCTTGTTAGTAATGTTTTCGGGGTCACTGGCGTTTTTATCAAAAGTCAGCATGCTCTAGGTATTACACATAGGATTTAAAAAAAGACCTGGAAAAATTCATGTATAAATCTTCACAAATGGCATAAAAAAAATCTTCAAACTGCAAACTTTTTTTTTTTTTTTACATGTGTTTTAACCCCTTAATACCGAAGGTGTTTTAAACCTTAGTGACCAGAGCAATTTTCGCAGTTTTGCTATTCACAGATGTAACGCAGTATAACTCTGTATGTGTTTTATGTATCGATGTGAATTTTGCACTGTTTTCTTGGGACATGTAGTGCTTCCTTTTTGTGTATAGGTAACATTTTTGTTACTTTTTTTATAGCTGTGGAAAGACAGAAAAAAGAAAAATTTGGATTTTTCATCATTTAAAATGTAACAGTTTGAAAATAAAAGTAATTGTATCATACAAATGTATTGAAATATATTTTTTCATTTATCCTGATCATAAGGACACCTGACTTGGAGGTGTAGTTTATTTTTTTTGACCAGAAATATAGTATAAAACACAAGTGCCCCTTTTTTCATTTGCGCACTAAAATGTCTTAATTTAGTTTTTTACACCATGGTATTAAAGAGGCTCTGTCACCAGATTTTGCAACCCCTATCTCCTATTGCAGCAGATCGGCGCTGCAATGGAGATGAGTAAAGTTTTTTTTTTTTTTTAAATGAGCATTTTTGACCAAGTTATGACCATTTTTATATTTATGTAAATGAGGCTTTCTAAAGTACAACTGGGCGTGTTTAAAGTAAAAGTACAATTGTGTGTGTAACATCTGGGCGTTTTTACTTCTTTTACTAGCTGGGCGTTGTGTATAGAAGTATCATCCACTTCTCTTCACAACGCCCAGCTTCTGGCAGTGCAGACACACAGCGTGTTCTCGAGAGATCACGCTGTGACGTCACTCACTTCCTGCCCCAGGTCCTGCATCGTGTCGGGCGAGCGAGGACACATCGGCACCAGAGGCTACATTTGATTCTGCAGCAGCATCGGCGTTTGCAGGTAAGTCGATGTAGCTACTTACCTGCAAACGCTGCTGCAGAATCAACTGTAGCCTCTGGTGCCGATGTGTCCTCGCTCGTCCGACACGATGCAGGACCTGGGGCAGGAAGTGAGTGACGTCACAGCGTGATCCCTCGAGAACACGCTGTGTCTGTGCACTGCCAGAAGCTGGGCGTTGTGAAGAGAAGCGGATGATACTTCTATACACAACGCCCAGCTAGTAAAAGAAGTAAAAACGCCCAGATGTGACGAACACAATACACGCCCAGTTGTACTTTTACTTTAAACACGCCCAGTTGTACTTTAGAAAGCCTCATTTACATAAATATAAAAACGGTCATAACTTGGCCAAAAATGCTCGTTTAAAAAAAAACAAAAAACGTTACTCTTATCTACATTGCAGCGCCGATCTGCTTCAATAGGAGATAGGGGTTGCAAAATCTGGTGACAGAGACTCTTTAATGTATGGGTAATGGACTTGAAGTCCAATAAATAATGGTAAAAAAAATATTGTGTTCTAAAAACTAGACACTCTAAAGTCTATTTCTAGCGGTTCAATTTCTGTTTTAACCCTTCACACTTTTTACAGAATTTGTCCAAACTTGGGCCAAAAAAATGTAAATTGCATTTTTTTTTTACAAAAGTGGCAGTTTTCTTAAGCCATTTCGAAACACCATATGACATACTGGTAAAAGTGACATCTTTCCACATTCTGCTATTTCTCCCGTGTACGGTGATACCAAATATGTGTGTCTAATCTATTATATGGACCCGTTATAGGGCATATCATAGAAGGAGTCCATTTTGGCTTTTGGAGGCCTGTCACACCAGAATTAATTTGAGTGCACCATGCTGCATTTGCCATAGCACTGGAGTGTCAGACTGTCAGAAATGACCAAAAATTACCATGATACACAAAAATACACACCCCAAATTCTAATTCTAGTGGTTCAATTTCTATTTTAACCCTTCACACTTTTTACAGAATTTGCCCAAACTTGGGCCAAAAAAATGTAAATTGCATTTTTTTTTACAAAAGTGTCACTTTTCTTAAGCCATTTCGAAACACCATATGACATACTGGTAAAAGTGACACCTTTCCACATTCTGCTACTTCTCCTGTGTACGGCGATGCCAAATATGTGTGTCTAATCTATTATATGGACCCGTTATAGGGCATATCATAGAAGGAGTCCATTTTGGCTTTTGGAGGCCTTTTTACGTCAGAGCTGATTTTAGGGAACCACGCTATATTTGCCGTGGTACTGCAAGTCATTTTGACAAGTATAAATGTCCTGCTAATATTCATCTAGGGGTATAGTGACTATTTTTAATAGGTGGAAATAAATAAAAAATAGGTTTTTCCAGAAAATACAGTATTGCTGCATTTTTACAGTGAAACCTTATCCAATAAACAACCCTCCCTTTTGGTTCTCCCTACAAAAACAGTGTGAAAGTAAATGAGTTAATAATGTGGCTAATACCACGGTCTTTGCCTTCATAGATTCTAAAGGGAGATGTGTAGCCTGTACCGCTCTCACAGAGCTTGTAGATTTTAAACCCATATTTTGCTCTCTTTGAGCGGATGTATTGGCGGAATGACAGTCTGCCTTTGTAACTCATCAGCGATTCATCCACCGCTAGGTTTTCTTCGGGGTTGTACACCGGCATAAATGACTCCTCCAAATTTTTTATCAGGGGCCTTATTTTATACAGGCGGTCACGGCCTGGATCACTACGGGGGGGGGGGGGGAGAGGCTGGTGAATGTCGTTAAAATGAAAGAAGCGCATTAGCACTTTATATCTGCTTCTGGTCATAACGGCTGGAAAAACAGGTGTTGCATGTGTAGGGCTTGTTGCCCAATATGACCGGATTGAGGGCTTTTTCACTAACCCCATGTTGAGGATGAGCCCCAAAAAATGTTTAAGTTCGCCAGTATATTTGAGGTGCCACTCCTTTGCATAGGAGGACGTTGGCTTTTCAGCAAAGAATTGGCGAGCATACAGATTGGTTTGGTTGATAACCAGCTCCAATAGTTCATCTGTAATGAATATTTTACAAAAATCGAGGGCTGTAAAATTCTCCACATTAATAGTTATCCCTGGTGTGGCAATAAATTCTGGGATATTAGGGGAAAATGACTCTGTGGGTACCCACTCAATATATTCTGGGGGAATAGTGGTACTTCTGCAACATGCCCTGTGTTTGTGGACTCTGCAGCGAAACTTGAATTGCAGAAAGCGTATCACTGTCGTCGCTGTCACTGGTAGAATACATTTCTACCTCGGACGCGGTTTCTGTATCGCTTTCATCAGAGTCAGAAATTAACATGGCGTATGCCTCTTCCACCGTGAACCTTCTATGGGCCATTGTAATTACACACACGTACAACAAAGACTGTAACCAGACACACACGCAGACATATTTTATTACTTTTTCTTTACTTTTTTTTTTTCACCGACAAAAATACACGGACGTCACAAAAGCACGCTTCACAAAAAACTGATGTCGAACAAGCACGTAGACTATAAAACTTTTTTTTATATATATTTTTTAAACTTTTTTTTTTTTGCACAAAAAAAATACACAGACGTCACACACGTACACTACACAAAAACCCTAGGCTAAACCTAGGATAACCCTAGACTAACTCTAGAATAGAACCTAGAATAACCCTAGACTAACCCTAAGGGCACGTTCACACGTGGCCGAATTGCTGTGGAATTCCACTGCGACACAGTCAGTTTTTTACATTTGTTTCTATACATTTTTAGGAAAGTTAGTGCAGACGTTGTGGAAAACTCCGCGCGGACCATAGGCTGCGGTGCAGAATTTTCCCTCCGCAGCATGCACTGTCTGTTAGGGCGGGTTCACACATAGCGGAATTTCACTTAAATTCCGCTGCGGACACTCCGCAGCGTTAATCCGCAGCGGAGCCGTTTCTCCATTGACTTTCACTTTAAATTAGCAGTGTTCGTTTACACGATGCGTACAATTCCGCTGCGGAGCATAGGCTGCGGAGCGGAATTTGGTGTCCGCAGCATGCTCTGTCTGTTGCGGAGCAGTGGCGGACTCATGGCGGAATTTCTCCATTGACTTCAATGGAGATTCAAAGTTCCGCAGCTGTCATGCACATGTCATGTGTGCTGCGGATACGTCTTGCTTTTTTAACTTGACATTTCTTCATTCTGGCTGGACCTATGTATTTCTAGGTCTACAGCCAGACTGAGGAAGTCAATGGGGCTCCCGTAATGACGGGAGCGTTGCTAGGAGACGTCTGTAAATAGTCACTGTCCAGGGTGCTGAAAGAGTTAAGCGATCGGCAGTAACTGTTTCTGCACCCGGGACAGTGACTACCGATCCCAATATACATGTATCTGTAAAAAAACATATAAGTTCATACTTACCGAGAACTCCCTGCGTCTGTCTCCAGTCCGGCCTCCCAGGATGACGTTTCAGTGTAAGTGACGGCTGCAGCCAATCACAGGCAAAGCACAGGCTGCAGCGGTCACATGGACTGGCGCGTCATCCAGGGAGGTCGGGCTGGATGCCGAAAGAGGGACGCGTCACCAAGACAACGGCCGGTAAGTATGAAAATCGTTTCCTTTCACTAGGGAAAGTGCTGTCCCTTCTCTCTATCCTGCACTGATAGGGAGAAGGGAAGCACTTTTCCCGCAGTCTGCAGCAGCTAGTCCGCATCAATGTACTGCACATTTTGTGCAGATCCGCTGCAGAATCTGCAACGCAGATTCTGTGCGGCATCGATGCGGACAGTTGCGGAGGAATTCCGCCATGTGTGGTCATGCCCTTAGGGTATGTGCACACACACTAATTACGTCCGTAATTTACGGACGTATTTCGGCCGCAAGTAGTGGACCGAACACAGTGCAGGGAGCCGGGCTCCTAGCATCATACTTATGTACGATGCTAGGAGTCCCTGCCTCTCCGTGGAACTACTGTCCTGTACTGAAAACATGTTTTCAGTACGGGACAGTTGTCCGGCAGCGAGGCAGGGACTCCTAGCGTCGTACATAACTATGATGCTAGGAGCCCGGCTCCCTGCACTGTGGTCGGTCCGGGACTTCCGGCCGAAATACGTCCGTAAATTACGGACGTAATTAGTGTGTGTGCACATACCCTTATGGAGAAGAAGCAGAATTTCACTGCGTATTTCAGCCTTTGCAGTGCAAAAACTGAAATATGTGGCAAGTCCGCTGTGTTTTCTGCAACGTCTGAACTATTTGTCAAATATGCAAATGTTGGTGCAGATTCGTTTCGTAAATGCCCCGAATCTGCACCAATATTTGCAGCGGAAAAACTCTGCCACGTGTGAACGTGCCCTAAGGATAACCCTAGCCTACGTATACAATTGAAGTTTATATAAAGTTTATATATTAGATTTTTTGTCATTTTGTGTCTTTGGTGTCACAGTAAAATTCTCTCTGTCTCTTCTCATAGAGAGTAACAAGTGTGAGGAGAGACAGAGAGACAGGTAGGAGAAACACTTCGTTTTTCAATTTGTGATCACTGTGAATGCTTCTCACAGTGATCACATGAACGGAGACCACTGTTATTGGTCTCCGAAAACAGCCTTGGCTTCAGAGGCAGATTACCCGATGACCGGGAAATCCACTCCGATGCGGCCCCCTCCCAAACCACTCAGATGTGGCGCTTGCTATTGATCGCCGCATCTGAGGGGTTAAAACTGATCGGAGACCACTGCTAGTGGTCTCCGATCGTTGCCCTAAAGCCCGAGGCTGTTACCAGCAGCCCGGTCTTCAGGAGATGCCCGCGAAAACCGCTCCGATGCGGTCCCCTCCCTCCCAAACCACTCAGATGCGGCCGGCACTTGCTATTGAGTGCCGCATCTGAGGGGTTAAATACGATCGGAGACCACTGCTAGTGGTCTCCGATCGTTGCACTGAAGCCCAAGGCTGTTACTAACAGCCTGGTCTTCAGGAGATCCCCGCGAAAACCGCTCCGATGCGGCCCCCTCCCTCGCAAACCTCTCAGATGCTGCACTTGCTATTCAGCACCGCATCTGAGGGGTTAAAATCGATTGGAGACCACTGCTAGTGGTCTCCAATCATTGCCCTGAAGCCTGAGGCTGTTACCAGCAGCCCAGTTTTCAGCAGCACCCCGCACGATGCGGGGAAAGTTCTTCTGAAGTGCCGATGTGAAAAGCCGACACTTCAGAAGAACTACCCTGAACGGCCAACGTAGAGACACTATACGCCGGTCGTTAAGGGGTTAAATTGCAGAAAAAAAACACTGTCTGAACCGAGTCTAACACCAGTCTAAAGTGACTATACACATAAGTCAGCTGTTTACCAATGACTATTTCTCCCAACTTCCCCGGAAACATACATGCTAAGATTGCCTGAGCTTGCATGTTATTTCAATAAGAAGAAGGAGGAAAACAGCTCCCAGACTCCTCTGGAAACACTTATCTACACAGGGGAATACTGTTGTATAAATCCTGTTGCGAAAGTAACCTCATAACGGCATCCTCTGGCTCCTTGCTGGTGCCACGTACCTCCTTTACTCTGGTCTGGTCGTGGCCTTCATCGCCACTTGTCTCCTCCTTCATCTTGGGGACACTTCCCCGGAGATGAACGGTTTCCAACCTTCCCAATCCTACTGCTTGCTCTTAGATATGCCATTCCGCTCCCCTTTCGAAATAAGATGTCTGTGCATCCGAACATGCTTGTTTTTTTGAGAGTTTAGCGAGCTAGCTTTAAGAATCACTATGTGTGAACACAGCCTAACACTTATCATGTTTGTAGCATGTCTGTGACCAGTATAAGGGTATGTGCACACACACTAATTACGTCCGTAATTGACGGACGTATTTCGGCCGTAAGTACCGGACCGAACACAGTGCAGGGAGCCGGGCTCCTAGCATCATACTTATGTACGATGCTAGGAGTCCCTCCCTCTCTGTGGAACTACTGTCCCGTACTGAAAACATGATTACAATACGTGACAGTTGTCCTGCAGCGAGGCAGGGACTCCTAGCATCGTACATAAGTATGATGCTAGGAGCCCGGCTCCCTGCACTGTGTTCGGTCCACTACTTGCGGCCGAAATACGTCCGTCAATTACGGACGTAATTAGTGTGTGTGCACATACCCTAATACTATCAGACCCAATTTGCTCATAAAATTATCCAATCACTCTTATAGCATACACAGTGTTAGAACTGGAAAACATTTTACTGCCCTTTTTTCCGGCTATTTAACCTTTACATTTGTCACATATATATCTCGCATAATTACAGGAGAGGGATTGTTACATTATTGAAATATCTGTTTATTTTCAAGTAGATTAAATGTTAGTTCTCTTCAGCTTTGAAATGATGACACGTGTATATAGATGCAGAAAATCATTTACAGGCGGCGTTTATATGCAAGGTTAACCATATGATAAATGAGCAAACATACGGCCTTTATAGGCATGCCACAAACATTTGCAGAAAGTCAAGGAAGCTTGAAATGTCATAAAGCTTGCAATCATTCAGTCAGTAAAGTAAAAAAATATATATTATTCTATCTTCATTCGTGGATGGACAATTTTAATAAGGATAAAATAACCAGAAGCACCTTTTCCTCTTCGTCCTACGGCAGCACAACAGGGATATTTTGTTCCTCAATCCCCATATCAGCCCACCTAGCAAAAACAAACTCAAAAACAGCCATTAGCTCATTGATTGCATTCACAGGAAGTTTAAGAGACAGGCACGCCCAGCATTAGGCTGGATTCACACGAGCACATTACGTCTGTAACGGACGGAACGTATTTCAGCCGCTAATCCCGGACCGAACACACTGCAGGGAGCCGGGCTCCTAGCATCATAGTTATGTACGACGCTAGGAGTCCCTGCCTCGCTGCAGGACAACTGTCCCGTACTGTAATCATATTTTCAGTACAGGACAGTTGTCCGGCAGCGAGGCAGGGACTCCTAGCATCGTACATAACTATGATGCTAGGAGCCTGGCTCCCTGCACTGTGTTCGGTCCGGGACTTCCGGCCGAAATACGTTCCGTCCATTACGGACGTAACATGGTCGTGTGAACCCAGCCTTAGGGTAAGGCCACACGACGCAGTCAAGGTGCGTTTATGTTGCGTTTTTAAACTGCAGCAAGTCCTATTTTAATAGAAGTCAATGGTGAAATTTTTGTTATGGACAGACTGCCGCTATTATATGACAATGCGTTTTTTGTGCAGTTAAGGGTATGTTCACACGGCCTATTTTCGGCCGTTTTTCGAAAAATCTGGAGCAGAACTCCTCCAAACATCTGCCTATTGATTTCAGTGGGAAAACGGCATTCTGTTCCGATGGAGCGTTTTTCACTGCGCTTTTTTACGCGTAAAAAAGCAGTGCAGGACACTTCCTGGGGCGTTTTTGGAGCCGTTTTCAAGAGACTCTAGTGAAAAAACTCCAAAAACGGCTTTAAAAAACGCAGCGAAAATCGCGAGTGGCACAAAAAACGTCTGAAAATCAGGAGCTGTTTTCCCTTGAAAACAGCTCCGTATTTTGAGACTTTTTTGAGTTTGTGTGTGAACACACCCTTACTGCATCTTCATAATGTCCGACCACATGCAGGTAATGACCGCGCTGCCAAAGTCGTTGCTGAACTGCTTGCGTTTTTGCTAACCGTTCTGCAATGCATTTTATATATTTTCGAAAGTTTGTTTGAAGCCCGATGTTTCATTAGTTTAAAATCAGGGAAAGCTATTTTTGATTGGACACGCATTCCCCAGGTAACGGTCTGGACGGTGAATACCGGAGGAAAGGATTACTAGGGTGAGTAGTAGTTACCCCGAGTGCAGTAGTCCCCTATGTATCCTCTCACTGAGGGAATGCTGAGGGTTATTGTACCTCCTCAGGTGCAGAGCTGCTCATCTATTAAATAGACACGTCGTCTGTATCGTGTGAAACTACAGCTCCCAGCATGTGGACGCACCACCCGTAGAGACCAGAAATACAGTGACAGGACTGCAAAAACTCACTTTATTAAGAATAAAAAATATACTACAGAACCTTTAACACCATTCTCGCCCCCCATCTAACTGCAGTTTTTAATAAAGCAATGTCAGAGGGAAGTATGCCCCAAGAAATGCTAGAAGCCACGATTGTGACGATCCCTAAACCTGGGAAATCCCCTACAACCCCGGCCAATTTCAGACCCATCTCCCTCCTTAACTGTGACACTAAATTATACGCTAAACTTATAGCCACCCGCTTAATAGACATCCTACCCACGATAGTACATTCCGATCAGGTGGGATTCACGAAGGGGAGGCAAGCTCCGGATGGAACTAGAAGGGTAATTGACCTTATAACTAAAGTAAGTCAATCTCGAGCGCCTTCTCTCCTCCTTACCCTGGATGCAGAGAAGGCGTTCGATAGAATACACTGGGGGTTTGCATTTTCGACTTTGATGAAATTTGTATTCGAAGGGAACATATTTAAGGCTATTCAAGCACTATACACTCTACCTACTGCTAAAATTCTATCTAATGGTTTCCTGTCTACCCCCTTCAATATTACTAATGGTACTAGGCAGGGGTGCCCGCTGTCCCCCTTATTGTTTACACTAGTTATGGAACCTCTAGCAGAATCTATAAGATCTAACTTGCTGATTCGGGGAATCCCAGTGGGGTTTCGACAACATAAAATTGGATTATTCGCCGATGACATAATTTTGACCATTACTGACCCTTTATCCTCCCTAAGGGAAATTTCTCAAATTATCTCTAAATTTGGATTAGTATCTTACTACAAAGTGAATGCATCTAAATCTCAAATTCTTGGGATTTTTATCTCCCCGTCCCTGAAACAATCTATAATAACCGAGTTCCCATATCAATGGGAAAATTTTTCCATTCCTTATCTGGGAATCCAAATCAGCTATCCTTTGTCGCAACAGAAGGAATTGGATCAAATTGCTTTGCATGAACCTTCATGGTTAGGACGCAACGTGTGCTATAAGATGTTCATACTACCCAAAATATTATACTACTTACGCACCCTGCCAATCCCTATACCACAAATTTGGATCTCTAAGTTCCAGAAGCAACGTTCTGTGGGGAGGAAGGAGACCTCGGATAGCAACGTCTCTCTTGCTGAAGCGGAAACATAGAGGTGGGCTGGGTGTACCTAATCTCTTAGCTTACCATAGAACATTTGGAGTTAAACAATCAGAAAAATGGTTTACTTCCTCTTCTGGAGTTAGCTGGCCAACGATTGAACACCATTTGATAGGGGGTCAACCGTTATCTACAGTACTGATGGCCTATGCCTTGAGGCCTGACCTTCCCCTTCCCAATATCCCTACAATTAAAGTTGCAATACAATGTTGGCTTCATTTCATAGCGCAACCCGCGGGGATTCCGGGGAGGAGCACGACTCAGATACCGATGGGGGTGCTTGAAACACTAATTCCCAACCTAGGAATCAAACATTGGCCGATGAACGGCATCCAATACGTTTCTGATCTATTTTTGGGGAAAGATGTTAAGTCCTTTAACAACATTCAGGAACAGTTTGGGATCTCGGATAGAGATATTTATAAATACACTCAGATTAAATCTTATTTGGCGTCCTCGCCTCTGACTGAGCTTCAAGCACCCCAATCAACTATAGCACTTCTTTCTGGATCTGGCTGGGGAGCCTGCAACCTTACGGCTAGAATATATGATGCAATGAATGGGGATGTGGAGACTTCTAGGCGAGCACACTTCTTGAACTGGGAGAGAGACATGGGGAAATCTTTCTCTATGGCACAATGGGAAACAGCGATTAAATGGACTTTGAAGTCCTCAGTTTGTATTAACCTCTTGGAAGTCTTCCATAAGGTTCTGTTGCGATGGTACTATACTCCGACCAAATTGGCGAGGATATATCCTCAAACTTCTAACCTATGTTGGCGTAACTGTGGCCAAGAAGGCTCGTTATATCATATATTTTGGGGATGTCCCCACCTGGTGACTTTCTGGTCCAGCATTTTTCAATTACTCTCAGAGGTTTTGAGGATTCCTATTCTCCAGGAACCAGGGTTAGCATTACTTTCTCTGGAGATAGAAAAGTTCCCGCCGATTTATCAACGCTTAGTGTGCCATGTTTTGCTCACAGCGAAGTTACTGATAGCTAAGGCCTGGAAGTCTCCAACATCACCCACACGGGAGGGTGTCAACGCATTGTGTATATGAACGCATTTTTTACCTTAGACAACATGGGTATGCTTCTTATATTGCCTTTTGGAATCCCTGGATAATATATCATAAAGTGGATGTGGAGATAACACAGATTTCAGCAATTTCCCCCCCCCCCCCTCCTAACCTTTCCCCTGAACCTCCCCTTGTTTCTGGTTCTCTGTTAAAATGTTATGCGAACAAGTTGGACTACTTTTGACATCATTGATGTATACTTGTTTATGACGCACTTTATTTCTGTAACACATGTTGTTTATTTGAAAAGTACAATAAAAATTAAATTTTGGAAAAAAAGAATAAAAAATATATATATAAGGTGATGACGTATATAACATAAGTGAAATATAGAATAACTGGTATATACACCGCATTCCAAATTATTATGCAAATGTTATTTTTCGCTGATTTTCCTAAATAGTCGATGCAAATGACAGTCAGTATAATCTTCAAGCCATGAACCGTTGGAGTATAATGAGAATTTTATTGAACAAATCTCCTAATGATAACAGATTTTTTTTTAGAAGTAAAAAACTCAAAATGCACTGTTTCAAATTATTATGCACAACAGAGATCAAAACATTTTAAGGCATCATTTAGACGAGCATAATATACGCGCGTGCGACGCGCGTGCTTTTCACGCGTGTCGTACGCACCTATATTACTCAATGGGGCAGTGCAGACAGTCCGTGAGTTTTGCGCAGCGTGAGTGCGCTGCGTAAAACTCACGACATGTTCTGTATTTCCCCATTCTGTTTTGATGTGAACTGCCTCCCACCCTCATAGATATTTTGCTTGAGGATGCTCCAAAGGTTCTCAATAGGGTTGAGGTCAGGGGAACATGGGGGCCACACCATGAGTTTCTCTCCTTTTATGCCCATAGCAGCCAATGACACAGAGGTATTCTTTGCAGCATGAGATGGTGCATTGTCATGCATGAAGATAATTTTGCTACGGAAGGCACGGTTCTTCTTTTTGTACCACGGAAGAAAGTGGCCAGTCATAAACTCTACGTACTTTGCAGAGGTCATTTTCACACCGTCAGGGACCCTAAAGGGGCCTACCAGCTCTCTCCCCATGATTCCAGCCCAGAACTCTGCCACCTCCTTGCTGACGTCGCAGCCTTGTTGGGACATCGTGGCCATTCACCAACCATCCACTACTCCATCCATCTGGACCATCCAGGGTTGCACGGCACTCATCAGTAAACAACACGGTTTGAAAATTAGTCTTCATGTATTTCTGAGCCCACTGCAACCGTTTCTGCTTGTGAGCATTGTTTAGGGGTGGCCGAATAATAGCTTTATGCACACTTGCAAACCTCTGAAGGATCCGACACCTTGAGGTTTGCGGGACTCCAGAGGCACCAGCGGCTTCAAATACCTGTTTGCTGCTTTGCAATGGCATTTTAGCAGCTGCTCTCCTAATCCTATTAATTTGTCTGGCAGAAACCTTCCTCATTATGCCTTTATCTGAACGAACCCGTCTGTGCTCTGAATCAGCCACAAATCTTTTCACAGTACGATGATCACGCTTAAGTTTTCTTGAAATATCCAAGTCCAAGGTATTGCACTATTTCACGCTTTTCGGTAGCAGAGAGATCCTTTTTCTTTCCCATATTGCTTGAAACCTGTGGCCTGCTTAATAATGTGGAACGTCCTTCTTAAGTAGTTTTCCTTTGATTGAGCACACCTGGCAAACTAATTATCACAGGTGTCTGAGATTGATTCCAATGATCCAAAGAGCCCTAAGACACAATACCATCCATGAGTTTAACTCCTTAACGCCGAAGGACTGATATATCCGTCCTCAGCAGCTGCTAGTTCGCGCAGGAGGACGGATATATCCATCCTGTGATGGCGCGGGTACTGCCACTGTACACACGCTATTAGCGGCAGGAGCACTGCTGTTATACTCAGCCTGGCTCCTGCTGCAACTGCCGGAATCGAAGCGCGCTCTGATTCCGGCAGTTTAACCCATTAAATGCCGCTGTCAATAGTGACAGCGGCATCTAATGTGTTTGACAGAGGGAGGGAGCTCCCTCTGTCACCCGATCGGCGCCCCCGCAAACAAATCGCGGGTCGCCGTCGGGTTTCCATGGCAGCCGGGGGTCTAACAAAGACCCCCAGGTCTGTCTTCCGCAACTGCCTGTTAGGCGATGCCGGAGGCATGACCTAATAGGTTGCCTGTCAGTTTTACACTGACAGGCAATAATGCTTTGGTATACTAAGTATACCAAAGCATTATATATGGGATCGGCACATCGCATAGTGAAGTCCCCTGGTGGGACTTAAAAAAAAAAAATGTCAATCAGTTGAATAAAGTTTGTGGAAAAAAAATAAAAATAATTACTGTCAAAATCAAATAAAACTACTTTTTTTGCCCAAAAAGTGGTTTTATTCAGTAAAAGTGTCAAAACAAATAACCCATACACATATATGGTATCCCCGCGATCGTAACAACTTGACCAATAAAATGGACACATTAAATAAACCGCCGGATGAACGGCGTCCAAAAAAAAACGCAAAAAACAACGACAAAATTCTCTCTTTTCTCCCATTCCCCCCATAAAAAATAAAATAAAAGTTAATCTATAAGTCCTATGTACCTCAAAATAGTACTAATGAAAACTACACATTGGCCTGCAAAAATCAAGCCCACATACGGCCACATCGACGGAAAAATAAAAAAATGACGGCTCTTGGAACGCGGCGATGGAAAAACAAGTAATTTTTTTCTAAAAGGGTTTTTATTGTGCAAACGTAGGAAAACATATAAAACCTTTACATATTTGGTATCCCCGTAATCGTGCCGACCCATAGAATAAAGTTAACATGTTATTTACGCTGCATAGTAAACGGCGTAAATTTATAACGTGAAAATTAATGCTGGAATAGCTGCTTATTTTCATTTCTCTCCTAAAATAAAGTTAATAAAAGTTAATCAATGTATTGTAAGCATCTAAAAATGGTACAATTACAAAATACAACTCGTCCCGCAAAAAACAAGCCCGTATACGGCTATGTCGAAGGAATAAAAAAAAAGTTACGACTCTTGGAATGCAACCTTGAAAAAACAAAAAATAATCCTTGGTCATTAACGTGCAAAATGGCCCGGTCATTAAGGGGTTAATTGAAAAACGAATAATTAAATGTTTATGACACTTAAAGAGGCTCTGTCACCAGATTTTGCAACCCCTATCTCCTATTGCAGCAGATCGGCGCTGCAATGTAGATAAGAGTAACGTTTGTTTTTTTTTTTAAAACGAGCATTTTTGGCCAAGTTATGACCATTTTTATATTTATGCAAATGACGCTTTCTAAAGTACAACTGGGCGTGTTTAAAGTTAAAGTACAACTGGGCGTGTATTGTGTATGTACATCTGGGCGTTTTTACTTCTTTTACTAGCTGGGCGTTGTGAATAGAAGTGTATGATGCTGACGAATCAGCATCATCCACTTCTCTTCGTTAACACCCAGCTTCTGGCAGTGCACAGACACACAGCGTGTTCTCGAGAGATCACGCTGTGACGTCACTTCCCCAGGTACTGCATCGTGTCGGACGAGCGAGGACACATCGGCACCAGAGGCTACAGTTGATTCTGCAGCAGCATCAGCGTTTGCAGGTAAGTAGCTACATCGACTTACCTGCAAACACCGATGCTGCTGCAGAATCAAATGTAGCCTCTGGTGCCGATGTGTCCTCGCTCGTCCGACACGATGCAGGACCTGGGGCAGGAAGTGAGTGACGTCACAGCGTGATCTCTCGAGAACACGCTGTGTGTCTGTGCACTGCCAGAAGCTGGGTGGTAACGAAGAGAAGTGGATCATGCTGATTCGTCAGCATCATACACTTCTATTCACAACGCCCAGCTAGTAAAAGAAGTAAAAACGCCCAGATGTACACACACAATACACGCCCAGTTGTACTTTAACTTTAAACACGCCCAGTTGTACTTTAGAAAGCCTCATTTGCATAAATATAAAAATGGTCATAACTTGGCCAAAAATGCTCGTTTAAAAAAAAAAAAAAACATTACTCTTATCTACATTGCAGCGCCTTTGTGCTGCAATAGGAGATAGGGGTTGCAAAATCTGGTGACAGAGCCTCTTTAAATCCAATGTGCATAATAATTTGGAACACGGTGTAATATACAGGGTGGGCCATTTATATGGATACACCTAAATAAAATGGGAATGGTTGGTGATATTAACTTCCTGTTTGTGGCACATTAGTATATGGGAGGGGGGAAACTTTTCAAGCTGGGTGTTGACCATGGCGGCCATTTTGAAGTCGGCCATTTTGTATCCAACTTTAGTTTTTTCAATGGGAAGAGGGTAATGTGACACATCAAAGTTATCGAGAATTTCACAAGAAAAACAATGGTGTGCTTGGTTTTAACGTTACTTTATTCTTTCATGAGTTATTTACAAGTTTCTGACCACTTATAAAATGTGTTCAAAGTGCTGCCCATTGTGTTGAATTGTCAATGCAACCCTCTTCTCCCACTCTTCACACTCTGATAGCAACACCGCAGAAGAAATGCCTCCCGATCTGACCCCCTTAGACTTTTATCTTTGGGGTCATCTGAAGGCAATTGTCTATGCTGTGAAGATACGAGATGTGCAGCAACTGAAACTACGGATACTGGAAGCCTGTGCTAGCATTTCTTCTGCGGTGTTGCTATCAGTGTGTGAAGAGTGGGAGAAGAGGGTTGCATTGACAATCCAACACAATGGGCAGCACTTTGAACACATTTTATAAGTGGTCAGAAACTTATAAATAACTCATGAAAGAATAAAGTAACGTTAAAACCAAGCACACCATTGTTTTTCTTGTGAAATTCTCGATAAGTTTGATGTGTCACATGACCCTCTTCCCATTGAAAAAACTAAAGTTGGATACAAAATGGCAGACTTCAAAATGGCCGCCATGGTCAACACCCAGCTTGAAAAGTTTCCCCCCTCCCATATACTAATGTGCCACAAACAGGAAGTTAATATCACCAACCATTCCCATTTTATTTAGGTGTATCCATATAAATGGCCCACCCTGTATACATAAAATACCTGCAACTGGTGTATAACGATACATAACTGGAATATAAAACATATAATATAACGAATATAAAACATATATAATATAACGAATATAAAACACAATATAAGGCCGGATTTACACGAGCGTGTGCATTTTGTGCGTGCAATAGGTACTTAACAGCTCCGTGTGTCAGCCGCGTATGATGCGTGGCTGCGTGATTTTCGCGCAGCCGCCATCATTATGACACTCTGTTTGTAAACAGAAAAGCACGTGGTGCTTTTCTATTTTCATTCATACTTTTTACTGTTGTTGCGCGAATCAAAGTGCTTCCGTGTGCTGCGCGTGATTTTCACGCACCCATTGACTTCAATGGGTGCGTGATGCGCGTACAAAGCACAAATATAGGACATGTCATGAGTTTTACGCAGCGGACACACGCTGCGTGAAACTCACGGACAGTCTGCACGGCTCCATAGACTAACATAGGTCTGTGCGAGGCACGTGAAAATCACGCGCTTTGCACAGACCTATTATACGTTTGTCTGAATAAGTCCTAACTGGGATATAAAACATCGATGCCAAATGGGCATGAATCAGAAGTCCCCACCCCTCATCCACCACTTCGTAGTTTAGTCTAGGAGCACTGGCTGAGGACTTTTATTTCCTAAAGGGAAGACATTTTTTTGATCATGTGACCATAGTGTTAAGGATATTTAATGGTGCTTCCAATAACATTGTGTCCGGTGTCACCAGTATTCCACCCGTACTTACGGACCCGTTTTCCCTGCACTAATCGGCAGCCCCTTCTCTCTATCAGTGCTGGAAAGAGAGAAGGGGCAGCCCTTTCGGGCAGAGTTTCCGCAGCGATTGAAAGTAAAAGAAGTTCATACGTACTGTTGTCTTGGTGACGCGTCCCTCTTGACATCCAGTCCGACCTCCATGGATGACGCGAGAAGTTACCCCATTTTAAAAACGTCAGCCCTTAAGACATTCATCTAGAGGTGTAGTGAGCATGTTGACCCCACAGGTACTGTGTAAAAGATAATGCGCAGCAGATGGTGTAGAGTGAGATTTGCAATTTTATATATATATATATATATATATATATATATATATATATATGCCATATCAGTGTCCGATATATTGTGCCCAGTATGTCCCACCAGAGATATACAACCCACAAACTGTAATGTGGGTTTTCCCAGGTACGGCAATACCCTACATGTTATCTCCTGCCTGGGTACACGGCAGGGCTCAGAAGGGAAAGATGAGGGGAATAAGCTGTGCGGAGTGCATCAGGGTAAATTAAAAATCAAGGGATGTATGATAAATTCTAAAACAATCTTTCATACAGAGCCCTGGTTTTTCGGGACACGTGTCGCATTCGTATATTGTGTCCTTCCTTATCCCCCTCTTTGAGCAGACTTTGCACCTCTTTTGACTTTTTCCCTTCTTGCCAGTTTGGGGAAATTGTCCTGGAAAATGTTGCCCTGGTACGATGTGTGTGGTCTCGCTTCCAGAAGTACTGGGTGCCGCCCCTTCTTGGTCCCTAAAGAATAGGTTCTTGATAACCACCTCTTGAAATTCCAGGAAAGTTCCCCTCTGGCCTGTACATCGACGTAGCACGTACGCATTGTACAATGCCATCTGTATGATGTGCACCGCCAGCTTCTTATACCACACCCTCAATTTCCGCATGACGCTGTAGGGCTTCAGGACTTGATCTGACATGTCCACCCCTCCCATGTACCTATTGTAGTCCAGAATGTAGTCTGGTTTGTTGTCAATACAAGGACATCCCTCTTCTACTTGACACACAATATATTGCTGCTAGATTGTGCCCTGCTCTCACCCTTTCTGAGTGTTTGCCCAAGCAGAGTCTTAGGGAGGCCTCTCAGGTTTTTTCTAACAGTTCCGCATGCCACAATACTTCTGGAAGCGAGGCATTTGAAGAGTGGGACGCTGGTATAAAAACTATCCAGGTAGAGGTGGTAACCCTGGTCCAGCAGTGGGTGCACCAAATCCCACACAATTTTTGCGTTAATTCCCAGTAAGGGGGTGCATTCTGGGGGCTGAATACTGCTGTCCTTCCCTCCATATATTCTAAATTTGTCCGTATACCCTGATGCACTCTCGCACAGCTTATACATTTTCACGCCATACCTTGCCCTCTTACTCGGCAGCTACTGTCGGAATTGAAGCCTCCCTTTAAAATGTACCAGGGACTCATCAACAGAAATACACTTGTCGGGGGTGTATGCTTGGGCAAACTGGGCACTGAAATGGTCTAATAGGGGTCTCAGTTTATACAAACGGTCAAAACTGGGGTCATCTCGGGGTGGGCACTGCTCATCATCAGCATAACGCATCCTGGACATGGCCATGCGGTACATCGGGGTGTGGTATAACATGTCTATACTCCAGTACGTTCGTATGGACGGCTTTTTCAGAAGCCACATGTTCAAGAGCACTCCCGAGAACTTGCCTAACTCTGCTGCGTCTACAGGAGTCCGCCTGTGGGATTGGGAATAAAATTATGTGGAGTTCTTTGTTATATACTGTTGGGCATATAAATTTGTCTGGGACACCATAAACTCTATAAATTCATCCATGAAAAAGAACTTTAAAAAGTTAATTTCACTGAGCCCCTGTCGTATTATATTTTATCCCTGGGCTGCCCGTGTACTCAGGGATTTGGGGCTCGTAATTGTCTGGTGTGGTGGTCCAAATGGGGTCACTTCGCTCGGAGGTTTCAACTGTTTCTGGGTCACTTCTCTTAGGGGTTTCAACTGTGGCGGAGGTCCTGGGGCGTCTCCTAGGGGGTCCCTCCTCTTCATCACTGTATGAGGAGGTTGATAAATAAAAGAGAGAGTCTCGCCATCTGACGAGTCTGTGTCAGAGGCAAGAAACGCATAGGCCTCTTCAAGAGAAAATGACCGTTGGGACATATTTTATTATTTATGTGTCACACGTGTAAATTGTGTGCTTAGACACGTGTATACAGCAAAATATGTTCTCTTGCACAGTACTTTTATTAGTACTAGTAGAAGCAATAAACTGCTAAGCTTTTTTTTTTGTTTTTATAGAAAGATTACCTGAGACTAACAAACCCTAATACTAGCTGAGATGCTGCATGTAAAAATATCTAAACTTATATATATATATATATAAGGGGGGCGTGGCCTGGCTGCTGACCGAGATGGCTGCATGAGAGGTTAGCTCCGCACCCGAGATCCTGTAAAAGCGACGACAGAGACAGCAAATTATCCTCAAAGACACGAACCAACCGTGGGAAGCAAGTGCCGACATGCCTAAGAAGAAAAAACTAACGACGAAACCGGAGAAGCTGATGGATTTCTTCTTCTCTGCAGCCTCCGAGAGAATCCAAGATGGCGCGGCCGCAGACACAGGTATAGGCCTAGTGGTGTCTGAGCTCCCGCTCGGACGCCGAGAAGCGCGGGCTGCAGCAAACATGCCGAGACGCAGTACATCAGTGCCTCCCCGTCCTCCGGTAATATTTTCTTCAACGGAGGGGAGCCAAGAGGGAGAGGAAGAAGGAGAAGATGACACAGACTTACCAGTGAGACGCCATTCAAGGGAGTTCTCCTCATCTGCTCCGACGTCACCATCCCCCATTAACCAGAAAAACCACACACAACAGTTACAGCCTCCGTCTGTCCTCATCAACGAGGTAAGCCACGATGCTCTTCCAGGGTTGGGGATCTTGGAGACTACAGACATGTTCGAAAGCATTCCTACATCTGACTTGGCAATTACTGACTCTAGCATGAAGCATATGCTCCAACTGTTGAGACGCTCATTGCAAAACGACATTGGACATTTGATTAATCCTCTAAATGTGGCGGTACAGGAAGTAGATCAAAGGGTTCATGTGGTGGAGTCTAAGATGGGAGAATTTGCAAGCTCACACAATAATCTGATTGATGCCCATTACCAAATGGAATCAGAAGTGCAGTTTCTCCGCACCAAAGTAGCAGATCTAGAAGATAGATCGAGGAGAAATAACATTAAATTTAGGGGTATACCTGAAAATGTAGCCCCCCAAGAGTTGGAGCAATTCATCCAAAAGTTTATACAAGTTATGCTTCCCACGTGTCGGCCATCTGATATGCTGATAGATAGAGCTCATAGAGCTCCTCGCCCTAAACACTTGGAAGAATCAGTACCTAGAGATGTATTGGCTCGTATCCATTTTTATCAGACCAAAGAGAATCTAATGGCGGCAACAAGAAAGTTAGGAAGCTTACCAGAGCCATACCAGAAGCTAATGTTATTCACGGATCTATCAGCGGCAACGCTTCAGCTTCGTCGACAACTGAATCCGATCACTGCAGTTTTGAGAGAAAACAAGATTGTATATAAGTGGGGCTTCCCAGTGCGGCTGATTATATCCAATAAAAACGAATTCCACATTGTTAGGAATATGGAAGAAGGGTTGGCCTTATTACGCAAATGGAACCTACAAGCAACGTTGGCGGAGTCGACACAACGACAAGGTCTGAGACCGATATCAGATGGATGGCAGTCCGTTAAACAGCGGAGAAGGGATAAGATCTGAGGATACGAAGAGAGATCTCGGGTGAACCGAGCGGCTATTTCCTGTAGTCTCGGTACTCAGGGACAATGTTCTCTAAACCCGAAAGTTTGAGGTTAGCTAATATGCTAGACCTTTTTGTTTGTCTGCCCACAAGGGCATTAATCACAAAGTCATGTTTACTCATGGTTATACGGTTTTATTGTTTGTATGTTTTTCCACAAAGTCTGACAACATATTTAAGTATGCTGAGGGCATATCGCTATGTGACAGAACATCTGATGACAGGTACATATCTAAAATATATCAATCTTGTTGTGTTTCCTAATGGTACTTAAAATTCTTTCCTTAAATGTAAAAGGGCTGAATAGTCCACAAAAAAGGGCATCCTTATGGGCGGAAGCTAAAAGTTTATCATGTGATATCATATGTGCGCAAGAGACGCATCTTGTCCAGAAGGATGCATTTCGGATGAAACATCCAAATTTCAGACATGTATTTCAAGCACATTACCATTCCAAATCTAGAGGGGTACTTATTGCTATGAGAGATTCACTAGCTTTCCAAAGTATTACCGAGGTCGTGGACCCAATGGGTAGATTTGTTATACTGGTCTGCTCCATTAATAATGTGATATACACAATAGCGTCTATATATGCTCCAAATAAAGGCCAAATAAGTTTTGTTCATAAAATATTGAGAAAGGTGAATAACATCAAACAAGGGAGACTTATCATATGTGGAGATTTTAATACCGTATCAGATCCTGCGGTGGATGCAACCTCTTCTGCCAGAGGAAATGCGCCGTCCCTGGGCAGAGTACTGTGGCAGAGGGAGTTGTATGATGTGTGGAGAACACATCATACTACAGAACGAGACTATTCATTCTTCTCAGCAGCACACAAAACATATTCAAGAATAGATATGTTCGTAGTAGACAAAGAAAGTTTAGTAGTCTCTCAGGCGTCCACAATTGAAACTATTACGTGGTCGGACCATGCCGCCATTACATTGTCGTTGGAGGAGACGTACAATTCCAAGCAGACATATATTTGGAGGAGTAATTCATATATTTTAAATCACTTGAAATATAGACCTATTTTTGAAGCAGACTTGAAAGAATATTTTGAAGCAAATGTCGACTCAGTAAGTGATCCATACATCTTATGGAACGCCCATAAAGCTTTTATAAGGGGAACATTTATTAAGTTGGGACATAGAGACAAAAAAATACGGAATGAGCAGATATCTAAGCTTCTTGAAGAAATCAAACAACTGGAAGTTCTTAATAAAGCCCAACAAACAGTAGCACAAGTAGCTGCCCTAGCAAATCTTAGACAGAAACTCCGCACTTCTCTCCTTTTTCGCTATCAACATAATTTAAAAAAGGTGAAAGCCAAATATTACTCCCAGAATGATAAAGCGACTAAACTCCTAGCTTCCCGAATTAAAATACAACATACTAAAAATAGAATTCCTTACCTGAAAAATAAAATGGAGAATGGAAAGTTATATAGCCCTTTAGAAATTGCTAATAGATTTAAAGACTATTATGGTATGCTTTATGATCTGCGATCGGACCCTTTTTCCTTCCCAATACTAGAAACAGATATCCAACAATTTTTGTCTAAACTAAAACTGAGCAAACTAACAGAAGATCAGCTAGTTATGTTGAATTCTCCTGTGACGAGGGAGGAGATCTCTAAAATTATCACTTCCCTTCCTGCATTTAAATCACCGGGACCAGATGGCCTGGCAAATGACTACTACAAAACATTTCAAGATATTCTTGTTCCATACATGAAAGGGATGTTTGAGAAAGCTATGGAATCGGGGTCATTTCCCAGGGAAAACCAGGAGGCTCTAATTGTAACATTGCCCAAACCAGGAAAACCTTCAGATGTTCCACAAAATTTTAGACCTATATCATTACTCAATTCGGATTTGAAAATTTATGCAAAATTGTTGGCTGTTCGATTGGCTCCTCTGATACCTAATCTGGTGAACCCTGACCAGGTCGGATTTGTTAAAAACAGACAAGCCCCGGACAATACCAGACGTATTATCAATATATTACATTATTTGGAGACGGCGGGCATACCCTCAGTGCTGGTCTCATTGGACGCTGAAAAAGCATTCGACCGCATTAACTGGATATATGCGTTCTCGGTTCTTAAACAAATGGGTTTCAGTGGGAACATATTGACAGCCATTATGGCATTATATTCGGCCCCATCAGCAAGGGTTTTTACAAATGGAACTTTATCCGACGCGTTCTCTATTTCTAATGGGACCAGGCAGGGATGTCCACTTTCCCCCCTAATATTTGTCTTATCAATAGAGCCACTGGCTCAGGCACTAAGAGAAGATCCATTGGTTAAAGGGGTAAAAATAGGAGACCGGGAACATACCGTTTCATTATACGCAGATGATGTGATCCTCACACTATCAGACCCAGAGGAATCTCTTGAAGCGGCAGTAGAAATCATCACAAAATTTGGCTACATTTCACACTACAAATTGAATACCTCCAAGTCACAGGTTCTTCCCATAAATATTTCTGGGCATTCGCTTTCATTTATGAAAAGTCGATTCTCTTTCGACTGGCAAGCAGATGGTATAGATTACTTAGGGGTAGTATTGACCTCATCTTATAAGGATCTATACAAACACAATTATATACCAATGTTAAACACTATTCAACTTGAAACTCAGAGAATTACCAAATTTGAGATTTCATGGATAGGACGGATAGCAGCGTTTAAAATGATGCTACTTCCTAAGCTTCTATACCTCTTCCGCACCCTCCCTATCTCAATACCTAAGTCATTTTTTGTTTCTATACAAAAGATTATCTCAAAATTCACTTGGGCTGGGGGTAAACCTAGGACTTCATACACATTATTAACAAAAGAAAGGAAATCGGGAGGGGTTGGCATACCAGACATATACCACTACTATATAGCTTCTCTAATTTCTCCGTTGGTATCATGGTGGCGACTGGACACACACAAACATTGGGTACAAATTGAAAACCACGGAGTTCAACCGTTTAACTTGAAACTGATGATGATGGCAGAATACTGGAAGATACCCATTTCTTCAAAAACATCTCCATTAATTAAAACCTCCCTACATATTTGGTCAAAATTTCACGAGCTTTCAGTACCGAATACTGTTTTAGATAGATATTCATACCCCACGGAATTATTGGAAGTGGCGATTCCAAATTTAAATATGACAGCATGGATCCAAAAGGGTATTTCGGACATCTCCAAAATATGTGTAAATTCCCAAATTTTGCCTTTTGAAAGATTATCTGGTACATATGCCCTTACAGAGACAGATAGATATAAATATATACAAATTAAACACTTCATAACAACTCAAAGTCAGGAGGAGACTAGGGGTAATACATTTATCTTTCAGATATTCTCACAGCGGAAAAAAGGGCTAAAACATATATATTCTCTTATCGAGGGAAAAAATACGTTTGTTAAGACATACCCATATCGGGAATGGGAACGAGATTTAGGTATTACCTTTGATAATGAGGAGTGGGCCAAGGCGTTAAACTGGATTAACAAATCTCTAAACTGCAGCTCACATTATGAATCGGCAATGAAAACAATATTAAGATGGTATTATACTCCAGAACGGTTAAGTAAAATGTATCCAACATCCTCGAACCTGTGTTGGAGGGGGTGTGGTCAAAAGGGTACTTTACTGCATATTTTATGGGAATGTCCAAATATTGTAGGGTACTGGGGATTGATATTTAATCTAATGTCTGATATTATAGGAACATCTGTCATAGGATCGCCACAAATGGCCTTGCTATTCATGGAGCTTCGGGTTGTCCCTCCGAGATTCAGAGCTCTGATTTGCAAAATATTAGTTATAGCTAAAATTATTCTGTCCAGATACTGGAAATCCAGCTTTATTCCTTCAATTGAAGAAGTAATATTGGAAATAAATAATACATATTTATATGAGAAGATAGTGGCATATGGTTCACCGGCTCCCCAATCCTTTTCGAAGGTATGGGAGGCATGGAGACTTAACCCCAACTATAAGAACTAACAACCCCAAGTGAAGTGAAGTGTGTTTGAGAGGCTTGGATTAGGAGGACCAAAATAGTATTGAGAAAGAAGAGATGACTGAAATCAACCTGAGACAAGAATGTTAAAAATATATGCAAATTGAACATAAATATAAGCTAAACGGGACATCGTAAAGGCAACTTCGTGGAAGAAATGTATATATGTGTTGTTTTATGTGTTTTTCAATGCGTCTGGTTGACGAATATATCTTTGAAGTTATGTATGACAGAAATTTGCAATACTATGCTTATGGAATTAATAAATGTAATGTCATGCTTGTTATATATGAAAAACTTTAATAAAAAGATTGAACCATATATATATATATATATATATATATATATATATATATATATTTATATATATATATATATATATATATATATATATATATATATATATATATATACACACACCGTGTTCCAAATTATTATGCACGTTGGATTTAAGTGTCATAAACATTTAATTATTCGTTTTTCAATTAAACTCATGGATGGTATTGTGTCTTAGGGCTCTTTGGATCATTGGAATCAATCTCAGACACCTGTGATAATTAGTTTGCCAGGTGTGCCCAATCAAAGGAAAACTACTTAAGAAGGACATTCCACATTATTAAGCCGGCCACAGGTTTCAAGCAATATGGGAACGAAAAAGGATCTCTGTGCTGCCGAAAAGCGTGAAATAGTGCAATACTTTGGACACGGTATGAAAACATTGGATATTTCAAGAAAACTTAGGCGTGATTATTGTACTGTGAAAAGATTTGTGGCTGATTCAGAGCACAGACTGGTTCGTTCAGATAAAGGCATAATGAGGAAGGTTTCTGCCAGACAAATTAATAGGATTAGGAGAGCAGCTGCTAAAATGGCATTGCAAAGCAGCAAACAGGTATTTGCAGCCGCTGGTGCCTCTGGAGTCCCGCGAACCTCAAGGTGTCGGATCCTTCAGAGGTTTGCAAGTGTGCATAAAGCTATTATTCGGCCACCCCTAAACAATGCTCACAAGCAGAAACGGTTGCAGTGGGCTCAAAAATACATGAAGACTAATTTTCAAACCGTGTTGTTTAATGATGAGTGCCGTACAACCCTGGATGGTGCAGATGGATGGAGTAGTGGATGGTTGGTGAATGGCCACCATGTCCCAACAAGGCTGCGACGTCAGCAAGGCGGTGGCGGAGTCATGTTTTGGGCTGGAATCATGGGGAGAGAGCTGGTAGGCCCATTTAGGGTCCCTGACGGTGTGAAAATGACCTTTGCAAAGTACGTAGAGTTTATGACTGACCACTTTCTTCCGTGGTACAAAAAGAAGAACCGTGCCTTCCGTAGCAAAATTATCTTCATGCATGACAATGCACCATCTCATGCTGCAAAGAATAACTCTGTGTCATTGGCTACTATGGGCATAAAAGGAGAGAAACTCATGGTGTGGCCCCCATGTTCCCCTGACCTCAACCCTATTGAGAACCTTTGGAGCATCCTCAAGCAAATGAGGATGGGAGGCAGTTCACATCAAAACAGAAGCTATGGGAGGCTATACTGACATCCTGCAAAGATATTCAAGCAGAAACTGTACAATTGTGAAGGTGATATCAAAGAAGGGGGTCCTATGTTAACATGTAACTTGGCCTGCTAAGTTTTTATTGATTGAAAGAGCTTTTGATTTCTGTAAATATGACCTCCTGATGCTGCCAATTCAACAAATTACCATTTTAGTTCTCTTTACAACCTTTAAAATGTTTTGATCTCTGTTGTGCATAATAATTTAAAACAGTGCATTTTGAGTTTTTTACTTCTAAAAAAAAATCTGTTATCATTAGGAGATTTGTTCAATAAAATTCGCATTATACTCCAACGGTTGATGGCTTCAAGATTATACTGACTGTCATTTGCATCGACTAATTAGGAAAATCAGCGAAAAATAACATTTGCATAATAATTTGGAACGTGCTGTGTGTGTATATATATATATATATATATATATATATATATATATATTTATTTATATATATACATATATATATATATATATATATATATATAATTTTTTTGTTTTTATAGAACGAGTGGACTTCCCTGACACTAAACCTAACTAGACTTTATGTGAACTTCCCTGACACTAAACCTAACTACGGTGACGATTCCCTGACACTAAACCTACCTAGATTATTCCGAGCTTTCCTGACGCTAAACCTAACTACGGTGACGGGTGCCTGACACTAAACCTATCTAGATTTTTTCCGAGCTTTCCTGGCGCTAACAAATTATTTTATGTGAATTTCCCTGACGCTAAACCTAACTACAGTGATGGATCCCTTACGCTAAACCTAACTACAGTGATGGATCCCTTACGCTAAACCTAACTAACTGTGACTGACTCCTGAAGCTAAGTTCCCTGACGCTATACCTAACTACGCTAAAGTGGATGCAAGTTGGTAAAAAAAAAAAAAGATATATTTGTTATTTTTTCTAACTGCTCTGACTGACTTTCTCCACAACCGCTCTCTTCGACTAACTAACTCCAACAGAGAGCGGGTACGACAGGATCTGAGGTCAGAGCAGGAAATTACGTATGCGATCGCTGCTATTGGTCGGTCATCACTAACTAACCAATAGCAGCGATCGCGAAAGCGGGACCACTATGATTGGTCCCTGCACACTGAGCTGTGATAGTCTGCTGTCGGAAACAGCAGGCATCACAGCTCGATGGAACGCCGGGGGAAAATGGCGATACATTTTCCCCTGGACGTACTATTCTGGTTCTAAGTGCGAACGCTGCACTTAGCGCAACGGAATAGTACGTCGCTGAGCGCAAAGGGGTTAAGAGATCTTATGTAAATTCCACTCATTTAACCCAGGCGGTGAGTGCTGCTGTTGCAGTCTTCAGAGGCCGTAGATTTCATCCATCCGTAAATGCTGTCCGTAAGTACGGTCCGTAATTATGGATGAAAAATACGGTCGTGTCCATGGGGCCTTAGAGTTTAGCTTTCATAGCTGAGTAATGACATCCAAGATGGGGTTCCTAGAGACGACCTTCTTAACCAAGTCTCAACATTAAAATTGGCGGCAGATTATATGTGAATTTTTCCTTTAGATCAGGGGTCTCAAACTCGGCCGGGTAAGTGGGCCGCATATAGAAAAAATGGGAAGTTGACGGGCTGCATTACTTTCAAATTTGATTCAATACAAAATTATTGTTAATCAATTAGTTATTTGAGCTACTATAATAACACTACATTCCTATAATACTAATACTATATTACTATAATAATACTACATTACTATAACACTATATTACTATAACACTATATTACTATAATAATACCGCTAGGTTTAAAATTTGAGAGAATTCTCCTCGTGCTTATTTCAACAATCCAGCTTTCCAGTTTAAGTGTCGCTAAATACAGTCCGGCGGCTCAGTTGGCAGCGTTTGGCAGACACACGTCAAGATTGGGCAGCCCCTTTTTAGATAGTGCCACAGAGTCCTCGGTGGATACTGCCGCAGTGCCCTCTGCGGATGCTGCCGCAGTGCACTCTGCTGATGCTGCCACAGTGCCCTCTGCGGATGCTGCCACAGTGCCCTCTGTTGATGCTGCCACAGTGCCCTCTGTTGATGCAGCCACAGTGCCCTCTGTAGATGCTGCCACAGTGCCATCTGTAGATGCTGCCACAGTGCCCTCTGTAGATGCTGCCACAGTGCCCTCTGTTGATGCTGCCACAGTGCCCTCTGTTGGTACTGCCACAGTGCCCTCTGGTGTTGCTGCCACAGTGCCCTCTGTTGTTGCTGCCACAGTGCCCTCTGTTGATGCTGCCACAGTGCCCTCTGTTGATGCTGCCACAGTGCCCTCTGTTGATGCTGCCACAGTGCCCTCTGTTGATGCTGCCACAGTGCCCTCTGTTGATGCTGCCACAGTGCCCTCTGTTGTTGCTGCCACAGTGCCCTCTGTTGTTGCTGCCACAGTGCCCTCTGTAGATGCTGCCACAGTGCCCTCTGTAGATGCTGCCACAGTGCCCTCCACAGATGCTGCCACAATGCCCTCCGCAGATGCTGCCACAATGCCCTCCGCAGATGCTGCCACAATGCCCTCCGCAGATGCTGCCACAGTGATGTCAGGGGCTTGCCCAGAGCTGGAGTCCCGGAGCAGAGCCGCTTCTGGCACTCTGCCTGGGATTCCAGCTCTGCTCCTGACATCACTGTCCATATATGGACAGAGATGTCAGGGGCAACCCCAGAGCTGGAGTCCCGGGCAGAGCGCTAGTAGGCTCTTCCCGGGACTCCAGCTGTGCTCCTGACATCACTGGGACTCCTGCTCTGGGGAAGCCCCTGACATGATTGTCGATGTATGGACAGCGATGTCAGAGAATTCCCCAGAGTCCCGGAGCAGAGCCGATAATAGCGCTCTGCCCGGGACTCCGCTCTGGGGAAGACCCTGACACACTGTCCATATTTGGGCAGCGATGTCAGGGAATTCCACAGAGTCCCGGAGCAGAGCCTGTACTAGCGCTCTGCCCGGGACTCCGCTCTGGGGAAGACCCTGACACACTGTCCATATATGGGCAGCGATGTCAGGGAATTCCACAGAGTCCTGGAGCAGAGCCAGTACTAGCGCTCTGCCCGGGACTCCGGCTCTGGGGAAGCCCCAGACATCGCTGTTCATATGTGGGCAGCGATGTCAGGGAATTCCACAGAGTCCCGGAGCAGAGCCTGTACTAGCGCTCTGCCCGGGACTCCGGCTCTGGGGAAGTCCCAGACATCGCTGTTCATATGTGGGCAGCGATGTCAGGGAATTCCACAGAATCCCGGAGCAGAGCCTGTACTAGCGCTCTGCCCGGGACTCCGCTCTGGGGAAGACCCTGACACACTGTCCATATATGGACAGCGATGTCAGGGAATTCCACAGAGTCCCGGAGCAGAGCCTGTACTAGCGCTCTGCCCGGGACTCCGGCTCTGGGGAAGCCCCAGACATCGCTGTTCATATGTGGGCAGCGATGTCAGGGAATTCCACAGAGTCCTGGAGCAGAGCCTGTACTGGCGCTCTGCCCGGGACTCCGGCTCTGGGGAAGTCCCAGACATCGCTGTTCATATATGGGCAGCGATGTCAGGGAATTCCACAGAGTCCCGGAGCAGAGCCAGTACTAGCGCTCTGCCCGGGACTCCGGCTCTGGGGAAGCCCCAGACATCGCTGTTCATATGTGGGCAGCGATGTCAGGGAATTCCACAGAGTCCCGGAGCAGAGCCTGTACTAGCGCTCTGCCCGGGACTCCGGCTCTGGGGAAGTCCCAGACATCGCTGTTCATATGTGGGCAGCGATGTCAGGGAATTCCACAGAATCCCGGAGCAGAGCCTGTACTAGCGCTCTGCCCGGGACTCAGCTCTGGGGAAGACCCTGACACACTGTCCATATATGGACAGCGATGTCAGGGAATTCCACAGAGTCCCGGAGCAGAGCCTGTACTAGCGCTCTGCCCGGGACTCCGGCTCTGGGGAAGCCCCAGACATCGCTGTTCATATGTGGGCAGCGATGTCAGGGAATTCCACAGAGTCCCGGAGCAGAGCCTGTACTGGCGCTCTGCCCGGGACTCCGGCTCTGGGGAAGTCCCAGACATCGCTGTTCATATGTGGGCAGCGATGTCAGGGAATTCCACAGAGTCCCGGAGCATAGCCTGTACTAGCGCTCTGCCCGGGACTCCGCTCTGGGGAAGACCCTGAAACACTGTCCATATATGGGCAGCGATGTCAGGGAATTCCACAGAGTCCCGGAGCAGAGCCTGTACTAGCGCTCTGCCCGGGACTCCAGCTCTGGGGAAGACCCTGACACACTGTCCATATATGGGCAGCGATGTCAGGGAATTCCACAGAGTCCCGGAGCAGAGTCTGTACTAGCGCTCTGCCCTGGACTCCGGCTCTGGGGAAGCCCCAGACATCGCTGTTCATATGTGGACAGCGATGTCAGGGAATTCCAGAGTCTCGGAGCAGAGCCGATACTAGCGGCTCTGTGTCCCGCGGGCCGCAGATGACAGCCCTGGGGCCACGTGCTTGAGATCCCTGCTTTAGATGTTCCCCGTGCTTCTTTAAAGAACCAAGTCCTAGCCAATTCATTAGAAAAGAGATTTGACTCAAACCCTGAAACGGAGACATAGAATCTAAGAGCAATTTTGTTTCCCTGCCCTTTGAGCCAGAAAGATTATTGGAACTACACTTGACGACATCCTAATAGCTAACAATGATGGTAAGGTGCTAGTGTTTCCTAGTCTTCCTAGAAGTCAGAATTTATCCCTTTCATTTTAGAGGATGCGGAGCCAGAAACCCAAGATACACTGAACAGGTTAGAATTGGCGGTAAATACTGCAATAGATTCCAGAACAGGTGTAGAGGGAAACTCAATGTTCCCCCGCAACCTAAACAGGAATTGTGACGCCAGAAGTTCGTTTTCTGTAAGTGCAAAATTATTGCATTTCTTCAGTTTCTGGTCACAGATTACTTTGGTCCTGGAGGTTGTAAAAAAAAAAAAAAAAAAAAAGCCTTTCCCTAGGTTTTTTTTCACCTACCAGCAGACAGATTCCTACTAAATCTGTAAGCAGATCACGTTGTGTCAAAAACTTATTAGATAATTCATTTTAAAAGAGGCAGTAGAGTTTGTACCCCAAAAACAACAGGGTTTTGGGGTATATTCAAGGGTGTTTCCTCAATGCAAACCTGGCAAGGGTCGCCGCCTAATCATAGATTTGCGTTACCTGAATTGTCACCTAAAGAAGACGAAGTTCAGAATAGAGACAATAAGATCTGTCTCAGCGATCCTGAAGCCAGATGACTTTATGGCGTCTTTAGATTTAACAGATGCGTATCTTCAGATACCAATCAGAGAAGAAGACAAAAGATTCGTAAGAATATTAGATATTGTACATCAGGGAGCAATTCTTTTTGATCTATCTTCAGCACCCAGTTGCTGCCCTGCGGCTCCAGGGGAGCCAGATTGTTCTGTACCTGTATGACTGGTTAGTCATCGCATCGTCCAGAGATCCTACTGTCTCACCTCCACTCTACCATGGAGCTCCTGAAAGATCTGGGTCTCCTAATCAAACTGAAGAAATCCGACCTAGTTTTAGGTACCAGGAACCGTTTTCTGAAGTTCGTCATAAATTCCGTAAATCCAGACACTTTTTCTTCCATCATACAAGATGGCCACAATCAAAGAGGTAGTAATTCACCTGATCGGAGCGGCTATGAGAGTGCTAGGGCTGTTCTTAGCATCTATTGAGGCTGTGCCTTGGGCAAGGGCTCACATGTCGGAACTCCAGCAAAAGATCCTATCCATTTGGGATCGCAACCCTCTCAACCTCCAGAAAAGGCTCCAGATAAGTTCTTATACTCGAGATACTCTTCAATGGTGGTTGATAGACAACAATCTTGCCATAGAGAGATGCTTTTATAATGTTGGACTAAGTAGTCCTCACTACGGATGCCTACAGTGAGGGTTGGGAGACTCCTTACAAGAACAGATGACTCTATTCCAACCTGAAGGAGCTGAGGACCGTTAAATTGCCTCCATCATTTTGGCAGTCAGTATTTCATATCAACAGGCAGGGGGGCACAAGGAGCCCCAGTCTTCTGAAAGAGTGCAAGAAAATACAGAATTTGCTAGATCTAAAAGTCTGCATATCAGAGGATCTGTGAATGTTCTGCTTCAGAAAACGATGAGTCTTGGAGAATGGGAATTGAACATTTTCTGCAGTTGATGAACAAATAGGGCATTCCTCAGACAGATCTGATGGCCACCAGGTCGAATCGCAAATTAGAATAGTTTTGCTCCCTGAACAGACACGACAATCCAGGCCTAATAGATGCGTTCTCAGTAAGCTGGAAGAATGGTTATCTTTATTTTTCTTAAAGTCCGGAAACCTTCCACTAATGCGCTCTATTCAAGAATCTGGAAGAAGTTTTTTTCTTGGCTACGGCGTTCTTCCTGCCTCAAAGCCAACACCTTGAAAGTCCATATGACTACCATAAATTCCTTCACTGATGGGAAAATTTCATAACCAGCCTCTCTCTCTTTAAGGCGCTGAGAAATCTTAGACCTAGTATTAGACATCCAATGGCTACATAGGACTTGTGTCTAGTATTAAACAGATTAACCCTGTCATCCTTTGAACCTCTGGAAGACATAGAGATCAAGTGGCTCTTGTTTTAAAGTCCTTTTTCTGGTCGCAATCACATCAGCAAAAAGAGTGGTAGAGCTGCAAGCTTTATCTTCCTACCCTCTTTTTTTCTGAAGATGGTGCCTGATGGTGTGCTTCTTAGGACAGTACCCTCCTTTGTCCCCACAGAGGCTTTAACAGAGAAGCCTTCCTGCCAGTGTTCTTCCCTCATCCAGCCAATGAATCAGAGGGTCCAGAAAGTGTTGTCACATCTAAAGAATCTCTTGCAAGATGGGTAAGAATGACTATTACAGAAGCATACAGGCTGGAAAATCGACCTCCTCCTTTTTTTTAAGACCCCATTGTACTAGTTTGAAATCCACTTTTTTTGCAGAGAAGATGCAAGTTCCTCTTCAGGATATCTGTAACGCAGTCTCCTGGTTATCATCCTCTACGTTTGCGAAGTATTACGGGCTTGATGTCTCAGCATCCAAGGGTTCAGCCTTCGGCACAGATGTTCTCAAATCGGTGCTTAAAATTTAAACCTCCCTTTGGTTCCCGGTTATGCTGCCATCGGACGAAGAGGAAACTAACTGCTAACGACTGGAAGACTTCTGATTAGACGAGAGGATGAGGCAGCTACGAACGATAATCCACAAAACGATTTATTGTTCGATCGTTGCATGCTTTTACACATGGCAATTGTCTTTTACATTCGAACCACTATACAAAAATTTGTACGATAATTGCGCCGTCTAACAGGGCCTTTAGGGAACAGTTTCCTACCTTACAGATAGATGAGGTAAAGATACAAGCGGTAGTAGATATTACTGGTTTGTATCTATTGCTGTTGTTATATGTTTGTGATATATACGTCTTATCTTGTCACTGGATAAAAATCATTAAATCTCTGCCAGTAAAGACAGTCATAACATATTAATCACTACTTTACAAATGAAAAGTAACATGGAAAGCCCACAAAATTTTCTTGGGCTTTTTATTTTCTCCCTTAAAAGAGCAACACAATTGATGTCCAGCTATTGTGACAGTTTATCTTAAGTTTTCTGTAAATAACATGACTGTAAGGCAGATTATGTCAACAATGCTGTTTTTATCAGCAATTATATAACTCTTTGCATGACTTATTGCATTCTTAAAATCTGTGCCAAAACATTTATTTTGTGACTAAACCATTTTATATCTATTCATATCAAGCCTAAGCAGCGGGGAATTGATTATGGAGGATATTGAATTTATTTAGCTTGCCATCTTTCTGACACAACCCAAGATCAGTCTTACAGTGCGTGACTGTGGATTGTGTCCTCATTTTTCCAGCTGTTAAAAGGTAACAATTATGGCTTTTATTTAATTTTTTTACCTGCAAACTAGATAACACTTTTTTTTAATAATAATAATTATAAAACCAATTCATACTGAAAATGCTAATTTATTAAGTATGCCAAGAAAAAGGCTGGTTTAACATGAGAGTAAATATGGACACATTTTTGCTCCTGTATCATGTCCACAAACCCTAACCTGACTGTGGGTCCCAAACTAACCACATGATCACGTGTGCTGTCATTCACACAAACTTTACTGAAGTGTCGGGAGTGATGAAAAGACATCGCGTCCTGGCTGGAGGTGATGTCTATTCAATCCCAAGACACTTTGGTAAACTTAATATGGGAGTATGTGACTGCACAGCGTGATCTCGCGAGATCACGCTGTGTTGCGAGTACTGCTAAAAATGAATAGAGAGAAGTGTATTACGATGATTGGTCAGCATCATACACTTCTCTTTACAAGGTCCAGTTGGTAAAAAAGTAAAAACACGCCCAGTTGTCTATTAAGAAGCAAATTAGTATAAATCTAAAATTGTGCATAACTTGATCAAAATTGATAGTTTTTCAAAATAAAAAACAACTGTTGTTATCTACATTACAGCGCCAATAACATTATGTAGGAGATAGGGCACTTATAATGTGGTGACAGACCCACTTTAAGGCTCAGAGCCCATTTTTCAAATCTGACGTGTGTCATTTTATGTGGTAATAACTCTGGAATGCTTATACTTATCCAAGCGATTCTGAGATGGTTTTCTCATGACACATTGGGCTTTATGTTAGTGGTAAAATTTGGTCGATATATTCTGTGTTTATTTGTGAAAAATAGCAAAATTTTGAGAAAATTGGAAAAAAATAGAATTTTTCTGAATTTAAATGTATCTTCTTGTAAGACAGATAGAAATACCACACAAAATACTGACTATTTCACATTTCCCATATGTCTACTATATGTTGGCATCATTTTTTGAACATTCTTTTATTTTTCTAGGATGTTACAAGGCTTAGAACATAAGCAGCAATTTCTCATATTTTAAAATTTCAAAAGCCTCTCTTTTTAGGTACCAGTTCAGTTGTGAAGTGGCTGTGAGCGCCTTCTATATTAGAAACCCCCATAAAGCACCCTATTTTAAAAACTAGACCTCTCAAAGTAATAAAAACAGCATTTATAAAGTTTCTTAACCCTTTAGGCATTTCACAGGAATTTAAAGCAAAGTAGAGGTGAAATATACAAATTTATTTTTTTTGTCAGAAAATCCTTTTTATTTTTTTCTTTTCTGTAAAACAGAAGGTTTTACCAGAGAAACACAACTCAATATTTATTGCCCAGATTCTGAAGTTTTTAGAAATATCCCACATGTGGCTCTAGTGTGGTAATGGACTGAAACATAGGCTTCAGAAGCAAAGGAGCTCCTAGTGGATTTTGAGGCCTAATTATTATTAGGCACCATGTCCGGTTTGAAGAGGTCTTGTGGTACCAAAACAGTGGAAACCCCAGAAAAGTGACCCCATTTGACAAACTACACTCCTCAAGGAACTTATCGAGGTGTATAGTGAGCATTTAGACAACACAGATTATTTGCTGCATTCTGTGGAATTAGGCTGTTCAATTGAAAATCTAATTTTTACGATAAAAGGTACACATTTTTATTTTTTACAAGGAATAAATGAGAAAAAGCCACCAACATTTGTAAAGCAATTTCTCCCGATTACGGCAATAGCCCATATGTGGTCATAAACTGCTGGTTGGACAAACGGCAGAGCTCAGAAAGGCAGGAGTGCTATTTGGCATGTCGATTTTGCTGGATTGGTTTCTGGGCGCCATGTCGCATTTGCAGAGGAATTCATTGTAGTTTTCATTGGATGCATGCGACTTTTTTGATCAGTTTTTATTCTATTTTTTAAGAGGCGTGGTGACTAAAAAAAACAGTAATTCTACTATGGTTTTTTATTCCTTTTTTTACAGCGATAACCGTGCGCTATAAATTACATATTCACATTATTCTGCAGGGCGATACGATTATGGCGATACCATATGTTTATAGTTTTTTTTTATGTCTTATGGCGTTTGCACAAAAAAATACTTTTTATAAAAAATCATTTACTTTTTATGTTGCCATATTCTAAGAGCCATAACATTTTTATTTTTCCATCAAGAAAGAACTTGTTTTTTTTGCGTAACAAACTGTAGTTTCGATCAGTACCATTTTTGGGTACATGCGACATTTTGATAAATTTTTATTAAATTTTTTGCGAGATGAAGTGACAAGTGATTCTGGTATGGTTTATTATTATTTTGTTTTATGGTGTTCACCGCTCGGGATAAATAACAAAATGCTTTTGTAATTCAGGCCATGGCGATATCAATTATGCATAGTTTATTTATTTATTTATTTTGTTTAATAATAAAGGACTAATAAGGGAAAAAGGGGGATTTTTACTTTCATTACTCTAAAACTTACATTTTTCTGTTTTTACACAACTTTTTTTTTACTTTTTTATTTTGTCCCACTAGGGGACTTTAAGGCAGGAGGCCTTGATTGCAATTCTAATACAGTGCTCTACATGCGTAGTGCAGTGCATTAGAGCTGTCACCTACTCGCTGACAGCAAGCATAGTGGGTCCTGACTTTGTCAGAACCTACTAGGCTTCCATAGGTGGCATAGCCGGAGGCCATTGTTAGGTCTCCGGTTGCCATAGCAATCATTGCCGCCCACTATCATTTAGCAGGACGTCGATAGTGGTTTAACCCCTAAGAAGCCACGATTGCTATTGAACGCGGTTTCTAAGGGGTTAATCAGTGGGGACACTCAATCGATTCCCGCTGAAGGAGCTGTAGCAACTGCTGTATGAGACAGAAGTTGTCACATCTCCTGTATGTGTCGGGAGGATGGCCGATCCTCCCGTGATGTACTGTTAGGTCATGGAGCACGAACGATGCACTTACCATGACCTAATAGTACGTCAAGGAGCGGGGAGGGGTTAACTTTAAAAAAATGCCTTAATGCGCTTGTGCGCCACTGGAGCTGTCACTCTTTGCAATTTATGAAAAGATAGAAGTAATGGTAATGAAAAGTGTAATCCAGCACTGAGGTGACATATAAATCTAACCAGCAGCCTGTGTATCCCCTCTGCCTCTGCTCCCCCTCCTTAGACTTGTATGGTCAGCGTGTCTATGTCTCTCTCACTTTACCGCCTTCTCTCTCCATAGATTTCTGTAAGCAGCATGTCTTTGTGTCTCTCTCACTCTGCTCCCTCTACTTCCCCCTTCAAAGAACTTCTATGGGCAGCATGTATATCTGTCCCCCCTAAACCCTCGTCCTGCTCCCCCTCTCCTCTCCATAGACTTGTATTGGCAGCATGTCTGTCTAAATCTCTTTCACTCTACTCCCCCTCCTCCCCCTGCTCCATAGACTTCTATGGGCAACGTGTCTGTGGGTCTCTCACTCTGCTCCCTTCCCATTCACCCCCTTTCCTCTTCATAGATTTCTATGGACAGTGTGACTGTGTCTTTACCTCCATTCTCCCTTGTTCTGCTCATTTTATTCTTTCTATTGACTTGTATGAGCTGTGTGTCTGTCTCTCTCTTTCTCTGCTTCTGGTCCCTCCTCTTGCTCTCTCTCCTCTCCATAGACGACTACTACGGGCAGGCTGTGAAGAGATTAGCCTCAACTTTCTGTACTCCATTTTCTCTGCTCTAACTATAGACAGATTTTGCTGGAAATCTGGGTGAACAGCAGATTACAGAAAGGGAGATGCCTAGTAGCAGTAACTTCACACAGAATTTGCATGGAGAAAACGACTGAATTTCAACAGTAAGTAAATTACAAAGTTATATATACAGTGAAGGAAATAAGTATTTGATCCCTTGCTGATTTTGTAAGTTTGCCCACTGTCAAAGACATGAACAGTCTAGAATTTTTAGGCTAGGTTAATTTTACCAGTTAGAGATAGATTATATAAAAAAAAAAAAAAAAAAAATAACATTGTCAAAATTATATATATTTATTTGCATTGTGCACAGAGAAATAAGTATTTGATCCCTTTGGCAAACAAGACTTAATACTTGGTGGCAAAACCCTTGTTGGCAAGCACAGCAGTCAGACATTTTTAGTAGTTGATGATGAGGTTTGCACACATGTTAGATGGAATTTTGGCCCACTCCTCTTTGCAGATCATCTGTAAATCATTAAGATTTCGAGGCTGTCGCTTGGCAACTTGGATCTTCAGCTCCCTCCATAAGTTTTCGATGGGATTAAGGTCTGGAGACTGGCTAGGCCACTCCATGACCTTAATGTGCTTCTTTTTGAGCCACTCCTTTGTTGCCTTGGCTGTATGTTTCGGGTAATTGTCATGCTGGAAGACCCAGCCACGAGCCATTTTTAATGTCCTGGTGGAGGGAAGGAGGTTGTCACTCAGGATTTGACGGTACATGGCTCCATCCATTCTCCCATTGATGCGGTGAAGTAGTCCTGTGCCCTTAGCAGAGAAACACCCCCAAAACATAATGTTTCCACCTCCATGCTTGACAGTGGGGACGGTGTTCTTTGGGTCATAGGCAGCATTTCTCTTCCTCCAAAAACGGCGAGTTGAGTTAATGCCAAAGAGCTCAATTTTAGTCTCATCTGACCACAGCACCTTCTCCCAATCACTCTCAGAATCATCCAGATGTTCATTTGCAAACTTCAGACGGGCCTGTACATGTGCCTTCTTGAGCAGGGGGACCTTGCGGGCACTGCAGGATTTTAATCCATTACGGCGTAATGTGTTACCAATGGTTTTCTTGGTAACTGTGGTCCCAGCTGCATTGAGATCATTAACAATTTCCCCCCGTGTAGTTTTCGGCTGAGCTCTCACCTTCCTCAGGATCAAGGATACCCCACGAGGTGAGATTTTGCATGGAGCCCCAGATCTATCTCGATTGACAGTCATTTTGTATGTCTTCCATTTTCTTACTATTGCACAAACAGTTGTCTCCTTCTCACCCAGCATCTTACTTATGGTTTTGTAGCCCATTCCAGCCTTGTGCAGGTCTATGATCTTGTCCCTGACATCCTTAGAAAGCTCTTTGGTCTTGCCGATGTTGTAGAGGTTAGAGTCAGACTGCTTAATTGAGTCTGTGGGCAGGAGTCTTTTATACAGGTGACCATGTAAGACAGCTGTCTTTAATGCAGGCACCAAGTTGATTTGGAGCATGTAACTGGTCTGGAGGAGGCTGAACTCTTAATGGTTGGTAGGGGATCAAATACTTATTTCTCTGTGCACAATGCAAATAAATATATATAATTTTGACAATGTGATTTTGAGTTTTTTTTTTTTTGTAATCTATCTCTCACTGGTAAAATTATCCTAGCCTAAAAATTCTAGACTGTTCATGTCTTTGACAGTGGGCAAACTTACAAAATCAGCAAGGGATCAAATACTTATTTCCTTCACTGTATATATATATATATATATATATATATATATATATATATATATATATATATATATATATATATATATATATATTATCAGGTATACTATTAGATTAACATAAGTTGCTTGAAAAGTTAGTGTCCATTTACCTATTATAATATGTTATGCAGCTTTTCTAATATACTTTGTTTCAATTCCTCAACATTTCAAGATCTCTATTGCTGTCAATGAATATAAACATTATTTACATTCAGAAACTGAAAACTGTCCTAGTCCTGCGTACAGAGTGTTTGCCAATGTATCAATGTAAAGGCTCATGCACATGGCAAAGCTGTCTTTATTATGAATCTACCAGTCGGCACTCTATGTGCCACCATGTGGTGCCTTTATTAAGATAGATTTGTGGCAAAGTGAGCTGTACCCGCGGCATCTGAACATACCCTAAAGGAAAGGATTGCTGTTGGCTATGCTTTCCAAAGGGTTAAACTGTGTGTTACAGCAATTCTCCTGCCACAATCTTGTGAGTACACTGGACAGTACCCACCAGCTTTGGACTGGCGCACCGGAGGATCCTCCGGAAGGCCCAGGCAGAGAGCTGCTTTTATCCGGCAGCGGAGCAGAGAGACATTGTCTCCCTGCCCCGCTGCTTTCTAGGGGCGTCACTAGCACCGGGCCTTCGGGGCCCAACCCCCGGATCTTTTGCCTGGTGCCTGGTGACTGCCACATTTGAGTAACAATTGCGACTGGGTCACAGCACCGCATCTATAAAAGTTACTATAGTTACTGGGGCCTATGTAATAAAATACACGGGCCCCTGTTACTATAGTAACGACACATACTTACCCATCTTCCTTCCGGAGCGCAGCGGAAGTCCTGACGTCTTCTCGCATCATGACGTCACGACGCTATGCGCCGCGGATGACATCATGGCGCTAGATAGTGTCGGGACATCCGCTACACCAGGAGCCAAAGAGGACGGTAAGTGTAACACTACTGCCTGCTGGGGTGCTTTATCTAAGCCTGCCTTGTGGTAGGCTTAGATACAGGGTCTAATAGACAGTATCACACATGAACCCTGTATATAAGCCTCCATCATTAGGCTTAGATACAGGGCCCCAGTAGACAGGAATCTTATACAGTATAAGATTACTGTCTGATCTGGTCCTGTATCTAAGCGTACCTTGTGGTAAGCTTAGATAGAGTGTCTAACAGACCGTGTCACACATGGACCCTGTATCTAAGCTTACTACATGGTATTCTTAGATACATGGCCCATGTCTGTTCCTGTCTAATGGGCCTTGTATCTAAGCTTACCACATGTGTTACTAATGTTTTTTTTGTGTTTGTGTTTTTTTACCGTTTCGGTCATTGGACTACTTCGGATTCAAGGACTATTTTGATGACGACTTTTTAAATTTTCAATACAATGGTTAATGAGGGTTGTGTGGGGGGAGTTTTTATTTTAATAAAATATTTTTTCTATGTCTTTGTATTTTCTTTTAACCTTTGTTACTATCGCCTTAGTAATGGCTGCTACCTGATTGACAGCATCCATTACTAAGGCGGGGCTTATTGTTAGCCGCTGCAGAGGCTAACACTAAACCCCATTACACCGGTACCCACTATGTTTGGGCACTGGGGTGGCCACAGGCTGGTGTTATTAGGCTGGGAGAGGCCAAAAGCAGTGGCCCTTCCCACCCTGGCAATGCTAGGCTACTGCTGTGTTGTATCTGGCTGGTTATGAAAATTGGGGGGACCCCCCAGTGATTTTTTTTTAATTATTATTATTCTTAGATAAAAAATTGTAAAAAAAGACATGGCCCGCCCATTTTTCTTAACCAGGCAGATACAACACAGCAGCAGCCGGCAAGTATTACCAGGGTGGGAAGGGACACTGTTTATGGCGTTTCTCAGCCTAATATTACCAGCCTGCGGCCATCCTAATACCCGACCATCACTACAGATAGTCAGGTACCGGCTTTTCCCGTCACCCCTGGTGATGGTGGGTAATAATGGGGGTTAGTGTTAGCTTCTGCCCCTCCTTAGTAATGGACGCTGTCAATCAGCCAGCAGCTATTAATAAGGCGGTAGTAATAAAGTTTCAACGAAGTAGTCTTTGAATCTGATGTAGTCCCAAAACTGAACCTGTAAAAAAACACAAACACAAAAAAAAATTAGTAACACATAAAAAAGCAAAACAATTATTATCTTACATTTCCTGAGTCCAGCGCTGGAGCCACAATGTCAGCTGGGCCCTAAAGTCTATCTAATCCTATCGTGTGTGATACTGTCTGCCGAGCCAATGTATTTAATCCTATCCATAGCTATAGGGTCAGAGTGCTTCAAATATGCTGTCATATATATATATATATATATATATATATATATATATATATATACATATATACACACTACCGTTCAAAAGTTTGGGGTCACCCAGACAATTTTGTGTTTTCCATGAAAACTCACACTTATATTTATCAAATGATTTGCAAAATGACAAGAAAATATAGTCAAATCATTGACAAGGTTAGAAATAATCATTTTTATTTGAAATAATTTTCTCCTTCAAACTTTGCTTTCGTCAAAGAATGCTCCATTTGCAGCAATTACAGCATTGAAGACCTTTGGCATTCTATCTGTTAATTTGCTGAGGTAATCGGGAGAAATTTCACCCCATGCTTCCAGAAGGCCCTCCCACAAGTTGGATTGGCTTGATGGGCACTTCTTGCGTACCATACGGTCAAGCTGCTCCCACAACAGCTCTAAGGGGTTGAGATCTGGTGACTGCGCTGGCCACTCCATTACAGATAGAATACCAGCTGCCTGCTTCTTCCCTAAATAGTTCTTGCATAATTTGGAGGTGTGCTTTGGGTCATTGTCCTGTTGTAGGATGAAATTGGCTCCAATCAAGCGCTGTTCACAGGGTATGGCATGGCGTTGCAAAATGGAGTGATAGCCTTCCTTATTCAAAATCCCTTTTACCTTGTACAAATCTCCCACTTTACCAGCACCAAAGCAACCCCAGACCATCACATTACCTCCACCATGCTTGACAGATGGCGTCAGGCACTCTTCCAGCATCTTTTCAGTTGTTTTGCGTCTCACAAATGTTCTTCTGTGTGATCCAAACACCTCAAACTTCGATTCGTCTGTCCATAACACTTTTTTCCAATCTTCCTCTGTCCAATGTCTGTGTGCCTTTGCCCATATTAATCTTTTCTTTTAATTAGCCAGTCTCAGATATGGCTTTTTCTTTGCCACTCTGCCCTGAAGGCCAGCATCCCGTAGTCGCCTCTTCACTGTAGACGTTGACACTGGCGTTTTGCGGGTACTATTTAATGAAGCTGCCAGTTGAGGACCTGTGAGGCGTCTATTTCTCAAACCAGGGAGACTCTAATGTACTTGTCTTGTTGCTCAGTTGTGCAGTGGGGGCTCCCACTTCTCTTTCTACTCTGGTTAGAGCCTGTTTGTGCTGTCCTCTGAAGGGAGTAGTACACACCGTTGTAGGAAATCTTCAGTTTCTTGGCAATTTCTCGCATGGAATAGCCTTCATTTCTAAGAAGAAGAATAGGCTGTCGAGTTTCACATGAAAGCTCTCTTTTTCTAGCCATTTGGATAGTTTAATCGAACCCACAAATGTAATGCTCCAGATTCTCAACTAGCTCAAAGGAAGGTCAGTTTTATAGCTCCTCTAAAGAGCAAAACTGTTTACAGCGGTGCTAACATAATTGCACAAGGGTTTTCAAGTGTTTTCTAATCATCCATTAGCCTTCTAACACAGTTAGCAAACACAATGTACCATTAGAACACTGGAGTGATGGTTGCTGGAAATGGGCCTCTATACACCTATGTAGATATTGCATTAAAAACCAGACGTTTGCAGATAGAATAGTCATTTAGCACATTAACAATGTATAAAGTGTATTTCTGATTAATTTAATGTTATCTTCATTGAAAAAAACTGTGCTTTTCTTTCAAAAATAAGGAAATTTCGAAGTGACCCTAAACTTTTGAACGGTAGTGTATATATATATATATATATATATATATACACACACACACACAAACACACACAAACAAACACACACACACACACACGCACACACACACACACACACACACACACATACACACACATATTTTTGGGGGGTGGACATATATTAGTACAAGGATACTTACTGCTAGGGCCCTGTATCTAAGTCTATCATGTGTGATACTCAAGGAAGAAATAGCACCAGAATAATGTAGAAATGCAGAGTTCAAATCCCAACAGGACTGGATCCAACCGTCCTAGTCACCAATGTACAAAGTAGAGATCCAGGCAGCACATCTAAAGGAACAAAGATTTATTCACCCGTGCAACGTTTTAGCTACACATAGCCGGGGCTGACCTTAGGGGTGTGCGAGCTTTGCGAGCAAACAGAGTGCTGCACCCTCCCAGCATGTAGGGGGCGCCACTGGGCTCTGCCTCTACTCTGCTCTTAGTTACACACACAGAGTAAACAGGAGCCGAGGAGCAAGAGAAAAGGAGGAAGCTCCACACACAGCCCATCCTGCAAGAAGCCTGTGATCCTGTCAGCAAGAAGAGATGGTGAGAATCTATGCGTGTCAGTGTCTCTGTGTGTATTTGTGTGTGTAAACAGTGTTTGTAAACAGTATGTGTATATGTTACAGTGTGTGTGTGTGTGTGTGTGTGTGTGTGTGTGTGTGTCTCTGCATGTGTTTATGTCTCTATGTAAAAGTGTGTGTTCAATATTAAAGTAGAACAGATAAAACAAAGATATCTGTGCTGCCTCCTATATACCCTGCTGCCCCCTATATATCCTGCTGCCCCTTATATAACTTGCTGCCCCTTCTATACTCTGCTGCCCCTATGTACCCTGCTGCCTCTTATATACCATGCTGCCCCTATATACCCCGCTGCACCTTATATTCCATGCTGGCCCCTATATACTCTGCTGACCTTTATATACCTTTCTGCCCTTATATATGCCTCTGTGTGTGTGTGTGTGTGTGTGTGTGTGTGTGTGTGTTTATATGAGGCTGTGGGTATAGTTATCATCTACGACATTATCTGTACTCAGAGAGTTATCACTGTGTTATCTGTGGTGTTACATAGGACAGCAGGTAATACTACTACATTATCTGTGCTCAGTGAGTTATCACTGTTTGTTATCCGTGGTGTTACATAAGACTGCAGACAACATCCACTACATTATCTGTACTCAGTTATTACTGTGTGTTATCTGTGGTGGTGTTACATAGGACTGCACATTAAATCTACGACATTATCTGTACTGGGTATTTATGGGTCTGTTTGTGAATGTGTCTTTGTGCTTGTATATATGTGCCTTTTATGTATTTGTATATGTTCCTGTCTGCGTATTTATCTGCCGGTGTGTGTGCGTGTGTGTGTATGTGTGTGTGTGTGTGTGTGTATGTGTCTGTACGTCTAGATATTTACCTGTATGTATATATTTCAGATGTGTGTATGTATATTTGCCTGTATGTCTAAATATCTGTCTTTTTGTATGTACAGTATATATGTTCCAGTATGTGCGTGTGTATATATTTGGTTCATTTTTGGTTTGTGTACGGGGCGGCAATAGAGAGTCCCGCACAGGGCGCCATCCAACCTAAGGACGACCCTGCACAGAGCCTTTCTCAAGCCTGCTTGAGAAAGGCAATGTGTAGCTGAAATGTTGCACGCGGGAATAAATCTTTGTTCCTTTGGATGTGCTGCCTGCAGGGCCGCCATCAGAAATTTCTGGGCCCCATACAGCCAAGGAGTCTGGGGACCCCCTCACTATTGGGGCGGGCACAAATTAAAGGAGTGGGAGGTAAGGCAGCGGTGAAAAGCAAACTAGTAGGGTCTCTTTGGATGGGCAGGGCAGAGACAGCTGGTGGTTATCAGGGGGCAAGGGGGAAGGAGGAGAGGATTTCTGGGAGAACAGGAAGTGGCATGGATGGCGACACTGGGCATGGGGGTGCCTGTGCCGCCCGTCGGAACGGGCCCCCCCCTTGGCAGGCAGTGTATTATAGCAGAGCAGGGAGGTATCTCCCTGCTCTGCAATCTACTAGCGCCACTGTATCTCCCTGAAGGAGCGAAATCCCTGTGTGGCCGGGGGTTCCGCTCCTGGTGCGGTCCTCTTGATGTCTCTGTCCATATATGGACAGTGACATCAGAGGCAACTCCTGAAGGGGAATCCCCGTCCACAGCGTTGCCAACTCTGTGACCGGGGATTCCACTCCAGGAAAAGCCCTTGACGTTACTGTCCATAAATGGACACAGACTACAGGAGTGGAATCCTGGAGTGGAATCCCCAATCACAGCGTCGGCAATGCTGTGGATGGGGATTCTGCTTCAGGTGTTGCCCCTGATATCACTGTCCATATATGGACAGAGACATCAAGCAGAGCGCTCCAGGAGCGGAAGCCCCAGCAATGGGGATTCCGCTCATTCAGGGAGCTACAGTGCCGCTAACTACAGCAAGGGGGTTGCTATCTACAAGGGGGCTGTGGGCTGTGTGGCACTACCTGCAAGGGGGCTGAGTGGCACTACCTACAAGGGGGCTGTGTGGCACTAGCTACAAGGGGGCTGTGTGGCACAACCTACAAGGGGGCTGTGTGGCACTACCTACATGGGTGCAGTGTGGCACTACCTACAAGGGTGCAGTGTGGCACTATCTACAGATGGTCATTTCACTGTGAGTGGGGGGCAGATGGTCATTTTACTGTGTGTGCTGGGCTGGTGTTTATTTTACTGTGAGGGGGGGCTGATGGTTATTTTACTGTGAGTGGCGGGCTGATGGTCATTTTACTGTGAGTTGGGGGCTGATGGTAATTTTACTGAGAGTGGGGGGCTGATTGTCTTCAAGTGGTTTCCATCTCTGACCTCAAATTGAAATGAATAGGGGGCAGTAAATACCTGCGTCGGAGCTTTTTTTTTCCTGCGTCTTTTGCATTCGCTTCAACAGCTTAAAAAATAAGCAAAAAAAAAAAAAAGGTCAAACAACGCTATCTCTTCCTGAAGGAATTTTGAGGCAGATTTGCCTTGCAAAAAACGCTGTGTGAACATACCCTACGAGTGCAGTGCTTGTTTTTAGCTGTTTTCTGTCTTTCTCTAAACAATTTTGTGTAGGGGTAATCTGAGGAAATTGTATTTTTCCAGTGGTGCTTCGAGTCTGAAAATGTTGGGAAACTCTGTACTAGGCTACAGGATCACCCCGGCTGAAGCAAGGATCCAGTCGTGGAGCAGCTCAGCTCATCATGGGAACGGGGCCTAGGTAAGTACAACTTTTTTTTTGTTTGGGGGCAGTGTCTACAAGGGGAAGTGGGGGGCTGTATGGCACGATCTACAAGGGGAGGTGGGGGGATGTATGGCACTGTCTACAAGGGGGAGGTGGGGGAATGTATGGCACTGTCTGTGGCAGCCAGGGGAGGGTGGCATTATACTGTGTGGGGGCCACTAAGCGGACATTTCATTCTGTAGGGGTACTACATGGGGCATTATACTGTGTGGAGGCCACTAAGCGGACATTATACTGTGTAGGGGCACTACAGATGGCATAATACTGTGGGCATAATTAGAGGACAAAATACTGTGTCCTTGGAGGGGTTATAATATATTATTATTATTATACTGTATGGGGTGAACTAAAGGGGCATTATACTGTGACGGGCATTATACTTTTTTTATGGGGCATTTTTTTTATATGATGGGGTGGGGCTCCGAAAGATAATTTTGCATGGGGCGCCATCTATCCTAAGGCCGTCCCTGTCACTACCTGCCACAGGTTTGAAGCCTATGTAAACCTTTGAATGTGGTTTTTGTTGTTTTACCAGTCTGTTTGGTGCTACTTTGTGAATATTTTTTATTAAAAATTCATTTTTTCTTTATGAGATACAGCTTCTTTGTATCCTGTATACAGAGCAGCTGTATCATGAACTGAAACCTTTATCTGTCAGGTCAGCGGGACTGACGGGTTCAGTGTCAGCGGGTCCTGCGTGTCCCTGTTCATAATTTAGATTTGATCGATAACAGGTGGATCCTGGCCCGCCGACACTGAGTCCGTCAGTCCCGCTGACCTGATGGATACAGGTCTCAGCGCATGATACAGCTGCTTTGTATACATGCAGGGGCGTAGCTAAAGGCTCATGGGCCCCGATGCAAAAGTTCTTATTGCCCCCCCCCCGCAAACTCCTCATGGCCGACGGTCCGCAGCTTTCAGCTGCATCGCTGGGTCTCCTAAGTGACCCAACAATGCAGCACTAGCAGCCGGGGCGTCACTAAGGCTGGGTTCACACACCCTATTTACGGACGTAATTCGGGCGTTTTAGCATTGAATTACGTCCGAAAATGCGGCTCAAAAGCGTTGGCAAACATCTGCCCATTCATTTGAATGGGTCTTACGATGTTCTGTGCCGACGGTCATTTTTTTTACGCGCCGCTGTCAAAAGGCGGCGCGTAAAAAAGACGCCCACGTCAAAGAAGTGCCTGTCACTTCTTCAGACGTAAATGGAGCAGTTTTCCATGGACTCCATGGAAAAACAGCTCCAATTACGTCCATAAAGGACGCAGCGAAATACGCCTGCACATGCCTTTACGGCTGAAATTACGGTGCTGTTTTCTCCTGAAAACAGCACTGTAATTTCAGCCGTAATGGACGCTGCCGTGTGAACATACCCTCAGGGCTTAAAATGTCAGGGGAAATAGCCCCAATACATATGTGTCCGCCCAAAAAAAATAAATGTGTGTATAGGAGACAGCATAGCATATCTATAGCACTACGACCCTATAAACTATGGATAGGATTAGATACATTGGCTCAGCAGACAGTATCACACATACTAGGATTAGATACAGTGGCTGAGCAGACAGTATCACACATGATAGGATTAGATACAATGACTCAGCAGGCAGTATCACACATGATAGGATTAGATACAGTGGCTCACCAGACAGTATCACACATGATAGGATTAGATACAGTGGCTGAGCAGACAGTATCACACATGATAGGATTAGATATAGGGCCCAGCAGACAGTATCACACATGATAGGATTAGATACAGGGCTCAGCTCGCTGACATTGCGGCTCCAGCGTTGGACCCAGGAAAGGTAAGAATAATAATTTTGCTTCTTTATGTGTTACTGATTATTTTTGTGTGTTTGTGTTTTTTTACAGGTTCGGTTGTTGGACTTCGGATACGAGGACTTCAATGATGGCGTTTTTTTTATTCTCAATAAAATGGTTAATCAGGGTTGTGTTTTTTTATTTCAATAAAATATTTTTTCTATGTGCTTGTATCTTTTTTAAACTTTATTATCACCGCCTTAGTAATGGCCGCTGGCTGATTGACAACCTCCATTACTAAGGCGGGGCTTAATGTTAGCAGGTGCAGAGGCCAACACTAACCCCCATTATTACCCCGGTACCCACCGCCACCAGAAGTGCTGGGGAGAGCCGGGTACGAAGCAGTACCCGACCATCTGCAGTGACGGTCAGGCACCGGGGCGGCCACAGGCTGGTAGTATTAGGCTGGGGAAGGCCAAAAACAGTGGCACCTACCACCCTGGTAATGCTGCCTGCTGCTGCTGTGTTGTATCTGGCTGGTTATGAAAATTGGGGGGGGGGGACCCGACATCGTTCTTTCAAATTATTATTATTTTTTTTTAAATGACGTGGGGTCCCCCCCATTTTTCATAACCAGCCAGATACAATAAAGCAGCAGCAGCCTAGCATTACCAGGGTGGGAAGGGCCACTGTATCTGGCCTTTCCCCTCCTGATACTACCAGCCTGCGGCCGCCCCAGTGGCCGAACATCACTACAGATGGTCAGGTACTGGATCGTACCCGGCTCTTTCCAGCACCCCTGGTGGCGGTGGGTACCGGGGTAATAAATGGGGTTAGTGCTCGCCTCTGCATCGGCTAACACTAAGCCCCGCCTTAGCAATGGACACTGTCAATCAGCCGGCGGCCATTACTAAGGCGGTAATAATATAGTTTAAAAAAAAACAAAGACATAGAAAAAATATTTTATTGAAATTAAAAAAAAAAAACACACAACCCTCATTAACCATTTTATTGATCATAAAAAAAAAGCCGTCATCGAAGTAGTCCTGGAATCCGCCGTAGTCCAACGACCGAACCTGCAAGAAAACACACAAAAAAAACGATTAGTAACACATGTGTTAGGCTTAGATACAGGGCCCATGTGTGATACTGTCTGTGGGACCCTGTATCTAAGCCTACCAAAAGGTAGGCTTAGATACAGGGTCCAGCAGACAGTAATCTTATACAGTATAAGATTACTGTGTGCTGGACTCTGTATCTAAACCTACAGTGTGGTAGGCTTATATACAGGGCCCATCAGACAGGATCAAACATGGGCCATGTATCTAAGCCTACCATGTGATTGGCTTAGATACAGGGCCCAGCAGACAGGATCACACAATCTGTGATCCTGTCTCATGGGCCCCCTAAGCCTGCTACATCGTAGGCTTAGGGGTTGTGCAGTCCCTAAACATTGATGGCCTATCCACAGGATAGGCCATCAATAGCTGATGTGTCGGGGTCCGTCTCCCGGGACCCGCAAATCAGCTGTTTTGAAGGGGCCGCAGCACTCGTACGAGAGCTGCTTCCCCTTCATTTCACTACTCGCTCACACTGTGAATCGCCGACACCGATTCACAGTCTGACCGGAATGAAGTGACCGGAATGAAAGGGAGCAGCTCTCGTATGAGTGCTGCGACCCCTTCAAAACAGCTGATTGGCGGGTCCCGGGAGTCGGACCCCGCCAGTCAGGGCTAATCTTATCTTCCTCTTCAGCCGCGGCGTTAGTTCTGTCGTCAGGACCTCCGCTGCGATCCGGAACCAGGAAGGTAAGTACAGTCTGTTACTATAGTAACAGGGGCCCGCGGCCCGAGTTACTATAGTAACTTTTTATTGATGTGGTGCGGGGGGCCGTGGGCCCCCCTGGCTTTGGGGCCCGGTCTCAATTGCGACCGCTGCGACCCCTATAGCTACGCCAGTGTATACATGATACAAAGCAGCTGTATCTCCAAAAGCAAAAATTATTTTTAATAAAAAGTATTTACAAAGTTTCATAACACACACTAATAAACTTTTTTGTATAAAAAAACAGAGGTGTACATAGTCTTAAAGATCTCTCCCCCTCCCCCAGTTATCCTCTCTCTTTCCTCTACCCCTCCCTTCAGATATCCTCTTTTCCCCCAGTTATCATCCCCCTAGTATAATGTCTCCTTTAGTGTCATCCACCCTCCATTATTATCTCCTACCCACTACACCATCATCTCCCTGTCCCCATTGTCATCTAACCCCCCATAGAAAGCAAGTGTCTTACCTAGGTCTGTATGACATCCTCCAGACACTGAAGCATCGCATTATATCACTAGCAGTGACGGCTCCTATCTCCTGTGCTGCGGGACAATAAACCTGCCTTCTTCCTCTGCTTACACAGCCCGGAAGATAAGAGGTAAGAAGTGCTGCTGGTCATACAAGACCATTAAGTAAGGCTGGGTTCACACGACCTATTTTCAGACGTAAACAAAGTATGGGAGCACGGCCCGCAAAATGCGAAAGAACGGACATGTTCCATAATTCCCGGAACATTTCCACGGCACTGACACCCTTCCGTAGTGCTACGGAAAGGTGTCAGTGTTCAATGAAAGTGAATGGCTCCGTTTTGGGGTTTGTGACACTATATACAGGGGGCATTGTGTGGGGAACTCTCTACAGGTGTCTTTGATTAGAGCCCCGAGACAGAACTTTGCTTGGTGCCCCAGAAATGCCAAATTCGCCCCTGAGGGTTAGTACAAGGTTACTTACTGCTGGGGCCCTGTCAGTGGCGGATTAAGTAGACCATGGGTCCTGGGCTGTTGCCCAAACTTGGGCCCCCCTTCCTCACCGCCGCCCTGCCGCGCCATAACTATTTTTAACACTACCTTTTTGGGCAAGCATTAACAGTGTTACGATTTCCGTTGTCACAGCGCGGTATCCCTACATACTGACAGTATCACACTGTGCAGGGACACAACCTCCTGACAAGGGGAATTGTCTATCAGTCCTGGACTGCAGAAAGACTTTTTGTGAAATACAAGGATTTCCTATAATAAACATGTCAGGAGAGGTGACAGATTCTCTATAAATCTAGTGACTCACAGGTGACGACGTCTCAGATTCTAGTAGTTTTTTTCCTCTTTTCTTCTCCATCCGGTCCAGAGCTCATGACGACTTCTCCCGGCCATGGCTCATTTCTGCAGAATTTGCCACTCAGACGTCTCCTCACTTTTCCAACATTTCCACACCTATAAACGAAAATAAAGTTATCATGGTGCCACATACTGTACCCCTAAATATAATAACACCAAACACTGCGCGCCTTAATATAATAATACCACACACTGTAAAACACCACATACACACAGCCCCCTGTACATAGTGCCACACACAGCCCCTGTAGATATTACGCACCCCCATAGATATCGCCATACACAGCCCCCTCTATATATCACACATCCCCCCGTAGAGAGCGTTACACTTCCCCCTATAGATAGTGCCATACAGCCCCCCTGTAGAGAGTGCCACACAGCCCTCCCCCTCTTGTAAATAGCACCAAAAAGCCCCCCCTATAAAGAGCGCCACACACATACCACTGTGGATAGCACTACACAGCCCCCCCTTGTATATAGTGCCACACAGCACTCCCCTTGTATATAGTGCCACACAGCGCTCCCCTTTGTATATAGTGCCACACAGCGCTCCCCCTTGTAAATAGTGCCACACAGCGCTCCCCCTTGTATATAGTGCCACACAGCGCTCCCCCTTGTATATAGTGCCACACAGCGCTACCCCTTGTATATAGTGCCTCACAGCGCTCCCCCTTGTATATAGTGCCACACAGCGCTCCCCCTTGTATATAGTGCCACACAGCGCTCCCCCTTGTATATAGTGCCTCACAGCGCTCCCCCTTGTATATAGTGCCACAAGGTTATGTACACATTTAAAAACTTTATATTATATTAGTATGTGTGTGTATCAGTGTGATTGATTGATTTTATTAAAAAATATTTTTATCAGTGACACGCAGGATCCACCTCAAATCTATCACATCTAAGATTATAATTTAGCACAGGGCCCGTTTCACTGATCCCGTCAGTCCTGCTGACCTGACGGATACAGGATACAAAGCAGCTGTATCTCAAAAAGTGAAAATATTTTTTAATAAAACTTAATTACAAAGTTGCACCAAACACACATTTTTATTAAAAAAAAATAAAAACTATGTGATTTTTGCGACGTTTTTTCCGTAGACAATGCAGGTTTCGTTTTTTATCGTTTTTATACACACCTTTTTTGCTATTTTAGAATTTTTATTCATAAAGTTTGAAAATAATAGTAAAAAAATAAGCTTTTTTACGTTTCAGCAATTTTTTTGGGGTAATAACATAGTTTTACCCTAAAATAGACCTTTTATTTGTAATCGTCATTGTTTACCGTAAATTTTAATATATTACATGTCTATATTAGGTTAATTGGGTCAGCGCTAGCGTTACAACAATGATTGGCAGGGGGAACGTTTTTTTTGGGGTGGGTATTTTATGTGTATTTATTATTAATTTTTTTTGCACTTTACTTTACTATTTTTTTATTACTATGGTCTGTTCCTCAAAGGTCAAAAAAGACCTTTGGGGAACTTTATATATATTTTTTCTTTCTTTTACACCATGTTTTTCCACTGTAACTGGGGCTGCACAGCAGCCCCAGTTACAGGGGAAATCAGCCCTCTCATAGTGACGATTGTCACTAATAGGGCTGTGCTGGGTCTAGTAAGACCCAGCAACAGTCTGCCACTAACGGCATCCCGGCGATCATGTGACCAGTCACATGATCACCGGGAGGAATAGAGGCAGCGCCACTGCTGCTGTCTCTATTCCTTTACACAGCGTTCATTGAGCGCTGTGTAAACGAGATCAGAGAAGACTGTTTTGTTACTCAATGGCAGCGCCCGCACTGTCAGGGAGGCGTGTCCTACCCCTATCCCGGCCAATTCCCTGCTCCTCCCCATCTTCAGTCTGCTTTACGTGTGGCATGTGTTTTTCATGCACTTGCAAGCACTTTTTTTTTTCAATGTAATTCATGCGTGAAATACGGACAGCACATGGATGTCGTCTGTTTGCTGTCCGTGGTTTTCATGCACTGATTGACTTCAATGGGCGACCAGGTGCGTGACAACGCACTAATATAGGACATGCAGTGAGTTTCATGCAACGGACACTCGCTGCATGAAAACTCACGCATGTGTGAATAGCCCCATTAAAATCAATGGGGCCGTGTGCTGTGTGTAATTTCAACGCACGCCACACGGATGAGAATCACGCTCGTCTGAATGAGCCCTAAGTCTATGATGTGTGATACTGTCTGCTGGGGCCGTGTATCTAAGCCTATCATGTGTGATACGGTCTGCTGGGCCATGTATCTAAGCCTATCATGTATGATACTGTCTGCTGCGGACATGTATCTAAGCCTATCGTGTATGACACTGTCTGCTTGGGCCATGTATCTAAGTCTATCATGTGTGATACTGTCTGCTGGGGCCCTGTATCTAAGCCTATCATGTGTGATACCGTCTGCTGAGACACTGCATCCAATTCTATCCAGTGGTGTAGCTATAAGAGCCTCATAGATAGGCTGTATGGCACTATACAGGGGGAGGGCTGTGTGGCACTATACAGGGGGATGGCTGTGTGGCACTATCTACTAGGGGGCTGTGTGGCACTATTTACTAGGGGGGACTGTGTGGCCCTATACAGGGAGAGGGCTGTGTGCTACTATCTACTATGGGGGCTGTGCGGCACTACACGAGGGGGCTGTGTGGCACTGTCTACAAGAGTAGGGCTGTGTGTAGCACTATCTACAAGAGGGGGCTGTGTGTGGCACTATCTATAGGGGGCTGTGTGGCACTATCTACAAGATGGGGGCTGTGTGTGGCACTATCTACAAGGGAAGGGGCTGTGTATGGCACTATCTACAAGAGGGAGCTGTGTGTGGCACCATCTACAGGGGGCTGTGTGTGGTACTATTATTATTATGGGCCTAAAGTCCCAGCTCTTGTACCCGCAGCTATATCTAGAGATATCTAACCGCAGAATCCAGATGGAGACCAGTGGAGTGAGGGTCGAACGTGCACGCAGCTCTCTCAAGTCTGTTGTATGTTGTATGTTATGGAAATAGCCAAGCAGCTCTTGCTCGGCTGTTTCTGTAACTCCCATTGAACAGAATGGGACCCTCACTCCACAGGTCTCTGCCTGGATTCTGCGGCCCGTTCCAGAGATAGGTGTGGGGACCAGAGCTGGGACCCGCATCTATCAGACATTTTTTGTATTTCCTGTGGATATGCCATAAATGTCTAAGATGGGAAAACTCCTGTAAGTTATATGGTCTGCAGAGCGCTTGTGTAGGACTGGTGTCTAGCATTATATGATCACTATGTGGTGGTAATATTAGTCTTTGGTTTACTACACACGTTTTACTACACAATTAAGAGTGGTCACATTATTTCAATACAGCTGATGGGTGGGCCCAAGAATTATTTCCTCTGGTGGGCCCAAGGTACTCCGGTCTGACACTGGTACCCACAGGAACACAGTGATGGAAATATCTGTTGCTGAGTGGAATCAAGCACCCGCCAGCAATGGATATATACATCGGTGGTCATTAAGGGGTTAAACGTATAAGCCCAAGATTGGCAAATTCCCATCATACATTCATGAAAGTTCACGTTTACATGTACATGCATTAGGTATGCCATTTTGAGCCTATTCCTATTTTCCAATTTTCCAAACTCTCTAACCCTAAACCATAATTACTAGTCTCTAACCCTAATCTATAATTATAACCGCTATTAAGGATTTTACATACACACATGTGTGGAACTAACTAAGAACTATGGTTCATCTAGTCAGTCAGTGCATGCAAATGTGTGTTTGTGACCGACAGAAAGGAGAAGACTTAAAACAAGGTTGAATCTTCCCAGGAGTTAAAGGCCTGTAGAAATTTCTGCAAGAACGAAGTAACAACTCATCCAGGCAGTTACTAAATATCCTGGAAAACAAAATACAAAGAGAGCTGTAGATGCTTTATTGACGCAAAGTAATATAAATATTTATGTCAATGTATAAATGACTTGATTGAACGTTGATCCAATGTTGCCATATGGGGTCAGGTAGGATTTTATTTTTTTTCATTTTAGGGTAAATAACCTGATGAATTATAGGCTGTTCCTCTGGATCAACAAGGGTAAAATCAGATTCCTTTTTTTTTTTTTTCACTTTAATCCATGCCGCCCACCACTCCCTTGGTTAAACTTCATTGTTTTTTTTCAACCATACTATGTAACTATGTTACTGGAGAGCTCTCAAGCATAAGAAACTGAGCAACATTTTGATTTTTGTTACAGAAACAAAATGGAAACCATTAAGAGTAGCATCTCACCCAATGTTTTATGAACAGATGAGATAGAAATGGAATTCTATGGACATCACTGATCCCTGTGTTTTAAGGCGAATACTGTACATCATTCCATAATAACATCATATCAACATTTAAACATAGTGCTGCTGGTTGTGTGATCGTGAGGGGATGTTTTGGTGCTACAAGACCTGCACAAATTGCCGATATTGAATTCTATGAAATTTCTTAAGGAAAATGTCAAATGTCTGTAGGCTGAAGCTACAGAATAATTTAGTTATGCAAGACATTGATCCAAAACATAAAAACAACCTGAATTGTCAAAGAGAAAGAAAGTTGGATTGACTTATTCAATGTCCTTACTCGAACCCAATTGAGATGCAGGGCAAGACATAAAGTGGACACTTTCCAATGTTCCAGAATTAATGCAGTTTGCCTGATATTGAATTATAGAAGGCAGTTGGTTCCACATACTACTGCTAAACGGTTATTAAGGTGGCAGTTATTTTTTCACGAGTAATATGGGTGAACCCTATAAAGTGGAAAAATGATCAACTTCGGCACAAAATGATAAAGTATAAAAATATATAAATTTTATTACAAAAAGACATGACAGAATAAAAAGATGAGTCACACAATGAGAAGGCGTCATCCTATGCAAGACCAAAAAGAGTAGATACAATGGGCATGTTTATGCATGTTAACAAGATACAAACACTTATGTATATTGGAGTCCAGAAGGGACAACCAAGCAGCATGAGAAATGTATCAGGTAGTCGCTATGTATGAAATGGTGGTCAAATATAAAGTGCTAGAAAGTACAGGTAATGAAGCCTTTAGCCACATGCTAACATTCTGTATACGCATCAATGGTGAGGCTGTAAGTTATATACTGCAAGATCCAGAGAACAAAATTACATCAGACCACCAGAATGAAAAACAGACACGTATTAGAGGTAAACAACATACCCGAAGTCATGGTCTCGCATAGGAAGGACGCCAACACCCGACGCGCATTTCGGTAAATGCCTTTGTCTGGGGGTGACAAAGCCATGTATGTGTATATAGGAGACAGCATATCTATAGCGCTATGACCCTATAGCTATGGATAGGAGTAGATACAGTGATTTAGCAGACTTTATCACATATGATTGGATTAGATACAGTGGCTCAGCAGACAGTATCACACATGATAGGATTAGATATAAGGCCCAGCAGACATTATCACAAATGATGGGATTAGATACAGTAACTCAGCAGATAGTATCACACATGATAGGATTAGATATAGGGCGGTTGTTGGACTTCTTCAGATTCGAGGACTACTTCGATAACAGCGTTTTTTAAATTCTCTATAAAATGGACAACGAGGGTTGTGTGTGGGATTTTTATATCAATAAAATATTTTTTCCATGTCTTTGTATTTTTCTAAACTTTATTACTGCCATTAACTGATTAATAGCATCCATTTCTAAGCCGGGGCTTAATGTTAGACGTGAAGAAGCCAACATTATTACCCTGGTACCCACCACCACCAGGGATATCGGGAAGAGCCGGGTACGATCCACTACCCAACAATCTGTAGTGGTGGAGGGGTACTGGTGCGGACGAAGGCTGGTATTATTAGACTAAGAAAGCCCAAATTGGCTGGTTAAAAATGGGGGAACCCCACATTGTTCTTTCCAGTTCTTAAAATTTTTTTTTATTTTTTATAAATGACCTTGGTCCCCCCCATTTTTCATAACCTGCCAGATACAACACAGCAGCGGCAGCCTAGCATTAACAGGGTGGGAATGGCCACTGTGTTTGGCCTCTCCCGGCCTAATAATACCAGGCTGCGACCACCACAGTGTCCGACCATCGCTACAGATGGTCAGGTATAGAATCGTACCCGACTCTTCCCGGTACCCCTGGTGGCGGTGGGTACCGGGGTAATAATGGGGGTTAGTGTTAGCCTTTTCACTGGCCATTACTAAGGCGGTAGTAATAAAGTTTAAAAAAAATACAAAGACAGAAAAAACAGGTTTAGTGAAATTAAAAAAAAACACACAACCCTCGTTATCCATTTTATTGATCAATGGTGAGGGAAACAGAAGCTGAGGTTTCAGTTTGCCTTTCCGTTCAGGGGTTACCCCGATGGAAATCTCAGACGGAACCCCTCAACGGAAGGGCAACGGTGATGTGAACACAGCCTAACACATATGCTAGGCTTAGATACAGGGCCCATGTGCATGTGTGATACTGTTTATTGGACCCTGTATCTAAGCCTACCACAAGGTAGGCTTAGATACAGGGTCCAGCAGACAGTAATCTTATACAGTATAAGATTACTGTCTGCTGGGTCCCTGTATCTAAGCATACCATATCGTAGGCTTAAAGGGGTTGTCCAGTCCCTAAACAGTGATGGCCTACCCTCACGATAGGCCGTCAATAGCTGATGGGTCGGGGTCCGACTCCCGGGACCCCTGCCAATCAGCTGTTTTGAAGGGGGTGCGGCGCTTCCCCTTCATTTCCCTTACTTGCTCACACTGTGAATCGCTGACACGTCCGTGTCGGTGATTCATAATGTGAGAAAGTGACCGGAGTGACGGGGAAGTATAGGTCGTACGAGCGGCTGCACCCCCTTCAAAATAGCTGAATCCCAGGATTCGGACCCCGACCTATCAGCTCCAGCGGACAGTGGTAATAAACATAGCCTCCTGTTCGGCCGCAGCGGAGGTCTTGACTCAATCCAGGGTCGGGATGTTGTGCCCAGCGTATAGCATGATGTCATGCGCTGCGCACAGCACTGTAACGTCAGGACCTTTGCTGCGCTCCGGAATGAGGAAGGTAAGTACTGTCAGATACTATAGTAATAGGGGCCCGTGTAGTTTAATACATAGGCCCTAGTTACATTAGTAACTTTTCATTGATGTGGTGCGGGGGCCCGCGGGCAATTGCGGCAGCTGCAGCTGTATAATTACGCCACTGTGTGTAGGTTGTGCATGACTTGTTGTGTGTAAGGTGTGCATGTGGTGCAGTTTCGTACTTTGATTTACTCAGCACCGTTCTGGAAACTTGTGGATTGGATTGGGGTGAGGTGGTCGGCCGCTGTAGCTGCCATGCTTTCCCCTTAGGAGTGGGTGTCTGGACTGCACGGGCTTTGTCATAATCTGAGGCTGTTGAAGGTATTGGCATGTGGCGCTGGTGCGCTGCACCATAATGCTGGCGTTCGTGGCAAGTGGAAGTGGTTTAGGCATCAGTGGGAGGAATGTGGGGGGCACCTGGAGAACCTGTCATTGTCTATGGAACTGTTAGACCTGGGCCTGTCCATCACAGGAAAGGCACTGAGCTTGAGGCCGGAAGAGGTAATTTATATCAAGCAGCTGCATAGTTGCTATCAGTCCTGAATTTGCCGGGACTGTCCCGAATTTACAGAGACGGTCCCGGCAAATTACTGTCCTGGATGTGTCCCCACAACTGGCATATTCAATTGTATATGCGTCCTCAGGATACAATACTATGGCAGAGCAGGAAACTATCTGCTCCCTGCTCTGCTGCTCACTCCTCCTGGAGCGGAATCCCCGGCCAGATCGTTGCCAACCCTCTGGCTTGGTATTCCGCTCCTGTAGGAGCCCCTTACGTCCCTGTTCATATATGGATAGTAACATCAGGGGCTCCTTCTAAAAAGGAATCCCTGGCCAGAGCATTGCCAACACTCTGGCCGAGTATTCCGCTCCTAGAGGGAGCCCCTGACGTCCCTGTCCATATATGGACAGTGACAAAAGGCTTCCTCCTGGAGCGCATATCCCGGCCAGAGCTTTGCCGACGCTCTGGTTTGGGATTCTGCTTCTAGAGGTAGCCCCTGACGTCACTGTCCATACAGTGGCCCTATATACAGGGGGCATTAGGTACAGGGGCACTGTGGCACTATCTACAGGGGCACTGTGGCACTATCTACAGAGGGCACTGCGGTCTTATCATCAGGGGGTGTGGCATCATCTACAGGGAGCTCTGTGGCTCTATCTATAGGGGGACTGTGTGGCTCTGTCTAAAGGAGGGATGTGTGGCACCATATACAGAGTGCACTGTGGCACCATCTACTGAGGGTTGTGCGGCACGATCGACAGGGGGCTGTGCGTCACAATCTGTGTGCCACCATCTAGAGAGGGCACTGTGACACCATCTACAGAAGGCACTGTGGCATTATCTACAGAGGGCACTGTGGCATTATCTACAGGGCTGTGTGGCATTATCTACAGAGGGCACTGTGGCATTATCTACAGAGGACATTGTGGCATTATCTACAGAGAGCATTGTGGCATTATCTACAGAGGGCACTGTGGCATTATCTACAGAGAGCACTGTGGTATTATCTACAGGGGGTTCTGTGTCTCTAATGTACAGGGGTACTGTAAAGGGAAGTGTCCATATATATATATATATATGTATGTATATGTTATATATATGTGTATATATATATATATATATATATATATATATGGTATGTATGTATATGGTGTATGTGTATGTATATATATATATATATACACATATATATAATATATATGTTTATGTATAGTACATATAATGTATCATGAGCCAGGGCTGTAACAGCCCTGTTCATGAATACGGTTGGAAGCAGAGCAGGACAATTAGCATGTCCCTGCTTTGTTAGGAAACCATGGAGACAAGGGATAGTTATCCCCTGTCTCCATTTCAAGTCTCCCGCGCGCACGGACTGTCTCGTGCGGGCTCTCATGAGTCGGCTGGTGATACATTATCACCATGCCGACCCATGCTAGCCTGGGGCAAGCGCCACACTCCCCGCTGCGAGCGTACCGACAGGATTAAATAGCCCTGCTTCGGTACGCTCAGGAGCCGAGCTCAGGAGCCGAAGCTGAAGAAGATCAGCTGAGAGCTGCCTGCCTGCCTCACACACACATCACCGACGGCTCAACTCTCTCTCTCTCTCTCCTCCAAAGACCTGGGTTCCTGCTGCTGCCTCTGCTGCTCCACAAAGTCACTCAAGTGTAGCAGCAGCTACACTTAACCCTGTCTCTCCTGCTGTAACCCTTGCTTCCCTGAGTTAACCCCTTGATACTGTCCCTACTGTCCCTGAGTTAACCCTTGCTGTCCCAGAGTCCCTGAGTTAACCCTTGCTTCCCTGAGTTAACCCCTTGCTCTCCCTGAGTAAGTTAACCCCTTGCTCTCCCTAAGTTAACCCTTGCTTCCCTGAGTTAACCCCTTGCTCTCCCTGAGTAAGTTAACCCCTTGCTCTCCCCAAGTTAACCCTTGCTTCCCTGAGTCCCTGAGTTAACCCCTTGCTGTCCCAGAGTCCCTGAGTTAACCCTTGCTGTCCCAGAGTCCCTGAGTTAACCCTGAGTTAACCCTTGCTGTCTGTTTTACACAGTAACCCATTCCCCTTGTTCCTCCTTATCCCGTATTAACCCTTAGTGTATAGGGAAAGTTATATTAGGAGGGAGTTGGATAGAGATAGAGAGCGAGTGAGAATCACAAGTAACTTATATTTATTGTGTTGTAACTTAACTGTATTCTGTGTATGTTTATTGTGTTGTAACGTAACTGTATTCTGTGTATGTTTATGTAAGTGGGTGGCGGTATAATATCTTGATACCGTGTTTATACTGTACGGTGATTAGTTACTGTATTATACATATGAGAGTGATTACTGTATGTTAATAAATATTACCTTTATTTACTATACGGTCTTATTCCCTTGAGTAGCCGCTAAAGCAATTAGATCGACGTTAGTATAAGGAAAAGGTAGGGGAACTAGGCATAACCCTAGTGACCCTAATTATAAAGGCGGTAGTAATAATGGGTGCCACTAACCAGTGAATCCCGCTATTACCCCACCCCCTTTAACATTGGCGAGCCAGCCCATACTGCTTTCAATTGTTTCTGTCTTTTGTACAATAAAGTTGTGTTAAAACGTAAACTGCAGATAGGCGGCGAGGCGTGGACAGGTAACGTACATACACGGTGTAGTGTTGGGTTATACTGTGCGCCTAGACCTTTTTGAAGTTCAGACGAGTAACACAATTTTATTTAAGGCTTGATACAGGATATAATTGATCAGCGAACCTATTGTTTTTTGTTTTATTTTCTGAGGTATTAACGTCTTTTATTTTGCTTTGCGGCATGCTGCTCTACGGCGACGAATCGTCGGGCGAGCGAGCAACTTATACAAAGGTGTTTGCAGAAGTTTTAACGTCGGTTTTCTTTCGGTGAAGTCCAGCTGATCGGGAAAAGGCGTTCCGGAAGAAAAGGACCTTTTTCAAAACAGCGGGTGACAAGGAGGACAACGCAGACGGAGATGACTTCTGGAACAGTGAGTATGGACTTCTCCACACTTAAACACCTCGCCAAAAACAGTAAATTTAAACCAGTAACACCCACGACATACAAGTCAGCAGGAATGCTGTGGTCCACTCTGCTGGACGAGGCTTATGCACATGATAAGTTGTGTATTAGCAAGAGGAGTGTTCTTAACAAAACCTCCAAACGTCTCCACATGCTCGCTAAATTAATCTGTGTGTATGAGGAGACGTGGAAGCCTGATCACTCAGAAATGAAGAGTGATTCCCCAAATCTTCACTGCCATTGTTGTGCCAACAATGTGAAGCAGGTTTGTGATTTGCAGACACAACTGGCAGAGAATGTCCAATGTAGAGATCAGCAAATTTGCATGCTGGAATCGCAGGTGATAGATTTGAGAAATCATGGTGATGATATTGATGCACAGCTGACTGGGTCTTATGCTGTGATCAATGCGTTTAAGGATAAGGCGGCCTCTACGGATGCCATCATTGCCAAGTTGAATGATGAGCTTGCTGCTAGGTCACAATTGGTTGCCAGTATGCAAAACATCATAAAAGATTTCTCAAAAATGTTACCGGCCTTGTCTTTTTCAAGGCCTGATTCTGCTGTAAGTTTGCCCTCTACAGGGCAAAAAGGGGGGAGTAATAAGAGTGATGGATCAGATGTCACAAATCGTGATCCCATCCGGAATCCTGAAGGTAACATTGTTACGAAAGTGTTACGCAGATGTAAGCGTACGATATTTAGAAGTGCGTCCCTAGCCATGCAGAACTTTAAGAGATCATGCACTGCTGACTGCCCTAAGTCCAGCAGAGCATGTACTGTTAAATGTTTTGCATGTGCCGGATCAGGCCACATTGCGAAGTACTGCGAGTCTTTGAGTACTAAGAAATGTGGTCCTGTTAAATGCTTTAAATGTGGTCAGATGGGACATATTGCGAGGAACTGCCACGGCATAAGCAACCATGGAAAGCCCAGTGAAATTGCAATAGAAAATGGCCACGTCAGAACAAAACGTGGATTTAGACAAAATGGCTGCACAAGAGTCTCCTTACAGCCTTATGTGCTCCGCCACGTGCTCAAGGGTCTAAATGACCAACCACAACCAGGGAGGTGTTTAGGAAGTTGGCCATAAATTGCACGTTCAGTCTGGTGTTACGTCTGTAATGGTTGTTTATGGTCTGTTGTGTTTGTCCCCAGTTGTCCGTTTGTTTTCATTTGTGTTTTTATTTTGTGGTTCTTTCACATATTCTATTGTGGTATATCCCTGGTTATCAGTAATATGTATTTATACTATATGGGTGTTGCCTGTATTTATAATGCATAATTAGAAAACCACTCCAGGAAAACAACTGGAGAATCAACCATTGGATAGTGGTGTATTTGCGCCCAATGTTTTAATTGCTCTCTATTAGGATAACGTTGAAGTTGTTATTATACTGTGAACTCAGGTTGGGCGGTGCGGACAGGTAACATAAGTTCACGGTGTAGTGTTTTATGTTATTCTGTGCACCTAGACCTGGGGGGGTTCAGACAGGTAACACAACTTCATCTGAGGCCTAATGCGAGTGCAATTAAATACAGCGAATAACAGTATGGCTGATTCTTTTGTGTTTAACTGGAGTTAGGAAACTTTGTACAGGGGGAGGTAACCCTGGCATTACACCCATATCTTGATTTTAAGATAATGGGTTTGGTAAGACAGGGATATAGTTCTACAAACCTGAGAATTGTGAGGAACCACAAAAACAGTGCTTCATCCACAGCTCCCCTCGGATATCCTGACCTACACCAGTGTTGGGATACCGAGGGGTCCTGTGATATGAAGGCTAATCCAATGCCCTCCTCAAGACATGGGTCAAGGATATTGGTGCTGGTATCTAATGCAGAATGCCACGCGACTAACTGCACCGAAAGAGGCATACTCCTCCCAGGAGCATACTGTACCCTTAATCCCGTATTAGGCGTTGATGTGGCGGATCAGAAGGGAAGAACTCCAGTGACACCTGAAAAAAGGCTCGACATCCGTCCAGACACCCCTGTGAGACTCCAGACGATTCCTCTGGGGTTTGGCATCGAACTCTCCTGCTAGACTTCAATGAGGAAAAGGATGTTGTGGAGAAACTGAAAGATTCCCAACACCAAGCCACTATTCAGTTGGATGGACGCGGAAGTGTCTTGGTGGGAGAGCTTGTTCGGATATAGTCCCAAGGCCACTTCCTTCTTCAAACTTGCTCATCCACCCAGTGATAATCCTTCTCACTCTTGTGGCGATTATGTACGATGGACTGTTCTGCGTGTACCGACGAATGAAAGGACTGGTTGATCAAATACAACGAGGTCAAGCAGAAAGCCACGAATACATTCGTAGACGGGGTCTAAGGACATAGTGATACAGTCCTGCGACCCAGAATTGTTTATTATTGTATGTGTATATATATATTTGTAAAGTGTAAATCTTAATCAATGGGTCGTACAAACTTTTCAAGGTGTACATATAGACATTCTAGGTGTTGATATATGTCCGCAACATAGGCATACTCAGTGAGGACGTGCCCGTCCCACAGCGAGTGAGTATGTACAAGGAGGCGGGCATATATTTACAGCCTGTTGTCACACCATTTGCATGTGTACCTTGCACGTGTTTATGGAGGAGTAGTGTGAGATGCTGTTTGAGCATGAATCTCTATATGTACATATACCTATGGTTGGTGGGGGAATATTTTTGTATGTTTGGTTATTTTTCACTTTGTTTGTATGATTGGGTAGTGTGTAGGAACCCTTAGGGACAGGTAAGGTATTCACACACCCTTGTAGGTATTTGCCACCTCAACCTGAGAACTGGTATGGTCAATATGATGATGGATTGAATGTCAGAGGGGAAATGGAAGGCGATGCTCCACCCCACAGTAGATTCCTGGGTACCAAGACCTCACCTCCTCCTCGGGGATGATAACCTGCCATGATGAAGACCTGGATATCGGCCCACAAAGATTGTTTCGTCTTCAATCAAGATGCTGGGAAAAGTTGGAAAAGTAATGGATCACGTACAAAAGGTTGTTGAAAGGTGGGCTAAGCCATTCCAAGGCTGACCATATGAGGGCACAAGTAGCCTTACACGGGTCGGCATGCTAAAATTGGATCGGCCACTGGAAAGACCTGCTGACGCCACTTAAGAGGAAGAAACTCCAAGCAAGAAAGAACAAGAAATCTGCGGTTCATGGACTTTGAGATTTTCAAATGAGCTTTGTTCGTTTGATGAGCTTTGAGGCTTTGTTCTATGGACTGTGAGTTTATTTTCAACGTCGTCTGATGAGCTTCGAGGCTTCGTTCTATGGACTATGAAGGTTTCTTCGTTCTATGGACTATGAAGGTTTCATTTCAACTTCGTCTGATGAGCTTCGAGGCTTCGTTCTGTGGACTATGAAGGTTTCATTTCAACTTCGTCTGATGAGCTTCGAGGCTTCGTTCTATGGACTGTGAGTTTTATCTCAACTTCGTTCTATGGACTAGGAGATTTAATTTCATCTTCATTCTGTGAACTTTGAGGTTTCGTTTCTTTGGACACTAGACTCCAGAGTCAGAGGACTGGCGGGAAGGTGTCCTTGAGGAGATAGCTGATGTCGAATATCTAGGTCTAATAGTATACTTCCTTCCATCTCAGACCATTACCAGTAACCGGGGAGGTTGAGGGGGTAAATAGAACCCCACAAACACTTCCCCAAATTGCATTGTCGAGTCCCCGACAACAGGGGGATTGTAAAGGGAAGTGTCCATATATATATATATATATATGTATATGTTATATATATATGTGTATATATATATATATATATATATATATATATATATATGTAATATATATATATATATATATATATATATATATATATATATATATATATGGTATGTATGTATATGGTGTATGTGTATGTATATATATATATATATATATATATATATACACACACACATATATATAATATATATGTTTATGTATAGTACATATAATGTATCATGAGCCAGGGCTGTAACAGCCCTGTTCATGAATGCGGTTGGAAGCAGAGCAGGACAATTAGCATGTCCCTGCTTTGTTAGGAAACCATGGAGACAAGGGATAGTTATCCCCTGTCTCCATTTCAAGTCTCCCGCGCGCACGGACTGTCTCGTGCGGGCTCTCATGAGTCGGCTGGTGATACATTATCACCATGCCGACCCATGCTAGCCTGGGGCAAGCGCCACACTCCCCGCTGCGAGCGTACCGACAGGATTAAATAGCCCTGCTTCGGTACGCTCAGGAGCCGAGCTCAGGAGCCGAAGCTGAAGAAGATCAGCTGAGAGCTGCCTGCCTGCCTCACACACACATCACCGACGGCTCAACTCTCTCTCTCTCTCTCCTCCAAAGACCTGGGTTCCTGCTGCTGCCTCTGCTGCTCCACAAAGTCACTCAAGTGTAGCAGCAGCTACACTTAACCCTGTCTCTCCTGCTGTAACCCTTGCTTCCCTGAGTTAACCCCTTGATACTGTCCCTACTGTCCCTGAGTTAACCCTTGCTGTCCCAGAGTCCCTGAGTTAACCCTTGCTTCCCTGAGTTAACCCCTTGATACTGTCCCTGAGTTAACCCTTGCTGTCCCAGAGTCCCTGAGTTAACCCTTGCTTTCCTGAGTTAACCCCTTGCTCTCCCTGAGTAAGTTAACCCCTTGCTCTCCCTAAGTTAACCCTTGCTTCCCTGAGTTAACCCCTTGCTCTCCCTGAGTAAGTTAACCCCTTGCTCTCCCCAAGTTAACCCTTGCTTCCCTGAGTCCCTGAGTTAACCCCTTGCTGTCCCAGAGTCCCTGAGTTAACCCTTGCTGTCCCAGAGTCCCTGAGTTAACCCTGAGTTAACCCTTGCTGTCTGTTTTACACAGTAACCCATTCCCCTTGTTCCTCCTTATCCCGTATTAACCCTTAGTGTATAGGGAAAGTTATATTAGGAGGGAGTTGGATAGAGATAGAGAGCGTGTGAGAATCACAAGTAACTTATGTTTATTGTGTTGTAACGTAACTGTATTCTGTGTATGTTTATTGTGTTGTAACGTAACTGTATTCTGTGTATGTTTATGTAAGTGGGTGGCGGTATAATATCTTGATACCGTGTTTATACTGTACGGTGATTAGTTACTGTATTATACATATGAGAGTGATTACTGTATGTTAATAAATATTACCTTTATATACTATACGGTCTTATTCCCTTGAGTAGCCGCTAAAGCAATTAGATCGACGTTAGTATAAGGAAAAGGTAGGGGAACTAGGCATAACCCTAGTGACCCTAATTATAAAGGCGGTAGTAATAATGGGTGCCACTAACCAGTGAATCCCGCTATTACCCCACCCCCTTTAACAGGTACTGTGTGGCTCTGTCTACAGGAGGGGTGGCATTAACTACAGAGGGCACTGAGGCATTATCTACAGAGGGCTCTGTGGCACTAAAAAGGTTCCGTGTGACACTATCTACATGGGGCTGTGTGACACTATCTACAGAGGGCATTGTGCCACTATCTACAGAGGGCATTGTGGCAATATCTACAGGGAGCAGTGTGTGGCACTATCTACATGGGGCACTGATTGTGGCACTATCTATGCTACTTTTTGCGCAGTATTGGTAAGCACATATCCCCTAGCCCTAGTGATAAAGTGAGACATCACCTGCCTGTAAACAACCAGATAACTATGTGTGATAAGTTTAGATAAATAGGGGCCCAACCCACTGTATACTGTAGAAAGTTTTACGCACACCAATAGGAGTAGATTTGCAAGTAAAATATCTTTAATTTTTCATACCAGGGTGCAACGTTTCGGCCCAAACATAGACCTCTCTCAAGCACATCTTTATACTGGTGAGTTGGCGTGATGGCGCAAGGAAGAGCGGATAACCGCTAATGAGAGCACCCTCATTATCGGTTATCCGGTATTCCTCATGCCGTCACGCCGACTCACCAGTATAAAGAAGTGCTTGGGAAAGGTCTATGTTTGGACTAGGGCCGGACTGGGACTTAAAATCAGCATTTTTAAGCAATGAAAAGAGGAATAGTTCCTGATAGCGCAAACTCCAACAAATCCACTGCTTTTCATGAGAATAATGAACATGCTCATTATTGTAGAGGATTTTTTTTTGTGGAGTGGAAAAAAATTCAAGCAAACTTATTTCCGCTGCATGTGAATGGGTTATAAAATAGCCCATTTACTTGTAATGGATGCAGAATGTTAGTGGTGTGAAATCAAGGACTTAGTCCTAGTCATGCTGGATCATGGCCTAATACTGACGTATGAAGATTGCAAATGATACCATTATACAATGCTAAAATATCACCATACTCTAACTAAATAGTATGATTTCAATTTTATATATTTAGCCATATACACACACACACACACACACACACACATACACACTCACATGCTGGACACATGACACACAGATGCAACCCACAAGCTTGAAACATGCTACATTCATGACACTCACACCTAGGACACATGCGCATGCACACCACTCACACCTAGAACACATCCCCACTCACACCTAGGCTATAAGCCGCACATTCACTACTCACACCTAGGACACATGCACACCACTCACAACTAGGATAGATCCTCCATTCTCGTCACTCACACCTAAGACATATGCCGCATGTTGTCTACCCACACCAAGGACACATGTTGAACTACTCACACCTGGCACAGATGCTGCACACACACACCACTCACATACTAGACACATACCATTCACACACTAGACACGTACCACACACTAGACACATACCGCACACACCACACAAATGCTAAACACATACCTCACATTGCACTTACACACTAGACCTATACCACACATAACACACACACTAGACACGTACCACATGCTAGACACATACCGCACACACTACTTACACTAGATACATACCGCACACACCACACAAATGCTAAACACATACCTCACGTAACACTTACACACTAGACCTATACCACACATACCACTCACACTCACATTGAAAACAACACGCACACAAATGCCACTAGTACATTAGAAGACATAAAACCCACACAAATTGAATATTTCACTCATACAATTGACATACACTGTTAACACTAAATCAACCAGTCACACTACAAAAATCAATCCAACACTTCACTTACATTGCTATATTTACTTGCTTTCTTTTGTAGACTGCTGATTCTTGGGCACTGGCATGCAGGATGCATCTATCCCTGAGGTGCCCCCTCCACCAGTAAGCCCCGTCCATGTGCCCACGAAGCCATGCCACTTTTACAAAGCTCTTCCCATCTGTGGCTTAAATTGACCATATCCTGATGCTCACCCTTTTAACCCTATAGCTCCTCCGGTCTACAGTATCTGTACCCCCTCCCACCCCACAAGCATGTTGCATCACCCATGTCCTTTACACTAATTTATTCCCCCCTACACCCCTCATTGTAGAAGGCTTCTTGCAGCTTACATGAAGCTGAAGCAGATAAAGAAATAAACCTGCTGGCGCTACAGCCATCAGCAACATACCTGGCGGGGGCTGGAGTCTCCTTCTCTTCGGCAGTCAGACTGAAACTGTACTCAGGGGGTAGTTGAAATAGCAAGCCCATCACTGATTGGCTGATGCTCAGCCAACCAGCGTTCGGTTTGATTTGTGCATGCAGACTGGGCAGGTACGGATTCTCCTTTTCCTCTGCGGCACCAGAGATGTTCGCTAATGAGCTAGGCATCAGTGCAGAAAACAAGTCTAGAGCTGATTAGCTGTGGCTCGGCCAACAAGCACTATACTTAATTTCTGCAGTGCTCCTTCCCATTAGTGCAAAGTACATAGCAATAAATCTCAGAAAGATGTGGTTTTAAACACCAGGAGGCAGTAGCTATTGTAATGTTGGTGCTTGTGTTCACTACTGTCCGCAGGTCCGATTTCAGCTTTTCTGCTGCCGTAGGCGAAAATCGAAATGGCGCCCCCCCAGATTGTTATTGACATCCCTCTGGCTGTTCTACATCACTAGCAGCCTCCTCCAACTCTTGCTGATGCGCCGTTGCCTTGTACTAGAATGTGTGGTGCAGTCAGGCAGAGTACACCTCGCTGCACGGTGTGTGCCCAAGTAGTACAAGGCAATGGCGCATCGTTGGAGGAGACTGGTGGGGGTGTATAACAGCTAAAGGGATGTCAATTAAGCATGGAATGTTGGGTCTGGAGGCAAGACTATGTGACTCTTCAGGATAGCGGCACAGTCCCATGACCCTTTAATGAGTAATTAGCATACAGAGTGTGCCAGTTTAAAAGTTGATTTTAAAGATTTTTCTGCATCTGAAAACAATATACAGGGGAATGTTTTGAAATATTGTTAGGTCATTTATTACTGCATGGTTGCGGTTCAAGGGGTAAAAACGACCTGACAGGTTCCCATTAAATATACAATGAATTGAAAACAATTCCATCTGTCCTGCAATTTTGTAATTATAAATATATTCTATATAATTACAGCTCCAGAACCAAGCTTTGACATTTACGGCTCCAAAACTAAGCTCGACACATATATACAACACCAAAACAAAGCTCAGTACATGTCTACAGCTCCTGAACAAAGCTCATTACATATATACAACGCCAGAACAAAGCTCAGTACATATACACTACCGTTCAAAAGTTTAGGGTAACTTAGAAATTTCCTGATTTTTGAAAGAAAATCACAGTTTTTTTCAATGAAGATAACATTAAATTAATCAGAAATACACTCTATACATTGTTAGTGTGCTAAATGACTATTCTAGCTGCAAACGTCTGGTTTTTAATGCAATATCTACATAGGTGTATAGAGGCCCATTTCCAGCAACCATCACTCCAGTGTTCTAATGGTACATTGTGTTTGCTAACTGTGTTAGAAGGCTAATGATTAGAAAACACTTGAAAACCTTTGTGGAATTATGTTAGCACCGCTGTAAACAGCTTTGCTGTTTAGAGGAGCTATAAAACTGACTTTCCTTTGAGCTAGTTAAGAATCTGGAGGATTACATTTGTGGGTTCGATTGCACTCTCCAAATGGCTAGAAAAAGAGAGCTTTCATGTGAAACTCGACAGTCTATTCTTGTTCTTAGAAATGAAGGCTATTCCATGCGAGAAATTGCCAAGAAACTGAAGATTTCCTACAACGGTGTGTACTACTCCCTTCAGAGGACAGCACAAACAGGCTCTAACCAGAGTAGAAAGAGAAGTGCGAGGTCCCGCTGCACAACTGAGCAACAAGACAAGTATATTAGAGTCTCTAGTTTGAGAAATAGACGCCTCACAGGTCCTCAACTGGCAGCTTCGTTAAATAGTGCCCGCAAAACGCCAGTGTCAACGTCTACAGTGAAGAGGCGACTCCGGGATGCTGGCCTTCAGGGCAGACTGGCAAAGAAAAAGCCATAACTGAGACTGGCTAATAAAAGGAAAAGATTAATATGGGCAAAAGCACACAGACATTGAACAGAGGAAGATTGGAAAAAAGTGTTATGGACAGACGAATCGAAGTTTGAGGTTTTTGGATCACACAGAAGAACATTTGTGAGCATCTGTCAAGCATGTGGTGTGATTTCAGCCTTAGGGCTTATTCAGATGAACGGGATATACGTCCGTGCAACGTGCGTGATTTTCACGCGCGTCGCACAGACCTATATTAGTCTATGGGGCCGTGCAGACAGGTGTGTGATTTTTACGCAGCGTGAGTCTGCTGCGAAAAACTCACGCCATGTCCGTTCTTTCTGCGTATTTCGCGCATCACGCACCCATTGAAGTCAATGGGTGCGAGAAGGAATAGCGCAGTTGGTTACAATATTCTTTCAGTCAAAATGACGGAACACTAAGGGTTTCAATGGTGTTGGATACGGTGCAAATGGTTTCCGTTTGTCACCGTTGTGTAAGGCTGGGCTCACATTAGCGTTGGTTTCCGTTGAGGGTTTCCTTCGGACCTTTCTGTCGGGGGAACCCCTCAACGGTAATGCATACGGAAACCATAGGTTCTATTTGCATTACCATTGATTTCAATGGTAATGCTTCTGTTACAAATGGTTTCCATTTGTCACCGTTGTGTATCGTTTCCGTTTTTTTTGACGGAGTCAATGGTGCAGTCAACTGCGCTATTGATTTAGTCAGAAAAACAGAAACCTTACACAATGGTGACAAACGGAAACCATTTGCAACGGACGCATTACCATTGAAATCAATGGTGATGTAAACAGAAACCTATGGTTTCCATTTGTTTTAGTTTGGATTCCGTTCACGGGTTCCCCTGACGGAATGCTCTGACGGAACCCATGAATAAAGTCCCGACACAGATGTGAACGAAGCCTTAAGGTACTTTTATGTAGGCAGATAAACTGCCCGTAAAAAGCGCCGATCAACGATATACAACGATATCGATCGGTTCTTGTTTATATTAATCGTTTTCTCATACACTTTACGTTATTTTAAATGTAAAGTCCTCATATACTGAACACTCTACATTATTGTTGGCAGCACATCCCCTGTTTACATAACGGAATGTACTGCTGACAAACAATAATTTTAATGCCCGCTAGTTTGATCGCTGGGCATGTTTACAGTGGGCAATGATCGGGAATGAATGTTCATATGAATATTCCTATGAAGGATAGTTCGGCGATCATCATTCTGGGTAAGAGGACTGTAAGGGTGTAAAAGGGCCCCTTTTGAGAGGTGTGTCCTGGGATGTGGAACACAGTTGACGTGTTGTCACGCTGTTGGAAACGAGGACTTAAATATCTGGGTATGTGCATTAACCTTTTTGTTTTAGGTGCCCAGAGTTACATGGAGAAGAATCTAGGGTCCAAATATTGTTTTATTGTGTGTACGATGTTTATTATTGTGACTGTAAAGGCGGTGGCACTGTGATGGCCACAGGTTCCAGCGTTACGTGAGTACACACAATGAAGGAGAGGGAGCCGGAATCAAGTAGTTCACAGCTGACGGAATGTGTGCGGAATGAAGATGCAAGAAAACTGTTTAGCAGACAGGACGAAAGCTGTTGGATGCCAAGCAGGGTGGAAACTTCCAAAAAAGAGTTCCTCAAAATATCCACCTCAGAGACTGTGAGTAGTTGGGCCATGGGAATGTGGTCGAAATAGTACGGATGACCCACCGCCAATAAATGGCTGGAGATTGTCACACCACAGAATTCTAAAAATCTTTGGCGGCAGCACCTCTTCCCATGTAAATAGGGAGATGTGCTGCCTAAATGATGGTAATGCATGGGGACATGATGGTAAAGCATGAGGCCAGGCGATCATAGTAACGATCGCTCATTCCCATACATAAGGGTATGTGCACAAGCTAACTGCATTTACGGCTGAAATTACGGAGCTGTTTTCAGACGTAATTTCAGACGTAATTGCTCGTACTCGCCTTTTGCGAGGCGTCAATTTCGCCCGTAATTTGGAGCTGTTCTTTATTGGAATCAATGAAAAACGGCTCAAATTACGTCCAAAGAAGTGTCCTGCACTTCTTTGCCGAGGTTGTTATTTTACGCGCCGTCTTTTGACAGCGACGCATAAAATTACAGGTCGTCGGCACAGTACATCGGCAAACCCATTGAAATGAATGGGCAGATGTTTGCCGAGGTATTAGAGCCGTATTTTCAGGCGTAAATCGAGGCATAATACGCCTCGTTTACTCCTGAAAATAGGTCGTGTGAACCCAGCCTTACTGTTCATAGCTCGTTGTGAAAGGAGCAAGTGAGCGCCGATCAACGAGCTGTCTCATTGATCGGCGCTCGTTGTTACCACCAAACTCGTTCGGTGTAAAAGGACCCTAAGGTTGCTATCATAGTGACCTGGTTCCTAGATAAACCAGGTTAAAGTTATATTTCTTTCTCTTAATTGAAAATAAAAACTAGATATTCCTCCTAGTGAGAACCGCTATGAATTGCACTTTGAACTGTAAGGCTGGGTTCACACGTGGCGGAATTTCACTTGAATTCCGCTGCGGACACTCCGCAGCGTTAATCCGCAGCGGAGCCGTTTCTGCATTGACTTCCACTTCTATTTAGAAGTGTTCGTTTAGACGATGCGTAAAATTCCGCTGCGGAGCATAGGCTGCGGAGCGGAATTTGGTGTCCGCAGCATGCTCTGTCTGTTGCGGAGCAGTGGCAGACTGGTTGCGGACTCATGGCGGAATTTCTCCATTGACTTCAATGGAGATTCTAAGTTCCGCAATGAAGTCCGCAGCTGTCATGCACATGTTATGTGTGCTGCGGATGCGTCTTGCTTTTTTGACATGACATTTCTTCATTCTGGCTGGACCTATGTATTTCTAGGTCTACAGCCAGACTGAGGAAGTCAATGGGGCTCCCGGAATTACGGGAGCGTTGCTAGGTGACGTCAGTAAATAGTCACTGTCCAGGGTGCTGAAAGAGTTAAGCGATCGGCAGTAACTGTTTCTGCCCCCTGGACAGTGACTACCGATCCCAATATACAGCAACCTGTAGAAAAATAGAAGTTCATACTTACCGAGAACTCCCTGCTTCTGTCTCCAGTCCGGCTTCCCAGGATGACGTTTCTGTCTAAGTGACGGCTGCAGCCAATCACAGGCTGCAGCGGTCACATGGACTGCCGCGTCATCCAGGGAGGTCGGGCTGGATGCCGAAAGAGGGACGCGTCACCAAGACAACGGCCGGTAAGTATGAAATTCGTTTATTTTCACTAGGGAAAGTGCTGTCCCTTCTCTCTATCCTGCACTGATAGAGAGAAGGGAAGCACTTTTCCCGCAGTCCGCAGCAGCTAGTCCGCATCAATTTACTGCACATTTTGGGCAGATCCGCAGCCGTAATCCGCAACCCGGATTAGGTGCGGCATTGATGCGGACAGTTGCGGAGGAAATCCGCCACGTGTGGTCATGCCCTAACTGCCATGATTCATACCTCTTTATGAGAACCGACAAGATTTGAACTCAAACTGTAAGGGTATGTTCACACGGAGTGTTTTCAGCCGCTTTTCAGGCCGTAAACGTCCCGAAAAACGGCTGAAAAATCGGAAGCAGATCGCCTCAAAACATCTGCCCATTGATTTCTGTTCCGACGGGCCGTTTTTTTCGTGACCGTTTTTCAAAATGGCTGTAAATGGCGTAAAAAAACGGCCGCGAAAAGAAGTGCATGTCACTTCTTGAGCCGTTTTTGGAGCCGTTTTTTATAGACTCTATAGAAAACAGCTCCAAAAACGGCCGTAAAAACGCAGCAAAAACCGCGAGTGGCTTAAAAAACGCCAGAAAATCAGGAGCTGTTTTCACTTGAAAACAGCTCCGTATTTTCAGACGTTTTTTATTTTGTATGCGCACATACACATACCGTCATTATTTTTACCTCTCAGTAGTAATTATGGGGCTGATCCTCTGCGGGTGGAAAAAGGTGCTGCACTAGGCCCATCTAACAGGTCGTTACTGAATAAAGTCAGATTGGGAAAAATCTATTTCGCCTTGTTGTTACAATTACAGTGTGTTGTGTTGTCACTGCTAAAATATAGATGTGCTTTTAATATAAATCTGGCCACTAACCTTGACTATAACAAATGCCCAATCCAACTTTCCAGGAATAAAAATAACGACAGCATAGAAATGATGAATCAGTAGAATGTCTAGGAGTGCAAAGCCGACTACATATTTCTGTGCCCACAGAGTGTTCCCCTGGTGATTTTATCCTAATAATTTAGGTAATTTTTTCCAGATATACACGGATTCAGTCAATGAAATAGCTATGATTTTATGCAGAGTTGTGAAGCCTTTTCATACTAAAATAGTGCGTGACCCTTGTTTCTAAGACAGCAACTGCATTTTGAAGCCCTGCTGTGATTGACAGGGAATATTGCAAGAGAGCTGTCAGTGAGGACACTAGCACAGCTAAAAGAAGATGAAACCTGCCAAGTGGTGCCTTTCTTAGGGCAGAGGAAATCACTGGATGAAATTTGAATAGCAGCTTTTGAGCTATAAGGTACATAGCCATAATTGTAAATGTGACTATAAATTTTGTAGTTAAAGTACCGTATTTTTCGGACTATAAGACACACCTGACTATAAGACACACCTAGGTTTTAGGCAACAGAAAATAGGAAAAAATAATTTCATATTTTACTACAAAGAAAAAACAATTTGTTAAAAAAAAAAATTGTTCTGTTTCACCACATTTGGAGAGCCATAACATTTATATTTTTTCATCGATTGAGCGGTGTGCGGGCTTATTTTTGCGAGACGAGCTGTAGTTTTTATTGGCACCACTTTTTGGTGCATACGATTTTTTGATCACTTTTTATTTAATTTTTTTTTAGCTCTAAGGTGACCAAAAAAACAAATATTCTGGTGTTGTAACAAAACATTTTGACGCCGTTCACTGTGCGAGTTAAATAATGGTATATTGTAATAGTTCAGACTTTTACGGACGCATTTTTTTTTCACTTTTTACATTGTTCTTGCGGAGAAATGGGAAAAGTGTTTTTTTTGGAACTTTTAATATTTTGTATTTTTTTTTACACTCCTGAAAATGTATCTAACTTTTTTTTACACATTTTATTAGTACCCCTAGGGGACTTGAACCAGCGATCGTTAGATTGCTGGTACATTACTCTGCAATACAAATGTATTGCAGTATATTGTAATTTTTACAGGCCTCTGCCAAGCCCTGCCGGAGGTATGGCTTAGCAGAGGCAGACAGGAGGCAGACCTGGGGGCCTTCATTAGGCCCCCGAGCTGCCAAGACATCAATCAGCAACCCCCGATCGCGTTGTGGTGAGGGCCGTTGGGCTGTCGAAGGGGGCAGTCCCCCTCTTAACGGTTTAAATGCTGCGGTCACTACTGACCGCAGCATGGGATTTTCCCATGAGGGACATTTATGACATATCCACAGGATATGTCATAAATGTCAGATAGATGCGAGTCCCACCTCTGGGACCTGCACCTATCTCTAGAATGGGGGCCCCTAAACCCAGTTCTAGCTTTTTGTGCTCACGCTGACTCCCCGGCCACTTTCTGATTGCATGCATGCGAGGTACGTAAACAGCATAGCTCAGCGAGTTACGCTGTTTCCGTAACTCCCGACCATGTAATCAGTAAGTGGCCAAGAGGCAGCGTGAGCACAAAAATCTAGAACAAGGATTAGGGGGCCCTGTTCTAGAGATAAAAACCACAAAAAAGGCCATACTCACTAGGTAGGTGGGTGGGTAAAAACCCGTTCCCATCAGGACGCAGACGGGTCAAAGAATGCTGCAGAAGGAGTGTGCATTAAATAGTGATAGCCCCTCCCACTAGTCTTGAGGGGAGTGGCGGACTAAGTGCTCAAAGGTGTGCGATAAATGTGTGTCAGTGTAGTGCTAGGGTGTGAATGGATGGTAAAAAATAAATATGTATGTATGAAAGTGTCAGAACTGTGTAATAATGTAATAAAAATAAATACATAAAATAAATGTGATGAATAGGGGTCAGTGCTGTGAATAGTACATGGGGTGTCAGTACTATGTGTAATACGTGGAGGGATAATGTGCTGGTCGTCAGGCATGGCGTATCTTGCCGAATAACAGCCTATTTGTAACGCCGCTAGTGTTAGCTAAAGCGGGCTGCTCTGCATTCCAAACCAAACGCCAGCACATCATGCCCTCCCAGCATATAAGACCCGGCTGCGTCCTGAAAAAAAGTGTAGTATACGTAGTAAGAAATATCCATGAAACATGGGGTATTAGTTGTTATTTTGGCCAAAATACGCAAAGCTCGCAACCCAACGTCAAGGGTCCCCAGTGCCTTGCGAGTCCCTAACCAGAACTTTTCGTTCCTAATTTAAAAACACAAACAGAAAAAATGGGACATAAATATCAAAACCACAAAAAAGGCCATACTAGGTAGGTGGGTGGGTAAAAACCCGTTCCCATCAGGACGCAGACGGGTCAAAGAATGCTGCAGAAGGAGTGTGCATTAAATAGTGATAGCCCCTCCCACTAGTCTTGAGGGGAGTGGCGGACTAAGTGCTCAAAGGTGTGCGATAAATGTGTGTCAGTGTAGTGCTAGGGTGTGAATGGATGGTAAAAAATAAATATGTATGTATGAAAGTGTCAGAACTGTGTAATAATGTAATAAAAATAAATACATAAAATAAATGTGATGAATAGGGGTCAGTGCTGTGAATAGTACATGGGGTGTCAGTACTATGTGTAATACGTGGAGGGATAATGTGCTGGTCGTCAGGCATGGCGTATCTTGCCGAATAACAGCCTATTTGTAACGCCGCTAGTGTTAGCTAAAGCGGGCTGCTCTGCATTCCAAACCAAACGCCAGCACATCATGCCCTCCCAGCATATAAGACCCGGCTGCGTCCTGAAAAAAAGTGTAGTATACGTAGTAAGAAATATCCATGAAACATGGGGTATTAGTTGTTATTTTGGCCAAAATACGCAAAGCTCGCAACCCAACGTCAAGGGTCCCCAGTGCCTTGCGAGTCCCTAACCAGAACTTTTCGTTCCTAATTTAAAAACACAAACAGAAAAAATGGGACATAAATATCAAAACCACAAAAAAGGCCACACTCACTAGGTAGGTGGGTGGGTAAAAACCCGTTCCCATCAGGACGCAGACGGGTCAAAGAATGCTGCAGAAGGAGTGTGCATTAAATAGTGATAGCCCCTCCCACTAGTCTTGAGGGGAGTGGCGGACTAAGTGCTCAAAGGTGTGCGATAAATGTGTGTCAGTGTAGTGCTAGGGTGTGAATGGATGGTAAAAAATAAATATGTATGTATGAAAGTGTCAGAACTGTGTAATAATGTAATAAAAATAAATACATAAAATAAATGTGATGAATAGGGGTCAGTGCTGTGAATAGTACATGGGGTGTCAGTACTATGTGTAATACGTGGAGGGATAATGTGCTGGTCGTCAGGCATGGCGTATCTTGCCGAATAACAGCCTATTTGTAACGCCGCTAGTGTTAGCTAAAGCGGGCTGCTCGGCATTCCAAACCAAACGCCAGCACATCATGCCCTCCCAGCATATAAGACCCGGCTGCGTCCTGAAAAAAAGTGTAGTATACGTAGTAAGAAATATCCATGAAACATGGGGTATTAGTTGTTATTTTGGCCAAAATACGCAAAGCTCGCAACCCAACGTCAAGGGTCCCCAGTGCCTTGCGAGTCCCTAACCAGAACTTTTCGTTCCTAATTTAAAAACACAAACAGAAAAAATGGGACATAAATATCAAAACCACAAAAAAGGCCATACTCACTAGGTAGGTGGGTGGGTAAAAACCCGTTCCCATCAGGACGCAGACGGGTCAAAGAATGCTGCAGAAGGAGTGTGCATTAAATAGTGATAGCCCCTCCCACTAGTCTTGAGGGGAGTGGCGGACTAAGTGCTCAAAGGTGTGCGATAAATGTGTGTCAGTGTAGTGCTAGGGTGTGAATGGATGGTAAAAAATAAATATGTATGTATGAAAGTGTCAGAACTGTGTAATAATGTAATAAAAATAAATACATAAAATAAATGTGATGAATAGGGGTCAGTGCTGTGAATAGTACATGGGGTGTCAGTACTATGTGTAATACGTGGAGGGATAATGTGCTGGTCGTCAGGCATGGCGTATCTTGCCGAATAACAGCCTATTTGTAACGCCGCTAGTGTTAGCTAAAGCGGGCTGCTCTGCATTCCAAACCAAACGCCAGCACATCATGCCCTCCCAGCATATAAGACCCGGCTGCGTCCTGAAAAAAAGTGTAGTATACGTAGTAAGAAATATCCATGAAACATGGGGTATTAGTTGTTATTTTGGCCAAAATACGCAAAGCTCGCAACCCAACGTCAAGGGTCCCCAGTGCCTTGCGAGTCCCTAACCAGAACTTTTCGTTCCTAATTTAAAAACACAAACAGAAAAAATGGGACATAAATATCAAAACCACAAAAAAGGCCATACTCACTAGGTAGGTGGGTGGGTAAAAACCCGTTCCCATCAGGACGCAGACGGGTCAAAGAATGCTGCAGAAGGAGTGTGCATTAAATAGTGATAGCCCCTCCCACTAGTCTTGAGGGGAGTGGCGGACTAAGTGCTCAAAGGTGTGCGATAAATGTGTGTCAGTGTAGTGCTAGGGTGTGAATGGATGGTAAAAAATAAATATGTATGTATGAAAGTGTCAGAACTGTGTAATAATGTAATAAAAATAAATACATAAAATAAATGTGATGAATAGGGGTCAGTGCTGTGAATAGTACATGGGGTGTCAGTACTATGTGTAATACGTGGAGGGATAATGTGCTGGTCGTCAGGCATGGCGTATCTTGCCGAATAACAGCCTATTTGTAACGCCGCTAGTGTTAGCTAAAGCGGGCTGCTCTGCATTCCAAACCAAACGCCAGCACATCATGCCCTCCCAGCATATAAGACCCGGCTGCGTCCTGAAAAAAAGTGTAGTATACGTAGTAAGAAATATCCATGAAACATGGGGTATTAGTTGTTATTTTGGCCAAAATACGCAAAGCTCGCAACCCAACGTCAAGGGTCCCCAGTGCCTTGCGAGTCCCTAACCAGAACTTTTCGTTCCTAATTTAAAAACACAAACAGAAAAAATGGGACATAAATATCAAAACCACAAAAAAGGCCATACTCACTAGGTAGGTGGGTGGGTAAAAACCCGTTCCCATCAGGACGCAGACGGGTCAAAGAATGCTGCAGAAGGAGTGTGCATTAAATAGTGATAGCCCCTCCCACTAGTCTTGAGGGGAGTGGCGGACTAAGTGCTCAAAGGTGTGCGATAAATGTGTGTCAGTGTAGTGCTAGGGTGTGAATGGATGGTAAAAAATAAATATGTATGTATGAAAGTGTCAGAACTGTGTAATAATGTAATAAAAATAAATGAATAAATAAATGTGATGAATAGGGGTCAGTGCTGTGAATAGTACATGGGGTGTCAGTACTATGTGTAATACGTGGAGGGATAATGTGCTGGTCGTCAGGCATGGCGTATCTTGCCGAATAACAGCCTATTTGTAACGCCGCTAGTGTTAGCTAAAGCGGGCTGCTCTGCATTCCAAACCAAACGCCAGCACATCATGCCCTCCCAGCATATAAGACCCGGCTGCGTCCTGAAAAAAAGTGTAGTATACGTAGTAAGAAATATCCATGAAACATGGGGTATTAGTTGTTATTTTGGCCAAAATACGCAAAGCTCGCAACCCAACGTCAAGGGTCCCCAGTGCCTTGCGAGTCCCTAACCAGAACTTTTCGTTCCTAATTTAAAAACACAAACAGAAAAAATGGGACATAAATATCAAAACCACAAAAAAGGCCATACTCACTAGGTAGGTGGGTGGGTAAAAACCCGTTCCCATCAGGACGCAGACGGGTCAAAGAATGCTGCAGAAGGAGTGTGCATTAAATAGTGATAGCCCCTCCCACTAGTCTTGAGGGGAGTGGCGGACTAAGTGCTCAAAGGTGTGCGATAAATGTGTGTCAGTGTAGTGCTAGGGTGTGAATGGATGGTAAAAAATAAATATGTATGTATGAAAGTGTCAGAACTGTGTAATAATGTAATAAAAATAAATACATAAAATAAATGTGATGAATAGGGGTCAGTGCTGTGAATAGTACATGGGGTGTCAGTACTATGTGTAATACGTGGAGGGATAATGTGCTGGTCGTCAGGCATGGCGTATCTTGCCGAATAACAGCCTATTTGTAACGCCGCTAGTGTTAGCTAAAGCGGGCTGCTCTGCATTCCAAACCAAACGCCAGCACATCATGCCCTCCCAGCATATAAGACCCGGCTGCGTCCTGAAAAAAAGTGTAGTATACGTAGTAAGAAATATCCATGAAACATGGGGTATTAGTTGTTATTTTGGCCAAAATACGCAAAGCTCGCAACCCAACGTCAAGGGTCCCCAGTGCCTTGCGAGTCCCTAACCAGAACTTTTCGTTCCTAATTTAAAAACACAAACAGAAAAAATGGGACATAAATATCAAAACCACAAAAAAGGCCATACTCACTAGGTAGGTGGGTAAAAACCCGTTCCCATCAGGACGCAGACGGGTCAAAGAATGCTGCAGAAGGAGTGTGCATTAAATAGTGATAGCCCCTCCCACTAGTCTTGAGGGGAGTGGCGGACTAAGTGCTCAAAGGTGTGCGATAAATGTGTGTCAGTGTAGTGCTAGGGTGTGAATGGATGGTAAAAAATAATGTATGTATGAAAGTGTCAGAACTGTGTAATAATGTAATAAAAATAAATACATAAAATAAATGTGATGAATAGGGGTCAGTGCTGTGAATAGTACATGGGGTGTCAGTACTATGTGTAATACATGGAGGGATAATGTGCTGGTCGTCAGGCATGGCGTATCTTGCCGAATAACAGCCTATTTGTAACGCCGCTAGTGTTAGCTAAAGCGGGCTGCTCTGCATTCCAAACCAAACGCCAGCACATCATGCCCTCCCAGCATATAAGACCCGGCTGCGTCCTGAAAAAAAGTAGAGGTGAGCACACACTGCAGGGGAAGCCTCTAATGTTGTAGGCGCCTGGTAGAGGTGAGCACCCACTGCAGGGGAAGCCTCTCATGTTGTAGGTGCCTGGTAGAGGTGAACACACACGGCAGGGGAAGCCTCTCACGTTGAAGGCGCCTGGTAGAGGTGAGCACACACTGCAGGGAAAGCCTCTCATGTTGTAGGTGCCTGGTAGAGGTGAGCACACACGGCAGGGGAAGCCTCTCATGTTGTAGGCACCTGGTAGAGGTGAGCACACACTGCAGGGGAAGCCTCTCATGTTGTAGGCGCCTGCTAGAGGTGAGTACACACTGCAGGTGAAGCCTCGCATGTTGTAGGTGCCTGCTAGAGGTGAGCACACTCTGCAGGGGTAGCCTCTCATTTTGTAGGCGCCTGGTAGAGGTGAGCACACACTGCAGGGGAAGCCTCTCATGTTGTAGGTGCCTGGTAGAGGTGAGCACACACTGCAGGGGAAGCCTCTCACGTTGTAGGCGCCTGGTAGAGGTGAGCACATACTGCAGGTGAAGCCTCTCATGTTGTAGGCGCCTGCTAGAGTTGAGCACACACTGCAGGTGAAGCCTCTCATGTTGTAGGGGCCTGCTAGAGGTGAGCACACACTGCAGGGGAAGCCTCTCATGTTGTTGGCGCCTGGTAGAGGTGAGCACACACTGCAGGGGAAGCCTCTTATCTTGTAGGCGCCTGGTAGAGGTGAGCACACACTGCAGGGGAAGCCTCTCATGTTGTAGTTTTCACCCACCCACCTACCTAGTGAGTATGGCCTTTTTTGTGGTTTTGATATTTATGTCCCATTTTTTATGTTTGTGTTTTTAAATTAGGAACGAAAAGTTCTGCTTAGGGACTCGCAAGGCACTGGGGACCCTTGACGTTGGGTTGCGAGCTTTGCGTATTTTGGCCAAAATAACAACTAATACCCCATGTTTCATGGATATTTCTTACTACGTATACTACACTTTTTTTCAGGACGCAGCCGGGTCTTATATGCTGGGAGGGCATGATGTGCTGGCGTTTGGTTTGGAATGCAGAGCAGCCCGCTTTAGCTAACACTAGCGGCGTTACAAATAGGCTGTTATTCGGCAAGATACGCCATGCCTGACGACCAGCACATTATCCCTCCACGTATTACACATAGTACTGACACCCCATGTACTATTCACAGCACTGACCCCTATTCATCACATTTATTTTATGTATTTATTTTTATTACATTATTACACAGTTCTGACACTTTCATACATACATATTTATTTTTTACCATCCATTCACACCCTAGCACTACACTGACACACATTTATCGCACACCTTTGAGCACTTAGTCCGCCACTCCCCTCAAGACTAGTGGGAGGGGCTATCACTATTTAATGCACACTCCTTCTGCAGCATTCTTTGACCCGTCTGCGTCCTGATGGGAACGGGTTTTTACCCACCCACCTACCTAGTGAGTATGGCCTTTTTTGTGGTTTTGATATTTATGTCCCATTTTTTCTGTTTCTGTTCTAGAGATAGGTTCGGGTCGAAGAGAAGGACCCGCATCTGACATTTATGACATATACTGTGGATATATCATAAATGTTCCTCATGGGAAAACCCCATTAACTAGTTAAACCGCCAGGAACAGCGTGATTGCTGTTCCCGGCCGTTAGAGCAGCATGTCAGCTTTAAAACACAGCTGACACCTGCAGTGTATCGAGCGAGCTTCATCCATGAGTCCGTTCCAAGCATCACCCCCCCCCCACTCCAGCACTTCATGGGTCGGGAATGGGTTAAGGAAGCGGTCAGGGGGGTGTGGCGCAGCCGGGCCCCTTGACTGCCGACTATAAGACGCAGGGACTTGTTAGCAAGATTTATTTTTGCCAAAAAGTGCGTCTTATACGTAGTCCAAAAACTACGGTAATAAATTTTATTTAATATAGTAGAAATACAAGCTTTTGAATCGTATTAGGTCTCTTTGACAGAGATGGTACAAAACTTGCCTTGGACATCTATACGTAGTTTGTGTTTTGCATAGTGTTGTTATGGATCATTTTAATGAAAATGAACCAGGTAATAACAGAAGTGAGATGTAGCACATGTAATAGCACAAAGGTAAAATGGTTGCAGAGTGTGAAGATGAATCAGAGTATGCACAGTGGAGCCTAAAGTTTAAACATAAACGTAACCAGAAATTTTACTTTGGGAGTCCCTGAGCTGCCAACATCCTCCAACACCTGGCAGATTCCACTCTCTGTACTGCGGTCCACGCTGGCATGCTCTTCTACTCTTTAGGCTCTGGTGACTGGATGCCCCTCTACTGTGATGTGCTGCTCCCAGGGACGAACTTATGAATTAAATCTAGGGGGTCAGAAAAAACACAAACAATTGTACTGCACACAATATTAGTTACATAAGTAGTAAATGTAGATGTTGCTGTAGAGCTATAAAACCCAGATCAGAGCTCAAAATGAATTCAGACCTCAGACCACATCCCTAAATATATACAGACCCCAGACCAAACCCCTAAATAGATACAGACATTAGACTCCTAAATAATTTCAGACCCCAGGTTGGCCCTCTAAGTTTGTATGACACCATACCGTATAGGAAATTGGGTCAATGACTGCATGAGTCAGTCCCCTCCCCCCCCCCCGTAATAAAGGTGATACCTCCCTATTTCCCCCTCTTTAAGGGGATGGTACCCTCCGCTTACATAAATTCAGGTTGGCGACCGGTGCCTAGCCTCTTTCCGGCTGCCTCATCAGAGCAATAGCACTGCAGTTATGGCTGACGATAGCTTACTGCATGTTATTTAGGCAAAGATGGCGTCCGAAGGGGAGGGCTGGTTGCCCCGCCTGCTGGCTGGGCTCAGCCAACCTCTGTCCCCTGCGTGCCAGTCCTGGTATCTGCGAGTGGCCGTGGGTCCTGACTCCCCCTGCCACTCAGCTGCCGGCTGGCAGCAGTGGCTTAGCTCCTGAATATTTGGGGGAGGCTGACCCTCTTTCTTTGATGCTGTGGGGCCTGCTATTTCTGTCCCTATGGTACAGGCTTCCCCTTCAGCTTCACAGTTAGTGCCTGTTCCCTCTTTTAGTGGAGTTCGGGAAAGAAGATCCCGCGGGCGCAAAGGCTCCCGTTACTCCTCAGGGGCATCCTTCCCGTGTTCCAGACACTGTGGTTATAGACGGACTTCTGGTCGCTGATGACGTCGCTCCTGCCACCAATCTCGGGTGTCTGGGAGGAGCAGTCAGTCGGGAAGATCGATGTCTTCAAGGTGGCGGTCGCCCTCTTAGTCCAGTGGAAGTTCCTGCAGCTCTTCCAGCTCTGGCAGGTCTTCTCAGTGACAAAGCAAGAGGCAGGAGCCTAGTCGTTTGACAGGACGGTTGTCCCGCAGGGTCAGCACGGACCCATGCAGTTCCTGAAGGAAATTACAGAGGGCGGTTTCGGTGGCGGATGTCCCTACGCCTGCTGTGAGAGGTGTGTTTAATTTTACTGGGTTTAGGGGCGGCGATGTGGGTACGGATGTTGTCCTGGCCCTTAAGGCCTTATTGTCTCATTTGGAATCATGTATTCGGGTTCCTCCTCCCATTGTTGGAGTGACTGCCAAGACACTTGCACTGAGGGTGGGAGTGCACAAAGAAGCCCTCTTTTGTGGGTTAAGCCCTCTGAGTTCCCATTTGGACAAGATTGTGGATTTGGGAAAACAAGTACAGATGTAGCCATCTTTATCTTGACTTTTAATGCAAAATCCTTTATCTTGACTTTTTCAACGGCTTTTCAATGGCGTTTGTTGTGTGATATCACGCTGCTGCAAGTTATCAGAGCCAAGATAAAGATGGCTACATCCGTATGTTGATATTTGGTCTCTTGTGTTGATCAGCATAAACATACAATTGACAATGAGCGTGGGCTTTATGCCGAAGAGCCCATTGATAGAAAACCAAAGGTTGATAGGACTATGGGCAACTGGCTGCAGGCCTTTGCAGTTATGGGTTGCGTTATGAGTGAACATCACTCACGACTAGAGATGAGCGAACCGGGACAACCGAACCCGGTTTCGGTCCGAACATCAGGAAAAGTTCGGTTCGCAGCGAATCCGAACTTCACGTGGGAAGCGTCATCCCTGGAGGCCGGCCTTCTGACGTCATCCTGACGTGCGTGACCGCCACTACAGCCTGTGATTGGCTGCAGCGGCGACATGGATGAAACGTCATCGCTGGAGGCCGGACAGGAGGAATGTAAGTATGAACTTATTTATTTATTTTTTATATTACATTAAAATTGTATTTTCCGTGCGCCGAGCATGTACTGTCAAGGTTGCTGAAAGAGTTAGTGCAGCCCATTAACTCTTTCAGCACCCTGGACAGTACCATGCTCGGCGCACGGAAATTACAGGTTCGGTCAGAACTAGTTCGGTCCGAATCAAACTTTTTCGTGAAATTCGGCGAACTAGCCGAACCGAACTTTTCATAAGTTCACTCATCTCTACTCACGACGTTGCTCAGAATTGTTTATCTATATGGACATGGTGTATAATGCATATAAGTCTCACGGGGGCAGTACTTGGTTTAGATATGAAGAATAATTTTGTCAGCTCTTCTCTTTGCAGCCTAACATTGGCTGGGGGTTCAAGACCACTGACGTGTAGCTTAGGTTAATGATGTCACAAAAGTCAACGCCCTTTCCTTCCATCGCCACTGCCTCTGGTCAGGGTACCCAAGGTTCAGTGGCCGTGCGAACACCTGGAGCCCGTTGGCTGTTTAATGATGGGCACTGCAAGTTCTTTGGGCTCTGTAAATGTAAGCATGAGTGCTCCTCCTGCGGCAGGCCCCATGCCGCTCTACGATTCTCTCGTCCGGCAAAGCCCATGGAAATACCAAAGGGAGAGGATGACGCAAAAGACCTAGGTGAGCGGGGACGCAATAGGCCCATGGTTTCAAATCCCAAGTGTTCGTCAGTGAATGACGGAATATCTAAGGAAGATGCGTCAGTTTCCTATGTGTCCTTTGAATGGGCTGTGGCATTAGTTCGTGCTGCAGGCAGTGGGACCCTTTATGTGCAAGTCAGATATCGAATCTGCCTTCTGCCTCCGCCCTATTCATTTTTCGATTTGTTTGGCTCGTTTCTGGAGTGGGTAGTGAGATATGAGTCCCATTTTGTCATACACTTAGATTACTTCTTTTTCGTAGAATTCGTATTTTGGGAAAGAGATACTAGTTTTAGCAGCAATTGTTCCCACCGCAAGCCCCTGAAACCATGCCATTGTACATCAGCGTGTGCCAAACCTAAATTATCACCGAGTGGCCACCATGCAATTATGGTGGCCCAATGCACATATGAGTGCCCTATGATCCAAACCCGGGGCCTGTCAAGTCCTGCCGGGCAAGAGAATACATAACATCAGTAAGTTAAGAAATACAAAAGGTGTTAAATAAGAAAAAACATTAAAATATTTACGAAAAGAAAATTATTCTTGTAAAACATCATTGTTTGTTGACTACTAAATCAGGGCATACGTAAGATCTAAAACGGCCAGTAGTCCATCTACCCAAACGCATTATTGCATCGTCGTCTAGACCCAAAGCATCCGCCTCGGTGGCAACACCTATGTAGAAGGAATGTGTTCCAAATTCCTGTGCCGGCAAACCCAGGTGCCACAGACATGACTTAAAAACTGAGGTGAACTGGAAATGCGTAAGGGGGGTTGAATTGGTGTGCAACAAAAAAAGCGGCCCTAAAACCCGTAACCTCAAAAACTCTGAAGAGTTGGGCATTGTGGCCCCCCGATCTGACCGATAGACAACCAAGAACCCCTTTCCAACTGATCAGTCTTCGATTTGCGCACACAAACTTTTAAACAAGCAGAACCAACTACCACATCTGAAAATGCCAAGCCCCTTTTTTTGAGTGCGCTAGGCGCTACCAATTCGCTGATGTGCAACGCAGCGTAAAAAGCCAAAGAGAAAGCTGCATAAAACATGGCACCTTTATAATGATAGCGGCAAATGTGTACCACCACCGCCAAAATTTTGCCCAAAACCACAAAAGAAACAGGACATCTCAAATCCCATGTAACCTTCTCGTTCCTCCAACCTTTAATCGCTTGCCGCACCACAAAAGACTTAGTGACATCCGTGATACCCCACAACTTAAGCATAAAGGCCACACCTGCCAAATGTCTGTCCACAGTAGCAGCGCTGCTGCCTCCACATCGTAAACGAACAAGAAATTCTAAAGTGAAATCCAAGTGTCGGCTGTCATCAACCGGAAAATTATTATCCGCTACCTCTAACCACAAGGACCACGACCTACAATGTCTCTCCCAGGGAACTGAAACGACAGGACACATTAACAGACTCACAAGTTGTCCTCTACCAGGGTCCATAAGTGAAGCGGGGTGGGGGTTTCCCCTCTCCAAACGCCAGCAGATGCAAATCCTGGAACAACCACATCTGTGCACGAGACAATAATAATAATAATAATCTTTATTTTTATAGCGCCAATATATTACGCAGCACTTTACAATTTAGAGGGAACATGAAACAAACAATATCAGATATTACATAGTGACAAAGTTAATTTACAATTCAAACCTGAGGAGTGAGGACCCTGCTCACAAGAGCTTACAATCTATGAGGAAATAAGGGAGACACAAAGTGTAACAGTGTTTGTTCTGTACAATGGTCCGGCCATTTTTATACACATGGGGTGGTGCACATAAAGCTGCATGAGCCGGTCACCAGCCAGTATCCGTGTATGACGGACATGAAGAGAAGGAGTGTGAGGGAATCTTATTCTGATGACTAATCTAAATGGAGGGCCATGGAAAGGAGTCAGATTAGGGAATGTTATAGGCCTGTCTAAATAGATGTGTTTTCAGGGCATGTTTAAAACTGTGGATATTGGGAATTAATCTGATTGTCTGTGGTAGCACATTCCAGAGGACTGGTGCAGCACGAGAAAAATCCTGGAGACGGGAGTGGGAGGTTCGGATTATGGCGGATTTTAATGTAAGGTTGTTAGTAGAACGGAGAGCCCGAGTAGGGTGGTAGACAGAGATGAGGGAGGAAATGTAAGAAGGTGCAGCACTGTGGAGAGCTTTGTGGGTGAGAGTAATAAGTTAGAATTTTATTCTGAAGGGGATGGGCAACCAGTGCAGTGACTGGCACAGGGTAGAGGCGTTGGTGTAGTGGTTGGTCATAAATATGAGCCTGGCTGCTGCATTGAGGATAGATTGGAGAGGTGAGAGTTTGGTGAGGGGAAGACCGACTAGTAATGAGTTACAGTAGTCAAGACGAGAGTGAATCAGAGCAACAATGAGAGTTTTGGCTGTTTCCTCAGTAAGAAAAGGGCAGATTCTGGAGATGTTTTTGAGGTGAAAATGACAGGAGCGTGAAAGTGATTGAATGTGAGGAGTAAAGGAAAGATCTGAGTCAAAAATAACCCCGAGACAGCGGGCATGCTGCTTAGGAGTTATGATAGTGCCACACACAGAGATAGAGACATCAGGTTTACGGAGGTTAGTAGATAGTGGAACACAAGGAGCTCAGTTTTAGAAAGATTCAATTTCAGATAGAGAGAGGACATGATGTTAGAGACAGCAGACTGACAGACAATCACTGGTGTTCTGTATTAGAGCAGGGGTGATGTCACGGGAAGAGGCATATAATTGGGTGTCATCAGCATAGAGATGGTACTGGAAGCCAAATCTGCTGATGGTTTGTCAAATAGGGGCTGTGTAGAGAGAAAAGAGGAGCGCACCTAGGACTGATCCCTGAGGAACCCCGATAGCAAGGGGAAGAGGAGAAGAAGTGGAACCAGCAAATGACACACTGAATGAGCGGCCAGAAAGATAGGAGGAAAACCAAGAGAGAGCCACGTCCTTGAGGCCAATAGAGTGGAGCATGTTAAGTAGGAGTTTGTGGTCTACAGTGTCAAAGGCTGCAGAGAGATCCAGAAGAATCAGGAGAGAGGATTTACCCTCCGATTTAGCCGCCAAGTGATCATTTGAGACTTTAGTAAGGGCAGTTTCTGTGGAGTGTTGAGTGCGGAAACCAGATTGTAAGGGGTCAAGAATGGAGTTGGCAGAGAGATAGCGGATAAGGCAAGAGTAGACCAAGCGTTCCAGGAGTTTGGAGATGAAGGCCAGATTAGAGACTGGTCGGTAGTTAGCAGCGCTGGATGGGTCAAGAGTTGTTTTTTTCAGTAATGGGTTTATAATGGCATGTTTAAAAGAGGAGGGAAAGATACCAGAGGAAAGAGAGAGGTTAAATATTTTAGTCAGGTGACTAGTGACAGCTGGGGAGAGGGACTGGAGGAGGTGTGAGGGGATAGGGTCACTAGGACAGGTAGTAGGACGAGAAGAAGAGAGGAGCCTGTAGACTTCTTCTTCTGTTATTGGGTCAAATGCTGAAAGTGAAGAAGAGGTAGTGCGGGAGGGAAGGGGATTGATGTTACTAGGGGACTGGGAGATAAAATCATGGCGGATGTTGTCAATTTTAACTTTAAAATAAGTGGCCAGGTCTTCTGCACTGAGATCTGTGATTGGCGTCTGCACTTTAGGACTAAGGAGGGAGTGAAAATTATCAAAGAGGCGTTTTGGATTATTAGATAGTGTGGAGATGGGAGAAGTGAAATAGACTTGTTTGGCGCGGTGAAGGGCAGAGTTGTAAGTTTTGAGCATAAATTTGTACCAGCCATTTTATTACAAACACCAGGAACATGCTTTGCACGAAACCATACAATAAAGTGTAAGCACCTCAAAACTAAATAATGCAACAAAGCCAACACAGGCTATGAACCAGACGATAAGCCATTAACAGCGTGCACTACAAACATATTGTATGTCCAGAAACAAATTAGTCTATTGGCCGTCTCATGGCCCCACAACTCTACTGCAACAATGATAGGAAAAAGTTCCACTAAAGCTCAATTCTTGGTCAGGCCGAGATCAAACCAAGAGGCTGGCCAAGGGGATCTGCACCAGCTACGGCCCAAAATTGCACTAAAACCATCACTGCGCGCTGCATCAGTAAATAACTGAAAGTAAACATTAAAGACGTCCATTTCCTGACAGACCAGACACCAATTGATGGAAGCCCAAAAAGTCTGCCAAACAAACAAGTCTCTTCGTACCCGTATAAAAGGATCAGGACGTTGTACGCCCTAAGGCCTCCCACACACGAGCGTGTTTGTCCTTGATATACGATCCGTAAATCGGCCGCATTTCCCGGACCGAACACACTGCAGGGAGTCGGGCTCCTAGCATCATAGTTATCTATGACGCTAGGTTCACTGCCTTGCTGCGGGACAACTGTCCCGTACTGTAATCATGTTTTCAGTATGGGACAGTTGTCCCACAGTGAGGCAGTGACACCTAGCATCATAGATAACTATGATGCTAGGAGCCCGGCTCCCTGCAGTGTGTTCAGTCTAGGAAATGCGGCCGACGTACGGACCGTATATCACGGACCAAACACCCTCCTTACTAGCCAGGGACAATCACCTCGAAAACACTCTACTCATCGGTATTATACATGTGTTAAAGGGGCCCTATATATATATATATATATATATATATATATATATATATAAAAATAAAATATATATATATGGCCCCTGGCTGGCTTGCTAATGTTAAAGGGGCTCTATATATATAGATAAATATAATCTATATATATATCTATGTATATATAGATATATATAATCCCCTGTCTCCATGGTTTCCAAACAAAGCAGGGTAATGCTAATTGTCCTGCTTTATTTACAACCGTATTCATGACCAGCTGTCTCAACGTCACCTTCCATGACACAACCACCTGGTCACTTTGGGACACGAAACTAGCCAATTTATCATCAGGCAACCTGAAAACCATAATATAATACCTATAAGCATATATGTAGACACCACCATATGAATACAAAAATAACTTTATAGCACATAGTTGGTACCATACAAAAAATATTTTCGTTTATTATCCAGAATAACACAAAAACACAAAGGCCATCAAGACCAAAAATTACAAACAAGTTAAAACAACATAGTGGTGGTTAGGGGACCACAATACACAGAACAGCATCTCTAAATCAGGGTATATCATAAATACTAAATATTATAGAACTGCGATAAATAGTATGTCAATTGGGACGTAAAAAATGTACACCCAGTATAATACTGCATATCAGTACCGTCCCAAGGACCAAAGAGAGATCATTTTGAAACAAGGCTATAATTCAATACCAAACAAGTTGCTGCATATTGTGCCCCAGGTTTAAATAAACCACCACCACCGAGCCCTGACGCGCGTATCGCCATCAGCTTTTTCAAGGGGTACTGTGTGGTGGAGTGGATACAACATTTATTGTAGGTTTTGTAGGGAGGAGTTATCCTGTAATAATCACACACATTCTGAACATAGAAGTTAACCCTATTGAACAAATTAGACTGATCGGAATTATGCACCCACCTAGATGAAGAAAAATAATACGAAACCGCTCTCTACATTGCGCCTGTCCATGGCGGACACCGCACCCCATCCCGGCGTCCATAAGATGCCAACTGCGCATGTCCATGCGCGTTCGCATCACACACACAGCCGAGAAAAGATGGGGGAAGGCCAGCGTCTGCACCATACACAGGCGGTCCGCGGTCGCCATTTTTGTTAAGGGAAAATGGATAAAAGAGCCCAGAGATTGAGGAATCACTGCTTTTGCAACTCACTTTTTGATGGAATATTGAGCTAAAGAACCATGATAAATAAGGAAGTCTGCAGACCATACATATATACCAATAGGGATAGCATCCCAGTAATATGTATATGCACACAAATCCCTAAAAGTACGTAAAAGTACGTCAACCTGTGTATTGATCATAAATAAGGAAAATAATAACAACCATTAATGCAGAATACATTATATACTTCACATGCAACAAAAGTGAAATATCAAATAAAAAGTGAAAAAAAGTGAACACGCGGTCACAAAAGTGAAAATATATAAGGATAAATATAAAACGACATATATACATATATATATATATATATGTATATATATATATATATATATATATATATATATATACACACGTGTATATATATATATATATATATATATATATATAATACAATAATATCCGAACCTGTAAATAAATATATAATATAGACCAGGGGTCTCAAACTCGGCCGGGTAAGTGGGCCGCATATAGAAAAATGGGAAGTTGACGGGCCGCAATACTTTCAAATTTGATACAATACAAAATTATTGTTAATCAATTAGTTATTTGAACTACTATAACACTATAACACTATATTACTATAATAACAATATTACATTACTATAATAATAACACTGCATTATTATAATAATAATAATAATAATACTACATTACTATAATAATACCGCTAGGTTTAAAATTTGAGATATTTCTCCACATTTCCTGTTTAAGTGTCGCTAAATGCAGTCCGGCGGCTCAGTTGGCAGCGTTTGGCAGACACACATGTCAAGATTGGGCAGCCCCTTTTTAGATAGTGCCACAGTGCCCTCGGTGGATGCTGCCGCAGTGCCCTCTGTGGATGCTGCCGCAGTGCCCTCTGTGGATGCTGCCGCAGTGCCCTCTGTGGATGATGCCGCAGTGCACTCTGTGGATGCTGCCGCAGTGCCCTCTGTAGATGCTGCCACAGAGTCCCCTGCAGATGCTGCCACAGTGCTCTCTGTAGATAATGCAACACACCCCTAGATAATACCACAGTGCCCTCTGTAGATAATGCCACAGTGCCCTCTGTAGATGCTGCCACAGTGTCCTCTGTAGATGCTGCCACAGTTCCCTCTGTAGATGCTGCCACAGTGCCCTCTGTAGATGCTGCCACAGTGCCTTCCGTAGATGCTGCCACAGTGCCCTCCGTAGATGCTTCCACAGTGCCCACCGTAGATGCTGCCACAGTGCCATCCGCAGATCCTGCTACAGTGCCCTTCACAGATGCTGCCACAGTGCCCTCCGCAGATGCTGCCACAGTGATCTCAGGGGCTTTCCCAGAGCTGGAGTCCCGGAGCAGAGCCGCTTCTAGCACTCTGCTTGGGATTCCATCTCTGCTCCTGACATCACTGTCCATATATGGACAGAGATGTCAGGGGCAACCCCAGAGCTGTAGTCCCGGGCAGAGCGCTAGTAGGCTCTTCCTGGGAGTCCAGCTGTGCTCCTGACATCACTGGGACTCCTGCTCTGGGGAAGCCCCTGACATCATTGTCGATGTATGGACACCGATGTCAGGGAATTCCACAGAGTCCTGGAGCAGAGCCGATACTAGCGCTCTACCTGGGACTCCGCTCTGGGGAAGAGCCTGACACACTGTCCATATATGGACAGCGATGTCAGGGAATTACACAGAGTCCCGGTGCAGAGCCTATACTAGCGCCCGTGGGCAATCAGTCTGCACCTGCTCCTATGTCTGTGAGACTGACTCAATCATCCACCACTCAGGATGGCAGGCTTAGGAGTGGGAGAGCCTATCACAGCCTGGCCAGATGGAGCTAGCTCCCGCCCACTGTCTATTTATGCCTGCCTTTCCTGTTCCTCCTTTGCCTGTGATTCTTCTATGCTTGTTTCCTGGCTTGCTGCTGCTGCTTGTACTACTCATCCTCTGCTTGTTATTGACCTTGGCTTTCTGACCACTCTCCTGCTCAGCGTTTTGTACTTCGATCTCCTGATTTGACTCGGCTCCTTCACTACTCTTGTTGCTCACGGTGGATCCGTGGGCAGCTGCCCCGTTTCCCTAGCTTCTGTGTACCCTTGTCTGTTTGTCTGTCTTGCACTTACTGAGCGTAGGGACCGTCACCCAGTTGTACCCCGTCGCTTAGGACGGGTCGTTGCAAGTAGGCAGGGACTGAGTGGCGGGTAGATTAGGGCTCACCTGCCTGTCTCCCTACCCTGTCATTACAACGGGACTCCGGCTCTGGGGAAGTCCCAGACATCGTATGTCCAAACATGGACACCGATGTCAGGGAATTCGACAAGGTCCCGGAGCAGAGCCGATACTAGCGCTCTGCCTGGGACTCCGCTCTGGGGAAGACCCTGACACACTGTCCATATATGGACAGCGATGTCAGGGAATTCCACACAGTCCCGGAGCAGAGCCTGTACTAGCGCCCTGCACGGGACTCCCTCTCTGGGGAAGCCCCAGACATCGCTGTTCATATGTGGAAACAAGCATACAACCAAGGGTAACCCAAGCAAAAATATATACTTGAAACTCCTACAAAACAGTTTTATATCACACCCCACCACATGACCAGTAGTATTAAAAATATAAAACAAGGATGATGCTACATGAATCCACCATTAGAGAAAAGATGCAAAATATATTTTTTCATTGAGGCCAAATTGAGAGCTGGTCCTCAATTTTGTTATTCACTTACATTCTATGCGTTCCAATTTCCGGAAAGTATCACCTCCCCGAGATCCAATGATCCTGCCATCTATTGCTCTGGTGTTCATGGAAATACCTGGGAATAGGTTTTAATTTGTTAATTTTATCCCAATCTTCACAACCAATTGTTCCTGCCTTCTTTATGTCCCTTACATGTTCCTGTATTCTCAATCTCATTTCCCTACTGAACATCCCCACATAGGACAGGCCATAGGGACAGGAGGCCATGTACACAACACCTGAAGTGCTGTAATTAATAAAATGTCCAATTTTGAAACACCTCTGATTTTCTAAAACAGAAAATGTATTTGTTGTCGTCACTAAACTACAAATAGAGCAGTGGCCACAGGGAAAGGAGCCCCAATCGGGTTCTCTGGGGTTAGATTGTGGAACCGTATAATGGCTCCTAACCAGGTTCTCACTTAACGTTTTGCTTCTTTTGGCCGTCATTTAAAGGGAATGTGTTGCCAGAAAAACATGTTTTTTTTTAAAAAATTAAACATTTAGTGTGTAGGTGATTAAACATTGTTCAAATTTGCTGCCGCTGGTCCAAGTGCACAAATCCGGAAGCCGCGACCGGAAGTAGTAATATTACTGTCCGGCCGCGACTTCCGGTCCACAGGAAAATGGCGCCGGATGGCGCCAATTTCGAATTGGACTGTGTGGGAGCGGCGCATGCGCAGTTCCCACACAGACGCCGTACACGGAAGTCAATGGGACGGGAGCCGTTCACAGTCCCTATGGGACTGTGGCTGCCGTATTCCATGTCTGTATGTGTCGTTAATCGACACAGACAGAAATGGAAAAAAAATGGCAGCCCCCATAGGGAAGAAAAAGTGTAAAAATAAGAAAAAGTAAAACACAAACACACAAATGATTATAAACGTTTTTAATAAAGCACTAACATCTTTAACATATAAAAAAATAATTTGTGATGACACTGTTCCTTTAAGGTCTAATAAGCAAGCATTTCCTGAGGTCAGGGTCAGTTAACAAGATTGACCAATATCGTTCCAAAAGCCCTTAAATTTCTGCCCATTGTGTATTATAAGTTGTAGTAAGTCTTACTACATTTTCAGAAGTTCATTGTTTATTCTGAGTTAGGAGAACATTATGGTCGGGGACACTTTGATACCCTCTTTCAATGTCACATTTGTGATAACCTCGTTGTAAAAACCGATTCCTCAGTTGATATGCTTCATCCTCAAAGTTGACTTGGGAGTCACATACCCTCCTTGCCCACAAAAATTGTCCAGTTCTAATAGCCTGCATGGTATGAGAAGGATGAAAATACCATGGATGCAAAAGAGCATTGACAGATGTTTCTTTCCAAAATATAGTGGTATTCAACCTACCTGTATTGTTAACAGTGATTTTAATATCCAGAAATTCTATCACTTCCTGACTGATCACATGTGTAAGTTTGATATTGAGTTGATTCCTATTCAAAATTGCTATAAAATTATCCAATTCTGTACGTGTCCCCTGCCAAATGAAGAGGATATCATCGATAAATCGCATCCATGTTACCACACATCCAGAGACCATATCCATTGCTTCCCGCACAAACTCATATTCCCAAAGGCCTAAGAAAAGTTTTGCATAAGATGGGGCACAAGTAGAGACACCCTGGGCAGTACCACGCAGTTGTTAATAATATTTATCCCTGAACACAAAGTAAGTGTGCTCAAGGATAAAATGCATAAGTGTACCTTAAAGTTCCACTAGTTCGCTATCCAAATTCTGTAAGCGCAAAAAATACAATATGACATGCAGCCCCAACTCATGATCAATGCATGTATACAGGGATTCAACGTCACAGGATATCAAATACATATCCCGTTCCATTGTAACTCCTTCTAAACATTTCAGAACATCTGTCTAATCTCTACTGTAAGATTGCAAATTTTCCACACATGGATTGAGATAATAATCTAAAATCTGACAGGATAATCCACATAGACCATCGCAACCGGAAACTATTGGACGTCCGGTGATCTTCTCTTTTCCTTATGTACCTTCGGTAAAAGATACAAAGTTGGAACAAATGTATTCTTTACACATAGACCATCCATAATCTTTTTGGTATTTATGTTGTTCTCAAATGCTTCCATCAGATTTTATCCAACTGACCCTTAAAAATGTCAGTCGGATTAAAAGGCAATCACCTGTAACATTTTTCATCACGTAATTGTCTGTATACCTCAGACTCATATAAATCAACCGGACAGACAACCACATATTCACCCTTGTCCGCCGGCTTGACACAACCCCCTTCATCTCTTTTAATTCATGTCACGTCTTATGCTGTACACTGGAGAGTTTGTCAAACCTACGATCCTGTGACAATTTCCTCAATTCATTAACCGCCATTCTGACAAACATCTCCACTGGTGGATTAAGTGACAAGGGAGGAAATGTGGTGGATTTTGGGCGAGTGAATCCTGGAAACTTATCAGGAACCTCCTGTTCCTGAAGCAAAGATTCTAATACGCGGACCGCTTCCAATTCCTCCTGGGCTGTAAACAAATGATTAGAATCATTCAAATAAAAATACATCTTTGATGGCTGTGAAGTCATCAAAACCAGACACAGGGCAGCATGTAAGACCACGCATCAACACCGAATTCTGACTTGGTGTCAATACTATATTAGAAAGATTGATTACCTTCAGTTCTCCACTCATGTTGTCCTCAGATGAATTTAATTTCCTATTCATCGGAGTCCATCTTGTTTCGTATCTCCTTGTCCTCATTTCACGTACAGTTGATGATGTTCCCTGCGACGCCCTGGATACAGTACTCTCCAATGATGGGGAGGATTCGGAGTGAATCAAATTAGAAAGTACGTGCTTCTGCCACCTATAAATTATCTGCTGTTGAAAATCCATATGGTCACGTTGGAATTTTTTCTCCTTCATTTCCTGTATATCTCTTTCCCATTTTACATATTCAAGGCTTAAATGCTGTTCAAATTTAGCCAAGACTTCTGGAGTCACTGTTGATTTGACTTGACCTTGCAAGGGTACAAAGGAATTTTCAATATCCTCCAATTGTTTCTTATCCATACGAATTAGAAATTCAATAAATGTACGAGAACATGTTTTACATGCTTCTTACCATCTGGATTTTAATGTAATGTCTTCAACTGGAAATGACGGAAAAACCTCAACACATAGGCCACGAGTGATCAAATCCCTGGCCAAGTATTGTTCTAGTGCCATCTTATTCCACCAAATTCGGGTTCGACTTTTCAATAATTCCTTTAGAGATCTCTGAGTTTCCATTATGCCTTGCACCAATGGGTCCTGTAGCATCATCCTTAAAAACTTGAGTCACAAGTGATAGCCAGTTGGATTCCCAAGTATGGAAATCCATATTAGTTACAAGGTCTGTCAAAAAACAGACAAAATACATAAATACCTATACCTATCCAGGCCAAAAGAAACTGCATAACCATCTACGTATATCAATACATGAATATAATAACTATAGGCATATATGTAGACACCACCATATAAATACAAAAATAACTTTATAGCAGACAGTTGGTACGAGGGCCAGCGTCAGCACCGGTGCTGACGCTGCCGTCGTCATGGCATCACTGTTCATATCTCGCTAGTGGCTCTACTCCGGGACTCTGTGTCTGGGGAAGCCCCTGACATCACTGTCCATATATGGACAGTGATGTCAGGAGGAGAGGAGTCCCAGGCAGAGTGCTAGAAGCGGCTCTTCTCCGGGACTCTGTCTCTGGGGAAGCTTCTGACATTACTGTCCATATACGGACAGTGTTGTCAGGAGCTAGTAGCGCTCTCCGTGGGACTTCGGCTCTGGGGCTAGACATCACTAGCTGCATATGGACAGTGATGTCAGGGGCTTCCCCAGAGCCGGAGTACCGGAGCAGAGCCTTTATTAGCGCTCTACCCGAGACTTCAGCTCTGCTCCGGACATCACTATCCATATATGGACAGTAATTTCAGGAGCAGAGCAGGAGTCCCAGGCAGAGTGCTAGTAGTGCTCTGCCCGGGACTATTGCTCTGGGGTTGCCCCTGACAACAATGTCCATATATGGACAGTGACGTCAGGGGCTTCTGCTGAAGCGGAATCCCCAGCCAGAGTGTCGGCAATGCTCTGGCTGGGGATTCCACTCCTAGAGGGAACCCCAAAGGCGCTACCTACCAGGGAGGGGGGCTGTGTGGCACTACCAGGGATGGGACTGTGTGGTACTACCTGGGGGAGCTGTGTGGCACTACCTGGGAGGGGGGCTGTGTGGCACTACAGGGGGCATTACATTTATGGGGGTGCAAACTGAGGGCCTAACTTCTATATGGGGGCATAAACAGGGCCTAACGTCTATATGGGGGCACAAAGTGATGTTTTCTGCCATTTTACTGCCGCCGTGAGTTCCCCTGCAAAGGGGCCTACTAAGCCTGTGTCGCCCAAGGGCCCTCATAAACCTGGAGCCGACCCTGGTTGGTACCATACAAAAAATATTTACATTTATTATCCAGAATAACATAAAACACAATGGCCATCAAGACGTAAAATTACAGACAAGTTAAAACAACATAGTGGGAGCTAGGGGAGTGGATACACCTTTTATAGGAGGTTTTGTAGGGAGGAGTTATCCTGTGATAATCACACACATTCTGAACATAGATGTTAAACCTATTGAACAAATTAGAATAATCGTAATTATGCACCCACCTGGATGAAGAAAACGAATATGAAACCGCTCTCTACATGTCTGTCTCTACATGCCTGTTCATGGTGGACACCGCTGCCCTGACCACCCCATACCGGCGTCCAGAAGATGCCAACTGCGCATGTCCATGCGTGTCCGCATCACACACACAGCCAAGAAAAGGGGGGGCCAGCACAGGCGCTCCGCGGTCTTTATTTTTGTTAAGGGAAAATGGATAAAAGAGCCCAGAGATATGAGGAGTCACTGCTTTTGCAACTCATGTTTTGATGGAATATCGAACTAAAGAACCATGATAAATAATGAAGTCTGCAGACCATACATATATACCAATAGAGATAGTGCTCCAGTAATATGTACACGTATACATAATATTATATTCTGTATGTGCATATTTTCAATCACACAAATCCCTAAAAGTACATAAAAGTACATAAAAGTAGGTATTCCAACCTGTATATTAACCATAAATTAGGTAAAGAATAACAACCATTAGTGTAGAATACATTATATACTTCACATGCAACAAAAGTGAAATATCAAATAAAAGTGAAAAAAGTGAACACGCGTGCACAAAAGTGAAAATATATATAAGGATAAATATAAAAATACACGTATATATATATATATATATATATATATATACATAAAAATGCAATAATATCCGAACCTGTAAATAAATATATAATATAGACCATACTCATAAAATGTTCACATATAATAGATAATTAGTGCAAACCTATACACCTAAGTGTTAAAGATTTAAATTTATATAAAGACAGGTCACTATGCACCGGAAAACCTTCAACAAGTACACGCACAGGCCAGAATCCTTCGGTTCAACAAACAAAAAATCAACCAAAAAGTGACGGAAGAAAAAACAGATTCAAAATGGACTACCCACTCCAAAAACAAACTAAACATCTCAAAGTAATTACATAATATGGAACAGCCCATTGGCAAACACATATCAACATAGAAACAACTATCCAAACAACATCCCAATACGTGGAAACAATCAGGATGAACCGGTAGCAAACGGAATGCAGCTTTAATGTCAGATTTAGCTAACAAAGCACCCTGGCCCGCGATGCGCACCAATTGAACCGCAACGTCAAATGAAGTGTAGGGAACCATCGATTCTTCCCTGGTAATACCACCGTTGACTGATGGCCTGTGAGGGAAGAATAAATTATGCATAAGTCTAAAACTACCTCACTCTTTTTGGGCACCGAGCCATGGGGGGAGACACTCAGGTTTGTATATGGGGGTTCCAAAAAACAACCAGCAATCCTGCACAGCTCAACCTCTTTTGCAATCTTTTTCCGTGTTACGTCAGCATTCTCATTGATAGACTTCAAATTGTCTGACAACAACAACAACGTAGAAGTATGCTCATAAGAAATGGTAAAACTGAAACTAAATCCATCAATGAGTAGCCCCGCCTCCCGCCTCTTGGGGTACTGATCTAGCCAAAGCCCCATCTCGCTGACGCTCACCGGCGTTCCCTGCTGAGCCGGAAGGAGGTGCCTTGGCAAGATGGTTGTCTCTCTGGAAGCAGCTAAGCGCCGCGTGAGCGCCCTCGCAGATGGTGCTCTCGTACCAGAACTTGGAATTGGCTGTGGGCCGAGCAGCCGCGGCTCCAGGAGCAGTTCCTAAAGGAGCGGCCGCTTGTGGAAAGATTTGTGTGGGCTTCCCGGTCAGGTCTAAAATGTGCTGCAGCCATACGTCAGTCGCCTTTGACGCTTAAAACTAATGTCAGACGCCAAAGCCAAACGATAACGGAATTCCTCATCAAAATATACGAACAACTCCACACCTTTCTCAGGGAAGCGTTGACAAATAACGTGCGTCATGGTAGAATATCCCTGAAGCCAATTATTAAATGTCTTCTCCCCTTTTACTTTTCTATCGGAAACCCTTCTCGAAAGTGCGCTCCTTGTCAACCGTCGCTTGCTTAACAGAATCCAAAGACCAAATGTCAACAATATCCTTCCTCCATATCTTTTCCTTAGTTTCTGTTTACAAGTGAGTCTCGAGGGGACCACGCCACAAAATAATGAGTCCCTAAACTTTAAACTAGACAATTCCGATTCCTTCGCAGACGGGGGCTTAGCCCCCCCTGGCGGAACCGAGGAAGCAGAAGCTCCCTCATACACATTCAAACCAGCTACTACGGTTTTAAAAACAGAAACCAAGTTATTACCAAACAAAACGTTTTTATTGAGCCATGCGTTACCGCATGTGGACTCACCAAGGGCAGAGGTCGTGGTGCCTCCAGAAGGTCCGCTTGTATGATCACTGGAGCCATAGGCTGACTCCCACCTGGTGGGCAGGCCATGGTAGCCTCCTGGGAAAGTGGAACCGTAGCTGCAGGAAGGTGATGAGCTTCCTGACGCCGACCGTGTCCCCGTCTCCTCGAAAGATCCCTAGACGACTCCTGCGGGGACCATGAAGGTGATGAAGAAGAAGACGAGGGTACGTCACTGGAGGATGAAGAAGAAGACGATGTTAACTTGAGTGAAGTTTCCTCCCTCTCTTAGACATCACAGGCGCAGTACCTGCTGAAGAAAAAAGGGACAGGGCAGAGGAGATGCAACTAATATTACCATACTCCCTGGAACCAACATTACATCCGGCCCTGCCCTGGCATGAATCCCTGGGAAAGGAGCAACTGGGCGCATCCCGCAAATGATGTGGGTTAGCATCCGACAGAACCACTATCTGCTCATTCAATGCCACCGGCCGCACAGGCTGCTCACGTTCTACCTGCGCATCCCTGCTTGGCATCAGTTTTCTAGGCCTGTGCCAACATCTCTTCCCTTTCACAGCCATCTCCGGTCCCCTTAAGGAAGGAGCGGCGCTTGGAGCTGACATAACAGGAGCTGCCCGCCAAGCACCGGATAGATCCAGCTCCTGAATACAGGCTGCATGGTAAGTTACCTACTTCAGAGGCCGGTACCACACCGATGCTGTCCCGGCCAGTGTGTAGAGGGGCGTCAGAACTCCTCACTGTCCGCTCCGCAGCGGCGGGTGCAGGAGTAACAGGCACCCTTGTAGCTGGCTGCACTATCGGCACTGCACTGCAGGTCCATCTGGCAGGATAAATAAGGGACGGGTCGGACAGGGGAGGGAGGAATCACATCCCCCGCTGAGGAGATGGAGGAGGAACGCCTCTGACCTGTGTGCTCAACTAAATTGGCCCCATTAGCGGCACCCGCAGTGATACCACTACTGGCAGTGGATGCAACATGTGGGCGGTTAGTACCTATTTTTTCTTTGCTTAATCTAGCCTGGGGGGCGCATAACGCATTGCAGCCTACCTCGAGTAGCTGCAGGCAACTGCTCTTGGGCCGGTTCGTTAACTCCTCTGTTCCTCCCTACCAACAGTGAATCCAGCCAGGCGGTTCCTTCCAGAGCCACCCTCTGTTCAACCTGCTGCAGGAGTTCGTCAGCCATTGGGAAGAGGATAAGGCTAAGAAGAAAAATCGAGGCTCAAGATCTTCCTACTCAACAGAAGGTGTACTTCCAGCTGGACCAAGAGGTAAGAGGGGAAACTGCACTTGAACCTTTACATTTACTAACTTTACCACACCTCTCACACAACCCTGTAACCAATCCTGATCCCTGGGCATTTACTTGCACTTTAACCTCTTCTCCTCCATACCTTGCAGTCCCTGGAACTTTCCCTAAGTGATTCAGTGCCTACAAGGAATCGGGATAGATGGTTTTTCGGTTGCCCAGGGATAAATTGGAAATGGCTTTTATCTTTCCAGAAAGTTACGTTGAAACAGATGCGATTCCTCCTCAGTCTCCTGGTCTTTGCCTGCAGGATTATGTCCATGGGACAGGTTTTTTCCCCTGCATCTATCATTGGCTACGTGAGGGGCAAATAGACCAGAACACCGGAACTTGTTGAAATCCAATCTGGAGGTTTGGGGTGAATTTTTGTTGGCAGGCCCATTTAATATTGAGGTTTCACTATTTACTGACGCGTTGGGCTCTGTGGGTATCTGCGCGATCCTGGGTCACGATTTATGCGGTGTGGAGAACGGTGGACCTTTGTCGCAATTTGACCCTACTTTAGTTTTTCCCCAGTGTCGTTGCGGTTGAGCTTTGGGGGTCCCAGCTCAGTTTTCGTAGCGTATGTTTCTGGACAGATAATTTGAGTGTGGTTCCCTTCCAGTTTTGTCGTTGCTAAGACATCTTGTGTTGCATTGTTTGGAATTCAACATCTAGTTCCGTTCCACTCATGTCCGGTGTGATGTGAATTTAGTTACTGATTCCATTTCCCGTTTTCGTTGGCAGGAGTTCCGGGACCTATTGCCATGGGCGGCTCTGGAGGGGACTCCATGGAATTTGGTGCAGATCGGCCACTTGGACAGGTCATGGTAAGGCGTGGTTGTCCTTGGCTGGTGGTTGTCGGGTGGACGCAGGGGATTCCATGCGTTTGGAGGTTACGGTGGAGTACATGCTCCAGCTCCAGGAGTTAGGGTATTCTGCTGTAATTGCGCAGTGTCGGCTAGCAGCGGTTAGTTTTAATTTCCAATTGCGGGACGGATGTCACCAGGGGGTTCGTTGTCTGTCAAGCCTTGTGCGGATGGAAGAAGTAGTATGTCAGGAAAGAGCATAGGTGACCGGTTTCCCATTCCCTTGTGGTTCGCTTGCTCCAGGTTACTACCGACCTTTGCTCTTTCCCGTCCGAAGCTCTTCTATTTAATGCCAGTTTTTGTTTGGAGTTTTTTTGTCGTTTATGTATTAATGGGCTCGTCCCTCCTTTGGGAGCCAGGCCAGGCGGCTTATTATTGTTCGATGTCTTGTCTGCCAACGGGGCCCTTCACCTATGCTTTCACTGTTCCAAGATGGATTGTTTTAGGAGGGGTGTGTGGATCCCTTTGCACAGTGTTGATGGTCCCCCGGGTGGCATGGCAGGGTGCTTGTGATGCGAGTGCAGTAGAGTGGGCCCATAGGTTGTTAATGCTCGGCTGGCTCGTTTTGTGCGTTCCAAGTCAGGTGTGGTAGTTTGCCACAGGGAGCTTGAGGGTGAAAATCGCCGACTGATAAAACCTGGCGGTGTGCACTTGAATGAAATAGGTCTTAATATTTTTTTGTCTGGATTACAAGATGGGGTGGAACAGGCATTGTTTTTGTTGGGTGGGGGTCTGAGCTCCGTGAAGGGATACATGGGCTCTACAGTGGTGGTCAGTTATTGAGAAGATTACAGGGATTTGAAGGCAGACTTGCCTGCTAGGAGGCTGTTAGCTGACATACCGCTTCACATTATGTACTTTGTTGTGGAAAAAATAATAATAATTTTCAAATATTATTATAAACACATTATAATAAAGCTGTGTCCGACCCCTGTCCAACAATAAAATTATAAGTGTGCTTACTTCATGGAGGGAGAGTGGGAAAGGCAATATTACCAGGTGGTTATTATGATCTCTGCAGACCGTATAGGGAAGGGGTCACTGCATGGGTCAGTCAGTCTCCACCCTAATAGAGGTGATACCTCCCTCCAACCCCCTTTTTGTTGGATTTTGGTACTGACCAAGTTAGGTCAGAAAACAACCCCCCCTTTTTCCTCCCCTTTCAGGGGATGGTACCCTACACTTACATAAATTCAGGTGGGGGACAGTGCTCTGCCTCTTTCCAGCTACATCATCAAAGCTGAGCTGCTTTGGATGGTCATTGTGAATTTGGTTATTGTGTTTTTATTCCTTGTAGTGTGAGTTCTTCTTTTACAAGTCACAGCTTGGCGGTCGGTTTATTGAGAATATTATCGGGATTAAAATGCTCGCCAGGATGCTGGTAGTTGGCATACTGTTTCAGATACTTTGTTGCGGAAAAAAAATAAATAATAATTTTCAAATATAATTCAAAACAAATTATAATAAATCTCTGACCGACCCCTGTCCAAAAAACAAGTTATAAGCGTGTTGTGTGCTTATTTTATGGAGGGAGGGTGGAAAGGGCAATATTACCAGGTGGTCCTCCAGGCGATGAACATCATTTCACATCGGCTGGATACGCAAGCTGCAGCCTTCCCGGCACCTGCTCCTGTTACCTCCGCTGTTCCTCCTACTACACCTCCTGGCAGTGCTAACTCCCGATTTTCTCTGCCACTACCTCATCGCTATGATGCAGACGCGAGGGCCTACAGGGGATTTCTGATCCAATGCCAGATTCACTTCACATTCTATGCAGAGGCCTTCTCTTCAGATGATGCAAAGATCGCCTTTATAATCTCTCTCCTCATTGGCAAAGCCCTGGCGTGGGCGAACCCGATTTGGGAACGTCAGGGACCAGAGACCCGTGATTTATAGTGGTTCGTACAGACTTTCCATACTATATTTGAGGAACCCGGGAGAGTTTCATAGGCTGCTGCATCCATTCTGACCCTTCGCCAGGAGGACACCTCCGTGGGCGAGTACGCCATTCCGTTCCACACCCTGGCTGCCGGACTAACCTGGAACAATGAGGCCTTGGTAGCTACATTCTGGCAGGGACTGTCCCCTGAAATTAAGGATGAACTTGCCGTCCGAGATCTGCCATCTACCCTGGATGACCTCATTCTTCTGGCCGCCCGGATTAACATGAGGATCCGAGAACGGTCCCAGAAAGGTTCGTCGGGAGGGAGGACTCCCTAGGCTTGCTCCTACATTTCAGCAACCCCCACTGTCCTCATCAGCTGTTCCACCAAAGGAGTCTACGAAGATGGACCATCTTACGTTGTCTATCCAGGAGAAACAACGCAGGCGCACTTCGGCACTCTGTCTGTATTGCGGCCTCGGATGCCATCTTGTGCATCTGTGCCAGGGGCGGATTAAATGTACTATGGGCCCTGGGCTGTTGACACAACTTGGGCCCCCTCCTTCCCCCTCAAACGCAATTCAACCCCCCCAACCCGCTGGCACTGTACCCGTCAGTGCCACTGACCTGACGGATACAGGTTTTAGCACTAGATACAGCTGCTCTGTATTCAGGATATAAAGCAGCTGTATCTCAAAAAGTAAAAATCATTTTTAATAAAAAAGTATTTAGAAAGTTGCACCAATCACACTGATACACTGTTTTATTAAAGAAAAAAAAAATATAATAATAAAAGTAATAATAATAAAAAATTATAACACCTCTCTTTAAAGTGTAACTAAACTTTTAACATGTCATAGTGATATGTCAGAATTTTTAATCGGTGGGGGGTTCGAGCACTGAGACCTCCACCAATCGCTAAAGTGAAGCGGCAGAAGTGCACGATTGAATGCTGCGCCGCTTCGCTTCTGATCGGCATTCCTCGGAGTGGTGTACGTCCATACACTGCTTGCTCGGCTTTCCGAGAAGCAGATCAGAAACTAAGTGGCACAGGGGTCACCTGAGTGCTTCTGCCACTTTGTTTTAGCGATCCATGGTGGTCTCAGTGCTCGGACCCCCACCGATCAAAACTTCTAACATTTCACTATGACATGTAAGAAGTTTTTTTTAGAAGTTTAGTTACACTTTAAAGGGGTTTTCCCGTGAGGGAATTTTACATTTCCTTTTTTTTGAGTGCTGCTTCATGTTCTCTTCTTTCGGAAACCTCAGTACATATATACCGTACCAGCACAAAGCTCACTACATATATACAACACCATAACCGAGCTCAGTACATAAAGACAGTACCAGAACCAAGCTCAGTACATAAATACAGCCCCAGAACCAAGCTCAGTACATAAATACAGCCCCAGAACAAAGCTCAGTACATAAATACAGCACCAGCAAAAATACGGATGGATAAAACTACAGCTCCCAGCATGGCCCGAACAATGGTAAGGATATGTTGGGAGTTGCTGTTACCCCCAAAAAAATATCATACCACCCATCATCTCGCTGCAGATCATACAGTGACTACAGTACTGATTAGAGGCAGAATAAACATTTACATTGTGACTTACCGGTGACTTCATTTCAGATTCTAGTTATTCTTTTTCTCTTTTCTTCTCCATCCGGTCCAGACCTCTATGACTTCTCCCGGCCCGACCCCTTTTTTTGCAGTTTTCCACTCAGATGTCTTGGGCTTCTCACTTTTCAAACAAAGATAAAGTTACCATGGTGCCGCACAATACGTCCCTATATAGAATAGTACCATACACTGCACCTCTAATTATAATAACGCCATACACTGTGCCCCTGATTATAATAGTACCATACATTGAGTCACACACACACACACACACACACACACACACACACACAGTGCTCCCTGTAGATAGTGCCCCCATAGAGCCCCCTGTAGATAGTGCCCCACTTATAGCCCCCTGTAGATTGCGCTCTACATATAGTGCACCCTGTATACAATGCCCTACATATAGTCCCCATGTAGCTTGTGTCCCACATAAAGCCTCCCCTGTAGATTGTGCCCCACATATAGCCCCCTGTTGATTGCGCTCTACATATAGTGCACCCTGTATATAGTGCCCTACATATAGTCCTTCTGTAGATTGTGTCCCACGTAAAGCCTCCCCTGTAGATTGTGCCCCACATATAGCCCCATATAGATAGCACTCTACATATAGCACCCTACATATAGTCCCCCTGTAGATTGTGTCCCACATAAAGCCTCTCCTGTAGATTATGCCCCACATATAGCCCCCTGTAGATGGCGCTCTACATATAGCGCCCTACACATTGTCCCCCTGTAGATTGTTTCCCACATAAAGCCTGCCCTGTAGATTGTGCCCCACATATAGCCCCCCTCCTGTAGATAATGCCACCCACACTTTTTAGTTGAAAACAACAAAATTGACATACTCACCGTGATCACGTTCCCGGACCGTCCTGTGTCAATGCAGGCCTGCTCTCTTCTGAGCAGGTCTGCTGGGGCTGAGCGACGCCATCGCGCTGCTTGCGTAGTTGAAAGACGCTGATTGGCATGGCAGAATGACATGCCCCGTCAATCAGCGCCCTTCAACAAAAAGAAGCGGTGCGATGACGTCATCGCGCCCTACCATCATTGATGGGCAGGGCAGAATGACTACCCCCGCCAATGAGCGCCTTTCAACTCATTCTGCCCTGCCAATCAGCGTCATTGTAAAGCGCTGAATGGTCGGGCACAGAACGTACCCGGACATTCAGCGCTTATGCATGTAATTGTACCTGTATTCTAAAGATGCAGGCACAATTAGTGCAGGAGGGGGTGGTGGCGGCTGGTTTCAGTTGTGCCGCCACTGCCTCAGAGAGGCAGCAGGGTGGACGGTACGGCCCTATTCCCTCTCAGGCCACCCCTCCTCCCCATTACGGAGGAGAATTTCTAAACATCTGAGCACCATAAACTAAAAGGAGGATACACCATTGTCTAGGCATATTTGTCTTGTACATGATGGGGATGTCCGCTCTTTGAAATTTTGGGGCATTACGCAGGTCAAACTTGGCCCAAGAGCAGGTAACCTGGACCGTAAGCTGCTACAGGAGGAGGCACGTTGGATCCATCGCCTGGGATCTTTCAGCCCAGGAGGCCTCAATGAGGGATTTACTTTTGCGGCTTTTCTGTGAACCCCACATGTAATTAATATACTGGAGCTACACTCCAGTTCTTGTGACCATTCAGGTATTATACTGACAATATAGGAATTGAACTCTTAACAATCTGTCTTTTCATCAATTTTTTGTACAAATATACCATGACTAATTATACTTAGTATTTGCTTCAGGTACCCCCCAGGCTACAGCTTGGTAAGTGACACAGCGGTGGTGTTGGCATTTTGACCAATTTTAATTCTGTGCATTTTTTTAGTTCTTCTTGTGTCATGTTGATAGTAATCGACTCCGATTGTTTGGTTCTTACCGTACCTGATGAGTGCAATATCTTACACCCCTTCATTTATTTACATATGTCTTTTACAAAAAAATTCTTTATATCTTCTACATTGCTGTCTGGCATATATAGTATTCTCAATTATGTCACCCCAGCATACTAGTGCGATTATTTCGTGCGTGTAGACTCGGATACCGATTTCTGTTTTTTATTTTTATTTTATTTTTGACTTTGCCTATTATCTTGATTTACCTGAGTATGTCAGCGCATCTTCTATAAGCGTATTGATAGCCTTTTTGGATTATAATAATATCACTGTGCTGGTCACAGCAACTATTCACGTTTGTTCTATCACCCTGTTCACACTGTGCGTTTATGCACCGATTTACAGATTCACTGGTACACTAACCCCCCCCCCCTCCCTCTCCCTTTTTTTGCATTACAGTAGTGTATAGCGATTATCTATATTCCCCCAGGTACCTCACTGGGCTAATGTCACAATGCGGTGTATAGCGATTATCTATACTTCCCCTAAGCACAATGTTATAAAGCCGTGTATAGTGATTTTCTATATTTCCCCAGAACACCTACTGCGCTTGTGCACCTGGGTGTTATTCATTGGTGGCATCTGCTAAGCCGGTGATTTGTGGCAGTGTCTGTCAATCAGTGGAGGAGGAGGCTCGTCCCCCTGTTCCTCTATTGATAGGCTACTGACTAATTGTGGACACATGTTGAGCTAAGTGCAGTGAATATTTAATGAGGCCGACTCCGCCGCTCGCTGTCATTGGCCCCGATATCCCTGAAGACGCTACATCGTAGCGAAACATGTCGGAGGGGGCTTCTACCTATATTTTAATAATTGTCCTATTGACGCTCTAGAATCTAACTAATAACTAACTGTATGTAGGGCTCTGTAGCTGTGGTACTTAACCCTTTGTAGACAGAGCTCCTACGTCTGGCACTACGCTGACAGCTGTCAGAAATGGACGTTAACTTTTAAATTTTATGTAGTCTGTCCTGTTGCAAATCGAATAAAGACTTTTTTATTTTTTCTTTACATAATAGTTGGAAAACAGGGCTTATTTCTGCCGGCAGGCAGCCTCTTTTGAATTTAACTGTTCCACGCCCACCAACTATTGAGGTCCTTCCCTTTGTATCTATTGCTAAACTGCAGGGTTAATCACCCATATTCTAGGACCCGCTCCATATACTGGAATTACATACATATATACTATATCCTGATTATGGCAGGTTTTTTAACTAAGAGAATCAATTCAGAAACACTCTCCGCAGAAGCAGCATACGTGTTCTCTAGAGATAACGTACCGCTGCATCAATTTGACATACATACTGCTTTCAGGGATCTGCAGAAAACCTACCAAAAGTATATTAGATTGTGCTGGGAGATTGTAAGTCTAGAGACATATATACAACAAAAAATCGTATACAGGGGTCTTCGCATAAACATCACCCCAAACTCCTACCGCAGTGATCCAGAATTCATTAAGGGGTGGGAGGAACTCTTAACTGAGAGTTCATTGAAATTACTGCAATACATTTTGGACTTTGAGAAGCGTGATTACAACAAAACTTCTCTGCAACTTGAGAAAGAAATTGGTGATATCCAGGGATTTAATACCCTGATTGAATTCAATAAGGGTATGTTCACACGGCCAAATTTCAGACGTATACGAGGCGTATTATGCCTCGTTTTACGTCTGAAAATACGGCTCCAATACGTCGGCAAACATCTGCCCATTCATTTGAATGGGTTTGCCGACGTACTGTGCAGACGACCTGTCATTTACGTGTCGTCGTTTGACAGCTGTCAAACGACGACGCGTAAAAATACAGCCTCGTCAAAAGAAGTGCAGGACACTTCTTTGGACGTTTTTGGAGCTGTTTTCTCATAGACTCCAATGAAAACAGCTCCAAAAACGGACGTAAAAAACGCCGCGAAAACGGCGCGAAAAACGCCGCGAAAAATGTGAGTTGGTAAAAAAACGTCTGAAAAGCAGGGTCTGTTTTCCCTTGAAAACAGCTCTGGATTTTCAGACGTTTTTGTTGACTACGTGTGAACATACCTTAACTGTGAAACCCAATTACAAAAAAACATTGAGAAACTGCAGACCGAGATAAAGGAGAGGAAGCATCGCAAATACGTCAGAGACCGCAGAGACTTTGACACTGGTCAAGCGTATACATATAAGACACATTCACAATACAACCCCAGACGTGTACAAGTCTTTACAGACTTTTCTGATTCAGAGGCATCTGGAATTGACGAAACTACACAATCTCCCAATTCCAAACCGGGTAGTAAACGCAAGAATACGAACAATATATTTAACTCATCTAAACGTAGTACGGTGCAAACCAGATCCAACACAAAATGCCACTCTCATCAGAATGCCACTACTTCCTCACACTCTGCCTCATTATTAGCTTTTTCGGTACCTGTCGTGTCAGCTACTTCAAATGTACCTTTAACTCCTCGTGTAACTGGTACTGGCTCAAGTCAAATGTCTTTAGCAAGCAAAGGTCCTATGGGCACTACGACCCATACAAGTGGTCCACTAAACACCTTTCCTTTTTTAGGAATTACGAATCCACGATGGAATCTGACCTAATAACAGTACCATCTATGTCTCAAGTTCCTACTGAGAGTGACCAAATGCAGGTGGTTAATATTTCCTCCGTACAGCTAAATAATTCCCAACTGACACTTTTACGCAGGGACTTATCATTTACCCCTACTCCACTGTATGATGAATTTGCCTGGACCAAGGATGTGAACCTATTTGCCAGAAAGGTGGCTTTATACAAATATTTCAAAAGCAATACCCTGAATATGGGAGAAATTGATAGTATAGAACAGAATACACTCAGAGATCTAGAAACTCTTCTATATGAAAATGAATTTGGACCCATTACAGCAGTTGGCCCCTTTTCCTCATTGCGTCCTAAGTCCAAGCTTACTCCACCATTCTCACAATATGCTCACATAGACGTCTTTGTCAAGTTAGTATGTGCTGACTTGAAGAAAATCAGACCAGATAAAAAAAGAGCACTAGCCAATCTTAGTGAAATGGAAAGAATAGCACTGGACGAATTATGTCATAATGATCGGATAACCATAAAACCCTCCGATAAAGGGGGTAACATTGTGGTCATGAATCAGGATGACTATGTTGCCATGGTCCACAGATTGTTGGATGACACCATCACGTATATGACCCTTGAAAAGAATCCGACGGATTTGTTTCTCAAAGAATTATACACGTTACTTGATGTAGCCAAGACACAGAATATGATCAGTAGTGAAGAATTCAAACGGATCTATAACCCTACCCCTACACTAGCTACATTCTATGCACTGCCGAAGATCCACAAGATGTCCCGCCCAATACCGGGTCGACCAATCGTGTCTGGCAACGATAGTCTTACCCAAGGCATTAGTATATACTTGGATGAAATTCTTTCACCATTCGTCACCTCCCTGCCCTCTTTTCTAAGGGACACGAAGGATACCATCAACAGGATCCAGGAGATTCATGTGACTTCTTCTACATTTATTGCTAGCATAGATGTAGAATCACTTTACACCAATATTCAACACCAATTTGGCCTCACAGCAGTCGCACATTTCTTGGGTACCAAGGGAGTTCAATTTCATGCACATAACAAATTCCTACTATCACTACTCCGGGTTCTTCTCACTCATAACTACTTTTTATTTGATCACAAATTTTATTTGCAGACCAAAGGAACAGCTATGGGCACTGTTTGTGCACCTACCTATGCAAATTTATTTTTGGGGTGGTGGGAGGATACTTTGGTTTTTACTGACACTTTAGCCTCATATACCTGTCACATCCTGTTTTGGGGGAGATATATTGACGATATTCTCCTCCTATGGGATGGGGACTTAAACACATTTCACGAATTTATGCACACACTCAACTCGAACCATATTGGTATGAAATTCACCCACGTGATTCATAAAAAGGAGATCACTTTTTTGGACCTAAAGATCTCTCTGGATCCTGCTGGTGGTATCCACACGGACATTTCACGAAAACCTACGTCCACTAATAGCCTTCTACACTGGGACAGTTATCACCCCCCTGCTTTAAAGAAGGGAATCCCTATTGGGCAATATCTCCGTGCCAAACGTAACTGCTCGGATGAGCAATCCTTTGAATTGGAGTGTAGTGGTCTTTTCACCAAATTCTTGGCACGAGGATACCCCAAAAAATGGCTACACAAAGCGTATGCCAGAGCGAGAGCCACTGATAGAGGGGATCTATTATGTGAACGTAAACCCGTTACTGACCAACAATTAACGGTCATTGGCAAATCTGCTGGAATGACTAGTGTAAGATGTATTGGGACCTTTGATACTGGTTCCCAACAGGTTCGTGATATTCTTGTACGCCACTGGCCTGTTCTTTTGGCAGACCCTGAATTACAGGGTGTCGTTCCCCCCACACCAAACATTACCTATCGTAGAGGTAGAAATCTACGTGATTATTTGGTGCATAGTCATCATTCTGGAGCGACCTCTGTGTCAAAAAATTGGCTGAAGACATCGGTCACTGGTTCTCATCCATGTGGCCGATGTTCTTTTTGCCATCTAATGGCTACTACGAAGGAATTTATCAACCCACTTGATAACAGATCATACCGGATCAAACAATTTATTAACTGTCGTAGCAAGGGAGTTATTTATATAGCTAGTTGCTCTTGTCCTAAGCTATATGTAGGTAAGACAATACAAGAATTACGGAGGAGAATTTCTAAACATCTAAGCACCATAAACCAAAAGGAGGATACACCATTGTCTAGGCATATTTGTCTTGTACATGATGGGGATGTCCGCTCTTTGAAATTTTGGGGCATTACGCAGGTCAAACTTGGCCCAAGAGCAGGTAACCTGGACCGTAAGCTGCTACAGGAGGAGGCACGTTGGATCCATCGCCTGGGATCTCTCAGCCCAGGAGGCCTCAATGAGGGATTTACTTTTGCGGCTTTTCTGTGAACCCCACATGTAATTAATATACTGGAGCTACACTCCAGTTCTTGTGACCATTCAGGTATTATACTGACAATATAGGAATTGAACTCTTAACAATCTGTCTTTTCATCAATTTTTTGTACAAATATACCATGACTAATTATACTTAGTATTTGCTTCAGGTACCCCCCAGGCTACAGCTTGGTAAGCGACACAGCGGTGGTGTTGGCATTTTGACCAATTTTAATTCTCTGCATTTTTTTAGTTCTTCTTGTGTCATGTTGATAGTAATCGACTCCGATTGTTTGGTTCTTACCGTACCTGATGAATGCAATATCTTACACCCCTTCATTTATTTACATATGTCTTTTACAAAAAAATTCTTTATATCTTCTACATTGCTGTCTGGCATATATAGTATTCTCAATTATGTCACCCCAGCATACTAGTGCGATTATTTCGTGCGTGTAGACTCGGATACCGATTTCTGTTTTTTATTTTTATTTTATTTTTGACTTTGCCTATTATCTTGATTTACCTGAGTATGTCAGCGCATCTTCTATAAGCGTATTGATAGCCTTTTTGGATTATAATAATATCACTGTGCTGGTCACAGCAACTATTCACGTTATTTCTATTTACTTCATTGCGCAAAGCGCTTGAAGTGATTATTCATTAATTATTTATCTCTTATTTTTTGTTCTATCACCCTATTCTCACTGTGCGGTTATGCACCTTACCTTGATTTACCTGAGTATGTCAGTGCATCTTCTATAAGCGGATTATAATAATATCACTGTGCTGGTCACAGTAACTATTCACGTTATTTCTAATTACTTCATTGCGCTAAGCGCTTGAAGTGATTATTTATTATTTATTTATTTTTTGTTCTATCACCCTGTTCACACTGTGCGTTTATGCACCGATTTACAGATTCACTGGTACACAAACCCCCCCCTCCCTCTCCCTTTTTTTGCATTACAGTAGTGTATAGCGATTATCTATATTCCCCCAGGTACCTCACTGGGCTAATGTCACAATGCGGTGTATAGCGATTATCTATACTTCCCCTAAGCACAATGTTATAAAGCCGTGTATAGTGATTTTCTATATTTCCCCAGAACACCTACTGCGCTTGTGCACCTGGGTGTTATTCATTGGTGGCATCTGCTAAGCCGGTGATTTGTGGCAGTGTCTGTCAATCAGTGGAGGAGGAGGCTCGTCCCCCTGTTCCTCTATTGATAGGCTACTGACTAATTGTGGACACATCTTGAGCTAAGTGCAGTGAATATTTAATGAAGCCGACTCCGCCGCTCGCTGTCATTGGCCCCGATACCCCTGAAGACGCTACATCGTAGCGAAACATGTCGGGGGGGCTTCTACCTATATTTTAATAATTGTCCTATTGACGCTCTAGAATCTAACTAATAACTAACTGTATGTAGGGCTCTGTAGCTGTGGTACTTAACCCTTTGTAGACAGAGCTCCTACGTCAGGCACTACGCTGACAGCTGTCAGAAATGGACGTTAACTTTTAAATTTTATGTAGTCTGTCCTGTTGCAAATCGAATAAAGACTTTTTTATTTTTTCTTTACATAATAGTTGGAAAACAGGGCTTATTTCTGCCGGCAGGCAGCCTCTTTTGAATTGAACTGTTCCACGCCCACCAACTATTGAGGTCCTTCCCTTTGTATCTATTCCTCCCCATTGGCGGCGCTAGCGAGCTGCAATGTGTTTTTTTTTTTAAATGATGTGCGGTTTGGGCGGCCATGGGGCTCCTGGGAGCTGTGGGCCCTGGGCGGCTGCCCGAACCGCCCATATGATAATCGACCACTGGTCTGCGCCCCCAAAAGTCTCAGAGCCTAGGGTTGGTTGGGAAGACAATTCTGGGTGGAGAAGGACTTTCTTCCAAATTGTCCATCCCCGTGACCATAATGTCCGGTGAAAAGACGCACCGGGTTTCTGCCATCTGGACTCTGGATCCGCAGCTAACTTCATTCAGAAAGACCTGGTGGATCTTCTCCAGTTGCCCACAACCCCCTGGAGAGGCCATTGATCGTTGCCTCGGTGAGTAGACTGCCTCTGCGCGACACAATTGCAGCTGTGACCAAACCGCTGAGGCTCCAAATGGGAGCCCTTCATTCACAGCTAGCCTCATTTCTTGTCTTGCTGCTGGGCCTGTCTTGGCTTCGACTACTGTACATGCCCCAGTTTTGGACTGGAAATCCAGAGAGGTTCTCCAGTGTCGTCACAAGTGCCTCGACCGCTGCCTGGGGCAGATCCATCTGGCCCAGCCTCCCCTGCCTCAGTCGTTGGCAGGATTTCCCTCTCGCTATTCACAGTTTGCGGGTGTCTTCAGCAAGAGGGAGGCAGAGACGCTGCCCCCACACCGGGCGTATGACTGCCCTATTGAACTCGTTCCGGATGCGTCCCTTCCCCGTGGAAGGGTATACCCTCTCTCCTTGCCAGAGACTCAGTCTATGTCCGCCTATATTAAGGAGAATTTGAAGAGGGGCTTCATATGAACATCCTCTTCCCCAGCCGGGGCCGGGTTCTTGTTTGTCAAAAAGAAAGATGGATCTATTCAACCTTGCATCGACTACCGGGGCCTCAACCAGATCACGGTCAAAAATAGATATCCATTGACGCTGATTTCAAAACTGTTTGACCGCATACGAGGAGCCAAGATTTTATGCAAAAGAGACCTGTGTGGGGCTTACAACCTAATCCGGATCCGCCGAGGTGACGAATGGAAGAAGGCATTTAACACCCGAGACAGGCACTGTGTATACCTGGTGATGCCCTTCGGTCTGTGTAACGCTCCCGCTGTCTTCCAAGAGTTCATTAATGACATCTTACGTGACCTCCTCTATGTCTGTGTTGTGGTCTATCTCGATGACATCTTAATTTTTTCTCCAGACTCGACGACTCATCAGAGACATGTCCATCAATTTTTTCTGCGATTAAGGGAGAATCGCCTGTATGCCAAGCTGGAGAAGTGCATGTTTGAGAGAAATTTTCTACACTTCCTGGGCTACATCATCTCAGATCAAGGCCTCAAGATGGATCCTGAGAAGGTAAAGTCCATTCTAAAATGGCTACGTCCGCAAGGCTTAAGTCCTCAATACAACGTTTCTTGGGATTCGCCAACTTCTACCGGCAGTTCATCTGAAACCTCTCCTCACTGACAGCTCACATCTCTACCCTCACAAAAAAAGGCATGAACACCAAGGTGTGGACTCTAGAGGCAGAATCTGCATTTAATAGCCTAAAGAGTTCCTTCACGTCAGCCTCAACCCTTCACCATCCTGATGTGTCTCAACAGGAGGTGGACGCCTACTCTGTTGGTGCAGATGCACTTCTGTTCCAGAGAGTTCTCAAAGGGAAGGAAGTAGTATGTGGCTATTACGCTAAATTTTTTTCTTCTATAGAGTGCAATTACTCGATTGGGGATCGGGAGTTACTCGCCATCAAATTGGCTCGGGAGGAGTGGAGACATCTACTAGAGTGCGCAGCTCACCCCATCCTGATATTTACCGATCACCTATCTCCAGACGGCCCAACAGCTGAACACTCATCAAGCCAGGTGGTCGCTGTTCTTTGCCCGGTTCCAGTTTGAGCTCCACTACAGTCCTGCCGCCAAGAATGTGAGGGCCGATGCGTATCTCTGTCAACCCTCTGCAAGTTAGAGACATCCCTCTGGGGGAGGACTTTTGTGTGCTTGGCAGACAGAGGGAGAATTATTCGCTAGGGACACAGCTCCAAACTGGCGGGGCATGCGGATGCCCGTAAGACCCGAGATCTGATTGCCCATCATTTCTGGCGGCCCACGCTCCCCAAAGACATTGTGGACTTTGTCTCGTCCTGCACAGTGTACGCTGCTAACAAGGTTGCTCACTCCAAGCCTGCTGGCCTGCGCTAGTTGCTGCCGGTGCCCAATGCTCCCTGGCAGCATATAGCAATGGACTTTGTCACGGACCTGCCCCCCTCTGCTGGATTCAGTACGATCTGGGTGGACCGATTCTTGAAAATGTCTCATTTAGTTCCGCTGACTGGCCAACAGTCTGCTTCTTGACTGACCAACCTCTTCATCCAACACATCTTCCACCTGTATGGCTTACCTCTGCATATTGTGTCTGATCGGGGGGTTCAGTTCACCACAATGTTCTGGAGAGCCCTCTGTAAACTCCTCGAGTATTAAAACCACCTGCCTAATATTGTGTAGGACCCCTTCGTGCCACCAAAACAGCCGTGACCCATCAAAGCATGGACTCCTTAACCCCTTCCCGCTCCTGGACGTACTATTAGGTCATGGTAACCATAGCGTTCGCGCTCCATGACCTAATAGTACGTCTCGGGAGTAACGGCCATTTCGGCCGTCCTCCCGACACATACAGGAGCTGTGACAGCTGCTGTCTCGTACAGCAGCTGTCACAGCTCCTACAGCGGGGACCGATCACTGCGTCCCCGCTGATTAACCCCTGAAAAGCCTTGTTCAATAGCGATCACAGCTTTTTAGGGGTTAAGCTGCCATCGCCGGCCTGCTACACGATAGCGGCCGACGATGGTAACTATGGCAACCGGACACCAAACAATGGCTCGGGTTTTAACTTGCTGCCCGCGCGATCGGGCAGCTGAATGTCGGGTCTCCGGCTGTCAGTGACTGCCGGGGACCCTGAGGAGAAGATAGAAGCAGCTTTCGTTGCTTCTGTCTTCTCTGATGTTTTTTTACACAGCGCTCAATGAACGCTGTGTATAGGAATAGAGACAGCAGCAGCGGCGCTGTCTCTATTCCTCCCGGTGATCATGTGACTGGTCACATGATCGCCGGGTGCCGTTAGTGGCAGACTGCTGCTGGGTCTTACTAGACCCAGCACAGCCCTATTAGTGACAATCGTCACTATGAGAGGGCTGATTTCCCCTGTAACTGGGGCTGCTGTGTAGCTCCAGTTACAGTGGAAAAACATGGTGTAAAAGAAAGAAAAAAAATATACAGTTCCCCAAAGGTCTTTTTTGACCTTTGGGGGACAGACCATAGTAATAAAAAAATTGTAAAGTAAAGTGCAAAAAAAAATTTAATAACAAATACACATAAAATACCCACCTCAAAAAAAAACGTTCCCCCCGCCAATCATTGTTGTAACGCTAGCGCTGACCCAATTACCCTAATATAGACATGTAATATATTAAAATTTACGGTAGACAATGACGATCACAAATGAAAGGTCTATTTTAGGGTAAAACTATGTTATTACCAAAAAAAATTGCTGAAACGTAAAAAAGCTTATTTTTTTACTATTGTTTTCAAACTTTATGAATAAAAATTCTAAAATGGCAAAAAAGGTGTGTATAAAAGCGATAAAAAATGAAACCTGCATTGTCTATGGAAAAAACATCGCAAAAATCACGTCGTTAGCCCAACAAATAAAAAAGTTATAGCCATTTAACTAAAAATGGCTAAACGGTGTCTGGTCCTGAAGGTGCAAAATAGCCCGGTCCTGAACTGGTTAAAAGTAATAAAAGTAAAAATCCCCCCTTTTCCCTTATCAGTCCTTTATTAGTAATAAAAATATATAAACAAACAAATAAACTATAATTGGTATCGCCGCGTCCGTAACGGCCTGAATTACTAAATTATTTTGTTACTTATCCCGCGCGGTGAACGCCGTAAAAGAAAATAATAATAAACCATACCAGAATCACAATTGTTTGGTCACTTCACTCCCAAAAAATGGAATAAAAAGACATCAAAAAGTTGCATGTACCTAAAAATGGTACTGAACGAAACTACAGTTCGTTACGCAAAAAATAAGTCCTCGCACGGCTTTATTGATGGAAAAATAAAAAAGTTATGGCTCTTAGAATAAGGTAACACAAAAAGTGAATGATTTTTTACAAAACTTATTTTATTGTGCAAACGCCATAAGACATAAAAAAAACTATAAACATCTGGTATCGCCATAATCGTATCGCCCCGCAGAATAAAGTCAATATGTCATTTATAGCGCACGGTAAACGCTGTAAAAAAAATAGAATAAAAAAACAATAGTAGAATTGCTGTTTTTTAGTCACCGCGCCACTTAAAAATAGAATAAAAACTAATCAAAAAGCCGCAGGCACCCCATGAAAACTACAATGGATTCCTCAAGGGGTCTAGTTTACAAAATGGGGTCACTTTTTGGGGGTTTCCACTGTTTTGGCACCACAAGACCTCTTCAAACCGGACATGGTGCCTAATGAAAAAGAGGCCTCAAAATCCACTAGGTGCTCCTTTGCTTCGGAGGCCGGTGCTTCAGTCCATTACCGCACTAGGGACACATGTGGGATATTTCTCAAAACTGCAGAATCTGGGCAATACGTATTAACTTGCGTTTCTCTGATAAAACTTTTTGTGTTATAAAAAAAATGGTATAAAGAGGATTTACTGACAAAAAAAAAAAGTAAATTTCACCTCTACTTTGCTCTAAATTTCTGTGAAACACCTAAAGGGTTCATAAACTTTCTAAATGCTGTTGTGAATACTTTGAGGGGTCTAGTTTCTAAAATGGGGTGTTTGATAGGGGTTTCTAATATATGGGCCCCTCAAAGCAACTTCAGAACTGAACTGTAACCTAAAAAAATAAATAAATTAGGCAATACTTTGCTTCTTACATTATACTGATAATGAGCCGTGCCCACCCCGAGATGACCCCAGTTTTGACCGTTTGTATAAACGGAGACCCCTATTAGACCGTTTCAGTACACGGTTTTCCCAAGCATACACCCCCGAGAAGTGTATTTCTATTGATGAGTCCTTGGTACATTTTAAAGGGAGGGTTCAATTCCGCGAGTACCTGCCGGGTAAGAGGGCGAGGTATGGCGTGAAGATGTATAAGCTGTGCGAGAGTGCATCAGGGTATACCTACAGGTTTAGGATATATGAAGGGAAGGACACCAGTATTCAGCCCCCAGAATGCCCCCCCTTACTGGGAGTTAATGCAAAAATTGTGTGGGATTTGGTGCACCCACTGCTGGACCAGGGTTACCACCTCTACCTGGATAATTTTTATAACAGCGTCCCACTCTTCAACTGCCTCGCTTCCAGAAGTCCTGCGGAATGCGGCACTGCTAGAAAAAAATATTAGAGGCCTCCCTAAGACTCTGCTTGGGCAAACAAGAAGGGGTGAGAGCAGGGCACAATCTAGCAGCAACATATTGTGTGTCAAGTACAAGGACAAGAGAGATGTCCTTGTATTGACAACAATACATGGCCGCACCAGTACTCATGTACCAGTACGAGGTACCAGTACAGAAACCAGACTGCATCCTGGACTACAATAGGTACATGGGAGTGGTGGACTTGTCAGATCAAATCCTGAAGCCCTACAGCACCATGCGGTGTGGTATAAGAAGCTGGCTGTGCACATCATACCGATGGCTTTGTACAATGTGTACGTGCTAGGGTATGTTCACACGAGGGCTTCCGTAACGGCTGAAATTACGGGGATGTTTCAGCCTGAAAACATCCCCGTAATTTCAGCCGTAACGGCATGTGCAGGCGCTTGAACGCCGCGTCAATTACGGACGTAATTGGCGCTGCTATTCATTGGAGTCAATGAATAACGGCTCCAATTACGGCCAAAGAAGTGACAGGTCACTTCTTTGACGCGGGCGTCTATTTACGCACCGTCTTTTGACAGCGGCGCGTAAATTACGTCTCGTGTGAACAGACAAACGTCTGCCCATTGCTTTCAATGGGCAGATGTTTGTCAGCGCTATTGAGGCGCTATTTTCGGATGTAATTCGGGGCAAAAACGCCCGAATTACGTCCGTAAATAGGCCGTATGAACATACCCCTACGTCGATGTGCAGGCCAGAGGGGAACTTTCCTGGAATTTCAAGAGGTGATTATCAAGAACCTAATCTTTAGGGACCAAGAAGGGGGGGGGGGGCACCCAGTACTTCTGGAAGCGAGGCCACACGCATCGTACCAGGGCAACACTTTCCAGGAGAAGTTCCCCAAACTGGCAAGAAGGGAAAAAGTCAAAAGAGGTGCAAAGTCTGCCATAAGAGGGGGATAAGGGAGGACACAATATATCAATGTGACGCGTGTCACGAAAAAACAGAGCTCTGTATGAAAGAGTGTTTTAAAATGTATCTTACATCCCTTGGTTTATAATTTACCCCAATTTTACTTACCCTGATGTACTCCGCACAGCTTATCCCCCCTCGTCTTTCCCCTCTGGGCCCTGCTGTGTGCCCAGGCAGCCACATGTAGGGTATTGCCGTACCCAGGAGAACACACATTACAGTTTATGGGGTGTATGTGTCCGGTCAAAATGCTCACTACACCTCTAGATGAATGCCTTAAGGGTGTAGTTTTTAAAACGGGGTCATTTCTTGCGGGTTTCAACTGTACTGGTACCTCAGGGGCTTCTGCATACATGACTTCGCACCAGAAAATCCCCAGTAGGCCAAATGGTGGTCCTTTCCTTCTGAGCCTTCCCATGGGCCCAAACTGCAGTTTATCATCACAAATGGGGTATTGTGGCATTCAGAACAAATTGCGCAACAGAATGGGGTATTTTGTTTCTTGTGAAAATAAGAAATTTTCAGCCAAAACTACATATTATTGGAAAAAATTTATTTTGTTTTAATTCCCAGCCCAATTCAAATAAGTTCTGTGAAAAAACTATGGGGTCAAAATAGTCACAACACCCATAAATGAATTCCTTGAGGGGTGTAGTTTCCAAAATGGGGTCACTTCTGGTCGGTTTCCATTGCTTTGATACCACTGGGGCTCTGGAAATGCGACATGGCACCCGAAAACCAAACCAGCAAAATCTGCACTCCAAAGAACACACAGCGCTCCTTCCCTTCTGAGGTCTCCCATGGGCCCAAACGGCAGTTTATCGCCACAAATGGGGTATTGTTGCACTCAGGAGAAATTGGCCAACAAAATTGGGTATTTTGTTCCCTGTGAAAATAAGAAATTTTGATAAAAAATGACATTTTTTTGGAAAAAATTACATTTTTTTCATTTCACAGCCCAATTCAAATAGGTGCTGTGAAAAAACTGTGCGGTCAAAATTGTAACAACAACAATATTTGAATTCCTTGAGGGGTGTAGTTTCCAAAATGGGGTCACTTATGGTGGGTTTCCATTGCTTTGATACCTCTGGAGCTCTGCAAATGCGACATGGCACCCGAAAACCAATCCAGCTAATCTGGACTCCAACAAACACATAGCGCTCCTTTCCTTCTGAGCCCTCCCATGGGCCCAAACTGCAGTTTTATCACCACAAATGGCGTATTGCTGCACTAAGGACAAATTGGGCAACAAAATAAAAAATGACATCTTATTGGAAAAAATGTCATTTTTGTAATTTCACAGCCCAATTCAAATAGGTGCTGTGAGAAAACTGTGCGGCCAAAATGGTAACAACAACCATAAATTAATTCCTTGAGGGGTGTAGTTTCCAAAATGGGGTCACTATTGGGGGATTCCTACTGTTTTGGCACCTCAACACCTTTTCAAACCTGGCATGCTGCCTAAAATATATTCTAATAAAAAAGAGGCCTCAAAATGCACTAGGTGCTTCCTTGCTTCTAGGGCTTGTGTTTTATTCCACGAGCGCAGTAGAGCCACATGTGGGACATTTCTAAAAACTGCAGAATCTGGACAATACATATTTAGTAGTGTTTCTCTGGTAAAACCTTCTATGTTGCAGAAAAAAATTGAATAAAATTGAAATTGAGCAAGAAAAATTAAATTTGCAAATTTCACCTCCACTTTGCTTTAATTCCTGTGAAATGCCTGAAGGGTTAAAAAACTTTCTAAATGCTGTTTTAAATACTTTGGGGGTCTAGTTTTTAAAATGGGGTGTTTTATAAGGGTTTCTAATACATAGGCCCCTCAAAGCCACTTCAGAACTGAACAGGTACCTTAAAAAAAAAGGCTTTTGAAATTTTCTTAAAAATATGAGAAATTGCTGTTTATGTTCTAAGCCTTGTAACGTCCAAGAAAAATAAAAGAATGTTCAAAAAACGATGCCAATCTAAAGTAGACATATGGGAAATGTGAACTAGTAACTATTTTGGGTGGTATAACCGTCTGTTTTACAAGCAGATGCATTTAAATTCTGAAAAATGCTATTATTTCAACATTTTCTCTCAATTTTGCAATTTTTCACCAATAAACACTAAATATATTGACCAAATTTTACAACAAACATGAAGCCCAATGTGTCACGAGAAAACAGTCTCAGAATTGCTTGGATAAGTTTAAGCATTCCAACGTTATTACCACATAAAGTGAAATATGTCAGATTTGAAAAATGGGCTCTGAGCCTTAAGGCCCAAACTAGGCTGCGTCCTTAAGGAGTTAAGACCTTTGAAGGTGTTTTGTGGTATCTGACACCAAGATGTTAGCAGCAGATCCTTTAACCCTTTCATGCCGACAATCTGTAGATTCACGTCCTATTCACATATACCCCGTGCAGATAGGACTTGAATCTGCAAACCTCTCCTTCTGCCCTCATAGCGCTGGGGAGATCGCTCTGTGGTGTCAGTGGCTCCCCAGCAACTGGTTCTCTGACAGCTGAACCGATTGGTTCGGCTACAGACAATATCATCACCATTTTTAACTGTTTCCCGACTGCCCACAGTAAATTCAAGTCTGCACTTGCTGGTCTCTGTGCAGCGTGAATTCAAAGTGGGTGTTAAAAGTGCGATCCGGGTGTCTCATAGTAGTGCTGACACCCGTTTCGCGCTGTTAACCCCTGCCTCTGGTCCCGGAGACATGATCGGAACCTGATTGGTTCAGGTCCCGATCATGTGATTGCAGGGAAAGTTTGTTGTAGCAACAAACTGGAAAGTTTGTTGCTACAACAAACTTTCCGGGGGACCGATTGCGGGTGCTGCCGTCATTTGCATGGCAAAACCGGAGGCCATACAACTGCCTCCGAGTCTGCCATGCATGGTAGCCTATGAGGACCAGCCGGAGGCTGGTCCCATAGGCTTCCTGTCAGTGTGACACTCAGCGTCACACTGACAGTTTATAACATGTTACACTACCTAGGTAGTGTAATGTATTATAGCAGCTATCAATGCTGAAGGTCTAAAAGTAAAAAAAGTTAAAAATGTTTTATAAAAGTGTAAAAACAAAAAATGCTTTTTTCCTATAAGTCTTTTATAATAGAAAAAAAATGAAGACGTTAAAAAAGTACACATATTTGGTATCACCGCGTTTTTAACGAGCCAAACTATATAACACTGCAAAAAAATTTTAGAAAAACAATGCCAGCATCACTATTTTTTGGGTCATCACCGCTCCAAAAATATAGAATAAAAACAGATCAAAAAGTCGCATGTACCCCAAACAGTACCAATAAAAACTACAACCCATCCCGAAAAAAAACAAGCCCTTACACAGCTTTTTTGACTGGAAAATAATAAAGTTATGGCTCTCAGAATATGGTGACAAAAAATAAATAATTTTATAGAAAAGTGATTTTATTGCGCAAACGCCACAAAACATAAAAAAAACTATATACATATGGTATCACCATAATCATATCGACCAGCAGAATAAAGTAAAATGTCATTTATAGCGCACGGTGAAAACTGTAAAAAAAAAAAGAACCAAAAACTGTCAAAATGTATGTTTTTTGTCACTTTGCTTGCCAAAAAAAATCTAATGAAAAAGTGATGTACCCTAAAATTGTAAAAATGAAAACTACAGATTGTAACGGAACAAATAAGGCCTCATTCACACGGCAGGGTTTCCCGGCCGGGTGCCGGCCGTTCATAAATCGGCCGGCACCCGGCTGCATTAGGAATAATAGACCCCTAATGGGGCTATTCACACGACCGATTTTTTTGACGACCGGGAAAACCGCCCGTCAAAAAATAGGACATGCTCTATTTTCGCCCGGGTACCCGGCCGCCCGGCTCCCATAGAAGTCTATGGGGCCGGGTAATACCCGGCCATCACCGGGATGTGTCCCGAGTGACGGCCGGGTTTTCCGGCTCTTGCGCTCTATCTCCTCCTCCTCACAGCGCAGAGTGCATGTGAGGAGGAGGAGTTGATGCCATTCTGACGAATGGCATCGCTGTACACGGTGTGGCAGGGCCGGGGTGTACAGCAGGTGGAAGGGAGCGCTGCGCTGGCTCCCTTCTCCTGCTTGTTTTAAAAGCGCCCTGGCCCGGCGACACCTTTGATGGCGCCGCTAGCAGCTGCAGCAGCTGCTGCTGCGGCTGCTACTACTGTAGCGACGCCACTATAGCAGAGCGGGGAGGTATCTCCCCGCTCTGCTATGTGCTAGCCGCACTTTAGCTCCTTGAAGGAGCGGAATCCCCGTGTGTTCGGGGATTCCGCTCCTGGACAGAGCGCTTGATGTCTCTGTCCATATCTGGGCAGTGACCTCAGGGGAAACTCCTGAAGCGGAATCCCCGAACACATGAGGATTCCCCTTCAGGAGTTGCCGCTGATGTCACTGTCCGGATGCATAACTTTATGCAAACCGGCCGGGCAGAATGGCCGATTTTACCGGCCGGCACTCGGGCTCGGACGCGACCCGGTCGTGTGAATCCCGCCTAAGCCCTCGCACAGTGGAGAAAAAATAAAAAAGTTCTGGCGCTCAGAATATAGCGACAGAAATTTTGTAGAGCGTTCCAAAAGTGGATAAGATTGGCCACCATTTATCAGTGCGACACCGGCCACATATCTATGAATTATTATTTATTTACCCCATTATTATACCCTCTTATTATGCCCTGATGTTCTCTGCCAAGCTTACGTATGCCCCATATTATAAACTGAAATACCAGCAAAACTCCAAACCAAATTACTACCAAGCAACATCTGCGCTCCAAAAGCCAAATGCCGCTCCCTCCCTTCTGAGCTCTGCTGTGGGTCCAAACAGCAGTTTATTACCACATATAGGGTATTGCTGTAATCGGGAGAAATAGCTTTACAAGTTTTGGGGTGCTTTTTATTCTTTATTCCTTGCAAAAAAAAAAATGTTTTATCTTTTTTCAGAAAAAAAGTAGATTTTCATTTTCACAGACAAACTCCAACAAATATAGCAAAAGAACTGTGGGGTCAAGATGCTAACTATATCCCTAGATAAATGCCTTGAGGTGTGTAGTTTCCAAAACCATATCACTTTTGGGGAGTTTCCACTGTTTTGGCACCACAAGACCTCTTCAAACCTGTCATGGTGCCTAAAATATATTCTAAAAAAAAAGGAGGCCCCAAAATCCTCTAGGTGCTCCTTTGCTTTGGATGCCGGTGCTTCAGTCCATTACCACACTAGGGCCGCATGTGGGATATTTATAAAAACTGCAGAATCTGGGCAATAAATGTTGAGTTGCGTTTCTCTGGTAAAATCTTCTGTGTTACAGAATTTTTTTATTACAAATGAATTTCTGCAAAAAAAAGGAAATTTGTAAATTTCACCTCTACTTTGTGTAATGGCAGGAAGGAGGTGAAGGGAAAGTGAGCCCTAATCTACCCAACGCCCTGTCCCTGCCTACTTGCAACGACCCGCCCTAGGCGACGGGGTACAACTGGGCGGCGGTCCCTACGCTGTCTAAGTGCACGGGAGAACAAACAGGGAACACGCAAGGGAAGGGGCAGTAGCCCACGGAACGCCAAGGAAACGGAGCGGTGAATGAGTTGTCAGGACCAGGATGAAGTGGAGTATACCCAAGTGAGCACGGAGGAGGAAGCAAGCCGGAGGCAAAGCAAAGCGGGTTAAGCAGAACAGCAGCAAGGCAGAAGCACGGCAGGAGCAGGCTGGAGCAAGCAGCAGTGGGGCCAGGAATCCAAAAGAATTACAAGCACTGAGGAGGAGAACACAGCAGGTAATAAAGGACAGGGGGCGGAGCTAACTCAGACTGACCAGGCCGCGATAGGCTCTCCCACTCCTGAGCCTGCCACCCTGGTTGGTGGGAGATGGTGTCAGTCGAACAGGTCTGGCCTCAGGTGTGGATTGATTAATCCCAGGAGTATACCTAGACGTAGTACCTGGCAGATCCCTAACACTTTGCTTGAATTCCTGTGAGGCGCCTAAGTGGTTAAAACACTTTATGAATGCTGTTTTGAATACTTTGAGGGGTGCAGTTTTTACAATGGGGTGACTTATGGGGTCTATCTAGTATATAAGGCCATCAAAGCCACTTCAGAACTGAACGGGTCTTTGAAAAATAGCCTTTTAAAATTTTCTTGAAAATGTCAGAAATTGCTGCTAAAGTTCTAAGCCTTGTAACGTCCTAGAAAAATGAAATAATGTTAAAAAAATGATGCAAATATAAAAGTAGACATATGGGGGATGTTAATTTGCAACAATTTTCTGTGGTATTACTATCTGTTTTACAAGTAGATACATTTAAATTTAGAAAAATCATAATTTTTGCACATTTTCTTTAACCCCTTAGTGACCAGCCCATTTTAGGCCCTAATGACCAAGCTATTTTATTCGTTTTTCTATAGTCGCATTCAAAGAGCTATAACGTTTTTATTTTTTCGTCTACATAGCTGTATGAGGACTTGTTTTTTGCGGGATTAGTTGAGCTTTTTAATAGCACCATTTTTGGGTACATATAATTTTTATATTAACTTTTATTAACCCTTTTGGGGGGGATTATAAAAAAAAACTGAAATTCCGCCATTGTTCTATGCGTTTTTAAATTGACGCCGTTCACTATGCGACGTAAATAACATGTTACCTTTATTCTATGGGTCGGTACGATTACGGCGATACCACATATGTAGAGGTTTTTTTATGTTTTACGACTTTTGCACAATAAAAACACTTTTGAACTAAAATTATTTGTTTTTGCATCGTCGCTTTCCAAGAGCCGTAATTTTTTTATTTTTCCATCAATGTAGTGATTTTTTGGGCTTGTTTTCTGCGGGACAAGACGTAGTTTTGAATGGTACTGTTTTGGGGTGCATGGGACTTATTGATTCATTTTTATTATGACTTATTTGGGGGGCAATGGAAAAAAATTGCAATTTCGCCATGGTTTTTTGCGTTTTTTTTTTACGGTGTTCACTTTGCGGTTTAAATTACATATTAACTTTATTAATGGAGTCATTACGGTCGCGGCGATACCATATATGTGTACTTTTTTTTTTTTTACACTTTTACTAAATAAAACCACTTTATGGAAAAAAATGGTTTTATTTATTTTTTTACTGTACTTTTTATTAATAATCTTTATTTCACTTTGATGACTTATTTTATTAGTCCCACTAGGGGACTTTACTGTCCGATCGCTGCTATAATGCTCTGGTATACTTCGTATACCAGAGCATTATTGCCTGTCAGTGTAAATCTGACAGGCAATCTGTTAGGACGTGCCTCCGGCGCGTCATAACAGGCATATGTCCAGGGCAGACCTGGGGGCTTTTATCAAGCCCCCGGCTGCCATGACACCCCATCGGAGACCCGCGATTTCATTCGCGGGCCGCCGATGGGTGACAGAGGGAGCGCACTCCCTCTGTAAACAAAGTTAAATGCCGCGGTCGCTATTGACGGCGGCATTTAACGGGTTAAACGGCCGCGATCTAAGTAAACTTCGATCGCGGGCGTTGGAGCAGGAGCTCAGCTGTCATCAGACAGCAGAGCCCCGGCTCCAGCCTGCACGGGAGACCCGTGCAGGACTTAGACTAGGCTGACGTGAAAAGGCGTCAGCCTAGCCTAAAGTCCATTAGTCACCGACGTAAAAAGGCGTATTAGTGGTCACTAAGGGGTTAAATTTTAGTGTTTTTCACTAATAAGCAATGCGTTTATGGACCAAATTTTTCAACTAACATAAAGTACAATATGTCACGAGAAAACAATCTCAGAATCGCTTGGATAGGCAAAAGCATTCCAGAGTAATTACCACATAAAATGACACATGTCAGATTTGAAAAAATGGGGCTAGTCCACAAGGGCCAAAATGAACTTGGAACTGAAAGGGTTAAGTGGTCACTAACTTTTCAAAAAACTTTGCATAAAATATTAGTATAAGGGAATACAAGAAACTTTGTAATGTATCTTATTAGAGAAAAATGCCTCTTTGTTTACTTATTAGGCTCCTTTCCTGCCCCCTAACTTTTTACTCGCTCTGAATTTACTACTTTTTCCGTGCCTTTAGGACAAGACCGACTATCCGCTCACTGAGGAATCATGTTACCGTTGTCCATAGATGTCTATAAAGAGGGGAGAGTGGAGGAGGAGCAGAGTGAGAGTGAGGCAGAGAAAGACCCAAAGTTGCAGCAGCTTCCTAGTAAGTGTTCTATCTCACCCCAGTGCTGGATTCACAGCTACACTGCTCTCTACTGTTGTATTTTGTCCTCCATGCTGCTTCTGCTTCTAAGGGTGTGCTACAGAGAAATAGTAGACCAGGATGTTTTCTGCTCTGTGTTTGCAGTATAAAGAACATAGTAGAAAATATACAAGAAAAATTGGTCCGCCCACCACTCATTTGAAGTAAGGACGCCACATTCTATGATTGAACGGTGCACAAGCAAGAGAGCTACATCGGGAGTAGGTAGAAATCCAAGGAACAAAGTTAGAGGTCCAGCGCACGATATGCTATGCAAAAATACAAAACTGTTTATTTGAGTTAAAATCAAAACAAGAAATTACAAAATTGCCTACGCGTTTCGAACTTTTCAGTTCTTAATCATAGCACATACCCTCAGGGAAAACTGAGAATTCGCTATACAGCCTGTAGAAGGGTAAACTGCTAAAAAATGCAAAATACATGTCATATATTGGTCAGGTATTGTGTTATTCCTCATGTACACAAATATGACAGCTTATTCTGAAAAGTCACCTGAAATGATAAGTACGCTTTAACTATATTTGAGAATAGTGTTAAACTACGTATGGAGACATTTTTTTTAGTAGACTGATTGTAACAGCTTCATTTAAAGCAAGAGTTGTGATTTCTTCCCTTGGTTAAAATATATACCAAAAAATTATTACTCACTTATTATTTATTATTGGTGAGTAATAATTATTACCATTATTACTCACTAAAAATAACTGCACACAAAACAATGACTTTGAGGAGCAAAGTGTTGTCATGTGCAAAGGGTTTATTAAATTAGATTAAAATTATTCTTCTGAGTTAGCAAAAAAATCAATAGAGGAAGTTACACAAATAGATGGAGAAACATTGATCACCTACAAAAACTTAATAGAAGAGAAAATAAAGCTAGTCAAATATTAGCACCAATTATTATGAATTTTTCAAAAGTTTGCTATCACATAAAAAAAGCGCTTAGAACGAAATTGGTATATTTTGCAGAGTGACAAAATATTGGGCCCACAAATACCAGCTAAACTTAAAGTGGTATATAAAAGAACTTATATGATCAAAAGATAGTTTGGTGAAAAGTCATCTGTGAGGTACCTTGAACAAAAACATAAACAATAGATGTGAACACAGGTCGAATGCACTGCAAAAAAGTACACAGTGTATCCTAACTAGAACCGGCAGGGAATTTTGGCCGAAAGGCAGCACTATATTGTTTTGCAGATTTTCATCTGCAATCGCCGCTGTGGAAAGCAGAGCAGAAAAAAAAGTCAATACTCACCTTCGCTGGCATTGCCATGGCGACACGTCACTTCTCCCCACCTCTGGTCTCTGTGAGGCTATGCCCGTGTGACCCATACAGCCTGTGATTGGCTACATCAGTCTCATGGGATGAAACGTTCTCTCCAGGAGGCCAGCAGCAAGGTGAGCAGCCGAGGGAATAAGGAGGTGGCGCATTTATTTTTTTCAGTTTTGCGCTATTTTTGGCAGATTTGCAGCTTTTCTGATGCAAAATTAACCCAATCAACCCAATAGAGAAAAACCGCAACAAAAGTGCAACGATTTCACAGCATAAATTGATATTCTGCTGTTTAAAAATCTGCACCACAGGTCAATTTCTGGATGTTTTCTCAGCTTGTGGATACGATTTTCTCAAACCTTAGGGTATGTTCACACGGCAGCGTCCGTAACGGCTGAAATTACGAGGCTGTTTTCAGGAGAAAACAGCACCGTAATTTCAGCCGTAATGGCATGTTGAGGCGCTTTTTGCGGCGTCCATTACGGACGTTAAATGGAGCTGATTTTCCATGGAGTCCATGGAAAACGGCTCCATTTACGTCTGAAGAAGTGACAGGCACTTCTTTGACGCGGGCGTCTTTTTTACGCCACGCCTTCTGACAGCGGGGCGTAAAAAAAATGACCGTGTGCACAGAACATCGTAAGACCCATTCAAATGAATGGGCAGATGTTTGCCAACGCTATCGAGGCGCATTTTCGGACGGAAATCGAGGCGTAAAACGCCCGAATTACGTCCGTAAATAAGCCGTGTCAACATACCCTTATCCACTTTGCTGCTACTGTAGAGCGCTCCAGATTTTCTGCAATGAAATCCAGCTAATCCCCTCCATGTGCACATACCCTAAGGCTACATGCACACGTTGCGGAATTTGGTGCAGAAAATCCAGATCAAAACCGAAGGTAATTCCTCAGGTAAAATCCCAAGCTAAGGCCGGGTTCCCACGTAGGGTGAATGCTGCGGAATTTCCGCAACGGAATTGTGTGTGGAAATTCTGCAGCTTTTACAGTAGCAGCAAAGTGGATGAGATTTAGAAAATCTCATGCCCATGCTGCAGAAAAATAATAATCCCCATTGAATTCAATGGGGATGCAAAACCCGCAACAGAAAGCCGAGCGATTCCGCCGCAAAAATCGCAACTCCGGAAGGAAAAAATAATCACACTTACCCAGAACTCTCTCCTTCTTTCTGCAGTCCGGCCTCCTGGGATAACGTTTCATCCCATGTGACCGCTGCAGCGAATGACAGGCTGCAGCAGCGGTCACATGGGATGAAACGCCGGCCTGGATGGCATTATAGGGCCGGCCACCTGGGATGACGTTACATCCCATGTGACCGTTGCTGCAGCCAATCACAGGCTGCAGCAGTCACATGGGCTGCAGCTCCATCCAGGGAGGCCGGACCAGACTGCACAGGAGGGACACGTCGCCATAACAAAGTCCTAGGTAAGTATGAGCGTTCTTTACCGCAGCGGAAAATCCATCTGAAAAAATGCACCACAATGTGGTGCGATTTTTCGGACGAAATGTACTGCGGGTTCCAGGTCGAAGACACTGCGTGATTTTTACGGAACGTATCCGACCCGTGGGAAACCGGCCTTATAGAAAAAACAGCCTTGTTGCCCATACAGCTACCAATCACAGTGTAGCCTAGTGCAAATCCTACACGTATTAACTGCAGGATCTGCTGCAATATGAGGTTTATCTTGTATTTTTTTTGCAGATGTGAAGTTTAATCTGTATCCACACACAGATTAGCCTCATTTAATAGTTGCTAATCCATGTGTGGGAATCCGCTGTATTTTCTGTGCGTAATATGCGTCCATTAAGTGACATATTTTTGTGACATATTTTTGTGTCACAGCAAAAAGATTTTAAATCTGCGTGGAAAATTTCTGCAACATCTGCACAGAGATTTCCTATTGAAGTCGACAGGAGGCGGATATCATGCAGGTTTTGGCATGAAAATCCGCAATGTGTGGATGGAGCCTACAAAAATCTGTAAAATCCAGAATATGCGGATGGTTCCCGACCGCCCACGGTAATTATACACGGTACGCGTCAGTTCACACGTTGCATAAATACTGCGGATTTTCCGCAATGGAATTTGTTGCTAAAAATCTGCAGCAAAAAACGCTCAGAAATTGACCTGTGGTGCGGAAATTTATTCCGCAGCATATTAATTGTATTTGCGTAAACGCTGATTATTTGTTGCAGGTCTTTCCCATTGAATTCAATGGGGAGGTAATACCCTCAACAAATAGCAGTTGCTGCATTTTTTCCGGCAGGATTGCAGCGATTCCGCCACAAAGAACACAACCCTGCAAAAAAATTTAAATCTTATGTGTTTCTTCCTGCAGCCCAGCCTCCTGGGATGACGTTTCATCCCATGTGACCGCTGCAGCCAATCACAGACTGTAAACGCACAGAAAAACGGCTGAAAATACGGAAGCTGAACGCCTTCAAACATCTGCCTATTGATTTCAATGGGAAAAACTGTGTTTTGTTCCGACGGGGTGTTTTTTTTACGCGGCTATTAGAAAGACGGTGCCATTAAAAAGCCCCATAAAAAGAAGAACATGTCACTTCTTGAGACGTTTTTGGAGTCGTTTTTCATTGTGTCAATAGAAAAACAGCTCAAAAAATGGCTGCAAAAACGCTTAAAGCTTGAAAAATGTCTGAAAATCAGCCGTTTTTACTTTAGCGTGTCAACATACCCTTACATGTTGTAGAAGACAATCTGGAAAATATGGCACCTGGTAATGTTGAATCTCCCTCTAATCTTACAAAAAAGTGCTCATTTTGTTGCCAGACTTTTTCTGGTTGTTTTATTCAAATCTATCTATATATATATATATATATATATATATATATATATATATATATATATATATATATATATATATATATATTTAAAAAAAAGTATATTCCTAAAATAATATCTCATAGTTAAAACTGCGGAATTGAATACATAATGGGTTAACATCTGCTCCACAGTACTACTTGCAGTTGCTGAGCAACCAACATGCAATGTATCCTGATTTACCCTGAGTGAAGTCCAGCAATAGTCATAAAGTTACACATGAAAATGTATAATACCTAAAAAGATTTATCCAGCTCAGTCTCCTGAAGTCCGCATTGTATATAACTTATATATCCTACTGCAAACAATGGACTCAAGTGCAACACAGAAAAATTCTGCGTCTGATGAGTTGAATCAACAGAACATTAACCCATTGTTCTCTGTATGGCCAAATTTCAACACAGGAATTTATTTAAGTATTGTGGCTTTTAAATAACAGTGAGATCTAAATGTCTTGGCAATAACTCCTACTCCACTGAGGAGGCCTCAAATCCAGCTGTTTCAGAAACATTTGTAATCATTGGACCAAGATCCAACATTCTTGAAGAAATTGAGTCTGCTTTTATGGTAAATAAATGTAACAATTCTGGCTGGGTCAGTTGTGGGTCTCTTTTCTGCTACAACCGATTTATAAGCTTCTCTCTAATAATGCCACGTAGGCAGCTCGATATTTTGGTTTTATGCTTTTTTTGCAGTCATATTTGAAACTTATAAGCCAAGAAACATAAAGGCTGATGCATAAAATGCCTTCTGTTGTACTACAGTACAAGGGTATGTTCACATTTCAGATTTGTTAAAGACTTTTTTTTATGAAAATCAGTTTCATACATCTGAATGGGGTTGTTACAGTGTGTAACACATTGATTTTTGCATGCCACAGAAATGTCTGCAGCAAATCTGCCATGTGTGAATATACCGTTAGGTGTGGGGCTGTTAAATGTATTTTAGGCCTCCTGCAAACCTCTAAGTTGCACAAGGCCGTAATACAGCCTTTATTGTCTATTGGCATCTCGTGTCCATATGTATGCCTAATACTTTATATGGAGCCCAGGGCTGGATTATTCTTGGAGCTCCAGGCCCCGTGTTCCAGCCCCCGTGTTCCCTCCAGGCCCCGTGTTCCCCACCTGGCTTGGGCGACTGCCACATTAAATTGTATCTGCGTCCTCAGGACGCAGATACAATTGAATACTATGGAGAGGCAGTGAGTTATCAGCTTCCTGCTCCACCATTCAGTAGGCTACAGGCCACGTTCGGCCTGCAGTCTATAAGACGCTGGGACAAGATCCCTGCATCGCGTCACTGCATCATGCATGTCTACGCAAGGGTCCCGTCTCGGCGTCTTATAGGCTGCAGGCCTAACTTGGCTGAGAAGGCCTGCTGTAGAGCTCCGTTCATCGCAGGAAAGGGGCTAGGTGAGTACAAGTTATTTTTTGTTTGGGTGGCACTATGTACAGGACAGGAGGGGTGCAGCACTATCTATAGGGGCCACTGTGGCACTATTTGCAAGAGGTGTGTGTGACACTATCTACAGGGGAGGTGTGGTACGATCTACAGGGGGCACTTGCACTATCTAAAGGGGGGTGGTACTATCTACAAGGGGGTGTATGGTGCTATCTATGGCGGGTGGCACTTTCTACAGGGGGCACTCGCACTATTTACAGGAGGTGTGTGGCACTATATACAAGGGGCTTTGTGGCTTTATCTACATGAGGTTCTGGCACGATCTACAGGTGTAGTGTGTGGCCCTATCTGCAAGGGCCATTGTGGCACTATCTACAGGGGGTGGCACTATCTACAGGGGGCACTGTGGTACTATGTAAAGAAGGTTTTGGTACTATCTACAGGGCGGTGTGTGGCACTATTTGCAGGGTGTGTGTGGCACTATAGGGGGCACTGTGGCACTATCTACAATGGGGAGTGTGACACTATCCACAAAGGGGGAGGTATGGCACTATCTACAGGGGATCAGATGGCACTATCTACCAGGTGGATGTGCAGCACTATCTACAAGAAGCACTGTGGAATTATCTACAGTGGGGTGTGTGGCACTACCTACAGGAGGGGTATGTGGTACTATCTGCAAGGGGGTGACACTATCTGCAGCGGGGAGTGTGGCACCATCTACAAGGGGGTGTGTGGCACTATATACAGGTGGGTGTGTGGCACTATCTACAGTGGGCATTGTGTAGGGCTCTTTCTACAGATGTCTTTGGCTAGGGCCATGAGACATAACTTTGCTTGGGGCCCCAGAAATCCCAAATCTGCCCTTGAGGGTAAATACAAGGATACTGACTGCTGGGACCCTGCATCTTAACCTATTATGTGTGATACTAACTGCTGATGACCTGTATCTAAGCCTATCATATGTGATACTGACTGCTGGGTCCCTGTATCTAAGTCTATCACATGTGGTGCTGTCTGCTGAGCCCTTGTATCTAAGCCTATCATGTGTGATACTGTCTGCTAAGCCAATGTAGCTAAGCCTATCATGTGTGATACTGTCTGCTGAGCCACTGTATCTAAGCCTATCGTGTGATAATGTCCGCTGAGCTGTTGTATCCAATCTCATCATGTGTGATACTGTCTGCTGAGCTGCTGTATCTAGTCCTATCATGTCTGCTACTGTCTACTGAGACAATATATCTAATTCTATCCACAGGTGTAGCTATAGAGGTCGTAGTCTTATAGATATGCTGTCTTCGAGATAGATGTGTATATATATAAAAAAAAATTGGGGTGCAAACATATGTCTTGGGGCTAGCACCCCTATCTTTTAAGACCATAGCAACGCCCCTGGTATAGATATATATGATGTACCTATACATAGTCTACCGGATTGGCCCCGTCTCAGGCTGCAAATGCTCATTTTACATAAGCCCTGCCCCTAGTGGCATCACTTACGTAATGCTTGCGAAGCGCCGCCCTTCACTCTGGGGAGGAACGTTAGTTATGGGCATTGGGGTGGCCCCATCATAAATAACTGCACCACACTGCTGGCAGCCTTAATGTGGCCCTAGTGAAGGCATATCAGGATTTTTTTCTGTCAGGTTATGTATGAATCTGACAAAAAAAAATGTGGCATGCGCTATAAGATGACATAGTAAAGAGCTATTCTCGCCTAGTGGCAATACGTGCTGTATGGAGGCGCCATAAGGCAGCACAGAGTGCCCAATACTTTGTACAACAGAACTATAGTGACTGTGTACCACCGTACAGCCTCCTGTACATGGGTCTGTCATGTGAATGAGGCTTTAATTTGCGACATGTGTAGTTTTGGTCCATTTTCATTAATACTACATGGCCAAAGATGCATGGATACCTGACCTTCACATACGTACTTGTGTAGCATTTCAAACCCATTGGAATATTATGGAGTTATTTTGCTTGGAATAAGGCTTTCCATTAGGATTTTGAAATATAACTCCATGGATTCTAATACATTCAGCCACAAGAGATTGAAAAATGTTTTATTGACAATCAATCGTCATCATACAAACATTACTGCGACAGCGCAGACCATGAAGCAGTAAATAATAAATAATAACAGTCCGCCAAACATAACATGACAGTATGACACACAGTACAGGCTAACCTATGCTATACATCACACCTCATGCTACACTAACATTCTTGCATTCACTAAAATTAAACAATAAAACATTAAAGACAAGTGATGGGATGGGGGAGTTGGAAGGAGGGGGTAAGGAGGGGAAATCACAGGCCCGAAGCTTTATTGAAAGACAACACACAAGAAGGGAGAGTGGAGTGAAGTGGAGTATCGGTCCTCTTCCTCATCGACGTCTGGGCTGTCCCAAGTGGAATAGTCTCTCAGCAGGCTGTGGATCAGCCTGCGGCAGTCCTGGATGGACACACGCTCTCTCCACAAAATTAAATGGTTCCTGGCAAACCATATAGCGTCCTTAAAACAGTTTATAAGGCGCCAGGCCTCCTGGATTGCTCCATCAGTGTTAATCCCAGGAAATAGTCCATAAAGCGGTACGACAGTCTGTTCCTGGGAACTGAGTCCTTGAGTTTGTGTTCCAAGGCTTTCAACAGACCCTGTGCAAAGGGGCACTGCCAGAAAATTTGCAAAGATGTTTCCTCCGTGAATGGGCACCTGCAGCAGTACCGGGTCTTGCACAGGTTGTGGCCATGTAAGAGGCAGTCCTCCCTGGATGGCCATCCATGAAATGTCCTTGTGCCCGTTGGTCAACCTGCCAGATGACACGTTAGTCCAAACAGTCTCCAACGTGTCGGCATGAAGCCCTGGAACAGTCGGGTTTAAGACCCTCCAGTCAATGCTCCCTCACGAACCGGACAACATCTCCATAGAACCAGGGAGTGTGCCAGTTGTAAGGGAAGGAGCTGTCCCACTTGTCCCAGCAAAAACCTCGCCAGAGGGGAATGAGGAACAAACGGGACATGGCCTTGCCCGCAGAGCTGTTTGCTGTCCTTAGAGTCTTACGAACATAGTCACATACAAAAGCAATCCGCAGCAGAGTGGGGATGTTGGGTATACCCTTCCCACTTTTGCGGGGCTCCTTGTATATAACAGTCCGCTTTACTCTATCCATTTTCGAACCCCAGAAGAAGCGAAACACAGTCCTGGTAATGGCCCTCGAGACAGTGGCAAGAGGGGGCCATGCCTGTGCAGTGTATTGTAGCACAGGCAAGACTTCGTTACGCAGGGCCAGTGCCTTGCCCTCAATAGTGAGTTGGCCAAGCGTTCTTCCCACGACTTTAGTGCTGCACATTCCTTCCCGAACCAGACTCCCAGAATTTTGATGAAGTCTGGCTTGATGGTAAATGAGAAGGGGGCAGAAGAAGGCAGGTACCATTTTCTGAAGAGCATAGCTTCTGACTTCCCGCATTTGACTTTTGCCCCTGAAGCGCGTCCGAACTCCTCACAGGTCTGGACGAGTGCAGTCACCGAACGCTGGTCAGCGCAGAAGACGGTCACATCATCCATGTACAGCGAGCACTTGATTAAGAAGTGTCCTGGACCTGGTGCGGTAATCCCTCTGATCTCTCAATTCTGCCGGATAGCCTCTGCGAAGAGCTCTATAACACAGTTAAAAAGGAGAGGTGAAAGAGAACAGCCTTGTCTAACCCCCGACATTACAGGAAAGGGGTCAGTCTACCAGCCATTCACCAACACTGTGCTGTAAGTGTCAGAATACATTAGGTTAACATACAAACAGAACATCCTGCCAAGCCACAGCCTACGCAGAGCCTTAAAGCTTTCTCCTGATCAAGACCAGGGCCGCGTGTGTACGGTGGCTTTGCATGTAATGTACCGTGTCCCTCACAAGGGCAAGACCAGCCCTACGGCCAGGGATCCTGCAGGTTTGGTCCAATCCGATGATCCGTCCGATGACAACCTTCAGTCTGTTGGCCAATACTTTGGCGAGGATCTTGTAGTCCACATTCAGGAGAGAGATGGGACGCCAGTTTTTAAGGTCACATCTCTCCCCCTTCCGCTTATACAAGATCGTGATCATGCCTTCTCTCAATGACGGCGACATTCTGCCCTCCACCACCATCTCCCCATAGAGCTCCAGCAGGTCCGGACAGATCAGGTCCCCCAGCGCTACATAGAGCTCTGCTGGAAGACCGTCACTGCCCGGGGTCCTGCCAGGTCTGAAGGATTTAGCGGCAGGGAGCAGCTCCTCCACCATCAGAGGAACATCCGTACCTGCAGGATCAAGCTAGTTAGTGATACCTGACAGGAATTTATTGGAAGTTTCGGGTTCAGTGGTCTTCGGGGACTAGAGGCTTCAGTAGTAGTCTGTGACCACTCACATCACCTCCTTCTTCCCAGAATGCATGTTTCCGGTCTCATAACGAAGTTCCTTCAGGGGCGTGTGGCCGACATAGAGTTTCCTGAAAAAGTTACATTTCTCACCATTTTCAAGGTTCTCCACCTTGGAACGAAAGACAATTCGCTTGGATTCCTCCTCAAAGTGCCTTTTCAGGCTATTTTTGGCTTCCTCCAGCTCCTTCCTGACATCCCAGCCACATTGAAGGAGGTCTTTCAGGGATCGCAGCTGACGTTGCATCTCCCTGAAGTCTCTCTTCCACTCACACGCCTGTTGATGACTTTTGGCCTCAAAGAAACAAGGAAATTAAACTTTAACATATTCCCACCAGTCACAGGTTTTGTCAAAGAAAACTTTATCATTCCGCCAAACAATATAGGCGTCCCTGAGTTCCGCCAGTACTTCCTCTCTTTCCAGCAGGGCGCAATTCAGCTTCCAAGAGCCAGGGCCGGGAGGAAAGCCGTGGCGGATGGCACCTTGGAAGAGAATGGCCCTGTGATCAGAGAAGAAGCAGGGGACCATGGAGTGCCCATGTTGCTTGACTGCCCGGGGGGTGAACACAAAGTCAATCCAAAAACGAAGTGAGCCATCGAGCCGGCTCCATGAATAGTTCACAGAGCCGTTCCCCACAATGTCCTGCAAGGATGCTTCGGTCATCATCTCGATAAGCAGTTTGGAACGGACATCCAGCTTGCTTAAACTGCCGGAACTTCGTCCATCCTCTTCGATGGGGCAGTTGAAGGCCCTGGCCATCACCACTGTCCTAGTGGTGGTGAGCTGGGTTCACAGGGTCCGGAATAGTTTCAGGCGCTCAGCCTTCATAGGGGGAACGTACATGTTGATGAACCTAATCTGCTCTCCTGCCCAGGAACCGTCTACGACCAACAATCGGCCGCAGACGAGCTCATGGACAGAGTCAACAGTGAACACGCCTCCCCTAATTAGGATGGCAACCCCTGCAGACTTACAGTCGCCCCCAAAAGACCAGTAGGATGGGCCATGGGTCCACTGCCTGGCTAGATGGATGTATGACCTGGAAGAGCGGAGAGTACTTTCTTGTAGCATAAAAACATCACTCGACTGTTTGGAAAGAAAAGTTAGCACCATCTGACATCTAGTCAAATCTATAACACTCCTCACATTGAGTCTAAAGATGTTACGTTTAGCAGCCATGAGGGAGAATAAAGAAGGTTAGTGCAAACGATACATCTTAGTTACCAATCCTGTCGGACGGGTCCTCCTCTCTAGAGCCTGGCGGGTCCGGAAGCTCCAGCAGGCTCTCTGCCAAAAATTGAAGGGAGGGTGGGGAGGGTAGAGTAAGGGAGAGGGGGAGGAGGGACTGTTGTCCTCTTACCATCCTTCTTCCCAGTCTTCTGCGCCACTAGAGCCCTGGCAGGGTTCCCTCTGGCCAGAGCTTTCGCCGCTACAGTTGCCCAGGATCGCTCCCTCTTCGGGCAGTCCTTGTAGGAGTGGGCTGCTTGTCCGCAGAGGTTGCAAATGGTCCTTTTCGGGCAGTCTTTGTTCTCGTGTCCTGTTACCCGGCAGTTCTTGCAGGCGTCCTCCTTGCAGCCCTTCATCAAATGACCCTTCTTGCTGCATCTCTCGCAGATTTGCTGCATGTCCGGGTAGTAGATAAGGCCGTAGGAGTTGCCCAACGAGAACGACTGGGGCAGGCTCTGGAGGCCGTCTTCCAAGCTTAGATCCTTGTTCAGTCGGACGATTACTGACCACTAGCCAGTCCAGAACCGAATCCGTTCAAGATGTGGGTGGGTTCCCTCACCAATGTGCAGAACAGATTCAGGAGCGTGGTGATGTCTTTGCCGGGGGTGTGTGGGTTCCGCATTGAAACTGTCACCCTCCTTTCCTCTATTTGTACAGGGCAGTTGCTCACAAAGCGAGAGAAAGGGGATTTGGGTCTCGCCGCTTGCACCATATCCCAGTACCTTCTGCAGATGTTGAACGATGCGAAGGTCACAAAGAAGATCCCAGTCATGAAGGCTTGAATGCTCATGGTCTCTGGCTTAGCGAAGCCCTGGTCCAAGAGCATCTTCTGGCAGAACACTTCTTCCGTCATGTCCGGCACTCTCCCGTCCACTTTCTTCAGCTTCAGGGCCACCGTCTGCTTCATCCAGGGCTACAGGGTTGGGATGGCCTGGTTCAGCTTCCTAGTGGCCTGTTGGCTTGAGGAGGCTTCAGGAGGAGATGTCCTGGCCTGGGTCTGCTGGCCTGGTCCATCTGCCTTCTCTTTCTGGTTGGCAGGGTTGCTGGTTGAGGCCATGGCTTCTTCCTGCTGGTCCTGTTGCTTGGGGAGGGTCTTCGCTATCTCTTTCCCGAAGGGGGCGGAGCTATGCAAATCTTCTCCTTGCTGGCCAAGGTTCTTCCACAAAATTTCTTTTGCAGCAGTTCCTCATTGAGCTCCTTCTTCTGCGGCCGAGCTTCTTAGAAGATCCCCTTCAGCAGCGGCTCTTCTCCGATGGTCTCTGTCGCGGTTCTACTTCCCGGCAGCAATCTCCCGAAGCTTCTTCCCCGATGGCGATTCTCCCTGGATCGTCGTCTTTACTGGTTCTTCTCTGCAGTTCGTAGCTGGCTTTGTCTGGAATGCTCTTTGATCGCTAAGCTAGTGATAATAGCCCCCAGTGGTTCTCTGAGCTATATGCCCTTATAAGGACTGATAAGAACAGATACTACACTTGGTCTTAGCCAAAAGGCCGAGAAGCGACATTCAGCCACAAGAGATTGGACACTTCATGTAGATGTGAGAACCCTGTGCAATCCTGTCGAGTTTCCACTGCTATAGATCCTACAAATGGCACACTACACCACTCCAGTTGATGCTTGGCATTGTGCATAATGATTTTTAGGTTTCTTTTTGCTCTCCCAACAAAATCAAATCTATTAGGGTTTCCAACCAGCAGGTTTTGATAGAAGTGAAACCTTCGGTAGAATTTCTTTTGTTTCAGTCCCATCAGATCACATAGGGGACTTATGCTAGGAGATGTTAGGAGATGACTAGAATCTTCTAACAATAGGGTGTTCCAGAATGTGAGTTTTCATAGTCTTAAGGTTAAAAGGGTATTCCCATTTATGTTTTTTTTTTATAGAATAGGAGATTATATTTTCTAATATACTATACATGTATTTAAAATTCTGCTCACATACCTTTCTTATATCAGTGCAGTAGGCCCCTATTATAGCCCATGGATCAGTCCTGTGTTATTCGTCCATGGGCTAACTAAATAGGAATAAATTTGCTTCCTGTGGCTAACTGAATAGGACTTACGGTAGAGTAATGATTATTATTCTGTGTGTGTGTATTTACATTTATAACATGGCTGCCTGTCTCTAGATTATGTATAACATGGTTGCCTGTCTCTAGATGAAGTATCACATAGCTGTCTGTCTACAGGTAATGTATAGCAAGGCTGCCCGTCTCCAGGTAATGTATGAAATGGCTGCCCGACTCTAGGTGCTGTATGACATGGCTGCCTGTCTCTAGGTGATGTATAACATAGCTGCCTATTTCTATGTGATGTATAACATAGCTGCTTGTCTCTAGGTAATGAATAACATGGCCGACTGTCTCTAGATGATGTATAACATAGCTGCCTGCCTATAGGTGATGTATAACATCGCTGCCCGTCTCTAGGTAATGTATGCACAAGAGGAGAATGCAAAAGTAAATAGTATGGCTACAGGTGCAGAGACTACATCACATTGTGAATTTATCTTCTCACTGTGCTCACTGGAGGCTGGGACATTAACCATTAAGATTGGTGACACAGATTTTAAAGTACTCATTGATTCTGGAGCTACTTGCAATGTTATGGACTTAGCTTCTTCTGACATTTTGAAAAGCAGAGAAAAGCACATTAACCCCTTAATGACCGGGCCATTTTGCGCGTTAATGACCAAGGATTATTTTTTGCTTTTTCATGGTTGCATTCCAAGAGTCGTAACTTTTTTTTTATTCTGTCGACATAGCCGTATAAGGGCTTGTTTTTTGCGGGACGAGTTGTATTTTGTAATTGTACCATTTTTAGATGCTTATAGTATATTGATTAACTTTTATTAACTTTATTTTAGGAGAGTATTGAAAATAAGCAGCTATTCCAGCATTGATTTTCACGTTACAAATTTACGCCGTTTACTATGCAGCGTAAATAACATGTTCACTTTATTCTATGGGTCGGCACGATTACGGGGATACCAAATATGTAAAGGTTTTATATGTTTTCCTACGTTTGCACAATAAAAAGCCTTTTAGAAAAAAATTACTTGTTTTTGCATCGCCGCATTCCAAGAGCCGTAACGTTTTTATTTTTCCGTCAATGTGGCCATATGTGGGCTTGATTTTTGCGGGCCAATGTGTAGTTTTTATTAGTACTATTTTGGGGTACATAGGACTTATAGATTAACTTTTATGTAATGTTTTATGGGGGGAATGGGAGAAAAGAGAGAATTTTGCAGTTTTTTTTTTGCAGTTTTTTTGGACGCCATTCATCCGGCAGTTTAATTAATGTGTTCATTTTATTGTTCAAGTTGTTACGATCGCGGGGATACCATATATGTGTATGTGTGATTTGTTTTGACACTTTTACTAAATAAAACCACTTTTTGGGCAAAAAAAGTAGTTTTATTTGATTTTCACTGTAATTATTATTTTTTTTTTCACCAACTTTATTTAACTGATTGACATTTTTTTTTTTAGTTCCACCAGGGGACTTCACTATGCGATGTGCCGATCGCATATATAATGCTTTGGTATACTTAGTTTACCAAAGCATTATTGCCTGTCAGTGTAAAACTGACAGGCAACCTGTTAGGTCATGCCTCCGACATCGCCTAACAGGCAGATGCTGAAGGCAGACCTGGGGGTCTTTGTTAGACCCCCCGCTGCCATGGAAACCCGACGGCGACCCGCGATTTGTTTGCGGGGGCGCCGATGGGGTGACAGAGGGAGCTCCCTCCCTCTGTCAAACACATTAGATGCCGCTGTCACTATTGACAGCGGCATTTAATGGGTTAAACTGCCGGAATCGGAGCGCGCTTCGATTCCGGTAGTTGCAGCAGGAGCCAGGCTGTGTATAACAGCCGTGCTCCTGCCGCTGATCGCGTGGGTACAGTCTCAGTACCCGCGCCATCATAGGACGGATATATCCGTCCTCCTGTGCGAACTAGCAGCTGCAGAGGACGGATATATCCGTCCTTCGGCGTTAAGAGGTTAAATTGTGCAGCACCAACGTATGGCTCCAGTAATCCACTGCAGCTTAAAGGCAAATTCTACACCTCTGTCCAAACACATGGGACTGGAACTGCCTTGTGGACTGAATTCTTTGTTTTTAATGGAAAAGGTTCCCCTCTGCTTGGCCGCAAAACAGCTATGGAACTAGGGGTACTAAGGGTTGGCCCTGATGCAAACAATGCAAAGATCAACATGCGGTCTCATTCTATCTATAAATTGAAAGAGGAATTTAAAGACTGTTTTTTTGGGTTTGGAAAGGTGTAGGATTTTCAGTTAGAGCTTCACATTGACCCACATGTAAAGGCTATTGCACAGCCAAGACGCAGACTCCCATACAGTCTAAGGACCCCTGTGGAGCAGAAGCTTGCTGAATTACTGGAACTTGATATCATTGAACCAGTGGAGGGACCTACTCCCTGGGTGTCTCCTTTAGTTGTTGTACCAAAGGGAAATGACATTCGGATCTGTGTAGATATGAGATGTGCTAATCAAGCTGTGCCCAGAGAAAGGCACCCAATACCCACTATTGAAGATGTTCTGCATGAGAGGAATGGGGCAACTGTGTTAAGTAAATTGGATTTGAAATGGGGCTATCATCAAATTGAATTGACCCCAGCTTCTAGGGTACTTACAACGTTTGCAAGCCATAAAGGTCTCTTTAGATATAAGCGACTGATGTTTGGAGTATGCTCAGCACCAGAGGCCTATCAACATGTCATTCAATAAGTGCTACATGGTTGTGAAGGAACACACAATATTTCCGATCATATCATTGTGTGGGGAACAAACACACAGGAGCATGATGAGCGTCTTCGTGCAGTCTTGAATGCTTAAAGGAGAAAGGTTTAACGCACAATGACAAAAAGTGCACATTTCAAATGAATAAAATGACTTTCATGGACCATGTACTGTCAGACAAAGGTATTGGTCCAGAGGACAGTAAGATCAAGGCCGTCTCAGATGCTAGGAATCCTGAAACCCCAGCAGAAGTGCGCAGTTTTCTTGGCTTAGTAAATTACTGTGCAAAGTTTATTCCGGATATGGCAACTGTCAGTGAACCTCTGAGATGGTTAACTCACAAAGCAGCCTCATGGAAGTGGGGTCCTGTTGAACAAGGCGCATTTAATGAATTAAGAGACGGCTTACCTGTGCAACAACTTTAGTCTATTTTGATCATGTTACACCAACTAAAATTATTGTTGATGCAAGCCCTCCGGGTTTATGTGCCATCCTAGTTCAGTGGCAACGTGCAGGTGACTACGGACCTGTTCAGTATGCAAGCAGATCCCTTACTGATGTCGAGAGACATTATTGTGAGACTGAAAAAGAAGCTTTACCTGTCATTTGGAGATGTGAAAGGTTTCACACATATCTTTATGGCCTTGAATTTGAAATTGTAACAGATCACAAGCCGTTAGAGGTGATATATTCACCTTGATCAAAACCATCAGCCAGAATTGAAAGATGGGTTCTTCGTCTCTTACCATATCGCTTTAAAGTGAGATACTGACCAGGGCCTACAAATGCAGCAGATGCGCTTTCAAGATTGTCCCAAACGTCAGCACCATCTTGTAACCTAGCAGAGGAATATATTTGCTACGGCCGTTCCCCATGCATTGACACCACGTGAGGTCGAAGAATTTTCAGCAGTAGACCCTGAAATTTCACAGTTGAGAAAATGTATAAGGCAAAATACATGGAGTCATTGTGATCATGCCTATCAAAGGGTTAAACATGAGCTTGCTATTGCAGGACAATTAATTCTGCGAGGAAACCATATCCTGATGCCTCAAAATTTACGAAGACAAACTCTACAATTAGCCCATGAGGGACATCAAGGCATTGTGCTAACTAGTTGCCAATAGACAAAAAACCCTGTTTTCCAACTACCATAAAGAGAAAATAAATAAATAGTGATAAGGTAAATTCTTTAACCCCTTGAGTACCCAGCTCATTTTGGCCTTGAGGACCAGACCCATTTTTTCAAATCTGACATGTATCACTTTATGTGGTAATAACTCCGGAATGCTTTTACCTATCCAATTGATTCTGAGATTGTTTTCTCGTGACACATTGGACTTTAGTTTAGTGCAAAAATTTGGTCGATAAATTCATTCCTTATTTGTGAAAAACACCAACATTTAGCGAAAATATGAAGAAATTATGATTTTTCTAATTTTAAATGTATCTGCTTGTAAAACAGATGGTAATACCACACAAAATAGTTACCAATTAACATATCCCATATGTCTACTTTATGTTTGCATCGTTTTTTTGAACATTCTTTTATTTTTCTATGACCTCACAAGGCTTAGAACTTTAGCAGCAATTTCTCATATTTTTAAGAAAATTTCAAAAAGCGATTTTTTCAGGGACGAGTTCAGTTCTGAAGTGGTTTTGAGTGCCCTATATATTAGAAACCCCCATAAAACACCCCATTTTGAAAACTGCACCCCTCAAAGTATCTAAAACAGCATTCAGAAAGTGTTTCAACTCTTTAGGCGTTTTACAGGAATTGAAGGAAAGTAGAGCTGAAATTTTCAAATTTCATTTTTTTTTACAAAATTCATATGTAATACATTTTCTTCTGTACCATAGAAGGTTTTACCTGAGAAACGCAACTCAATATTTATTGCCCAGATTCTGCAGTTTTTAGAAATATCCCACATGTGGCCCTAGTGCGCTAATGGACTGAAACACAGGCCTCAGAAGCAAAGGAGCACCTCTTGGATTTTGGGGCCTCCTTTTTTTAGAATATATTTTAGGCACCATGTCAGGTTTGAAGAGGTCTTGTGGTGCCAAAACAGTGGAAACCCCCGAAAGTGACCCCCATTTTTTAAACTACACACCTCAGGGAATTTATCTAGGGGTATAGTTAGCATTTTGACCCCACAGGTATTTTGCTATATTTTCAGGAGTTAGTCTGTGAAAATGAAAATCTACTTTTTTTCTGGAAAAACGTAAAAATTTCTAATTTTTGCAAGAAATAAAGGAGAGAAAGCACCCCAACATTTGTAAAGCAATTTCTCGCGATTACGGAAATACCCCATATGTGGTAATAAACTGCTGTTTGGACCCACAGCAGGGCTCAGAAGGGAGGGAGCGCCATTTGGATTTTGGAGCTCTGATTTTACTGGAATGGTTTTCAGTGCCGTGTCACGTTTGCAACACCCTGGAGGGACCTAAACAGTGGAATCCCCCCAAAAGTGACCCCATTTTGGAAACTATACCCCTCAAGGAATTTTTCTAGTGGTATAGTTATCATTTTGACCCCACAGGTTTTTTGCTGAATTTATTGGAATTAGTCTGTGAAGATGAAAAGAGACTTTTTTTTGGAAAAAACACAGAATTTTCTAATTTTTATAAGGAATAAAGGAGAAAAAGCACCTCAACATTTGTAAAGCAATTTCTCCTGATTACGGAAATACCCCATATGTGGTAATAAACTGCTGTTTGGACCCATGGCAGGGCTCAGAAGGGACGGAGCACCATTTGGATTTTGCAGCTCAGATTTTGCTGAATTGGTTTCTGGGGGCCGCGAGTCCCTGAAGTACCAGTACAGTAGAAATTACCCAGATGTGATCCCAATTTGGAGACTATACCCCTGAAAGAATTAAATTAGAGGTGTAGTGAGCATTTTGAGCCCTCAGGTGTTTTATAGATTTTATTAGAATTGGTCCGTGAAATATAACCTGTAGCTTTAGCTCAGAATTTTTCATTTCCACAAGGAATACAGGAGAAAAGACACCCCAAAATGTGTTACACAATTTCTCCTGATTACGGAAATACCCCATATGTGGTTGTAAACGGCTATTTGGACATACGGCAAGGGTCTAAACGGAAAAAGTGAAATTTCGTTTTTGGAGTGGAGATTTTACAAAATTTGTTTTTGACGCCATGTTGCATTGCGCTGAGGTACGAGTACAGTGAAAACTCCCGAGAAGTGACCCCATTTAGGAAACTACACCCCTCAAGGAATTCATCTAGAAGTGTAGTGAGCATTTTGACCCCCAAAGGTTTTGCAGAAATTAGTGCACAGTGGATGTTGCAGATTGAAAATTGACATTTTCCACATATATGCTATTTCAGTGCCCAATGCATTGGGCCCAGCTTGTACCACTGGAGACATACGCCCCATAAATTGTTAAGCGGTTCTCCAGAGTACGGTAATACCCCATATGTGGTCATAAACTGCTGTTTGGGCACACTGCCAGGCCCAGAAGGAGCGCCATTTGGCTTTTGGAGCGCAGATTTTGCTTGGTAGTAGTTTTGTTTAGTGTTTTACTGGTGTTTCAGTTTATAATGTGGGGGCATATGTAATCTGTGCGGAGTACATACATTTTTTGCGTGACACACTGTCGTTTTTATTGGTACCATGTTTGGCTACGCGCGACTTTTTGATCACTTTTTATTCCATTTTTTTGGAAACAACGTGACCAAAAAAGGAAATTCTGCCATTGTTTTTTATGGTATTTTTTTTACGGTGTTCACCGTGCGGGATAAATAATATGATATTTTTTTAGGTCAGGCCGATACGAACGCGGCGATACCTATTATGTCTAGTTTTTGTCTTTTTTTTCATTTTTTTTCTAATTATAAAGGGCTTGATCAGGGAAACAAGGCGATTATTGTTTTTATTACGTAAAACTTGTATTTATTTATTTATCTAAAACTTTTTTTTTACTTTTTTTTTTACTTTTTTTTCACTTTTTATTTTACACATACTAGGGGACTGGAAGATCTGATCTTCTGATCCCCTGCACAATACACTGCACTACTTCTGTATGTACTGATGTAGTGCAGTGTATTGTAACTGTCACTTTACAACTGACAGTTGAGCCTATTACGTCCTGCCTTGGGCAGGACCTAATAGGCTCCCGTACCTGGCAACCAGGAAGCCGTTGCTAGGCTTCCTGGTTGCCATTGCAACCATCAGAACCCCGCGATTTTTCGCGGGGGGGGGCAATGGGGTGCAGAGGGAGCCCCCTCCCTCTGTATCAATCACTTAAATGCCGCTGTCGCTATTGACAGCGGCATTTAAGGGGTTAAACTACAGCGATCGGAGAGGACAGTGATCGCTGTAGTTGCAGTGGGATGTCGGCTGTATATTACAGCCGACATCCGATGAAGATGGAGCGAGCACAGCTCCTGTGCCCGCTTCATCCTCAGGGCGTTACTATACGCCCATTTTCGGGAAGGGGTTAATAAAAAGTGTTTTTTTTTTTTTTACACTGCTTTCTCTGATCTCCTCACGTATCTCACAGAAATGAGGAGATCAGAGAAAGTGACAGGAGCTTTCTCCTGCAGACGACGTCACAGACGGCTGTGATTGGTCAGTCTTCAGAGACTGACCAATCACAGCAATCGCCGGCATTGGGGACTGCTAATTGGTCCCCAGGCCGGTAGCAGAGACGGTTAGCTGTCAATGACAGCTGCCGCCGCTGTTCTGTCACTATGTGATTTCACATAGTGACAGTTTATTCCTGCGCCGTAATAGTACGTCGAAGGTACGCTGGCATAAGTGGCCAGCGACGTACTATTACGTCAAAGGTACGCAAGGGGTTAATGTGCTATATATAGCAAGAGGACAGACCACATGAAAATTAAAATTGTCACTGCTTGAGTGCCGGGTAAACGTATGCAAGATAGCTGCACATGCACTAGTGTGACACACCCATGAACCAACGTGAAATAACTGCTATCTTAGCAGTCAATGGCTGGAGTTACATAGTTACATATAGTTACATAGTTAGTACCATATTTTTTGTATGTGCCATTAATATATTTATATAAGTTAATCATGTCCCCCCTTAGTCGTCTTTTTTCAAGGCTAAATAGGTTTAATTCTTTCAATCTTTCCTCATAACTTAAATTCTCCATGCCCCTAATTAGCTTCGTTGCTCTTCTTTGTATTTTTTCCAACTCCAGGGCATCCTTTCTATGAACTGGAGCCCAGAACTGAACTGCATATTCTAGATGAGGCCTCACTAATGCTTTGTAAAGTGGTAATATTACATCCCTGTCCCGCGAGTCCATGCCTCTTTTAATACACGACAATATCCTGCTGGCCTTTGAAGCAGCTGATTGACACTGCATGCTGTTATTGAGTTTATGATTTACAAGTACACCCAGATCCTTCACAACAAGTGAATCCGCCAGTGTAGCTCCCCCTAGGACATATGATGCATGCAGGTTGTTGGTACCCAGATGCATAACTTTACATTTATCTACATTAAACTTCATCTGCCAAGTGGACGCCCAAACACTTAGTTTGTTTAAATCTGCCTGCAATTCATGAACATCTTCCATAGACTGAACTATATTACATAGCTTGGTGTCATCTGCAAAAATAGAAATAGTGCTATTAATCCCATCCTCTATATCATTAATAAATAAGTTGAATATTAGTGGTCCCAGCACAGAACCCTGGGGTACACCACTTATTACCGGGGACCATTCAGAGTAGGAATCATTGACCACAACTCTCTGGATACGGTCCTTGAGCCAATTCTCAATCCAATTGCAAGCTATATTTTCTAAACCTATAGTCCTTAATTTACCCATTAGGCGTCTATGGGGGACAGTGTCAAATGCCTTTGCAAAGTCCAAAAACACTAAATCCACAGCGGCCCCTCTGTCTAGGCTTCTGCTCACCTCTTCATAAAAACAGATTAGGTTAGTTTGACAACTTCTGTCCTTAGTAAAACCGTGCTGGCTGTCACTTATAATACTATTTATTGTCACATAATCCTGTATATAGTCCTTTAATAGCCCCTCAAACATTTTCCCCACGATGGATGTTAAGCTTACTGGTCTATAATTACCTGGGGAAGACCTAGAGCTCTTTTTGAAAATAGGCACCACATTTGCGCTGCGCCAGTCCCTTGGCACTATACCAGTCACTAGAGATTCTCTGAATATTATGAAAAGGGGGACAGAAATAACGGAACTAAGCTCTTTAAGAATTCTAGGGTGTAACCCATCTGGTCCCGGGGCCTTGTGCACATTTATTTTATTTTATTTAGCTTGGACCATCTCTACATTCATCCAATTCAGTATATCAACTGATATATTAACAGCACTGGCAGCGGCTACATCAGCTGCTCTTTCTTCAGTTGTATATACAGAGCTAAAGTACCCATTTAGTAACTCTGCCTTCTCTTGATCCCCTGTGATCAACTCCCCATTACCATTATCTAGGGGTCCTACATGTTCAGACCTTGGCTTTTTAGCATTTATATACTTGAAGAATTTTTTGGGATTTGTTTTACTATCCTTGGCCACCTGCCTTTCATTTTGTATTTTTGCTAATTTTATTACATTTTTACAGATTTTATTAAGCTCTTTATATTTTACAAAGGCTACAGCTGTACCCTCAGATTTGTATTTTTTAAATGCCCTTTTTTTGTCATGTATTGCCCCTTTCACAGAAGGTGTAAGCCATGTGGGGTTTAATTTGAGTCGTTTATACTTGTTACCTATAGGAATACATTTTGCACTATAATAACTCAAAGTAGATTTGAAAATCTCCCATTTATCATTTGTTCCATTATTCGACATTAGTTCTTCCCAGTCCATATCCTGAATTGCAGCCCTCATCCTGGGGAAATTGGCTTTCTTAAAATTAAATGTTTTTGCACTCCCAGCCTGCGTTTGTTTTTTACAGTATAGGTAAAATGTAACTATATTATGATCACTGTTACCGAGGTTTTCACGAGCATTGACATTCCCAACAAGATCTGCATTATTAGAAATGACCAGATCCAACAGAGCTTCACCTCACAGCAGACAGCAGACACAGCAGCCATGACTAAGGACGCAGTAAGCGTCAGAAACGCGTAGGCACCGCTCCATTTGCTGTTTATCCCTCCATTGCATACTTGGGAAATTTCTTCACATTCACTGCACTTGTTTTATCCTTTATCTCAATAAAACTTGGAAGAAGATTCCTACATTTTAACAGAATCATACAGACTCCTCGCTGGATCCAATTTCCTGTTTCTTCCTATGTCTACACGTGTGCCGACACGGGGATCCATGCTAGAGTGACTCAGCATATCTGCAAGATAGGTGAGCTGGAGGAACCCTCCTACATTTTTCTCCTGAGAATACTACTTTGGAGGTCCTTCCCTTCAACTTGTAGCCTAGTTCTTTAAAATTATTCTTAAGGCTCCTCCACCTACCATTTATTCTGTCGTTGGTACCGTCATGGACCACGACAGCTGGATCATCACCAGCCCCTCCCAGCAATTTGTCCACCCGTTCCACCACATGCCGAACCCTGGCACCAGGGAGACAGCAAACCATTCGGTTGAGGTGGTCTTGGCGACAAATTATTCTATCCGTCTTCCTGATTATAGAATCCCCTACAACTATCAATTATCTTGGCTTACCTGCATTACCATCCCACCGACTACTAGATGGGCTATTCTCCCGGCTGTTAGGGAGATCAGTATCCACTAGGGCTGCCATTTCTGAGACTGACACCCTCGCATCATCACCCAACTTGGCAATTTTGCCTGCAATGTCAGAAACCGGATCGGCCTTCCTTTTCTTTGACCCCTTTCTACTGCCCCTAACTACATTAACCCAGCTACTTACCTGATCCTGCTCACCCATGTCTTCACCCTCCAGTTGTAACCCACTAACTGCATGCTCCGTGAGCAGCAAGCTCAGCTCAAGATTGTCTATCCTCCTCAGTGTTTCATTCTGCTCCTCCAGATCTCTAATACGAGCTTCCAGGTGAACAACATGCTCACATCTGCCACAGAGATATTCACCCTGGAACTCCGGCTCCAGTCGTGCATACATATGGCAAACTGTGCACTGAAGAAAACCTTCAATCTTGCTATCCATTATCCATGTTACAAAAAAACAGCGAACAGGTGTTAATCAAAAAGAAAAAGAAGTAGAAGAGCACTTACTTGGGCTTTAACTCCTCTTTTCAACTCCGGTTTTTGGAACTCCACTTGATCTACAACCCACTTGTTTTTTTCAAGCCACAGAGCAGGCTCTACAGAGTACTGAGGCCTGATTTATAGCACCTGGTACCAGCTAACCGCTCCCCCTTACTCAGCTACTCAGGAAGGAAACTGCAAGGGAAAAATGGTTTTAAATAATGTCACTTTTGCAAACTTTGTAGCAAGCAAGCAATCAATACATATATCACATACAATGGCCCCCCACTTTGTCACACACAACACAGTAAGTCAATCCGGTTTTTGGAACTCCACTTGATCTACAACCCACTTGTTTTTTTCAAGCCACAGAGCAGGCTCTACAGAGTACTGAGGCCTGATTTATAGCACCTGGTACCAGCTAACCGCTCCCCCTTACTCAGCTACTCAGGAAGGAAACTGCAAGGGAAAAATGGTTTTAAATAATGTCACTTTTGCAAACTTTGTAGCAAGCAAGCAATCAATACATATATCACATACAATGGCCCCCCACTTTGTCACACACAACACAGTAAGTCAATCCGGTTTTTGGAACTCCACTTGATCTACAACCCACTTGTTTTTTCAAGCCACAGAGCAGGCTCTACAGAGTACTGAGGCCTGATTTATAGCACCTGGTACCAGCTAACCGCTCCCCCTTACTCAGCTACTCAGGAAGGAAACTGCAAGGGAAAAATGGTTTTAAATAATGTCACTTTTGCAAACTTTGTAGCAAGCAAGCAATCAATACATATATCACATACAATGGCCCCCCACTTTGTCACACACAACACAGTAAGTCAATCCGGTTTTTGGAACTCCACTTGATCTACAACCCACTTGTTTTTTCAAGCCACAGAGCAGGCTCTACAGAGTACTGAGGCCTGATTTATAGCACCTGGTACCAGCTAACAGCTCCCCCTTACTCAGCTACTCAGGAAGGAAACTGCAAGGGAAAAATGGTTTTAAATAATGTCACTTTTGCAAACTTTGTAGCAAGCAAGCAATCAATAAATACATATATCACATACAATGGCCCCCCACTTTGTCACACACAACACAGTAAGTCAATCCGGTTTTTGGAACTCCACTTGATCTACAACCCACTTGTTTTTTTCAAGCCACAGAGCAGGCTCTACAGAGTACTGAGGCCTGATTTATAGCACCTGGTACCAGCTAACCGCTCCCCCTTACTCAGCTACTCAGGAAGGAAAGTGCAAGGGAAAAATGGTTTTAAATAATGTCACTTTTGCAAACTTTGTAGCAAGCAAGCAATCAATACATATATCACATACAATGGCCCCCCACTTTGTCACACACAACACAGTAAGTCAATCCGGTTTTTGGAACTCCACTTGATATACAACCCACTTGTTTTTTCAAGCCACAGAGCAGGCTCTACAGAGTACTGAGGCCTGATTTATAGCACCTGGTACCAGCTAACCGCTCCCCCTTACTCAGCTACTCAGGAAGGAAACTGCAAGGGAAAAATGGTTTTAAATAATGTCACTTTTGCAAACTTTGTAGCAAGCAAGCAATCAATACATATATCACATACAATGGCCCCCCACTTTGTCACACACAACACAGTAAGTCAATCCGGTTTTTGGAACTCCACTTGATCTACAACCCACTTGTTTTTTCAAGCCACAGAGCAGGCTCTACAGAGTACTGAGGCCTGATTTATAGCACCTGGTACCAGCTAACCGCTCCCCCTTACTCAGCTACTCAGGAAGGAAACTGCAAGGGAAAAATGGTTTTAAATAATGTCACTTTTGCAAACTTTGTAGCAAGCAAGCAATCAATACATATATCACATACAATAGCCCCCCACTTTGTCACACACAACACAGTAAGTCAATCCGGTTTTTGGAACTCCACTTGATCTACAACCCACTTGTTTTTTTCAAGCCACAGAGCAGGCTCTACAGAGTACTGAGGCCTGATTTATAGCACCTGGTACCAGCTAACCGCTCCCCCTTACTCAGCTACTCAGGAAGGAAACTGCAAGGGAAAAATGGTTTTAAATAATGTCACTTTTGCAAACTTTGTAGCAAGCAAGCAATCAATACATATATCACATACAATGGCCCCCCACTTTGTCACACACAACACAGTAAGTCAATCCGGTTTTTGGAACTCCACTTGATATACAACCCACTTGTTTTTTCAAGCCACAGAGCAGGCTCTACAGAGTACTGAGGCCTGATTTATAGCACCTGGTACCAGCTAACCGCTCCCCCTTACTCAGCTACTCAGGAAGGAAACTGCAAGGGAAAAATGGTTTTAAATAATGTCACTTTTGCAAACTTTGTAGCAAGCAAGCAATCAATACATATATCACATACAATGGCCCCCCACTTTGTCACACACAACACAGTAAGTCAATCCGGTTTTTGGAACTCCACTTGATCTACAACCCACTTGTTTTTTCAAGCCACAGAGCAGGCTCTACAGAGTACTGAGGCCTGATTTATAGCACCTGGTACCAGCTAATCGCTCCCCCTTACTCAGCTCCTCAGGAAGGAAACTGCAAGGGAAAAATGGTTTTAAATAATGTCACTTTTGCAAACTTTGTAGCAAGCAAGCAATCAATACATATATCACATACAATGGCCCCCCACTTTGTCACACACAACACAGTAAGTCAATCCGGTTTTTGGAACTCCACTTGATCTACAACCCACTTGTTTTTTCAAGCCACAGAGCAGGCTCTACAGAGTACTGAGGCCTGATTTATAGCACCTGGTACCAGCTAACCGCTCCCCCTTACTCAGCTACTCAGGAAGGAAACTACAAGGGAAAAAGGGTTTTAAATAATGTCACTTTTGCAAACTTTGTAGCAAGCAAGCAATCAATACATATATCACATACAATGGCCCCCCACTTTGTCACACACAACACAGTAAGTCAATCCGGTTTTTGGAACTCCACTTGATCTACAACCCACTTGTTTTTTCAAGCCACAGAGCAGGCTCTACAGAGTACTGAGGCCTGATTTATAGCACCTGGTACCAGCTAACCGCTCCCCCTTACTCAGCTACTCAGGAAGGAAACTGCAAGGGAAAAATGGTTTTAAATAATGTCACTTTTGCAAACTTTGTAGCAAGCAAGCAATCAATACATATATCACATACAATGGCCCCCCACTTTGTCACACACAACACAGTAAGTCAATCCGGTTTTTGGAACTCCACTTGATCTACAACCCACTTGTTTTTTCAAGCCACAGAGCAGGCTCTACAGAGTACTGAGGCCTGATTTATAGCACCTGGTACCAGCTAACCGCTCCCCCTTACTCAGCTACTCAGGAAGGAAACTGCAAGGGAAAAATGGTTTTAAATAATGTCACTTTTGCAAACTTTGTAGCAAGCAAGCAATCAATACATATATCACATACAATGGCCCCCCACTTTGTCACACACAACACAGTAAGTCAATCCGGTTTTTGGAACTCCACTTGATCTACAACCCACTTGTTTTTTCAAGCCACAGAGCAGGCTCTACAGAGTACTGAGGCCTGATTTATAGCACCTGGTACCAGCTAACCGCTCCCCCTTACTCAGCTACTCAGGAAGGAAACTGCAAGGGAAAAATGGTTTTAAATAATGTCACTTTTGCAAACTTTGTAGCAAGCAAGCAATCAATACATATATCACATACAATGGCCCCCCACTTTGTCACACACAACACAGTAAGTCAATCCGGTTTTTGGAACTCCACTTGATCTACAACCCACTTGTTTTTTCAAGCCACAGAGCAGGCTCTACAGAGTACTGAGGCCTGATTTATAGCACCTGGTACCAGCTAACCGCTCCCCCTTACTCAGCTACTCAGGAAGGAAACTGCAAGGGAAAAATGGTTTTAAATAATGTCACTTTTGCAAACTTTGTAGCAAGCAAGCAATCAATACATATATCACATACAATGGCCCCCCACTTTGTCACACACAACACAGTAAGTCAATCCGGTTTTTGGAACTCCACTTGATCTACAACCCACTTGTTTTTTCAAGCCACAGAGCAGGCTCTACAGAGTACTGAGGCCTGATTTATAGCACCTGGTACCAGCTAACCGCTCCCCCTTACTCAGCTACTCAGGAAGGAAACTGCAAGGGAAAAATGGTTTTAAATAATGTCACTTTTGCAAACTTTGTAGCAAGCAAGCAATCAATACATATATCACATACAATGGCCCCCCACTTTGTCACACACAACACAGTAAGTCAATCCGGTTTTTGGAACTCCACTTGATCTACAACCCACTTGTTTTTTCAAGCCACAGAGCAGTGTGTGCTATAGTCTAACCGGCAGAAGCAGGAATTAAAATAAGAGGAGCCCCCCCACGACATGTTTCGCTACTGCTGTAGCGTCCTCAGGGAAAATGGGGCTAATGGCGGCGCGCCGGGAAATCCTCACCTCTTGTAAAGCCCTACTATGACGCAAACCAAGGTACGTCAGTGCAAACAACCAATCACCGGGAGTGAAACGATACCGGCCTCCAAAGCAAATAAGTTGACCAATAGGAGACCATTCAGGGAGCCAATCATCCAAGGGAAACTGCGCAAGCGCACATTTACCAGTCGGGGACATAGTCTGAAAAGTCCGTAGTGAATGAATAGATGTACAGTGCATGCGCGGGTCCGAATAGGGGCCGCGCATGCGCAGTTATGCAAAATCAGGACTTAGAAAAAAGTAGGACGTAAAAATAAAGCAGGTAGTACCCTACATGCCCGCGGTAACAGCTGTTCATTGCATCACAGGGCTGGAAGAAAGAGAAATTGATAAGCCTTCAAGCGAGTATAAGATATGTTTATAAAATTGAGAAATAATTATTTAATAAAAGCTGTGGCCACTTCCACTTTATCACACAAGGTGTCTTGGGTTTTTACTTAAGGTGAAAGAAGGGTGTAATAGGGCCATGGCAGGATGGGGTTTTAAGTAGTTAATGTCCTGTATGTGGGGGCTATATGTGCAGCACTATCTACAGGGGGTAGGGCTGTATGTGGGGGCCATATGTGCAGCACTATCTAGAGGGGGGTAGGGATGTATGTGGGGGCTATATGTTAAACACTGTCTACAGGGAGGGTAGGGCTGTATGTGGTGGCTATATGTGCAGCACTATCTATAGGGCATATTGCTGTATGTGGGGCTATATGTGCAGCACTATCTACAGGAAGGTAGGGCTGTATGTGGGGGCTACATGAGGAGCGCTATCTCCACGGTGGGCTATATGTGCAGCACTATCTACAGGAGGAGGGGGTTATTTGTGGAGCACTATCTACAGGGGGTGGCGGCTATATGTGAAGCAGTATCTACAGGGGGCTATCTACAGGGGCTCTATGGCGGCACTATCTACAGGGGCTCTATGTGGGGAACTATCTACAGGGGGCTCCATGGGGGGCACTATGTACAGGGCGCACTGTGTGTGCGCGTGTGTATGGGACACAGTGTATGGTACTATTATAATTAGAGGGGCAGTGTATGTTGCTATTATATTTAGGGGCGTAGTGTGTGGCACCAGAAGAATTGTATCTTCCTTTATAGGTGCAGAAATGTTTGAAAAATGAGAAGCTGAAGACCTCTTAGCGGAAAACTGCTGAAATGGGCTGTGGCCGGGAGAAGTCATCATAGAGGTCTGGACCGGATGGAGGAGAAAAGAGAAAAAGAACAACTAGAATCTGAGACGTCCCCGGTGAGTCACTTAATGTAAATGTTTATTCTGCCTCCAATCAGTAATGTAGTCACTGTATGATCTGCAGCGAGATGATGGGTGGTATGATTTTTTAGGTTTTTTTTGTGAGGCTGCTAGTGATGTAGAACAGGCTGGGGGAGCGCCATTTAAATTTTCGCCTCAGGCAGCAAAAAAGCTAGAATCGGCCATGGGTTTGCTGAAGCATTAAGATTTTTCCCTTCATTGACAGACATGATGCGAATGTTTAGAGCCTCCGGTCTCTGATATTATTAGATTTGATGGAAAAAATAGTGCTGCATATAGAGCTATTTTTCCCATCAGAATAACAACTCGGCGGAATACGACAGACCTCATTGTAACTCATTGGGGTCCGTGTGGTGCCGGTACTATCTGACTTGTGACAGAGTCGGCTATGAATGGAAACCATGACTCAAGTGAACACAACCTTAACTGCAGTCTTGGAGTCGCATGATGTATTGGTGGGGGAGTTACATGACTGATGCAATGTTTAGTCCTACAACTCATACCTCCCCTGACAACCACAGATTGCCCCCACAACAACAACAATGTCCCTTATGCCAGCCACAATTCCCCATGAAAGCCACAATTTCAGTCACAATGCCCCCTATTCTAGCCACAATGCCCCCATGACAGCCACAATTCCCTCACATGCCAGCAACAATCCCCCCATGCCAGCCACAATGTTGCCATGCCAGGCACTATGTCCCCATGCCAGCCACTATGCCCTCCATGGCAGCCACAATGCCTCACTTGCTAGCCACAGTTTTCCCCTCTCTTAAGTCTAGTCAGTGCTAACGCCCTGCAGGATGTTTTATCTCTACGCTATTGCTTCGCTATTGCTTCCAGCAAAACGGCGGGTCCGGTGCACATCAGAGACAAACGGAAACCATGGGCACCTGATCCATCACCATTAAAATCAATGGTGATGGAAACGGAAACCTCTGGTTTCCGTTTGTGTCAGTTTGTGTCTGTTCAAGGTCCCGTTCTGAGGGAGAGCTCTGACGAAATGTCAGAACAGGACCCCAACGCAGATGTGAACGAACCCTAATTAGTTACTCTGATCCGTTTTTAGATTAGTGGATGTTATAAAAATAACGGATGGTAAATTGTCATTTTTTTCAAAGCATTAGTTTAATGCATCTGTCAAAAAAAAGGACGTTTGCATCAGTTTTTATCAATTTATAATGGATCCCTTTTTTTGTCACCCTTTTTTGTTTAGTCGATAATCTGTTGCTAGGCTCTGATCTTAAATTATTTTTTCCTTGGGGGCCTATAAATGAGTAGTGTACATGAGTATGAGTACATTCATCAATTCACACCATTATGACAAATCTAAAAAAAAATATTTTCTCACCAAGCTTTATGTAGATACATCTCCAAAATGGCAATAGAATGTCTGTTGGGGGTCACTTCCAGTTTCTTCCTATCACTATAATTGTTTTCCTGTCAATAGAGTTTTAATTGATTTGCAAAATGCTGTCTGCAAATGGACAGAGCAAAAAAAAAAATGCTGATGATGCAAACGGATTACAATTGGTTTGTATCAACCAATGTAAAAAAAAAATGATCAGTTAGACATACGTTTTTTGAACAGAGAAAAAAGTTCTGCTCTTTGCACTTTTATATCCTTAAAAAAATGGATGACTAAGGGCCTGTTCACATCACCGTTCGCTTTCCGTTCAGGGGTTCCATCAGTCGACTGCGCTATTGATTCCGTCGGAAAAATGGAAACCTGCTGTAACGGTGACAAACTGAAATCATTAGCAGTGTTTCCGTCACCATTGATATAAAGGGTGAAGCAAACGGAAGCTGTGCTTTCCGTTGCGGGGTTCCACGACGGAAACCTCAGACGGAACCCCAGAACGGAAATCGAATGGTGAAGTGAACCGGCCCTAACATAATGGAAGCAAACGGATGCTAACAGATGCAATTAAAAATCCCATTGATTTCAATATGATTATTAACGGATCTGTTTTTATCAGTTATTTTAATATAAAAACAGATCAGATGAACGGATTATACAATGCAAGTGTGAACTTAGGATAAGTGGACATTTTTGGACAATGCAGGTCCCTTTATGTTTGACATAAACCAAATACAGCATTCTACATTACAAATTTCGTGACAGCAATACATTTTGGTGTGGGTAGTGTGATGGTGTGGGGTGCTTTGCTTCCTAAGGGTAAGGCCACACAGTGCGTCGTTGACGCGGTTTTGTTGTATTTGAAAACGCCATTTATTGAAAAATAACTTGCTGCAGTTTAAAAAAACAACGTAAATGCACCGTGACCGCACCGTGTGGCCTTACCGTAACAACCTGGACATCTTGCCACCACATTAAAGAGAACCTTTCACGTGCCTATACAGTGAAGGAAATAAGTATTTGATCCCTAAAATTTTTAGGCTAGGTTAATTTTACCAGTGAGAGATAGATTATACAAAAAAAAAACAACTGAAAATCACACAGTCAAAATTATATATATTTATTTGCATTATGCACAGAGAAATAAGTATTTGATCCCTTTGGCAAACAAGACTTAATACTTGGTGGCAAAACCCTTGTTGGCAAGCACAGCAGTCAGACGTTTTTTGTAGTTGATGATGAGGTTTGCACACATGTTAGATGGAATTTTGGCCCACTCCTCTTTGCAGATCATCTGTAAATCATTAAGATTTCGAGGCTGTCGCTTGGCAACTCGGATCTTCAGCTCCCTCCATAAGTTTTCGATGGGATTAAGGTCTGGAGACTGGTCTGGAGACTGGCTAGGCCACTCCATGACCTTAATGTGCTTCTTTTTGAGCCACTCCTTTGTTGCCTTGGCTGTATGTTTTGGGTCATTGTCGTGCTGGAAGACCCAGCCACGAGCAATTTTTAATGTCCTGGTGGAGGGAAGGAGGTTGTCACTCAGGATTTGACGGTACATGGCTCCATCCATTCTCCCATTAATGCGGTGAAGTAGTCCTGTGCCCTTAGCAGAGAAACACCCCCAAAACATAATGTTTCCACCTCCATGCTTGACAGTGGGGACGGTGTTCTTTGGGTCATAGGCAGCATTTCTCTTCCTCCAAACACGGTGAGTTGGGTTAATGCCAAAGAGCTAAATTTTAGTCTCAGCTGACCACAGCACCTTCTCCCAATCACTCTCAGAATCATCCAGATGTTCATTTGCAAACTTCAGACGGGCCTGTACATGTGCCTTCTTGAGCAGGGGGACCTTGCGGGCACTGCAGGATTTTAATCCATTATGGCGTAATGTGTTACCAATGGTTTTCTTGGTGACTGTGGTCCCAGCTGCCTTGAGATCATTAACAAGTTCCCCCCGTGTAGTTTACGGCTTAGCTCTCACCTTCCTCAGGATCAAGGATACCCCACGAGGTGAGATTTTGCATGGAGCCCCAGATCGATGTCGATTGACAGTCATTTTGTATGTCTTCCATTTTCTTACTATTGCACCAACAGTTGTCTCCTTCTCACCCAGAGTCTTACTTATGGTTTTGTAGCCCATTCCAGCCTTGTGCAGGTCTATGATCTTGTCCCTGACATCCTTAGAAAGCTCTTTGGTCTTGCCCATGTTGTAGAGGTTAGAGTCAGACTGATTAATTGAGTCTGTGGACAGGAGTCTTTTATATAGGTGACCATTTAAGACAGCTGTCTTTAATGCAGGCACCAAGTTGATTTGGAGTGTGTAACTGGTCTGGAGGAGGCTGAACTCTTAATGGTTGGTGTGGGATCAAATACTTATTTCTCTGTGCACAATGCAAATAAATATATATAATTTTGACTATGTGATTTTCTTTTTTTTTTTTTTTTTTTTATATAATCTATCTCTCACTGGTAAAATTAACCTAGCCTAAAAATTCTAGACTGTTCATGACTTTGACAGTGGGCAAACTTACAAAATCAGCAAGGGATCAAATACTTATTTCCTTCACTGTACATGTGCAGTTGAGTGCACGATGTAGTAGGCACTGCTTCACAAACCTTGTCTCACATTAAATTTTTATTTATTTAGATATCGGTGCCATTATATATAAAACTATTAGGGTATGTTCACACGCAGTGTTTTCAGACGTAATTCAGGCGGTTTACTCCTCGAATTACGCCTGAAAAAATGGCTCCATTACGCCTACAAACATCTGTCCATTGCTTTCAATGGGTTTTACGGTGTTCTGTTCCCACGTGGTGTAATTTTACGCGTCGCTGTCAAAATACGGCGCGTAAAAAGACGCCCGCGAAAAAGAAGTGCATGTCACTTCTTGGGACGTTTTTGGAGCCATTTTTCATTGACTCCATTGAAAAACAGCTCCAATAACGGCCGTAAAATACGCCGCGAAAATCGTGAGTTGCTACAAAAACGTCTGAAAATCAGGAGCTGTTTTCGCCTGTCGCTTTTACAAAAATTTCAGCCAAAACCAGGATTGGAGACTACACAGCGTTCCAAATTATTATGCAAATGTTATTTTTCGCTGATTTTCCTAAATAGTCGATGCAAATGACAGTCAGTATAATCTTCAAGCCATCGACCGTTGGAGTATAATGCAAATTTTATTGAACAAATCTCCTAATGATAACAGATTTTTTTTTAGAAGTAAAAAACTCAAAATGCACTGTTTCAAATTATTATGCACAACAGATATCAAAAAAATTGAAAGGTTGCAAAGAGAACTAGAATGGTAATTTGTTGAAATTGCAGCACCAGGAGGTCATATTTACAGAAATCAAAAGCTCTTTCAATAAAAAAAAACTTAACAGGCCAAGTTACATGTTAACATAGGACCCCTTCTTTGATATCACCTTCACAATTCTTGCATCCATTGAATTTGTGAGTATTTGGACAGTTTCTGCTTGAATATCTTTGCAGGATGTCAGGATAGCCTCCCAGAGCTTCTGTTTTGATGTGAACTGCCTTCCACCCTCATAGATACTTTGCTTGAGGATGCTCCAAAGGTTCTCAATAGGGTTGAGGTCAGGGGAACATGGGGGCCACACCAAGAGTTTCTCTCCTTTTATGCCCATAGCAGCCAATCACACAGAGGTATTCTTTGCAGCATGAGATGGTGCATTGTCATGCATGAAGATAATTTTGCTACGGAAGGCACAATTCTTCTTTTTGTACTACGGAAGAAAGTGGTCAGTCATAAACTCTACGTACTTTGCAGAGGTAATTTTCACACCATCAGGGACCCTAAAGGGGCCTACCAGCTCTCTCTCCCCATGATTCCAGCCCAAAACATGACTCCGCCACCTCCTTGCTGACGTCGCAGCCTTGTTGGGACATGGTGGCCATTCACCAACCATCCACTACTCCATCCATCTGGACTATCCAGGGATTTACATATCTCATACAGTTGGAGCACATTTAGTGTTCAGTTAAATTAGATCTGTTTGTATAAAACTTTGCAGTTTTACCACATCTGTGAACCAGAGGATAGCCATTAAACTGCAACATAATAGGAAATTGTACCCCACTGCTAAAACAGCTGAATATTGCATCTATAACGCAGTACCCATGCTGCAGGCAATGTATAACCCATCTGGAAATCGCTTCCATTTGTCCTTTTAGGGCATATAGACTTCAAGGGGGGGGGGGGGTCTGCCAATCTGGACCCTGCTTTTTGAGTCAGAGTAGAGAGCTGCTGTAAAGAGGCACTCTCACTCCGGCAGACTCAATGTGACTTTGTATTACAATGGTTGACACACTGAGCTTCTCCTGGCCAGACCAGCTGCGCCAGGGGTTAGAGAAGCCAAACCTGTGTCATTCTAAGAATTTGTTGACCAGAGGGGACAAACCCTTTAAAGGGGTTTTCCAATCCTTTTTTTTTTTTTTTTAAATCAATGCAATGTTACTATGTATCCCCAGCCTAAATGCTACTAGTGCTCAGGACCCTGCTTATGTTGTGCATCATTACTGATTTTGTTGGCATGTTCTATCCATAAACAGGAGGCAGTTTTACCACGTCAGTGTTTCCATGTACTTCCTATGTATTCTGCTGAATTTTGTCAAGATTCTTAAGTAAATTGTTTAATTTTATAGGCTGTTTGTGCTGGATTACCCGGTTGGATTATCCCTACCTTAGTTGATCTGCTGTGTTCATTCACTGCCATTCTCCACTTGTTTGTATTACATGGGGGGGGGGGGGGGCTGATATTCTTTCTTATTCTTTGCATAATCCACACCTATATGTATGCCCTCCTCCACACCTTTGTACATTTAGGTCTATAATAGGGCATACACAGGGTCAGGAAGGAGATCGGTGGCACTCTTTTTAGGGCAGTTTCCCTGATTATGAAGGGGTACGAGGAGTTGTTAGCGATCTGTTTTCTATTTGTTAATTCAACATAAAGATATATTACAAAGATGCTGGACTTTATTGACTATATAAAAGGTGAAAGCTCCACTTTTAGAATTCTGTAAGCTTTGTTTAAATCTCTGTTTTCTACCAAACACCTTCTGCTGCTCCGTCTCACAATTTAGAAGCACTTTTCATTATGGATGAGTACACTGGCCTTGGATCCAAGTAATCACAGATGGCTCACACTGTATTCATCATTCTACAGCTCGTAAGGTGTAACTATTACTAGCTTTGATGATAAGCAATTTTGAAAGTAGGTTGATGCAATTTGTGTTTCTCCCCAGAATCTGTATGGAACATTGGCATCTATTATCCCACTTTGTACCATCTCAGAAACGTTGTTTCTGCATCTTAGTTTGCTGTGGTATATTGACTGATTTTGCGTAATATTACATTGATCCTCAAATGCATTTGCACTCCACATTCAGTTTGTAGTATTTATTACACGAGTATGCATGATATATATCATTGGGTATATTTTGTGTTTGAAAGACAACGTGTTACTAAGTTTCTATTTAAATCACGTTTACCAACTACATTTGGCATTTATATTTAATAACTGCATTTGCAAACTTCTGCCATTAATTTTCACTTGTAAAAAAAATTAAGTAAATCTTAAATGAGAATGTCCCCCAATTAACACTAATTTCCATAATTCTGTGTTGGTTAATTTCTTTATAGCGGATGGAGCTCCAATTTTTTTAAATAGAAATCTCCTGAAACCCTGCATGGCCATAGAGTTAAATAATAAAACTTTGACTGCCTACAATCACAACTAGGGGGAGTATAAGAGCTTGCTGAATACTATTTAAAAATTGGACTCAATAATAAAAAATATGTACTACGCTAGGGGTGTTACACAATGGGGGAGATTTATTAACCCTTTCACATCGCTAATCTGTAGATTCACGTCGTGAAAGGGTATTTAAATATGGCGCTCGCTCACAGGCAGAGCGGGCGCCATAGCCACCGTGTCTCTGCTGTGCTGCACAGCAGGGACCCAGCGGCAATGCTTGCGATCAAAAAAATCTCTGATCGCAAGCAATTAACCCCTCAGATGCCGGTGTTAGATGTGATTACCCTCATCTGAAGTGTTTTTACGGTCCCTTTCAGTTCGGAAACGGTCACCGGCTCCCGCGCAGTGAGATCACGGGAGCCGTTGTACTTCTCTAGCAGTTGGGAGCCTTCTGAATGCTCCCATCCCTGCTAGAGGAAAATTGCTATTGAGACCTGCTGGTCTCAATAGCAATGCACTAATTTGACCGTAGACTGCAATATTGTGATATTGCAGTCTATGGCATAAGCAATCTAATGATCGCAGGTTCAAGCCCCCTAGAGGGCTAAATGAAAATTAAAAAAATTAAAAAAGTTTAAAAGAAAAATATAAAAAATTCAATCATCCCCTTTCCCTAAATCACATATAAAAATAAATTTTAAAAAAAACTAAACATAAACACATTAGGCATCACTGCGTCTGAAAATGCCCGAACTATAAAAATATTCAAAATGTATCCAATACAGTGAACGCCGTAGTGGGAAAAAAGGTCAAAAAAATTAATATAAAGTGATCAAAATGCCTGAGATTCCCTCAAATTATATTAATAAAAATTATATCTTTTCACGTACAAAAAAACACCTTACACAGCTCCATACACAGAAATGTAAAAAAGTTATGGGGGTCACGATATGGTGATGCAAAAAATTGTTTCTTTCAAACGTTTACATTTTTTTAAAGGTACTAAAACATAACAAAAACTATATAAATTTGGTATCACCGTGATTGTACTGACCCGCAGTATAAAGATAATGTGTCATTTCCACCATACATAAAAATGAAACCCATAAGAATATGGAGGAACTGCAGTTGTTTTCCAATTCCACCCCATTCTGATCTTTTTTTCAGCTTTCCAGTACATCATACATAATATTAAATAGTACCATTAGAAAGTACAACTTCTCTCGTACAAATTAAGCCCTGATAAGGCTGTGTCAACAAAAGAATATAAAAGTTATGACCTTTTGAATGCGGGGAGGAAAAAACAAACGCATAAAAAGGAAAATTAGTCTGGTCCTGAAAGGTTTAAAGGGAGTCTGTCATTAGATATTAGGCTAACAAATGGCTGACACTGTTAGTTAGCGATAGGGTAAAGTAATAGGAACAGAAATCGTATGCAAATTTGTTTTTCTAAGCTCCAAATGTATGATACCTGGGGCCAGGGGCGTAACTAGGAAAGACTGAGCCCCATAGCAAACTCTTGACTGGGCCCCCCCAGGTGCCACAAGCAGCCCCCCTTATAGATAGTGCCCCCTGTAGAATGTGCCATACAGCCCCCCTGTAGACAGTGCTATACAGCCCCGCTTATAGACCGTGTCACACCCCCCACCTATCCTTTGTAGATAGTGCCATACAGCCCCCTGTAGATATCGCTACTAATCCCCCTTTTTATAGTGCTATAAAGCTCCCACTGTATATAGTGCCACACAGCCCCCCTTCCTTGTATTTAGTGCCACACAGCCGCCCTTAGTAGATAGTACCGCACAGCTTCCTCTTATTAGATAGTGCCACACACAGACCCCTGTAGATTGCGCCACACACAGCCCCCTGTAGATAGAGCCACAGCCCTCCCCTTGTAAATAGTGCCATACAGTCCCCCCTAGTAGATAGTGCCACACAGCCCCCCTTAGTAGTGCCACACAGCCCCTTGTATATAATTCCACACAGCTTCCCCATGTGTATAGTGCCACACAGCTCCCCCTTGTGTATAGTGCCACACAGCTCCCCCTTGTGTATAGTGCCGCACAGCTCCCCCTTGTGTTAAGTGCCACACAGCTCCCCCTTGTCTATAGTGCCGCACAGCCCCCCCCTTCTGTATAGTGCCACAAGGCAATGGCGCATCCGAGAATGTTGTATCAGCCAGAGGGATGTCAATCAAACATGGAAAGGTGGCTTTGGAGGCAGGACTATGTGACTCTGCAGGATAGCGGCACCGCCCCATGACCCTTTAACAGGTTCCCGACCGCTGGCTGTATTTTTACGGCCAGCAGTCAGGGTCTCTGAAGTCCGACGTAAAGACTAATTACGACGGCACTTCAGAGAGAGTGCACGCGCGATTGCGTGCACACAGCCCTGTGCCCTTGCTGTTGCTAACAGCCCTGCGCACCGGGCAGAGTGTCAGGGGCCAATCTTTTGGTCCCTGAACATGTGATCGCTGTGACAACCAATCACAGCGATCACATGCATTTCAATGCAAAATATATGGTGCACGCAATCGCGTGCACACAGCCCTGTGCTCACGCTATTACTAATATCTCTGGGCACTGGGCAGGGTATCAGGGACCAATCTGATGGTCCCTGAACATGTGATCACTGTGAAAACCTATCACAGCGATCACATTTGTTTTTATTTTGACATTTCTGGCAGCAAATCTCCTGCCTCTTTTCTTTTCCTCACACATTGTTTCAGTGAGAGAAGAAGAGACTTGAGAGAATTGCTGCCAGAAGAATACTGTAAAAAAAAAGTGTTACACTATAAAACATCCCCTGTATAGATAGATTTCTATCTATCTATACAATCTATCCATCTATCTTTGTTCTATATATATATATATCTACCTTTCTATCTTTTATTATATTAGAATAGGCAGGTAGGGAATATATAATTATATATATATCCACATATATATAATATATAAATCGATAGCGGTTTATTTTTTTGTTAGCGGTAGTGTAGATAAAAAAAAATTGTTTCGTTAGTGTTAGTGACATTATGGCGATGAAGTTATTTAGTGCTGAGGAGGCATACGCCATGCTGTGACCAGAGTCGGCGTCAGAGAAGAGATGGAACCTGTTTTAAGCAGTGACGATGATAGCGTCACTTCGGGTTCATCTTCAGGGGACGTTATCCCTGAAACTGCAGAACATGAATGCGCAGGGCCTAGTAGCGCTGTAGCACGGGACAGACTGGTCCCTCCAGTTCAGGCTCTTGTATGGGCACCTGCTCCATCTTTTGGGCCTAGAATCCACAGATTTACTGCCACTCCTGGCATAACTGTCATTTATTTATTACTGACGACATCCTAAATATGATTGTCCACAAAACTAATTTATATGCCGCTCAGTATATAAGGCAGAAACCTTCATCCACCCATGCCAGAGATTGGACGCCCACCAATTTGCAGGAATTAAAACATTTTTTGGGGCTCACCCTAAATATGGGTATTGTAAAAAAATCCCTCCATTTTGTCTTACTGGTCAACAAGACCCGCCCAAGCCACCCCAATGTATTCTCGTTACGAGACAATAATGAGGTTCCTCTACTTCACTCACAATGCACAGCCCCCCCCAAGTACCGATGCAAACCATGATCGGTTGTTCAAAATAAGACCACTGATAAATTCCCTCAATAATTTATTTCTGCAACGCCACACCCTTGAGCAGATTGTAAGTGTGGACGAATCCCTCCTCAACTTCCATGGAAGACTTAGCTTTCGCCAATATCTACCTTACAAAAAGGCAAGATATGGCATTAAGCTTTATAAATTGTGTGAAAGTGTGTCAGGATATACCACCGCCTTCAGAATTTATGACGGGTGGGACCGCTCAATAAATGTTCCTGGATGCCCCCCTGATCTTTCCACCGCAGTAAGATAATGTGGGAGATAATGCAGCCTCTGCTTCACAAGGGGTACCCTTTTATTCCAGTGTGCCCCTGTTTAGGCATTTCATGCTGCAAGGACTGGGGCATATGGTACCATGCGCAAAAACCGAATTGGTTTTCCGCAGCAATTAGTTGGGAAGCGCATGCTAAAGGGGGACTCCTGTGCTTATGCATCTGAGGAATTGCTGGCGGTCAAGTACAGGGATCGCAAAGATGAGTATGTACTAAGCACAATGCATACCGCAGAAACAGTGGCAGTGAGGGAAAGAGGGGCAATATCGGACAAGCACAAACCAGTGAACGTGTCCGAATCTAACAAGTACATGGGGGGGGGGGTGGATTTAAGCGACCAGGTTTTGCAGCCCTATTTAGTAAAACGCAAAAAAAAAAAACTGGTACAAAAAAGTGGCCATTTATCTTTTACAGATGGCAATCCACAATTCATTTGTGCTCTATAAAAAAAACAGAGGCAGAGACACATGCCTGGATTTCCAGGAGAAAATTATTGAAGGCCTCATATTTGATGTTCCGGACACCAGAGAATGCCCCCAGTCTGAGGATGTCAAACGACTGACTGAAAGAAATTTCATCACTTGCATTCCCCCAACACCAACTAGAAGCAACCCTCAGAAAAAGTGCCGCTTCTGCAGAAAAGAGGGGCGCCGCAAAGATTCCCGATATTTCTGTCCCTCATGTCCCTCGCAACCAGGCCTGTGCATTCACCCATGTTTTAAAAAAAATACCACACTGTTCTGAATTATTAGATTTTAGTTAATTAGTTGAAAATATATTTGCCCTACATTACATTTTCATTTTTTCAATGATTTTACTCCAAGGGTGAGGGAGGGAATGGGTGGGGGGTGGCTGTGACGTTTGCATATTTTCTAAAGTTCGTCTGCTGGATAGCTCCATTTGCATAAACCTGCAATTTCTTATTTTGTGTGGTGTACTTGTGTGAATGAAGTCATTTATGGGGTGTTTCTAATGTTTTAGCAGCATTAGGCCCCCCAGAAAACAGTATGCTGCTATAAAATCAAGTGCAGAATTCCTGGACCGAAAAGGCCAAAAAGCCTCCTTTTATGCCAAGCCCTGGCACAGTGAATAAAGCACACATATTTAGTATCCCCATGCACAGGAAAAGTGGAAGAATGTAAAAGGAGATTAATTTTGTCCATGATCTATACTGTGTGTGAAAAATGCTAGCATAAACGGACATATTTGCTAAAAAAATGCTAACTTAATTTTGTTCCATCTTATTCAAGAAACTTTCAGACGAAAACTAGACTTTCTAAAAATATGATAAACCCCTTAAAGTAAACCTTGTGTGGTCTACTTGTGTGAATGAAGTAATTTATGGGGTGTTTCTAATGTTTCAGCAGCATTAGGCCCCCAGAAAACAGTATGCTGCTATAAAATCAAGTGCAGAATTCCTGGACCGAAAAGCCTCCTTTTATGCCAAGACCTGGTAGACTGGCACATGCCCGCACAGTGAATAAAGCACACATATTTGGTATCCCCATGCACGGGAGAAGTGGAAGAATGTGAAAGGAGATTAATTTTGCCCGTGGTCGATACTGTGTGTGAAAAATGCTGGCATAAACCTGCGCAATTGCTAAATTCTTGCATTTTTTTTCCAATTTTGCCCACTTTAGAGAAAAAAATAAAAATTATGTATACTGACAAATGCCACTAAAACAAAGCCCTATCTGTCCTTTAAAAAGAGTGTAATATTCAAAGATTAACTTTACTCACCTGGAGAGTTATAGTCATCTAAAGAAGCGCATAGCAAAATTGTGAAATTTGTGAAATTTGCTCTGGTCATTTAGCTGTAAAACACGTTAATGAGTAATTAGCATATAGTGTGCGTCGTTTTAAAAGTGGATTTTAAAGATTTTGCTGCATCTGAAAAAACATACATTTGGAAATATTGTCAGGTCATGTATTACCGCATGGTGGAGGTTCAAGGGGTTAAAACTACCATAAAGGTTCCCATGAAATATACAATGAATTGAGAACAATTCCATCTGCCCTGCAATTTTGTGATATTAAATATATCCTATATAATTACAGCTCCAGAACCAAGCTCTGACATATACGGCTCCAGAACCAATCTCAATACATATATACATCTCCAGAACAGATCTCAGTACATATATACAGCACCAGAACAGAGCTCAGTACATAAATACAGCACCAGAACCGAGCTCAGTACATATATACAGTACTACAACCAAGCTCAATACATAAATACAGCGCTAGAACCAAGCTCTAACATATATACAGCACCAGAATCAAGCTCAGTACATAAATACAGCCCCAGAACCAAGCTCAGTACATATATACATTCCCAGAACCAAGCTCATTACATATATATGTCATGCCCATGGTCGCCGGCTCACTCACCTCCTGATGGCCGCAGTCATGGATCTGAAAGGGCTGGCCCCCATCTCCTCCTCAGGAGATGCCAGCGCTCACTTCCGCTTCTCTCAGCCGGGTCCCTCTTAAAGGGCCAGCGCGCGCACCTAAGTTAAAGTGCCAAATTGCCCATGAGCACACTGGACTATAAGAGGGGCCCTGCCCCTTTCTGCCTTGCCTGAGCTTTGTTGTCGTTACCCTAGTTTGTCTGAGCAAATGAACTCCTAGTGTCTTCCAGTTGGTGCACCTATACGAACTATAGACTTTGACCTGTGTCCTGTTGGCCAGCTGCCATACCGTTAAGGCGGTACGGCCCAGTAGGTCCACGTACCCAACTTGACAGTAAGCTCAGGCCATGGACCCTGCTGGTCAATGCAAGGCCATGATGAGATGCGGGCAGATATGCTAGACCTCCGGTCTCGACAGGACAACTCCTCCAGGCATTGAACATTATTGCACATCGGCTGGATGTGCAAGCTGCCGTTCCTCCTACTACACCTCCTGGCAGTGATGATCTCCGATTTTCTTTGCCGCTACCTCAATGCTATGATGGAGACGCGAAGACCTGCCGTGGATTTTTGAACCAGTGCCAGATCCACTTTAGCCTGCATGCAAGGTCATTTTTGACTGATAATGCAAGGCTCGCTTTCATCGTCTCTCTCCTCACTTGCATGGGGCGAACCCTATCTGGGAGAGACAAGGACCAGAGACTTGTGACTTTGCGGGGTTGCTACGGACATTTCGCAAGGTGTTTGAGGAGCCTGGACTAGTCTCGTCTGCAGCCGCCTCCTTGCTGAACCTACGCCAGGGAGACACTTCCATGGGCGAGAACGCCATCCACTTCCGCACCCTGGCAGAAGAGTTGTTGTGGAACAATGAGGCCCTGGTGGCTACATTCTGGCAGGGACGAGATTGCCACACGAGATCTGCCGTCTACCCTTGATGACCACATCCTTCTGGCCACCGGGATTAATTTAAGAATCCGAGAACGGTTCCAAGAAGCTCATCGGGAGGGAACCTACTTTGCTGCAACCCCTGCTATCCTCAGATGCTGATCCGCCAAAGGAGTCTGTCAGGACAGACCAGTTTAACCCCTTAATGACCAGCCTATTTTAAACCTTAACCCCTTCCCGCTCCTTGACGTACTATTACGTCATGGCAGCTGTATCGTTAGCGCTCCATGCCGTAATAGTACGTCTCGGGAGTAACGGCCGTTTCGGCCGTCCTCCCGACACATACAGGAGCTGTGACGCTGCTGTCTTGTTCAGCAGCTGTCACAGCTCCTACAGCGGGGACCGATCGCTGTGTCCCCGCTGATTAACCCCTTAAAAGCCGCGTTCTATAGAGATCGCGGCTTTTTAGGGGTTAAGCTGCCATCGCCGGCCTGCTACGCGATAGCGGCCGGCGATGGTGACTATGGCAACTGGACACCAAACAATGGCGTCCGGCTATGCCATAGACGGAAGCCTAGTGGGTCCTGACAACGTCAGGACCCACTATGCTTGCTGTCAGTGAGTAGCTGACAGTTCTAATACACTGCACTACGCATGTAGTGCAGTGTATTAGAATAGCGATCAGGGCCTCCTGCCCTCAAGTCCCCTAGTGGGACAAAGTAATAAAGTAAAAAAAAAGTTAAAAAAAGATGTGTAAAAATAAGAAAATAAAAGATTTAAAAGTATTAAAAGTAAAAATCCCCCTTTTTCCCTTATCAGTCCTTTATTATTAATAAAAATATATAAACAAACAAATAAACTATACATAATTTGTATCGCCGCGTCCGTAACGGCCTGAACTACAAAATTATTTCATTATTTATCCCGCACGGTGAACGCCGTAAAATAAAATAATAATAAACCGTACCACAATCACAATTGTTTGGTCACTTCACCTCCCAAAAAATGGAATAAAAAGAGATCAAAAAGTCGCATGTACCTAAAAATGGTACTGATTGAAACTACAGTTCGTTACGCAAAAAATAAGTCCTCGCACGGCTTTATTGATTGAAAAATAAAAACGTTATGGCTCTTAGAATAAGGTAACACAAAAAGTGAATGATTGTTTACAAAACGTATTTTATTAACGCCATAAGACATAAAAAAAACTATAAACATCTGGTATCGCCGTAATCGTATCGCCATGCAGAATAAAGTGAATATTTTATTTATAGCGCACGGTGAACGCTGTAAAAAAAAACGAAAAAAAAACCAATCGTACAATTGCTGTTTTTTAGTCACCTAAAAATAGAATAAAAACTGATCAAAAAGCCGCATGCACCCCAAGAAAACTACAATGGATTCCTCAAGGGGTCTAGTTTCCAAATTGGGGTCACATTTGGGGGGTTTCCAATGTTTTGGCACCACAAGACCTCTTCAAACCGGACATGGTGCCTAATAAAAAAGAGGCTTCAAAATCCACTATGTGCTCCTTTGCTTCGGAGGCCGGTGCTTCAGTCCATTACCGCCCGAGGGCCACATGTGGGATATTTCTCTAAAAACGGAGAATCTGGGCAATAAATATTAAGTTGCGTTTCACTGATAAATCCTTTTGTGTTATAAAAAAAATGGTATAAAGAGGATTTTCTGACAAAAAAAAAATGTAAATTTCACCTCTACTTTGCTCTAAATTTTTGTGAAACACCTAAAGGGTTCATAAACTTTCTAAATTCTGTTGTGAATACTTTGAGGGGTCTAGTTTCTAAAATGGGGTATTTCATAGGGGTTTCTAATATATGGGCCCCTCAAAGCAACTTCAGAACTGAACTGGAACCTAAAAAAATAAATAAATGAGGCAATACTTCGCTTCTTGCATTATACTGATAATGAGCCGTGCCCACCCCGAGATGACCCCAGTTTTGACCGTTTGTATAAACGGAGACCCCTATTAGACCGTTCCAGTGCCCGGTTTTCCCATGCATACACCCCGAGAAGTGTATTTCTATTGATGAGTCCCTGGTACATTTTAAAGGGAGGGTTCAATTCCGCCAGTGCCTGCCGTGTAAGAAGGCAAGGTATGGCGTGAAGATGTATAAGCTGTGAGAGTGCATCAGGGTATACCTACAGGTTTAGACTATATGAAGGAAAGGCCACCCCCAAACCAGACTGCATCCTGGACTACAATAGGTACATGGGAGGGGTGGACTTGTCAGATCAAGTCCTGAAGCCCTACAGCGCCATGCGGTGTGGTATAAGAAGCTGGCCGGGCACATCATACAGATGGCTTTGTACAATGCGTACGTGCTACGTCGATGTGCAGGCCAGACGGGAACTTTCCTGGAATTTCAAGAGGTGATTATCAAGAACCTAATCTTTAGGGACCAAGAAGGGGGGGCACCCAGGACTTCTGGAAGCGGGGCCACACGCATCGTACCAGGGCGGCAACACTTTCCAGGGGAAGTTCCCTAAACTGGCAAGAAGGGAAAAAGTCAAAAGAGGTGCAAAGTCTGCTATAAGAGGGCGATAATGCATGACGCAATATATCAATGTGACACGTGTCCCGAATAACCAGAGCTCTGTATGAAAGTGTTTTAAAATTTATCATACATCCCTTGGTTTATAATTGACCACAATTTTACTTACCCTGATGCACTCCACACAGCTTATCCCCCCTCGTCTTTCCCCTCTGGGCCCTGCTGTGTGTCCAGGCAGCTGATATCAGCCACATGTAGGGTATTGCCATACCCGGGAGAACCCAGATTACAGTTTATGGGGTGTAGGTCTCCGGTCAAAATGCTCACTACACCTCTATATGAATGCCTTAAGGGTGTAGTTTTTAAAACGGGGTCACTTCTTGCGTGTTTCAACTGTACTGGTACCTCAGGGGCTTCTGCATACATGACTTCACACTAGAAAATCCCCAGTAGGCCAAATGGTGGTCCTTTCCTTCTGAGCCCTCCCATGGGCCCAAACGGCGGTTTATCACAACAAATGGGGTATTGCGGCACTCAGAACAAATTGCGCAACAGAATGGGGTATTTTGTTTCTTGTGAAAATAAGAAATTTTCAGCCAAAACTACATATTATTTGAAAAAAATAATTTTGTTTTCATTCCCAGCCCAATTCAAATAAGTTCTGTGAAAAAACTATGGGGTCAAAATGGTCACAACACCCATAAATGAATTCCTTGAGGGGTGTAGTTTCCAAAATGGGGTCATTTGTGGTGGGTTTCTATTGCTTTGATACCTCTGGGGCTCTGCAAATGCGACATGGCACCCGAAAACCAATCCAGCAAAATCTGTACTCCAAAGAACACACAGCGCTCCTTTCCTTTTGAGCCATCCCATGGGCCCAAACGGCAGTTTATCACCACAAATGGGGTATTGCCGCACTCAGGACAAATTGGGCAACAAAATGGAGTATATTATTTCTTGTGAAAATAAGAATTTTTGAGCTAAAATGACATATTATTGGAAAAAATATATTTTTTTTTAAATCCCAGCCCAATTCAAATAAGTTCTGTGAAGAAACTATGGAGTCTAAATGGTCACATTACCCATAAATGAATTCCTTGAGGGGTGTAGTTTCCAAAATGGGGTCACTTCTGGTGGGTTTCCATTGCTTTGATAACTCTGGGGCTCTGCAAATGCGACATGGCACCCGAAAACCAAACCAGCAAAATCTGTACTCCAAAGAACACACAGCGCTCCTTCCCTTCTGAGGCCTCCCATGGGCCCAAACGGCAGTTTATTGCCACAAATGGGGTATTGATGCACTCAGGAGAAATTGGGCAACAAAATTGAGTATTTTGTTCCCTGTGAAAATAAGAAATTTTGGTAAAAAATTACATCTTATTGGAAAAAATGTCATTTTTTTTAATGTCACAGCCCAATTGAAATAGGTGCTGTGAAAAAACTGTGTGGTCAAAATGCTAACAACAACCATAAATTAATTCCTTGAGGGGTGTAGTTTCCAAAATGGGGTCACTTTTGGTGGGTTTCCATTGCTTTGATACCTCTGAGGCTCTGCAAATGCGACATGGCACCCGAAAACCAATCCAACAAAATCTGGACTCCAACAAACATATAGCGCTCCTTTCCTTCTGAGCCCTCCCATGGGCCCAAACGGCAGTTTATCACCACAAATGGGGTATTGCCACACTAAGGACAAATTGGGCAACAAAATGGGGTATTTTGTTCCCTGTGAAAATAAGAAATTTTGATCACAAATGACATCTTATTGGAAAAAATGAAATTTTTTTCATTTCAGAGCCCAATTCAAATACGTGCTGTGAAAAAACTGTGTGGTCAAAATGGTAACAACAACCCTAAATGAATTCCTTGAGGGGTGTAGTTTCCAAAATGGGGTCACTATTTGGGGATTCCTACTGTTTTGGCACCTGAACACCTCTTCAAACCTGGCATGCTGCCTAAAATATATTCTAATAAAAAAAGAGGACTCAAAATGCACTAGGTGCTTCTTTGCTTCTGGGGCTTGTGTTTTAGTCCACGAGCGCACTAGAGACACATGTGGGACATTTCTAAAAACTGCAGAATCTGGACAATACATATTTAGTAGTGTTTCTCTGGTAAAACCTTCTTTCTTACAGAAAAAAAAATGAATAAAATTGAAATTCAGCAAGAAAAATGAAATTTGCAAATTTCACCTCCACTTTGCTTTAATTCCTGTGAAATGCCTGAAGGGTTAAAAAACTTTATAACTGCTGTTTTGAATACTTTGAGGGGTCTAGTTTTTAAAATGTGGTGTTTTATCAGGGTTTCTAATGCATAGGCCCCACAAAGCCACTTCAGAACTCAAGAGGTACCTTAAAAAAAAGGCTTTTGAAAATTTCTTAAAAATATGAGAAATTGCTGTTTATGTTCTAAGCCTTGTAACGTCCAAGGAAAATAAAAGAATGTTCAAAAAACGATGCCAATCTAAAGTAGACATATGGGAAATGTGAACTAGTAACTATTTTGGTTGGTATAACCGTCTGTTTTACAAGCAGATGCATTTAAATTCTGAAAAATGCAATTTTTTGAAAATTTTCTCTACATTTTGCAATTTTTCACCAATAAACACTGAATATATCGACCAAATTTTACCACGAACATGAAGCCCAATGTGTCACGAGAAAACAATCTCAGAATCGCTTGGGTAGGTTTAAGCATTCCGACGTTATTACCACATAAAGTGAAATATGTCAGATTTGAAAAATGGGCTCTGAGCCTTAAGGCCAAAACTAGGCTGCGTCCTTAAGGGGTTAATGACCAAGCCATTTTTTAAGTTTTTCCATTGTCGCATTCCAAGAGCTATAACCTTTTTATTTTTGCGTCTACATAGCTGTATAAGGTCTTGTTTTTTGCGGGACAAGTTGTATTTTTTAATAGCACCATTTTGGGGGACATATTATTTATTGATTAACTTTTATTAACTTTTATTTGGGGGGGAAATAGAAAAAAACCTGACATTTCGCCACACTTTTTCGTATCTTAAATCTACGCCGTTTACCGTGTGATATAAATAATACAATAACTTTATTCAGCGGGTTGTTACGATTGCAACGATACCAAATTTGTATAGTATTTGTATGTTTTACTACTTTTACACAGTAAAACCGCTTTTTTTTCAAAATTATTTGTTTTTGTGTCTCCATATTTGAAGAGCCGTAACGTTTTTATTTTTTCGCCATTGCGGTTGTATGAGGGCTTTTTTTTTGCGGGAAGACTTGTAGTTTTTATTGGTACCATTTTGGAGCAGATGCGACTTTTTATTTCAATATATTTTTATTGAGAAAAGTTTTATAACATGTGAGCTTGACATGTAGCCCGGCATAGATTATATAACATAAGAGTATGCGGCACGCAGGCCTTAACCCCTTAATGACCGGGCCATTTTGCACGTTAATGACCAAGGATTATTTTTTGTTTTTTCACGGTCGCATTCCAAGAGTCGTAACTCTTTTTTTATTCCGTCGACATAGCCGTATAAGGGCTTGTTTTTTGCGGGACGAGTTGTATTTTGTAATTGTACCATTTTTAGATGCTTATAATATATTGATTAACTTTGATTAACTTTATTTTAGGAGAGAATTGAAAATAAGCAGCTATTCCAGCATTAATTTTCACGTTATAAATTTACACCGTTTACCTTTGCAGCGTAAATAACATGTTTACTTTATTCTATGGGTCGGCACGATTACGGGGATACCAAATATGTAGAGGTTTTATATGTTTTTTCTACGTTTGCACAATAAAAACCCTTTTTAGAAAAAAATTACTTGTTTTTGCATCGCCGCATTCCAAGAGCCGTAACGTTTTTATTTTTCCGTCAATGTGGCCGTATGTGGGCTTGATTTTTGCGGGACAATGTGTAGTTTTCATTAGTACTATTTTGGGGTACATAGCACTTATAGATTAACTTTTATTTTATTTTTTATGGGGGGAATGGGAGAAAAGAGAGAATTTTGACGTTGTTTTTTGCGTTTTCTTTGGACGCCGTTCATCCGGCGGTTTAATGAATATGTTCATTTTATTGGTCAAGATGTTACGATCGCGGGGATACCATATATGTGTATGTGTGATTTGTTTTGACCGTTTCACTAAATAAAACCACTTTTTGGGCCAAAAAAGTAGTTTTATTTGACTTTGACTGTAATTTATTATTATTTTTTTTTTCACAAACTTTATTTAACTGTTTTCCTTTTTTTTTTTTAGTCCCACCAGGGGACTTCACTATGCGATGTGCCGATCGCATATATAATGCTTTGGTATACTTCGTATACCAAAGCATTATTGCCTGTCAGTGTAAAACTGACAGGCAACCTGTTAGGTCATGCCTCCGGCATCGCCTAACAGGCAGATGCTGAAGACAGACCTGGGGGTCTTTGTTAGACCCCCGGCTGTCATGGAAACCCGACGGCGACCCGCGATTTGTTTGCGGGGGCGCCGATCGGGTGACAGAGGGAGCTCCCCCCTCTGTCAAACACATTAAATGCCGCTGTCACTATTGACAGCGGCATTTAATGGGTTAAACTGCCGGAATCGGCGCTCTTCGATTCCGGCAGTTGCAGCAGGAGCCATGCTGTGTATAACAGCCGTGCTCCTGCCGCTGATCGCCTGGGTACAGTGTCAGTACCCGCGCGATCACAGGACGGATGTATCCGTCCTCCTGCGCGAACTAGCAGCTGCTGAGGACGGATATATCCGTCCTTCGGCGTTAAGGAGTTAAAGGAGACATAAAAACATATGGCAAGTACAATTGTAAACATGTTTGAAAGCTTCTTGAACCTGGCCATATATGGCTTTATTAAAGGTCTATCTGCCTTCCATGCCATACCTGTTCAGGCATACCCGCGTTATCTAACAGGGGCAATTCTTTTGTTTTTGACAACTGATAAACAGTAACACAAATAAACCAACAAAATAAAATAAAATAACATAAAACAGGTGACCACCATGAGAGCTTAGTAAAGTAAATATATGCATTAGTAAGCTCCTCTTCTGCATATGAGATAGTGACCCTTGTACAGAATAGGTCAGGTCAGGTCAAGAGGGAGGGTGTCATAGTATGGCTATAGACGGGACTCTTAGTAAAATCTACCCAATTCTTCCACGTATTTAGAAATTTCACATGTGTGCCACTCTCCCACCCCGCAAGTTCTTCCATTCTGAAGATTTGTCTAGTTTTTTCTAGCCATTGAGGTATTGTAGGCGGAGACTTAGAGTTCCAATTCATAGGGATGAGAAGTTTAGCTGCTGTCAGCAAGTTGGTTGCTAGAGAATGCTTAGATGGTCTAAACGAGATGTTAGGTAGCCATATCAGCACCAATTCGGGGGTAAGGCATATGTTCGCCCCACATATTACATTAATAAGTCTCCCAACCTCAGCCCAGAATTTCTGCAGGACTGAACAGTGGTACCATATATGTGAGATAGACCCCACCTCCACTCCACACCTCCAACACATTTCATCCGTATTAAGCCTCCATTTATTAAGTAACTGAGGGGTTCTATACCATCTCATCAATGTCTTAAAAGAATTCTCTTGGGTCTTAACACAACGGGAAAAACCCTGTGAGTTGGACAAGACCACGGAGACTTCCGAAGGGGTAAAGGTGACAGATAGCTCCTTTTCCCATGCTATCATGTACCCAGGTTTAGCCGGAGCTGCTAACTGAAGGAGTTTAGTATATATTTTAGAGAGGAGACCTTTAGGTAAATTGGGAAATATCAAATAATGTTCTAGCCAATTAATATCCCTTAGTGGTTGTGAAAACCTATCGCAGAATTCTCTACATACCTTATTGAAAGCAAATTCATGTATAAACGAGATGGGGGTGGGAACTGGTGGGGTTAGTATGTCCGCTAGATTCGGTAGGGCAGATACATTTTGTAACGTAGGGTATATTGAAATTCGCTGTAGGTGGGACCAAGGAAAATGAATCGGGGTGACCTCTGCTTTCAGAAAGGCCGGGAGGACCCCCAGAGGCATGAGAGGAGAGGGTCCTGTATCTGGCATCGATTTTGTGAAGAAGTGCTGCCCCACTTCCACCGTGCCCCTCAAAGTGTCACTCATCTGACCTGTCCTTATCAGAACTGAGGACCACAGGTGTATGATCCCCTCCTCCCCAAGAATGTGTCGTTCGACATGGGTATGTGGCCCCACAAACTACTGTGGGTGTACTAGCGACAACCACCTAGCCAGATGGATGGCTCTGTAATATGTTTGAACATCTGGTAATCCGCATCCCCCCTGTTTTCTGCCAAGTCGCATTTGAGCATATGCCAGCCTAGGACGAGCAGCGTTCCATACAAACTTTGAGAATAAGCGATGTATTTGAGTAAAAAAAGGATCTCGGGAGCCATATAGGAACAGTCTGTAACACATATAGGATTTGCGGCATTATATAGCATTTGAGAATATTCTTTCTTCCCATCCAAGAGACATACGGGATTTTCAAGCCCGCTAACCGCGAACTGATTTTCTTATATAGTGTTTTATAATTATACTCAAACAACTTAGAAGGGTCTGAAGAGATGCGGACCCCAGGTATGTTATGTCCGTTGAGTTCCATGTGAAGGGTGTGGACAGTTTAAGACGCTGGATTTTTTACTTTGGCGCCGTGATGTTTAGGGCCACTGATTTTCCTAAATTAATCTTAAAATTAGAAGCTTTTCCAAATTCCTCCAGAATCGCAAGGATTGCTGGAAAAGCCTGGAATGGGTTTGATATAAATAGAAGGAGGTCGTCTGCAAATGCTGCCGTTGAATGCGTTACGTCCCCAATCTTAAGGCCCTGAACTTCTCGGGACTGAATGAATTTCTGGATTAGGGGTTCTATGGTCAGTACAAATAGAGATGGGGACAACGGGCAGCCCTGTCGTGTTCCATTGTAAATATCAAAGGGTGATGAGAGGGCCCCATTTATTTTGATCCTAGCGGAAGGCTGATGGTAAAGCGTGAGAATAGCTCTGACAAAGGCGGGGGGAAACCCAAATCTAGTGAGAGTCGCTGTCATAAAGTCCCAAGCCACGCGATCGAACGCCTTTTCTGCATCCGTACTTAGGAGGACTAGTGGGATCTTGTGTTTTTGTGCCCAGAAGATCGCGTTAATTACCCTGGTAGTGTTAAATCTCCCCTCTCTTTGTGGTACAAATCCTGTCTGTTCGGGATTAATTAATTTAGGGAGTAATAAATTTATGCGGTGTGCCAATAACTTCGCCCACCATTTTACATCTGTGTTCAGAAGGGAGATTGGCCTGTAGCTGCTACAAATCATAGGGTCCTTACCTTCTTTTGGGATAACTGTGATATGTGCATCAAGCATTCGTTTGGAGAGAGCCTCCCCCTCCAGCAAAGAATTGCTCAGCTTCACAAAATGTGGCAACAAGGTTGCAGCAAATGTTTTATAATAAAATATTGGGAATCCATCGGGTCCAGGACTCTTACCACTAGGTATAGAGGCCAGCACTTCTCTAACTTCTTGTTCTGTAAAAGGGGCTATCAACCTTTCCAAATCACCCTCCCCAATTTTAGGTAAGGAGATTGAATTAAGGAAAGAAGCAATAGTGGCAACACGATCTCCTATATGTGATGTTGGCCCACCCGTCTCCAGGTTATAGAGAGAGGAGTAAAATTTGTGAAACTCAGCCGCAATCTCTTCAGTGGACTGGACTACCCCTCCTTTTTCTGTTTTCAGTTTGGTAATATAGGATTTCTCGTTTTGTTTTTTAAGAAGTCCTGACATAATTTTAGACCCTTTATCTCCGTGAGCATAATATTTAAATTTACATCGCTGGAGAGCTTTGGCTGCTTTGACATTCAGGAGATCCCTGAGATCATTTTTCAGTTTCACGAGTTCAGATTGAGATTTCTGTATGGCCGATTGTTTTCTAAGTGTTTCTAAAGCTGAAATTCTGTTCAACAGGGAGTTTACTGTGGCCTCTCTAGCTTTTTTAGTTCTAGAGCCTAGTGCAATAAACTCGCCTCTAATACAGGCTTTGTGAGCCTCCCATACGATCGATACAGGGGTCCCCGGAATGTCATTAAAGTGAAAATACTCCTGGAGTCTACTTTCTATTCTCAAGATATCCTCTGGCGAGCCCAGTAACGTTTCATTTAAAGACCAATTCAGAGTTTTCCTGGGAAGGGACGAAATGGATAAGGACATAGAGACTAGTGCGTGGTCGGATATTAATATGGACCCTATATCTAATGCAGTAACTTCACCAAGGTGCCTATCAGAGATATACATGCGGTCTAATCTGTGGTAAGTTCTATGTACTGTGGAGTAGTATGTGAAATCTTTCGTGTCAGGATGTGTTGCTCTCCAAGCATCGACTAGCGAGAGGTCAGCTAATGCCCTCTTCATTGTCCTAAGTGCATTGGTGGGTATAGCCGAAGATTTAGAGGTAGTATCCAACTTATAATCCAACACACAGTTGAAATCCCCTCCCAGGACTAGGATTCCTTCTTTAAAAGTTTGTATCTTATTTAACGTGCTGGCTAACCACTTAGCTTGATTTCTATTAGGGGCATAAATATTTGCTAAAGTAATCATAGTATTCCCTATGGTACCTTTAATGAAAACATATCTAGCAGCTGGGTCGATTTGCTGAGCCAATAAGGTAAATGGAACTGATCTACTAATAGCAATGCTAACTCCCCGTGATGCTGAGGAGTGTGTGCTATGGAACCACTGTGAGAATGAGGTGTGAGTGAGAGAGGGAGTGTGTGTGTGTCGGAAATGGGTTTCTTGCAGAAACAGGATGTCTGAGCGTGCTTTCTTGGTTATAGCAAATACTTGGCTGCGTTTTTGAGGGGTATTAAGCCCTCTTGCATTTAATGAGAGAATATTAACCTCAGCCATATGTACTTACGTCTAATGGAGGGACGAAAATGTATAAGAGCCCACCATGTGTCACCTTAACTCCAAACTTAACACAAGTTGTATGAATAAACAAAACATTACAAATGTTGTAATCTTTTCTACATAATAACCAAGTAGAAAGGTCTGGGATCAAACAGGTCCCTGATCCCATGGGAATGAAAATAGTTCTGGATACGATTAAGCATAATACCGTATACAGATACACAATACAAAATGGGTTTAACCATTTCAATTTGAAAGAAGACAGGAACATAAAAAAGAACCAATAGAAAAGAAAGAGACGCACTCTTTGTTAATAGCTACACATATCAGATAGTACCATTTTTAACAGAACTCTGAAAGGATACACAAGAGGCTTGTTGTAATCCACCGATTACACCACGACGATTCCTCTACTGCGAAAGGGAGAAGGCCCGATCTTGGCTGATACCTCTACAAAGCCAATGTCCTGAATTCCAATTTCAGGTGGGAGTCCTCCTCGGGGACTTCACCTTGGTTTGTAGGTTCCACTTCTCTAGAGGCGGTAATTCCGGGAATGCCACAGGTAAATGAACCGGCAGCCACGATGGTATGTCCAGCGGGGTGACCCGAAGCACAGTCCAGATTTTGTGTAGATCTTCCGGTTGCTTTATCAGATGCGACTTTTTGATCACTTTTTATCACATTTTTTTTAAGTCAGGATTCACAGAAAACAGCAATTTTTCCATAGTTTTTTATTAAATTTTTTACGGCGTTCACCGTGCGGGTTAAATAATGTAATAGATTTATAGTCGGGGTCGTTACGGACGCGGCGATACCAAATATGTGTAACTTTTTAACTTTATTTAGTTTTTTTAATAGTAAAGCATTTTGTAAGGGGAAAAGCTGGGGTTTTAATTTTTTTTTCACATTTTTTTTTAAATTAACTTTATTAAACTTTTTTTTACTTTTTTACTAGTCCCACTAGGGGACTATAATATGCGATTCTGCGATCGCATTTATAATACACTGCAATACTTTTGTATTGCAGTGTATTACTGCCTGTCCGGACAGGCATCTGCTAGGTCATGCCTCCGGCAGGCATTCGCTCCAGGCAGACCTGGGGGCCTTTATTAGGCCCCCGGCTGCCATTGGAGACACGGACACTCGGCGATCGTATCGCCGGGTGTCAGTGGGATGAGAGGGTCTCCAAAACCACTCAGATGCGGTGCACGCTATTGTGCGCCGCATCTGAGGGGTTAAACGTGTGAGATCGATACTTATATCGATCTCACACGGCAGAGCAGGGACGCCCCCAGCCCTCAGCTGCCTCTGGCAGCTGAGAGCAGGGAGATTTTGACAGCTCCCTGCTCTGTGTACTTATTCCGATGCCGCAACGTAAAAAGTCTATGGCATCGGAATAAGGCCCGTTAGTGACCGACGTAAAAAGACTATGGGCCGGTCACTAACGGGTTAAGATGTCTACCCAGGAGAGACAATGTAGACGCACCTCGGGACTCTGTCTATATTGCGGACTCGGAGGCCATCTTGTGCGTCTGTGCCCACAAAAGCCCCAGAGCCTAGGGTTGGTGGGAGAGACAATCCTGGGTGAAGGAGGACTTTTGTCTAAATTGTCCATTCCCGTGACCATAGTGTCCAGTTAAAAAACGCACCGGGTCTCAGCTTATCTGATCTCTGGATCTGCTGCTAATTTCATTCGAAGAGACCTGGTGGATCTTCTCCAGTTGCCCACAAACCCTCTGGAGATGCCTTTGATGGTTCCATCGGTGAATGGACTACCTCTGCCCGACCCGGTTGTAGCTGTCACCAAGCCACTGAGGCTCCAAGTGGGAGCCCTCCATTCTGAGCTCCTCTCCTTTGTCCTTGCTAAAACCATCAACCCTGTGCTGCTGGGCCTGCCCTGGCTCCGACTACATGCCCCAGTCCTGGACTGGAATTCTGGAGATGTCCTCCAGTGGGGTCCCGAGTGTCTCAACTGCTGCCTGGTACAAATTCATCCATCCCAGCCTCCCTTGCCTCAGTCCTTGGCAGGATTGCCTTGTCATTATTCCACGTTCTCGGATGTCTTCAGCAAGAAGGAGGCGGAAACGCTGCCCCCACATAGGGCATATGACTGTCCTATCAAGCTGATTCCTGGTATACCCATTACCCTGTGGTAGGGTATATCCTCTCTCCTTGCCAGAGACTCAGTCCATGTCCGCCTATGTTAAGGAGAACTTAGAGAGAGGGGCTTCATACGGAAGTCTTCTTCCCCGACAGGAGCCGGGTTCTTCTTTATCAAGAAAAAGGAAGGTTCTCTGCATCCTTGCATCGACTGTCGGGGTCTCAACCAGATCATGGTACAAAATAGATATCCATTGCCATTGATTTCTGAACTATTTGATCATATACGAGGAGCCAAGATTTTTTCGAAGCTAGACCTGCGTGGGGCTTACAACCTAGTCCGGATTCGCCGGGGTGACAAATGGAAGATGGCATTTAACACCCGTGACGGACACTATGAATATCTAGTAATGCCCTTCGGCCAGTGTAATGCTCCAGCGGTCTTCCAGAAGTTCGTTAATGACATCTTCCGTGACTTCCTCTATGTTTGTGTTGTGGTCTATCTTGATGACATCTTGATTTTTTCTCCAGATCCTAAGACTCATGTCTGTCAAGTTTTGCTGCGGTTAAGGGAGAATCTCCTGTACGCCAAGTTGGAGAAGTGCGTGTTTGAGAAAAATGCTCTACCCTTCCTGGGCTACATCATCTCGTATAAAAGGCCTCAGGATGGATCCTGAGAAGGTAAAGGCTGTCCTTGGATGGCCACGCCCTCAAAGCTTCAGGTCCATACAGCGCTTCCTGGGATTCGCTAATTTCTACGGACAGTTCATTCCAAACTTCTCCTCACTGACATCTCCTATCTTGCTCATCAGTTCTGGAGGCCCACGCTGCCCAAAAACATCACAGACTTTGTCTCCTCCTGCACGGCGTGCGCAGCAAATAAAGTTGCCCACTCCAAACCGGCTGGCCTGCTCCAGCTGCTGCCTGTGCCCGATGCCCCCTGGCAACATATTGCTATGGACTTTGTCACGGATCTGCCTCCCTCTGCTGGATGCACTACGGTCCGGGTGGTGGAGGACCGATTCTCCAAGTTTGCCCATTTTGTTCCACTGACCGGCCTACCTTCTGCTTCACGACTGGTCAAACTCTTCATTCAACACATCTTCCGTCTGCATGGCTTGCCTCTGCATATTGTGTCAGATCGGGGGTTCAGTTCACGTCGAAGTTCTTGAGAGCCCTCTGCGGACTCCTCGGTGTGAAGTTGGACTTTTCTTCAGCCTACCATCCCCAGTCCAGTGGTCAAGTCGAGAGAATAAATCAGATTAAGGAGATCCTGGACACCAAGAGAATAGGTGGAAGAACCTTTTATTTTGTGGATTGGAGGGGGTTTGGTCCTGAAGAGAGGTCCTGGGAGCCAGAGGAGAACCTCAATGCTCCTACCCTTCTCTCTCGCTCTGGCCCCATGAGGAGGGGGCCTAAGAGGGCGGATACTGTCATGCCCATGGCCGCAGGCCATCAGGCTCACTCACCTCCTGACGGCCGCAGCCATGGATCTGTGAGCGCTGGCCCCCATCTCTTTCTCAGGAGACGCTTCTCTCGGTCGGGTCCCGTAGCGTTCGTGTGCACGCTCATGCTCGCTCTTAATGGGCCAGTGCGCGCACCTAAGTTAAAGTGCCAAATTAGCCCATGAGCACACTGGACTATAAGAGGGGCCCTGCCCCTTCCTGTCTTGCCTGAGCTTTGTTGTCGTTACCCTAGTTTGTCTCTAGAAATGGTCTCCTAGTGTCTTCCAGTTCCCAGTGTTTCCCATTCCTGTTACCTGTAACCTGTATCCCGTGCTATCCTGGTCAAGTGCTATATTCAGATGGAGTCGTGCTGTACTGTGTGCCACGCCTGTCCTGTTACACCACGCATGGTGTACGCCTGCTGCCAAAGTCCCTTCCGAGCCTGCCTCGCTACTGTCTGAAGCTACCAAAGGTACACCTATATGAACTATAGACTTTGACCTGTGACCTGTGTCCGTTAAGGCGGTATGGCCCATTGGGTCCACAAATCCAACATGACAATATACAGCCCCAGAACCAAGCTCATTACATAAATACAGTCCCAGAACCAAGCTCAGTACATATATACATCCCTAGAACCAAGCTCAGTACATAAATACAGCACTAGAACCAAGCTCAGTACATATATGCAATACCAGAAGAAAGATCAGTACATAAATACAGCCCCAGAACCAAGCTAAGTACATAAATATAGCACCAGAACCAAGCTCAGTACATATATACATCCCCAGAACCAAGCTCAGTACATATATACAGAGCCAGAACAAAGCTCAGTACATATATTCAGCACCAGAACCGAGCTCAGTGCATATATATACATCCCCAGAACCAAACTCTCTGCATAAATACAGCACCAGAACAAAGCTCAGTACATAGATACATCCCCAGAACCAAGCTCAGTACATATATACAGCACCAGAAACAAGCCCAGAACAAAGCTCAGTACTTAGATACAGAATCACAACCAAGCTCAGTACATATATACAGCCCCAGAACCAAGCTCAGTACATATATACAACACCAGAACAAATACAGCTCAATTTAGTGCAACCCCTGCCGCATAGGTTTGTATACAGCTCCCAGCATGGCCTGAACAATAGTAAGGATATGTTGGGAGATGCTGTTTCACAAACAAAAATCATACCACCCATCATCTCGCTGCAGATCATACAGCGACTACAGTGCTGATTAGAGGCAGAATAAACATTTACATTAAACCCTTCAGGACCAAGCTCATTTTGGCCTTCAGGGCCAGACCCATTTTTTTCAAATCTGACATATTTCACTTTATGTGGTAATAACTCCGGAATGCTTTTACCTATCAAAGCGATTCTGAGATTGTTTTCTCGTGGCACATTGGACTTTATGATAGTGGAAAAATTTGGTCGATAAATTCAATATTTATCAGTGAAAAACACAAAAATTTTGTGAAAAATGGCAAAAATGTGCATTTTTCTAAATGTAAATGTATCTGCTTGTAAGACAGGCAATTATACCACACACAATTGTTGCTAATTAACATCCCCCACATGTCCCTTTAGATTGGCATAGTTTTTTGAATGTCCTTTTATTTTTCTATGACATCACAAGGCTTAGAACTTTAGCAGCAATTTCTCACATTTTCAAGAAAATGTCAAAAGGCTATTTTTACAGGGGCCAGTTCAGTTGTGAAGCGTCTTTTAGGGCCTTATTTATTAGAAACCGCCAAAAAGTCACCCCATTTTAAAATCTTCACCCCTCAAAGTATTCAAAACAGCATTTAGAAAGTTTCTTAAAACTCTAAACGTTTCACAGGAATTAAAGAAAAGTAGAGGTGACATTTTCAAATTTCATTTTTTTTTTGCAGAAATTCATTTTTAATCTATTTTCTTTGTAACACAGAAGTTTTTACCAGAGAAATGCAACTCAATATTTATTGCCCAGATTCTGCAGTTTTTAGAAATATCCCACATGTCACCCTAGTGTGGTAATGGACTGAAGCACCGGCCTCAGAAGCAAAGGAGCACCTAGAGGATTTTGGGCCTCCTTTTTATTAAAAAATATTTTAGGCACCATGTCAGGTTTGAAGGGCTCTTTCGGTGTCCAAACAGTGGAAATCCATCAAAAATGACCCCATTTGGGAAACTACACTCCTTGAGGAAATTATCTAGGGGTATAGTGAGCATTTTGACACCGCAGGTTTTTTGCAGAAATTATTGGAAGTAGGCCGTGAAAATGAAAATCTACATTCTTTCAAAGAAAATGTAGGTTTAGCTAATTTTTTCTAATTTCCACAAGGACTAAAAGGAGAAAATGCACCACTACTTTTGTAAAGCAATTTCTCCCGAGTAAAACAATACCCTACATGTGGTAATATACGGCTGTTTGGACACACGGCAGGGCTTAGAAGGGAAAGAGCGCCATTTGGCTTTTGGAGCTCAAATTTAGCAGGAATGGTTTGCGGAGGCCATGTCAAATTTGCAAAGCCCCTAAGGAACCAAAACAGTGAAAACGCCAAAAAAGTGACTCCATTGAGAAAACTACACCCCTTGAGGAATCCATCTAGGGGTGTAGTGAGCATTTTGACCCCACAGGTGTTTCATAGATTTTATTAGAATTGGGCAGTGAAAATAAAAAAAATCCTTTTTCTTCAATAAGACGTAACTTTAGCTCCAAATTTTTAAATTTCTCAACAAATAAAGGAAAAAAAGAACCCCAACATTTGTAAAGCAACTTCTCTGGAGTACGGCAATACCCCACATGTGGTCATAAACTGCTGTTTGGGCACACGGCAGGGCTCAGAAGGGAAGGAGCGCCATTTGCTTTTGGTGTACAGATTTTGCTGCATTTGGATTCTGGTCGCTATGTTGCATTTGCAAAGTCCCTGTGGGACCAAAACAGTGGATCCCCCCCAGAAGTGACCCCATTTTGGAAACAACACCCTCAAGGTATTCACCTAGGGGTGTAGTGAGCATGTTAACCCCACAGGTGTTTTGCAGAAATTAGTGTGCACTCGATGTTGCAGAGTGAAAATGGGAATTTTTTCTTAGATACGCCAATATGTGGTGCCACCATAACAAGACAGCTCTCAATTATTATGCGGTGTTTCCCTGTTTTAGAATCACCCTACATGGGGCACTAATCATAGGCCTGGACATTCGACAGGGCTCAGGAGTGAAAAGGTACCATGTAAAATGAAGGCCTAATTTGGCGACATATAAAGTATCGGTTCACAATTGCAGAGGCTTTGATGTGAAATAATAAAAGAAACCCCTGAGAAGTGACCCCATTTTGGAAACTGTACCCCTCAAGGCATTTATTAAGGGGTGTAGTGAGCATTTTCACCCCACGTGTCTTTTCCATAAATGATTGCGCTGCGGAAGGTACAAATTAAATTTTTTCCCTAGATATACCAATTCAGTGTCAAATATGTCGTGCCCAGCTTGTGCCACTGGGGACACACACCCAAAAATTGTTAAAAGGGTTCTCCCGGGTATGGCGATGCCATATATGTGGAAGTAAACTGCTGTTTGGGCACACTGTAGGGCTCAGATGGGTGGGAGCGCCATTTGGCTTTTGGAGCGTGGAATTTGCTTGGTAATAGTTTTGTTTGGAGTATCACTGGTGTTTCCGTTTATAATGTGGGGCATATGTAAGCTGGGCAGAGTACATCAGGGGCATAGTCAGGTGGTATAATAATAAGGTAAAAAAAAATAATAAAATGATCCATAGATGTGATTGATCCTTTCTGCACAGGCCGGTGTCGCACTGATAAATGTCCTTCCTTATCCCCCTTTTGGTCCACACTTCGCACCTTTGCAGTTTGGGGAATTTTGCTGGGAAAGTGTTGTCCTGGTATAATACGGGCACCCTCGCTTCCAGCAGATATGTTTGGGCCCTCCCCTTCCTGGTTCCCTAATTTTAGGTCCTTGATACATCACCTTTTGAAACAGAAGAAATGTTCCCCTCGGGCCGGCACAACTGGATATTTTTCTTTCCTGACTAATTGGAGCCTTAACTTATTTTATTTTTTCATAGATGTAGTGGTATGAGGGCTCTTTTTTTATGGGACGAGCTGTAGATTTTATTGGTACCATATTGGGGTACATGCGACTTTTTGATCACTTGTTATCCTTTTTTTGGGAGGCAAGGTGACAAAAAAACAGCAATTCTGGCATCGTTTATTAGGTTTTTTTTATACAGCGTTCATCATGCGTTATAAACTACATGTTACCTTTATTCTGCGGGTCAGTACGATTCCGGCGATACCTAATTTATAGAACTTTTTTATAACTTTTTGCACAATAAAATAACTTTTGGAAAGAGAATGTATTTTTTCTGTCGCCAAGTTGTGAGAACCATAACTTTTAAATTTTTTCGTCGATGGAGCTGTGTGAGGGCTTGTTTTTTGCGAGACGAGGTATAGATTTTATAGGTACCATTTTTGGTTACATGCAACTTTTTGATCACTATTTATTTAAATTTTTGGAAGACAGTGACCAAAAAAACAGTAATTATGGCAGTGTTTTTGAGGTTTTTTTTTACGGCGTTCACTGCGCTGGATAAATAACATAATATTTTATAGTTCAGGTTGTTACGGTCGCAGCGATGCCAAATATGTATGGTTTATTATTTTTTTCAATAATAAATGACTTGATAAGGGAAAAAGCGCGATTGTGTTTTATTTTATTACTTGAAACTTTTATTGTATGTTTTACAACTTTTATTTTTACTTTTTTTTTACACTTTTCTTTAGTCCCACGAGAGGACTTGAATGTCAAACTGTTTGTTTGATGTTCTAATACATTGCACTACCTATGTAGTGCAATGTATTGGAACTGTCAGTTGTTCACTGACAGCAAGCCGATCAGGCTCCGCCTCTGGGCGGGGCCTAATCAGCTTACGTAATTGCAGACAGGAGTCCATTGTTAGGGCTCCTGTTGCCATAGTAGCAGTCGCCAGCCTTGCCATCGCATGGCAAGGCTGCCGATTTGCTACAAACCTCTAGGATGCAGCAATCTCAATGGATTGCTGCATCGAAGGGGTTAATGCCAGGAATCGGAGCTAGCTCCGGTTCCTGGCGATAGATCGGGGTGTCCGCTGTAACATACAGCGGACACCCACTGCTGATGATGCCGGCTCAGCTTCTGAGCCGGAAGCTGAGCCGGCGCCATCTTGCCGATGGTACCGGAAGCCTCCTGGGCCCTGCCGACGACGGGGCATACCAGGATTCCGTTACTCGCGGACCGTGAGGTAAGTATTAGCCCTCCGATCGCCTTTGCAGCCACCAGCAACCCAGCGATCACGTTGCTGGGGTGCCGGTGGCTAAAAACTCCTCACATGCTGCAATCTCTATTGAACGCAGCATCTGAGGGGTTAATCGGCCGGATCGGATGCTAGCTCCGGTCCTGGCCGATACCTCAGGGTGACAGCTGTAACATACAGCTGTCACCCGGCGGTGATGTCGCTGGCTCAGCTCCTGAGCCAGCTTCATCTCCATCACGTACAGTTACGTGAAAAGACGGTAAGACACCAGTTTTAATCACGTAACTGTACGTAATTGGGCGGGAAGGGGTTAAGTGACTCACCGGTGATGTCTCAGATTCTAGTTCTTTTCTTCTCCCTCCGGTGTAGACCTATATGATGGATTTCTTCCAGCCACGACCCATTTCTGCAGTTTTCCGCTCAGATATCTTCAGCTTCTCACTTTTAAAACATTTCTGCCCTATAAACAAAGTTACAATTCTCAACACCTCTAAATATAATAAAGTGCCATACACTGCACCTCGAATTATAATAGTACCATACACTGCACCTCTAATTATAATAGCGCCATACACTGTGTCCCTGATTATAATAGTACCATATACTCTGTCCCACACACACTTTGCCCCTTGTAGATAGTGTCCCCAGAGCCCCCTGTAGATAGTGACCCCCATAGAGCCTCTGTAGATAGTGCCCTATATAGAAGCCCCTGTAGATAATGCCCCACATAAAGCCCTCTGTAGATAGTGCCCACATATGGACTCCAGAGCTGCAAGGCAATAGTGCTAACCACTGAGCCACTGTGCTGACCTACATATAGCTTCTCCTATAGATAGTGCTCCACATATAGCCCACCTCTGTAGACAGTGCCCTACATATAGCCCCCTGTAGATAGTGCCCCACAGGTAACCCACCCTGTATATAGTGTCCCACATATAGCCCACACCTGTAGATAATTCACTTCAAATAGATCCCCCTATAGATAGTGCTTCACATATAGCCCATCTCTGTAGATAGTACCTCACATATAGCTCACCCAGTATATAGTGTCCCACATATAGCTCACCCCTGTAGACAGTGCCCTACATATAGCCCCCTGTAGCTAGTGCCCCACATATAGCTCCCCTTGTATATAGTGCCCCACGTCCCCACATATAGACCCCCTGTAGATAGTGCCGCACATCACCACATATAGACCCCCCTGTATATAGTGACCCTCATTCCCACATATAGACCCCCTTGTAGATAGTGCCCCACATATAGACCCCCCTGTATTTAGTGGCCCACATCCCCACATATAGACCAACCCTCTGTATATAGTGCCCCACATCCCCACATATAGACCCCCCTGTATATAGTGTCACACATCCCCACATATAGACCCCCTACATATCGTGCCCCACATATAGACCCCCCCTGTAGATAGTGCCACACATCCCCACATATAGACCCCCCCTGTAGATAATGCCACTCACAGTTTTATTAGAAAAAACCCAAAAACTTTACATACTCATAGTTACATAGTTACATAGTTACATAGTTTGTACGGTTGAAAAAAGACACATGTCCATCAAGTTCAACCAAGGGATGGGAAAGGGGAAGTGGGATGGGAAAGGGGAAGTAAAAAATTTCTACACATAGCAGTTAATATTTTTTTGTTCTAGGAAATTATCTAAGCCTTTTTTAAAGCCATCTACTGTCCCTGCTGCGACCAGCTCCTGCGGTAGGCTATTCCATAGATTCACAGTTCTCACAGTAAAGAAGGCTTGTCACCTCTGCAGGTTGAACCTTTTTTTCTCCAGACGGAGGGAGTGCCCCCTTGTTTTTTGAGGGGGTTTTACATGGAACAGGATTTCACCATATTTTTTGTATGCGCCATTCATATATTTATATAAGTTAATCATGTCCCCCCTTAGTCGTCTTTTCTCAAGGCTAAATAGGTTTAGTTCTTTTAATCTTTCCTCATAACTTAGATTCTCCATGCCCCTTATTCGTTGCTCTTCTTTGTATTTTTTCCAACTCCAGGGCATCCTTTCTATGAACTGGAGCCCAGAACTGGACTGCATATTCTAGATGAGGCCTCACTAATGCTTTGTAAAGTGGTAATATTACATCCCTGTCCCGCGAGTCCATGCCTCTTTTGATACACGACAATATTTTGCTGGCCTTTGAAGCAGCTGATTGACACTGCATGCTGAAATTTAGTTTATGATTTACAAGTACACCCAGATCCTTCTCAACAATTGACTCCCCCAGTGTAGCTCCCCCTAGGACATATGATGCTTGCAGGTTTTTCGTACCCAGATGCATAACTTTACATTTATCTACATTAAACTTCATTTGCCAAGTGGACACCCAAACACTTAGTTTGTTTAAATCTGCCTGCAATTCACAAACATCTTCCATAGTCTGAACTATATTGCATAGCTTGGTGTCATCTGCAAAAATAGAAATAGTGCTATCAATCCCATCCTCTATATCATTAATAAATAAGTTGAATAATAGTGGTCCCAGCACTGAACCCTGGGGTACACCACTTATAACTGGGGACCATTCAGAGTAGGAATCATTGACCACAACTCTCTGGATACGGTCCATGAGCCAATTCTCAATCCAATTACAAACTATACTTTCTAAACCTATAGTCCTTAATTTACCCATTAGATGTCTATGAGGGACAGTGTCAAATGCCTTTGCAAAGTCCAAAAACACTATATCCACAGCAGCCCCTCTGTCTAGGCTTCTGCTTACCTCTTCATAAAAACAAATCAGGTTGGTTTGACAGCTTCTGTCCTTTGTAAAACCATGCTGGCTGTCACTTATAATACTATTTATTGTCACATAATTCTGTATATAGTCCCTCAATAGCCCCTCAAACATTTTCCCCACAATTGATGTTAAGCTTACTGGTATATAATTACCCGGCGAAGACCTAGAGCCCTTTTTGAAAATAGGCACCACATTTGCCCTGCGCCAGTCCCTTGGCACTATACCACTCATGAGAGACTCTCTAAATATTATGAAGAGGGGGATAGAAATAACTGAACTAAGCTCTTTAAGAACTCTAGGGTGTAACCCATCTGGTCCCGGGGCCTTGTGTACATTTATTTTATTTAATTTAGCTTGGACCATATCTACATTCATCCAATTCAGTATATCAACTGATATATTAACAGCACCGGCAGCGGCTACATGAGCTGCTCCTTCTTCTGTTGTATATACAGAGCGGAAGAACCCATTTAGTAACTCTGCCTTCTCTTGATCCCCTGTGACCAACTCCCCATTACCACTATGTAAGGGTCCTACATGTTCAGACCTGGGCTTTTTTGCATTTATATGCTTGAAGAATTTTTTAGGATTTGTTTTACTATCCTTGGCCACCTGCCTTTCGTTTTGTATTTTTGCTGATTTTATTACATTTTTACAGATTTTATTAAGCTCTTTATATTTTACAAAGGCTGCAGATGTACTCTCAGATTTATATTTTTTAAATGCCCTTTTTTTGTCATGTATTGCCCCTTTCACAGAAGGTGTAAGCCATGTGGGGTTTAATTTTAGTCGTTTATACTTGTTACCTGTAGGAATAATTTTTGCAGTATAATTACCCAAAGTAGATTTGAAAATCTCCCATTTATCATTTGTTCCATTATTTGACATTAGTTCTTCCCAGTCTATATCCTGAATTGCAGCCTTCATCCTGGGGAAATTGGCTTTCTTAAAATTAAATGTTTTTGCCCTCCCAGCCTGCGTTTGTTTTTTACAGTATAGGTAAAATATAACTATATTATGATCACTGTTACCAAGGTTTTCACGAACATTGACATTCCCAACAAGCTCTGCATTATTAGAAATGACCAGATCCAACAGAGCTTCACCTCTAGTCGGGTCTTCCACAAACTGGCACATAAAATTTTCCTGCAACAGGTTGAGGAAATGTCTCCCCTTTGCAGTTGAAGCCGAACCATGACACCAATTAATATCCCGATAATTAAAATCTCCCATTATCACAACAGTACCCGCCTGTGCAGCCCGCTCCATTTGTTTATATATTTGACCTTCTATCTCTTCAGTTATATTGGGGTGTCTATAGATTACACCAAAAGTAATTTTTTCAGTGTTTACTTCCCTTTGTAATTCCACCCACAAAGTTTTCAACCTCCTCACAGTCTTCACCCTCTAATGTCTCATTTACACTCACCTTCATATCGCTTCTCACATACAGACATACACCACCACCTTTCCTATTTGCCCTGTCTTTCCGAAACATTGTAAAACCCTGTAGATTTACAGCCCAGTCATGTGAAGAGTCCAGCCATGTTTCAGCAACACCAACTATATCTATATCTTCTTCCAGTATTAAGGCCTCCAGCTCCCCCATTTTGCTTGCTAGACTTCTGGCATTTGTGAACATACACTTTAACTTGCCTTTAAATGTTTCACTTTCACTATCAGAAATGTGATTGTTTGACATTTGGGCCTTTTTATTTTCCCTGCTGTTTTGTAACGAAAGGATCTCCTTATCTTGTTGCCTAGTCCTCTCCCCTAGTCCTCTCCTCACATGATCCCGTTCCGGCGCCGTCCGGTGGAAATGCAGACCTGCTCTCTTCTGAGCAGGTCTGCTGAAGCTGAACGACGCGTCGTTCAAAGGTGCTGATTGGTAGGGCAGAATGACTTGCCTCTTTAATCAATGCATTTCAAGCACGGAAGTGGCGCGATGATGTCATCACGCCACTAGCGTCGTTGAAAGGTGCTGATTGACGGGGCAAGTCATTTTATGGTGGCGTTGCAATATAGCGGCCCATTCCAGGCCTCGTACCTTGCCCCCTCCCCATGAGACTAACCCTGCCCCCTCCATTGGACAACTAAATAAGAAATGAAATTTTAAAAATGAATGCTAACCTCATCACTCCTCTTCTCCCTTTTGAGTCCTCTCAGCATGATGCAACTCATACAAGGTCCTGACCAGGGCCGATTCTAGCTTTTCTGCTGCCTGAGGCGAAAATGTAAATGCCCCCCCCCCCCCCAGATTATGATTGACATCCCCCTGGCTGTGCTACATCACTATGAGCTACCTCCAGCTCTTGCGGATGCACCTCTGCCTTGTACTCCCCTGGCATGCGATGTGCAGCCTGGCAGAGTACACCTCACAGCACAGTGTGTGCCTAAGGAGTACAAGGCAGTGGCGCATCCGAAAATGTTGGAGGAGACTGGTAGTGATGCGTAACAGCCAAGGAGATGTGAATCACAAATGGAAAAGTGTATTTGGAGGCAGGACTATGTGACTCTTCAGGATAGTGGCATCGCACCATGACTCTTTAATGAGTAATTAGCATATAGTGCGCACTGTTTTAAAAGTTGATTTTATAGATTTTGCTGCATCTGAAAACAACATACAAGGGAATGCTTGGAAATATTGTCAGATCATGTATTACCGCATGGTGGCGGTTCAAGGGGTTAAAACTACCTGACAAATACCCATTAAATATACAATGCACTGAAAACAATTCCATCTGACCTGCAATTTTGTTATTATAAATATATCCTATATAATTACAGCTCCAGAACCAAGGTCTGACATATACAGCTCCAGATCCAAGCTCAATACATATATATAGCACCAGAACCAAGCTCAGACAAATATACAGCACCAGAACAAAGCTCATACATATTATAGAGTACCACAACCACGCTCAGTACCAGGGGCATTGCTAGGGTCTTAATAGATTAGGGGCACAAGCATTGAGACATATATTTACTTTATTTTTTTACATATATATCGGAGATCGCATATCTATAAGACTAAGGCTCCAAAAGCTACACCGCTGGATAGAATTGGATGCATTGTCTCAGCAGACAGTATCATACATGATAGGCTTAGATACATGGCCCCCAACAGACAGTATCACACATGACAGGCTTAGTTAGATACATGGCCCAGCAGACAGTATCACACATGATAGGCTTAGAGACATGGCCCCAGCAGACCGTATGACACATGATATACTTAGGGCTCATTCAGACGAGCGTGAATATCGTCCGTGGGCTGTGCGTTGAAACGCACAGCATGCGGTCCCGTTCATTTCAATGGGGCTAATCACACATGCATGAGTTTTCACACACTGAGTGTCCGTTGCGTGAAACTCACTGCATGTCCTATATTGGTGCATTTTCACCCACCTAGTCGCCCATTGAAGTCAATGGGTATGTGAAAACCACAGACAGTACACGGACGACATCCGTGTGCTGTCCGTGTTTCACACATCAATTACATTGAAAAAAAAAAAGTGCTTGCAAGTGCGTGAAAAACACAAGCCACACGCAAAGAACACTGATGAAAAAACGGAATGCACACGACCAGATCTATGTGCGTTTTTTTTTACGTGCGTGAATCTGTCCCGCTCGTGTGAATTTAGCCTTAGATATAGGGCCTCAGCAGTAAGTATCCTTGTACTAACCTTCAGGGGCAAATTTTGCATTTCTGGGGCCCCAAGCAAAGATATGTCTCGAAGACAAGATCGAAGACACCTGTAGAGAGTTCCCCACACAATGCCCCTGTATATAGTGTCACAACCCCCTGTATACAGTGTCACAATCCCCTGTATATAGTGTCACAACCACCTGTATATAGTGCCACAGCCCCCTGTATGGTACCACACACATTCCCCCTGCCATACATCCCCTTTGTAGACAGTACCATGCAGTCCCCTGTAGGTAGTCCCACATATGCACCTTGTCTCAGCAGACAGTATCATACATGATAGGCTTAGATACATGGCCCCAGCAGACAGTATCACACGTGACAGGCTTAGATACATGGCCCAGCAGGCAGTATTACACATGATAGACTTAGATACAGGGCCCCAGCAGTCAGCAATACACATGATAGACTTAGACACAGGGCCCCATAAGTATCCTTGTACTAACAAATGTTCACCCCCCCAAAAGAAAAATGTGTATATATATATATATATATATCAGGGGCGTAGCTAGGGGGGGGGGCAAGCGGGGCATGTGCCCCGGGCGCAGTTCAGAGGGGGGCGCCAGCGCCACCTCCTCCTGCACTATAATTGTACCTGTGTCGCAAGGACACAGGTACAAGTAGAAGCAATGAATGACCGGGCACGTTCCGTGCCCGGCCATTCAGCGCCTTTCCACGAATGAAGCGACTGGTACCTTTTGTACCAGTGACGCTTCCGTCGATGAAAGGCGCTGACTGACTGACAGGGAAAGTCATCCTGCCCAGCCAATCAGCGCCTTTCATAGACGCCGCGTTCAACCCCCTGGAGACCTGCGCAGAAGAGAGCAGGTCTCCATGGCTGCCGGACGGCGTGGGAGCGGGAATAAGGTGAGTTTGAAATATATTTTTTTTAAATTGTGATAGAAGTGTGGCTGTATCTGCGGGGGGGACTTTATCTACGGGGGGTGTCTATCTACAGGGGGACTATATCTACAGGGCTGGGCTATATACAGGGGGACTATATCTACAGGGCTGGGCTATATACAGGGGGACTATATCTGCTGGGCTATATACAGGGGGACTATATCTACAGGGGGACTATATCTACAGGGGGACTATATCTACAGGGGGACTATATCTACAGGGGGGCTATATACTGAAATGGGCTGTCTATAGAGCACCATATACAGGGGTGGGCTATATATATATATATATATATATATATATAGTATATAGCCCCCTGTAGATATAGCCCACCCCTGTATATGGTGCTCCATAGATAGCCCACCCCAGTATATAGCCCCCCCTGTAGATATAGTCGCCCTGTATATAGCCCAGCCCTGTAGATATAGCCCAGCCCTGTAGATATATTCCCCCTGTATATAGCCCACCCCTGTATATAGCCCCCCTATGTATAGCCCACCCCTGTAGATATAGCCCACCCCTGTATATAGCCCTCCTGTGTATAGCCCACCCCTGTAGATATAGCCCCCCTGTGTATATCCCAGCCCTGTGTATAGCCCAGCCCTGTAGATATAGCCCAGCCCTGTAGATATAGCCCAGCCCTGTAGATATGGTCCCCCTGTAGATATGGTCCCTCTGTAGATATGGTCCCCCTGTAGATAGCCCACCCCTATATATAGTCCCCATGTAGATATAGCCCACCCCTGTATATAGTCCCCCTGTAGATATAGCCCACCCCTGTATATAGTATCCCACAAATAGCTCCCCCTATAGTGCTCCACAGAAAGCCCACCCCTGTATATAGTGTTTCACAGATAGCCCACCCCTGTATATAGCCCCCCTTGTACATATAGTCCACCCCTGTATATAGTGCTCCACAGATAGCCCACCCCTGTATATACTATATACAAGGGTGGGCTATCTGTGGAGCACTATATACAGGGGTGGACTATATGTACAAGTATAGTGCTCCACATATAGTCCACCCCTGTATATAGTGTTTCACAGATAGCCCACCCCTGTATATAGCCCCCCTTGTACATATAGTCCACCCCTGTATATAGTGCTCCACAGATAGCCCACCCTTGTATATAGTATATACAGGGGTGGGCTATCTGTGGAGCACTATATACAGGGGTGGACTATATGTACAAGGGGGGCTATATACAGGGGTGGGCTATCTGTGAAACACTATATACAGGGGTGGACTATATGTGGAGCACTATATACAGAGGGGGGCTACATACATGGTTGGGCTATCTGTAGAGCTCTATATACAGGGGTGGGCTATATCTACAGGGGGCTATATACAGGGGTGGGCTATCTGTAGAGCACTATAGGGGCAGTTATTTGTGGGACACTATATACAGGGGTGGTCTATATGGGGGCACTATCTACAGGGGCTCTATGGCAGGCACTATCTACAGGGGGCTCTATGGCAGGCACTATCTACAGGGGGCACAGTGTGTGTGTGGGACACGGTGTATGGTGCTATTATAATTAGAGGTGCAGTGTATGGCGCTATTATATTTAGGGGCGTAGTGTGTGGAATAATGATAACTTTATATTTATTTATAGGTGCAGAAATGTTGGAAAAGTGAGAAGCTGAAGACATCTGAGCGGCAAACTGCAGAAATGGACCGGGAGAAGTCGTCATAGAGGTCTGGACCGGATGGAGAAAACTAGAATCTGAGACGTCACCGGTGAGTCACTCAATGTAAATGTTTATTCTGCCTCTAATCAGTACTGTAGTCACTGTATGATCTGCAACGAGATGATGGGTGGTATGATTATGATAGGATTTATTTTTTGTGAAACAGAATCTCCCAGCATATCCTTACCATTGTTCGGGCCATGCTGGGAGCTGTAGTTTTATGCCGTACACACCTATACGGCAGGGGTTGCACTAAATTGAGCTGTATTTGTTCTGGGGCTGTATATATGTAGTGAGCTTTGTTCTGGCACTGTATATATGTACTGAGCTTGGTTCTGGTGCTGTATACATGTACTGAGCTTTGTTCTGGGGCTGTATTTATGTACTGAGCTTGGTTCTGGTGTTGTGTATAGAACTATATTGCTTGTAAAATGTACAAATAATTTTATGCTCGCGTTACATGAAAAGAAATGACACGTCGATTGGTAGAGAAAACAAACACGGCGAGGGGGAAGGAGATGTCGGGAAAGAGGTTGGGGGGGGGGGCGCCAAACTGAATCTTTGCCCCGGGTGCTGGAGAACCTAGCTACGCCTCTGTATGTATATATATATATATGTATATATATATATATATATATATATATATATACATATATATACACAGTGAAGGAAATAAGTATTTGATCCCTTGCTGATTTTGAAAAGTTTGCCCACTGTCAAAGACATGAACAGTCTAGAATTTTTAGGCTAGGTTAATTTTACCAGTGAGAGATAGATTATATTTAAAAAAAACAAGAAAATCACATAGTCAAAATTATATATATTTATTTGCATTGTGCACAGAGAAATAAGTATTTGATCCCCTACCAACCATTAAGAATTCAGCCTCCTCCAGACCAGTTACATGCTCCAAATCAACTTGGTGCCTGCATTAAAGACAGCTGTCTTAAATGGTCACCTGTATAAAAGACTCCTGTCCACAGACTCAATTAATCAGTCTGACTCTAACCTCTACAACATGGGCAAGACCAAAGAGCTTTCTAAGGATGTAAGGGAGAAGATCATAGACCTGCACAAGGCTGGAATGGGCTACAAAACCATAAGTAAGACGCTGGGTGAGAAGAAGACAACTGTTGGTGCAATAGTAAGAAAATGGAAGACATACAAAATGACTGACAATCGACATCGATCTGGGGCTCCATGCAAAATCTCACCTCGTGGGGTATCCTTGATCCTGAGGAAGGTGAGAGCTCAGCCGAAAACTACACAGGGGGAACTTGTTAATGATCTCAAGGCAGCTGGGACCACAGTCACCAAGAAAACCATTGGTAACAAATTACGCCGTAAAGGTTTATAATCCTGCAGTGCCCTCAAGATCCCCCTGCTCAAGAAGGCACATGTACAGGCCCATCTGAAGTTTGCAAATGAACATCTGGATGATTCTGAGAGTGATTGGGAGAAGGTGCTGTGGTCAGATGAGACTAAAATTGAGCTCTTTGGCATTAACTCAACTCGCCGTTTTTGGAGGAAGAGAAATGCTGCCTATGACCCAAAGAGCACCGTCCCCACTGTCAAGCATGGAGGTGGAAGCATTATGTTTTGGGGGTGTTTCTCTGCTAAGGGCACAGGACTACTTCACCGCATCAATGGGAGAATGGATGGAGCCATGTACCGTCAAATCCTGAGTGACAACCTCCTTCCCTCCACCAGGACATTAAAAACGGCTCGTGGCTGGGTCTTCCAGCACGACAATGACCCGAAACATACAGCCAAGGTAACAAAGGAGTGGCTCAAAAAGAAGCACATTAAGGTCATGGAGTGGCCTAGTCAGTCTCCAGACCTTAATCCCATCGAAAACTTATGGAGGGACCTGAAGATCCGAGTTGCCAAGCGACAGCCTCGAAATCTTAATGATTTACAGATGATCTGCAAAGAGGAGTGGGCCAAAATTCCATCTAACATGTGTGCAAACCTCATCATCAACTACAAAAAACGTCTGACTTGCCAACAAGGGTTTTGCCACAAAGTATTAAGTCTTGTTTGCCAAAGGGATCAAATACTTATTTCTCTGTGCACAATGCAAATAAATATATATAATTTTGACAAAGTGATTTTCTGTATTTTTTTTAATATAATCTATCTCTCACTGGTAAAATTAACCTAGCCTAAAAATTCTAGACTGTTCATGTCTTTGACAGTGGGCAAACTTACAAAATCAGCAAGGGATCAAATACTTATTTCCTTCACTGTATATATATATATTGTAGCAGTGCAGCTACTGGACAGGGCTTCCACTCCATACAGACAGTCCATGTCTTGGGCTGTCTGATGAGCTTAGTTAGGCTTCACCTGAGACGGCTCTTTAATTCAGGTATGTACAGTTCACACAGGGCTCTCAGTCTGGGGAAGACAGGCATGCTAGCCTGTGAGAGTCACCACCGTGTGAGGTAAAACTGTGAAGGTTTTGAGGTGCTGGGCACAAGGCTCAGTGTCACGTAGTGAGGGACACTGAATGTGTTAGTTAGAGGCTGGACGGCCTAGGGTTTATTTTGTATGTTTATTGTTGTACCACTGAGTGCTGTTGTGAAGACAATAAAGCTAGCTGCGGCTGGTTTAAACCTTTTACTCAAGTAGTTGGAGTGAACTTTATATGAGTGCCAACCATCTCACCTGGGAGATGGCGATCCCATGAGCTAAGTGGTCCCCAGGTTGTCACATATGGCGGAGAATTGCTTTGGGCAATAAAATGGCACAAGAAGTATGCAGTGAAATTTAAAGGGCCAGAAGCCCAATTAAAGAGACTGTTTTTCCATTGCAATGGGTCTTATGGAGGAACTCCTCAAACAAATGGTGCAGTTGAATGCAGAGCTGCAGGAAACAAATACCAAACAGAGGGAGGATAACCAAAGATTCCTGAAGCAGATAGAGAGGCTCTAAGGGCACGGGTGCTGTCCAGGGATACACAGCCTTCCAAGCCAAGTGGATTCTTTTAAACGTCAGCTGCATTTATGCAGGGTACTCCAGAGGTGTTACAGACAATTTGCAGAGAAGAGCACGGAGTGTGCGTATCGGTGATACAAATTGTGAGGACCGTTGCTAGGAGCAAACCAACCCCGACAGCATGTGGCTGTTGTTTAGCAGAAGGAGCGCTGTTGGAGATGCCATCAAGTAGATGGATGTGCACTTGATTGTTCTCTGGTCAGGAGGCCAGAGAGAGCGCAAGAAAAAACACGTGAAGTGTTTGTTGGTGGGATTCCACTACAGGTCAGTCTGGATCTTTGCCAAGAGGTCTCGAGTGTGCATCCGGACATTTTGCTGTTTGTGAAGAAGGATCCTGAGATGGGTGAGACCGTTCTAATTGACTTTAAAACAGATTTTGGGACTGTGCAGCACAGACTTAGAAAATGTGAGGAACTTGATGAGGAGTTTGTGCTGAGAAGGGACTTCCCTCATTTTTGACAGTTGTGGGAGAAAGGCAATATCTCCGATAAGCCTTACAGGGAAAAGTCCTCTGCAGGGTGTTCTGCTCCACTGCCAAAAAGGGAAAATGCACCAGTTGTAATGATGTCAAGCGATAATGTGATTCAGGAAATGCCTGCTAAAAATGACGTTCATGTATTTGATGCACAGCGTTTATGTGATGACACTAGTGAAATGTCCAAAATTTTGCCTAACATGTCTTTAAGCCATGAGTATGTCACACAGCCTGAGCAGGTTAATGCATTGTGTGAACAGGCTGTTAAAGAAACAGCAGCCGAGACAGAAGAGGGGATTAGTTCAAGTGTGCCCCTTGAGGCTGTAGTTAAGAAAGTCGAGTGTGTCACATGTGATGTGCATACTGTTACTGATGGTAATCCAGAGGATGTGTCCTTGGAAACAGATGTGTCAGGTGTATCTGAGATTTCCCTAGAGGTTGGGATTGTTGATGGTGGTAACCTGGAGTACAGCCCTGCCATACCTAGTGATGGTGAAAAATTGTCTCTGGACAGACAGTCTGAGCATTTAAATGCTGAGATGAAAAACTCCAAGATGGAGGGGAGTATAGCGTCTGAAAGTGGTTTGGTAGATGATACGGTGTATACCAAAACTCACGAGATGAGTGTTACTGAACACTATGAGCCAGTGTCTAAACCAAGGGGTGACACACAAAGCCACTTCATGGATGCGGAAAGGTCCTGGAATGTAGGGCACCACACATGTAAATACGTCTGTGATCAGCAAAAGCTGGTAGTGCCTACAAGGGATGAGGATGCTAGGCATGCCAACATAGAAGAGCTAAGTGGTCCCCAGGTTGTCACATAATATATATATATATATATATATATATGAGTCAGTATATCTGTAGCACTCTGACCCTCTAGCTGTGGATAGGATTAGATACAGTGGCTCAGCAGACAGTATCACGCATGACAGGCTTAGATATAGGACCCAGCTCGCTGACATTGTGGCCCCCTGTAGATAGTGCCCCACACACAGCCCCCTGTAGATAGTGCCCCACATACAGCCCCCTGTAGACAGTGCCCCACATATAGCCCCCATATATAGTGCCCACATATAGCTCCACTGTATATAGTCCCCCACATATAGCCCACCCCTATAAATAGTGCACCACATATAGCCCACAGCTGTATATAGTGACCCACATATAGTCCACCCCTGTATATAGTACCTCACATATAGCCTACCCCTGTAGATAGTGCCCACATATAGCTCCCCCTGTATATAGTGCCCCACATATAGCCCACCCCTGTAGATAGTGCCCAGATATAGCTCCCCCTGTATATAGTGCCCCACATATCGCCCACCCCTGTAGATAGTGCCCAGATATAGCTCCCCCTGTATATAGTGCCCCACATATAGCCCACCCCTGTATATAGTGCCCCACATATAGCCCACCCCTGTATATAGTATCCCTCATATAGCCCACCCCTGTATATAATGCCCCACATATAGTCCACCCCTGTATATAGTGTCCCTCATATAGCCCACCCCTGTATATAGCGTCCCTCATATTGCCCACCCCTATTTATAGTATACCTCATATAGCCCACCCCTGTATATAGTGCCTCAAATATAGCTCCCTCTTTAGATAATGCCGCTCACATTTTTATTAGAAAAAAACAAAACTTTACATACTCACCTTAATCAGGTTCCCACGCCGTCCGGTAGCAATGCAGACCTGCTTTCTTCTGAGCAGGTTTGCTGGGGTTGAATGATGAAAGGCGTTGATTGTAAGGGCAAGTCAGTCTGCCCTGCCAATCAGCGCCTTTTAATGACGCAAGCGGCATGATGAAGTTATCGTGCTGATTGCGTAGTTTAAAAGCGCTGAATGGCCGGGAACGGCACTCGGCCTTTCATCGCTTATGTAATTACAGTGCAAGAGGGGGTGGCGCCGGCTGGTTTCAGTGGCGCCGCTGCCCCCTCAGATAGAGACAGCAGGCCGCCCCAGTGTCAGGACGTTGTATGTGACGCAGCGCTTGTGTTGAGTGCTACGTCGCATATAATGTGTCCACAGCACTCATCAAAACAACGCTTCTCAGGGTATGCACAAGAAGTAGCTTCTTTAAACAAGTTTCAAATTGACTTGGTTCATCTTTATTTAGGCAATGGTGGCTTGCTCACCACTGGTTGTAGGTCAGAGTCTGGGCAGTGATAAAACCACAGCCATAGCAGCTGTTATAGGGCCCGCGGCTGCCTGGCCAAGACTGGCAAACAATGTCCTGCAATACTCAGCGTCATGACGTTTTCAGGAGGAGGAGTCAGTGTGACTAGGCAGTTGTAACGCTCGGGCCGGAAGAGGATGTACGGTGGAGCTGCAGCACAAAGTGTAAAACACCACCTGTTTATAATCCTATTATTATTATAAAAAAAATACACATGTACACTATATAGACAAAATGACTTCCTGTGAAACACCTAAAGGATTAAAACACTTTCTGAATGCTGTTTTGAATACTTTGGGGTGAAGTTTTCAAAATGGGGTGATTTATGTGGACTTTCTAATATATAGGGCCCTCAAAGCCACTTCAGAACTGAACTGGCCCCTGAAAAAATAGCCTTTTGAAATGTTCTTGAAAATCTGAGTGTCACGATCTGTGGGTATGAGGACCCACTGGGCCGTACCGTCGTAGCGGGATAGCAACTGGCCACACAGTGTACCAAGTAAAGTCTATAGTCCGAGTAAGGTTACCTGTGGTAGTTTGGACAGTAGCAATGGTTAAGCTCGGATGGGACCTTGGCAGCAGACACCAGGCGTGGTGTAACCCAGCAGACTTGATCGGTGGCACAACACGACTCCAACTCTCTAAGGTACAGGAACAAGGTAGCATGGGATACAGGATGTCAAGGGTGATTAGACAATTCTAAACATGTGTGTGCGCTGGCCCTTTAAGGCCGGGACTGATCTCGCGGGCGCACCCTAGTGGTCACTTCAGGTCAGGATGGCCGTATGTGCTGGCATCTCTTGGAAGGAAGGCGTCGGCAGGATGAGAGGAGTCTGTGGTCTGCGGCCGCGGATGTTACATTATCCCCTCTCTTATGCCCCCCTCTTCTTGGGACCAGAGCGAGAGAGGAACTTATTCACAGGGGTAGGAGCATTGAGGTTCTCCTCTGGCTCCCAGGACCTCTCTTCTGGACCAAACCCCTTCCAATCCACAAAATAAAACGTTTACTCCCACTTTTTTGGTGTCCAAGATCTCCTTAACCCCGAATGAATCTGATGAACCGCAGGGGGCAACTGCAGGACTAGGAGTCTTGGTGTAGCTGTTCAGGACCACAGGCTTCAGGAGGAGACATGAAAGGAGATTGGGATCTTGAGGGTGGGAGGTAGCCGAAGCTTGTTGGAGACAGGGTTGATCTGCTGTAGGATCTCGAAGGGTCCGAGGAACCTGGGAGCAAACTTGTATGACGGCACCCTGAACTGGATTTTCCTAGAAGACAGCCAGGCCTTGGTACCCTGAAGAAACTGAGGAGGCTCTCTTCTCCTTGTGTCTGCCTTTCATTTCATGCGGTCGACTGCCAGCAGAATATTGGATCGGGTTTGCTGCCAGATCTGAAGGAATTCCCTGAATGCAGGCACCTGGGACGTAGCTGACACCGGGAGAGAAATTTGTGGGTGTTGGCCGTGAACAATGAAGAACGGTGTGGAAGCAGTGGACTCGCTTGTGTGATTGTTATAGGAGGACTCGGCCCAAGGAAGAAGCTGCACCCAGTCATCATGCTGCCTGGAGATGAAGTGTCGTAGATAGTTCTCCATGATTTCATTGATCTTCTCGACTTGACCATTGGACTGGGGATGGTAGGCTGAGGAAAAGTCCAACTTCACATCAAGGAGTTTACAGAGGGCTCTCCAGAACTTTGAGGTAAACTGAACCCCCCGATCAGACAAGATATGCAGGGGTAAGCCATGAAGGCAGAAGATGTGTTGGATGAAGAGATTGGCCAGACGAGAAGCAGACTCTAGGCCGGTCAGCGGAACAAAATGAGCCATTTTTGAGAATCGGTCCACCACCACCCAGACTGTACTGCATCCAGCAAAGGGAGGCAGATCCGTGACAAAGTCCATTTCTATATGCTGCCATGGAGCATTGGGCACCGGCAGCGGCTGGAGCAGACCTGTAAGCTTGGAGTGAGCAACCTTGTTAGCCGTGCACACCGTGCAGGATGAGACAAAGTCCGTGGTGTCTTTGGGCAGCGTGGGCCACCAAAAATCATGGGCAATCAAGTCTCGGATTTTACGGGCACCCACGTGACCTGCCAGTTTGGAGCTGTGTCCACAGCGGAGTATTCTCCTTCTGTACGCCAGGCGTACAAAATTCCTCCCCGGAGGAATGTCTCTAACTTGCAGGCGATGCAGGATGGATCAATGATGTTTTGCGGAGATTCCATGGCATCCTCAGTCTCGAACGACCTGGACAAGGCATCGGCCCTCACATTTTTGTCGGCAGAACGGTAGTGGAGCTCAAACTGGAACCGGGCAAAGAACAGAGACAACCTGACTTGACGGGGATTCAGCCGTTGTTCCGACTAGAGATAGGTGAGGTTCTTGTGGTCAGTAAATATCAGAATACAGTGAGCTGCACCCTCCAATAGATGTCTCCACTCCTCCAGAGCCAACTTGATGGCCAGTAACTCCCGATCTTCAATCGAGTAGTTGCGCTCTGCGGGAGAGAAAAGATTGGAATAATAGCCACATACCAATGGCTTGCCTTTTGAACCTCACTGGAACAGAACTGCGCCTGCACCAACCAATGGGGCGTCCACCTCCAACGAAAACTGTCGCGACACATCAGGATGATGGAGGGTTGAGGCTGACGTGAAGGCACTCTTCAGGCTATTAAACACAGATTCTGCTTCTGGAGTCCACACCTTGGCGTTCATGCCCTTTTTGGTGAGGGTAGAGATGGGTACTGTCAGTGAAAAGAAGTTTGGGATGAACTGCTGGTAGAAATTGGCGAATCCCAGAAAGCGCTGTATGGACCTCAAGCCTTGAGAGCGTGGCCACAGAACTTGAGTGCAGCAGAACCTGACAGACATGTCTCTGATGAGTCATCGGGTCAGGAGAAAAGATCAAGATGTCATCGAGGTAGACCATGACACAGACATAGAGGGGATCTGGGATGATGTCGTTGACGAACTCTTGGAAGACCGCGGGAGCGTTACACAGACTGAAGGGCATTACCAGGTATTCATAGTGCCCATCTCGGGTGTTGAATGCCGTCTTGAATTCATCACCTTGGCGGATCCGAATTAAGTTGTAAGCCCCCCCGTAGGTCTAGCTTGGAAAAAAATCTTGGCTCCTTGTATGCAGTCAAACAGTTCAGAGATTAGTGGCAATGGATATCTGTTCTTGACCGTGGTCTGATTGAGACCCCAGTATTCGATGCAAGGTCGAAGAGAACCGTCTTTCTTTTTGACAAAGAAGAACTCGGCCCCGGCCGGGGAGGAGGACTTAGGTATAAAACCCCTCTCCAAATTCTCCTGGATATAAGCAGACATAGACTAGGTCTCTGGCAGCGAGAGAGGGTATACCTGTCCACGAGGAGGGGATGCATAAGGAACCAGTTCAATGTGGCAGTCATACGCCCCATGTGGGGGCAGCGTCTCAGCCTCCTTCTTGGTGAAGACGTCTGCAAACTTTGCCTAGTGAGGGGTAATCCTGCCAATGACCGAGACAGAGGTGGTTGGGCCGGATGGATCTGTCCCAGACAGTGGTTGAGACACTTGGGGCCCCAGTGGAGTACCTCACCGGAATTCCAGTCCAGGACTGGGCATGTAGTCCAAGCCAAGGCAGACCCGGCAGCACAGCATTGATGGCCCTGGGCAGAACGCGTAAGGAAATTAGCTCTGAGTGAAGAGCTACAACTTGGAACCTCAGCGGTTTGGTCTTAGATAAGATTGGATCGGGCAGAGGCAGAACGTTCACTGAGGCAACAGCCAAATACATCTCCAGGGGAACTGTGGGCAACTGGAGGAGATCCACTAGGTCCCACTGGATAAAATTGGCTGAGGATCCAGAGTCCAGATAAGCAGAGACCCGGTGGGTCTTCCAGCCGGACACTATAGTCACGGGGATGGGCAGTTTTGAGGAGAGTTTTTTTATCCAGTGATGTATCGCCCAGGGTTGCCTCCCCAACCAATCCTAGGCATCGGAGTTTCTTTCGCTTTTGAGGGCACAGACGCACAAGATGGCCACCGAGGCCACAATACAGACAATGTCCCGAAGTGCGTCTGCGTTGTTCCTCCTGGACGGACAACTTAAGCCGGTCCACCTGCATAGGCTCCTCAGGTGGGCCAAGTGGCGAGGGCAAGAGGGATTGCTGGAAAGTAAGGGCCTGCCTAGGTAGTCCTCTCTCCTGACGAACCTCTTGAGATCAGTCCCGGAGCCTTATATGAACCCGGGTGGCAAGCAAGATGAGGTAGTCCAGGGTAGATGGCATAGTGGCAGAGAAAATCGGGGGTCAGCAATGCCAGGAGGTGTAGTTGGGGGTCAGTACTGCCAGGAGGTGTAGTAGGAGGAACATCAGAGGCAATAGGAACAGGTGATGGGAGAATTGCAGCTTGCGTATCCAGCCGATGTGCAATAATGTTCAACACCTGGAGGAGTTGGTCCTGTCGAGACCGGAGGTCTAACATATCTGCCCGCATCACTTTTGACGTCGTCATGGTATTGACCAGCAGGGTCCATAGTCTGAGCGTACTGTCATGATCTGTGGGTATGTGGATCCACTGGGCCATGCCTCCATAGCAGGATAGCAGATGGCCACACAGTGTATCAAGTAAAGTCTATAATCCGAGTAAGGGTACCTGTGGTAGTTCAGACAGTAGCGATGGTTAGGCTCAGATGGGCCCTTGCAGCAGACACAAGGCGTGGTGTAACACAGCAGACGTGATCGGTGGCACAACATGACTCCAACTCTCTAAGGTACAGGAACAAGGTAGCACGGAACACAGGATACAGGTAGCAGGAACGGGAACACTAGGAGCTGGAAAACTCTAAGGGACCATTTGCAAGACTAACAACAACAACGCTCAGGCAATGAGTGAAGGGGCAGGGCCCTTCTTATAGTCCAGGGTGATTAGACCATTCTAAACATGTGTGCGCGCTGGCCCTTTAAGGCCGGGACTGAGCTCGCGCTCGCACCCCAGTGGTCACTGCAGGCTAGGATGGCCGCATGTGCTGGCATCTCCGAGAAGGCAGGTGTCGGCAGGAAGTGACAGTGAGAAATTGCTGCGAAAGTTCTAAGCCTTGTAACGTCGTAGAAAAATAAAAGGACGTTCAAAAAATGATGCAAACATAAAGTAGAAATATGGGATATGCGAAATAGTAACTATTTTCGGTGAGATTACTATCTGTTTTACAAGCAGATGCATTTAAATTGAGAAAAATGCTAATGTTTTCACAAATAAATATTGAATTTATCCACCAAATGTTTTCACTAATATGAAGTACAATATGTCACGAGAAAACAATCTCAGAATCACTTGGATAGGTGTAATGTCTGTGGCTGTGTGCTGTCAGCTCCAACCTCTGCCTGACAGCCGCAGCCACGAATCGGCAAGCGCTGGCCCCGGCCTCCTCCTCAGGAGACGCCAGCACTCGCGTCCACTCACCTCTGCCGGATCCTGTAGGGTGCGCACGCACGCTCGTGGCCGCTCTTAAAGGGGCAGCACACGCACCGGAATTTTGACCCGTGAGTTCCCTGGACTATAAGAGGGGTCCAGCCCCCTAGTTCTATGCCTGGGCGTTGTTATGTTCCCTATAGTTTGTCTATGTGATGGCCTCCTAGTGTGTTTCCTGTTCCAGTCCCTGTTCCTGTCCCTGAAGCTATACGTGTTTCCAGTTCCTGTTCCTAGCAATCCATACAGTCCTGGTCTAGCACTAAGCTGTGCCAAAGTCGTGCCGTGCTGCATCCACGTCTGACCTGCTTCACCTTGCCTGTAGTTCGCCTGCTACCTAAGTCCCAACCTGCCCTGCTGCTGTCTGAGCTGCCACAGGTAGACCTTCACCTGCTCCCTGTTAGCCAAGGTGGTATGGCCCAGTGGGTCCATAGACCCTTCGTGACGGTACGCTCAGGCCATGGACCCCGCTGGTCGATTCAAGACTATGACGATGACACAGGAGATGCGAGCGGATATCCTGGACCTCCGGTCTCGACAGGACCAACTCCTCCAGGCCTTGAACATTCTTGCACGTCGGCAGGCGGCACAAGCTGCCGTTTCTCCTACTACACCTCCTGGCAATGTGGATCCGCTGCTAATTTCATCCGCAGAGATCTGGTGGACCTTCTGCAATTACCCACCACCCCCTGGAGAGCCCGTTGACAGTTGCCTCAGTGAATGGTCTACCTCTGCCAGACCCAGTTATAGCTGTGACCAAGCCGCTGAGGCTCCAAGTGGGAGCTCTTCAATCCAAACTTTTGTCTTTCTATGTCCTGCCCAAAGCTGTTAACCCAGTGTTGCTGGGCCTGCCTTGGCTCCGACTGCATGCCCCAGTTCTGGACTGGAATTCTGGAGAAGTTCTCCAGTGGGTCCCTGAGTGTCAAGGTCGTTGCCTGGTGTGGATTCGTTTGGCTCAGCCTTCGCTGCCTCAGTCATTGGCAGGATTGCCGGGTCATTATGCTGCCTTTTCGTACATCTTCAGCAAGTGGGAGGCGGAGACATTGCCCCCACATCGGGCGTATGACTGCCCTATTGAACTGATTCCTGGTGCATCCCTTCCCCGTGGTAGGGTATATCCTCTCTCCTTGCCAGAGACTCTGTCCATGTCCTCCTATGTGAAAGACAACTTAGAAAGGGGCTTCATACGAAAGTCTTCCTCCCCGGCAGGAGCCGGGTTCTTCTTCGTCAAAAAGAAAGATGGCTCTCTTCGTCCTTGCATCGACTACCGGGGTCTCAACCAGATCACGGTGAAGAATAAATATCCGTTGCCACTGATCTCCGAACTGTTTGATCGTATATGTGGTGCAAATTGTTTTTCTAAACTAGACCTGCGTGGGGCTTACAATCTAGTCCGTATTCACCAGTGTGATGAATGGAAGACTGCATTTAACACCCGTGATGGACACTATGAGTATCTAGTAATGCCCTTCGGCATTCCAGGAGTTTGTGAATTACATTTTCCGTGACCCCCTCTATGTTTGTGTTGTAGTCTACCTTGATGACATCTTGATTTTCTCCCCAGATCCTATGACGCACCAGAGACATGTCCGTCAGGTTCTGCTACGGTTAAGGGAGAATCGTCTGTACGCCAAGTTGGAGAAGTGCGTATTTGACAAGGATGCTCTACCCTTCCTGGGCTACATCGTCTTGAATCGAGGTCTCGACATGGACCCTGAGAAGGTAAAGTCTGTCCTGGAGTGGCCACGTCCTCAAGGCTTGAGGGCCATACAGCGCTTTTTGGGATTTGCTAATTTTTACAGGCAGTTTATTCCGAATTTCTCCTCACTGACCTCTCCCATCTCTAACCTTACTAAGAAGGGTATGAACGCCAAGGTGTGGACTCCCGAGACAGAGTCCGCATTCAATAGCCTCAAGAGTGCCTTCACGTCAGCCTCTATCCTCCATCATCCAGATGTCTCTCTGCAGTTCTCGTTGGAGGTGGACACATCCCATGTCGGTGCTGGTGCACTACTGTTCCAGAGAGGTCCCAAGGGCAAGTCAAGGGTATGTGGATACTTTTCCAAGCTCTTCTTTTCTGCAGAACGCAACTACTCGATTGGGGATCGGGAGTTACTGGTCATCAAATTGGCTCTGGAGGAGTGGAGATATCTACTAGAGCGCGCAGCTCATCGAATCCTGATTTTTACAGACCACAAGAATCTGACCTACCTCCAGACGGCCCAACGACTGAACTCTCGTCAGGCCAGGTGGTCACTGTTCTTTGCAAGGTTTCAGTTTGATCTTCATTATCGCCCGGCCATCAAGAATGTGAGGGCCGATGCCTTGTCCAGGTCTTTCGAGACAGAAGACACTATTGAGAGTCCGCAGAACATTATCGATCCATCTTGCATTGTCTCGGTCAATCCCCTGCAAATTGGAGACATTCCACCAGGGAGGACTTTTGTGCGCCTCGCTGATCGTGGAAAAATCCTCCGCTGTGGACACTACTCTAGACTGGCAGGTCACGCGGGGTTACGTAAGACCCTGGATTTGATTGCTTGTCATTTCTGGTGGCTCACTCTGCACAAAGGATATTGTGGACTTCGTTTCTTCCTGTGCTGTATGTGCAGCCAACAAGACCACCCACTCCAGACCTGCTGGTCTGCTCCAGCCATTGCCTGTGCCCAATGCTCCCTGGCAGCATATAGCGATGGACTTTATCACGGACCTGCCACTCTCTGCTGGATGCAGTGCTGTCTGGGTGGTGGTGGACCGATTTTCGAATATGGCCCACTTCGTTCCTCCGACCGGTCTTCCTTCTGCTCCTCAGTTGGCCAAGTTATTTAACACATCTTCCGCATGCACGGCTTGCCACAGCATATTGTGTCTGATCAGTTTACCTCGAGGTTCTGGAGGGCCCTCTGCGGACTTCTTGGCGTGAAGTTGGACTTTTCTTCTGCCTACCATCCTCAGTCTGATGGTCAGGTCGAGAGGATCAACCAGATTTTGGAGAACTACCTATGCCACTTCATCTCCAAGCAACATGATGACTGGCTGCAGCTGCTCCCATGGGTGGAGTTCTCCTACAATAATCACACCAGCGAGTCTACTAGGAATACACCGTTCTGCATTGTCTACGGCCAGCACCCACAAATTCCTCTTCCGGTGCCTGATACTTCCGAGGTACCTGCAGCTGACTCCACGTTTAGAGACTTTTTGCAGAACTGGCAGCAGACTCGATCCTCCATCCTAATGGCAGTGGACCACATGAAACGGGAGGCTGACACAAGGAGAAGAGAGCCTCCTCGGTTTCTTCCTGGCACTAAGGTCTGGCTGTCGTCCAGGAATATCCGACTGAGGGTGCCGTCATGTAAATTTGCCCCCAGGTTCCTTGGACCATTCAAGGTCCTGCAGCAGATCAACCCTGTCGCCTACAAGCTTCGGCTGCCTCCTACCCTCAGGATTCCCAACTCCTTCCATGTCTCCCTCCTGAAACCAGTGATCCTGAACCGCTATTCCAAGACTCCCAGCCCTGCGGTTGCCTCCAGCGGCCCCTCTGACATTTTTGAGGTCAAGGAGATCTTGGACACCAAGAGAGTGAGAGGAAAGACTTTTTATTTGGTTGATTGGAGGGGGTTTGGTCCTGAAGAGAGGTCCTGGGAGCCACAGGAGAACCTCAATGCCCCTACTCTTCTGAAGAAGTTTCTCTCTCGCTCTGGTCCCAAGAAGAGGGGGCGTAAGAGGGGGGATACTGTAATGTCCATGGCAGCCGCTCTTAAAGGGGCAGCGCGTGCACCGGACCTCATGGACGAACTTTGACCCGTGAGTACCCTGGACTATAAGAGGGGTCCAGCCCCCTAGTTCTATGCCTGAGTTGTTGTGTTCCCTATAGTTTGTCTATGGGATGGCCTCCTAGTGTGTTTCCTGTTCCAGTTCCAGTTCCTGTCCCTGTACCTATATGTGTTTCCAGTTCCTGTTCCTAGCAATCCATACCTTCCTGGTCTAGCACTGAGCTGTGCCAAAGTCGTGCCGTGCTGCATCCACGTCTGACCTGCTTCACCTCGCCTGACGTTTGCCTGCTACCTAAGTCCCAATCGAGCCTGCCCTGTTGCTGTCTGAGCTGCCACAGGTACCTATAGAACTATAGACTTTCACATGCTCCCTGTTGGCCAGCTGCCTTACCGCCAAGGCGGTACAACCCAGTGGGTCCACAGACCTTTCGTGACAATAGGTAAAAGCATTCCGGAGTTATTACCTCATAAAGTTACACGTTAGATTTGAAAAAATCGGCTTCGTTCTCAAGGCCAAAACAGGCTCAGTCCTGAAGGAGTTAAGATCTTTGAAAAATAAATATAATTATACATTGACAGACAAGAAATTTATTTATTTGGCAATTTTTATTTCATATTCATTGAAAGCAACTATAATATAAAACATAACCAAGTTAAAAAATAAGATTTTAGAGGAATTAATTAAATATAAGAGAGTTACGGTAGTCTCTCATTGATAGCAAGAATTTATATAATTAAGATGAATATATTACCCCTCATACTATACGCATTTAGATGTATTCAACTGTTCTTCCATAAATCTTTAACTACGGAATTAAACTCATAACTCCTTAAATTTATCTAGGGATATAAACGGGCAAGAATTTCGAATCACATTATGTTTCATCATATGAATAGAGGAGGTATGGGGGTACCAGATATAGGGGCCTATCAAATAGCAGCAGTACCGGAGCCTTTAAAATATTACTGGCTGGAATATGCTGATGAACCGTGGGTTCAGATTGAATTGATGCAGCTAAAAAAAAATCTCACTGAAAGGAATGCTATTAAACTACTGGTTGGATAAAACGAAAAAGATTAAGACCAGCTTAGAAACAACTAAGATTGCTTTAAAAATGTGGAATAAGTATGACCTAAAAGAGATGGGCTTAGAAATCGAATAGAAAGACATTCAAATGAAGCATTTGAAGGAAGTTCCATTTAATTTCAATTTCCAGCTCTGGGAACAACATGGAATACAGTTCTTGGGGGAAATATATGAAGTATATAATATATCAAATTCACAGATCTTTTCTTGTCAGAGACTTAACTCTCTTCTAAAGGGGTTGGTAATTCGAAAAAGAAGTCCTATAGGTTGCACACCTCGCAGGTATAGTGGTTACCTTTACTCGGGTCAGAAAATTAAAGGAGGTATTTCGGTTATTTATAGCAATATCATCGACTCCAGAGCTAAAGAGAAGCTTACCTTTATGTTGAGCTGGGAAAAGCTGTTCGATAATAGCTATCCATTGAGAGTTTGGCATCAAGCAATAAAAAAAGACAATAAATACTCTCTCTGTATTAATCATATAGAAGCCACAAAAAAGACTCAACTAATTGTGGCAACAAAAAAAGATGTATCCAGAATATTTGGGCATGTGCTGTAGAAAATGTAACGCAATAGCAAACTTAAAGGGCAAAGCCACACGTGGCGGAATTGCTCTTGAATTCCGCTGCGGACACTCCGCAGCGTTAATCCGCAGCGGAGCCGTTTCTCCATTGACTTCCACTTCTATTTAGTAGGGTTCGTTTAGACGAGGCTGAAAATTCCGCTGCGGAGCATAGGCTGCGGTGCGGAATTTGGTGTCCGCAGCATGCAATGGATGTTGCGGAGTTGTGGTGGACTGGTTGCGGACTCATGGCGGAATTTCTCTATTGACTTCAATGGAGATTCTAAATTCCGCAATCAAGTCCGCAGCTTTCATGAAAATGTTATATGTGCTGCGGATGCGTCTTGCTTTTTTGACATGACATTTCTTCATTCTGGCTGTACCTATGTATTTCTAGGTCTACAGCCAGACTGAGGAAGTCAATGGGGCTCCCGTAATTACGGGAGCGTTGCTAGGAGACGTCAGTAAATAGTCACTGTCCAGGGTGCTGAAAGAGTTAAGCGATCGGCAGTAACTGTTTCTGCACCCTGGACAGTGACTACCGATCCCAATATACAGCAACCTGTCAAAAAAATAGAAGTTCATACTTACCGAGAACTCCCTGCTTCTGTCTCCAGTCCGGCTTCCCAGGATGACGTTTCAGTCTAAGTGACGGCTGCAGCCAATCACAGGCTGCAGCGGTCACCTGGACTGCCGCGTCATCCAGGGAGGTCGGGCTGGATGCCGAAAGAGGGACGCGTCATCAAGACAACGGCCGGTAAGTATGAAATTCGTTTACTTTCACTAGGGAAAGGGCTGTCCCTTCTCTCTATCCTGCACTGATAGAGAGAAGGGAAGCACTTTTCCTGCAGTCCGCAGCAGCTAGTCCGCATCAATTTACTGCACATTTTGGGCAGATCCGCCGCAGAATCTGCAACGCAGATTCTGTGCGGCATTGATGCGGACAGTTGCAGAGGAAATCCGCCACGTGTGGGCATGCCCAAAACATGTGTGGTGGGATTGTCCCAAAATTAAATATTTTTGGAACGAGGTCTTCACTCATATCCCAAATTTGTAGGCGAGTTATATCTCCTTCACCTGAGTTGGGGATTTTTAATATATTTTTTTAAAATATTCCTCCAGAGTGCAGATGGATAGCTAATCAGAATCAATGCTATACCTATGAATTGTGTTTAGCAGATAGTGGAATACTACATTTTCAACAAACTGCTAGAAAATGGTTTAGATGCCTATTCCTGATGAACTTAGACTCTGAGTCTGGAAATAACTGATATGCCTTACTATGTATAATATAATTATGGTCCTATTGTAGCGTCCATGGCCGCGGGCCGTCGGGTTTGCTCACCTCCCGACGCCCGCAGCCATGGATCCGTGAGCGCTGGCCCCCATCTCCTTCCTAGGAGACCCAAGCGCTCACTTCCGCTCCAGTCTGCTGTGTCCCGTAGGGTGCACGCGCACGCTCGTGCCCGGCCTTAAATGGCCAGTGCGTGCACAAAGGAAATCGTCATCATCATCAACTGCCACAATTTTCAGGTATATAAGAAGGCCCCAGGCCTTCCGATCCTTGCCTGAGCGTTGTTAGTTTTCCCAGTCTGTCTTGCAAATGGTCCCTTAGTGTTTCCCGTTCCAGTTGTTACCCGTGCCTTGTTACCTGTTCCTGTTTCCCATGCTGTGCCTTTAGTATTGAGTCTGCCACGTCCAGAGGAATCCGCCATGTCCTGTGTCATCTGCCACGTCCAGAGGAATCCGCCACGTCCTGTGTCATCTGCCACGCCTTTTGTCATCTGCCACGTCCGGAGGAATCTGCCATGTCTGGCACAACCTGCGGCACATGTGTCATGCGCCACATTTGGCGTTATCTGCCGCACCCATCTCCATCAGTGCCAGTGCTGCGGCCACTGTCTGGACTATCCAGGTACCCTTGTGTGGGGCATTGTATTGCTGGGGTTTCCTGTTGTTTGGCCAGCTGCCTCCCCGCTACGGCGGTACTGCCTAGTGGGTCCACTAACCCACTTCGTGACACCTATTTTCCCTTTTTTTTTTCTTCTCTTTTTTTATCACGGGGGGTTTTGAGATGTGGGTCTAGAGGAGATATTTGGAAGAATTTTTATGCTATTGTAATATATCTAAAATGTTTTGGAATATTGTAAATATGAATTAAATTACAATGCTCCAGCACTGGTTTATTAAAAAAAAAAAAAAAAAAAAAGAAACGTTTGCTATGGGGCCCAGCATTTTCTAGTTATTACCCTGGTCTAGGGCACTGATTCAGGGGTACATCCCCTTTAAATGCATGTCCTTGCTTAACCTTCTGACTTGCGACCTATCCAAATTTACTTACTATCACCTGTCACACACTCTGTCTCTCACGTGGTATCCGCCTCTTCGCAGACCTTTGACTGGGTCGTACCTCCTAGGACCGCAATCGTTATGCCACTGTTGGAGCTGGTTTTTCACTAAAGCACAATATGCTTGCTGGTTCCACGGTGGGCACAAATCTTAGTTACTGTCTCTTGCAAGCAACTATTTACAGTGGTTGGCTGTGGTGGCTTCCCCTTTATATTCTTTCTCATAGTTGGCTCATCAGCACTATGCTGAAATACGGCCCAAGTATTGATAGGATGGTTGTAATGTTAGCGATTACCTCAAGGCTTCTGCAGTCTGCCGGGAGAGAGCGTGCACGCAAACCGCAACTCAAAATCCGCAACCACTCTGATCAACAGAGGTGTTTGCCGGAGCCGACTGCAAGGTGGGATGGACTTTGCTGCTCAGAACCCGGTCATCTTAGGTGAGTGCAGTCTGGGACGAGAGGTGCAATGCAGGCAAACTTGAGCTAGAAACCAGACAGCCAGAGGGTAACTGAAAGTTCAAAACAGAAGGCAAGCGGATATCAGGAATATCAAAAGGTCAAAACTGGCCGGGAGCAGATAATCAAAATCGGTAAGAAGAAAGTAAACGGGAGACAAGCCGAGGTCAGTGTACACGAAATCCAGAATCAGAAGTGCAGGTGATGTCAGAAGCTTGATCAGAAACCAAAGGAGGAAGTTCACAAGCAAAGGACAGGTGGAAAAAACAGGCATAAATACCACCCCACAGCTGATTGGCAGGCGGACAGGGAAAAGAGATAGGCTCAAGGCAAAGGAAGAACAGCCCAGAAGGTAGAGAAATCGTCATAGCGACCTTAAGGGAGCAACTGTTTTCCTAACAGTACCCCCCCTTCTACGAGGGACCTCCGGACCCTTAAACCTTGGCCTAGGTTTTAAAGTAAACTTCGAATGAAAATCTTTGACCAAACGACTGGCGTATACTGAATGGGCAGGAACCCAAGTATGTTCTTCTGGCCAATACCCCTTCCAGTGCACTAAGTACAGTAAAATACCCCTGACCCTTCTAGAATCCACAATCCTCTGAATCTCAAACTCCATGTCCGTATACTAGAACTGGAGGAGGAGGTTTCTTTAGTAAATTGGATGGTGGAAAAAACATTTTTTAGGAGAGATTTGTGAAATACATTATGAATCCTGAAGGATGAAGGAATAGCAAGACGAAACGACACAGGGTTAATAATTTAAACAATTTTATAACGACCAATAAACCTAGGGGCAAACTTACGAGATGGTACCTTTAGTCGCAGATTTTTCGTAGAAAGCCACACGTCTTGACCCACACAAAGTACAGGACCCACATTACATTTTTGTCAGCATTTTTCTTTTGAATAACTTGGGAGTTTTTCAGGTTCAATTGAAACCTGAGCCCAAATAGTGCAGTTTATTTGATTCAACTTCCACCTCAGGGTTATCACTAAAAGAGGCGGAAAATGAACCAAAACGAGGATGAAAAACATAATTACAGAAAAATGGTGAGGTATCAAGAGCAACATGGTGGTGATTATTTATAGCAAACTCTGCTAAAGGAAGATATGAGACCCATTCTACTTGGTTATCAGCAATATAACACCTAAGATACTGTTCCAAGGTGTGATTAAAATGCTCGGTTTGACCATTAGTCTCAGGGTGGAATGCAGAAGAGAACGACAACTGTACCCCAAGCTTCTTACAGTAGGCCCTCAAGAAGCTAGCCACAAATTGTACACATCTATCAGAGACAATATTTTCTGGAATATCATGCAGGCAAACCACTTGATCAGCAAATAGTTTAGACAAAGTTTTGGAATCAGGGAGTTGAGGCAACAAAATAAAATGACACATTTTATTAAAACGATCCAACACCACCCAAATGACAGCCTTCCCTTCGGAGGGATGAAATCCATGGACAGATGAGACCAAGGTCCATGTGGAACAGGCAAAGGCAGCAGTTCGCCCATAGGACGAGCTTGAGGAGACTTAGCATGAGCACAGACATCGCAAGCAGAAACATAGTAACTCAAATCACGAGACAAAGACGGCCACCAATAGAGCTGTGAGACCAATTTTTTAGTACCAGTTATCCCTGGATGACCATACAAAACAGAATCATGTAACTCATTGAGCAAATTAAATCTGAACTGAGGAGGTACAAAGAATTTCCCTGCAAGAATGGTTTGCAGAGCAAGTTGCTGACATTCTTTAATATCAGTAGTAAGATCAGATGATATTGCAGAAACCACTATCCCTTTAAACAAAATAGGTTCAAGATGAAAGTAGGGAACCTGTGAGGAGCAAAAACTTTGAGATGATGTGTCTGCCCTGACATTTTAATGGGAATGTGTTGCTAGAAAATTATTATTATTTTTTTTAGTTAAACAGTTAGTGTATAAATGATTAAACATTGTTCTAATTTTTTTAATTTTTTCACGAGTCAGGAAATATTATAAATTAGATCCTAATTTATAACATTTCCCTGTGCTGGTCACTAGAGGGAGCAATTCCCAAAATTGCAGCATTGGCATGTGGTAAAGCAACCACATTGCTTTATGCTGCAAAATTTGAGAAGACACACTCGCTCTAGCATCCTCAAACAATCCCCCCTCCTTTATCCTGGCTAGTGCCAGGAGAAAGGAGGAGATTGAATGTTCAAACCTCCTACACTGTGTGTCGCCATTTTTTGAGCGAATACACAGTGTAGTAGGCTTACATACAGTGGTAATCACACAGTAAAACACGAACAAACACAGACATAACTTACCTGCTCCTGCTGCCGCCGCTCCCTCCGGTCCGTCCGCTCCGTCTGCTCCCTCTGCTCCTAGTGCTTGCTTCAGAACACATGTTCCGGAAGCCGTGACCGGAAGTAGTAATCTTACTATCCGGCCGGGGCTTCCGGTCCACAAGAAAATGACGCCGGATGTCGCTCGGCCGAAGACCTTCCATTTGGACTGTGTGGGAGCGGCGCATTCGCCGTTCCCACACAGACGGCGTGCACTATAGTGAATGCGAACGGCTCCTGTTCGCATTCTCTATGGGGAGATATGTGCTGTATTCCATGTCTGTATGTGTCGTTAATCGACACATACAGAGATGAAAATAAAAAATGGCAGCCCCCATAGAGAAGAAAAAGTTAGAAAATAAAAAAAAGTAAAACACAAACACACAAATAAATAAAAAAAATTGTAATAAAAGACTAAAAGCAAATTGATATAAAAAAATTTTTTTTCGCGACACCCTTCCTTTAAGACCTGGGTCTGTAGGTCACAATGAAGTCAAATCTTGTAAAGAAAAAAGCCCACCTAGCCTGTCTTGTGTTGAGTCTTTTGGCTGAGTGTAAAAAAAAGTCAGGTTTTTATGGTCAGTCAGTACAGTAATTAGATGTCTGGCTCCCTCCAGAAAGTGGTGACACTCTTCAAAGGCCCACTTAATAGCAAGAAGCTCACGATTACCTATATCATCGTTTTTTTCAGTGGCAGAAAATTAGCTATAAAAAAAAGCACAGGGACGCAAATTAGTCAATACAGAAGATCCTTGAGACAGCACAGTCAACAATAAAGGTACTAGAAAGGTCAGGTTGAACCAAAATAGGAGCTTTCATAAAACACTTTTAACGTTTTAAAGGCAGAGACCGCACTAGATTTCCAATTAACAAGAACACTTTAGTAAGATTAAAAAATTATGAATACATTTCTGGTAATAATTAGCAAAATCCAAGAACCTCTGCAGAACTTTTAATGAAGTGGGTTGAACCCAGTCAATAATTGCTTGAACCTTAGTGGAGTCCATATGAAAAAGACAACACATATCCCAAGAAATTAAAACTGAAATTTTTTAAATTTCGCATACAGACAATTCCCCCTCAGTACTTGAAGGACTGACCTTAAAGGAAGGGTGTTGCGAAAAAAAAATAATTTTTATATCCATTTGCTTTTAGTGTTTTATTAAAAAATGTTTTATTTATTTGTGTGTTTGTGTTTTACTTTTTTTTATTTTTAAACTTTTTCTTGTCTATGGGGGCTGCCATTTTTTTCCTTAGGGGGACTAATAAAAAAAGTAAAAATTAGTAAAATAAAGTTTTTTTTTATGTTTTATTAAAAGTTCAAAAAAAAACCTTTCCCCATTTTCCCCCTAGAGCATAGTAAAATAAATAAATAAATAAACATAATTGGTATCGCGGCATCCGAAAAAGTCTGAATTATTACAATATATCATTATTTAACCCACACGGTGAACGCCGTAAAAAAATTAAATTGGAAAAGCCGGAATCTCTCTGTTTTTTGGTCACCTCATCTTCCACAAAAAATGAAATAAAAAGTGATCAAAACTAAGTAAGCCCTCATGCCACTTAATCGACGGAAAAATAAAAAAGTTATGGCTCTCAGAATTTGGCAACACAAAATAAATTAAATTTTGTACACTTAGGTTTTTACTTGTAAAAGAAGTAAAATATAGAAAAAACTGTATATATTTGGTATCGCCATAATCGTATTGACCCACAGAATAAAGTTAACATGTTGTTTTATATGCACAGTGAATTCCGTAAAGACGAAGTGCAAAAAACAATGGAGGAATCGCTGTTTTTTTCACCCCACAAATATTTTTTTTTCCGTTTTTTAGTACATTATTGGGCACAATAAATGGTGCTACAAAAAAACTACAACTCATCCCGCAAAAATTAAGCCCTCATAGGACTATATCGATATAAAAATAAAAAAGTTATGGCTTTTGGAAGGTAAGGAGGAAAAAACTAAAATGAAAATCTGAAAAATGGATTCCTGCGGGAAGGGGTTAAATGCTGTCTTCCACTCATCCCCTTTCCGGATACGAATCAGACTGTATGCATATAGCAACCTTTTACCCATAAGTCTCCCCCCCCCCCCATACTAAAATTAACATTACACCGACACATTACTCTCTTTTAAAGTGGGGTTGACCCTGGGGTCGGCCACAGCTGTATTAACACAATAAATGTAAATAACAAATTTAAATATAAAAACACAGTGACCTTAACATAGGTCAATAACAACCTGTATGCCTGCCTAACCAAGGACATATAGGTAAAACCCCTTCTACTACCACCCACTGTGACATAACACCGTAATACAAAAAATATCTCACCCATACGTCATTGTCCAAAACAAACCAGTAACCACCACATTGAGAACCATGTGAAATACATTGTTTCCTCCTTTTTTTTTTTTTTTTATATCTCCATCCAAATAACCGGACATATTGAGGCCTCTTTGGTTGCCTTTTTTTTTTTTTTTAACAAATTACATACACATTCCATCACCCACCAACCAACTCGTACCTTTAAAATGACCATACCTAAGGGAGGGAGGGAGGGAAAATTCCTGACAAAGAGGCCGCACTACCGGTAAGCCGCCCCTTATATTGCCCCTTCCCATACACTAAGCCCGCACCCTCTCCTCCTCTAACGCCGACCTGCCTAAATGACTCACCCCTGTCCGTCCTAGGGAGGGGGAGGGAGACAACTCCTCACCCTCACTTAACCCCTTCCCTGCAACAGTCCCTGGCTCAGCGGCTATATGCCTGTGAGCCCCCATGACTGTATGCATATAGCAACCTTTTACCCATAAGTCTCCCTCCCCATACTAAAATTAACATCACACCGACACATAACTCTCTTTTAACCCCTTAAGGACACAGCCAATTTTGGCCTTGTGGACAGAGCAATTTTTTTTACATTTCCCGCTTTGCATCCCGACGCTCATAACTCTTTTATTTTTTGTACGACGTAGTTGTATGAGACTTTGTTTTTTGCGGGACGAGTTGTACTTTATGTACGTACCATTTTTTGGTACAAATACATTATCGTTTAATTTCTATACATTTTTAATTAGATTAAAATGCAGAAAAAAAGCAGTTGCGCAGCAGTTTTAATATTTATTTTTTTTACACCATACACCGATCATCATAAATAATGATATACATTTGTTTTACAGGTTGTTACAGTCATGGCGATACCAAAAATGTCAATATTATTTCATGTTTTGGGACTTATATTTTAAAAAGTTTATTTATTAAAAAAATGTGTGTTTCTGTGTATTTTATTTACTTTTTATTTATTTATTTACCATTATTTATTTTTTTACATTCATTTAACTTTTTTTTTTAATCCCATAAAGGGATTTATCATTTTGATTTTGATTTTGTAACTGCAATGTACTGGCATAGATCTATATGCCAGTACATTAGCCTGTTACTGATTGTACACAGGCAGTTGTTAGGGCATACCTCAGTATGCCCTAACAACAGGAAATATGTTCAGACAGCCCTGGGGTCCTTCACTGGACCCTGGGCTGTCTGGCCATATGAGTTATGGGCTTTGATCGCGTCACAGTTATTTTCTGTGACGCGATCAATGTGCAGTCCCCCCTCTTTGAACGCCGCGATCAGCTTTCATCGTGGCGTTCAAAGGGTTAACAGCGGAGAGAAGATGTTTCTCTCCTCTCCGCTGTCAGAGCAGGGTCGTGGCTGTGTATTACAGCCGTTGCCCCGCTCTTGATCGCACACACAGAGACGGCAGAGACTGCTGTCACACAGGACGAGTATGCTCGTCCTAATGCGCAAAGTGCTCGCCGCTCAGGACGAGCATACTCGTCCTGTGTCGGCAACCAGTTAAAGTGGGGTTGACCCGGGGGTCGGCCACAGCTTTATTAACACAATAAATGTAAATAACAAATTTAAATATAAAAACACAATGACCTTAACATAGGTCAATAACAACCTGTATGCCTGCCTAAACAGGGACATGTAGGTAAAACCCCTTCTACTACCGCCCCCAGGTGACCGTGTACTCCTCAACTACACGGCTCACCGACCCCCAACAAAAAAAGACCTTGCTCAACCCCATCCTGCAACCCGACAGGAAAATATCTAGCCCAATCTCTGTTAGGTGCACCCCGTATGGCAACAACAAACCTCTATCGTCACCCTCTAACTCCCGATGACGCACCACTACCCCACCTCTAGCTCGGACAAACCGTGACACCCTGGTGTTTAATAGCCGCCTCGCCCGCTCAATAGCATTCACGTCCCGCGCTCCATGCCAAACCAACCTGGGAACAATTTCTGACCAGAACAAAACTACCCGGGGAAAAAAGCCGGCGAACCTTTCTAAATCTGACTGGATCAGTGAGATCAACTCCCCCAACCTGACTGAACACAGATCATTGCCTCCTAGATGAAACAGTAAAACCGTTGGAACCATTCGATGCCGGCTGATATCGACCACTTCGGGCAGTGCCTGCAACCAGCGCAGGCCCCGGATGCCTCTCCAGTAAACTTCGGCACTTGCAAAGCCCAACGAACGTCCCCCAGGGCGTATGGCAGCCCTTCTCTAAGCCCAAAACACATAAGAGTGCCCGACTATCCACACCGATGGTCTGGTACCTAAAATGAAAACTGAAATTATTGCAAAATAAGGTCCGGGCGAACATAACCAGCAAAACAATCCGACTTCCATCTCCCTATGCGCTTCACAATTCACTGGCCATCGTGGCCGCCCCAATACGAAACGAATGAGTCCCGTACTCCCCTGGCGGTTGTCCAACCTGAACTAATGCCTTCCGAAAAATAGCCGAAAACTGAAACCTAGTAAGCGGCCTACCATCCGAGTGAGACAAAAATTGGCCCCCGGAACTACGCACCCCCAAGAAAGCCGACACCGCCGCAACCGGACAGGCCGGACCCGGGACTGCCCGAAGCGCCACCCAACAACCCTGCCCAAACACATCCGTTTTATAGCGACGAATCCGCAACCAAACCCCCACCGAGGAGACTACGGCGTCCACCAAAAGCAAACCCCACGGCCGCGCCGCCCCCCATCGGAACTAGCTCCGAAATTCGCAGAGCTCCGAAAAAACACAATGAAAAAGCCACAGAAAACAAAACAGATTCATACGGAGAAGCACACACCGACGGCAACGCCCCTATCAGCTCCTGCAATAAAGAAAAAGACACCGGCTGCCGCGACTCCCGCCTAGAAGCCATCTTCTTCCACCCCTTCAAGGCTTGCAAAATAAAAAAAGGACTTAGTCATATACGACCACCCCCGCAACTTAGAAAAGAAAGCCACCCCGGCCAGACGCCGCTGTGCCACCACCCCCGAGACCCCGCGTGCACGCAAAGCCGTCAGATATTCCAGCGTCACCGTCGTGCGCAGCACCGGATCCTCCCCAACCAGTCTATCCCCCGCAGCACTCAACCATTCCTTTCATGCATTACCGTAAGTGGCCCAAGTCGAGGGCGCCAGAGACGACCAAACCAAGGGCACTAGCTCCGATCCAGCAGCCTCCACATGAATTCCAGGCAGCTGGCCCCCTCCAGCTCCGCCTGCGTGCAAAGAGAGCGAAAAACCTGCCAATGAATATGAGATAAAGCATCAGCAACAACATTATGAACACCTAGTATATGACGAGCCCGAAAACTGATGTTACACTGCAAGCAGCGCAACACCAAATGGCGGAGCAAAGCCAAAACCGGACCTGAGGAAGAAGTAAGTTGGTTAACAGCAAAAACAACACTCATATTATCTGTCCAAAACACCACAGAACTGCTGGAGAGGCGTGCCCCCCACAATTCAACGGCGACAACTATGGGGAAAAGTTCCAACAGCGTCAAATTTGCACACCAACCCTTGTCCCTCCAGGAATCAGGCCAAGCTTCCGCGAACCATGCCGAACCCAGCAACGCCCCAAAACCTGCCACGCCAGCCGTGTCCGTAAACAATTCCAAGTCCACGCTGGAAACGGAAGGCGCCCTCCAACACGTGCGCCCATTGTAGTCCTCCAAGAAAGTGCGCCAGACACGCAGATCCACCTTAACAGAACTAGAAATACGAACATGATGAGAAGGCACCGAAACGCCTACTGTAGCTAAGGACAACCTCCTGGCAAACACCCGCCCCATGGGCATAATACGACCCGCAAAGACCAACAGACCTAACTACGATTGAATCTGCCGCAACTCCAACTTACGCGCAGCCAGAGCCATGTCCACTGTGGTGCGCAATTTCACCACCTTTTCCGCCGGGAGGCGAAAGACCATGGCAACCGAATCAATTTCAATGCCCAGAAAACACAATACCATCACTGGTCCCTCCGTTTTTTCCTCAGAAAGGGGGACCCCAAAGCGCTGCGCAAGAAACTGAAAGGACCTCAACAAAAACTGACACTGCCCCGAGGAACCAGGCCCCACAAACAAAAAATCATCCAGGTAATGAGTCACCGGCCCAGAACCGGTGACATCCCTCACCGCCCATTCCAGAAATGAGCTGAACACCTCAAAATATGAACAAGAAATTGAACAGCCCATCGGCAAACACATATCATAATAGAACAACCCCTCTAACGCACAACCCAACAGGTGAAAACAATCCGCATGAACCGGCAACAAACGAAAAGCGGACGCAATATCAGACTTGGCCATAAGGGCGCCTGTCCCCTCCCGACACACCAATTCGACCGCCCAAACAAATGAAACATACGAGACCGTCGCCAAATCACTGTCAATCCCGTCGTTCACCGACCGCCCCTTAGGATGGGACAGATGGTGAATCAGCCGGAACTTTCCAGGCTCCTTCTTAGGAACCACCCCCAGGGGCGACACCCGAAGATTCGGGAAGGGCAATGAAAGAAATGGGCCAGCCATGCGGCCCAGCTCCACCTCCTTTTCCACCTTTTCCCTAATAACGGATGGCAACTCCTCCGCCGACTTCAAATTCCTAGACATAACGGGGTCCACCTGGGCCGTAAACGGAATAAAGAATCCAAAACAAAAACCCACTCTAAGCAGGGCGGCTTCCGCCATCTTGGGGTACCGGTCTAACCATGGGAGCATCGCAGACACACGCACCGGCGTCCTTCCCTCTACCAACACCCGCAGGGCGGGCGACTGTCGCCACCCGACGGGAGCACCTGACCGCTGCATGGGTACCCCCACAGGAGGCGCACTCATGCCGGAACTTACAAGAGGCATAGAATCTACAGTCTCCCTCATTAAAGAGCCAACAGGCACCTGCCCGACGGACACCCCCAACCCCCCTGCCAACCCCGCCCCCACTGAAAGGAGAAGCAGCGGGGGTGGCGGGCTGAAAGGGGCGCTGCACCATCATCAAGCGCAGCCAAACATCAGTCGCTTTCGTATCCCACCCCACCTCCGGCCTCTGCGCCAAACGCCGACGGAACTCCTCATCATATCGCCACCAGGCCGAGCCGCCGTGCGATTTATATGCACTAAAAATCGTATCCAAATACACAAATAACTGACCCGCACACTCCGGCCAAGCCTGACTAAACACCCCCCCTAAAATAGCAAAGGCCTGCACCCAATTATTAAAAGACCGCACAACCCTAGGCTTACTCAACACACCACTTTCCAATCTACGCTCTTTATCCACCGTCGACGAATCAACCGACAAAAGAGACCTAATATCAATATACGCGTTCTTCCCAATTTTCTCGCGCACCTCATCATACACATGAGCACCTAAAGGAGACACGCTACAAAAATAAGAATCTCTGAAAGCGGGGACCGATGGAGTGGACATAGATGTGGACGCCTCCACCGTGGACCTCGCCCCTACGGCCTGCGACGACGGTCCCACGGTCGACGATACGGCCCCAGCCACCAGAGATTGCACAGCAGACAATAACTCATTTGCAGACATGTTATCAGCATTCCAAGCCCTAAGGCAGGCATACTCACAGTGTCCAGTAGCTGATGCACCTCCTGGCGTGGACAGACCCACTTCTGTCGTTGTGGCAACCGGGACCACCGAAACCACCTCAGTCGTAGGGGGAGCGACCCCCGGTGCTCCAACCGAGGAACGCCGACTCCGAGTCCCTCGGAAGGACGCAGCGCAAACACTCCTGCTACCGCTCCTTGCGTCCCGCCAGCTATCCCGGGAGTCGTTGGACGACGAGGAGTCAGATGGAGACCGCCTATAACGGTGATGATGATGATGACGCCGATGCCTCCCAGACCGACTGCGACCGGACACGTGGCGCCGCCCTGACCCAGCCCTACACGCACCGTGCCTGCTATGGGACCGATCCGGCACTCTCCACTAACGCTCGCCACCGACACAGCTGCCCCCGCCGCCGGCCCAGGCAGCTCCGGCAGCACATCAGCGGGAGGGGCCACCGCCTGATGCTCCACCCGCCTAGCTGACCAGCCACAAAAGAAGAGTTCTGACCCGTCAAAAGAGCCGTCCTCACCCGACTCATCTCCCGTCCCTCTGAAGCTAATAGCAACGGCACGCTCCCCGCCGGGGAAGCAGCCGCAGCTGCAGAAATGGAGTCCTGCATACCTGCGTCGGGGGAACCACATCCCCCACAACGGCTGCCGACACTCCCAGTCCTGGAAGCACCGGTGCCGGAGGAGGCGACATCACCGACGGGAGAGAGACCGGAATCAGCCACCGCTGCCGACCGCTCCCCACCAGAAGTGTAGAGAGAGAGCCGGACCAGTGGCCGAGAGGGCCGAGCCGAACGCCACCGCCCGGCAGGAGGAGCAGGAGCTGACACAGCTGACTCCCTCAGCAGGCACTGCAGCCAGTCGCTCCCTTCTGCGGCGATAGTGGCACGCAGTGCCTGAAGGAGATGAGCACGATCCATGTCTGTGAAGATTCCTGACAAAGAGGCCGCACTACCGGTAAGCCGCCCCTTATATCGCCCCTTCCCATACACTAAGCCCGCCCCCTCTCCTCCTCTAACGCCCCCCTGCCTAAATGACTCATCCCTGTCCGTCCTAGGGAGGGGGAGGGAGACAACTCCTCACCCTGACTTAACCCCTTCCCTGCAACAGTCCCTGGCTCATCGGCTATATGCCTGTGAGCCCCCATAACTGTAAGCCCACATAAATCCATTTTAGAGGACCACTTGGCTCCTGAGATCTGATTAAACAGGTCCGTGATGAGTGGAAGAGGATATTGATTCTTTACAATAATCTTATTCAATTCACGATAGTCAATACAGGGTCTTAAACCGCCATCTTTTTTTTAACAAAGAAAAACCCGGCTTCCACCAGAGAAGTAGATGGACAAATATGACCCTTATGGAGACTGTCCTTAACCCCTTAGCGCACCAGGCGCGTCCTGGCTAAAAACTGTCACCCTGTCAAAGGACAAGGTGACAGAACTGTGCCGTCAACTGTTTATGACAGTTGATCGGCACAGTAAGACGGCAGGGGACCATTCACAGCGGTATCCTGCCGGCAATCGCTGTGATTGGTCAGTCAAAGCAGACTGACCAATCACAGCTCCATGACGTGTGTATGTGATGGCGCTGGCTCAGAAGCTGAGCCAGCGCTATCACCGCCGGGAATCAGCTGTCCGACGCCCCTCTGCAACGGCCAGGACCGGAGCTAGGCTCCGATCCAGCCGATTAACCCCTTCGATGCATCGATCAACGCGATCGATGCATCGAAGTGTCTTGTAGCCTGTCGGCAACCACGGTGGTTGCCACGGGCGCGGGTGTCAGCTGTTTGTCACAGCTGACATCGTGCCCTAACGGCTAGGACCGGAGCAAGGCTCCGATCCGGCCAATTAACCCCTTAGATGCAGCTATCGCTGCATCTAAGTGATTAGATCGTACCCTATGGTTGCTAATGACAACCATTGGCACCCGTGGGTGTTCCGATGGTTGCTATGGCAACCATAGTCTAACAATCGCTTCCTAGTATGGAAGCCTATTAGGCCCCGCCGGGAGGCGAAGCCTAATAGGCTTGCTGTCAGTAAATAGCTGACAGCTCTAATACACTGCACTATGTAGGTAGTGCAGTGTATTAGAATAGCGATCAGGACTTCATGCCTTCAAGTTCCATAGTGGGACACAAAAAAAAGGTAAAACAAGTTAATAAAAACGTTGTAAAATAGTTAAAAAAAATAAGTTTCATGAAAAAAAAAGTTTCAAAAAACACTAACAGCCTTTTTTCCTATAATAAGTCTTTTATTATATGAAAAAACAAAAACATAAAAAAAATACACATATGTGGTATCCCCGCGTCCGTAACGACCCAAACTATAAAAATATCACACTATTTTACCCGTACGGTGAACACCGTAAAAAAAATTAATAAAAAACTATTCCAGAATCGCTGTTTGTTAGTCACTACCCCTCGCAAAACAGAATAAAAAAAGGGATCTAAAAGTTGCATGTACCCCAAAATTATACCATTAAAAAAGGCAGCCCGTCCCGCAAAAAACAAGCCCTCCCACCGCTTTTTTTACAGAAAAATAAAAAAGTTATGGCTCTCAAAATATGGTGACACCAAAAATAAATTATTTGAAACAAAAGTGATTTTATCGTGCAGACGCTTCAAAGCATAAGAAAAACTATATACATCTGGTATCACCGTAATCGGACCGACCCGCAGAATAATGTAAAATTTTCCTTCATAGCGCATGGCGAACGCCGTAAAAAAATAAATAATAAAAAACATCAGAATTGCAGGTTTATGGTCACCTTGCTTGCCAAAAAAATGAAATACAAAGTGATCAAAAAATCGTATGTACCCCAAAATGGTACCAATGAAATCTACAGATTGTCCCGCAACAAATAAGCCCTCACACGGCTCCGGTGGAGAAAAAATAAAGACGTTTTGGCTCTCAGAATATGGCGATGCAAAACGTGTCCAAAAGCGGTTAAGATCGGGCGCCATTTATCAGTGCGACACTGGCCACACATCTGTGGATAATTATTTATTTACCCCATTATTATACTCTCTTATTATACCCTGATGTTCTCCGCACAGCTTACATACGCCCCCACATCATAACTGAAATACCAGCAAAACCCCAAACAAAACAACTACCAAGCAAAATCCACGCTCCAAAAGCCAAAGGGCTCGCCCTGCAGCATGCCCAAGCAGCAGTGTACATCCACATATCCGGGAGAACCCGCTTAACTGTTTGAGGTATTTGTCTTCAGTGGCACGAACTGGGCACAAAATATTGTGCACTAAAATGGCACATACCTGTGGAAATTTGCAATTTTCACTTTGCACCATCCACTGAGCATTCATTTCTAATAGAAAAAAAAAACCTGTGTGGTCAAAATGCCTTCAGGGGTGCAGTTTCCAAAATGGGGGTCACTACTTGGGGGTTTGTTTTACTATTTGACCTCAGAGCCCTGCCGTTGTGGGCTAATGCTGCGAAAATCACCAAAATAGGTCTCACATGCGCCTTTCACTCCTAAGCCCTGTCATATGTCCAGGCAAATGATAAATGCCTTGAGGGGTGTAGTTTACAAAATGGGGTCACTTCTCATGGTTTTACACTCTACTCTGGTACCTAAGAACGCTCTGCAAATGCGACATGGCGCCCGTACACCAGTCCAGCAAAATCTGTGCTCTAAAAGCCACATGGCACTCCTTCCATTTTGAGCTCTGCCATGTGCCCAAACAGCAGTTTAGGGCCACACATGGGGTATTGCCGTACGCGTGAGAAATTGGGTAACAAATTATGTGTTGTTTTTTCTCCTATTACCTCTTGTGGGAAAAAAAATTGGCTGCAAAACGACATATTTTTTGGAAAAAAAATAATTTTTCATTTTCACTGCCTCATTCTAATACAATCTATGAAACACCTGTGGGATCAAAATGCTCAGTACACCCCTAGATGATTACCCTGAGGGGTAAAGTTTCCAAAATTGAGTCACTTCTCAGGGGTTTCTACTGTACGGGTACCTCAGGGGCTCTGCAAATGCGACATGGCGCCCAAAAACCAATCAACCAAAATCTACATGCCAAGTAGCACTCCTGCCATTCTGAGCCCTGCGGTGTATCCAAGCAGCAGTTTATAACCACATATGGGGTATTGCCGTACTCAGGAGAAATTGCTTTACAATTGTTGGGAGCTTTTTCTCCTTTATTCCTTGTGAAAATGAAAACAATTCAACATTTTAGTGGAAAGAATGTAGATTTTCATTTTCACTGCATAATCCCAATAATTCAGCAAAAAAACTGTGGGGTCAAAATGCTCACTATACTGCTAGATAAAATCCACGAGGGGTATAGTTTCCCAAATGGGGTCACTTTTGCCGGGTTTGCACTATTTTGGCCCATCAGTGGCTTTGCAAATGTCACATGGGGCCGCAAACCATTCCAGCAAAACTTGAGCTCCAAAAGTCAAATGGCGCTCCGTCCTTTCTAACTTCCGCCATGTGTCCAAACAGCAATTTTTTACCAGTTTTTTACCACATATGGGGTATTGCTGTGCTCAGAAGAGTTTGCTTTACAAATATTGGGGTGTTTTTTCTCCTTTATCTGTTGTAAAAATGAAAAAATCTGAGCTAAAACTACATTTTATTAGAAAAAATTTAGATTTTCAATTTCACTGCATAATTCCCATAAATTCAGCAAAACCGTGTACGGTCAAAATGCACACTATACCCCTAGAAAAATTCCTTGAGGGGTGTAGTTTCCAAAATGGGGTCACTTTTGGGGAGTTTCCACTGTTATGGTCCCTCCAGGGCTTTGCAAACACGACATGGCACCGAAAACCAATGCAGCAAAATCTGCGCTCCAAAATCCAAATGGCCCTCGTTCCCTTCTGAGCCCTGCCGTGGGTCCAAACAGCAGTTTATTACCACATATTGAGTATTGCCGTAATCGGGAGACATTGCTTTACAAATGTTGGGGTGCTTTTTCTCCTTTATTCCTTGTAAAAACTAAAACATTGTATGTTTTTTCAGAAAAAAAGTAGATTTTCATTTTCACAGACCAGTTCCAATAAATTTAGCAAAAAATCTGTGGGCTAAAAATGCTAACTATACCTCTTGAAAAATTCCTTGAGGGGTGTAGTTTCCAAAATGGGGTCACTTTTGGGGGGTTTCCACTGTTTTGGCACACAAGACCTCTTCAAACCTGAAATGGTGCCTAAAATATATTCTAATAAAATAGAGGCCCCAAAATCCACCAGGTGCTCCTTTGCTTCTGAGGCCGCTATTTCAGTCCATTACCACACTAGGGCCACATGTGGGATATTTCTAAAAATTGCATAATCTGGGCAATAAATATTGAGTTGCATTTCTCTGGTAAAACCTTCTGTGTTACAGAAAAAACTGTATTACAAATGAATTTCGTAAAAAAAAATTGACCTCTACTTTGCTTTATTTCCTGTGAAATGCCTAAAGGGTTAAAACAATCTCAGAATCGCTTGGATAGGCAAAAGCATTCTGGAGTTATTACCACATAAAGTGACACATGTCAGATTTGCAAAAATCGGCTGTGTCCACAAGGCCAAAATAGGCTGTGTCCTTAAGGGGTTAACATAGTCTTTCATGGCCTGTCTATCCGGAGCAGAATGGTTCTACATCCGCCCCTTGGGTAGTTTAGCATTAGGGAGAAGCATAAAAGGACAGTTGTACGGCCTATGAGGAGGGAGAGAATCACTACCAACTTCAGAAAAGACATCCTTATAATCTTGAAAGTACTCAGGCAATGATGGTGCTATGCAAACGATATTAGTAGTAGATAAAGACATGCAAGAATCATAACATTTAGTATTCCACTTAACCACATCTGCTTTCACCCAATCAATAACTGGATTATGTGTCTGTAACCAAGGGATACCGAATATTATTTCGGAGAGCACATTTTCTGAAATAAGGAAAGAAATTTGTTCAGTATGTAAAGTACCCACTTTCAATGTACCAGGCAGAGTAGAGAACTTGACTGACCCCTGAGCGAGAGGAGTATTATCAATAGCGGAAACTTTTACTGGGGTATTCAATTGAACAAGTGGGATAGCCAATTTTTTTAGCAACCCAAAGATCTAAGAAATTTGCTGCAGAACCACCATCTACAAAAGCTAGTCCAGAAACACAAACATTATCAAAACACAAATCCACAGGCAAAAGGACTTTTTTAGAAAATGTGGAAAAAATCTCACTGCCCAGATGGCATTCCCAGGGACCATCTAGGCTCTGAAGTTTTCCGGAGATGGATGTTCAGGGCATTTGGAACAGTTCTTGAGAGTATGACCAGCGTCCCCACAATAAAAACACAGCCCGTTGCGTTTTCAAAAAAGTATCAGTTTCTGAGAGGACATAGAGGAACCCAACTGCATGGGTTCTTGTGCAGCAGAAGAAGGGCTCTCAGCACAAGCAAGGAAAACAGCCATAACAATCCTTTCATTTTTGTGCTCACATAGTCGTCAGTCTAGATGTACTACAAGGGTCATAGTATCCTCTAGAGTAAGGGTATGTTCGCACGGCCAAATTTCAGACGTATACGAGGCGTATTTTGCCTCGTTTTATGTCTGGAAATACATCTCAAATACGTCGTCAAACATCTGCCCGTTACTTTCTATGGGTAGAACGCTGTATTGTCCACACGACGCGTAATTTTACGCGTCGTACGGCAATTACGACGCGTAAAATTACGCCTCGTAAAAAGAAGTGCAGGACACTTCTTTGGACGTTTTTGGAGCTGTTTTCTCATAGACTCCAATGAAAACAGCTCCAAAAACGGACGTAAAAAACGCCGCGAAAACGGCGTGAAAACGCCGCGAAAAATGCGAGTTGGTAAAAAAACGTCTGAAAAGCAGGGTTTGTTTTCCCTTGAAAACAGCTCTGGATTTTCAGACGTTTTTGTTGACTACGTGTGAACATACCCTAAGAGGCGGAGGATAATTGATTAAGACATCTTTTTCTGAAATGCCACGGCGGAATTGACAATTGAGTGTAACATCATTCCACTGAGAAGGAATAGACCATCGTCTCAACTCCGAACAATAATCCTCGACTGGACATAGTCCCTGCTGGAGAGATAACATATTGGCCTCCGCTACTGCAGTGACACCTGGTTCTCCATAAATTAATCTCAGAGCAGAAAAAAAGGTTTCCACAGACAAAAGTTCAGGGGCATCAGGTCCCAATGAAGAGGCTCAGGTTAGAGGATCACCCTGCAGGAGTCAAATGACAATACCCACTCATTGTTGCTCAGCACCAGAGGAGATAGGTCCCAGACAAAAATATAATTTACAGCTGTCCCGAAAAGTAATAAAAGACATAGACTACATTCACACAGCCGTTTTCAGAACAATGAAGTTCTATGGGTGTATTTACATGGCCGTTTTTTATACAGCCCGTCAATATTGGCCATCAAAAAATAGGACATGTCTTATTTTTGGCCGTTTTCATGTCCAGACGGCTGCCATAGAAGTCAATGAATACGTTTTTACCCGCCGTTCTTTAGGAAACAATCCTTGTAGCGGCTGGTAAAAACTGATCCTGGACGAGAACTTTGAGTCTAGGCTACATTCAAACAACAGAAAAAAAAAATGGCCATCAACTGTCAGTTTTTCATAGCCGTTTTGCATCAGTGTTTCTCTAAATTGTCATCCATTTCCAGTCGATCTGTAGGCCTTAAATGGCCGTTTGTCATCCGTTTTTCATGGCTGTTGGATTTCATTTCTCAAGCTTTTTTGGTTCCAACCCCCTGAAAACACCACAGTGCCCATGTAGATAGTGCCGTAATGTCCCTGTAGATAGTGCCACAGTGCCCACTGTAGATAATGCCCTCATAGTACCACAGTGCCCACATAGTACCACAGTGGCCACATAGTGCCACAGTGCCCACTGTAGATAGTACCACAGTGCCCACATATAAAGAGCCAGTGCCTGCATAGTGCCACAGTGCCCACACAATGCCGTAGTGCCCACATAGTACCACAGTGCCCACATATAAAGTGACATAGTGCCCACATATATAGTGCCAGGTCCCACATAGTGCCGCAGTGTCCATTGTAGATAGTGACACAAAGCCCATGTAGATAGCGCCAGTGTCCTCTGCAGATATCTCCCCCTGTAGATATCACCCCCTGTAGATAGCATGCCCCCTGTAGATAGCACGCCCCCTGTAGACAGCATCCCATTGTAGATAGCACCCCCCCTTGTAGATAGTACCCCCCTTGTAGATGCCACCCCACTTACCTGTAGATAGCGCCACTGTAGCTCACTGTAGCAGCGGAATCCCTCTGGCCGGGGATTCCTCATAGACGGAGCCCCTGACGTCTCTGTCCATATATGGACAGTGATGTTAGGAGAGCGGAATCTCCTGCCAGAGCGAGTCGGAGATTCCGCTCATAGAAGGAGCCCCTGATGTCTCTGTCCATATATGAACAGTGACGTCAGGAGAGCGGAATCCCCTGCCAGAGCGGGCCGGGGATTTTGCTCCAGGAGTAATACCTTGACGTCACTGCCCATATATGAATAGTGATGCCGGGGCTTCTCCAGAAGCAGAATCCTCTGCCAGAGCGGGGGGGGGGGGGGGGAGGGGAGCTATCTACATGGAGGGGTGCTATCTACAAGACTAGAATCCCCGGCCAGAGATCTTGCAATGCTCTGGCCGGGAATTCCATTGTTGAAAGCCCTGACTTCACTGTCTTTATATGGACAGTAATGTCAATGGCTTCCCCGGGCTCAGCGCTCAAAGTAGCACTGTGTGCTGGAAGTCCTCGGCTAGGATCAGTTTTTACAAGGATTGTGTCCTAAAAAACGGCTGGTGAAAACTGATCCATTGACTTCTATGGGAGCTGCCTGATAGCCAGTTAAAAAAACGGGTGTGTGAATACACCCATAGAACTTCATTGTTCTGAAAACAGTCATGTGACAGCGCTGTTAGAAAAACGGCTGTGACACGGCCGTTTTTTACTGTCGTGTGCATATAGCCTTACGATCACCAGAGAAACGATCAGGTAAGTTCCTTTCAACTCCACAGGAGATGCAGATTGGGCGACTGCTCCGGCCTGCGCAGTTTAATGCTGTTGTACTCAGTGGCGTAGCTATAGGGGTCGCAGCGGTCGCAACTGCGACTGGGCCCCCAGCTAGGGGGGGCCCGCAGGCCCCCCTCACCACAGTAGCACAGTAGTGCTACAATGATTCCTCTGCATTGCTGGGTCCCTGCTGGGGTACAAAGGAGACCCAGTAATGTATTTTAAAGCATTGGTGGCAGCTCGGTGGTGAAATAGTCATTGCACGGAGGGGGAAGACTCTTGCCCGCCCACTGTGCTGTCCACCCAATCAGCTCGCTTCTAGCTGTTTCCCTCTTCGTCGTGGCCTGTGCAGAGGGAAAGGAATGGCTACAGCAAGAAGATCGTGTGCTGCTGCTCTCTGACCCCACACCAGATGTATGTAAGTAACACCTTTATTGTGTGTAAGTCTGTCATGCTGAGCAGTCACACTTCAGGGCTGACTGTTTAGCATAACAGACAAAGTATATCTATCTATCTATCTATCTATCTATCTATCTATCTATCTATCTATCTATCTATCTATCTCATATCTATCTATCTATCTATCTCATATCTATCTATCTATCTATCTATCTATCTATCTATCTATCTATCTATCTATCTATCTATCTATCTATCTATCTATCTATCTATCTATCTATCTATCTATCTATCTATCTATCTATCTATCTATCTATCTATCTATCTATCTCTTATCCAATCGCGGTGTGTCGGCAATTCACAGAGTGAACAAGTGACCGGAATGAAGGGGAAGCAATGCTCGTACGAGCACTGCTCCCCCTTCAAAATAGCTAATTAGCCGGGGTCCCGGCGGGTGTCTGCTAGGCACTGTATCTAAGCCAACCACATGGTAGGCTTAGATACATGGCCCATGTGTGATCCTGTCTGCTGGACCCTGTATCTAAGCCTAGCTCGTGTTAGGCTTAAACACAGAGTCCAACAGACGTGGGCCCTGTATCTAAGCCTACAATGTGTGTTACTAATGTTTTTTTTTGTTTGCTTGTGTTTTTTTTGCAGGTTCGGTCATTGGACTACTTTGATGACAGCTTTTTTTATTTTGAATAAAATGGTTAATGAGGGTTGTGTGGGGGCGACAATTACGAAGGCGGTAGTAATAAAGTTTAAAAAAAATACAAATATACAGAAAAAATATTTTATTGAAATAAAGAAAAAAACACAGAACCCTCATTAACCATTTTATTGAGAATAAAAAAACGGCGCCATCAAAGTAGTTCAACATCTGAAGTAGTCCAACATCCGAACCTGTAAAAAAAACACAAACCCAAAAAGAATTTGTAACACATAAAAAAGCGAAACAATTCTTATACTTACCTTTCCGGGGTCCAGCGCTGGAGCCGCAATGTCAGCGAATGGGCCCTGTATCTAAGCCTATCATGTGTGATACTGTCTGCTGAGCCAATGTATCTAATCCTATCAATATCTATAGGGTCATAGTGCTATAGATATGCTGTCTCATATATATATATATATATATATATATATATATATATATATATATATATATATATATATTGTCCCTGATATTTTAAGACCTTAGTGACGCCCCTGGCTGCTAGTGTTGCATCATTGAGTCACTTAGGAGACCCATTGATGCAGCTGAAAGCTGCAGACCGTCGACCATGAGAAGAAATTTGGGGGGGGCCCAAGAAGAACTTTTGCACCAGGGCCCCTGGTTGTACTCGTATAGCAAGACCTTGCACCAGCTAAGTCAAATCTTGCATCTGGTCCACCAGGGCTTGCATATGTTCCATCATGGCAAAAATGTAATATATTTTGGGCTTGTGAATATGTAATGTTAGCGATAACCTCAAGGCTGCTGGTGTCTTCGCGGAGAGAGCGTGCAAATAAACCGCAACCCCAAATCTGCAACCACTCTGATCTACAACGTCTAAGCCTACTCTGAGGTGTTCACCAGAGCCGACCGCAATGTGGGATGGACTTTAATGCTCAGAGCCCAGGTTGTCTTAGCAGAGTGCAGTCTGGGACGTGTGGTGCAATGAAGGCAAACTTGAACTGGAAACCAGATAGCCAGAGGGTAACTGAAAGTTCAAAACAGAAGGCAAGCAGATATCAGGAATAGCAAAAAGTCAAAACCGCCCGGGAGCGGATAATCAAGATCGGTAAGCAGAGAGTAAACGGGAGACAAGTCAAGGTAAGTGTACACGAGGTCCAGAATCAGAAGTGCAGGTGATGTCAGAAGCTTGATCAGAAACCAAAGGAGGAAATTCACAAGCAAAAGACATGTGGAAAAGACAGGCATAAATACAACCCCAGAGCTGATTGGCAGATGGACAGGGAAAATAGATAGGCTCAAGGCAAAGGAAAAACCGCCTAGAAGCTAGAGAAGTCGTCGTAGCGACCTTAAGTGATCAGGTGTTTTCCTAACAATGGTCTTCTCACACAGCATGACATCTCCTCGGGTCTCTGACACTCTTTTACTTGCGGTGGACCTCTCCAGCGGACTTCCGCTGAGGATCATGGCATTCAGCCTCCATCAGTCGGTTTTTCAGGTCACACGGCGCTCCTTACACTACCGTGGCTTCAGATGCTCAGATCCAGTTCCATCACAATGTCTTTGGCACACTCTTGGCCTGCTCGACTGCGCCACCACTTGCACCCTGGTCACTGGCAGGAACCTCCTCTCCTTTTCACAGTAAGGGTATGTTCACACGGCCTATTTACGGATGTAATAGTGCCTCAATAGCGCTGACAAACATCTGCCCATTGAAAGCAATGGGCAGACGTTTGTCTGTTCACACGAGGCGTAATTTACGCGCCGCTGTCAAATGACGGTGCGTAAATAGACGCCCGCGTCAAAGAAGTGACCTGTCACTTCTTTGGCCGTAATTGGAGCCGTTATTCATTGACTCCAATGAATAGCAGCGCCAATTACGTCCGTAATTGACGCGGCGTTCAAGCGCCTGCACATGCCTGTACGGCTGAAATTACGGGGATGTTTTCAGGCTGAAACATCCCCGTAATTTCAGACGTTACGGACGCCCTCGTGTGAACATACCCTAATACACCCAACTGCACTTACTTTTGTAAACACTGGTTGGCCCTGCCATACTCATGCCCCCTCTTCTATAAACTGCAGAGTTAAACTTCAAAGGACCTGCCACCTTAGTAATTGCATCCAGGGCTGCACCACCCAGTTGACAAGGAAGCACCACCACAGCCTGCCCGGCACAGCATCTTCAGTATAATGCTAACTTGAGGACCTGCACATACTGGTCATGTGACCACAGGTCCTATGTACATAAGATACAACAGCCCAATATAAAATACTATTGTAGTTTGGCCACTGGGTGGCAGCAACACACTAAAATTACATAAAACTGCCTCTAAGACCAACATGTACAACATTTCTTGAACCTGGAGAAATGAAATAAATAAAAGTACAGTCACCTTTACATTTGGTGTCCTGAGTTGTCACATTCTTTTATTTATTTGTACATGGTGGCTGGCCTACTGTACGCATCCAACTTTATTCAGCGGGTCGTTACGATTGTGATGATACCAAAATTATATAGTTTTTTATGTTTTACTACTGTTACACTGTAAAAGCAGTTTTGAAAAAATTATTTGTGTTTGTGTCTCTATATTTGAAGAGCCATAACTTTTTTATGGTATGGTAATACCCCATATGTGGTCATAAACAAATTTTTGGGCACACGGCAGGGCTCAGAAGGGAAGGAGCGCAATTTGGCTGTCGGAGTACAGATTTAGCTGGATTGGTTTCTGGTCGCTATGTAGCATTTGCAAAACACCTGTGGGACCAAAACAGTGGAAACCCCCCAAAAGTTACCCAATTTCGGAAACTACACCCCTCAAGGTATTCACCTAGGGGTGTAGTGGGCATGTTAACCCAGTGTTTTGCAGGAATTAGTGTGCACTCGATATTGCAGAGTGAAAATGGGATTTTTCAATAGATATGCCAATATGTGGTGCCCAGCTTGTGCTACCATAACAAGACAGCTCTCTAATTATTATGCTGTGTTTCCCGGTTTTAGAATCCCCCTAGATGGGGCACTAATCTTTTGCCTGGACATTCGACAGGGCTCAGGAGTGAAAAAGTACCATGCAAAATTGAGGCCTAATTTGGCGACATATAAAGTATTGGTTCACAATTACAGGGCTCTGATGTGAAGTAATAAAAGAAACCCCTGAGAAGTGACCCCATTTTAGAAACTACACCCCTCAAGGCATTTATTAAGGGGTGTAGTGAGCATTTTCATCCCACAGGTCTCTTCCATAAATGAATGCGCTGCAGATTGTGCAAAGTAAAAATTGACATTTTCCCCCAGATATGCCAATTCAGTGGCAAATATGTCGTGCCCAGCTTATGCCACTGGAGACACACACCCCAAAAATTGTTTGAGTATTACTGGTATTTCAGTTTATAATGTGGGTGTACATGTAAGCTGTGCGGAGTACATCAGGGGCATAATCAGGTGGTATAATAATGGGGTAAACAATAAAATAATCCATAGATGTGTGTTACGCTGTGAAGCAATCCTTTCTGCACAGGCCGGTGTCGCACTGATAAATGGTGTCTTTACTTATCCCCCTTTTGGACCACACTCCGCACCTTTGCAGTTTGGGGAATTTTGCTGGGAAGTGTTGTCCTGGTATAATACGGGAACCCTCGCTTCTAGCGGATATGTTTAGGCCCTCCCCTTCCTTTTTTCCTAATTTTAGGGCCCCGATAAATCGCCTCTTGAGACAGACGAAATGTTCCCCTCTGATCTGCACAACCGCATATTTTTATTTCCTGACTTATTGGAGCCTTAACTAATTTTATTTTTTTCATAGAAATAGTGGTATGAGGGCTGTTTTTTTGTGGGACGAGCTGTAGTTATTATTTATAACATTTTGGGGTACATGCGACTTTTTGATCACCTGTTATCCTATTTTGTGAGAGGCAAAGTGACCAAAAAACAGCAATTCTGGCATCGTTTTTTGGGGGTTTTTTTATACAGCGTTCACCATGCATTATAAACTACATGTTAACTTTATTCTGCGGGTCAGTACGATTCCGGCGATACCAAATTTATAGCACTTTTTTATGTTTTACAACTTTTTGCACAATAAAATTACTTTTGTAAAAAGAATGTATTTTTTCTGTCGCCGTGTTGTGAGAACCATAACTTTTACATTTTTTAGTCGATGGAGGTTTATGGGGGCTTGTTTTTTGCAAGACGAGCTATAGTTTTTATAGGTATCATTTTTGGGTACATGCGACTTTTTGATCACTTTTTATTTAAATTTTTGTAGGGCAAAGTGACCAAAAAACGGAAATTCTTGCATTGTTTTTTTTCGTTTTTTTTTACGCCGTTCAGCTCGTGGAATAAATAACATAATATTCTTATAGTTTAGGCTGTTTCAAGCGTGGCGATATCAAATATGTATGGTTTATTAATTTTTTTCAGTAATAAAGGACTTGATAACTGTAAAAGGGCGATTGCGTTTTGACGCCGGGCGGGGGCTGAAAGTTTTCCATGCTAGGCACACCGGGAGGCCAGTATTAGGCCTCCGGTTGCCATTGCAGCCACCGACACCCCGGCGATTTCATTGCTGGGGTGTCAATGAGCTGCAAACACCTTAAATGCAGCGATCGCTTTTGACGGCTCCATTTAAGGGGTTAATGGCTGGTATCGAAGCTAACTTCGTTCCCCGCCATTACAGCAGGATGTCAGCTGTAAGATACAGCTGACATCCGGGGATGATGGCACCGACTCAGCTTCCCAGCCGGTGCCATGCATTTGTCCTAAGTATATGACATTTGCGGGAAGCACTGGCTTTCCATGACGTATACTTACGACAAATGTCGGGAAGGGGTTAATGGCATAATATCAAAACAGGACATAAATAATCAATTACAGCAAAGTAGATTTACTTACTTATTTTCTGACACTGTGCACTTGTTCCCTGCTCCCAATGACGCTGCAACAGCTCCTTTGAAAGTTCCTCACACACAGAATGCTTTTAGTAGCGGTCGTGATACGATTCTGACCCCGTATCCCACAGTTCTGGGTGGTTATGCACCATTGTGATCAATCTCTAAACATCCATCTTGTATGTTGAACGTTGGGAACTTTGGCATGCCCGGCCGTTGCTTGGTAACGGATCCGTCAAAAACGGACAGCACACGGATGCATGCAGATTGTTGGTACCCAGATGCATAACTTTACATTTATCTACATTAAACCTCATTTGCCCAAACACTTAGTGTGTCCAAATCAGCTTGCAATTTATGAACATCTTCCATAGCCTGAACAATGCTACATAGCTTGGTGTCATCTGCAAGTTGAATAATAGTGGTCCCAGCACGGAAACCCTGGGGTACATCCACGGCCGGTGTCAGCACCCTGCGAACCCGGGCAAGTTCTGAGGCCCACTGCTCTTGTAGGGGCCCACTCGGCCGCCGGGTGCTATACCCCACCCACCTGCTTGAATTAACTATAGCCATACGTAGATTGCAGAGAGGAGCAGATGAAAATAATTTTAAAAGCTCACCTAACACGTTCCCACGGCAAACTGAATGGTCTCGTCACTGCCTTCTTACTGGTACTTGGCGCTTCTCGCATTCACAATAACAATGCATTGCTGCGCAGTTGACGTAATCATGTCACGCTGACATGAATACGTCATCTGCGCCCACCGCTTTGTTATTGTGGATGCAAGCGGCGCCAAGTACCAGTAAGAAGGCAGTGACGAGACCGTTCAGCTCGTTGTAGGAACGTGTTTGTAGGAACGTGTTAGGTGAGTTTTTTTTAATTATTTTTATTGGGGCAAAGGCACCAAACTGGGGGATTAGGGGGATTAGCTTTTATATGGGAGCACAGGCAACGGACTAACTTCTATATGGGGGCATGTATGTATGTATGGCCATGTATGATACTGTCTGATGGGCCCTGTATCTAAGCCTACCACATGCTAGGCTCAGATACAGGGCCCCAGCAGACAGTAATCTTATACAGCATAAGATTACTGTCTGCTGGGGCCCCTTTATCTAAGCCTACCTTGTGGTAGGCTTAGATACATGATCTAACAGACAGTATCACACTTGGGCCCTGTATTTAAGCCTATCACGTATTACTAATTTTTTTTTGTGTTTGTGTTTGTTTACAGGTTCCGTCGTTGGACTACGTCGGATTCGAGGACTACTTTGATGACGGCTATTTTTATTTTCAATAAAATGGTTAATGAGGGTTCTGTGGGGGGGGGGGGTTATTTCAATAAAATATTTTTTCTATGTCTTTGTATTTTCTTTTAAACTTTTATTACTACCGCTTTAGTAATGGCAGCTGGCTGATTGACAGTGTTCTGAGAGCCAGCGAGTGGGTATTATTGTCTCCCAGCTCCAGGACGGCCCCCAAGAATGGGCCTTCTCCTTGGCTCCTGACGCCTCTGAACTTTCCTCTGTTGACCTTTTTTTTCCCGCTCTCGGGCTCATCTATAACGAGACTGACAAGACTGCCTTTGCCGAGGGTCAGCTGGTGACCTTATGTCAGGGTAAGAGACCCGTTGAAGAGTACTGTTCTGACTTTACTCTAATAAGATCTTGCTTCCCTTTCAAGTCTCTTTTGAGGGTAGGTCTGCCATCGTATATTCAGGGTCTTATGCTAATATCATGTCTGTGGAATTTGCTATGTCTCTAGCTATGCCATTAATTGATTTGCCTAAACCTGTCCCGGTAGTGGGTATCGACTCCACCCCACTTGCTAATGGTTATTTTACGCAGCATACCCCTGTTTTTGAACTCATTGTTGGCTCCATTCATTTGGAGCAGTGTTCTGTACTGGTGATGCAGGGATTATCGTCCGATTTTGTTTTAGGCCTTCCCTGGTTGCAGATGCATAATCCCACGTTTAACTGGAGTACTGGGGATCTTACTAAATGGGGTAATGAATGCATGATGTCCTGTTTTTCTGTTAATTTTATTTCTCTCCTTGAGGAGGTGAACACTCTACCTGACTTTATTCAGAACTTCGCTGATGTTTTTTCTAAAAAGGCCTCCGAAGTGTTACCTCCTCATAGACAATACGATTGCGCAAACGATTTGGTACCAGGAGCTAAGCTCCCTAAGGGTAGGATATTTAATCTCTCTTGTCCCGAACGTGAGGCCATGAGAGAATATATCCAGGAAAGCCTGGCCAAGGGTTACATTCGCCGCTCTACTTCTCCGGTAGGTGCTGGTTCTTCTTCGTAGGGAAGAAGGATGGTGGTCTTAGGCCGTGCATCGATTACCGAAATTTGAATAAGGTCACTGTAAGGAACCAGTATCCCCTTCCTTTGATTCCTGATCTCTTCAATCAGGTTCAGGGGGCCCAATGGTTCTCTAAGTTTGATCTTCGGGGGGCTTATAACCTTATCCGAGTCAGAGAAGGGGATGAGTGGAAGACTGCCTTTAACACACCCGAAGGTCATTTCGAATACCTCGTCATGCCCTGTGGGTTGTGTAATGCTCCCGCGGTCTTCCAGAATTTCATAAATGAGATTTTAAGAGACTACCTGGGGGTATTTCTTGTAGTGTACCTTGATGACATACTTGTGTTTTCCAAGGACTGGTCCTCCCACATTGAGCATGTCAGGAAGGGGCTCCAGGCCCTTCGGGAAAGCAAACTCTTTGCTAAACCCGAAAAAAGGTGTGTTTGGGGTGCAGGAGATACCATTTTTGGGTCAAATCCTCACTCCTAATGAATTCCGTATGGACCCTAACAAGGTTCAGGCTGTGGCTGAATGGGTCCAACCTGCCTCCCTGAAGGCGTTACAGTGCTTCCTGGGGTTTGCTAATTATTACAGGAGATTTATTGCTAACTTCTCGGTCATCGGTAAGCCTCTTACGGATCTTACTCGAAAAGGTGCTGATCTCCTCCACTGGCCTCCGGAGGCGATCCAGGCTTTTGAGATCCTTAAGAAGTGTTTTATCTCTGCCCCAGTGCTGATTCAGCCTAACCAAATGGAGCCGTTCATCGTGGAGGTTGACGCCTCCGAGGTGGGAGTGGGTGCTGTCTTGTCCCAGGGTACCAGGTCCCTCACCCATCTCTGTCCCTGTGCCTACTTCTCCAGGAAGTTCTCGCCCACTTAGAGTAATTATGACATGGGCAACCGCGAACTCTTAGCCATTAAATGGGCATTTGAAGAGTGGCGCCACTTCTTGGAGGGGGCTAGGCACCAGGTAACGGTTCTTACCGACCACAAGAATCTGGTCTTCCTAGAATCTGCCCGGAGGCTAAACCCGAGATAAGCTCGATGGGCGTTGTTTTTTTACTAGATTCAACTTTGTGGTCACCTATAGGGCTGGGTCTACAAATATTAAAGCTGATGCACTGTCGCGTAGCTTCATGGCCAGCCCTCCTTCGGAAAAAGATCCTGCTTGTGTTTTGCCCCAAGGTATAATCATATCCTCTGTTGATTCTGACTTAGTCTCCGAAATTGCGCCTGATCAAGGTTCAGCTCCCGGGAACCTTCCTGAGAATAAGCTGTTTGTTCCCCTGCAATTCCGGCTAAGGGTACTCAGGAAAATCATGACTCTGCACTATCTGGCCATTCAGGCATCCTGGGTACCAAGCACCTCATTTCTAGAAACTATTGGTGGCCTGGCTTGCCTAAAGACGTTAAGGCCTATGTCGCCGCTTGTGAAATTTGTGCTAGGTCCAAGACTCCCAGGTCCCGACCAGCAGGCTTACTATGTTCTTTGCCCATTCCCCAGAGACCTTGGACCGATTTCTCCATGGATTTTATCACCGATCTGCCTCCATCTCAAGGCAAGTCGGTGGTGTGTGTTGTAGTAGACCGCTTTAGTAAGATGTGCCACTTTGTGCCCCTCAAGAAACTACCCAATGCCAAGACGTTAGCTACCTTGTTTGTCAAACACATCCTGCGTCTCCATGGGGTTCCTGTCAATATTGTTTCTGACAGAGGGGTACAATTTGTTTCATTGTTTTGGAGAGCTTTCTGTAAAAAGTTGGAGATTGATCTGTCCTTCTCCTCGGCCTTCCATCCTGAAACTAATGGCCAAACTGAGAGGACTAATCAGTCCCTAGAACAATATTTAAGGTGTTTTATGTCTGACTGTCAATATGATTGGGTCTCCTTCATTCCACTCGCCGAATTTTCCCTTAATAACCGGGTCAGTAACTCGTCAGGGGTCTCCCCATTTTTATGTAATTTTGGGTTTAATCCACGGTTCTCCTCTATTTCCCCTGGTGGTTCCAACAATCCCAAGGTAGATGTCATTCATCGGGAACTGTGCACAGTCTGGGCCCAGGTTCAGAAGAACCTAGAGGTGTCCCAGAGCATACAAAAGACTCAGGCAGAAAGAAGACGTTCTGCTAACCCCTTGTTTGTGGACGGGGATCTGGTGTGGCTGTCTTCCAAAAATTTGCCCCTTAAGGTTCCGTCCCAAAAATTTGCTCCCTGGTTTATAGGGCCGTACAAGGTCATTGAGGTCCTTAACCCTGTCTCCTTCCGGCTGGAGTTACCCCCGTCTTTTCAAATACACAATGTGTTTCATGCCTCCCTCCTTGGTTACCTCGAGGAAACCTCCGGTCCCTGTTCTCACCCCTGAAGGGGTAGAATTCGAGGTGGTCAAGATTGTGGACAGCAGGATGGTCCAAGGCTCCCTCCAGTACCTGGTCCATTGGAGAGGATACGGGCCTGAGGAGAGGACTTGGGTACCCGCCCGGGATGTTCACGCTGGGGTATTCCTCAGGAGGTTCCATCTTAGGTTCCCCAATAAGCTAGGTCCACCTAGGAAGGGTCCAGTGGCCCCTCATAAAAGGGGGGGTACTGTAAAGGATCTGCCAGACACAGCTTCTGTGTCGATGCCCGTGGTTAATCAGTCTGCATCTCCTCCTAGGTCTGATAGAGTGACTCGATCTGCTACCACTCAGGCTGGTAGGCTGAGGAGTGGGAGAACCTATCACAGCCTGGCCAGACGGTTCTAGCTCCTGCCCTCAGTTTATGTATACCTTCATTTGCTTCTTGTCTTTGCCTGTGATTCTATCTTGTTTCCTGGCTCTGCTGTTCCAGCTATTACTATTGACCTCTGCTTCATTTTGATCCTGGCTTCACTGACTACGCTCCTGCTCTGCGTTTGGTACCTCGTACACTCCTGGTTTGCCTCGGCTCGTTCACTACTCTTGTTGCTCATGGTGTTGCCGTGGGCAACTGCCTCATTTCCCTTAGCTTCTGTGTACCCTTGTCTGTTTGTCTGTCGTGCACGTATTAAGCGTAGGGACCGTCGCCCAGTTGTACGCCGTCGCCTAGGATGGGTCGTGCAAGTAGGCAGGGACTAAGTGGCGGGTAGATTAGGGCTCACCTGTCGGTCTCCCTACCCCGTCATTACACTATACTTTCTAAACCTATAGTCCTTAATTTACCCATTAGACAACTATGAGGGACAGTGTCAAATGCCTTTGCAAAGTCCAAAACCCTATATCCGCAGCGGCCCTTCTGTCTAGGCTTCTACTCACCTCTTCATAAAAACAAATCAGGTTGGTTTGGTAACTTCTGTCCTTAGTAAAACCGTGCTGGCTGTCACTTATAATACTATTTTTTGTGACATACTCCTGCATATAGTCCCTCAATAACCCCTCTAACATTTTTTCCACGATGGATGTTAAGCTTACCTGTCTATAATTACCCGGGGAAGACCTAGAGCCCTTTTTGAAAATAGGAACCACATTTGCCCTGCGCCAGTCCCTTGGCACCATACCAGTCACTAGAGAATCTCTGAATATTATGAAGAGGGGGGACAGAAATAACTGAACTAAGTTCTTTAAGAACACCTGGGTGTAACCCCTCTGGTCCCGGAGCCTTGCGCACATTTATTTTATTTAACTTAGCTTGGACCATGTAAAGGGAACTGTTTTATATTGTAACGGTTGCCGCACCGTTCCCCGCTGCTTCCACGGCCTCTGCTCCGGTTCCTGTATCCTCCATTCCCTCATGCTTGTACTATCCTTGCCTGCCGCCTGCCTTGACCTGTTGCTATCCATACCCGTAACAACGTCTGCTGCCTGTCCTGATTTCTGGCCTATACATCAGACTGCCTCTAAACCTGCTGTGCCAAGCGTTGCCCTGGATTACAAGCACCATCTCCCAGATGACACAGAGGATCCACAAACAAACCTGTGAGAACCGTTATAGTTTGAACAAGCCATGGATCCCCTTGACACAGCCCTGCCTGACGTGGCCAATATCGCTCAGGAACTTTCAAGACAACGAGTCCACCAAGACCAGCTTTTCTAGCTTCTGCAAAATGTGTCCACTCGTTTGAATGAACTAGCACCTCCGGCGCCTCCGATACAGCCACCACCACTGCAAGCTCCTGTCTAAAGTCCAGGACTACATTTACCTACGCCTGCCCGCTATGAGGGTAACGCCAAAACCTGCAGTGGATTTGTTAATCAATGCACCATCCATTTTGAGGTCATGGCACATCATTTTTCCTCAGACAGGGCTAAGGTGGCCTACATCCTGTCCCTGCTTTCTGCCGAAGCGCTGGCTTGGGCATTGCCCTTGTGGGAGAGAAACTACCCCATAATGTATGATATTCAGACTCATCGTGTGCATGTGCGCCAAGTGTTACAGCATCTGCGAGAGAACTCCCAGTTTGCTAAACTGGAGAAATGCCTCTTCGAGAAAACCAGCCTGCCTTTCCTGGGGTATCATCATGAACAAACACTGGCATATTCTACATGTTGATCCTTATCTACGTACTCAGGGCCGCCATCAGGAATTTCAGGGCCCCCTACAGCTAAATTTTCTGGGCCCCCCTACCGTGGCACCGCCTGTTAACGGTACTCCGTCCAGCACTATATCACGGTACCCAGGACCGCCATCAGGGGGGGTATTATGGGTACTGATGTGAGAGGCCCGGCCAAACCTAATTGAAAGGGGGGCCCGGCAAACTGCCGCGACTTGCCTTTGGTAGAAAAAATACAGGCCCCTGCAATGGGGCCCGTTTTTTTCACCAAAAGAATGTCGTGAGCTGCGGGCCCCCCTTTCAATTAGGTTTGGCCGGGCCTCTCACATCAGTACCCATAATACCCCCCCTGATGGCGGCCCTGGGTAGCATGGGGGTCGTCATGGGGGCCGTCAAACGCGCGCACCCGCAAACTCCCGCGCATGCGCACCCGCGACCGCCTGGAACTGCGCACCGAATTTTGAGGCCGCGTTTTTTGCCCGCGGCGATTAAGGACAGCAGACAAAAAAACGCAGGGAAAAATGCATTTTCTGCCTCCCATTGATTTCGATGGGAGGTCAGAGGCAGAACCGCGGCAAGAAAGGACGTGCTGCTTTTTCTTTTTTCCGCGACTGGCTCCCATTGATTTCAGATTAAATCAATGGGAGGCGGTTTTGGAACTTGTTTGGTGCTGATTCTGACGCAGTGTCCGAGTCAATATCAAGGGCCAAAAACTCTGTGAACTGGGCCTTATTGTTAGGGCTTATTCAGACGAACGTGTAATACATCCGTGCAATGCGCGTTATTTTCAGGCGCCTCGCACGGACCTATGTTACTCTATGGGGTCGTGCAGACTGTCAGTGATTTTCACGCAGCGTGTGTCCGCTGCGTAAAACTCACGACATGTCCGATATTTGTGCATTGTTTGCGCATCACGCACCCATTGAAGTCAATGGGTGCGTGAAAATCACGCCCAGCACTTCCGCAGCAGTATAAACTATGAATGAAAACAAACATACAGAGTGTCATAATGATGGCGGCTGCGTGAAAATCACGCAGCCGCGCATCATACGCTGCTGACACACGGAGCTGTTATGGACCTTTTGCATGCGCAAAACGCCACGTTTTTGCGCACACAAAAAGCACACGCTTGTGTGAATCCGGCCTTAGGGTAGGAACACACTAGGCATGAACACTGCGGATTTTATGCAACACATTTTATTGTGGAAAATACGCAGCGTATTACAGTCGCAGCAGAGTGGATGAGATTAGAACAAATCTCATCCACACGCTGCAAAAAAAATGGACCTGCAGTGTGGCTTTTTAAGCCGCAGCGTGTCAATGTATTCTGTGGAATCGCTGCTCCTCTGTTGCGGAAATGCTGCAGTTCTGCCGCAAAAAGCACACATGAGAAAAAAAAAAAGGCACTTTTTTAAATTTATAAAAAAGTTTAGACTTACCCCGGCCGTAGTCCTGGTGACGCAATCCTCTATTCTTAGCGCAGCCCGGCCTCCTGTCATGACGTTTCATCCCATGTGACTGCTGCAGGTCACATGGTCTACAGCGTCATCCCAGGAGGCGGGGCTACGTTCAGAAGAGAGAGATGCGTCACCTAAACTACGGCCGGGGCAAGTCAAAACTTTTTTTTCCCTGCAGGATTCCCGCAGCGGACACGCCTCACGAAACCTGCGCCACTATTTGGTGCGGTTTTGCTGGCGGAACTCCCTGCGGCTACCGGGGGCGGATAAGCTGTGTAGTTTTACTCAGCATATCCGTCTAGTGTGTCCATTATGATGTCGCTCCTGGACATCATAAGGGACACACTAGTAGAAAATAATTCCAAATTCTACTGGACCAACTGCCTATTTAGAGACCGGCAGCAGCTCCAGGAGCGACATCATAAGGGACACACTAGGCGGATAGAACTACACAGCTTACACAGAACTACACAGCTTATCCGCCCCGGTAGTCGCAGGGAATTCCGCCAGCAAAACCGCACCAAATAGTGGCGCAGGTTTCGTGAGGCATGTCCGCTGCGGGAATCCTGCAGGGAAAAAAAAGTTTAGACTTGCCCCGGCCGTAGTCATGGTGACGCATCTCTCTCTTCTGAACGTAGCCCCGCCTCCTGGGATGACGCTGTAGACCATGTGACCGCTGCAGCAGTCACATGGGATGAAACGTCATGACAGGAGGCCGGGCTGCGCTAAGAATAGAGGATCGCGTCACCAGGACTACGGCCGGGGCAAGTCTAAACTTTTTTCTAAATGTAAAAAAGTACCTTTTTTTTTTCTCATGTGTGATTTTTGCGGCAGAACCGCAGCATTTCCGCAACAGACGAGCGGCGATTCCACAGAATAAATTGACATGCTGCGGCTTAAAAAGCCAAAAGCCACACTGCAGGTCCATTATTTTTGCAGATTTGTTCATATCTCATCCACTCTGCTGCGACTGTAATACGCTGCGGATTTTCCACAATAAAATGTGTTGCATAAAATCCGCAGTGTTCATGCCTAGTGTGTTCCTACCCTAAGGCCGGATTTACACAAGCGTGTGCTTTTTGTGTGCGCAAAAACGTGGCGTTTAGCGCATGCAAAAGGTCATAACAGCTCCGTGTGTCAGCAGCGTATGATGCGTGGCTGCGTGATTTTCGCGCAGCCGCCATCATTATGACACTCTGTTTGTATGTTTGTAGCACGTGGTGCTTTTCTGTTTTCATTCATAGTTTATACGGCTGCGGAAGTGCTGGGCGTGATTTTCACGCACCCATTGACTTCAATGGGTGCGTGATGCGCGAACAATGCACAAATATCGGACATGTCGTGAGTTTTACGCAGCGGACACACGCTGCGTGAAAATCACTGACAGTCTGCACGACCCCATAGAGTAACATAGGTCCGTGCGAGGCGCGTGAAAATCACGCACGTTGCACGGACGTCTTACACGTTCGTCGGAATAAGCCCTAACAATAAGGCCCAGTTCACAGAGTTTTTGGGCCTTGATATTGACTCGGACACTGCGTCAGAATCAGCACCAAACAACTTCCAAAACCGCCTCCCATTAATTTAATCTGAAATCAATGGGAGCCAGTCGCGGAAAAAAGAAAAAGCAGCACGTCCTTTCTTGCCGCGGTTCCGCCTCTGACCTCCCATCGAAATCAATGGGAGGCAGAAAATGCATTTTTCGCTGCGTTTTTTGTCTGCTGTCCTCAATCGCAGCGGGCAAAAAACGCAGCAAAAAACACGGCAAGATAGTGTGGGCAGGTCAAAATCTGCCTCAAAATTCTTTAAGGAATTTTGAGGCAGATTTTTTCGGCCTGCAAAATACTCTGTGTGAACAGGGCCATACAGAAACAGCACTTTGAGACACTTTACTCACCGTGTCAGAAGAGCTGCTCCCACACCAGTCCTCTTCAGGCGATGTCTTCGGTCCAGATGTCGTCCTTCACCTCCAGGCTCCAGGCTCCAGAAAATGGCGGGGATCGTAGAACTGCCGCCGCGCAACAACTAGACTCCTCCCCCTCTCCTTACGCAGCCATGCTCTGGAGAAGGAGGAGGAGGCGGAGTCGGACGAGGAGGCGGAGTCGGACGAGGAGGACGAGGAGGCGGAGTCGGAGGCGGACGAGGAGGACGAGGAGGATGAGTTGGAGGCGGGCCAGCAGGTAAGTAGACTGCGCCGCTGTCCAGTGTGGCTGTCCTTCCCCCTAGATCTTGTGTTGCGGGCGCACCGCCTCCCTCTCGGCGGCGCGCCTGCTCGTACGCGCGCAAGCGGGCGGTGTTTCGCGGCGGTGATAAGAGGGGGGCCCGCAGCTCACGGCGGTGTTTCACGAGAGGGGGGCCCGCAGCTCACGACATTGTTTTGGTGAAAAAAACAGGCCCCATTGCAGGGGCCTGTTTTTTTCTACCAAAGGCAAGTCGCGGCAGTTGCCGGGCCCCCCTTTCAATTAAGTTTGGCCGGGCCCCCTACACTACTACCCCTAATACCCCCCTGATGGCGGCCCTCTACGTACTAGCTTACCGGCGAAAACTACAATAACTTTCAAAAGAGCAAGAACTATTAAAAATATTTTTGCTCCTAGCCGTATAAACTTTCCCAGCAAGCAAAATTCAATAAAACAAACTATCTGTGTACACACACAATTACATAAAAAAGGTAGTTCAAAGTGTGGAAAAAAGAGATGTCTATGTTGCTCTACCATCGTTAACACAGATTTTTTCCAATCAAACTAGACCAAAAATAAATACCAGATTGAGACACAATTAAACTGTCAATCAAAATATGTTATATATCTCATCAACTTTGCGTGTGGTCTCCAATATGTGGGAAGAACAATACAACCCCTACATTGCCGTTTAAACAAACACCGATCTAACTGCAAAAATAAATTTCTTTTACACAGCATTTCCAAACACTGTACTCTACACAATGATCATTTTGAATGTTTTACCATTGTACCGATTGAACAAATAGACGAACTTAGAGTGGATCGGTTCGATTCACTATGTAAAAGATAAATTTTCTGGATTTACAAGCTAAAGACCCTAACACCTGAGGGACTCAATGAAATAATGGAGACAATTATTTTATCGAAACTATAGATCCAGTTTTGTGTAAATTGGTGATACAAAAGTGAAGATTTCATTATCAAGTTAATTCTAAATAACAATGGAGACCGCAAAAAGAAAAAATCATATATACAAAAAAAGCACAATTAAAGTTCAAAACCACAATATACATACTCTGATATAGGTTTTTGACATAAACTAGAAGAATTCACATCAGAAACAAGTATAATGATTGGATTAGTATTCTCTAAAAAAAAAGATCGTACTTCTATAAAGTTTCATGAGTAAAAATTTGCATTCACCGTTTAAGGTGAATATTAATTTTCATACCAACTAATAGATTTAACATCTATTAGTTGGTATGAAAATTAATATTCTACAATGTTAAATCAAAGATTTACACAATTAAGTCTATTTTAATTTGACCATAGTAGTAGCAGCAATGGATGCGCAATATAAAATCACATATGAATGCAGCGGCATATCACTATGACGACCCATGACGCTATATAGCGAAGATTCAAATTGCAGTCACATTTTTCCAATACTTTTCAAGTTTTCAATATATTTTAATACTTTTTAAATATATTTTAATCTAGTTTTTATTACACACGCTTTTATTACACACATTTTTATTGTAAACAAACTTTTATTAAAGAATTATTCCATTATTGTTAATGGGAATACTATAAACTGATTTTTAATGTATCGTATCATATATTGTTTCGTTATATTTTATCTACGTATTCCAATGTAAACACGACCTGCAAACCTGACCCGCTAGCTCTTAATCTAACCGACCTTACGTTCGGTTATTTAACCTGCACCCCACCTACCTCTGTCATTTGTACGCTACCTGAGGAAGAAACCAGTTTGGTTACGAAACACTTTGCTGTTGTTCTTGTACTTAATAAAACCCCTTTTTATAACTACCTTGTCTTCATGACTGGGATGAATGAACCATTCTAACCGTGGATGATCCATAAACCGGCTGCGCCAGAGAGTTATCCGCCTTTTTCTTCATACTTCTGCTTTCCTGGGGTATGTCATTTCCGACCAGGGGCTTCAAATGGATCCAGCCAAGCTGTCCTCAATATTATGGTATTGGAGATAAAGAACTTTTGGCTATTAAATTGGCCTAAGGAGGAGTGTAGACATTTGCTAGAGGGTGCACAGCATCTTATCATCATCTACACAGATCATAAAAACCTCCTTTACCTGCAATTTGCTCAATGCCTGAATCCTCGCCAAGCACGGTGGGCATTATTCTTCTCCAGATTTGATTTCCATCTTCACTATAGACCCACTGGAATACCAAGGCTGACGCCTTATCTCGCTCTTTTGACCCCACAGATCAAGAGCCCAGTCCCCAGTTCATTATAGATCCAGAACGCATTATGATCGCGAAGTGGTACATATTCCCTGAGGGAAGACCTACGTACCCCCTAAACAAAGGGATTGTGTTCTTCGCTGGGGTCATACCTCCAGGGTTTCTGGGCACCCTGGCATCAAAAAGACTCTCAATTTGATTAGCCGTCAGTACTGGCGGCCTTCCATGTTCCAAGATACTAAAGACTTTGTTTCAGCCTTCTCCACCTGCTCTCAGAATAAAGTCTCCCATTTAAGACCTGCCAGCCTTTTGCATCCTCTACCCGTGCCTGATTCTCCCTGGTCACACATTGCCATGGACTTCATTACTGATCTGCCAAGTTTTGCTGGGTGTACTGTGATCTGGGTAGTCGTGGATGGCTTTTCCAAAATGGCGCATTTTGTACCCCTTTCAGGCCTTTCGTCATCTTCCCGACTGGCAACGCTGTTTATCAAGCACATCTTTCGCCCCATGGTCTTCCTAAACATATTGTTTCTAACAGGAGAGTACAGTTCACATCCAAGTTCTGGAGAGCCTTCTGCAAACTGCTGGAGGTCAAACTTGACCTCTTCCGCTTACCATCCTCAATCCAATGGTCAAGTAGAGCGGATAAATCAAATACTTGAAAGTTTCCTCAGGAATTTTGTGTCTCCACGACAAGACGACTGGGCAAGTCTACTTCCATGGGCCGAATTTGCCTACAACAACCATACGGGGGAATCTACCTGCTCTTCTCCTTTCTTCTTGGTGTATGGCCAGCACCCAGGAATACCTCTACCAGTTTCTGTACCTTCTGAGGTTCCAGCTGTTAACATGGTCCACCGTGACTTTGTACATATATGGCAGGAGGTCAAGGACTCCATCCACAAAGCTGTAGCCAGGTTCAAGAGAAGCGCGGATAAAAAACGCAGGATACCGCCGCAGCTCTTTCCTGGGGATAAAGTCTGGCTGTCAACCCGGTACATACAACTGAAGACCCCTTGTTACAAACTGGCTCCTTGTTTTCTGGGTCCTTATGAGATAACAGAACAGATTAATCCAGTAACTTTCAGACTTCGCCTTCCTCAGTCTCTGAAAATCTCTAATTCTTTCCACATTTCTCTGCTGAAACCTACAATATTCAACCGATTTTCCAAAAAAGTTCCTCTCCATCCTGCTCCTGCGGCTGATGCTGAGTTTGAGATTAAAGAGATCCTTGATGTCAAAAGAACATGGGGGAGATTGTAGTATCTGGTGGACCGGAAGGATTATGGTCCTGAGGAGAGATCATGGGAGCCCGTGGAGAATGTCAACGCCCCAGCTCTCATCAAGGACTTTGAACGTAGGTTCCCAAGCAAGCCAAAAAAGAGGGGGCATAAAGCGGGGTACTGTAATGGCTGCCATGCCATTCCCCGTTGCTTCCACTGCCTCTGCTCCGGTTCCTGTACCCTCCATTCCCTCATGCTCGTCCCGAGCTCCACTCACCCGATCCGGACGCTCTGCAGGCTCTGGGCGTCGTCAGGTAACTGCATCTCTCACCTCCCTCCACGGCCATCATCCACGATATGTGGCTGCAGCCACTAGAGGGCGCATGTGCTGACTCTTCCCTTCTTAAAGGGCCGGTATGTGCCAAAATCCTAAGACTTCCTATTTAAGGATCCTCCTCCCTCAGATCCTTGCTTGTTCAACCATGTTATCCCTGTGAGCTTCCCTGTACCCAGTTTTCCCTGTTACCTTGCCTTCTGCCTTTGTCTGGATTTCCCATTGTGACCTCTGCCTGAACTTGTACTATCCTTGCCTGCCGCCTGCCTTGACCTATTGCTATCCATACCCGTTACGACGTCTGCTGCCTGTCCTGACTTCTGGCCTATTCATCTGACTGCCTCTAAACCTGCTGTGCCAAGTGTTGCCCTGGGTTACAAACACCATCTCCCAGATGACAAAGAGGATCCACAAACAAACCGGTGAGAACTGTTACATATATATATTTATATCTATGTACATGTGAGTGTAGATATATATATTTGTCCCTCCAGAAAGGTGTATGTTCCTACCCTCCGAGGGAGGGGGGAGAAGACAGGGGACAAATCCAATGCATTCCCACTGCCTGTCTTTCCCCCTCCCCTCACCAAGTATGAGACACCCTGGGGGGTGGAAGCCATAAGCAGTGAACAAATCCTGTATTTCCAGGAAGCAGGAAGTTCCCACTGCTTGCCCCCCCCCCTCGCCAGGTAATGAGATTCCATGGGGGGAGCCATAAACCCATGCCCCCCCATCTTGCACATGCATGAGCATGTGATGTCACACAGATGTGCATGGGAAGGTTTAAAAGGACAAACTGTCCCACACTCTCCCCTCTTTTCCTGCCTCCCTCAATAGAGACCAACTCACCAACTTTGGACCACAGGAACCGTTAAGTATCCACGTGTAGCAGCAGCTTCACATAACCCTCCCTCCTCCTTACTTCAACCCTTTACTTGCATAACCCCTGGTACCTGTACAACTACTGGTACCTGTTTAACCCTTTCCCACTTTTTACCTGCTATCCCCTGGTACACAGCAACCCATTCCCTTTGTTAACCCTTTATCCTCCTTATCCCGTGTTAACCCTTTTGTGCACAGGGACAGTTATTGCTAGGAGGGTGTATGACAGAAACAGTGAGCATATGTATTGTATTATAACGTAACTTCTATGCATTTTAGTTAGAGCCAGGTGGGGGAGGGTCTCACAGAAGCAAGCATGAGTGAATGCACTGTATGTTTAGGTAAGTGGGTGGTGGTATAAAGTAGGATTGTGATACCGTGTTTATACTGTACTACGTATAGTGTGAGTATACTCAGTATATTTTAACTTGTTATATGTATTGGGGTATACTGATATTATACTGTGATCAGTTACTGTGTTCTGTGTTTGGTGTATTTTATATGTAAGTGTGATTATTGTTAGTAATAAATATTACCCTTTATTTACTATGCAGTCGTATACGCATACTTAGTAGCAAAGCAAGTAGACTAACGTTAATACAAGAAAAAGGTTGGGGAACTAGGCATAACCCTAGTGACCCTGGTAGTAATATTGGGTGAGTGAACCCCGTTATTATACCAGCCCTTTAACGGACCATATCTACTTTCAGCCAATTAACAATATTAATCAATATATTAACAGCACTGGCACCAGCTACATCAGCTGCTCTTTCTTCTGTTGTACATACAGAGCTAAAGAACTCATTTAGTAACTCTGCCTTCTCTTGATCCCCTGTGACTAACTCCCCATTACTACTATTTAGGGGTCCTACATGTTCAGACCTTGGCTTTTTTGCATTTATATATTTTTGGGGATTTGTTTTCCTATCCTTGGCCACCTGCCTTTCATTTTGTATTTTTGCTGATTTTATTACTTTTTTTGCAGATTTTATTAAGCTCTTTGTAATTTACAAAGGCTACAGCTGTACCCTCAGATTTGTGTTTTTCAAATGCCCTTTTTTTTGGCATATAATGCCCTTTTTACAAAAGGTGTAAGCCATGTGGCGTTTAATTTTAGTCGTTAATACTTGTTACCTATAGGAATACATTTTGCACTATATTTCTACAAAGTGGATTTTAAGATCTCCCATTTATCATTTGTACCAATATTTGACATTAGTTCTTGCAAGTCTATATCCTGAATTGCAGCCCTCATCCTGGGGAAATTGGTCTTCTTAAAATTAAGTGTTTTTGCACTCCCAACCTGTGTTTGTTTTTTACAGTAAAGGTAAAATGTAACTATATTATGATCACTGTTACCGAGGTTTTCATGAACATTGACATTCCCAACAAGCTCTGCATTATTAGAAATGACCAGATCCAACAGTTTCACCTCTAGTCGGGTCTTCCACAAACTGGGCCATAACATTTTCCTGCAACAGGTTGAGGAAATTTCTCCCCTTGTCTAAAAATGGATAGCACCCTGAAGAAAATAACTGAAGTGGGTATGAGGCCTTAACCCGTGCAAACCCCCACATCACTAGCTGTAAGCAAGCCCTGAGAGTGCAGCCGGAAGCCATTTTGTGGGCATAAGCCTTTCCCATTCCTTCGGGTCTCCCGATCGCACGCTACATTATTTATTTTTGGGTCTGATCTGGGTTCCGTATTAACCTCTAATAGGACATGGCCAATCTTAATTTTTTCATTTTCGTTTTTTCCTCCCCGCGTTCCAAAAAGCATAACTTTTTTATTTTTTCATCAACATAGCCGTATGAGGGCTTGTTTTTTTGCGGGACAAGTAGTAGTTTTTCATGGCACCATTTAAAAATATATATTTGTGGAGTGAAATGGGCAGAAAGCAGAGATTACACCATTTGTTATGGGGTTCTGTTTTTAAGGCGTCCATCAAGTATTAAAAACTACATGTTCACCTTATTCTACTAGTTGATTTGAATACGGCGGTACCAAACTTAGATATTTTTTTTATGTTTTACCACTTTTATAAAAAACAACAACTATTTGCTAAAAAAAAATTGTTTTGTATTGCCAGAATCTGAGAGCCATAACTTTTTTATTTTTCCGTCAATTGAGCTATGTGAGGGCTTATTTTTTGCAGGGCAAGCTGTAGTTTTTTACTGATGCCATTTTGGGGTACATGCGACTTTTTGATCACTTTTTATTTTTTTTATTTTTTGAGAGCTAAGGTGATGAAAAAACAGCACTTGGCGTGTTTTATATATTATTTTTTTACGGCGTTCACCGAGTGGGTTAAACAATACTATATTGTATTAGTTCAGACTTTTACGGATGCAGCAATACCAGTTATGTTAACTTTTCTTTTTTTAACATGGGAAAATGTGTTTTTTTTTTAACTTTTAATATTTTATTTTTTTAAACTTTATTTTACTTTTTTTATTAGTCCCCCTAGGGGACTTAAACCAGCGATCCAACAGGATATCACTATAATGAAATAGAGGCAGGGCTTCAAAGGAGTACAAAGATGGCAGACCTGGGGGCACATAGGAGGGGGCCGTCCCCCTGATATTAATGATTTAAATGCTACGGTCGCGATTGACCACGACATTTAAGGGGTTAAAGTATGGAGCATGCACAGCCGCTAAGTATTGAGGATGCTCAGCTTGTGAGCATGCTCCATACTTCCCATTAACGGCTGCCACGTACATGTACATGGCATGTCGTTAAGGGGTTAATTTTGGGGTCTCTTTTTGGGTCTGTATTTATTTTAAGATCTCTTCTGGGGTATGTATTTATTCTGTTGTTTCGTCTGGGATCTGTATTTATTTTGGAGTCTGGTCTGGGGTCTGTATTTACTTTGTGGTGTGGTCTGGGGTCTGTATTTTATTTTTTATTTTGGGGTCTAAGTCTGTACTTTGGGGTGTGATCTGTGGTCTATCTAGTTTGGGTTGGGGGACTGGGTTCTATTTATTCTGGGATTTGGTCTGGACTTTTAATTTGTTTTGAGGTCTAAGTCTGGGGTCTTTATTAATTTTGGGGTGTTGTGAACAAATCATATACACTACTTGATTCAAACGCATTAGGTTGGCAGGGTTTGTTAGCTGTCCCTGATGTCATCAATCAAAAGTAGACAAAAATGGTGTGTATGTGAGTCTATGCTATATATGAGTGTGCTTTTTGTGAGTGTAAGCCCGTTCCTGACTGTCCATATGAGTGTTAAAGACAGTATGCCTTTCCCTGCTGTCCATATAGCAGGATCCCTTTACTCTCAGCTTCCACCAGCCTAGTTGTGGGCCAGTAAATGTGCCAGACAGCTCTGGAGCCTGAGGGGTGACTAAACCATTAAATACCAGGTACTCTACTTGAAAATATTCGGTTGAGCATTACCATTACAGATTTCATCCTCTGCATTGGAAACCATGAAATCGGAGGCCATATATGCAGCAAAATTCTACTACACGCTGTGTATTGACAGGTTTCCAACATGTACATTTTCTAAAGTTGAAATCTGAACCATGTGAACATGGGGGAATGGTGCAATTTCACTATTTGCCATGTGCAGTAAAAAGGCTAGGTACACCCGGCATACCCGAGATATGAAAAAAAATAAGTGACCCCAATTAATAGAAGTTTATTTTAAGATTGGGTTTATTGTTTCTAACTACTTTAATTGACTACATAATGTTTTTACTTGTACTGTCAAAGGGCTCATTTAAACGAGCGGGTTCCTCATCCGTATGCTGTCCGTTGAAATAACTCACAGCACACGGACCCATGCAATTCAATGGGGCTATTCAGACATGCGTTGTTTTTCACGCAACGTGTGTCCGTTGAATAAAACTCACTGCATGTCCTATATTGGTGCATGTTTGCGCATCAGAGTCGCCCATTGAACTCAATGGGTGCGTGAAAACAACAGACAGCACACTGGCAACATTCATGTGCTGTGCGTTATTCACGGAAAGTTGCAAAGGAAATTGGGTAAAGAAATACAAAAAACAGGATGTTTTTGCAGACCAGCGTGGACAAGCAAGTCGGGAGTTGGAGGCAGAAGGCAGATTGTTCCATCCTGTGCGGTGCAAAAAAAAAACATGCCAAGTTCCATTGATGTGGAAAAGCTAATAACCTTGGTAAAGGAGAGGCCAGAGTTATGGTACACCAGGGCGGATGTGTACTATAATAGGTAAAAAAAGGAAGAGACACCTCCAGCTCACCTTAGTTGCTGATGTAGTACCAGAGAAAGTCGTGCACGGATCTTTGTGTCGGCGCACAATGGACAAGACCAGAAAAAAAAAAAAAGGAGTTTGGATCCAGCACAGACGGTTCAGTAAAATGGAAGGGATTTTTCCAAGTTTAATGGGCCAAAATTTTTTGGCTAGTAAAAACGGGGGTGAAGAGCACAGCGTGTCATCCTGATGGTGTAGGGAAAAATGGTTGGTAATGATAGGTAGAAAGCCTACGCGTTTCAGACGCTTCGAGCGTCCTTAATCATAGCTTCAGCCATGATTAAGGACGCTCGAAGCGTCTGAAACGCGTAGGCTTTCTACCTATCATTACCAACCATTTTTCCCTACACCATCAGGATGACACGCTGTGCTCTTCACCCCCGTTTTTACTAGCCAAAAAATTTTGGCCCATTAAACTTGGAAAAATCCCTTCCATTTTACTGAACCGTCTGTGCTGGATCCAAACTCCTTTTTTTTTTTTTTTTTCCGGATGTGTACTATGACTGCATAAAGAAAGATGCAGCATTGGAGGCCATTGCAAAAAGCATGTTGTCACAGCGCGGGGTGTGGACCCACTGGGCCGTACCACGTAGCGGGATAGCAGCTGGCTAACTAGGTACAAAACAATGTCTATAGTCCAGACAGGGTACCTGAGGCAATGTAGACAGTAGCGGAGACACAACTTGACTTTCACTGTAGATGGCACAGTAGATGCAGCGGAAGACACAACTTGACTTTCACTGTAGCTGGCACAGTAGATGCAGCGGAAAACACGACTTGACTTTCACTGTAGATGGCACAGAGGCACGGTAGCATGGGATACAGGGTACATGCAGCAGCAACGGGTAACACTGGGAACTGGAAGACACTGGGAGACCATTTTCAAGACAAACTTTAGGTATACAACAACGCTCAGGCAAGGATCAAGTGGACAGAGCCCTTTTTATAGTCCAGCAGCATTCTGGGCTAATTATTGACTAATGACAGCTCGACGCGTACTGGCCTTTTAATGTCACCAAGAACACAGATGTCCATGGCCGGGGCCATCAGAGGGTAAGTCTGAACGACGGCCCTTGGCCAAAGACGTTACAGTACCACCCCCCCCCTCTTACGCCCCCTCTTCTTGGGGCCAGAGCGGGAGAGAAATCGCTTCACGAGGACAGTTGCATCGATGTTCTCCTCTGGCTCCCAAGACCTCTCCTCTGGACCAAATCCCCTCCAATCCACAAAATAAAATGTCCTTCCTCCCACTTTCTTGGTGGCCAGGATCTCCCTCATTTCGAAAGTCCCTGACGAACCGCCAGGAGCCACTGCGGAACTAGGAGTCCTGGAGTAGCGGTTCAGGACCACGGGCTTCAGCAAGGAGACATGGAAGGAGTTAGGGATCTTGAGGGTAGGAGGCAGCCGAAGCTTGTACGACACAGGATTGATTTGTAGCAGAATCTCGAAGGGTCCGAGGAACCTGGAAGCAAAATTGCAAGACGGCACCCCCAGCCGGATATTCCTGGAAGACAGCCAGACCTTCGTACCTGGAATAAACTGGGGAGGTTCTCGTCTTCTAGTGTCTGCCTTTCTCTTCATGCGGTCCACCGCCAGCAAAATAGAAGATCGTGTCTGTTGCCATATCTGCAGAATCCCTGAAGGTAGAGTCAGCTGCAAGCACCTGGGACATAGTAGAGACAGGAAGAGGTATAGGAGAATGTTGGCCGTAGACGATGAAGAACGGACTGGAGGTGGTGGACTCACTAGTATGGTTATTATAGGAGAACTCAGCCCATGGGAGCAGCTGCACCCAATCATCATGCCGTCTGGAGACAACGTGCCGCAGATAGTTCTCCATAATCTGGTTAGCCCTTTCGACTTGTCCATTGGACTGAGGATGATAAGACGAGGAGAAGTCCAACTTTACACCGAGGAGGCCGCAGAGTGCTCTCCAGAACTTTGAGGTGAACTGGACCCCTCGATCTAAGACAATATGCAGAGGCAAGCCGTGCAGACGGAAGATGTGTTGAACGAAGAGGTCGGCCAGTCGAGCATCAGAAGGCAGACCAGTCAGGGGAACAAAATGAGGCATTTTAGAAAATCGATCCACCACCACCCAGATAACACTGCATCCCGCAGAGAGAGAGAGATCTGTGACCAAGTCCATAGCAACATGCTGCCAGGGGGCATCAGGCACAGGCAGTGGTTCGAGCAGACCGGATGGTCTGGACTGGGCAACTTTGTTTGCTGCACACACCGTACAGGAGGAGACAAAGTCCATGACGTCTTTGGGCAGCATGGGCCACCAGAACTGACAGGCAATTAGGTCTCGGGTCTTACGGGCACCCGCGTGACCTGCCAGCTTGGAACTGTGACCCCAGCGAAGGACTCTTCCTCTGTCTGCCAGACGTACAAAAGTCCTTCCCGGAGGAATGTCTCTAACTTGCAAGGGTTAACAGAATAGATGCAGGAAGGGTCGATAATATTCTGTGGGGACTCCACATTTTTCTCTGTTTCAAATGACCTAGACAAGGCATCGGCCCTCACATTCTTGTCGGCAGGTCGGTAGTGGAGTTCGAACCGGAACTCTGACGTGAAGGCTTTTTTTAAAGATTTTAAATGCGACTTCAGCTTCTGGAGTCCACACCTTGGCATTCATACCCTTTTTAGTGAGGGTGGAGATGGGAGTTGTCAAAGAAAAGAAGTTGGGAATGAACAGCCGGTAGAAGTTGGCGAATGCCAGGAAGCGTTGTATGGCCCTTAAGCATTGGGGGTGTGGCCATTCCAGGACAGCCTTTACCTTCTCATGGGCCATTTTGAGACCCTGATCAGAGATGATATAGCCCAGGAAGGGTAGAGACTTCTTTTCAAACACGCACTTCTCCAGCGTGGCATAAAGATGATTCTCCCGTAATCGAAGCAACACCTGGCCTACATGACCCTGATGAGTCACAAAATCTGGGGGAAAAAATCAAAATATCATAGAGATACAGCACAAAACAGACATAGAGAAGATCACGAAAAATTTAATTGACAAATTCTTGAAACACCGCGGGGGCGTTACATAGGCCGAAGGGCATGACCAGATATTCGTAGTGTCCATCATGAGTATTAAATGCATTTTTCCACTCGTCACCCTGACGAATCCGGATTCGATTGTAAGCCTCCCACAGATCTAGCATGGAAAAAAAAAATTCCCCCCGTATGCGATCAAACAGTTCTGAAATCAAAGGCAATGGGTACCTGTTCTTCACCGTGATCTGGTCGGAGGGATCCATCTTTCCTAATGACAAAGAAAAATCTGGCTCCGGCCGGGGATGAGGACTTTTGTATGAAGCCCCTCTCCAGATTCTCCTTAATGTAGGCTGACATAGACTGGGTTTCAGGCAAAGAGAGAGGGTATACTCTATCGCGAGGAGGGGATGAATCAGGAACCAAGTCGATAGGGCAATCATACGCTCGATGTGGAGGCAAGGTCTCTGCTTCCTTCTTGTTGAAGATATCTGAGAACAGAGAATAACAAGGAGGCAACACTGCCAGTGACGGATGCGGAGGAGACTGAGGTGGATGGACATGCACTAGACAGCGGTTCAGACACTTTGGGCCCCACTGGAGAACCTCTCCAGAGTTCCAATCCAGGACAGGGGCGTGTAGACAGAGCCAAGGCAAACCCAGTAGCACAGGGTTGACGGCCTTGGGCAGGACAAACATGGAGATGAGTTCAGAGTGAAGAACTCCCATTTGGAGTCTTAATCGCTTGGTCACAGACAAAACTGGGTCAGGCAAAGGCAGTGCATCTACCGAGGCAAAGATCAACGGTCTTTCCAGCAGAACAGTGGGCAACTGAAGAAGATCCACAAGGTCTTGGCAGATGAAATTGGCTGCAGAGCCAGAGTCCAGGTAGGCAGAGACTGGATGAGGTCTCTCGCCAGCGACTATGGTCACAGGAATGAACAGATTGGATGAGAGTACCAATCCTAGGCGTTGGTTTTTTTCTGAGGACACAGACGCATGACTTGGCCAGAGAGGCCGCAATATAAACAGAGTCTAGAGGTGCGCCTGCGCTGTTTCTCTGGAACTAACAGTTTAAACTGATCCACCTGCATCGGAACCTCGGGTGGAGTAGTAGAAGAAGGCAAGAGGGGTTGCTGGAAGTTGGGCGCCAGTCTAGGAAGCCGTCTCTCCTGTTGAACCTCTTGAGATCTCTCTCTGAGCCTTATGTCCACTCGAGTAGCAAGTAGAATCAGGTCGTCCAAGGCAGCTGGTAGATCTCAAGCAGCAAGTTCGTCCTTGATCTCGGGCGATAGGCCATGCCAGAAGGATGCTACCAAGGCCTCATTGTTCCAGGACAATTCTCCTGCCAGGGTCCGGAACTGGATGGTGTAGTCCTCCACGGAGGCGTCTTCCTGGTAAAGGTTATAGATAGCAGTGGCTGCTGACGAGACTCGTCCAGGCTCTTAGAATACGGTATGGAACAAATGCACGAACCCCTGGAAGTCTCGGGTCTCATAATGAAGGCGATCCTGGCTCCGTCCGAAGGAAATGCTCGGGTGTGCAGAGTGAAATGGATATGGCATTGGTTCAGAAACCCCCTGCACGAACTTGCGTCTCCATGGAACTGAAGTAGCAATGGCAGCGAGAACCGAGGATCCGAACCGGAGCTGCCAGGAGGTGTAGCAGGAGGGCCGATCGGAGGAGCTTGAATAGGAGCAGAGAAGGAAGTAGCCAGTGCTCCTAGCTGCTGTGCCATGGAGTCTACTTCCACAAGAAGTTCATCCTGTCGTGCTCGCAGATCCTGCAGGTCCGCCTGCATGGCTTGGGAGGGTGACATGCCCTTGAATTGACCAGCGGGGTCCATGGCCTGAGCGTACTGTCACGGAGCGGAGTGTGGACCCACTGGGCCGTACCATGCAGTGGGATATCAGCTGGCCAACTAGGTACAAAACAATGTCTATAGTCCAGAAAGGGTCCTTGAGGTAATGTAGACAGTAGCGGAGACATAACTTGACTTCCATTGTAGATGGCACAGTAGATGCAGCAGAAGACACGACTTGACTTTCACTGTCGATGGCACAGTAGATACAGCGGAAGACACGACTTGACTTTCACTGTAGATGGCACAGAGGCACGGTAGCACGGGATACAGGGTACAGGCAGCAGGAACGGGTAACACAGGGAATTGCAAAACACTGGGAGACCATTTGCAAGACAAACTTTAGGTATACAACAACGCTCAGGCATGGATCAAGTGGGCAGAGCCCTTTTTTATAATCCATCAGCATTCTGGGCTAATTATTGACTAATGACAGCTGGACGCGTACTGGCCCTTTAAGTGCAGTGGTCCAGTGCCAGGCCTGCTGAAAAATCAAAGTTTGGTAAGTGCAACCATAGTAGAGCCTCTAGCTTTAAATATTGTATATAGCTGCCCTTTATGCATTCCTGTCCTGTGCCACAGATTTTGCAGGTGTTATTTATTTATTATTTATTACCGCTATGTGGCCCGGATAGAGAAAGTGTCTCCATAAATGCCCCCTTTATATATTAGTGTCTTGTGTATATATATGTTTTTTTCAACAGTGGATGACATCAAGGTCCGCTGGCGAAGCACTAGGGACCAATACAGACGCGAGATGACACAAAAAGGGAAAAGTGGTTCTGCTTCATCAAAAAAACGGCCGTGTCTCTTCACTCAGCAGCTTGTATTTAGGCGCCCGATTTTTGAACTCCGTCCGTAAGTATTGTAAAAAATAAAAAAAAAGACATTGGTTGTTAATACATGTCATATATAGTAAATTATTTTTTTAATTTTTCTAAACTTAGCTCAGAGGACAACCTTGAGGAGAATGAGGAGGACGAGGAGAGGAGAGCACTCTAACTACCCAGGACCAGAAACAGACGGATCACGATGATTCAGCCAATCCAGGGACTTCATCTGGCCACAGTATATGTGTCACGAAGCGGGTTAGTGGACCCACTAGGCCGTACCGCCGCAGCGGGGAGGCAGCTGGCCAAACAACAGGACACCCCAGAAATACAATGTCCCGCACAAGGGTACCTGAATAGTCCAGATGAGATGGGTGCAGCAGATGGCGCCAAACGTGGCGGATGACACAGGAGCCGCAAGTTGCGCCAGACGTGGCGGATTCCTCCGGAAGTGGCAGATAACACAGGACGTGGCGGATTCCTCCGGACGTGGCAGATTCTTCTGGACGTGGCAGATGACACAGGACGTGGCGGATTCCTCCAGACGTGGCAGATGACACAGGACGTGGCGGATTCCTCCAGACGTGGCAGATGACACAGGACGTGGCAGATTCCTCTGGACGTGGCAGATGACACAGGAAGTGGCAGATTCCTCTGGACTTGGCAGATGACACAGGACGTGGCACGACTAGATACTAGGGCAAAGCACGGGAAACAGGAACGGGGAACAAGGTACGGGTAACAACAGGAACGGGAAACACTAATGGACCATTTGCAAGACAGACTGGGAAAACTAACAACGCTCAGGCATCGAACTAGGGGCTGGACCCCTCTTATAGCCCAGGGTACTCACGGGTCAAGGGTCGTTCAAGATGTCCGGTGCGCGCGCTGCCCCTTTAAGAGCGGGGACGAGCGTGCGCGCGCACCCTGCGGGCTCCGGCGGAGGTGAGTGGATGCAAGCGCTGGCGTCTCCTGAGGAGGAGGCTGGGGCCAGCGCTTGCCGACTCGTGGCTGCGGCTGTCAGCGGGAGGCTGGAGCTGACAGCCCGCAGCCACGGACATTACAGTATGTAGCCCTCCCTCTGCAAAAAATACTGCACGTTCACATGCCGCCAGCAAGAGGAAAAGGGTGCAACCCTCTGTTGCTAGCCAGGTTGACTCAAGGGTATTAGAATCTTTAAATAGGAACAAACCTGAAAATGAGGTGTACACTTTCACCCGTTTCCTTGCTCCATATTTGCGGCTCATTCCGCCGGAGTGCTTTACAGCACTGGAGCACTGGTGCCTCTATGGTCACACTACTAATTAGCCTCAGCCATTGCCAACACCTACTTATACCTCACTACCTCCAACAATGCCAACTCATCACCCTTATTCTCAGAGGCAAATGCCTCCTGAATCACACCCCCAAAATATTTATAGGGGGTCATACTACAGCCCACAGGAGCCTTATTATTTATCTCCACCTCCTTGGCAATCTGCAGGCAAAACCCCTTCTGAGAGAACAGAGTCCACTTCAGCAAGTGGCCCACCATCCTCTCCTGATATAATTTATAACTTGTATATTTATGTTATGAACAACCTCATTGTTGTACTGTAGTTTCTCACTTTTTCATTTTTAAGTTATTTTTTGGATAAAATGAGGTTTGATATCCAAATTATTGTGCTTGTTTTTTATCATGATTGGTGGCGGGTGGGCAAGAGTTTAGCATGTATTTGTGTATAAGGAAGGAAACTGGTGACAAACAAATTTCTTTATTTAGGGAACGAAAACACTCTAGAACACATACATTTTAGAAAATCTGTATTAAAAATAAAAAAATGTATACTTACCTAGAGGACTAAAATGAGGTATTAGTTGATATTTAGGTCAAAATATTAAAATCTTTAAAATTCACCTTATATATGGTAGAAGTATTTTTATAACGCATATTAAAAACATAAAACGTAATACTTTTACTGAAATATGAAAGCTCGCAACCTGCTTCAAGGGTTCTCATTGTATTGTGAGTCCCTACACTAACCAAACAAAACTAAGACGACGAAAACTAACTGGAAATACAAAACCAAACTTCGCACATGGCATCTGTAGCAGATAGAGTCATGCTGCCCCCTCAGGGCTGACTAAATAATCCACAAAAAATTCCTGGATTCTGAGACCAGATGTTCCTGGTCCTCCTTGCGGAGTCTCGTCCATAGTGAATGCTCCAGTTGCCATGTGGTGTTCTACGTCACCTGTTGATTCATACATCCGTGTGAAGTTGTGCAGGATGACACAGGCTTTGATGACATGGTTCACATTGTCCGGATCCATCTGGATTGTTGACATGAAGACCCTCCATTTATTAGCTAGAATACTGAAGACGCACTCAACATACCGACGAGCCATGGTGAGCCGATAGTTGAATATGCGCTTCCGGTCGTCCAAACCGCGTAACATGGGTGGAGAGTCCTTATCTGCCGCTATGAGAAATGGTGTCAGGGGTCATGAAGATCAGGGCACGAGGTTCTGGGAGGGTTAGCTGGTTGTTTAGAAGCCACTGACCCATTCTGGAAGCCATGAAGATTCAGGCATCAGAAATGCTACCATAGGAACCGATGTCTATAATGACAAACCTGTAATGGCTGTCAGCCAAGGCCAACAGCACTACCGAGAAATACTGCTTGAAATTGTAGAATCCTGAGTGTGGCGGCTTCTTCACACAGACATGTTGAGGCATTACAGGGTCTTTCAGTCTCTGCCAGATGAGCTCAGAGGTGGACCAGGTAATTCCAGAAATGGTCGACGTCCCCAGTACAAATTCAAAGTGAAGGGATGCAAAATAATTTCCAGTCGCAAGGAATCTGAAAAAATAAGATAAAAAAACTAAATTAATTACACAAACTATTAACATTACTTCCCTGTTTACAGACCTCCTCAACTTGCTCTGTGAGGTTACCTACAGTGCATTTAAAATTAGAAATTACATTACTATTTATTGCATAGGGTCTTTGTGCCCTTCACAATCCTAGTTAGATTAACAACAACACATGTTTTAAAGGGGGCATTAAATGCAATGATTGGTCTATCATCCTGAGGGAATCACAGGGCAATTGGGTCAGACCATTTACCATAGTGCTAGCTGTATTTGGCAGGCACATTTTTTCAAAAAGCAGACAGTATGTATTACTTAGCTCAGGGTGACGATGAGCGGTTCCTCAGGTGAAATGCTGCGTTGCATGTTCGTGTTCTGGAACGCAGCTCCTCCAGCAGACAGGCAAATGTTGCGACTGACATCCGACAGAAGGAAGGAAATTTCATCGGATGAAGCCGCAGGTCCTCATACAGAGTGTGGAAGTGCCCTTTAAAAGCACGTTGGGAGACAATGGGATGAACCCAAAGCCTCCTTCTCCTCCTAGGTTCTTCCTCCACCATCTGGGGTTGCTCTCCATATGTGCGAGAGATCAGCCACAACCAGGAGCGTAGATAAAGGCTCATGGGCCCCGATGCAAAAATTCTTACTGGGCCCCCCCCCCCCCAAACTCCTCATGGCCGACGGTCCGCAGCTTTCAGCTGCATCGCTGGGTCTCCTAAGTGACCCAACAAGGCAGCACTAGCAGCCGGGGCGTCACTAAGGCTGGGTTCACACACCCTATTTACGGACGTAATTCGGGCGTTTTAGCATTGAATTACGTCCGAAAATGCGGCTCAAAAGCGTTGGCAAACATCTGCCCATTCATTTGAATGGGTCTTACGATGTTCTGTGCCGACGGTCATTTTTTTTTACGCGCTGCTGTCAAAAGGCGGCGCGGAAAAAAGACGCCCGCGTCAAAGAAGTGCCTGTCACTTCTTCAGACGTAAGTGGAGCCGTTTTCCATGGAAAAACAGCTCCAATTACGTCCGTAATGGACGCAGCGAAAGACGCCTGCACATGCCATTACGGCTGAAATTACGGTGCTGTTTTCTCCTGAAAACAGCACCGTAATTTCAGCCGTAACAGACGCTGCCGTGTGAAGATACCCTCAGGGCTTAAAATGTCAGAAAAATAGCCCCAATACATATGTGTCCGCCCAAAAAAAAGTGTGTATATGAGACAGCATAGCATATCTATAGCACTACGACACTATAAACTATGGATAGGATTAGATACAGTGGCCCAGCAGACAGTATCACACATGATAGGATTAGATACAGTGGCTCAGCAGACAGTATCACACATGATGGGATTAGATACAGTGGCTCAGCAGACAGTATCACACATGATAGGATTAGATACAGTGGCTCAGCAGACAGTACCACACATGATAGGATTAGATACAGCCGCTCAGCAGACAGTACCACACATGATAGGATTAGATACAGTGGCTCAGACGGCAGTATCACACATGATAGGATTAGATACAGTGGCTCAGCAGACAGTATCACACATGATCGGATTAGATATAGGGCCCAGCAGACAGTATCACACAAGATACGATTAGATACAGGGCCCAGCAGACAGTATCACACATGATTGGATTAGATACACAGCTCAGCAAACAGTATCACACATGATTGGATTAGATACAGGGCCCAGCTCGCTGACATTGCGTCTCCAGCGCTGGACCCAGGATAGGTAAGAATAATAATTTTGCTTCTTTATGTGTTACTGATTATTTTTGTGTGTTTGTGTTTTTTTTACGGGTTCGGTTGTTGGACTTTGGATTCGAGGACGGCGTTTTTTTTATTCTCAATAAAATGGTTAATGAGGGTTGTGTTTTCTTATTTCAATAAAATATTTTTTCTATGTGCTTGTATCTTTTTAAACTTTATTATCATCGCCTTAGTAATGGCCGCTGGCTGATTGACAACCTCCATTACTAAGGCGGGGCTTAATGTTAGCCGGTGCAGAGACTACACTAACCCCCATTATTACCCCGGTACCCACTGCCACCAGGAGTACTGGGAAGAGCCGGGTACGAACCAATACCCGACCATCTGTAGTAACGGGCAGGCACCGGGGTGGCCGCAGGCTGGTAGTATTAGGCTGGGGAAGGCCAAAAACAGTGGCCCTTCCCACCCTTGTAATGCTGCCTGCTGCTGTGTTGTATCTGGCTGGTTATGAAAATTGGGGGGGACCCACATCGTTCTTTCCAATTATTATTTTTTTTATTTTTTTTTAAATGACGTGGGGTCCCCCCCATTTTTCATAACCAGCCAGATACAATAAAGCAGCAGCAGCCTAGCAATACCAGGGTGGGAAGGGCCACTGTATCTGGCCTTTCCCCTCCTGATAATACCAGCCTGCGGCCACCCCAGTGGCCGACCACCACTACAGATGGTCAGGTACTGGATGGTACCCGGCTCTTCCCAGCACCCCTGGTGGCGGTGGGTACCGGGGTAATAAAGGGGGTTAGTGTTCGCCTCTGCACCGGCTAACACTAAGCCCCGCCTTAGCAATGGATGCTGTCAATCAGCCGGCGGCCATTACTAAGGCGGTAGTAATATAGTTTAAAAAAAAACACAAAGACATAGAAAAAATATTTTATTGAAATAAAAAAAAAACCCACACAGCCCTCATTAACCATTTTATTGATAATAAAAAAAAAGCCGTCATCGAAGTAGTCCTGGAATCCGACGTAGTCCAACGACCGAACCTGTAAGAAAACACACAAAAAATGATTAGTAACACGTGTGTTAGGCTTAGATACAGGGCCCATGTGTGATACTGTCTGTGGGACCCTGTATATAAGCCTACCACAACGTAGGCTTAGATACAGGGTCCAGCAGACAGTAATCTTATACAGTATAAGATTACTGTGTGCTGGGGCCCTGTATCTAAACCTACAGTGTGGTAGGCTTATATACAGGGCCCATCAGACAGGCTCACACATTGGCCATGTATCTAAGCCTACCATGTGATTGGCTTAGATACAGGGCCCAGCAGACAGGATCACGCATGGGCCATGTATCTAAGCCTACCATGTGATTGGCTTAGATACAGGGCCCAGCAGACGGGATCACGCATGGGCCATGTATCTAAGCCTACCATGTTATTGGCTTAGATACAGGGCCCAGCAGACAGGATCACACAATCTGTGATCCTGTCTCATGGGCCCCCTAAGCCTGCTACATCGTAGGCTTAGGGGTTGTACAGTACCTAAACATTGATGGCCTATCCTCAGGATAGGCCATCAATAGCTGATGTGTCTCTCGGAACCCGCAAATCAGCTGTTTTGAAGGGGCCGCAGCACTCGTATGAGAGCTGCTTCCCCCTTCATTTCACTACTCGCCCACACTGTGAATCGCCGACACGGATTCACAGTGTGACCGGAATGAAGTGACAGGAATGAAGGGGAGCAGCTCTCGTACGAGTGCTGCGGCCCCTTCAAAACAGCTGATTGGCGGGTCCCGGGAGTCTGACCCCGCCAGTCAGGGCTAACCTTACCTTCCTCTTCGGCCGCGGCGGGAGTTCTGTCGTCTCGATGCTGTGCGCGGCGCATAGCGCTGTGATGTCATGCGCTGCGCACAGCACTTGACGTCAGGACCTCCGCTGCGATCCGGAACCAGGAAGGTAAGTAAAGTATGTTACTATAGTAACAGGGGCCCGCGGCCCGAGTTACTATAGTAACTTTTTATTGATGTGGTGCGGGGGGCCGTGGGCCCCCCTGGCTTCGGGGCACGGTCGCAATTGCGACCGCTGCGACCCCTATAGCTACGCCAGTGGCCACAACATAAGAACATGGTCCATGGATTTGGATGTCATGTTCAAATGCAAAAAGTAGTCAAAAACCAATCTGACTAAGTAGAGGAATGAGATAAAGCATTTAGCGACCATGTGACCTTCCTGCGATAGTTTCCTGAGGGTTGGGACAAAATTGTGACAAAAGTCCTCCGTCCATTTTATTTGCATGCACATTTAATATGCATTACATATGCGTGACATATGTGCGCAAAACTTGGACATACGGAAACACCACAAAGACACTCACGCGCGTTAAATGCGGCGTGTTTTGCGGACGATAACCGTTCGCGCTCGTGTGTGTGTGTGACTAACTATAGGGTATGTGTTTGTGTATGTGTGTGGCACTATCTACAGAGGGCGCTGTGGCAGTATATACAGAGGGCACTGTGGCACTATCTAAGAAGGTGCTGCCCAATCTTTATATTCTTGTGTCTGCCAAATGCTGCCAACTGAGCAGCCAGACTGCATTTAGCCGAACTTAAACTGGAAAACTGGATTGTTAAAACAAGCACGTGGAGTAAACTCGCAAATTTCTATTAAGTTTAAACCTAGCGCTATTATTATAGTAATGTAGTATTGTTATAGTAATGTAGTATTGCTATAGGAATTTAGTAGTGTTATAGGAATGTAATATTATAGTAATGTAGTATTGTTATAGAAATGCAGTATTATAGTAATGTAGTATTGTTATAGTGATGTAGTATTATTATGGTAATGTAGTATTATTATAGTGACGTAGTATTATTATAGTAATGTAGTGTTATAGTAAAGTAATATTATTATAGTGATGTAGTATTATTATAGTAATGTGTTGTTATAGTAATGTTGTATTATTATACTAATGTAGTATTGTTATAGTAATGTAGTATTATTATAGGAATGTAGTATTATTATAGGAATATAGTATTATAGAAATGTAGTATTGTTATAGTAATGTAGTATTATTATAGTAATGTGGTATTATAGCAATGTAGTGTTATAGAAATGTAGTATTGCTATAGTAATGTAGTATTATTATAGTAATGTAGTATTGTTATAGTAATGTAGTGTTGTTATAGGAATGTAGTATTATTATAGTAATGTAGTATTATAGATATGTAGTATTGTTATAGTTATGTAGTATTGTTATAGTAATGTAGTATTATTAGAGTAATGTAGTATTATAGAAATGTATTATTGTTATAGTAATGTAGTATTATTATAGTAATGTAGTATTATTATAGTAATGTGGTATTATAGTAATGTAGTGTTGTTATAGTAATGTAGTATTGTTATAGTAATGTAGTATTGTTATAGTAATGTAGTATTATAGTAATGTAGTATTATTATAGTAATGTAGTATTGTTATAGTAATGTAGTATTATAGTAATGTAGTATTGTTATAGTAATGTGGTATTATAGTAATGTAGTATTATTATAGTAATGTAGTATTGTTATAGTAATGTAGTATTATTATAGTAATGTAGTATTATTATAGTAATGTAGTATTGTTATAGTAATGTAGTATTGTTATATGAATGTAATATTATTATAGTAATGTAGTATTATAGAAATGTAGTATTGTTATAGTAATGTTGTATTATTATAGTAATGTAGTATTGTTATAGTAATGTTGTATTGTTATAGTAATGTGGTATTATAGTAATGTAGTATTATTATAGTAATGTAGTATTGTTATAGTAATGTAGTATTATTATAGTAATGTAGTATTGTTATAGGAATGTAGTATTATTATAGTAATGTAGTATTATAGAAATGTAGTATTGTTATAGTAATGTTGTATTATTATAGTAATGTAGTATTGTTATAGTAATGTAGTATTATTATAGTAATGTTGTGTTATAGTAATGTAGTATTATTATAGTAATGTAGTATTATTATAGTAATGTAGTGTTATAGTAATGTAGTATTATTATAGTAATGTTGTATTATTATAGTAATGTAGTATTGTTATAGTAATGTAGTATTATTATAGTAATGTAGTATTATTATAGTAATGTAGTATTGTTATAGTAATGTAGTATTGTTATATGAATGTAATATTATTATAGTAATGTAGTATTATAGAAATGTAGTATTGTTATAGTAATGTTGTATTATTATAGTAATGTAGTATTGTTATAGTAATGTTGTATTATTATAGTAATGTAGTATTGTTATAGTAATGTGGTATTATAGTAATGTAGTATTATTATAGTAATGTAGTATTGTTATAGTAATGTAGTATTATTATAGTAATGTAGTATTGTTATAGTAATGTAGTATTGTTATAGTAATGTAGTATTATAGTAATGTAGTATTGTTATAGTAATGTAGTATTATTATAGTAATGTAGTATTGTTATAGTAATGTAGTATTATTATAGTAATGTTGTGTTATAGTAATGTAGTATTATTATATTAATGTAGTATTATTATAGTAATGTAGTGTTATAGTAATGTAGTATTATTATAGTAATGTTGTATTATTATAGTAATGTAGTATTGTTATAGTAATGTAGTATTATTATAGTAATGTGGTATTATAGTAATGTAGTATTGTTATAGTAATGTAGTATTATTATAGTAATGTAGTAGTGTTATAGTAATGTAGTATTATTATAGTGATGTAGGATTATTATAGTAATGTAGTATTGTTATAGTAATGTAGTATTATTATAGTGATGTAGGATTAATATAGTAATGTAGTATTGTTATAGTAATGTAGTATTATTATAGTGATGTAGGATAATTATAGTAATGTAGTATTGTTATAATAATGTAGTATTATTATAGTAGTTCAAATAACTAATTGATTAACAATACTTTTGTATTGTATCAAATTTGAAAGTAATGCGGCTCGTCAACTTCACATTTTCTCTATGTGCGGCCTGTGTCCTTTTCAATCTAAGTAACTATGTAGCTACTTTACTTACCTAATGTGTTCACTAAGCAAGGCCCCCGTTAAAGTCTCAAACCTTGACTATGGAAAAAGTAAGGGCTTGTTAGTAAAGTCCAGTAGAAAACTGAACGTGCCATTCTTTGATTAAGGCAGATTTTGTATGTAGCTAAGCTTTGTTTTAGTTTTATATGTTGTGCAAATTGCCTACCTTTTAAAATAACTTTCAGAGACATAATCTGGCAGATTTATTATTGTCCTTACGCCTTGGTTCTGGTGTTTCGTGCGCCTATTTTCATGGCGCATTTATTGTTGCCCAAATATAATAATGCATGACCTAGAAAGAACATTGACTTGCGAGATACTTGCCATGCTCGTCTGGTAGCATACTTAGAATATGGCTGTGGATTTGTCGTGTCATGAAATATGCCAGATTTATAACTAAAGTATATCACCTGATAGAAGGGAACAGAGTCTAACTAGTGCAATGATAAACCAATAAATCTGCCCAAATGTGCCTACAATTTATAACACTGCCTCAGAGTACACAGCACTACATTCACCCTCTCAAATGGTCACTGGATTTCGTTGTATTCATGTTTTCAGTACGGGACAGTTGTCCTGCAGCGAGGCAGGGACTCCTAGCGTCGTACATAAGTATGATGCTAGGAGCCCGGCTCCCTGCACTGTGTTCGGTGCGGTACTTGCGGCCGAAATACGTCCGTCAATTACGGACGTAATTAGTGTGTATGCACATACCCTAAGGCCTGCGGAGTATGAAGTGAGAAGGACATTTCTAGGAACAAAAAGTTCCATGGGGCGCTTTAAAATCTGGGACATTAGGGAGAGTTGAAAATGATATGAGAGTTAAGCACACACTAAATGTAAATGTATATTGATAACATTCTTAATAAATTTAAAATTTACAATTTAAGAGCGCTACATTAAGTGACTAGATAATAGAATTTCATGAAGATGTGATATACGTTTTACAATTTCTAAAACAATTGTTTGTTAATTTTAATATTTACAGCTATCCAGGATCATTTTCAATTATTTAGACTCTAGTAGACTTCTAGGAATACATTGAAAAATATACAATTAATACCAACATGAATGGCATCATTACATTCCATATTTTCCCACAGTAGATTTGGGCAACCCAAGGCCCTCTTATTAAACTATTTATTCGCCTGGTCTCAAGGTCTGAATGAGTCATGTCTCTGTGTGACAAGAGCTGGTTGCTATGGAAACGAAAGACTTCAACAAGGGAGACGATTTATATTGCTTTAGTAGATATCAAATTTGTTACTTCACTTCATGTGAATCTCTTTTACAGTTAATTTAAAAATCAAAGGAAAGAGATAAAAGTAGAGAAAATAATCCTATTGAGGTTCATTTACAAACTAAACGTGTGGTACAAATATCCTGCACATGTTCTTTTAGGCTATTTACCTTTTTCTTTAGATTTACATATGGAAATAGTCAGCAACATGCAGAGCACATCATTGTACACCAGGCGAACAGAGTAAGTTTCTCAGTACTAAAGTTGTGGTATAATGATGCATGTAAATGTGCGCAAGAGACAGACTATTTGCATTTTAGACTGACAAACATCCCATAGAGACGGATCGAAACGTTGCCTGCCTGGGGTGAATAAACACACCACTTTTTTTCACCAATCTCCTTGGAGTGCTGCCTCTTCATTTTTTTGGATTATATATATATATATATATATATATATATATATATATATATATATATATATATATATATATATATATATATACAGTGAAGGAAATAAGTATTTGATCCCTTGCTGATTTTGTAAGTTTGCCCACTGTCAAAGTCATGAACAGTCTAGAATTTTTAGGCTAGGTTAATATTACCAGTGAGAGATAGATTATAGAAAAAAAAGAAAAGAAAATCACATAGTCAAAATTATATATATTTATTTGCATTGTACACAGAGAAATAAGTATTTGATCCCCTACCAACCATTAAGAGTTCAGCCTCCTCCAGACCAGTTACACGCTCCAAATCAACTTGGTGCCTGCATTATAGACAGCTCTTACATGGTCACCTGTATAAAAGACTCCTGTCCACAGACTCAATTAATCAGTCTGACTCTAACCTCTACAACATGGGCAAGACCAAAGAGCTTTCTAAGGATGTCAGGGACAAGATCATAGACCTGCACAAGGCTGGAATGGGCTACAAAACCATAAGTAAGACGCTGGGTGAGAAGGAGACAACTGTTGGTGCAATAGTAAGAAAATGGAAGACATACAAAATGACTGTCAATCGACATCGATCTGGGGCTCCATGCAAAATCTCACCTCGTGGGGTATCCTTGATCCTGAGGAAGGTGAGAGCTCAGCCGAAAACTACACAGGGGGAACTTGTTAATGATCTCAAGGCAGCTGGGACCACAGTCACCAAGAAAACCATTGGTAACACATTACGCCGTAATGGATTAAAATCCTGCAGTGCCCGCAAGGTCCCCCTGCTCAAGAAGGCACATGTACAGGCCCGTCTGAAGTTTGCAAATGAACATCTGGATGATTCTGAGAGTGATTGGGAGAAGGTGCTGTGGTCAGATGAGACTAAAATTGAGCTCTTTGGCATTAACTCAACTCGCCGTGTTTGGAGGAAGAGAAATGCTGCCTATGACCCAAAGAACACCGTCCCCACTGTCAAGCATGGAGGTGGAAACATTATGTTTTGGGGGTCTTTCTCTGCTAAGGGCACAGGACTACTTCACAGCATCAATGGGAGAATGGATGGAGCCATGTACCGTCAAATCCTGAGTGACAACCTCCTTCCCTCCACCAGGACATTAAAAATGGCTCGTGGGTGGGTCTCCCAGCACAACAATGACCCGAAACATACAGCCAAGGCAACAAAGGAGTGGCTCAAAAAGAAGCACGTTAAGGTCATGGAGTGGCCTAGCCAGTCTCCAGACCTTAATCCCATCGAAAACTTATGGAGGGAGCTGAAGATCCAAGTTGCCAAGCGACAGCCTCGAAATCTTAATGATTTACAGATGATCTGCAAAGAGGAGTGGGCCAAAATTCCATCTAACATGTGTGCAAACCTCATCATCAACTACAAAAAACGTCTGACTGCTGTGCTTGCCAACAAGGGTTTTGCCACCAAGTATTAAGTCTTGTTTGCCAAAGGGATCAAATACTTATTTCTCTGTGCACAATGCAAATAAATATATATAATTTTGACAATGTGATTTTCTGTTTGTTTTTTTATATAATCTATCTCTCACTGGTAAAATTAACCTAGCCTAAAAATTCTAGACTGCTCATGTCTTTGACAATGGGCAAATTTACAAAATCAGCAAGGGATCAAATACTTATTTCCTTCACTGTATATATATATATATGGACAAAGTATTGGGACACACCTCTCAATCACTGAATTCCGATGCTGCATCCAGTCCCATTGCCACAGATGTATAAAATCTAGCCATGCAGTTGCCTGTATAAACATTTGTGAAAGAATGGGTCGTTCTAAAGAGCTCACTGAATTCCAGCGTGGTACTGTAATAGGATGCCACCGTTGTAAGAAGTCAGTGTGTGAAATTTCCCTCCTAAATATTCCACGATCAGGGGTGAACATAGCCCCTCTGCTGCCTGAGGCGAACTATAAAAAAGCGCCCCCCCCCCCCCCCAAAGCTATGAGTTTTCTCATTACTAGCTTTAGGCATCAAACACGCAATATATACATTTTTAAGATAGGAAAACATTTGATGTTTATTTGTTAAAGTGATGTTTAAAGTATAGAAAAGATTTAAAGAATTCTTCTTACTGCCAATCAGTGCAGTGCAAATAGTACGGTCTGCCCTGCACTGCCCCACATCTCTCCTCGGCAGCCAGTCTCATTTGCGTCGTCACTCTCTGCAATTACATTCAAGCCAGTCCAGGACGGATCGCGCTTAGCACTGTTTTGAAGCGGCACGTCCTGGGATGGTTTATTTCCTCTACCTGCTGTATTGTTGTGGTCTGCTTGTGCTGACTTGATGCCAGTGGTGGATTAATATTATCTTAGGCCGTGGGCTGTACACAAGTTATGGGCCCACATCCTATACGTAAGTATCACCTCCATGTCAAAGTACATCACATTCCACTCTGCAGACTGTCTCTTAGCCTGATCATCTGCTGCCACACTCACACTTCCCCACAGCCCACACCACAGTAATTTACATAGATTGTAAGACCAACATTACCAATAATACCCCATACTGTTACTGAATAATACAGCTATACCATAACCACAGTGACTGAATAATACCACCAGACTATTACTGAATAATACCACCATACCATAACCACAGTGACTGAATAATACCACCATACTGTTACTGAATAATACCACCACACCATAACCACATAGTGGCTTAATAATATTTCCACACCATGACTGCATATTACCACCACACCATAACCACATAGTGTCTGAATAATACCACCATAGTGTTAATGAATAATACCTCCACTCCATGAGAACATATTACTACCACATAGTGACTGAATAATACCAGCATACTGTTACTGAATAATACCGCCACTCCATAACCACATAGTGAATGAATAATAACCCCATACTGTTACTGATTAATACCACCACACCATAACCACATAGTGACTGAATAATACCCCCATATTGTTACTGAATAATACCGCCACACCATAACCATATAGTGACTGAATAATACCCCCATATTGATACTGAAAAAAACCAAGATCACATATTACTACAACAGTGTCAGAAAAAAACCACAATACTGTTAGTGAATAAAACACACTATATATAGACCAATATTACCATCATACAGTGACCATATAGAGGTAGATACCAGTTATACACAGGAAATCCGCAGACCATATAAGTGATTGCAGTATAGTTATATTGAGTGACTCACAGGTGACATCTTCTCAGATTGAAGTCGCTCACCTTCACCTTTTCTTCTTCATCCAGCCAAGACCGCAATGGCAACTTCTCCCGGACACGATTTCCTAAGCCCTGCAGAATATGACACAGATATCTTTGACTCCTTGCTTTTCTAGCGCACTCCCTAACTATTCCCTACCTCTACACAAAGTCCCTATACATACTATACTAGGTGCCCCACACAGTAATAGTACACACATCCTTTTGTTCCCCCAAAGGCGCCACACAGTAAAGGCTACTTTTGTTCCCCTACACAGTGTTAGTGTCCCCTTTATACCTTACTCAGTGATAGAACCACTTTTAGGGCCCTCGCCCAGTAATAGAATTCCCACTCAGTTCTAATACCCCTTTATGTCCCCACAGAAATAATGTCTCCACTCTGTAGTAATGCGGCCTTTTATGCCCCCATTCAGTACTAATGCCACTTTTTCTGCCACACTCAAATGCCTGCTTTATGCCCCCACAATAAGGATGCCCCCTTTTGTTTGCCACTTTTTTTATGCCCCCTTTTTATTACCTAATAGACTTATGAATTTTAACTGAGTTCAGTGGCCCGGCGTGGACGGCATGATGCAGTGAAGTCATCGTGCCCGGGCAGTTGACGTCATCAGCGTGTTCCCGATCTCTTGTAGGCCTCATGTCTAAACCAGGCTGTGGCCTACAAGAGCAATGGCCAGGGGTTGGCTGGCAAATTTTAGTCTGCGGGGCAAGCACACAGCACTGGCCCAAGAGTAGCGGCCCATTCTGGGGGCACTGGGCAATTAGCGAGTTTGCCCCTAACAAGGCTGTGGAAGAACTCTGCTACCTGTCAACGGAAAAATCATCCGCCAGTAGGAAAAATGTTTCTTGATGGCGGAGTACAAGAAAGCCTCACCTGGGAATTAGAGTTTTTTGTACTCCACCATGGGGAAACATTTTTCCCTCTGGTGGATGACTTTTCAGTTGACAGGAAGCAGAGTTACATGAAGGGGAATTATTTTTCCTTGACCTCTAGTTTTTATTGTGGCAAATTTACGTTTTTAAAATTTTTATACTGCTTTTTTTTGGTAGGTTCCACTGGAGCGTTTGGACTACGTCGTAGATTCATTGGACTACTCCGATTATCTACTTTAAAAAAAAATATAAAATGGTGAAAGAGGGTTGCATGGGGGAGTTTAGATTTCAATAAAAAAGTTTTTCTTATGTCTGTTTTTTTTAATACTTTATTATGGCCTTAGTAATAGCTGCTGTCTGATTGAGAGCATCCATTACTAAGAAGGGGCTTAGTGTGAGCCAGTAAAAAGGCTATCACTAACCCCTATTATTATCCCGGGAGTACGATCCAGTACCCAACCATCTGAAGCGACGGTAAGGCAGCAAGGCGGCCACAGGCTGGTTTTACCAGGCTGGGAAGGGATAAAAACCGTGGCCCTTCGCACCATGGTGATACTAGGCTGCAGCTGCTTTATTGTATCTGGCTGGTTATGAAAAATAGCGGGAACCCCACGTCATTTAAAAAAAAAAAATAATAGAAAAAAAATTCCGTGAGATCCCCTCCATTTTTCATAACCAGCCAGATACAATAAAGCAGCATCAGCCTAGCATTACCAGGGTGGGAAGGGCCATGGTTTTTGGCCATTCCAAGCCTGATAGTACCAGCCTGCAGCCACGCCAGTACCCGCCCTTCTCTTCAGACGGTCGGGTGCTGGATCGTACCCAGCTCTTCCCGGTACTCCTGGTGGCGGTGGGTGCCGGGGTAATAATAGGGGGTTAGTGATAGCCTTATTACTGGATAACACTAAGCCCCTTCTTAATAATGGACGCTCTCAATCAGACAGCAGCCATTACTAAGGCGGTAATGAAGTATTAAAAAACAGAGACATAAAGAAATTTATTTTATTGAAATGACAACTCTTCCACACAATCCACTTTAACCATTTTATAAAAAAAAAAGAAAAAAGCTTAAATCAGCGAAGTAGTCCAACGAATCTACGACGTAGTCCAAATGGTCAAGCGGAACCTGCAAAACAAAAATTAGCAGTATGAAAAATAAAAATAAAGATGGCTGCCCCCACAGACGTACAAACATATGAATAAATAGCTACCTTCGGGAACATATTAAAATAATTTGAAAAATTAGGCCCATAAAATAAAAGATATCAAATAAAAAAAAAAATGATAACACCTTTCTTTTAAAGAGAACCTTTCACCTCCCCATACATGTGCAGCATGTAATGGCCTCCCAATCAGCTACGGACAGCATTACAGCAAGAGCTGAAGAGAGATCGCGTGCTCGTGAGCGCGCAGCTCCGCCACCACTAAGGAACAGAAGAGGAGAAGAAGAGTGTGAATTCTACTTCTTCTGTTTCATGGCATCGGAGCTGTGCGCGCATGCACGCTCTCACTCTTTAGCTCTCGGCAGACAAGGACGACAAGACTGATCTCTTGCTTGCCGAGAGCTGAAGAGTGAGAGTGTATGCACGCGCACACGCTCTCCTCTCTCCAGCTCTTGCTGTTGACAGTGTCCGTAGCAGATTGGGCAGTGTCACAGCGATGTTACATGTCCCCTTGCCAATTACCGCCCCATTGGCAGTTAATGGGTTTATTTAAATATCGGGAGCAAAATATTACGGCACCGATATCTAAGTAAGGAAAGAGGGTAGGAAAAAAAATGTAAAGTGCCCCAGAGCTTGTGCAGCCCTCCCCATTACACGCTGCACTCAAATGCAAATCTGTGGGCAGGTGAAAGTTTCATTCTAAAGTGTAACAACTTTTTTAAAAACTTTTAACATGTCAGAAGTTTTGATCAGTGGGGTCCGAACACTGAGACCCCCTACTAGTCGCTAAAACGAAGCAGCAGAAGTGCTCAGGTGAGCGGTGTGCCGCTTAAATTCTGTTTGGCTTTCCTTGGAGCAGTGTACAGGCTCAATAGAAAGTCTAGGATCATAAATGAAGCGGCACAGCGGTCACCCGAGCACTTCTACTGCTTCGTTTTAGCGATCGGTGGGGGCCTCAGTGCTCGGTCCCCCACCGACGAAAACTTAGGACATGTCATTATGATATATAAAGATATCTATTAACGCGATTGGTGCAAGTTTTAATTACTTTTAATTGAAAATTATTGTTACTTTTTGAGATACAGCTGCTTTGTATCCTGTATACAGAGCAGCTGTATATAGCGCTGATACCTGAATCCATTAGGTCGCCTATTATCGATCACATCTAAGTTATGAACTTAGATGTGATCGGTAACACCTCGATCCTGCAGGACCCGTTGACACTGAATCCGTCAGTCCCGCTGACCTGACGGATACAGGATACAGGATTCAGCGATATATACAATATATATATTTGAATTAGCGGGGACAGGTTTATGGGGAAGGATTAAGGCCTGTTCACATCAGCATTGGCTTTCTGTTCCGGGGTTCCGTGGGAGGTTTCCGTCGGGTGAGCCCCGCAACGGAAAGTCAAACTGAAACCACAGCTTCCGTTTCAGTCACCATTGATATCAATGGTGACGGAAACATTGCTAATGGTTTCCGTTCGTCACCATTCCGGCAGTCAACTATCTATCTATCTATCTATCTATCTATCTATCTATCTATCTATCTATCTATCTATCTATCTATCTGCCTATTTATCTCATATCTATCTATCTATCTATCTATCTATCTATCTATCTATCTATCTATCTATCTATCTACATATCTATCATCTATCTATCTATCTATCTATCTACAGTATATATCTCATATTCATCCATCTATCTATCTATCATATATCTATCTCACTGGCGTAGCTATAGGGGTCGCAGCGGTCGCAATTGCGACCGGGTCCCGAAGCCAATGGGGCCCACAGCCCCCCGCACCACATCAATAAAAAGTTACTATAGTAACTCGGGCCGCAAGCCCCTGTTACTATAGTAACAGACTTTACTTACCTTCCTGGTTCCGGATCGCAGCGGAGGTCCTGACGTCAAGCGCTGTGCGCAGCGCATGACGTCACAGCGCTATGCGCCGCGCACAGCATCGAGAGGACAGGACTTCCGCTGCAGGCTGAAGAGGAAGGTAAGATTTGTAGCCCTGACTGGCGGGGTCCGACTCCCGGGACCCGCCAATCAGCTGTTTTGAAGGGGCCGCAGCACTCGTACGAGAGCTGCTCCCCTTCATTCCGGTCACACTGTGAATCGGTGTCGGCGATTCACAGTGTGAGCGAGTAGTGAAATGAAGAGGAAGCAGCTCTCGTACGAGTGCTGCGGCCCCTTCAAAACATCTGATTGGCGGGTCCCGGGAGACGGACCCAGACACATCAGCTATTGATGGCCTATCCTGTGGATAGGCCATCAATGTTTAGGGACTGCACAACCCCTAAGCCTACGATGTAGCAGGCTTAGGGGGCCCATGAGACAGGATCACAGATTGTGTGATCCTGTCTGCTGGGCCCTGTATCTAAGCCAATCACATGGTAGGCTTAGATACATGGCCCATGCGTGATCCTGTCTGCTGGGCCCTGTGTCTAAGCCAATCACATGGTAGGCTTAGATACATGGTCCATGTGTGATCCTGTCTGATGGGCCCTGTATATAAGCCTACCATACTGTAGGTTTAGATACAGGGCCCCAGCACACAGTAATCTTATACTGTATAAGATTACTGTCTGCTGGACCCTGCATCTAAGCCTACCTTGTGGTGGGCTTAGATACAGGGTCCCACAAACAGTATCACACATGGGCCCTGTATCTAAGCCTAACACATGTGTTACTAATCGGTTTTTTTGTGTGTTTTCTTACAGGTTCGGTCGTTGGACTACGTCGGATTCCAGGACTACTTCGATGACGGCTTTTTTTTTATTATCAATAAAATGGTTAATGAGGGCTGTGTGTTTTTTATTTTTATTTCAATAAAATATTTTTTCTTTGTCTTTGTTTTTTTTTAAACTATATTACTACCGCCTTAGTAATGGTACGCCGGCTGATTGACAGCGTCCATTACTAAGGCGGGGCTTAGTGTTAGCCGCTGCAGAGGCTAACACTAACCCCCTTTATTACCCCGGTACCCACCGCCACCAGGGGTGCTGGGAAGAGCCAGGTACGATCCAGTACCTGACCATCTGTAGTGATGGCCTGGCACTGGGGTGGCCGCAGGCTGATATTATCAGGAGGGGAAAGGCCAGATACAGTGGCCCTTCCCACCCTGGTAATGCTAGGCTGCTGCTGCTTTATTGTATCTGGCTGGTTATGAAAAATGGGGGGACCCCACGTCATTTAAAAAAAACAAAATAAAAAATAATTGGAAAGAACGATGTCGGGTCCCCCCCCCAATTTTCATAACCAGCCAGATACAACACAGCAGCAGCAGGCAGCATTACCAGGGTGGTAGGGGCCACTGTTTTTGGCCTTCCCCAGCCTAATACTACCAGCCTGCGGCCACCCCGGTGCCTGCCCGTCACTTCAGATGATCGAATACTGGTTCGTACCCGGCTCTTCCCAGTACCCCTGGTGGCAGTGGGTACCGGGGTAATAATGGGGGTTAGTGTTGGCCTCTGCCCCTGCTAACATTAAACCCTGCCTTAGTAATGGAGGTTGTCAATCATTACTAAGGCGGTGATAATAAAGTTTAAAAAGATACAAGCACATAGAAAAAATATTTTATTTAAATAAAAATACACACAACCCACATTAACCATTTTATTGAGAATAAAAAAACGCTGTCATTCATTGAAGTCCTCGTATCCGAAGTCCAATAACCGAACCTGTAAAAAAACACAAACACACAAAAATAATCAGTAACACATAAAGAAGCAAAATTATTATTCTTACCTTTCCTGGGTCCAACGCTGGAGCCGCAATGTCATCTAATCCGATCATGTGTGATACTGTCTGCTGGGCCATATATCTAATCCTATCATGTGTGATACTGTCTGCTGAGCCACTGTATCTAATCCTATAATGTGTGATACTGTCTGCTGGGCCCTATATCTAATCCAATCATGTGTGATAATGTCTGCTGAGCCACTGTATCTAATCCTATCATGTGTGATACTGTCTGCTGAGCCACTGTATCTAATCCTATTATGTGTGATACTGTCTGCTGAGCCAATGTATCTAATCCTATCCATAGTTTATAGGGTCGTAGTGCTATAGATATGCTATGCTGTCTCCTATGCACACATTTTGTTTTGGGCGGACACATATGTATTGGGACTATTTCCCCTGACATTTTAAGCCCTGAGGGTATGTTCACACGGCAGCGTCCATTACGGCTGAAATTATGGTGCTGTTTTCAGGAGAAAACAGCACCGTAATTTCAGCCGTAAAGGCATGTGCAGGCGTCTTTCGCTGCGTCAATTACGGACGTAATTGAAGCTGTTTTTCCAGGCACTTCTTTGACGCGGGCGTCTTTTTTACGCGCCGCCTTTTGACAGCGGCACGTAAAAAAAATGACTGTCGGCACAGAACATCGTAAGACCCATTCAAATGAATGGGCAGATGTTTGCCAACGCTTTTGAGCAGCATTTTCGGACGTAATTCAATGCTAAAACGCCCGAATTACGTCCGTAAATAGGGTGTGTGAACCCAGCCTTAGTGACGCCCCGGCTGCTAGTGCTGCATTTTTGGGTCACTTAGGAGACCCAGCGATGCAGCTGAAAGCTGGGGACCGTCGGCCATGAGGAGTTTGCGGGGGTGGGGGGCCCAATAAGAACTTTTGCATCGGGCCCATGAGCCTTTAGCTATGCCCCTGATCTATCTATCATCTATCTATCGATCATCTATCTAACTATAAATCTATCTGCCTATCTATCTATCTATCTATCTATCTATCTCATGTATGTCTGTCTCTCTCATATATATTGATATATAGTTAGTACTAGGCTGGGGCTACACGACGACTTTGGCCACGACACAGGTCGCACAGCCAAAGATCACTATGTTCCATAGCCTACATGGCAAGTAATGACAGTGAATGTGGTAGCAGTCATTAACTTGCGATGTAGGCTACTGGACAAAGCGATTTTTGGCCATGGGACCTGTGTCGTGCCCAAAGTCGTCGTGTAACCCCAGCCTAGTACTAACTATATACCAATATACAGTATATGAGACAGACAGACATGAGATAGATAGATAGATAGATAGATAGATAGATAGATAGATAGATAGATAGATAGATAGATAGATAGATAGATAGATAGATAGATAGATAGATAGATAGATAGATAGATAGATAGATAGATATGAGATAGATAGATAGATATGAGATAGATAGATAGATAGATAGATAGATAGATAGATAGATAGATAGATAGATAGATAGATAGATAGATAGATAGATAGATAGATAGATAGATAGATAGATAGATAGATAGATAGATATGAGATAGATAGATATGAGATAGATAGATAGATAGATAGATAGATAGATAGATAGATAGATAGATAGATAGATAGATAGATAGATAGATATGAGATAGATAGATAGATAGATAGATAGATAGATAGATAGATAGATAGATAGATAATTGATAGATAAAAATGTTTTATTACTGTTCTCCCTCTCCTGAGCGCCTGCCAGGAGAGGGAGAGGTTACAGCAGGTCTGCAGGGGGCCCGCGAGGGGTGGAGGGGGCCCGCGAGGGTGGGCCCGTGAGGGGGAGGGGGGTCGTGAAGGGGGGAGGGGGCCCCTCGAGACGGGGGCGAGTGGGGGGGGGGGCGCGAGGGGGGGCACACACAGCATCGGCCCATTACTTTTAAATTAGTGGGGGCAGGAGGCTGCGCGCAGTAAGCGGCACTCAGCCTCCTGTCCTCACCTGATTACTTACCAGCCGCTCTCTTCTTTTCTTCAGAGCAGAGCGTTCGGCCGCTCCCCCTGCAGACCTCCAGCTTCTCTATGCTCCTCTCTGGCGGCAGGTTCAGCGTCAGAGAGGGGGAGTGTACTAGCAGACGTGCGCCTGTAGTGCCGCATGTCTGCTAGGTAAAGTACTCTCTCCTGCATTATCACGCGTCCTCCCTGGCCCTGCCCGTATCTACAAGATGCCGCCCTCTGTTTTTATCCCAGTGGTGCCGCCTGAAGCGGCAGCCTCACCTCGCCTCATGTCCACGATCAACTGTAAGTTAAGTGGAAGTGTTTAGGAACGACAGAAACTCAGCCACAAAGTGGGAGACCACGTAAAAATACAGAGTGGGGTAGCCGAGTGTTGAGGGGCATAGTGCATAAAAGTCGCCAGACCTCCTCTGGCATTAACATCCACACAAAAACTGTGTGCCAGGAGCTTCATGGCATGGGTTTTCATGGCTGAGCAGCCGCATGCAAGACTTACATCACCAAGCACAATGCCAATCGTGAGATAGAGTGGTATAAAGCACACCGCCACTGAGCTCTGGAGCAGAGGAAACATGTTCTGTGGATGAATCATGCTTCTCTGTCTGGCAGTCTCATAGATGAGTCTGTGTTTGGGGAATGCCTGAATTACCTGCCTGACTGCATTGTGCCAAGTGTAAAGTATGGTGGAGGAGGAATAATTATATGGGGTTGTTTTTCAGGGGTCGGCCAAGGTCCTTTAGTTCCAACTTTGTGGAAACATTTTGGGAAAGGCACTTTTCTGTTTAAATGACTGTGCCCTAGTGCGCAAAGTAAGGTCCATAAAGGCTTGGTTGGGTGAGTTTGGTGGGGAAGAACTTGACTGGCCCACACAAAGCCCTGACCTTAATCCCATCAAACACCTTTGAGATGAACTAGAAGTGAGATTGCGAGCCAGGCCCCCTTGTCCAAAATCTGTGTCTAACCTGACAAATGCTCTTCTGGATGAATATGCAGAAGTTCCCAGACAAACTACAAAATGTAGTAGAAATCCTTCCCAGAAGAGTGGAAGCCTTTTCAGGTGCAAATGGGTGGACCAACTCCAAATTACTGCCTATGTATTTAGAATGGGATGTCATAAAAGACTCTGTAGGTGTGATGAGTAGGTGTCCCAATACTTTTGCCAAATAGTGTATGCATATATATATATATATATATATATATATCTATATATATATATATATATAGATATATAGATATATATACATATATATATATATATTTATATATATATATATATATATATATATATATATATATATATATATATATATATATATATATATATATGTGAATAAAACATGGGGTTGGGACTTGACAAAGAAGTGCACACACTTCATGATGTGGTAAAATCTGAAAAGTAAAACAAAATAAGGTGGGGACGTCCTAAGTTAGTAGTGTTTAATAAGTTCAAACCAATATATTCTGTGACTATGCGCAAAGCTTATAGGGTTGTGCTAATTGTAATGACCCACTGGGCTACTCATCCGGGCTACTAAGGGGCCACCTCTAATGGCGTTATCTAATTAGCCTACGCGGTATTCACCCTTTAACCCCCAAACGGGGATCTGGTCTTTGAGGCACGAGACTACCAGGCTGCTTCCTCTTGAGGTGGTGCCGGTGTGAGTAGCAGCTGGCCGAGCGGGCCAGGAGAAAACTGTGAAGTACATTGTGGGTACAGGCACTGACAAATGATACCTTGGCAGACAAGTGTAGATTTGAAGTCACAGTTTGTAACAGGTAGCGGGTCTGCAGACTCACAGCAGGACATGGGTTGCCAACAGGTAGTAGGCCTCAGGCTTGTAATAGGTAGCAGGATACAGACTGGCAGCTGGTATAAGGATACAGACTGGTAGCAGGTAAGAGGATATAGACTGGTAGTGGGTAGCAGGATATGAACTTGTAGCAGGCAGCAGGATATCGACTGGTAGCAGGATACAGACTGGTAGCAGAATGCAGACTGATAGCAGGTAGCATAATGCAGACTGGCATCAGGTAGCGGGATGCAAACAGGAACGTTCGCAGGAAGCAACTAAGGTGCACAAAAGTTGCTCAGGCGCGAGGTGACTAGAGAAGTTGACTTAAATGAATGTGCCTCTGGGATTGGCTGGTGATAGAAGGAGATGCTTTCTGAGTGGCAGCGAGCAGAGGAGAGAGGGGAAATGTGACAACAGAGAGCTGAAGCCACAGAACACCAGCAGAGGAGATGAGCAACACTATATGAGTTACACTAATATAGGCACAACCTTATTGTGAGCCTTCTCTAAAAATGCAAATTAACGGAATGTCAGCTGTTGCATCGATCTCGAAGCCTGAACTTGGTACCTTGAGGTCTGAGGCAGATAAGGGAGTATATTATAGTCAACAAAAAATGCTACTTGTGATTTGGCGCTATTGGAACCGAAAAAGTAATTCCAAAATTTGTGTTTCACTGTATGAATTATATTTTTTATTTGTCAAAATAAAAACATTTGCGACATCTAGGCATCCTTCTCCTTTTTATGGCTAATCCTCTAGACAGTGAAAATAAAGCGCCTCATTGATAAACATTTTTTTAGAAAAAATGTAACCTAACAACCAATACATGTGCTAGTAGAAGATGGAAGACGATTAGATTCATGTTGCTTAAAGGGAACCTGTCACCAGCATTTTAGCTATAAAGCCAGCAATACCTGGTGAAAGTGGGTGAAAAATCATTGTCATCTAAGCTATAAATATGTTCTAAGTAAGCTCTGTAGCTTTAGTATTCCGTTTTTCAGTGGTCCCACGCCGTATGCAAATGAGCAGAAAAGTGTCAAATCTTCATCTGAAAAGAGTCAGATTTTTATTCCTCCAGCGTCTCAGAGTGGACTCCACCTCCTTCTTTTTGATTGACAGCTCCTTAGCCAGTCAGGGCCGGACAGGTGGCAACGGTGGGCGGGGTTAAGAGGCTGCATCCCAGAGGGAAAAAAAATTACCATAAAAGGCGGGAAAAGTTTAAACGACGATATTTACCGACAGAGGAGGACTTCAGGAAAGAAGAGAACAGGAAAGAACTCTGGACAGCTGCGGCCATTGAGGGGTCAGGTGAGTTTAACAGGTAAGATGTTGATGACAGGATCCCTTTAAAAACAAAACAATCAGTTCTGACCACTACAATCTGTTAGAGAATTAATAGATATGCATGATGATCATGAAATAAATTCCACTTTTCAGCCATCTCAATATAATAGTTACATAGACCCAGTTCAAACAAATGTTCAGTTAAGTAACAAATTCTATTGGGTTAGAAATGTATTTATTGTGTTTTTAATTGTTCCTAGTTGAAATCATTCTTACACAAATCAATGTTGCCTGCCAAGGAAGGTTGTCAATCAATAAAACATTTGTTCCTTAGGATATTAGAGATAGGCCTCTAATGAGTTCATTTTTTGTAGACTGTGAATACTCGGACAGATTGGCATTTCTCCTGCCAAGTTAATACCACACCTGCAGTAGACTCGTAGTGGTACCGGGAAATGGTCTATCTTATAAAAACTTTCTAGTCAAGTAAAAACCAGAGCTGCCAAACTTCTAAGTCAGTTCTAGTCAAAACAAAATTGTTTTGTCTAATAAAGGCCTTTCAAATAACAGTTGCACTTTCAGTGCTTCTAATAGGGTATGTTGTCATTGTAACCGAAAAATATTTTTTTCCTTTGACAAATAATAGCAGATCATATATTTCAACTTCATCTTATTTTAGTCTTACAATTGTGCCTCAAAAGAAATTCAACATTTTCATATTTCTGTTTGTACTGTTTGGTTCATACATATACATTTTATAAAGATGCTTTAATTCAGTTAGATAAGTATAACATATATTAATCCTATTTACATTTTATTCTGTATATTTGACATGGATGCTGTTCTTCTTGTGTTGGACTGGTACCATAAAATGACTGTGAATAGATATTATAGTTTCAATTTCATATGCGTTCTTCTCGCTAAATAACTTACTCTCACTCAGTTTAAAGGTGTTTTAAAATTGCTCAAAATGCTAAAATAATAAAATGTTTAAAATAATTACCTTTCATTCACTGCCGCTATTCCTGTATATCACTGCATCTCTGTTAACGCTCCTTTGTGATGACGTGTCATCCGTAGAAACAATGTCTTATGAGCAGGCCAGCCAGTGACTTTACACATCACTGCAGTGCATCATGCAGGAGTTTAAACTGATGAAACTGGAGACCTGAACAATTTTACCAAAGGAAGAAGAAAGAAGAATTCAAAATGTGAGAATTGTATTATTTAGCAATTTGGACAATTTTATATTTTATTTTGTTCTGCAGGAAACCCCTTTAAATACCGCACACCCTTAGCAAAAAACGTCTGAAAATACGGAGCGGTTTCCAAGGGAAAACAGTTCCTGATTTTCAGCCATTTTTAGCAACTCGCGTTTTTCGCTGCTTTTCCGTGGGTTTTTAAAAACGGCCGCGTAAAAATATGCCCCGTCGGTACAGAATGCCGTATTTCCCATTGAAATCAATGGGCAAATGTTTGGAGGCATCCTGCTTATGATTTTTCGTCCGTTTTTCGCACATACCCTTATTATAAACTTTGTCATTCAAATAAATGGCAAAAGTTTTATATACATTGCATAAAAAGGACAAAATATCCTCTTATCCCCTTATTCCTTAAATACAAATACATTGGCATTTGTCAAAGGCTAAAACATTTTTGCTGCCATGTCATTAGTTCATGTTCTTAGCCTTATAATACAGAGATTTTCTGACATTTTTACACAGACAGCAATTCATGAACATGATATAATGTGTCAAGGAGGATCTCTGCACATTGTATAAGATAATTGACATTCTTTTTTGCAGTTCACTTTTATTCTATGCAGTGCAGACAGAGGTGTAGTTAGGGCTTTAACACAGGGGGGACAAAACATCTGAGTGAGCCCCCCCAATGCATGTATCACGCAGAATTGAGCTGTTACCGATCACATCGAAGTTCATAACTTTTGTGATCAATAACAGTTGGATCCCACATGTCAGAGACGTGAAGGCCTGCTTTTTCTAAACCCATAAGTCCTGCGGACCTGTCGTATTCCGTTCTCAGTGCTAGATACAGCTGCTCTCTACAGGACACAAAGCAGCTGTATCTTAAAAGGGTAAAATAGTTTTTAATAAAAACTAACTAGAAAGTTGCATCAAGAAAAATAAATAAATTGCTTTCGAAGGTATACATAGCCTTTAATCTTTTCTCTGACATCTGACAGAGGAGTTTGCGTTAAAAAGTGTTGCAGACCTCTCTGAAAGTGAATGAAATAGTATATAACCCCCATCATCCCTGTATATACTAACCTTCATCCCCGTTACTGTATATATCAGCCATCATCCCTGTATATAACCCCTATCATCCCTGTATATACCAGCCTGGCTGGTATACATTGGGATGATGTAGGTTATATACATAGATGAGGGCTGGTATATGCATGGGGATGGAGGTTATATATAGGGATGATGGCTGGTGTATACAAGGATGATGGGGAATATATACCGGGATGATGGCTGGCATATACAGGGATGATGGGGGTTGTATACAGGGATAATGGGAGTTGTATACTGGAATGATGCCTGGTCCAGCCATCATCACTGTATATATAACCCCTATCATCTCCGTATATATAACCCCATCATCCCTGTATATAACCCCTATCATCCCTGTATATACCAGCCATCATTCCTGTCTATACCAGCCATCATCATTGTATATAACCCCGATTATCCTTGTATTTACCAGCCTCTCAAGACTGTAAAGAGGACTATACACAAAGGAACCCCTCACAACTAAATAAAGGGACTATACATAGAAGCAGGGCCGGCGTCAGCACCCGGCAAACCCGGGCAAGTGCCGGGGCCCACTATCCTTCGGGGGGCCAATCGTCCGCCGGGTGCTGACGCTGCCATCGTCACGGCATCACTGTCCATATAGGGACAGTGATGTCAGGAGGAGAGGAGTCCTAGGCAGAGCGCTAGAAGCGGCTCTGCTCCAGGACTTCGTCTCTGGGGAAGCCCCTGATATCACGGTCCATATGTGGACAGTGTTGTCGGGAGCAGAGCAGTGTCCCAGGCAGAGTGCTAGTAGCGCTCTGCCCGGGACTTTGGCTCTGGGGTTGCCCCCTGACATCACTAGCTGTATATGGACAGTGATGTCAGGGGCTTCTAGTGCTCTGCCCGGGACTTCAGCTCTGCTCCAGACATCACCATCCATATATAGACAGTGATGTCAGGATTAGAGCAGGAGTTCCAGGCAGAGTGCTAGTAGTGCCCTGCCTGGAACTATGGCTCTGGGGTTGCCCCTGACAACACTGTCCATATATGGACAGTGACGTCAGGGGCTTCTCCTGAAGCGGAATCCCCAGCCGGAGTGTCGGCAATGATCTGGCTGGGGATTCCACTCCTAGAGGGAACCAAAAGGTGCTACCTGCAGGGAGGGGGGCTGTGTGGCACAACCAGGGAGGGCGGCTGTGTGGCACTACCAGGGAGGGGGTCTGTGAGGCACTACCAGAAAGGGGGGCTGTGTGGCACTACCTGGGAGGAGGGGGGCTGTGAGGCACTACCTGGGAGGGGGGCTGTGAGGCACTACTTGGGAGTGTGGGGGATCTGCGGCACTACCTGGGAGGGGGATCTCTGTGGCACTACCTGGGAGGTGGGGGCTGTGTGGCACTACCTGGGGGAAGGGGATGGGTGGCACTACCTGGAGGGAGGGGCCGTGTGGCACTACCTGGGAGGGGGCGTGTGGCACTACCAGAGAGGGGGGATGTGTGGCACTACCAGGGAGGGGGGCTGTGTGGAACTACCAGGGAGGGGGGCTGTGTGGCACTCCCTGGGGGGGTGGCACTACCTGGGAGGGGGGCTATATGGCACTACCTGGAAGGGGGCTGTGTGGCACTATCTACACTGTGTGGCACTCAGTGGCGGATTAAGTAGACCATGGGCCCTGGGCTGTTACCCAAACTTGGGCCCCCCTTCCTCACCGTAACTATTTTTAACACTACCTTTTTGGGCAAGCATTAACAGTGTTACGATTCCCCTTGTCACAGCGCGGTGTCCCTACATACTGACAGTATCACACTGTGCAGGGACACAACCTCCTGACAAGGGGAATTGTCTATCAGTCCTGGACTGCAGAAAGACTTTTTGTGAAATACAAGGATTTCCTATAATAAACATGTCAGGAGAGGTGACAGATTCTCTATAAATCTAGTGACTCACAGGTGACGACGTCTCAGATTCTAGTAGTTTTTTTCCTCTTTTCTTCTCCATCCGGTCCAGCGCTCATGACGACTTCTCCCGGCCATGACTCATTTCTGCAGAATTTGCCACTTAGACGTCTCCTCACTTTTCCAACATTTCCACACCTATAAACGAAAATAAAGTTATCATGGTGCCACATAGTGTACCCCTAAATATAATAGCACCAAACACTGCGCGCCTGAATATAATACCACACACTGTAAAACACCATACACACAGCCCCCTGTACATAGTGCCACACACAGCCCCTGTAGATATTACACACCCCCATAGATATCGCCATACACAGCCCCCTCTATATATCACACATCCCCCTCGTAGAGAGCGTTACACACAGCCCCCTATAGATAGTGCCATACAGCCCCCCTGTAGAGAGCGCCACACAGCCCTCCCCCTCTTGTAAATAGCACCAAAAAGCCCCCCCTATAAAGAGCGCCACACACATACCACGGTGGATAGCACTACACAGCCCCCCCTTGCCTCACAGCGCTCCCCCTTGTATATAGTGCCTCACAGCGCTCCCCCTTGTATATAGTGCCTCACAGCGCTCCCCCTTGTATATAGTGCCTCACAGCGCTCCCCCTTGTATATAGTGCCTCACAGCGCTCCCCCTTGTATATAGTGCCTCACAGCGCTCCCCCTTGTATATAGTGCCTCACAGCGCTCACCCTTGTATATAGTGCCTCACAGCGCTCCCCCTTGTATATAGTGCCTCACAGCGCTCCCCCTTGTATATAGTGTCACACAGCGCTCCCCCTTGTATATAGTGCCACACAGAGCTCCCCCTTGTATATAGTGCCACACAGCGCTCCCCCTTGTATATAGTGCCACAAGGTTATGTACACATTTAAAAACTTTATATTATAATTATATATATATATATAGTATGTCTGTGTATCAGTGTGATTGATTGATTTTATTAAAAAATATTTTTACTTTTTGAGATACGGCTGCTTTGTATCCTGTATCCGTCAGGTCAGCAGGACTGACGGGATCAGTGACACGCAGGATCCACCTCAAATCTATCACATCTAAGATTATAATTTAGCGCAGGGCCCGTTTCACTGATCCCGTCAGTCCTGCTGACCTGACGGATACAGGATACAAAGCAGCTGTATCTCAAAAAGTGAAAATATTTTTTAATAAAACGTAATTACAAAGTTGCACCAAACACACATTTTTATTAAAAAAAAATAAAACCGACGTTATTTTTGCGACGTTTTTTCCGTAGACAATGCAGGTTTCGTTTTTTATCGTTTTTATGCACACATTTTTTGCCATTTTAGAATTTTTATTCATAAAGTTTGAAAATAATAGTAAAAAAATAAGCTTTTTTACGTTTCAGCTATTTTTTTTTGGTAATAACATTGTTTTACCCTAAAATAGACCTTTTATCTGTGATCGTCATTGTCTACCGTAAATTTTAATATATTACATGTCTATATTAGGGTAATTGGGTCAGCGCTAGCGTTACAACAATGATTGGCGGGGGGGGAACGTTTTTTTTGGGGTGGGTATTTTATGTGTATTTATTATTATTATTTTTTTTTGCACTTTACTATTTTTTTATTACTATGTTCTGATCCTCAAAGGTCAAAAAAGACCTTTGGGGAACTTTATATCTACTTTCTCTTTGTTTTACACCATGTTTTTCCACTGTAACTGGAGCTGCACAGCAGCCCCAGTTACAGGGGAAATCAGCCCTCTCACAGTGACGATTGTCACTAATAGGGCTGTGCTGGGTCTAGTAAGACCCAGCAACAGTCTGCCACTAACGGCACCCGGCGATCATGTGACCTGTCACATGATCACCGGGAGGAATAGAGACAGCGCCGCTGCTGCTGTCTCTATTCCTGTACACAGCGTTCATTGAACGCTGTGTAAGAAGACATCGGAGAAGACAGAAGCAGCGAAAGCTGCTTCTGTCTTCTCCTCAGGGTCCCCGGCAGTCACTGACAGCCGGAGACCCGACATTCAGCTGCCCGATCGCGCGGGCAGCAAGTTAAAACCCGAGCCGTAGAAAGTCTATGGCTCGGGTTTTAAGCACCCGTCCCTGACCGCTGGCCGTAAAAATACAGCCAGCGGTCGGGAACCAGTTGGGCAGGAGGATAATCCTGTACTGACCTCAGCGCCGGTGACCGCCCGCCGGCTCTTCTCTTGCTGCTTTGGAGTAACAGAACAGCCGTCCGTCGCTGTTCTGTTACCCAATGGCGGCGGCCCGCACTGTCAGGGAGGCGTGTCCTACCCCTGGATCCCGGCGAATTCCCTGCTCCTCCCCATCTTCGGCCGTTAGCAGCGCTAGCGCGCTGAATAGATTTAGGGGATAATGTGCGTTTCGGGCTGCCATGGGCCCCCTGGGAGCCTCGGGCCCCGGGCGGCCGCCCGAAACGCCCATATGATAATCCGCCACTGGTGGCACTGTGTGACACTCAATTTATGGGGGTACAAACTGGGGGCCTAACTTCTATATGGAGGTATAAACAGGGTCTAACGTCTATATGGGGGGTACAAAGTGACATTTTCTGCCATTTTACTGAAGCCTTAAGTTCCCCCACAAAGGGGCCTACTAAGACTGTGTCGCCCAAAGGGCCCACATAAACCTGAGGATGCCGGTCTCACAATTGAATTCAGGTGGCTATACAGAGGATTCTCTCACAACTGAACAAAGGGAGGTATACAGAGAATCCTCCACAACTGGATAAAGATAACTATATACAAAGGATCCCCTCACAACTGAATAAAGGGGCTATACATAGAGGATGCCCTCACAATTGAATAAAGGTGGTTATACAGAGGATTCTTTCACAACTGAACAAAGGGAGTTATACAGAGAATCCTCCAAAAAAGGGGACTACATACAGATAATCTCTCACAATTGAATTAATAGGGCTATACATAGGGATCCTCTCACAACTGAATAAAGAGGGCTATACACACAGGAACCCCTCACAATATTTAGAAGCCCTATTTTTTTATTAAGAACTGCTAAGTCTAGATGTGCAAAACTGATAAAATCAAATGCTGCTAGGTGTTTATACTAAGCAGACACTGATATCATATGCAACTGATATTATAATGCTGCTGGACTACGTTAGAGGATTTGTTCCACACGATTTGCTGTTTGATTCCACTCTACACACTGCTCCCCCTCTAGACCCGAGATGGCTGTTGGTGAAGGCTGACAGCTGTGAGTATACGAGTTGGCATATATACCTGAGCCAAACATAGAGCTGGCTCTGGAAGAGGAAATTAAGTTTCTCTCTGAGCCATGAGTTTAAGGAACTATCATGCTGCATAAGCATTGTGGACTATGAAATTAATAAAAACCAAACATATCATTCAATTGATGATATTATTACAGTCTCAAGATCTATTAACCCATGAAATAGAAGCAGGCAAGATTGCTCCTTGCACTTATTAAATAAGGCATCCATCATAATAGCAATATTATTATTGAGTGATCCCCCAATCCCTAAATTAAATAGGATGCAGAACTGATTTGTTTGCTTTCATTGCTTGGCATGATCAGTACATAAATATAGACTTAGATATATTGGGCCATAGCACTCTAGGGCATACATATATGACAGCTGCAGATTCCTATCTACCCAGGGAATAAAAATAATTACAGCCATACACAGAAATGGAAAAGGCGATGGCCCCCTTTACTAAAAAAAAAGGACAACAGGGTTTCTAGAGAGAAGTCTGACTCATAGGAGCTCTTTGCTCGTAGTTCAAAATGTTAGTATGAAGTATGTTACTTTTGGAGCGCTCACATTCTAGCTATGCAGAACAGTTCAGTACACATTTAACTGCATTGTAAAGTTCATACAAACTGCTGCTGTTTTCATTTCACACAGACCAGGGCCGGCTCCAGGTTTATGTGGCAGACTTTGTAAGCCCATTTGCTGGGGAACTCACGGCAGCAGTAAAATGGTAGAAAACGTCACTGTGAGCCGCCATATAGACGTGTTAAGCCCTGTTTATGCCCCCATATAGACCTTAGGCCGCCAGTTTGTACCCACATAAATTTAGTGCCCTCTATAGATAGTGCCACACAGCCCCCCTCCCAGGTAGTGCCACACAGCCCCCCTCCCAGGTAGTGCCACACAGCCCCCTCCTCTTCCAGGTAATGCCACACAGCCCCCTCCCCCCAGGTAGTGCCACACAGCCCCCCTTCCTGGCGGTGCCACACAGCACCCCTCCCTGATGCTGCCACACAGCACCCCTCGAGGTAGTGCCACACAGCCCTCTTCTCCCAGGTAGTGCCACAGAACCCTCCCTCCCAGGTAGTATCAGGCAGCCCCCCTTCTTGGTAGTGCCACACAGCACCCCTTCCTGGTAGTGAAACACAGCCCCCCTTCCTGGTAGTGGCTCACAGCCCACCTCCCTGTAGGTACCGCCTTTGGGGCTCCCTCTAGGAGTGGAATCCCCAGGCAGAGCTTTACCGACGTTCTGGATGGTGATTCCGCTTCAAGAGAAGTCCCTGACGTAACTGTCCATATATGGACTGTGTTGTCAGGGGCAACCCCAGAGCCATAGTCCAGGGAAGAGCACTACTAGCACTCTGCCTGAGACTTCTGCTCTGCTCCTTACATCACTGTCCATATATGGATAGTGATGTCTTGAGCAGAGCTGAAGTCCCAAGCAGAGCGCTAGTAAAAACTCTGCTCCTTTACTTCGTCTCTGAGGAAGCCCCTGACATCACTGTCCATATATGGATAGTGATGTCAGGGGCAACCCCAGAGCCAAAGTCCCAGGCTGAGCACTACTAGCACTCTGCCTGGGACTCTGCTCCTCACATCACTGTCCATATATGGAAAGTGAAGTCAGGGGCTTCTCCAGAGATGGAGTCCCGGAGCAGAGCCGCTTCTTGCGCCCTGCCTGGGAATACTTCTCTCCTCCTGACATCACTGTCCATATATGGACAGTGATGTCAGGGGCTTTATCAGAGACGCTGTCCCGGTGCAGAGCCACTTTTAGTGCTCTGTCTCTGACTCCTCTCCTCCTGACATCACTGTCCATATATGGACAGTAATGTCAGGGGCTTCCCCAGAAACAGAGTCCAGGAGCAGAGCCGCTTCTAGCGCTCTGCCTGGGACTCCTTCTCTCCTCCTGACATCGCTGTCCATATATGGACAGTGATGTCAAGGGCTTCCCCAGAGAGGGTGTCTCCCGGAGCAGAGCTGCTTCTAGCACTCTGCCTGGGACTCCTCTCCTCTTAACATCACTGTCCATATACTTCTAACAGTCCAGGGTGATTAGACATTTCTAAACATGTGTGTGCTGGCTCTTTAAGGCCAGGACTGAGCATGTGTGCAAACCCTAGTGGTCACTGCAGGCCAGAACGGCCACATGTGCTGGCATCCCAGGGAGGAAGGTGTCGGCAGCATGAGAGGAGTCTGCGGTCTACGGCGGTGGACGTTACAATAGCGCTCAATAGTATCTGCATCCCCATAGCAGCTGCTAGAGGGGCCACTGGGGATGGGGGGCCATGACGGCGGTCAGCACGGGCCACTCATGCCACTACGGCAGCTACAGCGGTAGTTACACCACCTACTAGACAGGGGCTTCTTCTAGAAGCAGAATCCCCTGCAAAACTTGCCGGGATTCCTCTCCTGGCGTAGCCATGATGGCAGTGTCAGCAACTGGCGGCCGAATGGGCCCCCCAAGGGTAGTGAGCCCCGGCACTTGCCCGGGTTCACTGGGTGCTGATGCCGGCCCTGACACAGGCCACCAGCATATCAAGTGTAGAACCTGCTCTGGTGTTCAGCCCCTAAGGGGGTCCTCCTCCACTCAAAGTCAGGGGCAGATAGCAATCACTGTGAATGATGAAAGGGACAATAGACATATAATGCAGATTGCTGGTAGACCAAGGAAAAGATGGATAGACACATAGGACAGGGTGGAGGCAAATACACAGTCTAATCACATTATTATGACCACCAACTAATATACAACTAATATCCAGAGTAAACGCCATGTGCAGCACGGACAGCAACTAGATGAGCTGAGAGTGACTCAATAAGGTGCTTTTAGGTTGTCTCAGGTATCTGGAGCCATATTGACTGCAGTGCTTCCCATATTTTCTGGAGGGTGCGTGGGGGAGGATCCATAGAGCGAACAAGACGATCAAAGTGGTCCCACAGATGCTCAATTGGGTTCAAGTCTGGTTAATTAGGGGGCTGGAGAAGTACTTGGAAGTCTTAGTCGTGCTCTTCCAACCACTGTTGGACATTTCTTGCAGTGTGACATGTCGCATTGTCTTTCTGGAGGATTCCATCTGCCCCATGGAAGACAAACAGCATGTATGGGTGGACGTGATCTGCAATGATGGATTCATACCCAAATCAGTTCAGAATGCCTTCCACATGGAATGAGTGGGCCCAGAGAATGCCATTAAAACAGTCCCCAGACCATAACGCTGCCGCCACCAGCTTGTGTTCTACCAGCAATGGTTGCAGGGTGTTTGTTCTCTGATGTTTCTCACCTGACATGCCAATGTCCATCCGTTCGATGAAGCAGAAAATGTGACTCATCGAAGAAGGCAACACATTGTCAATCATCGGTGGTCCATTTCTGATATCCAATTCTGATATTGCCGTGCAAATTCAAGCCTTTTTTTCTGATGCACCTTTGTTAGAATAGGAGCAGTGACCATCCATCTGCTTCAAAGCCCAATACACAGTAGGGTTTGCTGAACTGTTGTTTTAGACAAACGTCTGGTAGTCCCCTGGTTGATTTTCACTGTGAGCTGCTCGACTGTAGCGCTTCGATAGGCCCTCGAGCACATTCGTAGCCGACGTTCACCTCTCACATCAATGGCACGTGGTGCTCCGCAGTTTCCACATCGGTTATTTCCAGGGGTGCCATTTGTCCACTCATAATGCACTTTCAGCACAGCAGCATGCGAACAGTTCACAAACTGCGCTGTTTGAGAATTACTGCCACCCTTGGCCCGAAAGCCAATAATCATCCCTTTTTGCAACTCTGATAAATCGCCCCTTTTACCCATGGCAACAACGAGTGATATGTGTTCACACAGCCTATCATACACCTTATATACCCACCAAACCAGCCCATGACACATCACTTCCTTCATGGGTTGCGCGATGCCGACGTTAAAAGTAGGAGGTGGTCATAATAGTGTGACCTGAATGTGTATAATCATAAGCTTTCCATGTCATGAATGCTTCATTTCAAGTTTTGCTATGTAACCTCATGACCACTAATTGCAGACTACAGAGACGTTTTTGGGAAATAATCAAAAAAATCTACCCCTCTGTCCTTGTGCCCTGGTATTGTGTTAGAACCCGGGGCCACTAAAGGATGCTCGTATTCTCTGGTGGACCAGTCTGATCCTGTGTCAAGGGCTAGGAAAGTTCATATACTTACTATTCTCAGTGAATAAAAAAAAAAAAAGTAAAAAATGTGCTCCTTTGTCTGTATTTTTCTTACATTTTTCTTCATGGAGCGCAACCTGTCACAGAAGTTTTATTTTAGTAACTACGAAGTTGAAAATAATGCACTATCTTTTTTTAAAAGCACCTGGGTACCATTTTGCACATTTTTCTTGGATCTGTAAATTTGCAGTTCTGAATGTGATCTAGTTTATTACAAAAAATGTGCTAAATCCATAAAGAATAGACAACATTTTCTACGCTAGAAGACCAAGTATTCTTTGCAGATGGGTTTCTACCAGACGATAACCACATATGTCCATATAACATATATCTTTTTTTATAGATTTTTGACATGCATCATGTACAAATTGTGTGGCACTTTTTATAAACATGCCAAATGGACAGGCTTACAATACAGTAAACACCATATTTATTTATTGGATCCACAAAGCAGGTGAAAATGATTGTTCTAGTTTACATGGAGCTACATAATGTAGCATTCTCCTGCACATGTTCACATAACTAATGTGAAAGGCAGATGGCACCAACCTGACCTGAATCCACTATCCTCTATAGTACAACCGTTCTTGGTCAGATGTTAGCAGTGAATTTCTGTGATCACACATACAGTTTTTGGTGCCGTTTTTGGCTCCGTTTTTTCAGCCAAAGGCAGAAGTGGTTCCATAAGAAAGAAATAGTAAAGACATGACTGATGCGTCTCCTTTTCTTTGAGTCGACTTTGTGGTTGGCTCAAAAAATGTAGAAAAAAAAATGGCAATGGTAATGTAGGGCATTGTTTTGTATAGTAGATTAGGGCTGCCTTCATACTTTTGAAATCCGCTCTCTCTTATGTGTTTCTTCCTTAAAAGTAGTTAATCATTCCGAGCAAATCTTGCCTGCACATGTCTCCTCAGTAGTAGATCCAAAATCTGAATGGACAGATCAGTATACCAGCAACCAAGAAGAGGGCTGAATCAGAGTATTACATGCAACAGCGGCCGGACTTGTGAATGCACACACAGACAGTTGGAACACAGAGACTGCTTCACCAGAGTTCAATGACAGGAGCAGGGATGGAGTTGAGTCATGTCAGTAACAGGTAATCGGCCTGAATACTTAAAAAAGTCAGGAAAACAACACCATGAAGCTTGAAGAACCAAGCAAGGAGCCATAAAAAGGTCTAGTTTATATTTGTTGCGTCTACCAGGTCCACATTGACTCCCCATTACCTTTTTTCGAGTCTTTCTCTGTATCCCAGCCTCGACTTTCTCCCACTGCTCAGATGTCGCTTTTTCTATGTACTAGGATTCTTTTCTACTTTTGATTTAAAAAGGCATCCAGGAGAGCAGATCTCTTGAATGTAATGAGAAAGCAGCAAACCTTTCTGTGAGCACCTCAGGGAATGAACTAAAATGGTGGTCGCATAGACATTTGTTGCTTGGCATCCTGAACCAAAGGTTGCAAAATGCATTAAAGGGGAGCTGCAAGAATGCAAGATAAGAAGAAGATACTGCCAAAATATGTGATGGAGTGCCATTGGCATACCAAACCAATCACGTCATGTGCTTCATCATCAAACCCTACTCTTTATATACATTGAAAAATTTATTTTAAAAAATGCTTGGATATATAACAAGCAGTACAATGTATGAAACGCATCGTTTGTAAAGTGCCTGTATGTTACCGATCAGGAGCCTCTTTTGCTGCTAAGAAAGGAACAAAAGTAAAGATTGTAGTGAAGTGTGGATGAAGAATTGATATTCAATTTTGCAATGACAGTGACATAGTCAGCAGTGTTAAACTTTTTGGTTTGCAAAATGGAATTTTGTTTTTAGACATTCTAAGCTGAAATTAAATAAAAAAAACATTTGCTCTTAAAATTTTAAAAAAATTAATTCCCTAACTACTTTTTTTTTTTACACTTAATACAGGGGCGTAGCTAGGTTCTCCTGCACCCAAGGCAAAGATTTAGATTGGCGCCCCCCCCCCAACATCTCCTTCCCCCTCGCCATGTTTGCTTTCTCTACCAATAAATGAGGTGTAATTGTTTTTCACAATTTTTTTAATGTAACTCGAATATGAAAGCATTTCTACATTTTACAAGTGATGTATAATGTAATTAACATAAAAATAAATGAAAATAAATAAATTAAAGAGGCCACACACAGCCCCCTGTAGATAGTGCCACACACAGCCCACTTCCCCCCCTAGTAGATAGCGGCACACTCCCCCCCTTGTAGATAGTGCCACACACAGCCCGCTGCCCCCTAGTAGATAGCGGCACACTCCCCCCCTTGTAGATAGTGCCACACACAGCACGCTGCCCCTTTATAAATAGTGCCACATTCCCCCCCTTTTAAATAGCGCCACACTCCCCCCCCCCTTGTACTTAGTGCCACACTGTGAACAGACCGGTGAGCGGTAGCCTACCGCTACCACTCTCCGCTCTGCCTGGTGTGACTTACCGGAGAAGCCGAGGAGGTCATGCGGCGCAGGCAGCGGCGGAGTTCCTTCTGACTAGGGTTGGTGACAGCCAGGGCCGGCCTTAGCTTGGATGGCGCCCTGTGCGAGACTCTCTATTGCCGCCCCCTACACAAACCAAAAATTAACCACATATATGGACATGCTGGAACATATATACTGTACATACATAAAGATAGATATTTAGACATACAGGCAAATATACATACACACATCTGGAATACATACATACAGGTAAATATATAGACGTACAGACACATATACGCACACCGGCAGATAAATACACAGACAGGAACATATACAAATACATAAAAGGCACATATATACAGGCACAAAGACACATTCACAAACAGACCCATATATACACACACAGGCAAATATGTACACAGCACAGATAATGTAGTAGATGTTACCTGCAGTCCTATGTAACACCACAGATAACACACAGTCATAACTCTCTGAGTACAGATAATCTAGTAGTGTTACCTGCAGTCCTATGTAACAACACAGATAACACAGTGATAACTCTCTGAATAAAGATGGTAGTGTTACCTGCAGTCCTATGTAATACTACAGATAACAGTGATAACTCTCTAAATACAGATGGTAGTGTTACCTGCAGTCCTATGTAAGACCACAGATAACACACAGTGATAACTCTGAGTACAGATAATGTAGTAGCTGTTACCTGCAGTCCTATGTAACACCACAGATAACACACAGTGATAACTCTGAGTACAGATAATGTAGTAGCTGTCACCTGCAGTCCTATGTAACACCACAGATAACACAGTGATAACTCTCTGAGTACAGATAATGTAGTAGATGTTACCTGCAGTCCTATGTAACACCACAGATAACAGTGATAACTCTCTGATTACAGATAATGTAGTAGTGTTACCTGCAGCCCTATGTAACACTACAGATAACACAGTGATAACTCTCTAAATACAGATGGTAGTGTTACCTGCAGTCCTATGTAACACCACAGATAACACAGTGATAACTCTCTGATTACAGATAATCTAGTAGTGTTACCTGCAGTCCTATGTGACACCACAGATAACACAGTGATAACTCTTTGAGTACAGATAATGTAGTAGATGTAAGAGACAAACACATGCAGAGACACAGTCACACACACACACACACACACACACACACACACACACACACACACACACACACTGTAACATATACACATACTAAGACAGAGACACACACTGTATACACACTACACACACATATACACACAGACACTCACCATGTCTCCTTGCTGACAGGTCAGGACGGGCTGTGGGCGGAGCGTCCTCTTCTGCTTGTCGGCTGTGTGTAGCAGCAGAGCACAGAGTAGAGGCAGATGCTGGGAGGGTGCAGCACGGGAGTGGACCTGTCCCCTGACCTGAGTCATCTGACCTCATGTCACTGACGTGAGGTCAGGTGACAGGTCAGGTGACTGGACTGGTCCATTCCCTGGCCGTCACAGACCCCAGTCAGAACTCCGTAATTTCCTGGCTCTTCCTAAAGCTGCTGCAGGTGTCCGACATACGGGTTGCCGATCAGCTGCTCCTCGGCGCCCTCCCTTTCCCTTGCGCCCGGGGCACATGCCCCGCCTGCCCCGCCCCTAGCTACGCCCCTGCTTAATAACTCAGCTAGTGCTGGTTATCTTTTATAAAAAGGGGCGTGTCAATCAAGGCCCTCTGCAGTGTGCGCGCTCCCGACGTTGCTAGACTGTAGTTCTAGCAACATCGGGGGAATTTTCGTCTCAACCAGCCATGGAAAGCCTATTTGTGACGAACACACCGTGAATTTCAACAGCACACAACCCTTCTCTGAAACACTCTTCACCCCGTTGCAGCAAGCGACTTCTCCCCCTCTAGCTAAGCTGCCCCCCATGTAATATGTTTAGTCGCCGCACCGGTCCTGCATCAGCACCCAGCGAACCACACAAAAGATTAAAAAAAACTCACTGAAGACGTTCCTATGAAGATCTAGACGGTCCCGTCACTTTCCATCTTACTGCTACTTGGCGCTGCTAGCATTCACAGTAAAAATGCGTTGTGGCCCAGATGACGTAATCATATCACGCTCACGTGATTACGTCATCTGCGCCCACCGCTTTGTTATAGTGAATGGGAGCAGCGCAAAGTAACAGTAAGAAGAAAAGTGACGGGACCGTTCAGATCTTCATGGGAACGTCTTATGTGAGTTATTTTTTTCCTTTTTTCATTGGAGCGAATTCACCAAACCTGGGAGCATAGACAACGGACTAAGTACTATATGGGGTCATGTATGTATGTATGTATGTATGTATGTATGTATGTATGTATGTATGTATGTATGTATGTATGTATGTACAGTGAAGGAAATAAGTATTTGATCCCTTGCTGATTTTGTCAGTTTGCCCACTGTCAAAGACTGAAAATCACATTGTCAAAATTATATATATTTATTTGCATTGTGCACAGAGAAATAACTATTTGATCCCTTTTCCAAACAAGACTTAATACTTGGTGGCAAAACCCTTGTTGGCAAGCACAGCAGTCAGACGTTTTTTTGTAGTTGATGATGAGGTTTGCACACATGTTAGATGGAATTTTGGCCCACTCCTCTTTGCAGATCATCTGTAAATCATTATGATTTCGAGGCTGTCGCTTGGCAACTCGGATCTTCAGCTCCCTCCATAAGTTTTCGAAGGGATTAAGGTATGGAGACTGGCTAGGCCACTCCATGACCTTAATGTGCTTCTTTTTGAGCCACTCCTTTGTTGCCTTGGCTGTATGTTTCGGGTCATTGTCGTGCTGGAAGACCCAGCCACGAGCCATTTTTAATGTCCTGGTGGAGGCAAGGAGGTTGTCACTCAGGATTTGACGGTACATGGCTCCATCCATTCTCCCATTGATGCGGTGAAGTAGTCCTGTGCCCTTAGCAGAGAAACACCCCCAAAACATAATGTTTCCACCTCCATGATTGACAGTGGGGACAGTGTTCTTTGGGTCATAGGCAGCATTTCTCTTCCTCCAAACACGGCGAGTTGAGTTAATGCCAATGAGCTAAATTTTAGTCTCATCTGACCACAGCACCTTCTCCCAATCACTCTCAGAATCATCCAAATGTTCATTTGCAAACTTCAGATGGGCCTGTACATGTACCTTCTTGAGCAGGGGGACCTTGCGGGCACAGCAGGATTTTAATCCATTACGGCGTAATGTGTTACCAATGGTTTTCTTGGTGACTGTGGTCCCAGCTGCCTTGAGATCATTAACAAGTTCCCCCCGTGTAGTTTTCGGCTGAGCTCTCACCTTCCTCAGGATCAAGGATACCCCACGAGGTGAGATTTTGCATGGAGCCCCAGATCGATGTCGATTGACAGTCATTTTGTATGTCTTCCATTTTCTTAATATTGCACCAACAGTTGTCTCCTTCTCACCCAGCGTCTTACTTATGGTTTTGTAGCCCATTCCAGCCTTGTGCAGGTCTATGATCTTGTTCCTGACATCCTTAGAAAGCTCTTTGGTCTTGCCCATGTTGTAGAGGTTAGAGTCAGACTGATTAATTGAGTCTGTGGACAGGAGTCTTTTATACAGGTGACCATTTAAGACAGCTGTCTTTAATGCAGGCACCAAGTTGATTTGGAGCGTGCAACTGGTCTGGAGGAGGCTGAACTCTTAATGGTTGGTAGGGGATCAAATACTTATTTCTCTGTGCACAATGCAAATAAATATATATAATTTTGACTATGTGATTTTCTTTTTTTTTTTTATATATAATCTATCTCTCACTGGTAAAATTAACCTAGCCTAAAAATTCTAGACTGTTCATGTCTTTGACAGTGGGCAAACTTACAATATCAGGGATCAAATACTTATTTCCTTCACTGTATGTATGTATGTATGTATGTATGTATGTATGTATGTATGTATGTATGTATGTATGTATGTATGTATGTATGTATGTAATGTGACAACTTGGGGACCACTTAGCTCACAGGATCGCCATCTCCCGGGCGAGATGGTTGGCACACATAGAAAGTTCACTCCAACTCCTTGAATAAAAGGTTTAAACCAGCCGCAGCTAGCTTAAGGGTATGTGCACACAAGGGCATTACGTCCGTAATTGACGGACGTATTTCGGCCGCAAGTACCGGACCGAACACACTGCAGGGAGCCGGGCGAGGCAGGGACTCCTAGCGTCGTACATAAGTATGATGCTAGGAGCCCGGCTCCCTGCACTGTGTTCGGTCCTGTACTTGCGGCCGAAATACGTCCGACAATTACGGACGTAATGCCCTCGTGTGCACATACCCTTATTGTCTTCACCACAGCAATCAGTGTTACAACAATAAACATACAAAATAAACCCTAGGCCGTCCAGCCTCTAACTTACACATTCAGTGTCCCTCACTACGAGACACTGAGCCTTGTGCCCAGCACCTCAAAACCTTCACAGCTTAACCCCTTAAGGACGCAGCCTTGTTTTGGCCTTAAGGCTCAGAGCCCATTTTTCAAATCTGACGTATTTCACTTTATGTGGTAATAACGTCGGAAGTCTTAAACCTATCCAAACGATTCTGAGATTGTTTTCTCGTGACACATTGGGCTTTATGTTAGTTGTAAAATTTGGATGATATATTCAGTGTTTATTGGTGAAAAATTGCAAAATTTAGAGAAAATGTATAAAAATTAGCATTTTCAGAATTTAAATGCATCTGCTTGTAAAACAGATTGTTATACCACCCAAAATAGTTACTAGTTCACATTTCCCATATGTCTACTTTAGATTGGCATAGTTTTTTGAACAGTCTTTTATTTTTCTTGGATGTTACAAGGCTTAGAACATAAACAGCAATTTCTCATATTTTTAAGAAAATTTCAAAAGCCTTTTTTTTAAGGTAACTGTTCAGTTCCGAAGTGGCTTTGAGGGGCCTATGTAACAGCATTTGGAAAGTTTATTTAACCCTTCAGGCATTTCACAGAAATTAAAGCAAAGTAGAGGTGAAATTTGCAAATTGAATTTTTCTTGCTGATTTTCAATTGTATTAAATTATTTTCTGTAACACAGAAGGTTTTACCAGAGAAACACTACTAAATATGTATTGTCCAGATTCTGCAGTTTTTAGAAATGTCCCACATGTGTCTCTAGTGCGCTCGTGGACTAAAACACAAGCCCCAGAAGCAAAGAAGGACCTAGTACATTTTGAGGCCTCTTTTTTATTAGAATATATTTTAGGCAGCATGCAAGGTTTGAAGAAGTGTTGAGGTACCAAAACAGTAGGAATCCCACAAAAGTGATGCCATTTCGGAAACTACACCCCTCAAGGAATTCATTTATGGTTGCTGTTACCATTTTGACCCCACAGTTTTTACACAGCACGTATTTGAATTGGGCTGTGAAATTTAAAAACAATGAAATTTTTTTCAATAAGATGTCATTTTTGATAAAAATTTCTTATTTTTACAGGGAACAAAATACCCCATTTTGTTGCCCAATTTCTCCTGAGTGCAGCAATACCCCATTTGTGGCGATAAACTGCCGTTTGGGCCCATGGGTGGCCTCAGAAGGGAAGGAGCGCTGTGTGTTCTTTGGAGTGCAGATTTTGCTGGTTTGGTTTTCGGGTGCATGTCGCATTTGCAGAGTCCCAGAGGTATCAAAGCAATGGAAACCCACCAGAAGTGACACCATTTTGGAAACTACACCCCTCAAGGAATTTATTTATTGGTGTTGTGACCATTTTGACCCCATAGTTTTTTCACATAACTTATTTGAATTGGGCTGGGAATTCAAACAAAATTATTTTTTTCCAATAATATGTCGTTTTGGCTGAAAATTTCTTATTTTCACAAGAAATAAAATACCCCATTTTGTTGCCCAATTTATCCTGAGTGCTTCAATGCCCAATTTGTGGTGATAAACTGACGTTTGGGCCCATGGGAGGGCTCAGAAGGAAAGGACCACCATTTGGCCTACTGGGGATTTTCTGGTGCGAAGTCATGTATGAAGAAGCCCCTACGGTACCATTACAGTTGAAACCCCGAAGAAGTGACCCCGTTTTAAAAACTACACCCCTTAAGGCATTTATCTAGAGGTGTAGTGAGCATTTTTACCGGAGACATAAACCCCATAAACTGTAATGTGGGTTCTCCCGGGTATGGCAATACCCTCAATGTGGCTGTTATCAGCTGCCTGGGCACACAGCAGGGCTCAGAAGGGAAAGATGAGGGGGATAAGATGTGCGGAGTGCATCAGGGTAAGTAAAACTGGCGTAGATTAAAAATCAAGGGATGTATGATACATTTTGAAGCAATCTTTCATATGGAGCCTTAGTTTTTCGGGACACGTGTCACATTGATATATTGTGTCCTCTCTTACCCCCTTTTATAGCAGACGTTGTACGTCTTTTGACCTTTTTCGTTTCTTGACAGTTTGGGGAACTTCTCCTGGAAAGTATTGGCCTGGTATGATGCGTGTGGCCCCGCTTCCAGAAGTACTGGGTGCCCCCCTTCTTGGTCCCTAAAAATTAGTTTCTTGATAACCACCTCTTGAAATTCCAGGAATATTCCCCTCTGGCCTGCACATCGACGTAGCACGTACACATTGTACAATGCCATCTGTATGATGTGCACGGCCAGCTTCTTATACCACACCGCATGGCGCTGTAGGGCTTCAGGGCTTTATCTGACAAGGCCACCCCTCACATGTACCTATTGTAGTCCAGGATGCAGTCCGGTTTGGGGGTCTCTGTACTGGTACCTCATACAGGTACATGGGTACTGGTGTGACATCTCTCTTGTACTTGACACACAATATGTTGCTGCTGGATTGTGCCCTGCTCTCACCCCTTCTGAGTGTTTTCCCAAGCAGAGTCTTAGGGAGGCCTCTCAGATTTCTTCTAGCAGTGCCGCATGCCGCAGGACTTCTGGAAGCGAGGCACTTGAAGAGTGGGACGCTGGTATAAGAATTATTCAGGTAGAGGTAGTAACCCTGGTCCAGCAGTGGGTGCACCAAATCCCACACAATTTTTGCATTAACTCCCAGTAAGGGGGGGCATTCTGGGGGCTGAATACTGGTGTCCTTCCCTTCATATATCCTAAATTTGTAGGTATACCATGATGAACTCTCGCACAGTTCATACATCTTTACATCATACCTTGCCCTCCTACCCGGCAGGTATTGGCGGAATTGAAGCCTCCCTTTAAAATGTACCAAGGACTCATCAATAGAAATACACGTCTCGGTGGTGTATGCTTGGGAAAACCGGGCACTGAAACGGTCTAATAGGGGTCTCTGTTTATACAAACGGTCAAAACTGGGGTCATCTTGAAGTAGGCAATGCTCATTAGGAGAAGCGAAGTATTGCCTCATTTTTATATTTTTTAGGTTCCAGTTCAGTTCTGAAGTTGCTTTGAGGGGCCTATATATTAGAAACCCCTATGAAACCCCCCATTTTGGAAACTAAAACCCTCAAAGTATTCACAACAGCATTTAGAAAGTTTATGAACCCTTTATGTGTTTCACAGGAATTTAGAGCAAAGTAGAGGTGAAATTTACATATTTATTTTTGTCAGAAAATCATTTTTATACCATTTTTTTCTATAACACAAAAGGTTTTACCAGAGAAACGCAACCTAATACTTATTGCCCAGATTCTGCAGTTTTGAGAAATATCTCACATGTGGCCCTAGTTCGGTAATAGACTGAAGCAGCGGCCTCCGAAGCAAAGGAGCACTTTTTTATTAGGCACCATGTCCGGTTTGAAGAGGTCTTGTGGTGCCAAAACAGTGGAAACCCCCCAAAAGTGACCCCATTTTGGAAACTATACCCCTTGAGGAATTCATTGTAGTTTTCTTGGGGTGCATGCGGCTTTTTGATCAGTTTTTATTCTATTTTTAGGTGGCGTGGTGACTAAAAAACAGCAATTCTACTATTGTTTTTTTATTACATTTTTTTTACAGCGTTCACCGTGCGCTATAAATGACATACTCACTTTATTCTGCGGGGCAATACGATTACGGCGATACCATATGATTATAGTTTTTTTATGTCTTATGGCGTTTGCACAATAAAATACGTTTTGTAAAAAATCATTCACTTTTTGTGTTACCATATTCTAAGAGCCAGAACTTTTTTATTTTTCCATCAATAAAGCCGTTCGAGGACTTATTTTTTGCGTAACAAACTGTAGTTTTGATCAGTACCATTTTTAGGTACATGCGACTTTTTGATCTCTTTTTATTCTATTTTTTGGGAGGTGAAGTGACCAAACAATTGTGATTGTGGTACGGTTTATTATTATTTTCTTTTACGGCGTTCACTGTGCGGGATAAATAACGAAATAATTTTGTAGTTCAGGCCGTTATGGACACGGCAATACCAATTATGTATAGTTTATTTGTTTATTTATCTATTTTTATTAATAATAAAGGACTGATAAGGTAAAAAGGGCGATTTTTACTTTTAATACTTATAAAACTTTTATTTTCTTATTTTTACACATCTTTTATTTAAATTTTTTTTACTTTATTACTTTGTCCCACTAGGGGACTTGAGGACAGGAGGCCCTGATCGCTATTCTAATACACTGCACTACATGCGTAGTGCAGTGTATTAGAGCTGTCTGCTACTCACTGACAGCAAGCATAGTGGGTCCTGACTTTGTCAGGACCCACTAGGCTTCCGTCGATGGCATAGGCGGACGCCATTGTTTGGTGTCTGGTTGCCAAAGTCACCATCGCCGGCCGCTATCGTGTACAGGCCGGTGATGGCAGCTTAACCCCTAAAAAGCAGCGATCTCTATTGAATGCGGCTTTTAAGGGGTTAATCAGCAGGGACACAGCGATCGGCCCCCGCTGCAGGAGCTGCGGCAGCTCCTGTACGAGACAGCAGCTGTCACAGCTCCTGTATGTGTCGGGAGGACGGCCGAAACGGCCGTTACTCCCGAGACGTACTAATAGGTCATGGAGCGCGAACGATACAGCTACCATGACCTAATAGTACGTCCAGGAGCGGGAAGGGGTTAAGGCTGGGTTCACACAACCTTTTTTCAGACGTATTGGAGGCGTTTTACGCCTCAAAATACGTCTGAAAACAAGCCTCGAATACGTCGGCAAACATCTTCCCATTCATTTCAGTGGGTTTGCCGACGTACTGTGCCGACGACCTGTAATTTTACGCGTCGCTGTCAAAAGACGGCACGTAAAATAACAGCCTCGTCAAAGAAGTGCAGGACACTTCTTGGACGTAATTGGAGCCGTTTTTCATTGAATCCAATGAAGAACAGCTCCAAATTACGTCCGTAATTGACGCCTCGCAAAACACGAGCAATTACGTCTGAAATGCAGGAGCTGTTTTCTCCTGAAAACAGCCCCGTAATTTCAGCCGTAATTGACGTTATCGTGTGCACATACCCTTACCTTACACGTTGGTGACTCTCACAGGCTAGCATGCCTGTCTTCCCCAGATTGAGAGCCCTGTGTGTACTGCATACACCTGAATTAAAGAGCCGTCTCAGGTGGAGCCTAACTAGGCTCATCAGACAGCCCAAGACATGGACTGTCTGTATGGAGTGGAAGCCGACCTTCTTCTTCACACTCCAGTAAACCCTCTCTGCTGTACATGTTCCCTGGTTGCTTTAAACTGGACAGTTTCTGCACTGTCCAGTAGCTGCACTACTACAGTATGTATGTATGTATGTATGTATGTATGTTTGTATGTATATATGTTTGTATGTATGTATGTATGCATGCATGCATGCATGTATGTATGTAAGTATGTAAGTATGTATGTATGTTTGTATGTATATGTGTATGTATGTATGTATGTATGTATGTTTGTATGTATGTTTGTATGTATGTATGTATATATGTTTGTATGTATATATCTAAGTATGGCCAGGTATGATACTGTCTGCCACACAACCTTTTTTCAGACGTATTGGAGGCGTTTTACACCTCAAAATACGTCTGAAAACAAGCCTCGAATACGTCGGCAAACATCTTCCCATTCATTTCAGTGGGTTTGCCGACGTACTGTGCCGACGACCTGTAATTTTACGCGTCGCTGTCAAAAGACGGCACGTAAAATAACAGCCTCGTCAAAGAAGTGCAGGACACTTCTTGGGACGTAATTGGAGCCGTTTTTCATTGAATCCAATGAAGAACAGCTCCAAATTACGTCCGTAATTGACGCCTCGCAAAACACGAGCAATTACGTCTGAAATGCAGGAGCTGTTTTCTCCTGAAAACAGCTCCGTAATTTCAGCCGTAATTGACGTTATCGTGTGCACATACCCTTACCTTACACGTTGGTGACTCTCACAGGCTAGCATGCCTGTCTTCCCCAGATTGAGAGCCCTGTGTGTACTGCATACACCTGAATTAAAGAGCCGTCTCAGGTGGAGCCTAACTAGGCTCATCAGACAGCCCAAGACATGGACTGTCTGTATGGAGTGGAAGCCGACCTTCTTCTTCACACTCCAGCAAACCCTCTCTGCTGTACATGTTCCCTGGTTGCTTTAAACTGGACAGTTTCTGCACTGTCCAGTAGCTGCACTACTACAGTATGTATGTATGTATGTATGTATGTTTGTATGTGTGTATGTATATATGTTTGTATGTATGTATGTATGTATGCATGCATGTATGTATGTATGTATGTATGTATGTTTGTACGTATGTTTGTATGTATATTTGTATGTATGTATGTATGTATATTTGTATGTATGTTTGTATGTATGTATGTATATATGTTTGTATGTATATATCTATGTATGGCCAGGTATGATACTGTCTGCCGGAGCCCTGTATCTAAGCCAACTTTGTGGTAGGCTTCTATACATGGTATAACAGTCAGTATCACACATGGGCCTGAATCTAAGCCTACGAAATGTTTTATTCACTTTTTTTGTTTGTGTTTTTTTTTTTACAGGTTTGGTCGTTGGACTACATCGGTTTCGAGGACTACTTTGATGACGGCTCTTTTTTCTACAATAAAATGGTCAATGAGGGTTGTGTTGGGGGTGCTTTATTTCAATAAAATGATTTTATTTTATCTATATCTTTGTCTTTTCTCTTAAACTTTTATTACTACCGATTTAGTAATGGCGGCTGTCTGATTGATAACGTCCATTACTAAGGCGGGGATTAGTTTTATCTGATGCAGAGGCTAACACTAACCCCAATTATTACCCCGGTACCCACGACCACCAGGGGTGCCGGAAAGAGCCAGGTACGATCCAGTACCCAACCATCTGTTGTGATGGAAGGGTACTGGGGCGGCCGCAGGCTGGCATTACGAGTCTGGAAAGGGGCAAAAACTTCCCCTGGTGGCGGTGGGTAAAGGGGTAATAATGGGTGGTTAGTGCTACCTCTGCACCGGCTAACACTAAGCTCCGCCTTAATAATGGACGCTGTCAATCAGCCAACTGCCATTATCTAGGCACTAATAAAGTTTTAAAAAAACACAAATACAATTTTTTTAATAAGAAATAATAAATCCCCCACAAAACCCTCATTAACAATTTTGTTAACATTTTTGAGAAAACGTAGATCTACGCAAATCAAGTAGTCCAACAAATCAAAGATGTAGTCCAATCGGTTCAGCAAAATCTGCAACAAAATAAAAATAAAGTTATCAATGTGAACAATACCAATACTTATACTCACCTACACACATATATACACGCACATACATACACAAACACACACACACACACACACATACACACAAACACACACATATACACACAAACACACACAAACTCACACACACATATACACACAAACACATATACACAAACACAGACATACACACAAACACACATATACACACAAACACACACATATACACAAACACATACATTTACACACAAACACACATACACACATATACACACAAACACACATATACACAAACACACACATATACGCACAAACACACACACACATACACATATACACACAAACACACACACACATATACACAAACACACACACATACACACAAATACACACAAATATACACAAATATACACAAACACACACATATACACACAAACACACACATATACACACAAACACACATACACAAACACACACGTATACACACAAACACACACACATGCCCACAAACACACACACATACACACAAACACACACACACACACACACACACATATATATACACAAATACACACACACACACACACACATTTTCCAAATAAATACAAATAAACAGGTCGTGTATGCAAGCATATAATCTTTTATAATTAGATACACTTGCCTTGATAATATTTCACACATTGGCAATTGTATCTAAGCATGACATTTTTTCTGAGTACATACACTGAACAGCTGATGTTTTTCAAACTGTCCACTGTATGTAATATTTCAGCATAATAAGTACAGTTGTCCATGTAGTACCTTCAGCGGAACGCAGACTTCTCCTCACGACTGGTGCCTGAATCTACTGCGCATGCGCCGATATGCGCCGATATGCGCGTTCATTAGATAAATTACATCCTCTACTAAGGACTGAGAGGATATCATTGTGCATGCGCGGCCACCACTAAAGGTAAATAGTGGTGGCCGGATCCCTAGACAACGAGCTACCAACAAAGTGGGACTGACAGCGACTTCAATCAAGAATAGCACGAAAACGACATCACTGGGCTACTGACAGGTAATTAGAAAAATTATTAACTTTAGAAGGGTGAGCTTAATAGCTAGATTTTTGTAGATGGGATTAACCCTTTAAGTAAATGAAGTATGGTGGAAATATTTAAAAAAAAAACATTTAACCCACAGAAATGTGCACTGTAATATAGCTTAATAAAACACTAGGCAATAACAAGCTGCTCCCATATGGTCCCTGTTTGTTACGCTTGCATGCCATGTGTAGGTATTTGTTTTTTTTTGCACAGAACAGATAATTATGTGACAAATGGCGGTAAGCCAATGCCTGCATGTCCACAGAAAAAAAAGTTAACATCTCATCTGTTATCTCTAAACCTTTTTATGTTAATCAACAATTGTGATGTTCTTAGACTAACTGCATTGAGTAGATATTTGAAATGATGCAATTTTGTTGTAGCAATATTTTTAGCTTCGTTTTTTTTTTTTTTTTTAAAAGAAAAAAGTTGCAGCAAATGATAAAAAATGTATGCAGCTAAGGGTATGTTCACACGGGCTATTTTCGTCCATTTTTCGGGCCGTAAGCGGCCGAAGAATCGGAAGCAGAATGCCTCCAAACTTCTGCCCATTGATTTTTTTACGCCACTGTTTTAAAGAATGACACGTAAAAAAGCACCCGTGAAAAAAAAGTGCATGTCACTTTTTGAGCCGTTTTTCATTGACTCTATAGAAAAACAGCACCAAAAACAGCCATAAAAAACGCTGCGAATAACGCGAGTTGCTTAAAAAATGGCTGAAAATCAGGAGCTGTTTTCCCTAGAAAACAGCTCCGTATTTTCAGACGTTTTTGATTTGGTGTGTGCACATACCCTAAGGCTTCGTTCACATATTCATTAGGGCTCTATTCTGACGTTCCGTCTGAGCTTTCCGCCAGAATAGAGCCTTGACTGGAACAAACAGAAGCCATAGGTTTCCGTTTCCATCACCATTGATTTCAATGGTGACGGATCCAGTGCCAATGGTTTCCGTTTGTCTCAGTTGTGCAAGGGTTCCGTCGTTTTGACAGAATCAGTAGCGTAGTCGACTGCGGTATTCATTCTGTCAAAACAACATTTCCGTTTGTGTCAGTCAGGGCTCCGTTACGACGGAAAGCTCCAATGGAACGTCGGAACGGAGCCCTGACGTAGATGTGAACGCAGCCTAATCCAATCATAATCCCATGAGATACTCATTATGTTTTATGATAACAGGGGCGTTGCTAGGGTCTTAAAAGATCAGGGGCACAAGCCCGAGACATATATTTACATATCTCCCTGCTCTGCCATTGGCTACAAGCTGTTCAGCCTGCAGGCCAGCGTGATGAAGTCACTGGATCACGCCCTTCTACGCAAGGATCCCGACGGCATTGAGGAGGCTTGTGTAGAAGCTCTGTTCATTGCAGGAACGGGACCAAGGTGAGTATGACTTTTTTGTTTTATTTGTTTGGGGGGCGCAAGTGGGGGCTGCATGGCCCTATCTACAGCGGGGGGTTGTATGGCCCTATCTACAGTGGGGGGCTGTATGGCCCTAACTACAGTGAGGGGGGAGCAGTATGGCCCTATCTACAGTGGGGGTTTGTATGGCAGTATCTACAGAGGGCTGTATGGAAGTATCTACAGAGGGGTTGTATGGCACTATCTACAGTGGAGGGCTGTATGGCACTATCTACAGTGGGGGTGTATAGCACTATCTACAGGGGGACTGCATGGCAGTATCTACAGGTTTTTTTATGGCACTATCTACGGGGGGCTGTATGGCAGTATCTACAAGGGTGACTGTATGGCACTATCTACAGGAGGGCTGTATGGCACTATCTACAGTGGGTGTTTTATGGCACTATCTACAGTGGGGGGGTTATATGGCACTAACTACAGGGGGGTTGTATGGCACTATCTAAACGGGGCTGTATGGTAGTATCTACAGGGGGCTGTATGGCAGTATCTACAGGGGGGTTGTATGTAGGGGCATAGCTAGGGGGGGCAGGCGGGGCATGTGCCCCGGGCACAACTTAGAGGGGGCGCCAGCGCCACCTCCTCCTGCACTATAATTGTACCTGTGTCGCAAGGACACAGGTACAATTAGAAGCAATGAATTTCCGGGCACGTTCCGTGCCCGGCCATTCAGCGCCTTTTCACGAGTGAAGCGACTGGTACCTTTTGTACCAGTAAAGCTTCCGACGATGAAAGGCGCTGATTGACAGGGAAAGTCATCCTGCCCAGCCAATCAGCGCCTTTCATAGACGCTGCGTTCAACCCCCAGGAGACCTGCGCAGAAGAGAGCAGGTCTCCATGGCTGCCGGACGGCGTGGGAGCGGGATTAAGGTGAGTTTGAATAGTTTTTTAAAAAATTGTAATAAAAGTGTGTGGCTGTATCTACAGGGAGGACTTTATCTACAGGGGGGGGGAACTTTATCTACGGAGGGGGGACTTTGTCTACACGGGGGGGCTTTATTAACGGAGGGAGGACTTTGTCTACATGGGGGGCCTTTATCTACAAGGGGGACTTTATCTACGGGGGGACTTTATCTACACGGGGGGGCTTTATCTACGGAGGGGGGACTTTGTCTACACGGGGGGACTTTATCTACGGGGGGCTTTATCTATGGGGGTCTTTATCTACTGGGGGTGTCTATCTTCAGGGGGGCTATATACTGGGATGGGCTATCTATGGAGCACCATATACAGGGGAGGGCTATAGCTACAGGGGGGCTATATAGTATATAGCCCCCCTGTAGCTATAGCCCACCCCTGTATATAGCCCCCCTGTAGATATAGCCCACCCCTGTAGATATAGCCCACCCCTGGAGATATAGCCCACCCCTGTAGATATAGTCCCCCTGTAGATATAGTCCCCCTGTAGATATAGCCCCCCCCTGTATATAGTCCCCCTGTAGATATAGCCCACCCCTGTATATAGTATCCCACAAATAGCTCCCCCTATAGTGCTCCACAGAAAGCCCACCCCTGTATAGAGCCCCCCTGTACATATAGTCCACCCCTGTATATAGTGCTCCACAGATAGCCCACCCCTGTATATAGTATATACAGGGGTGGGCTATCTGTGGAGCACTATATACAGGGGTGGACTATCTAGTGGAGCACTATATACAGGGGTGGACTATATGTACAAGGGGGCTATATGCAGGGGTGGGCTATCTGTGAAACATTATATACAGGTGTGGACTGTATGTGGAGCACTATATACAGGGGTGGACTATATGTGGAGCACTATATATAGGGGTGGGCTATATCTACAGGGGGGCTACATACAGGGTTGGGCTATCTGTGGAGCACTATATACAGGGGTAGGCTATATCTACAGAGGGCTATATACAGGGATGGGCTATATACAGGGGTGGGATATCTGTGGAGCACTATGTACAGGGGTGGGCTATATCTACAGGGGGCTATATACAGGGTTGGGCTATACGTGGAGCACTATATACCGGGCTGGGCAATATATATCTACAGGGAGCTATATACAGGGGTGGGCTATCTGTAGAGCACTATATACAGGGGTGGGCTATATCTACAGGGGGCTATATACAGGGTTGGGCTATACGTGGAGCACTATATACAGGGCTGGGCTATATCTACAGGGGGCTATATACAGGGGTGGGCTATCTGTAGAGCACTATAGGGGGAGTTATTTGTGGGACACTATATACAGGGGTGGGCTATATGGGGGCACTATCTACAGGGGGCTCTATGGCAGGCACTATCTACAGGGGGCTCTATGGCAGGCACTATCTACAGGGGGCACAGTATGTGTGTGGGACACGGTGTATGGTGCTATTATAATTAGAGGTGCAGTGTATGGCGCTTTTATATGTAGGGGCGTAGTGTGTGGTATAATAACTTTATCTTTATTTATAGGTGCAGAAATGTTGGAAAAGTGAGAAGCTGAAGACATGTGATGGCAAACTGCAGAAATGGGCTGTGACCGGGAGAAGTCATCATAGAGGTCTGGACCGGATGGAGAAAAAGAACTAGAATCTGAGACGTCACCGTTGAGTCACCTAATGTAAATGTTCATTCTGCCTCTAATCAGCACTGTAGTTAGTCACTGTATGATCTGCAGCGAGATGGTGGTATGATTGATAGGATTTATTTTTGTGAAACAGCATCTCCCAGCATATCCTTATCATTGTTCGGGCCATGCTGGGAGCTGTAGTTTTACGCCGTACATACCTATACGGAAGGGGTTGCACTAAATTGAGCTGTATTTGTGCTGGTGCTTTATATATGTACTGAGCTTGGTTCTGGATATAGAACCATATTGCTTGTAAAATGTACAAATGTTTTTATGCTCGCGTTACATAAAAAGAAATGTGGAAAATAAATGACACGTCGATTGGTAGAGAAAACAAACACGGCGAGGAGGAAGGAGATGTCGGGAAAGAGGTTGGGGGGGCGCCAAACTGAATCTTTGCCCCGGGTGCTGGAGAACCTAGCTACGCCTCTGGTTGTATGGCACTATCTACAGTGGGAGGGGCTGTATGGCACTATCTACGGTGGGGGGGGTGCATGGCAGTATCTACAGGGGGGGTTGTATGGCACTATCTACAGGAGGGCCTGCATAGCATTATCTACAGTGGGGCTGTATGGCAGTATCCACAGGGGGGCTGTATGGCGCTGTCAACAGGGGGAGGTTGTATGGCGCTATCAACAGGTGGTGCTGTATGACGCTTTTTACAGGGGGCTGTATGGCGCTATCTACAGGGGATGCAGTATGGCGCTATCTACAAAGGGGAGGTGGGGGGCATTATCTACAAGGGAGGCTCCATGGCACTGTCTACAAGGGGGGAACTATCTACAAGGAGGGTGTTACATTGTCTGCCGTTGGGCTGCACAGTACTGTCTACATGGGGGCTGTATGGCAGAACCTACGGGGGGCACTATCTACAGGGGGCTGTGTGTGGCACCCAGGGGAGGGGTTGCCCAGTCAAAAGTTTGCTATGGGGCCCATACTTTCCTAGTTACACCTCTGCGACATATACTGTACTGTACATCTGGTCTCATGTCTGCCCTAGCCAGTTTCAATCCTAACATAGTGGGATGAATCATTTACTTTGCCCATCACCAATGAAAAACTACAGCAAGAGAACTGCCTCATCAATAGAATATTATGTAATAGGATTATAGTTTTCCCAACATGACTTTACGCGCTATACAGGGTTTAACTCAAATGGGACAGGCACTTTATTTAATCAAGAATTGCAGTAAAGGGCAAGCATGTTGTGGTCTCTTCATCTTTTTCTTAACTTGAGTATGCAAAACTCAATCTCCTTGTAGACAGTAGATTCAAATAAAGGAAAAGTGGATCCTAATAAAGAGCAAGCAAGCAATGGATCAGCAGGCTGCTCTGGTCCCTGTACGTTAAACCAGCCTTATCCAGAATTTACCAACATATAACCTGGCTTCAACTACACAGTAAATGACTTTTGAACACCTTATAATAATCGCCTTGCAGAGTCCTCATGAACTTTGTGTATGTGGCATCTGCTGATTTCTGTACCGTATTCTAATTACTTAGAAGATACATCTAAAATCTTCTATCAATAAATAAATATGTTACAATCATAGACACTAGCAGAATAAAATCCACCTTTATCGCATCACTCAATACCCAAAGGCAGGAGAAGAGTGCACCAAACCACAGTCATGGTCATGGATCCAAAAAAGCCATAGCCATGGAAGACTGGTACCGCAGAATGTAGAAAACATTTTCAAACATATACCATGGACGTCTATATTCATACTCCTATTTATAAGAGTTATAAGGAGCACTCCCACACCACCTTTTTAATAACCTATCAAAAGATCCCTACATTTCACAACTGAAATTGCAGCTGGCCTAAAAGTAATTAATATCAAGGCCATGGCAGTCAACCATACCTTTTCCCTCTTACGTTCTTATTAGGATTAAAAATTTTGAGACTTCTCAGATACTTGAATTTCTGTTTTACCCACAATTTAAATAGACACTAACTTTTCATACAACTAATGCTAATCTAATAGTATACCTGAATCAACTTTGTAATTGTCTTACTGTTAAAATTTAGTTGTTTTATCCATGCAAATTTTATGTGAAATTACTGCCACTAGGCGTCACCTTTCCTGTTAACTATTGTCCATCCCCTGTAAATAAGCAAAATTCATCTCTCGTTGCAGAGCAGATTAGATAAACTGCAGGAAGAGGGAGTGTTTCTTTTTCATATATAGTAACATAGTTACATAGTACGGTTGACACATGTCCGTCAAGTTCAACCAAGGGATGGGAAAAAGGGAGGGGATGAAACAAAAATTCTACACATTGACATAGGAGCTGATATTTTATCGTTCTTGGAAATTATCTAAGCCTTTTTTAAAGCCTTCTACTGTCCCTGCTGTGACCAGCTCCTGCGGTAGGCTATTCCATAGATTCACAGTTCTCACAGTAAAGAAGGCTTGTCGCCTCTGCAGATTGAACCTTTTCTTCTCCAGACGGAGGGAATGCCCCATTGTCTTTTGAGGGGGTTTTACATGGAACAGGTTTTCACTATATTTCTTGTATATATACAATATATTTATATGAGTTAATCATGTTTCCCCTTAGTCTTCTCTTTTCGAGGCTAAATAGGTTTAATTCTTTTAATCTTTCCTCATAACTTAGATTCTCCATGCCCCTTATTTTAGTTGCTCTTCTTTGTATTTTTTCAAACTCCAGGTCCTCCTTTCTATAAACAGGAACCCAGAACTGAACTGCATATTCTAGATGAGGCCGCACTAATGCTTTGTAAAGTGGTAATATTATATCCCTGTCCCGCGAGTCCATGCCTCTTTTAATACACAACAATATCTTGCTGGCCTTAGAAGCAGCTGATTGACATTGCATGCTGTTATTTAGTCTATGATCTACAAGTACACCCAGATCCTTCTCAACAAGTGACTCTTCCAGGATAGCTCCCCCTAGGACATATAATGCATGCAGGTTGCTGGTACCCAGATGCATAACTTTACATTTATTTATATTAAACCTAATTTGCCCAAACACTCAGTGTGTCAAAATCAGCTTGCAATTTATGAACATCTTCCATAGACCTATACTACATAGCTTGGTGTCATCTGCAAAAATATAAACAGTGCTACTAATAATGCTAATAATAGTGGTCCTAGCATGGAACCCTGGGGTACACCACTTATAAATGGTGAACATTCAGTGTAGGAATCATTGACCACAACTCTCTGGATATGTTCCTTGAGCCTATTTTCAATCCAATTACAAACCATACTGTAATGACGGGGGTAGGGAAACTGACAAGTGAGCCCTAATCTACCCGCCACTCTGTCCCTGCCTACTTGCAACGACCCGCCCTAGGCGACGGGGTACAACTGGGCGGCGGTCCCTACGCTCAGTAAGTGCAAGAGACAAACAGACAAGGGAACACAAAGCAAAGGGAAATGGGGCAGTTGCCCACGGCAACACCGTGAGCAAGAAGAGTGGTGAACGAGCCGAGTCAAACCAGGAGTGCACGAGGTACCAAGCGCAGAGCAGGAGAGTAGTCAGAAAGCCAGGGTCAGTATGGAGCAGGATGAAATAGTCAGAAGCTGTAGCTGGGCCAGGAAACCACACAAGAAGAATTACAAGCAAAGGAGGAACAGGAAAGGCAGGTATAAATAGACAGAGGGCGGGAGCTAGCTCCGTCTGGCCAGGCTGCAATAGGCTCTCCCACTCCTAAGCCTGCCATCCTGAGTGGTGGAAGCTGGAGTCAGTCTAAGAGACATAGACTCAGGTGCAGACTGATTACCTATGGGCGTATACACAGAAGTTGTGCCTGGTAGATCTTTTACAGTACCCCCACCTTTTATGAGGGGCCACCGGACCCTTTCTAAGTGGACCTGGTTTATTGGGGAAACGGAGGTGGAACCTCCTGACCAATACCCCAGCGTGAACATCCCGGGCGGGTACCCAAGTCCTCTCCTCAGGCCCGTATCCTCTCCAATGGACCAGGTACTGGAGGGAGCCTTGGACCATCTTGCTGTTCACAATCTTGGCCACCTCGAATTCCACCCCCTCAGGGGTGAGAACGGGAACAGGAGGTTTCCTCGAGGGAGCCAAGGACGGGGAGCAGCGTTTAAGGAGGGAGGCATGAAACACGTCGTGTATTCGAAAAGATGGGGGCAACTCCAGTCGGAAGGAGACAGGATTGAGGACTTCAATGACCTTATACGGCCCAATAAACCGGGGAGCAAACTTCTTGGACGGGACCTTAAGGCGCAAGTTCCTAGACGATAACCACACCAGATCCCCGACCATAAACAAGGGGTTAGCAGAACGTCTTCTATCAGCCTGAGTTTTTTGTACGCTCTGGGACGCCTCTAGGTTCTTCTGAACCTGGGCCCAGACTGTGCACAGTTCCCGATGAACGACCTCTACCTCGGGATTGTTGGAACTACCAGGTGAGACGGAGGAGAACCGTGGATTAAACCCAAAATTACAGAAAAAGGGGGAGACCCCTGACGAGTTACTGACCCGGTTATTAAGGGAAAATTCGGCGAGGGGAATGAATGAGACCCAATCATATTGACAGTCAGAGATAAAACACCTTAAATATTGTTCTAGAGATTGATTAGTCCTCTCAGTTTGACCATTAGTTTCAGGATGGAAGGCAGAGGAGAAGGACAGATCAATCTCCAACTTCATACAGAAGGCTCTCCAAAACAATGAAACAAATTGTACCCCTCTGTCCGAAACAATATTGACAGGGACCCCATGGAGACGCAGGATGTGTTTGACAAACAAGGTAGCTAATGTCTTGGCATTAGGTAGTTTCTTGAGGGGCACAATGTGGCACATCTTACTGAAGCGGTCTACTACCACCCACACCACCGACTTGCATTGATATGGAGGCAAATCGGTGATAAAATCCATGGAGATATGGGTCCAAGGTCTCTGGGGAATGGGCAAAGAACGTAGTAAGCCCGCTGGTCGGGACCTGGGAGTCTTGGACCTAGCACAAACCTCACAAGCGGCGACGTAGGCCTTAACATCTTTAGGCAACCCAGGCCACCAATAGTTTCTGGCAATGAGGTGTTTGGTACCCAGGACGCCTGGATGACCAGATAGTGCGGAGACATGATTTTCCCTAAGTACCCTTAGCTGGTATTGCAGGGGAACAAACAGCTGGTCCTCAGGAAGGTTGACGGGAGCTGAACCTTGATCAGCCGCAATTTCAGAGACTAAATCAGAATCAATAGAAGAAATGATAATACCACGAGGCAAAATACAAGCAGGATCTTCCTCCGAAGGAGGGCTGGCCATGAAGCTACGCGACAGTGCATTGGCCTTAATATTTTTAGACCCAGCCCTATAGGTAACCAAAAAGTTGAATCTGGTAAAAAATAGCGCCCATCGAACTTGTCTCGGGTTTAGCCTCCGGGCAGATTCTAGGAAAACCAGATTCTTGTGGTCTGTAAGGACCGTTACCTGGTGCCTAGCCCCCTCCAGGAAGTGGCGCCACTCTTCAAATGCCCATTTAATGGCTAAGAGTTCGCGGTTGCCAAAATCATAGTTACTCTCAGTGGGCCAAAACTTCCTGGAGAAGTAGGCACAGGGACGGAGATGGGTGAGGGACCTGGTACCCTGGGACAAGACAGCCCCCACTCCCACCTCGGATGTGTCAACTTCCACGATAAATGGCTCCATTTGGTTGGGCTGAACCAGCACCGGGGCCGAGATAAAGCACTTCTTAAGGACCTCAAAAGCCTGGACAGCCTCAGGGGGCCAGTGGAGGAGATCAGCACCTTTGCGAGTGAGGTCCGTAAGAGGCTTAGCGATGACCGAGAAGTTAGCAATAAATCTCCTGTAATAATTAGCGAACCCCAAGAAACACTGTAACGCCTTCAGGGAGGCAGGTTGGACCCATTCCGCCACAGCCTGGACCTTGGCGGGGTCCATGCGGAATTCATGAGGAGTGAGGATATGACCCAAAAATGGTATCTCCTGTACCCAAAACACACATTTTTCGGTTTTCGCAAACAGTTTGTTTTCCCGAAGGACCTGGAGCACCTTCCTGACATGCTCAATGTGGGAGGACCAGTCCTTCGAAAACACAAGTATGTCATCAAGGTACACTGCAAGAAATACCCCCAGGTAATCTCTTAAAATCTCATTTATGAAATTCTGGAAGACCGCAGGAGCATTACACAACCCAAAGGGCATGACGAGGTATTCGAAATGACCTTCGGGCGTGTTAAACGCAGTCTTCCACTCATCCCCCTCTTTGATGCGGATAAGGTTATACGCCCCCCGTAGATCAAACTTAGAGAACCATTGAGCCCCCTGAACCTGATTAAAGAGATCAGGAATCAAAGGAAGGGGATACTGGTTCCTTACAGTGACCTTATTCAAGTTACCGTAGTCAATGCATGGCCTAAGACCACCATCCTTCTTCCCTACGAAGAAGAAGCCAGCACCTACCGGAGAAGTAGAGGGGCGAATGTAACCCTTGGCCCGGCATCCCTGTATATACTCTCTCATGGTTTCACGTTCGGGACAAGAAAGATTAAATATCCTACCCTTAGGGAGCTTAGCTCCTGGTACCAATTCGATAGCGCAATCGTATTCTCTATGAGGAGGTAACACTTCGGAGGCCTCCTTAGAGAAAACATCAGCGAAGTCCTGAACAAACTCAGGTAGCGTGTTCACCTCCTCGGGGGGAGAAATAGAATTAACAGAAAAACATGACGTCAAGCATTCATTACCCCATTTGGTAAGCTCCCCAGTATTCCAGTCAAACGTGGGATTATGCAACTGCAACCAGGGAAGGCCTAAAACCAAATCGGACGATAATCCCTGCATCAACAGTACAGAGCACTGCTCCAAATGCATGGAGCCAACAAGGAGTTCAAAAACAGGGGTATGATGTGTAAAATAACCATTAGCAAGAGGAGTGGAGTCGATACCCACTACCGGGACAGGTTTAGGCAAATCAATTAAAGGCATAGCTAGAGACATGGCAAATTCCACAGACATGATATTAGTAGAAGACCCGGAATCCACGAGGGCACTGCCGGTAGCAGACCTACCACCAAAAGAGACCTGAAAGGGAAGCAAGATTTTATTATGTTTCATATTTACGGGAAATACCTGTGCGCCCAAGTGACCTCCCCGATGATCACTTAGGCGCGGAAGTTTTATGGCTGCTTATTCTTATGCCTAGGACAGTTGTTCACTTGATGCTTGTCATCCCCACAGTAGAAGCAGAGACCATTCTTCCTGCGGAACTCTCTACGTTGTCGGGGGGACACGGAGGCCCCGAGTTGCATAGGTACCTCCGAGTCTTCCGTGGAAGAGCGAAGCAACGGGACATCGGGAGGCATCATGGGGGAGTCAGACGGGAAAACACAAAAACGTTTAAGTTGTCGTTCCCTGAGACGTCGGTCAAGTCGTACCGCTAAAGCCATAACCTGGTCAAGGGAGTCAGAAGAGGGATAGCTAACTAGCAGGTCTTTCAGGGCATTCGACAGACCCAACCTAAACTGGCACCTTAAGGCAGGGTCATTCCACCGAGAAGCTACGCAGCACTTCCTAAAGTCAGAACAATACTCCTCAACAGGTCTCTTACCCTGATGTAAGGTCACCAGCTGACTCTCAGCAAAGGCAGTCCTGTCAGTCTCGTCATAAATGAGTCCGAGAGCAGAAAAGAAAAGATCAACGGAGGAAAGTTCAGGGACATCAGGAGCCAAGGAGAAGGCCCACTCTTGGGGCCCTTCCTGGAGCCGGGACATAATAATACCCACCCGCTGGCTCTCAGAACCTGAGGAGTGAGGCTTTAAGCGAAAGTAGAGCCTACAACTCTCCCGAAAGGAGAGGTGAGGTGAGGGGCACTACCATGGTAGCGTCAGGCTGGTTGACCCTCTGAGCCAGGGCCTGGACCTGTAGGGAGAGACCCTGCATTTGCTGGGCCAGGGTCTCAAGGGGGTCCATAGTAGTGTCAGGGACCAGGGTAGACTAGGTATATGGGCTTGTGATTATGTAATGACGGGGGTAGGGAAACGGACAAGTGAGCCCTAATCTACCCGCCACTCTGTCCCTGCCTACTTGTAACGACCCGCCCTAGGCGATGGGGTACAACTGGGCGGCGGTCCCTACGCTCAGTAAGTGCAAGAGACAAACAGACAAGGAAACACAAAGCAAAGGGAAATGGGGCAGTTGCCCACGGCAACACCATGAGCAAGAAGAGTGGTGAACGAGCCGAATCAAACCAGGAGTGCACGAGGTACCAAACGCAGAGCAGGAGAGTAGTCAGAAAGCCAGGGTCAGTATGGAGCAGGATCAAATAGTCAGAAGCTGTAGCTGGGCCAGGAAACCACACAAGAAGAATCACAAGCAAAGGAGGAACAGGAAAGGCAGGTATAAATAGACAGAGGGCGGGAGCTAGCTCCGTATGGCCAGGCTGCGATAGGCTCTCCCACTCCTAAGCCTGCCATACTGAGTGGTGGAAGCTGGAGTCAGTCTAAGAGACATAGACTCAGGTGCAGACTGATTACCTATGGGCGTATACACAGAAGTTGTGCCTGGCAGATCCTTTACACATACTTTCTAAACCTATAGATCTTAATTGACCACAGAAGCAGGGGGAGGAAACCTCCAGCTCACCAGTCCCACATCCAACACTCCAACCTCTCCGCGACGGTCCACGGCAGGCAGCAATGAAAAACAAAGAAAGTTGATCCAGCGCCGTTGGCGTGTTTAAAAAGGAATCATGTTCCCATTTTTATTTGGTATGAAAGGTAAAATCAGACGAACAAACAGACGTGGTAACAAGGCAGTTTCAGGTAGGTATACGGAGTAAACGCGTTTCGAACACTCGCAGTGTTCTTAGTCATGGCTATTATTCACTGATGCTAGTAGCCAGAGGGTTTATATAGTATGGCCATGTAGGTGGGGCGGTATATACTGCAGTAGAAGCAGCTGAAGTATTCAAAACTCCAAGTACAAAGTAACCCTTTAGGTAAGTTGATTGCGTGCAGTATATAAGTGTATTGAATTTATATTAAAACAAATAATACATTGAAACAAAAATTGCAAAGACTTGTGAATTTGCAAGAATTTTGTTACAAGTGAAATGATTTTTTTGTATTTTTATTGTTTGCAGTATAATAGGCTGTAATGGTGTATTTATTTATGTCAATATTTTATTTGTCATTTTCTATACCGTCGGCTACATTCCTACAGAGGAATCTCAGCTGACATTGAAAACCGCACTGAAACTGAAGCCCCGAGGGATCATCAAATCATGTAAGTATGTTTAGTGTTTAGACCCCTATAGACTTGTGCAGCAGTGAATAATTAAAACATTTTACATAAAATATGCAATATAGTTAAATAAAGAGAAATAGTACGTTAGTGATTTGGATATAAAGAATTTAGACAGAAAGCATTAATGGATGTAATATATATGTAAACAATTTGGTAGTGATGTATTAAAAACAATAGTGGGAACATAAATTCGTAAGTATGTATCTATTGCTGGTTATTTTTATTATTATATTACTGTATTTTATATGGAAATGTTCTTTGGAGAACAATCCTCCATATCGGTAATCTGTTGCGATATATGTTGCAATATAAATGTGTAAATATGTTTGAGATACTTATGTCACAGGATGGTATAGTAAATGATAAAAGTAAATGATGGTATAGATGATAAAATACAAAATAATTGTTGTATTTGTAAATTCGGTATTTAATAGGACTAGAAGGAACAGAACCTACGTTGTAATAGTTAGAGATTAGCTTATTATAACAACAAATTTATGTGATCATAATTATATAATGCATATCTAAAGTGGTAAATTTGTTTTTATGTATATAATAAAACACAAAAACTGGGAAATTATGCCATATCATTTGATTTGCTGTTTTCTATCTTTTTTCAAAATATATATACACTACCGTTCAAAAGTTTGGGGTCACCCAGACAATTTGTGTTTTCCATGAAAACTCACACTTATATTTATCAAATGAGTTGCAAAATGACTAGAAAATATAGTCAAGACATTGCCAGGGTTAGAAATAATGATTTTTATTTGAAATAATAATTTTCTCCTTCAAACTTTGCTTTTGTCAAAGAATGCTCCATTTACAGCAATTACAGCATTGCAGACCTTTGGCAATCTAGCTGTTAATTTGCTGAGGTAATCGGGAGAAATTTCACCCCATGCTTCCAGAAGGCCCTCCCACAAGTTGGATTGCCTTGATAGTCACTTCTTGCGTACCATACGGTCAAGCTGCTCCCACAACAGCTCTATGGGGTTGAGATCTGGTGACTGCGCTGGCCACTCCATTACAGATAGAATACCAGCTGCCTGCTTCTTCCCTAAATAGTTCTTGCATAATTTGGAGGTGTGCTTTGGGTCATTGTCCTGTTGTAGGATGAAATTGGCTCCAATTAAGCGCTGTCCACAGGGTATGGCATGGCGTTGCAAAATGGAGTGATAGCCTTCCTTATTCAAAATTCCTTTTACTTTGTACAAATCTCCCACTTTACCAGCACCAAAGCAACCCCAGACCATCACATTACCTCCACCATGCTTGACAGATGGTGTCAGGCACTCTTCCAGCATCTTTTCAGTTGTTCTGCGTCTCACAAATGTTCTTCTGTGTGATCCAAACACCTCAAACTTCGATTCGTCTGTCCATAACACTTTTTTCCAATCTTCCTCTGTCCAATGTCTGTGTGCTTTTGCCCATATTAATCTTTTCCTTTTATTAGCCAGTCTCAGATATGGCTTTTTCTTTGCCACTCTGCCCTGAAGGCCAGCATCCCGGAGTCGCCTCTTCACTGTAGACGTTGACACTGGCGTTTTGAGGGTACTATTTAATGAAGCTGCCAGTTGAGGAGCTGTGAGGCGTCTATTTCTCAAACTGGAGACTCTAATGTACTTGTCTTGTTGCTCAGTTGTGCAGCGGGGCCTCCCACTTCTCTTTCTACTCTGGTTAGAGCCTGTTTGTGCTGTCCTCTGAAGGGAGTAGTAGGAAATCTTCAGTTTCTTGGCAATTTCTCGCATGGAATAGCCTTCATTTCTAAGAACAAGAATAGACTGTCGAGTTTCACATGAAAGCTCTCTTTTTCTAGCCATTTTGAGAGTTTAATCGAACCCACAAATGTAATGCTCCAGATTCTCAACTAGCTCAAAGGAAGGTCAGTTTTATAGCTCCTCTAAACAGCAAAACTGTTTACAGCGGTGCTAACATAATTGCACAAGGGTTTTCAAGTGTTTTCTAATCATCCATTAGCCTTCTAACACAGTTATCAAACACAATGTACCATTACAACACTGGAGTGATGGTTGCTGGAAATGGGCCTCTATACACCTATGTAGATATTGCATTAAAAACCAGGCATTTACAGCTAGAATAGTCATTTAGCACATTAACAATGTATAGAGTGTATTTCTGATTAATTTAATGTTATCTTCATTGAAAAAACTGTGCTTTTCTTGCAAAAATAAGGACATTTACTAAGTGACCCTAAACTTTTGAACGGTAGTGTAAATACCGATGGATGGCAATAATTGATAAAATATTTATATGAATTGAGTAATCTAATATAGGAACATGAGTTCTTTTTTTAGATTAAGACCTAGGGGATATTTTGTTTTTAGATTGTATATCCAAAATGCTTCTCTATTTAAGAGCATATGTTTCAAGTCTCCCCCTCTGACAAAGCCTTTGATTTTTTCAATTGCATAAGTTTTGAAGGAGTTTATATTTCTGTCATGACATGTGATGAAGTGTCGCGCTACGTTTGATATATTGGTGATTGCCGGATTCCTGATATAACCCAGGTGTTCAAGGATTCTGATTTAAAATTTCCTGGTAGTACAGCCTACATATTTTAAATTGCAGCATGTACACTCGATAACATATACTTTAAATTCACTATTGCAGTTAATGTATGACTTGATGGAAAAATTTAATTAGCCACTGGAATCTTAGAATTTTTTGGTTGTTTTGGTGAGTGTACACACCTTACACGGATAGGAACCGCATTTATAAAAGCCATATTGTTGGAGCCATGTTACACCGGTTGTATTGGACGAAAATAGTGAGGGAGACAAGGTGTTTCCTATTGTAGGCACCCTGCGTGCCACTATTCTGCACCCTGATTTTAAGATATTTTCTAATTTGACATCGTCATATAATAACGGAATATACTTGTTGATCATATTTTTGATGTCAGTAAACTGATTACTATACTGTAAACTAAGTGTTGGTATAACATTTTCTTGTTTGTAAGATGTTTTGGTAGCATCTTTGATAGTTTTATCGTATAGCAAATCATCTCTTTTTTTTACTTCAACAATTGCCTTGGCCCTGTTTAACGTCCAGTTTTTATATCCTCTTTTACTCAGTTTTTGGCACATTTTGGACTGTTCCCTGTCAAAACTTTGATTTGAACTGCAATTTCTTTTTGCTCGTGTAAATTCTCCTATTGGTATGGATGAAATTGTATGTTTGGGATAGTTGGAACTAGCATGGAGGATAGTATTACCGGATATTGGCTTTTGATAAATTTCAGAATGTATTGCTTTTCCTGCTACAGCAGTAAGTTTTAAATCTAAAAATTGATACTGTCCACATGGGAATTGTATGTAAACTTCAAATTAAACTCGTTGTTATTGAGATATAGAAGAAAGTCGGGTATGGCAGACACATCGTCCTCCCATATAAAGAGGAGGTCGTCGATGTATCTTTCATACCAGTGTATGTAGTTGGCAAAAGGATTGGAGGTGGAAAACAGGGTGGGTTCTTCCCACCATGCCATGACAAGGCTGGCCAACGATGGCGAAAACTTGGCCCCCATTGATACTCCCCTCTGTTGTAAATAATAAAGGCAATCAAATTTAAAATAATTATGAGTCATGAGAAATTTGAGGGCCTCTATAGCAAATGTTTTTAGGGTCTGGTCATACACACCATATTTGGATAGGTGATATTCTAGGGCTTTGACAGCCACTATATGAGGTATACGGGTGTAAAGTGCAATTATATCACAACTGAGCCAGGTGTAATTAGGTGCCCAGATTTTGTTTTGAAATATTCGAAGGACATCCTTAGTGTCTCTCAGATGACCAGGGACTCTTAACACCAGAGGTTGAAGCAAGAGATCTAACCATTCTGATAGTCTCTTGGTAAGGGACCCAATGCCGGAAACAATGGGGAGCATGGGGGGTGGGACAATACCTTTATGTGTTTTCGGTAGGGCATGTAATATTGGGATAATGGGATGTTCAATTAGTAAGTAATCATGTTGTTTTTTTGAAAGTACACCATTACCCAAACCAATACTTAATAGATCTCTCAAAATCAAACGATACATTGAAGTAGGATTGCAGTCCAATTTTAAATATGTTTCTGTGTCAGATAACAGTCCCATAATTTGCTTGACGCATATGTCGGTATCCATAACTGTGACACTACCCCCTTTATCTGACATACGGATGACAATTTCACTATAATCTTGAAGTGATTTCATTGCCTCCTTTTGAGTAATAGATAGATTATGTTTACTTTTACTCCTTCTACTAGACTCTTGTATATTCTGTAGTTCTCTCTCAATTACAGACTGAAATGTATCCATAGACTCTGTTCTAGATTGAATTGGATAATATGATGGATTAGGAGTGGAGAATTCTTCTACTCTACTAATTCGTTTGGGCTGTGTTTTATCAGCTAAATCTTCCAGACATATGAGTGCTCTCTGTTCTTGGAACATAAATGCACGGTATACGTTATCTTCTTTGCAAATATGAGATGTATGTGACTGTTTCGATAATGTGTCCATATCAGTTGATAATGAGAAATGGCTCTTGATTGTGAGGTTTCTAATACATTTATTGATATCCAATAACGTATTGAAAATGTCAAAATCCTCGGTTGGCACAAAATTTAAGCCCAATGAATCTTAATTTACCTATTAGACGTCTATCAGGGACAGTGTCAAATGCATTTGCAAAGTCCAAAAACACTATATCCACAGCGGCCCCTCTGTCTAGGCTGCTACTCACTTCTTCATAAAAACAAATCAGGTTAGTTTGACAACTTCTGTCCTTAGTAAAACCGTGCTGGCTGTCACTTGTTATACAATTGTTTGTCACATACTCCTGTATATAGTCCCTCAATAGCCCCTCAAACTTTTTTCCTATGATGGATGTTAAGCTTAGTGGTCTATAATTACCCGGGGAAAGCCTAGAGCCCTTTTTGAAAATAGGCACCACATCTGCCCTGCGCCTGTCGCTTGGCACTATACCAGTCGCTAGATAATGGCTGAATATTATAAAGAGGGGGAGAGAAATAACTGAACTAAGTTCTTTAAGAACACTTGGGTGTAACCCATCTGGTCCCGGAGACTTTTTCACATTTATTTGATTTAACTTAGCTTCGACCATATCTTAATTCAGCCAATTCAGTATATTAATTAATGTATTAACAGCACTGGCACCGGCTACATCAGCTGCTCTTTCTTCTGTTGTATATACAGAGCTAAAGAACCCATTTAGTAACTCTGCCTTCTCTTGATCCCCTGTGACCAACTCACAATTACCACTATTTAGGGGTCCTACATGTTTATTAACGCAACTTATTTCACAAGTCACTGAGTCCACCAAGCTCAATGAGAGCAAGCTCAAAAGTGAGTTACAGCAGGTTAATTCAAACCACCAGAGAGCAATTAACCCATCCCTTTAATTAGGTGCACAGCAAAAAAGAAAAAAAGGGTTTTTAACTGTGTCAGTAGTTAGAAAACAAGCTGCACAGAAAAAAAAACCCTTGCTATCTTCTATTTGCAAGCACCCAATCCATTCACAACATCACACACAGCAGCACACTCCGGTTTAATAACACCACTTATTTAACAAGCCACTTAGTTCACTAAGCTCATTGAGATCAAGCAACATAGGCCTGCCAATGGAGAGGGAAGGGGGGGGGAGCAGGAGCAAAGACAGGAGACACAAACATGCTGCCCATAGAAGTCTATGGAGAGGGGAGGTGGGAGCAGGAGGAGGGAGCAAGGAGAGAAAGACACAGATGCTGCTGCACATAGAAATCTATGGAGAGGGGGAGAGGGGAGTAGGAGCAGAGAGGAGAGCTGCTGGTAAGCGTTATATGTCGCCCCAGTGCTGTATTCTTAGCAACACTGCTCATTACTGCTGTATTAATCTCCATACTGCTACTTCTTCTATATACAGTACTGTGCAAACATTTTAAGCAATTGTGGAAAAATGCTGCAAAGTAAGAATGTTTTAAAAAATCGAAGTGTTAATAGTTGTTTTTTTTTTTCATCAATTAACAAAATAAAAAGTGAATGTACAGAAGAAAAATCTAAATCAAATCAATATTTGGTGTGACCACCCTTTACCTTCAAAACAGCTTCAATTCTTCTAGGTACACTTGTACACAGTTTTTGAAAGAAATCGGCAGGAAGGCTGTTCCAAACATCTTGGAGAACTAACCACTATTCTTCTGTGGATGTAGGCTTCCTCAAATCCTTCTGTCTCTTCATGTAATCCCAAACACACTCGATGATGTTGAAATCAGGGCTTTGTGAGGCCATATCATCACTTACAGGTCTCCTTGTTCTTCTTTACACTGAAGATAGTTCTTAATAAAATTGGCTGTATGTTTGGGGTCATTGTCCTGCTGCAGAATACATTTGGAGCCAATAAGACGCCTCCCTGATGGTATTGAATGATGGATAAGTGTTTGCCTGGATTTCTCAGCATTGAGGACAGCATTAATCCTGACCAAACCCCCAACTCTGTTTGCTGGAATGCAGCCCCAAACTTGCAAGGAACCTCCACCATGCTTCACTGTTGCCTGTAGACACTCATTACTGTACAACTCAGTGAACAAACTGCCTTCTGTTACAGCCAAATGTTTACAATTTTGACTATGTTGTCATGCATAGTTGAGTCGCTTGGCCTTGTTTCCATATCGAAGGTATCGCTTTTGGCCACAATTCTTCCTTGAAGACCACTTCTGGCCAGACTTCTCCGAACAGTAGATGGGTGTACCAAGGTCCCACTGGTTTCTGCTAGTTCTGAGCTGATAGCACTGCTGGACATTTTCCAATTCCAAAGGGAAGTAAGCATGATGTATGTTTGATCTGCTGCAGTAGGTTTCCTTTGCCGACTATTGCATCTACGGTCTTCAACATTTATGCTTTCTTTGTGCTTCTTCAATAGAGCTTGAACATCTTGAAACGCCAGTCTACTTTGAAATCTTTGCCTGAGATAGACCTTGCTGATGCAATATAACTACCTTGTGTCTTGTTGCTGTGCTCAGTCTTGCAATGGTCAATTTGTGACATGAAACTGTCTTTCACAATCTCACCTTTGTAGAAGAGTTTTTCTGTTCCTCATCCAGCTTTAAGCCACCTACACCACTGTTTCTGTTACAGTTAATGACTGTGTTTCAACCTACATATGAAAATCGTGATCAATATTACATGTTTGGTATAATTGGTTAATCATACACCTGACTATCAGTCTACAAAATCCATGACTTTTTGCAAGTGGTCACACCAAATATTGATTTGATTTAGATTTCTCTTCTTTACATTCACTTTGTATTTTATTAATTGATTTTAAAAAAACTATTAACACTTCTATTTTTGAAAGCATTCTTACTTTACAGCATTTTTCCACAACTGCCTAAAACTTTTGCACAGTACTGTATATGTAATAGATAGTGATAGGGGAGCAGGACGTTCTATTCTATGTGTGCGAGAGCCTGCAGAGGGGAAATTCTGCCACATACAAGTCATATAATGGTCAGAAATAGTGTTATTTCTCATGTACATACATATGGCAGCTTATTCTGAAAAGTCACCGGAAAAGTTAGGTATGCTTTAAAGACCTTTCACCTGCCCATATGCAGCTGAGTGCAGTATGTAATAGGCAGGGCTGCACAAATCCTGGGACACTTTAAACTGTTTCCCTATTCTCCTCCGTTATTTAGATATCGGTGCCATTAATTATATTTGGCGCCCGATATTTAAATAAACCCCTGAACTGTCAATGGGGCATGTAATTGGCAAGGGGGCGTGTTACTATCCATGTGACACTGTCCAATCAGCTACAGACAGTGTCACAGCAGGAGCTGGAGAGGAAAGCATGTGCGTGTGCACGTGCTGCTCCGCCGCCACCACTGAACAGAAGAGGAGAAGAAGAATGTGAATTCGGGAGTATCGTCAGCAGCGGCGGGAGTATCGGTGGGAGTATCGTCAGCAGTGGTGTCGGAGCTGTGCGTGCGCTCTCTTCACACTGTGTGATCATCCTTGTCTGCCAAGAGCTGAGGAGTGTAGCATGCGCGCACAGCAAAGACGCCTGCTGCTGACGATACTCCCGCCGCCACGGCACAGAAGAAGAAGAATTCACACTCTTTTTCTCCTCTTCTGTTCAGTGGTGTTGCGGCGGAGGTGTGTGCGTGCGTGCACATGCTCTCCTCTCTCCAGATCTTGCTGTGACACTGTCTGTAGCTGAGTGGACAGTGTCACAGCGATAGTAACACGCCCCCTTGCCAATTACACGCCCCATTGGCAGTTCAGGGGGTTATTTAAATATAGGGTGCCAAATATAACGGCACCAATATCTAAATAACTGAGGAGGATAGGAAAACTATTAATGCCTCATGCACACGACCGTAGCCATGTGCACGGTCGTGATTTTCGGGTCGGCCGGCCGCGGAGTGTCCATTATTTTCTATGAGCCTGGACTACAGAACACGGCCATAATAAGACCTGTCCGTTCTTTCTGCGGTCCGGGTTCCTGGGCCATGCATGGACCGTGAAAACGACGTTGTGTGCATGGGCCCATAAAAATTTATAGGGCCGCAATACTCCCGTGGATTTTTGGGGGAATTCCGGCCGCAAAAGCACGTTCGTGTGCATGGGGCCTTAAAGTGCCCCAGGATTTGTGCAGCCCTGCCTATTACATGGTGCACTCAGCTGCACATATATGGGCAGGTGAAAGGTTCTCTTTAAGACTATTCTAATTTTGTGTATAATGTCTGACATAAATCCCAATTCTTACTAGATATTCATTTATAGAGAAAATAAAAAACACATTTCATGTATGAAATGGTCTGAAAATCACACATTGGGAGGGTGGGACATGACAATTCTTTCAGGCGCAACCTCCCTATTTTAAGTTGTAGTCTTTGTCTTTAAAAGGATATTTCCATCTCAAACATTTATGGCATACTCTCAGTAGATGGATGAGATGAGGCTAACCCTTTAAAGAGATAAAAGGCGGTCACATACTACTGTATAGCTTGAGGCATTTCTCTTGGAATTGCCATGCTACAAATATTATGTCAAAAGTGCCTGAAACCACACAGGAACACAAAGGCTTTCATCTACAAGTTGAATCAGATTATTTAAATTCATGCGTGTGAGGATTTTCCCAGCGGTAGAGATCAAAATGACACGACAATAGTTACTTCATCCATGTTACTACCCACTTTTAAATATGGTATTTCAGAAATATGGTGGAATTTTTTTGTATTCCTGATTGTATTAGTGATTTTCTTGATTGCGAGTACCTCACAAGCAGCGTTGTGTATTTCTGGAGAAACACTGGGGCAGACTAATTTATAGTGTAGTAAAGTTAGACATGATAAAATTAGACCAGACAGGCAGAAATTATATCACAAAAAAGCAAAAAGAGGTTATGGCTAACCCATACCCCCAATAGTACCCGAAAAAGCAATATAAATACAGCACGGTGCCATTTCTGAAGACATTATAAACCAAAAAGAAAAGAAAAAGAAAAAAGATCCAGAAATATATGCAAGCACTCTCAGGTATAAACAATTCATATAAAAATCACATTTATTTAAACCTCCGAATAATTCCAGATATATCAATATATACATACAAATATTATATAAAAAAAATCTCCTGACCATAAGAGATGGATAACAAGTGATCTAATACACCAAAACATGTAGATAAATTCTCTCATATGCTACATTTGTTCTCACTAAGCATAGGGACAAAAAAGAAGAAAAAATAATCTGAACAGTCACTGGGTAGTATTCACACTTGCGTTTTTTGACAAAATAAATTTTATTTCAAGGTGGCCACCATTCCTATTGGCAATAGGTAGCATTCTTTTTTGAGTAGTAAACTCCTATGCGTAGGAGATTTAGACTTAGGAAATAATTGATCCTATGGAACATAATCTGTTTTAACGGCAGATTTGTATGATATTAAGCTCTTCCCTCCTATTTCATGCAGCCTTATATTTTAAGGATGGTAGATAGTTATAGGCAGTCTATTCAATAGACACAAGATCTCAATAGATCCCACTCCATCCTCTTTATTCAAGGGCGAATGATTTTCCCAGACTTTATCTGGAGGCTTATGTATTTACCTCTGATGTTCAGGTCAGCCTCTGTGATCCATATGCGGGAGCAGTCCATTCATAAGTGGGACGGAAAGACCTTCCAAAGAGAAGTCCCAGGCTGTGTGATCATCCGTATAACAGACCACTTCCGAACTCCACTGTAAAACCGGATGGCCGGCGACTTTCTCCTTTTCAACGTCCACTCAGTCCACAACGTGCGCGAGGAGATACACAGTCCGGGAGGGCAAGAGCATATGCCGGTAAATGAGTGAACTTCTATTCACATGGTGTCTCCTTCCATATCGTGTCTCCAAATTTAGTCAGGGATTTGCAGGGCCAGGTAAGGACGTCACTACCTGTCCAGCTTGATTAGATCCATTAGAACAGCTGACGCGTTTCATCCCTACACGGGATTTCCTCAGAGCCGTTTTGGCAAGTGTAATCAAGGGCATTGTATTTATAGTGTCCCAAACGTTTTTTATTGGTTCCTCCATTACAGATATCAAGAGGCTTCATTTCATATATATAGGCAAAATGTGTATAGATTCTTTGTCAGGAGATTTTTTTATATAATATTTGTATGTATATATTGATATATCTGGAATTATTCGGAGGTTTAAATAAATGTGATTTTTATATGAATTGTTTATACCTGAGAGTGCTTGCATATATTTCTGGATCTTTTTTCTTTTTCTTTTCTTTTTGGTTTATAATGTCTTCAGAAATGGCACCGTGCTGTATTTATATTGCTTTTTCGGGTACTATTGGGGGTATGGGTTAGCCATAACCTCTTTTTGCTTTTTTGTGTTAATTATTTGGAGGGTGTTCCCTCCCTTTTCTATATACCCTTGAGAATTCTATTTTCTTTTTGGAGTTTTGGGAGGATCAGTGGTATACCTTTACAATGGCATACTGTCTAGACATTGAGGTAGACGCACGAATCGCAGCATTATTGAATTGCGAAATGAACAAAAATACAGAAGTTTTGAATGGAGACATATATGGCCTCTTCAAAAATCATCGCAGACTAATTTTGAGCCATTTAAGACGAAAATGGGACATTCATAGTTTAGAAGCCTATAAAATTTCTAATATAACACCGAGAGGTTTGCGAAGACGTACTGTCCCAGCATCACATTTCAAGAGCGAATTATTTTTGGAAAAATGGGATAATGAATGTTTAAGACACTCAAGGAACTTGATGGAATTGCTAATAGAGGAAGAGAAAATTATGTTAGGAGCACTGACTATTGAAATTGAGGAAAGTGTTAAAAAACTTGATATGTTTTGTAATGACCCAGAATTTGGAAAATTAAATGATAGCCTTAAAAGAGAGGTGGAAATGGAACTTAGGGATATATCAACACGTAAAAGGAAAAAATTCCAAAGGGATACCTTTGATTTTGAACAGAAGCAGCTTTTCTCATTTCAAAAAAATAAAGAGAGACAAAATAGAGGCAGATCACGGACAAGAAGAAATACTCTTATATCAACAGATGGGGAAACGACGAGTGACCCATCCAGTGATAATGAGAATGGGAGACATATTAGAGCTGAGGAATCCCAACCTAAGGTCTCTTTTTTAGGGGACAGAAACAGAGGAAAGTACGGAGAGGAAAGATCAGTAGAGAGAAAAGGAGGTCCAAATACAAGGCAACGCAGGGGAAGATAGAAAATAATATTAATAATATAATAAATTTAACAGACTTCCCCTTGACAGAGGATCATATCTCCCTACTGAATCGAGGTTTGGGTTTTTCACCTGTTACACCTGGAAAGGAATTTGAGATCTGTAAAGATCTTCATCTGTTTTTGAGAAAAATTCTTTTGAGACTCTGGCATGGGGAAAGAAATGAAAAAACTAGTGGGAATGGCAATGTGGGACCATTATCCCAGGGAGAAATGATCAATTCAGGGACAGTTCCTAATTCAGCGTTATCAGATTGGAATACACAGGTAGTTTTAGAGGAATTGTGGAGGGAAGGTAACCTATTGGAAGATATAGAGGTATCTGAAGAAGACCATATTAATGTTATCCCGGAATATACAGGACTACGTAAAAAAAAGTAGCATTATGCCAAGTATTTATTCCAATAGATATACACAGACCTTCTTGGAGGCAATGCTTAGGGATATAGGTCTCATCGATTGGTCCTCTTTCTCGTGTGAGGACAACTTAACAAAAAAAGAACGAAAAGCTTTGAAAGAATTAATAAATGAAAAAAATATAGTGATAAAACCGAGCGACAAGGGTGGTAATGTTGTCCTCCTCAGGGAAGAGGACTATGTTGGTGAGATCAATAGGCAACTTAATACGAACACCTATACCCCTTTAATAAATAACCCATTGGAAAATATAACTGAAATACTAAATAGGAAGTTGGCCCTTGCACTGGACGAGGGTTTAATTAATAGAAATGAATTCCAATACTTGGAGGTGAGGGACCCACGAATACCGACTATCTATGTACTTCCCAAGGTACACAAAAATAGGGATATGCCACCGGGCAGACCCATTATTTCAGGGTGTGATGGCCCGACTGACCACCTGGGGAAGTACATAGATGAGAAGTTAAAACCATTTGTCCGTACATTGCCTTCCTTCGTTTTGGACACAGGAGACCTTCTAAACAAAATCGAGAATTTAATGATTGATGATGATATTATCTTGGTGGGATTAGATGTTGAGTCCTTATATACATCGATTCCGCATGATGTCGGCATGAGAGCGGCTGCACACTTCCTGGAGAGGAGAGGAGGAGATTGGTCTCATCAAAACGAGTTCATTATAGAGATGTTGGAATTCGTTTTGAATTATAACTGTTTCTCCTTTGATGGTAAATTTTATCGTCAGATACATGGAACGGCCATGGGATCCTCCTGTGCACCATCATACGCGTGTTTACATCTAGGATGGTGGGAGGAGTTCATTGTATACCATCATCCCCTCTTTAGGAAGTGTGCATCAACCTGGCTCAGATATATGGACGATATCCTGCTTTGTTGGAAAGGATCTTTGGATTCTCTTAATGAATTCATTGGGGATCTCAATATTAATAATCTGAATATCCTTTTGACGTTCACTCACAGTAAAAACACCATAAGTTTTCTCGATCTCAATATTTATAGGCATGGAAATAGACTTAAAACAACTACGTATAGAAAACCCACATCGGGTAACACCTTATTGGCAGCAAGTAGCCATCATTTGCCTTCTCAAATTAGGGGGATCCCAATCAGTGAGTTCCTTCGAATTCGTCGGAATTGCACTGATTTTGAGAACTTTAAAAATGAAGCTCAAGATCTGTCCTCCCGTTTTATTAACAGGGGGTATTCTAAAAAATTAATTAAGAAAGGATACAACAGAGCACTTAGACAAAGTAGAGAGGAAATTATGATGAGAAACAAGGGAGATAATGGTGATAATAGAGTTCGATTCATTTCCAGATTTGGGTCTCATTGGGATATATTGCGGAACCTTATGATAAAGAACTGGCCATACTTAACATTGGACAAAAGGATTAATTCAATAGTAGGGAACATCCCTAGTATGGTCCCCAAAAGGGCACCTACACTTAGGGATAAACTGGTTAGTTCTGAATTCAAGAGAAATACCCCAGAAAGGGACCTATGCCTGCAAAAACGCCCAAAGGGGATGTTTAAGTGTGGCTCGTGTAGATGTTGCAAATATGCAACAAAATCAGATACCTTTTTCGATAGTGAACACAAAAAAGAATTTAAAGTTTATAATTTTATCAATTGTCGCTCGATGATGGTTGTTTATTCTGTTACTTGTCCTTGTGGGAAACAATATATCGGGAAAACGAAACGTGAGCTACATATACGCATAAATGAACACATCCGAGATATCACTAAGGGGGAAATAAAGAACCCACTAGCAGCACATTTTAAGACACACCATGAACAGTCACCTGTTGGTTTGAAATTCATGGGAATCTATCAATTGTTTGAAGATAGAAGAGGGGGCGATCGGAATCGCATACTCCTACAAAAGGAGACTATGTGGATTTATACGTTAGGGACTTTAAGTCCCAAGGGACTTAACAACGAAATAAAATTCAATATGTTCCTCTGAATATACAATGTTGGGAGCGGGTTGATTACTTCTGGGATGGCTGTTTTACCAGCGTCTTTAGCAGTCTCCACTTGCTCCCAATTATTGAAAATGGAATGACACAAATTCCTGTTCTCTATAGGATTTCCAAATACCATAGGATGACAACATATGGGCCCTTTTCCCCCCTTTTCTCCCCCTTTTCCTCTATAGTTCCCTAAAATAAATGTTCATTCCAGTATATATTAGATATCCCTATGTAAGGGCTCTAATTTTGGGATGTGATGAAAATAAAAACTTTAAAATAAAAATAAAAATAATTGAAATACATGGATAAAGTACTTCAAGAATATGGAATGATTTGATTTTGGAACATGGAGAAGATTTGACTCTTGTTTAAAAAAAAAATTCTCGTATGATCAGAAATTTGCATACGAAATGTTATGATTGATTCGTACTATAGGAGAAGTAATTATTCGTCCTTAGGAATAGGCACTCTATATAACTAGTGGAGAGACACAAAATTAAAAAGGATTGTCCTATATGGAATGATAATAAAAACTTTGCACCAAGAATGTTTTACTAAAGGAATTTTCCTTGTGGTTATTGGCTATGGATTTTTGAATCTTGGAGTGGGTGGGGACACAGGTTTCATTGCCCTTTGGCATGAGGCCTGGTTTCCCTGCCCTCTCCGAGAGACTGTATAGTCGCGATAGTGCATGACGCTATAAAAGATGAGATCTTGGCTGTATGTCTGGAATGGTCCCACTGGGGGAGGACAATTAATTCTTTGCCCGTCCCACCATTAGTTAATAATAAACATATAATCTGTAATGATAGTACTATCGCAAAAATGTTCTTTACCTTTCGCTACTTATGTTTGAACCATGGGAATATTTCAGTTCCTTTTGAAGGTGTGCCACTGATCCTCCGCTATTACGCGAATAAATAGAATATTATATAGATATGGATTTATAATAAGATGAATTATTTGTTTATTCGTTCAGAATAACCTGTAAAAGAAAAGTTTTCTTTTTGGAACGAATTATAAGTTGTGAATAAATACAATGTACAAAGAATCTATACACATTTTGCCTATATATATGAAATGAAGCCTCTTGATATCTGTAATGGAGGAACCAATAAAAAACGTTTGGGACACTATAAATACAATGCCCTTGATTACACTTGCCAAAACGGCTCTGAGGAAATCCCGTGTAGGGATGAAACGCGTCAGCTGTTCTAATGGATCTAATCAAGCTGGACAGGTAGTGACGTCCTTACCTGGCCCTGCAAATCCCTGACTAAATTTGGAGACACGATATGGAAGGAGACACCATGTGAATAGAAGTTCACTCATTTACCGGCATATGCTCTTGCCCTCCCGGACTGTGTATCTCCTCGCGCACGTTGTGGACTGAGTGGACGTTGAAAAGGAGAAAGTCGCCGGCCATCCGGTTTTACAGTGGAGTTCGGAAGTGGTCTGTTATACGGATGATCACACAGCCTGGGACTTCTCTTTGGAAGGTCTTTCCGTCCCACTTATGAATGGACTGCTCCCGCATATGGATCACAGAGGCTGACCTGAACATCAGAGGTAAATACATAAGCCTCCAGATAAAGTCTGGGAAAATCATTCGCCCTTGAATAAAGAGGATGGAGTGGGATCTATTGAGATCTTGTGTCTATTGAATAGACTGCCTATAACTATCTACCATCCTTAAAATATAAGGCTGCATGAAATAGGAGGGAAGAGCTTAATATCATACAAATCTGCCGTTAAAACAGATTATGTTCCATAGGATCAATTATTTCCTAAGTCTAAATCTCCTACGCATAGGAGTTTACTACTCAAAAAAGAATGCTACCTATTGCCAATAGGAATGGTGGCCACCTTGAAATAAAATTTATTTTGTCAAAAAACGCAAGTGTGAATACTACCCAGTGACTGTTCAGATTATTTTTTCTTCTTTTTTCTCCCTATGCTTAGTGAGAACAAATGTAGCATATGAGAGAATTTATCTACATGTTTTGGTGTATTAGATCACTTGTTATCCATCTCTTATGGTCAGGAGATTTTTTTATATAATATTTGTATGTATATATTGATATATCTGGAATTATTCGGAGGTTTAAATAAATGTGATTTTTATATGAATTGTTTATACCTGAGAGTGCTTGCATATATTTCTGGATCTTTTTTCTTTTTCTTTTCTTTTTGGTTTAGAAATTATATCACAATGGCACACGTAGTATGATAGGTTTGGCGCACAAAAATGACACACGCCATGAATAAATCTTGCATTTTACAGTTCACTTAACTACACCCATTTTTATAGGCACAGTGAGGTATAAAAAGTGTCTGAAACACATCAGAAGTTTGGCGCACAACATTTGCTTAGTAAATCTCCACTGTCTGAGCGACACCTGATGCCTGCAAAGTGTAAGGCCTCATGTACCTGGTCATAGTTGTGTGCACGGTCCATGATTATGGAGTGTCATCCGCAAGCCATTCATAATCACGGACTGTGCACACACAAAATGTACATTGAATGGGCCCGGACCGCAAATGCGTACCGTATAATGACATGTCCAATTTCTTTGCGGTCCAGGCTCCGAGCAAATATGGCTGTGCAAATGACATCTATATGTGTGTGTATTCCTAAAGCTTGTACCACCCCTGGCTGAGCGCCATTTGTGACATTCTGACGAGGGCAAAGTTTGCATATGAGGCCCCCACAAAGTTGTTAGTTGACCACAACAGATCTACACACACCTGGAGTCTGGACACAATTCAGATTATGAGTTCAGAAGAGGTCACTCTGCAGACAAAAAATAAAATAAGGGGAGGTCCCCATAACTAAAATAGATGGGAGGGGTAGCGAGTTGGTTGGCCTATGGGATTACAGGATAGGGACATAGTAGGAGGGATAGTAGGACAAGGGGTGGGGTGTTTAGGGGCTGTACCGTTTTCCCTGCTGTCTCTCTCCCTCTCTTCGCCAGGACGCTGAAGCAAGAACACTTCCATCCTCTCCTCCTCACCGATGACATCCGAGGAAGATCTTCTGCAGCAGTTGAGAGCCGCTGCCGCATCCAGGGGCCCTGGATGGCTAGGTGTCCAGGTAGCAGCGTTGATTTTGGGCCAGCCAGCTCTTCCCCTCCTGGAGCTGGTGTTGGTCCAGGGTACGGGCCTGGAGCACTCGCCTTCAACGCAGGCTCCCTTACTCCCGGAGCCGGCGGCGGCACATTCCCAGCATTCCAGGGGTACGGGTGTAGGAGGAAGAGAGCCCATCTCCTCGGTTTTGCATGATGCGGCCTGCACTTCCGATGCAATGTGCAGCATGAGATGCTTGAACCCGCCCATCCGGCTGAGTCCGCAAGTTATCCCGCAGGCGTGGCGCTGTCGGATGAGCCCCTCTGTGAAACCTCCAGGCTGGACTTCCGAGCGGCCCGCCGCTGCTCCACAGTCCAGTTCTGGGAGGAATACCAGAACACGGCGGCGCCCGGCGGTCACAAAAGGGATGAGGCCTTCACTTCTGGCCACCCCACTCCCTCTTCCAGTCATGGCGGAAATGGTATGCCGGTCCTGCATGGTGAGGATCCAGCCAGAGGGCTGGCTGGTCTGCAGCTCGGTGACACTGGGCTGCCATATAGCGACGGTGAAGATGGAGGATGCAGGCTGCGGTTGGTTGTGTGGGTGCCAGGCAATGAACAGCGGGTAGCTGGTTCCTCCTCCCAGAGGATGAGAGACCTGGAGATTCGCCATCTGGATGCTGAGACGACTTCTTCCCGGTTCCCGTCCAGGAGTTGGAATTCCCCATTCTCACATTGCCAATGCGGACAGCGCCATGGCGGGAGTGGAGCATTGGAAGATGGTGAGCTGAGGGACTCTACACGCGGACATACTGATCCGGCTGACGTAATTACCGTGCCTGTGCAACCTGGTGAGTTGACTCCTACTTTACCTTTTCCTGCTTAATTGGTGTTGGGTGCCTGTTCGGAATTGGTTGCACCGGGGGTGTGCGCGGCGAGATCCGGGGTGCCCATGTCACAAGCGAATGCGGGTCGGGATAGTCTGGCGGAATTGGTGGGGTGCTTAAAGGATTTAGTGGGGTGGCTAGGTGCGCCCCCCTCACAAGGGTCTGCGGTCTTGTCGCCAGTCGCTGTTTGGGTGGGTTCCACTGTTAGCGCTCCAGTTATTGCTACTGGTGCCGTGGTACACAGTGGGTCGGCAGACGACGCGGCGTTATCGGAGCGGACGGAGTCGCCGAAGGAAGTAGATAGAGTGCGCTTGGATGATCGCGGGTGGGGAGGTGTATGTGTGTTTTGAGGGTCCATTAGGGAGCGTATTTGGAAGGATGAATACATTGATATTTTTTCCCTCCTGCCACTGGAGAAGTTCAATTTAGAAAAAATTAAGGGCATTCACACGCTTAACAAAAAATGGCTATAAAATACGGAGCTGTTTTCAAGGGAAAACAGCCCCTGATTTTCAGCCATTTTTTAAGCATCAAGCATTTTTTGATGCGCTTTTTACGGCCGGATTTGGAGCTGTTTTTCTATTGAGACAATGAAAAACGGCTCCAAAAACGGCTCAAGAGGTGACATGCACTTCTTTTTTACACTGTGTTTTTTTATACGCTGTTTTTACAAACAGCGCATAAAAAGCCGCCACGTGGGAACAAAACTCAGGTTTTTCCGATGTAAATCAATGGGCAGATGTTTGGAGGCGTTCAGAACCTGTATTTTTTGCAAATTTTTGGGGCGTTTATGGCATAGGTCGTGTGAACATACTCTTAGGCTGGGTTCACACGACCTATTTTCAGGCGTAAACGAGGCGTATTATGCCTCCATTTACGCCTGAAAATACGGCTCCAATACGTCGGCAAACATCTGCCCATTCATTTGAATGGGTTTGCCGACGTACTGTGCCGACGACCTGTAATTTACGCGTCGTCGTTTGACAGCTGTCAAAAGACGACGCGTAAAATTACAGCCTCGTCAAAAGAAGTGCAGGACACTTCTTGGGACGTTTTTGGAGCAGTTTTCTCATAGACCCTATTGAAAACAGCTCCAAAAACGGCCGAAAAAACGGCGCGAAAAACGCCACGAAAAACGTGAGTTGCTCAAAAAACGTCTGAAGATCAGGTGCTGTTTTCCCTTGAAAACAGCTCCGTATTTTCAGACTTTTTTGGCTCAGCGTGTGAACATACCCTAAGCGTCATGAGATCAAAAAGGAGGAGGAGGAAAAACGCAGGTACAGGTTGGTCCCAAAAACATTCGTTAATTGGTTGTAGGCTTTTGCTATATTGGCGAGGGTTATTAGGGAAAAAGCGCAGGATAATTGCTCAGCTCTCCTTTGTTATTTGAACGCGGTGGGGGAGGCGCATAGGGCTTATGGGGGTCAGGCTTTGCTCTGGTATGACAAGCAATTTCGTCAGTGAAAAGCAGTTCGGCCTAACATCTAGTGGGACCATAAGGATATAACATTGTGGTTGAAGGTGACTGCGCAGTTTAAACTGGGCCGGTCCTTTCCCGGGAGCAGGAACGTATCGGAGCATTCCAGTAATTCAGGCAGGATTCGGGCTCCAAGCTTGGAACGTGTTGGCAGTTTAACGATGGGCAATGTAAATATGGAGCCACTTGCAAATTTAAGCATGTCTGTTCCCACTGCAATGGTTAGCCTCAAAATGTCTTTAAAAAAAAGGTGGGCGGCAGGGCGGATCCCTCGATTCCTCTGGTCATGGGGGTGACTCTAGTGATCCTAACAAAGATGGCCCCCTTTCTAAATAGATACCCCGATAGGAATGGGGCCCTGTTGATTGGCACAGATTTTGTCTCTGGTTTTATCATTCCACCCCCTCCTCATGGGGTCCCTTTTACCCAGCGCAACCTTCGGTCTGCATATCAGCATGCAGTGGTGCTGTTGGGGAAACTTAAGAAGGAGGTTGCCTTGGGTAGAATGGCAAACTCTTTCCCGACTGTACCTGTGCCGGGTTTGGTTGTTTCGTTCCTGGGGGTATTCCAAAATGTGAACTTAACAAGTTCCGCCTCACACACCATTTGTTGTTTCCGAAGGGGGCATCGGTTAATGACAGTATAGACCCAGAATTGTCAGGGTATTTTGCCGTCGTTAGGCAGCAGCGATGGCGGGGGTTCGTGAACCGCATCGCTTTGTTCTTTTAGTTGCCGAACATCAGGACGATTTGCGGGTTTGGATTAAATGTCTAGGTATGTATTATGGCCAGTCACTCTGGATGTCTCGGGCGCTGAAGGGTTTTGATCTGGAGTTGTTTACAGATGCATCGGGGGCGGTGGGTTTTGGCGCTTTTTGTAAGGGACAATGGTGCGCAGGTCCTTGGCCGGCTTCTTGGGTGGAATTTGTCCCTGCTCGAGCTGTTTCCTATAGTGGTAGCAGTTACCATTTGGGGCGAGAGGCTGAGGGACAAGAAAGTTTGCTTCCATTGCAATAATCTGCGGGTGGTGACGGCGATAAATAATGTTTCTGCATCTTCCCTTCCTGCGGTTCGTTTGTTGCTTCAGTTAGTGCTCACCTGTCTGAAGTTGAACACGTGGGTGGTGGCGGTACATGTTGCAGGGGTGGAGAATTGTATTGCTGACACAATTTCACTCTTACAGTGGGATCGTTTTGGTCAGCTGGTTCCAGACTCAGAGTTAACTACTGTGGATTATCCCAATCATCTTTGGGAGCTGGTATCCGGGCGGCAGGTGCTTTGATCCAACGGTCGCTGGCCAGCTCGACATGGACGGTGTACTCTGCTGGATGGCATCAATGGAAGGATTTAGTGAGATCTCTTGGCGATGTTGTATCTGATGATGACAGGATGATTGCATTATTGTTTTGGTTGGGGGAAGCTTTTTCTGCTGGTTGGACGGTCGCCAAGGCCAATCGCTTTGTGGCGGCCATTGCTTTCGGTTTTAAACTCCATAGGCTTGTGGACGTCACAAAGCATTTCCTGGTGGGCCAGGCACTGCGAGGATTGCAACAGGGTGTAGTTGTGTAGGACCAGAGGCGTCCAGTGTCATTCCAGTTGTTGTGTTCCATGGGTGATGTTGTGTGGCTGGTGTGTCGTTCACCTTATGATTTCAAGCTGTTTCATTTGTCTTTCTTGCTGGCTTTTTTTGGGGCTTTCCGGATTGGGGAATTGGTTTCTCCTAGTTCCTATAGGCCACGTGGGTTGGTGCAGGACAATGTGGATTTATATACGGATAGAGTGGAGAAAGTTCTCCATCACTCGAAAACTGACCAAATTGGCAGAAGCAGAAGGGTGGTGTTGTTCGCAATACCGGGGAATTTAGTATGTCCTGTTTTTTGCCTAAGGGAGTTTTTAGCGGGAGTTGGCTTGTCGGATTTCCCACTCCCAGACACGAAGATGGTACGTTTTTGTCACGTTTTCAGTTTGTCTCCGTCTTTAAGAAATGTCTGGTGGCATGTAACGTGTGTGCGGAGCAATACTCGTCCCACTCATTTCGTAATGGGGCTGCGACGGAAGTGGTTAGATGGGGATTAGACAAAGCAGGGGTGCGGCATATAGGTCGATGGGAATCGGCGTGTTTCCGTTCTTATGTTCGCCCTCATATGCTGTGATGTGTGTTTGTGTAACAGTGTTCTGGATGTGTGCGTTCCGCCCGTAATGTGTTTTTATTCATGCTTGTGTGTGTGCTGGTGTGCGTGTATATATCTTACTTTTTTCTTGCAAGAAAAAACCCCTGTATGGTGTGGATTATAGGACATTCGTATGTGTGCTGGGGTTCCCTTCGGGGGGACGTACGGCCGGGCGGTCGACAGCTCAGGATTCCTCGGGACACAGCGGTCCTTCATTGGATGGGTTTCTGTGGAATGACCTGGAGTCGGGAGTTTCATACTTACATGCTGTTAGAAAGGCCACTGGACATACTGGTACTGCACATCGGGGGTAATGATTTGGGCTTGTGCCCTTTTTGGGAACTTGACCTACTTTGCTTGTGGTCATTACATCCCCAGCTGGTTATGGTTTGGTCGGAGATTGCCCCGAGGAAGAGTTGGCATATGGCTCGCTCCGTGGAATGGGTCAATAGGGCCTGTATTAAGGCCAAACGGGCCATATCTGACTTTGTGGCACGCAACGGCGGTGTTGCTGTTTGACATTGGGACTTGGAGTCTGGAACAGGGAATTTTTGGAGGGAGGATGGAATTCACCTGAACGATGTGGGGATGGATATGTGGAGTTTGGCTTTGATGGACGGAATTGAACGTGGGTGTGTGGAGGAGCTCTCACATGCTTGAGGCGGTCAAGGCCTATTTTGATATGGCGGGGGGAGTCCTTGAAGTAGGTCGTAAAAAGTGGTGGGGGGAATGCATCACAGGATGCACCCCCCAATTAGTTGGAAGACGGCTTCTTAGGGTGTTCCCCTTTTGAAGGCTTGGATATATTGTGGAGGTCATCTGCAAAAGGTAATCAGTGCCCCCAAGCCGGGTTACGGCTGGGGGTAAGGTATTGGTGGTTAGATGACCAGTAAATAAAATATCGGTGGCTTCAAGGACTTGCCCCTGTCATTCTGTTTGTCAGTGGGTTTGTTAAATGTTAATGTTATGACCCTGATAGGGTCGCGGTTTGTTATTTATTTATATGTAGAATTCCTTTCTGGGAATTCAAAGTTATTTTAATTTGTTATTAATAAATTATTTATTATTAAAAATAATAAATGGCTGCTGTTGCCATTAAAATCCAACTCTGTTTTGGTGTCTGCTTTACTCAAAAGGTAGGATTCATATAAGGGTATGAGTGATACACCATGAGGGTATCAACTTATATGAGTGAAAAAGAGGCCTCACTGCAGACAAAAAATAAAATAAGGGGAGGCCTCCATGACTAAAATAGATGGGAGGGGTAGCGAGTTGGTTGGCCTATGGGATTACAGGATAGGGACATAGTAGGAGGGCTGGTAGGATAAGGGGAGGGGTGTTTGGGGGCTGTACCGTCTTCCCTGCTTTCTCTCTCCCTCGCTTTGCCAGGTCGCTGAAGCAAGAACACGTCCCCGCCTGCCCACCCTGGATTTGATTGGCTTATTCCTGCATTGTTTGATGGTTGAAGTTGTATACTGTCTGTTGGACAGAAGCGTGTCGTGTGTGTCTGATATGGTCGTTTTTGTGTTGTCATTGCAGCTGCGGGGGGGAGTCCTTGAAGTGGGTCGTAAAAAGTGGTGGGGGGGAATACACCACAGGATGCAACCCCCAATTATTTGGAAGACGGCGTCTTAGGGTGTTTCCCCTTCAAACACCCTAAGAAGCCATCTTCCAACTAATTGTGGAGGTTATCTGCAAAAGGTAATCGGTGCCCCCGAGCCGGGTTATGGCTGGGGGTAAGGTATTGGTGGGCAGATGACCAGTAAATAAAATATCGGTGGCTTCAAGGACTTGCCCCTGTCATTCTGTTTGTCATTGGGTTTATTAAATGTTAATGTTATGACCCTGATAGGGTCGCGGTTTGTTATTTATTTATATGTAGAATTCCTTTGTGGGAATTCAAGGTTATTTTAATTTGTATTAATAAATTCTTTATTATTAAAAAATAATAAACGGCTGCTGTGGCCATTGAAAACCAACTCTGTTTTGGTGTCTGATTTACTCAAAAGGTAGGATTCATATAAGGGTACACGACTCGACTTATTTGAGTCATGACTAGTATATTTCTCTGCAAGCAAATTCAATTTGCTCAGTTCTCTCTAATGCCAGAGAAAGGTCATGCTGTGTTTTTAATATAACACAACAGGGGCTGGATATTGCACTGTGCACTAACTTCATGTGTGAATGGGAATTTATAATATATACCTGTAATATCTGGATGGTGTTCTATTTAATATGTTCATGAAAAAAAGTTACATCTTTGTGATTGAGCGCTAAGGCCGGGGATAAACAAACATGCATTTAGATGCATGACTTTACTTTATGGAAGAGCTGAAAAATGTTATCAAGGAGCAATTGAAAAAAAATTGCTAGTTGCAAGGCCGTAGAAATTTTCAAACGACAGGAACATTTTGCTGTAATAACAGCCAATGTTAAATACTTCTGTGTCAAAAAAGACAAAAGTATAGTAGGGTTGATACCTTTATTGGCTAACGATAAAAGTTCTATATGCAGCTTTCAGAGCACAGAGGCCCCTTCGTCAGGCATGTTAACAAATGAATGAATGTTTGTCCCCGTTGTGCAAAGGGTTCTGTCGTTTCGACGGAACCAATACCGCAGTGTAGGGAATCCCATTAGCAACGGATCCATCAGCATTGAAGTCAATGATGATGCAAACAGAAAACAATGTTTTTTTTAATGTGGGCCTGTTCACATCAGCGTGGTTTCTGCTGAGGGGTTCCGTCGGTGCTTTCAGTCAGGGGAACCCCTCAACGGAAAGGCAAGTGTGAAGTAAGTTCCGTTTGCATCACCATTCATTTCAATGGTGACAGATCCGTTGACAGAAGGATGTCAGGCTGGGTTCACACGACCATGTTACGTCCGTAATGTACGGAACGTATTTCAGCCGGAAGACCCGGACCGAAGACAGTGCAGGGAGCCGGGCTCCTAGCATCATAGTGATGTACGACGCTAGGAGTCCCTGCCTCGCTGCAGGACAACTGTCCCGTACTGTAATCATGATTACAGTACGGGACAGTAGTTCCACGCAGAGGCAGGGACTCCTAGCGTCGTACATCACTATGATGCTAGGAGCCCGGCTCCCTGCACGGTCTTCCGGCCGAAATACGTTCCGTACATTATGGACGTAACATGGTTGTGTGAACCCAGCCTCATGCGTGTGAAAACCTCGGCAAAAACAGCCTGGAAAACCGCCTCAAAAACCACGTCAAAAACCACATCAAACATGAAAACCTCCAGGGTCAGTTTTTACAGGAGGAATTTTCCTCCTGCAAAAAACTCCGTGTGAACAGGGCCTTACAGTTTACAAAACCCCAGAAAAAAATCTTATGTTATCTCCCTTAGGGTTTATTCAGACAAACGTTGAATACCTCCATGTGATGGCTGTTAAAACATCGGCCGTCACACAGATGCATGTATTTAAATTTCGTTGTTTTAATGGTCCGTGTGCAGGGTCTGTTGAAAAATAGAACATGTCCTATTTTCTTCCATTTTCATGGATGCCTCCATAGACTCAAGTCTATGGGGATCCGTGAAAACGTTTTCACGTCCGAGTTTCCCCACGTTCGTCTGAATAAGCCCTTAGTGCAACACTACAACTTATTGAGAAGGAAAAGCAGAGGCGTAGCTAGGTTCTCCAGCACCCGGGGTAAAGATTCAGTTTGGTGCCCCCCCCCCAACCTCTTTCTCGACATCTCCTTCCCCCTCGCCGTGTTTGTTTTCTCTACCAATCAATGACGTGTCATTTCTTTTCCACATTTCTTTTTATGTAACTCGAGCATAAAAACATTTGTACATTTTACAAGCAATATAGTTCTATACACAACACCAGAACCATGCTCAGTACATATAAACAGCACCAGCACAAATACAGCTCAATTTAGTGCAACCCCTGCCGTATAGGTTTGTACGGCGTAAAACCGATCTGCTGGGAGATGCTGTTTCACAAAAAATAAATCATATCATAATCATACCACCCATCATCTCGCTGCAGATCATACAGTGACTAAGTGCTGATTAGAGGCAGAATAAACATTTACATTAAGTGACTCACCGGTGATGTCTCAGATTCTAGTTCTTTTTCTCCATCCGGTCCAGACCTCTATGATGACTTCTCCCGGTCACAGCCCATTTCTGCAGTTTTCCGCTCAGATGTCTTCAGCTTCTCACTTTTCCAACATTTCTACACCTATAAATAAAGATAAAGTTCTCATTATACCACACAGTACGCCCCTAAATATAATAGCGCCATACACTGCACCTCTAATTATAATAGCACCATACACCATGTCCCACACACACACACACAACATGCCCCCTGTAGATAGTGCCCCCATATAGCCCACCCCTGTATATAGTGTCCCACAAATAGCTCCCCCTATAGTGCTCCACAGATAGCCCACCCCTGTATATAGCCCCCCTGTAGATATAGCCCACCCCTGTAGATAGAGCCCACCCTGTAGATATAACCCACCCTGTAGATAGTGCTCCACATATAGTCCACCCCTGTATATAGTGCTTCACATATAGTCCACCCCTGTATATAGTGCTCCACATATAGTCCACCCCTGTATATAGTGCTCCACAGATAGCCCACCCCTGTATATAGTGCTCCACATATAATCCACCCCTGTATATAGTGTTCCACATATAGTCCACCCTTGTATATAGTGCTACACAGATAGCCCACCCCTGTATATAGCCCCCTGTAGATATAGCCCACCCCTGTATATAGTGCTCCATAGATAGCCCAACCCAGTATATAGCTCCCCTGTAGATATAGTCCACCCCTGCATGTGGTGCTCCATAGATAGCCCAACCCAGTATATAGCCCCCCTGTAGATAAAGCCCCCCTGTAGATAAAGCCCCCCTTTGTAGATAAAGCCCCCCTTTGTAGATAAAGCCCCCCCTTGTAGATAAAGCCCCCCTGTAGATAAAGCCCCCCGTAGATAAAGCTCCCCCTGTAGATAAAGCCCCCCCTTGTAGATAAAGCCCACCTTGTAGATAAAGCCCCCCTGTAGATAAAGCCCCCTGTAGATAAAGCCCCCCTTGTAGATAAAGCCCCCCGTAGATAATTCCCCCCCCTGTAGATAAAGTCCCCCTTGTAGATAAAGCCCCCCGCAGATAAAGCCCCCTCCCTGTAGATGAAGCCCCCATGTAGATAAAGCCCCGCTTGTAGATAAACGCTGCCGTAGATAAAGTCCCCCCCGTAGATAAAAACCCCCGGTGAATAAAGCCCCCTAGTAGATAAAGCCCCACGTAGATAAAGTCCTCTCGTAGATAAAGCCCCCCCTGTAGATAAAGCCCCCCCTGTAGATAAAGCCCCCCTGTAGATAAAGCCCCCCTGTAGATAAAGCCCCCCCCCGTAGATAAAGCCCCCATAGATAAAGTCCCCCCATAGATGAAGCCCCCTGTAGATAAAGCCCTCCCATGTAGATAAAGCCCCCCCCCCCCCATAGATAATGCCACACCCTTTTTATTACAATAAAAAAAACAATTTAAACTCACCTTAATCCCGCTCCCACGCCTTCCGGCAGCCATGGAGACCTGCTCTCTTCTGCGCAGGTCTCCTGGGGGTTGAACGAAGCGTCTATGAAAGGCGCTGATTGGCTGGGCAGGATGACTTTGCCTGTCAGTCAGCACCTTTCATCGACGGAAGCGCGATAGCGCTTCTCTGGTACAAAAGAGCTGAATAGCCGGGCACGGAACGTACCCGGCTATTCATTGCTTGTAATTGTACCTGTGTCCTATAGACACAGGTACAATTATAGTGCAGGAGGAGGTGGCGCTGGCGCCCCCCTCTAAGTTGCGCCCGGGGCACATGCCCCGCCTGTCCCCCCGCTAGCTACGCCCCTGAGGAAAAGTATATGTACAGTAAACCTATTCTGTTTGCATGTAATATCAGTAAGCACTCCTTGGCCTGTGAACAGCTGTATGAAGTCATTTTAAATAGCAAATAGAATCTTTTACTTTTAGGGTAGAAACAAACAGCATGTTCAAGGCGGATACGCTGCGTCAAGCGGCACAGCGTATCTGCCATGAACACCACAGGGAATGCCGTCCGAAAAACCGCACAAAATTCCGCTGTGGAAAGCAGCACCCAAAAAAACACCAAACCCCATACTTTCCCCCTCCGTCTCTTCTGTGCGTGGTCTGGCCTCCTGGGATGACATTGCAGGCCATGTGAACGCTGCAGCCTCTGATTGGCTGCAGTGGCAAAATGGGATGAAACGTCACCCCAGGAGGCCGGACTGGAGAAGAAGCAGTGAGTTCTGGGTAAGTATAACTTTTTTTTCAAACTTGCGATTTTTGCATCGGAATCGCTGCGATTCTGACGCTAATGTCGCAACACACACCACTTTGTTGCGAGTTTAAGCACCCCATTGCATTCAATGGGGAATCCTGCAACACAAGAGCAGCGATTCCGCAGCATTAATTGACATGCTGCGGCTGAAGAAACCGCACCACAGGTCAATTTATGTGGGTTTTTTTCAGCTCGCCTCTGTGGGGCTGAGATTTGCTGAAATCTCACCCACAGTGCTTCTGCTGTATTAGGGCGGGTTCACACGTGGCGGAATTTCACTTAAATTCCGCTGCGGACACTCCGCAGCGTTAATCCGCAGCGGTGCCGTTTGTCCATTGACTTACACTTTAATTTAGCAGTGTTCGTTTAGACGAGGCGTAAAATTCCGCTGCGGAGCATAGGCTGCGGAGCGGAATTTGGTGTCCGCAGCATGCTCTGTCTGTTGCGGAGCAGTGGCGGACTCATGGCGGAATTTCTCCATTGACTTCAATGGAGAGTCAAAATTCCGCAATGAAGTCCGCAGATCTTATGTGTGCTGCGGAGCGTATTGGTTTTGCTACCATGACATTTCTTCATTCTGGCTGGACCTATGTATTTCTAGGTCTACAGCCAGACTGAGGAAGTCAATGGGGCTCCCGTAATGACGGGAGCGTTGCTAGGAGACGTCTGTAAATAGTCACTGTCCAGGGTGCTGAAAGAGTTAAGCGATCGGCAGTAACTGTTTCTGCACCCTGGACAGTGACTACCGATCTCAATATACATGTATCTGTAAAAAAACATATAAGTTCATACTTACCGAGAACTCCCTGCGTCTGTCTCCAGTCCGGCCTCCCAGGATGACGTTTCAGTGTAAGTGACGGCTGCAGCCAATCACAGGCCAAGCACAGGCTGCAGCGGTCACATGGACTGGCGCGTCATCCAGGGAGGTCGGGCTGGATGCCGAAAGAGGGACGCGTCACCAAGACAACGGCCGGTAAGTATGAAATTCTTTTACTTTCACTAGGGAAAGTGCTGTCCCTTCTCTCTATCCTGCACTGATAGGGAGAAGGGAAGCACTTTTCCCGCAGTCCGCAGCAGCTAGTCCGCATCAATTTTCTGCACATTTTGTGCAGATCCGCAGCAGAATCTGCAACGCAGATTCTGTGCGGCATTGATGCGGACAGTTGCGGAGGAAATCCGCCACGTGTGGTCATGCCCTTACGCTGCAGATTTCCTGCAAGGAATTCCATTGCGGAAAATCTGCAGTGTTTACGCCTACTATGTTCCTACCCTAAGGGAAAAAAATACTTTATAGCTCAAAAATCTCTACAGGTTGGATCTAGGTTGACCTTTTTTCCAAGATAAAGTGGTTATTTTAATCGCAGTTTGTCTGCACTGATACTACTGCATATATCAATCATAATAGTATTGGGTAGTCTGCAGCTATCCTATATTTTGAATCTGTCATGGAATGTGAACAGATGCAGAAACACAGTTTAAGTCCTTTTAGACTGGGCAATTATTGGGCAGACAAGCGTTCATAGAACACTCGTTACCGATAATTGACCTGTGTGAACAGGGCAGTGATCAACAGATGAACGAGCTCGTTCATCTGCTGGTCGTATCGTTTTAAAAAAGTAAAATATTATCGTCGTCGGCAGCACATCTCCCTGGGAGATGCGCTGCTGACATGATATTAATGTATCCATGCACCTGCTGCACAAACAACCCCATTCAGATGAGTGGAACTGATTTTGGGTATGTTCACACGCTAATCAAAAAACGGCTGTAAAACACGGAGCTATTTTCAAGGGAGAACAGCCTCTGAATTTCAGCCATTTTTAAAGCATCAAGCATTTTTTTATGCATTTTTTTGCGGTCGTTTTTGGATCTGTTTTTCTATTGACCCAATGCAAAACGGCTCAAAAAATGGCTCAAGAAGTGACATGCACTTCTTTTTAGGGGGCGTTTTAAAAACGCCCTGACAGAGCGAAACATCGTTTTTCCTATTGAAATCAATGTACAAATGTTTGGCGGTGTTCAGCTTCCATATTTTCAGAAATTTTTCGCAGAATTTACGGCCTGAAAAACATCTGAAAATAAGCCGTGCCAACATACTTTCAGTCGTAAAAATTTCTGCAACAAAATCTCATCCACGCGCTTTGGAAAAAATACACACAGAATAAATGCATAAATTGACCTGTGGGACGGACTATAAATCTGCGGCATGTCAATTTATGCTACGAATTAGCTGTGCATTTATTGCAGAATTTTCTTACTGTGTTCAATGGGGAAGTCAAATTCTGCAACAAATACAACTGTTTGCGGAATTTTGTGCAATTATGTTGTATATTCGCAGCAAATTCTGCAGGTTAAAAATAAAGCCTATACTTACCAGTCACGGCGCTGCAGCGATCACATTTGATGAAACGTCAATACGGGAGACCGCCTGGTCACAGAGCTGCTGGAAGAGAAGGGGTGCATTGCTATGGCAACGCCTGGAGAGGTACAGTAAGTATAGGGTATTTTTTGTCTGGAGGCGTTTTCCGTGGCGGAAAATCCAGACGAATACACGTACCAAATTAAAGCGCAATTTGGTGCAAATATTCAGCCGGATTTCCCTGCGTGATATGGGTTGTATACACTGCAGGCTCTACTGCAGCATATCACCCTGTGTGAACGTCCCCCTAGTCTAATTGCTCAGGTAGCATAGCTCCAGTAGTTAGTTTAGCGAAAACAGACTATAGAACTTTTAACCTAAATACTAAAATAGCACAATTACAATGATAAATTTGGCAGCAAATAAAAGTTACATTTTAATTTAGTTTAGTTCAGGATTTATAAGGAATTTCTTTGCCTGGAGGCAGCCTATTGCAATTTGTCCAAGATATGGCACAGGTATCAGTGACTTAGTATGGATACGTGTTGTTGGATTTCCAATGATTACAACATCTTTTTGTGGTTGCAATTGAAGATATTGATGTGAATGTGAACGAAAATAATCTCTATAAAGTACAGCATAAAATGTATGAATGAATGGATTTACTTTGCAAAGACATGAGCAAAATGGGAAGCAGAAGCATAAATATAGATCCATATTTTAGCCTCCAAGGTTATATGGTGAAAATATGATTCATAATAGGAAATTAGGAAAAATTGATAGTCGACTGCTAATATTTATTCATGACTAAATATTATGGTCATTTTCAGCCCCTTACATTCACTGGGTATTACCAATTGCTCATTATTATGTACAGTATCACATTGTGTATGGGCATCTTTACTGCAGATTTAACGCTTAATGAAGTGAAACAGTGAACAGGATTTGTAGAGAAGAACAGCTCAAACAACTGATCTATGAGCTTTAGGAATTATTTAGATTTTACATGTCTAGCAGGTTGTCAGGTGGCATTTAGACACTGTGGCAAGCATTGCTTGATGTACTATAATGAGGAACTGGCTGCCCTTCTGCCATGGCTAGCACTTTAGATAAGGACTGTGACTGGTACATTTAGATGAGTACTATGACTGGCATTATTATATGGAAATTGTAACACTACTATCAGGATACTAATATCGCCAATGATATGGATTGAATTAATACATGTAAATTTTATTTGGGCAATGTATACTAATATAATTTGGATAATGAATTGCACTATTATTTGTGCACTGTATGGCGCTATGATTTATATGCAATTGTGTAAATAATGCTAGGTGAATGGGGAGGACTCAGGGGTTCAACGTTCCATTGAGGGAAAAGGTATGGGTTTGTACCTGCTTTAAGAATGACCAATTCAAAAAGTTATTTGCATACACCCAACTACTTAGGAGCTATTTATGTTATTTTCCATTGAGCGTAATATTATAGATTTTATAGACACATATTTATGAATCAAAAGTTCTGATGTCATCAAATGTTTTGAAATGAGCTAAACAGTATTCTTCTGTATACATCTACAGTAGCAGGGCACCTAACTCCACGTGCAGGCATGCATGCTGCTAGTACTGTGTACAGTAACACATACAACATGTGGTTTATTCAACATGCTGTGTTTGGAAATCTGTATCCCATGTAACCAGCTGTCACTGCTCAACCCCTCCGCCTGTGTCCGGCTCAAAGACCTTGGTACTATTTATAATTTTCAGACACACCTCCTCATTGGCACTAAACAAGACAAGTCTGTATACACTTAGCACAGCTATATACCCACACAGTGACACTACATACAACACAGGCATACACAAAAACACTGAGCAGACAATCTACTGTAACATTACACTTCACTAATCACTATACAAAACCTTTCACTGGTAGACTTGCACAGGATTTTGCCAGTGTAACGTCACACCCTCCTCACCTGTACCACTACGCAACTTGTTAACAAAACAAACTCCGACAGATTTGTGCACATACAGCTAGTTGTGTTGCTCATTTTTTACAAAACCATATGGGGACAGAAGAGGATCTACTTAAAATTGGCAGGAGGCTGGAGAAGCGGATCAACGAGCAGAGCACGGTAAGAACCTGAGGTTTTTTGGTGAATATATCTGATTTATTGAACTGCAAATTTTAAAGGTATTCTATGATGTCACTGAGGACTAATTCTCTAATTTCCTAATACACTGTGTATTAAAATTCAATCCATGAGCACTGATCTTGTAGACAACGGCTGCAGTCCATTAGGACCTACTTTAATATCCCATTTATATTGAGAAGCCTATGTAAACAAACAAATGTGACCCCTGTAGGTATGGTCGCCAAAATCAGAGCTGAAATGAAGGCTGAACAAGAAACATAAACTCAGGGAATACATAGCAAACGAAATAGTCACTCATTAGGTGTCATGTGTACAGAAGGTTGGGTTGGCTTAGGGGAACTGAGCCAAGTGATATTTCTCCAAAGAGTAGCAGCAAAGTCACAAGTTTCAGAGAAGTGGGACATAGTGACATTGCACTGTGACATGAGCAGCTTAGAAAATACTAGGAAATGCAGGGTGTAAAGGTGAGAAAATAAAATAAGAATAAGAGTTTAGAAAGGAAGGAGTGAGTGGGCTAAACTCTGAGAAAGCGGGAGCATGATTTTCTGTGAAACATGAGATGTAAAATGGGGGTGGGGTGTAAGATATGAATAGCGAGCAACATAGAAAAGGATTGAACAGGTGAATAAGATGGGTGAGAGAGGGGGTGCGCGTTGCCAGAAAGCACAAAATAAAAAGGATTAAAAGCAACAAATAGATTACTGTGGTACTGTACATAAACAAGCCACTGCAAAGTGCTTCACAGCTCGCTACGTAACCCGTCACCATTGTTCAGATCTGATGCAGAACAACAATGACAAATGTTTGGGATAGGTTGTTTCATGAGCGCAATCTCCTGAAAAGGAAAGAAACACAATAGACCAAATGTAGGAGGACGTTGGTGATATGTAGAATAGGTGTGTAGCATGAACTAGTTGGTAAGCACGGAAACATGTAGGTGAATGCTGCTTTATGCTGTTATTATTTAGAAAAAATTTAATTTTCCATTATTATAATTCCCTGCTTATAGTATTCACAGAGGTGTAGAGGAGGCTGGTTATTTATTAAGTTATACATAATAATAGGCCAGAAATCATATGGAATATTTCCTCATAGAAGAAAGAAAACAGTGGCAACGGAAGTATACGCCTTGTGGTGATTTATAATGTTTTTGCCTTAATTAGGATTCAGAATTGAAATATAAAATTGGAAAAATATAAATAATAAGGATTTTCATGTGATAGAGCCTCTGTTCTCAACATGGCATACCAATGAGTTACCTTTTGTATTACAAAACAGTTTCATCCATTTGTTATATTCATACTGCAGGATTGGCACAGTATGTTGTCTGAAATCAACCAGTCCTATCAACTGTCCTGACGGGAGATAAGCCGCTGTCAGAGGTGTCTGGCAGTGGCTTGTTTCCCTCTCCCCATCAAAATAATTATGCATGCTTGGTCGACAGCTATCTTAGGTGTATGGCCAACCTATAGTGTATACATAATACAGAGGAGTAGATAAGGCCCTCCACTACCACCATTTTTACCCTGAGCCAGGTTCATCATATTTTTTCCTGCACAGCGGGACCTGGCCATCCGCTGTGCAGGGAACTGCAGCACAGTCCCATTTACTTGAATGGAGCATTGTTGCAGTTCCATGCACAGCATGTGGCCAGGAGTGCCACTGTGCAGGAAAAAATTGTAAAGGCGCTGCAGGACTAAAGTACAACTGTGGCATCTTGACTCTCAGGATCAGCAGGGATATCGGCACTTAGACCCCCACCGATCAGAAAGTGATAGCATATCCTAAAGATATGCCAGCACTTTCTGTGGAGGGAATACCCCTTTAAAAAAATAAAAAATACAGCAAAACTTCTCCAAAAGACCATCACTTTGAGAAGACCACCTCCTTAAGCAGACCAGATTTATTGTGACAGATTTTAAGTTCTACCATATATTATGAATACTGGCCATCTTCTTTGAGAAGACCCCCCCTATAGAAGACCACTTTTCAATGCAATTTTGGTTGGTCATCTCAAAGAGGTTTCGTATGCTTATATATATATATACATAAGTGTACATTTATATGCATATACACATACACAAGAAAGTTTGATCAGCACATTCCAGCAAAATGAAAAACGTGTATACAGGTGCAAGTATGCCTGCGACTGCAAAACAATACACAAGAAAATGTCAACAGCACTCTACGAACACAAATGGCACCTAAAACACTAAATATAAATAAATATGCATTATTGCTGAATCTACTTACAATAGTAAGGTTCTTAGCGCACATTTTCATCAAATTGTGTGAGACCACCTGCCACGACAATGCGACCTAACTTATAAGGTGAGTCCCTGCACTGCTCATACACCCTATTCTGCGTCTAAGGGCTTATTCAAACGAACGTATAATACGTCCGTGCTACGCGCGTGATTTTCACGCGCGTCGCACGGACCTATGTTAGTCAATGGGGCCGTTTAGACAGTCCGTGATTTTCACGCAGAGTGCGTCCGCTGCGTAAAACTCACGACATGTCCTATATTTGTGGGTTTTTCGCGCATCACGCACCCATTGAAGTCAATGGGTGCGTGAAAATCATGCGCAGCACACGGAAGCACTTCCGTGTGATGCACGTGATTCGCGCAACAGAAGTAAAAACTATGAATGAAAACAGTGTCATAATGATGGCGGCTGCGCGAAAATCACGCAGCCACGCATCATATGCTGCTGACACACGGAGCTTTTATGGAGCTCGTGTGAATCCGGCCTAAGCCTGCAGAATATACTTGGGGATGGTAGGAACCAGCATTAAACTAATTAAAATCACCCTAGGGGAGGTGTATGCACGCGGGGCTAATGGTGGACGTGTTTCCCTAGAGCTCCGCTCCTCAACGGGAGTATCCAGCTATTTTCAGCTATTTCCAGCCGCTCACCTCGCTCACATTCCACCGGAATTCCTTCTGCTTCCCCTCGGGGATCTTTTGATGGCGAAAGGGAACGCCAAAAAGTCTGGGATCAAAATACTCTCATGGTTTCTCTCAGTGTGTAAAAATACAAGAGAATTCCTACAAAACATGCACCAGATGGAATAGAACACCCGAATTTCTCTATAAAATTAACTTGTTAGACACTAACAGATGCTGGAGATGTTCTGCACAAGTGGGAAGCCTCTCTCACCTTTGGTAGGACTGTCCGATAATCAGACCTTTCTGGGATGGTAATTCTTGAATCATACAAAAAAATCACTCTCACTTCACTGACCCTTTTCGCCGCATTGATCATTCTTTGGGTTCCATCATGTGACTTCCACCCTAAATCTCATGATTTGGTCACTCATATGCTCACTGTCATGAAATTTATGATCCCTCTACACTGGAGATCACAAGAACCCCCCTCTATTCAGTCTTGGATAACACCCATGGATTCTATAAGCAGAATGGAGGAGCTTCCAAGTTGGGAGATGAGGAATCACGAGTGGTTCTTAAAGACATGGAACACATGGCTCACTTATAGGGCTAATTAGACCCCCACCAACTAAATAACTGATGGTTTAAACACAAACATTGCAACCCCACAACTCTCCACCTCATTGTTCTTCTGCCTGTTAAATCTGTTTTGGTACTTTCTTAACTTGATCTTAGAACCATACATTTTGATTGATTGTTTTGATTATGTACGCTCTGGGAACATTGTAAGTAGTTTACATATGCTTTGTCCATATGCCTTTTTATGTTATGTCAATGGAAATACTGCATCTTTTTATTTGATAATAAAGGTTTGGGCCTGCGTGCTTGCTACCTACTATCATTTACACTGTATGCCGTGGTGTAAATCTTTCCCATTGTACACTGTTACTGTACTCAATAAAAAGAGATTTGCAGAAAAAAAAAGGCCAAAATCGTGACCAGATCGACGGCTGCTAAGCCGGAGCCTCCATTGCAGATTGCACACGCGGAGCAGGCCATGATGGCGCCGGACACACCTCACTCTCCACAGTTGCAGGCACCCTCACCGGACCCGATACACAGCGTGGATGGAGGTACCCCATGTTTTCAGAGCCCAAGCCCTGCCTCAGATTTGTTTGGTGAAGATGACTCTGATGCTTCCTCCGCCGAACCTGCGGTACAGGGGTTTTCAATTAGCCAGGCTGGGCAGGAAGGGTCTTCTCAATTATCCTCCTCGCAGCTGCAAGTTGACACTGGGGCATATTCTGGTGACAAAGTTATTATTGCACGCTTTTCACAACTCTTACAGCAAGAGCTTGAAAAAACGTGTGTAAAGACCACAACTGAACTTAAAGCCGATTTTCATGCTCTGGGGTCTAGAATGCTAGCAATGGAGACTAAAATTGATAACATAGTGACGACTGTTAACTGGCACTCTAATTGCATCGACGACATACCAACAGCTTGAGGAAGCCCACTCTAAGCTTGAAGATATGGAAAATAGATCCAGGCGGGAACATTTCCGTATAAGGGGTCTGTCAGAAAACATCCTGGATTTAGAAACTGCGGTACACAATCTTTTCAAACATCTCCTCCCTCATATACCTGACCGCTACTTTGATATTGACAGAGTGCATAGGGCACTTACTGCTCCCCGCATGGATGGTCTGCTCAGAGATGTGTTGGTGAAGCCTCATTTTTACTCTGTGATGGAACAGGATATGAAAGCTTCCAGGACCTGTGAACAGCTACGACTGCGTAACTGCGAGATACAGATCTTCGCTGATCTGGCTCCTCGCACGATTCAGATGCGTAGTTCATTAAAACCTCCCCTCCAAGTCTTGATACGCCAGGAGATTAGATATAGATGGGCCTTCCCTTTTCGTCTCACATTTTCCTATCGCAAGCGGCCACACAGTTTTGCTTCTCTCCAGAAAAGAGAGGCCATTATGAAACATTTGGGACTTATTTCAAAGGATGGCACACCTCCGCCGAGAAAACCACCACTGCCTGCTTCCTCCTCTTCTACAGCACGTCTTTGACCGCTCTGGAGCTCCAGATCTTCATCCTGACCTTTGACTTCTACTACCTGAACTTGCAAGTCCTTGATGCATTCTTGATATAATTCTCACAGGATCCTGTGATTGGAAATTTCTCCACGTACTAGTTCCCTTTACTGTTTACTATTAACGTTTACTTTTAAATTAAAATGGCCTTAACTACTGTGGTATGGAGACGCAGCCCTGGTCATGAATACAGTTACTGTTGATCTCCTGTCTCTCGTCCCCTGCTGCGAGCGTATCGGCAGGGCTAAATAGCCCTGCGTTGGTATGCTCAGGAGCTGAGTTCTACCTCCCACACCACCAATGAAGATCACCTCTCCAGCTGGGACCTCACCACACCACTGCTCCCCTGCTCCACGCTAAGTATCATAGTGTAGCCACAGCTACACTTTACCTCTCCCTGTTTGTCCCTGAGTTAACCCTATGCTGTAACCCTTGCTGTCCCTGAGTAACCCTTGCTGTCCCTGAGTAACCCTTGCTGTAACCGTTGCTGTCACCCTTGCTGTCCCTGAGTAACCCTTGCTGTCCCTGAGTATCCCTTCCTGTCCCTGAGTTAACCCTTACTACCCCTTGCAGTCCCTGAGTTAACCCCTTGCTGACCTGCTCATCCCCTTTTGCATACCTGATTAACCCTTAGTGTACAGGGACAGTTATATTAGGAGGGAGTGGGACAGAGATAGGGAGCGTGTGGGAATTACAAGTTACTTATGTGTATTGTATTGTAACGTAACTTCTATGTATGTTTAGGTAAGTGGGTGGCGGTATAGATTAGGATTGTGATACCATGCTTATACTGTACTGTGATTAGTTACTGTGTTTGGTGTGTTTTATATATGAGAGTGATTACTGTATGTTAATAAATATTATCTTTATTTACTATACGGTCTTATTCCCTTGAGTAGCAGCAAAACAATTCCCTGACCTGGGACTACTTATTTTTTGTTTTAAGGCGTTGGGGGTTTGGCGATAAATTTATTACCCTTTTGAAAAGTCTACAGTATACTCAACTCCATCTGCCCAGGTAATGATCAAGGGATTTTTATCAGACCGTATATCCATAGCCCGGGGGACGAGACAGAGGTGCCCTCTCTCCCTTATCCTTTTTGTCTTGGCAATTGAGCCCCTGGCCCACCTGATCAGGATGAATAAAGACATAAAGGGAGTTGAGGTTAGTGGTCAGACACATACGCGGACGACATCTTATTGGTATTGTCATCCCCCCTTACGTCAGTCCCGAATCTTTATCATGTCTTAGACCAATTTTCCCAAATCTCAGGATTGAAAGTCAACCATGATAAGTCTGAGGTCTTGAACATCAGCATTCCGCATTCCATGGCCAAGTTGATACAACTGAACTTTGAGCTGAGATGGAGGGAAGACAAAATCTCCTATCTGGGAGGTCACCTCACTCCTTGCTATTCCACCTTTTTTCGCACAAATTTTCTCCCTCTCAAACAAAAACCGAAAACAGAACTTTTCACCGGGCTTCTATGCCTCTTTCCTGGTTCAGCAGGATAGCAGCTATTAAAATGACGTTCTTCCCAGAATCTTATACTTCTTCCGCACTTTACCAATAGATAGCCCTACCCCCTATTTAAAAGACCTTCAAAGGCTTATATTGTTCTTCATTTGGGGTCCTAAACGATGTAGCCCCACAAAGAACTCACTATGCGCCTAAAGTCTCGGGGGGATTGGGTTTACTGAACCTCACTAAATACTATTATGCTGCTCGTCTGACACCCTTAGTCTCACTCCACAGTGTAAGTAACCAAACGCGTTGGATTTCTATAGAACAGGCAGCTACTCCTGATGTTCTTGTAGACCAGTTGTTATGGCTGAAACCCAAACACAGACCACCTGTGTTATGCCCGCTCCTCTCTTCTTCCTTGGCGCTGTGGGATAGGTTGAGTCACAGTTTCCGGCTCTGTTCTATACACACACCTGCAGCCAGATTATTTGCTAATCTTACCTTTGCTCCTGGAATGCAATGTCAGCGTTCCAATGATGGTTGGATAAAAATCTATACCGTATTGGACACTTCTTTGATAGATTAGGTGTAAAACCCTGTCATTTTTATTAGTCTATCTACCACATGCAGATTTTTCTCTTTCACCAGATTCACCATTTTATGTCCTCATTTAAACCTACTTCGGTTCTGCAAAGTACTTCAGTATTTTAGAAATTATGCTTGAATAATTCTAGTGGTCATCATCTCTTGTCTAATATTTACTCATTGTTGGTTTCCCCATCGGACAAACTGTCATATATGTCAATGTGGGAGAGGGACTTACACACATCCTTTACAGTTAGGGAATGGCAAGATATGGCAGAACGTACTGCAAAAATTTCCATTAACGCTTCGCTGGTCAAAGCCAATTATAAAGTATTTTTACGATGGTACCTCTAGACTGACCAAGATGTTCCCTTCTTCCTAGTGTTCTTGCTTCAGACACTGTGGATGTCTTGGAAACCCTCTGCATATATGGTGGGGTTGCCCGAGGGTACGCCGTTTCTGGCAACAAATCTTTAATATGTTATATTCAATAACTGAGATTAACTTGAAACTGTCCCCGTCACAGGCATTACTTAATGAGACCATCCCTGGATTATCTAAGGCCTCTCATAAATTTGCATCCTTTCTTTTCCTGGCAGCCAAAATTGCTATCCTGGGAAAAGCCCTGTGATTCCGCTTCATCTGGTTAAGACTAAACTGAATTGGATTATGGTCAATGACTGTTTACTCTGTATGGTCTCAGATAAGGACGAGCTCTTCCTTGAAGTTTGGCAGCCATGGCTCAGATACCTTGGGACGATCTCTTAGGTTCATTTTCCCTAGAAGACATTTGACCCTCATTCTCCTACATTTCGCCCCTATTTTACCTCTTTCTCTCCCTCCTTTCTATTCCTTCTTTCTTTTTTTGAAATGTGGCTAATTTGGAATATATTTGTCTGTCATGATTCAATTTGTGGGGATTATCCCCAGATGCTAATTGCATTGTTTGATGTACAGTTTATCTTTTCTTGAAAACCTTCAATAAAAATTATTGAAACATAAAATACCCTAGGGCAGAATGGGAGGTGTGCAAGACCAAACATGGAGGCAGTCACTACTCCCACATATATACAATACAGAAGAAAGTATGATCAGCACATTCCAGAAAAAATGAAAACAACATGTATACAGGTGCAAGTATTGCAAAACAATACACAAGAAAATGGCGACAGCACTCTGTGAACACCAATGCCACTTAAAACACTATATATAAATAAATATGCATTGCTGCTGAATCTACTTGCAATAGTAAGGTTCTTAGTGCACATCTGCAGGCTTATAGTTACATAGTTACATAGTTACATAGTTAGTACGGCTGAAAAAAGACACATGTCCATCAAGTTCAACCAAGGGAAGGGAAAAGGGAAGAAAAAATGTCTACACATAGGAGCTAATATTTTTTTGTTCTAGGAAATTATCTAACCCTTTTTTAAAGCCATCTACTGTCCCTGCTGTGACCAGCTCCTGCGGTAGGCTATTCCATAAATTCACAGTTCTCACTGTAAAGAAGCCTTGTCGCCTCTGCAGCTTGAACCTTTTTTTCTCCAGACGGAGGGAGTGCCCCCTTGTTTTTTGAGGGGGTTTTACAAGGAACAGGATTTCACCATATTTTTTGTATGTGCCATTAATATATTTATATAAGTTAATCATGTCCCCCCTTAGTCGTCTTTTTTCAAGGCTAAATAGGTTTAATTCTTTCAATCTTTCCTCATAACTTAAATTCTCCATGCCCCTTATTAGCTTCGTTGCTCTTCTTTGTATTTTTTCCAACTCCAGGGCATCCTTTCTATGAACTGGAGCCCAGAACTGAACTGCATATTCTAGATGAGGCCTCACTAATGCTTTGTAAAGTGGCATTATTACATCCCTGTCCCGCGAGTCCATGCCTCTTTTAATACACGACAATATCCTGCTGGCCTTTGAAGCAGCTGATTGACACTGCATGCTGTTATTGAGTTTATGATTTACAAGTACACCCAGATCCTTCTCAACAAGTGAATCCGCCAGTGTAGCGCCCCCTAGGACATATGATGCATGCAGGTTGTTGGTACCAAGATGCATAACTTTACATTTATCTACATTAAACTTCATTTGCCAAGTGGACGCCCAAACACTTAGTTTGTTTAAATCTGCCTGTAATTCATGAACATCTTCCATAGTCTGAACTATATTACATAGCTTGGTGTCATCTGCAAAAATAGAAATAGTGCTATTAATCCCTTCCTCTATATCATTAATAAATAAGTTGAATAATAGTGGTCCCAGCACTGAACCCTGGGGTACACCACTTATAACCGGGGACCATTCAGAGAAGGAATCATTGACCACAACCCTCTGGATACGGTCCTTGAGCCAATTCTCAATCCAATTACAAACTATATTTTCTAAACCTATAGTCCTTAATTTACCCATTAGGCGTCTATGGGGGACAGTGTCAGTGTCAGACGCAGATCAGGGTATATGAGCAGCGTAGGGACCCACCTTATAAGTGAGGTCGCCTTCTCGTGGCAGGTGGGCTTACACAATTTGATCAAAATGTGCGCTAAGGACCTCACTATTGTAAGTACTGTAGATTCAGTAGTAATGCATATTTATTTATATATGGTGTTTTAGGTGCCATTGCCGTTTTTAATTGTGTGTGTGAACATACCCTTAAGGTTGAAGATTTCCTTAAGAATACAAGTTAGCTTACGCAAAATACTGCTATCATTATTAGATAAAAGTAAGTATTGATGAAACTTATCTCAATGAAGGTTATAGAGTAAAAGTTATACATACTAACATAGTTCGTAAGTTTTAAAAAAATTCCATTCATATTATCATACAGTGTTGATCCAGAGGAAGGCAAAACAACCCCTACGAGGCAAAAGTCAATTTTCCAAATCTTGGGGAAAAAAAACTTCCTCCCCCAATATGATGGGATTAACTCTAGTACAGAAAACGTATACAATTTTTACTTTCAAGAAAGGTATCTCATCATGTCCATTTAGTCCCCTTGCAATGCATCCATGATTCTATGCCCTTTGGTAGCAGGTTAGATATGTCAGCCGGTGAGTAAATGGAACACTCTTAGGGCCTGTTCAGCGTTTGGTTTCCGTTCATCGGTTTCATTCAACCTTTCCGTCAGAGGAACCGATGAATGGAAAGCCGAACGGGCAAAATAGGTTCCGTTTGCATTGCCATTGACTTCAATGGTAATGCTTCCGTTGAGGTTGGTTTCCGTTTGTTTCTGATCTGTAAGGTTTCCGTTTTTTCCATGGAAACAATAGCGTAGTCGGCAACGCTATTGTTTCCGCAAAAAAAATATGAAACTTTACGGAATGGAAACAAACAGAAACAAACTGCAACGGAAGCATTACCATTGAAATGAATGGCAGTGGCAATGCAAACTGAAGCTATTTTTCACTTTCGGCTTTCCGTTCATCGGTTCCTCTGATGGAAAGGTTGAACGGAAACAAAATGCTAATGTAAACAGGCCCTTAGTCTACAGTACAGTAGAAAGATTCTTTTGCAGCAGGATGATTTCTCAAGCAACTGCAATGTATCTTATGCCTTCCAAGCACCAAAAATTACACATTTGGAACAATTTTTTATATTATTTCTCTAATGCATTTAAAATATAAAATGAAGCAAATTTGCAAATAGTCTTGATTAACAATTCCTACCGTATGAGTATACAGCTCCTATGCAGACCTATGTGTTTCAATCTTAACAGACTACAAACAAACACTATGTATGCTGATCCTGCAGTCATTATCTCTTCTACCTTTCCCCTCTTTGCTCATCTACAAAATTCATGTTAGCCAAATACTAAGAAATAATTGCTTATTTGACATGTAAAAAACAACATGCAAGCCTTACTGTCATCAGTTAAAATCCCAGCAAAATCGAGTGATTCTTCAAAAGATTATTTACATATTGTTTTATATTTATATGAAAGGATATAGTGTGCACGAGGCTTAAAACAGTTATAGGAATGGACTACCATTTCTGTTAGGTTTCTGGCCTCTTCAGTTGTATTGGAATTACATTGTGCCATCAATAATTATTCTCAATTTAAATTATTATAGGATCGTATTCTGGATCTATTAGAGGAGCTTCAGAGATTTCAAATGACTGTCTCCGTCCTGAGGGTAAGAGTGGCACCTACGCCTACTTCAGAAGCCTGCACAGACCATTAGAGAGTAAGGGGTTGTTAGAGTTCAGAAGTGAGTGAGTAGCTTAAAGCTTCTTAGGGGTGGTTCTCTATTCTTATCAAAACAAAATTGAAGTGCATTGCCCTTCCTCTCCCAGAGCACTAGGATTGGAGTGACTGTGAATAAGTTGAAGAAGCAAAGCAAGGTACGAAAGATTGGAGACCTTGCCAAAGTCATAATAAAGGATTGGAAAATACTGCTGGGTAAGTAAGTCTCAAGTTTACGTAAAAATGAAAAAAATAAGAGTAAATTGAATGACAGTAAGGCCCGTTTCCCATCACGATAGTGATCTAAGCTTAGAGTGAACGCTGGGAAAAGCTCCCAGTGTACACGCTAAGCATATCTAAAGAGCTCTATTCACCCAACGGGGGCAAAAAGAGTGTTATTTTTGCTTCCGTCTGGCTGTTATACATCGGTATACCTTTTCTTTTTTGCGGCACGGAATAGCATCAGCAGACTACGCTATTCCATAGAAAGGTATACGATAAAAAATTTATACATCGCATTATATGTTTTTTACAATAGGACCATATAGGTGTCATATCCCATTGTATGGCTATGCAGTGGGATATGTCACAGCCTTCCATTGGAGGTATCCATCGGGAACTTTTCCCGGCGTACACGTCAAACGGAGGCTGAAATTGTGATGTTAACAGGGCCTAAGTTAGAAATGGAAAAATGCTTCCACCTGCTTCCCATTTACAATTGTTTCTTCTTAGAATCCTCATACAAGAACAATGGAGCTTCAGCTGATGCTGTTTTGCATTCTCCAGCCAAGGTTGAGCCCGAAAAGTAAGAAATAATTAGTCATAGATATAATAAACTTCTATCTGCCTAGGCTGCAACTACAAGTTTTTGTCTCAATTCTCCCTTTCCCCTTTTTGTTTTTCATTCTTACTTTATAATTGACATCCACCTTTAAGGAAGCAGAAAGAAGAAAAGAAGCTACATTTGAAAAGGTAAGTGTGCTAGACAAATACATATTGACATCATCAAACTAATGCTCTGTCACACTAGTGTCATGGCTTTTATTTATAATGGTGACAACTATCATTAGTCTGTTCTCAAACGGATCCCAACTAATTCTGATGAATTCCAATAACTTAAAATAATATGTATTTGGAGGAAAAAGGATCAATAACTGCGCTGCTACTAAGTAATGATAAATGTAGATGATAAATTTATGACAATCCAGGCTACGCGTTTCAATGCCGCACTGGCATCTTCATCAGGCCATATAAAATAACTGTACAGACACCAATGTTTAAATACACCATGTTGTTAGAAAAAAAACGTCAATGGGATCTGGGTCAAAGTGCCCCAATGACGTCATCACATGGGTCGAAGTTTAAAGTTTAAAATGTCATTGTTGATCAAAAGGGTGAAATAAATGTACATAGTAATCTACATCAATGTTTTACAAAAGAAAGGAACACAAACCATAAAACTTTAGAGAATGTATAAAAAGCGTGTTAAACATCCATTTGGATGTTAACGAGAACGTAAAGCGCACAAATGGATGTTTAACACGCTTTTTATACATTCTCTAATGTTTTATGGTTTGTGTTCCTTTCTTTTGTAAAACATTGATGTAGATTACTATGTACATTTATTTCACCCTTTTGATCAACAATGACATTTTAAACTTTAAACTTCGATGTAATGGCAGGAAGGAGGTGAAGGGAACAAGTGAGCCCTAATCTACCCACCGCCCTGTCCCTGCCTACTTGCAACGACCTGCCCTAGGCGACGGGGTACAACTTGGCGGCGGTCCCTACGCTGTCTAAGTGCAAGGGAGTACAAACAGGGAACACGCAAGGGAAGGGGCAGTAGCCCACGGAATGCCGCGAGGAAACGGAGCGGTGAATGAGTCAGTCAGGATCAGGATGAAGTGGAGTATACCAACGAGAGCACGGAGCAGGAAGCAAGCCAGGGGCAAAGCGAAGCAGGATAAACGGAACTGAAGCAAGGCAGAAGCATGGCAGAAGCAGGCTGGAGCAAGGCAGCAGTGGGGCCAGGAATCCAAGAAGAATAACAAGCACTGAGGAAGAGAACACGGCAGGTATAAATGGACAGGGGGCGGAGCTAACTCCGACTGACCAGGCCGCGCTAGGCTCTCCCACTCCTGAGCCTGCCACCCTGGTTGGTGGGAGCCGGTGTCAGTCTAAGAGGTCTGGCCTCAGGTGTTGACTGATTAATCCCGGGATTATACCCAGATGTAGTACCTGGCAGATGATTTACAGTACTCCCCCTTTTATGAGGGGCCACCGGACCCTTACTAAGAGGACCCGGTTTAGCGGGGAAGAGAAGGTGGAACCTCCTGATCAATACCCCAGCGTGAACATCACGAGCAGGTACCCAAGTCCTCTCCTCCGGCCCCTATCCTCTCCAATGGACCAGGTACTGGAGGGAGCCCTGGATCATCCTACTGTCCATAATCTTGGCCACCTCGAATTCCACCCCCTCAGGGGTGAGAACGGGAACAGGAGGTTTCCTTGAGGGGGACCAGGACGGGGAGCAGCGTTTAAGGAGGGAGGCATGGAAGACGTCATGTATGCGAAAGGATGGGGGCAGCTCCAGACGGAAGGATACAGGGTTGAGGACTTCAATGATCTTATAAGGTCCAATAAATCGGGGAGAAAACTTCCTGGACGGGACCTTAAGGCGCAAGTTCCTGGACGACAACCAGACCAGATCCCCAACGACAAACCGGGGGTTAGCAGAACGTCTACTATCATCCTGAATCTTTTGTACGCTCTGGGACGCCTCTAGGTTATTCTGAACCTGGGCCCAGACTGTGCACAGTTCCCGATGAACGTCCTCTACCTCGGGATTATTGGAACAACCAGGAGAAACGGAGGAGAACCTTGGGTTAAACCCGAAATTACACAAAAACGGGGAGACCCCTGACGAGTTACTGACCCGGTTATTCAGGGAAAATTCGGCAAGGGGAAGGAATGAGACCCAATCAAATTGACAGTTAGAGATGAAACACCTTAAATATTGTTCCAGGGATTGGTTAGTCCTTTCCGTTTGGCCATTAGTTTCGGGATGGAAGGAGGAGGAGAAGGACAGATCAATCTCCAACTTTTTACAAAAAGCTCTCCAAAATAAGGAAACAAATTGTACCCCTCTGTCAGAAACGATATTGACTGGGGCCCCATGGAGACGCAGGATGTGTTTAACAAACAAAGAAGCTAACGTCTTGGCGTTAAGTAGTTTCTTAAGGGGCACAAAGTGGCACATCTTGCTGAAGCGGTCTACTACCACCCACACCACCGACTTGCCCTGAGATGGAGGCAAATCGGTGATAAAATCCATGGAGATATGGGTCCAAGGTCTCTGGGGAATGGGCAAGGAACGTAGTAAGCCCGCAGGTCGGGACCTAGGGGTCTTGGACCTAGCACAAACCTCACAAGCGGCGACGTAAGCCCTAACGTCTTTAGGCAACACAGGCCACCAATAGTTTCTGGTAATGAGGTGTTTGGTACCCAAGATTCCAGGATGACCAGATAGTGCTGAGTCATGGTTTTCCCTGAGTACCCTTAGCCGGTATTGCAGGGGGACAAACAGTTTTTCCCCAGGGAGGTTCCCGGGAGCTGAACCTTGATCAGCCGCGATGTCAGAAGCTAAATCAGAATTAGTGGCAGAAACGATTATACCAGGGGGTAAAATACAAACAGGATCCTTCTCGGAAGGAGGATTGGCCATGAAACTACGTGACAGTGCATCAGCCTTAATATTTTTGGACCCAGCCCTATAGGTAACCAAGAAATTAAATCTGGTAAAGAATAGTGCCCAACGAGCTTGTCTAGGATTAAGCCTCCGGGCAGATTCTAGGAAAACCAGATTCTTGTGGTCAGTAAGGACCGTTACCTGGTGTCTGGCCCCCTCCAGGAAGTGACGCCACTCTTCAAAAGCCCATTTAATGGCTAAAAGTTCGCGGTTGCCAATATCATAGTTACTCTCCGTGGGCGAAAACTTCCTAGAGAAGTAAGCACAGGGGCGGAGATTGGTGAGGGAGCTGGTACCCTGGGACAAGACGGCCCCCACTCCCACCTCGGATGCGTCAACCTCCACAATAAATGGCTCCCATTGGTTGGGCTGAACCAGCACGGGGGCCGAGATAAAGCACTTCTTGAGGGTCTCAAAAGCCTGGACGGCCTCAGCGAGCCAATGGAGGACATCAGCACCCTTGCGAGTAAGGTCCGTAAGAGGCTTAGCGACGACCGAGAAGTTGGCAATAAATCTCCTGTAATAGTTAGCGAACCCCAAAAAACACTGTAGCGCCTTCAGGGAGGCAGGTTGGACCCATTCCGCCACAGCCTGAACCTTGGCAGGGTCCATGCGGAATTCATGAGGAGTGAAGATTTGACCTAAAAATGGTATCTCCTGTACCCCAAACACACATTTTTCGGTCTTCGCAAACAGATTATTTTCCCGGAGGACCTGGAGGACCTTCCTGACATGCTCCACGTGGGAGGACCAGTCCTTGGAAAACACCAGTATGTCATCAAGGTACACTACAAGAAAATTACCCAGGTAATCTCTCAGGATTTCATTAATAAAATTCTGGAAGACAGCAGGGGCATTACACAACCCAAAGGGCATGACCAGGTATTCGAAATGACCTTCGGGTGTGTTGAACGCAGTTTTCCACTCATCCCCCTCTTTGATGCGGATAAGGTTATATGCCCCCCGTAGATCGAACTTAGAAAACCATTGGGCCCCCTGAACCTGATTAAAAAGATCCGGAATCAAAGGAAGGGGATACTGGTTCCTTACGGTGACCTTATTCAGGTTCCGATAATCAATGCACGGCCTAAGACCACCATCCTTCTTCCCCACGAAGAAGAAGCCAGCACCTACAGGAGAAGTCGAGGGGCGAATGAAACCCTTGGCCAGGCATTCTTGGATATACTCCCTCATAGCTTCACGTTCAGGACATGAAAGATTAAATATCCTACCCTTAGGAAGCTTAGCACCAGGCACCAAATCGATGGCGCAATCGTAATCTCTATGAGGGGGCAACACCTCGGAGGCCTCCTTAGAAAACACATCAGCGAAGTCCTGAACAAACTCAGGAAGCGTGTTTACCTCCTCCCGGGGAGAAATAGAGTTAACCGAAAGACATGACATCAGGCATTCACTACCCCATTTGGTGAGATCCCCAGTATTCCAATCAAACGTGGGATTATGCAGCTGCAACCAGGGAAGACCTAATACCAGATCGGACGATAATCCCTGCATCACCAGTACAGACAGGGGCGGACATACCGCATGTGCAGCCGGTGCAGCTGCACAAGGGCCCCGCGTGGGAAGGGGGCCCGTTCAGTGGCGTAACTACCACAGTAGCAGCCGTAGCAGCTGCTACGGGGCCCGCGGCATGGGGGGGCCCGTGTCGCCCTGACAGGCACATTACATTTTATGTACCAGGCCTGGCGGCACGGGCCCCCTCATGCCTAGTAGCATCACAACACTAGGCATGAGGGGAGGGAGGGGGCGGGGGCCCGGTGATAGCCGCCACACTGCACTACCAATCGGGAGGGAGGGGGCGGGTGCCCGGGCCCGGTGATAGCCGCTACACTGCACTGCCAATCTGGCACAGATGAATAGGACAGGACGGCGATGCTGGTGGTAGGAGGAGCGCTCAGGCAGGGGAGAGGACAGGGGGCGGTGCGACGTAAGACTTCGGGCGGCTGGACAGTACAGTCAGGACTGCCGGAGAACTCATAGGATGAGCGGAGGACAGACACAGGACGAGTGGAGGACGTGCAGACTGCAGAGGACAGGTAGATGAAGTTAAAAAGTTCATGTCAGAAGGGAGAAGTTTTTATGTAGAAAAATCTGCCTCATAATTCCTTCCGGAATTTTGAGGCATATTTTGACCTGCCGGTAGAACACTTCCCGCGTTTTTCATTGCGTTTTTTTGTGGCGTTTTTCGGCCATCGGGCCGTGGGCAGGGAAACGCAGCAAAAAACGCATTTTCTGCCTGCCATTGTTGTCAATGGGAAGTCAGAGACAGAAACGCCCGAAGAAAGGGCATTGCGCTTCTTTTTCCCGCATGCGGTTTTTACTGCTCGCAGGAAAAATTTCATGGATTTCAATGGGAGGCACTTTCTGACGTTTTTCGCGAAAAAAACCTCAGTGTGAACTCCCCCTAACACAGGGGCGTAACTACTGCTATAGCAGCCGTAGCGGCTGCTACGGGGCCGCGGCATGAGGGGGCCCGCGTCACCTGCCGGCACGGGCCCCCACCTTGGCCGGAATCTCCGCTAGCTGCCGCTATGGCTGCTACAGCGCGATGCCACGGAACACTACGGCAGAGCAGGGAGTATCTCCCCGCTCTGCCATTAAACATAAGACATGTATCCCCTATCCACAGGATAGGGGATACGTGTGTGATCGCTGGCATTGATAGGGAGAACGGGGGACCGAAAGTCCCCTGAAGTTCTCCATCACAAACCTCGGACTTCCGGGGTCTGTGTCGGCAGCTCCGTAGAAATGAATGGAGCGCCGGTCACACTTGAGCTGCGCAGACACCGGAAGTCAGAGGTGAGTGATGGAGAACTTCGGGGGACTTTCGGTCCCCCGCTCTCCCTATCAATGCCAGCGATCACACATGTATCCCCTATCCTGTGGATAGGGGATACATGTCTTTTGTCTTTTCACACTGTAGGTCGCATTTTTTTGAGTGATTGGGGGTGTATGGCGTTCCCTACAGGGGGGGGGGCTGTATAGCGTTCCCTACAGGGGGGGGCTGTAAGGCGTTCCCTACAGGGGGGGCTGTATAGCGTTCCCTACAGGGGGGGCTGTATAGCGTTCCCTACAGGGGGGTCTGTATGGCGTTCCCTAAAGGGGGGTCTGTATGGCGTTCCCTACAGGGGGGGGCTGTATGACTTTCCCTACAGACCCCCCCTGTAGGGAACGCCATACAGAACCCCTGTAGATAACGCCATACAGACCCCACTGTAGATAACGCCATAAAGTCCCCCCTGTAGATAACACCATACAGCCCCCTGTAGATAACGCCATACAGCCCCCCTGTAGATAACGCCATACAGCCCCCTCTGTAGATAGCGCCATACAGTCCCCCCTGTAGATAGCGCCATACAGTCCCCCCTGTAGATAGCGCCATACAGTCCCCCCTGTAGATAGCGCCATACAGTCCCCCCTGTAGATAGCGCCATACAGTCCCCCCTGTAGATAGCGCCATACAGACCCCCCTGTAGATAGCGCCATACAGACCCCTCTGTAGATAGCGCCATACAGTCCCCCCTGTAGATAACGCCATACAGCCCCCTCTGTTGATAGCGCCATACAGTCCCCCCTGTAGATAACGCCATACAGCCCCCTCTGTAGATATCTTGAGATTCAGTCCTGCTTGATAGGTAACAGTGCAGTAAGCTAAGCATGATAAGATCATCTAAATTATTGCATCTCAGTTGCATGAGTGCTTTGTGTTATATTCAATGATTCAATTTAACCTAAGTCTCTAAATGTGGGCAAAGAAAATAAAAAAACTATACTCACCTCCTCCCTCGCCTCCGTTCACCCGCCGCAGCCCCCATCCTCCTGTCTCGGTCTGTGTTACAAGTGTACAAGGCTGCACTGGTGACGCGCTGCCGATGGCACGTGACCGCTGCTGCCAATAACTCCTCATTGGTGTGCTGCTGAGGACAGTAGTTCCACAGCAAATCGCTGTTGAGGGCATTGATTGGCTGCAGCGGTCATGTGCCATCGACCGCGCGTCACCACAGCAGCTTTGTAAACACAGAAAGGGATAGGGGCTGCGGAGGGGGAACGGAGGCGCCGGAGGAGGTGAGTATAGGTTTTTCATTTTCTTTGCCCACATTTAGGGACTTAGTTTAGATAAGAATTTAACCCGGAAAAAAATGTGTTACTTGTGTTCTAAACTGGTAATAAAATGTACAATATAAATCTTCCTTCATAATTTTTATTAGTAAGGTTTATTTTTATATGCATATATATGTTTAGGTAACTTTGTCGGTATTGGGGGGGGGGGCGGGGGGGCCCTGGCACATTATCTGCACAGGGGCCTTTTGCAGTCTGTGTCCGCCACTGAGTACAGAGCATTGCTCCAAATGCATGGAGCCAACAAGGAGTTCAAAAACAGGAGTATGCTGAGTAAAATAACCATTAGCAAGAGGAGTGGAGTCGATACCCACTACCGGGATAGGATAAGGCAAATCAATAAAAGGCATTTTTAGAGACATAGCAAATTCCACAGACATGATATTAGCAGATGAGCCAGAATCCACGAAGGCACTGCCCGTGGCAGACCGGCCAGCAAACGAGACCTGAAAGGGAAGCAAAATTTTATTGCGTTTCATATTAACGGGAAATACCTGTGCGCCCAAGTGACCTCCCCGATGATCACTTAGGCGCGGAAGTTTTCCGGCTGTTTATTCTTGCACCTGGGACAGGTGTTCAGTAGATGCTTGTCGTCCCCACAATAGAAGCAGAGACCATTTTTCCTGCGAAACTCTCTACGTTGTCGAGGGGACATGGAGGCCCCGAGTTGCATAGGTACCTCCGAGTCCTCCGTGGAAGAGCGAGGAGACAGGACCTCGGGGGGAATCGCAGGGAAGTCAGAGGGGAACACATTGAAACGTTCAAGCTGACGTTCCCTGAGACGTCGGTCAAGTCGTACTGCTAGGGCCATAACCTGGTCTAGGGAGTCAGAAGAGGGGTAGCTAACCAGCAGATCCTTCAGGGCGTCAGATAATCCTAACCTAAACTGGCACCTTAGGGCCGGGTCGTTCCACCGAGAAGCTACGCACCACTTCCTAAAATCAGAACAGTATTCCTCAACAGGTCTCCTACCCTGACGTAAGGTCACCAGCTGACTCTCGGCTAAGGCAGTCCTGTCAGTCTCGTCGTAAATGAGTCCGAGGGCAGAGAAAAAACGATCAACGGAGGAAAGTTCAGGGGCGTCAGGAGCCAAGGAGAAGGCCCACTCTTGGGGCCCTTCCTGGAGTCGGGATATAATGATACCCACACGCTGGTTCTCGGAACCTGAGGAGTGAGGTTTTAGGCGGAAATAAAGTCTGCAACTCTCCCGGAAGGAGAGAAAAGTCTTACGGTCCCCTGAGAACCGGTCAGGTAACTTGAGGTCGGGTTCTAGAGGTGAGGTGAGGGGTACTACTAAGGCAGCGTCTCCCTGGTTGACCCTCTGAGCCAGGGCCTGGACCTGTAGGGAGAGGCCCTGCATCTGCTGGGTCAGGGTCTCAAGGGGGTCCATGATAGCGTCAGCGTAGGAGAAATGGTAGACTAGGTATGGGCTTGTTATTATGTAATGGCAGGAAGGAGGTGAAGGGAACAAGTGAGCCCTAATCTACCCACCGCCCTGTCCCTGCCTACTTGCAATGACCCACCCTAGGCGACGGGGTACAACTTGGCGGCGGTCCCTACGCTGTCTAAGTGCAAGGGAGTACAAACAGGGAACACGCAAGGGAAGGGGCAGTAGCCCACGGAACGCCGCGAGGAAACGGAGCGGTGAATGAGTCAGTCAGGATCAGGATGAAGAGGAGTATACCAACGAGAGCACGGAGCAGGAAGCAAGCCAGGGGCAAAGCGAAGCAGGATAAACGAAACTGAAGCAAGGCAGAAGCACGGCAGAAGCAGGCTGGAGCAAGGCAGCAGTAGGGCCAGGAATCCAAGAATAATAACAAGCACTGAGGAAGAGAACACGGCAGGTATAAATGGACAGGGGGCGGAGCTAACTCCGACTGACCAGGCCGCGATAGGCTCTCCCACTCCTGAGCCTGCCACCCTGGTTGGTGGGAGCCGGTGTCAGTCTAAGAGGTCTGGCCTCAGTTGTCGACTGATTAATCCCGGGAGTATACCCAGACGTAGTACCTGGCAGATCCTTTACATTCGACCCATGTGATGACGTCATCGGGACACTTTAACCCCGATCACAATGGCGGTGTATTTAAACATTGGTGTCTGTACACTTATTTTATTGGCCTGATGAAGATGCCAGTTTGGCATTGAAACGCGTAGCCTGGATTGTAAAAAATTTTTCATCTACATTTATCATTACTTAGTAGCGGCGCCATTATTGATCCTTTTTCCTCCAAATACATATTGCGGTGGCCAATTGGCCTCACCGGTTTGGATCTCGGCAGCAGCACTTACTCCATACAGCACTATTTACGCGCTTATCCACCTGTTTTCTGGTGAGCATTTACTGGTTTTTACTGACTGCAACTTCTGGGATATACTTACGCTATGTGGCGCCGTGCTTTTTTCTTAATAATTTAAAATAGTATTTTTTAAAGTCAAGGATAGTGTTTCCGGAATGGGAAAAGCGCCAATGTGAACCGAGCCCAACTTTTTAACAGGGACACTTTTACTATATCATGTCCCTGCCCCTCTGCTGGGTCTATCATTATTGGCTATGTTTGTAAAAATATACTCATTTACTAACAATCGTTAAACTGTATATATAAAATGCAAAATTGTGCCTACTTAATAAAGGCAAGAGAAACATGACGGGCCTCATGCATAAAAACTGTTCTAACAAAATGTGTCACAACCAATGAGATTACTTTTCTGACTTTCAATCCTACTTTGGGAAAACTAAAGGTGGAATAAAATGGTGTATAAGTCTTTGTACAGTGTGACTGCTCCTCCTGTAAAGCATGGCCTGGTGGATGGTATGGCGTTTTAGGGCTGTGGGTTTTGCCCATGTTGTCTAAACCCAAATTGTTATCATACAAACTGATTATTTTGAACCACCAAATACGTTTGAAATACTAGCACAATGGAAATATCTAAAAATAAATAAATAATCCCTGTTATTGAGGGGGAAATCTAGTGAAAATGATCTTGTGGTTTCCAGAATGAAAGAACAAATGGTGGATTGCTTAGAACGTCATGTCAGATTTTTACTAATAATTATCTGAACAATGCATACGGATGTGAACTATTTGTAGTTATTTCATTCTCGAAATTAATGGTGAACAAAGATCACCAAAGTCATATTCTCACATGTATCTATAACATCTCATATCATAGATATCATAGATTTCCCATTAAAGTCTTAATACTGGATTGGTAATGTGAGTTTATTGGGTTCTGCAATGCAGGACTGGAACAGTATCCAGGCAAGGAATTTATGCAGATTGTTAAAATCCTTCTTTGTCCACCTACAGATCTTAAAGTGCGCTAACAAGCGATTATTCTGCATGTACATTTTGTTCTTTCTAATACTACTCTCATGCTCTCTGTGGCCCACAGGCCTCCCTCTGCTACTCATAAGAACCCTCACCTCGAGAAAGGAAGGTATTTCACTTTTCTTCAACCCTATCATATACACAATTCTTTAAGGACTATGAAAACCTTTGAAACAATCTTTTTAATTGTAATGTATGTGTTTGTGAACGCCGTAAAAAACTAAACCCAAAAAACAATGGAGCAGTTACTGTTTTTTTCTTATTCCACCCCACAAACAATTTTTTCCAGTTTTGTAGTACATTACACGACAAAATAAGTGGTGCCGTGAAAACCTACAACTCTTACCGCAAAAAACAAGCCCTCATACGGCTTTATGGACGGAAAAATAAAAAATTATGGCTTTTGGAAGTGGGGTAGAAAAGGTGAAAATGGCTGCGGAGGGAAGGGGTTAATAATGAGCCATGTAAAATCTACGCTTATATGCATAAAGGCTATTAGTTGGCAAGTGTTTGATAACTATGGTCATTAAAGTGCTGGAAAGTGCGTAATTAAGTACAAATGCATCATATGTATGAGGTCACCAATGTGAATATGATTCTGAATAGCCTATGATCTGAGCACTCAGCTGAAATTATAGCATTTAAACCACATCACAATATTGTCGTCAGGATAGCAGGGGTCCTCAACAGAACATGTTATTATGATCAACCATGGGTCACTCTTTAAACTGGTATTTGTGTCCAGTACAGCACAAATATTTCATTACAAAAATGGTCCAAGAAATAAATTGTTCCCAATCAAAAACCTGGTTCAGATCTGCAGCAGGTCTAACTACTAGAAGAATTTGTTACTAAAAGGATTTATACTGGTGAACCAGATCAACAGTATAATATATTATACTATAATTACATGAGCAGATTCCATAATGGGAGATTGTCTGTGGTGTTGCCAGATTCACCAGCTTAATGAAAAACCAGCTTCTCATACAAGCTGTGTGACAATGTATTCCCATATGGGATAATTGATTTGATGGGTAAATGAAGCTGTATGACTGGAAATATTTACACAGTTAAATAACCTACCGGGCCATACTGACTGGGTTCCAATTGTCTGTTTTTTCATATAAAATCTAACTTTACAATTGTAGAAATCTTTACATTTTTTGCCATCACTAACTCTCCTTTGTCATGCAGTCCACGTTCTGAGAGCTCCCAACCTCTAAGCCAGCAGCCTGCCAGCAAGGACCCAAAAGAAAAACGGTAAAGAACACAAAGTGTCATAATAATACTACAAGCTTTTCATATATAGTCTCATGCTCAACAACCTAGAATATAATATTCATATACTACATACATATTATATTTAGAAAGAACATTTGGTTTTCTTGCAATCCAAAAAGCATGCATGTTACCTTCAGCTAGTTTTTTTAAGAAAATTAAATTTCTCATAACTCCCATTTATCCTAAATTTCAGTGCTGAGGAGCATCATTCTGTAAACAAGAAGGCTTACAGGCAGCAAACTTGAAGTTTGCATTGCAGATTGGAAGAAATGGGATCAAGTAGATTTTTAAAGTATAAGAATAATAAGTTCTGGGTAATATCAGAGGCGTAGCTAGGTTCTCCAGCACCCGGGGCAAAGATTCAGTTTGGCGCCCCCCCAACCTCTTTCCCGACATCTCTTTCCCCCTCACCGTGTTTGTTTTCTCTACCAATCGACGTGTCATTTCTTTTTATGTAACGCGAGCATAAAAACATTTGTACATTTTAAAAGCAATATGGTTCTATACACAACACCAGAACCAAGCTCAGTACATATATACAGCACCAGCACAAATATAGCTCAATTTAGTGCAACCCCTGCTGTACAGGTTTGTATGGCGTAAAACTACAGCTCCCAGCATGGCCCGAACAATGATAAGGATATGCTGGGAGTTGCTGTTTCACAAAAAATAAATCCTATCATAATCATCTCACTGGAGATCATACAGTGACTACAGTGCTGATTAGGGGCAGAATAAACATTTACATTAAGTGACTCACCGGTGACGTCTCCGATTCTAGTTCTTTTTCTCCATCCGGTCCAGACCTCTATGATGACTTCTCCCGGTCACAGCCCATTTCTGCAGTTTTCCGCTCAGTTGTCTTCAGCTTCTCACTTTTCCAACATTTCATTATACCACACACTACGCCCCTTAATATAATACACTGCACCTCTACTTATAATAGCACCATACACCGTGTCCCACACACACACACACACACACACTGTGCCCCCTGTAGATAGTGTCTGCCATAGAGCACCCTGTAGATAGTGCCCCCATATAGCCCACCCCTGTATATAATGTCCCACAAATAACTCCCCCTATAGTGCTCTACAGATAGCCCACCCCTGTATATAGCCCCCTGTAGATATATCCCAGCCCTGTATATAGTGCTCCACGTATAGCCCAACCCTGTATCTAGCCCCCTGTAGATATAGCCCACCCCTGTATATAGTGCTCCACAGATAGCCCACCCCTGTATATAGCCGCCCTGTAGATATAGCCCACCCCTGTATATAGCCCCCCTGTAGATATAGCCCACCCCTGTATATAGTGCTCCACATATAGTCCACCCCTGTATATAGTGCTCCACATATAGTCCACCCCTGTATATAGTGTTTCACAGATAGCCCACCCCTGTATATAGCCCACCTGTACATATAGTCCACCCCTGTATATAGTGCTCCACTAGATAGTCCACCCCTGTATATAGTGCTCCACAGATAGCCCACCCCTGTGGGTGGACTATATGTAGAGCGGGGCTATATACAGGGGTGGGCTTTCTGTGGAGCACTATAGGGGGAGCTATTTGTGGGATACTATATACAGGGGTGGGCTATATCTACAGGGGGACTATATACAGGGGTGGGCTATATCTACAGGGGGACTATATCTACAGGGGGACTATATCTACAGAGGGGCTATATCTACAGGGGGCTATATGTACAGGGGGGCTATATCTACAGGGGGGCTATATCTACAGGGGGACTATATCTACAGGGGCGGGCTATATCTACAGGGGGACTATATCTACAGGGGTGGGCTATATATACAGGGGTGGGCTATATCTACAGGGGTGGGCTATATCTACAGGGGTGGGCTATATACAGGGATCGGCGATCTATGGAGCACTATATACAGGGGTGGGCTATAGCTACAGGGGGGGTATATACTATATAGCCCCCCCTGTAGCTATAGCCCACCCCTGTATCTGGTGCTCCATATATAGCACCCCCTGTAGATAGACACCCCTCATAGATAAAGCCCCCCGCGTGTAGCTAAAGCCCCCCCCCCGTAGATAAAGTCCCCCTTGTAGATAAAGCCCCCCCCCCCGTGTAGACAAAGTCCCCCGTAGATAAAGTCCCCCCGTAGATAAAGTCCCCCCGTAGATAAAGGCCCCCCGTGTAGACAAAGTCCCCCCCCGCTCCGTAGATAAAGTCAACCCCTGTAGATAAAGTTCCCCCCGTAGATACAGCCACACACTTTAATTACAATTAAAAAAAATATTTAAACTCACCTTAATCTCGCTCCCACTCCGTCCGGCAGCCATAGAGACCTGCTCTCTTCTGCGCAGGTCTCCTGGGGGTTGAACGCAGCATCTATGAAAGGCGCTGATTGGCTGGGCAGGATGACGTTCCCTGTCAATCAGCGCCTTTCATTGACGGAAGCTTCACTAGTACAAAAGGTACCAGTCGCTTCACTGATGCAAAAGCGCTGAATAGCCGGGCACGTTCCGTGCCCAGTCATTCATTGCTTCTAATTGTACCTGTGTCCTATAGACACAGGTACAATTATAGTGCAGGAGGAGGTGGCACTGGCGCCCCCCTCTAAGTTGCGCCCGGGGCACATGCCCCGCCTGCCCCCCCTAGCTACGCCCCTGGGTAATATTATAAATCTTATGCAAACCCAATCTATGTAGGTTATCTATTGCTATTGTCTTCACATTGTCCTATGGATATGTTATTAGTGTCCCCATCCACCAGTGAGTGATTACTCAGGGGACATTTGTCTGCATGTAAAGGATCTGCCAGGCACTGCTTCAGGGTTAACTCCCAGAATTAATCAGTCAACACCTGAGTGTACATCCCTGAGACAGACACCAGCTTCCTCCACTCAGGCTGGCAGGCTTAGGAGTGGGAGAGCCTATCGCAACCTGGCCAGACTCAGCTAGCTCCCGCCCTCGGTCTATTTAAGCCTGCTCTTCCTGTCCATCTGTGCTTGTGAATTCTTTCCCTGAGGTTTCCTGGCCCAGCTACAGCTCCTGCTACTTTTTGATCCTGCTCCATACAGACCCCGGCTTACCGACTACTCTTCTGCTTTTCGCTTTGTACCTCGCACTCTCCTGGCTTGACTCGGCTCGTTCACTACTCTGTTGCTCACGGTGTTTCCGCGAGCAACTGCCCATTTCCCTTGCTTGTGTTCCCTTGTTTGTTTGTCGTGTTTGTCATGCACTTACTGAGCGCAGGGACCGCCGCCCAGTTGTACCCCGTCGTCTAGGGCGGGTCGTTGCAAGTAGGCAGGGACAGAGTGGCGGGTAGATTAGGGCTCACTTGTCCGTTTCCCTACCCCCCCCACCATTACAAATTCACAAGCCCTATACCTAGTCTACCCTGGTCCCTGACACCATTATGGAACCCCGTGAAACCCTGGCTCAGCAAATGCAGGGTCTCTCCCTACAGGTCCAGGCCCTGGCTCAGAGGGTCAACCAGCCTGAGACTACCTTGGTAGTTCCCCTCACCGCACCCCTTGAACCCCACCTCAAGTTGCCCGACCGGTTCTCAGGTGACCGGAGGGCTTTTCTCTCCTTTCGGGAGAGTTGTAAGCTTTACTTTCGCTTAAAGCCTCACTCCTCAGGTTCTGAGAGCCAGCGGGTGGGTATAATTATGTCCCGGCTCCAGGAAGGGCCCCAAGAGTGGGCCTTCTCCTTGGCTCCTGGCGCCCCTGAACTTTCCTCCGTTGATTGTTTCTTTTCTGCCCTCGGACTTATTTATGACGAGACTGACAGAACTGCCTTTGCCGAGAGTCAGCTGGTGACCTTACGTCAGGGTAAGAGACCTGTTGAGGAGTATTGCTCTGACTTTCGGAAGTGGTGCGTAGCTTCTCGGTGGAATGACCCTGCCTTAAGGTGCCAGTTTAGGTTGGGTCTGTCGAACGCCCTGAAAGACCTGCTAGTTAGTTATCCCTCTTCTGACTCCTTAGACCAGGTTATGGCTTTAGTGGTACGACTTGACCGACGTCTCAGGGAACGACAACGTGAACGTTTATGTGTTTTTTCCTCCGACTCCCCCATGATGCCTCCCGAAGTCCCGTTGCTTCGTTTCTCCCCTAAAGACTCAGAAATACCTATGCAACTCGGGGCCTCCGTGTCCCCTCAACAACGTAGAGAATTCCGCAGGAAGAATGGTCTCTGCTTCTACTGTGGGGATGTCAAGCATCAAGTAAACAACTGTCCCAAGCGTAAGAATGCTGCCAGAGAGCTCCCGCGTCTAAGTGATCATCGGGGAGGTCACTTGGGCGCACAGGTATTTCCCGTAAATATGAAACGTACTAAGATATTGCTTCCCTTTCAGGTCTCGTTTGGTGGTAGGTCTGCTACCGGCAGTGCCTTCGTGGATTCAGGGTCCTCTACTAATATCATGTCTGTGGAATTTGCTATGTCTCTCGCTATGCCTCTGATTGATTTGCCTAAACCTGTTCCGGTAGTGGGTATCGACTCCACTCCTCTTGCTAATGGTTATTTTACACAGCATACCCCTGTTTTTGAACTCCTTGTTGGCTCCATGCATTTGGAGCAATGCTCTGTACTATTGATGCAGGGATTATCGTACGATTTGGTTCTAGGTCTTCCCTGGTTGCAGTTGCATAATCCTACGTTTGACTGGAATACTGGGGAGCTAACCAAATGGGGTAATGAATGTTGTACGTCATGTTTTTCTGTTAATTCTATTTCTCCCCCTAAGGAGGTGAATACGCTACCCGAGTTTGTTCAGGACTTCGCTGATGTTTTCTCTAAAGAGGCCTCCGAAGTATTACCGCCTCATAGAGAATACGATTGCGCTATCGAATTGGTACCAGGAGCTAAGCTTCCTAAGGGTAGGATATTTAACCTTTCTTGTCCCGAACGTGAAGCCATGAGGGAGTATATCCAGGAATCCCTGGCCAAGGGTTACATTCGTCCCTCTTCTTCTCCGGTAGGTGCTGGCTTCTTCTTCGTAGGGAAGAAGGATGGGGGTCTTAGGCCATGCATTGACTACCGTGGCCTGAATAAGGTCACGGTAAGGAACCAGTATCCCCTTCCTTTGATTCCTGATCTCTTTAATCAGGTTCAGGGGGCCCAATGGTTCTCTAAATTGGATCTACGGGGGGCGTATAACCTTATTCGCATCAAAGAGGGGGATGAGTGGAAGACTGCGTTTAACACGCCCGAAGGCCATTTCGAATACCTCGTCATGCCCTTTGGGTTGTGCAATGCCCCTGCGGTCTTCCAGAACTTCATAAATGAGATTTTGAGAAATTACCTGGGGATATTTCTTGTAGTGTACCTTGATGACATATTGGTGTTTTCCAGGGACTGGTCCTCCCACATAGAGCATGTCAGGAAAGTGCTCCAGGTCCTTCGAGAAAACAAACTGTTTGCCAAAATCGAAAAATGTGTATTTGGGGTACAGGAGATACCATTTTTAGGTCAAATCCTCACTCCTCATGAATTCCGCATGGACCCTGCCAAGGTTCAGGCTGTGGCTGAATGGGTCCAACCTGCCTCCCTGAAAGCGCTACAGTGTTTTTTGGGGTTCGCTAACTATTACAGGAGATTTATTGCTAACTTCTCGGTCGTCGCTAAGCCTCTTACGGACCTCACTCGCAAGGGTGCTGATGTCCTCCATTGGCCCCCTGAGGCCGTCCAGGCTTTTGAGACCCTCAAGAAGTACTTTATCTCGGCCCCCGTGCTGGTTCAGCCCAACCAAAGGGAGCCATTTATTGTGGAGGTTGACGCGTCCGAGGTGGGAGTGGGGGCCGTCTTGTCCCAGGGTACCAGCTCCCTCACCCATCTCCGCCCCTGTGCTTACTTTTCTAGGAAGTTTTCGCCCACGGAGTGTAACTATGATATTGGCAACCGCGAACTTTTAGCCATTAAATGGGCATTTGAAGAGTGGCGCCACTTCCTGGAGGGGGCTAGGCACCAGGTAACGGTCCTTACCGACCACAAGAATCTGGTTTTCCTAGAATCTGCCCGGAGGCTAAACCCGAGACAAGCTCGATGGGCGTTGTTTTTTACCAGATTCAATTTTTTGGTTACCTATAGGGCCGGGTCTAAAAATATTAAGGCGGATGCACTGTCGCGTAGCTTCATGGCCAGCCCTCCTTCGGAGGAAGATCCTGTTTGTATTTTGCCTCCAGGTATAGTCATTTCCTCTATCGAGTCCGATTTAGTCTCTGAAATTGCTGCTGATCAAGGTTCAGCTCCTGGGAACCTTCCTGAGAACAAGCTGTTTGTTCCCCTGCAATTCCGGCTAAGGGTACTTAGGGAAAATCACGACTCCGCACTATCTGGCCATCCAGGCATCCTGGGTACCAAACACCTCATTACCAGAAATTATTGGTGGCCTGGTTTGCCTAAAGACGTTAAGGCCTACGTCGCCGCCTGTGAGGTTTGTGCCAGGTCCAAGACTCCCAGGTCCCGACCAGCGGGCTTACTGCGTTCGTTGCCCATTCCCCAGAGACCTTGGACACATATCTCCATGGATTTTATCACCGATTTGCCTCCATCCCAAGGCAAGTCGGTGGTGTGGGTGGTGGTAGACCGCTTCAGTAAAATGTGCCACTTTGTGCCCCTCAAGAAACTACCCAACGCCAAGACGTTGGCTACCTTGTTTATCAAACACATCCTGCGTCTCCATGGGGTCCCCGTCAATATTGTTTCTGACAGAGGGGTACAATTTGTTTCATTGTTTTGGAGAGCCTTCTGTAATAAGTTGGGGATTGATCTGTCCTTCTCCTCTGCCTTCCATCCTGAAACCAATGGCCAAACGGAGAGGACTAATCAGTCTCTAGAACAATACTTAAGATGTTTTGTCGCTGACTGTCAATTTGATTGGGTTTCTTTCATTCCCCTCGCCGAATTTTCCCTTAATAACCGGGTCAGTAACTCGTCAGGGGTCTCTCCCTTTTTCTGTAATTTTGGGTTTAATCCACGGTTCTCCTCCGTTTCACCTGGTTGTTCCAACAATCCCGAGGTGGAGGTCGTTCATCGGGATCTGTGCACAGTCTGGGCCCAGGTTCAGAAGAACCTAGAGGCGTCCCAGAGCATACAGAAGGCTCAGGCCGATAGAAGACGTTCTGCTAACCCCCTGTTTGTGGTCGGGGATCTGGTGTGGTTGTCATCCAGGAACTTGCGTCTCAAGGTTCCGTCCAAAAAGTTTGCTCCCCGGTTTATTGGGCCGTATAAGGTCATTGAGGTCCTCAGTCCTGTCTCTTTCCGGCTGGAGTTACCCCCGTCTTTTCGTATACACAATGTGTTTCATGCCTCCCTCCTGAAACGCTGCTCCCCGTCCTTGGCCCCCTCGAGGAAACCTCCTGTTCCCGTCCTCACCCCTGAGGGGGTGGAATTTGAGGTGGCCAGGATCGTGGACAGCAAGATGGTCCAAGGCTCCCTCCAGTACCTGGTCCATTGGAGAGGATACGGGCCCGAGGAGAGGACTTGGGTACCCGCCCGGGATGTTCACGCTGGGGTATTGGTCAGGAGGTTCCACCTGCGTTTCCCCAGTAAGCCAGGTCCACTTAGAAAGGGTCCGGTGGCCCCTCATAAAAGGGGGGGTACTGTAAAGGATCTGCCAGGCACTGCTTCAGGGTTAACTCCCAGAATTAATCAGTCAACACCTGAGTGTACATCCCTGAGACAGACACCAGCTTCCTCCACTCAGGCTGGCAGGCTTAGGAGTGGGAGAGCCTATCGCAACCTGGCCAGACTCAGCTAGCTCCCGCCCTCGGTCTATTTAAGCCTGCTCTTCCTGTCCATCTGTGCTTGTGAATTCTTTCCCTGAGGTTTCCTGGCCCAGCTACAGCTCCTGCTACTTTTTGATCCTGCTCCATACAGACCCCGGCTTACCGACTACTCTTCTGCTTTTCGCTTTGTACCTCGCACTCTCCTGGCTTGACTCGGCTCGTTCACTACTCTGTTGCTCACGGTGTTTCCGCGAGCAACTGCCCATTTCCCTTGCTTGTGTTCCCTTGTTTGTTTGTCGTGTTTGTCATGCACTTACTGAGCGCAGGGACCGCCGCCCAGTTGTACCCCGTCGTCTAGGGCGGGTCGTTGCAAGTAGGCAGGGACAGAGTGGCGGGTAGATTAGGGCTCACTTGTCCGTTTCCCTACCCCCCCCACCATTACACTGCAACTGTTTTGGTTGTTCAGTAGATCTCCAGCAGATTTTTAGAAAATAAAGTATTGATGTCTTTTTCTGGACTGAGCTCTAATTGGGTCAATTGTTACCCACTCAGTATGGGGTGTAAGAATGGATGGGAAAGTTGGATGAACTCTGCCTAGCTGCATGAGTGGACATGTGAGGCGTTGTAGCTTTTCTGATAGGCCACTAATCTGTATACAGTGCATGTAATCTCTCCCGCAATCCTCCAAGTTGGCGGAGGAGCTGTTTAGTTTCAGCACATATACCATTAAAATATTGACAGCTATAAGTCTTCTAGCAATTTACATAAGCAGATGCATCTTACTTTCCTATCATAGAGCATAAGATTTACCTTTTCATGACAGGACTAATCTGTTCTCCTTTGCAGTGATTGCCTTGGAAGTGATTCTCCACCTCAAAATCAGCAAAAAAAAGACAAGGACGCAAAGCTGAAACGGTAAAGCTGTCTATACATGATAACATCTGTAGCAGTAAAAACTATTTCCTAGTTTCAATGTGTTAATCAAAATTACTTTATCTTCTTTTCTTGAGTTATCTGCCTATTAATAAATGTCAGAATACTATTTTATACTGTATCCAAACCCACTGTCTGAAGTGTAACTTAAAGCTCCAGACCCCCAATACAAAATCTGTAACAAGGCCTGTGCGTGTTGTGGCCCCCACAGGCAATAGGGCTTGGGTTGAACTACCACCTCTGCACCTCGTATAGCTGCTCACATCATAACTTTCTCCATGAATAAATCTATCTAAACCTTATAGGGAGACATCTCTTCAAAATTAAGGAACAAGCCCATACTAAATGGCAATGACTATAATGTTAATATTGTTATCCCTACAAGAAGGATCATTCCGAGTATAATATAACCTGCAGGGCTGCCGTAGATGTCAAATTACTTCTATATGTTGGGCAGGAGGAATCACCTAAATACAGGCTGCCATTTTTTCTTGCTCACTGTTTTGCAGGCCCAGGCCATCGTAATAGGGTTTAATAGTACAGACCATTGCAAGAATACAGGCTGTCATAAACAACTTCAAATTCCTTGCAGCCCTGAAGGTTTTCATGGGATCACTACTGCTTGTAAAGAGATTGTATTTAATAAAATGTTCTCATATAACGAATGTATTGTAATATATGGTAATATATGCAAGGTAAATACCTATACATGCTGACCCATCTTGACTTTTTAATGAGATTAGTGATTCATTTTAATTAAAGCCTCATAATTGATCACATTGATTGGTAGAATAGAGGATATTGGGTTTGTGTTTATCAAATATCACGTAAAGATATCTGGAGGGCACCAGTTGCCATCTACTAACCCAACAATGGAATCAGTGCTGTTAATTCATCACCAAAGGTAGTTGACAGGTCATTTTAGCTGAAATTTTGCTGAAGATCCTTCATATGATGTACTTGGTAGCTGCAATCAGTGTCTCCCTAATGTTTCCGAGGGTTTGGAGAGGTGGTCATGCAAAACATTTAACTTCTTTTGGACATCCATCTGTGCTCTCAAATTGGAAGTACTACATATTCCTCTTCATAAACAACCCTTGGTCTGCCTTTTGGGTGATAGACCCCTTAATATAAGGCATGCTGGGTTTAAATTAATTAAATTCATATTATTGGCAGCTCGCATTTATATTGCGATAATATTGAAGCTGTCTGATTTATCTATCCCTGAGGTAAAATGAGGAAAAAGAGAATTGCTATTTATGAAAAAATTGAGGCTATAAGAAATGTTTTTGTTGAGTTTTATCACCAAATATGGCAGCCTTGGCTGTCCTTCTCCCACTCAAACTTATATTATTATATAACTTTGTGATAGCAATCTTGATTTTCCCTCATGGTTAACCCCTCTTTAGTAATCTCTAAGGGCCGGTTCACATCAGCGTTCGCTTTCCGTTAAGGGGTTCCGTCGGAGGTTTCCGTCGTGGAACCCCTCAACGGAAAGTCAAACGGAAACCTTAGCCTCCGTTTGATATCAATGGTGACGGAAACATTGCTAATAGTTTCTGTTTGTCACCATTCCGGCATGTTTTTGTGATGGAATCAATAGTGCAGTCGACTGCGCTATTGATTCAGTCGAAAAAACGGAAACCTGCTAGAACAGTGACAAACGGAATTCATTAGCAATGTTTCCGTTACCATTGATATCAATTGTGATGCAAACAGAAGCTAAGGTTTGACTCAGACGGAACCCCTGAACAGAAAGCCAACGCTGATGTGAACCGGCCCTAAGGCCCCATGCACACGACCGTGCCCGCAATCACGGCCCGCGATTGCGGGCACGGCCGGCCGCTGACTGACAGCCGCATTTTCGGGCCGTGCTCCCATACAAAGTATGGGAGCACGGCCCGCAAAATGCGAAAGAACGGACATGTTCCATAATTCCCGGAACATTTCAACGGCACTGACACCCTTCCGTAGTGCTACTGAAAGGTGTCAGTGTTCAATGAAAGTGAATGGCTCCGTTTTTGCTATGTCTTACTTCTTCGGACACACTGGAGAGATTTGTTTCTTAGTTAATTATACTTTCGGATTTTATATGGGTCTATTCATGTAATCCCTGCGACTTGTTAACTAAATTTTCATGTATGATCGATGGTACCTGATACTGTCACATTGTAACATCTTAACCTCCAAACATGAAAAGTCGTTTATTATAATATATACAGCCAAGGTTTATTTTTCTATTAGAGTATGCAAGCATTGGTAATTACTTGGTTGAAAGGACAAACTTAATGTAAAGCAGATTAATATCATTACTGACACTTGGAATTATTTCCTAACATGATTAATATATTGATATCCTCTTTGCAGAAGCCATTCAACTGATGTTCAGTCTTCGTCCCATATTTCTAAGAAGCTAGAAAGGTAAGCTTAGTGTAACGCCTCATGTGCAGAGGTGTATTATGGCTTCGCACAAGCAAGTTGTATGGAGCCATAATACAGAGCCCACAGAACTCTATTAAGCCCTACTGTAACAATTTAATACAGAGGAATACTGTATTACATTGCATATTACAGGGGTATTCTCCCTAAGAAGCATTGTTCTAGTAGAGAATATCTCTGTGATATGGTGCCGTATGGAGACTCCATGTGCCTCCATACAAGAAAAGTGCAAACATTACTAATGATTTATTTATCTCTTCACTAGGCGACTTTCTTTAAACACTTCTCTTCCATCATCATCTGGTTCTAAAAGTTCCAATAACAACAAAGAGGAAAGGTAGACCTATAACATTAACTAATATAATGTCACAAAGATTGTTCTAAGGTTTATCTCTATTCAGTGTCTCCCTAGTAATCTAGCCATATTCCACATCCTCATTTTTTCAGGAGACACTCCATGTCTTCACCGACTTTGTCAAGTCGTAATGGATCACTTCCATCATCATCCGCTAGTTCGAAAAGTTCCAGTAACAACAAAGAAGAAAGGTAGAAGTGTTACATTAATTCATGAAGTGTTAAAGATTATTCTAAGGTTTATCCCTATTCAGACTCCTTAGTAATCTAGCCATATTCCACATCCTCATTTTTTCAGGAGACACTCCATGTCTTCACCAACTTTGTCGAGTCGTAATGGATCACTTCCATCATCTTCCGCTGGTTCGAAAAGTTCCAGTAACAACAAAGAAGAAAGGTAGAAGTGTTACATTAATTCATGAAGTGTTAGGGTATGTGCACACACACTAATTACGTCCGTAATTGACGGACATATTTCGGCCGCAAGTACCGGACCGAACACAGTGCAGGGAGCCGGGCTCCTAGCATCATAGTGATGTACGATGCTAGGAGTCCCTGCCTCGCTGCAGGACAACTGTCCCGTACTGTAATCATGATTACAGTACGGGACAGTAGTAACACGCAGAGGCAGGGACTCCTAGCGTCGTACATCACTATGATGCTAGGAGCCAGGCCCCCTGCAGTGTGTTCGGTCCGGGTCTTCCGGCCGAAATATGTTCCGTACATTACGGACGTAACATGGTCGTGTGAACCCAGCCTTAAAGATTATTCTAAGGTTTATCCCTATTCAGACTCCTTAGTAATCTAGCCATATTCGACATCCTCATTTTTTCAGGAAACATTCCATGTCTTCACCAACTTTGTCAAGTCGTAATGGATCACTTCCATCATCATCCGCTGGTTCGAAAAGTTCCAGTAACAACAAAGAAGAAAGGTAGAAGTGTTACATTAATTCATGAAGTGTTAAAAGATTATTCTAAGGTTTATCCCTATTCAGCCTCCTTAGTAATCTAGCCATATTCCACATCCTCATTTTTTCAGGAGACACTCCATGTCTTCACCAAATTTGTCAAGTCGTAATGGATCACTTCCATCATCATCCGCTGGATCTAAAAGCTCCAGTAACAACAAAGAAGAAAGGTAGAGATGTTAGATTAAGGCCCCATGCACACGAACGTAAGCCGCGGTCCGCAAAAATGGACCCATTCACTTTCATTGAACACGGACACCTTTTCGTAACGCTACGGATGGGTGTCCGTCCCATAGAAATGTTCCGAAAATTATGGAACATGTCCGTTCTTTCGCATTTTGTGGGCCGTGCTCCCATACTTTGTATGGGAGCACGGCCCGAAAATTCAGGTGGCAGTCGGCGGCCGGCCGTGCCCGGCGGCGGGCCGTGATTGCGGGCACGGTAGTGTGCATGGGGCCTAACTCATGAAGTCATAAAGATTGTTATAAGGTTTATCTCTACTCAGCCTCCTTAGTAATCTAGCCATATTCCACATCCTCATCTTTCCAGGAGACACTCTAAATCTTCACCAACTTTGTCAAGTCGGAATGGATCACTTCCGTCATCATCATCTGGTTCTAAAATTTCCAGCAACAACAAAGAGGAAGGGTAAAACTGTTACATTAACTAATGAAGTGATAAAGATTGTTATATGGTGTATCTCTATTCAGTCTCATTAGTAATCCATCTATAATAAACATTCTTATCTTTCCAGGAGACACTCCATGGCTTCACCAACTGTGTCAAGTCGCAATGGATCCAGCAAACTTCCCACAAACACCAAAGAGGAAAGGTGACAAGAACTTTGAAGTATCAACACAATGTTAATTAGGCTTGCTATGTATTTTCCTTTGAAGTAAAGCTTTGGTATTTTTCTAGACCCAGTGGTCCACTGGCATGTTCCCCCACTTGCAGTAGTCCTCCTTCATCTACTCTTCTATCAACGGGTTATGTGACAGGTAATTCCGTCAGAGACAAGTGTGTGGAGATGATCGCATCTGCTCTGAGGACTGATGGTAAGGATAAGAATTCACCTTTGATTATTTGTAGGTCCAACAAGTGCACTTAAAAAAAATCAACCACAACTAGTACAGACAGAGCATAATAGGAATTGCAATTAAAAAAATGAGCTTAATGTGGTTGGTTTAGAGTTAAAAGAGGGTGGTCAACTAGAAAGTGGTTACAAAGAGTATCTCTAACTCTAGAGTACCTGGTATTTCCATGAATTACAGCCCATTGATTTTAATGGGAAATGTGTAATTGGTCTTAAAGGCTTATCAATATGTGGCCAAACAAGACCATGGCCGACTTCTGACTCTGCATGGAAGACAAAAACTGAAAGGTAGTCAAATGATAAGTCTCAACATAAAATATTTTTCGCTGGTCAAAATTATTTTAGTGAGGCAGGTAAACCAGGTAAACAGCTCTCTCAAACTATTAATAAAAGATCATCGAATAATATTGTGCGTATTAGACGTCAGTTGGGAGAATTGATTTCTGACAGGCAGTGAGTTTCAGGAATATTTCTCATGTTTGTACGGATCCTCCGCTGGGACAGACTTCGCTGCTCTGGATAGTTATCATGCCCAGATTCCATTCCCCGCCCTCAGTAAGGCAGGAACGGAGATGCTTTATGCACCTGTATTGATTGACTAGCTGAAAGAAGTATTGTTTTCCTTCTCTGTAAAATGTTCCCCTGGAGCGGATGGTCTGCCTTTTGAAATTCTGGGGATGCCATTTTACCCCTGTTGTGGGAAGCATTAAAAATTGCAAATGAGGAGGGGAACCTCTGAAAATCAATGTCGGAAGCCATTATAATTCTTATGCCAAAAAAAGGTAAAAACACTTGTGAGAGGAAGGCTTAAGGCCTAGTACATTTTTCGGACTATAGGATGTACTTTTTGTCCTAGAATATGTGCTGTAATGTTGTGCCGCATCTTAAAGCCTGAAGGCACCAGTGTATGAAGAAGCAGGACACTGAGGTGCTTCAAAGGTCCTTGAAGTGCAGTGTAATGGAGGAAGCATGTCCTGTGCTGTGTGTAAAAAATCTCTGGGTTATGTGCTCACTGAACAGTCACATCTTACACACAGAATTCTGTCATCTCACGCAAATAACACTGACACTTGTACACACAGCACAGTAAATCTGAGCAGGTACTGATCTGCAAGGACCTTCTAGTCCCGTCCCCTCCTATGAACACCAGAAAGAGCAGGTTCATCACTATTAACCTCTGCCTCTCCACACCTCTGATGTCTGGTGAGTTCAGAGGAGGGTGAGAGCAGTATAGCTGCCAATATCTTGTATTTCCGTGGCTGACATTATATTGGGGCTCTGTAGCTGGCATTGTATAGAGGCATTGTTGCTGGCATTGTATGGAGGCACTGTGGCTGGCATTGTTATTGGACACTGTGGCTGGCATTGTTATGGGGCACTGTGGCTGGCATTGTATTTACACACTGGCTGGCATTCTTATGGGGCACTGTGGCGGGCATTGTATTGAGGCACTGTAGCTGGCATTGTATTGGGGCACTATGGTACTGTATCTATACCCTATTGTCTGAATATTACTCAGGAAATGTACAGTTAAAGACAAAAACCTTTTTCTCCTCTTTTATGCTACAAATTATGGGTGTGTCTTATCGTCTAGTGCGTCCTATAGTCCAAAAAATACGGTATATCCCTCCTTAACACAGATGTAAAGTTATAAGCGAAAATACTGGCAAATAGGCTTAAAATGGTCATAAATTCTATAATCCATGAGGATCAGAATTTTTTTATCACTGGTAGAAATGGGAGCAATAATATTCAGATTGTTTGCTAATATACAGTTGGACTAGAGTGGAACCTGCTCCATCCCGTCTTTAGACGCTACTAACATATGTGTTTGAATATTATGCCATTGATCTCGAAAATTAGAGGGAAGGTGCATATGTGGGCTAAATTCTTAAGGAGCGACAGAAAATCTCTTGTTAACATGGTCCTGCTTCCGCAATTTTTATATGTCTTATGATCTTGTCTGGTATGGATCAATAGTAAGATCTTTAAGATGATAGAAGTAATTATCAATGATCTTATATGGGGAGGAAAAGGGTTAAGAATAAACAGAAGTCTTATTGATTAAGGTAAGAGAGGGTGGTTAAGCCTTCCCTTGGATGCAGGGTGTCACGTTGGATACGTGGACCCACTGGGCCCTACCGCCTAGACAGTATGGCACAGGTCACAGTCTATAGTACGTATAGTGTACCTGTGGTAGGTCAGACAGTAGCAAGACAGGCTCGGCTGGGACTAGGCAGCAGGCAGGCGCCAGGCGTGGTGTAGCAGGCAGCAAGGTAGGAAGGGGCTGGACCCCTCTTATAGTCCAGGGCTCAAGGGCTAATTTTGTACTAATTTCAGGACCCGGCTGGGAGAAGCGGAAGTGAGCGCTGGCGTCTCCTGAGGAGGAGATGGAGACCAGCGCTCACAGTTCCATAGCTGCGGGCGTTAGGAGATAAGTGAGTCTGACAGCCCGAGGCCATGGGCATGACACAGGGTAACTTTTTGGCCGCTCAATTTCTATTTGTAGAGTGAGCTGGCAGAACTCTACCGCCCTTAACCCCTATCCGCACGACTAAGTAACTCGTCACTGCGGGAGGTTACTTCCCGCATGAGGACGTACAGTTACTGAGTTTTTTCCGGTGCACACTGTCGGCGACAGTGTGCACCGGGAACCGAGAGGTCAGCTGTCTCCGACAGCTGACACTCCACTCTTGCAGGCCAGCGGTCCTTTGCCGCTGATTTCGGCGAATTAACCCCTTAAATTCGGCGATCGGTTGCAATTTTGCTAAAGAAAGGGTAGTGAATTAGTCACTTAAATTTGATGCATCAAGAGGGTTTAAATTAATGTTGATTTTTTTTTTTTTTAATGAATGTCTCTTTTACATGCTTTATCAAGTCACCCTGATCAACTTGGACTTGGAGATTGTCATCACGTATACTCACCTGTTTATAGTATTTACTCTATCGGGAAATTGACTCTGCAAGTGTGAACTTGCCCCTTGTAAATATAAATGTAAAAGTTTCCAAAAAATTGGTATTGATACTGCTATCTAATTGGGTTTGTGAAGAACTAATACATTGTAGACCAATATTATGATTATTGTATGTCTCCATTATAGACATAGGATTAATAAATATATCTTTTTTTATGGACCTCATCCTGTTATTAATGTCAACTAGTCTTAATTCACCACAGTCTCCATAAAAAGGGGTATTAACACTGCTAGTTTGGATGGCAAATCATTGTGTTGTGTCCCATGACAACATGGACAGCGTATGTGAGACAGGTAATGCCTATGAGGAGACATCATTTGATGACATCTCAACATGTCTATTGCTAAAAGTAAATAAAGCTTACCCCTGGCGCCTGTATATGACTGCTGAAGCATGGTGAACACACATCCTATATTTAGGGATTGGAGATATATGATGATGCCCGTTATCGGAGGACGGTTAATATTGCCTTCACTATCCAAGACTGATAACATTGTTTTCATTGATGCAATTTGAACTATGGAATAAATTGTTATTCGTAATATTTATCTAAGATTTAAACCATATAAAATTCTCCTAATGAACCTACATAAAGTAGGAGAAATGCTTTGAGATAAGAATAATGGATGGTTTTATCCTTTTGAAGAGAAATGACCAACTAGTATCTTGGGCTTTTCCGTTTTGGAGAAAATTAAAGAAACTCGGTTAAAAAAAATGCCTTTACGTTACTGAGATATGACCATTAACGGTATAAGGTTTTATGGTTTGATTTTGTTAACTTGAGTCTCCCACAAATTAGTAGAGTTTCTCTAGAGAAGTGACTAATGTGGACACTGAGGGAGAGGTCAGAGAGCGGGGTTGCCCTTTTTGTAGGTTATTGGGCATATGAGGAAATCTTGTTTCCTCCGGAATTTCCGACAGCACATATATGGGTGTGTATAAAATTGAGGGGGGTTATTATTACATGTATGTCTTATAGGCTTTATTGTGTTTTATTTATAATGTACTAAAGGCTTTGTCATAGCAAAAGGAGAGTTGTTCATTTTTCAGTGACTTTTTTGTTAAAAGTACCTACCATCTTGAATTTGGGCTCCCAAATCCAAACTAATTGCTCGGCACAGTGATTTTGACTGTTCTAACAAAGGGATTTGTCCTAAGCAGACAGCCCCTTTAATAAATAAGGTCTTCCATCAAAGTTATAAATTCAACAATATCATTTCTTTTAGCACTTTGACGGCTGACCAACCAACAGTCTGAACAAAAAACTTGTTTATAGTAGACAATACGTTGTAATTATTCACACTGAAGAGCATATTGTACTCTTGTATATTCATGTAATGAGAATGTAATGTTTACAGTTTATAAAAAATCATTGCTACCTCAATGGAAGCAAATGATATCAAGATTTGCAGTGAGGTCAGCATAAAAGAAACTGTTACTCTCTGTTAGGGCTTATTCAGATGAACGTGGGGAAACTCGGACATGAAAAAACTTCAGTTTTTCACGTCCGCTTTGCCCCGGTGCAAGTCCCGTTTTCACGGATCCCCATAGACTTGAGTCAGAAGAAAATAGGACATGTTCTATTTTTCAACGGACCCTTCACACAGTCTGTTGAAACAACGGCCGTGTGAACGGCCCCATTGAAATAAATGCGTCCATGTGACGGCTGTTGTTTTAACGGCCGTCACACAGACGTGTTCTAGCTTCATCTGAATAAGGCCTTACTGTTACTCCCAGACAGGAAATAGAAACTGTATGCTTTTGAACATGTCCACATGGTCCATATTAAACAAGTAAATTGTGGTGTTTCCTTTATTGGTAGGCAGCTTTTAAACTACTTCACAATGGAGATATCACAGGGAATATTGACCTCTTTAACCTGTGATCATGTCTGTGCACACTGTGTCAATAGTCTTATAATTAGAATGGATACACACATATCCAAAAGCTTGTTTGGCTGACAATAAGACAATCCAGATAAGATACTATGCAATAATATACTATGCAAAATACATATATTTTGTTAACTTTTGTCATATATCTGTTTTTTAGATGACTATAAAAATTTTGGAGTAAGCTGTGAGAAAGTTGCATGGGAAATAGAAGAATATATCCTTTTTTATGTAATCATAACTACAATCATTTATAATCTAAGTGTCATAGTTGATGTTTCCTGTTTTGTTACTCACAATTTCTCACAGTTTTCTCACAGTTAGGTCACAATTTCTATTGGGGCGTTTTCTTTAAAAAAAAAAAGATTTTGCATGGACTGCAGGACTATCTGTCTCCGAGATCTGCTGGACTCTTATTAGCACCTCCTATACCACCTAGCACCCCACACATGCCCGCCAGCCCCCCTTAGCCATAGCCCTGGGTAAACGAACAAGCTGATAAACACTAATAAGAGTGAATGTCATTATATTCTACTCAAGTTTGTGTTTTCCAACATATATTATAAAAATAATAAATACATAATATATTTATTTCTATATATTGTGCTGCCATGCTTCCATAGATACTAGGGAGCCATGATGTCAAATAAGACATAAAAGAGTCAATCCACAGTTCTAGACGTTGTCAAATATGTAGACAATATTTGTCTGTCAATACCCAATCCCAAAACTGCCATGAAGGGCAGCAGTCTATGGATGATACTAACACTGCACACATGCTTCTCTGAAGACTAAAGTAAGATTTTCTCAACTACACACCTAATAAGTCCCCATAATTGAAAAAAAAAAAATGGTCTCCCCTTGATTAATATCAAGTATGTATCTGCAAGTGCTGTAGGTGCAAAATAATTCTTAAGAATATGTTCTCATGGTGATGTACAGTGTGAATATAATTGCATAAAAGCTTGTTAGTATTAGAATTCCATTAACTAAATATTTGCTGAATACTCTAGAAATATTTTTCCTTCCAGGATGAGCAATCTCAGATCAAGAGCTTTGAATTGAAAAAGATATTCAGTGGTGTTAGTTTATGTCCCCTATCTATATAGATCATACATTATTACAGATGGACATAAACAGTGTACAGTTTACTGTATGTACGTCGTGTGTGGGGTGAGGGATTAAATAACTCAATGACATCAACATTTAGCGAGATATCTGGACTTTATAAACTGTTGGCACAATCTCATAAATCTTTCTTGTAATCAATTCCGGATTTACATCCCAGGGTTTTGTAGGCACAGATTTTCTGGCACCTTAGACTGAGCATCAAGTAGGCCACTCCTTTAATGGACACTAACTTTTAAAACAACTTATGTTAATCTAATTGTATACCTGATATATATCAACTTTGTAATTTACTTACTGTTAAAATTTAGTTGTTTCATCCATGCAAATTCTGCCAAAGTTACTGCGATTAGGTGTCACCTTTCCTGTAATCTGCTGTCCATCCACTGTTGTCAAGCAAAATCCATCCCTATTTACAGAGCAGAGGATATGGACTGTGAGAAGTGGGTGGGTGTCTCTTCACAGTCTTCCAATCGAAGTCTATAGAGAGGGGAGGGGGAGCAGGATAAGGGAGCAGGGAGAGAGAGAGAGAGAGACAGACATAGACACGCTTCCTATAGAAGTATATGAAGAGGGAGCAGGAGCAGAGAAAGGAGACACAAACACGCTGCCCAAACAAGTCTATGAAGATGGGAGGGGTGAGCAGCAGAAGGGAGCAGAGAGAGACACACACAAATACGCTGCCAATAGAAGTCTACGGAAAGGGGAGGAGCAGAAGCAGGGAGCAGGAGAATAGAGAGATAGACACAGAAACACTGCCCATAGCAGTCTATGAAGAGGAGAAGGAGCAGCAGGAGCAGAGAGAGATAGACACAGACGTTTATGGAGACGTGAGAGTAAGCAGTAGTAGAGAGAGGAAACACAGATTGTTGGTAAGATTTATATGTCACCCCAGTGCTGGATTCTCAGCTACAGTGGTCATTACTGCTGTATAATCTCCTCCATGCTGCTGCAGTAGCTCCTATATATGTGATAGATAGAGATAGGAGAGTAGGATTTTCTTCTAAGTGTGCAGTGTATAGAAGACATGATAGCAGTTAGGCACTAACCACTAGCTGATGGAAAATCAAAACTTACAGATAGAGCCTGCAGAGGGAAGAACTGTTAAAAAAATGCAGAATACAAGTCATATAATGGCCAGAAATAGTGTTATTTCTCATGTACACATATAACAGCTTATTCTGAAAAGTCACCTAAAAGGTTCAGTACACTATAAGTCATATATGGGTTTAAAATGTTTGTCTTTTCTTACAAAATAAAGCAGAAAGTTGCAGTGCACATCTCACAACATCTAGCACCTTCCTCTTGTACACTTACAGTCCTGTGAAATAAATATTTGCTGATTGCTTCTCTTTTTGCTAATTTGTTAGATTTAAGGCTGGGTTCACACGACCTATTTTCAGACGTATACGAGGCGTTTTTTGCCTCGTTTTACGTCTGAAAATACGTCTCAAATACGTTGTCAAACATCTGGCCATTACTTTCTATGGGTATAACGCTGTATTGTTCCCACGACGCGTACGGCAATTACGACGCGTAAAATTACGCCTCGTAAAAAGAAGTGCAGGACACTTCTTTGGACGTTTTTGGAGCTGTTTTCTCATAGACTCCAATGAAAACAGCTCCAAAAATGGACGTAAAAAACGCAGCGAAAACGGCGCGAAAAACGGCGCGAAAAATGCGAGTTGCTCAAAAAACGTCTGAAAAACAGGGGCTGTTTTCCCTTGAAAACAGCTCTGTATTTTTAGACGTTTTTGGTCACTACATGTGCACATACCCTAAATGTTTCAGAGCATCCAACTATTTAATATAAGGTAAATACAACATGAGTAAACACAAAATGCATCTTTTATAGGATTATTCCATTTATTGAGGATAGCGATGTGATCAAAACCTATATCACCCATGTGAAAAAGCAATTGCCCTCCTAAACCTAACACCTGGTTGTGCCACCATTGGCAGTAACAACTATAATCTAACGTTTGCGATAACTTGCAAACAGTAGAGGAATTTTGGCTTATTCTTATTTACAGAATTGTTTTAACTAGTCTACATTAGAGGGTTTTATTGCATGAAATGTCAATTTTAGGTCTTCCTATAGCATCCCAATGGGATTCAAGTCAGGACTTGAAACCTTAATTTTCTTTCTTTTGACCCATTCCGAGGTGGACTTGATTGTGTGCTTCAGATTATTGTCCTGTTGCAAAACCCAACTGCGCTTGAGCTTTAGGTAATGTACTGACGGACAGACATTCTCCTTCAGGATTTTCTGATAGCGAGCAGAATTCATGGCTCCATCAATTATGACAAGTAGTCCAGTAAATGCAGAAGCAAAGCCAGACCATCACACAACCATAACCATGTTTGACTGTTGGTATGATGTTCCTATGGTTGAATGCGGTGTTAACTTCACGCCAGATGTAACCAGACCCATGTCTTCCAAAAAGTTCCACTTTTAACTCATCAGTTTACAGAAAATTATCCTGAAAGTCTTGGAGGTTATCAAGATGTGTTTTTGGTAAATGTGAGACGAGCCTTTGTGTTCTTTTTGGTCAGCTTGTGATCTATAACTCTCAGATGGATGCCATTTTTGTTCAGTCTTTCTTATTGTATAATAATGTACATTGATCTTAAAGAGGCTCTGTCACCACATTATAAGTGCCCTATCTCCTATATAAGGAGATCGGCGCTATAATGTAGGTGACAGTAATGCTTTTTATTTTAAAAAAAACGATCTATTTTCACCACTTTATTAGCGATTTTAGATTTATGCTAATGAGTTTCTTAATGCCCAAGTGGGCGTGTTTTTACTTTAGACCAAGTGGGCGTAGTACAGAGGAGTGTATGGCGCTGACCAATCAGTTTCATGCACTCCTCTCCATTCATTTATTCAGCGCATAGGGATCCTTTTAGATCGCTATGTGCTGTCTTATACTAACACATTAACGATACTGAAGTGTTTAGACAGTGAATAGACATTCCACGGGATGTCTATTCACAATCCCTGCACTGCGTTACTGTTTCTGTGGTAGTTACAGCAGAGCAAGCGTAATCTCGTTGTAACCTGTCATCTACAGTGTAATCTCACGAGATTACGCTTGCTCTGCTGTAAGTACCACAGAAACAGTAACGAAGTGCAGGGATTGTGAATAGACATCCCGTGGAATGTCTATTCACTGTCTAAACACTTCAGTATTGTTAATGTGTTAGTATAAGACAGCACATAGTGATCTAAAAGGATCCCTATGCGCTGACTAAATGAATGGAGAGGAGTGCATGACGCTGATTGGTCAGCGTCATACACTACTCTGTACAACGCCCACTTGGTCTAAAGTAAAAACACGCCCACTTGGGCATTAAGAAACTCATTAGCATAAATCTAAAATCCCTAATAAAGTGGTGAAAATAGATTGTTTTCTTAAATAAAAAGCACTGCTGTCACCTACATTATAGCGCCGATCTCCTTATGTAGGCGATAGGCCACTTATAATGTGGTGACAGAGCCTCTTTAACTGAGGCAAGTGAGACCTACAGTTAATTAGATATTTGTCTGGCTTTTTTTGTGACCTCCTAGATGACCTCCTGCCACTCCTGGAAAGGTTCACCACTGTTCCAAGTTTTCTACAGTTGTGGATAAAGGCTCTCACTGTGGTTTGCTGGAGCCTAAGCAATGGCTTTGTAACCCTTTCCAGACTGGTAGATTTCAATAACTTTGTTTTGCATCTGTATTTGAATGTCTTTAGAGATTTTTGGAGATCTTCTAGCCTGCTTCACATTTCTTGTACCCAATTGTCAATTGAAGTTGGTTAACTGGTTGATTTAGTAGCTAAGGGGGGCAATTACTTTTTTCTCATAGGGCAAGGTAGGGCTGAACAGCATTTCTTCTTCAATAGTCTAAATATTTATTTAAAAAAAAGCATTTTGTGCTTACTCTGGTTATCTTTGTCTAATATTAAAAGTAGTTTAATGATCTGAAACATTCAAGTATGTCAATTATGCAAAATTAGAAGTAATTGGGAATTATTTTTTTTACAGCACTGTATAGGCACTGGCCTACTGTAGCTATAGCTAAATTTGGCCCTGCTTGTAAACCATGAGTGTTAAACACCATTCTTCCCTCCAATGATCAAGTTCACTATACCGTAGATTCATGATTACTTCCAGCTATTAGAATTGTTTGTTATGTCCCTCAACATAGAATTAGGCTTACAGTAAAATAGCTGTTAACATTTTGTTCATGTTGACAACCTAAACGCGAACCACAAGGGAACACAGCCCTAAAACTTATGCAAAAACATATGCAAAAGTAGAAAATCTTTATTAAATATAATACATAATGACATACTACGGAATAAAAAGGAAAGGAGCATATACGGAGATACAGACACTGAGGTCAGATGTATAAGACCATAGGCAAACAGAGTCAACCAACCGTCGGCGGCCAGGAACCACTCACATAACCAACAGGGAAGATCAAATATAGCATATGCATAGAATAAATATAACATAAAGTGCTACCTAATTACATTTGCAACAGTTAGCATAAGAAATCCTGACATAAGATGTAGGCACGATAGGCCAAAGTGATGAATGAGATTGTCGTCAGAAATAGTCAATAATAGAAAAATAAAGGTAGGCACATAGCCTGAGACATAACGGAGAGCGGAACCGGCAACCTAAGGAAATGTATGATTAAACGCCTCGACTCGCGTTTCCCCCTACTAGCCCCGTTTTGATCCCCTGAGGACGCTGTGTTGACAGCGAAACATGTCGGGGGGGCTAAATCTATCATTTTAAATAGCCATGCTTGCTTAGCAATCCCAGCACGCACATTTGAATTTAATCTTGAGAGTAACACTGAATCTGTCACGACACGGCAGTCTGCAGCAGCTGATCTGTCAGATCTGGTATCTTGTTAATCCTAGCACCTTGTGCTCTGTCTGGCAATACATGCAGACAGAGTATCAGTGGAGCGTGTACAGCAGCAACATTGGCTACAACTTTTTAAATTGTTTGTATCTATTGTTAATGTCCATATGGACCTCTTAGTGGCAAAATTAATAAAAGTTACTTTTTAATCAATACTAGTCAGCAGTTGGGAAATTGGCTTTCAGTGTGCCTTGCACACTTAGTTCTTTTTGTCCCCCTACAGTTCGGCTTCGTCAGGAGACTGTCTGTATATCCGTATATGCTCGTTTCCTTTTTATTCCGTAGTATGTCATTATGTATTATATTTAATAAAGATTTTCTACTTTTGCATATATTTTTGCAGATTTTTTTAGGGTCTGTGTTCCCTTGTGGTTCGCGTTTAGGTTGTCTACTTGTATAAAAGGGACCCCTGTGTACACCATTGGTTTGGTTGGAGGTTTTTGTAGGTTGAACATTTTGTTCATGTTTACAACTATCCATAATATCTGATATAGGAAATGTATGGTAACATCAAAAATTGCTCTATATGAATCTATATTTAATTACAGAGAGAAAGTGAAATTATTTGAATGGACATGCACATGGCACAGCTGTGTGTACGTTCCCTGTATGGTAATACACAGAGTCTCATGCTACAGAACTACAGTATAGCCATTCAGTAAGCATCTATATGGTGTCTCTGTACATTATTATATTACGGAGGTAGTCTAATTTAGAAGCCATGCTTCTAGGGGAGAATACGTCCTTAATAAGGTATCCTATGGAACATGGCACAATTTTTATTACAAAATTTCATATGAATCCAACAGACAAAATCTCCATGTGTCTCCGAATGAAATCAGCGGGCCAATAGACTTCTGTGGCTGCTCTGTTACGGCTCCATACAACTTCGAGGTTGTACAGAGACATAATACGGTAGTATGCATAAGCTCTAAGGATCTTCGTATTATAAATTGTCACAGTTATTTTTTTTTAACTTTGAAGGGCTTACTCAGGGACCAACTGGCCCACCAGGGTACCAGGGGATTTCCGGTGTTCCCTGGCTCTGTCACAAGAATGAGCATCAATGATTCAGCAGAAGAAAAACTTATTTGGAGCTGACTTTGGAGTCAATCCCTTGACACTAGGGTCTAGTTTTTATGGATTGAATCATAAATAAGCTATTAGACCTTATTGATGATATTCCCCATGTGTGCAATGACAACAGCATTCATGATAATGCGATTAAAAGTGGACGTGTACATGTTCTGTATATAATGAAGGAGGCCCTCAGGATCATCTTCTCTGATGGGCCAAAGGTACCCCTGTCCAACACTGGGTTTACTCAAGTTATTTCTTCTAAATAACAGAAATGAGATTGCATAAGATGAGCCTAGCCATTACTGTCTCAAAACCATAGTCTATTGCATTCATTTCTTTATTTGCTGCTGTGTTGCATATTGCATTATTCTGGTCATATAATCCATCTATTATGGTCCTTAACATTCCCACGCATATACAACGAAATGAAAGCCACAGATATGAAGTACAGAAACAGAATCAGGAGTCGTATTAGTAACCTGAAAGATCCGAAGAATCCCAATCTCAGACGTAACGTACTCTGTGGAGTGGTATCACCACAGAACATTGCGACGATGACAGCAGAGGTGACCACATATTATTACCCATGTCAAGAAGAAGTCAAGAAGCCAGATGCATATACTCATGGCTGTAACACACTTATCTCTGATACGTGTTGCATACCTTCAACAGAAAACAATGCATAAACATAGAATTTTTTTTAGAAGAGTTAAGTCTTTTAGGTGTGTATTTGCATGGCCAATCTGGTACCCTTTCAAACTGTGTTTATGGTTTGACACAGTGGCGTAACTACCGCAGTAGCAGCCGTAGCGGCTGCTATGGTGTCCGCATCATGAGGGGGCCCGCTTCGTCCGCCGGCATGGACCCCCTCTCCCATGGCCGGAGGCTCCGCTAGCAGCTGCTACGGCTGCTACAGCGCAACGCCACTGAAGGGGTTGTTCCTACAAAAGACATGCATCCCCTATCCACAGGATAGGGGATACATGTGTGATCGCTGGGACACCCAACGATAAGGAGAACAGGGGACCGAAAGTCCTCCGAAGTTGTCCATGACAGACCTTGGACTTCCGGGGTCTGTCTGCAGCTCCATAGAAATGACTTGCGCACCGGTCGTGCTTGTGCGCATGCGTGACCAGCGCGCCTTTCATTTTTATTGAACTGCGCAGACGCCGGAAGTCCGAGGTTTGTCATGGAGAACTTCGGGGGACTTTCGGTCCCCCGTTCTCCTTATCGCTGCCAGCGATAACACATGTATCCCCTATCCTGTGGATAGGGGATGCATGTCTTTTGTAGGACAAACTATAGGCCGTTTTTTGTTGGGGGCTGCATGGCGTTACCTACAGGGGGGGTTTAGGACTGTATGGCATTATCTACAGGGGGGCTGTCTGGCGTTATCTACAGCGGGGCTGTCTGGCGTTATCTACAGGGGGGCTGTCTGGCGTAATCTACAGGGGGGCTGTCTGGCGTTATCTACAGGAAGATGTATGATGTTATCTGCAGGGGGGGGCTGTCTGGCGTTATCTACAGGGGGAGGGCTGTATGGCGTTATCTACAGGGGGGCTGTCCAGCGTTATCTACAGGGGGTGTATGGCATTATCTACAGGGGGGGCTGTATGGAATTATCTACAGGGGGGGCTGTATGGCGTTATCTACAGGGGGGTTGTATGGTGTTATCTACAGGGGAGGGCTGTATGGCATTATCTACAGGGGAGGGCTGTATGACGTTATCTACAGGGGAGGGCTGTATGATGTTATCTACAGGGGAGGGCTGTATGACGTTATCTACAGGGGAGGGCTGTATGATGTTATCTACAGGGGGGCTGTACGATGTTATCTACAGGGGGCTGTATGGTGCTATCTATAGGGGGGTGCTGTGTAGCGGAATCTATAGGGAGGCACTATCTACAAGGGGGGGTTGAGTGATGCCCGGGGGAGGGGGGACCCCAGTCAAAAGTTTGCTATGGGGCCCAGTCAGGGGCGTAACTAGGAAAGACTGGGCCCCATAGAAAACTTTTGACTGGGGCCCCCCTCCCCTGGGTGTCACACAACCCCCCCTTGTAGATAGTGCCTTTTTTACAGCCTCCCCTGTCGATAACGCCATACAGCCACCCTGTAGAAAACGCCATACAGTCCCCTCTGTAGATAACGCCATACAGCCCCCTCTGTAGATAGTGCCATACAGCCACCTGTAGAGAATGCCATACAGCCCCCCTGTAGATAACACCATACAGCCCCCCCGTGTAGATAGCGCCATATATCCCCCTGTAGATAACGCCATACAGCCCCCCCTGTAGATAACTCCATACAGCCCCCTGTAGATAACGCCAAACAGCCCCCCTGTAGATAACGCCATAGAGCCCCCCCTGTAGATAATGCCATACAACCCCCACTGTAGATAGCGCCATACAGTCCCCTCTGTAGATAACGCCATACAGCCCCCTCTGTAGATAACGCCATACAGCCCCCACTGTAGAAAACGCCATACAGCCCCCCTGTAGAGAACGCCATACAGACCCCCTGTAGATAACGCCATACAGAGTCCCCCCTGTAGATAACGCCATACAGCCCCCTTTGTAGATATGCACGAGCCATAGGAACAAATGATCGTTATTCGATCCACATACATTTCACGTAATGTCGGCAGCATATTCCCCGTTTACACGGAGAGATGTGCTGCTGACAACGATAATTATCAGGGCAGCATAAAAGATTAAATTAGTCGAAGAAATAGAGTTTGTCGGCTGATCGCTGCCCTGTTTGTACAGGGCAATGATCGGGAACGAGAGTTCGTACAACGCTTGTTCGCCAGATCAATGGCCTGTGTAAATGGGCCTTTAGTCAATGTTGTAACATTTTGCACCAGGTGGTTTTGGGAGATTATGTATTTTGCAAAGTGTTTTGGATCCCTCAGAATTGCACTCTAGTGTCTGACTGTTCTTATATGATAGGCAATGGCAAGTGATGAACTGAAAGAACTTAGGAACACACTGACACAAGAAGCTATTAGAGAACATCAGATGGCAAAGACAGGAGGCACTCAGACAGATTTACTACAGTGTGACAAGTGTAGGAAGAAGAACTGCAGCTATAACCAGGCAAGTGACTAGTTTAATACAGAAATATGTAAAGATTATAAGCATATAAATGTTATTCTTTGTTATAACATTCTCTAATGTACTTTCTGTATTAATAACAACATTGATGCAGTTTTTCGGGGGAAAATTCTGCAGCGTTTACGCTACGTGGGAACTAACTGTAAGGCTTTATTCAGACGAACGTAAAATACGCGCGTGCAACGCGCGTGATTTTCACGTGCGTTGCCCGTAGCTATATTTGTCAATGGGGCCGTGCAGACATGGCAGCGTTTTTTGCGCAGCGTTGCTCCGTTGCCAAAAACTCACGACATGTCCGTTGATTCAGCGTTTTCAACGCATCACGCACCCATTGAAGTCAATGGGTGCGTGAAAACCACGCATGTCGCACGGAAGCACTTCCGTGCGAACTGCGTGTTTGCGCAACAGCTGTCAAAAGGATGAATGTAAACAGAAAAGCACCACGTGCTTTTCTGTTTCCGAACATCCAAACGGAGTGTCTTTGCGATTAGCGAACCCCGACAACCGAAGCTAACTTCACCGGGTTCGGCCAAACTCGTTTTGGCCGAACCCGGCAAAAAAATTTCCGGTCCGCGACGTCGGGAGACATTCACTGTGCATGGTGCTGAAAGAGTTAAACTGTTTCAGCACCATGGACAGTGACTTGTGATCCCAAAATACATGAACCTGTAAAAAAAAACGAAGTTCTAACTTACCGATTACTCCTGTCTCCTTCCTGCAGTCCGACCTCCCGGGATGACACTTCAGTTCAAGTGACAGCTCCAGCCAATCACAGGCCAAGCACAGGCTGCAGCCAATCACAGGCTGCAGCGGTCACTTGGACTGCCGCGTCATCCAGGGAGGTGGGGCCCGATGTCAAGAGAGGCGCGTCACCAAGGACGCGTCACCAAGGCAACGGCCGGGAAGTTCTCGGTAAGTAGGAACTTTATCTTTTTTTTTACAGGTTTTTCGCTGTTGTGTTCGCCATTCACTGTCGAGGGTGCTGAAAGATTTAGCTCTTTCAGCACCTTGGACAGTGACGGGCGTCGACAAGCCTCATCTCTATGATGCCGGCTGCGCGAAAATCACGCAGCCGCGCATCAGACACGGATGACACACGCAGCTGTCAAATGTTTTTTGCGCGCGCAAAACGCTGCGTTGTTTGCGTGCGCAAAAACGCAACGCTCGTGTGAATCCAGCCTAACAAACAGTGAGCCTGTGTGTCCATCAGATGACGAGGACATGTTTTTAACCCCTTGAAATAATTAATAAAGGTTCATATTGAATGACTACAAGCATATTACTGTAGCCATCTCTGTAAATGATCTATGGTAATAATCTTACAGACTAACCCAATACGGGCTTGTAATAATATTATGTGTTGCCATACAGCATCTTGGAACCCAAAGTGATAAGTGAACTAAGATGTTCTCTATTGAAACTTATAGGTTTAAAGAGGCTCTGTCACCAGATTTTGCAACCCCTATCTGCTATTGCAGCAGATCGGCGCTGCAATGTAGATTACAGTAACGTTTTTATTTTTAAAAAACAAGTATTTTTGGCCAAGTTATGACCATTTTTGTATTTATGCAAATGAGGCTAGCAAAAGTACAACTGGGCGTGTTTACAGTAAAAGTACAACTGGGCGTGTATTATGTGTGTACATCGGGGCGTTTTTACTTCTTTTACTAGCTGGGCGTTAGGAATGGGAGTGTATGATGCTGACGAATCAGCATCATCCACTTCTGTTCGTTAACACCCAGCTTCTGGCAGTGCAGACACACAGCGTGTTCTCGAGAGATCACGCTGTGACGTCACTCACTTCCTGCCCCAGGTCCTGCATCGTGTCGGCCACATCAGCACCAGAGGCTACAGTTGATTCTGCAGCAGCATCAGCGTTTGCAGGTAAGTAGCTACATCGACTTACCTGCAAACGCCGATGCTGCTGCAGAATCAACTGTAGCCTCTGGTGCCGATGTGTCCTCGCTCGTCCGACATGATGCAGGACCTGGGGCAGGAAGTGAGTGACGACACAGCGTGATCTCTCGAGAACACGCTGTGTGTCTGCACTGCCAGAAGCTGGGTGTTAACGAACAGAAGTGGATGATGCTGATTCATCAGCATCATACACTCCCATTCCTAACGACCAGCTAGTAAAAGAAGTAAAAACGCCCCGATGTACACACATAATACACGCCCAGTTGTACTTTTACTGTAAACACGCCCAGTTGTACTTTTGCAAGCCTCATTTGCATAAATACAAAAATGGTCATAACTTGGCCAAAAATGCTCGTTTTTTTAAAATAAAAACGTTACTGTAATCTACATTGCAGTGCCGATCTGCTGCAATAGCCGATAGGGGTTGCAAAATCTGGTGACAGAGCCTCTTTAAGTATGGATATTGCATAAGCAGGTGCACTTGTAAATGATGGGGAATCTGAATGCAAATACCACATGTACTAACTGTCATCATAACTGTTAAAGGGGTTATACCATGAATGCTTTCATACCAAAAGTCCAGAAATATTGTTAATAGCTGTTATAAAGTAATTTGTAGCATTTCTAGAATTTATGCTGCTGGGGGAGGGGTTCTGAGCGGAATCAGTCTCCTTTTCCCTCTGGTAGCTGACAATATAGTTCCTTTTTAGTTTCCCCGCAGAAAGGTAACATGTGATCCAGAGTAGTGAAGGCTGTTAGGGTGTGGGGGAGAATTTCCACCCTTAAAGGGGACATTACAGGCCGTCTTATATATTTGTATATATATGCAAATTATGTGGCACTTGTATTGATGCACTATGTATTTAAGTACTGTGACAGCTGGCATACCGGAGGAGTTATTTATGTGGCCAGTAATGATGTGTATGTATGATATGCCTTTAAGAAGGTTATGTTGCGCTGATGTGTATTACTCGCTGCAGGCTAAATTACTTTGCACTGTGATGTACTGTCCAGACCCCATATTTGTCACATTTCATGCTGGGCCATAACAGCAACAGGACATCTGGGGGAGGCTCATATTGCATAACACGACGGTGTACCTGCCAACCAGTGTTCAGTGTTTCAGTGAAAGAGGAGCAACACGGCTAGACTGCTGCAGTGTGAGTGCTGTGGGAGAAAGCTGTGGAGAGCTACTGGAGGAGAAACGGTATTACTGTTGGGGTTATGCAAGTGATCCTGGACCGAGATGCGGGTGATAGGCAGTGGCCATCTTGTGGTGTGCAGAGTGTCATGTGAGCAATAGTGGTTACAGGCAGGTGCTTTCCAATGTGTGTAGAAAGTAAAGTGCAGCCAGTTGCAGCATACAAGGTCTAAATTGCTGGACCAACCCCTGCATCAGAGAGGAGCGCCCTTGGCTCTGTCCGTGATGAAAGTGAGTGAGCCAGCAAGCCGCCATCTACCTGCCTGAACCGGGACTAAAACCTGTCACTATCAATATACAGTGGATATAAAAAGTCTACACACCCCTGTTAAAAGGCCAGGTTTTTATCATGTTACAAAAAAAGTCCAAGATGAATCATTTCAGAAGTTTTTCCACCTTTAATGGCAACTATAATCTGTACAATTCCATTGAAAAACAAACTGAAATCTTTTAGGGTGGAAAAATAAAAATAAAGAACAAAAATTATGTGGTTGCATAAATATGCACACCCTTAAACTAATACTTTGTTGAAGTATGGCACATCTTGACTTGGCAATTGTTGCCCACTCTTTCTTAGATTTTCAATGGGATTCAGGTCTGGGCTATGGCTCGACCATTTAAAAAATTTGATCTTCTTCTGGTGAAGCCATCCTTTTGTTGGTTTGGAGGTATGCTTTGGGTCGGTGTTGTGTTGAAAAGTGAATATTCCTCTTCATCTTTAGCTTTTTTAGCAGAGGCCTGCAGGTTTTGTGCCAATATTGACTGATATTTGGAACTGTTCATAATTCCCTCCACCTTGACTAAAGTCCTTTTCCAGCTTCTGAAAAACAGCCCCAAAGCATAATGCTGCATCCACCATGCTTCACTGTGGGTATGTTGCTTTTTTTTGTGATGTGCATTGTTGGCTTTGCACCAAACTTATCTTTTGGAATTATGGCCAAAAAGTTCAACCTTGGTCTCATCAGATCATCAAACGTTTTCCCACATACTTTTGGCAGACTTGATGTAGGTCTTTGCAAAACATAGCCGGGCTTGGATGTTTTTCTTTGTTAGAAAAGGCTTCCATCTTGCCACCCTACCCCACAGTTCAGACATATGAAGAATACGGGAGATTTTTGTCACATGCACTACACAACCAGTACCTGTCAGAAAGTCCTGCAGCTCCTTTAATGTTGCTGTAGGCCTCTTGATAGCCTTCCGGACAAATTTTTGTCTTGTCTTTTCATCAAGTTTTGAGGCACGTCCAGTTCTTGGTAATGTCACTGTTGTGCCAAATGTAATCCACTTCTTGATGACCGTCTTCACTATGTTCCATGGTATAGCTAAGGCCTTGGAAATTCTTTGGTACCCTTCTCCTTACTGATTCCTTTCAACAATCAGACCCTTTTGATGTGTTTTTAGCTCTTTACAGACCATGGCTTTTGCTGTCACATGCAACAAAGAAAATGTCAGGAAAATCCTAATAGAACAGTTGAACTTTATATGGGGTTACTCAGAATCACTTTGAATAATGGCAGCTGTGTACTGACTATTATTTAACATGAGTTTATATGTGATTGGCTAATTCTGAACACAACTGCATCATCAATTATAAGAGGGTGCTTATGCAACCACATTATTGTAGTTTTGTTATTTTTATTTTTCCCCTCTAAATAATTTCAGTTTGTTTTTCAATATAATTGTACAGATTATGGGTCACATTAAAGGTGGAAAAAGTTCTGAAATTATTCATCTTGGACTGATTTTGTAACATGACAAAAACCTAGCATTTAAACAGGGGTATGTAGACTTTTTATATCCACTGTATGTGTTTTTGTTCCTGCTGTGTCTTGTGTGCTGCCAACACAGGCCTGGTAAAATTGAGTTTCATAAAATCGGCAATTCTTTTTACCATCTTTGCCGCAGCAAACCTGTAGGTGGCCATACACCACCTAGGTCCACCTTACTCTGCGCCTTTCCTAACAAGCAGGGCAGAGAGCAAATTATATTTGCTACTCTGTAGTAAACAGAGAATCACTATGCAGAGACCTGGCTGGTGGGAGAGTGCAGTGCATGGGTGTCCACCAGCACTCAGCTAATTAGGGGAACGGGCACGTTGCTATACACCAGGTGGTCCTACACTATACAAGTAAATGTCATAACTCTACTATGTAAGTAAATGTCATAACTCTTCACTAGACCGTCTTCTTAACAACATTTTAATGAGAAACATTGTTAATTAAAAAAAAAAATTCAATACAATGAATCTGATATTTAATGGTGGGGCAATTCCTTTAAAGACTGTGAAATATCCAACTTCCAGCCATGCATCACCTTAGAGATATTTTAGACACATAGTTCCTGAAGGAGCTACAAAGGTGGAACAAATCAGAGCAAACATAAGTATATGTAGAGCAATATTCTCCAACCGGTAGCCTGCAACCCTTATTGGTATTTGATAAGAGCCCTGAGTTATGACCATATGAACTGGCTACAGACTTCCACATTGACAATAATGCAGACATATCCTAATTTCTGTACATTGTCAATTTGAATGGTTATAATACCCATTTTTTTTATGTATCAAATACGTAAAACATGCTATATTGCAACTTTCTTCACTTCAGCTGAACAGCGATTGAATGACTAAAAGCCTGAAGCCTCCTGGGTCCGTAATTGTGCTTAGAACCACATTTTACACTAAAATATTTATCTGAAAATATTTGCAATTTCAAGTTTTCTTGATTCTTCACTTTTGATATTCCTTCCTCCATTCCATTTCTAAATTTTGCTCCCAACCATCACTCAGGGATGAATGTGGCTCACCAGATACAAAAAGTTGAGAATTCTGATTTAGAGTTACAGAGTATTAGCCCAATTTGGGATGACTATAGTTAAAATAATGTATTCCATACAATCACTTTAAAGAAGCTCTATCACCACATTATAAGTGGCCTATCTGCTACATAATGTGATTGGCGCTGTAATGTAGATTACAGCAGTGTTTTTTATTTAGAAAAACGAATTTTGACGGAGTTGTGACCTATTTATATTTATGCTAATGACTTTCTTAATGGACAACTGGGCGTCTTTTTACTTTTTGACCAAGTGGGCGTTGTGGAGAGAACTGTATGACGCTGACCAATCAGGTCTCCATTCATTTACTCAGCACATAGTGATCTTGCTAGATCATGATGTGCTGTCACATACTCACACATTAACGTAACAGATGTGTGTTGAGAGTGAATAGACATCGCTTCCAGCCAGGACGCGATGTTTATTCACAATCCTGACACTTCGGTAGCGTTTGTGTGGGACTTAATGACAGCAAGCGTGATCTCGCGTAAATCGAAAATAGGTCATAACTCCGTCAAAATTGATCATTTTTCTAAATAAAAATTCACATTATGTAGAAAATGGGGCACTTATAATGCGGTGACAGAGCCTCTTTAAAATTGCAACTATTTAAGAATAATATATCACTAGAAGGGACAGCTTTAAATTAGATCGCAAGAAAAAGGCTAAAAGGAAAAACAGCGCTTCAGAGTAGTAACGTTAACTATAGGCAATAGGAGTGCAGTTGCTGTAAAAATGGAGGCTAATTTATAGCAGTTGTGTTATTGGATAGGCACAACGCTATTGCCAAGGTTCAATGTCTCAATCTCTGGTTCCATAGGGGATGAAGATGCTAACTTCAAGCAATGTAGTCTTGCTATTGCCTAGGGCATTTGTAACATGCGTAATACGGCAAGACTAGTGGATGCAACTGCACCTAGTAAATGGTTCACTGAAGTGCCCAACGAGACTTATGTCACGTGTGCCAAAGAGGTTATGTAGCAGCTTCTCTCACTTTAGTGATCTTTTTTGGCTAGTCAAAGTGGTATCACGAAAGAAACACTAGGCTAAACTGGACTAATTTCTGAGTAGACAGGCATACCGAGTATTAGCTCTACATACTTATTTTTAGGTGTACGGTTCTTGACAGTATTACATAATAAATATCCTTATTATAAGAAAATTTGGAAATACTAATCTACATTTCGTACTATATTGTTTTTTTATTATATGTATTGACATATGGTTTGCTTTTTTATTATATGGTTGCATTACATAATAAAAAGTATTTGAAGTGAGGCCATTTGTAAACTGCCATGTAACTTATTTTAGATTAATTTTCCATTTTGGTGTAACAAACCAGCGCTGATGTTCTCCAGAACTTCAATATCATTTGAAGGAAAACCCCAATTCTGGGGCTTGTACAAGAACTCAAAACTGCTGACAGCGCGATACAGGGGAGGGCGTTGTAACGTTAACATTTGTCTCGCATGATCGAGAAATCAAAGTTTAGTTCCCCCGACTCTGCTATAGCAAGTTCCACTAACACGGGCACTTAATGGGCAAGTGGTGCTTGCTTCTCCTCACTGCAAACTTCCAGCCCCTGGACGGCTTTAGCGATGTCCTGATTGGCCACTGAAGTAGTGGCTCAGAGCAAAGAGTGGCACTTGTGACTGCCATGCTGGGGACATTAAATGTTGTTTGCTCGGTCATGGAACTTACATGACCATGACAAACGTTAATGTGACAATGCCCTCCTTCTCCCCTATATCTCGCTGTCAGCAGTTTTGTGGCCTCAAAACTGCTGACAGATTCCCTTTAAATATTTAGCCCCAAGCACAGTAATAGGTTTTTATATGTCCATGATGCATTTATTTCTTGTCAGGTATAACTGACCTCTAGTTGTCCATAAGTTTAAAAAAAAAATCCATTATTGTTCATCATCATCAAATAGATCAGTCTCTTGCTTTATTTCAATATCAGAGTCCATAAAGGTAAATTTTTGTTGAATTAAAGAGGAGAGGAAAAGAGAGCTATCCCTTTCTTCACACAGAAAACAAGGCAAATAAGCTACAAGGAAAATTAATTGGAATTGAGAGTAAGAAAGAACAAAAAGTAGGGCATAAAACATGAATTACTGTGAATAGATATATTAATAAATCCAATAATGTTCCGGAATACGGTTTCAGGTTAGTATCCTTTCTCAATCTGTCTGTAAGGGGAGGGGAAGTAGTTCACCCATACACTCACTCAAGTGCAAGTACAAGTTTATATAATGTTATTCATTAAAACACAATACCTAATGCAGATGGTGAAAGAGGGTCACTCATCGTGGGAAACATCATTCTTATATATGAACAGTTTTTTATTTACCCATTACCACAGAACGTGAGCTTAACATACAAACATACTGTACATACACACACACACACACACACACACACACACACATAGTAATAAAGTATGAAATAATATACCCTATGGTTGCTAATATGCAGGTTGGAACCAGACCCACACTTTCTGAAGTAATATAGTAAATGCATGTGTAAATGTATGTAGATCTATTATTTAGTCCCAACTTAGAGTGGGACATTTCAAGAGCTAAGAGGGATAAAAGGATTTGGATCATAATTAGGGATTGTTTTGTTGATTCCACACTCACCCGTGGTCCATCCCCTCTATATGTTTCCCTCGCTGAACTATATAAATACAAAAATTCTCTGACATGCTATTTAGTCCAGACAGCCGGGAATGTGATTCCTTGCCAATGGAAAAGCCAAGAACCATGGACACTTGAGGAGTGGTTTACTAAGGTCTTTGTCCTAAGGCGGTGATGTTTTACACTAATACTTGGTTGTAATGCATTAGATGACAGAGATTTACTGCTTTCCACTCCATTACAAATTAACCATCCATTTTCTTTTCACTATCACTTTAGGGTCATGTTACTCCACTTCTCTTTTTTTTAACTCTTCGTCTACAACTTGTTTTTTTCCAGGGCTTCACTTGGTTGTTTTATTGTTTATATTATATTCTTTGTTAAAAATTATCAATGAATAATAATTTAGCAAAAAAAATTAAAATTAGACACTGTCCCTCGAAAAGAGGAGCACTTGGTAAGTTTTAACAGTAATAAAATTGTTGCTTTTTTAATTCCCTATAGGTTCAGACACGCAGTGCAGATGAGCCAATGACTACTTTTGTGTTATGCAATGAGTGTGGACACCGTTGGAAAGTGAGTAATCTTTCCATATGCTATCTAAGCATGCTACTCTGTACTTGCTTATGTATTCAACCTCCTATATCATTTAGACAGGGTTTTCATTTGACTACCAACGTTCATTCTCTTTTGCGTTTGACATTGTTAATTTCGAATAGACCTTAAAGTATACCTTCAGTAAAAAATAAAGACAACAACTAAAAATGAAGGTTGCTTTAAATATTATGTGATCATATCACCACCATGAGTCTTACTTCAGTTTGGCCCCCAGTTGGTGAAATAAGGAGGATGTTCTGCCTGACATGGCACTATCCTCTATTGTCCTGTTAGTGACAGAGACATTTTGTGTGTTATGTTATACCATTTAGGACAGATTCACCCGAACGTTGCGTTTTTGCGCGCGCAAACAACGCGGCGTGTGTCATGCGCGTCTGATGCGCGGCTGCGTGATTTTCGCGCAGCCGGCATCATAGAGATGAGGCTTGTCGACGCCCGTCACTGTCCAAGGTGCTGAAAGAGCTAAATCTTTCAGCACCCTCGACAGTGAATGCCGAACACAACAGCGAAAAACTTGTAAAAAAAAAAGATAAAGTTCCTACTTACCGAGAACTTCCCGGCCGTTGCCTTGGTGACGCGTCCTTGGTGACGCGTCCTTGGTGACGCGCCTCTCTTGACATCGGGCCCCACCTCCCTGGATGACGCGGCAGTCCAAGTGACCGCTGCAGCCTGTGATTGGCTGCAGCCTGTGCTTGGCCTGTGATTGGCTGGAGCTGTCACTTGAACTGAAGTGTCATCCCGGGAGGTCGGACTGCAGGAAGGAGACAGGAGTAATCAGTAAGTTAGAACTTCGGGTTTTTTTACAGGTTCATGTATTTTGGGATCGCAAGTCACTGTCCATGGTGCTGAAACAGTTTAACTCTTTCAGCACCATGCACAGTGAATGTCTCCCGACGTCGCGGACCGGAAATTTTTTGCCCGGGTTCGGCCAAAACGAGTTTGGCCGAACCCGGTGAAGTTAGCTTCGGTTGTCGGGGTTCGCTCCTCGCAAAGACACTCCGTTTGGATGCTTGGAAACAGAAAAGCACGTGGTGCTTTTCTGTTTCCATTCATCCTTTTGACAGCTCGTGCGCTGTTTCAGTCTGTTCGCACGGAAGTGCTTCCGTGCGACCTGCCTGGTTTTCACGCACCCATTGACTTCAATGGGTGCGTGATGCGTGAAATACGCAGAGTTATTGAACCTGTCGCGTATTTTGCGCAGCGAACAAACGCTGCGCAAAATACACGGACTGTGTGTACTGCCCCATAGACTTCTATAGGGCATTGCGTGCCGCGCGAAAACCACGCGCCCTACACGCTGCCAAATCACGCTCGTGTGAATCCCCCCTTATTTTAAGGAAATTGAAGACTAATATTAACATAATTATTTATAGTCCTATTATATCATATCAACACAAATGTTTGTTTTTTCCTACTATTATTAAGTTGGAAATTTGTCTTTTGATAAAACTATCCATTGAAGGATTGTGTTTTTATATTTTACCTGTTTTCAAAGTGATTTAAAAAAAAAAATAACATTAGGTGTTGTTCAAAGTTGGACCTTAGCACATCATTATTTGGTTATTAAAATACGTAGCAATCACAAAAAGGTAAAATAATGCTCAGTCTCCATTGATATCTTCCTGCTAAAAATTTACAAATAAATGAAATTCTAAAGAAAGCTAATAAAATAGTAAGGGTATGTTCACACTGAGTTTTTTGGAGGCAGAAAATTCTGCCTCAAAATTCAGTTTGGAATTTTGAGGCAGATTTTGATCTGCCTGCACGCCGTTTGCCACGTTTTTCGCTGCATTTTTCGCCTGTGGCCATTGGGCGCCGATGGGCAAAAACGCCAAGAAATACGCTTTCTCTGCTTTCCATTGATGTCAATGGGAAGTCAGAGACGTAAACGCCCGAAGATAGGGCATGTCGCTTCGTTTTCCAGCGAGACGGTTTTTCAGCTCGTGGGATCAAAACGCCTCCGCCTCCCATTGAAATCAATGGGAGGTGTTTTTGGCACGTTTTCCGACACGGTTTACGCTTAAAAAAATTTGTAAAAAAAACTCTGCGTAAACTGACCCTAATAGTCCACCTTTGGGGATTTACAGACAACCACAACTTATCTAACAACAGCTAAACAGTATGTACAGTATGTACACGCATTTAGTAACATAGTTACATAGTTGATAAGATTAACCCCTTCCCGCGATTGGGCGTAACTGTACGTCCAAATTCCAAGTGATTTCCCACACTCGGGCGTACAGTTACGCCCGGCAGATAAAGCGAGCACAGGAGCTGTGCGCGCTTTATCTTCGGCGGCTGTCAGCTGTTATACACAGCTGACATACCGCTGCAATGGCTGCGTTAGCTGTTACCGCCGATCGCAGCCATTTAACCCCTTCAATGCGGCTGTCAATGACGTCCGCCGCATTGAAGTGGTTTACAGAGCGAGGGAGCTCCCTCTGTAACCCTCGGGCCCCCCCCCCCCCCGCGATGGATCGCGGGTGGCGATTGTTGCTATGGCAACCAGGAAGCCGTTACTAGGCTTCCTGGTTGCCAAGGTACGGTAGGGAAGCCTATTAGGTCCTGCCCGAGGCAGGACCTAATGGGCTAACTGTCAAATGAAAAATGACAGTTACGATGCACTGCACTACGTAAGTAGAAAGAAAGAAAAATAAATTAATTAATTAATAAATAAATAATAAATAAATAATAAAAACAACACGCCCTGTTTCCCTGATCAACTCCTTTATTATTAAAAAAAAATGAAAATATGAAAAAAAACTATACATAATAGGTATCGCCGCGTTCGGAACGGCCTGATCTATAAAAATATCACATTATTTTTACCGCACGGTGAACACCGTAAAATTTTTTAATAAAAAACAATGGCAGTATTTTATTTTTTGGTCATCTTGTCTCAAAAAAAATGTAATAAAAAGTGATCAAAAAGTTGCAAGTAACGCAAAATGGTACCAATAGAAACTACAGTTCGTCACGCATAAAACAAGCCGTCCCGCAGCGATATCAACTAAAAAATAAAAAAGTTATGGCTGTCAGAAAATGGCGACACTAAAACATGATTTATTAGAAAAGAGTATTTTTATTGTGGGAACGTAGTGAAACGTAAAAAAAGATATAAATTTGGTGTCGCTGTAATCGTATCGCCCCGCAGAATAAAGTTAACATGTTGCTTATACTGCACGGTGAACACTGTAAAAAAAACAAAAAAGAAACGTGCTGGAATGGCTGTTTTTTGGTTTCCTCATCTCCCAAAAAATGGAATAAATAGTGATAAAAAAATCTCATGTCCCCCAAAATGAAACCAATAAAAATTACAGCTCGTTCCACAAAAAACGCGCCCTCACACAGCTCCGTCACCGGAAAAATAACACGTTATGACTCTCAAAACGCAATGATGCAAAATGATTCTAAATGACGGCCCAGACTCATTTTTAGGTCCAGTAGAATTTCACTAAATATCCCACATCGTCCTTTGCTGGACCCCCCAGGTGGACCCCATGGACACAGCGGTGATGAGGAAACTTTAGGGCCTTGTGCGGTTTATAGGGCTAATGAAGAAGTCAAAGATTAGGCAATAAGTGAGCGCAGATATTTTGTATAATACCCAATAAACCCGGCCTGTGTATAAAGGATTGGTTCAAAGCGTACCACACCAATCCATGGATTATTCATTCTCCCCATTATTACATTATCCTATTATGACCTGATGTACTCCGCCCAGTTTACATATATCCTGATGTACTCCGCCCAGCTTACATATACCCTGATGTACTCCGCCCAGTTTACATATACCCTGATGTACTCGGCCTAGCTTACATATACCGTGATGTACTCCGCCAAGCTTACATATGCCCTGATGTACCCGCACAGATTACATATACCCTGATGTACTCCGCACATCTTACATATAGCCTGATGTACCCGCCCAGCTTACATATACCCTTATGTACTCCGCCAAGCTTACATATGCCCTGATGTACCCGCACAGATTACATATACCCTGATGTACTCCGCCCAGTTTACATATATCCTGATGTACTCCGCACATATTACATATACCCTGATGTACCCTTACTGCTTACATATACCCTGATGTACTCCTCACAGTTTACATATACCCTGATGTACTCCTCACAGTTTACATATACCCTGATGTACTCCTCACAGTTTACATATACCCTGATGTACTCCTCACAGCTTACATATACCCTGATGTACTCCGCACAGCTTACATATTACATAGTTACATAGTTACATAGTTAGTACGGCTGAAAAAAGACACATGTCCATCAAGTTCAACCAAGGGAAGGGAAAAGGGAAGGAAAAAATTTCTACACATAGGAGCTAATATTTTTTTTGTTCTAGGAAATTATCTAACCCTTTTTTAAAGCCATCTACTGTCCCTGCTGTGACCAGCTCCTGCGGTAGGCTATTCCATAAATTCACAGTTCTCACTGTAAAGAAGCCTTCTCGCCTCTGCAGCTTGAACCTTTTTTTCTCCAGACGGAGGGAGTGCCCCCTTGTTTTTTGAGGGGGTTTTACAAGGAACAGGATTTCACCATATTTTTTGTATGTGCCATTAATATATTTATATAAGTTAATCATGTCCCCCCTTAGTCTTCTTTTTTCAAGGCTAAATAGGTTTAATTCTTTCAATCTTTCCTCATAACTTAAATTCTCCATGCCCCTTATTAGCTTCGTTGCTCTTCTTTGTATTTTTTCCAACTCCAAGGCATCCTTTCTATGAACTGGAGCCCAGAACTGAACTGCATATTCTAGATGAGGCCTCACTAATGCTTTGTAAAGTGGCATTATTACATCCCTGTCCCGCGAGTCCAATCCTCTTTTAATACACGACAATATCCTGCTGGCCTTTGAAGCAGCTGATTGACACTGCATGCTGTTATTGAGTTTATGATTTACAAGTACACCCAGATCCTTCTCAACAAGTGAATCCGCCAGTGTAGCGCCCCCTAGGACATATGATGCATGCAGGTTGTTGGTACCAAGATGCATAACTTTACATTTATCTACATTAAACTTCATTTGCCAAGTGGACGCCCAAACACTTAGTTTGTTTAAATCTGCCTGTAATTCATGAACATCTTCCATAGTCTGAACTATATTACATAGCTTGGTGTCATCTGCAAAAATAGAAATAGTGCTATTAATCCCTTCCTCTATATCATTAATAAATAAGTTGAATAATAGTGGTCCCAGCACTGAACCCTGGGGTACACCACTTATAACCGGGGACCATTCAGAGAAGGAATCATTGACCACAACCCTCTGGATACGGTCCTTGAGCCAATTCTCAATCCAATTACAAACTATATTTTCTAAACCTATAGTCCTTAATTTACCCATTAGGCGTCTATGGGGGACAGTGTCAAATGCCTTTGCAAAGTCCAAAAACACTAAATCCACAGCGGCCCCTCTGTCTAGACTTCTGCTCACCTCTTCATAAAAACAGATTAGGTTAGTTTGACAACTTCTGTCCTTAGTAAAACCGTGCTGGCTGTCACTTATAATGCTATTTATTGTCACATAATCCTGTATATAGTCCCTCAATAGCCCCTCAAACATTTTCCCCACGATGGATGTTAAGCTTACTGGTCTATAATTACCCGGGGAAGACCTAGAGCCCTTTTTGAAAATAGGCACCACATTTGCCCTGCGCCAGTCCCTTGGCACTATACCAGTCACTAGAGATTCTCTGAATATTATGAAAAGGGGGACAGAAATAACTGAACTAAGCTCTTTAAGAATTCTAGGGTGTAACCCATCTGGTCCCGGAGCCTTGTGCACATTTATTTTATTTAATTTAGCTTGGACCATCTCTACATTCATCCAATTCAGTATATCAACTGATATATTAACAGCACTGGCACCGGCTACATCAGCTGCTCTTTCTTCTGTTGTATATACAGAGCTAAAGAACCCATTTAGTAACTCTGCCTTCTCTTGATCCCCTGTGATCAACTCCCCATTACCATTATCTAGGGGTCCTACATGTTCAGACCTTGGCTTTTTTGCATTTATATGCTTGAAGAATTTTTTAGGATTTGTTTTACTATCCTTGGCCACCTGCCTTTCATTTTGTATTTTTGCTAATTTTATTACATTTTTACAGATTTTATTAAGCTCTTTATATTTTACAAAGGCTACAGCTGTACCCTCAGATTTGTATTTTTTAAATGCCCTTTTTTTGTCATGTATTGCCCCTTTCACAGAAGGTGTAAGCCATGTGGGGTTTAATTTGAGTCGTTTATACTTATTACCTGTAGGAATAAATTTTGCACTATAATAACTCAAAGTAGATTTGAAAATCTCCCATTTATCATTTGTTCCATTATTTGACATTAGTTCTTCCCAGTCTATATCCTGAATTGCAGCCCTCATCCTGGGGAAATTGGCTTTCTTAAAATTAAATGTTTTTGCCCTCCCAGCCTGCGTCTGTTTTTTACAGTATAGGTAAAATGTAACTATATTATGATCACTGTTACCGAGGTTTTCACGAACATTGACATTCCCAACAAGATCTGCATTATTAGAAATGACCAGATCCAACAGAGCTTCACCTCTAGTCGGGTCTTCCACAAACTGGCCCATAAAATTTTCCTGCAACAGGTTGAGGAAATGTCTCCCCTTTGCAGTTGAAGCCGAACCATAACACCAATTAATATCCCGGAAATTAAAATCTCCCATTATCACTACAGTACCCGCCTGTGCAGCCCGCTCCATCTGTTTATATATCTGACCTTCCATCTCCTCAGTTATATTGGGGGGTCTATAGATTACACCAAAAGTAATTTTTTCAGTGTTTACCTCCCTTTCTAGTTCCACCCACAAGGTTTCAACCTCCTCACAGTCTTCACCCACTATTGTCTCTTTCACACTCGCCTTCATATCACTTCTCACATACAGACATACACCACCACCTTTCCTATTTGTCCTGTCTTTACGAAAAAGTGTAAAACCCTGTAGATTTACAGCCCAGTCATGTGAAGAGTCCAGCCATGTTTCAGCAACACCAACTATATCTATATTTTCTTCCAGTATCAAGGCCTCCAGCTCCCCCATTTTGCTTGCTAGACTTCTGGCATTTGTGAACATACACTTTAACTTGCCTGTCAGTTTTTCACTTTTATTATCAGAAATGTGATTTGACATTAATCGGTCCTTTTTATTTACACTGATGTTTTGTAACGAAAGGATCTCCTTATCTTGTTGTCTAGTCCTCTCCCCACATTCTGTTTCTCCCCCCACCAATATAGTCTGACCCCTCTCTAACCTGGCTACCCCTTTTTTTTCTACATTGACCTCCCTCCTCAGCCCTAGTTTAAATACTCCGCCACCCCAGCTAGAATTCTCTCCCCCAGCACAGCGGACCCCCTTCCATTTAGGTGCAAATCATCTGCAGAATACAGTTTGTACCCCAATGAAAAGTCAGCCCAGTGCTCTAGGAACCCAAATCCTTCTCCTCTACACCAAGACTTCAGCCATGCATTTAACTCCCTAAGCTCCCGCTGTCTTTCCTGTGATGCGCATGGCACAGGCAGTATTCCTGAGAATACAACCTTGGAGGTCCTTCCCTTCAGCTTGTAGCCTAGTTCTTTAAAATTATTCTTAAGGCTCCTCCACCTACCATTTATTCTGTCGTTGGTACCGACATGGACCACGACAGCTGGATCATCACCAGCCCCTCCCAGCAATTTGTCCACCCGTTCCACCACATGCCGAACCTTGGCACCAGGGAGACAGCAAACCATTCGGTTGAGGCGGTCTTGGCGACAAATTATTCTATCCGTCTTCCTGATTATAGAATCCCCTACAACTATCAATTGTCTTGGCTTGCCTGCATTACCATCCCGCCGACTACTAGCTGGGCTGTTCTCCCGGCTGTTAGGGAGATCAGTATCCACTAGGGCTGCCTTTTCTGAGACTGACACTCTCGCATCATCACCCAACCTGGCAATTTTGCTTGGAATGCCAGAAACCGGATCGGCCTTCCTTGTCTTTGACCCCTTTCTACTGCCCCTAACTACATTAACCCAGCTACTTACCTGATCCTGCTCACCCATGTCTTCACCCTCCAGTTCTAACCCACTAACTGCATGCTCTGTGAGCAGCAAGCTCCGCTCAAAATTGTCTATCCTCCTCAGTGTTGCATTCTGCTCCTCCAGATCTCTAATACGAGCTTCCAGGTGAACAACATGCTCACATCTGCCACAGAGATATTCACCCTGGAACTCCTGCTCCAGTCGTGTATACATATGACAAACTGTGCACTGAAGAAAACCTCCAATCTTGCTATCCATTATCCAAGTTACACCAAAACAGCGAACAATTGTCAAAGAAAAAGAAGAGTACTTACTGGGGCTTCAACTCCTCTTTTCAACTCCGGTTTTAGAACTCCACTTAGTTCACAAGCCACTTAAACCACCAAGCTCAGAAAGAGCAAATATATACCCTGATGTACTCCGCACAGCTTACATATACCCTTATGTACTCCGCCCAGCTTACATATACCCTGATGTACTCCTCACAGCTTACATATACCCTGATGTACACCTCACAGTTTACATATACCCTGATGTACTCAGCCCAGTTTACACATATCCTGATGTACTCCGCCCAGCTTACATATACCCTGATATACTCCGCCCAGCTTACATATACCCTGTTGTACTCCGCCCAGCTTACATATACCCTGATGTACTCTGCCCAGCTTACATATACCCTGATGTACTCCGCCCAGCTCACATATGCCCCCACATTATAAGATAAAATACCACTAAAACACCAAGCAAAATCTGCGCTTCAAAAGCCAAATGGTGGTCCAACTGAGCCTGGCCGTGTACACAAACGGCAATTTATGACCACATATGGGGTATTACTGTATTCTGGAGAACCCGCTTAACAACTTATGGGATGTGTGTCTACGGTGGTACAAGCTGGGCACAACACATTGGGCACTGAAATGGCATATCTGTGGAAAACAGCAATTTTCAATCTGCAACATCTATTGTTTACTCATTTTTGCAAAACACTTGTGCGGTCAAAATGCTCACTACACCCCTAGACAAATTCTTTGAGGGATCTAGTTTCCAAAATGGGGTAATTTTTTGGGGGTACCACTGTACAGATACTATAGGTCAATGCAACATGGGGTCAAAAAACGAATCTTGTAAAATCTCCACTCCAAATCCTAAATGGCGCTCCTTCCCTTTAGAGCCTTGCTGTGTGTCCAAATAGCAGTTTATGACCACATGTGGGGTATTTCCGTACTCTGAAGAAGTTGCTTTACAAATGTTACGGTGCTTTTTCTCCTTTATTTGATGAGAAAATGAAAGATTTTGAACCAATGCTGCGTCTTATTGGAAAATAATGTAATTTTTCATTTTCACTGCCCATTTCTAATAAAATATATGAGACACCTGTGGGGTCAAACTGCTCAATACACCCCTAGATGAATTCCTCAATGGGTGTAGTTTGCCAAATGGAGTCACTTTTTTTGCACTGTACTGGTACCTTAGGAGCTTTACAAATGCGACATGGTGCCGAGAAATCAAACCAGCAAAATCTGTACTCCAAAAGCTAAATGGCGTGCCTTCCCTTCTGAGTCCTGCTGCTTGCCCAAACAGCCGTTCATGACCACATGTTGGGTATTTCCGTACTCTGGAGAAGTTGCTTTACAAATGTTATGGTGCTTTTCATCATTTATTTGTTGAAAAAAATAAACATTTTGAGGTAAAGCTACATCTAATTGGAAAATAATGTGATTTTTCATTTTCACTGCCCAATTCTAATGAAATCTATGAAACACCTGTGGGGTCAAAATGCTCACTACACCCCTAGATTAATTCCTCAATGGGTGTAGTTTGCCAAATGGAGTCACTTTTGGGTAGTTTCCACTGTACTGCTACCTAAGGGGCTTTGCAAAAGCGATATGGCGCAGAAAAACCAATCCAGCAAAATCTGCTCTCCAAAAGCCAAATGGTGCTCCTTCCCTTCTGAGCCGTGATGTGTATTCATACAGTACTTTATTACCACATATGGGGTATTTCCGTACTCTGGAGAAGTTGCTTTACAAATGTTACAGTGATTTTTCTCCTTTATTTGATGAGAAAATGAAACATTTTTACCTAAAGCTTTACTGCCCAATTCTAAGGAAATCTATGAAACACCTGGGGGGTCAAAATGCTCACTACACCCCTAGTTAAATTCCTTTAGGGGTGTAGTTTCCCAAATGGAGTCACTTTTGGGGGTTTCCACTGTACTGGTACCTTAGGAGCTTTACAAATGCGACATGGTGCAAAGAAATCAAACCAGCAAAATCAGTGCTCCAAAAGCTAAATGGCGTGCCTTCCCTTCCGAGTCCTGCCGCTTGCCCAAACAGCAGTTTATGACCATATATTTGGTATATCTGTACTCTGGAGAAGTTGCTTTACAAATGTTGGGGTGCTTTTCCTCATTTATTTGTTGAAAAAAATGAAACATTTTGCGTTAAAGCTACATCTTATTGGAAAATAATGTAATTTTTCATTTTCACTGCCCAATTCTAGTGAAATCTATGAAACACCTGTGGGGTCAAAATGCTCACTACACCCCTAGATGAATTCCTCAAGCGGTGTAGTTTCCAAAATGGGGTCTTTTTTGGGGTGTTTCCTTTATTTTTGCACCACAAGACCTCTTCTAACCTGACATGGTGCCTGAAATATAATTTAAGAAAAGGAAGGCCCAAAAATCCTCTAGGTGCTCCTTTGCTTCTGGGGCTTTTGTTTCAGGTCTGTAGCACACTAGGGCCACATGTGGGATATTTCTAAAAACTTCAGAATCAGGGCAATAAATATTCAGTTGTGTTTCTCTGGTAAAAACCTTCAGTATTACAGGAAAAATTTATTAAAATGGAATTTCTGCAAAAAAAAAATGAAATTTGCAAATTTCCCTCCACTTTGTTTTAATTCCTATGAAACGCATAAAGGGTTAAGAAACTTTCTAAATGCTGTTTTGAATACTTTAAGGGGTGCAGTTTTGAAAATGGGGTGATTTGTGGGGTTGCTAATATATAAGGCCATCAAAGCCACTTCAGAACTGAACTAATCCCTAAAAAAATAGGCTTTTGAAAATTTGAGAAATTGCTGCTGAACTTATAAGCCTTGTAACGTCCTAGAAAAATAAAAGGATGTTCAAAAAATGATGCCAATCTAAAGTAGACATATGGGAAATGTTAGCTAGTAACTATTTTGTGTGGTATAACCATCTGTCTTACAAGCAGATACATTTGAATTTAGAAAATGCTAATTTTTTGCAAATTTTCTCAAAATTTCGGTGTTTTTCACATAAAAATATTGAATATATCGACCAAATTTTTTCACTAACTTAAAGTACAATATGTCACGAGAAAACATTCTCAGAATCGCTTGGATAGGTAAAAGCATTCCCAAGTTATTACTACATATAGTAACACACGTCAGATTTAAAAAATGAGGCTGTGTCATTTGGTCCAAAAGTGGCTGGGTCCTGAAGGGGTTAAAAAAGATACAGGTCTATCAAGTCCATCTTATAATCCTGAAATGTTTATCCAGATGAAGGCAAAAACCTTATAAGGCAGTTACCAATTGCCTAATATTTGAGGAAAAAATTTCTTCCCAACTCAAAATATATCAGAATAAATACCTGGAACAGAGACCCATTTCCAGAATCTAGTACATATAACTGGTGATATTATATCTTTTAAGGATGGCATCCAGGACCCTCTTGAACTAGTTCAATGAATCAACCATCTCAACATCCTGTGGCAGAGAGTTCCATAGGCTCTCTCACAGTAAAGAATACCCATCTCTAACAGTGGTGAAACCTTTTTTCCTCTAGATGTAGAAGATGCCCCCTGGTCCCTTTTACAGTCCGAGGTGTAAAAAGATCATTAGAAAGATCTCTGTACTGTCCAGTTATATATTTGTACATTGTAATCAGATCGCCCCTAAGGTGCCTTTTTTCTAAACTGAATAACCCCAAGTTTGAGAATCTTTCTTGGTACTGAAATCTTCCAATTCCTTTAATAACATTGGTCCCCTTCCTCTGCACCCACTTCAGTTTAGCTATGTCCTTCTTATACACTGGTACCCAAAATTGTACATAATTTTCCATGTGTGGTCTGACTAGTAATTTATATAGAGGCAAAACTACTGTATATTCTTGTCATGTGCATATATACCTCTTTTGATGCATCCCATGATTTCATTTGCCGTGGCAGCAGCTTCCTGGCACCAGTTTCTAAAGTTACGTTTACTGTCCAATATCCCCTAGTAGAGATGAGCGAACCGGGACAACCGAACCCGGTTTCGGTCCGAACTTCCGGTAAAGTTCGGTTCGCAGCGAATCCGAACTTCACCGGGTTCGGCCGAACCCGTTTTGACCGAACCCGGTCAAAAACATTATACAAATCGGCAGCCACTTATCTCTATCAATCACTGATAGAGAAAAGAGGCTGCTGATTAAAAATAAAATAAAAAGGATTTCATACGTACCCGGTCGTTGTCTTGGTGACGAGTCCCTCTTCTTCCTCCAGTCCGACCTTTTCTGACGCGGCAGCCTGTGATTGGCTGCAGAGGCCTCTGCAGCCTGTGATTGGCTGCAGAGGCCGCGGCAGCCTGTGATTGGCTGCAGCGCTCACATGGGCTGCATCGTCATCAAGGAATGTCGGGCCGGATGTCGAGAGGGACGCGTCACCAAGGCAACGGCCAGGAGACCGGACTGGAGGAAGCAGGGAGTTCCCGGTAAGTATGAACGTCTTTTTTTTTACAGGTACTGTGATCGGTAGTCACTGTCCAGGGTACTGAAACAGTTACTGCCGATCAGTTAACTCTTTCAACACCCTGGACAGTGACTATTTAGGGTATGTGCACACACACTAATTACGTCCGTAAATGACGGACGTATTTCGGCCGCAAGTACCGGACCGAACACAGTGCAGGGAGCCGGGCTCCTAGCATCATAGTTATGTACGATGCTAGGAGTCCCTGCCTCTCTGCAGGACAACTGTCCCGTACTGTAATCATGTTTTCAGTACGGGACAGTATTTCCACGGAGAGGCAGGGACTCCTAGCATCGTACATAAATATGATGCTAGGAGCCTGGCTCCCTGCAGGGTGTTCGGTCCGGTACTTGCGGCCAAAATACGTCCGTCAATTCCGGACGTAATTAGTGTGTGTGCACATACCCTTACTGACGTCGCCTAGCAACACTGCCGTAATGACGGGTGCACACATGTAGCCACCCGTCATTACGGGGCCTCATGCACACGACCATTAAAACACCCGTTATCACGGGTCGTAATTACGACCCGAAATAGCGGGCCCATAGACTTCTGTTAGCCACGGGTACCTTCCCGTTTTCTCACGGGAAGGTGCCCGTGCCGTTAAAAAGATAGAACATGTTCTATTTTTTTATTTTACGGGCCGTGCTCGTAATTACGACTCGTAACTACGAGCACGGCCGGCCGGCCACGGGCAGCCGGCCGCTTTTGTGAACCGTGCTGTCATTATAATTATAGCAGCACGGCCCGTAAAATAGAAAAATAGAACATGTTCTATTTTTTTAACGGCACGGGCACCTTCCCGTGAGAATACGGAAAGGTACCCGTGGGTAACAGAAGTCTATGAGCCCGTTATTGCGGGTCGTAATTACGACCCGCAATAACGGGTGTTTTTACGGTCGTGTGCATGATGGGAGCACGGCTCGGAAAAACGAACGGCTGCCCGTGCTCATCTCCTGAAATACTCTGTGCTGCCTTAAACTCTGTGGACAGGTCAGGATCCTGTTTCTTTTAAATGCTGCTAGGGAACCCGCTCGATCCACTATATAAGGCTACGCTACAGTGCAGCATTTAAAAGAAACAGGATCCTGACCTGCCCACAGAGTTTAAGGCAGCACAGAGTATTTCAGGAGATGAGCGTGCAGATTCAGTGCTGTTGTGAACTCTGCTCTTACCATTACGTAGCTCTCAGTCTGTTATCTCTCCTCCACTCCTGTCCTTAAGAACACCTTCACATGATTGGCAAGTCACCACGTAATGGTAAGAGCAGAGTTCACAGCAGCACAGAGTATTTCAGGAGATGAGCGTGCGGATCTTGTGCGTGGTGGTGACTTGCCAATCATGTGAACGTGTTATAGAGGACAGGAGTGGAGGAGATGTAACAGACTGAGCTACGTAATGGTAAGAACAGAGTTCACAGCAGCACAGAGTATTTCAGGAGAGGAGCGTGCAGATTCAGTGCTGCTGTGAACTCTGCTCTTACCATTACGTAGCTCAGTCTGTTACCTCTCCTCCACTCCTGTCCTCAATAACACCTTCACATGATTGGCAAGTCGCCACCCCGCACAAGATCCGCACGCTCATCTCCTGAAATACTCTGTGCTGCTGTGAACTCTGCTCTTACCATTACGTGGTGACTTGCCAATCATGTGAAGGTGTTCTGGAGGACAGGAGTGGAGGAGAGGTAACAGACTGAGAGCTACGTAATGGTAAGAGCAGAGTTCGCAGCAGCACTGAATCTGCACGCTCATCTCCTGAAATACTCTGTGCTGCCTTAAACTCTATGGACAGGTCAGGATCCTGTTTCTTTTAAATGCTGCACTGTAGCGTAGCCTTATATAGTGGATCGAGCGGGTTCCCTAGCAGCATTTAAAAGAAACCGTGTTTGTGTATGTGTGTGTTTGTGTATATATGTGTGTTTGGGTATGTGACTTTGTCTGTTTTTGTTTTTATATGTGTGTGTGTGTATATATGGGTGTGTTTGTGTATATGTGTTTTGTGTATATGTTTGTGTATATATGGGTGTATTTGTGTATATGTTTGTGTGTAGATGTTTGTGTGTGTTTTTGTATATGTGTATATGTGTGTATATGGGTGTGCGTTTGTGTATATGTGTTTGTGTATATGTGTGTTTGGGTATGTGTGTTTTTGTTTGTATATGTGTTTGTGTATATGTGTTCGTGTATGTGTGTATAACTGTGTGTGTGTGTGTGTGGATATGTGTGTTTTTGTTTGTATATGTGTGAGTTCGTGTATATGTGTGTGTTTGTCTGTTTATGTGTGTGTGTATATCTTGTTGTGTTTGTGTATATATGTGTGTGTCTGTGTATGGTTGTTTGTTTGTGTGTGCGTGTATATATGTGTGTAGGTGAGTAGAAGTATTGTTATTGTTCACATTGATAACTGTTTTTTTATGTTGTTGCAGATTTTGATGTACCGATTGGACTACATCTTCGATTCGTTGGACTACTGCGTAGATCTGCGTTTTTTCAAATTTTAATAAAATGGTTAACGAGGGTTTTGTTGGGGATTTCTTATTTCAATAAAAAAGAATTGTCTTTGTGTTTTTTTTTCAAACTTTATTAGTGCCTAGATAATGGCAGTTGGCTGATTGACAGCGTCCATTATTAAGGCGGTACTTAGTGTTAGCCGGTGCAGAGGCTAGCACAACCACCCATTATTACCCCGGTACCCACCACCACCAGGGGTGCCGGGAAGAGCTTGGTACGATCCAGTACCCGACCATCTGTTGTGATGGTCGGGTACTGGGGCGGCCGTAGGCTGGTATTATGAGGCTGGGAAGGGCCCAAATCAGTGGACCTTCCCACCCTTGTAATGCTAGGCTGCTGCTGCTGTGTTGTATCGGGCTGGTTATAAAAATGGGGGGGACCCCCACGTCGTTTTTTTTTTGGAATTTAACAAATTTAGCAATAGACGGGTCCCCCACATTTTTAATAACCAGCCATATACAAGGCCGCAGCAGTCTGGCATTACATGGGTGGGAAGGGCCACTGGTTTTATCCATTCCCAGGCTAATAACACTGTGTTGTATGTGGCTGGTTATGATAAATTGGGTGGAACCCCATGTCTTTTTAAAAAAAAAATGTAAATAAATAAATAATTTAAAAAAATGACGTGGGGTCCCCCCCACTTTTATAACCAGCCAGATACAACACAGCAGCAGCAGCCTAGCATTACAAGGGTGGGAAGGTCCACTGTTTTTGGCCCTTCCCAGCCTCATAATACCAGCCTGCGGCCGCCCCAGGGCCCGACCATCACAACAGATGGTCGGGTACTGGATCGTACCTGGCTCTTCCCGGCACCCCTGGTGGTTTTGGGTACCGGGGTAATAATGGTGGTTAGTGTTAGCCTCTGTACCGGCTAACACTAAGCCTCGCCTTAGTAATGGATGTTGTCACTCAGACAGCGGCCATTACTAAAGTGGTAATAATAAAATTTGAAAAGAAAAAGACAAAGATATAGATAAAATATTTTATTGAAATAAAGCACCCCCAACACAACCCTCATTAACCATTTTATTGTAGAAAAAAAAAACGTCATCTAAGTAGTCCTCGAAACCGACGTAGTCCAAACACCAAACCTGTAAAAAAAAATAATTATGAAATAAAACATGTCGTAGGCTTAGATTCAGTTTAATGTGTGATACTGACTGTTATACCATGTATAGAAGCCTGCCGTGAAGTTGACTTAGATACAGGGCGCCAGCAGACAGTATCATACATGGCCATACATACATATATACAAATATACATACATACATATATACAAACATACATACATATATACAAGCATGCACATATATACATGCAAATATACACACATATATACATGCAAACTATCATACATACATGCATACACACACACATGAAAACATACATACATACAAACAAACAAACATGCAAAGATACATATATACAAGCATGCACAAATATACATGCAAACATAAATACATGCAAACATAATTACATACATGCACATATATATAAACATACATGCAAACATACATGCAAAAATAAAAACATGCAAACATACATACATGCACATATATACATACATACATGACAACATACATACAAACATACATGACAACATACATACATGCAAACATACATACATGCAAACATACATACACACATGCAAACATATATACATGCAAATATACATACAAACATGCACATGTATACATACATGCCAACATACATGCAAACATACATGCACATATATACATACATACATGACAACATACATACATACATACACACATGCACATATATACATACATGCACATATATACATACATGACAACATACATACATACATACATACATGACAACATACATACATACATGACAACATACATATATATATATATATATATACACACATGCAAATATACATACAAACATGCATACATACATGCAAACATACATTCATGCAAACACACATACATGCAAACATACATACATACAAATATACATACACACATGCACATATATACATACATGACAACATACATGCAAAAATACATACATGCAAACATACATGCAAATATATACATGCAAATATACATACAAACATGCACATATATACATACATGCCAAAATACATGCACAGATATACATACATACATACATGCCAACATACATACATGCCAACATACATACATACATACATACATGCCAACATACATACATGCCAAAAAATAATAATAATACGTTCATACTTACTTTCCTCCTGTCCGGCCTCCAGCGATGACGTTTCATTCATGTCGCCGCTGCAGCCTGTGATTGGCTGCAGAGGCGGTCACGTGGGATGAAGCGTCATCCTGACGTGCGTGACCGCCACTACAGCCTGTGATTGGCTGCAGCGGCGAAAGGGATGAAACGTCATCGCTGGAGGCCGGACAGGAGGAAAGTAAGTACGAACGTATAATTTTTATTTTTTTATTACATTTAAATGGTATTTTCCGCGCGCCGAGCATGTACTGTGAAGGTTGCTGAAAGAGTTAGTGCAGCCCATTAACTCTATCAGCACCCTGGACAGTAGCATGCTCGGCGCACGTAAGTGACAGGTTCGGTCAGAACTAGTTCGGTCCGAACCGAACTTTTTTGTGAAATTCGGCGAACTAGCCGAACCGAACTTTTGATAAGTTCGCTCATCTCTATCCCCTAGCTTTTTATGATCAGTCTCCAAGTTGCAATATCCCCAAGTTTTACCCAGCGTTTTATTATGTAATACATACAGTAATTGTAGAATTTCTATTCTCAGTTGGCTTAGCCATACATTTATCCACATTAAACTTAATTTGCCACTTCTCCACCCCAAGCCTCCAGCTTCCCCAAATCCTTCTATAATATTATATCATTAATAGGATAAACTTTACTATTAGCCAATATTGTTTTCACTTTTGTTATTACAATGTATTTTTTTTTTTAACTCGTTTTATTGAACAATAAACAATACAATTAGTGTATCAATAGAGAAATAATGGAATCACATCATGCGAAAATATATTCAATAAAATACAATGAAGAGATAAGAAACTGATTATCCGGTCACAACGGAAACAATACTCACAATGTATTTTTAATCAAACAAACCTGCGATTGCTTATACTAATGGCATTTCCAGGGTGTGTTAGTGAGGGTCAGTAAGTAAACTGCAGGGATGCCATGGGTTGGTGGGTGAAGAGTAAAGTTAAAGGGATTGTGTTCTTTCTCCCTTTCTCTTAGAATAAGCTTATCACAATGTGTCTCTCTGCTGGGATTCCCCACGATCAGCTGTAATATTAGGGGGATTAATTCCCTTGCAGTGACACGTGAAATGAAGCATTACAAAGTTCCAATTGAATGTCTGTGTAATGCAGGGCTGTGTCAGGTCCTCCAGAAGAAGAGACACTCTTTTTTTAATGGATTTGCCTGACAGCTTCTGTGTTGACGCCCCTGGTTAATCAGCCTGCATCTGTGCCTAGGTCTGTTAGAGTGACTCGATCTGCTACCACTCAGGCTGGTAGGCTCAGGAGTGGGAGAGCCTATCACGGCCTGGCCAGACGGAGCTAGCTCCCGCCCTCGGTCTATTTATACCTTCATTTCCTGCTTGTCCTTTGCCTGTGATTCTGTCTGGTTTCCTGGCTCTGCTGCTCCTGCTAGTACTGTTGACCTCTGCTTCAAATTGACCCTGGCTTTAAGAACTACTCTCCTGCTCTGCGTTTGGTACCTCGTACACTCCTGGTTTGACTCGGCTCGTTCACTACTCTTGTTGCTCACGGTGTTGCCGTGGGCAGCTGCCCCATTTCCCTTATCTTCTGTGTACGCTTGTCTGTTTGTCTGTCGTGCACTTATTGAGCATAGGGACCGTCGCCCAGTTGTACGCCGTCGCCTAGGACGGGCCGTGCAAGTAGGCAGGGACTGAGTGTCGGGTAGATTAGGGCTCACCTGTCTGTCTCCCTACCCCGACATTACACTTTTTTTGTGAACATGAGCTTACTGATAAATACTTGTCTAATAGCTGAAGAACGTAATTTATAAAAAAAGAGGGAGCGCTATATTTAATTAATCTGTGGTTGACACAGTTAGACCTGATTCAGACGAACGTGTCCGTTTTGCGTCCACAAAAAATTTACCGTATTTCATGCATTTCAGTTCTGTGTGATATCAGTCTGCTTTCCGTGTGGCATCAGTGTTCTTGTTTTTTTTCTCCTCATAATTTCTTTACTAACTGGTGCGTGAAAAACACGGGCAGCACACACATGTTTGCTGTCCGTGTTTTTCACACATCCATAGACTTCAATGGGCAATGCGGCCTGTAAAAATGGACAAAAAGAAGTCATGCAGTGAGTTTCACGCAACATACACAAGCTGTGTGAAAAATCACGCATGTGTGAACAGCCCCATTGATTTGCATGGGTCCGTGTGCTGTCCGTTTTCTTAATGGACAGCACACGGACATAAAATAGGCTTGTCTGAATAAGGCCTAAGTGGAATTGCCTGCAAAACTGATTTGTGACAAGCAACTTCTGCAGGAAGAGATGGGTAGAGCCTATGTAGCACAATTCATCTCTGAATAATCATCAGGTTCTGAAAGTGAGGTTTATTGATGTGTATTAGGCTATGTTCACACGGAGTATTTTGGGGGAGGAATATCTGCCTCAAAGCTCCAAACGGAATTTTGAGGCAGATATTCCTCCCCCAAAATACTCCGTGTGAATAGCAATTATCGCGCCGTTTTTCGCCCGCGGCCATTGAGCGCCGCGGGCATAAAACACGCTTTCTCCTGCCTCCCATTGAAGTCAATGTGAGGTCGGAGGCGGAAGCGCCCGAAGATAGGGCATGTCGCTTCTTTTTCCCGCGAGGCAGTTTTACTGCTCGCGGGAAAAAGACGCCGACGCCTCCCATTGAAATCAATGGGAGGCGTTCTCGGGCCGTTTCTGCCGAGTTTTGCGACGCGGTTTCCGCGTCAAAAAACTCGGCAAAAGACCCCGTGTGAACATAGCCTAATACTCCTATTAGCATTTAACTGAACTCTTTAACCCCTTAGCGCCATCTGACGTACATATACAACTGATGTGTGTTCTGTTAATATGGAACAGGCACAGAAGTAGAGGCTGCATCATAGCCGACGGTTGCCGGCTATTTTATACAGCTGACACCCACCTACTCTGATCCTGGAAGTTTAACCCCTCAGGTGCCGCGGTCAATAGTGGGGTTGCGAATCTTTGCTATGTTTGCCTAGTGAAGGCCTCCAGGTCTGTTTTTTGTGTGCTACTATTAAGTCTAACCTACTTTTAAAAGTACAAACACATAAAAATTATATGAGTTTGGTACCGTTGTAATTGAATTGACCCACGGAATAAATTTAACAAGTCATTTTTACCGCACACTGAATGTCGTAAAAACGAAACCCTAAAAACAATGGCGGAATAGTGGTTTTTTTTCTACACCACAATATTATTCTTGAACTTATCTCAGTACGTTATGTGATACATTAAATAATACCATTAAAAACTACAACTCATCTTGAAAAATGAAATGCTCTCATATGGCTATGTTCACAGAAAAATAAAAAAGTTCTGGCTGTTGAGATGCAACAATGAAAACAAGAATCAAAAAACAAAAATTAGCTGTCTAATTCTGTGTCTTTATCTTGCAGTTCTGTTGATCTGTGGCCCCCAATGACAGCAATGCAATGATCTTCTGTGCTCTGTAAATATACCAGGATGAACATTGTTTTCTTCCAAGTCTGTCCTTCTATCACAATGTAATCACTGTATGTTCCCTTGTATTCATCAATAAGTTTATTGCCTATGTTTTTAGAGTTTTCATAGAGAAGAGCGACATAAGATTTGTAGAGTTTTATATCTAGTTATTTTAAAGGGTTTTTTTCACTATTTTAAGCACACCCCAATTCTGACACAAGTATTAGATACGCAAAGTGGTTTAATCGCATTTTTTATTATTTGTGTTTTTTTTTTTTTTGCAAAAAAATCCTTACTTGGTATACTGGTTGAGACAAAGAGCTGTGGGCAGGCTAGGCAATGTGCCCACGTGATCATCCCTGCTAGCACCTCTACGAAGTTCCCATGCACTCTTTTGGCTGTGCCTCACTGCAAGTACTAGTCTCCATGCTCTTCTATATTCCATCAATTCGAAGGGAAGACGGTACTCTGGAGAGTGCAATATAATGCGTAATGTAACGTCGGTTAAGAATCCCTAATTAGTCCCAATTGCTGAATTGATCATATAGCTGGACCTAATGACATAACATTATTTATGTGTATGGGAAACCCCATTTAAACACTGAAATATGTAATTTTATGAAAATATTGACATATGTGGTATTATAGATACTGTCACAGATATCAAATGCATGATTTTATTTTTTTTAATCTCATATATGTGTATTTAAAATATGTCCACACCCTCCAAGACATGTAAGAATACAATTTGGTAGAAAGTTATTTTTGTGTATCCTGAAAATCAGCATTATATCTTCGTCTGTAGACACAGTAATCAATACAAACATTAGTCACTTCAGATCTTTGGTAATAAAGTTCAGTGTTTGGATACAGATATTGAATTACTTTTAAATTACTTTTTTTTTTTTCTTTCTTTTGTTATTTGCCAGCTGAGTACTGAAAAGATTAAAACAATAATAAAATAATTCAAAACCAAAGTGTCTGTAATTACAAAGCGTTGCATACTATTATAAAGCCGCATATTAATCCATTATTATGACAAGTGCACTAAACATTGTATAATACATTCTATTTCAGTGTTACATTATATTCCTCAACTAATTATAAAGCCCAGATAATAAGTGACAGAAAACTGCATCCAATTGACAAACTAAAGGAATATGAACAAAACAGTTTGTAAATGTTACCAGAATTGTACAATGTAAGGTGAATCTCACATGCTATGCTGATTCATTTCATAATATACTGTGGGGGTAATTTATCAACCTTTCCACACTAGTTTTCTGCCATAGAAAGTCGCAAAAGAGCCTAAAAAAAAACCAACAATTTGCCTTTTGGCCTTCAAGAAAACTGTTGTAAATTATGGTGGAAATCTAGCCAGCTCCTAACCTCACCACTCCTCTGCTGCCCCCCGGGTCCCCTCATAATTCCGGCACGGCTCATGCAACGTACTGCCGTCAGGCAGCACTAATGACATTGAAGAGTTGCGTCGCATATAAGGCTCTGATGCTGCTCGGCATCAGGACCTTGTATGAGACACGCTGGAGTGACACGGGGACGCATAGGGGGAGAAGAGGAGCCGTGAGTTGAGTATGTGTTTTTTACATTTTTATGGCCGAAGTGGGGGGAATGGATGGCACATGGCCGCGGTTGTTGGGCCACAATTGTATCTCACGGCCCGGTTGAAAGATGCAACACATTTATTTAAAGGCTTTCACATGAAGTAAGGTATATTTGTCCAATTTTAATTTTCTGAACCTCCTACAAGAGCCAGTTTCCCTCTTACCCAATAATGCCTGAGAAATAATTGGGAGAAATGGGAAATGAATGTAAAATCAATGTTACTTTAGAGACAATTCCTCTTAACAATTGTTACACTTTACATTTACCTCTTTAAATATAATGGCAGTTTCATTGTTTAGGCTGGGTTCACACGACCTATTTTCAGACGTAAACAAGGCGTATTATGCCTCGTTTTACGTCTGAAAATACGGCTACAATACGTCGGCAAACATCTGCCCATTCATTTGAATGGGTTTGCTGACGTACTGTGCCGACGACCTGTCATCTACAGCTGTCAAACGACGACGCGTAAATTGACTGCCTCGGCAAAGAAGTGCAGGACACTTCTTTGCAACGTAATTTGAGCCGTTCTTCATTGAAGTCAATGAAGAGCAGATCAAGATTACGGGTGTCAAAGACGCCTCGCATAATGCGATGAGGAGCTTTTACGTCTGAAACGACGCAGCTGTTTTCTCCTGAAAACAGTCTGTCTTTTCAGACTTAAAAGACAGTTCTCGTGGGCACATACCCTTAGAGTCAATGGTGCCGATTTACTAAGACTGGCGTTTCATATGTTAGTCTAGGGCCGGGTTCCCATGTAGCGTAAACGCTGCGGAATTTCCGCAACGGAATTCTGTGCGGAAATTCCGTAGCATTTAAAGTAGCAGCAAAGTGGATGAGATTTAGAAAATTTTATGCCCACGCAGCGGGGAAAAAAACGCAGCGTAAACATTAATAAATTGACCTGCGGTGCAGACTTTAATTCCGCAGCATGTCAATTTATGCTGCGTTTTTGATGATTTTCCGTTGCCGGTTTTCCCCATTGAATTCAATGGGGATGCAAATCCCACAACAGAAAGCCAAGTGTTGTGACACTTGCGGCGTGTTCAAAGAGACCTTCCTGCAGTCTGGCCTCCTGGGATGACGTTTCAACCCATGTGACCGCTGCAGCTAATCAAGGCTGCAGCGTCACATGGCCTGCAACGTCATCGCAGGAAGCCGGACTACGTGCAGAGAAGACGCAGGTAAGTATGAGCGCTTCCTTCCGCAGCGGAAATTCAGTTAGAAAAACCGCACCACAATGTGATGCGATTTTCCGGACATAATGTACTACGGGTTCCAGGTTGGACACGCGGAGCGATTTTTACGCAGCGTATCTGACCTGTGGGTACCCGGCCCAAGGGCATGTTCACATGTGGCGGAATTGCTGTGGAATTCCGCTGCGGACAGTCTGTCCAATGGCTTCCACACCTTTTTAGTCATCTTCGTGCAGACGTACCGGATAACTTCGCTGCGGACCATAGGCTGCGGTGCGGAATTTGGTTTCCGCAGCATACACTGGCTGTTGCAGACTTGATGTATACTTGTGTCGGAATTTCTCCATTGACTTCAATGGAGTTGCAAAATTACGCAATGAAATCCGCAGATGTTATGTGTGTTGCGTTGCGTATTGCTTTCACAAACAGGATATTTCATCATTCTGGCTGGACCTATGTGTGTCGAGGTCTATAGCCAGACTGAGATGAAATGTATTAAAAGAGAGCAGGGTGTGATCTTCACCTGAATCCGCAACAACAAATCTGCAGCATTTGACTTCACATTTTAGGCAAAGGCGCAACGGAATCTGCAACGCAGATTATGTACGCCATTGATGCAGACAGTGTCTGCAGAATTCCGCCATGTGTGAACATGCCCTAAGTCTGAAGCCCACAGGAGTAAGATGCAACTAATTTATTAAGAGGCACTATTAATAAATTTGTTGCATCTTGTGCTGCCCTTGTGCCAGAAAGTGAAATCTAAGCCTGTTTACAAGCTACCATAGATTACCAATATAATTTATGCCAGTTTCTGGAATAAATTATAGTAAATTTTTTGTGCCGCGAGTAAAAGTAAAGAAATAACCAATCAAACTTTGATTTGCTTTATTTCAAGGGCATGTTCACACGCAGAGCCAAAAACGTCTCAAAATATGGAGCTGTTTTCAAGAGAAATCAGCTCCTGATTTTCAGACGTTTTTTGTGCCACTCGCGATTTTCGCTGCGTTTTTCTCAGCGTTATTTACGGCCGTTTTTGGAGCTTTTTTCAATAGAGTCTATGAAAATCGGCTCCAACGCCGTTTTCCCATTGAAATCAATGGGCAGATGTGTGGAGTTGTTCTGTTTCCAATTTTTCGGGCCTTTTCGGCCGTTTACGGCCCGAAAAACGGCCGAAAATGGGTCGTGGGAACATACCCTCACAATGAAAGGGGTTGTCTGAATAATACCACAACCTGATATAGGAAAAGTCCTTTCATGACTGCTGCCAAGCTGATTCTGTCCTTCCAGTTTTGAAATGAACAGCTGAGTATTGTCTAACAGTTTAATTACTAGGGATTTTTATGTCCCTAGCAACCAGTCTGTAATAGATTACTCAGGTCTTCAGCTCACGACAAAATAAAACCAGGTCTTTCTACAGGTCTTACTGCCGCATTAACAATATTTATATAAAAATATATTAATGTTGAGAAGCTCTAGATAATGTATCACGTGTTTAAATGTTAAAAAAATTACCTATACCACACTTCATGCACTCAAAGAACAATTTATTAGCTATGGTGGTCACAGGCTCTAGGATGGCTAATTGAATGTGGAGCTCAAATAGTAGAGCAAACATACAGACTTGAAGAGCTTACCCGCTGGGTGCTTGCTACTCGGTCTAAGTTATTGCAGATATGGAAACACTTGCATGATCATAAAAACAATACGAATGTTCTCTCTTCTACAAGTGACATCTCTACTTCAAGGGGTTGTCTCACCTGTTCATATGACCTCTTAGGGCACATTCAGACGTGGCGGAATTTTTCCGCTGCAAATGTTGGTGCAGATTTGGGGCAATTACGCAACGAATCTGCACCAACATTTGCATATTTGACAGGTAATTCAGACGTTGCAGATATCACAGGGGACTTGCCACAGATTTCAGTTTTTGCATTGCAAAGGCTGAAATACGCAGTGAAATTCCGCTTCTTCTCCGCAACGTCATGAGCATGCTGCGGAGGGGAAATTCTGCACCGCAGCCTAATTTCCGTACAGTTATTTTCTGCAACGTCTGAACTAACTTTCCTAAAAATGTATAGAAACAAATGTAAAAAACGACTACTGCAGAATTCCATTGCGGACTGTCCGCAGCGGAATTCAACAGCAATTCCGCCACGTGTGAATGTGCCCTTAATGCATGTAGACATCATAGCTGGGTGCCCACCAACCCCTCTAGACCCCTCTCTAGGAGCCAGAATGCTCTTACATGTATTATATGGACAGCCATTCATTTAAGTGGCCTCCATGTAATTCTACATTTCTTCTACAGCAGCCACTTACCATTGCTATAATAACCATCCTAAACACATATTGTATCCCTATAATTATAATATAGTTTACAATACTACAGTTAACAAATTAGTTATGGCTTAAAGAATGGGAAAAACAGTCTGTCAGAATCAGTACCACTGGTCCTATAAGAAAATCAAGGTATTATACATCTCCGAATGCTGAAGACTGAAAATAACTTGACTGCACAAATGACAAGGGATCAAAATGGAAAAATTTATTGCATTCTGAAACCCACAAATAGCTGCATCTTTAGAGCAGGGGTCAACAACTTACGTCACACCCGCTGTTGTGAAACTACAATTCCCAGCATGCACTAACAGCCTTTGGCTGGAATATTAAAGCCTTTGACTGTCAGGGCATGCTGGGAATTATAGTTTCTCAACACCTGGAGTGATAACCCCTGCTTAGAGGCTTAACAGATGTATACTGGGAGCTTTATTAGTACATTTTAATACTCCGTTATAGCTATATATAAATCCAAGCTGAACAACTTAAAGGGAATCTTTCACCTGCCCATACATGTGCAGCTGAGTGCAGCGTGTAATGGGCAGGGCTGCACAAACCCTGGGGCACTTAACTTTTTTTTTCTACCCTCCTCCGTTATATTTGGCGCCCAATATTTAAATAACCCCCTGAACTGTCAATGGGGCGTGTAATGGCAGAGGGACGTGTTACTATGGCTGTGACACTGTCCAATCAGCTACGGACAGTATCACAGCAAGAGCTGGAGAGAGGAGAGCATGTGCGCGTGCACACTAAGGGTATGTTCACACGGCGGGGGTCCGTAACGGCTGAAATTACGGGGATGTTTCAGCCTGAAAACATCCCCGTAAATTCAGCCGTACCGGCATGTGCAGGCGCTTGAACGCCGCGTCAATTACGGCCGTAATTAGCGCTGCTATTCATTGGAGTCAATGAATAGCGGCTCCAATTACGGCCAAAGAAGTGACAGGTCACTTCTTCTACGCGGGCGTCTATTTACGCGCCGTCATTTGACAGCGGCGCGTAAATATACGCCTCGTGTGAACAGACAAACGTCTGCCCATTGCTTTCAATGGGCAGATGTTTGTCAGCGCTATTGAGGCGCTATTTTCAGACGTAATTCGGGGCAAAAACGCCCGAATTACGTCCGTCAATAGGCCGTGTGAACATACCCTAACACTCTTCAGCTGTCGGCAGACAAGGACAAGACTGATCTCTCGCGAGAGATCACACAGTCTTGTACTTGTCTGCTGAACTGGCAAGGGGGCATGTAATGGCAAGGGGGCTTGTCTCTGCTACAGACAGTGCAAGAGCTGAAGAGGAGAGCGCACATCCATGTGACCGCTGCTACAGCCTGTGATTGGCTGCAGCGGTCACATGGGAAGAATCGTCATCCCAGGAGGCCGTGGTGGAGAGAGGTACACAGACTTCTGGGTATCAGGCTTTTTTTTCTACATTGCGTTTTTTGCTGCGGGATCGCTGATTTAGCTCCCCATTGAATTCAATGGTGAATTCCCGCAACAAATAAGCTGCTTTTATGCAAATACAATTGACATGCTGCGGAATAAATTTCTGCATCACAGGTCAATTTCTGAGCTTTTTTTTCTGCTGAGTTTTCACTTTGCTGCTACTGTATTCTGCTGGGTTTGCCGTCCGCAATGCTGGATGGAAAAAAAGCAGCAATTTCGCAACGTGTGAACAAGCCCTTAAAGTTTACATGTTTACAGAAGATGTGAACAGAGCCTTAGAACATAAAATATATATGAAAATAATACAATGGAATAATTCTTGCATTAAAACTATTTATTAATAATAGTAAAAATAACGTCATCTGTTTATTTTAAGGATGATGTTTTTTGACATTTTCACACTGCATTTTTCACAGATTCTGCAACGGTGTGTGACTTTTCTTGTAGGCACTGAACCGCTTAGGGAAAGTGCCAGGTACTGTAAGCATTTGCGGATCCTCATATGGGCGGTTCGGGCTCCCAGGGGTCCCATGGCCGCCCAAACCGCACATAAGTTAAAAAAAACTATCCAGGGCTGCTGCCTGCTGCATTCTTGCAGTCATCGGTCCCACCTGCTGATGAAGAGGTGGGGGGGCATGTGCAGGGGGAGTCAATTGCGGCCAGGGAATGTGGTGCGGGCGGCACAGCCCATCAGCTGTAGAGAGCAGACTGTCAGAGATAGTGATGGGCAGCTGCTGCAGTCACTCTCCCTGACAGTCTGCTCCTCTGTGCACTGTCCCTCCTGTCTACAGCTCCAGCAGATGTTTGATAACGGCAAGACTGCAACTAGGAGGTGAAGGACCTGTGGTGAAATCACAGTCACATGATTAAGGTCCTGTGGGCTGTAATCAAGCAGAAGCACCGCAGAGGAAGAGCATCTGGTAAGTGTGGTGTGTCTATAGCAAACATAATGGAAGTCTATATAGTGTGTGCTGTGTGTATAGAGTTCATAGTGTAAGTCTATATAGTGTGTGTGTGTGTGTGTGTGTGTGTGTGTGTGTGTGTGTGTGTGTGTGTGTGTGTGTGTGTGTGTGTGTAGTGAATGTAGTGTAAGTGTATATAGTGTGTGCTGTGTGTATAGTGTATATAGTGTAAGTCTATATAGTGTGTGCTGTGTGTATAATGTAAGTCTATATAGTGTGTGTATAGTGTTTATAGTGTGTATAATGTAAGTCTATACAGTGTGTAGTGTATATAATGTAAGTCTATATAGTATGTGGTGTGTTTATAGTGTGTATGATATAAGTCTATATAGTGTGTATATTGTAAGTCTATAGTGTATATAGTGTAAGTGTGTGTGTATATTGCATATAATATGTGTATATATTGTATAGTGTGTATAAATAGTGTGTGTCTATAATGTAAGGCTATATAGTGTGTGTATAGTGTATATAGTGTAAGTCTATATATCGTGTACTTTGTATTATAGAGTTTATAGTGTGTATAATGTAAGTCTATATAGTGTAAGTGTGTGCGTGTAGTGTGTGTGTATATAGTGTGTGTATAATGTAAGTCTATATAGTGTGTATAGTGTATATAGTGTAAGTCTATATAGTGTGTGTATAGTGTGTATTATGTAAGTATATATAGTGTGTATATAGTATATATAGTGTAAGTGTGTGCGTGTAGTGTGTGTGTATTATTATTTTCCCCTGATAGAGCCATCGGCAGTCAGTCATATGCTCAGAACTCCCTTTTCAGTATAATCCCCCCATATAGCCCTCAGGAGTTATTTTACTGCAAGGGGAGGGGTGTCTGACTGCTTAAAGGGTAACTAAACTTTTTTTAAAAATTGACAAGTCATAGTGACATGTCAAAAGTTCTGATCCGCGGGGGCTCAGACCCCCACCAATCGCTAAAATGAAGTGTCAGAAGCGCTCAGGTAAGTGCTGTGCCACTTAGTTTCTGATTGTCTTTCCTCTGATAGCCGAGCAAGCGGTGTACGGGCTCAATAAAAAGTCTATGAGTCCGTACACCGCTCCGAGGAAAGACGATCAGAAATGAAGTGGAACATACCCTGGCCAAGGCAGAATGGCTCCTTGGTGCCCCCTGGCACCCAGCACACGGGGCACATGCTCCATCAGCTACCCCCCTTCCTAATCACATATAAATATGAAAACCCTAGTTTCTATTTTTTCATTGCTGTCCCTGAGCCAAGTGAACATGAGGACATTGTTTTTCTCTCCACTAGGTGTCAGCCTGTACACTTTTTAAATATTTTCATCCATAAACTGTCAATTGAGTATTTAATACCAGTTATCTCCCCGTCTCTATTTTTTTCTCACCTCCAAACTGCTCTCATCACGTCTTTATTCCATAAAAAATGTGATGTTACATATAAAAAAGTCAATGAACTGATCGGTCCCATTGATATGTAAATCTCCTCCACAACCATTCTATCTCTGCCACTCGTACGTTATCTTTCAGCCACTGATGGGGAATCCTAAGTAGATCTTACAGATGATATGATCTGCAAGAAACATTTAATAGTGGGGCCCAGGGGACCCTAATGATCCTATTAGCAGCTCATTAATATTCTGAGTGTTGTAATGAGTGTGCTGTAGGCTGGTGTCCTAGAATTAGAATTGCTCTATGCCAGTCTCCACCTCTGCACTTCCCTTTATCGCCTGCTATTTATGGGCAATGCTTGCCCACACATTCTTGCTATTACACCATAACCTAGAGATGTATATGTGATCCTATAAAGCACAATTATGTATTCTCTTTTGTGAATACAAGCACCTTTTAGCCCCTTTCTTAGTCTGTACATGCATATTGGTTATGTGAAGTGAGGACTAATATCCATTTATACACTTTACATCAAGGAGCTATCACAATAGATGAACACACCCGCCTATATAACAGGATATGTATATAACACAGACTTGTGCAAACAGTTTTAGTAATAGATATGTTACCATAGCAACATTGCCGCTTTATTGTAAAGATCAGGAGATGATATCGACTTAAGATGCCACTTAATACAATGTATAATGATAATGATATGCGCTATAGTGATGTATACAATAGGCATTGTACTTTGTACCCTATAGATATTTCACATCAATAAATGCGACCTTTTTCTGACACACTTGTATTCAATATAAATACATCTATAAAGACCCGTGTAACCTATACTGCATTAGATATAGGTCAGAGGCTATTCCACATACCAAAGGGTATTTTCTTATAGCTCAGCTACAACATTTAATGGGATGCGAAGCAGAACCTATCTACAGCATTTGTCTAGTTTATGGATTGATTCAATTCCTGGTTTATAATTTATTACAGAGTGGGATTATAAAAAAAAAAACATTTTCTTGGTAAATTCCCAGCTCTTATTATGATTCAACACGTTTGGGACACTACAAAAAAAAAAAAAAGATTGGCGTTATTATGGTTTTCTATTTCCGCTATTCGGGGTCACTTTAAAGCACTTGAATGTAAGTCATTTTGGCATCAGAAAGGTCTATGGTTTATCTCTCAATCCTTGAATGACATGGAAATCAAACATTTTTCACAAATAAGGGATGAGTTTGAATTTACAAATAAAGATTTCTTTATGTTATCTACAGCTAAAGCATGCTATAAGAGTTTGTGCACACAGCGTTTTTTGCCAAGCAGAAAAAAAAGTGACTCAAAATGCCTTCCGGATTTTTGAGCCACATATTGAAATGCAAGCTTTTTTTTTTAGGCTTTGTTTTAACACTTTTTTCCTAGGTGGTTTTGTTTTTAAATTTAGCAAATGCAAAAAAAAAACTTTAGAAACTGATCCAAACAAACGGTGCGTTTTTTTTTTTTTTTTGTTGGGCTGTGCTCCCGTTATAAAGTATAGGAGCATAGTCCATAAAATAAAAAAATAAGACATGTCCTATTTTTTTCGGCAGGTTTCTACGGCACGAACACCCTCCAGTAGACATACGGGAAGGTGTTCGTCAGCCATAGAAATGAATGGGCCCGTAATTACAGGCGATTTTACGGTCGTGTGTGTAACGTCCATGGTCGCTGACCACGAACTCCTTCCATCCTACCGACGCCTTCCTCTCCAGAGATGCCAGTACATGTGGCCGTCCTGTTCCGCATTGACACTAAGGTTGCGCTCGCTAGCTCAGTCCAGCCTTAGAGAGCCAGAGCGCACACATGTGTGAGATTGAGCTGATTGCCCTAGATCTCCCTGGACTATAAGAAGGGCCCTGCCTCTTCCTTCCTTGCCTGAGCGTTGTTTGTACCTACTTGTGTCTGTCTTTGCAAATGGTCCCTTGAGTGTTTTCCAGTTCCAGTGTTCCCGTTCCTGTATCCTGTATCCTGTGCTACCATGTTCCTGTGCTGTACAGTGTTGGAGTCGTGTTGTGTCGCCTACTACACCCACTGTGTTTTGCCGCACCTGTTGTCTGGATGCTGCAAGAGTTCCATCTGAGCCTAAACCATCGCTACTGTCTGAATTGCCACAGGTACCTTATCCGAACTATAGACATTGACTTTGTACCCTGCTTGGCCAGCTGCTATACTGCTATACTGCTATAGCGGTACGGCCCAGTGGGTCCACACCCCCCGTCGTGACAGTGTACATGGGACCTTAGGGTAAGTTCACAACATAAGTATTGCAGATTTTCCTCAACAGATTTCGTTGCTCAGAAAAAAAAATCTTATACTTAGGGTATGTGCACACGTTTAAAATAAAAAAGGGTGTCAAAATCAGCATAAAAAAAGTGTGAACATACACTATATGACAAAAGTATATATATATATATATATATATATATATATATATATATAAAGTATATGACACACATCTTAGTCATTAAATTCAGGTGTTTCATTCAGTCCCGTTACCACAGGTGTATCAAATCAAGCACATAGCCATGCAGTCTGCCTGTACAAACATTTGTGAAAGAAGTGGTATTTTTACACGGCGGCTGTATGGCATCATCTACAGGGGACTGTGTGGCGCAGGGGGCGCTGTGTGGCATTATTTACAGGGAGCTGTGTGGCTCTATCTACAGGGGGCTGTGTGACATCATCTAGAGGGGGGCTGTGTAACTCCATAACCATAAATCCAAAAGGCCTCCCTGTCACGTAGATTGCGTCTCAAGTTACCCCCTCGGACTGGACTATTAACTCTTTCTATAGCATAGGTCCTGAGTGTTTTAACTGACCTATTGTGATATGTAATAAAGTGTCTGGCTGCTTTAGAGATATTAGTAATTGTAGGGTTCCTCACTTAACCAAGATGTTCCAGGATCCTTGTTTTCAATTTTCTAATAGTACAGCCAACATACAAGAAACGGCAATCAGTGCATTCAATGATATATATCACAGATTCACTGTTGCAGTTGATGTATGTTTTTATTAAAAAAAAAAATTAGTACCTTCAGAATCATGGAAGTTTTTTGTGGGCTGAGCAAATAGGCATATTTTACAAGGGTTAGATTCACATCTGTAGAAACCTTTATGATGTAGCCATGTGGTTTTTGTCTCACAAGATGGAGACATAGAGGGAGAGAGTGAACTGCCTAGGGTCAGGGCTCTACGTGACACTATACGGCAACCATGTTTCAAAAAATACTTCCCAATTGATCGTCCTCCATTAAGATAGGAAGGTATTTTAATACGATATACTTTATCTGAGCAAATTGATTACTGTATTGTAGAACTAATGTGGGTTTGTCTAGACCAGGAACAGGTGGCGGTTTATTATAAAATGTTACGAGATTTCAACGATACTATGGACTTTGCTCTGATAAGGCTCCAATTAGCATAACGTCTTTTTTGAAGCCTACGACTAATTTGTAGCTGTTCTAATCTAAAACAGTCGTCACTACTAGAATTTCTCCTTGCTCTGTACATTTCAACTACTGGAATGGACGAGATTGTTTGCTTAGGATGGTTACTCTTGGCATGAAGAATAGTATTTCCAGAGATGGACTTGCAAAATGTTTTAGAGCAAACTGTCTCACCCTCTCTACCCATTAGTTCCAGATCAAAAAAGTAGATTGTATCTTTGTTAAAGGCGTATGTGAATCTGCGGTTACACTCATTGTCATTTAGATAGTTTATAAATACCGTTATGGCAGACACATCGCCGTCCCATATAAATAAGAGATTGTCGATGTATCTGCCATACCAGTGAATGCTATCGCCAAAAGGATTGTCCAGCCAGAAAATGTTGTACTCCTCCCACCATGCCATGATGAGGTTTGCCAATGAGGGTAAAAACTTCACCCCCATTGACACTCCCCTAAGCTGCAGGAAAAATTGCCCGTCAAATGGGAAGTAGTTGTGTGTCATGAGAAACACAAGTACCTCCAAAATATATGAGTGCAGTTACTGGCTATAGGTACTATATTGAGATAGATGATGGCCCAGGGCATTAAGGGCCACTGCATGTGGAATACTCGTATATAGCAATGTGACATCACAGCTTAGCCAAGTATATTTATTAGACCAAGCTTTGTCAAAAAACAGGCGTAAGACATCGCGTGTATCTAGTAGGTGACCTGGAGCCCTAAGTACCAAAGGCTGCAGAGTCTAGCCACTCAGACAGTCTCTCCGTGAGGGACGCTATGCCGGACACTATGGGTCGCATCAGTGGGTGACTGATACCTTTATGAGTTTCTGGAAGGGTGTTTTGGGAAGTAAATTCTTCTAGTCAGCGATTGTTGGAGCTTTTCTTTAAGAAGATCGATGTTTTTTTCAATGACCACCAATGACTTGCGAACTTTTCCAATGAGTAGCTCCACTAATGTACGTGTACATTTAGTGAGGGTTTCCTGCCACCCACTCACAAAAGTTGGATCATCACACTCTAGAGTCGGGAAGACCTGTAGGCGTAAACCTCTAGGAAGAATATTTTTTGCAGATAATTTTCCAATGCTGCCTTATTCCACCACACAGGGGCGGACATACCATTGGTACAACCTGTTCAGCTGCAAAAGGGCCCAGTAGGTAAGGGGGACCACTATCACCTTAAAGCAGCCTTCTTCGGTCTATTAGATTGCATGTAAATGCCTGAACTCATGAATTTTATGGCTAACAAGTACTCATAAATTGTAAAAGAGACCTAATGTGATTTATGATGAGATATTAAAGAGCAAGGGGCCCCTATACTGTTCTTGCACAGGGGCCCTCAGCTGCGACCACATGTTTAATCACTTTTTCAAGAGATCACGAATTTTGGTTTTTAGTACCCTACTGTTACTCGTTTCTGTGTCAACTACTTGTCTCTAACCAAATAAGGAAACCAATTCAGGGATCCAATTTTGATCACATGTCTTAAAATCTATATATCCTGAGGTATTTTCTGTAAAAACAGAAAGGAGTACACAACCTAAAAAAACAAACCCTCTAAACAAAGCATATATGGGCCCTTAATCTACATACAACAAACCAGAGTCCGAATTCCGGATTCAGAGTCCGGGGCATTGATAAGGTGTTGGGAAGAGAGACTAAGTGGATTATCCTGGGGCACTGATAAGGTGTTGGGAAGGGAGACTAAGTGGATTATCCTGCTTAACACCATCTCACCTTTTGGTTTAAATGAAGCTGTCATGTAACAATTTGAAAATAACTGTAATTGTATCATACAAATGTATTGAAATATATTTTTTCATTTATCCTGATCATAACGACACCTGACTTGGAGGTGTAGTTTATTTTTTTTGACCAGAAATATAGTATAAAACACAAGTGCCCCTTTTTTCAATTGCGCACTAAAATGTCTTAATTTTGTTTTTTACACCATGGTATAAATGTATGGGTAATGGACTTGAAGTCCAATAAATAATGGTAAAAAAACATTATGTTCTACAAACTAGACACTCTAAAGTCTATTTCTAGCGGTTCAATTTCCGTTTTAACCCTTCACACTCTTTACAGAATTTGTCCAAACTTGGGCCAAAAAAATGTAAATTGCTTTTTTTTTACAAAAGTGTCAATTTTCTTAAGCCATTTCGAAACACCATATGACATACTGGTAAAAGTGACACCTTTCCACATTCTGGTATTTCTCTCGTGTACGGCGATACCAAATATGTGTGTCTAATCTATTATATGTACCCTGTTATAGGGCATATCATAGAAGGAGTCCATTTTGGCTTTTGGTGGCATGTCACACCATAATTAATTTTAGTGCACCATGCTGCATTTGCCATAGCACTGGAGTGTCAGACTGTCAGAATTGACCAAAAATTACCATGATGCAAAAAAATACACACCCCAAATTCTATTTCTAGTGGTTCAATTTCTGTTTTAACCCTTCACACTTTTTACAGAATTTGTCCAAACTTGGGCCAAAAAAATGTATACTGCATTTTTTTTTACAAAAGTGTCACTTTTCTTAGGCCCTTTCGAAACACCATATGGCATACTGGTAAAAGTGACACCTTTCCACATTCTGCTACTTCTCCCGTGTACGGTGATCCAAATATGTGTGTATAATCTATTATATGGACCCGTTATAGGGCATATCATAGAAGGAGTCCATTTTGGCTTTTGGAGGCCTTTTTACGCCAGAGCTGATTTTAGGGAACCACGCTATATTTGCCGTGGTACTGCAGGTCATTTTGACAAGTATAAATGTCTTGCTAATATTCATCTGGGGGTATAGTGAGTATTTTTAATAGGTGGAAAGAAATAAAAAATAGGTTTTTCCAGAAAATACAGAGTTGCTGCATTTTTACAGTGAAACATTATCCAATAAACAACCCTCCCTTTTGGTTCTCCCTACAAAAACAGTGTGAATGTAAATGAGTTAATAATGTGGGTAATACCACGGTCTTTGCCTTCATAAATTCTAAAGGCAGATGTGTAGCCTGTACCGCTCTCACCGAGCTTGTAGATTTTAACCCCATATTTTGCTCTCTTTGAGGGGATGTACTGGTGGAATGAGAGCCTGCCTTTGTAACTCATCAGCGATTCATCCACCGCTAAGTTTTTTTCGGGGTTGTACATCGGAATAAATAACTCCTCCAAAATTTTTATCACGGGCCTTATTTTATACAGGCGGTCACGGCCTGGATCACTACGGGGGGACATGGTGATTGTCGTTAAAATTAAGGAAGCGCATTAGCACTTCATATCTGCTTCTAGTCATAACGGCTGGGAAAACAGGTGTGGCATGTGTAGGGCTTGTTGCCCAATATGACCGGATTGAGGGCTTTTTCACTAAACCCATGTTGAGGATGAGCCCCAAAAATGTTTAAGTTCGGCAGTATTTGTGGGGTGCCACTCCTTTGCATAGGAGGACGTTGGCTTTTCAGCAAAGAATTGGCGAGCATACAGATTGGTTTAGGTTAAAAACCAGCTCCAATAGTTCATCTGTAATGAATATTTTTTTTAAATCGAGGGCTGTAAAATTTTCCACATTAATATTTATCCCTGGTGTGGCAATAAATTCTGTGATATTAGGGGAAAATGACTCTGTGAGTACCCACTCAATATATTCTGGGGGAATAGAGTAGGCCATGTTTTGTGGTACTTCTGCGACATGCCCTGTGCTTGTGGACTCTGCAGCGACACTTGAATTGCAGAAAGCATATCACTGTCGTCGCTATCACTGGTAGAATACATTTCTACCTTGGATGCGGTTTCTGTATCGCTTTCATCAGAGTCAGAAATTAACATGGCGTATGCCTCTTCCACCGTGAACCTTCTATGGGCCATTGTAATTACACTCACGTACGACAAAGACTGTAACCAGACGCACACGCAGACAAATTTTATTATTTTTTCTTTAAATTTTTTGTGGCTTCAGAAGCAGATTACCCGATGACAGGGAAAACCGCTCCGATGCCGCTCCCTCCCAAAACACTCAGATGCGGCACTTGCTATTGAGTGCCGCATCTGAGGGGTTAAAACTGATCGGAGAACCACTGCTAGTGGTCTCCGATCGTTGCCCTGAAGCTCGAGGCTGTTACTAACAGCCCTGTCTTCAGGCGATCCTCGAGAAAACCGCTCCGATGCAGCCCCCTCCCTCGCAAACCACTCAGATGTGGCCAGCACTCGCTATTGAGTGCCGCATCTGAGGGGTTAAATACGATCGGAGACCACTAGCAGTGGTCTCCGATCATTGCCCTGAAGCCCGAGGCTGTTACCAGCAGCCCGGACTTCAGGAGATCCCCCCGAAACCGCTCCTATGCGGCCCCTTCCCTCCCAAACCACTCAGATGCGGCGCTTGCTGTTCAACACCGCATCTGAGGGGTTAAATACGATTGGAGACCACTGCCAGTGGTCTCCGATCGTTGCCCTGAAGCCCAAGGCTGTTACTAACAGCCCGGTCTTCAAGAGATCTTGGCACGATGGCAGAAAAGTTCTTCTGAAGTGCCGACGTGAAAACCTTACACTTCATAAGAACTACCCTAAACAACCGACGTAAAACCAATATACGCCGGTCGTTAAGGGGTTAAGCCCTTTCTGTTAATTTTAATTTTCTTCCTGGGTATTTTTGTGTACTTGTACTTGTTGTCTCATTTCTGTTTTTTGTCTTAGTCTTATTCTTATTATTTTTCTTCGGTAAAAAAAAATTCCAATTGGGAAAGTGTGTGGCTGAGAGCACCTATGGGGCACGATTCGATTGGGATCAACTAACATGAATAATTACCAGCAATACTGTCATCATTACTGTATTTTATTTCTCGATTTATATATTGCATCTTAATTACTTTTTCGGTGTATGTGCTATTGTGTGCTTTGTTTGATACACATAAATGTCTTCATGAATTATATATTCTGGTACTTGATAATACTGTCTGATATTTATTATACTGTCTTTTCTTATGTTATATCTCTATATTTTTTAATGAATGTTCTTTTTGGTTTATTGGTCTTAGCCTGTTCGGTACCACCTTTTTTCCGCGTCTATTATTTACAGATTTTGCTGCACTCATACTTATCATTGTTCACATTTTTGAGTCTTGGGGAACTTTTCTATGGTCATGATAGGTGGCCCTTTTTTTTGGAATGGACATACATATGTTTTTTCGCTTTTGTAATTATTGTACACTCATTGCTTACCACCAAATGTTTACATTTTTTTATTTTTGCTTATCACCAATTTTTTTTGTGTGTTTCCTTTTGTTCTGCTACATGGTCATCTATCTTACACATTCGATGCGGTGGGTATCGTACATGTTTCCATATTAATATTTGTATTATTTATATTTCTTTGTTTTGTTTCAATTATTTATTATTTTTTTCATTCTGATCATCTATTGGTCTTTAACTTAACTTTCCAGAATGTGCATGTTTGTCATACTATTTTATGATCATTTTATGGCAGTTGGTATTTATTTGTGATGCATAAGCATCCTTCATTTATAGAACAGAATCAATAGCGCAGTCGACTGCGCTATTTATTCCGTAGAAAAAAACGGAATCCTGCTGGAATGGTGACAAACGGAAACCATTAGCAATGTTTCCGTCACCATTGATATCAATGGTGGTGCAAACGGAAGCTAAGGTTTCCGTTTGACTTTCCGTTGAGGGGTTCACCCGACGGAAACCTCAGACGGAACCCTTCAATGGAAAGCCAACGCTGATGTGAACAGGCCCTTAGTAATAAATGCACATTGCAGTTAACATAGTGTAAACATAAGACTGACATAGAATGAATACATACACATGTAGATAGAAATGACAAATGAAAGACCAAGACCGGACTAACACTGCTGACCAGACGCACGTTTGACCGAGACTTCCTCAGGGGGTGGCATCTTACACACAGACATCCCCTTAAATACCTCCTCCTTAACATCCCCAAGTGTTACATAAATAGTATAATTGCTGAATCCCATCGCGAATGTAAATTGCCAGGGTGCATGGGAACTGAGCTAATTGTCAGCGGCTGAGAACACAGTAATAGAAGTGGACAATGAATGGCCTTTGTGTTTTTAAATTAGGAACGAAAAGTTCTGGTTAGGGACTCGCAAGGCACTGGGGACCCTTGACATTGGGTTGCGAGCTTTGCGTAATGAAAGACAAATGAAAGACCAAGACCGGACTAACACTGCTGACCAGACGCACGTTTGACCGAGGCTTCCTCAGGGGGTGGCATCTTACACACAGACATCCCCTTAAATACCTCCTCCTTAACATCCCCAAGTGTTACATAAATAGTATAATTGCTGAATCCCATCGCGAATGTAAATTGCCAGGGTGCATGGGAACTGAGCTAATTGTCAGCGGCTGAGAACACAGTAATAGAAGTGGACAATGAATGGCCTTTGTGTTTTTAAATTAGGAACGAAAAGTTCTGGTTAGGGACTCGCAAGGCACTGGGGACCCTTGACGTTGGGTTGCGAGCTTTGCGTATTTTGGCCAAAATAACAACTAATACCCCATGTTTCATGGATATTTCTTACTACGTATACTACACTTTTTTTCAGGACGCAGCCGGGTCTTATATGCTGGGAGGGCATGATGTGCTGGCGTTTGGTTTGGAATGCAGAGCAGCCCGCTTTAGCTAACACTAGCGGCGTTACAAATAGGCTGTTATTCGGCAAGATACGCCATGCCTGACGACCAGCACATTATCCCTCCACGTATTACACATAGTACTGACACCCCATGTACTATTCACAGCACTGACCCCTATTCATCACATTTATTTATTTATTTTTATTACATTATTACACAGTTCTGACACTTTCATACATACATATTTATTTTTTACCATCCATTCACACCCTAGCACTACACTGACACTCATTTATTGCACACCTTTGAGCACTTAGTTCGCCACTCCCCTCAAGACTAGTGGGAGGGGCTATCACTATTTAATGCACACTCCTTCTGCAGCATTCTTTGACCCGTCTGCGTCCTGATTGGAACGGGTTTTCACCCACCCACCTACCTAGTAAGTATGGCCTTTTTTGTGGTTTTGATGATATCTATGTCCCATTTTTTCTGTTTGTGTTTTTAAATTAGGAACGAAAAGTTCTGGTTAGGGACTCGCAAGGCACTGGGGACCCTTGACGTTGGGTTGCGAGCTTTGCGTATTTTGGCCAAAATAACAACTAATACCCCATGTTTCATGGATATTTCTTACTACGTATACTACACTTTTTTTCAGGACGCAGCCGGGTCTTATATGCTGGGAGGGCATGATGTGCTGGCGTTTGGTTTGGAATGCAGAGCAGCCCGCTTTAGCTAACACTAGCGGCGTTACAAATAGGCTGTTATTCGGCAAGATACGCCATGCCTGACGACCAGCACATTATCCCTCCACGTATTACACATAGTACTGACACCCCATGTACTATTCACAGCACTGACCCCTATTCATCACATTTATTTATTTATTTATTTTTATTACATTATTACACAGTTCTGACACTTTCATACATACATATTTATTTTTTACCATCCATTCACACCCTAGCACTACACTGACACTCATTTATCGCACACCTTTGAGCACTTAGTTCGCCACTCCCCTCAAGACTAGTGGGAGGGGCTATCACTATTTAATGCACACTCCTTCTGCAGCATTCTTTGACCCGTCTGCGTCCTGATTGGAACGGGTTTTCACCCACCCACCTACCTAGTAAGTATGGCCTTTTTTGTGGTTTTGATAATATCTATGTCCCATTTTTTCTGTTTGTGTTTTTAAATTAGGAACGAAAAGTTCTGGTTAGGGACTCGCAAGGCACTGGGGACCCTTGACGTTGGGTTGCGAGCTTTGCGTATTTTGGCCAAAATAACAACTAATACCCCATGTTTCATGGATATTTCTTACTACGTATACTACACTTTTTTTCAGGACGCAGCCGGGTCTTATATGCTGGGAGGGCATGATGTGCTGGCGTTTGGTTTGGAATGCAGAGCAGCCCGCTTTAGCTAACACTAGCGGCGTTACAAATAGGCTGTTATTCGGCAAGATACGCCATGCCTGACGACCAGCACATTATCCCTCCACGTATTACACATAGTACTGACACCCCATGTACTATTCACAGCACTGACCCCTATTCATCACATTTATTTATTTATTTATTTATTTATTTTTATTACATTATTACACAGTTCTGACACTTTCATACATACATTTTTATTTTTTACCATCCATTCACACCCTAGCACTACACTGACACTCATTTATCGCACACCTTTGAGCACTTAGTTCGCCACTCCCCTCAAGACTAGTGGGAGGGGCTATCACTATTTAATGCACACTCCTTCTGCAGCATTCTTTGACCCGTCTGCGTCCTGATGGGAACGGGTTTTCACCCACCCACCTACCTAGTAAGTATGGCCTTTTTTGTGGTTTTGATGATATCTATGTCCCATTTTTTCTGTTTATGTTCCTATATAAAGTTGAATGTGCAATAATAAATATATACATGGATAACTGGGAATACTTTATCCCTAAAAATCAGGTGCTAATAAGAATACCAATCATAGAAGAATCAATTGATCAAGTCAATTTATAAACAAGAATCTTGACACTGTGTTACCAAAAGACCAACAAAATAAAAAGGACCGGATTATGAACATTTGGATAGGTGAACACAACAAGGCCAAAGATGACACTTGGGAGAAGTAGATCGCTACTGAATCTTATAGTGGCAAGGAACTGTAAACATAAATATATATATAACACAAATATATATAGAACAAAAATACAAATATACGGAAGAGAAGAAGGACAGGCGTAAACTGGATGTTGCAAGAACAAGATTAAAAACAGACAATAATATAACTAGACAAAACGACAAATATAAAAAAAAAACACTGGCAGATGCCAATAAGAGAATGGCAATACTGGAATAATTATAGGAAGGGAACAAAACTGTTGTATTCATTTAGGCCATAAGGGCATAGGGTTCCCAACCTCATAATCCACATAGTTTCCTTCTGACTAAGGATTTTCTTCCAGTTTCGACCCCTTGGTCCAATCAATACTCTGTCAATACCTCTTATTTTGAGAAGTGATGCATCACAATTATGTTCCAGTTTAAAGTGCCGAGGAACAGTTTTAAGTAGGGCATAGGGTTTTCAACCTCATAATCCACATAGTTTCCTTCTGGCCAAGGATTTTCTTCCAGTTTCCACCCCTCGGTCCAATCAATACTCTGTCAATACCTTTTATTTTGAGAAGTGATGCATCACAATTATGTTCCAGTTTAAAGTGCAGAGGAACAGTTTTAAGTAGAGATATATCCTCAATATCAATGGCAGCTTCTATACTTAGGACGTGTTCACGTACACCCTCCTTCGGAACTGTCTTGTTGTCAAACCAACGTAAATTTTATCACATGGACACGTGGCAAAGTAAATAACGGCAGTAGTAGAACAATCTATATGGTGTGTAGCAGTATATTCCTGCCCATTACCTGAATCATAAAAGGTTGTTGTGTGTTCAACATTAAGGCATGAAACACATTTGCCACATTTAAAACAGCCCCATTTGGGTCCTTTAGAACTAAAGGCTTATTAAGGTCGTAACCCCCTGTGGTAACTATGTACCAACATGTCCCGCAAATTCCTAGCTCTCCTATAAGTGATAGGGGGGTAGATGGTAAAAGTCTCCACAGAACATAATCCTGAGTAAGGATGTGCCAATATTTCTTCATCACCGTTACAATCTCATTTGATTTGCAGTTGTAGCTAGTGATCATTCTTACCTGTTGGTGAGAGGTTACATTCTGCCTTCTGCATTGTAATAAGGATGTCCTTTGGCTGTGTTTAGCCCTGTTGTAAACGCATAGTATAGATCGATTACTATAACCTCTCTCTTGAAATCTCTTTTTCAAATCCTTAACTCGAAAGTATGTTCATCCGAGCATATACGTATTGCTCGCAAGTACTGTCCCACTGGTATATTTTAGATGAGATGTCGGGGATGAGCAGAAGAGGCATGTAGTACAGTGTTGACAGAGGTATTCTTACTGAATAGATTGTTATGTATATGACTGTCACAGCGAACCTAAATCTGAACATCAAGGAAATTAATTTTATATTTGCTTGCTTGGTATGTTAATTTAACATTAATGTTGTTACAATTCATGCAAAAGGTAAGAAAATAAATGGTTGGCACTACCTTCACTTGTGGCTCACAGGTTCATATGCTTGCTGGGACTTGTGGTTCGATAGCCTTTACACAGCATACAGAAGAATAGACTGCATGGCACTCACCGCTTTCAAACGTGCTTTTATTCTATGCAGAGGCAGGCATAACATGGGAAATGAGACAGTTGGCCTACGACCATTTCACGTCCTCTAGACGCTTTTTCATGCCTGCCTCTGCATAGAATAAAAGAACCTTTGAAAGCGGTGAGTGCCGTGCAGTCTATTCTTCTGTATGCTGTGTAGATGTTACACTTTAGACAATCAATGAATATTTTAAATTCTTCCAGTGATCCGTTCCAGATCATAAGTACATCGTCGATGTATCTTGCCAAAAACTGTACCTTCTCAATGTTATGGACCGGACTAGACAGGAAAATCTCCCTTTTCCACAGCCCCAGGAAAAAACTGGCGTAAGCGGGTGCACAAGCCGCCCCCATCACCGTTCCCTGGAGCTGCAGGTAGAGAGACTTCTTAAAGATGAAAAAATTATGAGTCAGGATAAATTGCAATGCTTTCAGCAAAAAATCTTTTAGGGATTTATCTAGGTTTCCCACTGATAAGAAAAATGTAACTTTAAAGAAAGGGATGGTTGGATCCAGCGCTGGTGGAGATAAAAGGAATCTTTTTCCAAGTTTTAATTATTCTTATTAAAAAATAGGGTATTCAATAGCGTATATATAGTCTTTGCAATGAAAAAAAGGGTGTAAAGGTAGGTAGCCTACGCGTTTCAGACGGTGTCTCCGTCCTTATTCATGGCTTAGGATAAGAACTCTGACTGTGTATGCTGGGTTTAAATGTGATTAACCCCAGGTGTAGGTTTTTAATTGCGTTCCAGGGATGCAAGAAAAATGTAACTGCCTCCAAACCATTATTGTGTCTAATTTACATATATAAAGACATGTCACATGTCACTAAGTACATGTCGGGTTCAAGGTCACTAAGTACATGTTGGGTTCAAGGTGTAAACCATCAAGCTTCTTCAGAATGTCGGTTGTGTCTTTAACAAACGAGGGTAGCATTTCTACAATAGGTTTGAGAAAATAATCTACATACTTGCATGAGGGTTCCAAAATGCTGTAAATTTCTGGAAACATACTCAAAGTAGAGAATTTTGTTGATTTGGGTAGTAGGTATTGGGGATACCTACCCTGAGAGTGTTCCTCTTGTTCATCAAGTAGTTGCTGTACAGCATTAACAGCTTCTTATTCCAATTCAGTGAAAGAAGAAAAGTTTGGATCCTTGTTTGCATAAATCTTTTTGAAAATTAATTTCCGTGCAAAAAGATGTGGATATTTTACTGTGATAAAACAGTCAAACTTGCCAACAGGTGAGAAGGTTAAACCCAATTGGAGAACTTCAAGTTGGACAGGTGTTAAAACCATATCTGAAAGATTTATTATCTTTAAAGAGTTAGTTGTTCCAGATTCTGCTCCGGGCCCATTCATCCATTTCTTATTAGTGGGTCTCTGCTCATGTCTACCTTCTTGGCCCGCAATACGTTTACCATGTCGTTGAGGATATTGTCCTGGTGCCTAGAAATCGATGTATTAGAATTAGCACTTACTGAAGATCGAGAAGTCGTGGATGGTGATCGCTCACGTATAACGTTAGACTTCAAACGCCACCTGTAAATATGTTTATTTTGGAAGTCCTCCACGTCACGTTGGTATTTTCTCATTTTGACAGTTGAGATTTCTTTCTTGTATTCAATGAAGGACTCCTCTAATTCTTTATTCAGAAGCTCGATCTTGTCCTTCGAAAATTCCACTTTAACCCTCCTCTGGACTTCATCAACTTCCTTGCCCAGTTGTTCAAGAGAAATACTGTTATGGCTTACAAGAAGCTCCATAAAATTTTTGGAACAGATGCCACACGATTCCTTCCATTTCATTGTGAATGCATGATCATCTATAGGGAAAGATGGAAACACTTGTACACGTAAGCCACGCGGACTCAAACCCTTATTCAGATATTGTTGTATAGATGTTTTATTCCACCAAATCCGAATACATCGGTGCAGAAGCTTTTTCAATGTCTTTTTAATTGCCACTCTCTGAACTGACTCCATTATTTGCGAGGGTTGATTAGAAAAAACATTTTTGGCTTGTGCTAGCCAGGAGATTTCTCTACTCCTATAATCCATAGTGGAAGGGGAATTACACTGCAACAATACAGGAAATACTATTAGAAAAACTGAGCAAAAGCCCCATACTGTAACGTGGTCCTAGTGAAATAGATAATAAACCAACCCAGAAGAGATCACGACTATATATAGAAAAAATACCAAAAACACTTTATTGATATACCATAAAAATACATAGACATAAGTTTAAAAACAAGAGATACAAAACCCTCACAGGAAATAAATGAAGTCAGAACAATGGAGTACAATACAATAGTTTTGTATTTTTTCTATGTATGGTCATGATCTCCACTTTGTTAACCTGTTGCCGACACAGGACGAGAATGCTCGTCCTGAGCGGCAGGTACTTCGCTCATTAGGATGAGCATTCTCGTCCTGTGTGACAGCCGTCTCTGCGCGCGTTCGAAAGCGGGGCAATGACTGTAATACACAGCCACGGCCACGCTCTAAGAGCGGAGAGAAGAGAGACATCCTCGCTCCGCCGTTAACCCCTTGAATGTCGTGATAAAAGCTAATCGCGGCGTTCAAGGAGAGGGGACTGCACTTTGATCTCGTCACAGAAAATAACCGTGACACCATCAAAGCCCATAACTTGTATGGCCAGACAGCCCATGGTCCATTGAAGGACCCCAGGGCTGTCTGAACATATTTCCTGTTGTTAGGGCATACTGACGTATGGCCCAACAACTGCATGTGTACAATCAGTACACAGGCTAATGTACTGGCATATAGATCTATGCCAGTACATTACATTTAAAAAATAAAAATGAAAAATCCCTTTATGGGATTAAAAAAAAAGTTAAATGAATGTAAAAAAAATTCATGATAAACAAATAAATAAAAAGTTTCTCTTGGACCCCCAACACATGTTTTCCCTGTCTGTACATATTTATGTTTATTCACGTGTACATATGTGTATGTGTTTATAAATGCACGTTCTTTATGTCTATATCTATGTGCATTAGTTTGGACATAGCTGCCACATGTTAGAGAGTTCACATTTTAAGTTTTGCTATTACTTGTTATGCCTCTGACTATATCTAGTGCTCTCTTAGGTATTGGTTGGATTAACCATGTTTGAATGCATAATTTGTTAAATAGTATTTTATACTTATATACAGTACAGCAATTATTGCATGAGTACTGACAGTAAACCAGCTTTATAACTAAATGTCCAATCATTCTTCTAGTATACAAACCCCTGTAAACTGTGTTTACTAAAAGATGATGATGTTTCATAATGTACTGCCCACTGAACTGAATGTAATATTGTTTCAAAGACATGTACTGTTACTTACCAAGTGCAACGCTCCGGAGCACAAGGCCCCTGATTTCTTCTAAATGATGTCAGTCTAGATTTGTTTCTATTGTGAAACATCTGTTGACATCCACAGACAAAAAAGATGCTTTCTGTGCTTTTCCCAGACATGACTGTGGTTTTGCTTACATTGTCCTCATTTACTGAATAAATGCGTTTTACAAATTTCCTTACTTTGCAAACATTTATTGTCCACCTGCTAAACATTATCTTATGATCAATTAATTCTTATTGTTTTTTTGTTTTTTTTCCAATTCATTATTAACAAGAGCCTCTAATAAGGATAAAACAGTATGTTTTATTGTAATGGTTTTTATTGAAGAAAGATATAACACATCATGTGACATAACAATTAGCGAAAAATGTTGAAATTTCAAAAATGGGGGGACAGAGCCCCAAAACAAAGAACAAATGGAAACATACAAAAGTAATTGAGGTCAGTATTACAGAGACATCGCTACATAATACTAAAAATATAGAGACCTTAATATAATCTAAAAGAAAAAACAAAGAAAGGGTATTTTTAATGAAATTTTAGTAACCTTTTATAATGGTAATTTTAGCGCTGTCAGGGTCGCCTCTTAACAAATATGAGGTATAGATACGTGTATAAAATTCGGCAGTGGCGTAACTACTGCTACGGGGCCAGCGGCATGAGGGGGCCCGATGTCCAGTGGCACCGCTACCAGTCGTTGCAGCTGCTACAGCGGTAGCGACACCACTATGGTGGCGTCGCCAGCACCAAGGGCGGCCCCGGTGATAGTGACAGCCACATTCACTTGTATCTGCGTCCTCTGGGCGTAGATACAAATGAATATTATAGGCTGCAGGCCACATTGGGCCTGCAGCCTATAAGGTGCTGGGAAAACTCCCTGCGCAGGCCGGCGTGATGACGTCACTGCATCACACTGGTCTGCTCATGTGTCCTGACCGGAGCCTGTGCAGCGCTCCATCCGTCGTGGGAACAGGGCAAGGTAAGTACAATCTAGAATTTTTTTGGGGGGGCTGTGTGCAAGCAAGGTATGGCTAGAGATAAATGTAAAATATTGTGATGGACAGGGGCGTAGCTAGGGGGGGGCAGGCGGGGCATGTGCCCCGGGCGCAACCCGGAGGATAGGGAAGGGGGGCGCCGAAGAGCAGCTGATCGCTACTGACAGGCGCCCCGTATGTGGGACACCTGCAGCAGCTTAGGAAGAGCCAGGACATTACGGCGTTCTGACTGGGGTCTGTGATGGCCAGGGAGTGGACCAGCCCAGTCACCTGACCTCACGTCAGTGACATGAGGTCAGATGACTCAGGTCAGGGGACAGGTCCACTCCTGTGCTGCAGCCTCCCTGCATCTGCCTCTACTCTGTGCTCTGCCGAGAAGCAGAGTGGAAGCTCCGCCCACAGCCCGTCCTGACCTGTCAGCAAGGAGACATGGTGAGTGTCTGTGTGTGTGTAGTGTGTAATGTGTGTGCGTGTGCGTGTGTGTGTGTGTGTGTGTGTGTGTGTGTGTCTCTCTCTGCATGTGTTTGTCTCTTACATCTACTACATTATCTGCACTCAGAGAGTTATCTCTGTGTTATCTGTGGTGTTACATAGGCTGCAGATAACACTACTACATTATCTGTACTCAGAAAGATATGACTGTGTTATCTGTGGTGTTACATGGGACTGCAGGGAACATCTACTACATTATCTGTACTGTGTGCTAAATTACAATCTCAGCTCTGCTACACAGTACAGATAATGTAGTAGATGTTACCTGCAGTCCTATGTAACACCACAGATAACACAGTGATAACTCTCTGAGTACAGATAATATAGTGGTGTTACCTGCAGTCCTATGTAACACCACAGATAACACAGTGATAACGCTCTGAGTACAGATAATGTAGTAGATGTTATCTGCAGTCCTATGTAACACCACAGATAACACAGTGATATCTCTCTGGGTACAGATAATGTAGTAGTGTTACCTGCAGTCCTATGTAACTGTGTTATCTGTGGTGTTACATAGGACTGCAGGTAACACTACTATCTGTATTTAGAGAGTTATCACTGTGTTATCTGTGTTGTTACATAGGACTGCAGGTAACATCTACTACATTATCTGTGCTGTGTACATATGTGCCTGTGTGGGTATATATGGGTCTGTTTGTGAATGTGTCTTTGTGCTTGTATATTTGTGTATTTGTATATGTTCCTGTCTGTGTATTTATATGCCGTTGTGTGTGTGTGTGTGTGTGTGTGTGTGTATATGTGTCTGTACGTCTATATATATATATATATATATATATATATATATATACATATATATATACACCTGTATGTATGTATGTATTCCAGAATGTGTGTATGTATATTTGCCTATATGTCTAAATATCTGTCTTTATGTATGTACAGTATATATGTTCCAGCGTGTCCATATATGTGGTTAATTTTTGGTTTGTGTAGGGGCGGCAATAGAGAGTCCCGCACAGGGCGCCATCCAAGCTAAGGCCGGCCCTGGCTGTCACCGACACTAGTCAGAAGAAACTCCTCCGCTGCCTGCGCCGCATGACCTCCCCCTCTCCTCCGGTAAGTCACACCAGGCAGAGCGGAGAGTGGTAGCGGTAGGCTACTGCTCACTGGTCTGTTCACAGTGTGGCGCTAAGTACAAGGGGTGGGAGTGTGGCGCTATTTAAAAGGGGGGTAGTGTAACGCTAATTACAAAGGGGGGGGAGTGTGGCGATAATTACAAAGGGGCAGCGGGCTGTGTGTGGCACTATCTACAAGGGGGGCTGTGTGGCACTATTTACAAGGGGGGCTGTGTGTGGCACTATTTACAAGGTTGGCTGTGTGGCACTATTTACAAGGGCGGCTGTGTGGCACTATTTACAAGGGGGGCTGTGTGGCACTATTAACAAGGGGAGCTGTGTGTGGCACTATCTACAGGGCGCTGTGTGTGGCACTATCTACAAGAGAGGGGCTGTGTGGCGCTATCTACAGGGGGCTGTGTGGCCTCTTTAATTTATTTTCTTTTAATTTATTTTTATGTTAATTACATTATAGAACAATATCGCTTGTAAAATGTAGAAATGCTTTTATACTCAAGTTACATTAAAAAAATTGTGAACAAAAAATTACATCTCATTAATTGGTAGGGAAAGAAAACATGGCGAGGGGGAAGGAGATGTCGGGAAATAAGTTGGGGGGGGGCGCCAATCTGAATCTTTTGCCCCGGGTGCAGGAGAACCTAGCTTGCCGGAATCAAGTGCAGAGAAAAAAAACATCCAGATTTCATATTTGCTCTATTCTTTATATTATGTGGGGCACAATACTAATGTAAATTTGATATTGTGGGGATAGGTATGACAAACAGCCCCATAAAGTAAAAAAAAAACTCAGGAGACATTAAAGTGGTATTTCCATATTGAATTTTATGGCATATCACTAGGACATTCCATAACATTATGATCGGTGGCTGACCTCTGGAACCACTGCGATCACAAGAATGAAGGAACCGAGGTAAATTCTGCTAATTCCCTGCAAAACAGCTCCATTGAAGGGAAAATCTCAATCTGAGGATAGTAGGGATTCTGGCAGTCAAAACATCTAGCAATATATAGTGGGAAAACCTCTGGCTATAAAACCCCTTGTACATTACCAAGTTGGGGAAAACACTAAATGGGGGTTCCCAATAAATACCCCCTCTAATTGCCATGTCATAGAGCTGTACTCAGTGAAATCAATGGATGAAGAGTGCTGTGTAATGCTTAGGTTCCAGAAAAACTGTTTGTGAGGGGGAAGTGACCCAGTGACCCACTTCACCTGCAATCTGAAGAGTTGTTCAGACTAGACAACCCCTTTAAATAAACTTGCACCTGCAAACGTGCATGTTGGAGTAGCACCAGAAACCAAGTCATGAATTGTATGTAATTAAAAGTAGGAGAACACATTTTTAAAAAATATTTTTAGACCTCTTGAAATATTCTACTTTCAATAGATTTTTATTGAACAATTTTTGAAAATGTAACAAAAACACAGACTCGCAGAGTCACATAGATAGAAATATGATAATACAGGTTACAGAATTAGGTAGGCCAACAGGGCCTTATATCCAAACCTACATTACATGAAAGTCTATGATGTCAAAAATCATACAAAATATAAAGTATGTAAATGCAATAGTATCATGAATAGGTAACTGCCATCGACATCACAATCCCTACGGAGGTACACTAAGTATGCTCAAAAAAGAAAAGAAGAACACAATAACAAAGAGGTGGGAGGGAGAAAACGTAGAAGGGTAGAGGGAGGTCATATCCATATCTATGTTTTCAAGGAAGTGTACGGTTCCTCCATGGGGCCCATATTTTATCAAATTTATCCAAAGTGTCAGACAATATATGTGAAAGGCGATCATTGACCATTATCCATGAGATTTTAGAAATAACTATCTCCATAGATAGTGTAGACGAGCGCCGAGCCCTAAACATGGTGATTTTAGCTGCCAAAAATGCATATTGAATAAATTTACGTGTGTATGTTCCAACTGATGGAATGGGACTACATATCAGGGCCATAACAACATTACTGGGAGGTTCAACTTGAATAACATTTCGAATGAGCTGGTATACCTGTCTTCAAAAACTGACAACTATTGGGCATTCCCATAAAATATTAAATAGTGTGCCTTCAGATCCGCACTGCCGAAAGCAGTGGGAATCAGCAGAAGGGTAGAATTGAGCTATACGAATCGGAACCATATAACCTGCCTCAACCAAGGATGTATTAATCCATAACTTTGAGGTTATCACGGTTCTCACTGGTTTGTTTGTGGATCCTCTGTGTTGTCTGGGAGATGGTGCTTGTAACCCAGGGCAACACTTGGCACAGCAGGTTTAGAGGCAGTCAGATGAATAGGCCAGAAGTCAGGACAGGCAGCAGACGTCGTAACGGGTATGGATAGCAATAGGTCAAGGCAGGCGGCAGGCAAGGATAGTACAAGTTCAGGCAGAGGTCACAACGGGAAATCCAGACAAATGCAGAAGGCAAGGTAACAGGGAAAACTGGGTACATGGAAGCTCACAAGGATAAATTGGTTGAATAAGCAAAGATCTGAGGGAGGCGGGTCCTTAAGTAGGAAGTCTTAGGATTTTGACACACGCCGGCCCTTTAAGAAAGGAAGGTCAGAGGGTGCGCCCTCTAGTGGCTGCAGCCGCACATAGTGGATGATGGCCGTGGAGGGAGGTGAGAGATGCAGTAACCTGACGATGCCCAGAGCCTGCAGAGCGTCCAGATCGGGTGACTGGAGCTCGGGACAAGCATGAGGGAATGGAGGGTGCAGGAATCGGAGCAGAGGCCATGGAAGCAGCAGGGAACGGCGTGGCAGCCATTACAGAGGTCAGACACGCCATTTCTCTCCACTGATCTAAGTCAATATCAGCACACAAATCTCCCTCCCAACGAGTCTTATAGAGGAGTTTACCTGTAGGGGTAACCAGATCCGAATAAATGGAAGAGATCTTACGTCTCTAGATTTAGGAAGCCAACAAAAATGATCACAAGTAGTTAAAGTGCTGATATCATCTGTCTTAGATTTCCAGCCTAATAAGAAATGGCGTATCTGCAGGTATCTCAAATGTTCCGATGGAGGCAACAAATGGGATTTTCTAAAGTAATCCAAAGTTCTAATGTCACCTTCAATAAAAAAAAATCCTTAATCCTGTAGAACCCCTTATTAAGCCACCAACGAAATTCAGAGCTGCGTGGTCCCGGATGAAAACCGGGATTACAGGTAAAAGTCATAAGAGGATTGTGAGGAGATTTAATATTTAACCTTTTTGTAAGAGAATTCCACAACTGTAGCATCTGAGAAAGCACAGGGGAGAGGACTGGAGGTCGATCTGAAGATTCCATCCATAATATGGTTTCCAACGGAAAATCGAGAACATGCAGCCATTTCTAATTGTGTCCATTGTGAGCAATAAGGTCTTACATAAATATCCGTAAACTGAGCCAATCTAGCCGCATGATAATAATGCAGAATATCAGGAACTCCCAACCCTCCCGCAAGGTTAGGAGTAAACAAAGTATGTCTTTGTATCCTCTGACGTTTAGTACCCCATATGAAAGTCATAATAAGCATTTGAATCATTTTAAGCTACTTTTTTGGGACCACAATAGGAATAGTGCGAAAGAAATATAGAAGTCTGGGAAATATCGTGATTTTATTCGAAGCAATACGACCAATCCAGGAGAGATGGAGGGGAGACCACCTTTGAAGATCTGCAACTATTTGTTTAAAAAGTGGAGGGATATTTTCATTATACATGGATTCTATGAAGGGCGTTAATTTGATGCCTAAATACGTCAGTCTACGACTAGCCCAATGAAAATCAAAATTCAGTTGTAGAAGCTTAACCACATTATCCGGCAAAGTAAGGTTCATTGCTACTGATTTGGTATGATTAACCCTGAGGCCAGAGAATGAGCCAAACTTATCAAGAATATAGAAAAGATTCGGCAAAGAAGTGAGGGGAGCCGACACAAATAAAAGTATATCATCCGCAAATAGTGCGCATTTATGTTCAACTCGCCCCACCTCCACCCCCCTGACATCAGGAGAATTCCTGATCAAGGTAGCTAGTGGTTCAATAGCCAGCGCAACAAGGACGGGGATAGAGGACAACCCTGAAGCGTTCCCCTGTGTATAGGAAAAGCTCTCGACAAATAGCCTCTAGAATAGATTTTTGCCGTAGGTAAGCGATATAGTGTAGTAAGAATAAAGAGAAAATTGGAACCGAATCCCATCTTATTAAGAACAAAGAACAAATATTCCCAGGGTAAAGAATCAAATGCCTTCTGGAGGTCAAGGCTTAAAAGCATACATTGGCGTCCAGAAGTCCCATCCCAACCCGAGCGAACAGCCCATATAATATCCACAGCTCATCTCGTTTGATCCTCCGCCTGGTGAAAGGGAATAAAACCCGTTTGATCTTTGTGAATATAGGATGGGAGGAAAGAATTCAATCTGGTGGCCAAAATTTTAGTCATAATTTTAAGATCTACATCTAGAAGGGAAATCGGACGGTAGTTGGAATGATCCATATGAGCATTATGAGGTTTAGGGATAAGCTGTATGTAGGCCAAATTTGAAAAGGGTGGCAAACTATTACCCTCCCTATATGCATTGAACAACTCTACTAAATGTTGGGCCAAAACATCACAACATTTTTATAACTACCTGAAAGGAAACCAACAGGTCCCGGAGCTTTGTGAGCCTTCAGATTTTTAACAACATCTAACACTTCGTCTAGAGTGAATTCCGCATCAAGTACATCTATATCCGATTGGGAAAGTCGAGTAGGGATAGCAGTGTCCATAAGGGCAGCAGCTTTATGAAAATCAAACTGAGATGGTGCCGAATACAATGTTGCATAAACATCGTAAAAGGTCTGCAAAACTTTTGTGGGATTCTGTGAAAGTCAACCAATCTAGGAGTGAGACATCTAGCAAGTAATCAGATCAGAAATTGTCTTATGATGTGTAAATGGAACAGATAGAGCAATCCATATGCCAACTCCCCTGTGCTTAGTAGAGGCGCTAGCCAAGAAGTGTTGTGAGTAATGTCTATGAAAGTATGACGGAACAGAAGAGGTAGAGAAATGCGCTTCCTGCAAAAAAAGTATATCAACATGGGTAGACTTATAATACAAAAAGGCCTTACGACGTTTGATCGGAGAGTTAAGTCTTGCACATTATGAGTAAGTAAGCAAGAAGCTTTAGTAGAGGCCATGGTCGCCATTACATAGCATGAAATATAAACATAAGGTTGTTATTATCTTTTCATAGAGAAGAAGGGAAAGAATGGAAAAAAAGTGGAGAGGAAGGGAAGTGAAAAAAACTAAAATGAAACAGACACAAAAAGCATCTAGTACTAGCCATAGTCTACCGACTAGATAGTCAAGAAGGACTGCTAAAGGGGGGGCAGCAGACCTTCGAGAAGGCAAAACCTATTATTAAGTATATTTGAAGACATTCGGGTTGTGTAGAACATACAAGCACTGAATATTACAATGAGTAAATAGGAACTAACAAAACCATTGATATCTAAGATACGAATCCACTATGGATTTAACCCCAGAAGCCACTCTAAGTAATATCGAAGATATGAGGGACTAGCTAGAATAAACAACTAATATACGTCCACAAACTAGGAGCAAAACAACACATCTTGTGCAATAAATATAACCATATTGTCTTGGTGTCTGAAGAACGACATACATCAAGGCAGCACCCGATCCAATGAGCATCAAAACGAAATCCAAGAAGTAGATCCACGTGGTGTGCTATGATTATAGCACAGTGCATCCTACTAACAGATAACTGAGAAAGATAGTACTTGTGGCAAACTGATATCAAAACAGACCCCTCCAGATAGTATAATCCAGAGAATATTCCATATCAACAGTTACATTAACTTCAAGGAGGGTTAGACTGTTGGCGACGAGAGTTGACTCGCTGTTCTCGAGGTACGGTGTCACGACCTCCCTGAGTGCGCCATATCGGAGACACTGGAGGGGCTGGTAATGGCGATTTAGATGGATTGGAAGGTTGTGTCATCGGTAGGAGATTTAAGTTTCTCAAAAGGTCTTCCCCCTTCCTGCAGTGTAGAAAAACCGTGTTGTCGGTTATTATGCATAAAGAGGAGACGAAATGGGAAGGCCCATCTGTACGTAATAGCGTGTTGTCTGAGGGACTGTAGAATAGGACGTAACATTCTTCGTTTCTGTATGGTTTGTGGAGCCAAATCTGCAAAAATTTGTATAGCAGTGTTACAGAGTGTAATCACAGGAAGTTTCTGTGCCTTTTCCATCACTTTCTCCTTAACAGAATAATAGTGGGGTTTCACTATAATATCTCTAGGAAGTCCATCCCGTCTCATGGCCGTCAAAGCTCTGTGAGCTCTATTGATTTCCATATGAGATTCCGATATATCGGGTATCAAGGTGGTAAACAGCATACGGACCACTTTCAGTACATCCGTGTGAGATTCATGGACCACGCTGATCCTAAAGTTGTACCTCCGTGACCTATTTTCAAGGTCCTCAATCCTGTTAGTCGCAACATCCAACTGACTTTGTAGATCCTCAATAAATCTTGTACTCTGATTAACCCTTGTTGTCGTGGAAGTCAATTTTGTTTCAATGGCCTCCATATGGGCACCCACATTGTGTAGCTCATGGTGAACCGCAGCTATTTTAGAGCAGATCTCTCCCATCTGAGCTTGCATAGCCCTAGATATGCATGAGAATAGGGCGTCCTCAGACAGAGCGGGAATAATGACCGACGGGAGTGGAGGATGTTGTATCTCTTGTGAGGATGGCAAATGTTCTGCATACAGGTCCGGAGTCGGAACATCATTCATCAAAACCTCCGATATTGGTGGTGGTGGCAAGCTCTGTTGCTCCCTAAGGAGTAATGGGAAGTCCTGTGGAAGTGCATGTAAAACAGCCTGTGGCAGCGCCTCCGGCTGCTGCGGTCCCATCGACTGCAACTTTGGCGCCAATGCAAGCATGTCGGCTACGGATCTCTGTGTCTTGGATTGCTTACCTCGTATGCCACTCCCTCTGGCCATAGGTGAGTGCCCAAGCATTCAGTCAACTCTTCCAGGAATGATCACAGCCCCGAAAATGTCTGATAAGCTAATTTATCAACTAAAACACCATCTCGAGGTGCGGAGTTTGGCTAGAGTACGTCCGCTATGTTCAGCTGCGTGCATGCGCCCCCTCTTGAAATATTCTAGTGTCACTCTTGAGTAGCGGAAGTATTAGCATTTCATGTTGTGACTTCCATCCTGATCAGTATGGAGCATCATACCTGTAATTCATGTTCCTTGCATTGATCTCCCATGTCCTTCCCACTTATCAGGAGATTTGAGAGGCTGAAAAGGTCATTGCTAATTAAAAGATTTAGAGGGTCCCAGGTGTAAGAAGGAGAGCCATTCCCCCAATATGTGACATGTAACTCTTTATTTTCCAGAGATTACCCCACTGGGGATAACAATGTCACTTGCCATGAGACAGTGGCCTGGTCACCCTCCCCTGCTAGAATCTGTCACTTTAACCCCTGCTATCCTAAATCAAAATCTAAATATGTCATTTCATAACTAGAATAGAAATATCCCCTGAAACTATTGCGCACAAAACCCACCATCACAGGGTTAACCACCCGTCATACATACGCTTAAGAAAACTAGCTAAAAAAATATTTTAATAACCCTAAACATGTCACTTTTATCTTCCCACGCTCCCACACGGGAAGGAGAGCGTCACTCACTGCGGCATACTGTCTTTTATCTGAGATGTTAAGAGCTCAGGGGGAGATGGGAAGGAGGGAGGGCAAGCCCTGAAATTAATGGAGAAATGTGACCAAGATAGAAGAGGAAAGAAGGCACTGTAGAGAGAGAGAATGAAAAAGGGTGGATATAACTGCTGTGAATAGAAGAGTGAGGTAATAACTGTCTAGAAATAAGTAGGACATCAAGAAAGACACAGGAATGGCATTAGCATTAGGCCCTGGTAGTACTGTGTCTTCCCATCCCTTCCGAAATATTAAATCTAGGTGAATAGTTCTTATGGTGCTTGTAATGATTTCTGCTGAATTGGACGACAAGACTAAAAAGACCAAAGCTCAAATCAAATTGTGGACAAGAACGATCTTTATTTACACTTCTGATTGTTTGGGCCATGTTTAAAGACATTTGTTAAAATTAGACAATCGTGCACCAATAGTGAAATATGTAGATGGCGTTGTCAGCTGTCCAGTCATACAAATAAATGTTTGTCTAGTAGCCACTATAATTTACTTAACTAAGTTCATTTTTGGGGATAAAAGTTGCAAAACTTTTGTGTGATCTCATCTAAATATAGAAAGTAGAGGTGGAAGCAGGACAGGGATAGGGACAGTATTTATGCACCAGGATGAGGACTTGGATTCAGTTAGTTTCTCCTCCTAGGACACAAGAACCATGTGCACCTATTCAATGGGGTTATAATTATAAATAAAAATTATATTTTAATGACTATTTTTCCATCTGTCATTAGGAACCAATGTATCCTTGTGGCATCTTCCTGTGAATGGCACTAAGATTTTACTGGATGGACATACGGCTGCATTAGGCAGCAATGCGAGTTGCGGTGTATTTTTTCTGAGAATCATTATCGCTCATTTTGGCAACAACAGGATATCCCATAACATCAGGCAAGAGATTACTATGACATAGGTTGAGCATCTGTTCAGTTATTTCACTAGCAAATGACAAATGCTTGGAAGAGATACAAGTTCAGTACAGCTGTGAAGGCCCTGACATTGGCAACCCATTTTCCACCACCGAAGAAGGCAATATATATTTTCATTTAATGTTCTTGCTGACAGTCATGGTAAAGTCTTCAAATAATAAAGTCTTCAGAAACTGATTTTACGTTAGTCTTGGAGGAGTTGTCCAGACATTTTTTATTGATGGCCTATACTTAGGATAGGTCATCAATATCAGATAGGTGGGGGTCCTACCCCAGCCTGACTGAAGCGGCATTAGTTTCTGCATCCTCTTCAGTGTTTACCAGGCACAGCGCCCTACACATTGGTAGCAGCTGTGCCTGGGATTGCTGCTTAGTCTTATTTATTTGAATGGGACTGGAACTGCAATCCCTGGCAAAACCGCTGTAATGTCGGGGTGGGGGGACAGACAGGTGAGCCTTAATCTACCCACCACTCAGTCCCTGCCTACTTCCATGGCCCGTCCTAGGCGACAGCGTACAACTATGCGACGGACTCCTACGCTCAATAAGTGCACGACAGGCAAACAGACAAGGGTACACAGAAGCTAAGGGAAATGGGGCAGTTGCCCACGGCAATACCGTGAGCAACAAGAGTAGTCAACGAGCTGAGTCAAACCAGGAGTGTACGAGGTACCAAACGCAGAGCAGGAGCGTAGTCAGTAAAGCCAGGGTCAATTTGAAGCAGAGGTCAATAGTACTAGCAGGAACAGCAGAGCCAGGAAACAAGACAGAATCACAGGCAAAGGAAGAGCAGGAAATGAAGGTATAAATAGACCGAGGGAGGGAGCGAGCTCCGTCTGGCCAGGCTGTGATAGGTTCTCCCACTCCTCAGCCTACCAGCTTGAGTGGTAGCAGGTCGAGTCACTCTATCAGACCTAGGAGCAGATGCAGACTGATTAACCATGGGCGTCGACACAGAAGCTGTGTCTGGCAGATCCTTTATAACCGCTCCGGGTGTGTACAGCACTGTCCCTGTAAACTTGGAAAAGGCCGGGGCGATGAACGCTGCGACCCCATCATTTAGCTGATCCGCGGGGTACAGGGAGTCAACCCCCCACTGATCTGATATTGATGACCTATCCTAAGGATGGTATATCACTAAAAAATGTCTGGACAACCCCTCTAATTTTAGTTTCATTTATTTAGTTTAGAAGTCATCAAATCTAAGGTTCAATCTTAAAGGGTGTATGTCAGTAGATTTAACTGACAAACAGAGGACAGGTAGCTATCCGTTGACTAATTAGGTACATGCCTGTGTACTGTGTGCTGTTACTGCTTGCATTAGTGGAAAAAAATACGTTTCATTCTGCCGGGCGCCATGACTGCTGAACCAGGAAGAGTCCGGCATCTAGCTCTCCCTCCCCTCTCCTTTACATTTGATTCAACAGTCAATCAAGTGCATAGGAGAGGGGAGAGGTCATAGGAGAGTTGGAGAGCTAGATTCCAAACTCTTCCTGGTTCAGCGCACGGAAGAATAAAACATATTTTTTTCCACTAATGCAAGCAGTAACCACAGAAAGACAGGTATGTCCCTAATATGTTATCCAATAGCTACCTAGCAGCGTCAGCCATTTGGTAGCATAAAATCTACTGACAGACTCCCTTTAAATAAAAAACTTGCCTGAAACATACATATGAGAGTAAGCCTAACACAAAAAATATTACTCCAAAAAAAATTGGCTCTGCTATAAGGCCTTTTAGATATTTTACCTCCTTCAATTATTCCTAATTGATTGTCTTTGTTTGGTTTTTTAATGCTTTAATTCTATTTAGAAGATGCAGTAGTATGGTGGTGCCATAGCACTGGTTTAGAACTAACATTTCGAGTGGACACATTTGATACAGAAAGTCTCTTTCTACAGGGAATTGCATGATTGAAATCTATCTGAAGAATGCATATTCTTACAATAGGAGTCAGACGAGGGCATGGTCAACGTAAAAGACATGACTATATACTCTCAAGGGAAGAGGATGTCTAGAAAGAGTGGTGTGTGAATAGCCTCATTTTAATATCTTATTTTATACCATTGATGGTTAGCATTATAAGGCATTAGTAAAAGTAGATTTTAATTCAATGTTCTTTTTGTACTTCTTACAAGCTATTGTGGAACTTAGAAATGGCATCAAAATGACCAGTTTTATGTTAATTTGCCGCATTTTTGCATTTCTGAGTATGTATTTTTTGACTGAGACTTTAGCTTGGCACAAAGAATGCACATGACGCACTGGATCACTAGGGCTTGTCCTTTGTCATTATTACTGCAGAGACATGGAAGCAGCTGTCTGTTTTCCATTCAAATCTCGTTTCACCAGGACAAAACAGTTCTGGCCATTTTTCAAAATTACTTTTTCCTTGTCTTCCGGTAAAACATTGTCAGATTGTTTTTTGTAGAGTTTTATTTTATTTTTATGTTATTTGGGGGCTCTATCTGCCATTATAATCATTATTTCGTGTATCGATAACCTTTTCAACACATTGCCGCCGATCTAGGTATGATTAGTGGAATGGGATGCCATGTCTGTGGGGTCAATTCGAGGATCGATGACTTGGATGGTAGGCTAATAAAATGTCTTATATTTAACATCTTAACTGATGAAATGGTGCATGGTGCTGGTGTTTACTTGGTCACCTTGGCAGTTAACAGCTCTCATAATATATAATAAATAAAACTAGGTCGCGCACACTTTTATTTCACTAATCCCTAACTTTAACATAAAGAGATGAAAAAGTCGAGACAAGAGAGCAGGAAAGGCAGGTCGAAGACAACAAAAAATCATTATCAGTGCTGTGCATTGCTACGTTTTCATAGGTGTTAGAATTTGCTGGGGATGTCCTGATATTCCGTTTACAATAGTACAGCAACATGCAACAATTGGAATACAAAAAATTGGTGTATATGATATACATTTAATAATTCTCTGAATATTCACTGCCTGTCCGATTATTTAAAATTGAATTTAATAGTAAATCATTAAAAGATGGACCAACAGTACTTCGCCGCTGTACCAGTGGGTGATTTAACCGGTGAATAGTGTTTTGTTTTTAACATTTGCTGCTCCTTGTTTTAATTTTGTTAACTCTCGGACAACTCTTTCAACTAAATCCAGGAGATAGATTCTAGAGGCCAGCACAAACGTATTATTATTTCAATGGAACGAGACTATCCATATTATTTAAATAGGTCAAAGATATTATCATATATATATATATATATATATATATATATATATATATATATATATACATATATATAACTTCAGGATGATACAAATGCAAAATGCTCTCTTGTAAGTGTTTGTATGCATATTGTGTCACAGTTTGTGGGTATGTAGACCCACTAGGACGCACCGCCATAGCATGGAGGCAGCTTGCCAAATAACAGAGTACCCGATAATACAAAGCCCAGCACAAGGGTACCTGAATAGTCCAGACAGTCGAGGTGGCTAGGCACAGATGGTACTTCAGACGACAGATGATGCAATGCGTGGCAGATGACACCAGGCGTGGAAAAAATCTTGGCTCCTCATATGCGGTCAAACAGTTCGGAAATTTGCGGAAACGGATATCTGTTCTTGACCGTGATTTGATTGAGGCCCCGGTTGTCGATGCAAAGTCAAATAGATCCATCTTTCTTTTTGACAAAGAAGAACTCGGCCCCGGCCGGGGAGGAGGATTTTCATATGAAACCCCTCTCCAAATTCTTCTTGATATAGGCAGACATAGACTGAGTCTCTGGCAAGGAGAGAGGGTATACCCTTCCACGAGGAAGGGACGCATCAGGAACCAGTTCAATAGGGCAGTTGTACGCCCGGTGTGGGGGTAGCATCTCAGCCTCTTCTTGCTGAAGACATCCACAAACTGTGAGTAGTGGGGAGGCAATCCTGCCAACGACTGGGGTAGAGGAGGCTGGGTCAGATGGATCTGCCCCAGACAGCGGTTGAGACACTTGGGGCCCCATTGGAGAACCTCAACGGAATTCCAATCCAGAACTGGGGCATGTTGTCGAAGCCAAGGTAGGCCCAGCAACATAGCTTTAAAGGCTTTAGGCAGGACGAGGAAAGACATTAGCTCCGAATGAAGGTTCCAACCCGGAACTTCAGCGGTTTGGTCACAGATATGATTGGATCGGGCAGAGGCAGTCCGTTCACTGAGGCAACAGCCAAAGACATCTCCAGAGGAACTGTGGACAACTGGAGAAGATCCACTAGGTCTCTCTGGATGAAATTAGCTGCGGATCCAGAGTCCAGGTAGGCAGAGACCCGGTGTGACCTCTCACCGGACCCCATGGTCACAGGGATGGATAGTTTTGAGGAGAGTTTTTTTATTCATCGCTGTATCGCCTAGGGTTGTCTCTCCAACCAATCCTAGGCATTGGAGTTTTTTAGCATTGTGAGAAACTAGACATGGACCGCACAATCCACAATATATATGTTTATCTGTGCCGCTAGGCATAATTTAAAAACATGAAGATGAGGTTCTTTCTTAACATTTTGATCAAACTGAATAAGCCCACTTGCCACTTCACGGCGACCTCTTTAAAGTGAGTCCCTACTCTATCGTTTGCAGCACCGCATGGTGGCCACTGCCACCGCAGCACCGCTCCTGCAGAGGGAGCAACCCAGGGGTCCAAAAGCACCCACGCTATTAGACTGTGCCAAGCCTCCTTGGCTCTGGGCCACGTCCCCCCACAAGTGCAGCACTACAGCAACAGACGCCACCCCACAGCACCACAACAAGTGAATAGATGAAATGAGCTCACCTTACCATGCGCCCCCAGTGGCCAACTGAGAGCACAAGCAAGAGCAGAAACACTTATGAGGTCATTCCTGAATTAAAATCAGCTGGATTTTTTTCAAATGTGTGGAGTGCTGGCGCCAAGTAAAACAAAAAAATTGAGGAGGATAGACTATACAATATCAGCATTGTGAGAAACTAGACATGGACCGCACAATCCACAATATATACGTTGATCTGAGCCACTAGGCATAATTTAAAAACATGAGGTTCTTTGTTAACATTTTGATCAAACTGTATAAGCCCTCTTGCCACTTCATGGCGACCTCATAAAGTTAGTCCCTACTCTATCAGTTGCAGCACCGCATGGCGGCCACTGCCACCGCAGCACCGCTTCTGCAGAGCGAGCAACACAGGGGTTCAAAAGCACCCATGCTATCAGACTGTGCCAAGCCTCCTTGGCTCTGGGCCACGTCCCCCCACAAGTGCAGCACTACAGCAACAGACGCAACCCCACAGCACCACAACAAGTGAACAGATTAAATGAGCTCACCTTACCATGCGCCCCCAGTGGTCAACTGAGAGCACAAGCAAGAGCAGAAACACTTATGAGGTTATTCCTGAATTAAAATCAGCTGTTTTTTTTTCAAATGTGTGCAGTGCTGGTGCCAAGTAAAACAAAAAAATAGAGGAGGCTTGGCACGGTCTGTTAGCATGGGTGCTTTTGGACCCCAGGGTTGATCCCTCTGCCGGAGCGGTGCTGCAACCGATAGAGTTGGGACCCACTTTAAAGAGGTCGCCGTGAAGTGGCAAGTGGGCTTATACAGTTTGACCAAAATAGTAACAAAGAACCTCATGTTCATGTTTAGAAATTATGCCTAGCGGCTCAGATCAACATATATATTGTGGATTGTGCGGTCCATGTCTTTTTTCTCACAATGCTGATATTGTATATTCTGTCCTCCTCAGTTCCTTTGTTTTACTTGGCACCAACACTCCATGCATTTGAGAAATTACCCAGCTGATTTTAATTCAGGAAGGACCTCATAAGTGTTTCTGCTCTTGCTTGTGCTCTCAGTTGGCCACTGGGGGCGCATGGTAAGGTGAGCTCATTCCATCTGTTCACATGTTGTGGTGCTGTGGGGTGGCGTCTGTTGCTGTAGTGCTGCATTTGTGGGGGGACGTGGCCCAGAGCCAAGGAGGATTGGCACGGTCTGATAGCATGGGTGCTTTTGGACCCCTAGGTTGCTCCCTCTGCAGGAGCGGTGCTGCGGTGGCAGTGGCCACCGTGCGGTGATGCAACTGATAAAATAGGGACCCACTTTAAAGAGGTTGCTGTGAAGTGGCAAGTGGGCTTATACAGTTTGATCAAAATGTTAACAAAGGACCTCATGTTCATGTTTATAAATTATGCCTAGCGGCTCAGATCAATGTATATGTTGTGGATTGTGCGGTCCATGTCTTTTTTCTCACAATGCTGATATTGGAGTTTTTTGGCTTGTGAGGGCACAGAGATTGCTGGACAGTGGAGGCCAGTTTAGGGAACTCTGTCTCCCGGCGAACCACTTGGGATCGTTCCCGGAGCCTCATGTTGACCCGGGTGGCAAGCAGAACGAGTTCATCCAGGGTAGATGGCAGATCATGAACGGCAGTTCGTCTTTGATTTTGGAAAAAAGTCCCTGCCAGAAAGCAGCTACCAGGGCCCCATTGTTCCAGGACAGCTCTGCCACTAGGGTGCGGAACTGAATGGCGTACTCGCCCACGGAGACGTCTCTCTGGCGAAGAGTCAACAAGGAGGCATCTGCTGACGAGACTCGTCCAGGCTCCTCAAACACTGTGCTAAAGGTCTGTAGGAACCCCTGGAAGTCACGGGTCTCTGGTTCCTGACATTCCCAGATAGGATTCGCCCATGCTAGGGCCTTGCCAGTAAGGAGAGAGATGATGAAAGCAATCCTTGCGCCATCAGAAGGGAACACTCTGGTGTGTAACGTGAAGTGGATCTGGCATTGGTTCAGGAATCCCCTGCAGGAACTCGAGTCTCCGTCGTAAAGAGGCTGTAGTGGCAGCGAGAATCGGGGATCAGTACTGCTACTGACAGGAGGTGTAGCATGAGGAACAGCCAGGGTAACAGGAACAGGAGCTGTGGAGACTGCAGCTTGCTCCTCCACCCGATGTGCAATGGTGTTCACTGCCAGGAGGAGTTGATCCTGTCGTGACTGGAGGTCTCGCAGATCCGCTTGCATAGGTTGTGATGTCGTCAAGGTCTTGGGTTGACCAGCGGGGTCCATGGCCTGAGCTTACTGTCACGGTCTGTGGGTATGTGGACCCACAAGGCCGCACCGCCGTAGCGTGGAGGCTGCTTGCCAAATAACAGAGTACCCGATAATACAAAGCCCAGCACAAGGGTACCTGAATAGTCCAGACAGTCGAGGTGGCTAGGCACAGATGGTACTTCAGACCGCAGATGATGCAATGCGTGGCAGATGACACCAGGCGTGGAAAAAATCTTGACTCCTCATATGCGGTCAAACAGTTCGGAAATTAGCGGAAACGGATATCTGTTCTTGACCGTGATTTGATTGAGGCCCCGGTTGTCGATGTAAAGTCAAATAGATCCATCTTTCTTTTTGACAAAGAAGAACTCGGGGAGGCAGCTGGCCAAACAAAAGATTACCCAATAATACAAAGTCCAGACAGTCGCAGTGTCTAGGCACAGATGGTACTTCAGACGTCAGATGATGCAAAGCCTGGCAGATGACACCAGGTATGATGTAACACAGCAGGCGTGACCAGAGGTACAACACGACTCCAACTTCTAAGGCACAGGAACAACGGTAGCACGCGATACAGGATACAGATAGCAGGTACGGGAACGAACAGGATAACACAAAGGGACCATTTGCAAGACTAACACAGGTAAACACAACAATGCTCAGGCAATGAGTGAAGGGGCGGGGCCCTTCTTATAGTCCAGGGTGGTCATGGGTTAATTGGTAATTATTTTCATGTGTGCGCGCTGGCCCTTTAAGGCCGGGCACGAGTGATAAAGCCGAACAGAGCAGAAGTGAGCGCTGGCATCTCCTGGGGAGGAGATGCGGCCCACCGCTTACTAATCCATGGCTGCGGCTGTCGGGGGTTGAGTAATCCCGACGGTCTGCGGCCATGGGTGCTACATACTACCTGACGTTACAAGAGCTGAACTGGTATGTTCACTAAGTGACATAAGCGACAATGTCACCTGTTCTTTCTTTGTGAAAATGTTTTTCTGATTAATAAGGTCTCACTGCTTATACATTCACTGCATCACTAATATTATATATTCTCTCTTAGCCTTCTGCAAGCACAACCTACATACTGAATCTTATAGATGTGTCATGTTATTAAATGCCTGACACGTCTGCTACTGCAGTTATACTTGACTTGCAATAAACAAAGACTATACATTACACCTATAATGAAACACACCACATTTAAGAGTTCTGAGTGAGAATACTGCAGTGGGCACACGATGAGCCTACTCTTTATAATATAATCTATGTAGTAATTCAATCCCAGAGAACAGTTCCCAGCCTCCAATCTTCTGCAAAGGTTTTCCACAAGATTTTGGAGTGTGTCTGTGGAAGCCAGAACATTTGTGAGGTCAAGCACTGATATTAGACAAGAAGGTCTGGCTCTCAATCAATGTTCCAATTTATTCCAAACATGTTAGATGGGGTTGAGGTCAGGGCTCTGTGCAGGCCACTCGAGTTCCTCCACACTAAACCCCTCAAACTATGTTTTTATGGACCTCACTTCATGCACTAGTGTACAGTCATGCTGGAACAGGAAAGGGCCTTCCACAAACTGTGACAAAGTTGGAAACATACAATTGTCTACAATGTCTTTGTATGCAGTAAGGGTATGTTCACACGTAGTCAACAAAAACGTCTGAAAATCCAGAGCTGTTTTCAAGGGAAAACAGACCCTGCTTTTCAGACGTTTTTTTACCAACTCGCATTTTTCGCGGCGTTTTTCGCGCCGTTTTCGCTGCGTTTTTTACGTCCGTTTTTGGAGCTGTTTTCATTGGAGTCTATGAGAAAACAGCTCCAAAAACGTCCAAAGAAGTGTGCTGCACTTCTTTTGACGAGGCTGTATTTTTACGCGTCGTCGTTTGACAGCTGTCAAACGACGACGCGTAAAGAACAGGTCGTCTGCACAGTACGTCGGCAAACCCATTCAAATGAATGGGCAGATGTTTGCCGACGTATTGGAGCCGTATTTTCAGACGTAAAACGAGGCATAATACGCCTCGTATACGTCTGAAATTTGGCCGTGTAAACATACCCTAACATTAACAATATCCTTCACTGAACAGTCTGAACATAAAGGGCCTCACCTAAACCCTGAAAAACAGCCCCATACCAATTTTTCAGTATGCACTATGCAATCCAGTAGATAGGGATCTCCTGGCATCCGCCAAACCCCGATTTGACCTTTAGACTGCCAGATAGTGAAACGTGATAAGTCACTCCAGAGAACACGTTTCGTTTCCACTGCTCCAGAGTCAAGTGACGGTGTGCTTTACATCACTTCAGCTGATGCTTGGCATTGCGCATGATGATCTTCGACTTGGTGGCCCCACTCTGTGAGTTAGCATGGGCTAGCGCTACATGGCTGAGCTGCTGTTACTCCTAAATGCTTTTATTTCACAAAAATAGCACTTGACCGGGGTAAATCTAGCAGATCAGAAATTTCCTAAACTGTAGGTGGCATCCTATGACATTCAAAATCACTGAGATCTTCGGTATGACCCATACTACTACCAATATTTCTCTATGGAGATTGCATGAATGATCTAGAGTTAAATAGCAAATTTAATTGTCCAGAACATTTGAGCTTTTTGCTGTATTCTAATGATGAGCAAATATAGCATGGAGGATGTATCAATACATAGTACATAGTGTAGTGTTGTTCATATGACATTTGTTGGAAAGGGGATTTTCAGGAATACACATTAGGGGGGATTCACACGAGCGTGTATTGGGTCCGTGCGGGCCGCGTGGTTTTCACGCGCCACGCACAGACCAATACAAGTCTATGGGGCAGTACAGACAGTCCGTGCTTTTTGCGCAGCGTTTGTCAGCTGCGCAAAAAGCGCGACATGCTCAATATCTCCGTGTATTTCGCGCATCACGCACCCATTGAAGTCAATGGGTGCGTGAAAACCACGCAGGTCGCACGGAAGCACTTCCGTGCGAACCGACTGAAACAGCGCACCAGCTGTCAAAAGGATGAATGTAAACAGAAAAGCACCACGTGCTTTTCTGTTTCCAAACATCCAAACGGAGTGTCTATGAGATGAGCAAACCCGGACAACCGAACCGAACTTCACCGGGTTCGGCCGAACTCGTTTTGGCCGAACACGGCAAAAAAAATTCCGGTACGCGACGTCAGGAGATAGTCACTGTCCAGGGTGCTGAAAAAGTTAAACTGTTTCAGCACCATGGACAGTGACTTCCGATCCCAATATACATGAACCTGTAAAAAAAAAACGAAGTTCTGACTTACCGATAACTCCCGGCTTCTTCCTCCAGTCTGACCTCCCGGGATGACAATTCAGTCTAAGTGACAGCTCCAGCCAATCACAGGCCAAGCACAGGCTGCAGCGGTCACATGGACTGCCACGTCATCCAGGGAGGTGGGGCCCGATGTCAAGAGAGGCGCGTCACCAAGGCAACGGCCGGGATGGAAGTTCTCGGTAAGTACGAACTTTTTCTTTTTTTTTAACAGGTTTCTCGATATTGTGTTCGGCATTCACTGTCGAGGGTGCTGAAAGAGTTACTGCCGATCAGTTAGCTCTTTCAGCACCTTGGACAGTGACGGGCGTCGACTAGCCTCATCTCTATGATGGCGGCTGCGCGAAAATCACGCAGCCGCGCATCATACACGGATGACACACGCAGCTGTCAAGTGGTTTTTGCGCGCGCAAAATGCAGCGTTTTTTGCGTGCGCAAAAACGCAACGTTCGTCTGAATCTGCCCTTAAGGCCATTTTCACACACAGAAAATTTCTGGCGTTTTAAACTGCACCAAAAAAACGCTTTTAAAAACACTAGCGTTATTAAAATGTAGCATGCCTTTTTTTAAGGTGTTTTTAGTGGTGTTTTTGTGGTGTTATTTTGTACATGCTTTTTTAGAATTTTAAAGTTCTATAGTGAGGCCTATGGTAAAAACGCCTGAAAAAAACACCATAACCAGAGCATGCAGTGTTTTAAAAAAAAAAAAAAAAAAAAACACTGACTACAAAACTGCCTAAAAAAAAAAAAAAATGCAGTTGTGTGTATTGCATCTGATATTTTTCTATAGACTTTAATGTAACATCTGGTCGCACTAAAAAATGCATTATAAATGCTGTCAAAAACGCACCAAAACTCTGTGTGAATCCACCCTAATGAATCAATGTGTGATCAGTGGGGTCCAACCTGTGGAACCAACATTGACTAGCAGCACTGGGGCCCATGTATGTATTTATAGACACGAAAGCGAATCCATACATGTGGCCAGGGCCGCCATCAGGGCAGTACTAGGGGTAGTGCTGTAAGGGGCCCAGACCTAACTGAAAGGGGGCCCGCCAGCAGCTGCTAGTGCCCCCTTCCGCTGCTTACTTAAGTTACTCCGCCCGCCCGACTTGCCAATGGTAGAAAAAACAGGCCCCTGCAATGGAGCCTGTTCTTTTCACCAAAGTAAAGCTGTGGGCCGTGGACCCCCCCCCCCCTCTGATTTTCGATGCTGCTGTGCGCCTCTCGTCAGGGGGGCATGGCCGCTAGACACAGCCCACCCAATGCACGCAACAGCCTGCTCGCTTCCGCGTGCACCCGCGAGCACCCATCCGCTCGCTCTTCCGCTGTCTACAGAGTATGTCCCCCTCTCTCTTTTACTAAACTCCTCCTCAACATAAGAGCGTAGCTGCGTAAGGAGAGGAGAAGGGGTCAAGTTATAGCGCGGCGGGCGTTCTCCGATCCTCACTATTTTCTGGAGGCGGAGGACTGGACCTGGAAGACGTAGGACAACGAGGACTGGAGTGGGAGCCAGCAGCTCTTCTGACACAGTAAATAAAGTGTCTGAAAGTGCTGATTAAGTATTAGGCCCTGTTCAGAGTATTTTGCTGGCAGAAAAAATCTGACTCATAATTCCTTCAGGAATTTTGAGGCACATTTTGACCTGCCTACACTTTCTTGACGTGTTTTCTTTGCGGCGTTTTTCGCTTGCGGCGATTGAGGAAAGTGGGCAAAAAATGCAGCAAAAAGCCATATTTTTGCCTCCTATTGATCTCAATAGAAAGTCAGAGGCGGAACCGCGGCAAGAAAGAACATGACGCTTTTTTTCCCCACGAATGGCTCCCAATGATTTCAGATTTAATTAATGGGAGGCAGTTTCTGACGTTTTTTGGCGCTGATTCCGATGCAGTTTCCGCATCAAAATAAACGCCAAAAAACTCTGTGTGAACTGGGCCTTATTATTAGTGTAGGAACACACTAGGCATGAACGCTGCGGATTTTGTGCAACAAAATTCTTTGCGAAAAATCCGAAGCGTATTACAGTAGCATCAGAGTGGATGAGATTGGAACAAATCTCATCCACAAACAGCAGAAAAAATCTGACATTAATTGACCTGCTGTGTGTTTGTCTTTTTTAAGCCGCAGCATGTCAACTTATACTGTGGAATCGCTGCTCCTATGTTGCCGGTTTTCCCCATTGAATTCAATGGGGATTTAAAACACGCAACAAAATGTTATGTGTTGTGAATTTGTGCGCGAAAATGCTGCGATTCCTCCGCAAAAATCACAAATGTGACGAAAAGGTATTCTCTTTTATTTTAAATTAATAAAAAAGTTTAGACTTACCCTGGCGGTAGTCCCGGCGACGCGATCCTATATTCTGAGCGCAGTCCGGCCGCGTGTCCTGACATTTCATCCCATGTGATTGCTATAGCAAATAATAGGCTGCCGTGGTCACATGGACTACAGCATCATCACAGGAGGCCGGGCTACGTTCAAAAGAGAGAGACGCGTCGCCTAGACTACGGCCGGGGTAAGTCTAAACTTTATTTTTCTCTGTAGGATTTCAGCAGCAGACATGGCGCCCGAAAATCTGCACCACTATTTGGTGCGGTTTTGCTGGGGGAATTCCCTCCAGCTACCAGGATGGATACGTTGTGTAGTTTTATACAGCGTATCCGCCTAGTGTGTTCCTTCCCTTATGATGTTCTCATGAAGCTGCTGCCTGCCTCTAAATAGGCAGCTGGTTCAGTAGAATTTGTAATTGTTTTTTTTTTTTTTATGTATCACTCAAAGAGCGTGATATTATGCTGGACAGGGAACCGTTAATGGGCGGTGCCATGGGAGGGGAGCCCAGACAATTTCTGAAGGCGGCCCTGCATGTGGCACTGCATGGTACTGTAGCTCAGACCCATTCAAATAAATGGGACTGAGCTGCAGTACTAGGCACGGTAACACGTATTAATGTGCTGTTGTACCTGGGAAAACAGGCATTTTATAGTGATCAGGGTGGGATAGGGGTTTCAACTCCCATAAAAAGACATTGATGACCTAAACTAAGAATGTATCAATGTATATTTCTGAAACACCCTTTTAATACTATGGGTGCTAGATCTGTAACATATTTTTCAACATAAAATTTGGCATTTCATATATTTTTTTGCAACATAAACTAAAGGAAAGCCTATATGACAGCTGTGACCTATTATAACTGTGCACAGTATTTTTTTTGCCAAGAAACTGTGATACATATGTTCATATACTGTGTATGTTATGAGAATTACACAGGCTGTACTACTGACAGATCAAAATAAAAGGCTTATGGTGCTCAGTCCCCAAACAGACACAAATCAATGGTTTTGTTTTAGCCGTTTCACATGATAATGAGCAGCAGTCATTGCCTCTTATATTGAACTCCATGCTAAATTAATCGAAAGCTCTATGGAGTATTATGCCTTCCACCATAGTACTTCAGCCTACAAGACTGTCTCTCATACTGTAGCTCAGATGGGTATATTGTATTATTGACATCTGCTTCCAGCTATTTAGAGAAATCTGGTATAAAGTACATTTTAAATTCTCAGTAGTACATTTAAAATCTTGCATAATGTTATTTTCTTGCTCCTTTAATTCAAAGGATTCAAGTGCAATATATTAACCCCTTCAGGACCCAGCCTGTTTTGGCCTTCAGGACCAAGCCGATTTTTTCAAATCTGACATGTGTTACTTTATGTGGTAATAACGTTGGAATGCTATTACCTATCCAAGCGATTCTGAGATTGTTTTCTCGTGACATGTTGTACTTTATGTTAGTGAAAAAATTGTGTCGATAATTTTGGTATTTATTTCTGAAAAACACCACAATTTAGAAAAAATTAGCATTTTTCTAAATGTAAACGTATCTGCTTGTAAAACAGATAGTAATACCACACAAAATAGTTACTAGTTAACATCCCCCATATGTCTACTTTATGTTTGCATCGTTTTTTGAACGTCCTTTTATTTTTCTAGGACGTTACAAGGCTCAGAACTTTAGCAGCAATTTCTCACATTTTAAAGAAAATTTCAAAAGGCTATTTTTTCAGGGACCAGTTCAGTACTGAGGTGGCTTTGAGGGCCTTATATATTAGAAAATCCCCAGAAGTCACCCCATTTTGAAAACTGCACCCCTCAAGGTATTCGAATCAGCATTCACAAAGTGTTTTAACCCTTTAGGCGTTTCACAGGAATTAAAGCAAAGTAGAGGTGAAATTTACAAATTTTATTTTTTTTGCAGAAATTAATTTCTAATACATATTTTTTTATAACACAGAAGGTTTTACCAGAGAAACGCAACTCAATATTTATTGCCCAAATTCTGCAGTTTTTAGAAATATCCCACATGTGGCCCTAGTGTGATAATGGACTGAAGCACTGGCCTCAGAAGCAAAGGAGCACCCAGTGGATTTTGGGCCTCCTTTTTTTTAGAATATATTTTAGGCACCTTGTCAGGTTTGAAGAGGTCTTGTGGTGCCAAAACAGTGGAAACACCCCAAAAGTTACCCCATTTTGGAAACTACACCCCTCAAGGAATTTATCTAGGTGTATAGTTAGCATTTTGACCACACAGGTTTTTCGCTAAATTTATTCGAATTAGTCTGTAAAAATGAAAATCTACTTTTTTCTGAAAAAACATAACATTTTTAATATTTACAAGAAATAATAAAGAAAATGCCCCCCAACATATGTAAAGCAATGTCTCCCGATTACGGTAATATCCCATATGTGGTAATAAACTGCTGATTGGACCCACAGCAGGGCTCAGAAGGGAAGGAGCGCCATTTTGATTTTGGAGCACGGATTTTGCTGGATTGGTTTTCGGTGCCATGTCGCGTTTGCAATGCCATGGAGAGACCAAAACAGGGGAAACCCCCCAAAAGTGACCCCATTTTGGAAACGACACCTCTCAAGGAATTTATCTAGGGGTATAGTTAGCATTTTGACCACACAGGTTTTTTGCAGACTTTAGTGGAATTAGGCAGTGAAAATGAAAATCAACTTTTTTTCTGAAAAAGCATAGAAATTTTAAATTTTTACAAGGAATAAAGGAAAAAAAGAACCACAACATTTATAAAGCATTTTCTCCTGATTACGGCAATACCCCATATGTGGTAATAAACTGCTGATTGGTCCCATGGCAGCGCTCAGAAGGGAAGTAGCGCCATTTGGATTTTGGAGCACGGATTTTGATGGATTGTTTTTCGGTGCCATGCCGCCTTTGCAACGCCCTGGAGAGACCAAAACAGTGGAAGCACCCCAAGTTTCCCCATTTTGGAAACACCCCTCAAGGAATTTTTCTAGGGGTATAGTGAGCATTTAGACTCCACGGGTCTTTTGCAGAATTTATCAGAATTAGGCGTAGAAAATTAATATCACAATTTTTTTCCACTAAAATGTTGAATTTTCTCATTTTCACAAGGGATAAAGGAGAAATAAACAACCAATTTTTATAAAGCAATTTCTCCCGGGTACGGAAATACCCCACATGTGGTCATACATTTTTTTCATTAGAAATGAATTAACCCTTTCAGGACTGATCCATTTTTTTCTTTCTTATTTTCGTTTTTCACTACCCGCCTTCCAAGAGCCATAACTTTTTTCTTTTTCCGTCAGTAGAGTGATGTGAGGGCTTATTTCTTGCGGGAGGAATTGTAGTTTCTATTGATACCATTTAAAGTGCCATAAAAAGTACTGGGAAACTGAAAAAAAATAAGAAAATATAGGAATATAGGAAGAAAATCTGATTCCATTTTTTTGGGTTTTCGTTTTTACAGCTTTCGCCGTGCAGTAAAAACGAAAACTACAGCGATTTTGGCGGTTTAAATTATTTCAGTTTTTTACGGTGTTCACCGTGCGAGTTAAATAATGGTATATTGTAATAGTTCGGCCTTTTACGGACGTAGCGATATCAATTCTGTTTATTTTTTTACATTACTTTTGAAGAAAAATGGGAAAAGGTTTTTTTTTTAACTTTTTTTTCTTTCTCACTACTAATAACTTTAATTCTTCTACACATTTTATTAGTCCCCTTAGGGGACTTGTACCAGCGGTCATTGGATCCGCGGGTACAATATGCTGTAATACTAATGTATTGCAATATATTGTTATTTTTACAGACTCCTGTAACAGCGCGATCGCTGTTCCTGTCCGTTAGTCCCGGGTGTCAGCTCTAATACACAGCCGACGCCCGCAGAGTATGGAGCGGGCTCAGCACGTGAGCCCTCTCCATACATCACCCCCGCACCATGACGTGCTATTAAGTCATAGTGCTCAAAGGGGTTAATGCACAGCGGATGGTATGCCATTTTAGTGCATAATATGTTGTGCCCAGTTTGTGCCACTGAAGACAAATACCTCATAAAGCGTTAAGCGGGTTCTCCCGGGTATGGTGATGCCATATATGTGGGCGCAAACTGCTGTTTGGGCACGCTGCAGGGCTCAGAAGGGAGGGAGTGCCATTTTGTTTTTGGGGCGCAGATTTTGCTTGGTAGTTTTTCTGTTTTGGGTTTTTCTGGTATTTCAGTTTATAATTCGGGGGCATATGTAATCTGTGTGGAGAACATCAGGGCATAATAAGAGGGTATAATAATGCGGTAAATAAATAATAATTCATAGATGTGTGGCCGATGTTGCACTGATAAATGGTGCCGGATGTTTCCCGCATTTAGAAAACACTGCACATTTTGCATCGCCATATTCTGAGAGCGAGAACTTCTTTATTTTTTCACCACCGGAGCTGCGTGAGGGCTTATTGCGAGACAATCTGTAGTTTTCATTGGTACCATTTTGGGATACATGCGATTTTTTTGATCACTTTTTATTACAGTTTTTTGCAAGCCAGGTGACCAAAAACAAGCAATTCTGACAATGTTTTTAAGTTTATTTTTTGCGGCGTTCACCGTGCACTATAAATGACCATTATATTTTATTCTGCGGGTCGGTACGATGACGGCGATACCATATGTATATAGGTTTTTTTATGTTTTGCAGCGTTTGCGCAATAAAATCACTTTTTTATAAAATAATTTATTTTTTGTGTCACCATATTCTGAGAGCCGTAACTTTTTTATTTTTCAGTCAAAAAAGCGGTGTAAGGGCTTGTTTTTTGCGGGACGGGTTGTAGTTTTTATCGGTATTATTTTCGGGTACATGCGACTTTTTGATCACTTTTTATTCTCTATTTTGGGAGGGGTGGTGACCAAAAAATAGCGATTCTGGTGTTGTTTTTTATTGATTTTTTTTGGGGTGTTCATCGTGCGGGAAAAATAACATTATAGTTTTATAGTTGGGGTCGTTACGAACGCGGTGATACCAGATATGTGTACTTTTTTTAACATTTTCATTTTTTTTCCTATAATGAAAGACTTATTATAGGAAAAAAATGAAGTGTTTGTTTATATAACTTTTATAACTTTTATTTTTACACTTTTTTAAAACATTTTTAGTATCTTTTTTTTACTTTTTTCACTTGTCCCACTAGGGGACACTTAGACTTGCAGCTTTCATCGCTGCTGGAACACATTACACTACACACGTAGTGTAATGTACTCCAACTGTCATTGTGACGTGACAGTCACACTGACAGGAAGTCTCGGAGGAGCGGCGGGAGGCTGCTCCTCCGAGGCTTCCATACATGGCAACCCGGAGGTCATTGTCTGACCTCCGATTGCCACGACAAGCATCGGTAGCCCCCACAATCACTTCGTGGGGGCTGCCGATGTGCTTCAAACCACTTAAATGCGGCGACGGCAATCCGTCGCCGCATTTATGGGGTTAATTGCCGAAATCAGCGGCGATGGTCCGCTGACCGGCAAGGCTGGAGTGTCAGCTGTTGGGGACAGCTGACCTCCCGGTTCCCGGACACTGTCCGTTAGGACAGTGTGCGCCGGGAACTACTCCGCAATAGTACGTCTGGATGCGGGAACTAACCCCTCTGCAGGACGTACTATTGCGGAGCAGCGCGGGAAGAGGTTAAGGCATAAAGCAATAAATTTCTTCTTTTATTTATACAGTGCTATGTCTCTTGTAACAACGCATGTAAGCATCATGCAGTATATGATAGATATGAATAGTGCTTTTGGTTTTTTGAAGAGAAAATAATGACATAACGTCTTAATAATGTGAAGTACATGATTTGATGGGTCCTTAGGGCTTCTCTCGTGAAAAACAATAAAAGCTTTACCGATGTGGAGTTCTATCTCAACGGCAAATAAATGGTTACTTAGTTGCAAGAAGAGCACTCTGCTTGGCAGTAAAAGCAATAGGGTACCACACCCTGAAGGGTGATTCTTTTGACAGGTAAAGTGACGCATTGTCATGGTTTACAAGCATTTTCTCGGGAAGGAAAGATACTGCAGTTGGACTGTTTATTCAGAATAACATAGGAATCTACTGTACTAAGGTGCCGTCCAGAAATGTCCATTTTAAACCTAGTTAAAAGGATCACTATTCACTGAAAAACCACGGAGATGTCTTCATAAAATGCGTCCATAAATATCATCAACCTCCTACTGAATTTCCCTTTTGATGTTCTCAATATTGTAATTTCATCATGTCCTTGCTGCAGTCTACCTCTTTACCTGCAGACTGTTGTCCATGTATTATTTGTGTTTTATTATGTTGTTGGATGTTATGTAACCTGTTAGGTATGATTAGGATCTCACACTATGGAAAGTGAGAGGATGAATGGGAGGGAGAGCAAAGCTTGAGGAGGTTGGAGTGAAGCACTAGATGATGAGAAAAAAAGAGTAAAGAAGCACAAGTGAAGTACAAGAAAAGGAGGAGAGGTCTAGGAAAGAATGGTCACGTGGGTAGAGAAATGAAGGGTGAGATTAAATACAAGTATGAGCTGTAACAAGCCAGAGAACATGTGAGACATGAGAGGTTTCGAAAGGGCAATAAGAAAATTGAAAAATAGCCTGGAGCACAACCGGCTAATTCAGCCTCCAGAGAACTGCTATCAAGACTACTACTACTACTGCAAATCTCCCCCTGCGAGGTAGTAGGGCAGAGGCCAAGCATTGTTGAGAGATGGGTAACATCTGACCTGAGGGTTTTCATATATAAATACAAATGTGATATGTAAATGAAATGTGCACAAACATTATACACTAAATAAAAAGCAATTTCCATATGTAAATACATGAGGCTCGCACTACTCAATTCAGTTTCGTTCCATTAGGAAAAGTCTCTTTAAGATGATGACTTAAGTTGTCAAGAGCCCATTCAGTACTCCCAAACTTACTACAACTAATAAGTTCTTAGGAATATTAGTTAGATGCGGGATCGAGGCTGAAATGGTCAACTGCTATTGGTGAACTTCAACTCCCAGATGCATCTATTGTGGCTCAGCTACATAAAGATAGAAGCCAAATCAATATGCCAGTGAACAAGCACAGATGTCATATTCTAGGTCACCGCAGCACATTTGTCATTTGCAATAACATTCTATTTTACTTGTGTAAATAGTTTTGTCTGCTGGATGGATGTAAATGGAGGGGGCAATATGTTTGCCAATGAATGAGAGGCATCTTTGTCTTGTATTATAGACAAGAGTCGTGCAGTTGAGATATTAATTTCTGAAATGTCAGTCAGAAGTAGGATTTACATGGCTAGAGGCTTGACTTAACACATTTCTGAAACTGGCACATCATTAACTTTACACGTGCGGACATCTCCATAGCCTATAGTTAAGATGAGAATTCTTCCTCATAACATAAATGTCCCTTATAGAAGACAACCAGGCAAATTACTTCCTTAAAGAGGCTCTGTCACCAGATTTTGCAACCCCTATCTGCTATTGCAGCAGATAGGCGCTGCAATGTAGATTACAGTAACGTTTTTATTTTTAAAAAACAAGCATTTTTGGCCAAGTTATGACCATTTTTGTATTTATGCAAATGAGGCTTGCAAAAGTCCAAGTAGGCGTGTTTAAAGTAAAAGTCCAAGTGGGCGTGTATTATGTGCGTACATCGGGGCGGTTTTACTACTTTTACTAGCTGGGCGCTCTGACGAGAAGTATCATCCACTTCTCTTCAGAACGCCCAGCTTCTGGCAGTGCAGACACACAGCGTGTTCTCGAGAGATCACGCTGTGTCGTCACTCACAGGTCCTGCATCGTGTCGGACGAGCAAGGACACATCGGCACCAGAGGCTACAGTTGATTCTGCAGCAGCATCAGCGTTTGCAGGTAAGTCGATGTAGCTACTTACCTGCAAACGCTGATGCTGCTGCAGAATCAACTGTAGCCTCTGGTGCCGATGTGGCCGACACGATGCAGGACCTGGGGCAGGAAGTGAGTGACGTCACAGCGTGATCTCTAGATAACACGGCTGTGTCTGCACTGCCAGAAGCTGGGCGTTCTGAAGAGAAGTGGATGATACTTCTCGTCAGAACGCCCAGCTAGTAAAAGTAGTAAAAACGCCCCGATGTACGCACATAATACACGCCCAGTTGGACTTTTACTTTAAACATGCCCACTTGGACTTTTGCAAGCCTCATTTGCATAAATACAAAAATGGTCATAACTTGGCCAAAAATGCTCGTTTTTTAAAAATAAAAATGTTACTGTAATCTACATTGCAGCGCCGATCTGCTGCAATAGCAGATAGGGGTTGAAAAATCTGGTGACAGAGCCTCTTTAACTAGAGCAACAATGGAATTCTTAAAAATATTTTTCATAGTAAAACATTTTTTATTTTATGTTGTATTGTAGGAGGGTTAAATACTCAAACTAATGAAAGCAAGGTGAGATAACAAGTAGTAATGTCCCCAAATAAAATCTGATAAGGCTGTTGTCTGTTGGACTACCATGGAACACAATGGGCTATAATTATAATAAACTTACCAGTCCATGCTCCATGATTCCTCCTCCTCCCGGCGACCGTCAATTAATGGCCATCATAGTCAAAGGTGCCCTATTTAAGAATGGCTTCCTTGCCAGTTATAGTGGTTATTTCTTTGCTTTGGCTTGTGTGTATTTTAAGCGTTGTTTTGCCTATGAACTGAATACATACATAAAGAAACACATACAGTGATGGCCATCCCTGTAAATGAACTCTATGGAGTAAAACGCAACTGTACTGACAGCTCAATATTGAAGAAAGAATTGAGAGAAATTAGAAGTAGACTTACAGAAAGGAGATATCCTAGGTGCATGCTCGTAAAAGACAGGAACATATTAGAATGCAAACCACAGAAGGATATAATATACAACACATATCCAAGAAATAATAACAATAAATACGTGAGATTGCAGAGCATTTCTTCTAAACCAACATTTGTTTCCCAATACAGTATGGAATTTGATGAAATTAAAAACATAGTAAATAGATACATATCAAAATTATCAGAGGATGACGAATCAAAAAATATATTTTGGGATGGTTGTAGAGTGTCAGAAAGATGCACAGTGGATGGCTGGGTGCAGTGGTGGATCATCATTAGGGCGGTCCACACCTGCATATTGCCCCACAGCACACTTCCCCTGTATATTGCCACACAGCGCTCCCCCTATATGTTGCCACACAGCGCTCCCCCCCCTGTATGTTGCCCACTGTGCTCCCCCCTTGTATATTGCCACAAAAAGCGCTGTGTGGCAATATACAGGGGGGAGTGCTGTGTGGCAATATACAGGGGGAGAGCGCTGTGGGCAACATACACATGGGGAGCGCTGTGTGACAACATACAGGGGGGAGCACTGTGAGGCAATATGCAGGGGGAGCGTTGTGTGGCAACATATAGGAGGGAGCGCTGTGTGGCAAAATACAGCGTGGGGAGCATTGTGCGGCAATATACAGGGGGGGCACTGTGTGGCAACATACAGGGGGGAGTGCTGTGCCGCAACATACAGGGGGGAGCGCTGTGTGGCAACATACGAGGGGGGCTGTGTGACACTATTTACAAGAAGGGGAAGGCTGTGGGATTATTTACAAGAGGGGGAAGGCTGTGTGACACTATATACAGGGGGCTGTGTGTGGCGCTATCCACAGGGGTATGTGTGCAGCACTCTCTTCAGGGGGGCTGTTTGGTGCAATCTATAGGGGGATGTGTGTGGCGCTCTCTACAGTGGGGCTGTGTGGCGCTATCTATAGGGGTCTGTGTGTGACACTCTCTACGGGGGGTGTGGTGCTAACTATAGGGGGGAATGTGTGATATCTACAGGGGCTGTGTGTGATGCTATCTACAGGGGGATGTGTGGCACTTTCTACAGTGGGCTGTGTTTGGCACAATCTACAGGGGGCACTGTGTGTGTGGTGCTTTACTATAGAGTGTTTGACACAATTATTTTCAGGGGCACAGTGTTTGGTACTATTTTATTCAGGTGTGCAGTGTGGAAATGTTGGAAAAGTGGGGAGCCGAAGACATCTTAGTGGCAAATTCTGCAGAAATGTGTCATGGCCAGGAGAAGTCGTCATGAACTCTGGACCGGACGGAGAAGAAAAGAGGAAAAAAACTACTAGAATCTGAGAAGTCGTCACCTGTGAGTCACTAGATTTATAGAGAATCTGTCACCTTTCCTGCCATGTTTATTATAGGAAATCCTTGTATTTCACAAAAAGTCTTTGTGCAGTCTAGGACTGATAGACAATTCCCCTTGTCAGGAGGATGTATACCTGCACAGTTTGATACTGTCAGTATGTAGGGACACAGCCCTTTGACAAGGAGAATCATAACACCCATTTGTTAATGCTCGCACAAGAAGGTAGTGTTAGCAATAGTTACGGCGTGGCAGGGCGGCGGTGGAGAAGGTGGGGGGGCAAGTTTGGGTAACAGCCCAGGGCCTATGGTCTACTTAATCCACCACTGGCTGGGAGTGTCGTTATTCTGAAGAAAACATGACGATATCGAGGTCCATTAGTTCTCTGCATTCCCTTGGGCATGTTTTTTACGTTGGTCGTTCACCGCATGGAATAAGTAACATAATATTTTTATAGTTCAGGCTGCTACCAAATATGTATGGTTTATTTTTTTCAATAATATAGGATTTGATAAGGGAAAAAGTATTTATTTTAATACTTGAAACATTTATTATATTTTTTACAACTTTTTTGTCACTTTTTTTTTACACTTTGTTTTAGTCCCACTAGGGTAATTAAAGGTCCAACTGTCTGATTTATTTTCTATTTCATTGCACCACCTATGTAGTGCAATGTATTAGCTCTGACAGTCAATCACTGACAGCAATGACAGAGGAGGAGGCCATTATTGCCATAGCAGCAGTCCGCAGCCCTGCGATCGCATTTGCTACCAACCACTAAGATGCATTGATAGCTTTCGATGGCTGCATCTAAGGGGTTAATGTCAGGGATCGGAGCTCCCTCCGTTACAGAAGGGTGTCAGCTGTAACATACAGCTGGCACCCACCGCTAATGACGCCGGATCAGCTCCTGAGTCGGCGCCATCTGGCAGTCGGCTACATAAGCCTTTTAAGGCCCCGTCCCCGGGTGGGACCTGGAAGGCTTCCGTACTAGGCAGACCGGGAGGCAAGTATTAGGCCTCCAGTTGCCATTGCAGCCACTGGGGAGCAAATCCGTTGCTGGGGTGGTGACCAGCTGCAAACACCTTTAATCAAGCTAACTCCGGTCCCCGCCATTACAGCAGGGTGTCAGCTGTAACATACAGTTGACACCTCGGGGATGGTGGCACCGACGCAGCTTCTGAGCCGGTGCCCACCATTTGTCGTATGGATACGTCAAATTGCGGGAAGCACTGGTTTTCCATAACGTATCCAATTTGTGTCAGGAAGGGGTTACGCACAAATTATTATTATTATTATTATTATTATTATTATTATTATTATCAATATTATCACAAATACATCCAATAATGTCTCCATAAAATGAAATCAGACAAGTAACGATCCTCAATAATATTCCTCAAACAGGGAGCTTTATTTACAGACATTTTAACTAAACAGAAAGCTAAGCAAACATTTCTTTGTATAGAATAGTACAGATACAGAAAATACATAATGGTTCTGTTTTGTTCCTACTTTTTTAATTTCTCACATGTTTTGGCCTTGGATGAAATTAGAATATTGTGTTTGCCGGTGCGGAGCATATAATAAAGCCTGCTGGGGTGCAGTGACGCAATGTGCTCCACAGCTGTTAGGTCAGACTATAATAGTAGACAGTAGGTTTTAATAATGGTTCTTCATTTAGGCCAACAGCGTAGGGAAAGATGCATGCATACACATTTGCAGTAAATGCAAAGGCTTATGATGCTAAATTTGGCTTATTTCCTCGTAGAAGGAATTTTGTGATTTCCTCAAATATGTTTCCACCTACAGGAGAGCTTGTTTTCTTTAGATTTTTACCAAAACAAAGATATACTACTACTATCATCACGTAGATCCCTAGCTCTATCGACTCAGGATATAAAATATTTCACAAAAATACTGTCTGAAAGATTGGCAGACTATACCAAATTTGATCTTCCCGTCCCAAACAGGATTTATAAAAGGGAGAACAGGAACAAAAATAAAACATAAATAATGGCATTATTAGATTGGTCAAAATGCCTTCCCGAGAGATGCCAGGGGGCAGCTATCGTCGCCCTTGACACAAAAAAGGCTTTTGATAATGTAGTACGGTCATGTCTGCTTAGGGCCATGGTGGTGATGGGGTTTACTGACTGTTTTATACAATTTCCAAGATCCATGTATCATTCTCCGAAAAGCCCAATTTATCAGGCATGGGTTAATATCTTATACATATGTTTTGGAGAAGGGAACTAGGCAAGGCAGCCCTATATGTTCGCTAATTTTTAATATAGCTTTAGAACCTCATGCTACAGAGCAGATAGAGGGCATCCAGGTAGTGAAAGTCGAGACCAGGAAAAATTTATTTGCTGATGACATCATTTTCTTTACAGGTTCAGCTCATCGAGATATTATGATTTTCCAGATTTTGGAAAATTCTGTTCATTCTCATTATACAAAGTTAATAGAGAGAAAAGTGAACTATTGACACTGTACAGGTATAACATTAAAACCACTGAGAGGTGATGTGAATAACATTGATTATCTAGTCGCAATGGCGCTTGTCATAGGGTAGGATACATAAGGCAAGCTTACATTTTTTTTACAGGCATAAGGACCTGAGCGACTTTGATGGGCACCAAATTGTGATGGGTAGATAACTGGGTCAGAGCATCTTGTTGGGTGTTTTCGTTATGCAGTGGTTTAGTGTAAAGATACTGCAGTAGAAATTGCTGAAAAGGTTACTGCTGACTATGATAGGAAGGTGTCAGAGCAGACAGTGCATCACAGCTTGCTGTCTTTGGGACTGTGTAGTTGCGACCAGTCAGAGTACCCATGCTGACCCCTGCCCACTGTAGAGAGCATCTACAATAGGCGCGTGAGCATGTGGACAGCTAAGTGTGTGTACCCGGCTCACCCAAGTAAGAGATGGCTTCAGGATGCACTATGGGAAGAAGGCAAATCCGGCAGGGGCAGTGTTATTCTCTGGGCAATGTTTCGTTGGGAAAACTTGGGTTCTGGCATCTGCCCATGTTCCGACGGGCCGTTTTTTTACGCGGCCGTTTTTCATGGAAAACAGCTCCAAAAACAGCCGTAAAAAACACAGCGAAAACGCAGGGAAAATCGCGAGTGGCTTAAAAAACTTCTGAAAATCAGGAGCTGTTTTCCCTTGAAAACAGTTCCGTATTTTCAGATGTATTTTGCTAAGGCCTTATTCACACGAACGTGTTTAACATCCGTGATATACGCGCTAAAATCACGCGCGTCGCACAGACCTATGTTAGTCAATGGGGTCGTTCAGACATTCTGTGATTTTCATTTTAAAACTCACGACATGTCCTATACTTGGGCGTTTTTCGCGCATCACACGCAGCACACGGAAGCAACAGTCGCAACAATAGATCAAGAAATTAAGGGAAAAATAAAAGCACTTCCTTCATTTATTTTTCTAAACATCAAAACCGTGTCATAAGGATGGCATATGCGTGAAAATCACGCAGCCACGCAGCAAACACTTATGACAACGCGCAAAAATTGCGTTCGTGTGAATAAGGCCTAAGCGTGTAAACATACCCTTAATATCAGTAGGAGATACTATCTTGAAATGTTTAAAGTATATTTGTTAAAAAAAACATAACTTTTTATTTTTTTTAGTTAAACATGTAAGTGTATAGGTGATTAAACATTGTTCTAATTTTTTTAATTTTTTCACGAGTCAGGAAATATTATAAATTAGATTCTAATTTATAACATTTCCCAGCGCTGGTCACTAGATGGAGCAATTCCAAAAATTGCAGCATTGCATGTGGTAAAGCAACCACATTGCTTTATGCTGCAAAATTTGAGAAAACTCACTCACTCTAGTGAGCTCTCAGAATCCCCCCTCCTTTATACTGGCTAGTGCCGGGAGAAACGAGGGGATTGAATGGTCAAACCTACTACACTGTGTGTCGCCATTTTTTGAGCTAACACACAGTGTAGTAGGCTTACATACAGTAATAATCACACACTAAAACACGTACATACACAGACCAAACTTACCTGCTCCTGCCGCCGCCGCTCCCTCCGGTCCGTCCGCTCCGTCTGCTACCTCCGCTCCAAGTGCACAAGTCCGGAAGCCGCGACCGGAAGTAGTAATCTTACTGTTCGGCCGCGACTTCCGGTCCACAAGAAAATGGCGCCGGACGTCGCACAGTTCAATTTGGACTGTGTGGGAGCGGCGCATGCGCCGTTCCCACACAGATGGCGTACAGCATAGTGTATGGAACGGGCCCCAGTCGCATTCACTATGGGACTGTATGTGCCATATTCCATGTCCGTATGTGTCGTTAATCGACACATACAGAGATGGAAAAAAAATGGCAGCCCCCTCGGACAAGAAAAAGTGAAAAAATAAAAAAAAGTAAAACACAAATACACAAATAAATAAAAAATGTTTTAATAAAACACTAAAAGAAAATTGATGTAAAAAAAATTTTTTTCGTGACACTGGTCCTTTAAGCCAAAGATTGCAAAAATGTGCATTTTTTTTCAATTTAAAGAGACAGTGTCATGATTATTTTTTTAAATAAAATATTATATTGAGTATTTAATTTTTCACACACAAAGTTTGTTTAATTAACACTTTCTTACTTTACTGGGGGCTGCCATGTTTTATTTCATCTGTGTATGTGTCTCTTAACGACACATACACAGATGGAATACGGCAGCACAGGGCATAGAACACAATGAACGGCTCCCGTCCATTGCCTCTGCCATCTGGCTCTGTGCTACGCAGATGGCAGTTCAGAGCCACACAGCAGAGAAGCTGGTTTGTAGGGAGATAGCAGGCGCCAATATGAAGACCGGCTGCACTGCAGGTAAGGTGTGTGTGTCTCTGTCTGTCCCTCTCTCTGTCTCACAGACCCCCGCTCTCTTGGCCCCCCCCCCCCGGTGTATCCACCCCCGATGGCCCCCCACACCTGCTGTAACTGTGTGTGTCTGCAGGTAGCAGTGCTGAGTGTGTGTGTGTAGCAAGGCTGAGTGTGTGTGTGTGCAGCAGAGCTGAGTGTGTGTCTGTATGTAGCAGTGCTGAGTGTGTGTGGTGTGTGTGTGTGTAGTAGGGCTGAGTGTGTGTGTAGCAGCGCTGAGTGTGCGTGTGTGTGCGTGTGTGTGTGTGTGTAGCAGTGCTGAGTGTGTGTCTGTATGTGGTGCAGAGTGTGAGCAGTGCTGAGTGTATCTGCATGTAGCAGTGCTGAGTGTGTGTGTGTGTGTGTGTGTGTGTGTGTGTGTGCAGCAGTGCCGAGTGTGTGTCTGTATGTAGCAGTGCTGAGTGTGTGTGTGTGTGTGTGTGTGTGTGTGTGTGTCGGTGTGTAGCAGAGCTGTGTGTGTGCTCGTGCAGTAGAGCTGTGTGTGTAGTATGCGCAGTAGAGCTGTGTCCTATTTTTGTGCAGCGGAGTATGTACGGGCGCCGCTGATCCTTCATAGCCGCTTATCAGCTGTTTTGAAGAATCAGCGGCGAGCACCCCCCCCTCCCCACACACACACACAAATCCCCCCAAACATGCAAAATCAAGCGTAATTTCTGATGCGGTTTTTGGCACATAAAATGCGCAAAAAAACACGTCAAACGTGTATCTGCTTGTAAAACAGGCAGTTATACCACACAAAATTGTTGCTAATTAACATCCCCCATATGTCTACTTTAGATTGGCATCGTTTTTTTGAACATCCTTTTATTTTTCTAGGATATTACCAGGCTTAGAAATTTAGCAGCAATTTCTCACATTTTCAAGAAAATTTCAAAAGGCTATTTTTTCAGGGGCCAGTTCAGTTGTGAAGTGGCTTTTAGGGCCTTACATATTAGAAACCCTCAATAAGTCACCCCATTTTTAAAACGTCACCCCTCAAAGAATTCAAAACAGCATTTAGAAAGTTTCTTAACCCTTTAGATGTTTCACAGGAATTAAAGCAAAGTAGAGGTGAAATGTACACATTTTTTATTTATTGTTTTGCAGAAATTCATTGTTAATCCATTTTTTTTTTTTTTTTGTAACACAGAAAGCTTTACCAGAGAAATGCAACTCAATATTTATTTCCCAGGTTCTGCAGTTTTAGGAAATATCCCACATGTGACCCTAGTATGGTAATGGACTGAAGCACCGGCCTCAGAAGAAAAGGAGCACCTAGTGGATTTTGGGGCCTAGGGGATTTTTATTAGAATATATTTTAGGCAACATGTCAGGTTTGAAGGGCTCTTGCGGTGCCAAAACAGTGGAAATCACCCAAAAGTGACCACATTTGGGAAACTAGACCCCTCAAGGAAATTATCTAGGGGTATAGTGAGCATTTTGATACCACAGGTTTATTACAGAAGTTATTGGAAGTAGGCCGTAAAAATTAAAATCTACATTCTTTCAAAGAAAATGTATGTTAAGCTAATTTTTTCTCATTTACACAAGGACTAAAGGAGAAAAAAGCACTGCAACATTTGTAAAGCAATTTCTCCAAAGTAATACAATACCCCACATATGGTCCTTAATGGCTGTTTGGACACACGGCAGGGCTCAGAAGGGAAAGAGCGCCATTTGCCTTTTGGAACCCAAATTTAGCAGGAATGGTTTGCGGAGGCCGTGTCACATTTGCAAAACCCCTGAAGGACCAAAACAGAGAAACGCCCAAAAAGTGACTCCATTTAGGAAACTACAACCCTTGAGGAATTCATCTACGGGTGTAGTGAGAATTTTGACCCCACAGGGGTTTTATAGATTTTATTAGAATTGGGCAGTGAAAATGAAAACAATCCTTTTTCTTCAGTAAGGCCTCATGCACACGACCGTAAAAACTCCCGTTATTACGGGTCGTAATTACGACCCATAATAACGGGCTCATAGACTTCTATTGGCGACGGGTGCCTTCCCGTTTTCTCACGGGAAGGTGCCCGTGCCGTTGAAAAAGATAGAACATGTCCTATTTCAGGCCGTAATAACGGCACGGACAGTCCATAGAAGCCTATGGAGCTCTCGTAATGACGGGTGGCTACATGTGTGCACCCGTAATTACGGCAGCGTTGCTAAGCGACGTCAGTAAATAGTCACTGTCCAGGGAGCTGAAAGAGTTAACTGATCGGCAGTAACTCTTTCAGCACCCTGGACAGTGACTACCGATCAGTATAAACCTGTAAAAAATAAAAATAAAAGACGTTCATACTTACCGAGAACTTCCTGCTTCCTCCAGTCCGGTCTCCCGCCCGTTGCCTTGGTGACGCGTCCCTCTCGACATCCGGCCCGACGTCCTGGATGACGTTTCAGGCCATGTGACCGCTGCAGCCAATCACAGGTCAATCACAGGCTGCAGCGGTCACATGGACTGCCGCGTCATCCAGGGATGTCGGGCTGGATGTGAAGAGAGGGACGCGTCACCAAGACAACGGCCGGGTAAGTATGAATTTCTTTAACTTTTATTACAGAAAAGGCTGTCCCTTCTCTCTATCCTGCACTGATAGAGAGAAGGGGCTGCCGATTAGTGCAGTGCTATTTTGCCGCCAAAAACGTGCCCGTAAATACGGGTGGAATACGGGTGACACCGGACCCATATTTACGGCACGGGTTCGTAAATACTGGTGCAAAACGGGTCGAATACGTGTGACACCGGACCCGTATTTACGCCAGTATTTACGGGTGGGAAAAAATACGGTCGTGTGCATGAGGCCTAAGACGTAGCTTTAGCTCAAAATTTTTGATTTTCCCAACAAATAAAGGAAAAAAAGAACACCAACATTTGTAAAGCAATTTCTCCTGAGTACAGCAATACCCCATATGTGGACATAAACTGCTGTTTGGGCACACAGCAGGGCTTAGAAGGGAAGAAGCGCCATTTGGCTTTTGTAGTACAGATTTTGCTGGATTGGTTTTTGGGCGCTATGTTGCATTTGCACAGCCCCTGTGGGACTAAAACAGTAGAAACCCCGCAGAAGTGACCCCATTTGGAAACTACACACCTCAAGGTATTCACCTAGGGGTGTAGTGAGCATTTTAACACCACAGGTGTTTTGCAGAAATTAGTGTGCACTCGATGTGGCAGAGTGAAAATGGGATTTTTTCCATAAATATGCCAATATGTGGTGCCCAGCTTGTGCCACCATAACAAGACAGCTCTCTAATTATTATGCAGTGTTTCCCGGTTTTAGAAACACCCTACATGTGGCCCTAATCTTTTGCCGGGGCTATCGACAGGGCTCAGGAGTGAAAGAGTACCATGAATTTGAGTCCTAATTTGGTGGTTTACAAAGTATTGGTTCACAATTGCAGAGGCTCTGATGTGAAATAATAAAAGAAACTGCTGAGAAGTGACCCCATTTTGGGAACTACTCCCCTCAAGGCATTTATTAAGGCAGAGGCGTAGCTAGGTACTTTAGCACCCGGGGCAAAGATTCGTAGATAATGCCACACACTTTTTTTTACGATAAAGTAACAAACTATTTAAATTCACCATAACCCCGTTCCTACACCGTTCGGCAGCAAAGGAGTCCTGCTCTCTTCTGCGCAGGTCTCCTGGGGTTGAACGCTTCCCTGTCAATCAGCGCCTTTCAACGATGCAAGCGGCGCAAAGTATCGCGCTGCTTCACTTGTAGAAAGGCGCTGAATGGTCGGCAGTGGCGGATTAAGTAGACTATAGGCCCTGGGCTGTTCCACAAACTTGGGCCCCCCTTCCCCACCGCAGCTCTGCCGTGTCTATAGTGAACACCACCTTTTTGTGTGAGCATTGACAAATGGTTGTTACGATTCCCCTTGTTAAAGGGCTGTGTCCCTACATACTGACAGTCTCCAACCATCGCTGACAGTATCACACTGTGTAGGGACACTTCCTCCTGAAAATGGGAATGGTAGCACGCATTTGTCTATTAGCTCTGGGTACACAGAAATATGTAGAATACAAGAATTACATGCAACAGACATGTCAGGAGAAGAGATCCCCTATAGATCCAGAGACGTCTTCTCTGATGGGAGCCGTTTTCTTTTCTTCTCCATCTGACGCAGACCGTTATGCCGACTTCTCCTGATGAGACATCTTTGCCCATCACTTCTGCTGCCATTTCCAGCCCCTATAGAAACACACAAATTTAGACACCAAGGCCCAGGCCCATACATTAATGGGGTTGTCCGGCCACAGACCGTTTTTTATACTGATGACCTATCGATGTGCCCAGATATCCCCTTTTACTCAGACTAATATATTTGGACCACAGACTAGATTATAGAATACATACAGACCACAGACCTTCTAAACTATTGCAGTCCCCAGACCAGACCCCCTAAACAAATACAGACCCCATCACAAGCACCCTGAATAAATACAGACCTCAGACCGGACCCCTAAATACAGACACCAGACCTGACGCCCTACACTAATAATGACCCCAGACCTGACTCCCTTAATACAGACCTCAGACCAGACCCCCTAAACTAATACAGACCACTAAATAAAGACCCCTAAACTAATACAGACCCCTAAATACAGACCCCATAAACAAATACAGACCCCCAGACCACACCCCTAAATACAGACGCCTAAATACAGACACCAGACCAGACCCTCTATTCTAATAGAGACCCCAGAGCAGACCCCTAAATACAGACCCTTAACCTAATACAGACCCTAGAACAGGCCCTCTAAATAGACCCAGTAAACTAATACAGACCCCAGATCAGACCCCCTAAATACAGACCCCTAAATAAAGACCCCTAAACTAATACAGACCCTAGAACAGGCCCCCTAAATAGACCCTATAAACCAATACAGACCCCAGATCTCAAACTAAAACAAACCCTCTAAATACCGACCCCAGACCTCAAACTAAAACAGTCCCCTTAAATACAGACCCCAGACCACTTAAACTAACACAGACCCCTAAATATACAGACCCTAAACCCCGTAAACTGATACAGACCACAGACCAGACCCCCTAAATACAGACCCCTTAAACTAATAGACACCAAAATTCCTAAATACAGTTCCCAAACCAGGCCCCCTAAATACAGACCCCACACCAGACCCCCTAAATACAGACCCCACACCAGACATCTAAATACAGTCCCCCTAAATACAGACCCATTAAACAAATCAATCTCATTATACTTACATAGTCAGTCTTCTCTGTGGAGTCTTGCTTCAGATAGTGCTGATGCTGCTGCTGCTGCTGCTGGAAGTCCTGCGGTCATGTGACCAGCAGGTCTCTAAGCAATAGTAAAAACTTCAGAGATGAGGTCATGTGACCTTATGTCTAAAGGTCCTTTTGCAGGACATACACAATGCAGTTTCGTTGCGGTTTTTGCCACAATTCTCGGCAAAATCGCGTCAAAACTACAATGTACCATGATAATCCGCCATTGATGGCCGGGCACGGAACGTACCCGACCATTCATTGGTTCTAATTGTACCTGTGTCCTATAGACGCAGGTACAATTATAGTGCAGGAGGGGGTGGCGCTGGTGCCCCCCTCTAAGTTGCGCCCGGGGCACATGCCCCCCCTAGCTACGCCACTGATTAAGGGGTGTAGTGAGCATTTTCACTCCACAGGTCTTTTTCATAAATGATTGCGCTGCGGATGATACAAAGTAAAAATTATTTTTTTTCCCTAGATGTGACATTTCAGTGGGTCATCCCCAGCTTGTGCCACTGGAGACACACCCCCCAAAAATTGTTAAAAGCGTTCTCCCGGGCATGGCGATGCCCTATATGTGGAAGTAAACTGCTGTTTGGGCACACAGTAGGGAGGGAGCACCATTTGACTTTTGGAGCGTAGATTTTGCTTGGTGGTAGTTTTGTTTGAGTATTACTTGTATTTAATTTTATAATGTGGGGGTATATGTAAGCTGGGCAGAGTACATCAGGGGCATAGTCAGGTGGTATAATAATGGGGTAAACAATAAAATAATCCATAGATGTGTGTTACGCTGTGAAGCAATCCTTTATGCATAGGCCAGTGTCGCACTGATAAACCGTGTCCTTACTTATCCCCTTTTGGTCCACACTCCGACACCTTTGCAGTTTGGGGAATTTTGATGGGTAGTGTTGTCCTGGTATAATAGGGGCGCCCGCGTTTCCAGCAGATATGTTTGGGCCCTCCCCATTGTTGGTTCCCTAATTTTAGGGCCTTGATAAATCGCTTCTTGAAACAGAAGAAATGTTCCACTCTGATCTGCAGAACTGCATATTATTTATTTCCTGACTTATTGGAGTCTTAACGAATTTTATTTTTTTCATAGACGCAGTGGTATGAGGTCTGTTTTTTTCCAAGACGAGCTATAGTTATTATTGGTACCATTTTGGGGTACATGCGACTTTTTGATCCTTTTTTTTTGGGAGGCAAGGTGACCAAAAAACAGCAATTCTGTCATAGTTTTTTTAGGTTTTTTTTATATAGCGTTCACCACGCATCATAAATTACATGTTAACTTTATTCTGCGGGTCAGTACGATTGCGGCGATACCAAATTTATAGCACTTTTTTATGTTTTACAACTTTTTGCACAATAAAATTACTTTTTTAAAAATAATGTATTTTTTCTGTCACCATGTTGTAAGAGCCATAACTTTTTAATTTTTTCCGTCGACGAAGCTGTATGAGGGCTTGTTTTCTGCGAGACGAGCTATAGTTTTTAGAAGTATTATTTTTGGATACATGCGACTTTTTAATCACTTTTTATTTCAATTTTTGGAAGACAAAGTGACCAAAAAAACAGCAATTCTGGCAGAATTTTTAGGTTTTTTTTTATGGCGTTCACTGCGCGGGACAAATAAAATATATTTTTTATATTTAATAACAATAATATTTTTATAGTTCAGGTCGTTACGGATGCGGTGATACCAAATATGTATGGTTTTATTATTTGTTTCAATAACAAATGACTTGATAAGTGAAAAAGGGCGATTGTGTTTTATTTTATTACTTGAAACTTTAATTTTATTTTGTACAACTTTTATTTTTGTACTTTTCTTTAGTCCCACTAGGGGACTTGAAGGTCCAACTGTTTGATTGATGTTCTAATACATTGCACTACCTATGTAGTGCAATGTATTAGAACTGTCAGTTGTTTACTGACAGCAAGCCGATCAGGCTCCGCATCCGGTCAGGGCCTAATCAGCTTCCGTAATGGCAGACAGGAGGCCATTGTTAGGCCTCCTGTTGCCATAGTATCAGTCGGCAGCCTTGCCATCGCATGGCAGGGCTGCTGATTTGCTACAAACCACTAAGATGCAGCTATCGCTTTCGATCGCTGCATCTAAGGGGTTAATGGCAGGGATCGGATTTAGCTCCGGTTCCTGCCGTTACAGCGGGGTGTCCACTGTAACATACAGCGTACACCCACTGCTGATGACGCCGGCTCAGCTTCTGAGCCGTAAGTTGAGCCATCACCATTTTGCCGATGGTACCGGAAGCCTTTTAGGCCCCGCCTCTGAGCGAGGCATAGGAGGCTTCCATTGCTGGCAGACCGGGAGGTCAGTATTAGGCCTTCAGTTGCCATTGCAGCCACCAGCAACCCAGTGAAACTCCTCGCTTGTTGCGATCTCTATTGAACGAAGCATCTGAGGGGTTAATCGGCCATATCGGAGGCTAGCTCGGGTCCTGCCCATTACATCTGGGTGCCAGCTGTAACAACATCACTGTGATGTAATGGTACAGCGCTTTGCGGGAAGCCCTGCCAGACAGCGCCGAATATATATGGCGGATGTCGAGAAGGGGTTAAAATATTTAAATATAAGGGAACTCCTGGAGCTAAAACATATTTTTCCATCGCAGATAAGAATTAAATGGGATACCCATGGTATGAAACAGATACATAAGTTTTATGATTAAGACCAGGGCTTATCAATCTTTTTCTACTCGGGACTCACCAGTAAGAACATGATGCCACCTGGGCTTCACAATGGTAAAAGTCTGTGCCAAAATTACAAATATCCGAGATCCCCAGAAAAATCATTACATGGAGGAACTGGCATAAAAATAAAAGAAACTATTCTAACCTGATAAACCCATTGCCACTCTAGCGCCGTTGCTCTGGTGGTCACTGATGCTCCTTGTTTACGATGCTGCAGCGATGTCGTGCCCGTATACCCCATATGACCGCTGCGGTTAATCACTGGCCTCAGTAGTACACCTGTGCCAACTCCCTCATTGTGGCTTGTCTGCATACTGCTGAGAATTGGTGTTTTAACTTGCCCTTGCATCAGAAAATATGAACATATAGAATATTTAGAATGCTAGCAAAGTAAATACCCAATTCAGCAATGCTCAGTTATTCCATTGCCCCAGGTTAAAAGGTTTCTTGGAAAATATTTTGCATTTATTAAAAGATACATACAGTTTTCAATATAAACTATTCCCAACTGAACATAAGAAAAATAATACATCTAATACTTTTAGAGGAAAAAAATATAGTTTTATATTCATGAATGGCGAGTGATCCCCCAACTATAGAACATGCAATAGCCATATTAAAAATTCTGGTATTAATGGAAAATATTGAAAGCATGTTACATAAGGGAGACAGCGGGAATTAAAATAAGTCATCTAGGCACTATTATTAGGTGACTTTTCAGACCGGGAGGAGGGAAGGCGGGGGGGGGGGGGGGGTTGGAGGAAAGAAATGTACTGCTGTTTGTTCTCATTTTTATGTATACATTTATAATATGATATAGATTTAAAATAAAAAAAAGTAATCAAAGAAAGATAAGAGAAGGTAAATTACAAAGAGCTGGCACATGATTTATTAATTCCATGAACTGTAGAAAGGACCTGGGGGTGTTCTTTACGTGTGGATGAAAGGTGATTCAGAAATTAATATGGGAGAGGGGGTTCTTCACAGCTAGAGTAGTCAAGCTATGAAATGCCCTACCCTAAGAGGTAGTAATGGCCGATGCCTTACAGTTTTGGGGGAAAACGGTGGTTTAAAACCAAATACAAGAAGGATTTATTTATTTTATGGTATTCTCTTCGAAGGTCAGAACTAGGGATAGTAAAATCAAAAAGATTTGCAAAGAAGATGATTGTTTTGTAAAGAATATAATCCTGCAGTATGGTAAAATTTTGCGTCCAGTCCCTACTGCAGCTCTGAACAGCTCCTCTGTGGGCAGTCAGAAAGATGTTCATGTGGAAAAAAACATACATAATGTAGACAGACAGCAGCTCCTAGGAAATCTCAGTGACAGAGGCAGATGACAAAGGATAATTGAGATCTGCCATTGTTACCTGTTACATGGACTGATGCTATGCAATAGGCAGGCAAATTCTTGTGGATATCTTATAATACGGAAGGCCTAAAGAAAGAGCACAGGCTTCAGACATCATTATTTTAAGTAACGTGGGAAATTCTGTTTTTTTACTGGAGTTTTCCTCATAGTTGCCAATGTTTGAAAATGAAAGAGAGATTTTAGATGCAATATTTTTTACATAAACACCGCTCTCAAATTTTGGGTATGCCCCTATAATGACAACCAGAGCACTCCCGTAAATAGTGTCAGCCAGAGAGTGGCCTGATTAACAATCCCAGGCAGAGAATGCCCCCCCATTAACAATGCCTGCCAGAAAGTGTCACAATTAACAGTACTAAATTTAATGTGCTTGCTAGAGAAAAAAACAAAAACACTGTCAAGCAGAGAAAACCCTTAGAGAGCAATGCAGCCAGAGTGCCCTATAAAATAATGTCATCTAGTATGTTTCAATCTAACATCCCGCACCGCGCTATGCATTTACGGCGCTGGGGTTGGTACTTCCTACACATCACCGTAAATGTATGAAGCGCGGATGGCATCGGCTCAGAAGTTGAGCCTGTGCCATCAGTAGTAGGTGTCAGATGTATGTTACAACTGACACCCAGCTGCAACGTCTCAGATTGGAGCTAGCTCCGATTACAGCCATTTAACCTCTTAGATGCTGAGGTCAATAGCGAACACGGCATCTAAGGAGTATGAGAGAAGAAAGGAGCTCCCTCGGTCAGCCTATCGGCAACCCTGTGGCATCATTGGGGGGGTGAATGGGTTGCTATGGCAGAAGGGGCCTGACAAAGGCCCTCATATCTGCCATGAACGTAAGCCACTTGCAAAGCCTAATGGGTTGCCTTACCATAGAATACTGACAGGCACAATACACTAGGTATTAGCAGTATATTATGTAAGTGATCGCATGCTCAAGTTCCCTTGTTTTTAAGTATTAAAACATATCCTAAGGTATTAAAGAAAACTTCAATCGAAACAGAAAAAAAAATTGCCTTTTTACCACTAAGAAAATGCTTTTTTTATGGGGAAATTTCAAACAACAAAAAACATTATACAAAATTGGTATTGCTGCATCTGTAATGACTTATTTTTATGAAAGAGTCACGTTACGTTATTTATCTTGCATGTGGAACTTCATAAAAATAAAGACAAACAATGCCAGAATTGCTGTTTTTTTTGTTTATCCCGCCTCACAAAAAAAAACAACAGAATAAGTGATCAAAAAGTCAAAAATGTACCCCAAAATGGTACCAATGAAATTTGCAGGTCCTTGCAAAAAAACAAACTCTACAAATTTTTTAACATTTTTAAAAAGTGTTTTTATTTTGCAAAAGTAGTAAAGAAATACTATTTAAATTTGGTATCGCCATTATCGTACTGACTCGCAGAATAAAGTTCATTTTGTCATTTATACCACATGGTATATACCATATACCACACATATACCACACAGTGAAAACAAAAACCCCAAAACAATGGTCTTCGAAATAAAGTAGTGATCTGGGGGAGGACATATTAAAGATTATTGCAGCCAGCTTCCCCCCACTCTAAAACAGCTGCTTAGAGAGAATAAATTGCATTCAACTGCATGGCAAAGATAAACTGTAGGTTTAAATGAAATCTGCATTATAAAAAACAAAAGTCATCCCTATATAATGCTCTGTGTGGCTCAAATGTTCTGTGACATTTCAAACCCTTCCCTCAGCAAGATATGTAGAAATGACTGTAATTTCCGTGGTCGCTGACCACGAACTCCACTCATCCTGCCAACGTCTTTCTCTTCAGAGATGCCATCACATGTGGCCGTCCTGTTCCGCAGTGACCAATAGGGTGTGCGATCGAGCTCAGTCCAGCCTTAAAGATCCAGAGCGCACACATGTGTGAGATTGAGCTGATTGCTCACAGATCACCCTGGACTATAAGAAGGGCCCTGTCCCTTCCTTCATTGCCTGAGCGTTGTTTGTACCTACCCATGTTAGTCTTTGCAATGGTCCCTTGAGTGTTTTCCAGTTCCCAGTGTTCCCATTCCTGCTACCTGTATCCTGTGCTACCGTGTTCCTGTGCTGTACGGAGCTGGAGTCCTTTTGTGTCGACTACTACACCTGCTGTGTTTCACCGCAGCTGTTGTCTGCATGCTGCCTGAGTTCCATCCGAGCTTAAACCATCGCTACTGTCTGAATTGCCACAGGTACCTTTATCCGAACTATAGACATTGACTTTGTACCCTGTTTGGCCAGCTGCTATCCCACTATGGCGGTACGGCCCAGTGGATCCACATACTCACAGATCGTGACAATAACAATTAGGATCTTCCATAGATTTCACCCACTAGGGTTTGGAAAATGGTTATTTACTTAACCGACGCATGTTTTAAATGTGATAAGAAGATATGGCCCACTGCTAGTGGTCGTGTGGGGTGATCCAGGAATTCTGGCTCAGTATCAAACAATTAACGCAAACACATCTGACCACCTTCATACCCTATGATATACAATGGGACATCTTTGGCTGTGTGGACCCTAAAACATACAAATGTACCAGCATTGCCAGGAAACAATTTGTGTTTTTAGAAAACATTTTCTTAATTTTCAATATGGATTGGGTGGAAGCAACCATTCTTAAATTATCGAGAGTTGCGTTACAACATGCTGTCAAGCCACTACTTGTTCAGGGACGACCCTCCTATTTAATAATCTTATAGCGCCTATCAAGGAAGCACACAGGGACCCATGGGTTCCCCCTCCCTTCTTCTTTTCCTTTTTTCCATATTTCTTTAAATTGATTAAACTGTTGAACTCAAGGGTGTCTATACTTCCTCCCGGGATTGACTTCCTCTTTATGCTTTATCAGATATATTCAAACAAACCTAGAAAGTCAGTTACCTCTTTAAAGACCACCTGTCAGTTTTACTACTATAAAGGATTATCCATCTTCGTGTCAGGGAATCTACCTTTTCCTTTGGAGGGATCACCCTCATGATTCTGCCTAGTTTCCCTACTTTGTCGCAATTTTCTTATATGTGATTGAATGCCACAACACCCCTATGGGTTCTTCCTATTATCTGTTTTCTGTTTGAGAAATGAAAAAAAAAAAAAAAATAGGAGGTCTGTTATCCCATGGCATAGAGACATAAGCATAGACAGCTTAAAAAAGGATCACATATTACAATGAAAAATATGATAGTTAATTAGAAGGGAATTTCTATTTATTTTCTTGCACTAATATTAATTATTCCCCACTTAAGTACCTGCTCAGTGCCAGGTAAGAAGTGGGGTTGTGCAGAGAGAGTCTGAAGGGGGCGCTGCATTTCACTAACGCTACAGCCCCTACCTTCTGGGGATCATTGGAAGTCCCTGCTCTTAGACCCCCACCAAACAGTAAATGATACTAGTGATATACCATAAGTTTCTATCATGGGAATACCCCTCAACTATATGGCTGTGTTAAGAAAATGTGTCTGCTGTCTATATTTGCCCCTGCATTCCTATGCAAAAGTTTGGACACCCCTTGACAAATTACATGTTCTGCTTCTAAGTGAAAAGCACAAAGTTAAATATGGCATTATTATTACATTTTTAATGTATTATTACTGAATTTTTGATAAGAACAGTGAAAAGAATATATTGAAACAATCTAACTGCATTCAATTGAATATAACCCTAAAAGAAATTACAGCCGCCTAATGTTTCTTACAGACAGCTTATAGTCTGCATTTTTGCTTTCGGATTTACCCCCACTCTTCCTTGCAAAATATTTAGGAGGGAATTTATTACGACTGATGTTTCATACACCAGTCTTAATAGAAAGAAAGTTAGAGAAAGATGCGGCACATTTATTAAAAAGGTGAACTCCTCTAAATAAATGTGTCGCATCATTCGGCAAAATTTGTGCCATCCATTCCCCATTTCCCATCGGACATACCGTCAAATGAAAATAAGTATACTCACCTCACCGCTGGTCTTCTCTCCCCTGGGTCCCCTCAGGCTCCCTCAGCATGCTGCGGCTTTGTCAGGGTCCTCTATGCGACACAGCACTTAAAACGTATGTGACACCGCACTAATGACATTGACGCTGCCCCGCATCATGGCCTTGTATTTAAACATATTTTGTATTTCTGCAATCGTAACCACCTGTAGAATAAACTTAACATATTATTTATAGCGCACAGTGAATGACATAAAAAAATACCAAACAAAAACCAATAGCTGAATTATTGTTTTTCTTCCCAAAAAAAGATCTTTAAGTAGTAGTAGTAGTAGTAGTAGTAGTAGTAGTAGTAGTAGTAGTAGTAAAAGAGAAAAAAAATATATATACATATTTGGTATCAATGTAATAATAACGACCCCCTGAATAAAGTCAACATGTCATTTATACCACATGGTGAATAGCGGCAAAACAAATTCAATTAACAACTACTTTTGCGCAGCTGAATCCTTAAGTGGTTTGTGAAAGTGAGGAAAGTGTATTTATGTAACTCCATTTTATATGAAGAATCCATTTTATAGTTTGAAGTATCTGTTCCTTGTAAAATCCTAGGAAATTATGTGTTTTTCCTTTCCTTAACTTAGTTTCCAATTAAAATGTAGACGTGTTGACTTTGCAGCTGTGAGATTCTCAAGGGAAACTTTGTCTTCCTCGTGATCTCTCATGAGAAACCTGTCTAAGGCTTCATTCGCATCTGCTCTAGGTCTCCGTTCCGACGTACAGTTGGAGATTTCCGTCAGAACGGAGCCCTGACAGACACAAACGGAAACCATAGGTTTTCGTTTCCATCACCGTTGATTTCAATGGTGACGGATCCAGTGCCAATGGTTTCCATTTATCTCCGTTGTGCAAGGGTTCCGTAGTTTTGACGGAATTAATAGTGTAGTCGACTATGGTATTGATTCCGTCAAAACTACGGAACCCTTACACAACAGAGATAAACGGAACACCACTGGCACCGGATCCGTCACCATTGAAATCAATGGTTTCCGTTTGTGTCTGTCAGAGCTCCGTTCCGACGGAAAGCTCTGACGGATCGTCGGAACGGATCCCTAGGGCAGATCTGAATGAAGCCTTACTTCTGATTGGTCAACTCTCCACTTGTGGGATACAATTGTAACTGCATACTAAAAATAAACTAGAGAAGGATTATTGGTTATACAAAGCATGTCTCTGTGTCTCTTACTTCACTCCGATATATCAATATAACTAATGGATTTGGATCTGGGCAAGTGACTGAAGGATGTCCGTTGACCCAACCATCTTAAACCTTCAGTCTAACCCTGTTGACGCAATCCTGTGCAAAATATATTAAAGTTATACATATTTCCATTATATTTTCGTGTTTCCAGTCCTCACTGTTTTCAAGATCTCTGCTTGCTGTCATTCAAAAGGAACCTACAAAGTTTGCTCCCATTGGATAAAAATCTGTCCTGGTCATGTGATGATGATGATACAGGTGTGCGGCTCCTTACAGGACACAGCTCTGAAAACTGCACTGTAAAGGTGCAGTCCAACGTGGGAGATTTTGTTGTCGAAATTTCTGTGACTGAAAATCACTTCCATTCACCTGGATGGAGTTGTTTTGGCGGCAAGCACAAGGATTTTTGTGAGTTGCATTTCGATAAATTGGACAGCCACTGACATTTCTGCAACAAAATACTGCGTGCGAATACACCCTAACTGTAATCAGTTTTCACTTGTGTGTTCTATCCACAATGAAGGTTTCTATTAAATGAAAGGGTATTGGATAATTGTATAACTTTTCATTATACAAACAATAATATTTCTTTTTATGAAACCAGAAATTTAAGGGCAACTAGACAGGTTATCACTAAACTGCAAAGAAGTAGGAGTGCAGCAAAGGTAAAATAAATGGTGGTAGGCGATTCTATTATTAGGGGGATCATAAATGCCAAACAGTGTTTTGTCTGCATAGTGCTCGGGTTCGGCATATTGCAGATCGTATAGACAGATTGCTGGGTGAGGCTGGGGAAGAGATTGGTACTCATTGGTACCAATGACAAAGTGAGTGGAAGATGGAAGGTCCTTTAACCCCTTAACGATATGTGACGTATTAGTCCGTCATGGGCATTATCATGTTAAAGCAAACTGGCAGACTATTACGCCATAACATTAACAGGGTACTGTGTCTGCAGACACAGTTTTAAAGCAGTGATAGCTTAACGCTACCACTGCTTTAAGGGCGGGACCAGAGATAGCCTCCGATCAATAGTGAGCACTGAATCTATGGTGTTTACAAGCAGATCGGAACCCCGCAATGAAATTGCGGGGTTCTGATAACTTCTCTAGCAGACCGGAGGCCTAATAATGGCCTCCTGTCTGCCAGGTACGGAAGCCTGCTAGGTCCCGCCCAGAGGCTGCGACAGATGTTACAGCTGATACCGTGCTGTAACTGCTGGGAATGGAGCTAGCTCCGATCCCTGTTGTTAACGCCTTAGATGCCGCGATCAATAGCGATCGGCATCGACACGATGTGATCTTGAGGATGCCGATTGTTACTATGGCAAACGGAGGCCTAACAATGGCTTCCTGGTCTGCCACGTACGATAGCCTATTAGGCCCCGCCCACAGACCTAATAGGCTTGCTGTCAGTGAATGTCTGACAGCTCAAATGCATTGCACAAGGTGGGTAGTGCAATGCATTAGAGTAAAGATCAGAGGTGCAGGCCCTCAAGCCCCTAGTGGAACAAAAATAAAAGTTGAAGAAAAGTGTAAAAAGAAAAGTTTCAAGTTAATAACCGCCTTTTTTCCTTTAATAAGTCTTTTTTTATAGGAAAAAATCCTAAAAACGTTAACAAAAGTACACATATTTGGTATCGTCACAACCCAATCTATAAAACTATAATGTTAATTTTCCTACATGATGAACACCGCAAAAAAATTAAATAAATAAACAATGCCATAATCGCTATTTTATTATCACCACCCTCACAAAACATGAAATATAAAGTGATCATAAAGTCCCATGTACCCCAAAATAGTACCAATAAAAACTACAACCCGTCCCGCAATAAACAAGCCCTTCTACAGCTTTTTTGACTGAAAAATAAAAACGTTCTGGCTCTCAGAATATAGCAACACAAAATGTGTAGAGTGCCCAAAAGCAGATAAGATTGGGCACAATTTATCAGTGCGACACTGGCCACATATCTCTCAAATATTATTTATTTACTCCATTATTATACCCTCTTATTATGCTCTGATGTACTCCTCACAGATTACATATGCCCAAACGTTATAAACTGAAATACCAGCAAAACCCCAAACAGAACAACTGCCAAGCTAAATCTGTGCTCCAAAAGCCAAATGGCACTCCCTGCATTCTGAACCCTACAGCGTGCCCAAACAGCAGTTTACATCCACATATATGGCATCGCCATACCCGGGAGAATCAGCTTAGCCGTTTATGAGATGTGTGTCTTCTGTGGCACAAACAGGGCACAACATAGTGTGCACTAAAGTGGCATTTCAGCGGAAAATTGCAATTTTCACTTTGCACCATCCACTGCGCATTAATCACTAATGAAAAAACACCTGTGGGGGCAAAATGCTCACTACACGCCTTAAATTTCCTTAAGGGGTGTAGTTTCCAAAAGAAGGGTCACAAATTGGCGGTTTGTTTTACTATTTGACCTCAGGGCCCTGCAATTGTGGACCAATGTTGCGAAAATCACCAAAATAGACCTCAAATGTGCATGTTGCTCTTCACTGCTGAGCTCTGTCATATGTCCAGGCAAATGATAAATGCCTTGAGGGGTGTAGTTTCCAAAATGGGGTCACTTTATTGGGTGCTTTCACTGTACTCTGGTACCTAAGGGTTTTGCAAATGCGACATGGCGCCCAAAAACCAATCCAGCAAAATCTGCATGCCAAATAGGGCCCCTGCCTTTCTGAGCCCTGCCGTGTGTTCAAACAGCAGTTTATGACCACGTGGGGTATTGCCGTACTCTGGAGAAATTGCTTTACAAATGTTGGGGTGCTTTTTCTCCTTTATCCCTTGTGAAAATGAAGATATTCAACTTTTTAATGGAAATAATGTTGATATTCATTTTTACGGCTTAATTCCAATAAATTCTGCAAAAGACAAGTAGGGTCTAAAGGAATAGAGAATAGGAGGAATCCTGCAGCTCACCTGAATAGGGTAATCACACTGTCTGTAGCGCTTGGGTCCTCGTGTCGGCACACGTAGTGGATAGACAAGGAAGGTGTAAGAATGGATCCAGCGTTGAGACCAGGTATATCAGTTAAAATCAGAAACTTCTTCCGAGTTTCATTTTTCCAAAAAAAGGTAGTTTCAAAATAGACAAGCAGTGTTCCTTCAGAGTACAATGGCTAGTTGAAGAGAATAGGCGGGTGCCTACGCGTTTCAGACGCGATCTGCGTCCTTAGTCATGGCTTTCTATGAAAACCATCCTTTTTTTAACGGCCATGGAAAACGGATGGCAAATGGATGACAAACGGCCATTAAAAACTGACAGACGGACTATAAATGGATTAGAATTTTTGAGACACACTGATGCAGAATGGCCATGAAAAACTGACAGTTGATCAGTTTTTAATGACCATTTGTTTTCACTGTCGTGTGAATATAGCCTATTGGTAAATAGGGATACTGAAGCTAAATGGGGAGTTAAAGATATATTTGATGAATCATGTAGTAAGTTTATACTCTCTGGTAACAAAATGTCTAGAAATAAAAGGAGACCAATATGGATGAATAAGGGATTACTAAATAAAATAAGACAAAAACAAAAAGCATTCAAAACATTGAAATCTGAGGCCTCAGAAAAAGCATTCCAGACTTACAAAGATCTCAATAGGAAATGTAAAAATGAAATCAAGTTAGCAAAGTTATCTACAGAAAAACAAAATTGCTAACGACATTAAAACGAATCCCAAAATTTTTTATAAATGTATTAATGCCAAAAAGACAAAAATCTGATAATATTGTCACTCTTAAAGATGACCATGGGAATATAATTGTAGAGGATAAATTGGGGGCTGAGATAATAAACATGTATTTATCATCGGTGTTCACTGATAATCTCCCAGGGCCAGATATTCAAAAGCATTCCAAAGTTATTACCACATAAAGTGACACATGTCAGATTTTGTCCTTAAGGGGTTAAAATGATTTTATAGAACTAGGGGAGAAGCTCAAGTCCAGGACCTCCAAGGTCGTGTGTAATGGATTTGCCTGACACAGCTTCTTTGTCGACGCCCGTGATTAATCTGCCTGCATCTGTACCTAGATCTGTTAGAGTGACTCGATCTGCTGGTAGGCTGAGGAGTGGGAGAACCTATCACAGCCTGGCCAGACGGAGCTAGCTCCCGCCCTCTGTCTATTTACACCCTTATTTCCTGCTCCTCCTTTGTCTGTGATTCTTCTGTTTCCTGGCTCTACTGCTCCTGCTTGTACTATTGTCCTCTGCTTCAAATTGACGCTGGCTTTACTACTACTCTCCTGTTCTGCGTTTGGTACCTCGTACTCTCCTGGTTTGACTCGGCTCGTTCACTACTCTTGTTGCTCACGGTGTTGCCGTGGGCAACTGCCCCATTTCCCTTAGTTTCTGAGTACCCTTGTCTGTTGGTCTGTCGTGCACTTATTGAGCGTAAGGACCGTCACCCAGTTGTACGCCGTCGACTAGTACGGGCCGTGCAAGTAGGCAGGGACTGAGTGGCGGGTAGATTAGGGCTCACCTGTCTTTCTCCCTACCCCGTCATTACATCGTGTTTGCACAAATACTACCAGTGCCACAAGCGTCACAAGAAAAACAGTGGAAAATTAGGGAGTTAAAGAGGTTTTCCAGTCTCAAACAATTGATGGCCTATACTCAGGAGAACTAGGCTTACTTCTCTGTCGGCTACAGGCTTTATGGTAGGGATGGGAAGCACCTAAATGGGGAGGGTGCAACTGTGCCGGGGAAAAAGGATTGTTAGACTCTAAAGGAGCTTTTCAAACTATTATCTGGAGAGAGGAAGGGGGAGGTTACAAAAGTGGGGTTAGAGAGTATAGATAGGGAGTGGGAGATGCTACTGGAGAAGCCCCTGGTGTCACTATCCATATATGGACAGTGACATAAGGGGCTACTCCTGGAGCGGAATCCCCAGGCAGAGGGGTGGCATTTACGAGGGAGGGTGCTATCTACAGGGGGGTGGTGCTATCTACATGGATGTGGTGCTATCTACAGGGGGTGTTATCTACAAGGGGGTGCTATCTACAAGGGGTGGTGCTATCTACAGGGGGTATGGTACTATCGACACAGGCAACTGTATGGGAGAGTGTGGCACTATCTATGTGGGCTCTGGCACTTTGTATGTGGGCACTATGTCACCTTATATGTTGGCACTGTGGCACTATCTACAGTGGTCACTGTGGCACTATGTGGGCACTGTGGCACTATGTGGGCACTGTGGCACTATGTGGGCACTAACACTATGTGGGCACTGTGGCAACATGTGGGCACTATCTACATTGGGTACTGTGGCACTATCTACAGGGACATTGTGGCACTATCTACATGGGCACTGTGGTGTTTTCAGGGAGTTGGGACAAAGAAACCCTGACAAATGAAATCCATCCTTCTTTTAACGGCCATGGAAAATGGATGGCAAATGGATGACAAACGACCATTAAAAACTGACAGACGGACTATAAATGGATTAAAAGTTTGGAGACACACTGATGCAGAATGGCCATGAAAAACTGACAGTTGATCAGTTTTTAACCCCTTCAGGACCCAGCCTGTTTTGGCCTTCAGGACCCAGCCGATTTTTTCAAATCTGACATGTTACTTTATGTGGTAATAACGTTGGAATGCTTTTACCTATCCAAGCGATTCTGAGACTGTTTTCTCGTGACATGTTGTACTTTATGTTAGTGAAAAAATTTTGCCGATAATTTTGGTATTTATTTCTGAAAAACACCACAATTTAGAAAAAATTTGCAAAAATTTGCATTTTTCTAAATTTAAACGTATCTGCTTGTAAAACAGATAGTAATACCACATAAAATAGTTAGGCCTCATGCACACGACCGTAGTGTTTTTCTGGTCCGCAAATTCCAGGACCGTGTTCCGTGAAATGTCATCCGCAGTTCATCCGTATGTCCTCCGCAGTTCATCCGTATGTAATCCGCAAAATGCGGATGAAAAATAAAAAGCCTAGGTAAAACATGATGACGACAGAACTCATTCCCGGTCGTCGCCTAGCAACACTTCCGCAAATCCGCAAAACTGCGGATGACACACGGCGGTGTATCCGCAATTTCCACGGGCCCATTGACTTCTATTGGCATGTCCGCACCGCATTTGCGGCCCATAATAGGACATGTCCGTAGTTTCTGCGGCACGGATGTGCGGACATGCGGAGAGCCGTGAAAACACGGATAGTGTGTATGGGCCCATAGAAATGAATGGGTCCGCAATTTACCCGTGGATTTGCGGTTGAATTGCGGACGCAAAAACACGGTCGTGTGCATGAGGCCTTACTAGTTAACATTTCACATATGTCTACTTTATCTTTGCATCGTTTTTTGAACGTCCTTTTCTTTTTCTAGGACGTTACAAGGCTTAGAACTTTAGCAGCAATTTCTCATATTTTCAAGAAAATTTCAAAAGGCCATTTTTTCAGGGACCAGTTCAGTTCTGAGGTGGCTTTGAGGGCCTTATATATTAGAAAATCCCCAGAAATCACCCCATTTTGAAAACTGCACCCCTCAAGGTATTCGAATCAGCATTCACAAAGTGTTTTAACCCTTTAGGCGTTTCACAGGAATTAAAGCAAAATAGAGGTGAAATGTACAAATTTTATTTTTTTTGTCGAAATTCATTTTTAATAAAAAAAAAATTTGTAACGCAGAAGGTTTTACCAGAGAAATGCAACTCAATATTTATTCCCCGGATTCTGCAGTTTTTAGAAATATCCCACATGTGTCCCTAGTGCGATAATGGACTGAAGCACCGGCCTCAGAAGCAAAGGAGCACCCAGTGGATTTTGGGCTTCCTTTTTTTTAAAATATATTTTAGGCACCTTGTCAGGTTTGAAGAGGTCTTGTGGTGCCAAAACAGTGGAAACACCCCAAAAGTTACCCCATTTTGGAAACTACACCCCTCAAGGAATTTATCTAGGGGTACAGTTAGCATTTTAAGCACACAGGTTTTTCACTAAATTTATTAGAATTAGTCTGTAAAAATGAAAATCTACTTTTTTTCTGAAAAAACATAGACATTTTTAATATTTACAAGAAATAATAAAGAAAATGCACCCCAACATATGTAAAGCAATGTCTCCCGATTACGGCAACATCCCATATGTGGAAGTAAACTGCTGATTGGACCCACAGCAAGGCTCAGAAGGGAAGGAGGCCATTTGGATTTTGGAGCACGGATTTTGCTGGATTGGTTTTCGGTGCCATGTCGCGTTTGCAACGCCCTGGAGAGACCAAAACAGGGGAAACCCTCCAAAAGTGACCACATTTTGGAAACTACACCTATCAAGGAATTTATCTAGGGGTATAGTTAGCATTTTGACCACACAGGTTTTTCACTAAATATATTGGAATTAGTCTGTAAAAATGAAAATCTACTTTTTTTCTGAAAAAACATAGAAATTTTTAATATTTACGAGGAATAATGAAAAAAATCACCCTAACATTTGTAAAGCAATGTCTCCTGATTACAGCAATATCCCATATGTGGTAATAAACTGCTGATTGGACCCACAGCAGGGCTCAGAAGGGAAGGAGGCCATTTGGATTTTGGAGCACAGATTTTGCTGGATTGGTTTTCGGTGCCATGTCGCGTTTGCAACACCCTGGAAAGACCAAAACAGGAGAAACCCCCCAAAAGTGACCCCATTTTGGAAACTACACCTCTCAAGGAATTTATCTAGGAGTATAGTTAGCATTTTGACCACACAGGTTTTTTGCAGAATTTAGTGGAATTAGGCAGTGAAAATGAAAATCAACTTTTTTTCTGAAAAAGCATAGAAATTTTTACAAGGAATAAAGAAAAAAAAAGAACCACAACATTTGTAAAGCATTTTCTCCTGATTACGGCAATACCCCATATGTGGTAATAAACTGCTGATTGGTTCCATGGATTGTTTTTTGGTGCCATGCCGCCTTTGCAACGCCCTGGAGGAACCAAAACAGTGGAAACCCCCCAAGTTACCCCATTTTGGAAACACCCCTCAAGGAATTTTTCTAGGGGTATAGTGAGCATTTAGACTCCACTCGTCTTTTGCAGAATTTATTAGAATTAGGCCGTGAAAAAGAATATCACAATTTTTTTCCACTAAAATGTTGCATTTTCTCATTTTCACAAGGGATAAAGGAGAAATAAACAACCAATTTTTGTAAAGCTATTTCTCCCAAGTACAGAAATACCCCACATGGGGTCAAAAGTTTTTTTCATTAGAAATGAATTAACCCTTTCAGGACTGATCCATTTTTTGTTTTCGTATTTTCGTTTTTCTCTACCCGCCTTCCAAGAGCCATAACTTTTTTCTTTTTCCGTCAGTAGAGCGGCGTGAGGGCTTATTTCTTGCGGGAGGAATTGTAGTTTCTATTGATACCATTTAAAGTGCTATAAAAAGTACTGGGAAACTGAAAAAAAAATAGGAAAATATAGTAATATAGGAAAAAAATCTGATTCAATTTTTTGGGGTTTTCGTTTTTACAGCTTTCGCCGTGCAGTAAAAACGAAAACCTCAGCGATTTTGGCGATTTAAATAATTTAAGTTTTTTACGGTGTTCACCGTGCGAGTTAAATAATGGTATATTGTAATAGTTCGGTCTTTTATGGACGCAGCGATATCAATTCTGTTTATTTTTTTTACATTACTTTAGAAGAAAAATGGGAAAAGGTTTTTTTTTTTACTTTAAACTACTAATAACTATAATTCTTCTACACATTTTATTAGTCCCCTTAGGGGACTTGTACCAGCGATCATTGGATCGTGGGTACAATATGCTGCAATACTAATGTATTGCAGTATATTGTTATTTTTACAGGCTTCTGTAACCGCACGATCGCTGTTCCTGTCCGTTAGTCCCGGGTGTCAGCTGTAATACACAGCCGACACCCGCAGCGTATGGAGCGGGCTCAGCATGTCAGCCCGATCCATACATCACCCCCGCACCATGACGTGCTATTAAGTCATAGTGCGCAAAGGGGTTAATGCACTGCGGATGGTGTGAATATTGCAATTCGCCACTGATATGCCATTTTAGTGCATAATATGTCGTGCCCTGTTTGTGCCACTGAAAACAAATACCTCATAAAACGTTAAGCGGGTTCTCCCGGGTATGGCGATGCCATATATGTGGGCGCAAACTGCTGTTTGGGCACGCTGCAGGGCTCAGAAGGGAGGGAACGCCATTTTGCTTTTGGAGCGCAGATTTTGCTTGGTAGTTTTTCTGTTTTGGGTTTCGCTGGTATCTCAGTTTATAATGTGGGGGCATATGTAATCTGGGCGGAGAACATCAGGGCATAATAAGAGGGTATAATAATGCGGTAAATAAATAATAATTCATAGATGTGTGGCCGGTGTCGCACTGATAAATGGTGTCGGATGTTACCCGCTTTTAGAAAACACTGCACATTTTGCATCGCCATATTCCTGGGAGCCAGAACGTCTTTATTTTTTCACCACCGGAGCTGCGTGAGGGCTTATTTGTTGCGGGACAATCTGTACTTTTCATTGGTACCATTTTGGGATACATGCGATTTTTTTGATCACTTTTTATTAAAGTTTGTTGCAAGCCAGGTGACCAAAAACAAGCAATTCTGACAATGTTTTTAAGTTTATTTTTTCCGGTGTTCACCGTGCACTATAAATGACCATTATATTTTATTCTGCGGGTCGGTATGATGACGACGATACCATATGTATATAGGATTTTTTTATGTTTTGCAGCGTTTGCGCAATAAAATCACTTTTTTATAAAAGAATTTATTTTCTGTGTCACCATATTCTGAGAGCCGTAACTTTTTTATTTTTCAGTCAAAAAAGCTGTGTAAGGGCTCGTTTTTTGTGGGACGGGTTGTAGTTTTTATCGGTATTATTTTCGGGTACATGCGACTTTTTGATCACTTTTTATTCTCTATTTTAGGAGGGGTGGTGACCAAAAAATAGCGATTCTGGTGTAGTTTTTTATTGATTTTTTTTGGGGTGTTCATCGTGCGGGAAAAATAACATTATAGTTTTATGGTTGGGGTCGTTACGAACGCGGTGATACCAGATATGTGTACTTTTTTTAACGTGTTCATTTTTTTCCTATAATGAAAGACTTATTATAGGAAAAAAATGCAGTGTTTGTTTATATCACTTATAACTTTTATTTTTACACTTTTTTTTAAAAAAAATTATTCTTTTTTTTACTTTCTTTACTTGTCCCACTAGGGGACACTTACACTTGCAGCTCTGATCGCTGCTGGAACACATTACACTACACACGTAGTGTAATGTATTCCAACTGTCATTGTGACATGACAGTCACACTGACAGGAAGCCTCGGAGGACTGGCCGGAGGCTGTTCCTCCGAGGCTTCCCTACATGGCAACCCGGGAGGTCATTGTCTGACCTCCAATTGCCACGACAAGCATCGGTAGCCCCCACGATCACTTCGTGGGGGCTGCCGATGTGCTTCAAACCACTTAAATGCGGCGACGGCAATCCGTCGCCGCATTTATGGGGTTAATTGCCAAAATCAGCGGCGATGGTCCGCTGACCGGCAAGGCTGGAGTGTCAGCTGTCGGGGACAGCTGACCTCCCGGTTCCCGGACACTGTCCGTTAGGACAGTGTGCGCTGGGAACTACTCCACAATAGTACGTCTGGATGCGGGAAGCAAGCCCTGTGCAGGACGTACTATTGCGGAGCTGCGCGTGAAGAGGTTAATGACCATTTGTTTTCACTGTCGTGTGAATATAGCCTATTGGTAAATAGGGATACTGAAGCTAAATGGGGAGTTAAAGATATATTTGATGAATCATGTAGTAAGTTTATACTCTCTGGTAACAAAATGTCTAGAAATAAAAGGAGACCAATATGGATGAATAAGGGATTACTAAATAAAATAAGACAAAAACAAAAAGCATTCAAAACATTGAAATCTGAGGCCTCAGAAAAAGCATTCCAGACTTACAAAGATCTCAATAGGAAATGTAAAAATGAAATCACGTTAGCAAAGTTATCTACAGAAAAACAAAATTGCTAACGACATTAAAACGAATCCCAAAATTTTTTATAAACGTATTAAAGCCAAAAAGAAAAAAATCTGATAATATGGTCACTCTTAAAGATGACCATGGGAATATAATTGTAGAGGATAAACTGGGGGCTGAGATAATAAACATGTATTTATCATCGGTGTTCACTGATAATCCCTCAGGGCCAGATATTCAGGGGGGTAGTAATAAAGGTTCCCCACCCAATATTACCTGCTTAACACAGGAGGAAGTACAGCTGTGTCTGATCAATTCAAATATTGATAAATCCCCCGGCCAAGACCGAATTCACCCACGGGTATTAAGGGAATTGAGCTCAGTAATGGACAGACCATTGTATCTCATCTTCTTAGACTCTTGTAACAGGATCAGTGCCACAGGATTGGAGGACGGCTGATGTTGTACCAATATTTAAGAAGGATAAGAAGGTGGAACAGAGTAACTACCGTCCCATAAGTTTGACATCTGTGGTATGTAAAATATTTGATGGTATTCTAAAAGATGAACTGCAAAAGCATATAGCAGAGAAAAGTCTAATAACTGATAACCAGCATGGATTCATGAAAAACAGGGCATACCTAACCAAAATGCACAATTTCTATGAGGAGGTAAGTGCAAATCTGGATGTTGGTCATCCGAAATGGTACTTGAAAATGGGCTGAAATTAGCAGTGGGGTACCACAAGGGTAACTACCTATTTTTAATCTTTTTATCAATGACCTTGTGGATGGGATTTTGAGTAAGGTGTCAGTTTTTGCTGATGATACAAAATATTGTAGAATACCTAAACCTCAGCTTGATTATAAAATATTACAGAAAGTCCTAGATAAGCTGGCAGTATGGGATAAAACATGGCAGATTAATTTTAATGTTGAGACATGTAAAGTAACGCACCTAGGCCACATAATAGTATTAATGCATATACATTAAATTGAATAAAACTGTAAATAACAGAACAAGAGATGGGCCTAGATATTGTGGCTATAAATAAGCAAGGCAGCAGTACTCAATGTCAGCAGCAGCTGCAAAAGCAGGTATGATTTTAGGTGTTAGGAGTGCATAAAAAAATACTTCTTAAAGAAATGGGAAACTCAATTTTTAATAAATTTCTATTAAACAGTGAGAAATACAATGCTGTTGCCCCTGTATGTTAGGCCCATGCAACACAAGAGGCATATTGTTCTGGCAATGAATCTGATATTATAAGAAAGTTGCCGTTAGCTATAATTTTGGTAAAACCACAGCTTTAAGGTCACATTACAGAAGGGTGTGATACAAAGATAAACCTATGGCCATTGTAGGAATGCAATGAAAACCCTTTGGTCATTATAGGGATGCAATGATAAACCTATGGTCATTGTAGGGATGCAATGATAACTCTATGGCCATTGTAGGGATACAATGTTAAACCTATGGTCATTATAGGGATGCAATGATAAAACTATGGTCATTATAGGGATGCAATGATAAACCTATGGCCATTGTAGGGATGCAATGATAACTCTGTGGCCATTGTAGGGATGTAATGTTAAACCTATTGTCATTATAAGGATGCAATGATAAACCTATGGTCATTGTAAGAATGCAATGATAAACAAATTACCATTGTAGTGATGAAATGGTAAACCTATGGTTATTATAGGGATGCAACGATAAACCTATGGTCATTGTAGGGATGAAATGGTAAATATATGGTTATTATGGGGATGCAATGATAAAACTGGCCATTATAGGGATACAATGATAAACCTATGGTCATTGTAGAAATGCAATGATAAACCTATGGTCATTGTAGGAATGCAATTATAAACCTATGGCTATTGTGGGAATGCAATAATAAACCTATAGCCATTGTAGGGATGCAATTATAAACCTATAGCCATTGTAGGGATGCAAGGATGAGCCTATAGACATTGAAGGGATACAATGATGAACCTATAGCCATTGTAGGGATGCAATGATGAACCTATAGCCATTGTAGGGATGCAATGATAAACCTAGGAGTATTGTGGACATGCAATGACAACTGGTAGCTATAATGGACTTAAAAAATGAGCTTTCTGCAGAAAGAATCAGATCCTTCAGGATCAGGTTGGAATCTCTTCAAATGTCTCATGCTGTGTCTTCTGTTTCCATATTCATTTGATGTGCTCCTTGAGCCAAATACCAAATCACAACCAATAGGTAATATACAGTGAGAATCTGTTACAAAATGTAAGATTAGAAAGGGAGGAGAAGAGAATGTGCACCCAACCTCTAAGCAGACAAGCCGGCCGAAGTGTGACCGAGCTGAAATTACAGTAAGGGGACCATGACCACTGACCAGAATGTAGCAGGGATTTTTAAAATACGCATTTTAGTATAGTTCTTCTAAAGTTTGGGTGATCAGATATAACATGGATGTGGAATGTGGATCACTATAATGCAGGAGGCAGTGATACACATTGCCAGAAAGTGAGAACCACAGATCGGTAAATGTGTGTGAGAATTATAGATCAATAGAGACAAACAATTAGGCTCATGCAAGAAGTATGTCAAGCTTTGGTTAATTGGTGACCTGCAAAAAGCCTGTGCACATTCATTCCAGTTGGGTTTTATTGGAATAATTATCGCCCGTTTAATTTTTTTGTAGAGAACTCAGAAGTTGCGAAAACTCTGAAAAAGTTTTCCAGGACACTGACTGACAGCGAAAACCATAAGATTATCATATTGACTTGCCCATGTCCTCCACCAAAACCGAAATTTATAAAAGAGTAAGGGTCTATTCACATCAGCGTTGCCCTTCCGTTGAGGGTTCCGTCTGAGGTTTCCGTCGGGTTAACCCCTCAACGGAAAGGCAAATGGAAACCTTAGCTTCCGTTTCCCTCACCATTGATCTCAAAGGTGACGGAAACGTTGTTAATGGTTTTAATTTTTCACCGTTGCGACAGGGTTCCGTTGTTTTGATGGAACCTGCCGGAAACCTCCGAGGAAAACCCTCAACGGAAGGGCAACGCTGATGTGAACAGACCCTAAGAAAGTCTTAATTTTAAGAACTGTATGGAGAATAGATACAATTGATCTAAAAAAATCTATAGACTTGAAATCTGTGCTTACAGATCCAAACCTAATAGTACAGAAAGTAAGCATCAATCTGAACTGGACATCTTCTATGAATGCTATGTTACAGATCATTGCCAAAAATATTCCACAGCTGCAGTGTTTGGATCTACGCTGCAATAAGTTCTATAAACTGAGATATATGGCTGGGATTCACATTAAAAGGAGTCTGTCAGCAGTTTTGACCTCCCCAAACAGCTGACAGTGCTAGATAGATGACGTGGAAGCCAGTTTAAACATAAATATGTTGATGTTTTTGGTAGTAGTATAAGGCTTCATGCCCACTTCAGTCTTTTCCTTTGGGGTGCTAGAAGTTTTTCTGACAGCTAGCACCCTGATCCATTCATTTCAATGAGGCCATGCACACTTCAGTTTTTTTGACGGTCCCGTTGCTCCGTTCCGACAAAAGTAGAGCATGTCCTACTTTGGTCCGAGATTCCGTGAACGTGAGTCCCATGCAAGTCAATGGGGCCGTCAAAAATACTGAAAGCACACGGAAGGCATCCGTGTGCCGTTCGTGTGTGACAGAGCCATTGCCTAGCAACGATCGGGCGGGCAGAAGTACATTAGAGATATTACACTAATCGGCAGTCACTTCTCTCTTTCCAGCACTGATAGAGAGAAAAGGCTGCTGATAAAAATAAAATAAAATAAAAAGCAGTTCATACGTACCCCGGCCGTTGTCTTGGTGACGAGTCCCTCTTCTTCCTCCAGTCCAACCTTCCTGTATGACGCGGCAGTCCATGTGGCCGCTGCAGCCTGTGATTGGCTGCAGAAGTGGTCACATAGGATGAAGCGTCATCCCAGGAGGCCGGACAGGAGGAAAAAGCAGTTCTGATTTTTACATTTTTTATTTCATTAGAATTTTATTTTTCCGAGCGTCGAGCATGGTCATTCTTCAGCGCTAGTCACTGTCCAGGGTGCTGAAAGAGTTACCGCAGATCAGTGCAGCCCATTAACTCTTTCAGCACCCTGTACAGTGACTAGCGCTGAACAACCATGCTCTTTCAGCACCCTGGACAGTACCTTGCTCGGCGCTCGGAAACGGAAACACGGAGTGCACACGGAAACCACATGGATAACAAAATGGGCACACGGGTCCATCAAAAACGGCCGATAAAACCGTGAAGGAAGTGTGAATGAGGCCTTACATAGAAAAAGAGGCTTTAATCCGTCACGCACCATGATTCCAAGTGTCTGCTGGGCGTTCCTTAACCAGTGACGTGTCCTGAGTTTCTGCCAGGAAATCTTCATAAACATCTATGCTTTTGAGTGACGACTAGTGGTCCCCTGCATAATACGACATGCTCTCCAGGGACCACTACAACCGTCACTCAAGAGCAGAGGGGAGGGGTCTGGGAGGGTTTATTGCTGAAAACACAGGACACTTCACATGACACCACACGACCCATGTTCCTTTGTTATGTACATAATTACTCAGACTACCACTTTATCAATGGAGTATTTCAAGTTTTGGATAGTTAGGCCTTGTTCACACTGAGTTTTTCTACAGGCAGACCTGCCTGCGCTTTTTTTGCTGCGGTTCTCACTGCGTTTTTTGTGGCGTTATTCACCCACAGCCATTGCAACTAATGCTAGGACTGTGGGCAAAAATTTGCAAAAAAAACGCTCAAACGAGTGCCGCAGTTTTTTTCTGCCTCCGATTGTTTTCAATTGGAGGTCAGAGACATGACACTTTTATTTTCCTGCGAGCAGCTAAAGTCCGTCTGGGGAAAAAAACACCTCTGCCTCCCATTGAAATCAATGGAGGGTGATTTGGGCCATCTTTTAGCGGTTTCCGCATCAAAATCAGCACCAAAAAACTCAGTGTGAACAGGGCCTTAAGCAACCAGGCACAGGCTTCTACGTGCGTTTTTGTGGCAGTATCAACCAGCCAGGAGGAATGTTCTTGAGAAATGACCAGCAGATCATTAGAGATACCACCAAAGAACAGATTGAGAAATTTACCATCCGACCTCCAACTCAGTCCAGCAGCCAAACACTCAACCTGACTTCTCTCCAGCAAGAGATGGTGCAAAGATTGACTATATTATATCGGGTATGAAATCATTCTGGTCTTAGAGATGCCTTCAGGAAAATGACCGACACTATGAGGCAGCAAAGATAATTTTAAGCTGAAGGCAGAAAGTCAAATTACATCAAGGAGCTTCAATAATAAGTGATACTTTACTACTCCTTTTAAGAAATAAAAATATATTTATACTTTTAGTTTTTCTTGTTAAATACTTTTGTGTCAAAAAAGACAAAAGTATAATAGGTATGATACTTTTGTCTTTTTTGACACAAAAGTATTTAACATTTCATATTGTCTCTGGCTAACACGGTACTACACTATTTTTTACTGTACTTAGTTTATCTTGTTAAAACCTATTGTGAAATGACAAAGGTTTGGTATTGTAATTTGCATGACATATGAACCACATCCAAAAATATTAAATAAATCTTGATTTTACCCAAAATGTTTACCTTTAAGTAGGTTTTAAAGAGGCTCTGTCACCAGATTATAAGTGCCCTATCTCCTACATAGTCTGATCGGCGCTGTAATGTAGATAACAGCAGTGGTTTTTATTTTGAAAAACGATCATTTTTGATCAAGTTATGAGCTAGTTTAGATTTATGCTAATGAGTTTCTCAATGGACAACTGGGCGTGTTTTAACTTTTTACCAACTGGGTGTTGTACAGAGGAGTGTATGACGCTGACCAATCAGTGACCAATCAGTGTCATACACTTCTCATTGTTCCAGCCCAGCATGATCCACAGCACAGTGTGATTGTGCAGTGAAAGAAGTAAACACGCCCAGTTGCTAAAAACACAATACACTGGGCGTTGGAAATAAGAGAAAACACGCCCAGTTGTCCATTAGAAAGGCTCATTTGCATAAATATAAAATTGCTCATAACTTAGTCAAAAATGATAGTTTTAAAAAAAAAAACGTTACTGTTATCTACATTGCAGCGCCGATCACATGCAATATGAGATAGGGATTTGATAATCTGGTGACAGAGCCTCTTTAAAGTTAATTTGTCAAGAGAAAAATATAAGGAAAAGATTGAGATATTGGGAAAGGGATTTAATATAATAATGGTGCTAATCCAACTACAGTAAAGTTTCATGGGTCCACCATCATGTGGAAATTGAATTATCTTGAGCCGCTTGATGGACTGATGTTTAATAGCCAATCAAAGTGACATATTTATGCCGTAAAAATGATGGATTATCAGATAGTTCTTAATTTAAAAACATAAGGTTCCTAAGGAATATGAGATATTATCACTTGTCTTCTGTGACAACAACAAAACTAGATCTCTACAATAGCATGGAGATCCAAACTTGCAGATTGTGAATGTGTCATCTATTGTTTGGAATAGACCTAGAAATATTTTGGCCACTGCTTAAACAATGGTGTGGCCAAGAAATATTCCTTAGAGAGACTACCTAATGAATTAGGATGGGAAAGTCTGTTCTTTAACAGAGCTTTAATTTAACAAGTAGCCAAAGTGTTGCAGCTGCATTCGAAGCCCACACTACACATCATGCAGGTTATTCTGGTCACGATATTGTGAGGATGTGGCAGCCAGTGTTAAGGATCTGCCAGGCACAGCTTCTGTATCCACGCCCATAGGTAATCAGTCTGCACCTGCTTCTATGTCTGTGAGACTGACTCCATCTTCCACCACTCAGGATGGCAGGCTTAGGAGTGGGAGAGCCTATCACAGCCTGGCCAGACGGAGCTAGCTCCCGCCCTCTGTCTATTTATACCTGCCTTTCCTGTTCCTCCTTGCTTGTGATTCTTCTCTGTTGGTTTCCTGGCCCTGCTGCAGCTTCTTGAAACTACTTGTCCCTGCTTCGTATTGACCCTGGCTTTCTGACTACTCTTCTGCTCTGCGTTTGGTACCTCGTACACTCCTGGTTTGACTCGGCTTGTTTACTACTCTCCAGCTCTGCGTTTGGCACCTCGTACTCTCCTGGTTTTACTCGGCTCGTTTACTACTCTTGTTGCTCACGGTGTTGCCGTGGGAAACTGCCCCGTTTCCCTTTGTTCTGTGTTTCCTTGTCTGGTTGTCTGTCGTACACTTACTGAGTGTAGGGACCGTCGCCCAGTTGTACCCCGTCGCCTAGGGCGGGTCGTTGCAAGTAGGCAGGGACTGAGTGGCGGGTAGATTAGGGCTCACTTATCTGTATCCCTATCCCTGTCATTACAGCCAGCTGTAACTTTGCCACGGCTTTGGAGCTAGAAGATATCCTAAATTCAGAGTCAGACTCTGACAGTGGAGAAGAAGTGCATTTTCTGCTGTCATCCTCTTCATCTTCATCTGATTCATCAAGTGATGAAGTGCCCCGTAGACGCACTAGGGTCAGCGGTCAATCAGTTCCCCCAAGTGACTCTGACTGGACATCTGCTAGTAATTTTTTACCCCAAGTGCCAGACTTTACAGCCACTGCGGGAACTCGTGTGAACACTGCAGAATTCAAGGAAGTAGATTTCTTTCACCTTTTTTTCGCAGAAGAGTTAATACAGATGATAGTGGAGCAAACCAATACTTATGCCCAACAGTTTTTAGCTGCCAACCCAAACTCATATTACGCAAGGCTCAGTCAGTGGACTACCACCAACTTAGTGGAGATGAAAACACTAGTCCTAAATATGGGAATAATAAAAAAGCCCTCAATAAGGTCATATTGGAGTAATGACCTTTTATACCACACTCCACTGTACCGCAACATCATGCCCAGGGCTCGATTTAAAGTGTTACTAAAATGTATGCATTATAACAACAATGAACATTGCCTACTCCATAATGACCCTGCATATGATCGCTTATTTAGCAGGGCCTCAGGAAGCGAGGGCAGAATAATTCCAGGGCAGCATTTCCCTGGAGTAGTTCTTCCGACAGAAACAAGGAGGAGGCCACAAAAAAGGTGTCGGGTATGCTCCAAGAATGGAATTAGAAGGGACACTACACACCATTGTGAGACCTGCCCTTCAAACCCAGATCTTTGCATACAAAACTGTTTACCTTCTGTATTTTTTCAAATACCCACCGGATTAACTTTTTTTTATTATTCTTTTTATTACCAATGGTGAAGTAGATAATTACTTTATTTAATATTTTAGTTTCCATTTTTGCTTATTACCATATTTCCAGCATTTCAATTGGCAATCTAGTAAAACCCCTAAACAAAACAAAAAATTCTCATTACACCCCTAGATGAATACCGTTCAAAAACAAAGCGGATCCTCAAAATAATGAGAGTAAAAATTAGGCCAAAAAATGCCTTGTACCGCATGTCTTGCCACTTTGAGCTGTTATATCAAATCCCTGTATGGGTATGTTCACACACAAACTCAAAAACGTCTGAAAATACAGACCTGTTTTCAAGGGAAAACAGCTCCTAATTTTCAGTAGTTTTTTAAGCCACTCTGGATTTTCGCAGCGTTTTCACTGCGTTTTTTTATGGCCGTTTTTTAAGCTGTTTTCAATAGAGTCTATGAAAAACGGCTCCAAAAAAGCCCCAAGAAGTGACCTGCACTTCTTTTTCTCGGCCGTCGGAACAGAACGAGGGTTTTTCCCAATAAAATCAATGGGCAGATGTTTGGAGACGCTCTGCTTCCGATTTTTCTGCTGTTTTTCTGGTGTTTACAGCCCGAAAAACGGCCCAAAATAGGCCGTGTGAACATACCTTTACTGTTTGGTGAACTTGGCTTGAACACAGGAGAAACTGGGCAATAAATGTTGGGGTGCGTTTCCTCAGTTTCATGAACTATGTATGAAATATATGTCCTATAAATTACGCATTTGTGAAAAAAAATGAAAATATTTTTTTTTACAGCGGTTGTGCGTTAATTTCAGCAACAACCTGTGGGCCCAAACATCTCACTATACCCCTAGATGAATACCTTATGTCGTAGTTTTCAAAATGGGGTCACTTCTGGGGGAGTCACATCGTTTTGCCAGCTCAAATCCTTGGAGTGGGGCCTATAAGTCATTTAAGCTAAAATGATGTCCTGAAAAGCCAAAGGGTGCTCCTCTGCTTTGGGGCCAAACTGTGTGGGCATGCAGCAGATTACGGCCTAAGTGGGGGTATTTCTGAACACAGGAGAAACTGGGCAATAAATGTTGGGGTGCGTTTCCTCAGTTTCATGTACTATGTATGAAAAATATGTCCTATAAATGACGCATTTGTGGAAATAAACAATTTTTTATTTTTTACACCTACATTGCATTAATTCTTGCACAAAAACGATGAATTCAAAAAACACAATACACCCCCCATTTAACACCTTGGGGTGTAGTTTTCAAAATGGTGTCCTTTTTGGGGGGGGGGTTCCTTATGTTCTGGCACTTCTGAGCCTCTGCAAACCTTGCTTGGTGCATGAAAACAAAGTGTTATTCAAAATGTTGAACATTTTCAAAATTACCTTTACATTTTTAAGCTTTGTAATACATATAAATATGAACATATTTTAAATATATTGCTGTTAAAATAAAGTAAACATATGGAAATATACATTTTATAACACATTAGTACAGCATGTGCATAAATAAGTAACATATTAGAGTTTAAAATACTAAATAAATTATTTTTTCCAAATTTGTCTTAGATTTTTGCATTTTAATAAGAAAATACAAATCGTATTGGTCTACTTTTACCACATAAATATAGCAAAATATGTCACGAAAAAAAAAAAAAGTCCGAATCACTTGGATACACAAAGGAATTACGGAGTTATTTTGAAAAATGTTCACACATCCCAGATTTTAAAAATCTGGCTTGGTCCTTAACCCGTTAGTGACTGCCATTACGCCTTTTAACGGCGGCCACTAACGGGCTTTATTCTGATGCATATGCCTTTTTACGGCACTGAATCAGGATAAAGTAAACAGAGCAGGGAGTGTCAAATCTCCCTGCTCTCAGCTGCTAGAGGCAGCTGAGGGCGTCCCTGCTCTGCCGGGTGAGATTGATATTAGTATCGATCTCACCCGTTTAACCCTTCAGATGCGGTGCGCAATAGCGTGCACCGCATCTGAGTGGTTTTGGAGAGAGGGAGGGTGCTCCCTCTCTCTCCCACCGACACCCGGCAATACGATCGCCGAGTGTCTGTGTCTCTAATGGCAGCCGGGGGCCTAATAAAGGCCCCCAGGTCTGCCTGGAGCGAATGCCTGCTAGATCATGTACAAAAGTGTATTATAATAGCGATCGGAGAATCGCATATTAAAGTCCCCTAATGGGACTAGTAAAAAAGTAAAAAAAAGTTTAATAACATTAATTTAAAAAAAAATTTGAAAAAAAATGAAAAACCCAGCTTTTCCCCTTACAAAATGCTTTACTATTAAAAAAACAAAATAAAGTAAAAAAGTTACACATATTTGGTATCGCCGCGTCCGTAACGACCCCAACTATAAATCTATTACATTATTTAACCCGCACGGTGAACGCCGTAAAAAATGTAATAATAAGCTATGGAAAAATTGCTGTTTTCTGTGAATCCTGACTTAAAAAAAATGTGATAAAAAGTGATCAAAAAGTCGCATCTACTCAAAAATGGTACCAATAAAAACTACAAGTCTTCCCGCAAAAACAAAGCCCTCATACAACCGCATCGGCGAAAAAATAAAAACGTTACGGCTCTTCAAATATGGAGACACAAAAACAAATAATTTTGAAAAAAAAGCGTTTTTACTGTGTAAAAGTAGTAAAACATACAAAAACGATACAAATTTGGTATCGTTGCAATCGTAACAACCCGCTGAATAAAGTTATTGTGTTATTTATATCACACGGTAAACGCCGTTGATTTAAGACGCGAAAAAGAGTGGCGAAATTTCAGGTTTTTTTCGATCCCCCCCCCCCAAAAAAAGTTAAGAAAAGTTAATCAATAAATAATATGTCCCCCAAAATGGTGCTATTAAAAAGTACAACTTGTCCCGCAAAGAACAAGACCTTATACAGCTATGTCGACGCAAAAATAAAAAGGTTATAGCTCTTGGAATGCGACGATGGAAAAACGTAAAAAATGGCTTGGTCATTAAGGTCTAAAATAGGCTGGTCATTAAGGGGTTAAAGGGAACCTGTCACCAGCATTTCACCTATTGAACTTTACTTATCCCTCACTGGCCGCTGCTATCAAAAGTTCATTGCCGTTATCCCCTCTCCTAAACTTCTCCTCCGACTGTAAATAACGGTCTACAAACATTTTGCGCCTGTTATCTTAATAATCCGGTGTCCCTTTGTGCGCACACTCACCAGAAGAGGACATCAATGCACAAGCGCAGGATTTTGTGTGCTGGGGGAAGGCGAGGAGCTGTCAATCAAAAGTAAGGAGGTGGGATAAACTCGGAAAGACTTGAGGAAGGAAGATATGACTTTTCAAATGAAGATTTGACTCTTTTCAAACGAAGATTTGACTCTTTTATGCTCATTAGCATACGGTGTGGGAACACTAAAAAGCTGAATACTAAAGCTACAGAGCCGACTAAGAAGACAATTATAGGTTATATAGAAATGATTTTTCACCCACTACCACTCGGTAGTGCTGGTTTAATAGTTGAAATGCAGGTGACAGGTTCCCTTTAAGGCCAAAAAAGGCTCAGTTCTTACGGGGTTAAAGACCTGCTGACATGTCTGTTTTAGTAAATCATTTTATTCTTCATGAAATAACAATTCTGGAGCAGATTTTTATAGAACTCTACGTTGTTCCGTTCCTCTGTTATTCCTCCTAGAAATTTATGAATAAATTGACAACTGGGTGTTACCGGTTGGGGGTGTGTCCTTACACAGACTGTCAATGTCCAGTCAGGGCTGACAGAGTTAGGGCGGGTTCACACATGGCGGAATTTCACTTAAATTCCGCTGCGGACACTCCGCAGCGTTAATCCGCAGCGGAGCCGTTTCTCCATTGACTTTCACTTTAATTTAGCAGTGTTCGTTTACACGATGCGTACAATTCCGCTGCGGAGCATAGGCTGCGGAGCGGAATTTGGTGTCCGCAGCATGCTCTGTCTGTTGCGGAGCAGTGGCGGACTGGTTGCGGACTCATGGCGGAATTTCTCCATTGACTTCAATGGAGAGTCAAAATTCCGCAATGAAGTCCGCAGATCTTATGTGTGCTGCGGAGCGTATTGTTTTTACTACCATGACATTTCTTCATTCTGGCTGGACCTATGTATTTCTAGGTCTACAGCCAGACTGAGGAAGTCAATGGGGCTCCCGTAATGACGGGAGCGTTGCTAGGAGACGTCTGTAAATAGTCACTGTCCAGGGTGCTGAAAGAGTTACGCGATCGGCAGTAACTGTTTCTGCACCCGGGACAATGACTACCGATCTCAATATACATGTATCTGTAAAAAAAAATATAAGTTCATACTTACCGAGAACTCCCTGCGTCTGTCTCCAGTCCGGCCTCCCAGGATGACGTTTCAGTGTAAGTGACGGCTGCAGCCAATCACAGGCCAAGCACAGGCTGCAGCGGTCACATGGACTGGTGCGTCATCCAGGGAGGTCGGGCCGGATGCCGAAAGAGGGACGCGTCACCAAGACAACGGGCGGTAAGTATGAATTTCTTTGACTTTCACTAGGGAAAGTGCTGTCCCTTCTCTCTATCCTGCACTGAATAGGGAGAAGAGAAGCACTTTTCCTGCAGTCCGCAGCGGCCAGTCCGCATCAATTTTCTGCACATTTTGTGCAGATCCGCTGCAGAATCTGCAACGCAGATTCTGTGCGGCATTGATGCGGACAGTTGCGGAGGAATTCCGCCATGTGTGGTCATGCCCTTAGACTGTGTAGGGACACCAGTCTTTGACAAGGGAAATGGTAACACCCAGTTGTCAATTTATTCATACATTTCTAGGAGGAATTACAATTCAAAGAAAAGATGTTCCAGAATTGTTATTTCATGGAGAATACAAGTAATTACAAAAATAGACATGTCAGGAGAGGTGACAGGTCCTCTTTAAGCAGCATCTTCTACCTCCATATTCAGTAGGAGCACACCATGAGCAAAGCACTAAATAAAGTCTTAGGTACAGTACAATGAGGATTCGCTATAACTGAATATGGACATATAGAAGGTTTCGCAATTGGGTTGAAAAGATATTATCCTAAGTCTCTCTATAGAAGGAATGGCACATCAGAGCTTAGTAACATATATCTCTTAAATATCACTCATGGTAAATTCGAAATCATTTTAAAAGGTAGAAAAGAAAGGTATACTTGAAGGGGCGTCTTTTTCAGCAATGACGCGAAGAAAACCGTACACGTAAACGCAATCACTAGAAACATGTCTGTCCAAGATGTAAAGTAATAGAAGCTTACAGAAGCTCTGTATTGTGAGGCCAGTTTACAATAGGGGTCATTTAATATGGGCAATACAAGACTTGATAAACTGTACACTCCACTGATGATTTTAACGTGAGATTTTCATAATAAAATAGGATGAGGGAAAATTTTGTCTACATAAAGTGAGAGTGAAATGAGAATAGAGAATCTGCAGTCAAGCTCTATGTAGGCCAGCAGACAAGGTGTTACCGTACTGAAATGATAATGAAATGTAGGGAGACCACTAAGAGGGTCAGGATGTAAAAGTCACTTATATACGTAGGAGGCATTTCAGCAAAGGTCACCAATAGTTCTAGTGATATGATAGAAAATAAAGGATATGGAAGATGAATTACAGGGAGGTAGTGATAGAAATTCTGTATGTCTGAAAGTGAGAGGAGCAGCTACATGAAGGTGCGCAAGAATGATCAGAGACATCCATAGAGTGCAAATGTTTTGCTGTAAGAAATAAGAGACGGTAAGAAAGGAAAGAGGGGATGTCTATGGTAGTTGAAGGAGTAGGAGGAGTGACTGTTGGAGGGGGAAATGATAAGGGAATGGGTGGTAAAGGAGGATCTGCATGTATGAGATGAGCAGTTTTCTTTCTTGCACTCCCTCCTTTCCTTTCAGTTGCTGAGGATCTACCATCCTGTCCTCAACATCCTTTCTGCTGTCTCCACGGCAACACAGACTCGGCACTCGGGTACCACTTGTACTTCGCATCCCTGCAGCAGCAAGTATTAGCCCACTGCTGAATATGGAGCTGGAACTGTCCACTTCCAGGCTATACTCAGATATCCTCTACTACAATGCTACACAGAACCTTTCTTCTTCTGCCCTACCCAACATCACCTTCAGTGTCCCAGGCCAGGGGGTCTCCAAAAACCATGCTTCAATTATAATGGCTGTGGCTATCACTGCGCTTTACTCTGTGGTCTGCGTTGTGGGGCTACTTGGGAACGTCCTGGTCATGTATGGGATTGTGAGGTATGGGATATGTTCACATTTGACATCCGCTTCCTCTATTAATATGATGATAACTACTTGTGATAATGCATAGCTATGGCAGGTAGGGGCATGCAATATATACTTCATACATAACCGAAACATCTCTAAGATTGGTTGTGCCATGAAAAAAATCTGAAGTGTTTGTAGAAAATGTAATGTGCATTTCTGTGCAACAATGTAAACAACAGCTGTAATGATTTGCATGTACATCAATGTCTGTTCATATGGAGGGGAGGTAAATCGTGTCTGACTGTACTTTTCATATTATCTTAATATTGCATCTTGCCAGAGCTGTTAGTTCACTGCATTTGCTTCTCGGGATATGGTCAGAACATGTTATTAAAACTAGCAAGACTGGCCTAAGGACATTTAGATCTCAATTATTTTGGAGTTTTAGAAATAATAAGAAATAATGAGAAAAAAATTATGTACTGTGCCCCTTTTTGCCTCTATAAATTATTGTTTTAACTTATGTCTCAATTTATATGTACCACAGTGTAACTGTTTGTGTGTGTGTGTGTGTGTGTGTGTGTGTGTGTGTGTGTGTGTGTGTGTGTGTGTGTGTGTGCATATATATATATATATATATATATATATATAAAGAAAGAAGATTTGCAGCACTCCAAACCACCACTTTTTTCACATTGGAGTGCTGCAAATCTTCTTTCTTTATATACCAATACACGTCCGAGGATCGGGACGTTTTGCTGGGCACCTGATCGATTGATTCTGTGTGAGTGCTGCTGCTTTCTTGTTTGCTATATATATATATATATATATATATATATATATATATATATATATATATATATATATATGCTTATACACACACAAATATATAGATGTGTGTATGTATGTGGGCGGGTGGGTGTGTGTTCGTGTGTGTGTGTGTGTATATATATGTTTATATACACACAAATATATAGGTGTGTGTATGTATGTGGGTGTGTGTGTGTGTGTGTGTGTGTGTGTGTGTGTGTGTGTGTGTGTGCACACATGTATGTATGTATGTATGTATCTATGTATGTATATATATATATATATATATATATATTTATGTATTTTTATGTATAGTTTCGTTTCAACCTGTTACAACCTACAAAACATTTGACTATTTTTAGTAGTCATTATTTATACATCTCTTCTGTGCTGCTGTACAATTTAATAGAAAATAGAAATAAGAATATAAAAATGCAAGTTAAAAAGTTTTAAATATAACAGTGATACGCTTTAGAATAAGACAATCTACCTACATGATTTGCTTGTCAGTGTTGATATAATATCCTATAATTACTCCTCATATGTCCATGCCCCACCCAATTAATTGTATATATAGTTTTCTAACTTTTTATATATATATATATATATATATATATATATATATATATATATATATATATATAAATAGATTTATTCTGCTTCTCCATATAACTCATCCTATCTCTTTATAAAAGACCTCTCGGAATATTGTAATATAGCTCAACAATTGAGGTCTCTTTATAACGGTTCCATATAGCATATATCTTTATATAGTTCTTCTTCCTTCCCCATAAAAGTAATTTCTGTAACAATAACTGTCTACCTATAACATGTCCGTTTAACATTCTTCCCATTTCCCCAAAAAATGTTTTCTAACCTATACCTATATCTCCATTTATCGTCTTCTTATATATCCTCACCTTACAAATCCATATAACAGCTGTCTTTCTAAATAACTGCACCTACAGATCTTCCCAAGAGTAACACTGTACTGTATACATCATCACATCTAATAGTATTATCAATATTCCTTCATTTCCACTTAAAGTTCTCCAACCTTTGCACATCATTTTCTAGTGTTTCTCAATATAGCATGTATTTCTTTTGTAATATGACACCTATTCATATGCAGAAAAGTAGGTATATAACATTGATTCTTTTTTCACATCGGAAAACCAGATTATGCCCAGCCCAGTCCCTGAAAATAATACAGTATTTTTCTTAACAAGCTATCATGACTATATTGTCTAGAAACATGAAATATGTTTGGGATTTAGGTCTGTGACTCCATAAGACTCCACTTATGTTTATACCCCCACTTTTTTGGCATTGCTTCTCTTCTAAGGAATGACAGCTGTATTAATGTCTAGATTGGCACAAAACCCAGATCTTGAATGCATTGTGGTCCTAGACATAAATATTGCTGTATTTTCTTCTACCCAGAATACCTTGGGGAAATGTAATTGATTTGTAATTCATGAACCATTTTCATAATGCCATTATAATTAAGCATAAAATCTGTGAGATTTAGGGGAAAATTATTTACAGTGATCTTGTGACAGGGTACTGGTTTATTGATAATAAAAAAAATCTACGAGGAACTATGACAACCCATAAGGGTATGTTCACACGTAGTCAACAAAAACGTCTGAAAATCCAGAGCTGTTTTCAAGGGAAAACAGACCCTGCTTTTCAGACGTTTTTTTACCAACTCGCATTTTTCGCAGCGTTTTCACGCCGTTTTTGCGGCGTTTTTTACGTCCGTTTTTGGAGCTGTTTTCATTGGAGTCTATGAGAAAACAGCTCCAAAAACGTCCAAAGAAGTGTCCTGCACTTCTTTTTACGAGGCGTAATTTTACGCGTCGTAATTGCCGTACGACACGTAAAATTACGCGTCGTGTGGACAATACAGCGTTATATCCATAGAAAGTAATGGGCAGATGTTTGACGACGTATTTGAGACGTATTTCCAGACGTAAAACGAGGCAAAATACGCCTCGTATACGTCTGAAATTTGGCCGTGTGAACATACCCTAAGAAGTGGTGTAGGTGGAAATGAAGTCATATAATCCCATTAGTAAACTAGAATAAGTCACTAAAATAGAAAAAAAATGAAAAAGCTGTTATATTAAAAAAAAAAAAACAATTAAGTAATAATGACTTGTCCTAATAGCAAAGTTTCTTTACCTGAAAACGGAATCCATCACTGCAGGCTTGTAATGAGCTGGCCTCCTACCAACATAGATTTCCTAATAATATGTACATTCATCTCATCTTCACTAGACACTTATTGAATAACCAAACTGAGGAGGCTCTTAAAAGACTTTTGTTGTTTTGATGGGTTCCTAATTATTCTGAGCTTCACTAGCAGACATAATGAGATAATTTATGCAAATATGTATTAATTAATAGTATTGGATCTGGGCAACCAATTGGTTAAATATGCATTAGAATCAAGAGAGTTGCAATCCAATCCATCTCTATTGACATTAACAATGTTTTATATATATAGATAGATAGATAGATAGATAGATAGATAGATAGATAGATAGATAGATAGATAGATAGATAGATAGATAGATAGATAGATGATAGATAGATAGATAGATAGATAGATAGATAGATAGATAGATAGATAGATAGATAGATAGATAGATAGATAGATAGATAGATAGATAGATAGATAGATAGATATAGATATATATCTATATATATCCTCCCTCCTAAAAATGCTCTTCCCCATATGCTAGGAAAATTCCTAAAGTCATTAAAAAGGTGTTCACTAGTTACCTCTACCTACAAAAGAAATGTTTTCAGGACTTCTCATCATACTGTTGATTCAATTATCTTCCTCATTTGCATACAGCATTAATTTGATAATTAAATAAATGTTAATTACAAAGTATAACGTTCCTGCCTTGCATAAACACGAGTTTTGGACACTGCTAGTACATCGGTTTTGCTTAGACATTCTTACTCTTTAATTGAGCAACACAAGCATCCCATCCATCAAAACATCGCCATGCTGCTAGTACTCAATAGTTAACCCATTCTGCTCTCTTTCATTGGGCTATATAAAGCCTGTGCAAAAAGAGGACTATATGATTTGTAATAGAAGCATAAGTTGGTTCATCGCTGCAATGAAAATGAAGCAATTCAACAAATAATTAGGTCCTGGCCTTCAGTAGCAGCAGAGAAAGGTTGAGGAGATAATATATATGTATGCTCTGACTGTTAGTGGAAGACCCATTTTATTCAGAAAACGACTGCTGCAGGTGCTGGCTTCTATTTTTTATTATTAGGAAAAGTTAATGGTAGGTGGTTGCCCCCAAATTTACTATGAGTCTGATTAGATTTTTGAACATCAATTATATAAAATCTTTACTAGTCTGGTTTAGAAAATCCATTATGAAATTAACTTTGAGTTTATGGGAATCTGTCAGCAGTTTTGAGAACTGCTAACAGCGCAAAATAGGGGAGGGGATTGTAACCATACCTTTTGCCTCGGTCATGCAAGGTGCACGAGCGAGAAATCTATTCTTAATTCCCCCAGCACCACGGTCGCAAGCATGGCCGGCCTTAGATATGTTCGATCAGTGCGGTCGCACAGGGTGCCAGCCGCCACACTTCAAGAGGGGCGCCAGCGAATGTGTGTATCCCCACGCAGTTGCAACTACCAACGGGGATACACACACTAACTGCAGTCGCGCTTCTTCACTTAGTGGCCCTCGCTACCGCTGTAGCAGCCATTGCGGATTCTAGCGGTGACACCGGGCATGAGGGCTGTGACGGCGGTAGCGACGGCACTATAGCAGAGCAGGGAGGTATCTCCCTGCTCTGCTGTCTACTAGCCCCACTGTAGCTCCCTGAAGGAGCGGAATCCCCGTGTGGCCGGGGATTCCGCTCCTGGAGCGCTGCATGTATGGACAGTGACATCAGGGGAAACTCCTGAAGCGGAATCCCCGGTCACAGCGTTGCAGACGCTATGACCGGGGATTCCACTCCAGGAGAAGCCAATGACGTCATGGACACAGACGACAGGAGCTTCTCCTGGAGTGGAATCGACGGTCATAGCTTCTGCAACGCTGTGACCGAGGATTGGCATCAAGCAGCGCTCCAGGAGCGGAATCCCCAGCCACACAGGGATTCCGCTCCTTCAGGGAGCTACAGTGGCGCTATCTATACTGGAAGGGGGGTGCTATCTACAGGGGGGCTGTGGGCTGTGTGGCACTACCTACAAAAGAGGACAACTGTGCAGGAGCACACAAAATACCCAGCTTTTCCGGGTAACAAAAAAAAGGGTGGAAATAAGCTGAGATATAACTTTTATTTAAAGAGGCTCTGTCACCAGATTTTGCAACCCCTATCTGCTATTGCAGCAGATCGGCGCTGCAATGTAGATTACAGTAACGTTTTTATTTTTTTAAAACGAGCATTTTTGGTCAAGTTATGACCATTTTCGTATTTATGCAAATGAGGCTTGCAAAAGTACAACTGGGCGTGTTGAAAAGTAAAAGTACAACTGGGCGTGTATTATGTGCGTACATCGGGGCGTGTTTACTACTTTTACTAGCTGGGCTTTCTGATGAGAAGTATCATCCACTTCTCTTCACAACGCCCAGCTTCTGGCAGTGCAGATCTGTGACGTCACTCACAGGTCCTGCATCGTGTCGGCACCAGAGGCTACAGATGATTCTGCAGCAGCATCGGCGTTAGCAGGTAAGTCGATGTAGCTACTTACCTGCAAATGCTGATGCTGCTGCAGAATCAACTGTAGCCTCTGGTGCCGACACGATGCAGGACCTGTGAGTGACGTCACAGATCTGCACTGCCAGAAGCTGGGCGTTGTGAAGAGAAGTGGATGATACTTCTATACACAACGCCCAGCTAGTAAAAGTAGTAAACACGCCCCGATGTACGCACATAATACACGCCCAGTTGTACTTTTACTTTTCAACACGCCCAGTTGTACTTTTGCAAGCCTCATTTGCATAAATACGAAAATGGTCATAACTTGGCCAAAAATGCTTGTTTTTTAAAAATAAAAACGTTGCTGTAATCTACATTGCAGCGCCTATCTGCTGCAATAGCAGATAGGGGTTGCAAAATCTGGTGACAGAGCCTCTTTAATCTAGCTAAAAGGATTGATCCTTTACTCAGACTAAATAAAAGTTATATCTTAGTTTATTTCTACACATTTATTTGATAGCTGGGAAAGCTGGGTATTTTGTGTGCTCCTGCACAGTTGTCCTTTTTTGAATGTTTATTGCCCGCCAGCTATCAGGGTCATTTCGTAGTCCTTGCACTACCTACAAGGGGGCTGTGGGCAGTGTGGCACTACCTACCAGGGGGCTGTGGGCTGTGTGGCACTACCAACCAAGGGGGCTGTGGGCTGTGTGGCACTACCAACCAGGGGGCTGTGGGCTGTGTGGCACTACCAACCAGGGGGCTGTGTGGCACTATCTACCAGGGGGCTGTGGGCTGTGTGGCTCTACCAACCAGGGGGCTGTGGGCTGTGTGGCACTACCAACCAGGGGGCTGTGTGGCACTACCAACCAGGGGGCTGTGTGGCACTACCAACCAGGGGGCTGTGGGGTACTACCAACCAGTGGGCTGTGTGGCACTACCAACCAGGGGGCTGTGGGGCACTACCAACCAGGGGGCTATGTGGCACTCCCTACCAGGGGGCTGTGGGCTGTGTGGCACTCCCTACCAGGGGTCTTTGCGACACTTCCTACCACGAGGCTGTGCGGCACTCCCTACAGGGGGCTGTGCAGCACTCCCTACAGGGGGCTGTGCGGCACTCCCTACAGGGGGCTGTGTGGCGCACTCTACAGGGGGCTGTGGTGTGCTATCTACAAGGGGGCTGTGTGGTGCTATCTAAAAGGGGGCTGTGTGGCGCTACCTACAAGGGGGCTGTCTAGTGCTACCTACAAGGGGGCTGTCTGGTGCTACCCAGAAGGGGACTGTGTGGTGCTACCTACAAGGGGGCTGTGTGGCACTACCCACAAGGGGTTGTCTGGCGCTACCTACAAGGGGCTGTGTGGAGCTACCCACAAGGGGCTGTGTGGTACTACCTATAAGGGGCTGTGTGGCGCTACCTACAGGGGGAATCTGTGAGTGGGGGGCTGATGGTCATTTTACTGTGAGTGGTGGGCTGATGGTCATTTTACTGTGAGTGGGGGGCTGATGGTCTTCAAGTGGTTTCCACCTCTGACCTCCAATTGAAATTAATAGGAGGCAGAAAATACCTGCGTCGCTCGTTTGGAGCTTTTTATCCTGCGTCTTTTGCATTCGCTTCAACAGCTTAAGAAAAAACACATAAAAAAGGTCACACAACGATGTGTGACCTGAAGGAATTTTGAGGAAGATTTATTTTGCCTTACAAAAAACATGTGTGAACATACCCTACGAGTGGAGTGCTTGTTCTTCGCCGTTTTCTGTCTTTCTCAAACAATTTTTGGTAGGGGTACCCTGAGGAAATTTTGTTTTTCCAGTGCTGCCTCGAGTCCGAAAAGGTTGGGAAATTCTGTACTAGGCTACAGGATCCCGTCATGGAGCAGCTCAGTTCGTCATGGGAACGGGGCCTAGATGAGTACAATTTTTGTTTTTGTTTGGGGGCACTGTCTACAAGGGGGAGGTACGGGGACTGTATGGCACTGTCTACAACTGGGAGGTGTGGGGGGCTGTATGGCACGATGTACAAAAAGGAGGTGGGGGATTATGGCACTGTCTACAGGGAGGCTGTATGGCAAAATCTACAGGGGGGCACTATATTGTGTGGGGACCACTAAGCAGACATTATACTGTGCAGGGGTAGTACAGATGGCATAATACTGTGGGCACAATTAGAGGACAAAATACTGTGTCCTTGAAGGGGTTGTAATATATTATTAAATATTATTATTATACTGTATGGGGGCACTAAAGGGGCATTAGAATTTTTTATGGGGCATTTTTTTTTAATGATGGGGTGTGTCGCCGAAAGATCATTTCACACAGGGCGCCATCTATCCTAGGGCCGGCCCTGGTCGCAAGTGTAACTTGATGTGCAAGTGCTCCTTGCCTATCTTCACGCTGCCAGTCCCACTCCCCTGCTCTGAGTGACGGCTCTAGCGGTCTGTTGATTGGCCGCTAGAGCCGTCATAGAGCAGTGTAACTTGTCACTGCTGTGTCAAGGGTTTAAACATTGGTTTCTCCGTAATGCAACTTGCATGACCAAGACAAAAAAATATTGTTACAATGCCCTCCCCTGCTAACAGATTGCCTTTAATATAGGAGGGGCCCCTGTTTAGAACCCTCATCTTTTAGTCTGAGTGCATCTTTCACTCTGGAAGACTCAGCATCACATAAATAACCCATTGATTCCAATGGGCAATGTGTAATGCTTTATTTGTCCTGTGGTGGCACTGCAGGGAGTTTGGACACTTGCTGTCATTCTCCCTTAGGCCTCTTGCACACGAATGTATTTTTGTCCACCCGTAAATACTGGCGTAAATACGGGTCCTTGGTCACACATATTCGACCCATATTGCACCAGTATTTACGGACCCGTGCCCGTAAATATGGGTCCGGTGTCACCCGTATTCCACCCGTATTTACGAGCACGTTTTTGGCTGCAAAATTGCACTGAACTAATCGGCAGCCCTTCTCTCTATCAGTGCAGGATAGAGAGAAGGGACAGCCCCTTCCGTAATAAAAATAAAATAAATTCATACTTACCCGGCCGTTGTCTTGGTGACGCGTCCCTCTCTTGACATCCAGTCCGACCTCCCTGGATAACGCGGCAGTCCATGTGACCGCTGCAGCCAGTGATTGGCCTGTAATTGGCTGCAGCAGTCACATGGGCTGTAACGTCATCCCAGGAGGCCGGACTGGAGGAAGAAGCAGGGAGTTCTGGGTAAGTATGAACGTCTTTTTTTTTTACAACTTTATCTATATTGTGATCGGTAGCCACTGTCCAGGGTGCTGAAACAGTTACTGCCGATCGTTTAACTCTTTCAGCACCCTGGACAGTGACTATTTACTGACGTTGCCTAGCAACGCTCCCGTAAGTACGGGTGCACACACGTAGTCACCCGTAATTACGGGAGCCCCATAGACTTCTATGGGCTGCCCGTGCCGTAATTACGGCCTGAAATAGGACATGTTCTATCTTTTTCAACGGCCTTACAGATTGTGGCTGAACACTGGGAGTCTCAGTCTAACTAAAAGGAATTGTCCAAAATGGACATCGCCTGGATCTGTTACTGTACAATAACATCTTTGGTCAAATTTTGACTTAATAAACGTAAATAAAATGCAAAAGAAATCCAAAGGTGACAGAGTCCTCCATAAACGATCTTTTCTTGATCTCACATCAATATCCAGGATACAGGCAAGGAAGCAACCCTTCAACCCTACATATGGCTCTGTCTTTCTCTACCCCCATTTGCCATTCTGAACCCCACTTTCAACAACCTGGTGCTGTCCTTCCCTCATCTTTTTTGAAAGGTAAATGAAAGGTCAAACCTTTTGGGCAATAGACTTTGTGGAAATATCGTAAACAAGAATTTCCAAAGGTGACAGAGTCCTCCATAAACGATCTTTTCTTGATCTCTCATCTTTTAGTCTGAGTGCATCTTTCACTCTGGAAGACTCAGCATGACATAAATAGCCCATTGATTCCAATGGGCAATGTGTAATGCTTTATTTGTCCTGTGGTGGCACTGCAGGGAGTTTGGACACTTGCTGTCATTCTCCCTTAGGCCTCTTGCACACGATCTTTTCTTGATCTCACATCAATATCCAGGATACAGGCAAGGAAGCAACCCTTCAACCCTACATATGGCTCTGTCTTTCTCTACCCCCATTTGCCATTCTGAACCCCACTTTCAACAACCTGGTGCTGTCCTTCCCTCATCTTTTTTGAAAGGTAAATGAAAGGTCAAACCTTTTGGGCAATAGACTTTGTGGAAATATCGTAAACAAGAATTTCCAAAGGTGACAGAGTCCTCCATAAACGATCTTTTCTTGATCTCTCATCTTTTAGTCTGAGTGCATCTTTCACTCTGGAAGACTCAGCATGACATAAATAGCCCATTGATTCCAATGGGCAATGTGTAATGCTTTATTTGTCCTGTGGTGGCACTGCAGGGAGTTTGGACACTTGCTGTCATTCTCCCTTAGGCCTCTTGCACACGATCTTTTCTTGATCTCACATCAATATCCAGGATACAGGCAAGGAAGCAACCCTTCAACCCTACATATGGCTCTGTCTTTCTCTACCCCCATTTGCCATTCTGAACCCCACTTTCAACAACCTGGTGCTGTCCTTCCCTCATCTTTTTTGAAAGGTAAATGAAAGGTCAAACCTTTTGGGCAATAGACTTTGCGGAAATATCGTAAACAAGAATTTCACTAGTAGTTGTAAAAGTATGGAGAATTGATCGCTCAAGCTCCAAAATTGCATTATCTTTCCATTGATATGCAAATAGCGATAGGTAGTATATAACAATATAATGACACAACCTCTTGTATATTTATTGAATTATTATTAAAATCAAGTTGTACATATTCGAAATATTGTGCAGGAACACCCAGAGACACAGATATTTTAAGGGTTCATTCATACTTCCATATTATGGGTCTGTGTGAAAGCCATATATTGTCCATCATAAATGGGATCGGATCCCATCAGAAGAATGCAGGAAATCTATGTGACAGAATACAATCCAGCATTTTACCTAAAATATACGGTTCTCCCATAGAGCCAAAATACAAAAGTGCTCCACAATGCACCGTTCATCATTCTGGCTCTCAGGTGTTTTCAAGTGTCAAGAAAAGGGACCTTCAAAAAATAGATGGATAATAGTGCAACAACGCAAGGTTGGCTTCACGGCACACAATTTTATTCCATACTCACAAGGTATAAAAGAAGTAAAAGTGTATCAAACATTAAAAACATCAGCATGCGGCACGCCAAGTAATCTCGCCCGACCCAGGGTTTGCCCCTTTCGGCTTCTTCTGGGGCATACCGGCCGTGCACCCTTACTCCAACTTAATTAGCCACTATTGCGTTTTCGTCACCGTACTATGTTTAGTTTTACTATTGAAATGTGCAAGCAAAAACCATAAACAAATGTGTTTTTTACAAACATAAAAAATATCTAAAACATATACAGTTTTATATATAAGCAAGTATACAACATTATACTGCATTAAATATCAGAATAAATAAATTGATCACATGTTCACTCTACATAATATGTTTCGTCTTCAACACGATATATATTCTGTCACAAACAAAATACAATCCAGATGAATATATGTAGTCCTCTCGTTTATATAGAATATAATAACCCTACTCATTCGATTCCTATCGATACTGTAGTATATTATACAAACTATCACATAATAATATCTCATTTCATTTGTATAATTTTTTTATTTTTTTTTAGCATCTTTCCATCCCGTCTATCATCAGAAAATTACATATTACACTTTTGTAAATAGTTTTTTGTGATATTGTCAAATTGCATTTTTACACTGACTACTGGTAATACCCAAAATGCTGACACCTAGTTTTGTACATATTACTTTTCAGTATGTATGTTGCTAGAGTCAGCAGGGTCGTCTCATTATCATTAGAGAGCAAGGGTTGACAGGATGACAGTTCTATTGTACATTTGTTTTTGTAATGGAACGGTTTGGTAGGACTAAGATAATTGTACAAAACTTCCCACATGTGGAATACTAAACGGACATTGGTTCCCTCTCCACTGACAGCATTCTCCTTGCATGATATGATTTGTGAGTGATGAAATTATTGTATTCATAGCATTCATTATAGGGCTACCCTAGAATACCCATACTAGAGGTTCCCACAGAATGACAAAAGCCACAAATAGATACACTCACTACATGTATACACAGGTTCACTGTATACATAAGTACATATGAACATTACATAGAAATACTTAGTGATAGATAGATTTATTACTGTTACTTACATAGTGCCAAAATATTTCACAGCCATGTACAAAGGTCCTTACTTACTGACCCTATTGGGGTTCACATTCTAAATTCCTTATAGGCATGTTTTTGGGGTGTGGGTGGAAACCAGAACACCCAGAAGAAACCCACCCAAACACAGGGAGAACATACAAACTCAATGCAGATGTTGTCCTTGGTTGGATTTAAACCCAGCACCCCAGCACTGCAAGGCAATAGTGCTAACGACTGAGCCACCATGTTGCCGTGCTGCCTGTAGATGATAGATTGATAGATAGATAGATAGATAGATAGATAGATAGATAGATAGATAGATAGATAGATAGATAGATAGATAGATAGATAGATAGATAGATAGATAGATAGATAGATAGATAGATAGATACTTAGGAAAAGAGGCAGCTGCTACTTTCGATCATACTGAAAAATGCAGATGTCTTTTGTCATCAGTTGATAACTGAGTGCTGTCAATCAGTGGCGGTCCCATTCTCTATTTCTTGCACTGTTCATTCAAAAGCAGTAAGTTACATGTGAACCCCAACTATTGCTGTTTACATCTGATATCCCGCCTTTCATGGACTCCATATAATAGGACACATGATCACATGAGTATACTGTGGCATGGCTTGTATGGAGACACTGTAAATAGGTCCCTATAGCTGTTATATATTGGAGAGCATTATGGCTTAAATTCATGGCGGGCTGTGTTGCAAGTGCTCATAGGGTGTGTATTACAGTTGATACTAATGGTGACACTGTGGCTGAACTCAAGGAAGGGCACTGTGTTGTCACTAGTACATACACACTGTGGTTATCATTGTTAATTGGGCACTGTGGCTGTCACTCACTGTTAACTAGACCATGGGAAGTCACTGTTATCGAACACTGTCACTGTTATTTAATAGTTCATTACTGCCACTGCTCTGAGGGTGTTGTGGCAGGCATTAAAATCAGGGCATTGCTGCTATCACTTTTATGGGGGCACTGTGGCTGGTTCCATTATGGGGAGACTCTGACTGTCTCTGCTACGGAACACTGTGGCTTTCATTCTTATGAAAGGACTGCAGCCATGACTGATATGTAGGCACTTTGGCTGTTTATGTGGTTGTCGTTATGAGGGCACAGTTGGCTGTCACTCTGCAGCACTGACTATGGGTACTGAGACTGTCATTGATACATAGGCACTGTGGTGGTAATTGTTATTGGGGCACTGTGGCTATTACTCACTGTAATGGAGGCACTGTAGTTGTCACTGTGTTGGGGACACTGTGGCTGTCAATGTTATAGAGCAACGTGGCTGGCTCTGCCATGGAACACTATGGCTGTCACTATTATGAGAGTACTGTAAACATGACTGCACCAGCTGTTGTCATTGTTATGGGGCACTGTGGACATACTTTCCAACTTTCAAGAATCGCAAAGAGGGACAACTGATGCGGCGCATGTAGTGTAGCAGCAACTTTTTGCCTTTTAAACCACACCTCTAACCCCACCTAATCCCCGCCCATACACACCCGGTTTAGCCCACATAGTATCATGCTCCAATAGTGCCTCCCCACCGTATAATGCCTCCATAGAACCCCCACACAGTATAATGCCATTATAGCTGCCCCCACTCAGTATAATAGCCCATACTGCCTCCCAAATAGTACAATTCCAAATAACTGCCCCCACACAGTATAAAGCCACCATACCTGCCCCCATACAATATGATGCCCCTTATATGCAACCATACAGTATAAAGCCAAAATGGATGCCCCCAGTGGCGTAACTATCGCGGTAGCAGCCATAGAGGCTGCTACGGGGCCCGGGCGATACAGGCCCTCTCATGCCCGTAGGCGTCGCTAGCCCCGGAGGGGCACACCGTCTTGCAGTAATTGCACCTGTGTCTATAGCACGCAGGTACAAATACATGCATTAGCGCTGAATGGACGGGCATGTTCCGTTCCCGATCATTCATCGCCTTTCTATGACGCTGATTGGTGGAGCAAAATTACTTTTAATGATGCTAGCGGCGCGTTGACTGGGCAACTCATTCTGCCCTGGCGTTGTTCAGCTCCAGCAGACCTGCTCAAAAGACAGCAGGTCTGCATTGTCATCGGACGGCGCGGGAACTGGATCATGTGAGTATGTAAAGTTTTTTCCTAATAAAACTGCGAGTGGCATTATCTATAGTGGGGGCTCTATCTACAGGGGGGTCGTCTATATGTGGGAATGTGGGACACTATATAGGTGGTCTATATGTGGGCCACTATATACAGGGGGGTCTGTATGTGGGGATGTAGGCCACTATCTACAGGGGGTGTCTATATGTGGGCCACTATCTACAGAGGGGTCTATATGTGGGATGTGGGCCACTATATACAGGGGGTCTATATGTGGGGATGTGGGCCACTATTTACAGGGGGAGTCTATATGTGGGACACTATATACAGGGGGAGCTATATGTGAGACACTATACAGGGGTGGGGTATATGTAGAGCACTATCTATAGGGGAGCTATTTTTTTAGGGCACTTTCTATAGGGGTGGGCTATATGTGGGACACTATATACAGGGGTTGGTTGCCTCTGGGGCACTAGCTACAGGGGGGCTATATGTAGGGCACTGTCTACAGGGGTGGGCTATATGTGGGACACTATACAGAGGGGGAGCTATATGTGAGACACTATCTACAGAGGTGGACTATACGTGGAGCACTATCTATAGGGGAAGCTATATGTAGGGCAGCACGGTGGCTCAGGGGTTAGCACTATTGCCTTGCAGCTCTGGAGTCCATATGTGGGCACTAACTACAGAGGGTTGCATGTGGGACACTATGTACAGGGGCTTCTATGTAGGGCACTATCTACAGAGACTATGGGGTTCACCATCTACAGGGGGCTATGAGGGCACTATCTACAGAGGCTCTATGGGGTACAGGGGGCTATGGGGGCACTATCTACAAGGGGAACAGTGTGTGGGACACAGTGTATGGTACTATTATAATCAGGGACATAGTGTATGGAGCTATTATAATTAGAGGTGCAGTGTATCGCGCTTTATTATATTTAGAGGTGTTGAGAATTTTAACTTCGTTTATAGGTGCAGAAATATTTGAAAAGTGATAAGTGAAGATATCTGAGCGGAAAACTCCAGAAATGGGTCGTGGCCGGGAGAAATCCATCATAGATGTCTGGACCAGAGGGAGAAGAAAAAAACTAGAATCTGAGACGTCACCGGTGAGTTACTTAATGTAAATGTTTATTCTGCCTCTAATCAGTAATGTAGTCACTGTACGATCTGCAGCGAGATGATGGTGGTATGATTTTTTTTTTGTGAAACAGCATCTCCCAGCATATTCTCACCATTGTTCGGGCCATGCTGGGAGCTGTAGTTTTACGCCGTACAAACCTATACGGCAGGGGTTGCACTAAACTGAGATGTATTTGTTCTGGTGTTGTATATATGTACTGATCTTGGTTCTGATGCTGTATGTAAGTACTGAGCTTGGTTCTGGTGCTGTATATGCATATGAGATTGATTTTTGTGCTGTATATATGTAAGGAGCTCGGGTCTGGGGATGTATATAAGTACTGAGCTTGGTTCTGGGGATCTATTTACGTACTGAGCTTGGTTCTAGTATTGTATATATGTACTGAGCTTGGTTCTAGTGCTGTATTTATGTACTGAGGTTGGTTCTGTTTCTGTATTTATATACTGAGGTTGGTTCAGGTGCTGTATATATGTATGGGCTTTGTTCTATTGCTGTATTTAAGTACTGAGCTTTGTTCTGGTGCTGTATATATGTACTGAGCTTTGTTCTGATGCTGTATTTAAGTACTGAGCTTGGTTCCAGTGCTGTATTTATGTACTCAGCTTGGTTGTGGTACAGTATATATGTCAGAGCTTGGTTCTGGATCTGTAATTATATAGGATATATTTATAATAACAACATTTCAGAGCAGATGGATTTGTTCTCAATTCATTGTATATTTCATGGGAACCTGTCTGGTAGTTTTAACCCTTTGAACTGCCACCATGCGGTAATACATGACCTGACAATATTTCCAAACATTCCCATGTATGTTTTTTTAAGATGCAGCAAAATCTTTAAAATCCACTTTTAAAACGGTGCACGCTATATGCTAATTACTCATTAAAGGGTCATGGGGCTATCCCGAAGAGTCACATAGTCCTGCCTCCAAACCCACCTTTCCATGTTTGAGTGACATCTCCCTGGCTGATACAAATTTCTTGGATGCGCCATTGCCTTGTGACACTATACACAAGGGAGGGGGCTGTGTGGCACTATACACAAAGGGGGGCTGTGTGGCACTATACACAAGGGGGAGCTGTGTGGCACTATACACAAGGGGGAGCTGTGTGGCACTATACACATGTGGGAACTGTATGGCACTATGTACAAGCGGGAGGGCTGTGGCTCTATCTACAGGGGGCTGAGTGTGGTGCAATCTACAGGGGTCTGTGTGTGGCACTATCTACTAAGGGGGGCTGTGCTGCACTATCTACCAAGGGGGTGCTGTGTGGCACTATATACAAGGGAGGGGGCTGTGTGGCACTATATACAGTGGGAGCTGTATAGCGCTATATGCATTGGGTGCTTTATGGCGATATCTACAGGGGGCTGTAGGGCACTATGTACAAGGGGGATGTGGGGGTGCTATCTACAAATGGGCTCTGACACTGTCTATAGGTGGGGCTATATAGCACTGTCTACGGGGGGGGCTGTATGGCACATTCTACAGGGGGCACTATTTATAAGGGGGCTGCTTGTGGCACCCGGGGGGGGCCCAGTCAAGAATTTGCTATGGGGCCCAGTCTTTCCTAGTTACACACCGTGATGCCCCCATACAGTATAATGCCAACACACATGCCCCCATACAATATAATACCCACAAAAACTCCTCGATACAGTATAATGCCCCAGATAGTACCACAGTGCCCATGTAGAGAGTGCCGCACCACCCCCTGTAAATAACGCTAATCCCACCCTGTAGATGGCGTCATTGGGGCTCCCGCTCCTGGAGGAGTCCCTGATGTCACTATCCATATATGGATAGTGATGTCAGGGGCTCCTCCAGGAGCAAAACTCCCGGCCAGAGAGTCGGCAATGCCCTGGCAGGGGATTACACTACAGTGACGTCAGGGGCTCCCTCTAGTAGCGGAATCCCCAGGCGACAGCGCCGGCAATGCTCTGGACAGGGATTCTGCTGCTGGAAAAGACCCTGACGTCACTGTCCATATATGGTGTAAAGGATCTGCCAGGCACAGCTTCGGGGTTAACTCCCAGAACTAATCAGTCAGCACCTGAGAATACATCCCTGAGACTGACTCCTGCTTCCACCATTCAGGCTGGCAGGCTTAGGAGTGGGAGAGCCTATCGTAACCTGGCCAGACTCAGCTAGCTCCCGCCCTCGGTCTATTTAAGCCTGCCCTTCCTGTCCCTCGGTGCTTGTGATTCTTTCCTTGTGGTTTCCTGGCCAGCTACAGCTCCTGCTATTTTTGATCCTGCTCCATACAGACCCTGGCTTACCGACTACTCTTCTGCTTTTCGTTTTGTACCTCGCACACTCCTGGCTTGACTCGGCTCGTTCACCACTCTGGTTGCTCACGGTGTTGCCGTGGGCAACTGCCCCTTTTCCTTGCTTGTGTACCTTTGTATGTTTGTCGTGTTTGTCGTGCACTTACTGAGCGCAGGGACCACCGCCCAGTTGTAATCCGTCGCCTAGGGCGGGTCGTTGCAAGTAGGCAGGGACAGAGTGGCGGGTAGATTAGGGCTCACTTGTCCGTCTCCCTACCCCCTGCCATTACATAATCACAAGCCCATACCTAGTCTACCCTGGTCCCTGACTCCACTATGGATCCCCGTGAGACCCCGGCTCAGCAAATGCAGGGTCTCTCCCTACAGGTCCAGGCCCTGTCTCAGAGGGTCAACCAGCCTGATGCTACCCTGGTAGTTCCCCTCACCGCACCTCTTGAACCCCACCTCAAGTTGCCCGACCGGTTCTCAGGGGACCGGAGGGCTTTTCTCTCCTTTCGGGAGAGTTGTAGGCTTTACTTTCATTTAAAGCCTCATTCCTCAGGTTCTGAGAGCCAGCGGGTGGGTATAATTATGTCCCGGCTCCAGGAAGGGCCCCAAGAGTGGGCCTTCTCCTTGGCTCCTGATGCCCCTGAACTTTCCTCCGTTGATTGTTTCTTTTCTGCTCTCGGACTTATTTATGACGAGACTGACAGGACTGCCTTTGCCGAGAGTCAGCTGGTGACCTTAAGTCAGGGTAAGAGACCTGTTGAGGAGTATTGCTCTGACTTTCGGAAGTGGTGCGTAGCTTCTCGGTGGAAAGACCCTGCCTTAAGGTGCCAGTTTAGGTTGGGTCCGTCGAATGCCCTGAAAGACCTGCTAGTTAGCTATCCCTCTTCTGACTCCCTAGACCAGGTTATGGCTTTAGTGTTACGACTTGACAGACGTCTCAGGGAACGACAACGTGAACTCCCCCATGATGCCTCCCGAAGCTCCGTTGCTTCGTTCCTCCCCGAAAGATTCAGAGATACCTATGCAACTCGGGGCCTCCGTGTCCCCCCAACAACGTAGAGAATTCCGCAGGAAGAATGGTCTCTGCTTCTACTGTGGGGACGACAAGCATCAAGTGAACAACTGTCCTAAGCGTAAGATTGCAGCCAGAGAACTTCCGCGTCTAAGTGATCATCGGGGAGGTCACTTGGGCGCACAGGTATTTCCCCTGTAAATAGGAAACGTACTAAGATCTTGCTTACCTTTCAGGTCTCTTTTGGTGGTAGGTCTGCTACCGGCAGTGCCTTCGTGGATTCAGGGTCCTCTACTAATATCATGTCTGTGGAATTTGCTATGTCCCTTGCTATGCCTCTGATTGATTTGCCTAAACCTGTCCCGGTAGTGGGTATCGACTCCACTCCTCTTGCTAATGGTTATTTTACACAGCATACCCCTGTTTTTGAACTCCTTGTTGGCTCCATGCATTTGGAGCAATGCTCTGTACTGTTGATGCAGGGATTATCGTACGATTTGGTTCTAGGTCTTCCCTGGTTGCAGGTGCATAATCCCACGTTTGACTGGAATACTGGGGAGCTGACCAAATGGGGTAATGAATGTTGTACGTCATGTTTTTCTCTTAATTCTATTTCTCCCCCTAAGGAGGCGAATACGCTACCCGAGTTTGTTCAGGACTTCGCTGATGTTTTCTCTAGGGAGGCCTCTGAAGTGTTACCTCCTCATAGAGAATACGATTGCGCTATCGAATTGGTACCAGGAGCTAAGCTTCCTAAGGGTAGGATATTTAATCTTTCTTGTCCCGAACGTGAAGCCATGAGAGTGTATATCCAGGAATCCCTGGCCAAGGGTTACATTCGTCCCTCTTCTTCTCCGGTAGGTGCTGGCTTCTTCTTCGTGGGGAAGAAGGATGGTGGTCTTAGGCCATGCATTGACTACCGTAGCCTGAATAAGGTCACGGTAAGGAACCAGTATCCCCTTCCTTTGATTCCTGATCTCTTTAATCAGGATCAGGGGGCCCAATGGTTTTCTAAATTGGATCTACGGGGGGCGTATAACCTTATTCGCATCAAAGAGGGGGATGAGTGGAAGACTGCGTTTAACACGCCCGAAGGCCATTTCGAATACCTCGTCATGCCCTTTGGGTTGTGTAATGCCCCTGCGGTCTTCCAGAATTTCATAAATGAGATTTTGAGAAATTACCTGGGGATTTTTCTGGTAGTGTACCTTGATGACATACTGGTGTTTTCCAAGGACTGGTCCTCCCACATTGAGCATGTCAGGAAGGTGCTCCAGGTCCTTCGGGAAAACAAACTGTTTGCCAAAACCGAAAAATGTGTGTTTGGGGTACAGGAGATTCCATTTTTGGGTCAAATCCTCACTCCTCATGAATTCCGCATGGACCCCGCCAAGGTTCAGGCTGTGGCGGAATGGGTCCAACCTGCCTCCCTGAAGGCGTTACAGTGTTTTTTGGGGTTCGCTAATTATTACAGGAGTATTATTGCTAACTTCTCGGTCATCGCTAAGCCCCTTACGGACCTCACTCGCAAAGGTGCTGATCTCCTCCACTGGCCTCCTGAGGCTGTCCAGGCTTTTGAGGTCCTTAAGAAGTGCTTTATCTCGTCCCCGGTGCTGGTTCAGCCCAACCAAATGGAGCCATTTATCGTGGAAGTTGACACATCTGAGGTGGGAGTGGGGGCTGTCTTGTCCCAGGGTACCAGGTCCCACACCCATCTCCGCCCCTGTGCCTACTTCTCCAGGAAGTTTTCACCAACTGAAAGTAACTATGATTTTGGCAACCGCGAACTCTTAGCCATTAAATGGGCATTTGAAGAGTGGCGACACTTCCTGGAGGGGGCTAGGCACCAGGTAACGGTCCTTACCGACCACAAGAATCTGGTTTTCCTAGAATCTGCCCGGAGGCTAAACCCGAGACAAGATCGATGGGCGTTATTTTTTACCAGATTCAATTTTTTGGTTACCTATAGGGCTGGGTCTAAAAATATTAAGACTGATGCACTGTCGCGTAGCTTCATGGCCAGCCCTCCTTCGGAGGAAGATCCTGCTTGTATTTTGCCTCCAGGTATAATCATTTCCTCGATCGATTCTGATTTAGTCTCTGATATTGCTGCTGATCAAGGTGCAGCTCCCGGGAACCTTCCTGAGAACAAGCTGTTTGTTCCCCTGCAATTCCGGCTAAGGGTACTTAGGGAAAATCATGACTCCGCACTATCTGGCCATCCAGGCATCCTGGGTACCAAACACCTCATTACCAGAAATTATTGGTGGCCTGGGTTGCCTAAAGACGTTAAGGCCTACGTCGCCGCTTGTGAGGATTGTGCTAGATCCAAGACTCCCAGGTCCCGACCAGCGGGCTTACTGCGTTCGTTGCCCATTCCCCAGAGACCTTGGACACATATCTCCATGGATTTTATCACCGATTTGCCTCCATCCCAAGGCAAGTCGGTGGTGTGGGTGGTGGTGGACCGCTTCAGTAAGATGTGCCACTTTGTGCCCCTCAAGAAACTACCCAACGCCAAAACGTTGGCTACCTTGTTTGTCAAACACATCCTGCGTCTCCATGGGGTCCCTGTCAATATTGTTTCGGACAGAGGGGTACAATTTGTTTCATTGTTTTGGAGAGCCTTCTGTATGAAGTTGGGGATTGATCTGTCCTTCTCCTCTGCCTTCCATCCTGAAACCAATGGCCAAATGGAGAGGACTAATCAATCTCTAGAACAATACTTAAGGTGTTTTGTCTCTGACTGTCAATTTGATTGGGTCTCCTTCATTCCCCTCGCCGAATTTTCCCTTAATAACCGGGTCAGTAACTCGTAAGGGGTCTCTCCTTTTTTTTGTAATTTTGGGTTTAATCCACGGTTCTCCTCCGTTTCACCTGGTAGTTCCAACAATCCCGAGGTAGAGGTCGTTCATCGGGAACTGTGCACAGTCTGGGCCCAGGTTCAGAAAAACCTAGAGGTGTCCCAGAGCGTACAAAAAACTCAGGCTGATAAAAAACGTTCTGCTAACCCCCTGTTTATGGTCGGGGATCTGGTGTGGTTGTCGTCTAGGAACTTGCGTCTCAAGGTTCCGTCCAAGAAGTTTGCTCCCCGGTTTATTGGGCCGTATAAGGTCATTGAGGTCCTCAATCCTGTCTCCTTCCGGCTGGAGTTACCCCCGTCTTTTCGGATACACGACGTGTTTCATGCCTCCCTCCTCAAACGCTGCTCCCCGTCCTTGGCTCCCTCGAGGAGACCTCCTGTTCCCGTCCTCACCCCTGAGGGGGTGGAATTCGAGGTGGCCAGGATTGTGGACAGCAAGATGGTCCAAGGCTCCCTCCAGTACCTGGTCCATTGGAGAGGATACGGGCCCGAGGAGAGGACTTGGGTACCCGCCCGGGATGTTCACGCTGGGGTATTGGTCAGGAGGTTCCACCTGCGTTTCCCCAGTAAGCCAGGTCCAGTTATAAAGGGTCCGGTGGCCCCTCATAAAAGGGGGGGTACTGTAAAGGATCTGCCAGGCACAGCTTCGGGGTTAACTCCCAGAACTAATCAGTCAGCACCTGAGAATACATCCCTGAGACTGACTCCTGCTTCCACCATTCAGGCTGGCAGGCTTAGGAGTGGGAGAGCCTATCGTAACCTGGCCAGACTCAGCTAGCTCCCGCCCTCGGTCTATTTAAGCCTGCCCTTCCTGTCCCTCGGTGCTTGTGATTCTTTCCTTGTGGTTTCCTGGCCCAGCTACAGCTCCTGCTATTTTTGATCCTGCTCCATACAGACCCTGGCTTACTGACTACTCTTCTGCTTTTCGTTTTGTACCTCGCACACTCCTGGCTTGACTCGGCTCGTTCACCACTCTGGTTGCTCACGGTGTTGCCGTGGGCAACTGCCCCTTTTCCTTGCTTGTGTTCCTTTGTATGTTTGTCGTGTTTGTCGTGCACTTACTGAGCGCAGGGACCGCCGCCCAGTTGTACCCCGTCGCCTAGGGCGGGTCTTTGCAAGTAGGCAGGGACAGAGTGGCGGGTAGATTAGGGCTCACTTGTCCATCTCCCTACCCCTTGCCATTACATATGGACAGTAACGTCAGGGTCTCCCTCTAGGAGCGGAATCCCAGACCAGAACGTCTGCAACGCTCTGGCCAGGGATTCTATTCCAGAATTGGCCCGTGACGTCACTGTCCATATATTGATAGTGATGCCAGGGGATTCTCCAGGAGCGGAATCCGCTCCTGAAGAAGCCCCTGGCATCACTGCCCATATATGGACAGTTATGTTAGGGGCTTCCTCTGGTAGCGGAATCCCCAGCCAGAGCGTTGGCAATGCTCAGGCCAAGGATTCCGCTCTAGGAAGAGGCCCCTTACGTCACTACCCATTTATAAACAGTGATGATAGGGGTTTTAAGATGCCGGAATCCCCGGCCAGACCTGCGTCAATGCTCTGGCCGGGGATTCCACACTAGAAGTAGCCCCTGATGTCACTCTCCATATATTGATAGTGATGCCAGGAGATTCTCCAGGAGCGGAAACCCCGGCCAGAGCGTCAGCAGTGCTGTGGCCGGGGATTCTGCTCCAGGAGGAGCCCCTGACCATATATGGATAGTGGCGCCTGGGGCTTCTCCAGGAATCCCCAGACCTCTTCCTAGAGTTAAATCCCCGGCAGGAGCGTCGGCAATGCTCTGGCCGGGGATTCCGCTACTGGAGAAGACCTATACGTCACTGTTCATAAATGGACAGTTATATCAGGGGCTCCTTCTAGGAGTGGAATCCCCAGCCGGAGCGTCAGAAACGCTCCTGTCGGGTATTTTGCTCCAAGAAGAGGTCTGGGGATTCCGCTCCAGGACAGTGATGTTAGGGGCTTTAAGATGCCAAAATCCCCGGCCAGAGTTTCGGCAATGCTTTCCTAAGACAGGAGTCCCCGGCCAGAGAGCTTGCACTGCTCTGACCGGACTGGCTCTGCTATGGGACTCTGTGACTGTCATTACAATGAGAGCACTTTAGTTAAGACATGTGGGCACTTTGGTTGTCAAGGTTATGTAGTCACTGTGACTGTCACTCAATGTAAGGGAGACACTGTAGTTTTAACTGTGGCTGTCACTGGTATGGGGGTGTTGTTGCTGCCACTATTATAAGGGCACTGTGACTGTCACTTTTATGTAGGCATTATGAATGCATAAATATCATACACATATAAGCACTATATCTAGTACTTATATATGTACAAAATATAAACATACACTACATTCAGAGCTTACTCTGGGTAGGGAAGAGGGGTTGGTAAGATTGAGCAATAGTTTAGGCAGTAGAATTCTGCATCATGACAATATATTTCCGAGATCTAAGAGGCAGACTGACAGTGATCCCTAACCTGCAGCCACAGCAGTGTTTAGCAAACCTGAGGTCCTGGTTGCAATGGTGACAGCTTTGATCATTGAGTCATACTGTACTAGGTTTACCTGCAGTCCTGTGAAAAAGATAATACACAGTGATATAGCTACAACACACAAATGCTTTACGTTTGTTCTAGCTGTCATAGTCAAAATTATATGTTACAACCAATACAGCATTTATATCTCATGAGCGTATAGGCACAAAATGCTCGCTGGTAAGTCTCTGATCAGCTAGTATAAATGTCAGAGAGATCAGCACTCCAGGGAAACCCAAGGTGGCCAAACACAGGGCAGTATTCTTATATCAGCACTTAATCAGTGCTACATTACCTGTATATACATATTCAATGGAGAATAGTGCATCAGCTTCCATTGTATGAATTCTAATATGCTTTTTGGAATATCCAGATATGGCTATAACCTGTCTATCTTGTATAGGAATACAATGTATAAAACATTTATAGTCATTAAATAACAGAAGACCCACGTATAGATTTATAAGCATTTTTAAATCAGGTTTTTATTATGATCATATTTTTCAAACATTTTTGGTTGTGTTTTTTTATAGTTTTTTATGTGACTATACACGTAAAAAAAATCTTTAAATATTCCTGTTTTCACACTGGCCACTAAGCAGTCCCAATAGGCTGACACTTCCTGAATTCTGCAGCTCACTTGCCAGGTTTGCTGTATAAATTGGGACAGAATGAGCAGGGTCATCTCATTATTGGCAGAGGGCAGAGGATTTAATCACGGCTCTATTGTACTACTGGAGGCTTAGATAAGGCAGGATAGCAATACTAGTATGCCTAAAATAGAATGATAAAGGATAAAGATATAGAATGATAATGGTTAAAGAATGAAAAAGGACTTGGTGGTGCTGCAGATTTCTTCTCTCACATTTGACTATACACAAGTGTGTGGCTCCAAGATGGCCACCTCAAGGAAAGTTTAAAAAAATAAAATAAATACCTCTAACATTTTAACATTATAAACCATGTGTCCCTATGGTATTTAAGATTGCTATTCATGAGAATCCAGCGAGAAATGTGCCATAAAGGTGGGAGATAATAAACTAATGGGAAGAAATTAATATCATTGTGTTAAAATTGAGGTAAAAATTCTGTCTCTTTTCATTCACTATAACCAAGATACTGTAATATATGTATGACTGGGTTGTGCTTCTCTGCCCTTTTATTCCATCTTCTACTACAACACATGACAATTAAAATAGACATGTGTCAAGTACAGTAATAGTATCTCCAGCAAGACCCCCTGCAAGTAAAAGTATCTCCTTGCTTCTAACAGCAATACCCCTGAGATCAATTTTTAATAAGTCAAGGTTGTAAAAACTGGAGCTTGCCTTTATACACAGACATGTAGTGCAATTTCAATGCAGAGGCAATCACAGCTAAGGTCTAAGGGGCATGACACAGAAGAGCAGGTGGCAGTATTGGTATATTTCTAGATTGGTAAATGTGTGGCACTTTTCTAGAAGGCACTAGAGACATTTGGACAGAACTGCTTGTATTTATTAACATTACAAATAAAAAAAAGAGCAACAGCATGAAATCCTTCTTAAGTGGGAGGGGGAAGGGACACAAATCAATCACAGTTTTTCATCATTTTTTTTTTTCCCATTAAAGTGTGAATATGGTTTAAACACATCCTTAAATATAGCATCCAGAAACATTATTTAATTTTATATATATATATATATATATATATATATATATATATATATATAGGAAACATTGCAGTAAATGCCTCATAATGATATTTGAAAAGGATTTCCTTCACTGTAAATTGATCACTAAACTCTTCATTTTTACCATCAGCATTGCTCATATTCATTTCTATTCTCTTACTTCTCTTTACCTTATTTATTATATGTCTTATTAGAGGGATGGGGCATCTTGCTGATCTGCCAGCCACCTGTAGTTCCCATTTCCCTGCCTGCAGGCTCTCTGTAAGGGCAAAGCCCCACGTGGCGGAATTGCTCTGGAATTCCGCTGCGGACACTCCGCAGCGTTAATCCGCAGCGGACCCGTTTCTCCATTGCCTTCCACTTCTTTTTAGTAGGCTTCATTTAGACGAGGCGGAAAATTCTGCTGCGGAGCATAGGCTGCGGTGCGGAATTTGGTGTCCGCAGCATACAATGGATGTTGCGGACCAGTGGCGGACTGGTTGCGGACTCATTGCGGAAGTTCTCCATTGACTTCAATGGAGATTCTAATTTCCGCAATGAAGTCCGCAGCTGTCATGCACATGTTATGTGTGCTGCGGATGCGTATTGCTTTTTTAACATGACATTTCTTCATTCTGGCTGGACCTATGTATTTCTAGGTCTACAGCCAGACTATGTGTGTGCACCCGTAATTACGGGAGCGTTGCTAGGCGACGTCAGTAAATAGTCACTGTCCACGGTGCTGAAAGAGTTAAGCGATCGGCAGTAACTGTTTCTGCACCCTAGACAGTGACTACCGATCCCAATATACAGTAACCTGTAAAAAAAATAGAAGTTCATACTTACCGAGAACTCCCTGCTTCTTCCTCCAGTCCGGTTTCCCAGGATGACGTTTCAGTCTAAGTGACGGCTGCAGCCAATCACAAGCTGCAGCGGTCACATGGACTGCCGGGTCATCCAGGGAGGTCGGGCTGGATGCCGAAAGAGGGACGCGTCACCAAGACAACGGCCGGTAAGTATGAAATTATTTTACTTTCACTAGGGAAAGTGCTGTCCCTTCTCTCTATCCTGCACTGATAGAGAGAAGGGAAGTACTTTCACCGCAATACGCAGCAGCTAGTCCGCATCAATTTACTGCACATTTTGGGCAGATCCGCCACAGAATCTGCAACGCAGATTCTGTGCGGCATTGATGCGGACAGTTGTGGAGGAAAACCGCCATGTGGGGGCATGCCCTTAATCAGGATTCACGAACTGCATTTTGCTGCGTTTTTGTGCATTTTTCATGGCAGTTTTAACAGTGTTTTTAATATATTTTTAGTGCGACCATATCTTACAATAAAGTCTATAGGGAAATGTAAAATGCACTACACACAGTTGCATTTTGGTTTGTAGTGTTTTTAAGGCAATTTTGTGGTCAAAAACCCCACTAAAAGCACCATAAAAAATGTACCTACATTTTAATGGTGTTTTTAGAAAAAAAATTTGATGAAGTTTAATTTTCCCCATAAAAATCTGTGTGAAGGAGGCCTAAGGCTGTAATCACACATGCAGTTTTTGTGCCAGTTTTTGATGTAGTTTTTCGTGCCAGAGCCAGAAATGGTTCCAAATGGAAGGAAAGATATAAAGAAAAGACTGATGCATCTCCTTTCTTTTGTGTCCACTCCTGTGGTTGGCAAAAGAAAAACTGACCAAAAAATTGCCACAAAAGCTGCCACGAAAACTGCATGTGTGATTTCAGCCTAAATGTTCAGAAACCTTCCCAGTAGCTAAAAAAAAACAAAAACAACTCTTTCCAGCGTCACTGCAGCTCCAATCTGAATGGGTTGTCTATTAGGTGACAAACTTTTAAACAAATATACTAAAGATAAGCAGAATGGTGTAGAGGATTAGAACCAAATTTAGGTCAAATAGAAAGGTGCTGTCTATTCTGTAAATGCACTGAAAGCTCTCCAAAACACCACCTCTCTGAGAAGACCACCCTTTTATTAGACCAGATTTCCAAAATTATTTATGTGGGATTTAAAGAGGACCTGTCACTAGGTCCTACAAAGTGAGTTAGTAGTCCCACCTAATAGCCGCTGTGTCTGTGAGTCCAGCGGTGCTTGTCTTGTACTTGTGTGTCCCTCCTTCGCTGAGCTATGGACCCCTCTATATTTAGCAATAAATATGGAAATGACTCGCTGGCTAGCCAAGTGGGTTTGGCCGCCAGCGATTCTCAATGGGCGGAGCTACCACTGAGCCTCTGATGCTGACTTATCAGCGTGAGGCTGTTTCCTAAAGTCACCTTCGGCTAGCGTCATCGCATGAAACCACACTGTCATCGCATGAATTAGTCTTCAGCCAGCGTGGTCTCATGCGATGACGCTAGCTGAAGACTGACTTTAGGAAACAGCCTCACGCTGATAGGACAGCATCAGAGGCTCAGTGGTAGGTCCGCCCACTGAGAATCGCAGGCGACCAAACCCACTTGGCTAGCCAGCGAGTCATTTCCATATTTATTGCTAAATATAGAGTGGTCCGTAGCTCAGCGAAGGGAGGACACACAAGTACAAGACAAACACCGTTGGACTCAGAGACACAGCGGCTAATAGGTGAGATTGCTAACTCACTTCGTAGGACCAAGTGACAGGTCCTGTTTAATGTGCTCAATGAGAAATCAGGATGAATGCACAAGTATCTGTTTGCTACATTACTCTGTGTAACTTATTTTCTACATTTTAGGGTTTATATTGATTTTTACAAAGGGAATTCTGCTGGCATTGGTTACTTTTAGCTACTTGACCAGAAGAGCAATTAGACACAGTCATGAGCACAAAAACATGGCATAGCTGAAGAAAGAAAGAGGCAAAGCCACAGACTGGAAAAAAACAAATGCCGTTTTGTGTCAGTTTTTGAATGGATTTCCTTGTAATGTAATGGATTTCCTTGGTTGAAGTATAAATATAGATTGTACCAGCTATATTCAGCTGTTCAGGGATATACTAATTCTCCTCATCACACAGTGAAATTATTTTTTAGACAGTTTTTCTGGTCAATTCTGTAAATGCATTGTAGATTCCCTGGTGGTCTATGGCAGTAAAAGGATTAATTTTACATTCCCTCGCAGTCCCGAGCAGTGAATCGGGTGAATGCTAAATTCAGGTTGCTCCTGGGGGTCCTGACTTGGGAAGCGTTGTAGGATTTGGGGTTCCTGGGCAACTGCACACTGCGCTATTGCTTCCGGTATTTTGGACCAGATCTGTACGGAGGCCCCTGACAGAGCCTCCAACGCAGGTGGGTACAGGCCCCGATGAGTTCTTCTGTATGTGGTTATGTAAACTCTTGTGTAGTTGCCTAGCAGAGTGTATATCCGTAACTCATTTCAAATAAATCTCCTTTATATAGCACTAAGAGTAGATTTCTAACGTTAATCTATTTTCCCTTAGTCCTAGCAACAGCACAATAATGGGGTATTTCTGCCCCTGTGAACTAGTGGAACAGATGGAATCTCTAATTTAATCAAACTAATTAACTAGAGTCTCCTCCCTACATAAGGACGTCTAGCCCCTCCTACCGTGTGTTTGTTATAAAGTAGTCGCCTTACTTAGGGCGGAAAGCTTGTGCTGCTAGGACTAAGGGAAAACAGATTAACGTTAGAAATCTACTCTTCCTTTACATCCTGCAGCAGCACAATACTGGGGAAATAGCAAGAAGAAACCCCATATGGAGGGCCTTCTTAACTGGTGGAACCCAAGATTGACCACTCAAGAGCCGTCTCTTCGGAGAAGCAAAATTCAGCCATATTGGTTGATAAATATTAAGTGCGAGCTGCACAGTAAATTTGATCCAGCGGGATCAGAATTTATTCAACCCAAGAGGTGTCCACTGCTCTAGTAGAGTAGTTTTAGACTAAATGAGGTGAGATCTAACACTGTAAGTGAGACTACTGGCCTCTACACTTCATCTACCCAGGGTAGGTTTAGTGGATTTAAAGTCTTTGTTTCTTTCAGGAAACAATAAATTCTCAACCTTCCTAATCTCTTACTCCAAGCCAACTAGATCTCAAGACAACGGCAGAGATCTAGGAATGGAGATTATTTTCCTCATGAGAGGAAGACACGTGCCAGAACACTGGAAGAGAGTTGACCTGATTTCAGGTTACAAATTAGGAACTTTGGAGTGAAGTTTGGTAGTAGCTTCATCAAGACCATGTCCTGGAGGAATCTGATGTATGGATCCACTTATGACAAGGCTTGATGTTCCCCTGTTCTGACAGATGTTCTGGTTAGGGGCGGACACCCCTCATGTGCAGTATAATATAATTGAGGGACCGATACAGCGGCTCACAGTTACTGTTGCACTGTTGGAATGACACAACGTAGTGTGCAATGGTAAACTATTGGAGAGTATGGGGTCCCACACACCCCACCCCCTACATGGGGCTCTCCACCGCCTGTGTCCGCCTTTGTTTATGACCAGAAGTAAATCATCTCTTAGGATAGGTAATTATATGGGACCTCTTCCTAAGGTTCAGAGGTAGTTGATCATAAACCTGTTAGGACTAAGGCAAAATCCCATTTTGCAATAGGTCTGAGGGATAATAGATCTCATTTAGCAGATCGTTTCAGGAACCTTTTCACCAAGGGCTTTTGTGACAAAGATCTTACCCAAATGCTGACCTGGACTAAATCTTCCAGGTCGATAGACTCAGTCCTTTACCAAATCCTTCCTGCTGGAAGTGTAGGATGTTGTTAAACCGCGGGTTGCAACTATCCACTCCCTGAGTGGAATCTGAAGCTGAAAACAATCAATTCGCCCCTTGTGGAAGTCTTCTTGGTAGCTCCAGACCTAGACTGTGAGCAAGTCTTCATGAATTTATTGGAGAACCCTTTAGCATCTAAAGGGGCTAGTCAACCTCCAGGCTGTCAGGTTGAGACTTTTCGGGTCCTGGCAGAGTTTGAGTGCTAAGACACCAAGTTCTGCACTGGGGGAAGTCTCCAGTAACACCCTCGACTCATCTGAATGAGGTAGAAATATTATGACCTCTGTGGCTAGAACAGTATGATGGCTTATACCGTGGCCTGGTCTTGCCTAATTTTCATCAATACCATGGGTATCAAGGAAACCGGAGGGAAAAACATAGGCCAGCCTGAACCTCCTAGGGATGGACATGGCATCCAATTCCAAGGGATTGTCACCCTGACAAAGGGAGAGAATGTTTCCACCTTGGCGCTGAAACTGTTGGCCATGAGATCGATCTCTGGCACTTCCCACATCCTTGTGATCTCCTTGAAGATCTCTAGATTGAAAGACATTGCTCCCATACTGTTAGCCTTTGACTCAGTCGGAGCCTTGCATATATACAGCAGAGGATGGGTAGGTTCAACTCTGTCCATATCAAGATTTTTCCCACCTTCCTGAGAAGGGGTTCTGATCGGGTACCACCCTGCCTGATGTTATAGTCTCCGACCTTACATGCTCGGTCTTCCCCTGGGCTTTGAGGTCCTTTAGGATCAAGGACATAGAGCTCTAGAGGGGACTCGTTGAGGCCCGGTCTGTGTACCACTCCAGGAGCACTCCCAACCCAGTTGAGATGCATCCACAAGCAATAATATCGAATTCTCTGGACCAGGCACCTTACCAGGCACCTAAGATGTTTCCATATCTAATGGATTCATGAGTTTGGAATGACAGGGTGCACAAGTTGTTCAACCACTCCGGGTTGTATTACCTTCCAATATGTCTAGAATATATTGCTCCTTCTCTAGCAGGCAACTGTTTCTGCTGAGGAGCTTCCTCCAACCTCTGTCGTCACAACCTACTAAAGACATCTAAGAAATAGATTAGTTATACCAAGCAATAGCTGGGCTCAATGAGGCAGTGCAGCAATACCGTATGTTCAGACTAAATGCATACATGAACAAACGGAAGAGGATTGAACTTCATACTAAACTTTCTCAAAGACTCTTATTTGAGAAACGCTGAACTCTCCGGGCACTTACGCCCTCAGCTTTCTAGAGAGAGGAAAAAGTTTAAGGTGCATTTTTATAACAACAGCTAAAACACCCTTAGTACATCTCCCAGGAATGTCAGAAGTTCAGCATAAAAACAGTAACACAATGAAAACAACCAGCACAAACCCATCTTGTCCAAGTCCAAAGGACAGAAAAAACACACGGTAGGAGGGGCTGGACGACCTTATGTAGGGAGGAGACTCTAGTCGATTAGTTTGATTAAATTAAAGATTCCATCTGTCCTACTAGTTCACAGGGGCAGAAATGCTCCATATTTGTGCTGCTGCAGGACGTAAGGGAAATACTCATTCTTTGCATTAGACAAGTGCTGTCTTATTCTTCAGTCAATCTACATTACATGTGCAACTACTTTGCCACTTAAAACATAGAAACTCGATATTATATTTTTTGGGGATTAGAGGTTCTAGCTGAGAGGGAGGGGAATGTTACTATACTATTGATTTTTTTTTTGCTACAGTGCATTCTTCATTTAACACTTAATTGATAACACAGCGTACCAATGGGTATGCATCGCCCAAGAGCCAGGGTGATTACATTGTACTTGTACTATGCCCTGTGCTGCCCCAGCAAGGGGGGTCAGTAATAGAGGTCGCCTGTCGCACAGAAATCCTTCTCCCATGCTGAGATGTTTGTTGTATTGTAATCTTTATTGGACACTATAATGAATCTGACTCTTTGGGGAGTATAAGAATTTACTCATTAAGAAACAAGTCCTAATAACCCTGTCCACTCAAATTATCTTTTCTTTTTTGTTTCGCAAAACTATGGACTTGAGACAGGGAGGAGATTATGCTTAGTATGACCTTGGTCTATTAAAGAGGTATTCCCATCTTAGACATTTATGGCATATCCATAGGATCCCACTTCTGGGACCAGCTTCTCTCTCCAAAACAAGGCAGGGGGGGCTGCTTGGTGAGATATTCTGGGATAGCCGGGAATAGGAAACAGCTGAGCTTGTTGTGCTACACTGTTTCCATAACCCCCCTTTAAATGATGTATTCTCTCAAATGCAATACTACATACAGTTGAGGAAATGTTTATGCCTATACAATGTGTACAATGGTTTTGAGCAAAGCACATGATGCATCCATACGGAAAAAAATTGTCATGATTGAAATTCTGCTTACCAGCATTTTCCTGTATAGTCCTTTGTGAAGCTTAGCACTATGTTCACACAAGAATAATTTATTATTAAAAAAAGCTAATTACTTCCCATACAAATTGTAGTTCTAAACTAAATGATAAAAGAGACAAATGTTCCACCCAGTGTATTCTGCAACACGGTAGGTAGCTGTCTAGCAATCAGTGGCACAAGTATCGATGGTGCATAGACAAAGGCGTCCACATCGTGGGGGGACCAAATGCCCCTTTGCCACATAAGGACTGCACACACTAACCTGTAGGGACTCACCCCTTGCAGGGAAATAAACACACCCACACAATGAATTGGCAACATTTGTGGCTAGCGCATCCTATATTTAACAAAGGATCACATGAAATACCATTGAACCGTTCTTGGCAGGAGTCCAGTGTCTCAGTCCGGCCTTTAAACAAACAACATAACAAATTACAGGGTGGGAAATGAAGTACGAACCCTGCTTCTACCTGACCTACCTTAAAACCTCCTTCGCACTCCACCTCCAATTCTAACCTCCAAACCCTATCCTAAGCCTTTTCCCGCCTTTCCACCTACTTCACACCTTCCGCAGGTGAGACAATAGCACATCTTCGCCATTTTCTCCTTCTGCTATCTCAACCTCCATCAATCCTACTATCCACGCTAGGGAATCCTGCTACCCCCCTTATGGCTCCTTGGGCAGAGTCCCCATTCCTTGACGCTAATATGACCACAGCAGTACTATAAATTAGACATATTTTGCATTGTGCTTTCAGCTAAATCTCTTATAGCAATTATGTCCATTTCATGGCACTATAGTATTATGCTTACCTAATGCCTTATGAGGAAAAAAAAAAAAATGACGTATTCAGTTTAGGTGTTAATAATGTAATATATTACCTACATACTCAACCTGCTTATATTTTGTAGATACACCAAAATGAAGACAGCAACCAACATTTATATCTTCAATCTGGCATTGGCTGATGCCCTAGCTACCAGTACCTTACCTTTCCAGAGCGCCAAGTACCTTATGGAGACATGGCCTTTTGGAGAAATCCTCTGCAAGATTGTTCTGTCAATAGACTACTACAACATGTTCACTAGTATTTTTACCTTAACCATGATGAGCGTGGATCGCTATATTGCCGTCTGCCACCCTATACGGGCTCTGGACTTTCGAACCCCATCGAAGGCAAAAGCTATAAATGTATGCATCTGGATTTTATCGTCGATTATTGGGGTCCCCATAATGGTTATGGCAGTGACTAAAACAAATAAAGGTAAGTGGGAGGAGTAGTACATGTGTACCCTATGTGTCCTAAGAACCATGCTTGAAAAAACACGATAATTGTGACGCAAAGATGTAGGGACTATTGAAATCATAGTGACTCAGATGATTGTGATAACAGCACACGTCTTCAAATCATCAAAGTGGTTTTATTGTCAAGACATCCACAAACGACAAGCAACGTTTCGACCCATAGTGAGTGAAGGGTCTTTGTGGGGCAGATTTAGTAATCATAGCTCAACCCCTTGGAGACGCAGCCAATTTTATTTTTTTCATTTAAATGTATTTCTTTATGCCTTCCAAAAGCGATAACTTTTTTCATTTTCCCTTGACAAAGCCGTATAAGGGTTTGTTTTTATGCGTGACAAGTTCTAGTTCTTATTGGCACCACTTAATGTACGATATAATGTACCAGGAAACGGAAAAAAAATCTTAGTGGGGTGGAATGGGAAAAAAACGTTATAACATCCCAATGTTATTTGGGTTTCGTTTAACCCCTTAGCGCACCAGGACGTACCGGTACGTCCTGCATTGAAGTGCTTTAAGCCACAGGGACGTACCGGTGCGTCCTGGCTAAAAACTGTCACCCTGTCAAAGGACAAGGTGACAGAACTGTGCCGTCAACTGTTTATGACAGTTGACCGGCACAGTAAGACGGCAGGGGACCATTCATAGCGGTCTCCTGCCGGCGATCGCTGTGATTGGTCAGTCAAAGCAGACTGACCAATCACAGCTCTATGACGTGGGTATGTGATGACGCTGGCTCAGAAGCTGAGCCAGCGTTATCACCGCCGGGAATCAGATGTCCGGCACCCCTCTGCAACGGCCAGGACCGGAGCTAGGCTCCGATCCGGCCGATTAACCCCTTCGATGCATCGATCAACGTGATCGATGCATCGAAGTGGCTTGTAGCCTGTCGGCAACCACGATGGTTGCCACGGGCGCGGGTGTCAGCTGTTTGTCACAGCTGACATTGTGCCCTAATGGCCAGGACCGGAGCAAGGCTCCGATCCGGCCGATTAACCCCTTAGATCGTACCCTATGATTGCTAATAACAACCATCGGCACCCGCAAAGGTTCCGATGGTTGCTATGGCAACCATAGCATAACAATCGCTTCCTAGTACGGAAGCCTACTAGGCCCCGCCGGGAGGCGAAGCCTAATAGTCTTGCTGTCAGTGAATAGCTGACAGCTCTAATACACTGCACTATGTAGGTAGTGCAGTGTATTAGAATAGCGATCAGGGCTTCATGCCTTCTAGTTCCCTAGTGGGACAAAAAAAAAAGTTAAAACAAGTTAATAAAAATGTTGAAAAAAAGTAAAAAAAAATACTTTTCATGTTAAAAAACACTATAACAGCCTTTTTTCCTATAATAAGTCTTTTATTATAGGAAAAACCCAAAAACATAAAAAAAAGTACACATATGTGGTATCCCCGCGTCCGTAACGACCCAAACTATAAAAATATCACGCTATTTTACCCGTACGGTGAACACCGTAAAAAAATTAAATAAAAAACTATTCCAGAATCGCTGTTTGTTAGTCACTACCCCTTGCAAAACAGAATAAAAAAAGGGATCTAAAAGTTGCATGTACCCCAAAATTATACCATTAAAAAACGCAGCCCGTCCCGCAAAAAACAAGCCCTCCCGCAGCTTTTTTGACGGAAAAATAAAAAAGTTATCGCTCTAAGAATATGGTGACACCAAAAATAAATTATTTGAAACAAAAGGGATTTTATCGTGCAGACGCTGCAAAACATAAGAAAAACTATATACATCTGGTATCACCGTAATCGTACCGACCCACAGAATAACGTAAAATTGTCATTCATAGCGCATGGCGAACGCCGTAAAAAAATAAATAATAAAAAACATCAGAATTGCAGGTTTTTGGTCACCTGGCTTGCCAAAAAAATGAAATACAAAGTGATCAAAAAAATCGCATGTACCCCAAAATGGTATTAATGAAATCTACAGATTGTCCCGCAACAAATAAGCCCTCACACAGCTCCGGGGGAGAAAAAATAAAGACGTTTTGGCTCTCAGAATATGGCGATGCAAAACGTGCAAAGTGTCCAAAAGCGGATAAGATCGGGCGCCATTTATCAGTGCGACACCGGCCACATATCTGCGAATTATTATTTATTTACACCATTATTATACCTTCTTATTATACCCTGATGTACTCCGCACAGATAACATATTCCCCCACATCATAAACTCAAATACCAGCAATACCCCAAACAGAACAACTAGCGAGCAAAATCCACGCTCCAAAAGCCAAATGGCGCTCCCTTCTGAGCCCTGCAGCGTGCCCAAGCAGCAGTGTACGTCCACATATATGGCATCGCCATACCCGGGAGAACCCGCTTAACAGTTTGATGTATTTGTCTTCAGTGGCACGAACTGGGCACAAAATATTGTGCACTAAAATGGCACATACCTGTGGAAATTTGCAATTTTCACTTTGCACCATCCACTGAGCATTCATTTCTAATAGAAAAAAAAAAACCTGTGTGGTCAAAATGCTCACTACACCCCTTAATAAAATGCCTTTAGGGGTGCAGTTTCCAAAATGGGGGTCACTACTTGGGGGTTTGTTTTCCTATTTGACCCCAGAGCCCTGCCATTGTGGGCTAATGCTGCGAAAATCACCATAATAGGTCTCACATGCGCCTTTCACTCCTAAGCCCTGTCATATATCCAGGCAAATGATAAATGCCTTGAGGGGTGTAGTTTAAAAAATGGGGTCACTTCTCATGGTTTTACACTCTACTCTGGTACCTAAGGGAGCTCTGCAAATGCGACATGGCACCCCTACACCAGTCCAGCAAAATCTGTCCTCTAAAAGCCACATGGCACTCCTTCCATTTTTAGCTCTGCCATGTGCCCAAATAGCAGTTTAGGGCCACACATTGGGTATTGCCGTACTCGGGAGAAATTGGGTAACAAATTATGTGTTGTTTTTTCTCCTATTACCCCTTGTGGGGAAAAAAATTGGGTGCAAAACTACATATTTTTGGTTAAAAATTATTTTTTTCATTTTCACTGCCTGATTCTAATACAATCTATGAAACACCTGTGGGATCAAAATGCTCAGTACACCCCTAGATGATTACCCTGAAGGGTAAAGTTTCCAAAATGGATTCACTTCTCAGGGGTTTCTACTGTACGGGTACCTCAGGGGCTCTGCAAATGTGACATGGCGCCCAAAAAACAATCAACCAAAATCTACATGCCAAGTAGCACTCCTGCTATTCTGAGCCCTGCGGTGTATCCAAGCAGCAGTTTATAACCACATATAGGGTATTGCCGTACTCGGGAGAAATTGCTTTACAATTGTTGGGGCGCTTTTTCTCCTTTATTCCTTGTGAAAATGAAAACAATTCAACATTTTAGTGGAAAGAATGTAGATTTTCATTTTCACTGCATAATCCCAATAATTCAGCAAAAAAACTGTGGGGTCAAAATGCTCACTATACCGCTAGATAAATTCCACGAGGGGTATAGTTTCCCAAATGGGGTCACTTTTGCCGGGTTTGCACTATTTTGGCCCCTCAGTGGCTTTGCAAATGTGACATGGGGCCGCAAACCATTCCAGCAAAACTTGAGCTCCGAAAGTCAAATGGCGCTCCGTCCTTTCTAACTTCCGCCATGTGTCCAAACAGCAGTTTATTACCACATATGGGGTATTGATGTGCTCAGAAGAGTTTGCTTTACAAATATTGGGGAGTTTTTTCTCCTTTATCTGTTGTAAAAATGAAAAAATCTGAGCTAAAACTACATTTTATTAGAAACAAATTAGATTTTCAATTTCACGGCATAATTCCCATAGATTCAGCAAAAACCGTGTAGGGTCAAAATGCTAACTATACCCCTAGAAAAATTCCTTGAGGGGTGTAGTTTCCAAAATGGGGTCACTTTTGGGGAGTTTCAACTGTTATGGTCCCTCCAGGGCTTTGCAAACACGACATGGCAACGAAAACCATTCCAGCAAAATCTGCGCTCCAAAATCCAAATGGTCCTCGTTCCCTTCTGAGCCCTGCCGTGGGTCCAAACAGCAGTTTATTACCACATATGGGGTATTGCCGTAATCGGGAGACATTGCTTTACAAATGTTGGGGTTCTTTTTCTCCTTTATTTCTTGTAAAAACGAAAACATCGTATGTTTTTTCAGAAAAAAAATAGATTTTCATTTTCACAGACAAGTTGCAATAAATGTAGCAAAAAACCTGTGGGCTAAAAATGCTAACTATACCCCTAGAAAAATTCCTTCAGGGGTGTAGTCTCCAAGATGGGGTCACTTTTGGGGGGTTTCCACTGTTTTGGCACCACAAGACCTCTTCGAACCTGACATGGTGCCTAAAATATATTCTAATAAAATAGAGGCCCCAAAATCCACTAGGTGCTCCTTTGCTTCTGAGGCCGGTGTTTCGGTCCTTTACCGCACTAGGACCACATGTGGGATATTTCTAAAAATTGCAGAATCTGGGCAATAAATATTGAGTTGCATTTCTCTGATAAAACCTTCTGTGTTACAGAAAAAACTGTATTACAAATGAATTTCGTAAAAAAATAATTAAATTTGTAAATTTCACCTCTACTTTGCTTTATTTCTTGTGAAATGCCTAAAGGGTTCAAATAATTTCTGAATGCTGTTTTGAATACTTTGAGGGGTGCAGTTTTTAAAATGGGGTGATTTATGGGGATTTTCTAATATATAAGGCCCTCAAAGCCACTTCACAACTGAACTGGTCCCTGAAAAAATAGCCTTTTGAAATTTTCCTGAAAATGTGAGAAATTGCTGCCAAAGTTCTAAGCCTTGTGAGGTCATAGAAAAATATAAGCACGTTCAAAAAACGATGCAAACATAAAGTAGACATATAGGAAATGTTAACTAGTAACTATTTTGTGTGGTATTACTATCTGTTTTACAAGCAGATACATTACAATTTAGAAAAATGCAGATTTTTGCAAATTTTCTCTAAATTTTGGTATTTTTTACAAATAAATATTGAATTTAACGACAAAATTTTTTCAGTATCATAAAGTACAACATGTCACGAGAAAACAATCTCAGAATCGCTTAGATAGGCAAAAGCATTCCGGAGTTATTACCACATAAAATGACACGTCAGATTTGCAAAAATCGGCTGTGTCCTGAAGGCCAAAATAGGCTGTGTCCTTAAGGTAACTGCATAATGTGGGTCGATACGATTATGGAGATACCAAATTTGTGTCTTTTTTATGTATCTTATTACCGTATTTTTCGGACTTTAAGACACACCTGACTATAAGACGCACCTGACTAGAAGGCTGGATTCACACGAGCACATTACGTCCGTAATGGGCGGAACGTATTTCCGCCGCAAGTCCCGCACCGAACACAGTGCAGGGAGCCGGGCTCCTAGCATCATAGTTATGTACGATGCTAGGAGTCCCTGCCTCGCTGCGGGACAACTGTCCAGTACTGTAATCATGTTTTCAGTACGGGACAGTAGTTCCACGGAGAGGCAGGGACCCCTAGCGTCGTACATAACTGTGATGCTAGGAGCCCGGCTCCCTGCAGTGTGTTCGGTCCGGGACTTGCGGCGGAAATACGTTCCGGCCATTACAGACGTAACATGCTCGTGTGAACCCAGCCTTATAGTCAGGTGAGTCTTAAAGTCCGAAAAATACGGTAATAAGATACATAAAAAAGACACAAATTTGGTATCTCCATAATCGTGTGAATCCAGCCTTATACGCACCCAGGTTTTAGACAACAGAAAATAGGAAAAAAATTCATATTTTACAAAGAAAAAACTATTGGTTAAAAAAAATAATTTGTTCAGTTTGACCACATTCTGAGAGCCATAACTTAGATTTTTCCATCGTTTGTGCGGTGTGAGGGCTTATTTTTTGCGGGACGAGCTGTAGTTTTCATTAGCACCATTTTTTTGGTACATACGATTTTTTTATCACTTTTTATTTTATTCTTTTTAGCGCTATGGTGACCAAAAGACAACGATTCTGGGGTTTTAATTTTTTTTATTTTACACCGTTCACTGTGTGAGTCATATAATGCTATATTGTAATAGTTTCAGACTTTTACGGACGCAGCAATACCAATTGTTTTATTATTTTTTTTATTTTTTACATTGTGCTTGGGGAAAAATGGGAAAAGGGTTTTTGTTTCTTTTACTTGAAAAAATTTTTTACACTCCTGAAAGGGCATGACCACACGTGGCGGATTTCCTCCGCAACTGTCCGCATCAATGCCGCACCTAATCCGGGTTGATGCGGACTAGCTGCTGCGGACTGCGGGAAAAGTGCTTCCCTTCTCCCTATCAGTGCAGGATAGAGAGAAGGGACAGCACTTTCCCTAGTGAAAGTAAACGAATTTCATACTTACCGGCCGTTGTCTTGGTGACGCGTCCCTCTTTCGGCATCCAGCCCGACCTCCCTGGATGACGCGGCAGTCCATGTGACCGCTGCAGCCTGTTATTAGCCTGTGATTGGCTGCAGCCGTCACTTAGACTGAAACGTCATCCTGGGAGGCCGGACTGGAGACAGAAGCAGGGAGTTCTCGGTAAGTACGAACTTCATTTTTTTTTACAGATACATGTATATTGGGATCGGTAGTCACTGTCCCGGGTGCAGAAACAGTTACTGCCGATCGCTTAACTCTTTCAGCACCCTGGACAGTGACTATTTACTGACGTCTCCTAGCAACGCTCCCGTCATTACGGGAGCCCCATTGACTTCCTCAGTCTGGCTGTAGACCTAGAAATACATAGGTCCAGCCAGAATGAAGAAATGTCAAGTTAAAAAAGCAAGACGCATCCGCAGCACACATGACATGTGCATGACAGCTGCGGACTTCATTGCGGAACTTAGAATCTTCATTGAAGTCAATGGAGAAATTCCGCCATGAGTCCGCCACTGCTCCGCAACAGACAGAGCATGCTGCGGACACCAAATTCCGCTCCGCAGCCTATGCTCCGCAGCGGAATTTTACGCCTCATCTAAACGAACACTGCTAAATTAAAGTGTAAGTCAATGGACAAACGGCTCCGCTGCGGATTAACGCTGCGGAGTGTCCGCAGCGGAATTTAAGTGAAATTCCGCCACGTGTGAACCCAGCCTTAATGTATCAAACTTTTTTTTTTTTTGTAACATACAGGCGACACCCATTGATGAGGAAGTGGGCTCAGCCTGTGAGCCCACGCCATACTCCTCCTTGGCAGCTGTCACGTACAGTTAGGGTATGTTCACTCGCAGAGTCAAAAACGTCTCAAAATACGGAGCTGTTTTCAAGAGAAAACAGCTCCTGATTTTCAGACGTTTTTTGTGCCACTCGCGATTTTCGCTGCGTTTTTCGTGGCATTTTTACGGCCGTTTTTGGAGCTTTTTTCACTAGAGTCTATGGAAAATGGCTCCAAAAACGTCCCGAAAAGTGTCCTGCACTTCTTTTTCGCGGCCGTTTTTTTACGCGTAAAAAAACACAGCGAAAAATGCTTCATCAGAACAGACCGCCGTTTTCCCATTGAAATCAATGGGCAGATGTTTGGAGGCGTTCTGCTTCCGATTTTTCGGCCGTTTTTCAGGTGTTTACGACTTGAAAACGGCCAAAAATAGGCCGTGTGAACATACCCTTACGTTGCATGTTGCCAAGGGGTTATAGATCGATAGCCTATAGCTAGAGGGGCTAAGCTGAAGATGTGCCAAATCTTTCAATGAAGCGCGCACTATTTGTTAGATTTGGTGCATCTTGGAGCATGAAGGACTTCGTTCCAAACACAGAAGAGATTCAAATCTTTCAATTATACTTTTTTCTGTTTATTTTCCTGTCCTGGTTTTGGCTTATGTATACTGTACTATAACGTAAAATACTGACAAAATAGTGCTGTGGGAAAATGGCCTTAGGCTAGATTCACACGAACGTGTCCATTTTGCGCACGTAAAAAACACAGCGTTTTTCTTGCGTTGCAGTTCCGCGTGGCATCCGTGTACGGTGCGCGTCTGCGTTTCTTACCCTCGTAGTATGTCATCTGTATGTCATGCGCTTTTTACGTCTGCAAAAAAAACTGAAGGAGGTGGGGTTTTTTTCCCCTCATTATTTCTTTAGCAACCGGTGCGTGAAAAACACAGACCATTTTGCCTCAATGGGTTATTCCTATATTTGGCCTCAAGCGGTTATGCCCATCCAGGGCTTCCATCAGTGCAGTACTACTGGTACTGATGTCAGGGGCCCGGCCACAATGATAAAAAATAGGGGCCCGCATGCTTCTCAGTAACTTTACACATTTGAATGAGGGCCCCAGCGTTAGTAACTTGGAGAAGGGAACAGACCCTGCAATGTAATGGGGCCCGTTCCTTACTCTAAAGTAACTAGCGCTGGGGCCCTGAGAGGAATTACAGAAGAGGAAGATGCAGCATGAGAAGCAGAAGCTCCATGTGTAGAGAGCCGCCCACCAGACACGTCCTTCTCTACACAGCCGACAGGACCTGCAGTCTGCTGAGTGTCCGTCCCCCCCTCTCCATCCTGCTTCCCATTCCTCCTGACCCCACTTGAAGATTATATACAGTACAGTATGTTAAAAAAAATGTTTCCCCAGCGGTTTTTGCTACAATTTTTGTAATCGCTGCAAAAATGGCACAGTTTTGCCGCGACTTGAAAAAAAAGTGCCGAAACCTTGTGATTTGTGCCGCGATTAAGAAAATTGCATAAAAAAAAAAGGGTACAAAACATGATAAAACAGTGCTGTTAGGCTATAGTCAAAGTGCGGTAAAATCAAGTTTTTTCCGCTATTTTGGAAAAAATGGGATTGGACTGCACTGTGTAAATAGACACACGGCCATGCCCGTAATTACAACCCGTGATTGCGAGCATGGCTGGCCGCCGATGGCCGCATTTTCGGGCCATGCTCCCATACAAAGTATGGGAAAACACCACGTAAAAAACGAAAAGTAGGACATGCTCCATAATTGCCGGCACAATTCTACAGCACGGACACCTATCCGTAGTGATATGGAAAGGTGTCCGCGGCCAATAGAACCGGGCAAGTCTGTAATTGCGGACCGTATTACGGTCCGCAATTACGGAGATTTTTTACGGTCATGTGCATGGGGCCTAAGGCCTTATTCAGATGGCCATGCTCAGTCCATTTTATATGGAACGTGTATTGGCCATAATTCCCGGACCAACCACAGTTCAGGGAGCTGGGCTCCTAGCAACATAGTTATCTATGGCGCTAGGAGTCCCTGTCTCTCTGCGTGAATACTGTCCAGTACTGTAGTAATGTTTTCAGTATGGGATCGGGGACAGTATTCAGGAGAAACAGGGACTCCTAGCGCCATAGATAACTATGACGCTAGGAGCCCGGCTCCCTGAACTGTGGTTGGTCCTGGAAATACTGCCACATACGGTACGTATATCACAGACCGAACACAGACATTTGAATAAGGCCAATTCAGACATGGTGGGTTCGTCTCCTATTTCTGGTGCGGATTGCGCACTGAAAATTCACTACAAATTACAATATAAGGCTATACTCGACGAAGGTGTGTGAAATCGGCCATTAATAATGGCCGTTTTTCACTGCCAATTTGCACCCGTGTGGGACCCGTTTTCACGAATCCCTCATAGACTTGGGTCTATTGAGGAATATGTAAAAACGGAAATAAATAGGACATGTCCTATTTTTTCAGGGCCCTTCACACAGTCCGTTAAAACAACAGCCATGTGAATAGCCCCATAGAAATACATGCAACCATGTGACGGCCGTTAAAAGAACATACGTCACATGGACATTTAAGGATATGTTCACACGCTTAACAAAAAACGTCTGAAAAATACGGAGCTGATTTCAGAGAAAACAGCCTCTAATTTTCAGGCGTTTTTGAAGCTGAGAATGAAATTTGGAGCTTCTTTTGAGGCTTCTTTTCAGACGTTTTTTGAGGCGTTTTTTGGATCTGATTTTCCATTGAACACTATGAAAAACGCCTCAAAAAACGTCTGAAAAGAAGTGACATGCTACTTCTTTTTACGGAGCGTCTTTTTACGCTCCGTTTTTTGACAGCGAAGCGTAAAATAAATGCTCGTGGGAACAGAACATCGTAATTCCCATTGAAAGCAATGGGCAGATGTTTGTAGGCGTGTTAGGGGCGTTTTTTCAGGTGTAATTCGAGGCGTAAAACGCCCAAATTAGGGTATGTTCACACGGCAGCGTCCGTAACGGATGAAATTACGGGGCTGTTTCCAGGAGAAAACAGCCCCGTCATTTCAGCCGTAATGGCATGTGCAGGTGCTTGAACGCCACGTCCTTTACGGATGTAACTGGAGCTGGTTTTCCATGGAGTCCATGGAAAACGGCTCCATTTACGTCTGAAGAAGTGACATAACACTTCTTTGGCGCGGGCGTCTATTTATGCGCCATCTTTTGACAGCGACGCGTAAATATACGCCTCGTGTGAACAGACAAACGTCAGCTGATGTTTGCCAACGCTATCGAGGCGCATTTTCGGACGTAATTCGAGGCGTAAAACGCCCGAATTACGTCCGTAAATAAGCCGTGTGAACATACCCTTACATCTGAAAACAGTGCTTGTGAACATACCCTAAGACTATGTTCACACGCTGTGTTTTCAGCCGTTTTTTAGGGCGTAAACGTTTGGAGATGGTGACATCTCCTTTGAAAAACCCAGCAATTCTGTCCACTGTCCGCAGCAGGAATTGATAGCTGCGATCTGAAAAATACGCACCGCAGGTAAATTTCTGCTCAGCATTTTTATGCAGCGTGTGGATCAGATTTGTTAAATGTCATCCACTTTGCTGCTACTGTATTCTGCTGCATTTTTTTCCGTCCGCAATTCCGCAACGTGTGGACAAGCCCTAATAGTGCATTCTTAGGTGCAGTTTTTAAATTTTGATGTGGAAATACAGTAGGTGCAGGTTTTATGCTGCAGATTTGTTATTTTTTTTTTTTTTTAATCGGTCAGATACAATTTGCAAGTGGAAACGCAAGATAAACTGACATGCTGTGGATTTTAAAATACGCACCGCAGGTCAATAAGGGCGGGTTCACACATAGCGGAATTTCACTTAAATTCCGCTGCGGACACTCCGCAGCGTTAATCCGCAGCGGAGCCGTTTCTCCATTGACTTTCACTTTAATTTAGCAGTGTTCGTTTACACGATGCGTACAATTCCGCTGCGGAGCATAGGCTGCGGAGCGGAATTTGGTGTCCGCAGCATGCTCTGTCTGTTGCGGAGCAGTGGCGGACTGGTTGCGGACTCATGGCGGAATTTCTCCATTGACTTCAATGGAGAGTCAAAATTCCGCAATGAAGTCCGCAGATCTTATGTGTGCTGCGGAGCGTATTGTTTTTACTACCATGACATTTCTTCATTCTGGCTGGACCTATGTATTTCTAGGTCTACAGCCAGACTGAGGAAGTCAATGGGGCTCCCGTAATGACGGGAGCGTTGCTAGGAGACGTCTGTAAATAGTCACTGTCCAGGGTGCTGAAAGAGTTACGCGATCGGCAGTAACTGTTTCTGCACCCGGGACAGTGACTACCGATCTCAATATACATGTATCTGTAAAAAAAAATATAAGTTCATACTTACCGAGAACTCCCTGCGTCTGTCTCCAGTCCGGCCTCCCAGGATGACGTTTCAGTGTAAGTGACGGCTGCAGCCAATCACAGGCCAAGCACAGGCTGCAGCGGTCACATGGACTGGAGCGTCATCCAGGGAGGTCGGGCCGGATGCCGAAAGAGGGACGCGTCACCAAGACAACGGGCGGTAAGTATGAATTTCTTTGACTTTCACTAGGGAAAGTGCTGTCCCTTCTCTCTATCCTGCACTGAATAGGGAGAAGAGAAGCACTTTTCCTGCAGTCCGCAGCGGCCAGTCCGCATCAATTTTCTGCACATTTTGTGCAGATCCGCTGCAGAATCTGCAACGCAGATTCTGTGCGGCATTGATGCGGACAGTTGCGGAGGAATTCCGCCATGTGTGGTCATGCCCTTTATAGGCAGAAAAAATCTGCGACAGGTAGATGAGATTTCTTGAGATCTCAATTACTTTGCTGGTACTGTATTACGGGGTGGCTTTGCGGCACGAAAATACATGCTGCAAATTTGCACGTAATACGCACCATGTCCAATTGACCTAACAGAGGGTTTTTTTAACTCAACCTAAAGCCCCGTTCACACATGTTGGATTTGATATGGATTTCGATGCCGATCTGCATCCCATGCATATGAGGTTTCTGCAACCCAGTTGACATGGTCCGAAAAATTTTCTGCATGTATTTTTGTCCGCACCATAAAAAGAAATCCACCACAGCAATAAGTAACATGCTAATTATTTTGCACAGAAAAGTTGAGGATAAGCAACTTTGAATGACAATGGGACTAATTCTCTTGCAGATCTGCTACACACTTGTGGCACATCTGCGGCAGAAATCCAAGTGTAGGCCTCAGATTTTTGCTGCGCAAATGCACATTGGACTTTAATGGCAATGTAAGGAAGTTAGGGCTCCTTAAATCCTCTCAAGTGTTTCCCCCTTCTCTTAACGCCCCCTTCACATCGTGTTGTTGTCCTACATTTATCGTAGAGAAAATCTCCTTACGCACACTGTAAACAACGTAGACAAAAAATTTATAGGGCTCCATTATGTCCTTTTAGCCTATATCGGGCTGGTAGACGTCGGTATACCTTATTTTTGAAGGATGGAATAGCGTAGTAGACTTTGATATTCCATCCTGAGAGATCCTACAAAAAAGCATATACCGCTCCTGACATTAGTATGTGGACAGTGACGTCAGGAGCTTCCCAATGCCGGAGTCCTCAGGCAGAGCATCACGAGTGCTCTACCTGTGGACTTTTCCCATGGGAAAGCTCCTGACGTCACTGTCCATATATGTAAAGTGACGCCAGGGGATTCTCCAGGGCCGGAATCCCTGGCCAGAGAGATGCCGACTCTCTGGCCGTGGACTCAGGCTTTGCAAAGCTTCGGACATCACTTTACGTACATGGACATCAGGAACAGCACCCCCAGTACCCGACCATCACTACAGATGGTCAGGTACTGGATCGTACCCAGCTCTTCCCGGCACCCCTGGTGGCAGTGGGGTAATAATGGGGGTAAATGCTAGCCTCTGCACCGGCTAACACTAATGCCCGCCTTATTAATGGGTGCTGTCTATCAGACAGCTGCCATTACTAAGGCAGTAGTAATAAAGTAAAAATATATACAAAGACATAGAAAAAATATTTTATTGAAATAAAAAAAAAAACACATAACCCTCATTAACTATTTTATTGTAAATAAAAAAATCCATCATTGAAGTAGTCCTCGAATCCGAAGTACTCCAATGACCGAACCTGTACAAAAACACACAAAAAAAACATTAGTAACACATGTGGTAGGCTTGGATACAGGGCCCATGTGTGCTAATGTCTGTTGGATCCTGTATCTAAGCCTACCACAAGGTAGGCTTAGATACAGGGTCCAGCAGACAGTAATCTTATGCAGTATAAGATTACTGTCTGCTGGAGCCTTATATCTAAGCCTATCATGTGGTAGGCTTAAATACAGGGCCCATCAGACAAGATCACTTATGGGCCATGTATCTAAGCTTACCATGTGGTCATGGCAAGATGTTTAGATACAGGGCCCCAGCAGACTAATCTTATACAGTATAAGATTACTGTCTGCTGGGGCCCTGTATCTAAGCCTACATGTGCTAGGCTTAGATACAGGGCCCATCAGACAGGATCACACATGGGCCATGTATCTAAGCCTACTATGTGGTTGGCTTAGATATAGGGCCCAGCAGACAGGATCAATGTCTGATCCTGTCTGATGAGCCCTATATATAAGTCTTCCTGATGGTAGGCTTAAAGGGGTTATCCAGTCCCTAAAAATTAATGGCCTATCCTCAGCATAGGCCATCAGTAGCTGATGGGTCTGGGTCCGTCTGCCGGGAGCCACGACACGCCGCGATTCACAGTGTGAGCAAGTGACCAGAATGAAGGGGAACGAGCGCTTCACCAGTACGAGCGCTTTACCCCATTCAAAACAGCTGATTGTTGGGGGTCCCAGCAGTCGGACCCCGACCCATCAGCTTTTGATGGCCCATCCTGAGGATAGGCCATCAATTTTTAGGGACTGGACAACCCGGGCCCCAGCAGACTACTTAACCTCCTCTTCGGCTCCCGTCACAGCAGAGGTCTCCTGCCTCCATTCAGAGTTGCGATGTCATGCACGGCGCACAGCATCTTGACGTCATGACGCGAGTTGTCATCAGAACCTCTGCTGCGCTCCGGAACAAGAGGGTAAGTATACTGTCAGTTACTATAGTAACAGGGGCTCGCGTAGTTTATTACATAGGCCCCAATGATTATACTAACTTTTTATAGAGGTGGTGTAGGGGGCCGTGGGCCCCCTGGCTTCGGGGCCCGGTCGCAATTTCGACCACTGTGACCTCTATAGTTATGCCACTGCCGTGAACCAGCGACAAGATCATGGGCGCTGAAGGCTCCTTGATGGGTGTAGGGAGCTAAGACTAGCCCGTCTGGTCCGATCCCACAGAACAGTTACTGTAGCACAAATTGCTGAAAAAGTTAATGATGGCTATAATAGAAAGGTGTCAGAACACGGAGGGCTGAGTAGCTACGTAGTACACAATATTAAACAGGTGGTTTTAATGTTATGGCTGATCTGTAAATGACTCTGCCTTTCTCACAAATGATATATAAAAGCCTCAACTGCCTGTTGCCACTGCTGAGAGATGGGGACAATCTGTATACAGATGTATACGGCTTCTGTTTTCCTAAATAGGAGCGCATACAGATTGCGAGGGAAACTCATCTGTCCATTGAATATTATCCCAAATAACTTCAGCTTTTCTGGGATCCAATTGTGTTATTTGTAAATGTGAGACTAGCACAGAATAAGGCCGGGTTCACACGTAGTGTAAATACTGCGGATTTTCTGCAACGGATTTAGTCCACGGCATAATACAGTAGCAGCAGAGTGGATGAGATTTGAACAAATCTCATCCACACGCTGCGTAAATGATAAGCGGAAAAACCACTCAGAAATTGACCTACGGTGCAGTTTTATAATCCGCAGCATGTCAATTGTATTTGTGTAATCGCTGCTTATTTGTTGCTGGTTTTCCTCATTGAATTCGATGGGGAGGTAAAACTTACATCAAATAGCAGAGTTTGCAATTGCAAAATCGCAAATGAGAAAAAAAAAATCTTATACTTACCCAGAATTCTGTGCTTCTTTGTCTAGCTGACCGCCTGGGATGACGTTTCATCCCATGTAACTACTGCGGCCAATCACAAGTTGCAGAGGTCACATGGGATAAAACATCATCCCAGGAGGCTGGGCTGCAGGACGGCAGAGAGACACGTGTATACAAGTACGTTTTTTTTATAACGTGCAGCGGATATCCTGGGCAAAAAACTGCACCACGATTTGGTGCAGTTCTTCGGCCAGAATTCCGTGCGGGTAACATGGCGGATACTCTGTGTACCTTTACGCAGCATATCCGCCCTGTGTGAACTTACCCTAATTCTATCTGGCATGTCACTTGTGAGAAGTTTAACCACTATTCCAAGTATTCTCAATTTGGTAATAATAATTCCCATTGAAGTTCAAATGTGTCCAGGAAACGTGGAAATTTCAATCAATTTATATTACTACCTAAAAAATTGCTTTTAATCGTGGCATAGTGTTCTTATAAAAACTTTGCAATGACAATGTATCTTTTGTCTGACATGTTATGGTTTAGATTCAACAATGATATAAATGAATGTCTTATAGAAAGCATTTTTTGCAATTATTCCTACTAAACGTAGTGAAACAAATTAATAACTTTCATCCCATGTAACTACTGCATTACTTTATATTACTTTATATATAACTTTGCTCCTTAGATGTAAGCAGCAATAATTCAAGCACTTTTTTTTATACAGAAACCATGCAGAGTAACACATATGGAATAATAGGGGACTTCTGAAAAGAGAAATCATTTTCATAGCACTGTTTATACTATGATTGCTATGATATATTATGATTATTTACACATTAACATTCTTCTCCTTACTTTTCACAGTTGGAGGAATTACTTGTACTCTTCAGTTTCCTCGCCCAGACTGGTACTGGGATACTGTCACCAAAATCTGTGTCTTCATTTTCGCTTTTGTGTTGCCAGTCTTGATCATCACAGTATGCTATGGGTTGATGATTCTTCGCCTTCGCAGTGTGCGTCTTCTCTCTGGCTCAAGAGAGAAAGACCGTAACCTCAGACGCATAACCCGTATGGTTTTAGTGGTTGTGGCGGCCTTTATCATCTGCTGGACACCCATCCATATATTTGTCATTGTGTGGACTATGGTGGAAATTGACAAGAAGAACCCTTATGTGGTAGCCAGCTGGCATTTTTGTATTGCCCTAGGATACACCAATAGTAGTTTAAACCCAGTTCTCTATGCCTTCTTGGATGAAAATTTTAAGAGATGCTTTAGAGAATTCTGCCTTCCTTTCCGGTCCCATTCGGAGCAGAGCAGCTTCAGCCGAGCCCGTAACACCACCCGTGATCAAGTGTCCACATGTGCTCAGTCACACGCACCAGACAAGCCGGTATGACTAGGCATGGATAGCCGAAGGAGAGGATCCCGAGGCTGCAGAGAAGAAGATCTAAACTCAGAAGTTACTCAGATGACTAGTACAACAGAATTTTAGCAGGAAAGATCACTGGTTGCTTCTGAAAAAAATCTTCAGAAAACTAGGCAGTTTTTTTGCCATAATGCATTGTTTTCTAAACTAAAATGAAAACATTCAAACATTACCAATTGATTTGACAATCAAACTAACCTTCCACAAATGGATCCTAAGTGTCTCTAGAATTCAATCGCAGCTGAAGGACTAAACCTTTGGTTACTAATGATATTGCTACCTATGAATCTTCCAAAAAGTTGAAAACTTTTGTTGAACATAAATGGTCTTCTGAACAATGAAAAACCTAATTTTGTGTGTCTTGTAGTAGTGTTTGCTCTAATGACTCTCATTTCTTTTGAGTGTAGTGTATATTTTCCATATCTACAGAAAAGTACGTTTATTTGATATCTCATATTCTTCAAGACTTGTACAGAATAAGAGACGACAATGGGGTTCTTCATGTGTTTGTCCACAGCCATCAATATAAGCCCTGCTATACTTGCCATATTCCAAGGAGAAAAATGCAAGCCAGACAAGAAATGAAAGAATGGCCAACAAATCAAGGGATAAAAAAAAGTAGTTTATGTACGGGATTTAAGACACATTTCCAACGTATTTCAAATGTTCTACTGGGACACAACAGTTTTACAGAAAAGAAGCAATAAACAACGTACAAACAAAGCTTTTAGTTATGAAAAAAAAGCTGTGAAATTTTGAAGACTGCTATTCAATGGTCATAAAAAAACGTTGAAATGTTGCTATTTTTCTATCCTACTGTAGCATCACAGACTTTTTGATGGTATTTATAGTCTATGGAGGATCAACCCTTTGCAGAGGACACTTTGAAGGTGTTTTGTAAGAAAAAGCATAGAGCTAGATTAGATTACTATGGTTCTGAACTTGGTGATCAGTATTGTGTCCCTTAAAGGGATATTATGTGGATTTGTTGGTGCTGTAAAAATTAGGGCTTGTTTATGTATATATAGATATGCTATAATTGTACATATTTTGAGTACGTGCACACATACAGTGCATATGCACACATAACATTATTGATATCTTTTAACGTGTACCTTGACAACAGTAACTGCATAACTTAGTATGAAATCATGGATGTGTGTAAGCCTTTAGGTGCAATGGAACGTGCCCTTCTTATACCTTATACAGGCTAAAATGAACTATTGTAAATAAGTTATGGGAACTTTAAAATACAAGTAATCTACTATATACAGTACACATTATTGTAGCTGGTAAATTAAACATGCCTCCCATTTCTGTTTTTATAGCCCCTCTTAAAACAAATAATCATAATCAGATATAGTGGCATGGAACTAAAGGTTCCAGGACATCCCATATGTGTTGAAGCCATGTGTAAGGTGTAGAAAAGGGTGGACATTAATTTTCTATCCCTTTCCCTGGTGCTGATAATAGTAGCATCAAAACGCATTAAAAATAATAAGATTGACACAGTAAAAGTTTCAAACCAGGTATATGCTAGAAAGTGATGGAATTATAGTGAGCAAATGTAAAGGGTTAAAGAGGATCTACCAGTACTTTATTAATGCCCTATCTCCTAATATAATAGGCACTCTGATGCTGATAACTACAGTGTCATTTTTTTTCAAAAACTTTTATTATTTTTTTTTAAATTTGCCAAATGGGAGGTGACTCTTTCTTTTCACTCTGGGCGGTGTAATGTTTTCTGTATGACGCTGTCCAATCAGCATACAGCTTCTCCTCTTCCCAGCCGAGCAACCTAGCCTCATCATATGGTATACAGCTTCCATTCCCAACTGTGTTTTCAACTGGTGATTTATCCGGTTGTTTCACAGCTAGAACTGCAATCCTGGTGTCATGTGAAAAATTAGAATCTCATCTTTCGGTCCCCAGCTGGAGATATGGCTATTTGAAGTGATCCCCCTTCCCTCCAGCCTCAGTCTCTCACACTGTGTGTAGCAGTTTCATGCTGATAGGACAGCATCAGAGGCTGTGACGTAGCTCCACCTCAGGAGAATTGCTGGTGTTGACGTCCACTTATCAAGTATAGCCTCATTTGTATATTTAGAAAAAAACGCATAACTTTTAACTGGTTGCCGACACAGGATGAGAATGCTCGTCCTGAGCGGCGGGGTACTTGGCGCATTAGGACGAGCATTCTCGTCCTGTGTGACAGCCGTCTGTGCGCGCGATCGAGAGCAGGGCAACGGCTGTAATAGACAGCCACGGCCCAGATCTGACATCGGACAGAAGAGAAACATCCTCTCTCCGCCGTTAACCCTTTGAATGCCGCAATGAAAACTGATCGCGCGTTCAAGGAGAGGGGACTACACTTTGATCGCGATCAAAGCCCAAAACTTGTATGGCCAGACAGCCCAGGGTCCATTGAAGGACCCCAGGTATATCTGAACATATTTCCTGTTGTTAGGGCATACTGAGGTATGCCCTAACAACTGCCTGTGTACAATCAGTACACAGGCTAATGTACTGGCATATAGATCTATGCCAGTACATTACAGTTACAAAATAAAAATCAAAATGATAAATACCTTTATGGGATTATAAAAAAAGTTAAATGAATGTAAAAAAAAATTAATGATAAATAAATAAAGAAAAAGTAAAAAAAATACACAGAAACACATTTTTTTTATAATAAATAAACTTTTTAGTTTAAGTCCCAAAACATGAAATAATATAGACATATTTGTTATCGCCACGACCATAACAACCTGTACAATAAATGTAAAACATTATTTATGATGATCGGTGTATGGTGTAAAAAAAAATATTAAAACTGCTGCGGAACTGCTTTTTTTCTGCATTTTCACCAAAATAAAAATTTTACAATTTATAGAAATTAAACGATAATGTATTTGTACCAAAAAATGGTACCTACATAAAGTACAACTCGTCCCGCAAAAAACAAAGTCTCATACAACTACGTCATACAAAAAATAAAAGAGTTATGAGCGTCGGGATGCAAAGAGGGAAATATAAAAAAATTGTTCTGTCCTCGAGGCGAAAATTGGCCGTGTCCTTAAGGGGTTAAAGTAATAAACGTTTTGGGACACAATTTTCACTGGCATTACAGCGCCTATTAGATTAGCTAGGAGATAGGGCAGGACTAAACTAGTGACAGATCCTCTATAAGGCTGGATTCACATCGGCATCACTTTTTCATCTTTTTCTGCTGTAACTGTGCTTCCGACCAAGTTGCCAGACACATATGTATGGGCAGTCGCTTCCAGTCCCACTTGAAATAACTACATACTGTGTCTTATAGTCCTGTTACACAGTATACAGATAGTCCATGAACTCACCAACACAGTCCATATGGGTAGTTTCCCCCAAAAACTGTAGACTATTCTATAAGTATTCTTTAACATGTGGTCCATGGGCAGAAATACTTTTTTACACTTTTTTCCTACTAATACTAATCTCTAAGTATTGGTCTATTCTGATATATTATTCTATATGGTAGAAAACAAATGATACAACTTTTTCATCTTTTTTTATAATGATCTTCATATAAGCACACTTGAAAATGAGCATTGCTATAGTAAACATTTAGTAGAGGAATGTTTACGTCTTATGAGCTATTGTCCACACGTACGCCTATACAAATACCAATGATATACAGGCTTACTTGTGAAAAAGGAATAATGATGTAAAGATTTATAGATTCAATTTCTCTTTCTTGCAAATGCGTAATGAGTACATTTACTTGTGTAGGGTATCACCATCTATCATCATCTATTTGCCAGAGCTCATGTAAACATATGTAATGCGAACATATTCAAGAAAATGACCACTAAGTGGAAAAATAATAGCATCAAAGATTGTGAAACATTTATCCATCTATTCTTCATTAAATGGGTTTTCTCATCTTAGAAAATTAATAGCATAGCCACGGGATATGCCCTAAATTTCTGATAAGTGGGGTCCTACCTCTTGGGACCCCTTCTATCAGGAAAACAGGATTCCCCATGAGGTCCTTCTGCCAGGCAAAAGCGGTGACCACAACCAATTGGGGTATGAATGGGCATGTGCACAACTGCCTACATTCAAGTCAATGAATGGTATGTAAACAATCAAGCAAGCAAGCTTGAAATTAGAGGATGCCCCCCGTTTCAAGTCTTGAATGGAGAAAGCCATGCATGGCCTTCTCTCCACTCATCCTCTACCTATCAGATATTTATGGCATGTCCTGTGGCTACGTTATAAATGTCTAAGATTGGACAAAGTGACAATCAGGCCAGGAAGCAGACAAAGCATGGGGAGATATTTGACTCTTCTGTCAATCGCTCAAAGACATCTTCTAAGGCTAAATTCACACGAGCGTGACAGATTTACGCGCGTAAAAACCGTGCATAAATCTGTCCGCGTGCGTTGTGTTATGCATCAGTGTGCTTTGCGAGTGGCATGCGTTTTTCACGCACTCGCAAACACTTTTTCAATGTAATTGATGCGTAAAACACGGATGCGCATCCGTGTGCTGTCCGTGGTTTTAACACCCCCATTGACTTCAATGGGCGGCTAGGTGCGTGAAAATGCACCAATATAGGACATGCAGTGCGTTTCATGCAACGGACACTTGCCGCGTGAAAACTCACGCATGTGTGAATAGCCCCATTGAAATCAACGGGGCCATGTGCTGTGTGTTGTTTCAATGCACAGCACACAGACGAGATTCGCGCTCGTGTGAATGAGCCCTAACACTCTGAAAGATATACTTGTCTCATACAAAAGTAAAGGATCAGACCCCAATTATGCACATTGCAGGGTGGCACACAGTAGGAAGCCCCATGCAAGAAAAGTTTATGGGCCCTTTGTTATGCAATAGCTCATCATAGAGCACCCCTCTTCTGTTTCTCTAACAATCCACCAGTAATCTTGAATCAATGAATTCATTAGCTCAGTCATTTATATGGGTTCTATTAGACACTTGGAAGCAGTGGTGACAGTAGGCCCTTGGGCACCTGCACACTTTGCACATATGGTATGTTTCCACTGACACATTGGTGGGTCAAGATAAAGGAAATATCTCAGAAAGCATACGTTTCAGTGAGAAGCCAGTAGTAGCTACTGTATGACTACATAGTGATTGTTGAGTACCTGCACGGCACTGGAAAAAGCCCAATATTCATGCCATTTTCCACACATCTATATTTCAATTCAGTAATATCACTATATATGACAAGTGAGATATTAGAATGTACTACCTACTAACATAGGAATATTAAAAGACAACATTTAAATTTTACAGTCAAATACATTAGACATTATATGTCACAATGTTCAATTTGAAACAATGTAAGGCCCCATTCACATATCTTTTTTTCCTTCAATCGGAGGTATAGGTCGAGACTCCCGACCTCTACCTCCGAAGGAAGGTGTCGACGTATCCCAATGTATAGGCGTACAGTGGGATTCCTGACATCACTGTCCATATATGGGGGGTCCTAGCCAGAGCATCGGAAGTGTTCTGCCCAGGTACTCCAAGACTGAAGTAGCGACTGATGTCGCTGTTCATATATGGACAGTGTTTTTTTAGGAGTTTTCAACTACAGAGTCCACAGCCAGAGCATCTGAATCACTCTGGCTGGGGACTCCATATATGGACAGTGATGTCAGAAGCATTCAACTACAGAGTCTCCTGACGTCACTTCTTTTCCAGTCCCAGAGTTCCGGCCAGGGCATATATGGACCGTGACGTAAGGAGTGTCCCCAATGCCAGATTACCAGGACCCCAATGCCTGATTCTCTTCCCAGGGACTTTGGCCTTGGGAAAGTTCCACTACGTATACGTTTAACATAGGCTCCCATGTTAAAAAAAAGTATGCCACGCAATCTATATTGTTTTTTTTGTGGGATCCCTCAGGATGGATTAGTGTAGTGCAGGAAGGATGTTATTCCATCCTTCAAAAAAAGTTATACCGACGTACAGTAAATCAGCCGGACGAAGGCCAGAAGCACACTCTTTTGGCCTCCGCTAGGCTAAAGGAGCCATATGGACATGTTTAGCTTTACCGAGGTATACGCTAAACGTAGGATATCAACGCATTGTGAATGGGGCCTAAATTGTGAGTTGAATCTAAAGTCGAAGTGAACTTCACCCTGACAGAAACTTTATAAATATAATTTTGTACACTTTAAAAATACTTTTTATGACTCAAATCTCATCACTACTCTCCAAACCTTATTTGTGTGACATCGCTATTGAATTTATATAACACTCTATTTTAGAGGCTACCCACATCACTTATGTAACATATTGTCATATATTAAAAATAAGTAACACTAACATACTGTACATATATATATATTTTTATATTCTGAATTGATATTATATTTATAAAAAAAAGATATAAAGGGAATTTTCTACATTTTTGATGCAATCAAGACTGAAAATATGTCCTCTACAGATGAGTGAACTGTTTTGTTTTATTTTGCCAATTCTCAAATTTGCCATTCCATAAAAAAACATGGGAATTGATTTGCCTATTATTTTCAATCTCAAACCTGGTGGATTGATTCACTTTAATGCATCCTTATAGCTTAAGCTCGAATGGACAAAAAAGATTTCCTACTTATGCCCACCGTTAATATGTAAATTTCTCAGAAAACAATCTTGGTATAGATTTTCATTAGCCTTTTCATTCAAAGTGATTTCAGACGGACTGTTTAGCTACATTACTATTCTAAAGACAAATGTTCCTTTTAAAAAAAATTGTCAAAGCTTGTTTTTTACTATTTTTGCTACAAATAATTTCTCACAATATTAAAAAAAATAATGACCAGGCTAGATGGCAACTTCTGCTATATACAATGTATGGCACAAAAGAACCAGGATTGCACAATGCAACTTTTTTTTACTTTGAGTTGAGCTTATATAGAAGTCAATGTCAATTCCACATAGCCATAGCAGTTGTGCAGTGTGAGGGTCTGTGCACACAGCATTGCTTCAAACACGACCACTGTTTGTCTACCGTATGGCACAGAAAGGCAGAGTATGGGCACATAGCAGACTATTGGCTCTGTATTATGGATCCACACAACATGAATCCATAATATGGCCGTGTGCACGAGCACTGACTGTTATGGGGTGCAACTTTTTGCACCTGTAATATTGCATCCGCTTTGGATGGCATACACACTTCATAAACCAATGCAAGACTAAACCGGCAATACGTACTGCCAATAAACATTGTATATACGAAGTAGCCATCTACCTACTGTACATAAGTATTAAACTTTCAGGACCGAGAAGTCAAGAATAAAGAAGAAAATTGATTTTTAAACAAAATATATGGGGAATAAATAACCATGGGATCACAAATAAGAAGGAGGACTATATTAGGAAAAGAGGCACGTATAGAATTTAGTTCAATATAAAGTTCCGAGTACATTGTAGACAATGTGTTAGTGAATTTTTATTCTGTGTTTTTGCATTTTCTCCCCATAGTTCTGCAGTGCATAGCTCTGCACGTGTCACTGTGCATACCCTCCACTCCTGTTGAACAATGAATTGCTATCCTGTATTTTCTTTTGTAGTACTCAATAAAGTGGATGAAGTAGCAGAACCTTGTGATTGCCTAAAATAGAGATCTCCTTTAAATATATGTTAATACGAGGAATGTAACTTCAGGGTAATTAACTGGAACTGCTGATTAAAACATTTAACAAGACGCAGAGGAGGAAATAAATTAGAAATTTGTTGACTCTGGAATTAAATAAGATGTAACCATTAAACTGCTATGCGTTGCTGTCCTCATAGATGAAAGCTAGTATAAGTTGCTGAACAATTTTAAGTATACAAAAGAAATGAATATCATAGTGATCCTCACTCAATTCCCTGGTGCTCTGGAAGGAAATTAATCATGAAAAGTACATGAGGAATTATTATTTGTATGGATGATTATAATAGGTAATGTACAGCATTTCTATGGAAACTCACATATAAAAAAAATAAAAAATAATTCTAAAAATTCATTGAATTGTCTAATATGCTGGATGTGTTTTATGTGAACTCAATACTTGTCCCCAGTGTGCTCTAAATTATACTTGTTCTTTCAAAATGACTGCTATGTAAACCTGTGAAAGTCATTTTTTTTTCCTAATAAAAAGGTCTATCCATGTGTTTTGTGCAACTTTATAATTAGTTTTTATTAAAAATTATTTTAACTTTTGGAGATACAGCTTCTCTGTATTTTCTATACAGAGCAGCTGTATTGTGCACTGACACTGAACCTGTCAGTCCCGCGAACCTGACGGGTACAGGATTCAGCGTAAGATACAGCTGCTCTGTATACAGAATACAGAGCAGCTGTATCTCAAAAAGTAAAAATTATTTTTAATAAAAACGAAGTGCACAAAACATACTTGTAGACCTTTTTATTAAAAAAATAAAAACTTACATAGTCGTTAAATCCAGTCCATGCCTCCCATCTGTACGCTGAACTTACCTACCTGATACAAATGTAGGGTAAATTAAACAAAGCCCAATTTTTATGGGCACTGCTTATACTTTCCTGAGCACTATGCCATTATATTATATTGTGAGGTACAATAAAAGGGCATAGCATTTTTCCAACAGCTCTGGAAACTCTGGTGGGGTCATAACCGCAATTCTCTAAATGTCAAGGGGTTATCCAGTTTTATGTAAATAAAGCTTAATCTTGCAACTTTCTAAGGCTTCGTTCACATCTGCGTTGGGACTACGTTCATGGGTTCCGTCAGAGCTTTCCGTCAGGGGAACCGATGAACGGACTCCAAATTGAAACAAACGGAAACCATAAGATTCCGATTGCATCACCATTGATTTCAATGGTGACGGATGCGGTGCAAATGGTTTCCATTTGTCACCATTGTGCAAGGATTCCATAGTTTTGACTGAAGCAATAATGTAATCGACTGCGCTATTCATTCTATCAAACCAACGGAACCCACACACAACGGTGCCAAACGGAAAGCATTTGCACCAGTTCCGTCACCATTGAAATCAATGGTGATGCAAACTGAAACAGACGGAACCCCTGAAAGGAGTCCCAACGCAGATGTGAACGAAGCCTAATTCACTTTGTGTTTCAAAACGTCACGTGTCCTCGGGTACAACACTCACTACCTATATCAAAACTGCCCCTTCAAGAAATACTAACAGAAGAACTGCTCAAGAGCTTCAGAAGAACTGAGATTGCCATGTGTAATACCAAAGTTGACTTAGATGGTGGAGTGTGATTTTTCCAGAATATTCATCACCACTACTAGACAGTCTGACAAATGAATGTAGGTGTGGTAGATGCTAGGATAAAGCTTTTTGCCCAACTGTAAAGTTTGGTGGCCGAAAAATCTTAAAGGGAATGTGTTAAAAAGTTAGTGTATAAGTGAATAAACATTGTCCTAATTTTTTTAATTTTTTCACGAGTCAGGAAATATAATAAATTAGATTCTAATTTATAACATTTCCCAGTGCTGGTCACTAGATGGAGCAATTCCCAAAATTGCAGCATTGCATGTGGTAAAGCAACCACATTGCTTTATGCTGCAAAATTTGAGAAACTCACTCGCTCTAGTGAGCTCACAGAATCCCCCCTCCTTTATCCTGGCTAGTGCCAGGAAAAAGGAGGGGATTGAACGGTCAAACCTCCTACACTGTGTGTCGCCATTTTTTGAGCTAACACACAGTGTAGTAGGTTAACATACAGTAGTAAAGACACAGTAAAACACGTACATACACAGAAATAACTTACCTGTTCCTGCTGCCGCCGCTCCCTCCGGTCCGTCCGCTCCGTCTGCTACCTCCGCTCCAAGTGCACAAGTCCGGAAGCCGCGACCGGAAGTAGTAATCTTACTGTCCGGCCACGGCTTCTGGTGCACAAGAAAATGGCGCCGGACGTCGCTTGGACGAAGACCTTCAATTTGGACTGTGTGGGAGCGGCGCATGCGCTGTTCCCACACAGACGGCGTACAGCATAGTGGATGGAACGGGCCCCGTTCGCATTCACTATGGGACTGTATGTGCCGTATTCCATGTCTGTATGTGTCGTTAATCGACACATACAGAGATGGAAAAAAAAATGGCAGCCCCCATGGACAAGAAAAAGTGAAAAAATAAAAAAAGTAAAACACAAACACACAAATAAATAAAAAATGTTTTAATAAAACACTAAAAGCAAATTGATATAAAAAAAAAATTTTTCGCGACACTCGTCCTTTAAGGGCCCTTTACACGGGCACCAATTGACGATATGAAAATTCCATCGGTGCTTGTTTAAAGGTCTTTTCACATGGACCGATGCAAACTGTATGGAGATGTACAATGTTCAATATGATCATCTGGCCCCCATACAGAAATGCACTGCCAACAACAATTTTTTTTAGAAAGCATAAAAGATGCAGTAAGGCAACAAACAAGCAGCGTATGGATCGGAAATGATCGCTCTTATGAATGCTTGTTTGGTTCTGTGTAAATAAATCTTCAGTTTTGGACTAAACAGGGTGTGCACTGGGCCCCTTAGTTTCAGTGAAGGGAAATACACACTTCATCTATTCTATACACAGCTTTCATTGAGTACAAAAATGTTCCACCTTAAATGCCAACATACTAAAACTATTCCTTTGTATTTTTAGCAATATGAGAAACAGTAAAGAACACATTCTTCGAAATGATCAAATGATTTTACAGGAGCAGAAAATAACAAAGTGAATCTCCACCGTTTATTATCATGTTGTTTCTTGATCCAAAATTCCGTGCAGATTTATTTCTTAATATATCTATATTATCTGATACAGAATCCAAATTTCCAGGGGGGAGATTTACTAAGCTAAATGCACAGAATTCTGGCTCAATTTGTGCCAAAAAATGGTGCAAATGCCTTGCACCAAATTTAGTATACGTTTTAGACACTTTTTGCGCCTTAGTAGACAGTTTTGAAAGTGCCTCAAAGGGGGCGTGGTTTAACAAAAGGGGGCATGGCTTAAAATGTGCCAAAAATTTTGGTGCAAAATATTAGTTTAACTAAGCCAACTAAGAGGTAGCTTAAGAAAGAGAAAAGTGTCTATCCTGTCTGGTAAGATGCGCCAAATTTATGAACAATTGTGATAAATTTGGTGCATCTTCTGCCTGCCTGGTCTATTTTTAAGCTACCTACATTTTAAGGCCCTTTCAAACGCTCGTTCCCAATCATTGCTCTGTGTAAATAAGCAAACGGCCGTTCGACGGCTGATCTGATATATTATGTGGCCATAAAAATGGTTTCTAGCTGGCAGCACATCTCCCTGGGGATGTGCCGCTGACATGATGCTAATGTATGGGGACGAATGATCTTAGTAACGATCATTCATCCCCATACTCCCGATCATTGCTCTGTTTGAATAGAGCTAAAGAGCGCCGATCGACAGTGTATTGTCGATTGAAAGCTCGTTAAATTTGGTCAAGGTGGTTTTACACGGGAAAATATTTGCTTGTGTTTAACCACCTTAACCCCTTAAAGAGGCTCTGTCACCACATTATAAGTGGCCTATATTGTACATGTTGTGATCGGCGCTGTAATGTAGATTACAGCAGTGTTTTTTATTTAGAAAAACGATCATTTTTGACGGAGTTATGACTTATATTAGCTTTATGCTAATGACTTTCTCAATGGACAACTGGGCGTGTTTTACTATATGGCCAAGTGGGCGTTGTGGAGAGAAGTGTATGATGCTGACGAATCAGTGACCAATCAGTGTCATACACTTCTCTCCATTCACTCTGCAGATAGCGATACAGCTATATCGCTATGTGCAGCCACATACACACACACTAACATTACTGAAGTGTCCTGACAATGAATATACATTACCTCCAGCCAGGACGTGATGTGTATTCAGAATCCTGACACTTCGCTAATACAATCCCGACACTACAGCACAGGAAGCGTAATCTCGCGAGATTACGCTGTAAACTGTCGTTTCAAACGAGATTACGCTTTCTATGCTGTAGTGTCGGGATTGTATTAGCGAAGTGTCAGGATTCTGAATAGACATCACGTCCTGGCTAGAGGTAATGTATATTCATTGTCAGGACACTGCAGTAACGTTATAGTGTGTTATGTGGCTGAACATACCGATATAGCTATATCGCTATGTGTTGTGTAAATGAATGGAGAGAAGTGTATGACGCTGATTGGTCACTGATTGGTCAGCGTCATACACTTCTCTCCACAACGCCCACTTGGCCAAAAAGTAAAACACGCCCAGTTGTCCATTGAGAAACTCATTGGCATAAAGCTAATATAGGTCATAACTATGTCTAAATAAAAAACACTGCTGTAATCAACATTAGAGCGCCGATCACATCATGTACAATATAGGCCACTTATAATGTGGTGACAAAGCCTCTTTAAGGTCTGAAGCATTTTTTTATTTATGATCTTCGTTTTTCACTTCCCACCTTCCAAGAGCCATAACGTCCTTATTTTTCCATCACTAGAGTGGTGTGAGGGCTTATATTTTGCGGGAGGAGTTGTAATTTATATTGGTAGCATTTAAAGAACCATATAATGTACTCGGAAACTGAAAAACAATTATTTGCGGGCTGAAATTGGAAAAAACTGTGATTACTCCATTATTTTTTTGGTTCCGTCTTTACGGCTTGTGGTAAAAACAACAACTTAACTTTATTTTGTGGCTCAATACGATTACGGTGATATCAAATCTATATAGATTTTTTTATATTTTACTACTTTAAAAAAACAAAAATAGTTTTGTTTCACCACATTCTGAGAGCCATAACTTTTTTATTTTCCCAAGCATTGAGCGGTGTGAGGGCTTATTTTTTGCGGGACGAGCTGTCATTTTTATTGGCACAATTTGTTGGTACTTATGATTTTTCGATTACTTTTTATTAAATTATTTTTGGGAGCTAAGGTTACCAAAAAACTGCCATTTTGGCGGTTTACAATTTTATTTTTTTACGGCGTTCACCGTGCGCATTAAATAGCAATACCAATTTTGTTAACTTTTTTTATTTTTTACATTACTTTAGAGGAAAAATGGGAAAAGGTTTTTTTTTTTTTACAGTACTAAAAACTTTATATCCCTTCTTTTTACACATTTTATTAGTCCCCCTAGGGGACTTGAACCACCGATCGTTAGATCGCTTGTAAAATATACTGCAATACTAATGTATTGCAGTATGTCGTAATTTTTGCAGGCATCTGTTAAGCCCTGCTACAGGCAGGGCTTAACAGAGGCAAAGTGAAGGCAGCCCTGGGGGCCTTCATTAGGCCCCTGGGCTGCCATAACAACCATTAGCGCTTGTTCACCTAATCATTGGCCAGTGTAAAAGGCACTTTAAACAAGGGCAAATATCTGCCTGTGTAAAACCACCTTAAGACTATAATAATAAACCTGCCCCATAGATTTAAAATATAAGTTTCCTGTTGTCTGTAGTCATCACTAAAGGGAGCATGGGAGCTTACTGCATATCGGTTTATTATTGAGACCAATGCATAGCAGTATGCAATTAGCTACCAAGCTCCCTCTAGTGGGGACTGCAGTTAGCCAACATGTTCTATTTTAAATCTGTCTATGGAAGGGATTTGGAGCTCTTTATCAGAAAAACAACACTTTGACCACCACACCGTGTTCCAAATTATTATGCACATTGGATTTAAGTGTCATAAACATTTAATTATTCGTTTTTCAATTAAACTCATGGATGGTATTGTGTCTTAGGGCTCTTTGGATCATTGTAATCAATCTCAGACACCTGTGATAATTAGTTTGCCAGGTGTGCCCAATCAAAGGAAAACTACTTAAAGAGGCTCTGTCACCAGATTTTGCAACCCTATCTGCTATTGCAGCAGATAGGCGCTGCAATGTAGATTACAGTAACGTTTTTATTTTTAAAAAACTAGCATTTTTGGCCAAGTTATGACCATTTTTGTATTTATGCAAATGAGGCTTGCAAAAGTCCAAGTGGGCGTGTTTAAAGGAACAGTGTCATCACAAATTATTTTTTTATATGTTAAAGATGTTAGTGCTTTATTAAAAACGTTTATATTTATTTGTGTGTTTGTGTTTTACTTTTTCTTATTTTTACACTTTTTCTTCCCTATGGGAGCTGCCATTTTTTGTTCCATTTCTGTATGTGTCGATTAACGACACATACAGACATGGAATACGGCAGCCACAGTCCCATAGGGACTGCGAACGGCTCCCGTCCCATTCACTTGTGTGTACGGCGTCTGTGTGGGAACTGCGCATGCGCCGCTCCCACAGTCCAATTTGAAATTGGCGCCGTCCGGCGCCATTTTCCTGTGGACCGGAAGTCGCAGCCGGACAGTAATATTACTACTTCCGGTCGCGGCTTCCGGACTTGTGCACTTGGACCAGCGGCAGCAGACGGAGCGGACGGGCCGGAGGGAGCCGCGGCGGCAGGAGCAGGTAAGAGATTTCAATGTATGTTCGTGTTTGTGTGTGTTTACTACTGTATGTAAACCTACTACACTGTGTGTTAGCTCAAAAAATGGCGACACACAGTGTAGGAGGTTACACCGTTCAAACCCCTCGTTTATCCCGGCACTAGCCAGGATAAAGGAGGGGGGGATGCTGAGAGCTCACTAGAGCGAGGGCTTTTTACCCAATTTTGCAATGCTGCAATTTTGGGAATAGCTCCATCTAGTGACCAGAAATGGGAAATATTATAAATTAGAATTAATTTATAATATTTCCTGACTCGTGAAAAAAAATAAAAAAATTTGAACAATGTTTAATCACCCACACACTAAATGTTTAATTAAAAAAACAAAACATGTTTTTCTGGCAACACATTCCCTTTAAAGTAAAAGTCCAACTGGGCGTGTATTATGTGCGTACATCGGGGCGTTTTTACTACTTTTACTAGCTGGGCGTTCTGACGAGAAGTATCATCCACTTCTCTTCAGAACGCCCAGCTTCTGGCAGTGCAGACACACAGCGTGTTCTCGAGAGATCACGCTGAGACGTCACTCACTTCCTGCCCCAGGTCCTGCATCGTGTCGGACGAGTGAGGACACATCGGCACCAGAGGCTACAATTGATTCTGCAGCAGCATCGGCGTTTGCAGGTAAGTCGATGTAGCTACTTACCTGCAAACGCTGATGCTGCTGCAAAATCAACTGTAGCCTCTGGTGCAGATGTATCCTCGCTCGTCCGACACGATGCAGGACCTGTGAGTGATGTCACAGCGTGATCTCTCGAGAACACGCTCTGTGTCTGCACTGCCAGAAGCTGGGCGTTCTGAAGAGAAGTGGATGATACTTCTCGTCAGAACGCCCAGCTAGTAAAAGTAGTAAAAACGCCCCGATGTACGCACATAATACACGCCCACTTGGACTTTTACTTTAAACACGCCCACTTGGACTTTTGCAAGCCTCATTTGCATAAATACAAAAATGGTCATAACTTGGACAAAAATGCTCGTTTTTTAAAAATAAAAACGTTACTGTAATCTACATTGCAGCGCCGATCTGCTGCAATAGCAGATAGGGGTTGCAAAATCTGGTGACAGAGCCTCTTTAATAAGGACGTTCCACATTATTAAGCAGGCCACAGGTTTCAAGCAATATGGGAAAGAAAAGCGTGAAATAGTGCAATACCTTGGACAAGGTATGAAAACATTGGATATTTCAAGAAAACTTAAGCGTGATCATCGTACTGTAAAAAGATTTGTGGCTGATTCAGAGCACAGACGGGTTCGTTCAGATAAAGACATAATGAGGAAGGTGTCTGCCAGACAAATTAATAGGATTAGGAGAGCAGCTGCTAAAATGCCATTGCAAAGCAGCAAACAGGTATCTGAAGCCGCTGGTGCCTCTGGAGTCCTGCGAACCTCAAGGTGTAGGATCCTCCACAGGTTTGCAAGTGTGCATAAAGCTATTATTCGGCCACCCCTAAACAATGCTCACAAGCAGAAATGGTTGCAGTGGGCTCAGAAATACATGAGGACTAATTTTCAAACCGTGTTGTTTACTGATGAGTGCCATGCAACCCAGGATGTTCCAGATGGATGGAGTAGTGGATGGTTGGTGAATGGCCACCATGTCCCAACAAGGCTGCGACGTCAGCAAGGAGGTGGCGGAGTCATGTTTTGGGCTGGAATCATGGGGAGAGAGCTGGTAGGCCCTTTTAGGGTCCCTGACGGTGTGAAAATGACCTCTGCAAAGTACGTAGAGTTTATGACTGACCACTTTCTTCCGTGGTACAAAAAGAAGAACCGTGCCTTCCGTAGCAAAATTATCTTCATGCATGACAATGCACCATCTCATGCTGCAAAGAATACTTCTCTGTCATTTGCTGCTATGGGCATAAAAGGAGAGAAACTCATGGTGTGGCCCCCATGTTACCCTGACCTCAACCCTATTGAGAACCTTTGGAGCATCCTCAAGCAAAATATATATGAGGGTGGGAGGCAGTTCACATCAAAACATCAGCTCTGAGAGGCTATTCTGACATCCTGCAAAGATATTCAAGCAGAAACTGTCCAAATACTCACAAATTCAATGGATGAAAGAATTGTGAAGGTGATATCAAAGAAGGGGTCCTATGTTAACATGTAACTTGGCCTGCTAAGTTTTTTTTTTATAGAGCTTTTGATTTCTGTAAATATGACCTCCTGATGCTGCAAATTCAACAAATTACCATTTTAGTTCTCTTTACAACCTTTAAAATGTTTTGATCTCTGTTGTGCATAATAATTTGAAACAGTGCATTTTGAGTTTTTTTACTTCTAAAAAAAAATCTGTTATTATTAGGAAATTTGTTCAATAAAATTCGCATTATACTCCAACGGTTGATGGCTTGAAGATTATACTGACTGTCATTTGCATCGACTATTTAGGAAAATCAGCGAAAAATAACATTTGCATAATAATTTGGAACGCGGTGTATACAGATATATTAGGAAAAAAAACAGCACAGAATTTTGAACCTATTTAGATTACAGAAAAACAAAATGGTGTTCAAGGGCGGCCATTCACTTACCTCCAGTTATCTCTTTGGCTGCGCCTCCCGCAGCTGGAAAAGCTGGCGGTCTAGTTGCCTGGGCCATATCTCCTGCAAAGGAGATATGCAGGAAAGCTATGTAGCATTGTACAGTTGCCTAGGCAATTGAACCGCAAGTTCTTTCGCCTGCAAATCCCACTGTCGCTTCTAAACTTCTGGCAGGAGATGCAGCCACAATCATAACTGAAGGTACATTTGGAAGAATGAGGAGGCGGCTCATGAATACAGCGGACTCATAAATCACGGAATTAGTTTTTGTCAGCTATTATACTAAATAGCAGAATGGTTGTTTTTTGGTTTTTTTGCTGCTGCTTCATATAATAACCTATCATGATGTTATGCTGCAGTTAAATAGGGCATGATATTTATCTGCTTTAATTTAAACAAGAAGTGTTGTTTAGGAACTTCTATAAAGTCTGTTTATCTCATCCTTCCTTTTTGCATAGTAGCATGGGGTCATGAATAAGAGACAGAACTCAAAACCCCATAGTAAGGGCTCATTCAGACGAGCGTGTAACTCGTCCGTGTGACGGCCTTTAAAACAACGGCATCACACGGACACATGTAATTCAATGGGGCCGTTCACACGGCCACAGTTTCAAACGGAGCGTGTGAAGTGTCCATGGAAAAATAGGACATGTCCTATTTTCTTGCGTTTTCACGCATCCCTCCATAGACTCTAGTCTATGGGGGATCCGTGAGAACGCGTCTCGCACAGGTGCACCTTGGACGTGAGAAACTGAAGTTTTTCCACGTCCGAGGTTGCCCACACTCTTATGAATGTAGCCTAAGTAAGGTAAGTGATAGGAATTATATATCATGATATGAAATTAGACACGGTAGAAGCAATGCACCAGGCCCGGAATTGCCAGTGAAACGGATTGATTCACATCTAAGAGAATCAATGCAGCAGAGTATTTTTAACTCATATATAAAAGATGAGAGAAATCTAGCTGATTCAGCTTCTGGAGAATCTTTTCTATGTATATCCCTGCCTAATGTTTTACTGAGCCCCACTATAGTGAAAAACAACAAGTTAGGAGAATACACAGCTATCATATCTTTAGCAATGAATTTAATGTATAAATTGAACCTTTTAGTTCTATCCTGCTTTGTATATCTGGCACATACTAGTCTGCGTATGACAGCGCACGAAACAATGAGCCGAACATGTAAAATCACTTGAAATGTGACGTCTATGGATAAATTATTTAAAACAAGTATATTCTGTTGACGCCAAAGAGAAAGAAGAAGGGATCAGAGGATATAGAATGTCAAAGACAAAGGCAATGTATTCAGCCTAGATGATGAATATAATGATATTGTGAATATCATTGGAGGCTTCACTATAAATGATGATCACAGTTTATTGATACCGTAAGGTGACAGTATTATGGGAAAATCTTAAAGCAGAAAAATATGCACACGTCCACAAACGCACGCACGTACAAAATTACTTGTGACCCCACCTGACTGTATGGAGTTTGCTGAATGCTGGAGTGAAGCTAGGGGGAGGGGGGCATGGACTTGAGTGGGTGTATGGGGACTGGGAGGGGGAGTGTGACCCAAGGACGCATTGTGTGTTAATAGCCACTTCCTAAGATGTGAATGTGCGGCCTGATTGAATGAGCGTAACAGCCAGAGGAAAGAGGAGGGAGGACGCAGAGACAGAAGAAATAATGTGGAGAGGATGGAAAGAAGAAAAGAAGGAGAGATTTAAAGAAAGAGGGAGAAGTGAAGGCAGAATTTATCTAAATATATCTGAAAATGGCATAGATAAACTCAACGCTGAGGAAGAAGGAGGGGGGTCTGAGTGTTTTGATCCTGGCAGGACATTTGCTTCAGGGGGATAAAATAAGAGAGGATGGTGTTGGGTACATATTGGGCCCTGGGCCTTGTATACCCAGTGGGGCGAGGGTAATAGGGCAGCTTTGTGTGCCAAGGATAATGTGGGTGACGTCTTACTGCAGCCCCTGGAGTAAACATGATATTTGGGGTCTTGAATCAGATCCTACTCACATGTAAGAGCCGCATGAGCTGTTACATGAGAATGAATCTGTATTTATTTGCTTTCAGTAGTGAAAGCTAAATATGTAATTATTATTTTTTTACTTGGCAGACTGACAAGCTTCGCATTCATTTTATTCTTCTGTTATGCTCCCACTTTACCCCCTCCCTTTACCTTCCTCCCACACATCCAATCTTCTATCTCTCTCCCACTCTTTTTCATTCACTCTTTACAAGTTAGACATGATAAGATGCCAGCTATGCCCAAAGTCACGCACAGAGACAGAGACATTAGCGGGGTCCATATCAAATGTACATGTTGGGGATATATTGATCTGCCCCTGGGTAAATACAATAAATGCAGCTACTGTACTGAGATCAGTGCTGAAAGGGCAGAAAGACATGGGTATGGGAGAAAAGGGCAGGGAGGGAGGGAGGGAGAGAAGGAGAGAATATTGTCTGATTCTGATGAACCCCAGAGGAAAACATCAAGTAAACAGAGAGATTGCATAGAGATCTGAGAGTCCTGACAGCAGCAGCTGTAAGAACGGACAGGGATAAAACCGTGATATGCAAGTATATCAGATGGAGATAAAAAAAAGACAGATAAAGAAGTAGTAACATTTAATAGATCGTAATGCATGTAATTTCCCATTGAAAGAATAATGGAAAACAGAAATTTTAGCCTTACAACATAACGTGTGTTCTGATGTGACAGAGGGGCCTTTGAACCCCCTCAAGCACCAGGTTCCAGATGCGACTGCTACCTCTGCACCCCCTATAGATATGCCCCTGGCTTAACATATAACATATATAAGAACATATATTTTACAGTAGCTCTGCAATTTGAATAAAATTGTTATCACAATACAAATTATAACCACCCCCTTTAAAATAATTCATTAAAATGTCCTGGCATTGTCCCAATGTTATATGTGTAAGGAAAGAGTGAAACTATTCCTCAGGGATGTGGTACAGGTGTACAGGAGGGCTTCTGGAGGGGCTGTGTACTCAATATTCCCCAAACGTTGTTTGGCAGTAAATCCATTAAATCTCTTAACAAATGTTCTATGATTTGCCTGGAACAAGCCCAAGTAGCTAAATACAAACAGACAGAGCAAAGATAGGAATAATATTTTTTGGGAGAGGGCATGAATACATAAAGGCGAGTTAAGCGTAGAGTACAAGCATGGCTAATCCTCTGGTTCATTGCTTACACTACTCTGACCTTTTTCTATACTTATTACCATTTACATTAAACCATATGCAGTTAGCACTACCTTGAGGCCCTTTTACACAGAACATTCGTTCCCGATCATTGCCCTGTGTAAACAGGGCAACGATCAGCCGATGAACGAGCAAACGCTCGTTCATCGGCTGATCGTATCCTCTATGCAGCCGAAATTATTAGCGTTGTTGATAGCACATCTCCTTGTGTAAACAGGGAGACGTGATGCCGACATTATAATAATGTATGGGGACAAGGGATCAGAGTAAGGAGAGCTGATCCTTAAGCATATCTCCTTGTGAAAGTAGCAAACGAGCGCCGATCAACAAGCTATCTCATTGATCGGCGCTTGTTTACACGGCCCACGTCGGACCATGTAAGAGGACACTAAGGCTTGTTTCAGACGGTTGCATTGTAGCATCTGTATTATGGCTGCAACAACTGTTCTACTGAACAGAACATAGGTCACCATAGAACCCAGTGTCTTTTTTTCATGATATTTTGTTGTGTCACACACCATAGACATTAGATAATTGAGGACTGAAAGTTGTTTAACTAGCAGTGATCACAACCAACTCCCTTCCCCATGGATGGTTAGAGTGTTAGGATCAGTAGTACCATTCATTTTTAAACCCTTGGCGGTGCACCTATTTTTAGCTTTTCATTAAAAAATTTTCCTCCCCGTTTCCAAAAGCCATAACTTTTATATTTCTCCATCAACATAGCTGTTTGAGGGCTCTTTTTTGCAGGACGAGTTGTAGTTTTTAAGGTCATCATTTAAAGTACCATGTAATGTACTGGGAAACTGAAAGAAATTCTTTGTAAGGTGGAATTGGAAGAAAACTGTGATTCCTCTATAGTTTTTTGTGTTTTGTTGTTTACCCTGCGGTAAAAATTACATGTCAACTTTATTCTGCGGTTCAATACGATTACGGCGATACCAAATTTATATATATTTTTTAATGATTTTACAAAGAAAACAATTTGTTATAAAAAAATAAAAATCTTTTGTGTCGTCCTATTCTGAGAACCATAATTATTTTATATTTCGGTCAATTGTTTGTATGATGTATTGTTTTTTGCGGGGCCAGCTCTTGTTTTTATAGGTACCGTTTTGGTACATATGACTTTTTGATCACTTTTTATTTCATTTTTTGGGGGAAGCGAGGTGAGCAAAAAAACAGCTGATCTGGCATTGTGAATTATTTTTTCTTTTGACATTCATCTGGCGTGTTAAATAATATGATATTTAATGGTTTAAACTTTTACAGACACAGCGATACTGATTATGGTAACCTTTATTATTTTTATTTTTTTACATTACTTCAGGGGAAAAGTGTTTTTTTTTAATTTTCTATAAAATTAATCTCTTTGTACATTAATAAAATTGTACTTAACAGTTTGTTACTTTTGTTTTTTAATCCGCCCAGGGATCGTTTAATTGCTGGTACAATATACTGCAAAACCTATGTATTGCAGTGTATTATGCTATTTACCGTCTAAGAAAGGGCAGATTAAACGGATTATATGGATTTAATGCATTCTTGTGGGAGTTCAGTGTGGGAGTATGCATAGTTAATATGCTAAGATGTCAATGACAGTAACAATCATCAACTTGTTCAGACGGTTAACAGTAATCTTTAGGTCTATGGCACCATAATACATTATTTATTTCATAGATCACTTATGATATTATTATTGTACTCTGACCATAACATTAATTGTATTATTGTTCAAGGAGAATACATGTGGAGCAATGCAAGAAACTCTACAGGACTCTCGTCCTATAGAGTGCCTTGTAAGAAAATGACTAAATTAAACAATTGAGCCAGGTATGTACAGTCTGGGATTTCCACGCCATTATTACTTACCTTACAAGCACAAAATAGTAAAAGCCTTAAGAACAGTTTCTGTGAAATATCCTGAACTAAGGTATCCAAAGTACCTAAGAGGCACCCTTGTGGCGAGGGCACTCTAGGGAAATCAACGTTTGCATGAATAAAAATATGCACCCGAGACCACAAGGTGGAAAACCTTCTTCTGTCAGAACATAGTCAAACAATTTAGTCCCACTCTATTACCTATACAAACAGAAAGGGACCAGATACCATCTAGAAGTTGAACGAGCCAGGATTATGGCCTGGGCAGAATGTTATCTAGCCGACATTTCGGTAGTACACATCAGGGGCAAGGAGAACATCTCAGCAGATCTTCTCAGCTGGTAGGAGCTAAAGCCCAGGGAGTGGGGGCTCAATCCAGTTGTCTTCCAGATCCTGGTGATGAAGTGGGGCAGACCTCAGCTGAATTTGATGGATACAGCAATCGATAAGAAGCTGCCACAATTCTGCACCTTGAGCCTTGAGAAGGGCAGGAAACCCAGTAACTCTAGATGCTTTCTCTCTATCCTGGACAGGGAGATTGCTTTACCTCTTTTCTCTGCTACCTTTGATCCACAGGTGCCTAACGAAGATCAAACAGGACAGGACCAAACTCCTTGGGATTATTCTGTTCTGGCCCAGGAGGGCATGGTCTCAGTCTTAGAGCTTTCGAGAGGAAGATTCTGGCAGTTACCCCTTTAGAGAGGATCTACTGCTTAAGGGGGTTTTCTGTATCCACATCTAAAGAAGCTTCGTCTGACTGCTTGCATGTTGAATGGCTGAACCTGGCAGACCAAGGCTTGTCTCAAGCAGTTATTAAGACCTTGTTATCCTCCCACAGGTTTATAATAGACCGTAGCGTGTTTTTTCCAGTTGGTGTGCAGCCTGGAATTTATCTCGATTTAAGCTGCTGAGTTATTAGATTTTCTCCCAAAAGGGTCTTAAATCTAACACCCTATGGGCCATTTTGCAGCCTTAAACGCTTGCTTTCTCAGAATTTAGATTTTTCAACAATCGGCTGGTAAGATGCTACTTCAAAGGTATAAGGTGTCCACATGCTAACCCCTTACACTTTAACAGCAATACACAATATATTTTTGGCAAAAAAAAATGGTGGCAGGAGCCACCCCTTTATTAAAAATTAACATCATGCAAACACAGCGCAAGAGGAGCCTGACTTCAATCGTGACACGGCACCCCTTGAGCTGGGGCCCACCTGCCCCAGTTCACCAACAGTTACCAGGACAGCCGTGGCCCCTTCCAATGTCTGTCCTGGTAACTTCCAACATGCACCAATATCGCCTGAAGTTGTCCGCTCCTGGCTGCCTCTTCTGCCAAGCTTGCCATCTAGTACCACTGCCCGGTACGTCTTGACCTTGTCTCTGTTGCCTGGCTTGCCCAATTGCGGTTCATATGGTCTCCTCCTTGCTCTCTCTGCCACCCAATACACGAATGAGTGACCCATCATCCAGACATTCTTAACTTCTGTAGGACAGACAACAACAACAACAATTACTAAGACAGCAATGGATGGATATAAGTGCGGAATGACAACCCCTCGTCCAACCCCACTGCTGCCACTTCAGAGGCGGCCCCAATGCGAAATGAGTCTGACCTGATTCTATCCTTCTCCAAACCCATTGCTACTGCTGCCTTTTTCAGTATCTGGCAGAACTGATACCTAGATAAAACCGTCCTATCCTTGTGTCTAAACAATGGACCTTGTCTTACTCCTCTGTAGCTCAAAAACTCCCTTACCACTCTTACCGGACAAATGCTACCCAACTTTTTTTTTTTTTGCATTGTCACCACTGCCCCTTTCTTGCCGTGATCGGTTTTAGACCTTTTGATGAAACACCATCCCATCTTACATCCTTCATCTGTAAACCATCTATGCCTGCACTTGATGATGAAACTAACTCTCCCAATCTAAATGCCCCTGTGAATGCTACCGAAAATGCTGCCCTAAACAACATGCTCTCATGCTCATCCCTACAGATACCCGGCAGGGAAGACACCAGTCTCTGGACCCTACGCGAGTCCAGTGGCTGCTTCCTATCTCTCTTTGGAAAAGCTCTTGCCCAACCCTTCAAAACTCTCCTTATCGCAAAGGCCATGGTAGAGTCCTCCCCCCTCTTAGCTTTGCAAAAAAGGAAACTGCTTCCACTAGAGTGGCGGCTCTACCTTTTGTGGACCCATCCGTCCACATGTTACCCAGCAGTTTTGATAACACTGGACCGATTCCCGCACTCGTTTTTCCTCCAAAAGACCACCCACATTATCCATGCATTCTTGTAAGTCCCCCATGTGCTTGGCGCCAGTGATTTTTCCACCAATTTCTCTAGAATCGGGTCAGAACCTCCCAAACATTGTTAGAACAAATTAACACAAAAAGCGTTTTATAGTGCAGTAAAAAAAGAGAAGGCTAAGAAAATCCACTCACCAGACAGAGTTGTGCAAAACAACTTTGGGATGCGTGTATAGGAATATTCTCGGCCCTCTGATCATCGTGGTTGCTGCTCTGCCGGCAGACCTCAATCCCGAGATCTTTAACGATATAACACAAAGCAAAAAGAAAAATGCGGGATCAACCGGGCGCCACCAAAATGAGAACAAAATATAGAAATATGCGATTTGTCTTCTCATAGCCTGAAAGATAATGAATCAAAACTTTTATCCAAAGGGTTATCATTTTGTCCCGTTTCTCCCCTTAATGGTTTTGAACTTTATTTAGATTTAAATAATTTTGTGAGGAAACTTACTCTCACTCTGCATTTTAGTTTGATGGATAAAAAGAAATTGGTGAAACCAATATTGGATGTTCCTGTTGATCGTTCTCTTGGAATTGCTAGTTCTGCAGATTGTTCCTCTCGGGAGGGGTCTGATCTCGGTGGTGATCCCACTGTTTCATCGGGTATTGAAACCTGCCATGTGAATGTCAAACCCAAATTTTCATTTTATCCCTTTCACCATAGAGGCAATTTTATTCATACTTTCGAATCCCTAGTTCTTAATGAATTCAGGAGTTTCGACCACATTGTTGCTTCACCCTTCAAACAACGGGTCAGTCAGGATAATCTATCAGTCCAACAAAGATCAGCCATAAAAACTTTATGGTCTAATCATCAAATTGTTGTGAGATCGGCAGATAAGGGTGGGGGGATGGTAATACTGGATCGCTCAGCCTATGTTCAGGAAGCGATGCGTATTCTATCAGACACTAAATATTATATGCCTTTGCAATCTGATCCATCCATTCAGTATCTGTCACTGTACAATGCCCTTGTTCAGGAAGCGATTGTTGCCAATCTTCTGAATAAGAAGGAGAAACAGTTTTTGATGATTAAGGAATATCAACTACCCATATGTTATTATCTTCCTATGATACATAAAAGTCTCACAAACCCTCCTGGACGTCCCATCATATCGAGAGTGGGTTCAACCACATGCAACTTGTCACATTACACCGATTTATTTTTATAAGAGTATTGACAAGGTTTACCGTCTTACCTTCGCTGTTCTACTCAATTAATTTGTGAATTACACTCTAAAAAGTTTCCTTCACATTTTTATTTTTTAACCCTAGATGTTAGTGCTTTGCACTCTAATATTCAGCAGCATCTAGGAATTTAAGCAGTAAGTTATTATTTGATCCAACGTGCAGTTCTAAATAGTGCACACATTTCATTTATTTTTCATGGAATTTAATTTATTCTGCAGCATAACATTTTTTCCTTTGAAAAAGCTATATTTTGGCAGGTAAGGGGCTGCACGATGGGAACTCGTGTCGCCCCTAGTTATGCCAACTTATTCATGGGGCAACTTGAGACCCTTTTCATCGCTCAGTCTCTCAGTTTTTTCAAATATATCGCCTTTTAATTGATGACCTGTTCTTCATGTGGTTCTGTAATGACGGGGTAGGGAGACAGACAGGTGAGCCCTAATCTACCCGCCACTCAGTCCCTGCCTACTTGCACGGCCCGTCCTAGGCGACGGCGTACAACTGGGCGACGGTCCCTACGCTCAATATGTGTACGACAGACAAACAGACAAGGGTACACAGAAGCTAAGGGAAATGGGGCAGTTGCCCAACACCGTGAGCAACAGGAGTAGTGAACGAGCCAAGTCAAACCAGGAGTGTACGAGGTACCTAACACAGAACAGAAGCGTAGTCAGTAAAGCCAGGGTCAAAATGAAGCAAGGTCAATAATAATAGAAGGAGCAGCAAAGCAAGGAAACAGGAAAGAATCACAGGCAAAGGAGGAGCAGGAAATAAAGGTATAAATAGACAGAGGGTGGAAGCTAGCTCCGTCTGGCCAGGCTGTGATAGGTTCTCCCACTCCTCAGCCTCCCAGCCTGATTGGTAGCAGATCGAGTCACTCTAACAGACCTAGGTACATATGCAGGCTGATTAACCACGGGCGTCGACAAAGAAGCTGTGTCAGGCAAATCCATTACAGTACCCCCCCTTTTATGAGGGGCCACTGGACCCTTCCTAGGTGGACCTGGCTTGTTGGGGAACCGAAGAGGGAACTTCCTGAGCAATAACCCGGCGTGAACATCCCGGGCGGGTACCCAAGTCCTCTCCTCAGGCCCGTAACCTCTCCAATGGACCAGGTACTGGAGGGAGTCCTGGACCATCCTGCTGTCCACAATCTTGGCCACCTCGAATTCTACCCCTTCAGGAGTGAGAACAGGGACCGGAGGTTTCCTCGAGGTAGCCAAGGACGGAGAGCATCTTTTCAGGAGGGAGGCATGGAACACGTTGTGTATCTGAAAGGACGGGGGTAACTCCAGCCGGAAGGAGACAGGGTTAAGGACCTCAATGATCTTGTACGGCCCTATATACCGGGGAGCAAATTTTTTGGACGGGACTTTAAGGCGCAAATTTTTTGAGGACAGCCACACCAGATCCCCGACCACAAACAAGGGGTTAATAGAACGTCTCTTATCTGCCTGAGTCTTTTGGATGCTCTGGGATGCCTCCAGGTTCTTCTGAACCTGGGCCCAGACTGTGCACAGTTCCCGATGAACGACATCTACCTCGGGATTGTTGGAACCACCAGGTGAAACGGAGGAGAACCGTGGATTAAACCCAAAATTACAGAAAAATGGGGAGACCCCCGACGAGTTACTGACCCGGTTATTAAGGGATAATTCGGCGAGGGGAATGAAGGAGACCCAATCATCTTGACAGTCAGAGATAAAACACCTTAAATATTGTTCTAGAGACTAATTAGTCCTCTCAGTTTGGCCATTAGTTTCAGGATGGAAGGTCGAGGAGAAGGACAGATCAATCTCCAACTTCTTACAGAAGGCTCTCCAAAACAATGAAACAAATTGTACCCCTCTGTCAGAAACAATATTGACAGGAACCCCATGGAGACGCAGGATGTGTTTGACAAACAAGGTAGCTAAAGTCTTGGCATTGGGTAGTTTCTTGAGGGGTACAAAGTGGGACATCTTGCTGAAGCGGTCTACTACAACCCACACCACCAACTTGCCTTGGGATGGAGGCAGATGGGTGATAAAATCCATGGAGATATGGGTCCAAGGTCTCTGGGGAATGGGCAAAGAACATAGTAAGCCCGCTGGTCGGGACCTGGGAGTCTTGGACCTAGCACAAGTTTCACAATCGGCGACGTAGGCCTTAACGTCTTTAAGCAACCCAGGCCACCAATAGGTTCTAGAAATGAGGTGTTTGGTACCCAAGATGCCTGGATGGCCAGATAGTGTCATGATTCTCCCTGAGTACCCTTAGCCGGAATTGCCGGGGAACAAACAGCTTGTACTCAGGAAGGTTCTCGGGAGCTGAACCTTGATCAGCCGCAATTTCGGAGGCTAAGTCAGAATCAACAGAGGATATGATTATACCTTGGGGCAAAACACAAGCAGGATCCTCCTCAGGAGGAGGGCTGGCCACGAAGCTACACGATAGTGCATCAGCTTTAATATTTTTAGACCCAGCCCTATAGGTGACCACAAAGTTGAATCTAGTAAAAAAAAACAATGCCTATCGAGCTTGTCTCGGGTTTAGCTTCCAGGCAGATTCTAGGAAAACCAGATTCTTGTGGTCGGTAATGACCGTTACCTAGTGCCTAGCCCCCTCCAGGAAGTGGCGCCACTCTTCAAATGCCCATTTAATGGCTAAGAGTTCGCAGTTGCCAACGTCATAGTTACTCTCAGTGGGGGAGAACTTCCTGGAGAAGTAGGCACAGGGATGGAGATGGGTAAGACCCCTGGTACCCTGGGACAAGACAGCACCCACTCCCACCTCGGAGGCGTCAACCTCCACGATGAATGGCTCCATTTGGTTAGGCTGAATCAGCACTGGGGCAGAGACAAAGCACCTCTTAAGGACCTCAAAAGCCTGAACCGCCTCCGGAGGCCAGTGGAGGAGATCAGCACCCTTGCGAGTAAGGTCCGTAAGAGGCTTAGTGATGACAGAGAAGTTAGCAATAAATCTCCTGTAATAATTAGCGAACCCCAGGAAGCACTGTAAAGCCTTCAGGGAGGCAGGTTGGACCCATTTCGCCACAGCCTGAACCTTGGCAGGGTGCATGCGAAATTCGTTAGGAGTGAGAATTTGACCCAAAAATGGTATCTCCTGCACCCCAAACACACATTTTTCAGTTTTAGCAAAGAGTTTGTTTTCCCTAAGGGCCTGGAGCACCTTCCTGACATGCTCAATGTGGGAGGACCAGTCCTTGGAAAACACAAGTATATCATCAAGGTACACAACAACAAATACCCCCAGGTAGTCTCTTAAAACCTCATTTATAAAATTCTGGAAGACCGCGGGAGCATTACACAACCCAAAGGGCATGACGAGGTATTCGAAATGACCTTCGGGCGTGTTAAACGCAGTCTTCCACTCATCCCCTTCCCTGATTCGGATAAGGTTATAAGCCCCCCGAAGATCAAACTTAGAGAACCATTGGGCCCCCTGAACCTGATTGAAGAGATCAGGAATCAAAGGAAGGGGATATTGGTTCCTTACAGTGACCTTATTCAAGTTCCGGTAATCGATGCATGGCCTAAGACCACCATCCTTCTTCCCTACGAAGAAGAAGCCAGCACCTACTGGAGAAGTAGAGGGGCGGATGTAACCCTTGGCCAGGCTTTCCTGGATATATTCTCTCATGGCTTCACGTTCAGGACAAGAGAGATTAAATATCCTACCTTTAGGGAGCTTAGCTCCTGGTACCAAATCGATTGCGCAATCGTACTAACTATGAGGAGGTAACTCTTCGGAGGCTTTTTTAGAAAAAACATCAGCGAAGTCCTGAATAAACTCAGGTAGCGTGTTCACCTCCTCAGCGAGAGAAACCAAATTAATAGAAAAACAGGAAGTCATGCATTCATTACCCCATTTAGTAAGATCCCCAGTATTCCAGTTAAATGTGGAATTATGCATCTGTAACCAAGGAAGGCCTAAAACCAAATAGAACGATAATCCCTGCATCACCAACACAGAACACTGCTACAAATGCATGGAGCCAACCATGAGTTCAAATACAGGGGTATGCTGTGTAAAATAACCATTAGCAAGTGGAGTGGAGTCGATACCCACTACCGGGACAGGTTTAGACAAATCAATTAAAGGCATAGCTAGAGACATAGCAAATTCCACAGACATAATATTAGGAGAAGACCCTGAGTCCACGAAGGCACTGCCGGAGGCAGACCTACCCTCAAAAAAGACCTGAAAGGGAAGCAAGATTTTATTAGGTTTCATATTTACGGGAAATACCTGTGCGTCCAAGTGACCTCCCCGATGATCACTTAGACGCAGAAGTTCTTCCGACTGCTTATTCTTACGCCTAGGACAGTTGTTCACTTGATGCTTGTCATCCCCACAGTTGAAACAGAGACCATTCTTCCTGCGGAGCTCTCTACGTTGTTGGGGAGACACGGAGGCCCCGAGTTGTATTTGTTCATCCGAGTTTTCCGTGGAAGAATGAAGCAACAGAACCTCGGGAGCCATCATGGGGGAGCCAGAGGAGAAAGCACAAAAACGTTCAAGTCGTCGTTCCCTGAGACGTCGGTCAAGACGTACCACTAAAGCCATAACCTGATCTAGAGAGTCAGAAGAGGGATAGCTAACTAACAGGTCTTTCAGGGCGTTCGACAGACCCAATCTAAACTGGCACCTCAAGGCAGGGTCATTCCAGCGAGAAGCTACACACCACTTCCTAAAGTCAGAACAGTACTCCTCAACGGGTCTCTTACCCTGACGTAAGGTCACCAGCTGACTCTCGGCAAAGGCAGTCTTGTCAGTCTCGTGATATATGAGCCCGAGAGCAGAAAAAAAAGATCAACAGAGGAAAGTTCAGGGGCGTCAGGAGCCAAGGAGAAGGCCCATTCTTGGGGCCCATCCTGGAGCCGGGACATAATTATACCCACTCGCAGGCTCTTAGAACCTGAGAAGTGGGACCTTAGACGGAAATAGTGCCTACAATTCTCCCGAAAGGAGAAAAAAGTCTTCCGGGCCCCTGAGAACCGGTCAGGCAACTTGAGGTGGGGTTCAAGAGGTGAGGTGGAGGGCACTACCAGGGTAGCATCATGCTGGTTGCCCCTCTGAGCCAGGGCTTGGACCTGTAGGGAGAGGCCCTGCATTTGCTGAGCCAGGGTCTCAAGGGGGTTGTTAGGGATCTGCCAGGTACTTCATCTAGCTATACTCCTGGGATTAATCAATCCACACCTGAGGCCAGACCTGTTCGACTGACACCATCTCCCACCAACCAGGGTGGCAGGCTCAGGAGTGGGAGAGCCTATCGCGGCCTGGTCTGTCGGAGTTAGCTCCGCCCCCTGCCCTTTATTACCTGCCCTGTGCTCTCCCTCAGTGCTTGTAATTCTTTTGGATTCCTGGCCCCACTGCTGCTTGCTCCAGCCTGCTCTGCCGTGCTTCTGCCTTGCTGCAGTTCTGCTTGACCTGCTTGCTTGCCCGTGGCTTGCTTCTGTCTCCGTGCCCGCTCGGGTGTACTCACTTCGTCCTGGTCCTGACTGTTCGTTCGCCGCCCCGTTTCCTCGTGGCGTTCCGTGGCTACTGCCCCTTCCCTTGCGTGTTCCCTGTTTGTCTTCCTGTGCACTTAGCCAGCGTAGGGACCGCCGCCCAGTTGTACCTCGTCGCCTAGGGCGGGTCGTTGCAAGTAGGCAGGGACAGGGCGGTGGGTAGATTAGGGCTCACTTTCCCTTCACCTCCTTCCCGCCATTACATAATTACAAGCCCTTACCTAGTCTACCATTTCTCCTATGCTGACGCTATCATGGACCCCCTTGAGACCCTGACCCAGCAGATGCAGGGCCTCTCCCTACAGGTCCAGGCCCTGGCCCAAAGGGTCCATCAGGGTGACGCTGCTTTAGTAGTACTCCTCACCTCACCTCTAGAACCCGACCTCAAGTTACCTGACCGGTTTTCAGGGGACCGTAAGACGTTTCTCTCCTTCCGGGAGAGTTGCAGACTGTATTTCCGCCTAAAACCCCACTCCTCAGGTTCCGAGAACCAGCGGGTGGGTATCATCATATCCCGACTCCAGGAAGGGCCCCAAGAGTGGGCCTTCTCCTTGGCTCCTGACGCCCCTGAACTTTCCTCTGTTGATCGTTTTTTCTCTGCCCTCGGACTCATTTACGACGAGACTGACAGGACTGCTTTAGCCGAGAGTCAGCTGGTGACCTTACGTCAGGGTAGGAGACCGGTTGAGGAATACTGTTCTGATTTTAGGAAGTGGTGCGTAGCTTCTCAGTGGAACGATCCGGCCCTAAGGTGCCAGTTTAGGTTAGGATTATCTGACGCCCTGAAGGATCTGCTGGTTAGCTACCCCTCGCCTGACTCCCTTGACCAGGTTATGGCCCTAGCAGTACGACTTGACCGACGTCTCAGGGAACGTCAGCTAGAACGCTTCAGTGTGCTCCCCTCTGACTTTTCTGCGATTCCCCCCGAGGTCCTGTCTCCTCGCTCTTCCACGGAGGACTCGGAGGTACCTATGCAACTCGGGGCCTCCAGGTCCCCTCGACAACGTAGGGAGTTTCGCAGAATGAATGGTCTCTGCTTCTACTGTGGGGACGACAAGCATCTACTGAACACCTGTCCCAGGCGCAAGAATAAGAAGCCGGAAAACTTCCGCGCCCAAGTGATCATCGGGGAGGTCACTTGGGCGCACAGGTATTTCCCGTTAATGTGAAACGCAATAAAATTTTGCTTCCCTTTCAGGTCTCGTTTGCTGGCCGGTCTGCCACGGGCAGTGCTTTCGTGGATTCTGGCTCATCTGCTAATATCATGTCTGTGGAATTTGCTATGTCTCTAAAAATGCCTTTTATTGATTTACCTTATCCTATCCCTGTAGTGGGAATCGACTCAACCCCCCTTGCTAATGGTTATTTTACTCAGCATACTCCTGTTTTTGAACTCCTGGTTGGCTCCATGCATTTGGAGCAGTGCTCTGTACTGGTGATGCAGGGATTATCGTCTGATCTGGTTTTAGGCCTTCCCTGGTTGCAGTTGCATAATCCCACATTTGATTGGAATACTGGGGATCTCACCAAATGGGGTAATGAATGTCTTATGTCATGTCTTTCTGTTAACTCTATTTCTCCCCGGGAGGAGGTAAACACGCTTCCTGAGTTTGTTCAGGACTTCGCCGATGTGTTTTCTAAGGAGGCCTCCGAGGTGTTGCCCCCCCATAGAGATTACGATTGCGCTATCGATTTGGTGCCTGGTGCCAAGCTTCCTAAGGGTAGGATATTTAATCTTTCATGTCCTGAACGTGAAGCGATGAGGGTGTATATCCAAGAATGCCTGGCCAAGGGTTTCATTCGCCCCTCGACTTCTCCTGTAGGTGCTGGCTTCTTCTTCGTGGGGAAGAAGGATGGTGGTCTTAGGCCGTGCATTGATTATCGTAACCTGAATAAGGTCACCGTAAGGAACCAGTACCCACTTCCTTTGATTCCGGATCTTTTTAATCAGGTTCAGGGAGCCCAATGGTTTTCTAAGTTCGATCTACGGGGGGCATATAACCTTATCCGCATCAAAGAGGGGGATGAGTGGAAAACTGCGTTCAACACACCCGAGGGTCATTTCGAATACCTGGTCATGCCCTTTGGGTTGTGTAATGCCCCTGCTGTCTTCCAGAATTTTATTAATGAAATCCTGAGAGAGTACCTGGGTAATTTTCTTGTTGTGTACCTTGATGACATACTGGTGTTTTCCAAGGACTGGTCCTCCCACGTGGAGCATGTCAGGAAGGTGCTCCAGGTCCTTCGGGAGAATAATCTGTTTGCTAAGACTGAAAAATGTGTCTTTGGGGTACAGGAGATACCATTTTTAGGGCAAATCCTCACTCCTCATGAATTCCGCATGGACCCTGCCAAGGTTCAAGCTGTGGCGGAATGGGTCCAACCTGCCTCCCTTAAGGCGTTACAGTGTTTTTTAGGGTTCGCCAACTATTACAGGAGATTTATTGCCAACTTCTCGGTCGTCGCTAAGCCTCTTACGGACCTTACCCGCAAGGGTGCCGATGTCCTCCATTGGCCCCCTGAGGCCGTCCAGGCCTTTGAGACTCTCAAGAAGTGCTTTATCTCGGCCCCCGTGCTGATTCAGCCCAATCAAGAGGAGCCATTTATTGTGGAGGTCGACGCTTCCGAGGTGGGAGTGGGGGCCGTCTTGTCCCAGGGTACCAGCTCCCTCACCCATCTCCGCCCCTGTGCTTACTTCTCTAGGAAGTTTTCGCCCACGGAGAGTAACTATGATATTGGCAACCGCGAACTTCTAGCCATTAAATGGGCTTTTGAGGAGTGGCGGCACTTCCTGGAGGGGGCCAGACACCAGGTAACGGTCCTTACGGATCACAAGAATCTGGTTTTCCTAGAATCGGCCCGGAGGCTTAATCCTAGACAAGCTCGGTGGGCACTATTCTTTACCAGATTTAATTTCTTGGTTACCTATAGGGCTGGGTCCAAGAATATTAAGGCTGACGCTCTGTCACGTAGTTTCATGGCCAATCCTCCTTCCGAGAAGGATCCTGCTTGTATTTTACCCCCTGGTATAATCGTCTCTGCCACGGATTCTGATTTAGCTTCTGATATCGCGGCTGATCAGGGTGCAGCTCCCGGGAACGTCCCTGGGGACAAACTGTTTGTTCCCCTGCAATACCGGCTGAGGGTACTCAGGGAAAACCATGACTCCGCTCTATCTGGTCATCCTGGCATCTTGGGCACCAAACACCTCATTACCAGAAACTATTGGTGGCCTGGGTTGCCTAAAGATGTTAGGGCTTACGTCGCCGCTTGTGAGGTTTGCGCTAGGTCCAAAACCCCTAGGTCCCGACCTGCGGGCCTACTACGTTCCTTGCCCATTCCCCAGAGACCTTGGACCCATATCTCCATGGATTTTATCACCGATTTGCCTCCATCTCAGGGCAAGTCGGTGGTGTGGGTGGTAGTCGACCGCTTCAGCAAGATGTGCCACTTTGTGCCCCTTAAGAAGCTACCTAACGCCAAGACGTTAGCTTCTTTGTTTGTGAAACACATCCTGCGTCTCCATGGGGCCCCAGTCAATATCGTTTCTGACAGAGGGGTACAATTTGTTTCCTTATTTTGGAGAGCTTTTTGTAAAAAGTTGGAGATTGATCTGTCCTTCTCCTCCGCCTTCCATCCCGAAACTAATGGCCAAACGGAAAGGACCAACCAATCCCTGGAACAATATTTAAGGTGTTTCATCTCTGACTGTCAATTCGATTGGGTCTCATTCCTTCCCCTTGCTGAATTTTCCCTGAATAACCGGGTCAGTAACTCGTCAGGGGTCTCCCCGTTTTTCTGTAATTTCGGGTTTAACCCAAGGTTCTCCTCCGTCTCCCCTGGTTGTTCCAATAATCCTGAGGTAGAGGAGGTTCATCGGGAACTGTGCACCGTCTGGGCCCAGGTCCAGAAGAACCTAGAGGCGTCCCAGAGCGCACAAAAGATTCAGGCGGATAGTAGACGTTCTGCTAACCCCCGGTTTGTCGTCGGGGATTTGGTCTGGTTGTCGTCCAGGAACTTGCGCCTTAAGGTCCCGTCCAGGAAGTTTGCTCCCCGATTTATTGGACCTTATAAGATCATTGAAGTCCTCAACCCTGTATCCTTCCGTCTGGAGCTCCCCCCATCCTTTCGCATACATGACGTCTTCCATGCCTCCCTCCTTAAACGCTGCTCCCCGTCCTGGTCCCCCTCGAGGATACCTCCTGTTCCCGTTCTCACCCCTGAGGGGGTGGAATTCGAGGTGGCCAAGATTATGGACAGTAGGATGGTCCAGGGCTCCCTCCAGTACCTGGTCCATTGGAGAGGATACGGGCCGGAGGAGAGGACTTGGGTACCTGCCCGTGATGTTCACGCTGGGGTATTGATCAGGAGGTTCCACCTCCTCTTCCCCACTAAACCGGGTCCCCTTAGTAAGGGTCCGGTGGCCCCTCATAAAAGGGGGAGTACTGTTAGGGATCTGCCAGGTACTTCATCTAGCTATACTCCTGGGATTAATCAATCCACACCTGAGGCCAGACCTGTTCGACTGACACCATCTCCCACCAACCAGGGTGGCAGGCTCAGGAGTGGGAGAGCCTATCGCGGCCTGGTCTGTCGGAGTTAGCTCCGCCCCCTGCCCTTTATTACCTGCCCTGTGCTCTCCCTCAGTGCTTGTAATTCTTTTGGATTCCTGGCCCCACTGCTGCTTGCTCCAGCCTGCTCTGCCGTGCTTCTGCCTTGCTGCAGTTCTGCTTGACCTGCTTGCTTGCCCGTGGCTTGCTTCTGTCTCCGTGCCCGCTCGGGTGTACTCACTTCGTCCTGGTCCTGACTGTTCGTTCGCCACCCCGTTTCCTCGTGGCGTTCCGTGGCTACTGCCCCTTCCCTTGCGTGTTCCCTGTTTGTCTTCCTGTGCACTTAGCCAGCGTAGGGACCGCCGCCCAGTTGTACCTCGTCGCCTAGGGCGGGTCGTTGCAAGTAGGCAGGGACAGGGCGGTGGGTAGATTAGGGCTCACTTTCCCTTCACCTCCTTCCCGCCATTACAGGGGTCCATAGTTGTGTCAGGGACCAGGGTAGAAAAGGTATATGGGCCTGTGATTATGTAATGACGGGGTAGGGAGACAGACAGGTGAGCCCTAATCTACCCGCCACTCAGTCCCTGCCTACTTGCAGGGCCCGTCCTAGGCGACGGCCTACAACTGGGCGACGGTCCCTACGCTCAATATGTGTACGACAGACAAACAGACAAGGGTACACAGAAGCTAAGGGAAATGGGGCAGTTGCCCACGGCAACACCATGAGCAACAGGAGTAGTGATTGAGCCGAGTCAAACCAGGAGTGTACGAGGTACCAAACGCAGAGCAGAAGCGTAGTCAGTAAAGCCAGGGTCAAAATGAAGCAAGGTCAATAATAATAGCAGGAGCAGCAGAGCAAGGAAACAGGAAAGAATCACAGGCAAATGAAGGTATAAATAGACAGAGGGCGGAAGCTAGCTCCGTCTGGCCAGGCTGTGATAGGTTCTCCCACTCCTCAGCCTCCCAGCCTGATTGGTAGCAGATCGAGTCACTCTAACAGACCTAGGCACAGATGCAGGCTGATTAACCACAGGCGTCGACAAAGAAGCTGTGTCAGGCAAATCCATTACAGGTTCAGTCTCAAACAGGAAGCTGAAGATTTTGTCAAGGAAATCAACAGCACTGATTGTGAATTACATTTTACCCTCAACTTTTCTGAAAATTAGATTTGCCCACCTCACTTCTGATTTCCTGATTCTGGTTTTAGTGACTCACGCCTATAGTTTCTAGCTGTCAAGTAGGCGGTGTGTATTTACCTCAACAGATCTAAGGCTTTTAGGAAAACCGACAGACTCTACAATAGTTTCTACAATATTATGATGCCAGAAAAGGTCAAGCAGCCAACAAGGTATCCTTAGCTAAGTGGCTGAAATCCACTATTTCTATTTGTTAATCGCTGGAAGGACTTACCGTTTCTGAGGGGGTTCATGCTCACACCATGAGGTCAACTGCTGCTTCCTCTGTCCTTCTCGAAACACTACAGTCTCAGTATTCCTTCATCTGAGCTTTCAAGACTGCAAGCTTCCCACCCATTATTCTAAGCTCTTTAAGTTCCTAGGGTGCTGCCGAAGATGATAAGGAAGAGGTAAATTCACTTGAATGAGACAGCACTACATTACCTTGCACAGCCGCTACGAAAGTAACGGCGTGTGTAAGTACGAGCAAGAATGAAACCCGAAGTAAACAATGAAGATTCTGCACGCTTGAACGAGCACCAAGGACCCTTAAAACAGCTGTTTGGTGGAGATGCAGAGAGTCGGGCACCCACCGATCTAATATTAATGGCCTATCCTAAGGAAGGTGTGATCACCAACAGGAGGGCAGCTGTCCTTGAACACCAACCTAAAAGCTGGAAATGGAGAAACCTTGCATTTCCAGCCACTTAACCCCTTCAACACTGTTTAATGTTAATTGTGTTATCAAAAAAGGAATAAGGATCCAAGGGCTGGCCTAGGTTTGTCCTTGAAGATCAATGTGCTATTATAAAAAATAAAAAAAACTGCGGGAAAAAGGTGAATAACATATACATATTTGGTATTGCTTTAACCGTAACAACCTGTAAAATAAAGTTCACACATAATTTATGGTGATTGATGAGAAATGGAAGGTAAAATGTCAATAATAATGAGCCACATCACATGTGGCACTACAGGTGGCAAGTCATTGTTTTGCATTACAGTACTCACTTCAATGAATCAAGGCTCCCCTTACTAAAATCCCTAGCACACGACCGAGTTCAGGCCGTGAAAAACGGTCAGACTGTTGGATGCATTTCCCCGCCAGACCGCGGTACAGGTGAACGGGACTCGTTGCTAGGAGTCCCAGCCTCCCTTGGGAACTGCTGTTCCGTATGGAGGCATGGACTCCTAGCATCATAAAATGTCTATGATGCCAGGAGTCCAGTTCACCTGTACCGCGGTCTGGCCGGGAAATGCGGCCGGCACTCGGACAGTTTTTAACGGCCCGAAATTGGTCGTGTGCAAGAGGAGTAAGGCTAATTTATCTATATGTGTGGAAGGTACATGATATCAGCTCCCAACGCACTGAATTCTTGGTGAGCTTTATGCCAACTTGTGTTTGTACATAGAAGTCAATGTGAAGAAGCAGAGCTGGGTAAATACTGAGGAGACCGGGCATAGCATTTAAAATACAATTTTGATATATTTTTTGCAGCATGGATTCAATAAGGTGCTGCCAAAACCAGGAGTCGAACATAAACTAAAAAGGAAAGATTTGCAGTTCCGTATTTGGGACCCACCCCTGGTTTTGGCTTACAAATAGTGAGGCAAAATACTGACCTACATACTGCCGTCTGAATGAGGCCTTAGGCTGCGTTTAGAATTGACGTATTTGTGGCAGAAATACAGTGGTACAAAGCAAAGCAAAATGCATATGAATAATATTTAGAGTCTACATTAACATGCAGCAGATAACATCAGGGTGGATTTGAGGGCACACTGCAGATCTGTTCTGGATTTACAGCAAATTTCACCTTTTTCTATGCAAAGGCTAAAATCTGACATAAAATCCACATGCAACAGCTGGCCTTAGAGATTCTGGTCTATGTTGACATGAGCACATCATTTAGTCGCTGCAGACTTTGGTCATGCACACCAAAAAAGAATATCTACAAACTTTGCAGCAGATTTGGCTGTGGTTTCACCCTCCACATTGTAATTGGTGAAAAGTTCCCCAAAATCCAGAAGAAACCCAGGACAGGGCTATAAAATCCACACTGACTCTTTCCAAAGAATGTAATGTTTGTAAAACAACATTTACTTGCATTCTACTGTGGTTTTCTGTTGAACATGCACTGAAAATGTTAACGTGGCTTTAGGCTACATGCACAGGTTTGTTTTTTTCCTCCTTCCCCTTTTTTTTCTTTTCACATGATTTACTTTTCTGTAATTTACTTTTGAAATATTTTTTTGGTCTTCTTATTTTGCACAATTATATTTGCTGTATAGATACACTATTTTTGCCATGCGCTTGCACTTTATATAATTGTTTTGTATATATAGTAAATAGTTTTTATATGTATGTTTCTATAATATAGATTATATTTAATGTAACTAATATATTCTCTAACTTTATATTCATGTATGAACCTTATGGTTATTGGTTGTCCATTTTTGTATGCACTTTATTAGATATTAACCCCTTTAGGACACAGCCTGTTTTGATGATTTTTTCAAATCTGACATATGTCACTTTATGTGGCAATAACTTTGGAATGCTTTAACCTATCCAAGCGATTCAGATATTGTTTTCTCTTGACATATTGTACTTTATGATAGTGAAAAAATTCGGATGATAAATTCAATATTTATTTGTGAAAAACTTCACATTTTAGAGAAAATTTGAAAAATTTGCATTTTTCTACATTTAAATGTATCTACTTGTAAAACAGATAGTAATACCACACAAAATAGTTACTAGTTAACATCCCCCATATGTCTACTTTATGTTTGCATAATTTTTTTCACGTCCTTTTATTTTTCTAGGACGTTACAAGGCTTGGAACTTTAGCAGCAATTTCTCACATTTTCAAGAAAATGTCAAAAGGCTATTTCTTCAGGGACCAGTTCAGTTCTGAAGTGGCTTTGAGGGCCTTATATATTAGAAAGTCCCCATAAATCACCCCATTTTGAAAACTGCACCCCTCAAAGTATTCAAAACAGCATTCAGAAAGTATTTTAACGCTTTAGGCGCTTCAGAGGCATTAAGGCAAAGTAGTGGTGAAATTTACAAATTAATTTTTTTTTGCAGAAATTCATTTGTAATACATTTTTTTCTGTAACACAGAAGGCTTTACCAGAGAAACGCAACTCAATATTTATTGCCCAGATTCTGCACTTTTTAGAAATATCCCTCATGTGGCCCTAGTGTGATAATGGACTGAAATACCGGCCTCAGAAGAAAAGGAGCACCTAGAGGATTTTGGGGAATATATTGTAGGCACCATGTCAGGTCTGAAGTCGTCTTGTGATGCCTAAACAGTCGAAACCCCCCAAATGTGACCTCATTTTGGAAACTACACCCCTCAAGGCGTTTTTCTAGGGGTATAGTTAGCATTTTAACCCCACAGGTTTTTTTTTGCAGAATTTAGTGGAATTAGTCCATGAAGATGAAAATCACCTTTTTTCTTCTGCTAAAACATAGAATTTTTTCATTTTTACAGAGAATAAAGAAGAAAAAGTACCCCAACATTTGTAAAGCAATTTCTTCCGATTACGGCAATACCCCATATGTGGTCATAAACTGATGTTTGGTCTCATAGCAGAGCTTAGAAGGGAAGGAGCGCGTTTTGGATTTTGAAGCGCAGATTTTGCTTGAATTGTTTTCTGTGCCATGTTGCAACGCCCTGGAGGGACCATAACAGTGGGAAAACCCCCAAAAGTGACCACATTTTGGAAACTACACCCCTCAAGAAATTTTTCTAGGGGTATAGTTTGCATTTTGACCACACAGGGTTCTTGTAGAATTTAGTGGAATTTGGCTGTGAAACTTAATATCAACATTTTTGCCCAATAAAATGTTGATTTTTTTAATTTTCACAAGGGATAAAAGAGAAAAAGCACCCCAACATTTGAAAAGCAATTACTCCTGAGTACGGCAATACCCCATATGTGGTCATAAATATTGTTTTTTTTATTAGAGATTAATTAACCCTTTCAGGACTGCTTTTTCATTTTCGTTTTTTCACACCCCGCCTTCCAAGACCCATAACTTTTTTATTTTTCCATCAATAGAGTGGTGTGAGGGCTTCTTTTTTTCAGGAGGAGTTGTAGATTTTATTGACACCATTTAAAGTACCATATAATGTACTGGGAAACTGAACAAAAATTATTTGCGGGCTGAAATTGGAAAAAAACTGTGATTCTGTGATTTTTGGGGTTTTGTTTTTACGTCTTCCACCGTGTGGTAAAAACAACAACTTAGTTTTATTCTGTGTCTCAATACGATTACGGTAATACTAAATTTATATAGTTTTTTTTATATTTTACTACTTTTACAAAGAAAAGACTATTTGTTAAAAAAAAATAGTTTTGTCACATCACATTCTGAGAGGCATAACTTTTTTTTTTTGGTCGATTGAGCGGTGTGAGGGCTTATTTTTGGCGGGACGAGCTGTAGCTTTTATTGGTACCATTTTATAGTACATACAACTTATTGATCACTTTTTATTACATTTTGGCGTTTTAAATTCTTTATTTCTTACGGCGTTCACCGTGCGCAATAAATTACATTTTACTTTATTCTGCGGGTTGATACGGGTACGACAATACCATATGTATATAGTTTTTTTTATGTTTTGCAGCATTTGCACAATAACATCACTTTTCTATAAAATTATTTCTTTTCTGAGTCACCATATTCTGAAAGCCATAACGGTTTAATTTTTTTTGTCAAAAAAGCTGTGGGAGGTCTTGTTTTTTGCAGGACGGGTTGTAGTTTTTATTGGTTCTATTTTGGGATAAATGCGACTTATTGATCACATTTTATTCTATATCTTGGGAGGGGGGTGACCAAAAAATAGCGATGCTGGCATAGTTTTTCATTTATTTTATTTGCAGTGTTCACCATGCGGGAAAAATAACATTATAGTTTTATAGTTTGAGAAAGCTACAGGCGAAACGCGCGTCGGGCGCTCTTCTACATCTTGGGTCACATTAAATCTCCCATACATGGGTAAGTGCATCTGTTAGACCTATTTTGGCTCTATGCCGTTTTTTTAAGGCACTAGTCACTTTAATTAATCACAGGTTTTGACTCTTGAGTTTTGTACACTCTGTTTTCTGTACTACTTGTACTTTAAACTTTCAATATAGATGCACCCCGTGTTGGAGTTACATTGAGCTATATTAATTTTACATACTACAAGCGTAATGTATTTATATACTGTAATCAATCTTTATACTGGTGATCCAGAGAAGGATTTATTTTAGATTCTCTGTTTTTGTTATTTTTTCTATGTAATGTTATCAATAAAGATGTTCAATTGTTTCATACTTTCATATGTATGGACTCTTTTTTTCTCTAGTTTATATGATCTCTATTGAACGCAGCATCTGAGGGGTTAATTGGCCGGATCGGATGCTAGCTCCTGTCCTCGCCGATAACTCAGGGTGCCAGCTGTAACATACTGTAACCCAGCTAGCTCCATCTCCTTCACGTACAGTTACGTGGAAATGCGTCACGACACCAATTCCCATCACATAACTGTACGTGATTGTGCGGGAAGGGGTTAATAAACTGGTAGTTTAGTGCTCCTTTCTCTTTTTGTGATTGATTATTCTATGGAGTTTCTGCCGTTGTATTAGGAGGGTGGGGGGCGACATTTGAATATTGGTGTTCACTGTGCCCAACCCCATTTCGTATTGTCATGTGAGCTTAACTTTTGTTACATGCACACACTGCAGAATTTGATGCAGAAAATCCACACCAAAACCACAGATAAACGCAGGTAATTCAGCAGGTAAAATCCATACTTAATATTGTGTTTTTTTCATGCGTTTTAAGGTGCAGTTTTTATATTTTGATGTGGAAACAGGTGTAAATTTTATTCAGTGCATTTTGGTGAGTTTTTTTATAAACTTGTCAGGTAACATTTTGAGATGGAAACGAAAGATAAATTGATATGCTGCAGAGTTTAAAATCCAAACAGCAGGTCAATTTACATGCACAAAAATTCCGTAAGGCCGAATTCACACGAACGTAGAATACATTCGTGCGACGGCTGTTAAAACAATGGCCGTCACACGGACGCATGTATTTCAATGGGGCCGCTCACATGGCCGTTGTTTCAACAGACCATGTGAAGGGTCCGTTGAAAAATAGATCATGTCCTATTTTGTTTCGTTTTCACGGATCCCTCGATAGACTCAAGTCTACGAGGATCCGTGAAAACGGGACCTACACAGGGGCAAACCAGATATGAAAAACTGATGTTTTTCACATCCGACTTTCCCCACCGTCTGAATTCGGCTTTACATGTAGAAGAAATTATTTATAATCTCATGTACTTTTATTGGGAGTAGCTGGGTCACATATTTTCCAGTTCTATGCTTTGGCTAACAGAAGGAGGATTAATAGGGCATATAGAAAGGTCCTTATAGGACTTCTTAAAGCAATGTTCTATTGGTATGAAGCTTCTCACTGGGCCTGTATTTTTGTCACATTAATGGATAAATTTAAAGGGGCTGACTAGTTGTTATTTGTTTAATGTATTTAATTGTACAATAGGAAATGATACAGTTTTCTAATTTACCCTACATGTATTATAAATTTAGCTTACTTACTTTTCTTAGAACAGTGCAGTTGCCTCTGCCTAAACTAACCCCCACCCAAAAAAAAAAACAACTAATGGTATAGCTCACATATCAGTCCTGTGTAATGTATTCATAGGATAACTGAATGGACTAAACATGGCATCAAGTCATGTTACCTACCTATGACCTATCACGCATACCTCCCAACTTTTGAATTCGGAAAAGAGGGACATTTTTAAACCACGCCCCTAACCCGACCAATATCCCGCATCAACACATCAAATCATGGCCAGATCCTTCTTCAAATAACAAGATCATATTCTCACTGCGGATCTCTAGACTTACAAAAAAAACTATGGATTTTACAGATATTATGGATCCGGTTATATCGTCTTTATGTTACTTTTCCTAACTTGGGTATAACATTTGCTCATCACGGCAGCAGCTGCTGTAGGACAAATCAAAAGGCTGAGAACAATGAAAGTCAAAAGGGAGACCCTGTGGCTGATGACTTTTCAATTGACAGGTAGCAGAGTCACATGATGGGGATTTTTGTGTAACTCTGCTACAGGTCAATGGAAAAATCATCCACCAGAGCGCCCTTGTAGGTCGCTCCACACACAGCCCCCTGTAAATAGCACCACACACAGCCCCCTGTAGATAGCTCCACACACAGCCCCCCTGTAGATAGCACCACACACAGCCCACCTGTAGATAGCGCCACACACACATCCCCGCTGTAGATAGCTCCACACACAGCCCCCCTGTAGATAGCTACACACACAGCCCCCCTGTAGATAGCTCCACACACACAGCCCCCCTGTAGATAGCTCCACACACAGCCCCACTGTAGATAGCTCCACACACAGCCCCCTGTAGATAGCTCCACACACAGCCCCCATGTAGATAGCTCCACACATAGCCCCCCTGTAGATAGCTCCACACACACAGCCCCTCTGTAGATAGCGCCACAAACAGCCCCCTGTAGATAGCACCACACACAGCCCCCCTGTAGATAGCTCCACACACACAGCCCCCCTGTAGATAGCTCCACACACAGCCCCCCTGTAGATAGCTCCACACATAGCCCCCCTGTAGATAGCTCCACACACACAGCCCCACTGTATATAGCACCACACACAGCCCCCCTGTAGATAGCGCCACACACAGCTCCCCCTTTAGATAGCGCCACACACAGCCCCCCTGTAGATAGCGCCTCACAAAGCCCCTCTGTAGATAGCGCCACAAACAGCCCCCTGTAGATAGCACCACACACAGCCACCTGTAGATAGCGCCACACACAGCTCCCCCTTTAGACAGCGCCACACACAGCACACTGTAGATAGCACCACACACAGCCCCCTCTTGTACATAGCGCCACACACAGCCCCTCTGTAGATAGCTCCACACACAGCCCCTCTGTAGATAGCGCCACACATAGCCCCTCTTGTACATAGCGCCACACACGGCCCCCTTTTGTACGTAGCACCACACAACCCCCCTCCCCCTTGTACATAGCGGAACACAACCCCCCTCTCCCCTTGTACATAGTGCCACCACACCCCCCTCCCCCATGTACATCGTGCCACCAAACCTGCCTCCCCCCTTGTACATCGTGCCACCAAACCCCCCTCCCCTTGTACATCGTGCCACACAACCCCCTTATACTTTGTGCCACAATGCCGCCAGAGCGGAGAGCGGTAGAGGTAGCCTACTGCTGCCACTCTCCGCTCTGCTTTGACATCACTCACCGACAGAAGAGGGCAGGAGTCTTGCTGCGGTGTTCTCATTGGTGTTGATGCCGGCCCAGGACTGGTCCACTCCCGGGTCGGCATCGATCCCAGTCAGAACACCGCTGCAAGACTCCTGCCTTCTGCTGATCGCTGCTGCATTCGTCTGGCATGCAAGGCGCCTGTCAGCAGCGATCAGCTGTTTTGATACAGCTGCAGCACCCAGCAGGACATTTTGCAGACCGCCCGGGACGACCGGACATTGGTGAGAAACCGGGACTGTCCCGCCGGATCTGGGACGGTTGGGAGCTATGTATCATGTGACCACTGGCATTCAGATAATACTGTTCAGGTATCTTACAGGTTAATAGTATTTTACTTAGGAGTCTAAAATATTTCTACCTGCAGCAGCATCTCATCATGTCGGTCAGTGTCCATTCACACATTGTAAGAACCGAATAAAAATAAAATACAAAAACACATACAAAAAACGCATCCATTTTCACTGCTTTTTGATCTAGTAAAAACGGCAACCACAAAGAAAAACACACCAAATCACAGTATAAGCGCATGTGGATTTCAGATCTGTTTTTTCAATGTGTATCTAACCACACCTCAACGTGTGGTTGGACGCTGTGTAGGAACAGCTCTTACATTGTCTCCACTGTGTCTGTTTGTTTCTTTACAGTTAACTTTATTGATAACATCACCTAGAGACTGGCAGCTATTTTATCACCTTCCCGACATCTGCTGTAAATGTATGGCAGAAGTCGAGAGGGAATGTATACTGCAATCCCAGGCTTATTTGTCAGGAATCAACCTTGGTGTGCTCTTCTACTGCTGTAGCAGACTCAAATGAGCTAAAACATGTTTATGTGTTACTATTAGGGTATGTTCACACGCTTAAAGGGAATGTGTCGCTAGAAAAATATTTATTTATTTTTTTAGTTAAACTGTTAGTATATAAATGATTACACATTGTTCACATTTTTTCACAAGTCAGGAAATATTATAAATTAGATTCTAATTTATAACATTTCCATGTGCTAGTCACTAGAGGGAGCAATTCCCAAAATTGCAGCATTGGCATGTGGTAAAGCAACCTCATTGCTTTATGCTGCATAATTGGAGAAGACACACTCGCTCTAGCGTCCTCAAACAATCCCCCCTCCTTTATCCTGGCTAGTGCCAGGAGAAAGGAGGGGGTTGAATGTTCACATTTTTCATTTTTTGAGCGAATGCACAGTGTAGGAGGATTAGATACAGTGGTAATCAGACAGTATAACACGAACATACACAACAATCACATACACAAATATAACTTACCTGCTCCTGCCGCCGCCACTGTCACTGCCGCCGCTCCCTCCGCTCCTAGTCCTTGCTTCTGAACATATGGACGGAAACCGCGACCGGAAGTAGTGATCTTACTGTTCGGCCGCGGCTTCCAGTCCAGATGAAAATGGCGCTGGATGTCGCGATGCCGAAGACCTTCCTTTTGGACTGTGTGGGAGCGGTGCATGCGCCGTTCCCACACAGACGGCGTACATTATAGTGAATGGAACGGCTCCCGTTCGCATTCTCTATGGGGATGTATGTGCCGTATTCCATCTCTGTATGTGTCGTTAATCGACACATACAGGGATGAAAAAAAAATGGCAGCCCCCATAGAGAAGTAAAAGAAAGAAAAAAGTTCAACACAAAAACACAAATAAATAACATTTATTTTAATCACATAATAAAAGCAATAACATACATTACCGTTCAAAAGTTTAGGGTCACTTAGAAATTTCCTTATTTTTGCATGAAAAGCACAGTTTTTTTCAATGAAGATAACATTAAATTAATCAGAAATACACTATATACATTGTTAATTTGCTAAATGACTAATCTAGCTGCAAACGTCTGGTTTTTAATGCAATATCTACATAGGTGTATAGAGGCCCATTTCCAGCAACCATCACTCCAGTGTTCTAATGGTACATTGTGTTTGCTAACTGTGTTAGAAGGCTAATGGATGATTAGAAAACACTTGAAAACCCTTGTGCAATTATGTTAGCACCGCTGTAAACAGTTTTGCTGTTTAGAGGAGCTATAAAACTGACCTTCCTTTGAGCTAGTTGAGAATCTGGAGCATTACATTTTTGGGTTCGATTAAACTCTCAAAATGGCTAGAAAAAGAGAGCTTTCATGTGAAACTCGACAGTCTATTCTTGTTCTTAGAAATGAAGGCTATTCCATGCGAGAAATTGCCAAGAAACTGAAGATTTCCTACAACGGTGTGTACTACTCCCTTCAGAGGACAGCACAAACAGGCTCTAACCAGAGTAGAAAGAGAAGTGGGAGGCCCCGCTGCACAACTGAGCAACAAGACAAGTACATTAGAGTCTCTAGTTTGAGAAATAGACGCCTCACAGGTCCTCAACTGGCAGATTCATTAAATAGTACCCGCAAAACGCCAGTGTCAACGTCTACAGTGAAGAGGCGACTCCGGGATGCTGGCCTTCAGGGCAGAGTGGCAAAGAAAAAGCCATATCTGAGACTGGCTAATAAAAGGAAAAGATTAATATGGGCAAAAGCACACAGACATTGGACAGAGGAAGATTGGAAAAAAGTGTTATGGACAGACGAATCGAAGTTTGAGGTGTTTGGATCACACAGAAGAACATTTGTGAGACGCAGAACAACTGAAAAGATGCTGGAAGAGTGCCTGACGCCATCTGTCAAGCATGGTGGAGGTAATGTGATGGTCAGGGGTTGCTTTGGTGCTGGTAAAGTGGGAGATTTGTACAAGGTAAAAGGGATTTTGAATAAGGAAGGCTATCACTCCATTTTGCAACTCCATGCCATACCCTGTGGACAGCGCTTGATTGGAGCCAATTTCATCCTACAACAGGACAATGACCCAAAGCACACCTCCAAATTATGCAAGAACTATTTAGGGAAGAAGCAAGCAGCTGGTATTCTATCTGTAATGGAGTGGCCGGCGCAGTCACCAGATCTCAACCCCATAGAGCTGTTGTGGGAGCAGCTTGACCGTATGGTACGCAAGAAGTGCCCATCAAGCCAAACCAACTTGTGGGAGGGGCTTCTGGAAGCATGGGGTGAAATTTCTCCCGATTACCTCAGCAAATTAACAGCTAAAATGCCAAAGGTCTGCAATGCTGTAATTGCTGCAAATGGAGCATTCTTTGACGAAAGCAAAGTTTGAAGGAGAAAATTATTATTTGAAATAAAAATCATTATTTCTAACCTTGTCAATGTCTTGACTATATTTTATAGTCATTTTGCAACTCATTTGATAAATATAAGTGAGTTTTCATGGAAAACACAAAATTGTCTGGGTGACCCCAAACTTTTGAACGGTAGTGTATATAAAACAAAATTTCGTGATACCTTCCCTTTAACAAAAAACGGCTGAAAATATGGAGCTGTTTTCAAGGGAAAACAGCCTCTGATTTTCAGCAGTTTTTTAAGCAATTAGCGATTTTGCAGAGTCAATGTAAAACGGCTCCAAAAAAGGCTCAAGAAGTGACATGCACTTCTTTTTTGTATAAACTCTTTTTATTTATTCAAAAGCTTGGTACATACAGATATTTGTACAGAGTAATAAAAAATAATATCAATGACAATTGCATATAACAAATGACAATTTAAATTGTATACTACTGCAGGCACGTTTTTTAGCTAGAGAGCAATAAGCTCCCAATACATATCAGCTAATGCGTTTACTCTACGCCTACTGCTTATTAAGTAAGTTTGTCACGTACAATACATTCTGTGAACCTCATGTGTCTGTACCATCATAAAGCACGTCATGTGTGTTATAACCAAAGATAACCATTAAGTAAAATCAACAGTGTCATTTATCATGGTCGTGAAAATGGATGAAAAGCATTCAGATTATTTATCAAACATTGCTTGTCTAGAACAGTACATATATACGTAGCGTCAGTATTCACGGGTAGAAGGTCTCAAATTTATTTTATTCCTTTGGATATATTTTCCTAGGCAAGTTTGGATTCTTGCTCTTATAGTCCAGCCAAGGCTGTCACACCTGCAGAAAAATCTGTCTGTTTTTATTTTCCCATGCTGCTAATTCCTCTAACCTACATAATTGATGCATTTTGGAAATCAGGTGTGCCATCGTGGGTGGTGAGGGATCCCTCCATTTTGTGGGAATTAACAATTTGGCTATCGCTATAATATATGTGGGAAGATTCCTATGTGAAGGCCGGAATTCAATCGTGGGCAACCATAGTAAGACCAATTCCCTTGTAATAGTGAAGGACACTGAACACACTTCCGTTATGAAATGTTCAATTAGTTTCCAAAATGTTTGAATTCAAGAACAAGACCACCAAATATGTGAGATATTTCCCACTTCCCCTTCACACCTCCAACAAAGAGACGTATCGGAAAGGTGTATTTTAAATAAAAAGTCAGGAGTCTTATACCACCGTGTGAGGATTTTATATGAGTTTTCCTGTATGCGCACACACCTAGAAAAGCCATGTGAGTGTCGTAGAACACAGGAAACCTCTTCTGATGAAAATACCCTCTTCAGTTCCCCCTCCCAAGCCATCAAATAATTTGGTGTCACAAAAGGCGAGTTTGATAATAAACCTAAGTATACTTTAGAAAGGGACTTCTTAGGTGTGCTAGTATGTAATGTATAATTTTCCAACCACGTTGGTTCTCCTTTTTGTGTATCAGAAGCACTCAAGAACCTCTGATATGTGCATGAAAAAATCAAACATCTGTATGGCCCTGGGTTGAGGTAAATTCAATTCATCATGTAGCTGTGATAAACTGCTGGGAGCCCGAAAGCCTGGCTACATTGGTTTGCTTCAATTGTATCCAAGTTTCCGGAATTTGCATAGCCTTCCTATTTATGTAACAAGGGAGTATGGAAAGTGGGGCTAAGGCCTTATTCAGACGAACGGGATATACCTGATTTTCACGCGCGTCGCACAGACCTATATTAGTCTATGGGGCCGTGCAGACAGGTGCGTGATTTTTACTCAGCGTGAGTCCGCTGAAAAAAAGTCACGACATGTTCGCTCTTTGGGCGTTTTACGCGCATCACGCACCCATTGAAGTCAATGGGTGCGTGGAAACTACGCATGCCACACGGAAGCACTTCCGTGCGACCAGCGTGATTCGCGCAACAGCTGTGAAAAGGATGAATGAAAACAGAAAAGCACCACATGCTTTTCTGTTTACAAACATCCAAACGGAGTGTCATAATGATGGCGGCTGCACGAAAAGCACGCAGCCGCGCATCATATGCTGAGGCAACATGGAGCTGTTAAGTGTCTTTTGCGCAGGCAAAACCCCACGTTTTTTGCGTGCGCGAAAAGCAAACACTCGTGTGAACCCAGCCTAAGACTGATAACTTATCAAACCCTGCATTAAGAGCCGGGGAGGATTGGCATACTTTAAGAAGTCCTCTAGTGAGGTCGCTTACAATCAATGTCTTGGGAGGTAATGGCGCTTTAACCCAGAGGTATGAGGCTAGACTTTCTCCCATCAGGTGACGTTCGATATCTACATGTGGTAGCGTAACCTGTGCATTCCCTAATTGAGTCCATCTGCACAGTTGTATAGCCTTATAATATGTGGTTAGGTCCGGTACATGCACTTATTTTTACGGGGTGTCTTTTTATGAGCCGTTATTTGAAAATGAGGCGTAAAATAATGACCCATCGGAACAGAACGCCGTATTTCCCATTGAAATCAATGGGCAGATGTTCTGCTTCCGAAACGTTCTGCTTCCGATTTTTCAGACGCTTTTCAGGGTGCTTACGGCCGGAAAAACGGTGGAAAATAGGTTGTGTGAACATACCCTTAGACTTCATTTCAGCTCGATCCATCTGTAAACCTCTGACCTCCCTTATTAGGGATCATGCAAATGATCACATTACAGCAACGTACGACCTAAAAGTAGTACAGAACCGGTATACAGCACCTATAGAAGTCTATATGGCCCTACTGTATCTCCATATGCCTTTTAATTTCATGCGGAAGCATTTCTGGCAACTTCTGTATGACTCCAACAGAATAAAAATACAAATGGGGCATGCTCGATCGGATGTCATATCACAGATCTATTCTTCCAGGGAAGATCTCTGTAATATGGTGCCGTATGGCAGCACATGGCACTGAATACACAGAGTGCCTCTGTTTACACAACTATTTCATATGTGTTTTTCCACCTCCCTATTTTTGAAAAGGGGCTAGAAAAAGGAGTGTGGCTAAGAGCAGTCGTAATAGATATATTATTACTGTGATAAATTTGTCGCAGTTTCTTACTGTTTGGTCTAGTTTTTATACGGTTTATCATCCGTGGGAACATTAATAAATCTCCCCCATAGAGTACATATGCTGCAGAAAATAGTGAAAGATATTCATACATATAATCTGCTGTCCCCTGGTGGTCATATGGATGAGATTTACAAATAGATAAAATACTTTTTCTATCAATATTCTGTCATAGGCTGGGTCCTCAGGTGCTACATGCGGGGATTGGCCACAGATTTCATCCTTATATATTGAAGGGGTGAAATCAGTGGTGAAAAACATGACATGCTCCTGATTTGAAAAACCACAGCATGCTTGTTTTTCCACTACACGTGTATGGGGTTTTCAAAATGTTATCCACATGTATTGTACTGTAATTTGGTGTGGAGTTTACCCTTAAGCCTGAGCACACATTGCCGTTTTAATTCATTAATGGCCCCTTCAAACAACATTTACAGGCTGTCAGGATATATTTGTATAGGAACAAAATGCAAATCTATGGCTGTCTACATTAACCCGTTGGCGCAGAATCACGTACATTCACGGCGCAGAATGCAGCCATTAGCGCATTCCACCATGCATGTACGTGGTGATCGTGTGGGCACAGAAGCTATGCCCGCACGAATGCCACTGGAGCCCGGCTGCGACTGACAGCCAGGTTCGCGCTGCAACGGCTAGGATTGGAGAAACCTCCAATCCTGGCCATTTAACACCTTAAATGTTATTGACCGCGACATTTAAGTTGTTTGACAGAGGGAGCTCCCTCTGTCACCGATCGCCGGCCCACAAATGCAATCACCGACGGGTTGCCATGGCAGCCGGGGGCCTAACAAAGGCACCCAGGCATGCCCTGGCTGTATGCCTATTAGGCCGTGCCAGAGGAATGGCCTAATAGATTGCTTGTCAGTTTTACGAAGTATATCAAAGCATTATATAAGCGATCAGAAGATCGCATGGTAAAGTCCCCTAGTGGGACTAATAAGAAAAAAAATTAAAACAGTTAAATAAAGCTTATTAAAAAATAAAAAAAAATACAGTAAAAATTAAAATGAAAACACTTTTTTCTCATAAAAAGTGGTTTGATTTACTAGAAGTGCAAAAAAACACAAAACATACGCATATATGGTATCACATACAAAATAAAAAGTTACAGCTCTTGGAAAGCTGAGATGTAAAAACAAATAGTTTTTGTTTAAAAGTGTTTTAATTGTGCAAAAGTAGTAAAACATAAAAAAAACCCTACACATATTTGGTATAGCCGTAATCGTACTAACCCATAGAAGTTTATCATGTTATTTACACCGCATAGTAAACGGCGTAAATTTGAAAGGCAAAAAACAATGCTGGAATAGCTAGGTTTTTTTTCAATTCCTCCCCTAAAAAATAAATAAAAGATAAGCAATATAATATATACCCCCAAAAATTGTGCAATTTGAAAAATACAACTCATCAAAAGCTCTGGGACCTGCACCTATCTCCAGAACGGGGCCCCCAATACCCCGTTCAGCCGCTGTGTGTTGCGGCTGAATGAGGGGTTTTCCAACCATAAAAAATGTTATATGGTCGTGAGTTACGTAAACAGCGTAACTCGCAGAGCTACGCTGTTTACGTAAGTCTCATAGAACTTAATGGTAGTTACGGAAACAGCGTAGCTTGCATGCTACGCTGCTTCTGTAACTGCCATTCACTACTATTGGAATTACGGAAACAGCATAACTCAGCGACTTACGCTGTTTACGTAACTCACGACCATATAACGTTTTTCATGGTCGGAAAACACCTCATTCAGCCGCAACACACAGCGGCTGAACGGGGTTTAGGGGGCCACGTTCTGGAGATAGGTGCAGGTCCCAGAGCTGGGACCCGCATCTGTCTGAGATTTATGACATATCCTGTGGATATGTCATAAATGTCTCTCGTGGGAAAACTCCTTTAAGGGTGGGAAAGTTGTGCTGCCTTCGGATTCAAGGAAAGGAAATTTATGGGTAAGACAATTTTAGCTTTCCTTATCATCCTCGGCAGCACAATACAAATGGGATCTGAGAAGCAATATTAAGGGGGGGAGGTGAAACAACTACTTCAAGCACATGTCTGCCCAAGACTGCATCTCTAGAGGCAGGAATGTACAGCCTATAGTGGTTTTCAAATGTTGATGAAGAGGCCCATGTTGCAGCTCTGCAAATCTGGTCAAAACATACATAATTCCTTTCTCCCCATGAGGTAGTGGTAGAGCGAGTAGAGTGAGCACTGATGTTTGCATCAAGCGGACGACCTTCAGATGAATAAGATTGAGAAATAGTGTCCTTAATCCATCTAGCCAGTGAGGATTTACTGGCCTTTTTTCTTTGGAATTGAACAAATAACACATCGGAATCCCTGAATTCTTGTGTTCTTGCTAGGTAAGTAGTAACAGCTCTTTTTATGTTTAGAAGATGTAATCTTTCCTGCTCTTCACTTTGTGGATCTGAAAAAAAGGTGGGTAACTGAATTTCCTGATTGATGTTACTATCAGAAGAGACCTTTGGTAAGAAGTATGGCACAGTTCGGATAATGAGACAATGCGGTAGGATTCTTAAAGGAACAGTGTCATCACAAATAATTTTTTTATATGTTAAAGATGTTAGTGCTTTAATAAAAACGTTTATATTCATTTGTGTGTTTGTGTTTTACTGTTTCTTATTTTTACACTTTTTCTTCCCTATGGGGGCTGCCATTTTTTGTTCCATTTCTGTGTGTGTCGATTAACGACACACACAGACATGGAATACGGCAGCCACAGTCCCATAGGGACTGCGAACGGCTCCCGTCCCATTGACTGCCGTGTACGGCGTCTGTGTGGGAACTGCGCATGCGCCGCTCCCACACAGTCCTATTCTAAATTGGCGCCGTCCGGCGCCATTTTCCTGTGGACCGGAAGTCGCGGCCGGACAGTAATATTACTACTTCCGGTCGCGGCTTCCGGACTTGTGCACATGGAACAGCGGCAGCAAACGGAGCGGACGGGCCGGAGGGAGCCGCGGCGGCAGGAGCAGGTAAGAGATTTCAATGTATGTTAGTGTTTGTGTGTGTTTACTACTGTATGTAAACCTACTACACTGTGGGTTACCTCAAAAAATGGCGACACACAGTGTAGGAGGTTAAACCTTTCAAACCCCTCGTTTATCCCGGCACTAGCCAGGATAAAGGAGGGGGGGATGCTGAGAGCTCACTAGAGCGAGGGCTTTTAACCCAATGTTGCAATGCTGCAATTTTGGGAACTAGCTCCATCTAGTGACCAAAAATGGGTAGTATTATAAATTAGAAAAAATTTATAATATTTCCTGACTCGCGAAAAAAATAAAAAAAATTTGAACAATGTTTAATCACCCACACACTAAATGTTTAATTTTTTAAAAAAAAACATGTTTTTCTGGCAACACATTCCCTTTAAATACGATTCTCTACATGATAGAGCCTGAAGTTCTGCCACCCTCTTCGCTGAAGAGATGGTGAAGAGATGGTGACTAAAAGTAAGGTCTTCCAGGAGAGGAATTTTTAATAGACTTCAGATAGAGGCTCAAAGGGTGGGCCTGTAAGGTGGTTAAGGATCATAGATAAATCCCAGGAAGGGAAAGTAGATCTAACTGGGGGTCTCAAATTCTTAACAGCATGGAAAAATCTACGAATTAGGGACCGATTGGAGAACAGACCTTCCGTTAATGGCTGAAAAATTTGATTTTAAGGTGTTAAGCTTTAAACCTCTGGAGAACCCATCTTGGAGAAACTGTAAAATCACAGGAACAGAGATGGAGGTTATAGATCTTTGATGGCACCATTTATTAAAAATCTTCCAAATTCTGCCACAAGATTTAATGGTTGAAGGTCTCCTGGATGACAATATGGTCTGAATGACCTCTTCTGACAACCCTTTATCTGCAAATGGCGACCTCTCAGTCTCCAGGCCGAAAAATTAAGGAATTTGATGTCTTGATGGTGAAACCTGTTCTGAGTGAGAAGGTCTTATTAGATTGGTAGTCTCCAATATTCTCTCCTCTTTTTGAGGCACTTTTGGAACCAGAGGAATGGGAGGAAAGGCATAAATGAACACTGCTTTCCAGGGGACTGAGAGACCGTCTAAAAACACTGTAAAGTCCAGACGGTTCAGTGATGCAAACCTCAAAGTCTTCCTGTTGTTCCCCATGGCCGGTATCTCTATGGAGGGAATCCCCCAACAGGATATGATGCTGTGGTAAACCTCTTGATTTAAACTCCATTCTCCTGGGAGGAGAGAATTCCTGCTTAACCAGTCTGCTCGTTGGATGAGGACACCTCTGGTATGTACGGCTGAGAGATCTGTGACATTCTTCTATGCCCATGTCATGATGGTCCTGCATTCTTTCAACAGAAGCTGACTCCTGGTCCCCCTTGCTTCTTTATGTAAAACACTGTGGGAGAGTAGTCGGACTGAACAAGAACAGCTTTCCCTTTGAGGAGAGGTTGGAAATGTTTAAAGGGAATGTGTTGCCAGAAAAACATGTTTTTTTCTTTTAAATTAAACATTTAGTGTGTGGGTGATTAAACATTGTTAAAAAATTTTTTATTTTTTTCACGAGTCAGGAAATATTATAAATTAATTCTAATTTATAATACTACCCATTTTTGGTCACTAGATGGAGCTATCCCCAAAATTGCAGCTTTGCAAAATTGGGTAAAAAGCCCTCGCTCTAGTGAGCTCTCAGCATCCCCCCCTCCTTTATCCTGGCTAGTGTCGGGATAAACGAGGGGTTTCAACGGTGTAACCTCCTACACTGTGTGTCGCCATTTTTTGAGCTAACACACAGTGTAGTAGGTTTACATACAGTAGTAAACACACACAAACACTAACATACATTGAAATCTCTTACCTGCTCCTGCCGCTGCGGCTCCCTCCGGCCCGTCCGCTCCTTTTGCTGCCGCTGGTCCAAGTGCACAAATCCGGAAGCCGCGACCGTAAGTAGTAATATTACTGTCCGGCCGGACTTCCGGTCCACAGGAAAATGGCGCCGGACGGCGCCAATTTCGAATTGGACTGTGTGGGAGCGGCGCATGCGCAGTTCCCACACAGACGCCGTACACTGAAGTCAATGGGACGGGAGCCGTTCGCAGTCCCTATGGGACTGTGGCTGCCGTATTCCATGTCTGTATGTGTCGTTAATCGACACACACAGAAATGGAACAAAAAATGGCAGCCCCCATAGGGAAGAAAAAGTGTAAAAATAAGAAAAAGTAAAACACAAACACACAAATGAATATAAACGTTTTTAATAAAGCACTAACATCTTTAACATATAAAAAAATAATTTGTGATGACACTGTTCCTTTAAGGGCTAATTTCACCGCCCTAAGTTCTCTCAGGTTGGGTGAGAGAGCGCTCTCCATGGGAGACCAATTGTTCTCTATCCAAAGGGCACCAAAATTAGCTACGCAGCTGAGCATTGAAGCATCTCTGTTTACCACTGACTGGACAATTGGGACCGGAGATCTGTCTGAAGAGAGAGGCTTCTTCTTGAGCCACCACCTCAAGTCTATTTTGGTTTGTGGAAGGATCTTTAGGGTATTGTCGAGAGATTGATGATGTCTGTTCGACTGGGACAGAATATTGGACTGGAGAATTCTGAAGTGTATCCTGGCCCAGGGGACTGCTTTTATGGACGACGTCAGGCGGCCCAAGACTCTCATTGCTGATCTCAGGGAGACCTCCTGATGATGTAGAAGGAAGTTGACACCTTGTCTTATATTTAGGATTCTATCTCTGGATAGAGTGATGGTAAAGGACCTTGTGTCTAGCAGAAACCCTTGGTAAGTTAACCTTTGAGAAGGAAGAAGCTGAGATTTCTTTCTGTTGATCAGGAACCCGTGCTGATTTAGACATGAGAGAGTGGTGGCTAAATGGACAGAAAGAAGATGTGCGGTTGGAGCACTTAGTAGCCAATCGTCTAGGTATTGGACCAGGTAGATGCCTTGCATTCTGAGAGCTGCCGCTAGGACAATGATGATCTTGGTGAAGACCCTGGGAGCAGTTGAAACGCCGAATGGAAGACATTTGAATTGTAGGTGAATTATGTCCTTGCCTCTTTTTACTGCTACTCTCAGAAATTTCCTGTGAGTTGGACAAATAGGAATGTGTAGGTATGCGTCTTTGAGGTCGATTGATGCCAAAAGTCCTCTTGCTGTAAAATACTGATAACTGACTTTATGGAGTACATCTTGAATTTTTTCTTTAGAAAAAATTAGTTTGGACAGGTACAGTGAAGGAAATAAGTTTTTGATCCCTTGCTGATTTTGTAAGTTTGCCCACTGTCAAAGACATCAACAGTCTAGAATTTTTAGGCTAGGTTAATTTTACCAGTGAGAGATGGATTATATTAAAAAAAAAACTCTCTCACATCTCTCACTGGTAAAATTAACCTAGCCTAAAAATTCTAGACTGTTCATGTCTTTGACAGTGGGCAAACTTACAAAATCAGCAAGGGATCAAATACTTATTTCCTTCACTGTAACTTTTTTCTTTACTTTTTACACTCTTTTTTTTTTTACTTGAAGCTCTGATCGCTGCTAGAATACATTACACTACCTAGGTAGTGTAACGTATTCCAACTGTCAGTGTGACGTCACAGTCACTCTGACAGTAAGTCTACGAGGACCAGCCCGAGGCTGGTCCTCATAGGCTTCCATACATGGCAGTCCCAGAGGCCGTTGTCTGGCCATCACAAGCATCAGCAGCCCCCACAATTGCATGGGGGCTGCCGATGTGCCACAAACCCCATAAATGCGGAAATCACAATCGAGCGCCGCATTTAACGGGTTAATTGCCAAAATCAGCGGCGATGAGCCGCTGATCGGCAACAGTGGAGTTTCAGGTGTCGGGTACAGCGGACCTCTCGGTTCCCGATGCACTGTCACCGACAGTGTGCATCGGGAACGACACAGTGACTTCCTGTCACTCTGACAGGAAGTCTATCAGGAGGCTGGTCGGCTGATAGGCTTCCGTACATGGCAGACACGGGGCCATTACTTGGCCTCCGGTCACCATGCTAGCCATCTGCAAACCTCACGATTACATTGTGAGGTCTGCCGATGTGCTAGAACCCCTAAAATGCGGCGATTGCAATCAATCGCTGCATTTAAGGGGTTAATTGCCTAAATCTGCGAAAATGAGCCGCTGATCGGCAACAGTGGAGTGTCAGCTGGCCTCCGGGTTCACACTGTCGCCGACAGTGTGCTCCGGGAACCGCGCAGTAACTGTACGTCCTGGTGCGCTAAGAAACTGGCCACCCGGACGTACAGTTGCGTCTTGGTGCGCCTAGGGGTTAAGGGAATACGACCGTAAAGTAGAAATAAAGGTAATATTTATGAATACAAAATAATCGCACCTAGATAAAATACACCAAACACAGTAAATAATCACAGTATAGTATCAGTGTATCCCAATACACATAACTTAATATGGTCTCCTCAAGGACACTTTCCCACCAGTCCTCAGACTCAGGAGTCTAGTATCCATAGAAACTAAAGCTCATAGTCCATAGAACAAAGTTGTAATTAAACCTCCTATCCAGAGGACGAAGCCTCAAACTCCATAGAAAGACGTTGAAATGAAATCTCCTAGTCCATAGAACAAAGCTTTAAAGAGACTCTGTCACCACATTATAAGTGCCCTATCTCCTACATAAGGAGATGGGTGCTGTAATGTAGGTGACAGTAATGCTTTTTATTTAAAAAAATGATCTTTTTTCACAACGTTAGGAGCGATTTTGGTTTATGCTAATGAGCTTTCTTAATGCCCAAGTGGGCGTACTTTTACTTTCGACCAAGTGGGCGTTGTACAGAGGAGTGCATGACACTGACCAATCGGCATCATGCACTCCTCTCCATTCATTTACACTGCACTAGCGATATAGATATATCACTATGTGCAGCTACATACACACACACTAACATTACTGCAGTGTCCTGATAATGAATACACATGAAATCCAGCCTGGACGTCATGTGTACTCAGAATCCTGAAACTTCTGACTCTTTTTTTTGTGAGATTCCGGCAAGTGAAACCAAATCTCATTTAGCTCCGTGATCTCGCGAGATTTGGTTTCACTTGCCGGAATCTCACAAAAAAAGAGTCAGAAGTGTTAGGATTCTGAGTACACATGACGTCCAGGCTGGATGGTCATGTGTATTCATTATCAGGACACTGTAGGAATGTTAGGGTTTGTGTATGAGGCTGCACATAGTGATATATCTATATCGCTAGTGCAGTGTAAATGAATGGAGAGGAGTGCATGATGCCGATTGGTCAGCGTCATGCACTCCTCTGTACAACGCCCACTTGGTCGAAAGTAAAAGTACGCCCACTTGGGCATTAAGAAAGCTCATTAGCATAAACCAAAATCGCTCCTAACGTTGTGAAAAAAGATCATTTTTTTAAATAAAAAGCATTACTGTCACCTACATTACAGTGCCAATCTCCTTATATAGGAGATAGGGCACTTATAATGTGGTGACAGAGTCTCTTTAAAGTCCATCAACGAACGAAGCTCATACGAAACCTCAGAGTCCATGTAAACTCAAACTCTATAACAAAACTCAAAGTCCTGGATCTTCTTTCTTGGATCTTGATCTTTCTTTATGAATCTTTTTCTCTTTAGCGGTGTCAGCAGGTCTTTCCAGCAGCTCATCCAATTTTAGCATGCTGACGCGTGTAAGGATACTTATGCCCTCACACAGTCAGCCTTGGAATGGCTTAGCCCGCCTTTCGACAACCTTTGTACGCAATCCGTTACTTTTCCAAATCTTTCATCTTGATTGAAGATGAAACAATGACCAATTGTCCTGCTTTGTTTTTAGGCCATTTCCCATGACCTGGGCTTTGTCTCTACAGCCCTGACTCATGGGACATACATACATTATATATATATATATATATATACATACACACAGATATATATACATATAAAAATGGGGGACACTTCCCTTTACACCTATAAATTCTCCATAAATATCCATAATCTGAGTCAGAGGCATAACCAAAAATCACTGTGCTCCAATGCACCTTTCTGTAGAAGAATAGAGCATGCTGTGGTTTTGAAAGTCTGTACAGATTTTTTTCCACAATCTGTCAATAGAATTTTAAAAACTTACATTGCACCTTAGTTTGCTGGGTTGCATTTTGTTGCCATAATTTGTGCAAAATTGCAGAAAAAAAAAAAGAATAGGGTTTTTCCAAGATTTCATGCGAATTGCAACAAACCTTCCAAAACACGACCTATGAAAGCAGATTATGAAGGTTTCGAGAAACAGTGCCACTCTAGTCCACGAGCTACGTCTAGTACTGTGGTCAGCCCCACTAACCGGAATGGTATGGAGCTTTAATAAACACAGAACATGGACAAGGAAGGCATGGTCTTTAGAAAAATAAATCTTTATTATTCTTAACCCCTTTCCACCATAGCGATTTTTGGGGTTTTCTTTTTCACTTTTTTCTCCACACCTTCCAAAAGCCATAACTGTTTTTATTTTCCCGCCTATAAAGTATTTTTTTTTTTACTGGTAACATTTCAGGGTACATAAGACTTTTTGATCACTTTTTATTCAATTTTTTGTGGGAGATGAGGCGAGGCGTTTTTTTTTTCTTTTACAGCATTCACCGTGCAGGTTAAATGTTATATTGTAATAGTTCAGACTTTTATGGACAAAGCGATAACAATTATATTTAGTTTTTAAAATTGCTTTATGGGGAAAATGGGAAAGGAGGGGGGGGGGGGGGTTTGAACGTTTAATACTTTTATTATACAAAAAAAAATCTTAAAACAGTTTACTTTTTTAGGGTTTAATAGGAGTACAAAGATGGCAGACCTGGGGGCCTTCATAAGGCTCCCAATCTGCCATGACAACCATCGGCACCCTGCGATCACATCACGGGCCGAAGGGAAGTCGGAGGACCAATCTCTTTCTAACGACTTAGATGCTGTAGGCGCTATTGACCGTGACATCTAAGAGGTTAAACAAGCTGGCTCCCACTCGTCACATTGAATTGTCGGCTGTATTATATAGCTGAGATCTTCGTAGTATGTAGCAGGCTCAGCCCGTGCCATACTCCCCCTTCCGGTCTATGACATATAGAACCTAGGAAAAAAAAGCTCCTTGCATCGGGCACTTTTGTGTGGGTGGTTCAGTAATTCCACAGAACCATCAGATGAGACTTAAAACAATTTATTTCTGAACATACTAAAAAACAAAAATTGCTGCTGCAACGCGTTTCAACCTCGTACTGAGGTCTTCGTCAGGCATATATAAGATATGCCTGACAGACCTCAGTACGAGGTTGAAATGCATTGCAGCAGCATTTTTTATTGTTTTTTAGTATGTTCAGAAATAAATTGTTTTAAAGGGAATGTGTCGGTAGAACTTTTTTTTTTTTTTAGTTAAACATTTAGTATATAAATGATTAGACATTGTTCTAATTGTTTACATTTTTTCACAAGTCAGGAAATATTATAAATTAGATTCTAAATTATAACATTTCCATGTGCTGGTCACTAGAGGGAGCAATTCCCAAAATTGCAGCATTACAACATGGTAAAGCAACCACATTGCTTTATGCTGCAAAATTGGAGAAGACACACTCGCTCTAGTATGCTCAATTAATCCCCCTCCTTTATCCTGGCTAGTGCCAGGAGAAAGGAGGGGGCTGAATGTTCAAACCTCCTACACTGTGTGCCACCATTTTTTGCACAAATGCACAGTGTAGTAGGCTTACATACAGTGGTAATCACACAGTAAAACACGAACAAACATAACTTACCTGCTCCTGCCGCCGCTCCCTCGGCTGAATCCGCTCCTAGTCCTTGCTTCTGAACACATGTCCGGAAGCCGCGACCGGAAGTAGTCATCTTACTGTCCGGCCGCGGCTTCCGGTCCACATGAAAATGGCGCCGGATGTCGCTCGGCCGAAGACCTTCCTTTTGGACTGTGTGGGAGCGGCGCATGCGCCGTTCCCACACAGACGGCGTACACCATAGTGAATGGAACGGCTCCCGTTCGCATTCTCTATGGGGATGTATGTGCCGTATTCCATCTCTGTATGTGTCGTTAATCGACACATACAGAGATCATACAGAGATGAAAAAAGAAATGGCAGCCCCCATAGTGAGGTAAAAGTTAGAAAACAGAAAAAAGTAAAACACAAACACACAAATAAATAAAATTTATTTTAATAACACACTAAAAGCTAATTTATATATATATATATATATATATATATATATATATATAAATTTGCGACACTTGTCCTTTAAGTCTCATCTCATGGTTCAGTGGAATTACTGAACCACCCACACAAGAGCGCCCGATGCAAGGAGCATTTTTTTTCCTTGGTTCTACATTTCATTTGACCACGATAAAGAAACTCCAGCATTGGAGCTACCAACCGTGGGTCTGCTCCAGAGGCTAGCACAGTGTGTCCGAGACTAAGGTGAATTCACCTGACGAGCAGCAAAGTTAAGTTGTGCTGACGATCTTGCACAACTGGATCAGGTGAGTCTATTTGCACTCACCTTTGCATGAAAATATCACTTGCCCATACAATATCACCTTAGAGGAGCGCCGTCTCTTTCTTTTTGTTTTTTATCAAGCATGTCTATGACATAAGTATACGTCAAATATCGGGAAGGGGTTAAGATAGCCATACTAACGGAACAGTTATTTCTCCCGATTCCACCATTAACATGTATGCTTAGCCCAGCATGTCTTTTCCAATGGGGAGAGGGAAATAAGCCGCTGCCAGACCTACTCACAGCGAGTTCACTCCCTCTTTTACCGACAGAAAAGCCCAGACAGGATCTAATCCTTGTTTTATACAGAGAGTAATGGGCTCACAAACACTGTTCATATAGCCCCAAGTGACAGATGCCTTAGGCTGTAAGTGGACACCAAGTTTTTACACAATTTCTGCAAATCTAATAGTATACTTGATATAGATCAACTTTGAATTTAACTTACGGTTAACATTTATTTGTTTTATCAAAGCAAATTCTGTGTAAAGTTACTGCCACTAGACGTCTCCCTTCTTGTAATGTGCTGTTCACCCTGTTGTGAAGCATTGGCCGAACCTGGTCACAGAGCAGAAGTGACGGAGCAGAAGTGACGGGCTGCAAAATGTTTGTGGGGGGTATCTTTTCACTGCCTGCCAATATAAAAGTCTATGGAAAAGAGGGGGGGGGGGGCAAGGAGCAAAAGACACAGATACTGCTGCCCATAGAAGTCTATGAAAAGGAGAGGGGGGAGCAGGAGAAGAGTAAAAAAGACACAGACACAGCTTTCTGGTAAGTTATATTTTACCACAGGGCTAGATTCTTAGCTACACTGTGCATTGTTGCAGCATAATCTCCTCCATGCATCTCTCTATCAGATAGAGATAGGAGAGCGGGATTCTCCACTTCTGTGTGCAGTGCATAGAAAACGGATAGCAATTGGGCTTCGCCCACTAGCTCGGAGGCCACTGAAACATTAGAGGTAGAACCTACAGCAGGAAAATTGCTAAATATGCAGAATACAAGTCATATAATGGCCAGAAATAGTGTTATTCCTCATGTACACACACGACAGCTTATTCTGAAAAGTTAGGTACGCATTAAGATTGCATTCTGGTTGGTCATGTGGGGCCAGTAAGGCAATTGTATGCAGCACATGCAGTCCCCCATTGGTCTGTTTACAAAAGTACAAGCATGAAAGGGATCGGGAGTAAAATGAATCCTGCAGCATGCCAAAAACTGACCAAATGTTACTGTTCTCTTAACCAGAGAATATTAAATTGATATTTTTTGTTCGTTACATTGGGGGACACAGACTGTGGGTATAGCCTGTTGCCACTAGGAAATAAAAAAAAAGTGACTCCTCCTACAGCATATACTCTACCCACAGACACTGAGCTATTCAGTCTTAGCTTAGGGTCGTAGGAGGAAGATGCTTCTGATGAGCAGCATTCTCTACCAAGAATTGTATTTTTATTTTACACTTTTCATCATGTAGCACTAGGGTCACAGGTTCACCTTGTTTCCCTTTGGCGGGCACAAGCGTGCCAGCTCCTCTGTCACCCACCAGCCTCAGGAGCAACTCTAACACCTCTCCCACCAGTGTCCCCTTACTAAAGGCAGTAAAACTGAGGGTGTGCTCGTGCTGGTCAGAACATCTGGGATGGAGAGTTCTGTGTTACTAACCCCCCCTAAAAAATGGACTACCGCTTGTGCACTGTAGCAGTCCAATGGACCAGTCTATTTCCGGTTATTCCCCCCCCCCCCCCTAGAATTCCTGCACTCCCTGAACACTTGGCAGTTAATGCTATTTTATACTGTTTCACTGCACAAGCGTGGATGTACGGGACCTCACTGTAGTATGCTCCAATAGCGCTCTTAGCGTACGTTTCTTCCTTTCTTCATGGGGAATCACGTCTCTCTCCCGATTGGCCGATATCCTTACATGACTGCCAGCAGCCAATCGCGGATCTCTGTGGGCGGGCCTTCAGTGTCCCTCTGCTGTCCTCCATTTGGACGGTTGCTGCTGGCGACACTGGACCTCCTGAACAGAGCTGCAGCTTCTTGCCTCCGGAGGAGTTTTGATAGATTGAAAGAGTGTAGGATCAGCCTTTGCTTCTCTCTTCCCCTACCGGTACCTTAGCCTACAGGAGCCAAGTCAGTTTTTCTAGGGGAACATACGTTTTCAGTCAGTTACACTTCTCTAGCATCGCTAGGTGAAGCAGCCATTACTCCCTAATTAGTAGTTTTCCTTGCTACGCCGTTTGAGTGATCATCTTCCTTTTCACTACTTTAGTGTGAAGTTAAGTAACATACTCTACTGCCTTGTCTGTAAAAAGGAACCCTCACGGCAAACTACCTTTGCCATTTATTATGCCTGCTCAAAGTGCAATACTAAATTTACTTGTGGTCAGTCTACTTCCTTATGCAAGGAATGCTGACCTCCTAGTCAAATGCCTGCGGCCTCTGCACCACTGCCACCTCCAGTGTTATGGGTGTGGATCCAGAATAAGCCATGTCCCTTTTCCATCGGTTGATAACCTGGCAAACATTACTCAGTCCATCTTAGGTGTCATGTCTGCCCGTCTCCATATGGACTCCCCATTCATATCTTTCCCTCTTGGTCAACCCCACAAGCAAACTAGAGCTTCTCGCCTGTCTTCATTTTTACCTCCCCATGTGGGCAAGGTGTTTCTAGCCATGAAATCAGGTCTGGTGTCTCCTCTCATCCTAGAGACGTTTTGTCTGATGGTGAATTATCAGATTCCGATTCAGTTGGTAAGGGTTCTACCCCTCTTCCTACCTCAGTGGAGATGCTTATTAGAGCTGCCCGTGACACACTTCAGGTCACGGATTCTGCACCTTCTACTAACTCCATTTCTTTCCTTCAAGCGGGTTTTTCCAGCCCACTTGGAACTAGCGGGTATTGGCTTCAAGGAATGGAAGCACCTGGAGAAGTGCTCCCACTCTAGCCGTCTGGATGTTTACTACCCCTATTTGGATCGCCGGGTGGGCTCTTGTTAACACTACCTTTGAGGCCTCGGGCTATGCCCTTCGCCTGATCTGTCTGGGTCAGCAGAGCCTTCACTGAATGGAATCACAAGCTGCTCTCACGGCCTCAAGAGGAATCAGTTGATCTATCTCACCTGATCTCCAATGCTTCAAAATAGATCTGCGAATCTGCTTGTGATATGGCTCGCCAGGTGGCGAGAGCTTCCGCTGTCGCCATTCGCAGAACCATCTGGCTCAAGGCTTCGTCTGCTGATTCAGCCTCCAAGCGCTCCCTGGCTGCTCTACCCTTTTCATGGTCTCGTCATTCGGTCTAAATTGGATGAGATTATCTTGGAAGCCACGGGTGGTAAAAGCACCCATCTTCTTAAGAAAGGACCTAAGCTCACTACCCCCAGCCAAAAATGTGGATATGCATTTTCGCTCCTTTCGTGGTTTCTCTAACTACACTTTCTCCAGGCCGCAGACTGACCAGGATCAGAAGGCTAAACCTTCCTTCAAGACCCAGCCCTCCTGACACCCCCAACCTTCACCTGCAGACAAACGCCACAGCTTTTGTAAAGCACCAGGACGGCACTGGTGATTTACAAAAGCCGCAGCATTGTTCGTCTGAACCCTCACCGAGTGTTCGGAGAGGGACTGAGTCCAGTGCAGGAAAAAGATTGCTCTCCAGTGCAGCACACAGCAAGATGGCTCTCCACTCCAGAATGTCGACGGGAAAGCAAATTCTTGGGAGATGCCTTCAATCAGATTTGTCTCAGGAGGGGTCGTCCGGATGTGGACTTGATGTCCGCCAGGTTCCCTGCTTCATCTACTGAGCTTGGGATCCAGAGGCCTGCGCCATGGACTCTCTCATGGCTTCATGGTCGGACTTGTCTCCTGTACCTCTTCCCACCCCTGCCGCGGCTCCTCCGACGGCTCAGGGCGGAGAGGATTGGCCCCACCACTGTTGATACGCAGACCTAATGTCCCTGTTGGCCAACATCCTGAGGCCCTTACATCTCCCCTCCTACCACTTCTCTCAGGGACCGCTTTTCAACGTAGCAACCTTAAATTCTGGTAGAAGTCGCCGTTCTGAGGGCTTGTGGTTTTACAGAGAGGGTTATCCTCACTATGATTAAGGCCAACAAGTCTTCTGCAGCATGCATTATCGTACATTGAAGGCTTACCATGAAATGTGAAGTTCGCAAGCTTCCCCCTCTGCATTTTCCCTTATCCATGATTATATCCTTTTTACAGCAGGGTTTTGATCTTGGTTTTGCTCTCCACTCCCTAACCAGGCAGGTACGTGCTCTTTCCATTTTATTTGTTCGCGGTTTGCATCTAAAGCGGACATTAAGACTTTTTTGCAGGGGATGGCTCATGCAGTCCACCCTTATCGTTCCCAGATTCCCTTGAGGGATCTGAATTTAGTCTTGGATGTTTTCTCGTCCTGGAAGATGGCTTTTTTTGGTTGCAATGCCCTCCATGCAGAGTGAATTTGAATTTCTCTTGTATTTCTCAGTTTCCAACTTCACCAAGGCATAGTGGTACTCTGTAGAGTGTCTATGTTTTTGCCTAAAGTGGTTTTGGCCTTCCACAGGTATGAGGAGACCGCTCCCAGCCAATTGTTTAATTTTTTTTTGCATTTACAGTTGTCAGTTTGAAGGGTTTCCCCTTTCGTGTTTGACATACTTACCTTGCATCTGCTTCTCCTACCGCTAGCAGACAGAAAAGCTCAGTGTCTATGGGCAGAATATAACCTGCAGGGAGCCCCTTTATTTTATAATGTCAAGCCTCCTAATGGCAACAGCATATAACCACAGTCTGTGTACCAATGAACTGAACAAGAAAAGGATTTTACAGTGAGAAATAAAATAATCCTGTTTTTAGACTTAAATTGTTGCTCTAAAAACATATAGAATCTTTTGGAACATCCAAAAAGATCAGTATATGAAAGTCTCTTACTTACCTGCTGCGCAAATCATATAAATCACACCAAATGAGATAAAGCTATGACAGATTGTAAAATTTTGGTATTGTCAGCTTCACTTTTCTTATGGCAAGCTAGTTCGAAGAACACAAAAAATAAATATAATTTTATGACTAACATTAAAATAAACCCCTTAAGAAAATAGATTTCAATTATTGTTAGAACTAAAACATAAGAAGGGACAGCTTACGAAAACAAAATTTATTCCAAAAGACAGTTTCTAAAAAAGTTGTTTCACATCCCTGTCAGGTAAAATTGATTCAAACATTAATGGAAAAGGAAATATACATTTCCCAGTTATGCACACCCATACCACACTTATAAAAATAAAGCAATTTGCTTTTTATGACTTTGGGTATTTAAAAAATAAAATTATTTAACAAGTATAATAAATCTGAAAAACAATATATGGGACAATAGACTGTTATCTGATAAGAGATGTTAGTGCCACAGGGAAAGGCTTAACATGGGGAATTAAGTGTTAAAATACAGGAGGGTGCAGTGACTACAGGCAGATCCTTTTTATGAATTTATGGGCAATACACAGGAAAGTAGAAGACATGAAGACAGTAGAAGCTGATGTCCAAAGCCTCCGAGCAAGTACTTTGATTATTACGATTAGGGACCAATTAAAAGTTCATAAGTGGCAAGAGGTAAATAGAGGTGGCTCAGATGTCATCTCCATGCAGCCAACCAATGATTATTGTCCTAAAACTCAGGATGTTAGCTACAATCTTTAACTAAAAGAACAGTGTGCTGGCCTCCACTGGATACAGACAAGACCTCTTTGTTCTCTAGCTGCTTTCCAGTCATTACATACGGGCTCCAAACATCTTCCTCGTCACCTGTGCCCAGTTGTTGGTTGGTGCCCATACCCCAGGAGAACACACGACCTAGAATAGAATTAAAGTGCAAGATTAACAATGAAAAGGTTAAGCTTAGAGTATTAAAAGAATACTTAATGTAGAAAATTCAAAAAAATGCACCCTATTATATCCCGTTCTGTAGCATTCAGCAACCAAAAACAAGAATTTTGCTATATGTATGCTGTACATTTCCCTGATTATCAGCAGTTTTCCCACGGAAGGCCGGATTCACACGAGCGTATTCGTTCCATAGGTCGCCGCATTTCCCGGACCGAACAACCTGCAAGGAGCTGGGCTCCTAGCATCAGTTATCTATGATGCTAGGTGTCACGGCCTCGCTGCGGGAAAACCGTCCTATAGTGCAATAATGTTTTCAGTACGGGACAGTAGTTCCACGGGGAGGCAGGGACTCCGAGAATCATAGATAACTATGATGCTAGGAGCGCAGCTCCCTGCAGTGTGTTCGGTCTGGGAAATGCAGCAGACATACGGACCATATATGCTCGTGTGAATCCGGCATTACAAACCGGTGCCTGGCTATGAGACAACTAGCAGCAGCATACGCTCTCTTCCATAACTGTCTATGACAGCCCCACACCCCCAACGGAAAATAAAAGGAAACACCTGTGTCCTAAAATTTCTACAAGATACACATACAATGTACAGTGAGAATCAAATACTAACCATCTCTAGATACAGCAAAACTGACAGAAGCTCCACATGCCACAGTAGCAACCTTGGGTAGTTTAGGAATGGGGGTAGGCACATTTTTCTCTTCTGCATTCTCCCCAAGGCCAAGTCTGCCATATTCAGCACGGCCAAGACTATATGCATTTCCTTTAAAAGACAAGTTTAAAAAATATTGCAGGTATGGGGTCTGCAGAATTTAAACCTATGTATGAGGTTTCAGACAGTCTTCGTACTAACCTTCAGAGTCAACACAAACAGTATGATGCTGACCTCCTGAAAATCCCACCCAAGACTTGGTGGAGTTTTTGAAGGACGTTAAGTTCTGAGGTGCATAGCAGGAGTTTGTAGTCCTTGTACCTGTTGTAAGTTACATGACAATGTTGAAAATGGTGCAACAGAAAAACAAAAAACTACAAAACACATCAAGCATTTTTCTTGTAATAGTGATGCAGTTCTCTACTCTAGGCCATTGGAATACAAAGATCTTAGCACATTCACCGTGTAAATAACAAAGGGTCATTGCGAGAATCCAGTGTGCAGAACTATACACTTTATTTTGCATGTTTTGCTATAAACTAAAAAGAGACATCTGGTGGATAAAGCAAAGACCCCACTATATGTCATTTGCAGACAGATAAGAGTCTGGTAGTAAAGAGAACCTTTCACCTCCCATACATGTGCAGCTGAGTGCAGAATTTAATGGGCAGGGCTGAACAAACCCTGAGGCACTTGACATTTTTTTCTACCTCCCTTCGTTATTTAGATATCGGTGCGGTTATATTTGGCGCCCGATATTTAAATAACCCCCTGAACAGTCAACGGGGTGTGTACTGGTAAGGGGGCGTGTTACTATGGCTGTGACACTGTCCAATCAGATATGGACAGCGCCACATCAAGCAGAGAAAGTGCACACTCAATCGCTCTCGCTTCAGCTTTGAAGATCAGTCTTTTCACCCAAACTGGCAAGGGGGCGGGTCTCTGCTACGGACAGTATAAGAGCTGGGGAGAGTGCGCTCTCATCTCTTCAGAGATCAGTCTTGTATGCCGAACTGGCATGTCACTGCTACGGACAGTGTAAGAGCTGGGGAGCGCTTACACGGTCCGTAGCAGAGACACACCCCCTTGCCAGTTCGGTTGAAAAGACTGATCTTCAAAGCTGAAGAGAGAGAGCGTGCACTTTCTCTGCTCGCTCTACCCGATCACATGTACAATATAGGGCACTTAGAATGTGGTGACAGAGCCTCTTTGAGTATTCAGCCAGATTCCCACACACTCATCAGATGCATTTTTAGCTGCTTTTTTCAAAGCCAGACACGCTGCTTATAGGGGTTTTCTATTAGACTATAGGAGAATATGAATACTAGTCCTTCTCAATGAATTAGAATATCAAAAAGTTAATTTCAGTAATTAAATTCAAAAAGTGAAACTCATTATATAGATTCATTACACAGAGTGATGTATTTCTAGCATTTTTTTTTTCTTTTAATGTTGAAGATTACGGCTAACAGTTAATCAAAACCCAAAACGTAGTGTCTCAGAAAATTTGATTAAATAAACCAAATGTCAAAGATGATTTTTAGTACCGAAATATTGGCCTACTGAAAAGTACGTACAGTATATGCACTCAATACTTGGTCGGGGCTCCTTTTGCATGAATTACTGCATCAATGCGGCGTGGCATGGAGGCGATCAGCTTGTGGCGCTGCTGAGATGTTATGGAAGCCCAGGTTGCTTTGATAGCGGCCTTCAGCTCTTCTGCATTGTTGGGTCTGGGGTCTCATCTTCCTCTTGACAATACCCCATAGGATTCTCTATGGGGTTTAGGTCAGGAGAGTTTGCTGGCGAGTTAAGCACATGGATACTGCGGTTAATAAACCAGGTATTGGTACTTTTGGCAGTGTGGACAGGTGCCAAGTCCTGCTGGAAAATAAAATCAGCATCTCCATAAAACCTGTCAGCAGAGGGAAGCATGAAGTGCTCTAAAATGTCCTGGTAGACGGCTGCGCTGACTGATATAACACAGTGGACCAACACCAGCAGATGACATGGCTCCCCAAAACATCACTGACTGTGGAAACTTCAAACTGGACCGCAAGCAACTTGGGTATCTGATGCCTCTGCACTCTTCCTCCAGACTCTGGGACCTTGGTTTCCAAATGAAATGCAAAACTTACTTTCATCTGAACAGACAAGTCCTTTTAAAAGCTTAGGAAACTTTTGAAGGTGTCGCGTAGATTAGCTGATTAGAGTGTGACACCAAGAGTCTACAATCTTCAACTTTTACCCAACATTCTGAGACTAACTTTTGGGTTTTCATTAGCGGTTAGCCATAATCATCAACATTTAAAAAAAAAAAAAAAAAAAAACCACACGAAAATGCTGGAAATAGATCACTGTGTGTAATGAATTTATATAATAGAGGAGTCTCACTTTTTGAATTGAATTACCGAAATAAATTAACTTTGATATTTGAATTCATTGAGGCGGACTAGTATGCCTACACAGATATGCACATATATGGCCAGGATATATACATTTTTTTTAAAAAGTGTTTGTATTTTACAAGTCGCAAAGACACAAATTAGAAGAAAAAAAAGTTGCATTTCTACTTCACACAGATCCTTGCGTGGAAAAAGTGGAGTACTTCTGGCCAGCATGACAGTTTATATGTCAGGGATGTAGTGGATATATAAAAAAAAAAAACAAAAAAAAAACAAAAAAAAAAAACACTACACCTGTTAAAATGCCAGGTTTTTGTCATGTCCAAAAATCAGTCCAAGATGAATCATTTCAGAACTTTTCCCACCTTTAATGTAACCCACAATCTGTTTTTCAGTGGAATTGTACAAACTGAAATCTTTTAGAGGGGGAGAAAAAAAACAAATAAAGCTACAATAATGTGGTTGCATAAGTGTGAACCCTCTTATAATTGGGGATGTTTTTGTGTTCAGAATTAGACGATCACATTTAAACTCATTAAATAGTAGTCAGTACACAGCTGCCATTATTTAAAGTGATTCTAAGTAACCCCATATAATTGAGGTATGTTCGGAATGCACAAGATCAGGGTAGGTGCACGAATAGGGTCCCAACCCAATCGTATAATGAAACGAGCGGAAATCCGCCATTACAAGCAGCGCCATTCTTCTGGACACTCCAGCAACCAGGGTAATCAGTGCCCGACGAAGGTCCTTTGACCGAAACGTTACGTTGCACCAAACCCTTGGCATCTATCAAAATAATAAAAAATTTCAAGCATTTTGATATTGACGTCTCAGTGTGCCGAATACTTCTTTCATTAACCCCATATAATGTTCAGCTGTTCTATTAGGATTTTCCTGACATTTTCTTTGTTGCGTGTGACAGCAAAAGCCATGGTCCGTAAAAAGCTAACACCACATCAAAGGGATCTGGTTGTTGAAAGGCATCAGTCAGGAGAAGGGTACCAAAGAATTTGGTAAGTGACATTACCAAGAACTGGACGTCCCACAAAACATGATAAAAGACCAGACGAAAATTGGTCTATCAAGAGGCCTGTTACATTAAAGCAGCTGCAGGACTTTCTGGCAGGTGCTGGTTGTGTAGTGCATGTGACAACAATCTCCCGTATTCTTCATATGTCTGGGCTGCGGGGTAGGGTGGCAAGATGGAAGCCTTTTCTAAGAAAAACATCCAAGCCCGGATAGGTTTTGCAAAGACCTACATCAAGTCTTCCAAAAGCACGCGTGTAAACATGTTATGGTCCGATGAGACCAAGGTTGAACTTTTTGGCCAGAATGCCAAAAGGTATGTTTGGCGCAAAGTCAACACTGAACATCACCAAAAGAACACCATACCCACAGTGAAGCATGGTGGAGGCAGCATTATGCTTTAGGGCTGTTTTTCTGCAGCTGGAACTGGGGATTTAGTCACGGGGGAGGGAATTATGAACAGTTCCAAATATCAGTCAATATTGGCACAAAACCTGCAGGCCTCTGCTAAAAAGCTGAAGAGGATTTTCCCCTTTCAGCAGGACAACACAAAGAATACCTCCAAATCAACAAAAAAAATGGCTTCACCAGGAGAAGATCTAAGTTTTGGAAAGGCCCGGCCAGAGCCCAGACCTGAATCCCATTGAAAATCTGTGGGGTGACCTGAAGAGGGCTGTACACAGGAGATGCCCTCGCAATCTGACAAATTTAGAGCGCTTTTGCAAGAAAGAGTGGGCAACAACTGCCAAGTCAAGATGTGCCACGCTGATAGACTGAATGCGGTCATAATGTCAAAGGGTAATTCAACAAAGTATTAGTTTAAGGGTATGCATATTTATGCAAGCACATTTGTGTTCTTTATTTTTCCACCCTAAAAGAATTCAGTTTGTTTTTTAATACAATTGTACAGATTGTAGGTGACATTAAGGTGGAAAATGTTCTGAAATGATTCGTCTTGGACTGAGTTTGTAACAGGACAAAAAAATAAATAAAAATATGGCATTTTAACAGGGGTGTGTAGGCCTTTTATATTCACTATACGTTGTGACGGATTTATCAAATAGACTGCACACGTAGTCATATTGTAACATGTGAATAAAACAGTCTAGCTTTAACATCGATATTAGCTAATTTGATGCCACTTGATGAACGTGTGCCTTTGCGGTTTAGTTTGTGGTATTTTTTTTGGTCAGTGGCATCTCTCAAAATTAAGAATGCGACGGGTATGGCGTTTTTGTCCTATAGACCACAATAGGCTTTAAGGAATAAAAAATAAAAAAAAGCCTATGTAAAAGTCTGTTTTTTTTTTAAGTGTATGTATTTTGGCAATATGAACGCCTTCCCGTTGCTGTCATTTTCAGATTTTTACTTTAGAGTGCCCGTCCCCTTACAAAAGCCACAACTTATTTTTTCCGTCGATATAGCCATAGGAGGTCTTGATTTTTGCGGGACAAGTTAAAGATTTTCATGGCACCACTTATTGTACCATATAACGTAGTGGGGAACTGGGGAAAAAATAATTTGTGAAGTGGAATGGGAAAATATTTCTACGGTGTTCACTGTGTTGGTAAAACTAACATGTTAACTTTATTCTGCGGGTCAATAAGATTACGGCGCTGCCAGATTTATATAGCTTTGCTTTATGTTTTACAAGGAAAAAAACAAAAACTGATGCTTAAAAATAAAATTAGTTTTTTCACTATATTCTGAGAGCCCGCATTTATTTTTTTCCGTCAATTGAGCGGTGTGAGGGCTTTTTTTTTTTGCGGTCGTTTCTATTGGTACCATTTTGGAATACACATTACTTTTTGGTCATTTTTTATTCTATTTGTTGTATGAAGTGACCAAAAAATAGCGATTGTTTTTTGTTTTGTTTTCTTTTACAGTGTTCACTGTGCAGTTTAAACAATGTTATATTGTAATAGTTTTAACTTTCACAGACCCGTGATACCAGTTATGTTAACTTTTCATTGCACTTGGGGAAAATACTTTCTTCTTTAAAACTTCTAATAATTTTTTTTTTTTGACATATTAAAAAAAGTGTTAACTGTATTTAACTTTTTTTTTTTTTTACTAGTCCCCTAAAGGGACTTGAAGCAGCGATCATTATTTTGCTTGCATAATGTACCACTATACTAATGTATTGCAGTACATAGTTATATTGAGTCTCCTATCTTGAAGCCCTGCCGGATGCAAGTCTTCCTAGGAGTACAAAGATGGCAGATCTGGAAGCAGATGGCACGTCAGAGGAGGCTGCCCCGTTTCTAATACCGTAGATTGGATCCCGCTTATCAGTAAGGGTTCGAGCACCGAGACCCTCACCGATCACTAAAATGAAGCGGCAGAAGCGCTCGGGTGAGCTCTCTGCCACTTCGATTCTGATCAGCTTCCTATGGAAAGTCAAGCGAGCAGCGTACAGAGTTTCTATTGAGCCTGTACACCGCTCCGAGGAACATCAATCATAAGCGGAGAGACAGCACTCACCCGAGTGCTTCTGCCGCATTGTTTTGGCGATTGATGGGGGTCTCAATGCTTTGACTCCCACTGATCAAAACATCTGACGTGCCACTTACATATCAAAAGTTTTTTTTTTACAAGCATATATACCCTAAAATCTACTGGAAACTGTAGGGGATTTAAGATGTATGAACTCAGACTAACTAAAGCAGAAGTATGGATCATGAACCTAATGAGGGAAAAAACTACACACCTAACTGATGATAGTTGGAAAGGCCAAAACCATAAACATGGCCCTCCTGTGAAATTGCAAAAGTGAAATATGCACCACAGAATACATCCTGGAACACAACACGCCCGCACCCTTTTGCTTTCAAGTGGATGCACTGAGGAATGAGTAGTCTCTCTGCAAGTGGAGAAGAAAATTGGTTATATACATAAAATACTCTAGGAGGCGGATCAGAATGTTTCTTTATCTATAATAGGCTTAAAAATATGCAGACACAAACTGGCTGAGCTCAAGTGGAACAAAAAAACAAAAAACAAAAACCATACAATCGTCAATCAACCATAAACTTACAAGACCATTTGTTACTATCCGCTTTCAAATCTTTAACATGGTCTTAAAATATCTTGATATTACGGTGGGATTATTGTATTCCATTTGTCCTTACAGGTCAAGGCTGCATATAACTAAAAAGGTCACCAACGTGACTAAAATATAGTTTGTCTCCTAAATGTTTAGAAGGCGGCAGGGTTTACATAATGAAAATGTATGGTTGCCCAGTAAAATCATATTTACATAAGTTATAGCAAGAAGAGGGTCAACAATCAATCTCATTGACCACCAGTAAGATGATGTCTGTCTTGTCAGAATGCACAAACGCACTGATAATGCAACAAAAAAAAAACGGAAATAGGGGAATTTCAGTACCCGCTCTTGAAAATCCTGTTGCAAAGAAATGCAACTGCAGTTAAGAATGTTCAGCATGGTATGCCAGGACAAGGTACGTGCCTTCTCAAAATGTTTTAACGGGTGGCAAATAGCCTCTAATAAAGAACAAGGATTCCAAACACTCAATACTAGTCCCTCAGGGGCTAGCCTATGAAGCTTTAGAAGTCTTGACTTTAATGACTAACCTAAGCCTTTACGTCCTCCGCGATTGGTGAATCTCTCTGGAACCCTGCCAAGTTGACCCTGCTCTCCACAGCCAGACGTGTAGAGATCACCATCTGAGGTAAGCATCACAAGATGATCATTCCCTTGAAGATGGGGAAAAAAAAATAAAAAAAAATCTTAGGCATTAGCTGCATATAAAACAAAAACACTATAGCTGGATAATAGTATAGGGAGTAATTAAGTTACGTTAGGATGCAGCATTACTTCCAAAAGCTGCTGGATTTAGTGGTGTACAAAAAAAAAAAAAAAAAAAAAGTTGACATTAACTGTAAAGAAAACCTGGTCAGATTTATGCAGCCTGCAACCAACATGTTTCACCAACAGTTGGGTTATGTAGCCGAAACAAGTGATTGGCTGCTTATGCACAATCTTTATAAACCAGTATAATGCCATCTTCAAAATTCACTCACCTGAGGCTATTTTGACAACTGGCACATTTACATCAACTTGTATAGGCACCATACTTTTTTTCATTGGCTCCAGTAAACCAATAACACCATTGTTATCCTATATGAAAAGAAACAGACCAGTATAAAAATAAAGATAAATGCAGGACACATGCAGACAAAGATAAAGGGGTATCCAGTCATTTGAAAATGATGGCCCATCCTCAGGATAGGATGTCAATCAGCTGTTTTAACCGCTTTCCTCTTTGGCCACTTTTGACCTTCCTGACCAGAGCCTCATTTTTCACATCTGACATGTTTCAATTTATGTGGAAATAACTTCAGAATTCTTTCACCTATCCAAGAGATTCTGAGATTTTCTCGTGACACATTGGACTTTCTGTTACTAACAAAATTTGCTCGATACATTCAGTATTTAATTGAGAAAAACACCAAAATGTAGCGAAAAATTGCAAAAGTCAGCATTTTTTTTTCTAAATTGAAATGCATCTGTTTGTAAGACAGGCAGTTATACCACACAAAATAGTGGCTAATTAACATCCCCCATATGTCTACATTAGATTGACAGTTTTTTGAACATCCTTTTATTTTTCTAGGACGTTACAAGGCTTAGAACTTTAGCAGCAATTTCTCACATGTTCAATAAAATGTCAAGACACTATTTTTACAGGGGCCAGTTCAGTTGTGAAGTGGCTTTGAGGGCCTTATATATTACAAACCCCCAATAAGTCACCCTATTTTAAAATAGTCACCCCTCAAAGTATTCAAAACAGCATTCAGAAAGTTTAACCCTTTAGACGTTTCACAGGAAATAAACCAATGTAGAGGTGAAATTTACAAATTTCATTTTTTGTTGTTGCAGAAATTCATTTTTAATAAAAAAAAAAATTTTGTAACACGGAAGGTTTTACCAGAGAAACGAAACTCAATATTTATTGCCCAGATTCTGCAGTTTTAGGAAATATCCCACGTGGCCCTTGTGTGGTAATAGACTGAAGCACCGGCCTCAGAAGCAAAGGAGCACCCAGTGGATTTTGGGCCTCCTTTTCATTAGAACATATTTTGGGCACCATGTCAGGTTTGAAGAGCTCTTGCGGTGCCAAAACAGTGGAAATCCCCCAAAAGTGACCTCATTTGGGAAACTACACCCCTTAAGGAAATTATCTAGGGGTATAGTGAGCATTTTGACTGCACAGGTTTATTGCAGAAATGATTGGAAGTAGGCTGTGAAAGTGAAAATCTAAATTTTTTGCCAAGAAAATGTAGGTTTAGCTAATTTTTTCTCATTTCCACAAGGACTAAAAGGCGAAAAACTGCAACATTTGAGCAGTTTCTCCCGAGTAAAACAATACCCCACATGTGGTAATAAACTGATGTTTGGACACACGGCAGGGCCTAGAAGGGAAAGAGCGCTATTTGGCTTTTGGAGATCACATTTAGCAGGAATGGTTTGCGGAGGCCATGTCACATTTACAAAGCCCTTGAGGGACCAAAACAGTGAAAATGCACAAAAAGTGACTCCATTTAGGAAACTGCACCCCTTGAGGAATTCATCTAGGGGTGTAGTGAGCATTTTGACCCCACAGGTGTATCATAGAATTAGAATTGGGCAGTGAAAATAAAAACAATCCTTTTTCTTCAATAAGACGTAGCTTTAGCTCAATTTTTTTTAGCTCGCGCCATACTTTCCCCTTAACCCTCATCATATAGTTACACGATTTTACGTTAAGGGGTTAATACTGTTATCCGCCGATACAAGTGCGTTGGCATTTGGCAATGTAGGGAATAAAGGGGGAGCAATGCTCGCATGAGTGCCATGTCCACTTAAAACAGCTGATCAACTGGGGTGCCGAGTTGGACCCCACTGATCAGATACTGATGGTCTACCCTCAGACTAGGCCATCAATTTTCTCTAGGGAAAACCTTCTTTAACATGAATCCATTAATACTCTCAAGGATTTCCTGTAATGCTCTGATCACTCGTATGCAATACTTCTCACCAAATCCCTGGCTGTATAATTTATTCATTTATTTTGCAATATAATACAGGACAGCATTATTTTTTGTCTAGACGGATCCAAAAAAATCCTGAGAATGAAGGGACTGCAGTGGTCGTTTAGCACGGTGGCCCCTATACAAGAGTAACAGCAGCCTCTTTATCATCAGGCCCCATCCCAGTTATCAGAAACACAGAAATCAGAGAGTGACAACTTATCTTAGCGATACGCCATCACTATGAGATGGGCAGTTTTCATTTACATTTTTTAGCAAGTTATGAGCAATTTTAGATTTATGATGGTTTCTTAATTACCAACTGGGCGTGTTTTTACTTTATACCAACTAGGCGTTGTACAGAGAAGTGTATGACACTGACCAATCATTGACTAATCAGTGTCCTACACTTCTCATTGTTCCAGCCCAGCATGATCCACAGCACTGTGTGATTGTGCAGTGAAAGAAGCTGACCTGGAACAATGAGAAGTGTATGAGGCTGATTGGTCACTGATTGGTCAGCGTCATACACTTCTCTGTACAACGCCCACTTGGTATAAAGTAAAAACACGCCCAGTTGGTCATTAATAAACTAATTAGCACAAAGCTAAAATTGTTCATAACTTGCTAAAAAATTATTGTTTTTCAAAATAAAAACCACTGTTATCTACATTACAGCGCCGATCAGTTTATGTAGGAGATAGTGCACTTATAATCTGGGGACAGAGCCTCTTTAAGATTTATAAAGATACAAGCCACTTTATTTTTTTTCTGCTGTCACCAGTGCTGAACTACAGTGTGTGCAACCCAACAAACTACCTCATCTTTGTGGCAAGTTTCTGAAATTCTCATTAGGGAGGTCTGAACTTCTGAAGGGGACTGCCTAAGGAAAAAGTATGAAAACCTATTGAAATGTAACTCTGGAGCAGTTACCTAAGATCACATAAAAGAAAGTTCACTCTGGTGACCTCCTTAAAAACAGCCTACCGACAGGACATGACATTGATATAAATGAGACGACGACATGCTGCACTGCAAGCCTGTCCATGTTTAGAAGAAAAGTGGACGACAGCAGGCAAGAAACCATATGGATTCAGGCAGACAACCAATAGAAAATTACCCTGAATGATCCAAAGAGGAAGACACGTCCATCCTCTGTCAAAGCCGCAGTGTGACTGTCTCCTGCTGAAACCTGAACCACCTTTTCAGCCAAATCGACCTTTGCTGGTTGGGTTTCGGATCCTTCTTCTGTGGTGTCCCGGCCCAGGGCCCCTTCATCATTACAGCCAAACGTATAAACCTATTAAAATATACAGAAAGAATGTTTAACGTAGTGAACTGGTAAAAACAACATAATAATAATCTACTATTAAAAGTATTCTACTCACACTCCCAGATGCTCCAAGACACACAGTGTGCATTCCCCCTGCTTCAGCCTGGACTATTGGCTCTGGAAGAGGCACCAGTGCTGGTCTCTTTCGTTCCATGACATCTTCTCCTAGACCTAGTTGACCTACATCACCTTGGCCAAGTGCCAGCACAATGCCCCCAATACATTTGTGGGAACTGTGAGTAACTACTGTCATAAAAAAAGAATGCAATATAAACAGAACGGCTCTAGCTTATATTATCAACACTTCAGATCACAAAATCATCTTTGATGAACATAAACAGTACAGATCTTATGTACAATGGATAAGAGGCCACATGAAAACACTTTGCCTTTGAAGCACAAACGATTGTCAAATGAAATATGAAGAGGCCACATCTGTAGCCGTGGAATGCCTAGTTGAATAGGTTTTATAATGGTCCTTTGTATAGAAGGGGGTGGTGAGAGAGAAAGACCACTCTCTACCCCAAATAAATACTAAGAGCTTAGCACACCTACTCCTTATCCTAGTGACCGACATTTTCCCACTTACTCTTAGGTTTCTTTATCTCTGAAGTTCCATTGCTTTCCTCGGCAGGAGCGCTCCTTTTCAGGTTTTTCTTTCCTCTCATATTAAAGACTATTGTTGCAATGGAAGAAAATACAGGTATAACTTCGGAAAGAAGCAATGCAAACCAACAACATACAGTAAACCTACAATATGGATTCCATATTCCAGTAAACAGAAATTAACTATTCAGTAATTCATCGGGTTAGGCAAGTTAATGTAACTACGACACTATTACACCTAGAGCGTGGCAGGGGGTGGTGAATGGCACAGGTAGTCAAAGGGTGCCAAAGACAGAATCCCTATGTCATGCATCACCACCCTCAGTCCCCGCACTAGGAACAGCTTGTCAGCTCTGCCCCGCATGTTCCTTTCAAAACACTTCAGAACCAACCACTGTAAATATTATTTTACAATCGCTGGGCTTTGCGCAGAAGCGACTTCTATTTACGTCCATTCTTCTGCTGTTGATTGAGCCATCCATAGCAGTCCCAACGGACGGATCAGGATGTCGGCATTGGGACCTAAGTGGTTCACGTTCCAATCATGTGATCACCATAACAAACAATCATGTGATCACCATAACAAACAATCATGGCCCTGACAGGAACAGTTTTTTGTAGTAACAAATATCCCCGAGGTCTATTCTGTATACAAAAACCCTCTCCTGTCAGAGTGAGATACGAGGATAGAAATAAACTGTTACACGCAACAGAAATACATTCAGCTGAAAGGAATTAGCTATTCACCCCTTCCTGCCGGCTCCACTTAAAGTAACGGGTTACTAAAGTTACTACATTAGTCCATCCTGCAGGAGAGAGATATACCAACGTACACCGCCAGATGGAGGCCAAAAAGGACCTGACTCCTTTGGACACATTTATAGTGTAGGTCGGGAGCTTTCCCAACATACACGACAACCATAGGGCACAACCGTTATGTGAATCAGGCCTAATACAGAGGTATTGTAAGTCAGGTCTCCAATATGTATCTGCAAAGCAAATGCTTTCAATTCCAACAGCAGGGCCAGAAAAAAATATGAGCTGCTGTAAATGTCACCTATATTTTTCAGTCAATTCTCTGTTGTGATGGAAATCAACATAACAAACATCCATAATTAACTAATAATGGGATCTTCACTGCCCCTTCATTTATTATAAATTAGGAGATTACGCTGTAAATGACAGGTTACAACGAGATTACACGTCCTCTGCTGTAACTACCACAGACAGTAATGAAGTGTCAGGATTGTGAATAGACATCCGGTGGAATGTCTATTCACTGTCTAAACACTTCAGTATTGTTAATGTATTAGTATAAGACAGCACATAAGGATCTAGCAGGATCCCTATGCGCTGAGTAAATGAATGGAGAGAAGTGCATGACACTGATTGGTCAGCGTCATACAATCCTCTATACAACGCCCACTTGGTCTAAAGTAAAAACACGCCCACTTGGGCATTAAGCAACTCATTAGCATAAATCTAAGAACACTAATAAAGTGGTAAAAATAGATCATTTATTTAAAGAGTCTCTGTCGCCAGATTTTGCAACCCCTATCTCCTATTGCAGCAGATCGGCGCTGCAATGTAGATAAGAGTAAAGGTTTTTTTTTTGTTTTTTTTAAAAACGAGCATTTTTGGCCAAGTTATGACCATTTTTATATTTATGTAAATGAGGCTTGCAAAAGTCCAACTGGGCGTGTATTATGTGCGTACATTGGGGCGTGTTTACTTCTTTTACTAGCTGGGCGTTGTGTATAGAAGTATCAGCCACTTCTCTTCACAACGCCCAGCTTCTGGCAGTGCAGACACAGCGTGTTCTCGAGAGATCACGCTGTGACATCACTCACTTCCTGCATCGTGTCGGACCAGCGAAGACACATCGGCACCAGAGGCTACAGTTGATTCTGCAGCAGCATCAGCGTTTGCAGGTAAGTAGCTACATCGACTTACCTGCAAACGCCGATGCAGAATCAACTGTAGCCTCTGGTGCCGATGTGGCCGACACGATGCAGGACCTGGGGCAGGAAGTGAGTGACGTCACAGCGTGATCTCTCGAGAACACGCTGTGTGTCTGTGCACTGCCAGAAGCTGGGTGTTCTGAAGAGAAGTGGATGATACTTCTATACACAACGCCCAGCTAGTAAAAGTAGTAAAAACGCCCAGATGTACACACACAATACACGCCCAGTTGTACATAACTTTAAACACGCCCAGTTATACTTTAGAAAGCCTCATTTACATAAATATAAAAATGGTCATAATTTGGCCAAAAATGCTCGTTTTTAAAAAAAAAACAAAAAACGTTACTCTTATCTACATTGCAGCGCCGATCTGCTGCAATAGGAGATAGGGGTTGCAAAATCTGGTGACAGAGCCTCTTTAAATAAAAAGCACTGCTGTCACCTACATTATAGCACCCATCTCCTTATGTAGGAGATAGGGCACTTATAATCTGGTGACAGAGCCTCTTTAAGTGGTCATTCCCATTGAGAGGTTTTATAACACTTTGATTCTAACATGAGAACATATTTCCAGAGATCATAACAAAAAACGTTCAGGATAACATAAAACTGCTACATTTTACTATCATTTCATGAAGTTATGTGCCAAATAGCTACTAGATTCCAACAAGGTGAAGCAGCTAGCTACTTCCTCCCTACCGCAGTTACATTTCCAATGTACTACTTTAAAAAGAAAACAAACGATCTTTCTAGGCTATAAATCCAGAAGCAAACGCTGGTCAGTCTGGATATTGGTTTGTTCACGGAGGAATGGATCATTGGACGGTTTGATCCAATAAACCAGGTCTGCACAGTGCTGGGGCGAGACCTGAAAGCATTCAAAGGGTGAACCACAGGGTGACCAAGACATCTGCCCATGAACATGGCCAACTATGGTAGCCACTTCCTGCCCCAGAACTTGAATGAGCACAGCCACCTGCGCTGACAGAAGGAAGACTGTCTTCTTGGCTGGAGATACAATGAATTATCACTCGTGTGTAACGGACACACGCGTATACCAACGGCAATAATACACAGTGTGAATTACGCCAACTACATATACAGGGCCTCACTCAAGAAAACTTCTCCAGAGACAGGACAGAACGTCTTAAATGATACCCGAGCTCTTGTATCTACACCCATGTCTGTCTGAAACACGGCGGTCCTCATTCCAGAGCCGCTCCCCCCACTCACCCTGAAACCCACGCTCCTCTATGCACCGGCTTCTTCTTCTGCCTGTTTACCGCGCCTGACTCCTTTAAGCAGCTGTTCGACACGTGCGGCGCTCCGCTCTGACGTAAAACTGTGCGCGACACTGAAGGAAGCGCGAAGTCGACACGAAGCTCCGCCCACAGCAGATTCAAGTGATCAGAATATTTTGAGTGAAGTGTAGAAATGATGGCGGCGCCCGTCCCAGGTAGTTGGTGGGACCGCCGCGTACCATATAGCCGGTCAAGGCTGATACTATGTTATATGTGCAGCATGCGTGTGTTATCGTTAGTATGACACTATACTACAGCAGTTGAGGGTTATGGTGGCCCTCCCCTGTACGTTTCCGGATGTGAGGAGAGGTGGCGCTCTGGTCCCGTGTTCACCCTCGTTGGTGTCTAGTCCTCCCCAACACGTGGGACCGGCACATTTCTCCGCCGTTTCTCAGCATCGTGCCTGCCTGGTGAGCTGCCATCCTAGAGGGAACAAGCAGCTGGGGATTGTAGTTCGTGACAATGGAGGGAGGGGGCTTGTGTTAGGATGTAGAATGATGAGCTTGTGTGGCGGGACAGTACTTGCAGAGGTGTATGTATGTATATATATATATATATATATATATATACACACCCACCCACCATAGCTTAGTATTACCCGGTGTGCCGCATCTGTTGTAGTAGTAATGGCTGATTCTCCTTAGTTATTACCTTATATGTTACATAGAGATGAATGGAATGCTACATCAGATGTGGTAAGTAGCATATTTGGGGCAGCAAAGATCCACCATAGTCAATAGCATTAGATTAGGCTTCGTTCACATCTGCATCTGGGTTCCGTCAAACCCTCTGTTCATGGGTTCCGTCAAACCTTTCCGTCAGTGGAAACCATAAATCGAAACCATAGTTTCCGTTTGTATTACCATCGATTTCAATGGTAACGCTTCCGTTGCTGATGGTCTCTGTTTCGTAAAGGTTTCTGTTTTTTTTTGGTGGAATCGGTGTAGTCGACTACAGGCTGCTAGACGCCTTCACCCGTACTGGGCAAGGTAAGCCCTGTGAGATGTTACCTATTCTACATAGTCATACGTGCCACCTTCGTTGTTTTGTTCTGCGTTGTATGTAGTCCGTGCCACCACTCACCATTTGAATGGGTTTGCCGACGTACTGTGCCGACGACCTGTCAATTACGCGTCGTCGTTTGACAGACGCGTAAAAATGACTGCCTCGTCAAAAGAAGTGCAGGGCACTTCTTTCAGACATAATTTGAGGCGTTCTTCATTGAACTCAATGAAGCAAAGCTCAAAATTTACGGCTGTCAGAGAAGCCTCGCAAAATGCGAGGAGGAGCATTTACGTGTGAAACGAGGCAGCTGTTTTCTCCTGAAAACAGTCTGTCTTTTCCTGAAAACAGTGTTTCAGCTGTAAAAGCCAGCTACCGTGTGCACATACCCTAAGCGCTTCAGTGGCTACAATATCCGTTACTGTTTCAGCTGGTGAAGTAGTGTTTTTTATTTTTTATCTATACTAGTTTTTCAAAGAAAAATCGTTGTTCAAATTGATTTATTTTTGTCGCCGTATTCTGAGCAATAACTTTTTTTTTATTTTTCTGTTGGTGGAACTGCGTAGGTGCTTGTTTTTTGCGGGGCGAGCATTTTGTGGTATGACTTTTTTATTCTTAATTTTTTTTGTGGGAGGCAGGTGTCCAAAAACCAGCTATTCTATGCGGCTTAAATGATGTTATATTGTAATTGTTCAGACTTTTACAGATGCGATACGAGTTATATTTTCCCTTATTTTGCATTACTTTAGAGGGAAATTGGGAAAAGGTTTTTTTTTTTTTTTAAATTTTGAATATATATATATATATATATATATATATATATATATATATACACACAAATTTTAAGGGCATGTTCACACAGCGGTAAAAATAAAGACTGTGTAAATGCGTCAAATACGCTAGTATTTCTTGTGAAGCGCTTCTTAAAATACAGGGATTTTCCAAGTTTTTTTTTTTACGCATTTGTGCGCGCTATATGACACGCAATTAGGACTCCCATTGACTATGGTGACTTTTGGCAATTTTTATGCATCAAAGAATTGACGTGCCACTTATTTTACCTGAGGTGTTTCTTATATACGCTTCTGTAAAAAAAAAAAGTGTTGCATATACTAACTGTGCTTTTTACCATTGATTTAAAGGGAACCTGTCACCAGCATTACACCTATTAAAGAGACTCTGTCACCACATTATAAGTGCCCTATCTCCTACATAAGGAGATGGGCGCTATAATGTAGGTACCAGCAGTGGTTTTTATTTAAATCTATTTTTACCACTTTATTAGCGATTTTAGATTTATGCTAATGAGTTGCTTAGTGCCCAAGTGGGCGTGTTTTTACTTTAGACCAAGTGGGCGTTGTACAGAGGAGTGCATGACGCTGACCAATCGGCATCATGCACTCCTCTCCATTCATTTACACTGCACTAGCGATATAGATATATCGCTATGTGCAGCCTCATACACAAGCCCTAACATTACTACAGTGTCCTGATAATGAATACACATGACCATCCAGCCTGGACGTCATGTGTACTCAGAATCCTGACACTTCTGACTCTTTTTTAGAGAGATTCCGGCAAGTGAAACCAAATCTCGTGAGATTTCGTATCAGTTGCTGGAATCTCACAGAAAAGATTCAGAAGTGTCAGGATTCTGAGTACACATGACGTCCAGGCTGGATGGTCATGTGTATTCATTATCAGGACACTGTAGTAATGTTAGGGCTTGTGTATGAGGCTGCACATAGTGATATAACTATATCGCTAGTGCAGTGTAAATGAATGGAGAGGAGTGCATGACGCTGATTGGTCAGCGTCATACACTCCTCTGTACAACGCCCACTTGGTCTAAAGTGAAAATACGCCCAGTTGGGCATTAAGCAACTCATTAGCATAAATCGAAATCTTTTATGGTAATAATCCGTTGGTTCACCTTATGCCCACCCACCTCCGATAACTGGCCTGCCCTGATTGCCAAAATCTCGTCTGAGATCTCGCACATGCGGCAGTCATGTATGGTCTGATACCCTTCCCTGCTTCGTCCGGGCCTCCAATCTAGTTACTGCGCATGTGCCGCTATGATGTCCTGTTGTGCGCACGCACCAGAACAGGACGTCGATGCGCAAGCGCAGGATTTCGTGTGTGCTGGAGTAAACGAGGAGCTGTCAATCAAAAGTAAGGAGGCGGGGTTAACTCGGAAAAGCTTGAGGAATGCAGATATGACTCTTTTCAAATGAAGATATGACTCTCTTATTCTCATTAGCATATGGCACAGGAACACTAAACAGAATACTAAAGGTACAGAGACTACATAGAAGATAATTATAGGTTACATAAAAATGATTTTTCACCCACTTCCACCAGGGACTGCTGGTTTAATAGGCGAAATGCTGGTGACAGGAAGCTTAAAGAGGTTTTCCAGCCGGTAAAAATTGATGGCCTATCATGAGGATAGGCCATCAATAGCTGATGGGTCGGATTCCGACTCCTGGGACCCCCGCTGATCAGCTGTTTTGAAGGGGGTGCACTACTTGTACAAGCACTGCTTCCACTTCACTTCTACTTTCTCTCTGTGAATCCTCGACACGCATTTAGCGGTGGTTCACAGGTATAGCAGCATTTTCTCCCATTAAAGTGACCGGGAGAAAAAGCAGCAATATCTGTGAATCGCCACTACATCCATGTCGACGATTCACAGTGAGCAAGTAGAAGTGAAGGGGAAGCAGCGCTCGTATGGTTGATCAGTTTTTAATGGCCATTTTTTTCCACTGTCGTGTGAATGTGGCTTAAAACAGAAGTTCTCTTTAGTAAATAGACAAAGATCGTAGACAGCAGGGCTTCTAGTTTTAGTATTTTGCTGAAAATTGACCTGTTCAATAAATATATAATCTACTTCATTTGAACTCTTTCCCCCAGTCAGCCAGTACTGTATGGGCTACATTTTTTACTATACACACCTCACCCATCCTCTATGGACTTGGTGCATTATGTATTTTTTGTGTTTTTCCTCATCCTGTGCATACCACATTCTATGGAATAGATATACCGTATTTTTCGGACTATAAGACGCACTTTTTAGCAAGAATAAGTCTTTCTAAAAAGTCCCTGCGTCTTATAGTCGGCAGTCAAGGGAACCGGCAGCGCCAGGCCCCCTGACCGTTTCCCGACCCATGATGTTTGGAGCGGGCTCACGCGATGAGCCCGCTCCATACATTGCAGGGTGTGAGCAGCTGACACGCTGCTCTAACGGCCTGGAACAGCGATTGCACTGTTCCTGGCCGTTTAGTTAAATGCCGCGGCATTTATAGTGATTTTCCCATGAAGGCCATTTATGACACATCCACTACTATGGGAGTTGCTGAAACAGCGTAGCTCAGCGAGTTTCGCTATTTCTGTAACTCATCCATGTATTTTACCAGTGATCTAATAATCGCAGGTTCAAGTCCCCTAGGGGAACTAATAAAATGTGTAAAAAAAAAAAAAAAAAGTTTCAGGAGTGTACCCTTTTCCCATTTTTTTTTTTTCCCCAAGCACAATGTAAAAATAAAAAAAATTGCGATCGCTGCATCCATAAAAGCCTGAAACTATTACACTATAGCATTATTTGACTCACACAGTGAACGGCGTGAAAAAAAAAAATGTAAAACCCCAGAATCGTTGTCTTTTGGTCACCATAGCGCTAAAAAGAATGACCTAAAAAGTGATAAAGAAAAATCATATGTACCAAAAAATGGTGCTAATAATGACCGCTCGTCCCGCATAAAACAAGCCCTCACACCGCTCAAACAATGGAAAAATATAAGTTATGGCTCTGTAGTGAAACTGAACTGAATTTTTTTTTTTTTTTTTTTTTAACCAATAGGTTTTTCTTAGTAAAAATGTTTTCCTATTTTCTATTGTCTAAAACCCTGGTGCGTCTTATAGTCTGAAAAATACGATACTGCTTTACGTCATAAGTTACTTTTGAGTAAGTCCTTCTACAGTTTTATAAGGTTTTTACATTCTCAGGCCTTGTTCACACCACAGATTTAATGAAAATTTTGCATGCGTTTGTTTTAAGTCAAAACCAGAATTGGATCCAGAAGAGGAGACACTTTAAAGGCCCTTCTACACCGGCCGACACTCGGCTGGTGCAGCGATTGACGAGACATCGTTGATCGGCGCTCGTTTGCTCCTGTCACACAGAGCTATGGATGGGGACGTGGTCGTTACTCCGATCGCTCGTCCCCATACATTATTATCATGACGGCAGCGCATCTCCCTGTTCACACAGGAAGATGCGCTGCCGACAACGATAATCTTTAACTTTTTTAAAACTATACAACCAGCAGGTGATCGAGCGTTTGCTCGTTGATCTGCTGAACGCTGCCCTGTTTACACAGGACAATTATATATTAATGCTTGTCTGCCCAATAATCATCCTGTGTAAAAACCCCTTAAGGGAGTTCAGGTTTAGGCTTAAACAAAAAATACTTGCAGAATCTGCATCAAATCTGCACTGTGTGAACAAGGCCTCAAAGTGCTAGATCAAAACCACATCCAGCTCCACTCTGCTGATTATTTGATGTGAGTTCATGAGTGTGCGCCATAGGAGACTGTGCAGATATCCATTGATAGACCAATCCCAAATGCAGGCAACCAATACAACAAGTAATCTGCTAATGGGACCTAACTTTTTATGCTGTTTTTTTTTATGTGTATATGCAATTTCCAGTTGTCGGCCTTTTAAAGTAGTCTTACCGGTATCTATAGTTTATCATCTAAAGTTGACAGTGTTTTTTTCCCTTTTATAGTGAACCTAAACTAACCCGATGCGATCTGTAAACTTGGTTTGTAGGTTCAAGCGTGTTGTGAATATTATTGTAATTGAAAAAGCAAATAAACAGTCTGTACTCCATGTACTAATATCCGTTTTTCCTCCTAGATTTTCTCACATCTTCATACGACATCATGAAGTATATTCTAGTGACGGGCGGCGTGATATCTGGTATTGGAAAGGGGATCATTGCAAGCAGCATTGGGACAATCCTGAAATCCAGCTCTCTGCATGTCACTTCTATCAAGATTGACCCGTACATTAACATTGACGCCGGAACGTTCTCTCCTTATGAACATGGTATGTAGAACTGCCGACACGTGACCCGTCTGCGGGACTGCATTCAATCTGGTGTAATACAGCCTTTCCCAAAAGCTTTTGGCAAATTAAGTCTAATTCAATCATTAGGTCCAAAGTGGGGGCATGTAAAACGATGGCTTCAAGGGTACATTCACACAAGGAGGTAATCGTCAAACACTGGGCAACACCACATTTAAATCCATGGTTTTGTTTTCTTTCTTTGCTGCGGTTTTACCCCAACTGTGGATTAGCAAAAGATTGACCACAATCGTAGTGAAATCACAGCAAAAACCGCATGTATTTCCATTGCTGCAGTGGTAATGCAGCTGCGTCTCACTGCTGCACCATTGCCTTCCCATGTGATTGTACCCTTCACACAGTCTAAACTCATTTACAATCCTTACCGATATCATTTTGCACTAAAAAATTTATATTTCTGACCAATTTTCGATTGTTCATGCTGCAAGATTTTGCTTCGTTGTGGTATAGTAGTAGCAATTATTTCACTACTGACCAAGGAAAATGACTTGTGGGGTAATACAAATGCGCAATATTTCCCACAGTATGAACAATTATCCATGGGGGGGAAAACCTTTATATTGTGGGAAATATCTGATCCCTTGAAGTTACAGGCCCAGAACCTGAGGCTACAAGTGGATACTTTAGTTGGTATTATTTATTTGGTCAATTGGATCCACTTTCTGTTTCCATGATAACGGGGCATATTGTCAACAGAATATCTGTCCAATAAATCGGACTTTACTGTGTCAGGGGATGCAGGGGGAACCCTGTAACAGGAAAACAGGGATCCAGTTCCCCAAAATATAGATGCTTAAATTAATCTGCTAAGAAGTTTGGACCTAAAAATTAATATTTCAAAAGTAGACATTCACTAAGGAATAAACATACATTACCGTATTCATTTTACTTTAAAGGGGTATTCCCAGCTTAGACCTTTATGGTATATCCACAGGATATGCCATAAATGTCTGATAGATGCGGATCCCAACTCTGGGTCCTGTTCCTATTTCGAGAATGTGGATAGGCCATAAATGTCTAAATTGGGATTACCTCTTCGATCGTGGGCGTTGGAGCAGGAGCTCAGCTGTCATCAGACAGCAGAGCCCCGGCTCCTGCCTGCACGGAAGACCCATGCAGGACTTGGACTAGGCTGACGTGAAAAGGTGTCAGCCTAGCCTAAAGCCCATTAGTGACCGACGTAAAAAGGCGTATTTGTGGTCACTAAGGGGTTAAATGAATGTAGCGTTGTATCCCCTCTTCCGTCACGTGACCGCTTGGTAATGTAAAATTTGCACTTCCTGTGCAGACCTGTCCATTCGCTCACCTAGCTTCTGGTTTCCGGCTTTCACAATGTACGGTTACGTCACAAATTACGTAACTGTACCACGTGTTTCCCCATCTGCTTAGAGCATGCGTGGTTGACACACTCCACCACGCATGCTCTGTTAAATGATATGGCTGCGTCTTCAGCAGCCCTGTATGTTCCATTGCGCATGAGCAAATTTTAACTATGTGGTGTCGGTGTGTAGTGTGACGGCCGTGTCTTCTGTCGCTCTCTCTCCTTCTCCTCCTCACAGTGCGAAGCGCATAGGAGGAGGAGGGTGTTTTTTTGCTCCCTGTAGGAGCGGAATCCCCGGCCACAGCTTTGGATTGGGGATTCTGCTCCAGGAGAAGTCTCTGCCTTCACTGTCCATATATGGACACAGTGACGTCAGGGACTATTGAAGCGGAATCACCGGCGATTTGGCCGGGGATTCCGCTCCAGGAGAAGTCCCTCACTTCACTGTCCATATATGGACAGTGAAGTGAGGGATTTCTCCGAGAGCCGTCCCCTACAGGAAAGTAGGGGGGGGGGGTGACTATGTACAGGGGGGCTGTGTGGCATTGCTGACAGGGGGCGCACACGCGCACACACACACTATATATAGCTAAAAATATAATAAAAGCTCTAAAGAGGCTGTCACCACATTTTAAGTGCCATATCTCCTACATAAGGAGATGGGCGCTATAATGTAGGTGACAGCAGTGCTTTTTATTAAAAAAAACTATTTATACCACTTTATTAGCGATTTTAGATTTATGCTAATGAGTTGCTTAATGCCCAACTGGGCATATTTTTACTTTAGACCAAGTGGGCGTTGTACAGGGGAGTATCTGACGCTGACCAATCAGCGTCCTGCGCTCCTCCATTTATTTACTCAAAAACATAGGGATCCTGCTAGATCCTTATGTGCTGTCTTATACTAACACATTAACAATACTGAAGTGGTTAGACAGTGAATAGACATTCCACGAGATGTCCATTCACAATCTCTGCACTTCGTTACTGTTTCTATGGTAGTTACAGCAGAGGAAGCGTGATCTCGTTGTAACCTGTCATTTACAGCAAGATCTCGCGAGATCACGCTTCCTCTGCTGTAACTACCACAGACAGAGTAACGAAGTGCAGAGATTGTGAATAGACATCCCGTGGAATGTCTATTCACTGTCTAACCACTTCAGTATTGTTAATGTGTCAGTATAAGACAGCACATAAGGATCTAGCAGGATCCCTATGCGCTGCGTAAATGGAGAGGAGTGCAGGACGCTGATTGGCCAGTGTCATACACTCCCCTGTAAAACGCCCACTTGCTCTAAAGTAAAAATACGCCCAGTTGGGCATTAAAGAAGCTCTGTCACCAGATTATAAGTGCCCTATCTCCTACATAATCTGATTGCCGCTGTAATGTAGATACAACAGTGGTTTTTATTTTGAAAAACGATCATTTTTGAGCAAGTTATGAGCAATTTTAGATTAGTTTACTTTTGACCAACTGGGTGTTGTACAGAGGAGTGTATGACGCTGAAAAATCCGTGACCAATCGGCATCATACACTTCTCATTGTTCCAGCCCAGCATGATCAACAGCACAGTGTGATTGTGCAGTGAAAGAAGCTGGGCTGGAACAATGAGAAGTGTATGAGGCTGATTGGTCAGAGTCATACACTTCTTTACAACACCCACTTGGTCAAAAGTAAAAACACGCCCAGTTGATCTTTAACCCCTTAAAGAGGCTCTGTCACCTGCTATTTCAGCAGATCGGCGCTGCAATGTAGATTACAGTAACGTTTTTATTTTATGACCATTTTTGTATTTATGCAAATGAGGCTTGCAAAAGTACAACTAGGCGTGTATTATGTGCGTACATCGGGTCGTTTTTACTACTTTTACTAGCTGGGCGTTCTGACGAGAAGTATCATCCACTTCTCTTCAGAACGTCCAGCTTCTGGCAGTGCAGACACAGCGTGTTCTCGAGAGATCACGCTGTGACGTCACTCACTTCCTGCCCCAGGTCCTGCATCGTGTCGGACGAGCGAGGACACATCGGCACCAGAGGCTACAGTTGATTCTGCAGCAGCATCAGCGTTTGCAGGTAAGTAGCTACATCGACTTACCTGCAAATGCCGATGCTGCTGCAGAATCAACTGTAGCCTCTGGTGCCGATGTGTCCTCGCTCGTCCGACACGATGCAGGACCTGTGAGTGACGACACAGCGTGATCTCTCGAGAACACGCTGTGTGTCTGCACTGCCAGAAGCTGGGCGTTCTGAAGAGAAGTGGATGATACTTCTCGTCAGAACGCCCAGCTAGTAAAAGTAGTAAAAACGCCCCGATGTACACACATAATACACGCCCAGTTGTACTTTTGCAAACCTCATTTGCATAAATATAAAAATAGTCATAACTTGGCCAAAAATGCTTGTTTTTTAAAAATAAAAACGTTACTGTAATCTACATTGCAGCGCCGATCTGCTGCAATAGCAGATAGGGGTTGCAAAATCTGGTGACAGAGCCTCTTTAACGCACCAGGACGCACCGGTACGTCCTGCATTGAAGTGCTTTAAGGCTCAGGGACGTACCGCTGCGTCCTGGCTAAAAACTGTCACCCTGTCAAAGGACAAGGTGACAGAACTGTGCCGTCAACTGTTTATGACAGTTGACCGGCACAGTAAGACGGCAGGGGACCATTCACAGCGGTCTCCTGCCGGCGAGAGCTGTGATTGGTCAGTCAAAGCAGACTGACCAATCACAGCTCCATGACGTAGTGTATGTGATGGCGCTGGCTCAGAAGCTGAGCCAGCGCTATCACCGCCGGGTATCGGCTGTGCAACACCCCGCTGTAACGGCCAGGACCGGAGCTAGGCTCCGATCCGGCCGATTAACCCCTTTGATGCATCGATCAACACGATCGCTGCATCGGTCAACGCGATCGATGCATCGAAGTGTGCCTGTCTGCAACCACGATGGTTGCCACGGGCACTGGTGTCAGCTGTTTGTCACAGCTGACATCGTGCCCTAACGGCCAGGACCGGAGCTAGGCTCGGATCCGCCGATTAACCCCTTAGATGCAGCTATTCCTGCATCTAAGTGATTAGATCGCACCCTATGGTTGCTAATGACAACCATCGACACCCGCGGGTGTTCCGATGGTTGCTATGGCAACCTTAGCCTAACAATCGCTTCCTAGTACGGAAGCCTATTAGGCCCCGCCGGGAGGTGAAGCCTAATAGGCTTGCTGTCAGTGAATAGCTGAAGCTTTAATACACTGCACTATGTAGGTAGTGCAGTATATTAGAATAGCGATCAGGGCTTCATGTCTTTAAGTTCCCTAGTGGGACGCAAAAAAGTTAAAACAAGTTAATAAAAATGTTGTAAAAAAGTAAAAAAAAAATAAGTTTCATGTTAAAAAACACTAACAGCCTTTTTTCCTATAATAAGTCTTTTATTATAGGAAAAAACATTAAAAAAAAAAGTACACATATGTGGTATCCCCGCGTCCGTAACGACCCAAACTATAAAAATATCACGCTATTTTACCCGTATGGTGAACACCGTAAAAAAATGTAATAAAAAAACTATTCCAGAATCGCTGTTTGTTAGTCACAACCCCTCGCAAAACAGAATAAAAAAATGGATCTAAAAGTTGCATGTACCCCAAAATTATACCATTAAAAACCTGCAGCCCGACCCGCAAAAAACAAGCCCGCCCACAGCTTTTTTGACGGAAAATAAAAAAGTTATGGCTCTCAGAATATTATTGCGACACAAAAAATTTATTATTTGAAACAAGTGATTTTATCGTGTAGAACCCACAAAGCATAAGAGAAACTATATACATCTGGTATCGCCGTAATCGTACCGACCCGCAGAATAACGTAAAATTGTCATTCATAGCGCATGGCGAACGCCGTAAAAAAAATAAATAATAAAAAACATCAGAATTGCAGGTTTTTGGTCACCTTCCTTGCCAAAAAAATTAAATACAAAGTGATCAAAAAAATCGCATGTACCCCAAAATGGTACAGATTGTCCCACAACAAATAAGCCATCACCCAGCTCCGGTGGAGAAAAAAAAGTTCTGTCTCTCAGAATATGGCGATGCAAAATGTGCAGAGCGTTCCAAAAGCGGATAAGATCTGGCACCATTTATCAGTGCGACACTGGCCACACATCTGTGGATAATTATTTATTTACCCAATTATTATACCCTCTTATTATGCCCTGATATACTCCGCACAGCTTACATATGCCCCCACATAATAAACTGAAATACCAGCAAAACCCCCAAAAAATTACCACTAAGCAAAATCTGCGCTACAAAAGCCAAATGGCGCTACCTCCCTTCTGAGCCCTGCAGCGTGCCCAAGCAGCAGTTTACGTCCACATATATGGCATCGCCATACCCGGGAGAACCCGCTTAACAGTTTGAGGTATTTGTCTTCAGTGGCACAAACTGGGCACAAAATATTGTGCACTAAAAACCTATGGAAATTTGCAATTTTCACTTTGCACCATCCACTGAGCGCTCATTTCTAATAGAAAAAAACAAAACCCTGTGTGGTCAAAATGCTCACTACACCCCTTAATAAAATGCCTTCAGGGGTGCAGTTTCCAAAATGGGGGCCACTACTTGGGGGTTTGTTTTACTATTAGACCCCAGAGCCCTGCCATTGTGGGCTAATGCTGCGAAAATCACCAAAATAGGTCTCACATGCGCCTTTCACTCCTAAGCCCTGTCATATGTCCAGGCAAATAATAAATGCCTTGAGGGGTGTAGTTTACAAAATGGGGTCACTTCTAAGGGTTTTACACTCTACTCTGGTACCTAAGGGAGCTCTGCAAATGCGACATGGCGCCCATACACCAGTCCATCAAAATCTGTGCTCTAAAAGCCACATGGCACTCCTTCCATTTTGAGCTCTGCCATGTGCTCAAACAGCAGTTTTGGGCCACACATGGGGTATTTCCATACTCAGGAGAAATTGGGTAACAAATTATGTTGTTTTTTTTTTTCTCCTATTACCCCTTGTGGAAAATAAAATTGGGTGCAAAACTACATATTTTTGGGGAAAAAAATAATTTTTCATTTTCACTGCCTCATTCTAATACAATCTATGAAACACCTGTGGGATCAAAATGCTCAGTACACCCCTCGATGATTACCCTGAAGGGTAAAGTTTCCAAAATGGAGTCACTTCTCAGGGGTTTCTACTGTACGGGTACTTCATGGGCTCTGCAAATGCGACATGGCGCCCAAAAAACAATCAACCAAAATCTACATGCCAAGTAGCACTCCTGCCATTCTGAGCCCTGCGGTGTATACAAGCAGCAGTTTATGACCACATATGGGGTATTGCCGTACTCGGGAGAAATTGGTTTACAATTGTTGGGGCGCTTTTTCTCCTTTATTCCTTGTGAAAATGAAAACAATTCAACATTTTAGTGGAAAGAATGTCGATTTTCATTTTCACTGCATAATCCCAATAATTCAGCAAAAAAACTGTGGGGTCAAAATGCTCACTATACCGCTAGATAAATTCCACGAGGGGTATGGTTTCCCAAATGGGGTCACTTTTGCCGGGTTTGCACTATTTTGGCCCCTCAGTGGCTTTGCAAATGTGACATGGGGCCGCAAACCATTCCAGCAAAACTTGAGCTCCAAAAGTCAAATGGCGCTCCGTCCTTTCTAACTTCCGCCATGTGTCCAAACAGCAGTTTATTACCACATATGGGGTATTTCTGTGCTCAGAAGAGTTTGCTCTACAAATATTGGGGTGTTTTTTCTCCTTTATCTATTGTAAAAATGAAAAAATCTGAGGTAAAACTACATTTTATTAGAAAAAAATTTTGATTTTCAATTTCACGGCATAATTCCCATAAATTCAGCAAAAACCGTGTAGGGTCAAAAAGCTAACTATACCCCTAGAAAAATTCCTTGAGGGGTGTAGTTTCCAAAATGGGGTCACTTTTGGGGAGTTTCCACTGTTATGGTCCCTCCAGGGCTTTGCAAACACGACATGGCACCGAAAACCATTCCAGCAAAATCTGCGCTCCAAAATCCAAATGGCCCTCGTTCCCTTCTGAGCCCTGCCATGGGTCCAAACAGCAGTTTATTACCACATATGGGGTATTGCCGTAATCGGTAGACATTGCTTTACAAATGTTGGGGTGCTTTTTCTCCTTTATTCCTTGTAAAAACGAAAACATTGTATGTTTTTTCAGAAAAAAAGTAGATTTTCATTTTCACAGACCAGTTCCAATAAATTTAGCAAAAAACCTGTGGGCTGAAAATGCTAACTATACTTCTTGAAAAATTCCTTGAGGGGTGTAGTTTCCAAAATGGGGTCACTTTTGCACTTTTGGGGGGTTTCCACTGTTTTGGCACCACAAGACCTCTTCAAACCTGACATGGTGCCTAAAATATATTCTAATAAAATAGAGGCCCCAAAATCACCAGGTGCTCCTTTGCTTCTGAGGCCTGTGTTTCAGTCCATTAGCACACTAGGGCCACATGTGGGATATTTCTCAAAACTGCAGAATCTGGGCAGTATTGAGTTGCGTTTCTCTCGTAAAACCTTCTGTGTTACAGAAAAAACTGTATTACAATTGAAATTCGTAAAAAAAAATTGAAATTTGTATTTTTTACCTCTACTTTGCTTTAATTCCTGTGAAATGCCTAAAGGGTTAAAATAATTTCTGAATGCTGTTTTGAATACTTTGAGGGGTGCAGTTTTTTAAATGGGGTGATTTATGGGGACTTTCTAATATATAAGGCCCTCAAAACCACTTCAGAACTGAACTGGTCCCTGAAAAAATAGCCTTTTGAAAATGCGAGAAATTGCAGCTAAATTTCTAAGCCTTGTAACGTCCTGGAAAAATAAAAGGTCGTTCAAAAAACGATGCAAATATAAAGTAGACATGTGGGGAATGTTAACTAGTAAATATTTTGTGTGGTATTACGATCTGTTTTACAAGCAGATACATTACAATTTAGAAAAATGCAGATTTTTGCACATTTTCTCTAAATTTTGGTCTTTTTTACAAATAAATATTGAATTTAACGACCAAATTTTTTCAGTATCATAAAGTACAACATGTCACGAGAAAACAATCCCAGAATCGCTTGGATAGGCAAAAGCATTCTGGAGTTATTACCACATAAAGGAACACATGTTAGATTTGCAAAAATCGGCTGTGTCCACAAGGCCAAAACAGGCTTAGACACTAAGGGGTAAAGAAACTAATCTAAAATTGCTCATAACTTGCTCAAAAATTGTTTTTCAAAATAAAAACAACTGCTGTTATCTACATTCCAGCGCCGATCAGATTATGTAGGAGATAGGGCACTTATAATCTGGTGACAGAGCCTCTTTAAAGAGGCTCTGTCACCAGATTTTGCAACCCCTATCTGCTATTGCAGCAGATCGGCGCTGCAATGTAGATTACAGTAACGTTTTTATTTTTAAAATACGAGCATTTTTGGCCAAGTTATGGCCATTTTTGTATTTATGCAAATGAGGCTTGCAAAAGTACAACTGGGCGTGTATTATGTGCGTACATCGGGGCGTGTTTACTACTTTTACTAGCTGGGCGCTCTGATGAGAAGTATCATCCACTTCTCTTCAGAACGCCCAGCTTCTGGCAGTGCAGATCTGTGACGTCACTCGCAGGTCCTGCATCGTGTCGGCACCAGAGGCTACAGATGATTCTGCAGCAGCATCAGCATTTGCAGGTAAGTAGCTACATCGACTTACCTGCAAACGCCGATGCTGCTGCAGAATCATCTGTAGCCTCTGGTGTCGATGTGTCCTCGCTCGTCTGACACGATGCAGGACCTGTGAGTGACGTCACAGATCTGCACTGCCAGAAGCTGGCCGTTGTGAAGAGAAGTGGATGATACTTCTATACACAACGCCCAGCTAGTAAAAGTAGTAAACACGCCCCGATGTACGCACATAATACACGCCCACTTGGACTTTTACTTTTCAACACGCCCACTTGGACTTTTGCAAGCCTCATTTGCATAAATACGAAAATGGTCATAACTTGGCCAAAAATGCTCGTTTTTTAAAAATAAAAACGTTACTGTAATCTGCATTGCAGCGCCTATCTGCTGCAATAGCAGATAGGGGTTGCAAAATCTGGTGACAGAGCCTCTTTAAGCAACTCATTCGCATAAATCTAAAATTGTTTTATTAAATAAAAAGCATTACTGTCACCTACATTATAGCGCCGATCTCCTTATGTAGGAGATAGGGCACTTATAATGTGGTGACAGAGCCTCTTTAACCCCTTAATGACCAGGCTATTTTTTAAGTTTTTCCATCGTCTCATTCCAAGAGCTATAACTCTTTTATTTTTGCGTCGACATAGCTGTATAAGGTCTTGTGTTTTGTGGGACAAGTTGTATTTTTTTAATAGCACCATTTTGAGGTACATATTATTTATTGATAAACTTTTATTAACTTATTTTGGGGGGGGGGGGGAAATAGAAAAAAAACTGAAATTTCGCCACTCTTTTTTGCATCCTCAATCTACGCCGTTTACTGTGTGGTATAAATAACACAAACTTTATTCAGCGGGTTGTTACGATTGCAACAATACCAAATTTGTATCGTTTTTGTATATTTTACTACTTTTACACAGTAAACGCTTTTTTTCAAAATTATTTGTTTTTGTGTCTCCATATTTGAAGAGCAGTAACGTTTTTATTGTTCCGCCGATGCGGTTGTATGAGGGCTTTTTTTTTTACGGGATGACTTGTAGTTTTTATTGGTACTATTTTGTAGTAGATGCGACTTTTTGATCACTTTTTAATCACATTTTTTTAAAGTCAGGATTCACAGAAAACAGCAATTTTTCCGTAGTTTTTTATTTAATTTTTTACGGCGTTCACCGTGCGGGTTAAGTAATATAATAGCTTTATAGTCGGGGTTGTTACGGACACGGCGATACCAAATATGTGTAACGTTTTTACTTTAGTATTAAAAAAAATAAAGCAGTTTGTAAGGGGAAAAAGTTGGTTTTCATTTTTTCTTCACATTTACTTTTATTAACTTTTATTAAACTTTTATTTTTACTTTTTTACTAGTCCCACTAGGGGACTTTAATATGCGATTCTCCGATCGCTATTATAATACACTGCATTACTTTTGTATTGCAGTGTATTGCTGCCTGTCCGTTTAACACGGACAGGCATCTGCTAGGTCATGCCTGCGGCATGATCTAGCAGGCATTCGCTACAGGCAGACCTGGGGGCCTTTATTAGGCCCCCCGCTGCCATCGCAGACAGACACTCGGCGATCTTATCGTCGGGTGTCAGTTGGATGAGAGGGAGCTCCCTCCCTCTCTCCAAAAACCACTCCGATGCGGTGCACGCTATTGAGCACCGCATCTGAAGGGTTAAACGGGTGAGATCGATACTAGTATAGATCTCACCCGGTCGAGCAGGGACGCCCTCAGCTATGGCTGGCATCTGGAAGCAGGGAGATTTGACAGCTCCCTGCTCGGTTTACTTTATTCTGATGCAGTGCCGTGAAAAGGCGTATTGGCGGTCACGAACGGTCACCAACGTAATAAAATAAAACACAATCGCCCTTTTTCCGTTATCAAGTCTTTTTTATTATTGAAAAAATAAATAAACCATAGATATTTGGTATCGCCGCGACCATAACGGCCTAAACTATAAAAATATTATCTTTATTCCACGCGGTGAACGGCGTAAAAAAATATTTCTACAAATAATGCCAGAATTTCTGTTTTTTGGTCACTTTGCCCTACAAAAATTGAAATAAAAACTGATCAAAAAGTCACATGTATCCAAGAATGGTGCCAATAAAAACTATAGTTCGTCTCGCAAAAATAATCCCTCATACAGCTAAAAAAAATTAAAACGTTATGGTTCTCACAACTTGGCGACAGAAATTACAAAAGTAATTTTATTGTGCAAAAAGTTGTAAAACATAAAGTGCCATAAATTAAGTATCGCCGGAATCGTACTGACCCGCAGAATAAAGTTAACATGTAATTTATAACGCATGGTGAACGCTGTATAAAAATAAACTAAAAGACGATGGCAGAATTGCAGTTTTTTGGTCACCTTGCCTCTCAAAAAATAGGATAAAAAGTGGCATGTACCAATAACTACAGCTCGTCCCGCAAAAAAACAGCCCTCATACCACTACGTCTATGAAAAAAATAATTTGGTTAAGGCTCCAATAAGTCAGGAAATAAAAAATGTTCAGTTGTGCAGTTCAGAGGGGAACATTTAATGTGTTTGAAGAGGTGATTTATCAGGGCCCTAAAATTAGGGAACCAGGAAGGGGGGGCCCAAACATATCTGCTAAAAGCGAGGGCGCCCGTATTATACCAGGACAACACTTCCCAGCAAAATTCCCGAAACTGCAAAGGTGCGGCGTATGGACCAAAAGGGGGATAAGTAAAGACAGTTTATCAGTGCGACACCGGCCTGTGCAGAAATGATTGCTTCACAGCGTAACACACATCTATGGATTATTTTATTCTTTAGCCCATTATTATACCACCTGACTATGCCCCTGATGTACTCTGCCCAGCTTACATATGCCCCCACATTATAAACGGAAACTCCAGTAATACTCAAACAAAACTACTACCAAGCAAAATCTACGCTTCAAAAGCCAAATGGCGCTCCCACCCATCTGAACCCTACAGCGTGCCCAAACAGCAGTTTACTTCCACATATATGGCACCGCCGTAGCCTGAAGAACCCTTTTAACAATTTTTGGGATGTGCGTCTCCAGTGGCATAAGCTGGGCATGACATACTTGCCACTGAATTGGCAATTCTGGGGAAAAATTAAAATTTTTACTTTGCTCCATACGCAGCTCAATCATTTATGGAAAAGACCTGTGCGGTGAAAATGCTCGCTACACCTCTTAATAAATGCCTTGAGGGGTGTAGTTTCTAAAATGGGGTCACTTCTGGGGGGTTTCTTTTATTATTTCCCATCTTAGCCTCTGCAATTGTGAACCAATTCTGTGTAAATCGCCAAATTAGGCCTTAATTTCGCATGGTACTCTCTCACTCCTGAGCCCTGTCAAATGTCCAGGCAAAAGATTAGTGCCCCATGTAGGGTGATTCTAAAACCGGGAGAAACAGAGCATAATAATTAGAGAGCTGTCTTGTTATGGTGGCACAAGCTGGGCACCACATATTGGCATATCTATTGAAAAAATTGCATTTTTACTCAGCAATATCGAGTGCACACTAATTTATGCAAAACACCTGCAGGGTTAACATGCTCACTACACCTCTGGATGAATACCTTAAGTGGTGTAGTTTCCAAAATGGGGGTCTTTTTTGGGGGGTTTCCACAGTTTTAGTCCCACAGGGGTTTTGCAAATGCTACATAGCGACCAGAAATCAATTCAGCAAAATCTGTACTCCGAAAGCCAAATGGTGCTCCTTCCCTTCTGAGCCCCGCCGTGTGCCCAAAAACGAGTTTATAATCACATATTGGGTATTGCCACTTGGGAGAAATTGCTCAACAAATGTTGGGGTTCTTTTTCTGCTTTATTTTTTGAGAAAAGGAAATATTTTGCGCTAAATCTACGTCTTATTGAAAAAAAAAAAATATTTTTATTTTCACTACCCAATTCAAATAAAATCTATGAAACACCTGTGGGGTCAAAATGCTCACTATACCACTAGATGAATTCCTCAAGGGGTGTAGTATCACAAATTGAGTCCCTTTTGTGCTCCAAAAGCCAAATGCCGCTCCTTCTCTTCTGTTCCTTGCCATGTGACCAAACAGCTGTTTATGACCACATATGGGGTATTGCCGTAACTCAGGAGAAGTTGCTTTACAAATGTTGGGGTTCTTTTTTTCCTTTGTTAAGAAAATGAAACATTTTGAGCTAAAGCTACATCTTATTGAAGAAAAAGGATTATTTTTATTTTCACTGCCCAATTCTAATAATCCACATCTGTGGGGTCAAAATGATCACTACACCCGTAGATGAATTCCTCAAAGGGTGTAGTTTCCAAAATGGGGTCACTTTTTGGGCATTTTCATTGTTTTGTCCCCTCAGGGGCTCTGTAAATGTGACATGGCCTCCGCAATCCATTCCTGCTAAATTTGAGCTCCAAAAGCCAAATGGGGCTCTTTCCCTTCTCAGCCCTGCTGTGTATCCAAACAACCGTTTATTACCACATGTGGGGTATTGCTTTACTCGGGAGAAATTGCTTTACAAATTTTGCAGGCTTTTTCTCTTTTAGTCCTTCTGGAAATGAGAAAACATTTGCTAAACCTACATTTTCTTTGAAAGAATGTCGATTTTCATTTTCACGGCCTACTTACAATAATTTCTGAAAAAAACCTGCGGCGTCAAAATGCTCACTATACCCCTAGATAATTTCCTCAATCGGTGCAGTTTCCAAAATGGGGCCACTTGTGGGGGGGTTTCCACTGTTTTGGTCCCTCAGGGGCTTTGTAAATGTGACATGGCCTCCGCAAACCATTCCTGCTAAATTTGAGCTCCAAAAGCCAAATGGCGCTCTTTCCCTTCTAAGCCCTGATGTGTGTCCAAACAGCCGTTTATGACCACATGTGGGGTATTGTTTTACTTGGGAGAAATTTCTCTACAAATGTTGTGGTGCTTTTTTTTCTTTAGTCCTTTTGGAAATTAAAAAAAATTAGCTAAACCTACTTTTTATTTGAAAGAATGTAGATTTTCATTTTCATGGCCTACTTCCAAACATTTCTGCAAAAAAACTGTCCGGTCAAAATGCTTACTATACCCCTAAATAAATTCCTCGAGGGGTGTAGTATCCCAAATGCGGTCACTTTAGGGGGGTTTCCACTGTTTTGGTACCTCAAGAGCTCTTAAAATTTGACACGGTGCCTAAAATATATTCTAATAGAAAGGAGGTCCAAAATCCACTAGATGCTGCTTTGCTTCGGAGGCTGGTGCTTCAGTTCAGTAGCGCACTAGAGCCACGTGGGATATTTCCTAAAACTGCAGAACCTGGGCAATAAATATTGAGTTGTGTTTCTCTGGTAAGACTTTGTGTTACAAAAAAAAATGGATTAAAAATGAATTTCTGCAACAACAAAAAATGAGATTTGTTAATTTCACCTCTACTTTGCTTTAATTCCTGTGAAATGTCTAAAGGGTTAAGAAACTTTCTAAATGCTGTTTTGAATACTTTGAGGGGTGGAGTTTTTAAAATGGGGTGACTTATTGGAGGTTTCTAATATATAAGGCCCTAAAAGCCACTTCACAACTGAACTGACCCCTGTAAAAATCGCCTTTTGAAATTTTCTTGAAAATGTGAGAAATTGCTGCTAAAGATCTAAGCCTTGTAACGTCCTAGAAAAATAAAAGGATGTTCAAAACACAATGAAAATCTAATGTAGACATATGGGGGATGTTAAAGAGGCTCTGTCATCAGATTATAAGTTGCCTATATTGTACATGATGTGATTGGCGCTGTAATGGAGATTACAGCAGTTTTTTTTTATTTAGAAAAACGATAATTTTTGACGAAGTTATGACCTATTTTAGCTTTATGCTAATGAGTTTCTCAATGATCAACTGGGCGTGTTTTTCTTTTTGACCAAGTGGGCGTTGTACAGAGGAGTGTATAACACTGACCAATCAGGGTCATACACTTCTCTCCATTCATTTACACTGCAGATAGCGATATAGCTATATCGCTATGTGCAGCCTCATACACACACTCTTAACATTATTGCAGTGTCCTGATAATGATATATACATTACCTCCAGCCAGGACGTCATGTGTATTCAGAATCCTGACCACTTCTGTAGCGTCTCTGTAATTTACAGCACAGCGAGCTCTTGCTGAGAATGACAGTTTACAGCGTAATCTCCAGTCATTCTCAGCAAGATCTCGCTGTGCTGTGAATTACAGAGACGCTACAGAAGTGGTCAGGATTCTGCATACACATCACATCCTGGCTGGAGGTAATGTATATTCATTATCAGGACACTGCAGTAATGTGTTAGTGTGTTTATGTGGCTGCACATAGCGGTATAGCTATATCGCTATCTGCAGAGTAAATGAATGGAGAGAAGTGTGTGATGCTAATTGGTCAGCGTCATACACTCTTCTGTACAACGCCCACTTGGCCAAAAAGTAAAACACGCCCAGTTGTCCATTGAGAAACTCATTAGCATAATGCTAATATAGGTCATAACTCCGTCATTACAGCGCCGATCACATCATGTACAATATAGGGAACTTATAATGTGGTGACAGAGCCTCTTTAATTAGCGACTATTATGTGTGGTATAACTGCCTGTCTTACAAGCAGATACATTTAAATGCTAGAAAAATGCTAATTTTTGGCTAAATGTTGGTGTTTTTCACATTTAAATACTGAGTGTATCGAGCAAATTTTGCCAGTAACATAAAGTCCAATGTGTCACGAGAAAACAATCACAGAATCGCTTGGATAGGTGAAAGCATTCCGAAGTTACCACATAAAGTGAAAAATGAGGGTGTCGTGAAGGTCAAAAGTGGCCAAAGAGGGAAGGGGTTAACGCCCAGATAGCATTGTCCCTTCACAGGACCCCCCCCCCCCCCAGATTACCATAAACTATATTAATCTGATATATTTGGAGGGTGTTTTATGATTGAAAGTCCATCATTCTAGCAGAACACTTCTGTGAAAGTTTCAGAAAACATTTTACGATAGAATTGGTATTCATGCTTGATATTATGTCTTGCAGCAGAGTTGCAACATTTTCTCTTTCTTTTGTATAGGGGAGGTGTTTGTACTTGACGATGGAGGAGAAGTGGATTTAGACCTTGGAAATTATGAGCGTTTCCTGGATATCAGACTAACAAAAGACAACAATTTAACAACTGGAAAGATTTATCAGTCTGTCATTAACAAGGAAAGAAAAGGGGACTATCTAGGGAAAACTGTGCAAGGTGAATGAAATGAAAGTTTTTTTTTTTTGTAGCACTGTAGTTGGGATTCATTGGTGGATTTTGTCTTTCACCATAAATGATTTCCCATATATTCCAGCACTTCATATTCTAGTGCATCTTTCATGCGTAGATGTACTGCCAACTCTAATGATCTTCTCTCTCTACAATCACATAAGACCGTTATTTGCTGCATGACTATGGGCCTTCTCTCTGCTCCTGCCTTTAATGGCTGACCAGCTAGCTTATGTTTGTGTCTTTTGAGAAGAAGCACTGACTGTTTGAGTTCATCAGATTCTAAATGATGGACAGTATTTGTGACATCTTGTGTTTATTTGTAGTCGTCCCTCACATCACCGATGCTATCCAGGAGTGGGTGATGCGACAGGCCTTGATTCCTGTAGATGAGGATGGCGTGGAACCAGAAGTCTGTGTAATTGAGGTACATTGTTTTTCTTGTCTCTTTTCTGCCTTTTTGTTAATGACCATTCTTAATTATCGTTTTTTTTAACCCTTTAACGACCCATGACTAATATACATGTCATGGACCAGGGGGGTGATGTTTGGTGCAGGCTCAAGCGCTGAGCCCGCTCCATACACCGCAGCTGACCCGCTGCTCTAATGGTCAGGAACAGCGATCGTGATGTTCCTGGCTGTTTAACTAGTTAACTGCCGCGGTCAATAGCGGCCGCAGTATTTAAATCGTTAGGGGGACGTAGGTGGCCCCCTCCAACGGCCCCCCAACAGCGCGATCAGGGGTTGCCTATGGCTGTCATGAAAGCCCAGGGGCCTAATAAACACCACCAGGTCTGCCTTCTGTCTGCCTCTTCTAAGCCATGTAGCCAGAAGCCTGTAAAATTTACAATATACTGCAATACACTTGTATTGTACCAATGATCTAACAATCGCTGGTTCAAGTCCCCTAGGGGTAGTAATAAAATGTGAAAAAAAAAAAGTTAAATACGTTTTTAAAAAGTGTAAAAAAAAATAATACGAAAATATTAAAAATTAAAAAAAACAATCTTTTTTTCCTCAAGCACAAAGTAAAAAATAGAAAAAATTGGTATTGCCGCGTCTAACAGTTTGAGAAACTATTACAATATACCATTATTTAACTCACACGGGGAAAGCCGTAAAAACAAAACACAAAAAACAATGGAGGAATGTCGTGGAATTTTGCAAAAATAACTGTCTCTTTAATTGTGGAATTATTATTATCCTATGATGGAACAAAAAATGTAAATAACGCAGATGTGAACAGAGCCTAAACCCGTCTGTAGTCAGGTGAGACATTTCTCTTAGTTGATTGATAACTGTGACGTATTTGATATTGATATCCAATCGATTTATAGCATGTGGTGATTAGGGGGAAGCCTTTGGCTAAACAGTCTTGATTTTATTTTTTTTGTATGAAAACCAGGCTTGAAATTATGGAATTGGGGTATGTTTACAGGTGTTTTTTTTTTTGTTGTGTTTTTTTATGCTAATTTTGACTGGTCTTCCGCGTTGGAATTGGCCTCTAAAACACTTCAAATCCAGCTCACTTTGATTCCAATGGTAATCAGATGCTTTTTTTTTTCTTCTCATGACCGATTTAGTTCTGCTCACTGAAAAAAAAAAAAAATGTTCTGCTCTCTTGAGGTGGAATACGCTCTTAAAGAGGCTCTGTCACCGCATTATAAGTGCCCTGTCTCCTACATAAGGAGATCGGCGCTATAATGTAGGTAACAGTAATGCTTTTTATTTAAAAAACGATCTATTTTCACAACGTTGGGAGTGATTTTAGCTTTATGCTAATTAGTTTCTTAATGCCCAAGTGGGCGTATTTTTACTTTAGACCAAGTGGGTGTTGTACAGAGGAGTGTATGACGCTGACCAATTTGCGTCATGCACTTCTCCCCATTCATTTAGCCATCGCATAGTGACACTGCGTTATTCACTATGTGCTGTCTTATACTGACATATTAACGTTACTGAAGTGTTTAGACCGTGACTAGACATCCCTGTACTTCGTTAACGTTTGTTTGGTACTTACAGCAGAGCAAGCGTAATCTCGCGAGATCTCGCTGTAAATGACCGGTTACAGCGAGATTACGCTTTGCTCTGCTGTAAGTACCAAACAAACATTAACGAAGTGCAGGGATTGTGAATAGACATCCCGTCCTGGCTGGAAGGAATGTCTATTCACTGTCTAAACACTTCAATAACGTTAATATGTCAGTATAAGACAGCACATAGTGAATAACGCAGTGTCATTATGCGCTGTCTAAATGAATGGAGAGAAGTGCATGACGCTGATACAACACCCACTTATTCTAAAGTAAAAATACGCCCACTTGGGTATTAAACTAATTGGCATAAATCTAAAATTGCTCCTAACGTGGTGAAAATAGATTGTTTTTCTAAATAAAAATCACTGCTGTCACCTACATTATAGCGCCAATCTCCTTTATGTAGGAGAAAGGGCACTTATAATGTGATAGTCTCTTTAAACTTTCCATTGAAATCAATAGGGGGCAAAACAGCCCTGTGGCTTAACGTAGTTTAATGCATTTTTTTTTTTTGTCAAATAAAAAAAACGCTAGCTTATTTTACTAATAAATACGGTTTAAAAGAAAAAAATAAATAAAAGCCTCAAATCCTGAAAAATGGGATTGTTGTGCAGCCTAAACCAGGTCTCGTAGTTGTATTTGCAGCTGTTTGCTTTAGAATTCGCACGCATACAAAATGTGAGTTTGCCTCTCTACTTGTGATTTATCTTGCAGCTAGGAGGAACAGTGGGTGACATTGAAAGTATGCCCTTCATAGAAGCTTTCCGACAGTTCCAGTTCAAAGTTCGAAAGGAGAACTTTTGTAACATACATGTCAGTCTTGTACCTCAGGTAAGACTTAACAGTAATTGTATATGACTGAATTCTGTACCTTTTTTTTGTTTCCATAACTCCCATTCACTTCTATTGGAGTTACGGAAACAGCGTAGCTCCGTGAGCTCGGCTGTTTGCGTAACTCCCGACCACCTAACCAGGAAGTGGCCGTGAGGCAGTAGGAGCCGAGTAAGCTAGAACTGGGTTTTAGGGGGCCCCATTCTAAAGGTAGGTGTGGATATGCCATAAATTCCCAAGATGGGAAAACCCCCTTTCAAATTGTTTTTCTTGTTCGTTACATTGGGGGTCACAGACCGTGGGTATATGCTGTTGCCACTAGGAGGTTTGACACCTAAGAAATGGAAAAAGTAGCCCCTCCTACAGAATATACCTTGCCTACAGACACTGAGCTATTCAGTCTTGGCTTAGTGTCCGTAGGAGGCAGACACTCCGACTAATGCAGCAGTCTTTACAATTTTTTAATGTTCGTTTATTTTTTATTTTATTTTGATATAATTACTTCCAGTACGTCCCTCATGACCGCACCACAGGAGGTTGTCCTATTGACTTCTATAGGGACAGGAAGACAGAGCGGTTAAAATGCCCCTCCCTCCACCTGCCAGTGTTCTTCCTCTCCCTATGGTGGACAGGTGCAGAGAAGTGAGATCAGCTACCTGAAAAAACAAGGTGAGGGGCGAAATCGGGGAGCCAGGCTTCTCCTTCCTTTCCCTGGTAAATATTGCATCAAGCTAACACCCCTCACGGGAGAGGTATCTTAGCTCCACAACCCTGGTTGCTAACCTGAGCACATGCTGGATCCTTGGCAGTCCAAGGTTGGAAGAAATTGGATGGCCGCAACGAAGCTCCGGCGTCATGGCTTGAGGATGTGTCCAGGGAAAGACAAGTTTAGGTCTTTCCCCTAGATAGGTTGGCGCGTGTCTTGCAGTATAGACTACAGCGTCACTGGAAGTGATAGGTAGCACTTCCGGTCCGCGCCCATCTTGGGGGAGAGTGGGAAAATTCTAAATCTTCCCAGCTATAAAGGGAACCGCACAAGTAAGCAGATTGATAACTTTTTTTTTTTCAAGCTAATATTTATCTGCAAATTTATTGAATTGGTCCCCTGTGCGTTATGGATCCTTCCCTATCGGATGGTATTCCAGAGGTGTCCCAGGGTCATGTGAGTCCCTGCTTTGGTGATAGGATACTACTCTGTTTACTCTTGTATAGGTATTTTACCTCCCCTCCTCGTCTTTTTTTAGGAAAAATAACCCTCTCTGAGACCGTCACATCTCAAAAGGAAAATTAAAAAATGTGCTACCTGTGGGGAAAAAACTGCAAGATGAGCATAAAAAGCATTTATGAATTCTGCCAGGATTGCATAGTAAAATTATTGAAGGAGGAACAATCTTCGTTTAAGTCTGAACTGAGGACTATAATACGAGAGGAAGTGGAACTGTTTGGCCTTCCTTACGCCACCTCAAGAGACTCCAACTGTGTCCCAGACAAAAAGACCTAGAATGGAAGTAGATCAGAAGTAGGACCCCCTTCTCAAGAATCACTCTGAGCAGGAATGCTTATCTGTCTGAAGGGGAATTACAAGAGGGTGAAGGACCATTACCTTCATCCTCCTCCTCACAAGAAAATAATTACACCCTGATACAGGCAATTAGAGAAACCATGGGTATTTGGGATGAAGATATGCCCCGTTCTATCCAAAATGAAGCGTTCAGAGGCTTTACAAAAAGGAAAATAAGTCTTTCCTATAAATGAGAACCTCATGAAAAATAATTTTCAGAATGGGAAGTTTCAGAAAAGAGGCTACTTATCTCACGAGAATTTAAAAATGTTATTCTCTTTGATGCCGAATATACAAAACCCTGCGAAGAAATTCCAAAAGTAGACATCCCGGTTGCAAGACAGCAATTCCCTTTTGACGATTCCGCACAGCTAAAAGATCCTATGGACCACAAGGCATACTGTTTTCTAAAGACGTGGGAGTCTTCATCCGCTTTAGTCTCAAGCAATAGTGCAGCTACATCAGTAGCAAAATCAATGTTCATATGGTTAACTCAATTAGAAAACCATTTTATAATGAAGACCTCTAGAGAAGACATTCTAGAAACTCTTCCTCTACTTAATATGGTGACCGGTTTCTTGGCAGACGCATCCAGCTGAGTCGGTCAGGTTTTCAGCCAGAAATGGGGCCCTATCCAACGCCGCCAGAAGAGCGTTGTGGCTCAAGACCTGGTCTTGGGACACAAAATCAAAAAATAAATAGTGTTCTAACCCTTTCTCGGGATCCTTGATGTTCGGTCCACTCCTTGATAATATGTTGAAGATTGCATGTGATAAAATAGAAAGTGTTTCCAGAAAAGAAACCAAAAAAGACGCCTCAGTTTTGGAGATTTTGTCAACAGAGCTAGAGAGGTAGAGGGAAATCTGGTCGCTGGAGTTACCCCAAAGGGGGAAGAGGTCAAGGATTTCTTAACACCAACAATTCATTAGAAACATTCCACTAACAAATCAAATTGTGTACAATAGATCTAAAGAATGCTTATCACATCCTGATCCACTCATTATATAAAAAATATCTGTAATTTGCAATCCAGGATGGTCCCTCCATCCTTCACTACCAATTTGTTTGTCTCCCTTTCGGAATTTAATCAGCCCCCAGGGTGTTTACGAAGATTATTGCAGAAATGATGGCGTCTCTAAGGAACAAAATGTGATTATCATTCCATAACTAGACTTTCTTCTAGTGGCAGATACCCCATCCATCCTAAGAATCCATCGAACCCAAGTCCTGACCCTTATACAAAATTTGGGTTGGGTGATAAATTTTTGAGAAATCAAATCTTTCTCCCCAAAATCAAATAATATTTCTAGGGGTACTATTGGATTCCTCCGTTCAATATTATTTTCTACCACAGAAAGAACAACTTCATCTACAGAACGAGATCAGGAAATTTTTTAGGAAAAACAACTGTTTGGTAAGGGAGGGGATGCGGATCCTTGGATTGTTGACATCCTGTATCCATTCCATCCCGTGGAGCCAATTCCACTCCTGGGAATTACAAAATCTGATTCTATCCCAGTGGGTTCACAAACACTAGTCCCTAAAATCAAAGATATGGATTCCTGTGTCAGTGAAGACATCCCTTCTCTGGTGGGTGTCTCTAAACAGAGGAGTGTCATGGAACTTTTCTCCATATGTGGTAGTCACCACAGACGCCAGCACACAAGGTTGGGGCTCTATAACTCAAGACAAACACTTCCAAGACATCTGGTCTCCTCAAATAGGGAAGATGTCTTCAAACTACAGGCAACTGAGAGCAGTATGGGAAACCTTCAAGTGAGCTCTTCCACTAGTAAAAGGGAAACGTATAAGGATATTGTCAGACAACATCACAGCAGTATCCTTTTCTTCGTCACCAAGGGGGAAAATAGACATGCTCCACTCCAATCTCTCTCTGCTCAAATTTTCGGCTGGGCAGAATAAAATTTCCTGTCTGTCAGCAGTCCACTTAAAGGGCACAGAAAATTAATCTGCCGACTTTCTGAGCCAGAGGAAGATAGATCCAGGAGAATGGTCCTTGAACAAAAATCTTTCAATCTCTAACCCAGAAATGGGGTCTTCCTCAAGTGGAATTATTTGCCACAAAACAAACTGCTCCTGTAGACACTTTCCCCTAAACTTCAAGGACTACCCGGTAGGAGTAGATGCGTTGTCTCATCAGTGGGACATGAAGCGGGCTTATGCATTTCCTCCATTCTCACTAATTCTGGCGGTATTAAGGAAAGCTCAAGAGAAGGTAACAAACCTAATTATAATTCTTCCATATTGGCCAAAAAGGAGCTGGCTCCCAATCGCGAGACAGTTGGCGTTGGAAGACCAGATCATACTCCCGGTAAAAATGGACCTTCTCTCCCAGGGTCCTTTATTTTATCAAGAAGTGGAGACTAAATCTATCAGCATGGATCCTGAATGGCAAGCCCTGAGAAACCATGGGCTTTCAGAAGAGGTAATCTCAACCATTCTTTTAAACCATAAAGAGGATACGTCAAAAATCTACCGGAAAATCTGGAAAAAATTCTGTTCCTGGCATGGAAATCCAGGACCAGACCCTTTTTTGCCAAATATAGCAAAAATCCTAGATTTTCTACAAGCAGGGTTCAAAAAGGGACTTAGTCCTAGTACCCTAAAAGTACAAATTTCAGCTCTGAGCAATTTTTCCTACACTCCCCTAGCTGAACATAGGTGGATCAAAAGATTTACGCAGGCAGTTTCTACATTTAAAACCATCCCTAAGAAAGTCGGTGTCTTCCTGGGACCTAAATGTAGTCTTGACTGCTCTTTGTGATCCTCCGTTTGAGCCCATCAACTTTATATCCATAAGAGCTTTAATTTTAAAAACAGCATTTTTAGTCGCCATTACATCAGCAAGAAGGATTGGGGGAAATTCAATCTCTTTCCATCATAGAACCTTAATTGAAAATTCAGGAGGATAAAATCATTCTAAAACTAAACCTCTCCTTTATTCCTAAAGTGGTTACTTCCTTTCACAGGGATCTGGAAATAATTTTGCCTTCCTGTTATCCAGATCCAAAAGATCAGCAGAAACAAAGGTTCAATTCCCTGTATGTTAGACGGCCTGTACTCGCTTACCTGGAGATAACATCCCCCTGGAGACCAGATAAAAATGTATTTGTCCTATTTGGAGAGAAAAACAAAGGAAAAGCTTCAAAATGCCCACTAGCTAGATGGGTGAAGATTACGATTCAAGAAGCCCACAGTTCCCAAGAACGCTGTGCTCCCCTGGGCATAAAAGCTCATTCAACAAGAGCAGTCTCTTCCTCTTGGGCAGAAAGAAGAGAAGCCTTTATATACCAGATCTGCAGAGCTGCCACTTGGTCAAACTATCATACCTTTTGCAGACACTATAGATTGGACATTCTCTCAAATACGGATCTTTGTTTTGGACGGGGAAGTCCTCCAATCTGTAGTCCCGCCCTGAGCATTGTAATTTGGTATTGCTCGTGCTGTCATGGGGAACGTACTGGAAAGTAGGAGTGAGCGCTACCGGTAATTGTATTTCCAGGAGTCCATAATGACGGCATCCTTACAATCCCTGATTTGTGCAATTAACATGTCCGTTATTATTCCTAAAATTAAAATTTTGTTGCATCCATCCTGGTGTAGTAATTGGGCAAAACACTGGCCAGCGGTTGGAGGTAGGGGCCTTTTAACCTCTGTCTTCCTGTCCCTATAGAGGTCAATAGGGCAACCTCCTGTGGTGCTGTCATGATGAACTCCTGGAAATCCAATTACCGATAGGTCGAATTCCTACTTTTTTTTAAATTTTGTAATTTTTTTTTTTAGCTGGGAAACCTGGTTGATTTAGTCCCCCTGTTTTGTCCCCTCCAAGGCGGGCGCATGGTATCCTGTTTACAAATGTCTTGTTGTCCACCTGCCTATGAAGGCAAGTGGGACAAGATTGTCAGCTCCTCTGTCATCCACCAGCCTAAGGAGCACCTTTCCTACCAGTATTTCCCCTTACAACAGAGGGAACTACTGAGGAGGTGGTCCTGCTTGTAACACATCTGGGAGATGGAGGACACGTGAAGTCCACTTCCGCCTATATGTGTGGCCCTGCTTGATTCAGTTTGCGTGGGGGGAGGGCAGGCTTCTACATCTTGGATGTCTGGCTCTCACATTTCGGACACCTGGATTCTGGAACTGGTATCCTCTGGATACAAAATCAAGCTTTCCAACCTTCCTCCAGAGCATTTTTTTCAGTCCACTGTTCCTCAATCCCTGTCCATGCTAACCGCCCTTTTTCGAGCAATCGACTGCTCTTTCAAGGGGTCCTCATTCTGGTACACCCGACCTAAAGGTTTCGGGGTTTCTACTCCAATCTTTTTTGTCGTACCAAGAAAGGATGCCTCGGTTCGGCCTGTCCTGGACCTAAAGGTCTGCCATTTCAGCATGGAATCCATTTGATCGGTCATTGTTTCCATGGAACAGGGGGAGTTTCTTTCCTCAGTGGACATCAAGGATACGTATTTGCACGTCCCTATTTTCCAGACTCTTCTGCTCTTTGCAGTGCTGTACTAACATTACCAATTTGTGGCTCTTCCTTTCAGCCTAGCCACGGTCCCAAAAGTCCTTTCGGTCGTGATGGAGCACCTTCGGACCACGCGGGTGTCTCAGTCACCCCAAAAAGCTGAATGATATTTTGATCAAGTCTTCCTCCAGGGAGGGGAATCTGATGGATTACTCTGGGCTGGACAGCCTGTCCGTTCGGTTGGATTGTCAACTGCTTCAAATCTTGCCTGTCTCCCTTCCAGCAGATTGTGTTCCTGGGAGTTGCTTTCGACGCCCGGTCTGCGAAAGTCTTCCTTCCTCTGGATCAACTGTCCATCCTTCAGGACAGGATTCGTTCGTTGTGGACGCCTGCTCCGACTTCACTCAGCCTCTGCACGAGGGTCCTTGGAACCATGGTGGCCTCAATCGAGACATCCCATTTGCGCAGTTCGACGTGTGCCCCCTTCAGCAGGCGATCGTCTCCTGGTGGAATAGTTCCATGGACTCCTTGGATTTATGCTTCATCCTTCACCCTCGTAGTCTGTCGATTTTTGCTTCGGTAGTGGATCTCCTCCCCGGCACTTCCCCCAGGGTCGCACCTTCCTTCCGCTGAACTGGCAGATTCTCTCCACGGATGACAATCTTAATGGATGGGGAGGAACATTTTCGGAACCTCACGGCTCAGGGGCTGTGGTTTCCACGGGACTCCTCTCTCCTCAACCTGCTGGAGTGAAGAACCATCTTAATTTGCCTGCTGCATTAGACATCTCTGCTGTCCAGACATCCGGTGCGAGCTCAAACGGACAATGCCACAGCCGTGGCTTATTTTAATCACAACAGTGGAACTTGCAGTGATGGCTGAAGCCACAGAGATCCTTGCCTTAGGAGGATGATCACGTTCCTGCTCTGACAGCAGTACTACACTTCCAAGGTCGACAACTGGGTCGCAGACTTCCTCAGTTGCGAAAGGATAGATCTTTCTCCTCTGCCTTTTTCTCTATCCAGAGTTGTTTACCTTTCCCCAGGGTGGCCTGGATCAAGGTTTTTCCCTTCGTTCCCTGAAAGGACAATGTCGGCACTTTCCATTTTCTGTCGTCGCCCGTTGGCATCTAAGGGGTCATTCACACAGCGTTTTTTGGCGCTAATTTTGAAGCAGAAACTGCGTCTGAATCATTGCCCTCCCCCATTGTTTACAATGGGAATAAGAAGCGTTTTTCTATGAGTGACTATTGGCCGCTTGCGGGGAAAAAAGAAATGTTCGTCGTTTGAGCGATTTTGAAGCGTTTTTTGCACTGGTTTTTGCCCATAATTTTTGTATTACATTCATAGGTGCTAAAAAAAAAAATGTGGAAAGAAAAAGCTTCCGTTTCAAAGTCTGCCACAAAATTCCTGGGATGCGGTTTGCAGGCGTATTTCAAGTGTACTTTAGCATGCAATATATCGTTTTACGCTTCAAAATACACCTGAAAATAAGCTGTGTGAATATACCCAAGGTCTGTGTTCCCTAATGAACTTGAAAAGAAAAGGATTTTGCGGTGAGTACCCATAAAATCCAGTTTTTTGTAATGCATGTTTATTGTGATTCTAAGAACTTTTGTAATGTACATTTTATTTCAAATGTTTTACTATGAGTGTTGCAGCTTCTATGTATCCAGTTTACATAGAAACTGCATAATGCCACTGTAAGCCGAATTAGTCAGTGGGCTGGTCTGACGGCTCCGCTGACAGCAGTCCTGTGTTTATCAGAGGCACACAGGAGCAGCTGTCAGCCGGGCCCTCAGTCCAGCTCGCTGACTGATTCGGCTTAGAAGCTGCATAACGCCGCTGTATGTAAAGTGGAAATACCGAATCCGCAGCACTGAAACGGTACAACATTTTAATGTATATTACAAAAGTGCTTCTAATCCCCATATACCTACATTATAAGAAATAAAGTCGCCAAAAGTTTACAAAGTGTTTATATATTGATATGCGTTACATTTCAGAATGGATGCAATTGAAGGCAACATCCTCTTTGGCACCTTCAAAGGGGACCTGTCAGGTCTACTATGCGGCTTTATCTCATGTCATATAAATAACTTCCCTTCAATCATATGCTATTTTTTTACCTTTAAAAAGCTATGTAAATGCTTGTCTGGGCTCCGATTTGAGCCTGTGAACTTGGTTTCCCCTCAAACACATGCTGATTGACCGCTTTCCCCTTGTGAGTTTATACAGGGAAAACTGACATTCAGCATATGAGTAGGAGGAGTAACTAGACTTGCTAGTTCAGTCTGTAATTTAGCATTATAAGTGCCTGTTCAGCTCTGCGTTGGAAGCTTCGTTAGGGACGCCGTCGCGGATTCTGCCAAAAATGCTGCACTATTGTTAATCCACGGACACCCGATGGAACCAGTTAAAGTCAACGGGTTCCGTCGGTCACCGGTTGACTGGTGTTCAACGGAGCCTGCGCTTCTGACTGAGCAGAACGGAAACCCGAACGCATATGTCAACAGGGCCTAAGCTATGCAAATACTTGTTTAGACTCACAATTAAATCTAAAACTATATGCCCTAGCTTGGTACCCCATCTATAACCTAAATTTCTCTCAGGGCAGTATAGTACATCTGACAGATTTGTGAGAATTTGTGATTGCAGCCAGCAGATTTTTAGTTGCTAATTGAAAGATTAATATAAGTAAACTGTATCCACTAGTATATCTTTTTTTTATTTTTTGAACTTGCAGCCAAGTGCCACTGGTGAACAGAAAACCAAGCCCACTCAGAACAGTGTACGGGAGCTGCGAGGACTGGGACTCTCACCGGATCTAGTAAGTAGTTGTTCCTATGATTAGAGATTTGCTTATATAACCGTTTTAAATTGTGAATTCCTTCTGCACTAGACCAATTCTTGTCCCGATCAAAAAAATTTTTCTTGCAGGTTGTCTGTAGGTGCACTACACCTCTGGACACCTCTGTAAAGGAGAAGATATCAATGTTTTGTCATGTTGAACCTGAGCAGGTAAGATTATAATGACTGGTGTCCAGTAGATCTAGCCATCATACTGGCCATAACCCTCTATTTTGCAGGGTGACCCCCTGTCCAATCAGTTTATTTAATAAAAGCTGAGCCTATCTATTATAAGTATATATTATTAGGCTTATTTTGGAGTTCTGTCTTCTAGGGAAAGGGCCCCTTTCTCCTGAACATTCTCTCACCCTACAGTGTAGATTAGATGTCTAATTCATCTCTAAATCTTCTAGGTTATCTGCGTGCATGATGTTTCCTCTATATACAGAGTTCCCCTTTTGCTGGAGGAGCAGGGAGTGGTGGAATATTTCCGTAAACGATTGGATCTTCCCATTGGGCGCCAGCCTCGCAAAATGCTGATGAAATGGAAAGAGATGGCAGATAGGTAAAAATACTGTGCTATTAATATACAGAAATGACAATGCAGTGATGCATGTTAGATTAGGATGCCATGGGTCAGAAGGCCTCCGATCACTGTAAGAACAGACTGGTTGATTACGATCAGTACCTTTTGGCTTACCTTTGGCCATTAAAATCTCTGCATGTTGGAATATTCAGACCGTACAGCACAGGTGTGGTGTGAATTTAGCTGGGGTCCTAGGGTGGCCGGAAGAATGTTGGGATGGGATCTATGATCACATTTACAAAGTAAACTTTTCAGCTATTGCTTGAAAAAGTTAGATCAGATGGCTAAAATGTGTATACAGACTAGTTATTCACGGATTAATGAACTCTCTGGTGTGCTGACTTTCCTATAGCTCAACATCAAGATAGTGATATGTACTTTAAATGCCTACCATTCTAACCTCATTATAATACATAAATAGGCAGATCTCTTAACAGAGCAAAGAAACATCGAAAATCAGAATTTATCTGGATTTATCCCCCATAATCTTGGGTGTAAGAATTTTATTAACTGCTCCCTTAACCCCTTCAGGACACAGCCTGTTGGCTTTGTGGACGCAGGAGATTTTTTTTCAAATCTGACGTGTCACTTTATGTGGTAATAGCTTTGGAATGCTTTTACCTATCCAAGCGATTCTGAGATTGTTTTCTCGTGACATATTGTACTTTACGTCTGTGAAAAAATTTGGTAGATAAATTCAGTATTTATTTGTGAAAAACACCAATATTTAGAGAATTTGCAAAAAATTTCATTTTTCTAAATTTGATTGTATCTGCTTGCAAAACAGATAGTAATACCACACACAATAGTTACTAGTTAACATTTACCATATGTCTACTTTATGTTTGCATAGTTTTTTGAACATCCTTTTATTTTTCTAGGACATTACGAGGCTTAGAACTTTAGCTGCAATTTCTCACATTTTCAAGAAATTTCCAAAACCTATTTTTTTCATGGTTCAGTTCTGAAGTGGCTTTGAGAGCCTTATATATTAGAAACTCCCCATAATTCACCCCATTTTAAAAACTTCACTCCTCAAAGTATTCAAAACAGCATTCAGAAAGTTTCTTAACCCTTTAGGCATTTCACAGGAATTAAAGCAATGTAGAGAAAAATTTATCCTGATTACGGCAATACCCCATATGTGGTCATAAACTTATATTTGAACACATTACAGCCCTCAGAAGGGAACGAGCGCCATTTAGGTTTTGGAGCTCAAATTTTGCTATAATGGTTTTCGGTGCCATGTCCCATTTGCAACGCCCTGGAGGGACCAAAACAGGGGAAACCCCCCAAAAGTGACCCCATTCACTATCAGAATCCAAGAGAGCAAATGGTTCTTAAGTGGTATATTACTTGCGTGCCATTTTTTACGTATTTTTTTTTTAACTTATTTTTTGTAACAGTTTTAATAAAAGTAACAAAGAAAAAGTCCACTATTCCATTGATCAATAAATTTATGAACACTAAGGCCCTGTTCACACTGAGTTTTTTTTATGAGATTTCGGCGCGGAAACCGCTCCGCAAAACTCGTCAAAAATTGCCCAAAAATGTCTCCCACTAATTTCAATGGGAGTTGGACGAGCTTTTTTACTGTGAGCAAAAAAAAACATTGCAGTAAAAAGAAGCGACATGACCTATCTTGAGGCGGTTTCCGCCTCCAAAACCCCATTTCAATCAGTCAGAAGGGTAAAAAAAATACACCTCGACGAGTGTTTTGGCGAGTTTTTGTCAAACCACTGTGCAAAAAACGTCTGGAGCAGTTTTTGCAGGAGGAATTTTCCTCCTGCAAAAAACTCAGTGTGAACACAGCCTAACAATGAATCAATGTATTTAGAATTTACAGACGTGTAAAATATATGAAGAGATTTATACAAGTATATGTGTGTATACGTATATATCTATATGATATAGATATATAACATCCCTAATTATTAATTTTTAGTATTAACAAATTTCAAATATAGGTCTATATATAATATATATTACGTGTGTGCACACTCACACTCACACACACACACACTGTATGCGTGTGTGTGTGTGTGTGTGTGTGTATATATATATATATATATATATATAATGTGAAGGAAATAAGTATTTGATCCCTTGCTGATTTTGTAAGTTTGCCCACTGTCAAAGACATGAACAGTATAGAATTTTTAGGCTAGGTTAATTTTACCAGTGAGAGATAGATTATATAAAAAAAAAGCAAGTCACATTGTCAAAATTATATATATTTATTTGCATTGTGCACAGAGAAATAAGTATTTGATCCCTTTGGCAAACAAGACTTAATACTTGGTGGCAAAACCCTTGTTGGCAAGCACAGCAGTCAGACGTTTTTTGTAGTTGATGATGAGGTTTGCACACATGTTAGATGGAATTTTGGCCCACTCCTCTTTGCAGATCATCTGTAAATCATTAAGATTTCGAGGCTGTCGCTTGGCACCTCGGATCTTCAGCTCCCTCCATAAGTTTTCGATGGGATTAAGGTCTGGAGACTGGCTAGGCCACTTCATGACCTTAATGTGCTTCTTTTTGAGGCACTCCTTTCTTGCCTTGACTGTATGTTTCGGGTCATTGTTGTGCTGGAAGACCCAGCCACGAGCCATTTTTAATGTCCTGGTGGAGGGAAGGAGGTTGTCACTCAGGATTTGACGGTACATGTTTCCATCCATTCTCCCATTGATGCGGTGAAGTAGTCCTGTGCCCTTAGCAGAGAAACACCCCCAAAACATAATGTTTCCACCATGCTTGACAGTGGGGACGGTGTTCTTTGGTTCATAGGCAGCATTTCTCTTCCTCCAAAAACGGCGAGTTGAGTTAATGCCAAAGAGCTCAATTTTAGTCTCATCTGACCACAGCACCTTCTCCCAATCACTCTCAGAATCATCCAGATGTTCATTTGCAAACTTCAGACGGGCCTGTACATGTGCCTTCTTGAGCAGGGGGACCTTGCGGGCACTGCAGGATTTTAATCCATTACGGCGTAATGTGTTACCAATGGTTTTCTTGGTGACTGTGGTCCCAGCTGCCTTGAGATCATTAACAAGTTCCCCCGTGTAGTTTTCGGCTGAGCTCTCACCTTCCTCAGGATCAAGGATACCCCACGAGGTGAGATTTTGCATGGAGCCCCAGATCGATGTCGATTGACAGTCATTTTGTATGTCTTGCATTTTCTTACTATTGCACCAACAGTTGTCTCCTTCTCACCCTCGTCTTACTTATGGTTTTGTAGCCCATTCCAGCCTTGTGCAGGTCTATGATCTTGTCCCTGACATCCTTAGAAAGCTCTTTGGTCTTGCCCATGTTGTAGAGGTTAGAGTCAGACTGATTAATTGAGTCTGTGGACAGGAGTCTTTTATACAGGTGACCATGTAAGACAGCTGTCTTTAATGCAGGCACCAAGTTGATTTGGAGCGTGTAACTGGTCTGGAGGAGGCTGAACTCTTAATGGTTGGTAGGGGATCAAATACTTATTTCTCTGTGCACAATGCAAATAAATATATAGAATTTTGACTGTGAGTTTCTGTTTTTTTTATATAATCTATCTCTCACTGGTAAAATTAACCTAGCCTAAAAATTCTAGACTGTTCATGTCTTTGACAGTGGGCAAACTTACAAAATCTGCAAGGGATCAAATACTTATTTCCTTCACTGTATGTATGTGGACACACACACACACACACACACACACACACACACACACACACACACACACACACACACACATTGTCCTAGTCTGAGTACTATCTACCTAAACTATAACTAGCTGCCTACACTAAACTACCTATGTGGAGGTGTTTTGTGTGGTTTTTTTTTACAGTCATTGTGTCTTTATAGGAGACACACAGCTTCTTCTCCGCCACTGTCTCAGAACGATCTGACAGGGAGGGAGGAGAAACATTGTAAGAAACGGCACAGACCGTTTGTTGCTGCAACAAACTTTGCTGTGATCACCATGATAAGTTTATCATGGTGATCACGTCATCAGAACCGACACCAATCCGGTCCTGATGTCTTCTCTCAGCACTTAGGCTGCTAGTAGCAGCGTGTGCTGAGAGATTCAGAGCACAGGGAGAGCGCTGTGCACTCTGTTCTGACACCACGTGAATTAACGGGCTGCAGGAGAAAAGCCCAGCACGGCAGCCCGTTAATCTACGTGGGCTGGTCGTGAAGGGGTTAATGGAAGCAGGTTGTTGTATTTCACAGTAGCGTCCACGCACACATTATATTGATAAGAGAAAAAATCCAAACGTTAACAGCAGAAATACCTTTTTCACAAATTATTTCAAAGAAGAAAAACCAGCACGAAGGTGAGCTCCAGTGTGCATGCTGTCAATGGGATAGCTAATCCAGCATCAATATGGTCAAGGAGGACACCGCACCATGGAGACTCTTTAGCAGTGTAAAACAGTTGCTGTAGATTTATTCCAATAGGTACATCTAGACGTTTCGGTAGGCAAACCCACCTTTGTCAAGCATGTGAGTGATTGTACATAGTGGCCTTATGTACCCCACCCCCTACATCCAGCACTCACAACACATGTGCGGATGAGTCCCCATTAGCATATTAGAAACCCCAGTAAACATCCCATCCACTGGTGTATGCTTCTCCCAAGCTCCAGATTTATTCATTTCTATCACATATATAATGGACAATAGTGAGTATTGGGCGTCTACAAACCTCACCGCAACTGCTGAGTGTACCGATCCATGGCCGCTAAGGATATTAAAAAAATACATATTTTCTATTTTGCGTCTAAACAATACCATTGCGCCTGTCCGGAATACAGAAGCCAGAGAGGCTTCAATACCTCAATAACATGGCGGCTATCAGTCCTAGTGCGCAACAGTGTCCGATTCCGCTAAAGACTCACGGAGCGGGGAGTAATAGCTCCCTGGTTCAATTACCTCAAGTGTGCATGCGTGAGCGTACATCAGCTGCTCGGTACAGCGCACCCGGCATCCACCGCTCCACCAATACAGAATACATAACGATGGTATGGTAGTAACATCAAATAATCCAAACATGGCCCAGCGCAATAATGGATAACATAACAAATATATTATGTATACAGTCATAACAGAGTAAATGTGAACAGCGGTCTATGGAGACCGTAACAAGGACATAAAATCCATATAGACTATTTTACTATGAATATATCCAATCTCATTTTCGGATCCATTTCAGCGGGTTTGGTAGGTTTGTGTGCGTCCTAATAGATAAGTTGCTGTAAAGAAACACAGACAAAGGGTGTTATATAAGTGAACAGTTAAAAAAAAAAAATCTAAATATGTACAAAGTACATTCCAGCCTATAAATTGCCTTTTACGTAAACTGTTTAAAACTGAAGTCAAGGTTTTGTCCCCTGGGGCTTAACGTGTCCAATTCATAAATCCATTTAAATTCCCTCTGTTTCAATAATTTCTCTGTCACCGCCCCTCCACATGGGCGGTATATGATCAATAGTTCTAAAACGCAGTTGACTGACATTGTTTACAAGCAATAAAATATTTAGGGACTGGCAATTCTGCTTTCCCAACCGGACCCGCCATTCATTAATGGTCTCTCCTACATATAATAGCCCACAAGGGCATTGTATAACATACTTGGATCTACATGTATATCTGTTTTTAATCATGTACTTTTTATTTGTATGGGGATGGATAAAGCTGTCTCCTTTGATAATGCTGTTACAATGACTGCACTCAAGGCAGGGAAAATTCCCACTTTTGGGTTTACTTAAATATGTCTGACAATATTTTCACACCAATGTCTGAGCTTACTAATATGGCTTTTAAATTCCTACCCCGTTTGTACGCCATCACAGGGGTGGTGTTTATCTTCGTACTTGGTAAGAAGGTTCCAATTACCACGTAAAATGTTATTCATTCGGCCACTAAGTCTATAAGAGGAGACACAAGGAATGCGTTCATTCTTCTTAATCGTTAGGGGTTAATAAAGTATCTGTCTATATTGGTTAATTCATTCCTATATCTATCAAGTAATCCAGATAGATCACCTCGATCCCTGAATTTCCTATGCATTTCGGATGTTTTTAGATTTAATGTAGTAGGATCAGACACTATCCTTTTTGACCCTGAGCATTTGATTCCACGGTAAGGACTCTATCATGGGTCTAGGGTGTTGTCTATCAAAGGGCAACAATTTATTTAGACCAGTGCTTTTTACAAATAACTCTGTCTCAAGTTTACCATTATTAATCTGGACCAAAGTATCTAGGAACTGTATAGATGAATCTGAATATACTATGGTGAACTTTAGCTCCGGGTACCTCCCATTTAGTCAATCAAGGAACTGATTTAGGGTAGCAAGATCACCTCTCCAGACAACAAAGGTGTCATTATATGTATCTAAGCCAAATTAATACATATTGGAAAAAGTTAGATGTATGCTCCAATTCCGCCATAAAAACATTAGTGTACGTAGGCATCATATTGGTCCCCATTGCTGTGCCCCCTCTTTGGATATAGAAGTCATCCCCAAACATAGTGTGTGTGTGTGTGTGTGTGTTATATATATATATATATATATATATATATATATATATATATCACAAATTAGATATTTTACAGTATCAAAAAAATCTTTCAGCCTTCTGCAAACAAGATACAGGAAAGTTGTTTTGTTTTTTTAATCACTTTACCACCTGGCAAAATTCAGCCTGAATTAAGGGCTGACATGTTCTATTAATGCAGGTCTGACCGTCTGCTGGAGTCCTGCAGCATTGCTTTGGTGGGAAAGTACACAAAATTTTCAGATTCGTATGCATCGGTTATCAAAGCCCTGGAACATTCTGCTCTAGCTATAAACCACCGCCTGGAGATCAAGGTAAATACTCATCCTTGTACAGCGCATTTCTGTAATTTATTTGTTTAGCTAGTGCCCTTAAAGAGACTCTGTCACCAGATTATAAGTGGCCTATCTCCTACATAAACTGATCGGCGCTGTAATGTAGATACCAGTGGTTTTTATTTTGAAAAACGATAATTTTTGAGCAAGTTATGAGCTAGTTTAGATTTATGCTAATTAGTTTCTTAATGACCAAATGGGCGTGTTTTTACTTTTTACCAACTGGGCGTTGTACAGAGGAGTGTATGAGGCTGACCAATCAGCGTCATACACTTCTCATTGTTCCAGCCCATCTTCTTTCACTGCACAGCGTGATTGTGCACCGCAGGATTGTGCAGTGAAATAAAAACCACTGTTTTTATCTACATTACAGCGCCGATCAGATTATGTAGGAGATAGAGCATTTATAATCTGGTGACAGAGCCTCTTTAAAGGCATGATGTTGCCAGAAAAACATGTTTTTTTTTTAAAAATTAAACATTTAGTGTGTGGGTGATTAAACATGGTTAAAATTTTTTTTATTTTTTTCACGAGTCAGGAAATAGTCAGGAAATATTATAAATTAATTCTAATTTATAATACTACCCATTTTTGGTCACTAGATGGAGCTAGTTCCCAAAATTGCAGCATTGCAACATTGGGTTAAAAGCCCTCGCTCTAGTGAGCTCTCAGCATCCCCCCCTCCTTTATCCTGGCTAGTGCCGGGATAAACGAGGGGTTTGAAAGGTTTAACCTCCTACACTGTGTGTCGCCATTTTTTGAGGTAACCCACAGTGTAGTAGGTTTACATACAGTAGTAAACACACACAAACACTAACATACATTGAAATGTCTTACCTGCTCCTGCCGCCGCGGCTCCCTCCGGCCCGTCCGCTCCCTTTGCTGCCGCTGTTCCATGTGCACAAGTCCGGAAGCCGCGACCGGAAGTAGTAAGATTACAGTCCGGCCGCGACTTCCGGTCCACAGGAAAATGGCGCCGGACGGCGCCAATTTCGAATAGGACTGTGTGGGAGCGGCGCATGCGCAGTTCCCACACAGACGCCGTACACGGACGTGAATGGGACGGGAGCCGTTCACAGTCCCTATGGGACTGTGGCTGCCGTACTCCATGTCTGTGTGTGTCGTTAATCGACACACACAGAAATGGAACAAAAAATGGCAGCCCCCATAGGGAAGAAAAAGTGTAAAAATAAGAAACAGTAAAACACAAACACACAAATGAATAAAAACGTTTTTATTAAAGCACTAACATCTTTAACATATAAAAAAAATTATTTGCCATGACACTGTTCCTTTAAGGTTGTAAGCGAGAACAGAACTAATTATCTGATTGGATTTGTGAAGGATAGATATATATTTCAAAATTGACGATGTGTAGAATATTTCTAAGCGCATTTGTTTGATTATAGACAGGCTTTGGTTAACAGCCCAGTGGTTGTACTTAATCCTGGACAGCTGCCTCCCAGTCTCTATGCAGGAAGTTGTTGCTTGCCCAGGAGAGAGCATTATTCTTAGAATGTATTGCTCTCTTCCCGATAAATGGTGCTCAATGAGAACCTAGGTTTTACTTCGTACGTAGGTCTGTAAGTGGTTGCTCACCAAGATGACCCATTTTTTAAAAGAAGCTGATTGCTGCGGGTCCGACTTCTGTAACCCTTGCAGATCAAGTGCTATCCTTGGAAGAAGCTGCATCTGGCAAGAGCAGGAGGTGCTCTTACAGAGCAGCTCTCCATTTACGCTCATAGAGGGTGGGGGGGGGGTTCTGAGGGGGTGTACCCCCCTCTGTTTCTATAATTCCCAGCAACCTATCCATTGTTTTGTTGCCTAAATGCGTTGGGGGACTTCCGCTCTGGAGATAGGCGTCGGTCCGGCCTCTGGAACCTGCATCTATCAGACAATTATGGAATATCTTGTGGATAAGCCATAAATGTCTAAAATGGGAATACCCCTTTAAGGTAGTAGTGGTGGTTGTAAAAAAAAAAAATGTGTAATATATATTTTTTTTATTGTTAAGTAACCCATTTTATGTTTATTTTGGCAGTATATAGACTCTGCTGATTTGGAGCCCAGCACTCTGCAGCAGGAGCCTGTGCGGTACCATGAAGCCTGGCAGAAACTCTGCAGCTCTGAGTAAGGAAAATCCAGAAATGTATTCAGGATCTGGCAAGAAAGCTATATCTGGGTATTTTTGTGCTGTTTTGTCTGAAGTGTTCTGGAAGACGCACTGGCTGTTTAATATGTTTCTCATCTTTCTTTTGCTTTATTTTATATCTCTTCAATGTCAATGGTCGACACAGAGATTAGTCTCTTAGTGGCAAGCAGCTGCTCTAAGTAAAAAGGGTTTAGCTTCATGCCTGTAGCAGGAAGACCTACTTGCTGAGCAGGTAAAAAAATTTCTTCTCCCCTTTAGGTTGGGAATACTGGGTTGACTAGATCTCTCTGTTACTCCAACAAGAGGAGGGAACCCAGCGTGGCCTAACCTAGTTGTTGCCTTTTCTACCTTTAGAAGAAAAGGAGGCACAGCGCACTCTCTAATCCTCTGTGGCCCACCAGCATATAGGGGCTCACACTATTTTCCTTTAACCTCTCTCCAAGGGGAGACACGCTGAAGGATGACTCTGCTGGATGACTGGGACCTACATATAGGACCCCCCCCCCCCCCCCCCAAAGATACGGTTTCCTGTGTGTCCTCCTCTTCTCCAGCACAGGCACCAGCATCCATTCTGCTTCTGAGGATCCAGCTCTTCTGATATTGGACGGCTTTGCCCTCCAAAGATCTATCTCTAGAATGGGGCCCCCTAAACCCTGTTCTACCTCTTTGTGTTGTGGCTGAAGCTTGTGATTTCCGACCATGAAGAAGAAAACAGCATAGCTTGCAGAGCTAGTCTGTTTCCGTAAATCCCATAGAACTGAATAGTAGTTACGAAAACCGCGTAACTCGCATGCTACGCTGCTTCTGTAACTGCCATTCACTACAAACCCTTTTAAGTAAGTCGGAACAACTTACTGCTGCGAGCAGTTCTTTTCAAAACTTACCAAAGAGTCGACCGCTCCAGACTGATGGCAGTAGCAACATCACCAATCCCAGCGAACATCAGACGCCTCACCAAAGAGAAGCAGTTCCAGCCATTACATTAGGGGTGAGTTAATTAAATGTTTGACCAAATATAGCAGGCAAATTTTTAAGTTGATGATTTTGTAGGGCCTGCGAATGATGTTGTAAATATCCAAATGGACCTTGGCAGAAATTCGCTTCCCCCACCCCTGTTCTAAAGCGTGGAACTTTCCAGATAGGCACTTTACAGAGCCCAAAAAAAAGCATGGAAGTCACGTATCCATTCCCCAGACGACTCAGTGAAAAATGCTTCTCTTCCCTGGCAGTAGACCCTCCAGTCTCTCGACTGGCCAGACAGGAAAATGGAATTCTTTGCAAAATCTTCAGGCAGCAGGATCGGCCAATATTTGCCTCCTCTTGCGTATGCAGAGCCGCCACCAAATGGTCAAATCCGCTCTGTCTCAGTATACTTTCCAGTAGTCCAACTGAACTGACTGAGATCACTCAACAAATCTCCCATGCAGGAAAGTACACACAAGGCCTCCTTGATTTATTGCCCATTTGTCGGTCTATGTAGCCATTTGCTGGACGCCCTGGCTAAAATGCTGGTCTGCAGACACAGTATCTAAAAACATCTCGAACAGCTGTCCCATTGTCTATTTTGCAGCCGCCTGTATGTTCTAAGTTCTGAAGCCACAGTTGGTAAGCGCACTCAAGACATGTCTTCTTGTTCTACCCCTCCCCCCCCCCCCAACCACCCCGAAAGGGAAGTAGTCGGTCTTGATCCTTTCGCTGCTTCTCAAGCCTTATTGAAAGCAAAACCTACAAGACTAAAGGAAGTAGCCTTCCTTTAATCTGCGTTTTCTCCTGACTCCCTCGTCCCCAGGCTTCCAAGGCCTTCTCAAACAAGTCCGATAGTGCATGAACTTCGGTCCCCATCGGAGTCAGCCCGAGTGAGGTCCACTTTCGGGAACGTAAGGCTCTCCAACGTGCCAGAGGAATGGGTACGTGAATTACCATGGGCTACAAAATGGATTTTTCTTCTATGCCCACACTTCGTACCCACAAACTCCCCTTCCGTCTGACAAAACTCTTTTCTCCCAGTGGTAATAGTACAAGTCCCTCTATAGGAAGGCTTTTTTTTATTTTTTATTTTTTTGAAACCTCTTTATGGTCAACCAAAAGGAAGAAACAATACGACCAGTCCTGGCTCAGAAGCGTCTAAACCAGTACATGAAATTGCATTGATGGAACAAAGTGAGTTTCTCTTGCCAGTATACACTGAGGATGCGTACCATCACGTTCTTATCTGCGAATCCCACCACAGTTCCTTCACTTTGCAATCCAATTGAGCTTCTACTAATTTGTGTCTTCCCTTGTTAACAATGGCCCCATGGGTCTTTACAGAGGTCTGATCCTCTGTTATGGCCCTTCTTCACTCTCTGGCTGGGGTTGCCATCCTCTACTTGGACAACATCCTGATAAAAGCGCCATTCAGGTTGGCCAGTTTGGAAAGCCTTCAAATCACCCTGGACAAAATCAATCTTCTCTCTCCTCCTTTTGGTGCGTTTTGACACCGCTCAGGCCAGGATCCTTTTCCCAATGGAAGGACTTTCCAATCTCTAGCAGAATGTGTGGTCTCTTCAGTGACACTGTCCATTCCCAATTTTTCATTGCATGAAGATGGGACTAATTGTCTCCTCTTTTGGGGCGATTCCTTACGCCCAGTTCCACACTCGCCCTCTTCAGTGAGTGGTGCTGTCTTGTGGGAATAAATTCACAGTTTCTCTGGATCACACCATGCTCCTGCCTCTGTCCGTCTGTCGTTCTATTTAGCGGTGGCTACTCTTCTCCAAAGTCCCTTGGAGTAGGCAAAAAGAAGAAAGCGAGGCAGCACTTCCAAAATACAAATAAGAGCTTTATTCACATTGGGTGGATAAAGCTCTTATTTGTATTTCTGAAGTGCTGCATCGCTTTCTCCCTTTTGCCCACTCCTGATCAATGTCCTGCAACTTGCTTCTGTTCCTCTGACACTAGACCCATGTCCTGGTGGGTAATCCCACAAGGGTTCAGAAAGACGACAACTTGATGGCAGTCGCCTACATAAAACATCAGGACAAGACCTGCGGCCATGTCCAACATGACTGGCATGCAAAGGTGGACAAAGCACAGGTTTCAGCCCTTTCGGCAGTGGATATCCCAGGAGTAGACTATTAAATTGCTGATTGTAGTTTTCCCTCTCTCGCTTACTTTCCTTCCTTCAGGTCTTGGCTCCCTCAAGAATTCGGTTTAAGCTCTATCCTCCATTTTCCAGCGCCTCTTGGCAGATAAATCGGCTGTCCATATTTTTCTCCTAGAGGTGGCACATGATGTGCCTCCCTACGGTCAGCCAATGGCCTGGTCCTTCATGCTCTGTAGTCTTCCCCTTTTGAGCCTCTAAAAGGCATTCCTCTTTGCTGGTAGCTGTCTCTTACATTAAGCATGTCTTTAAACTGTTGACCCTATCTTGATCTCCATTCATGGTGATACACCAAGACAAAGTGGTACGCCGCATGGTCCCTTTTCTACCCAATGGACTCTCCACAAGTTTGAATGTGGTTCGTGCATTGTGGACTTCTCCTTCTGAAGCTTCTACGTTCCGCTGCTGGGACTCTTTCTAGTTCCAGAGGGTCCCAGGCAGGGTCTGGCGGCATCCAAGGTTACCATAATCCGATGCCATTGGTCAGCATGGCGGACCGGTGAAAGAGCAATCGGTCGTCTTTTTTGGTTGAAAATCATTTTCTCGTCACATTCATCAGGGGAAAATGCACCCATCCACGTTTTTACCTTTTCGAGTATTCCGACCATTTTTCTCCAAGGACGTCTTTTTCCTTGGGTTCTCATATGGTTCTTGTAGTTTTAATTGCTGGTTGTATCGGTTACATTCTCTACACCTACTGCTTATGTACAAAATTAGTTTAGCTCCGTGTCTGCAGGAAGGAGTGTAGCTGGTGGGAGGAGCTGACGCTTTTCTACTTGGTGTCCACCTCCTAGTGGCAGTAGCAATACCCAAGGTAATTTTTGCAATCCCCCAATGTGTGTGACAGAAAAGGATTTTATGGGAAGTAATAAAAATCCAATGATTTGATGTTTTTGTTAAAAACTGCGCTGACTGACTTTCACAGTCCTTGTTGCCACTAGGTGCAAAACATCTAATGCACACATTGTGTTAGTCACTGCAAGGTGTGCAATGATTATTTAGAAATGTAGTTTTAAATGCTTTCAGAACCCGATTACCCCTTTTCAATAGTACAGGGATAAGTGGCTCTCTGGCACTGCTTATTTCATATATAATAATAATAAAAAAATAAATTATATATATATGTGTGTGTGTATATATATATATATATATATATATATATATATATATATATATATATATATATATATATATACCGCATTTTATATGTATATTCTTTCTGATCTTTTTCTTTAGCGGCATACTGGTACCTGGAGGGTTTGGTGTACGAGGGACAGAGGGCAAAATTCAGGCCATATCCTGGGCACGCAAACAGAAGAAGCCATTTTTGGGTGAGATGTGACTGTTACAGAAATTCTGTCATTGAGATGGCAAGCAATTTCCAAGCATTTGTAGGCTCTCTGTGGTTTCATGGTACAATATCTTGTTGCAGGTGTGTGTCTGGGGATGCAATTGGCTGTTGTTGAATTTGCCAGAGAAGTACTAGACTGGAAAGGTAAATCTTTTGTTCAACACAACAATGTATGTGAGCAAAAATTCTTTGAACGGGGAGGAGGGAATTATATAGGGTTTGAAGATCCTTCTTGGTATGGAAGTTATTTCTTTTGGTGTGAATTAATACAAAAGCAAATGCACGTTTTCGATTTCTACGTATGTTTTCTTTAACAGATGCCAATTCTACAGAGTTTAGTCCTCAAACCAGTCATCCAGTAGTAAGTATGAAGTCTGATACTACTTTAAATGGGTATTCCCAACTGAAACATTTATGGCATATGCATGATATATGCTATAAATGTCTGTATGCGGGTCCCATCTCCAGAGCAGGGGTCTACTGACCCCAGTCCCACCTGGTTAGACGGGTGGCGCATCCAGGTGTGGCATGAATAGAGGTGGCTGCACATGTGCGTGCCTCGGTCTATTCATTCCTAGGAGTGTTACGGAAACAGCTGTGCTGTTTGGGTACACCATTTTTAATGTTCATCTTTTATCATCCTGTCCTCTTTAGGTCCAAATTTCTGAATTAATGTCTTTAATAAATCTTATAACATTTGGCACTACTTTTTTTCTGATAAAGAGCTCCAAATCCCCTGCATAGACAGAGAAAGTTTAAAAAGACCACATTCTAGCAGCCTTCCGCCACCATTATGGGGAAGCTTACTGTGTTCAATCTATATACCGTACATCTGTGGATTTGGAGCTCTGTGTCAGAAAAACTGACCGTAATTAAGAAATTAATCCACACAGAATTTGAACCTATTTATAGATTTTTTTAAAAAAAAGTATATTGGTAAGCTTGGACATTCACTTTAAGCCAATTCCCACATGAAAAAGTTAACCATGTGATTTTAAATGATACATTTTGTTAGGGCATTTAGAGAGGGGTTGTCTTAATAAATGATTAGGAAATATGGTCGTCATAGAGGGGCTTCTCATGTTTGGGGCCCCCTGTTTATTAGACAAAACAGAGAACCACTCTAACAAAGCAGCTCCGGTCTGTCCTTGCAGCGGCCACCGAAGGGAATGTTTAGTCATACAGGGCTTTCCCCTGTCAATAACAGCTGATCTTCGGGTTTTAGAGAAGCCGGACACATGGCGACCAGCTGTATGCTTTATATTTAAACTGTAAAATGATGTTTCACTGCTGTTATACGGCTATAGAAGCAGACAATGGAGTCAGTAGGACATCGTGCATTAATTGGTCCACTGCACTGATCGCAAAATGTGACGCACACATTTATTATTCTATTTGTTTTACAAATATATAAAAATCTGCATAAATGTTTATTCATTTTCTTTTTCTGGAAAACTTTGAGGCAAAAATCAAATCTGATCGCTGGTCAAAAATGCTAAATATTTATAACCAGTATTTCTGTATTATATCAAGAGATATAATTGAATCTTGCTTTCCATTCTTTGTTGCTCAGTGGCGCTTACATATTATAATCTTATCTCTTGAGATGGCCTTTTTATCCCCTCTTGATGCTCCGCTTGGACTTTTACAGGTGATTGACATGCCTGAACACAACCCAGGTCAGATGGGAGGAACGATGAGATTGGGAAAGAGGAGAACAATCTTCCGCTCACAGAATTCCATCTTGAGTATGTTTGTCACTGTACTAATGTTCTGCCTTGTACCTGATCACTACTGTGTAATCTTTATTTTGTGTGTCTAGGTATTCTCTGTTGGTATCTTACGTTGATGTTAAATAATGTTGCTGTAGATCAGGGGTCTCAAACTCGGCCGGGTAAGTGGGCCGCATATAGAAAAAATGGGAAGTTGACGGGCCGCATTACTTTCAAATTTGATACAATACAAAATTATTATTAATCAGTTATTTGAACTACAATAACAATACTACTACATTACTATAATAATAGCGCTAGGTTTAAAATTTGAGATATTTCTCCACGCGCTTATTTCAACAATCCAGCTTAAGTGTCGCTAAATACAGTCCGGCGGCTCAGTTAGCAGCGTTTGGCAGACACACATGTCAAGATTGGGCGTGCCCTCGGCGGGCGCTGCCGCAGCGCCCTCGGAGGGCGCTGCCGCAGTGCCCTCGGGGTCTTGCCCAGAGCTGGAGTCCCGGAGCAGAGCCGCTTCTAGCACTCAAACTACAGTAGAGTTGTGACTGCAGCTCTGGATTTGTTGGGAGTATAAGACAAGATGTTTGCATCTGCATCTACTGATCTTGCAGTAGAGTTGTGAGTGCAGCTCTGGATGTGACTTGAGTAAAGTACATGATATAATAGTAGAGTTGTGAGTGCAGCCTGGGATTCCACCTCTGCTCCTGACATCACTGTCCATATATGGACAGAGAAGTCAGGGGCAACCCCAGAACTGGAGTCCCGGGCAGAGCGCTAGTAGGCTCTTCCTGGGACTCCAGCTGTGCTCCTGACATCACTGGGACTCCTGCTCTGGGGAAGCCCCTGACATCATTGTCGATGTATGGACAGCGATGTCAGAGGCTTCCCCAGAGCAGAGCCTATACTAGCGCTCTGCCCGGGACTCCGCTCTGGGGAAGACCCTGACACACTCCATATATGGGCAGCGATGTCAGGGAATTCCAGAGAGTCCCGGAGCAGAGCCTGTACTAGCGCTCTGCCCCGGGACTCCGGCTCTGGGGAAGCCCCAGACATCGCTGTTCATATATGGACAGCGATGTCAGGGAATTCCAGATTCTCGGAGCAGAGCCGATTCTAGCGGCTCTGCGTCCCGCGGGCCGCAGATGACAGACCCCTGCTGTAGATGATGGCATACTCTATGCGTTTCATGGTGTCGTAGTTTTGGGTATTTTATTGTACAATATTTATGTAGTAATTTCTCTTGGGTCATGATATCAAGCAAATTAAATTCGAACCTAATATTACTAATGATAAACTACAAGTTATTCATCATTGAAGTGTATAAGGATGGTCATGATATCGCGAGTGTTTTCATATTTCCTTTTGTTACTCTAGGGAAACTGTATGGTGACCAGGAGTTTGTAGAAGAAAGACATCGGCACAGATATGAGGTACTAGTCTTACCCTTTATATTCATCACTGGGTTATATTTAACTTTTAGTTGCCATTTTGCTCATTTTTTTTCTTTTAGTTATATTTCCCAAGCCTTCTTACATGTCTTACTAAAAGGTAGAATTCTAAATTTATATATAATATATTATTCCAGAAATTCCTGGCCCGACCACGGGTGTAACAGCATCAGAGATCCAGGCCGGGATTTGCAGGCGTAATACAGGCACAAAAATGGGCCCGCATTACGCTTGTCTAAAACTGGCCTTACGTTAATTTTGTCTTCACTTTACTTTGCGGTTATTAAAGGTGGAATTAAAGGTTAACTTTCTTCTTTTTTTTTCCCTGTTTTTGTAAGGTCAATCCAGAACTTAGACAAGAGCTAGAGACTCGAGGTCTGCACTTTGTGGGTCAGGATACTGAAGGAGAAAGGATGGAGGTTGTAGAATTAGAAGGTAAGTACATACGTTTGGCTTGTAATGTGTCATTATTGCAGCTCCACTCACATGGGGTTGATCTACATTATAGCACATACAGCTGCTTCTGTGAAAACAAAAAAGAGTATTGTTGTTTGAAAACACTTTTTTTGTGGCATATCAGACGTTTTGATCAGTGTGGGTCTGGGCCGTGGGATCCCCACGATAGCTGAAACAAAGAATGTGCAGAAGCGATCAGATGAGCACTTGGCCCCTTCTGCTGTGATTGGCTTTGCATGACTCTCCTTAGAGATGAGAAGAGGACAGTGTATGGACCTAAAAGAAAAAGTATATGTGTTTGGCTAAACCATGAAGTGGCAGCACTTTATAACCTATCCAAAAATTATATTTTGGAGTGTAAAATATTACCTTAACTTTAAAATTGTGCAGTATGAAATTTGACTTTGATAGAATTACTTTCTAGTATCTTATTAAATGCTCATCTTTTGTATTGTAGACCACCCATATTTTGTTGGTGTTCAGTATCACCCAGAATTCACATCCCGTCCCATCAAACCCTCCCCTCCGTATTTTGGTCTACTTCTGGCTTCTTCAGGAAGGTTATCTCAGTATATTGAAAGAGGATGCCGGCAATCCCCCAGGTGAGATTTAGAAAAAGAGCCTTTCATAATAGAGATATATTATATTTGAGCAAATGTTCAAAGTGAGAAAAAGATCGGCACTGCTTTGGCTCTTGGAGCACTACAAGTCTCAATCAGATGACCCCACAGGTCTAAACGGGTTCAATTGAATCCACAAACGGTGTTGCTCAGTGGTGTGATCAGAGAAGCACAGGTATAATGATAAAAAGTAGAAAAAATCCGTGGCACTCGCGATTCAGTAGAATTTTCATTTAATGTTGCGGTAGGCAAATTAAGCCAGTATGGATGTGGCGCACCCTACGGCCGTTTTGCGTGTGCCCATGCTTTATCGAGGCTTTGACAAAGCGTGGGTACATGAGAAACGGCCGTAGGCTTGTGCTCCACATCCATACTGCCTTTGTTTGCCTACCGCAACATTAAATGAAAATTCTACTGAAAGGCGAGTGCCGTGGATCTTTTCTACTTTTTACTATACTATATTATAGTTTTTCTGTGACACTTTGCTGAGCAAGGATTTAGTGATGTAGTAATAAGGAATGTACAGCACCATCTACAGTGCCCTCAGCATTTAGAACATATAAACCTTAACATTGATCATCCGTAAGAATTGAAATACGATTGCCGTTTGTATTTCAGAGATACGTACAGCGACCGAAGTGGGAGCAGTTCTCCAGACACAGAAATTGCAGAACTCAAATTATCAATGATAAATCATGACTGATGCTAGGTAATGACAACTTCTTAAATCAAGTAACTTTGTATTACAACGAAGAAGTTTTACATTTTTCACATTACAAGTACAGGAAGTAAGAAAAATACACAAGATACATATCATAAGCCCCCACCCCAACCCGGTACACCTGAGCGGAAGTCCTCCCTAATCCGTATAGACATTGTTTCATTGGATATTTGGCATCCCACCCCCCCCCCCAACATTTATGACATTAACGGCAGCAGTAGTATTAGCAGTTTCATATGTATACGACTTGGTAATGACAACTTCTATTATGTATTAGACTGGCTGCTGCTCAAGTAAAATAACAAAAGAAAGTACAGTAGTGTTAAAAAAAAAATAAAAAAAAAATTAGCAAAGTGCAAAATCATTATTTTTTATTTGCATAAATGCAAATGCGCTGGAAATACTACACATTCAATTCCAAATCAAAACAATAACAAAATGTATCCAGTTTGTGTTAACCCCCCAATGACCGGGCCTGAAAAGACCTTAATGACCAGCTCAATTTTTCTGTTTTTGCCTCTCTGCGTTTCAGCAGCCATAACGTTTTTATTTTTTCATTGATGTGACTGTATGAGGCCTTGTTTTATGCGAGAGAAATAGTTTTGTTTCCCCCCCCCCCCCCACAGTTTGGGGGTAAAAAAAATTTTTTTTACGGCGTGAATATAGGAAAAAGCGATTCTCGGAATAGTTTTCTTTTGTTTATTTTTTATCCCGTTCACGTTTCACGCTAAATAACCCATTAGATTAATTCTTCAGGTTATTACGGTCGTGTAGATACCTAATATGCGTAGGTTTTTTGTTTTTATTTAGTGTAGGGGCAATAAAATGTATTTAATGCAAAATAAATACTCTTTTTGGGACTTTTTTTATGTATTTATTTGTTTTTGTTACTTTTTTTTTTTTTTAATCCCGTCAAGGGATAACTTTATTTGTAACTTTTATTTTTTACTTGCAATGTATTAGCATACTTCTGTATGCTAATACATTACACTGTGTCATTATGACACAAGCTGCTGATCGGGCAGCACAGCAGGCACACGAAACAGACAGCCCTGGGGTCCTTTGTAGGTCCCCAGGGCTGACTGCAGAGGGATTCCCCAGTGTTTGATCGCATCACTGGAATCCCGGTGATGCGATCAAAGAGGGGAATTCCCTTTGATCATGCCGCAGTCGGACCGCGGTAATCAAAGGGTTAAACAGCTGGGGTCCGAATGTTTGTCGACCCCAGCTGTGTTCAGGAGGCTGCTCTAAGATCAGGAGCTGTTAGTAACAGCTCCTGCTTAGAGGATGAGTGCTCACACGAGCGCTCATCAGCCTCTCCTGCAGCGACGCCAAAAGACGTCTCTGTAGACTAAGCACCCGCACCGCCTGACGTCAAAAGACAGTGGGCGGTCGGGAAGGTGTTAATCCTTTACAGAAAGAAAAGTGAATATTAGGCTGTGTTGCGTTTTTTTGCTGGCAGAAATTCTGCCTTAAAATTTCATCTGCTTGCACGTCGTTTGCCGCATTTTTCACCTGCGGCCATTGAGGGATAACTTTATTTAACTTTTATTTTTTGCTTCTAATGTATTATCATACTCCTTACACTGTCACTATGACATAGGCTGCTGTTAGGGCAGCACATAGTGTGCCCTGAACAGCAGGCTTACTGAACAGACAGCCCTGGGGTCCTTTGCAGGTCCCCAGGGCTGACTGTAGAGGGATTCTCGGGTGTTTGATCACGTCACCGGGTTTCTGATGACTAGATCAAAGCGGGGAGTTCCCTTTGATCTTGCCACGGTCACGGACCGTGGCGATCAAAGGGTTAAACAGCTGGAGTCAGAATGTTTTCCGACCCCAGCTGTATTCGGCAGGCTCCTCTAAGATCAGGAGCTGTTAGTTACAGCTCCTGCTTAGAGGGAGCGCTCATCAGCCGCGCTCATCAGCCTCTTCATAGCGACACCAAAAGACGTTGCTCTAGACTAAGCACATGCACCGCCTGCCGTCAAAAGACGTTGGGCGGTCGTTAAGGTGTTAAATAAGGGCTAAAATTGACACCTGTTCCACAGAATAAATGACTTCACCAATTTAACCCCTCACTGCTATTATTTTGAACAAGCCGCTTTCAATGAATGATTCAATTATACTTATACATGTCCTAATTGTTGGCTCTTTTTTTTTTTTTTTTCTTTACTGCTCTTCTACACTTAGGCCTCATGCACACGACCCTAGTGGTGTACACGGCCGTGATTTGCGGCTCGGACGACCGCGGAGTGTCACCCGCAGGCCGCCCGCAAATCGCGTGCCGTGCACATGGCCATGTGCATTCATTTTTATGAACTGCAAAATGCAGCCGTAATAAGACCTGTCCTATCTTTTTGAGGTCCAGGCTCCTGGGCAATGGAAACCACGGTTAGTGTCATACTGCGCATGCGTGGGAATTACACAGCGTAATCTTGCAGGATTTTGCAAAGTACTGATTCATTAGACATGTCTCTCTATTCACATGTGAGACATGCGTAGTTGGGATACAGGGACGTCGGAATTACATGAGGAGCATGTCCATCCGCTTCCTGCAGATGATTTGGACTGCTTATTGTCTGTACCAGTCCCTTTAATGCTGTATTTACATACTTTTTCACCTTTATTCATGTTTGTAATTTTAGATTGAACTATTTGCAACTTTTTGTATAGATATATGGTGTTTTTTTACTTGATCACTGTTTTATTGTCAATTGACTCGGAGTTCTTAAATACTTGTGTTTTGATGTGTTCACTATGCTTGAGAAAGGTCCTGTTGGACTGAGTCGCATGGGTGATTAAAGGCTGTTCTATTTTTGGAAGTGCTGCCTCCTTGTCCATTCTTGGTTGTCCGATTATTGGGGACCGTGGACCAGATCCTGTAGAGGCGTGCACCCCTTGGTGGTCCAGTGCTGTGGAATCTCTTTCCTTTGTTAAAGAGGCTCTGTCACCACATTATAAGTGTCCTGTCTCCTACATACAGTGAAGGAAATAAGTATTTGATCCCTTGCTGATTTTGTAAGTTTGCCCACTGTCAAAGTCATGAACAGTCTAGAATTTTTAGGCTAGGTTAATTTTACCAGTGAGAGATAGATTATATAAAAAAAAAATACAGAATCACATAGTCAAAATTATATATATTTATTTGCATTGTGCACAGAGAAAGAAGTATTTGATCCCCTACCAACCATTAAGAGTTCAGCCTCCTCCAGACCAGTTACACGCTCCAAATCAACTTGGTGCCTGCATTATAGACAGCTCTTACATGGTCACCTGTATAAAAGACTCCTGTCCACAGACTCAATTAATCAGTCTGACTCTAACCTCTACAACATGGGCAAGACCAAAGAGCTTTCTAAGGATGTCAGGGACAAGATCATAGACCTGCACAAGCATGGAATGGGCTACAAAACCATAAGTAAGACGCTGGGTGAGAAGGAGACAACTGTTGGTGCAATAGTAAGAAAATGGAAGACATACAAAATGACTGTCAATCGACAACGATCTGGGGCTCCATGCAAAATCTCACCTCGTGGGGTATCCTTGATTCTGAGGAAGGTGAGCGCTCAGCCGAAAACTACACGGGGGGAACTTGTTAATGATCTCAAGGCAGCTGGGACCACAGTCACCAAGAAAACCATTGGTAACACATTACGCCATAATGGATTAAAATCCTGCAGTGCCCGCAAGGTCCCCCTGCTCAAGAAGGCACATGTACAGGCCAGTCCGAAGTTTGCAAATGAACATCTGGATGATTCTGAGAGTGATTGGGAGAAGGTGCTGTGGTCAGATGAGACTAAAATTGAGCTCTTTGGTATTAACTCAACTCGCCGTGTTTGGAGGAAGAGAAATGCTGCCTATGACCCAAAGAACACCATCCCCACTGTCAAGCATGGAGGTGCAAACATTAGGTTTTGGGTGTGTTTCTCTGCTAAGGGCACAGGACTACTTCACCGCATCAATGGGAGAATGGATGGAGCCATGTACCGTCAAATCCTGAGTGACAACCTCCTTCCCTCCACCAGGACATTAAAAATGGCTCGTGGCTGGGTCTTCCAGCACGACAATGACCCGAAACATACAGCCAAGGCAAGAAAGGAGTGGCTCAAAAAGAAGCACATTAAGGTCATGGAGTGGCCTAGCCAGTCTCCAGACCTTAATCCCATCGAAAACTTATGGAGGGAGCTGAAGATCCGAGTTACCAAGCGACAGCCTCAAAATCTTAATGATTTACAGATGATTTGCAAAGAGGAGTGGGCCAAAATTCCATCTAACATGTGTGCAAACCTCATCATCAACTACAAAAAACGTCTGACTGCTGTGCTTGCCAACAAGGGTTTTGCCACAAAGTATTAAGTCTTGTTTGCCAAAGGGATCAAATACTTATTTCTCTGTGCAAAATGCAAATAAATATATATCATTTTGACAATGTGATTTTTCTGTTTTTTTTTTTTTAAATATAATCTATCTCTCACTGGTAAAATTAACCTAGCCTAAAAATTCTAGACTGTTCATGTCTTTGACAGTGGACAAACTTACAAAATCAGCAAGGGATCAAATACTTATTTCCTTCACTGTAGGAGATCGGCGCTATAATGTAGGTGACAGCAGTGCTTTTTATTTTTTCACCACTTTATTAGCGATTTTAGCTTTACGCTAATGAGTTTCTTAATGGACAACTGGGCGTATTGTACTATTGACCAAGTGGGCGTTGTACAGAGGAGTGTATGACGCTGACCAATCAGCATCATGCACTCCTCTCCATTCATTTACTCAGCGCATAGGGATCATTTTAGATCAGTATGTGCTGTCTTATGTTTCTGTGGTAGTTACAGCAGAGCCAGCGTAATCTCGCTGTAACCTCTCATTTACCGCGTGATCTCGCGAGATTACGCTTGCTCCGCTGTATCTACCACAGAAACATTAACGAAGTGTCGGGATTGTGAATAGACATCCCGTGGAATCTCTATTCACTGTCTAAACACTTCAGTATCGTTAATGTGTTCGTATAAGACAGCACATACTGATCTAAAAGGATGAATGAATGGAGAGAAGTGTGTGTGATGCGGATTGGTCAGCGTCATACACTCCTCTGTACAACGCCCACTTGGTCCATAGTAAAACACGCCCAGTTGTCCATTGAGAAACTCATTTGCATAAAGCTACAATCGCTAATAAAAGTGGTGAAAACAGATCGTTTTTTAAAATAAAAAGCATTAATGTCACCTACATTATAGCACCGATCTCCTTATGTAGGAGAAGGGACACTTATAATGTGGTGACAGAGCCTCTTTAAGCTTACAGGTGACGCTGTGGAGCCCAAGCCTAAAAAACAATGTGCAGCAGTTAGTTATGCATTTTTGTTATACATCTCAGCAATCTTGTTGGATCCTCTCCCAAAGATAACCTTGGGCATTTCATGCACATGATAAAGTCGTGGAGACAGTGCAGACTGTTTTGTAGGCTCATGTAGACTGTACATTTAATGCCTTTTATGTTATAGAAACACTGACTAGAATAGATGTTTTGCAATGTTGCGTTGGTAAGGCTAACATCTCCTCTACTCTGCAGGAGGCGACTGCTTACAGACTGGACATCCGGTGCCGAAGAAGAAACTTCTATGCGCCTTGTTTTTTTTTTTGTACAGCCATTGTATTCAATAATTTAGTTTTACCAGTATTACCCCTCGTCCTGTCTCTTTACCATGGAGCGCTTCAGCACCGTCTTGCTGCACAAGACAAAACCAGTTCCTTAGGATCATTTTCCACAATATTCTTTGGCTGCATAATGAAGCAATAATGAATTATGTTACTTTTTAATGATGACAGGCATGGGTTCATGACCGCTGACACCTTCACCTGGGCAGCAATGTGGTAGCAACAAGTTTAGCAGTCATTCATGTCAACCGGTTCGATGCCCAAAACATCTTGTTTCATAGTGATGTTACATCTTCGAACTTCTACATGATGCCAGCTTAAGACATTATATACTTGAGAAGAATAGGAGGTTCTCAGGAGAAAGTGTGTATATATAGCTGTCAAGCCTAGCAGAACGCTCTTCTGTCTGCCGTTTTGGTTGCACTGTGATGTGTCACTAATAAAGCTGCTTTCTAATGGGTCTTGACGTTTGTTTGTTTTTTAGGTTCCGTTTAAATCCGTCTTTTTAGGATTGGCTATTTAAAACATAAAAAACTGCAACAAGCTAAACTCTGTGAATTTGGGCTTAGAGAAGCCGTGAAGCGCCACATAAGCTATAGAGCATGCTCCCACGGGATTTGGTAATGATTGATAGTGTTTATGGTAAATTTAGACAATTCCATTTAACCCCTTAGTGACCAGCCTATTTTAGGCCCTTATGACCAAGCTATTTTATTCGTTTTTCTATAGTCGCATTCAAAGAGCTATAACTTTTTTATTTTTTTCGTCGACATAGCTGTATGAGGACTTGTTTTTTTAGTTGTGCTTTTTAATAGCACCATTTTTGGGTACATATAATTTTTTTATTAACTTCTATTAACTTTTTTTGGGGGGATTATAAAAAAAACCTGAAATTCCGCCATTGTTCTATGCGTTTTTAAATTGACGCCGTTCACTATGCTACGTAAATAACATGTTACCTTTATTCTATGGGTCGGTACGATCACGGCGATACCACATATGTAGAGGTTTTTTATGTTTTACGACTTTTGCACAATAAAAACACTTTTGAACTAAAATTATTTGTTTTTGCATCGTCTCTTTCCAAGAGCCGTAATTTTTTTATTTTTCCATCAATGTAGTGATTTTTTGTGCTTGTTTTCTGCGGGACGAGACGTAGTTTTGATTGGTACTGTTTTGGGGTGCATGACACCTATTGATTCATTTTTTTGGGGGGCAATGGAAAAAAATAGCAATTTCGCCATTGTTTTTTTGCAGTTTTTTTTTTACGGTGTTCACCTTGCGGTTTAAATTACATATTAACTTTATTAATGGAGTCATTACGGTCGCGGCGATACCACATATGTGTACTTTTTTTTTTTTTTTTTTTTTTACTAAATAAAACCACTTTATGGAAAAAAAATGGTTTTATTTTTTTTACTGTACTTTTTATTAATAATCTTTATTTCACATTGGTGACTTATTTTATTAGTCCCACTAGGGGACTTTACTGTGCGATCTTCTGATCGCTGATATAATGCTCTGGTATACTTCGTATACCAGAGCATTATTGCCTGTCAGTGTAAATCTGACAGGCAATCTGTTAGGACGTGCCTCCGGCGCGTCCTAACAGGCAACAGGCATATGTCCAGGGCAGACCTGGGGGCTTTTATCAAGCCCCCGGCTGCCATGACACCCATCGGAGACCCGCGATTGCATTCGCGGGCCGCCGATGGGTGACAGAGGGAGCTCACTCCCTCTGTAAACAAAGTTAAATGCCGCGGTCGCTATTGACGGCGGCATTTAACGGGTTAAACGGCCGCGATCGAAGTAAACTTTGATCGCGGGCGTTGGAGCAGGAGCTCAGCTGTCATCAAACAGCAGAGCCCCGGCTCCTGCCTGCACGGGAAACCCGTGCAGGACTTAGACTAGGCTCACGTGAAAAGGCGTCAGCCTAGCCTAAGGCCCCTTAGTGAGCGACGTGAAAAGGCGTATTGGTGGTCACTAAGGGGTTAAGGGTCGTGTTTGCTTTCCTCTGGATCAACTGGAGTTTGGAAGTATAAGGGTCTATTCACACAGTAATAGTGGTTTGTGCCAAGTATTTTTAAATTATGCCAGTTTTTACACATTACTGCAGATGTCTGCAATTTGTGAACAAGCCCTTAAGGGTAAAACTTTATATAGTTGGGTATTTTTTTTCAACTCAGTGTCAACAAAAGTGGAGACTGAGTCAGTTCACACATTGCAGAAAATCTGCAGTATTTCTGCAACCGAATTAATTGTGGAAAATCCACAGCAAATACAGTAGCAGCAGAGTGGATGAGAGAACACCTCTCACCCACACGCTGCAAAAATACGAGCGGAAAAAACGCTCAAATTGACCTGTGGTGCGAAATCTTATTCCGCTTAATGTCCATTGTATTTGCGTAAACGCTATTTATTTGTTGCAGTTTTCCCCATTCCATTCAATGGGGAAGTAAAACCTGCGCAGCTTCAAAACTATTCCGCCGCAAAAAATGCAACTCGGGGAAAAAAAACGAATCTTCTACTTACCCAGAAGTCTGTTTTCTTCTAAGATTGGCAGCCTCCTGGGATGATGTTTCAGCCCATGTGACCGCTGCAGCCAATCACCGGCTGTAGCGGCAGTCACATGGGATGAAAAGTCATCCCAGGAGACCGGCTTCCTGTAATGACTCTTTATCCTATGCGACCGCTGCTGCAGTGGTCTGCTGGCACGTAACGTCATTCAGTGTGAAAAACCACCCTAGTTTGGTGCGTGTTTTTTTTTTTGCAACCGGAATTCCCTGCGGTGCACTGGGCGGTTTGCTGTTTTTTTAATGGCATTCTTTTTTTTTTTAGTGCGGCTAGATGTTACATTAAAGTAAAATATAAAATGCACTACATGCAACGGTTTTGGTTTGTGGTGTTTTTGAGGCAATTTTGTGGTCAGTGGGTTTATTTTTCTTTCCCAAACACATCTTCCTCTGAGTATTTTTTAAAAAAAATTTTCCAGGCATTTTTCCCCAAAGGCGCTTCTATAGCAGTGAACCCCAACCACCGGGCCACGGACCAAGACCAGGCCTTGGAACATTTGGTACCGGGCCGCGGTATCTGGTAACCGCCCCGGTGACCGCAGTGTATTTCGGGCGAAAAACCGCAGTTTTTCGGCCGGAATGTCCACTGCGGAAAACTGCTGCTCATTTAGCAGGCCGGCCTCCTGGGATGACATTTCATCCCATGTGACTGCCGATGCAGTGGTCACTTGGGATGAAACCTCATCCCAAGAGGCCAGCCTGGATGAAGAACACAGACTTTTGGGTAAGTAGAAGTTTATTAGTTTTTTTTTTTTATGAGTTGCGTTTTTATGGTGGAATCGCTGCGATTGCGCTGCAATGAACACTACTGCTATTTGTTGTAGGTTTTACCTCCCCATTGAATTCAAAGGGGAAAACCTGCAACAAATAAACTGCATTTACGCAAATACAATTGCTGCGGAATAAATCTGCACCGCATGTCAATTTCTAAGTGGGTTTTCCGCTCAGTATTTACACAGCGTGTGGATGAGATTTGTTTTATCTCATCCACTTTGCTGCTACTGTATTAGGCTGTGGATTTTCCGCAACGAATTCCATTATGGAAAATTCACAGTATTTACGCAACGTGGAAACTGACCCAACCGTAACTACCGACACCCCCGGAAAGAAATTCTGGCATGAAATTAGTCCTTAGCGCAAAAAAGGTTGGGGACCGCTGCTGTATAGGACTTCTAAAAAGCCAGAAAAAAAGCATGTACAAAGTGGTGACACTAAATCAAAAACGCCTTAAAAATGCACGTTACGTTTTAAATAACGCTAGGTATGTTCACAGAAGGCAGATTTGTGGCAGTTCCATACATTTGAATAGGGCTGGCACAAATCCATGCACATTTTGAAGAAATAATCCTAATCAGATGTATTGGACTGCAATACAGTTGCAGAAGTTTCTGGGGAAAATGCCATTTGTGAACATGCCCTAAGGCTACTTTCACAAGATGTACATATGTACAGTACAATGCAAGTAATTTAGTTTTTAGAACCCCCCCCCCCCCCCCATTCACACGTTGGATTTGAGGGTCTGCTGTATGATGCCTTTTTTTTTTTTTTTCCTTTGTGTGAATACTCTTGAGATATTCCGCAGATTGAAACAATTTTATTGGAATGGGTGATATCCACACGTGGATTACCTTGCAGATTCTAAACATGCCTTAAGTGTAGATCTATATGTATCATTAGATTTGCAAATGCGCCCAGATTACATTTCCGCTTAAAATAAACTAAGCGTGTTCCTTTGCTCCCAGACCGGGGGCTGTTTTCAGACAGGACTCCAGCCTTCAATATCAACAACCCCAACAGCTCACTGCTGCTACAAGTGGATGGTCAAAATAAGTCAGGGATGTCGCAAGTACGAGTATCAATCTGTGATAACTTTTTTTTTTTAAGAATCTGTTCCTGCCGCTGAGTTGTAGTCTTTGGAAACATCCATCTTTAATCAGCTGTTGCAGTGCCCTCCTGACAATGACATTCAGTTGACAAAGTCCATTATGTACTGGAGGCCAGGCAAATGGTCACCCCCAGAGATGTCCTCTGTTGGGTGAATTTCTTCAGGGAAAAAGAAGACTCTGTAAAGCTTGGTGCAGTGGTCAGGTGGATTTTAATGGCTTTACAATCACTGTCCTCCCTGGCGTCTCTAGGCTTATGATCGCAATGCGTAGACTGCTAAAAACCAACATTGACTCTGATCCAGGAAGCCCAAGCAACATATCGGTGAAGTCTTCCTTTTCATCTCATCGAACAAAGCTATGTGGTCTCCTCCCACCATTAACCTGACCAGGCTGATGATCTTAGTGCTCCCTGGGGGTTGCTTACATGTTTCTGCTGGATGGCTACACTCTCCATTGCCTCAACAGACCCCCCCTCTACACCATGTAAACAAAGAGCCACTTCTCAGAGACCTACAGGTGATGCTCTGTTGATTGCACTAAAAGCTTAATGTCACTTAGGGTATGTGCACACACACTAATTACGTCCGTAATTGACGGACGTATTTCGGCCGCAAGTACCGAACACAGTGCAGGGAGCCGGGCTCCTAGCATCATACTTATGTACGATGCTAGGAGTCCCTGCCTCGCTGCAGGACAACTGTCCCGTACTGAAAACATGATTACAGTACGGGACAGTTGTCCTGCAGCAAGGCAGGGACTCCTAGCATCGTACATAAGTATAATGCTAGGAGCCCGGCTCCCTGCACTGTGTTCGGTCCGGTACTTGCGGCCGAAATACGTCCGTCAATTACGGACGTAATTAGTGTGTGTGCACATACCCTTACTCACCAGCAAATCCTCAATGCTACAGACTTGCATCTTGACAATAGATTTATCTCTAACCTTCATTGTTTAGTTATCTTTGCCCCCCCCGCCGAGTTTTTCTTTTCCTAGGACTACTTAGGCTTCGTTCACATCTGCGCTAGGGCTCTTTTCCGTCGGAGTCCTGACAGACAACCGGAAACCATAGTTTTCCGTTTCCATCACCATTGATTTTAAGGACTGGTGCTAATGGTTACCATTTGTCTCAGTTGTGTGATGGTTCCGCCGTTTTGACAGAATCAATAGCGTAGTCGACTAATCTATTGATTCCGTCAGAATGACGGAACCCTCGCACAACAGAGACGAGTGGAAACCATTGGCATCGGATCCGTCACCATTGAAATCAATGGTGATGGAAAGCTTTGGTATCAGTCAGGGTCCCGTTCCTGGCACAGATGTGAATGAAGCCATTTCCACCATGTTAATTTGTTCCAGTTGATACTCTGCTGTTTGGGACTGTTAACTTTGAATAAAGGCCCTTTTACACAGGCAAATGATACGGCAACGTTAAGCTGATGAGCTAGCAATTGCTCGTTTATCTGCTGATCTGTTTGTTTATGCAGCCATAAAACGGTCGCTAGTCTGCAGCACATCTGTGTATCATGCTGCCGACATGATCGAAATGTATGGGGACAAGCGATCATAGTAACAATCGTTCATCCCCATGCATTAGTGATCAGAACGCCTTTTGAAAGGAGCAAGCGATCGCTGAGCTGTCTTGACTCCTCAGACAATTTTCAAAACTGTCTAGGAAGGTGCAAAAAAGTGTCTAAAATACATAATAAATGTGTGACACTCCATGTACGTCTCTTTTTGGCATGATTTGTACCAAAATTCTGGTGCATATTGTTTAGTAAATCTTCCTTAATTAGGGTATGTTCACACAGCTTAGCAAAGTACGTCTGAAAATACAGAGCGGTTTTCAAGCGAAAACAGCTGATTTTCAGAAGTTTTTGTAACTACTCGCGTTTTTCGCTGCGTATTTTACGGACGTTATTGGAGCTATTTTTCAATGGAGTCTATGAAAAACAGCTCCAAAAACGTCCCAAGAAGTGACATGCACTTCTTTGACACAGGCGTCTTTTTAAGCGCCGTCTTTTGACAGTGACGCGTAAAATTACACCTGGTGGGAACAGAACATCGTAAAACCCATTGAAAGCAATCGGCAGATGTTTGTAGGCATAATGGAGCCGTATTTCAGGCGTAATTCAAGGTGTAAAACGTCCGATTTACGTCTGAAAACAGTGCGTGTGAACATACCCTAAATGTGCCGCTCCTGTTATTCCTCCAAGAAATGCATGAATAAATTGACCATTAGATGTTACCATTCCCCTTGTGAATGGTGCATGTCCCTACACAGTCTGAGACTGTTAAGTCAGTGCCGATAGTGTCAACTTGTGTACGGACACACCCTATAGACAACGGCACCTCACAATACAGAGTTCCAAGAAAAGGCACTCCAGCCTTGTTATATAGTGGGGAATACAAGTTTTTATTAAAATAGACCTGTCAGGAGAGCTGGCAGGTCCTCTTTAATAGATATTTAATTTCTTTTTAGTTTTATCTTTAGAATAACTTGAGCTAAACTTTGAGCTAAATGCTGTATAAAGATTCTTAAAGGAAAGGTTCAATTCGTAACCACTAACGAAATTGCCGTCTGAAATTGCGGACGAAAAATACGCAGCAGGATACAGTAGCAGCAAAGTAGGTGAGAATGAACAAATGTCATCCACACGCTGCGTAAATTTTCAGTCTTCAAATTCACCTGTGGTGCGTATTTCTCGTTCTGCAGCTTGTCAATTCCTGCTGCGGAAAGTTACCTGAATTCCTGCATTTTTCAGAGGAGATATCACCATCTCACGAGCTTGGAAAAAACCACAGCAAATTCTGCACTATTTTCTGTAGTAAAAAACTTTTTTTTACGAGGCATGTGAGAACGGAACGCTGTTTTTCCCATTGAAGTCAATGGGCAGATGTTTGGAGGCGTTCAGCCTCAGCGTTTTGAAAATGACCCGTGTGAACATACCCTTAATAAGAAATCTATTTTGTGGCTACAGCTCCTGTGTAGAGCGATGAGTCTCCATGGTAACACTACAAACTGTAGTCTTTTCCTGCAGTCACACTCCCTTACATTTGTCCTCTACTTCATGCTAACAAACATTTAGATGTTAAGCAATAAGTAGGGAACAGATGGATGACAATATGACTGCAGGATCAGACTACATAGGGTTTGTAGTCTGTATCCATAGCGACACATAGGTCTCTATGGGAGCTGCAGACACAGAACGATAGGAAATGTTTGACTATTTGCAAAGTTGCTTCATTTAGGATGCATTGGGAAAATTAAAGACATTTGTTGCGAAAGTGGAACTTCTCTTTAAATCTACATAGGTGGTTTTCACGAAAGACAGATATTTTGTCGTTTTCTTCTTACCAAGAGATGCAAATTACAACAGAAATGTATTTATGAGCAAAGCCTGGGCAAGGCTGCTGAATTTATTATTAATATAATTCTAGTATTAGAAATTGGAAGCCACCTATTGTATATTGCCCTTGTGAATGATTATGTAAAGCAGATTCCAAGTAACGCCAACCAGTCATCAGATTGCAAGCTTTTGTGGCCAATAATTCATTGTGCCTCTTTTATTCTACAAGGTGCAGCGCTGTGTGCACTGCCAGTGCTATATAAGATAAGAAAAGTATTGTTTGGATTAATTCAAAGTACATCAGGGAGCAGGATAACCTACAGCCCAATCAATATGTAATGCCTTCATCTTCCCTCTCCCATTAATGTGAAATATCAAGGACAAGTTCACAGATTGGAGGAACTTCCCATAGGAACGCTTTAGATGCCAACAACATACAAAACCCCCCAGAATGGGGTCTTCAGGGCTCGGAGTCAAGTTCCTCTCATTGTGACTTTTTTTTTTTTTTTTGCAACGGCGCTGAGACAGCCATGGAGTCCAATGCATGAACAATTAAAGGGTCTGTGACAGCTGGACAAAATGTCTTGGTCAGAACTTCCCCTGCTTCAGTTTATCTATGTGGTGAGACAGTTTTAGAGCAGGACCCAACTTCAGACCCATGTATTTCATCATGACATCACTTCTCAGCAGGAGTAAGGCTTTCCCGTCAATTTCCTGTAGGAACAAAAAAAAAAAAAACATGATAAAACAGTGGCATAATATATTAAGTATATTATATTACATACGTCTGTAATATTTATTTTTATTATTGCTCTATATGAAAAATGTAATATGGAGGCAGAAAAGCAGACAAAATAAAAATTATATAACCAAACATTAAAGAGAACCTTTCACCTGCCCATACGTGTGCAGCTGAGTGCAGAGTGTAATAGGCAGGGCTGCACAAACCTTGTCACTTTAAGGGTATGTTCACACGCAGTGAGTAAAAACGTCTCAAAATACGGAGCTGTTTTCAAGGGATTTTTTTCAAGGGGTTTTTTAAGCCACTCGAGATTTTTGCTGTGTTTTTTACGGCCGTATTTGGAGCTTGTTTCGCTAGTCAATGAAAAACTGCTCCAAAAACGTCCCAAGAAGTGTCCTGCACTTCTTTGATGAGGCTGTAATTTTACACGCCGTCTTTTGACAGCGACGATTAAAATGACAGGTCGTCGGCACAGTACATCGGCAAACCCATTGAAAGTAATGGGCAGATGTTTGTCGGGGTAATGGAGCCGTTTTTCAGACGTAATTCGGGGCGTAAAACACCCGAATTACGTCTGAAACTTGGTCGTGTGAACATACCCTAACAGTGGATGTGAATGGGGCTAAAGAGGTACAGTGATGAAGTATTTCTATGTAGATTGTTGAGTATTCATAAGATCCAACAACTCACACATACAACTAGCATATAACACATGCACACTTAGGGTATTTTCACACGGCTTAGCAAAATACGTCTGAAAACACGGAGCTGTTTTCAGGCGAAAACAGCTTCTGATTTTCAGACGTTTTTGTAGCAACTCGCATTTTTCGCGGCGTATTTTCCGGACGTTATTGGAGCTGTTTATCAATGAAAAACGGCTCCAAAAACGTCCCAAGAAGTGACATGCACTTATTCGCGGCTGTTTTTTTACGCGTATAAAACGCTGCGAAAAACGCTCAGTCGGAACAGAACGCTGTTTTCCCATTGAAATCAATGGGCACATGTTTGGAGGCGTTCTGCTTCCGAATTTTCAGCCGTTTTTCGGGCGTTTACGGCCCGAAAATAGGCCGTGTGAACATACCCTTATTCTTTTTCTCTATCCTCCTGTTATTTAGATACTGGTGCTGTTATATTTGGCGCCCGATATGTAAATGAGCCCCTGAACTGTTAATGAGTTGTGTAAATGGCATGGGGGCGTGTATCTTATCGCTGTGACACTGTCCAATCAGATACGGACAGTGTCACAGCGGCTTGTACTGTATGATCTCTCTCTCGCGAGATCACAGTGTTTGCTTCACTATCTGTCAAGAGATGGAGAGGAGAGCATGTACACACACACACACACACACACACACACACACACACACACACACACACACACACACACACACACACACACACACACACACACACACACACACACACACACACACACACACACACACACACACACACACACACACACACACGCCGCGGAATAGAAGAAGAATGTGAATTCTTATGTTCCGTGGCGGCGGGAGTATCGTTGGCAGCGGCATCGGAGCTGTGCGCACGCTCTCACTCTTCATCTCTCGGTAGACAAGGATGACAAGACTGATCTCGCGGGAGAGATCACACAGCACAAGCCGCTGTGACACTGTCCGTAGCTGATTGGACAGTGTCACAGCGATAAGTAACACACCCCCATGCCATTTAAGCCTCATTGACAGTTCAGGGGGTTAGTTACATATCGGGCGCCAAATATAACGGCACCGATATGTAAATAACGGAGGAGGCTAGAATTATTATTATTTTTAAAGTGAGAGAGTGTTTGTGAAGCCCTGCCTATTACATGCTGCACACGTATGGGCAGGTACAAGGTTCTCTTTAGGCCTTATTCACACAAGCGTATCTCACGTCCGTGTTACGCGCGTTAAAAAACACGGACGACACACGGACCTATGCAATTCAATGGGGCCATTCAGTGTTTTTCATGCAGCGTGCGACTGCGGCGTGAAACCACTGCATGTCCTATAGTTGTGCGTTTATGCGCATCACGCACCCATTGAAGTCAATAGGTGCGTGAAAATCACGGACAGCACACGTACGTCATATGTGTGCTGTGAGTGATTCACGCAACAGTTGCTAAAGAAATTATGAGAAAAAGAAAAACACCTTCAGTTTATTTTGCTGACGTAAAAAACGCGTGACATACATGCGTAAAAACCGCTGACAGGCACTATATACGGATGTCAAATGGAACTGCAAAGCAAGAAAAACTCGTTTTTTACGCGCGCAAAACTGACACGTTCGTGTGAATAAGGCCTTAAGTACAGATTTTCTAGCATTTATATTGTCCAAAAACAGCAGCATGCAGGAAATCTGGGCTGATGAAAAGAAAATGATATTTACCATTAAGAAGTATACCTTGTGTAGATTGTATTTCATCTAAAAATGTTTGTGCTGACTTATTACACTATATGGTGGCTCATTGGTTAGCACTGTTGAAATAAATAATCTTTACAGGGGTCGGAGCTCTGGTTTGCGGATACTCTACATCATCAATTTCCCTTCACTAAGCCATGAAGTTAAATGATGCAGTCACTAAAGGATGGGGTAGGGGCTAAGGAGCTTACTAAAGACTGGTTCATCTTTGTAGCTGTATAATTCTGTATGCAGTGACTTCCCCCAAGTGGCAACAGTGGGCTGCAAGAATGTTATCATTTACCTCTATGGCAGTGGGAAGGGAAGCAGGGGATTTGGAGATTTGTACAATAAAAACAGACCTCTGATGCCTATAAAGATATATTATGTTAAAGTGTAGCTAAACGTTTGACAAACTTCTGACTTGTCATAGTGACAGGTCAGAAGTTTGTATTGGTGAGGGTCCGAGCACTGAGACCTCCACCAATCGCTAGAACAAAGCAGCTGAAGCGCTCGTGTGAGCACTCATCCGCTTAGTGTCTTTTTGGCTTTTTCCAGAATTAAATTTATCGGTGTACGGACTCAATAGAAAGTCTATGAGCCCGTACTCCGATACATCGGCTTTCTGGAAAAAGCTGAACAGACACGAAGCGGCTGAGCGCTCACACGAGCGCTTCAGCTGCTTTGTTCTAGCGATTGGTGGAGGGTCTCAGTGATGGGACCCCCACCAATCCAAACGTCTGACACGTCACTATGACATGTCAGAAGCTTGTCAAACGTTTAGCTACATTTTAATCAAAACAGATCTGCTTAGGCTCCATGCACATGACTGTTTTTTCATGTATCAGTAAAAACTGTCCATAAATACGGATCCGTAGGCATCCGTAATTCATTCTTATTTACAGATGCGGTCCCTATTGCATCTGTATTTGATCCGTAAAAAAACAAAACATGTTGCCTAGCAACGCTTCCATAAATACGGACGGTTTATGGATGCCCATCCGTTGCTGTCTATTTATGAAAGCTCCTTTAGGCTTCTATGAGAGAGTCCGTGCCATAATTACGGAAAAGAATATGACATGTCCTATAATTTTTTCAGCACGGACACCCATCAGTAAAATAGTAAAAAACCGTGGCCAATAGAAATAAATGGGTCCTTAAATACTGTCCATAATTAGACTGTATTTACTAATGAAAAATACGGTCGTGTGCATGGAACCATAGATTGTAATTAACCAAAAACAAAACCATGGCGATTGCATGAATACGTCATTTAGTGGGATGAAAACATAATGGAAAAACAAAAGTTACATAAAATGTTAAAAAAAATATACAATATCTAAAAATACGTTATTCATTACAAAATGCTCTGTCTCAAAAAATATTACAAAAATAATAATTAATTACACATAATTGATATTGACTTTAAGAGCAACGTCCCGTACTATAAAACAAACGTATTATTTATCCTGCATGGTGAACACCGTAAAAGAAATATGATAAAATAATATTTTTCATTTATTCTGCCTCCCAAAAAATTGAATCAAAAAGTTGTTTCCCAAAATGGTGCCAATTAAAACTACTGGTCCTGCAAAAAAACAAGCCCTAAGGCCGGGTTCCAACGAGTTGGATACGCTGTGTAAAAATCATGCAGCATATCCAACCTGGAACCCGCAGCACCTCCCATCTGAAAAATCGCACCACATAGTGGTGTGGTTTTTTGGACTGAATTTCTACAGCGTAAAAAAGCGCTCCTACTTACCCCCTCCCTTGATGTCCGCTCCGGCCTCATACGATGACGCTGCAGGCCATGTGACGCTGCAGCCTGTGATTTGCTGCAGCGGTCACATGGGATAAAACGTCATCCCAGGAGGCCGGACTGCAGGAAGGAGGAGGGCGTTCTAGGCAAGTATGATTTTTTTTTTCCCGGAGTTGTGATTATTGTACGACGCTAGGAGTCCCTGCCTCGCTGCCGGACAACTGTCCCGTACTGAAAACATGTTTTCAGTACGGGACAGTTGTCCGGCAGCGAGGCAGGGACTCCTAGCTTCGTACATAAGTATGATGCTAGGAGCCCGGCACCCTGCACAGTGTTCGGTCCGGGATTCATTACACACAGAGTGATATATTTCCAGCATTTTTTTCTTTTAATGTTGATGATTATGGCTAACAGGCTGGATTCACACGAGGTCATTACGTCTGTAATTGACGGACGTATTTCGGCCGCAAGTCCCGGACCGAACACGGTGTAGGGAGCCGGGCTCCTAGCATCATAGTTATGTACGACGCTAGGAGTCCCTGCCTCGCTGCCGGACAACTGTCCCGTACTGAAAACATGTTTTCAGTACGGGACAGTTGTCCGGCAGCGAGGCAGGGACTCCTAGCGTCGTACATAAGTATGATGCTAGGAGCCCGGCACCCTGCACAGTGTCCGGGACTTGCGGCCGAAATACGTCCGTCAATTACGGACGTAATGACCTCGTGTGAATCCAGCCTTAATGAAAACCCAAAATTTTGTGTCTCAGAAAATTAGTATATTCTATAAGCCCAATTTCAAAAATGATTTTTAATACCGAAATGTAGGGCAACTAAAAAGTATGTACAGCATATGCACTCAATACTTGGTCGGGGCTCCTTTTGCATGAATTACTGCATCAATGTGGCGTGGCATGGAGGCGATCAGCCTGTGGCACTGCTGAGGTGTTATGGAAGCCCAGTTTGTATGATAGTGGCCTTCAGCTCGTCTGCATTGTTGGGTCTGGTGTCTTTCATCTTCCTCTTGACAATACCCCATAGATTCTCTATGGGGTTTAGGTCAGGCGAGTTTGCTGGCCAATCAAGCACAGGGATACTGTGGTTATTAAACCAGGTATTGGTACTTTTCGTATTGTGGGCAGGTGCCAAGTCCTGCTGGAAAATGAAATCCGCATCTCCATAAAGCTTGTCAGCAGAGGGAAGCATGAAGTGCTCTAAAATTTCCTGGTAGACGCTGCGTTGACTCTGGACTTGATATAACAGTCCTGTTTTCAGATAAAAGTAAGTTTTGCATTTCATTTGGAAATCAAGGTCCCAGAGTCTGGAGGAAGAGTGGAGAGACATCAATACAAGTTGCTTGCGGTCCAGTGTGAAGCTTCCACAGTCAGTGATGGTTTGGGGAGCCATGTCATCTGCTGGTGTTGGTCCACTGTGTTATATCAGAGTCAGCGCAGCTGTCTACCAGGACATTTTACAGCACTTCATGCTTCCCTCTGCTGACCAGCTTTATGGAGATGCTGATTTCATTTTCCAGCAGGACTTTGCACCTGCCCACACTGCCAAAAGTACCAATACCTGGTTTAATAACCGCAGTGTCACTGTGCTTGATTGGCCGGCAAACTCACATGACCTAAACCCCATAGAGAATCTATAGGGTATTGTCAAGAGGAAGATGAGAGACACCAGACCCAACAATGCAGAAGAGCTGAAGGCCGCTATCAAAGCAACCTGGGCTTCCATAACACCTCAGCAGTGCCCCGGGCTGATCACCTCCATGCCACGCCGCCTCGATGCAGTAATTCATGCAAAAGGAGCCCCGACCAAGTATTGAGTGCATATACTGTACATACTTTTCAGAAGGCCAACATGTCGGTATTAAAAATCATTTTTGAGGGGGCATGGCTTGGCGCGCCACATGAGACTAGCTCCATACTGATCCCATGTTTTATTAATCCTGCCGACATCCTACCTATCTAAAAGTACCTCCGGACGGTTTGGAGACATCTTAGAGCACGAGGAGAGGGTAATAGGTCCCACACATGGTCAATCTGTGGCTGAGAAACTGCAGGAGTTTGCTCGAGGTGATGCACAAGATGGCGGGAGCTCGCCAATGCCTCAGCGCACACGGGGGATGGATAGACCAGCTGCCGCTGGGACTTCCTCCTCAGCAGATCCTGAACTTACCCTGAAGGATGTCACGGATAAACAGTTGTTGGCGATCTCATCCTGTAAAACCTTACTTACAGGTAAGCTGGAGGTTAAAATCGACATAGGCTAGATTAGACAGGATATGCATGCTATGAGAGAACGCATGTCCCAGGCTGAAGAACGTATTTCTGGACTGGAAGACCGGATTGACCCTGTGCCCAGGGCCCTGTCTGCCTTAGAAGAGGCCGCTGAATTATGGAAGCAAAAGTCTGATGACTTAGAAAATCGGCTGCGCCGAAACAACATTAGGGTTTTGGGGTTGCCTGAAAAGGCCGAAGGTTAGAATTCTATAGACTTTATTGTCAAATGGCTGCATGAGCTGTTTCCAGATGCAGTGTTCTCTGCTGCTTTCACGGTAGAGAGAGCTCACAGAGTACCTGCTCGACTCCTACCACCGGGGGCACCCCCCAGACCTATGCTGGCACACTTACTGAATAGTAATGACCGGGATTTGATCTCCGCAAAAACCAGGATATCAGATTTAATGGTGCCCCAGTATCCATATTACCTGACTTCAGCGCTGAACTGCAGAAAAGACGAGCTACTTTCATGTTGGTGAAGAGACGGCTTAGAGATCTACAAATCCCGTATTCTATGGCCTATCCTGCAAGGCTTCGTATTGTGGATGGAGATCGCTCATTAGTTTTTGTGACCCCGAAAGACGCTGATGACTGGGTGAGCCGCCAGCGACCAACATCTCGGAACTGAGACTTTATAGCAAATCTTGTGCTACTACTACATGGGCTGACATGTTACTGACCGGGAGAGGGCTGAAGGACTCCATTTGCTTTTTTTTATTTACTTGTATCCTTGAACTTGTCATACTTATTCGCAAAATAGACGCTAGGCTGCCAAACTGATATATATTTTATACTTTAACTGTCGGCCTTGGTATTGTCGTTAAGATAACCATCATACATTCCTTTTCCAATCTAATTTTACTAGCTAATAGGTATTAATTTCATGTACTGACACATGGGCTCTTCCCCCGTATATGTTTGGCCACCATGGCAAAGGGAGTACATTGTCATCGTTCGTGTTTTCTTGCTTTGCCGGACGATGTACTTGTATGTTATATGGTACATGTGTTCTAATTTTGCCTCAAAGAACCTTGAGGTTTCATGTTTTTTGCCTTGTACAACTCTGCTGGTTTTGTTTTCAGTACAGATTTATGTATACTCGGAACTGCTTCTTCTATGAAGCATATATGTTACATGTCAAATGGCTATGATTACGGTTATGTCATGGAATGTCAGGGGTTTGGGCTCTGCTAGGAAAAGAGCTATGGTTTTTGCACAGGTTAGAAAGTATTCCCCACATATCCTGTTTATACAGGAAACACATTTGACTCCTGATAAAATGCGTGTGTTGAGTAGACCCTGGGTTCAATGGTCTAGCCACTCCAGTTATTCATCCTACTCCCGCCGAGTGTCTATACTTATACACAAATCCCTTAGGTGGGAGGTACACACTGTTCAGATAGATGCTGACGGGCGATTTATATTCATACATACGTTCATAAATAACGTCCCATATGTTCTTATGGGGCTCTATATTCCTCTACCGCCATCATTATCTTTAATACACCAAGCGGTTAATTTCTCGGCGGCGTGTCCTGGCGCTAAATTGCTATGTATGTACTTTAACATGACTATGGATAGTGCCATGGACAGGCTTAGGCATACCCAATTGACGGTCTCTCTAAATACACCAGATACACACCTTAACCTTTTGATATCGGAGCTAGGGTGGACAGACATATATCGGTTTCGATTTCCCACTGCTAGAGCGTATTCGAGATCCTCATTGGGACATAATTCGCTGTCCCGTAAAGATTACATGTATGGTTATGATTTATTAATAGGTATGTCAACTTAGATTGCGTACAAACCTAGAGGAGTGTATGATCATTCCCCTGTTTTGGCTAGTTTCCATCTTCCGGATCTTCCTAGACCATGGGGATGGAAGATACATCCATTTTGGTTGACGGTAATTGGTGCGAATGATAGGATTCCTGATCAGTTACAAGTGTTTCTGCAAGTTCATCAGGATTTCGATAATGTGGGTGTTATGTGGGACACTACTAAAGCATATCTATGGGGTTGCCTTAAATCCTCTATTTCGTATTTAATTCTGCTTCTAAGGTGGAGGATGAATTAGCTGGGAAATGCTCTGATTTGGAAGCGGTTTATGTTGCAGATCCCTCAGATGTTAATAGACAAAATTGGCTGGATTCTGGGAGACAATATCTGCTGCTCTTACAGGAACGGGCTAATCGCAAACAATTTTTTATTAAACTAACAAGTTTGAATTAGGCAACCAATCAAGTAAACTCTTGGCTTATATAGTTCGTCAAAACTCCCAGTCTCCTATCCTGAAAATTAAGGGTCTCGATGGGGGTATTCTTATGGATAATGTAGGAATTGCTGACAGGTTTGCACAATATTATAGAGACCTATACACCTCTAGGGTGCAATATGATATGTCAGAACTTCATGAATACTTGGATGGTGTCACCTTTCCTACTCTGTCAGAGTCTGATAGATTATCACTTGGGGCCGACATTGCACCAGATGAGGTTGCGCGTGCACTTCAGGACATCGCAAAAGGCAAATCGCCAGGCCCGGATGGAATACCTGCCGAGGTTTATTGTAAATACTCCGAAATATTGGCTCCCATTTTACATTCAATGTTTCTATATTCACACACTCAGGGCTCACTACTTGAATCACTAAATGATGCCACTATTGTAATTTTGCTAAAACCAGATAAAGACCCTTTGGACTGCGGATCATATAGGCCTATTTCACTTTTAAATAGTGACTATAAAGTCCTTACTAAGGTATTGGCAAATAGATTAAATGCTGTAATATTGAACATTATACACCCTGATCAGTCAGGATTTATGCCTGGGAAATCAACATCAGAGAATATACGCAGGGCACAAATAGTGATGCAAGTTGGCTTAGCACTACGGACCGACTGGGCCATGGCCTCGTTAGACTCAGCTAAGGCATGAGTCTAATGGCCTTATTTATTAGTAATATTGCACCGATTTGGCTTCAGTCCCATGTTCATACGCTGGATTTCCACGATATATTAATCTCCCAGGGCCCAAATTCTGGTAAAATGACTACTATCCCCATATTTTCAATTGGCACGGGGTACAAGACAGGGTTGCCCTTTGTCACCCCTATTGTTTGCAATAGCCATTGAACCATTAGCTCTGTTTATACGACATCAGACATATCATGGGATACAATTTGGTGGTAGAGAAGACAGAATTGGCTTGTATGCTGACAACATGATTCTTTTCATGTCTAGACCTAAGGATAACTTGCCAGCTGCGATAGACCTCATAGATAGATTCTGAGATTTTCTGGATTATACATAAACTGGAATAAATCCTTTTTTTTGCCATTGCAGGACTTGAGCTGGGCTCCAGTAGAAAGTGGACTTAAAGTAGTGTCGAGTTTTAAATATTTGGGTATTGTGATGAGTAAGGTCCCTGGTTCAGATATGCGTAATAATATTTATCCTTTATTGGACTATGTAAAATACCAGTTTAAAATATGGAGCACGCTACCTTTGGCAGCTGCCGGACGAATCAACTTGATAAAGCTGATTATCCCCCCTAAATGTCTTTATATGTTGGAACACATAGCAGTACCTATACCGTTAACATTCTTTAAAAACCTACATGCTGTCTTATCTTCCTTTGTTTGGGGCTCAAATGGGTCAAAACTCAAATTGACTTCACTACAGAGGTGGTACATCACTCCCAGATTTCTACCTATATTATTTGTCGGGCCAATTGTGCTATCTGAACACGTGGGTCAGTTTAGATATCCTACCTAACAGAGAACATCATCTTGCTTTTTATTTGGATATGCCCAACTTGTGGCCTATTCTGGAAGGTATGCCTCACTTTCAGAGCAAGTTACTACCACTACATAGAATAGCTGCGCAGGTGTGGCATGCTACAAAAAAATTGCTCTCATTCAATGGTAATGTTGCTGAACAATCTTTGTGGCATAACCCCTCTCTGGTGCACATGACGGCCTCCTTAGATCCACAATTCTGGATTGGACACGGGGTGAAATGTGTTGGGGATTTGTATACAGATGGTAACGTGAAGACATTTGCGCAAATGCAGTCAGATTTTGATATTCCCAGGGATGCCTTCTATAACTTTTTGCAGATTAGACACGCCCTCCAATCTCAATATCCTCAAACAGGAAGGATTATCTCTAATTTTCCCCTCATTGGAGTTTTCAAATCACAAGGTCCTAGAGGATTAATTTCGGCTATCTACTCCTTCCTCATTCAATCCAAATTGGCGGCTGCTCCGTTGGTAGTAGAGGCTAAATGGAAAACACTTAGGGTATGTTCACACGACCTCTTTTCAGACGTAATGGAGGCGTTTTACGCCTCGAATTACGCCTGAAAAAACGCCCCTAATACACCTACAAACATCTGCCCATTGCTTTCAATGGGAATTACGATGTTCTGTTACCACGAGCCTTTATTTTACGCTTCGCTGTCAAAAAATGGAGCGTAAAAAGATGCTCCGTAAAAAGAAGTAGCATGTCACTTCTTGAGGCGTTTTTTGGAGCTGATTTTCCATTAGGGTATGTGCACACGCTAGCTGTCATTTACGTGTGAAAAGGCAGACTGTTTTCAGGAGAAAACAGCTGCCTCGTTTCACATGTAAATGCTCCTCCTCGCATTTTGCGAGCCGTCTGAGACGCTCGTAAATCTTGAGCTGTGCTTCATTGAGTTCAATGAAAAACAGCTCAAATTATGTGGCAAAGAAGTGTCCTGCACTTCTTTGCCGAGGCAGTCAATTTACACATCGTCGTTTGACAGCTGTCAAACGACGACGCGTAAATTACAGGTCTGCACAATACGTCGGCAAACCCATTCAAATGAATGGGCAGATGTTTGCCGACGTATTGGAGCCCTATTTTCAGACGTAAAACGAGGCATAAAACGCCTCGTTTACGTCTGAAAATAGGTCGTGTGAACCCAGCCTTAAACACTATGAAAAACGCCTCAAAAAACGCCTCAAAATACATCTGAAAAGAAGCCTCAAAAGAAGCTCCAAATTTCATTCTCAGCTTCAAAAACGCCTGAAAATCGAGGCTGTTTTCTCTGAAATCATCTCCGTATTTTTCAGACGTTTTTTTGTTAAGCATGTGAACATACCCTAATACCTGAAATAGATCCTGAGATATGGAATGATATATTATCACAATTATTGGTATCCCCAGCTGCTAATAACAGAATGACACAGCTATTCGTTATACATCAAAGTTAAATTTACACCAGTTAGGCTCCATAAAATGGGTAGATGCCCTACTACTGGGTGCCACAGATGTGGAGCTCCTGGGTTGGATTTCTGGCATATGATATGGGTATGTCTATGGATTCAATCGTTCTGGTAAGATGTCATAGCGCTGCTTAATGGTGTTCTTCAATTTCCGATTTCTGCTACAGCTCTATTATGCTTATTTAGGATTATATCTGAGGATCTATGGTCTAGTCATACTAGAATATTTCTGAGGGAGGTTCTGTTTATGGCTCGCAAATCCGTAGCTCCCAGATGGATGGGCCTCCTACACTTTCTCAGTGGATATCCTTAGTCAATTCCATGCTCTCGTATGCTAGATTGGTTTATAGGCATAGAGGATGTGTGGAGAAATTTACCAAAGTATGGGGTCAATGGTGTGACTCGCCACTTACACAATTTACTCCACATAGATATGTTGATATCAGAGATGACCTGTTAACATAGGGTGCTACCTGTTGAGAGATATGGTTATTTCTATATTTTACTACTATCTGTATATAACCTTGTGTAGCATATGCTGCCTGATGTTGTTCTGATTACTATACCTAATATCTGTTGCAAAATTTGAAATCTGTACTCAATATTATGGATATGATGTAATATTTTTGATATTGAAAAGTCAATGTACTGTTAATCTTTAATAAAACGAGTTTAAAAAAAAAAAAAGAAATAATTTTTGAAATTGGGCTTATATAATATTAACATTTTCTGAGACACAAAATTTTGGGTTTTCATTAACTGTTAGCCATAATCTTCAACATTAAAAGAAAAAATGCTGGAAATATATCACTCTGTGTGTAAAGAATCTATATAATATATGAGTTTCACTTTTTGAATTGAATTACTGAAATAAATTAACTTTTTGATGATATTCTAATTCATTGAGAAGGACTAGTATGTGCTGACTAGCCTTATTATACCTGTAGTTCTCCTGACGGACCTTGACCATTCACTGCTCAGTTTTTCTTACTCCATTCATTTCTGTGAAGGCTCTGGTTTTTGTCCTGTTTTTAACTTATGTTTGTATATTTTATGGCTCATCAATAAAGAATGTTTTGTATTTTCTTCAATATATGGTTGTGATTTTTCTATTTGGGTTGGCATTAGCCTAAGAGGTATAAAAGAATAATGTGCGGTTTGACTAAGGCTGCGCTCACACGTGACATACTTGAATTGTATTGAAAACTTTACACTGTATGCCTATGAAAAACAATATTCTGCAATGCCAGAACTAGAGAGATCTGTCTGGAATGCAGAATATAGAGAGATCTGAATAGAATAGAGAATAGAGAGATCTCACTGGCGTAGCTATAGGGGTCGCAATTGCGACCGGGCCCCGAAGCCAGGGGCCCCACAGCCCCCCCGCACCACATCAATAAAAAGTTACTATAGTAACTCGGGCCGCGGGCCCCTGTTACTATAGTAACAGACTGTACGTACCTTCCTGGTTCCGGATCGCAGCGGAGGTCCTGACGTCAAGCGCTGTGCGCAGCGCATGACGTCACAGCGCTATGCGCCGTGCACAGCATCGAGACGACAGAACTACCGCCGCGGCCGAAGAGGAAGGTAAGATTAGCCCTGACTGGCGGGGTCTGACTCCCGGGACCCGCCAATCAGCTGTTTTGAAGGGGCCGCAGAACTCGTACGAGACCTGCTCCCCTTCATTCCGGTCACACTGTGAATCGGTGTCGGCGATTCAGTGTGAGCGAGTAGTGAAATGAAGGGGAAGCAGCTCTCGTACGAGTGCTGCGGCCCCTTCAAAACAGCTGATTTGCGGGTGACGGGAGACGGACCCCGACACATCAGCTATTGATGGCCTATCCTGAGGATAGGCCATCAATGTTTAGGGACTGCACAACCCCTAAGCCTTCGATGTTGCAGGCTTAGGGGGCCCATGAGACAGGATCACAGATTGTGTGATGCTGTCTGCTGGGCCCTGTATCTAAGCCAATCACATGGTAGGCTTAGGTACATGGCCCATGTGTGATCCTGTCTGATGGGCCCTGTATATAAGCCTACCACACTGTAGGTTTAGATTCAGGGCCCCAGCACACAGTAATCTTATACTGTATAAGATTACTGTCTGCTGGACCCTGTATCTAAGCCTACGTTGTGGTAGGCTTAGATACAGGGTCCCACAGACAGTATCACACATGGGCCCTGTATCTAAGCCTAACACGTGTTACTAATCGTTTTTTTTGTGTGTTTTCTTACAGGTTCGGTCATTGGACTACGTCGGATTCCAGGACTACTTCGATGACGGCTTTTTTTTTTTATTATCAATAAAATGGTTAATGAGGGTTGTGTGGGTTTTTTTTTTATTTCAATAAAATATTTTTTCTATGTCCTCATTTTATTTTTCCAACTATATTACTACCGCCTTAGTAATGGCCGCCGGCTGATTGACAGCATCCATTGCTAAGGCGGGGCTTAGTGTTAGCCGGTGCAGAGGCTAACACTAACCCCCTTTATTACCCCGGTACCCACCGCCACCAGGGGTGCTGGGAAGAGCCGGGTACCATCCAGTACTTGACCATCTGTAGTGATGGTCGGCCGCATGCTGGTAGTATCAGGAGGGGAAAGGCCAGATACAGTGGCCCTTCCCACCCTGGTAATGCTAGGCTGCTGCTGCTTTATTGTACCTGGCTGGTAATGAAAAATGGGGGGGACCCCACGTCATTTAAAAAAAAATAAAAAAATAATTGGAAAGAACGATGTCGGGTCCCCCCTCAATTTTCATAACCAGCCAGATACAACACAGCAGCAGCAGGCAGCATTACCAGGGTGGGAAGGGCCACTGTTTTTGGCCTTCCCCAGCCTAATACTACCAGCCTGCGGCCACCCCGATGCCTGCCCGTCACTACAGATGGTCGAGTACTTGTTTGTACCCGGCTCTTCCCAGCACCCCTGGTGGCGGTGGGTACCGGGGTAATAATGGGGGTTAGTGTTGGCCTCTGCACCTGCTAACATTAAGCCCCGCCTTAGTAATGGAGGTTGTCAATCAGCCAGTGGCCATTACTAAGGCGGTGATAATAAAGTTTAAAAAGATACAAGCACATAGAAAAAATATTTTATTGAAATAAAAAAACACAACCCTCATTAACCATTTTATTGAGAATAAAAAAACTTCGTCATTGAAGTCCTGGAATCCGAAGTCCAACAACCGAACCTGTAAAAAAACACAAACACACAAAAATAATCAGTAACACATAAAGAAGCAAAATTATTATTCTTACCTTTCCTGGGTCCAGCGCTGGAGCCGAAATGTCAGCGTGCTGGGCCCTGTATCTAATCCAATCATGTGTGATACTGTCTGCTGGGCCCTGTATCTAATCGTATCATGTGTGATACTGTCTGCTGAGCGCTGTATCCAATCCAATCATGTGTGATACTGTCTGCTGAGCCAATGTATCTAATCCTATCCATAGTTTATAGGGTCGTAGTGCTATAGATTTGTTATGCTGTCTCCTATACACACATTTTTTTGGGGGCGGACACATATGTATTGGGGCTATTTCCCCATACATTTTAAGCCCTGAGGGTATGTTCACACGGCAGCGTCCATTACGGCTGAGATTACGGAGCTGTTTTCAGGAGAAAACAGCACCATAATTTCAGCCGTAATGGCATGTGCAGGCATCTTTCGCTGCGTCGGAGTCCATGGAAAACTGCTCCATTTACGTCTGAAGAAGCGACAGGCACTTCTTTGACAGCGGCGCGTTAAAAAAATGACCGTCGGCACAGAACATCGTAAGACCCATTCAAATGAATGGGCAGATGTTTGCCAACGCTTTTGAGCCGCATTTTCGGACGTAATTCAATGCTAAAATGCCAGAATTACGTCCGTAAATAGGGTGTGTGAACCCAGCCTAAGTGACACCCCGGCTGCTAGTGCTGCATTGTTGGGTCACTTAGGAGACCCAGCGATGCAGCTGAAAGCTGCGGACCGTCGGCCATGAGGAGTTTGCGGGGGGGGAGGGGGCCCAATAAGAACTTTTGCATCGGGGCCCATGAGCCTTTAGCTACGCCCCTGAGAGATCTGTCTAGAATGCAGAATATTTTTCCCATAGGCATACTTTGAAGTTTCTGCTGTGGAAATACAATGCAAGGTAACGATGTATTTTAGCTATTGTACCTTATCATCCTTATTAACCGCTTCCCGACCGCCCACTGTATATTCACGTCGGCATTTGCTGGGCTCTGTGCAGCGCCGACATGAATTCACGGTGGGTGTTAAAAGCGCGATCCGGGTGTCTCAGAGTAGCGCTGACACCCGGATCGCGCTGTTAACCCCTGCCTCTGGTCCCGGAGACATGACCAGGACCTAATTGGTTCAGGTCCCGGTCATGTGATCGCAGGGAAAGTTTGTTGTAGCAACGAACTGGAAAGTTTGTTGCTACAACAAACTTTCCCGGGGACCGATTGCGGGTGCTGCAGTCGGTTATAAGGCAGAACCGGGGGCCATACAACGGCCCCCGGGTCTGCTATGCACAGCAGCCTATGAGAACCAGCCGGAGGCCGGTCCTCATAAGCTTCCTGTCAGTGTGACTCTCAGCGTCACACTGACAGTTTATAATACGTTACACTACCTAGGTAGTGTAATGTATTATAGCAGCGATCAATGCTGCAGGTCTTCAAGTAAAAAATAAAATAAAAATGTTTTATAAAAGTGTAAAAACAAGTTATAAAAGTTACAAAAACAAAAAATGCTTTTTTTCCTATAATAAGTCTTTTATTATAGGAAAAAAATGAAAATGTTAAAAAAAGTACACATATTTGGTATCACCGCGTTCATAACGACCCAAACTATAAAACTATAATATTATTTTTCCCGCACGGTAAACAGCGCAAAAAAAAATAATTAAAAAACAATGACAGAATCACTATTTTTTTGGTCATCAACCCTCCAAAAATATAGAATAAAAAGTGATCAAAAAGTCGAATGTACCCTAAAATAATACCAATAAAAACGACAACCCGTCCCGCAAAAAACAAGCCCTTACACAGCTTTTTTGACTGAAAAATAAAAAAGTTATGGCTCTCAGAATATGGTGACACAAAAAATAAATAATTTTATCGAAAAGTGATTTTATTGCGCTAATGCCACAAAACATAAAAAAAACTATATACATCTGGTATCGCCGTAATCGTATCGACCCGCAGAATAAAGTAAAATGTCATTTATAGCGCACGGTGAAAAGTGTAAAAAACATTTGTCAGAATTTGTTTTTTTGTCACTTTGCTTGCCAAAAAAAACCTAATAAAAAGTGATAAAAAAAATCACATGTACCCTAAAATAGTACCAATGAAAACTACAGATTGTCCCGCAACAAATAAGTCCTCGCACGGCTCCGGTGAAGAAAAAATAAAAAAAGTTCTGGCTCTCAGAATATAGCGACAGAAATTGTGCAGTGTCCAAAAGCTGATAAGATCGGGCGCCATTTATCTGTGCGACATCGGCCACATATCTGCGGATTATTATTTATTTACCGAATTATTATACCCTCTTATTATGTCCTGATGTACTCTGCCAAATTTACACATACCCCCACATCATAAACTGAAATACCAGCAAAACCCCAAACAGAACAGTTACCAAGCAAACTCCAAAAGCCAAATGGCGCTCCCTCCCTTCTGAGCCCAACAGCGTGCCCAAACACCAGCTTACGTCCACATATATGATATTTTATATCCGGGAGAACCCGCTCAACATTGTATGAGGTATTTGTCTTCAGTGGCACAAACTGGGCACAACATATTGTGCGTTAAAATGGCATATCAGTGGAAAATTTTAATTTTCACTTTGCACCATCCGCTACGCATTAATGCCTTCGCGCCCCACGACTTAATAGCATGTCGTGGTGCGGGGGGGTTATATATGGAGCGGGCTCATGCGCTGCGCCCACGCCATATTCTGCAGGTGTCCGCTGTGTATTACAGCTGACACCCGGGACTAATGGACAGGAACAGCGATCGTGCTGTTACAGGAGCCTGTAAAAATGATATTATACTGCAATACATTAGTACTGCAGTGTATTGTACCAGCGACCTAATGATCGCTCGTTCCAGTCCCCTAAATCGACTTTTGGGAGGTTTCCACTGTTTTGGTACCTCAGTGGCTTTGCAAATGCGACATGACACCCGAAAACCATTCCAGCTAAATTTGAGCTCCAAAAGCCAAAATATTGTTCCTTCCCTTCTGAGTCTTGCCGTGGGTCCAAACAGCAGCTTATTACCACATATGGCGTATTGCTGTAATCGGGAAAAATTGCTTTACAAATTTTGGGGTGATTTTTTTCCTTTATTCATTGTAAAAATTAAACATTTCTATGTTTTTTCAGAAAAAAGTAGATTTTCATTTTCACGGCCTAATTCCACTAAATTCAGCAAAAAAACTGTGGGGTCAAAATGCTAACTATACCCCTAGAAACATTCCTTGAGGGGTGTAGTCTACAAAATGGGGTCACTTTTGGGGGGTTTCCACCGTTTTGCTCCCTCCAGAGCGTTGGAAACGCGACATGGCACTGAAAACCAATCCAGCAAAATCTGCGCTTCAAAATCCAAATGGCGCTCCCTCCCTTCTGAGCTCTGCCGTGGGTCCAAACAGCAGTTTAGTACCACATATTGGGTATTGCTGTAATCGGGAGAAGTAGCTTTACAAGTTTTGGGGTGCTTTTTATTCTTTATTCCTTGAAAATATCTTTTTTTTAAATATTTTTTCAGAAAAAAAGTAGATTTTCACTTTCACAGGCAAACTCCAATAAATATAGCAGAAGACCTGTGGGGTCAAGATGCTAACTATACCCCTAGAAAAATTCCTTGAGGGATGCAGTTTCCAAAACCGTGTCACTTTTGGGGGATTTCCACTGTTTTGGCACTACAAGACCTCTTCAAACCCGACATGGTGCCTAAAATATATTCTAAAAAAAGGAGGCCACAAAATCCACTAGGTGCTCCTTTGCTTCTGAGGCCGGTATTTCAGTTCATTATCACACTAGGGCCACATCAGGGATATTTCTAAAAACTGCAGAACCTGGGCAATAAATATTGTGTTGCGTTTCTCTGGTAAAACCTTCTGTGTTACAGAAAAAAATGTATTACAAATGAATTGCAGCAAAAAAAATAAAATTTGTAAATTTCCCCTCTACATTGCTTTAATTCCTGTGAAACGCCTAAAAGGTTAAGAAACTTTCTGAATGCTGTTTTGAATACTTTGAGGGGTGCAGTTTTTAATATGGGGTGATTTATGGGGTCTATCTAGTACATAAGGCCCTCAAAGCCGCTTTAGAACTGAACTGGTCCCTGTAAAAATCGCCTTTTGAAATTTTCTTGAAAATGTGAGAAATTGCTGGTAAAGTACTAAGCCTTGTAACGTCCTAAAAAGTATGCAACTATAAAGTAGACATATGGAATATGTGAAATAGTAACTATTTTGTGTGGTATTGTTATCTGTTTTACAAGCAGATACATTTAAAATCATAATTTTTGCAAATTTTCTCTAAATTTTGGTGTTTTTCACAAATAAGCAATGAATTTATTGACCAAATTTTTCCCCTAATATAAAGTACAATATGTCACGAAAAAACAATCTCAGAATCGCTTGGATAGGCAAAAGCATTCCGGAGTTATTACCACATAAAGTAACACATGTCAGATTTGAAAAAAATGGGGCTGGTCCTGAAGGCCAAAATGAGCTCGGTCTTGAAAGGGTTAAACATTCACAAGACTCACATGTTTACGGAAGAGCTCAGCGTGTGATCCTAGCTGTGGGTCGGCTGCTCTGACAAACTGCATAACATCCTCCATGTTCCATAAAGATGGGTCACGAGATCCCTGCCGACCATTTGCACACCTCTCAGACTCTGGGGTAAGAACAATGGAAGAAAATGGTGTAAATCATCCTATACAACTGTGAATTCAAAAGGGACGGGGTTAAAGTAAAGCTCCTCCTTTGTCTATCATTCAGCTGACTTTTATCTAATGTATATGGCCTCAGACCTTTCTGTTAGGCTCTTTATTCAGCAAAAGACCATGAAGGTGGGCAACCAGCATGAGTAGTAGAACAGGTGCTAGCATTCACCTATTGTTCCCAGTAAAAGAAAATGGGACATGAGTGCATAATTTTCCCCATTTTCATTTTATTCAGTTATAAAAGCCAAGACATTGCTAACTGCAGGTGCTTCTAGAGGCCTTTTGGTGATACGTTTAATTTAAAGGGGAAATCAAGTTAAAATATCATCTAATATGTCATAAATACATGTGAGAAGGCCACACTGAAGTATGTGTACTCGGACCTCCACTAATCTCCAGAATTAGAAGGCACTGCTCAGAGATTCTCTTTCTGGAAATCTGACACAATATTGTAAGTGAAGGTCCATTCAAAAAGATTTAAACCAGTTGTCTCACTAAGACAACCCTTTTTCAGGAGGTCAGTTTCTCTATTTATTCCTATAAAGCTCACATCGAGGTAGTGATAGTAATGAATAGAGAAATTGTAGTTGGGGAGTCCTATCGCTGGCCACGTGACACAGCTGAGGACCAGAACGGAGTGGATAACTCACAAATACAGCCACCGGTAAGAGGATTACCTTCACCACAATTTACATAACGTGCCTCTAATGGGCCAGAGAATAAAACATTTTGTTGGAGTGCTTCTTTAACAATGAGACTTTCTCAATTGTTTTTATACCCCGATTGTGCTTACTCACCACCTGAGCTCAGCCGGCGTACAGTTCCTTGTGACAGGCTGCTAGGCTGGTGATGACTCCGAAAGGAAGAAGACCGATATTCCTTAGAGACTCTACATGTGTTTGGGCTACTAGGAGATTCTGCAGGACCAAGACGCTGCTCCATTGTCCCTGGAAGACCAGCATCGTTCAGGAATGTTTCTCCTATAGCCACACAAATGTTGGAAAACAAAATGTTACTATAGTGTTACCATGTGTGCACACGGGCATCATATGGCGGCATTTTTGCACCTATATTGCACACGAGCATCATATGGCGGCATTTTTGCACATATATTACATCTGCAAATCCCGGCCCAACCAAGGGACCAATGACAAACTAAAAGCATCATAGGGATCTATGATGCTGTTAGTTCAGCTTTTTAGTCCCACGATCAGGAAGGGATTTGCGGGCATATTATGGCTGTATTCTTTGTTTGAAGTATGATCGGTTTCCAAGCTTACCCTCTAATGCGTGGCAATCATTCTTTGGTACTTTGGGACACAGGGGGGCATTGTATGGAGGTATTTCTTGAGAGTATCTCTTAGATCCTCTGCCAGGACCATGGAGGCTGCCCTCAAAACTACACCTTTCTAAGAGATCGGAAAATGGTGTTAAAAGCACTGTTACAAGGGTAGGTTATGTGAATTATAACAAAGCCTACAAGAACCTCAAATGTTAACATTGGTACCTGTTAAATACCGGTCATTCTCATAAGATCCAGCCTGTGGTGCAGGATTCTGAGTGAAGGGTTGGTTTCCAAATAAGTTGTCGCTACGCAGGTTCCGGCAAAGCTTCTCCAGAAAGCGGAGGACATACCCAATACTGTTTACTGCTGGAAGGTTCAGTGTGTGCTGCTCCCTTTCAAATACTGCTGCAAAATAAGATTAATTTGTAATGTGGCTAGAATACAGTCATTACAAAGAAAAGAGAAGATCCAGCTTGGCCTTAGATGGACCCATTATATAACCATGTCAAGAAAGTCTGGGGGAGTATGAAGTAGAAACAAGAAAGGGATAATTGGAGAATTCTAGAAATATAGAAATGTTCCCTACAGACTCCTGATTTGATTTTGGAGCCATTTGCAAAATGGCTGTTGGTTTAGTCATGATTAAAATAGTAGTGCCAACCCCATAATAAACACGTAGCGTACTTTTACAGTGGCAATGTGGTGCTTTATTCCTGTGTTCTATGGATTCCAGATTCACAAAGAATATTGTAGGCACAGGAGAATGAGCGATCATGCAGTCACAGTAGGACCCAGAGGAAGAATAAACGTAGACTTGTCTAGTTCTGATCTCTCAGCTGTTGTCTACACAGAATTCAATGCGTTGTGAAGAACTCAAATTAATGTCCTGTTTCTATCCTGATGATGAATTTGAGGTTAGAGCAGATGATCTGACAAGATGCAGAGATGCTGTGGACAGGGCTGGTCTAAAACTACTTTATTATAGAGCTTAGGAACTGTGCAGCAAATTATATTTGCAGCATATGGTGGTGGCTGCACTGTATAGCATTATTAACCCCTTCACGACCAGCCCACGTAGATTAACGGGCTGCTGTGCTGGGCTTTTCTCCTGCAGCCCGTTAATTCACGTGGTGTCAGAACAGAGTGCACAGCGCTCTCCCTGTGCTCTGAATCTCTCCGCACACGCTGCTACTAGCAGCCTAAGTGCTGAGAGAAGACATCAGGACCGGATTGGTGTCGGTCCTGATGACGTGATCACCATGATAAAGCTATCATGGTGATCACAGCAAAGCTTGTTGCAGCAACAAACTTTCTGTGCTGTTTGTTACAATGTTTCTCCTCCCTCCCTGTCAGATCGTTCTGAGACAGTGGGGGAGAAGAAGCTGTGTGTCTCCTATAAAGACACACTAAATGTGAAACACACACACAGAACACCTCCACATAGATAGTTTAGTGTAGGCAGTTAGTAATAGTTTAGGTAGATAGTACTCAGACTAGGACAATTAATTAGTTAATTAGTAATCAATTAGGGCTTATAATGTATGTATATATATATATATATATATATATAAATATAAAATCATATAGATATATATATATATATAAATATTTATATACTGTGTGTGTGTGTATATATATATATATATATATATATACACATACACACGTCTATGTTATATATATTTACTGTTTACTATTATAAATACTGTGTGTGTGTATGTATATATATATATATACACACGTCTATATTCTCTATATATATATATATATATATATATACACATTCTCTCTCTCTCTCTATATATATATATATATATATATATATATATACACACACACACATATACACACACACGTAATATATATTATATATAGACATATATTTGAAATTTGTTAATACTAAAAATTAATAATTAGGGATGTTATATATCTATAACATCATATAGATATATACGTACATGTAATATATACGTATACACACATATAATTATATAAATTTCTTCATATATTTTACACGTCTGTAAATTCTAAATACATTGATTCATTGTTAGGGCTGATTCAGACGTGCGTGGCGTTTTTGCGCACGCAAAACACGCGGCATTTTGCCTGCGCAAAAGCCACTTACCTGCTCCTTGAGGCAGCATCATATGATGCGCGGCTGCGTGCTTTTCGCGCAGCCGCCATCATTATGACAAGCCATTCGGATGTTTGTAAACAGAAAAGCACGTGGTGCTTTTCTGTTTACATTCATCCTTTTGTGCTTCCGTGCGACCTGCATGGTTTTCGCGCACCCATTGACTTCAATGGGTGCGTGATGCGCAAAATACGCAGAGATATTGACCATGTCGCACTTTTTGCGTAGTGGACAAACGCTGCGCAAAAAGCACGGACTGTCTGTACTGCCCCATAGACTTGTATTGGTCTGTGCGTGGTGCGTGAAAACCACGCGGCCCGCACGGACGTAATACACGTTCGTGTGAATCCAGCCTTAGGCTGTGTTCACATGGAGTTTTTTGCAGGAGGAAAATTCCTCCTGCAAAAACTGCTCCAAATGTTTTTTGCACAGTGGTTTGACAAAAACTCGCCAAAACACTCAGTGTCTTTTTTATCCTTCTGACTGATTGAAATGGGGTTTTGGAGGCGGAAACCGCCTCAAGATAGGTCATGTTGCTTCTTTTTACCGCGATGCGTTTTATTTGCTCACGGTAAAAAAGCTCGTCCAACTCCCATTGAAATCAATGGGAGACATTTTTGGGCGGTTTTTGACGAGTTTTGCGGAGCGGTTTCCGCGCCGAAGAACTCGTAAAAAAACTCAGTGTGAACAGGGCCTTAGGGTTGTTCATAAATTTATTGATCAATGGATTAGTGGACTTTTTCTTTGTTACTTTTATTAAAACTGTTACAAAAAATAAGTAAAAAAAAAAAACCCGTAAAAAATGGCACACAAGTTATATACCACTGAAGAGGCATTTGCTCTCTTGGATTCTGATAGTGAATGGGGTCACTTTTGGGGGGTTTTCGCTGTTTTGGTCCCTCCAGGGCGTTGGAAATGGGACATGGCACCGAAAACCATTTTAGCATAATTTGAGCTCCAAAACCCAAATGGCGCTCCTTCCCTTCTGAGGGCTGTAATGTGTTCAAATATAAGTTTATAACCACATATGGGGTGTTGCCGTAATCAGGAGAAATTTATTTACAAATGTTGGGGCGCTTTTTCTCCTTTATTCCTTGCAAAAATTAAAAATGTCTGTTTCTTCAGAAGAAATGTAGATTTTAATTTTCACAGACGAACGCCAATAAATTCAGCAAAAAACCTGTGGGGTTAAAATGCTCACTATACAACTAGATAAATTCCTTGAGGGGTGTAGTTTCCAAAATGGGGTCGCTTTTTAGGGGTTTCCACTGTTTAGGTACCACAAGACCTCTTCAAACCAGACCTGGAGCCTAAAATATATTGTAATAAAAAGGAGGCTTCAAAATCCTCTAGGTGCTCCTTTGCTTCGGAGGCCGGTGCTTCAGTCCATTATCACACTAGGGCCACATGTGGGATATTTCTAAAAACTGCAGAATCTGGGCAATAAATATTGAGTTACATTTCTCTGGTAAAACCTTCTGTGGTACAGAAATTTTTCTATTACAAATGAATTTCTGCAAAAAAAATTACATTTGTAAATTACACCTCTACATTGCTTTAATTCCTGTGAAATGCCTAAAGGGTTAAGAAACTTTCTGAATGCTGTTTTGAATACTTTGAGGGGTGAAGTTTTTAAAATGGGGTGAATTATGGGGAGTTTCTAATATATAAGGCCCTCAAAGCCACTTCAGAACTGAACTGGTCCATGAAAAAATAGGTTTTGGAAATTTCTTGAAAATGTGAGCCTTGTAACGTCCTAGAAAAATAAAAGGATGTTCAAAAAACTATGCAAACATAAATTAGACATATGGGAAATGTTAACTAGTAACTATTGTGTGTGGTATTAATAGCTGTTTTGCAAGCAGATACATTCAAATTTAGAAAAATGCAATTTTTTGCAAATTTTCTCTAAATATTGGTGTTTTTCACAAATAAATACTGAATTTATCGACCAAATTTTTTCACAGACGTAAAGTACAATATGTCACGAGAAAACATTCTCAGAATCGCATGGATAGGTAAAAGCATTCCGGAGTTATTACCACATAAAGTGACACATGGCAGATTTGAAAAAATCGCCTGCGTCCACAAGGCCAAAACAGGCTGTGTCCTGAAGGGGTTAAGGTATGGAAGTGTTATTTCGACGATGTATTATAGTGTTGTACCATGTTACATAGTACGGTTGAAAAAAAGACACATGTCCATCAAGTTCAATCAAGTCAAGTGGCATGATACATTTTTTTTATTTGCCAAGTAGATTACAGATACAAGCTTTTGAGAAAGCTTAGGTTTTTTCCTCTGGTTTAACATAGTTATTTGTACATTGTATGATAGTGCACCATATGGGGAGGGGGAACACCAACAAAAGGTACCGCCGCACAGGGCATCATCCAATGTAAGGTCAGACCTCGCTCTGAATCCGACAGATGTTTTATAATGCTACAGTTATCCCTTTTGACTGTAAGGCTAGGTTTACACCATGTCTGTGCCCTATATCTGACATATAATTAAAAAAAATCATATAAATAAATAAATAAATATATAAAGATATAAAGTCTTTTTCTTCATCTTTTTTTTCTTAAAAGGGTCTCATAATGACAACTTCTTTTTAACCGATTTAGGACCGCCCACTGCATATGTTTACGGCAGGCAGTTCTGTTCATTAACCCCTTCAGGACTGAGCCAGTTTTGGCCTTGAAAACACAGCCGATTTTTTCAAATCTGACATGTGTCACTTTATGTGGTAATAACTTTGGAATGCTTTTACCTATCCAAGCAATTCTGAGTTCCTTATCATCCTCGGCAGCACAATACAAATGGGTTAGTCATGCCTCCTGGCTACTAGGACAAAAGCAAAAGACACATGAGTGGTTAATCAATTAATCAGTACACCTAACCAGCGTGGCTAGGGTATGTAGTAAGGGCTGAGCCACTAACCACTTGTGTTTTTTTCTTCTGTCCTACAGGACACTATATAGTTTATTCGTTACATGGATTGTACCTTCTGGTTTCTGGCTTTTAAGCGTGCGCTTTATTAAGCCGAGGTTTATCACCTATGGATACTCTGAGGGTGCTCCTCTTAATTATCCTAGTGTGTTTAAGGCATCTGCCCGGCCCGTAGGCCGATTCTCTGTGGATCCGTGCTCCATGCTGCAACACGCTGTGTTCCTGCCTTGACTCCCATGCCCGGCAGTCGGCTCATTTTGGGGTAGAGTCTCGTCTCCCTGCATTACTATTGGCTATGCTGTTATGACGAGCAGCTAGCTCTATCAGACAGCGTGAGTGCAGTTCTGCCCATGTGCGAGATGTTGTGAAGTCTCGCGTTACCTTGCTGGATAAAGGGGCGCCAGTTTTGAGATGTCCATGCAACACTTTGCAGGGCAGCCGCTCTTTAACCCCTTCCCGACATTTGTCATATGGAGCGGAGCCTGCGTCATCAGCGGTGGATGTCAGCTGTATGTTACAGCTGACATCCACCTGTAATGGCAGGAACCGGAGCTAGCATCTTAGAGGTTGGTAAAAGATCGGCAGCCCTGCCATGCAATCGCAGGGCTGCCAACTGCTGCTATTGCAACAGGAGGCCTAACAATGGCCTCCTGCTCTGCCATTACGGAAGCCGATCAGGAGGCGAAGCCTAATCTGCTTGCGGTTTGTGAATGAATGACAGATCTAATACATTGCACTACATATGTAGTGCAATGTATTAGAAAAAAAACTGACAGCTGGACCTTAAAATCCCCTAGTGGGACTAAAGAAAAGTGTAAAAAAAAGTTGTAAACATAAAATAAAAAGTTTCAAGTAATAAACTAAAACACAATCGCCCTTTTTCCCTTATCAAGTCGTTTATTATTGAAAAAAATAAATATACCATACATATTTAGTATCGCCGCGACCGTAACGGCCTAAACTATAAAAATATTATGTTATTTATTCCACGCGGTGAACGGCGTAAAAAAAAAAAAACCCTAAAAAACAATGCCAGTATTTCTGTTATTTGGTCACTTTGCCCTACAAATATTGGAATATAAAGTGATCAAAAAGTCACATGTATACAAAAATGGTACCTATAAATATTATACCTCTTCTCGCAAAAAACAAGCCCTCATACAGCTCCGTCTATGAAAAAATGTTAAAGTTATGGTTCTCACAACTTGGAGACAGAAAAAATACATTGCTTTTACAAAAGTAATTTTACTGTGCAAAAAGTTGTAAAACATTAAAAAAAAAGTGCCATGAATTAGGTATCGCCGGAATCAGACTGACCCGCAAAATAAAGTAAACATGTATTTTATAACGCATGGTGAATTGCCTCCCTAGAAATAGGATAAAAAGTGATCAAAAAGTCGCATGTACCCCAAAATGGTACCAATAATAACTACAGCTCGACCCGCAAAAAAACAGTCCTCATGCCATAACGTCTATGAAAAAATAAAATTACTTAAGGCTCCAATAAGTCAGGAAATAAAAAATATGCAGTTGTGCAGACCCGAGGGGAACATTTCATTTACTGTTTCAGGAGGCGATTTACCGAGGCCCTAAAATTAGGGAACCAGGAAGGGTAGGGCCCAAACATATCTGCTGCAACCGAGGGTGCCCGTATTATACCAGGACAACACTTTCCCAGCAAACTTCCCCAAACTGCAAAGGTGCGGAGTGTGGACAAAAAGGGGATAAGAACAGACACCATTTATCAGTGCGACACTGGCCTGTGCGTAAAGGATTGTGTCACAGTGTAACACAATAATTATGGATTATTTTATTGTTTTTTCTTACCCCATTATTATACCACCTGACTATGCCCCTGATGTACTCTGCCCAGCTTACATGTACCCCCACATTATAAACTAAAATATCATTAAAACTCCAAACAAAACTACTACCAAGCAAAATCCACGCTCCAAAAGCCAAATGGCACTCCCTCCCTTCTGAACCCTACAGCGTGCCCAAACAGCAGTTTACTTCCACATATATGGCATCGCCATACCCAGGAGAACCCTTTTAACAATTTTTTGTGTGTGTGTCTCCAGTGGCACAAGCTGGGCACTACATATTTGCCACTGAAATTGCATATCTAGGGAAAAATATTTTTTTTTACTTTGCACCATCCGCAGCGTAATCATTTATGGAAAAGACCTGTGGGGTGAAAATGCTCACTACACCCCTTAATAAATGCCTTGAGGGGTGCAGTTTCCAAAATGGGGGTCACTTCACAGGGGTTTCTTTTATTATTTCACATCAGAGCCTCTGCAATTGTGGCCTCAATTTCGCATGGTACTATTTCACTCCTGAGCCCTGTCAAATGTCCAGGCAAAAGATTAGGGCCACATGTAGGGTGTTTCTAAAACCGGGAAACACAGCATAATAATGAGAGCTGTCTTGTTATGGTGGCACAAGCTGGGCACCACATATTGGCATATCTATGGAAAAAAAATCCGATTTTCACTCTGCAACATCGAGTGTACACTAATTTCTGCAAAACACCTGCGGGGTTAACATGCTCACTACAGGCCTCGGTGAATACCTTGAGGGATGTAGTTTCCAAAATAGGGTCACTTCTGGGGAGATGCCACTGTTTTGGTCCCACAGGGGCTTTGCAAATGCGACATAGCGCCCAGAAACCAATCCAGCAAAATCTGCACTCCAAAAGCCAAATGGCGCTCTTTCCGTTCTGAGCACTGCCGTGTACCCAAACAGCAGTTTATGACCACATATGTAGTATTGCCATACTCGGGAGAAATTGCTTTACAAATGTTGGGGTTATTTTTTTCCTTTAGAAAAAGAAACATTTTGAGCTAAAACTACGTCTTATTGAAGAATTGTTTTTATTTTTTTTAATTTTCACTACCCAATTCTAATAAAATCTATATAACACCTGTGGGGGTCAAAATGCTCACTACATGCCTAGATGAATTCCTCAAGGGGTGTAGTTTCCTAAATGGAGTCACTTTTTGGGCGTTTTCACTGTTTTGGTCCCTCAGGGGATTTGTAAATGCAACATGGCCTCCGCAAAACATTCCTGCTAAATTTGAGCTCCAAGAGCCAAATGGCGCTCTTTCCCTTCTAAGCCCTGCCGTGTGTCCAAACAGCCGTTTATGACCGTATGTGGGGTATTGTTTTACTCGGGAGAAATTGCTTTATAAATTTTGCAGTGCTTTCTCCTTTAGTCCTTGTGGAAATGAGAAAAAATTAGCTAAACCTACATTTTCTTTGAAGAAATGTAGATTTTAATTTTCACTGCCTATTTCTAATAAATTTATGCAATAAACCTGTGGGGTCAAAATGCTCACCATACCCCTAGATAATTTCCTTGAGGGGTGTAATTTCCCAAATGGGGTCACTTGGGGGATTTCCTGACATGGTGCCTAAAATATATTCTAATACAAAGGAGGCCCAAAATCCTCTAGGTTCTCCTTTGCTTCTGAGGCCGGTTCTTCAGTCCATTAGCACACTAGGGCCATATGTGGGATATTTCCTAAAACTGCAGAACCCCGGCAATAAATATGGAGTTGCGTTTCTCCGGTAAAACTTCCTGTGTTACAAAAAAAATGGATTAAAATGAATTTTTGCAAAAAAAAATAACATTTGTAAATTTCACCTCTACTTTGCTTTAAGGAGGCTCTGTCACCACATTATAAGTGCCTTCGCTAGATCACGCAGTGCTGAGTACAAATGGACATGAATGGAGAGAAGTGTATGACGCTGATTGGCCAGCGTCATACACTTCTCTTCACAACGCCCACTTGGTCAAAAGTTAAAAACACCCAGTTGGGCATTAAGAAAGTAATTAGCATAGATGTAAAAATGCTCATAACTTGCTCAAAAATGATTGTTTTTCAAAATAAAAACCACTGTTGTTATCTACATTACAGCGCCGATCACATTATATAGGAGATTGGGCACTTATAATCTGGTGACAGAGCCTAATTCCTGTGTAACGTCTAAAGGGTTAAGAAACTTTCTAAATTCTGTTTGAATACTTTGTGGGGTGCAGTTTTTAAAATGGGCTGACTTATTGGGGGTTTCTAATATATAAGGCCCTCAAAGCCACTTCACAGCTGAACTGGTCCCTGAAAAAATAGCCTTTTGAAATTTTGTTGAAAATGTGAGAAATTGCTGCTAAATTTCTAAGCTTTGTAACGTCCTAGAAAAATAAAAGGATTTTGAAAAAACTATGCCAATCTAAAGTAGACATATGGGGGATTAGCAACAATTTTGTGTGGTATAACTGCCTGTCTTACAAGCAGATCATTTAAATTTCGAAAAATGCTAATTGTAGAAATTTTTCGCTAAATTTTGGTGTTTTTCACAATACTGAATGTATCGAGCAAATTTTGGCAGTAACATAAAGTCCAATGTGTCACGAGAAAAGAATCTCAGAATCGCTTGGATAGGTAAAAGCATTCCGAAGTTATTACCACATAAAGTGAAACATGTCAGATTTGAAAAATTAGATTCTGTCACGAAGGTCAAAAGTGGCCAAAGCGGGGAGGGGTTAGAGCAGTTAAAGTAAGCGTTTTTCTACCCTAGAGATCTGACTGATGCACTCTTTATATATAGACCTTATTGTAAACCATGATAGGATCCCTAATGTTTACTATCTGTATCTTTTAGATGTACAGCCGCTCTAGTGGTAAAAGAAAACGAAAAAGCAGACAGTCAATGTGTTAAATGCCTATAGCTGTTACCTGAGGATGTAGAGTCTGACTTATGCTCCAGCTGCACTCCTCCAGAGGATCCCTCCTTGGGTTCTGAAGCCAAACAATTTTTCATTGCTTAAAACCAATTTATCTCAAGCCTTCCAGGAAGTAACTTCTTCACATAAAAAGAGAGGTTCTCAGAGTAACAAGGAGAATTTCCTCTTCAGACTAGTCCCCTGGACCATCTGCCCCTCGGTCTGAGGGAGAATTATTATCTGAGGACTCCGATAGCTCCTCAGGAGAAGACTGCCATCCTTTTCATAAAGATAGAGTTAGTTCTCTGGTAAAGTTGTTGAAAAAGGGACCGCAGTTCAAAGAAGGAGACTCTTCTATTTTCCCAAAAAGAAAACAGGAGTACTCCCTCACCACCCCATTCTAGATGAGCTCTTAAAATCAGATTGGAAGGAAATAGAGAAAAGTGCAGATCCAGGGGCTAGGTTTAAATCTGTTTATTGGATCCAAGTACATCTCAGGAATGGCAGGATCCTCCTAAAGTGAATTTAGCGGTTGCCTGCTTATGAATGAGATCTATTTTTCCTTCTGACCAGTCATCACTTTTGAAGGATCAAATGGATCGGAAAGCAGATGCTCTCCTTAAAAATTTTAAATGCAGTGGATATAAAAAGTCTACACACCCCTGATAAAATGGCAGGTTTTTGAAATGTTACAAACTCAGTAGAAGATGAATCATTTCAGAACTTTTTCCACCTTTAATGTGACCTATAATCTGTACAATTTTATTGAAAAATAAACTGAAATCTTTTAGGGTGGAAAAATAAAAAACTAAAATAATGAGGTTGAATAAATCTGCACACCCTTAAACTAATACTTTGTTGAATTACCCTTTGACTTTATGACAGCATTCACTCTTTTTGGGTAGAAGTCTATCAGCATGGCACATCTTGACTTGGCAATTGTTGCCCTCTCTTCCTGGCAAAAGCGTTCCAAATCTGTCAGATTGCGAGGGCATCTCCTGTACGCAGCCCTCTTCAGGTCACCCCACAGATTTTCATTGGGATTCAGGTCTGGGCTCTGGCTGGGCCATTCCAAAACTTTGATCTTCTCCTGGTGAAGCCATTCTTTTGTTGATTTGGAGGTATGCTTTGGGTCGTTGTCGTGCTGAAAGGTGAAATTCCTATTCATCTTCAGCATTTTAGCAGAGGCCTGCAGGTTTTGTGCCAATATTGACTGATATTTGGAACTGTTCATAATTCCCTCCCCCTTGACTGAAGCCCCAGTTCCAGGTGCAGAAAAACAGCCCCAAAGAATAAAATATTCCAACACGTGACCATTGCCGACCTTCTAGAGGATAATAAAGTTCCTTCCTATGCAGGGATCCGATCTCTGGTGTCGCCTAACAATTTAAACTTTATACAACTTGAGCACGTACAACATGTTTGCACCTCTTTCCTCTCCGGCCAGAAAGGGATTAGAGATCTCAGTGACCTGGAAAAGCTACTTCTTGCCAAATCAGTGACGAAACGCAAATTATCCAAACTGTACACTTTATTACTTAGTATTTCATCCTTGACTCCCACCTTTATATTGTCTTGGGAGACGGAGCTAAATAGGCAGAGTACGGAGCAAGATAAAAAATGGATTCTGAGATATTCACATGGGTTCTCCAGGTGTATTAAACTGCAGGAGAGTTATTCTAAACTATTTACGAGGTGGTATAAGACGCCGGAACGTATGTTTTATCTCGGTTTGTCAGATTCTAAGCGGTGTTGGCGTTATCAGAGGGCCACAGGAACACTGTCTCACATATGGTGGCACTGTCCGCTGGTTACGGATTTCTGGACGGAAGTGGGCCTTGAGATTAATAGGATTTGCAAATCTAATATCTCACTCTCTATAGAATTGATAGCACTAGCATTACCTTCTACAGATTTCAAACCTTCTAAATTGCACCTAACAACACATTTGATAGCTGCTGCCATATACTTAATCCCACTTTGTTGGCTTCAGACTTCTCCATCTAAAACACAATGGATCGAGAAGGTTCATCAGATTTGTAGACTTGAGGAGTTGACCAGCTGGCAAGACCATAGACACACACAATTTCTAAGTATTTGGAATCCATGGATTGAATATAGGTCCAGATTCCTTTATTTTAATGAATGTTAACTAGACGACATCCTGCACATAATTTTGAACTTCTAGTACATTGAGTTCGTTATAACATAAATAGATATCTAACTGTATTCTTATGTATGCTTACCCCCTTCTCCCCTATTGCCCACACTCCCACTTTTTATTTTTCTTGTTTGTAAACCTTTACGTACTTGTTTACTACAATTGTATTGCTTTGACATGTACATTGATTGTCTATACGTTTTCAAAGACATGTTAGAGATGCTTACAGGAATGTATGTCATTTACCATGTTGCACATGGTGTATTGTTTGTTTTCTTGTTTGTACTCTTATTAAATAAAAACAGATTTGACAAAAAAAGAAAAACAGCCCCAAAGCATAATGCTGCCTCCACCATGCTTCACTGTGGGTATGGTGTTCTTTTGGTGATGTGCAGTGTTGGCTTTGCACCAAACATACCTTTTGGAATTATGGCCAAATAGTTCAACCTTGGTCTCATCAGACCATAACACGTTTTCCCAAATGCTTTTGGCAGACTTGATGTAGGTCTTTGTAAAACATAGCCAGGCTTGGATGTTTTCTTTGTTAGAAAAGGCTTCCGTCTTGCCACCCACTCCACAGCCCAGATATGAGAAAAATACGCGAGAGTGTTGACACATGCACTACACAACCAGTACCTGCCAGAAAGTCCTGCAGCTCCTTTAAATGTTGCTGTAGGCCTCTTGGTAGCTTCCCAGATCCATTTTTATCGGGTCTTTTCATCAAGTTTTGAGGGTAGTCCAGTTCTTGGTAATGTCACTGTTGTGCCAAATGCAATCCACTTCTTGATGACCGTCTTCACTGTGTTCCATGGTATATCTAATGCCTTGGAAATTCTTTGGTACCCTTCTCCTGACTGATGCTTTTCAACAATCAGATCCCTTTGATGTGTTGTAAGTTCTTTACGGACAATGGCTTTTGCTGTCACATGCAACAAAGAAAATGTCAGGAAAATCCTAATAGAACAGCTGAACTTTATATGGGGTTACTTAGAATCACTTTAAATAATGGCAGCTGTGTACTGACTACTATTTAACATGAGTTTAAATGTGATTGGCTAATTCTGAACACAACCACATCCCCAATTATAAGAGGGTTCACACTTATGCAACCACATTATTTTAGTTTTGTTATTTTTATTTTTCCCCTCTAAATTATTTCAGTTTGTTTTTCAATGGAATTGTACAGATTATGGGTCACGTTAAAGGTGCAAAAAGTTCTGAAATGATTCATCTTGTACTGATTTTTTGACATGACAAAAACCTGGCATTTTAACTGGGGTACTGTATGTAGACTTTTTATATCCACTGTAGCCTGCTCCTCAGTCTGTAAAGCTTCCCTGGCTTCGGTCTCAGTTGCTAGAACCTTATGTATTCTACTGAGCCAACTTACTAAAGATCTCAAAGAAGGGGTCCCTAGGGATGAAATTTTACAGTCTATTCCTGAGATGAAGTTAACCTCTGATTTCCTATGTGATTTCCCTATTGATACACTTAAATAGTCATCTAAAAACCTAGCCCTCACCAATGTGACTAGAAGAGCCCTCTGTTTGAAGCAATGGTCGAGGGACATATCGTCCAAAAATAAATTTTGCTCTCTCCCATTTCAACCTGATGGATGGTTTGGGCCTCAACTAAATACAATTTTAGAATCTCTAACTGAAGATAAGGGTGCCTTTTTTCCTCAGGTTAAGAAAATCAAACAGCAAAGGAGATCTTCCCCTAAGTTCAGAAGGAACTGCAGACCCTTTGACAGGCCAAGAAAATGCCAATCTAAACCAGGATATAGAGACCCCGGTTTCAGGAGGAAGAACGTCAAGGATTCCTCCAAAAATTCCCAATTATGACGCCATAACTCAACTTCCGCAAGTGGGCGCAAGGCTTTTAAGATTCTCCAGAGTCTGGGAGAAAACTACTTCAGACTTCTGGGTGCTTTTCTGTGTCCAAAGAGGATAGTCACTGGAATTAATCTCCCCTCCTCCAGACAGGTTTCTACTGAATTCTCCAAAAGATCTTACTGTTCTCCACCTTTTGCAGGAATTCATCGTGAAAGGAGCTCTAGAAGAGGTTCCTATTCATCAAAGAGGCCTGGGAGTATATTCAAAGGTGTTTGCTGTTCCGAAGCGAGATCATCAGTGGAGTCTTATCATAGACCTTACCTATCTAAACAAATTTCTTCTAAGGAAAAAATTCAAGATGTACTCCATAAAGTCAGTCCTCAATATTTTACAGCAAGAGGACTTTTTGGCATCAATCTATCTCAAAGACGCATACCTACACATTCCTATTTGTTCAACTTACAGGAAATTACGGAGAGTAGAAGTAAAAAGAAGCAAGGACATAATTCACCTACAGTTAAAATGTCTTCCATTCGGCATTTCAACTGCTTCACCAAGATCATTATAGTCCTGGCAGCCGCTCTCAATGATTGGCTACTAAGAGCTCCAACCGCACATCTTCTTTCTGTCCATTTAGCCACCACTCTTTCATGTCTAAATCAGCACAGGTTCCTGATCAACAGCAAGAAATCCCAGCTTCTTCGTTTACCTAGGGTTTCAACTAGACACAAGGTCCTTTACCATCACTCTATCCAGAGAAAGAATCCTAAATATAAGATGAGGTGTCAACTACCTTCTACATCATCAGGAGGTCTCTGAGATCAGCAATGAGAGTCTTGGGCCACCTGACGTCATCCATAGAAGCAGTCCCCTGGGCCAGGATACACTTCAGAAGTCTCTCAACCGTGACAGATCTCTCAGCCGTGACAGATCTCTCAGCCGTACATATCAGAGGCGTCCTCAACTAAGGAGCAAACTGGTTGAGCCGGCATTCTCTCCTCCCAGGAGAATGAAGTCTAATTCAAGAGGTGTACCACAGCATCATATCCCGTTGAGGGACTCCCTCCATAGACATACTGGCCACGGGGAACAACAGGAAGACTTTAAGGTTTGCATCGCTGAACCGTCTGGACTTTCCAACATTTTTAGACGGTCTCTCAGGCCCCTGGACATCAGGTATTCATTTATGCCTTTCCTTCCATTCCTCTGGTTCTGAAAGTCCTCAAAAAGATCTGAAAGGAAAGGGTAGAAGCCATTCTAACAGCCCCCTTTTGGCTCAGGAGGGCCTGATTCCCTCTCTTATTTGATCTTTCGAGGGGAGAATATTGGAGACTACCAATCCAAAAAGACCTTCTCACTCAGAACGGGTTTCACCATCAAGACATCAAGTTCCTTCATCTTACAGCCTGGAGACTGAGAGGTCACAATTAGCAGATAAAGGACTGTCAGAAGAGGTCATCCAGACCCTATTGTCATCCAGGAGACCTTCAACCATAAAAGCTTATGGCGGAATTTGGAAGATTTTTAATAAATGGCGCCATCAAAGATTTATAACCTCCATCTCTGATCCTGTTATTTTAAAGTTTCTCCAAGAGGGGTACTCCAGAGGTTTAAAGCTTAACACCTTAAAATAAAATTGTTCAGCCATTAATGCTATCTGATGGTCTGCTCTCTAATTAGTCCCTAGTCTGTAGATTTTTCCGTGCAATTAAGAATTTGAGATGTACAGTGAGATCTCCTTTCCCTTCCTGGGATTTATCTATGGTCCTTAACCACCTTACAGGTCCACCCTTTGAGCCTCTATCCGAAGTCCATTTAAAATTCCTCTCCTGGAAGACCTTACTTTTAGTCGCCATCTCTTCAGCGAAGAGGGTGGCAGAACTTCTACCGCATTGTCTCAATATCAGAACTGTGTCATACTTCTTACCAAAAGTCTCTTCTGATAATAACATCAATCAGTTAATACTTACCTAGCGAGAACACAAGAATTCAGTGATTCCGGTGTGTTATTTGTTCAATTCGAAGGCAAAAATAGAGGCAAAAAGGCCAGTAAATGCTCCCTGGCTAGATGGATTAAGGACATTATTTCCCAATCTTATTCATCTGAAGGTCGTCCGCTTCAATCAAACATCAGTGCTCACTCATGGGCAGAAAGGAATTATGTATGTTTTGACCAGATTGCAGAGCTGCAACATGGGCCTCTTCATTAACATTTGCAAGTCACAATAGACTGGACATTCCTGCCTCTAGAGATGCAGCCTTTGGCAGACATGTGCTTGAAGCAGTTGTTTTATCCCCCCTTAATATTGCTTCTCAAATTCCATTTGTATTGTGCTGCCGTAGATGATAAGGAAAGCTAAATTTGTCTTACCCGTAATTTTCCTTTCCATTAATCCAAAGGCAGCACAACTTTCCCACCCTTAAGTTTATTGCTATATATTTACACAAGAGGTTAGTGGCTCAGCCCTTACTATGCTGGTTAAGTGTACGGAGTAATTGATTAACCACTCATGTGCTTTTTTTCTTCTGTCCTAGTAGCCAGGAGGCAAGACTAACCCATTTGTATTGTGATGCCTTCGGATTCAAGGAAGGGAAAATTACGGGTAAGACAATTTTAGCTATTGTTTTCTCGTGACATATTGTACTTTATGTTCGTGAAAAAATTTGGTCGATAAATTCAATATTTGGGAAAAACACCAAAATGTTGCTAAAATTTGCATTTTTCTAAATTGAAATGTATCTGCTTGTAAAACAGATAGTAATACCACACAAAATAGTAACTGGTTAACATTTCCCATATGTCAGCTTTATGTTTGCATAGTTTTTTGAACATCCTTTTATTTTTACAAGGCTTAGAACTTCAGCAGCAATATCTCACATTTTCAAGGAAATTTCAAAAAGCTTTTTTTTTTTTAGGGACCAGTTCAGGTTTGAGGACCTTATATATTAGAAAGTCCCCATAAATCACCCCATTTTAAAAACTGCACCCCTCAAAGTATTCATAACAGCATTCACAAAGTTTCTTAACCCTTTAGGCATTTCACAGGAAATAAAGCAAAAAAGAGGGGAAATTTACGAATTTAAATATTTTTTGCCCAAATTAATTTGTAATACAATTTTTTCTGTAACACAGGTTTTACCAGAAAAACACATCTCAATATTTATTGCCCAGATTCTGTAGTTTTTAAAAATATCCCACGCGTGGCCCTAGTGTGCTACGGAAATTCACTGTATTTCATATCGCAAGGGATATATCCCTTGCGATATTAAATACAGTGAATTTTAGTTTTAAACCCGAGGGAAAACTACATATAAACCAATATTTACAGTGAATTGCCTAGTGTGCTACTGGACTGGATTTTGGGCCTCCTTTCTTTTAGAATATATTTTAGGCACCATGTGAAGTTTGAAGAGGTCTTGTGGTGCCAGAACAGTGGAAATCCCCCAAAAGTGACCCCATTTTGGAAACTACACCCCTCGTTTATCTATAGTTAGCAGGTATAGTTAGCATTTTGACCCCACAGTTTTTTGCTAAATTTATTAGAGTTAGTCTGTGAAAATGAAAATCTACTTTAGTTCTGGAAAAACATAGACCTTTTTAATTTTTACAAGGAATAAAGAATAAAAAGCACCCTAAAATTTGTAAAGCAATTTCTCCCGATTACGGCAATACCCCATATGTGGTAATAAACTGCTGTTTGGACCCACGGCAGGGCTCAGAAAGGAATTAGCGCCATTTGGATTTTGGAGCACTGATTTTGCTGGAATGGTTTTCGGTGCCATATCGCATTTGAAACGCCCTAGAGGGACCAAAACAGTGGAAACACCCCAAAAGTGACCCCATTTTGAAAACTACACCCTCAATGAATTTTTCTAGGGGTATAGTTAGCATATTGACACCACAGGTTTTTTGAAGAATTTAGTGGAATTAGGCTGTGAAAATTAATATCAACGTTTTTGTCCACTACAATGTTGAATTTTTTCATTTTCACAAGGGATAAAGGAGAAAAAGCACCCCAACATTTGTAAAGCAATTTCTTCTGAGTACGGCAATACCCCACATGTATTACCCCCACATGTAATACCCCACAATACTATTAGAAACTAATTAACCCTTTCAGGACTGATCCAGTTTTTGCTTTTACATTTTCGTTTATCACTCCCCGCCTTTCAAGAACCATAACTTTTTTTTTTCCCCGTCCATAGAGTGGTGTGATGGAGGAGTTTTAGTTTCTATTAACACCATAAAGTACCATCTAACATACTGGGAAACAGAAAATAAAAATCTTTGCAGGCTGAAATTTGAAAAAAACTGATCTCTCCATTGTTTTTTGGGTTTTGTTTTAACGGCTTTCACCGTGCAGTAAAAACGACAAATTAACTGTATTCTGCGGCTCAATACAATTATGGTAATACCAAATTTATATAGTTTTTTTTATATTTTACTACTTTTACAAAGAAAAAACTATTTGTTATTAAAAAAAAATTGTTTTGAATCACCATATTCTTAGAGTCATAACTTTTTTTATTTTTTGGTCGATTGGTTGATTGAGTGGTGCTAGGGCTTATTTTCGGCGGGATGAGCTGTAGGTTTTATTGGTACCATTTTTTGTTACATAAAACTTTTTGATCACTTTTTCTTACAATTTTTTTTTAGAGTGACCAAAAAAACTGCGATTTTGTAAAGGATCTGCCAGGCACAGCTTCGGGGTTAACGCCCATAGGTAATCAGTCTTCACCTGAGTCTATGTTTCTGAGACTGACTCCAGCTTCCACCACTCAGGCTGGCAGGCTTAGGAGTCGGAGAGCCTATCGCAGCCTGGCCAGACTCAGCTAGCTCCCGCCCTCTGTCTATTTATACCTGCCTTTCCTGTTCCTCCCTTGCTTGTGATTCTTCTCGTGTGGTTTCCTGGCCCAGCTACAGCTTGTGACTATTTGATCCTGCTCCATACTGACCCCGGCTTACTGACTACTCTCCTGCTCTGCGTTTGGTACCTCGTACACTCCTGGTTTGACTCGGCTCGTTCACCTCTCTTGTTGCTCACGGTGTTGCCGTGGGCAACTGCCCCATTTCCCTTAGCTTTGTGTACCCTTGTCTGTTTGTCTCGTGCACTTACTGAGCGTAGGGACCGCCGCCCAGTTGTACCCCGTCGCCTAGGGCGGGTCGTTGCAAGTAGGCAGGGACAGAGTGGCGGGTAGATTAGGGCTCACTTGTCCGTTTGCCTACCCCTATCTTTACATAATCACAAGCCCATTACCTAGTCTACCCTGGTCCCTGTCTCTACTATGGACCCCCTTGAGACCCTGGCCCAGCAAATGCAGGGTCTCTCCCTACAGGTCCAGGCCCTGGCTCAGAGTGTCAACCAGCCTGACGCTACCATGGTAGTGCCCCTCACCTCACCTCTTGAACCCCACCTCAAGTTGTCTGACCGGTTCTCAGGGGACCGGATGACTTTTCTCTCCTTTCGGGAGAGTTGTAGGCTCTACTTTCGCTTAAAGCCTCACTCCTCAGGTTCTGAGAGCCAGCGGGTGGGTATAATTATGTCCCGGCTCCAGGAAGGGCCCCAAGAGTGGGCCTTCTCCTTGGCTCCTGACGCCCCTGAACTTTCCTCCGTTGATCATTTCTTTTCTGCTCTCGGACTCATTTATGACGAGACTGACAGGACTGCCTTTGCCGAAAGTCAGCTGGTGACCTTACGTCAGGGTAAGAGACCTGTTGAGGAGTATTGCTCTGACTTTAGGAAGTGGTGCGTAGCTTCTCGGTGGAATGACCCTGCCTTAAGGTGCCAGTTTAGGTTGGGTCTGTCGAACGCCCTGAAAGACCTGCTAGTTAGCTATCCCTCTTCTGACTCCCTAGACCAGGTTATGGCTTTAGCGGTACGACTTGACAGACGTCTCAGGGAACGGCGACTTGAACGTTTTTGTGTTTTCCCCTCTGACTCCCCCATGATGCCTCCCGAGGTCCCGTTGCTTCGCTCTTCCACGGAAGACTCGGAGGTACCTATGCAACTCGGGGCCTCCGTGTCCCGACAACGTAGAGAGTTCCGCAGGAAGAATGGTCTCTGCTTCTATTGTGGGGATGACAAGCATCAAGTGAACACCTGTCCTAGGCGTAAGAATAAGCAGCCGGAAAACTTCCGCGCCTAAGTGATCATCGAGGAGGTCACTTGGGCGCACAGGTATTTCCCGTAAATATGAAACGTAATAAAATCTTGCTTCCCTTTCAGGTCTCTTTTGGTGGTAGGTCTGCTACCGGCAGTGCCTTCGTGGATTCAGGGTCTTCTGCTAATATCATGTCTGTGGAATTTGCTATGTCTCTAGCTATGCCTTTGATTGATTTGCCTAAACCTGTCCCGGTAGTGGGTATCGACTCCACTCCTCTTGCTAATGGTTATTTTACACAGCATACCCCTGTTTTTGAACTCCTTGTTGGCTCCATGCATTTGGAGCAGTGCTCTGTACTGTTGATGCAGGATTATCGTCCGATTTGGTTTTAGGCCTTCCCTGGTTGCAGTTGCATAATCCCACGTTTGACTGGAATACTTGGGAGCTTACCAAATGGGGTAATGAATGCTTGACGTCATGTTTTGCTGTTAATTCTATTTCTCCCCCTGAGGAGGTGAACACGCTACCTGAGTTTGTGCAGGACTTCGCTGATGTTTTCTCTAAGGAGGCCTCCGAAGTGTTACCTCCTCATAGAGAATATGATTGCGCTATCGAATTGGTACCAGGAGCTAAGCTCCCTAAGGGTAGGATATTTAATCTTTCTTGTCCCGAACGTTAAGCCATGAGAGAGTATATCCAGAAATGCCTGGCCAAGGGTTACATTCGCCCCTCTACTTCTCCGGTAGGTGCTGGCTTCTTCTTCGTAGGGAAGAAGGATGGTGGTCTTAGGCCATGCATTGACTACCGTAACTTGAATAAGGTCACTGTAAGGAACCAGTATCCCCTTCCTTTGATTCCAGATCTCTTTAATCAGGTTCAGGGGGCCCAATGGTTCTCTAAGTTTGATCTACGGGGGGCGTATAACCTTATCCGCATCAAAGAGGGGGATGAGAGGAAGACTGCGTTTAACACGCCCGAAGGTCATTTCGAATACCTCGTCATGCCCTTTGGGTTGTGTAATCCTCCTGCGGTCTTCCAGAATTTCATAAATGAGATTTTAAGGGATTACCTGGGGGTATTTCTTGTAGTGTACCTTGATGACATACTGGTGTTTTCCAAGGACTTGTCCTCCCACATTGAGCATGTCAGGAAGGTGCTCCAGGTCCTGCGGGAAAACAAACTCTTTGCGAAAACCGAAAAATGTGTGTTTGGGGTACAGGAGATACAATTTTTTGGTCAAATCCTCACTCCTCATGAATTCCGCATGGACCCCGCCAAGGTCCAGGCTGTGGCGGAATGGGTCCAACCTGCCTCCCTGAAGGCGTTACAGTGTTTCTTGGGGTTCGCTAATTATTACAGGAGATTTATTGCTAACTTCTCGGTCATCGCTAAGCCTCTTACGGACCTCACTCGCAAAGGTGCTGATATCCTCCACTGGCCTCCTGAGGCTGTCCAAGCTTTTGAGGTCCTTAAGAAGTGCTTTATCTCGGCCCCGGTGCTGGTTTAGCCCATCCAAATGGAGCCATTTATTGTGGAAGTTGACGCATCCGAGGTGGGAGTGGGGGCTGTCTTGTCCCAGGGTACCAGGTCCCTCACCCATCTCCGTCCCTGTGCCTACTTCTCCAGGAAGTTTTCGCCCACTGAGAGTAACTATGATATTGGCAACCGCGAACTCTTAGCCATTAAATGGGCATTTGAAGAGTGGCGCCACTTCCTGGAGGGGGCTAGGCACCAGGTAACGGTCCTTACCGACCACAAGAATCTGGTTTTCCTAGAATCTGCCCGGAGGCTTAACCCGAGACAAGCTCGATGGGCGCTATTTTTTACCAGATTCAACTTTTTGGTTACCTATAGGGCTGGGTCTAAAAATATTAAGGCCGATGCACTGTCGCGTAGGTTCATGGCCAGCCCCCCTTCGGAGGAAGATCCTGCTTGTATTCTGCCTCCTGGTATAATCATTTCTTCTATTGATTTTGATTTAGTCTCAGAAATTGCGGCTGATCAAGGTTCAGCTCCCGGGAACCTTCCTGAGGACAAGCTGTTTGTTCCCCTGCAATTCCGGCTAAGGGTACTTAGGGAAAATCATGACTCCGCACTATCTGGTCATCCAGGCGTCCTGGGTACCAAACACCTCATTGCTAGAAACTATTGGTGGCCTGGGTTGCCTAAAGACGTTAAGGCCTACGTCGCCGCTTGTGAGGTTTGTGCTAGGTCCAAGACTCCCAGGTCCCGACCAGCGGGCTTACTACGTTCTTTGCCCATTCCCCAGAGACCTTGGACCCATATCTCCATGGATTTTATCACCGATTTGCCTCCATCTCCAGGCAAGTCGGTGGTGTGGGTTGTAGTAGACCGCTTCAGTAAGATGTGCCACTTTGTGCCCCTCAAGAAACTACCCAATGCCAAGACGTTAGCTACCTTGTTTGTCAAACACATCCTGCGTCTCCATGGGGTCCCTGTCAATATTGTTTCGGACAGAGGGGTACAATTTGTTTCATTGTTTTGGAGAGCCTTCTGTAAAAAGTTGGAGATTGATCTGTCCTTCTCCTCTGCCTTCCATCCTGAAACTAATGGTCAAACTGAGAGGACTAATCAATCTCTAGAACAATATTTAAGGTGTTTTATCTCTGACTGTCAATATGATTGGGTCTCATTCATTCCCCTCGCCGAATTTTCCCTTAATAACCGGGTCAGTAACTCGTCAGGGGTCTCCACCTTTTTCTGTAATTTTGGGTTTAATCCACGGTTCTCCTCCGTTTCACCTGGTAGTTCCAACAATCCCGAGGTAGAGGTCGTTCATCGGGAACTGTGCACAGTCTGGGCCCAGGTTCAGAAGTACCTAGAGGCGTCCCAGAGCGTACAAAAAACTCAGGCTGATAGAAGACGTTCTGCTAACCCCTTGTTTATGGTCGGGGATCTGGTGTGGTTATCGTCTAGGAACTTGCGCCTTAAGGTCCCGTCCAAGAAATTTGCTCCCCGGTTTATTGGGCCGTATAAGGTCATTGAAGTCCTCAATCCTGTCTCCTTCCGACTGGAGTTGCCCCCATCTTTTCGAATACACGACGTGTTTCATGCCTCCCTCCTTAAACGCTGCTCCCCGTCCTTGGCTCCCTCGAGGAAACCTCCTGTTCCCGTTCTCACCCCTGAGGGGGTGGAATTCGAGGTGGCCAAGATTGTGGACAGCAAGATGGTCCAAGGCTCCCTCCAGTACCTGGTCCATTGGAGAGGATACAGGCCTGAGGAGAGGACTTGGGTACCCGCCCGGGATGTTCACGCTGGGGTATTGGTCAGGAAGTTCCACCTTCGTTTCCCCAATAAACCAGGTCCACTTAGAAAGGGTCCGGTGGTCCCTCATAAAAGGGGGGGTACTGTAAAGGATCTGCCAGGCACAGCTTCGGGGTTAACGCCCATAGGTAATCAGTCTTCACCTGAGTCTATGTTTCTGAGACTGACTCCAGCTTCCACCACTCAGGCTGGCAGGCTTAGGAGTGCGAGAGCCTATCGCAGCCTGGCCAGACTCAGCTAGCTCCCGCCCTCTGTCTATTTATACCTGCCTTTCCTGTTCCTCCCTTGCTTGTGATTCTTCTCGTGTGGTTTCCTGGCCCAGCTACAGCTTGTGACTATTTGATCCTGCTCCATACTGACCCCGGCTTACTGACTACTCTCCTGCTCTGCGTTTGGTACCTCGTACACTCCTGGTTTGACTCGGCTCGTTCACCTCTCTTGTTGCTCACGGTGTTGCCGTGGGCAACTGCCCCATTTCCCTTAGCTTTGTGTACCCTTGTCTGTTTGTCTCATGCACTTACCGAGCGTAGGGACCGCCGCCCAGTTGTACCCCGTCGCCTAGGGCGGGTCGTTGCAAGTAGGCAGGGACAGAGTGGCGGGTAGATTAGGGCTCACTTGTCCGTTTCCCTACCCCTATCATTACAGATTTGGCCATTTTAAATTTTTTATTTCTTAGGGCGTTAACGGTACACCATATATTCTGAAAGCCATAACTTTTTTATTTTTCTGTCAAAATAGCTGTGTACGGGCTTGATTTTGCGGGATGCGTTGTAGTTTTTATTGGTACTATTTTGGGGTAAATGTGTATTTTTGTTACTTTTTATTCTATATTTTGGTAGGGGTGGTGACCAAAAAATAGCGACTCTAGCATTTGGGTTTTGGCCGTTCCAAACGCGGTGATACCAAATAAGTGTACTTTTTTTTAACGGTCTCATTTTTTTCCTATAATAAAAGCCTTAGTATAGGAAAAAAAGCAGTGTTTGTTTTTTTAACTTATAACTTTTATTTTTACACTTTTATAAAACATTTTGATTAACTTTTTTTTACTTGTCACATTTTTTTTCTTTGACCTGCAGCACTGATTGCTGCTAGAATACACGTAGTGCACGTGGTACATGTAGTGTACTGTATTCCAACTGTCAGTGTGACATCACAGTCACTCTGACAGTAAGCATATGAGGCTGGTCCTCATAGACTTCTGTACATGGCAGACCCGGAGGCCGTTGTCTGGCATGACAACCATCGGCAACCCCCACAATTGCATGGGGGCTGTCGATTGCCACATTTAATGGGTTAATTGCCAAAATCAGCAGCGATGAACCACTGATTGGCAACAGTGGAGTGGTCCTTATAGGCTTCCGTACATGGCAGACCCGGAGGCCATTGTTTGACCTCCAGTTGCCATGCCAACCATCGACAAACCCCGCAATTTCATCGTGGGGCCTGCCGATGTGCTACAAACCCCTAAAATGCGGCGATCGCCGCATTTAAGGGTTTAATTGCCTAAATCAGCGGCAAAGGACCGCTGGCCGGCAACAGTGGAGTGTCAAATGTTAAGGACAGCTGACCTCCCGGTTCCCGATGCCCCCTGTCGCCGACAGGGTGCACCGGGAACGTCTCAGTAATTATACATCCTCGTGCGGGAAGTAGCCTGCCGCGATGACGTATAGTTACTGAGTGGTGCGGCTAGGGGTTAAAGCCTGCGTCATAGTCTATCTACTGTGCAAGCTTTAGCTGGCTGCCAGAGGTGTCCGACACTCAAAGACTGCTGGGCATCCTGGAAAGACAAAAGCGGTTTTCAATGAGCGCTGTTTACAGAATAGAGGCAGAGGCACTGATCTCGTGACTGGTCAAATGATTGTTGGGATGCCTGGTTACAGTGTCCTAATAGGCATATAGACAGGGTTTGTCGTGGTGAGGCAACCACTTTAACCCCTTAATGACCGGGCCATTTTGCACGTTAGTGACCAAGAATTATGTTTTGTTTTTTCACGGTTGCATTCCAAGAGTCGTAACTTTTTTTTTATTCGGTCGACATAGCCGTATAAGGGCTTGTTTATTGCGGGACGAGTTGTATTTTGTAATTATACCATTTTTAGATGCTTATAATATATTGATTAACTTTTATTAATTTTATTTTAGGAGAGAATTGAAAATAAGCAGCTATTCCAGCATTGATCTTCACATTCTAAATTTACGCCGTTTACTATGCAGTGTAAATAACATGTTAACTTTATTCTATGGGTCGGCACGATTACGGGCATACCAGATATGTAAAGGTTTTATATGTTTTCCTACGTTTGCACAATAAAAAGACTTTTAGAAAAAAATTACTTGTTTTTGCATCGCCGCATACCAAGAGCCGTAATTTTTTTATTTTTCCGTCAATGTGGCCGTATGTGGGCTTGATTTTTGCGGGCCAATGTGTAGTTTTCATTACTACTATTTTGGGGTACATAGGATTTATAGATGAACTTTTATTTAATTTTTTATGAGGGGAATGGGAGAAAAGAGGGAATTTTGCCGTTGTTTTTTTGGACACCGTTCATCCGGCGGTTTAATTAATGTGTTCATTTTATTGTTTAAGTTGTTACGATCGCGGGGATACCATACATGTGCATGTGTTATTTGTTTTGACACTTTTACAAAATAAATCGTTTTATTTGATTTTGACTTTATTTAACTGATTTACATTTTTTTTTTTTTGTCCCACCAGGGGACTTCCCTATGCGATGTGCCGATCGCATATATAATGCTTTGGTATACTTAGTATACCAAAGCATTATGCCTAACAGGCATTTGCTGAAGGCAGACCTGGGGGTCTTTGTTATGCCCCCTGCTGCCATGGAAACCCGACGGCGACCCGCGATTTCTCTGCGGGGGTGCCGATGGGGTGACAGAGGGAGCTCCCTCCCTCTGTCAAACACATTAGATGTCGCTGTCACTATTGACAGCGGCATTTAATGGGTTAAATTGCCGGAATCGGAGCGCGCGATTCCGGCAGTTGCAGCAGGAGCCAGGCTGTGTATAACAGCCGTGCTCCTGCCGCTGATCGCGTGTGTACATGGTCAGTACCCGCGCCATCACAGGACGGATATATCCGTCCTCCTGCGCAACCTATCAGCTGCTGAGGACGGATATATCCGTCCTTCGGCGTTAAGAGGTTAAGACGTATCTAAATGTATACTGTGCAAACATATCCTAACGCACACCCATATGTTTAGATACGCCTGCCGTTGACTTTATTTTAAAACTTAACACTTTTATAAGTTTAATCTATAGAAGCCTATGGGTGCTGTACAGTATACGATTAGTAACTGGGCAGGTTTTAAGTTAGTCTCTACGAAAAAAACAAAACCACTTAGAACAGGAAACTCACCTCTTGAGCCCAAGCCCAACAATATGTACTCAGGATAGAAACCAGCTTTATTCTACAGTCATGTAAAACAATTCAATATAGGAATATTTCTATAGGACTGATCTTTATTGCAATCCAAAGAGTAAACAAGCATGGAGAGGTGGAGATCATGTTTCATGTATGTCACGAGCAGAATCACGGAAAATCTATGAGTTTGTGACACTAATACGCTGAGGTTTGAATTCTGACTTAGAAGTCTTTGGCTTCATTCAAGACACGTGGGGTGGGTTCTCCCTCACAGACTGATTTTTGCAGCACACCGATGTGTTCTGCAGTTGACCAAACCTCAGAGATACACAATCAAAACCACTCAATTTTTACAACCATCCGGTCCAGGTTTTGGGGATGAGTCTGATCTTGTCATGTTTGTTATAAGTATACTCATCATATGCTTTGTCCTAAATTATCAGTTTATTTTATGGTGTTTTATTTTCATTATTTTACTGTTTAACCCGTTGCGTACCTGCTCCGCAATAGTACGGCACACGCCGCTCATTGAAGCGGACCTGCGCCGTACTATTGCGGAGCAGGAATAAACTGTCACTATGTGTTATCACTATGTGATTTCACAGCGACGACAACTGTCCTTGACAGCTAACCGTCTCTGTTACCGGCCTGGGGACCAATGAGCAGGCCCCCATGCCGGCGATTGGTCAGTCTTCAGAGACTGACGAATCATAGCCGTCTGTGACGTCGTCTACAGGAGAAAGCTCCTGTCTCTTTATCTGATCTCCTCACTTCTGTGAGATACGTGAGGAGATCAGAGAAAGACATGTAAAAAAAACAAAAAATAAAAATTTTAATAACCCCTTCCCGCAAATGGGCGTATAGTAACGCCCTGAGGATGAAGCGGGCACAGGAGATGTGCTCGCTCCATCTTCATCGGGTGTCGGCTGTAATATACAGCTGACATCTCACTGCATCTCACTGCTATCTCCGATCACCGTCGTTTAACCCCTTAAATGCTGCTGTCAATAGCGACAGCGGCATTTAAGTGATTGATACAGAGGGAGGGGGCTCCCTCTGCACCCCGTTGCCCCACCCCCGCAAAAAATCACGGGGTTCTGATGGTTGCAATGGCAACCAGGAAGCCTAGCAACGGCTTCCTGGTTGCCAGGTACGGGAGCCTATTAGGTCCTGCCCAAGGCAGGACGTAATAGGCTCAACTGTCAGTTGTAAAATGACAGTTACAATACACTGCACTACACAAGTATATACACAAGTAGTGCAGTGTATTGTACAGGGGATCAGAAGATCAGATCTTCCAGTCCCCTAGTATGTGTAAAAAAAAATAAAAAAAAAAATACAATTTTTACGTAATAAAAACAATAATCGCCCTGTTTCTCTGATCAAGCCCTCTATAATTAGAAAAAACAATGAAAAAAAAATAAAAATAGACATAATAGGTATCGCTGCGTTCGTATCGGCCGGACCTAAAAAAAATATATTATTTATCCCGCACGGTGAACACCGTAAAAAAAAATACAATAAAAAACAATGGTAGAATTTCCTTTTTTGGTCACGTTGTTTCCAAAAAAATTGAATAAAAAATGGTCAAAAAGTCGCACGTACCCAAACATGGTACCAATAAAAACTACAGTGTGTCACGCAAAAAACAAGCCCTCACACGGCTCCATCGACAAAAAAATGAAAAAGTTATGGATCTTAGGATATGGGGAGACTAAAACATTTATTTTGAAAAAAGTGTTTTTATTGTGTAAAAGTAGTAAAACATAAAAACGATATAAATTTGGTATTGCCATAATCGTATCGAACCGCAGAATAAAGTAAACTCAAGCACTCACACAGCTCGTCAACGGAAAAATAAAAAGTTATGACTCTTGGAACGCAATAATGCAAAACGACGGCCCAGACTAATTTATATGTGTAGCAGTTCTTCACCTAAAACCCCACATCATCATTTGCAGCCCCCACTGGTAGACCCTGTAAATGCAGCGAAAACTATGACATTTTGGGGACATTTCTGTGCTACAAATGGGGCTAATGAAGAAGTCAAAGATTAGGCAATGCTGGAGTGCGGATATTTTGTATAATACCAAGGAGACCCTATAGAAGTGCGACTCCTGCACCCAATAATCCGGCCTGTACATACAGGATTGGTTCAAAGCGTACGTCACTATCCACAGATAATTAATTTTATTATTCACTCACCCCATTATTACATCATCCTATTATGACCTGTTGCACTCCGCCCAGCTTACATATACCCTGATGTACTCCGCACATATTACATATACCCTGATGTACTCCGCACAGTTTACATATACCCTGATGTACTCCGCACATATTACATATACCCTGATGTACTCCGCACAGTTTACATATACCCTGATGTACTCCGCACATATTACATATACCCTGATGTACTCCGCACATATTACATATACCCTGATGTACTCCGCACAGCTTACACATACCCTGATGTACTCGCCCAGATTACATATACCCTGATGTACTCCTCACAGCTTACATATACCCTGATGTACTCCACCCAGCTTACATATACCCTGATGTACTCCGCACAGCTTACATATACACTGATGTACTCCGCACAGCTTACATATACACTGATGTACTCCGCACAGCTTACATATACCCTGATGTACTCCGCACAGCTTACATATACCCTGATGTACTCCTCACAGCTTACATATACCCTGATGTACTCCGCACAGCTTACATATACCCTGATGTACTCCGCACAGCTTACATATACCCTGATGTACTCCGCACAGTTTACATATACCCTGATGTACTCCGCACAGTTTACATATACCCTGATACACTCCGCACAGCTTACATATACCCTGATGAACTCCGCCCAGCTTACATATACCCTGATGTACTCCGCACAGCTTACATATACCCTGATGTGCTCCGCCCAGGTTACATATACCCTGATGGACTCCGCACAGCTTACATATACCCTGATGCACTCCTCCCAGCTTACATATACCCTGATGTACTCTGCACAGCTTACATATACCCTGATACACTCCACCCAGCTAACATATACCCTAATGCACTCCGCCCAGCTTACATTTGCCTCCACATTGTAAACTGAAACACCAGTAAAACACTAAACAAAACTACTACCAAGAAAAATCTGCGTTCCAAAAGCCAAATGGCGCTCCTTTTGGGTCTGGCAGTGTACCCAAACAGCAGTTTATGACCACATATGAGGTATTACCATACCCTGGAGAACCGCTTAACAATTTATGGGGTGTGTGTCTCCAGTGGTACAAGCTGGGCACAACACATTGGGCACTGAAATAGCATATCTGTGGAAAATGGCAATTTTTAATCTGCAACATCCACTGTGCACTAATTTCTGCAAAACCTTTGGGGTCAAAATGCTCACTACACTTCTAGATGAATTCCTTGAGGGGTGTAGTTTCCTAAATGGGGTCACTTCTCGGGAGTTTTCACTGTACTGGTACCTCAGCGCAATGCAACATGGCGTCAAAAACAAATTTTGTAAAATCTCCACTCCAAAAATGAAATTGCGCTTTTTCCGTTTAGACCCTTGCCGTGTGTCCAAATAGCAGTTTACAACCACATATGGGGTATTTCCCTACTCAGGAGACATTGTGTAACACTTTTTGGGGTGTCTTTTCTCTTGTATTCCTTGTGGAAATGAAAAATTATGCGCTAAATCTACAGGTTATTGGAAAAAAAATATTTTTTCATTTTCACGGCCCATAAATAAAATCTAATAAAATCTATAAAACACCTGAGGGCTCAAAATGCTCACTACACTTCTAATTTAATTCTTTCAGGGGTATAGTCTCCAAATTGGGATCACACCTGGGGAATTTCTACTGTACTGGTACTTCAGGGACTCTGCAAATGCGATATGGCCCCCAGAAACCAATTCAGCAAAATCTGCGCTGCCGTGGGTCCAAACAGCAGTTTATTACCACATATGGGGTATTGCTGTAATCAGGAGAAATTGCTTTACAAATGTTGAGGTGCTTTTTCTCCTTTATTCCTTATAAAAATTTGAAAATTCTGTTTTTTTTCCGAAAAAAAGTCTCTTTTCATCTTCACAGACTAATTCCAATAAATTCAGCAAAAAACCTGTGGGGTCAAAATGCTAACTATACCACTAGAAAAATTCCTTGAGGGGTATAGCTTCCAAAATGGGGTCACTTTTGGGGGGTTTCCACTGTTTAGGTCCCTCCAGGGCGTTGCAAACATGACATGGCACCAAAAACCATTCCAGTAAAATCAGCGCTCCAAAATCCAAATGGCGCTCCTTCCCTTCTGAGTCCTGCTGTGGGTCCAAACAGCAGTTTATTACCACATATGGGGTATTTCCGTAATCGGGAGAAATTGCTTTACAAATGTTGGGGTGCTTTTTCTCCTTTATTCCTTGCAAAACATTTTTTTTCGAAATTTCTACGTTTTTTCAGAAAAAAAGTAGATTTTTCATTTTCACAGACTAACTCCAATAAATATAGCAAAATACCTGTGGGGTCAAAATGCTAACTATACCCCTAGATAAACTCCCTGAGGGGTGTAGTTTAAAAAATGGGGTCACTTTTGGGGGTTTCCACTGTTTTGGCACCACAAGACCTCTTCAAACCTGACATGGTGCCTATAATATATTCTAAAAAAAAAAGGAGGCCCCAAAATCCTCTTGGTGCTCCTTTGCTTCTGAGGCCGGTGTTTCAGTCCATTATCACACTAGGGCCACATGTGGGATATTTCTAAAAACTGCAGAACCTGGGCAATAAATATTGAGATGTGTTTCTCAGGTAAAATCTTCTGTGGTACAGAAAAAAATGTATTACAATTTTGTAAAAAAAAAAATGAAAATTGAACATTTCAGCTCTACTTTCCTTCAATTCCTGTAAAACGCCTAAAAGGTTGAAACACTTTCTGAATGCTGTTTTGAATACTTTGAGGGGTGCAGTTTTAAAAATGGGGTGTTTTATGGGGGTTTCTAATATATAGGGCCCTCAAAACCACTTCAGAACTGAACTCGTCCTTGAAAAAAATAGCCTTTTGAAATTTTCTTAAAAATGTGAGAAATTGCTGCTAAAGTTCTAAGCCTTGTAACGTCCTAGAAAAATAAAAGGATGTTCAAAAAACAATGCAAACATAAAGTAGACATATGGGAAATGTGAAATAGTAACTATTTTGTGTGGTATTACTATCTGTTTTACAAGCAGATACATTTAAAATTGGAAAAATCATAATTTCTTCAAATTTTCTCTAAATTTTGGTGTTTTTCACAAATAAGCAATGAATTTATCGACCAAATTTTTTCACTAACATAAAGTACAATATGTCACGAGAAAACATTCTCAGAATCAATTGGATAGGTTAAAGCATTCCCAAGTTATTACCACATAAAGTGACACATGTCAGATTTGAAAAAATGGGTCTCGTCCTCAAGGCCAAAATGAGCTTGGTCCTCAAGGGGTTAAACCTTTTGGCATCATGCACACGATCGTTTCAGCTTTGCGGATCGCAAAACACGGATCCTAGTGGCTGTCTGATTTTTTTTGCGGGAAACTAGAATGGGTGAGATGGACCGCAAAAAAGGACAAAAAAAAAAAAAGACCTGTTCTATAATTTTGAGGGACGGGCACTCGGATCAGCAAAACAAACAGATGTGTGCATGGCCCCATAGAAATTAATGGTTCAGTATACTATCCGCAAAAAAAAAAACGGATAGGACGTTGAAGAAAACAACAGTTGTGTACATGAGTCATAGTGTTTCCTAAGAAGTTTTTCAATTATACCCTAGAAGGCCTATAAGGTTCATGTTATCCGGTCTGGGTTTCACAGCAAGCACTTAATCCTATTTAAAATCCAGGACATAGGAGAGACATAGACATTACATTTTATGCTACTGAGCAAGTAACCTAGGTAGCCTCGAAATGCATTTAGCAAGTCTCATGTACATAAGCACGGACTACAGCCATCCCGGTGGGCTACAGTATCTTTTTTAGTCCATTTACCCTGCACGGACTCGCCACACAATTGAAAAGCATACATTTAGTTACTCAGCTACACAACAGTAGAACGGGAGATTCAGTGTCCTGTAACTGATACTGCAGTGATATATCCTTGCACAGCCCCAGCGAACGGGAGTTGTGGCATTCCCAAGACCGCATACAATAACGGCATCTATGCGACATTATTACATAGCGCCTGTAGATGTACAGGTAGCTCCATCTTATCCTTGATCACTGTGTCGGACAAGCGTTTGGAAAAGATATGTACATTAGTCAGTTCTTCAGGAGTGGTGAGAAGCGTTAATGCGCTAACTCTTATCTGTTATACCCATTTCTACATGTAAAAGTATTTTTTCTTCTGTGTAACACCTACGGCAGTTTTGAATATTTATTGGCTAGTATTACATTTAATAACTGTCCATTTGGGAATTCAGTCGGTTGCTATTAGTGATACCGCAGGGGCCCTAAGGTGAACACTGCTTTATTGGACCAGGATATACATTCATCTACATAAGTGCTGCTATTTTTTTTTTTTTTACCATATACACACACACACACACATATATATATATATACAGTGAAGGAAATAAGTATTTGATCCCTTGCTGATTTTGTAAGTTTGCCCACTGTCAAAGACATGAACAGTCTAGAATTTTTAGGCTAGGTTAATTGTACCAGTGAGAGATAGATTATATATATAAAAAAAAAAAAGAAAATCACATTGTCAAAATTATATATATTTATTTGCATTGTGCACAGAGAAATAAGTATTTGATCCCTTTGGCAAACAAGATTTAATACTTGGTGGCAAAACCCTTGTTGGCAAGCACAGCAGTCAGACGTTTTTTGTAGTTGATGATGAGGTTTGCACACATGTTAGATGGAATTTTGGCCCACTCCTCTTTGCAGATCAGCTGTAAATCATTAAGATTTCGAGGCTGTCGCTTGGCAACTCGGATCTTCAGCTCCCTCCATAAGTTTTCGATGGGATTAAGGTCTGGAGACTGGCTAGGCCACTCCATGACCTTAATGTGCTTCTTTTTGAGCCACTCCTTTGTTGCCTTGGCTGTATGTTTCGGGTCATTGTCGGGCTGGAAGACCCAGCCACGAGCCATTTTTAATGTCCTGGTGGAGGGAAGGAGGTTGTCACTCAGGATTTGACGGTACATGGCTCCATCCATTCTCCCATTGATGTGGTGAAGTAGTCCTGTGCCCTTAGCAGAGAAACACCCCAAAACATAATGTTTCCACCTCCATGCTTGACAGTGGGGACGGTGTTCTTTGGGTCATAGGCAGCATTTCTCTTCCTCCAAACACGGCGAGTTGAGTTAATGCCAAAGAGCTCAATTTTAGTCTCATCTGACCACAGCACCTTCTCCCAATCACTCTCGGAATCATCCAGATGTTCATTTTCAAACTTCAGACGGGCCTGTACATGTGCCTTCTTGAGCAGGGGGACCTTGCGGGCACTGCACGATTTTAATCCATTATGTCGTAATGTGTTACCAATGGTTTTCTAGGTGACTGTGGTCCCAGCTGCCTTGAGATCATTAACAAGTTCCCCCCCCGTGTAGTTTTCGGCTGAGCTCTCACCTTCCTCAGGATCAAGGATACCCCACGAGGTGAGATTTTGCATGGAGCCCCAGATCGATGTCGATTGACAGTCATTTTGTATGTCTTCCATTTTCTTACTATTGCACCAAGAGTTGTCTCTTTCTCACCCAGCGTCTTACTTATGGTTTTGTAGCCCATTCCAGCCTTGTGCAGGTCTATGATCTTGTCCCTGACATCCTTAGAAAGCTCTTTGGTCTTGCCCATGTTGTAGAGGTTAGAGTCAGACTGATTAATTGAGTCTGTGGACAGGAGTCTTTTATACAGGTGACCATGTAAGACAGCTGTCTTTAATGCAGGCACCAAGTTGATTTGGAGCGTGTAACTGGTCTGGAGGAGGCTGAACTCTTAATGGTTGGTAGGGGATCAAATACTTATTTCTCTGTGCACAATGCAAATAAATATATATAATTTTGACTATGTGATTTTCTGTTTTGTTTTTTTTTTATATAATCTATCTCTCACTGGTAAAATTAACCTAGCCTAAAAATTCTAGACTGTTCATGACTTTGACAGTGGGCAAACTTACAAAATCAGCAAGGGATCAAATACTTATTTCCTTCACTGTATATATATATATATATATATATATATATATATATTTGCCAGCACTATAGCTATCACAGGGATAGTGTATCTTGCATCAATATATTTAATAATCTAGTAGTGTATTCAAACAATAATGCATCGTATAGCAACAAATCCTAATAAATGACTATCTACTAATGCAAAGATTATCTAATGTTCACAAAAATGCATTTAAAACATATGTATAGAATATGCTATACGATGCATTATTGTTTGAATACACTACTAGATTATTAAATATATTGATTCAAGATACACTATCCCTGTGATAGCTAGAGTGCTGGCAAACATTTTTTCATCTGTATTAGTCCTTTATTGTTTCCTTGGGAAATAAGAAAGTACCAGCATACTCAGTGCCACAACCAATATCGCGAAGTGAGGTATCCTTCAATATTTTTCTATTTTCATCTTTATTCTATACTAATTAAAACAACTTTGGACACATGGGAGAAATTCACATCCAAGATAGAGGCAGTAACTACCCCCAAAACTACAATACAAAATACTGAGATCATTTTGTATGTCTAGACCAGGGGTCTCCAACTCGGCCGGGTAAATGGGCCGCACATAGAAAAAAAATTGAAAATGACGACCACATTCTTGCACATTTGATAGAATACAAAATTATTGTTAATCAATTAGTTATTTGAACTACTATAATAATACTACATTACTATAATAATACTACATTACTATAATAATACTACATTACTAGAACACTACATTACTATAACTACTACATCACTATAATAACAATACTACATTACTATAATACTACTACATTACTATAATACGACATTACTATAACAATACTACATTACTATAATACTACATTACTATAATAATACTACATTACTATAACACTACTACATTACTATAACACTACTACATTACTATAACACTGCTACATTACTATAACAATACTACATCACTATAATAATACTACATTACTGCAATACTACACTACTATAACACTACTACATTACTATAACACTACTACATTACTATAACACTGCTACATTACTATAACACTACTACATTACTATAACAATACTACATTACTATAACACTACATTACTATAACAATACTATGTTACTATAACACTACATTACTATAACAATACTATGTTACTATAACACTACATTACTATAACAATACTACATTACTATAACACTACATTACTATAACAATACTACATTACTATAATACTACATTACTATAACAATACTACAACAATACTACATTACTATAACACTACATTACTATAACAATACTACATTACTATAACACTACATTACTATAACAATACTACATTACTATAACACTACATTACTATAATAATACTACATTACTATAATACTACATTACTATAATACTACTACATTAGGCTATGTTCACACGGAGTATTTTGCCGAGTTTTTGGCAAAAACGGCCCTAAAATGACTCCCATTGATTTCAATGGGAGGCGTCGGCGTCTTTCACCCGCGAACAGTAAAACTGCCACGCGGGAAAAAGAAGCGACACGCCCGATCTTGACCGCGGGCGAAAAACGGTGCGAAAATCGGCGTGCAGGGAGAGGAAAATTTGCCTCAAACTTCCAAACGGAATTTTGAGGCAGATATTCCTTCTGCAAAATACTCCGTGTGAACATAGCCTTACATTACTATAATAACAATACTACATCACTATAAATACTACATTACTATAATAACAATACTACATTACTATAACAATAATACATTACTAGAAGGCCACGTTCAGACGTGGCAGAAGTGCTGTTTAATTCCGCTGCGGACAGTCCACAGTGGAATTCTGCAGCAGCCGTTTTCTACATTTGTTTCTATACATTTTTAGGAAACTTAGTTCAGACATTGCGGAAAATAACTGTGCGTAAATTAGGCTGCGGTGCAGAATTTCCCCTCCGCAGCATGCACATTATATTGCGGAGAAGAAGGGGAATTTCACGGTGGATTTCAGCCTTTGCAATGCAAAAACTGAAGTCTGTGGCAAGTCCACTGTTACATAGTTACATAGTTACACACTGTGATATCTGCAATGTCTGAATTACCTGTCAAATATGCAAATGTTGGTGCAGATTCGTTGCGTAATTGCCCCAAATCTGCACTAACATTTGCAGCGGAAAAATTGATGCCACGTGTGAACGTGGCCTAACAATACTACATTACTATAACAATACTACATTACAATAATACTACATTACTATAACAATACTACATTCCTATAATACTACATTACTATAACAATACTACATTACAATAATACTACATTACTATAACACTACATTACTATAATAATACTGCATTCCTATAATACTACATTACTATAACAATACTACATTACTATAACAATACTACATTACTATAATACTACATTACTATAATAATATTACATTACTATAACAATACTACATTACTATAACAATACTACACTACTATAATACTATGTAACTATAATAATACTACATTACTATAATACTACATTACTATAACAATACTACATTACAATAATACTACGTTACTATAACACTACATCACTAGAACAATACTACATTACTATAATAATACTACATTACTATAACAATACTACATTACTATAATAATATTACATTACTATAACAGTCTTACACTACTATAACAATACTACATTACTATAATAATAATACTACATAACTATAATAATAGTACATGACTATAACAATACTACATTACTATAATAATACTACATTACTATAACAATACTACATTACTATAATAATACTACATTACTATAACAATACTATATTCCTATAATACTACATTACTATAATACTACATGACTATAACAATACGACATTAATATACTACTACTACATTACTATAATAATACTACATTACTATAACAGTACTACACTACTATAACAATACTACATTACTATAACTATACTACATTACTATAACAATACTACATTACTATAATAATACATTACTATAATAATACATTACTATAATACTACATTCCTATAATATTACTACATTACTATAACAATACTACATTACTAAAATAATACTACATAACTATAATAATACTGCATTCCTATAATACTACATTACTATAACAATACTACATTACTATAATACTACATTACTATAATAATATTACTATAATAATATTACATTACTATAACAATACTACATTACTATAACAATACTACACTACTATAATACTATGTAACTATAATAATACTACATTACTATAATACTACATTACTATAACAATACTACATTACAATAATACTACGTTACTATAACACTACATTACTAGAACAATACTACATTACTATAATAATACTACATTACTATAACAATACTACATTCCTATAATACTACAAAACTATAACAATACTACATTACTATAATACTACATTACTATAATAATATTACATTACTATAACAATACTATATTAATATAATAATACTACATGACTATAACAATACGACATTACTATACTACTACTACATTACTATAATAATATTACATTACTATAACAGTACTACACTACTATAACAATACTACATTACTATAATAATATTACATTACTATAACAGTCTTACACTACTATAACAATACTACATTACTATAATAATAATACTACATGACTATAATAATAGTACATGACTATAACAATACTACATTACTATAATAATACTACATTACTATAACAATACTACATTACTATAATAATACTACATTACTATAACAATACTATATTCCTATAATACTACATTACTATAATACTACATGACTATAACAATACGACATTAATATACTACTACTACATTACTATAATAATACTACATTACTATAACAGTACTACACTACTATAACAATACTACATTACTATAACTATACTACATTACTATAACAATACTACATTACTATAATAATACATTACTATAATACTACATTCCTATAATATTACTACATTACTATAACAATACTACATTACTAAAATAATAATACTAGATTCCTATAATAATACTACATTACTATACTATAATAATAGCGCTAGGTTTAAACTTAACGGAAATTTGCGCGTTTACTCCACGTGCTTATTTTAACAATCCAGTTTAAAGGGGTTTTCCCATGAGAGACATTTATGACATATCCACAGGATATGTCATCAATGTCAGATAGATGTGGGTCCCACCTCTGGGACTCACACCTATGTCCGGAACGGGGCCCCCTAAACCCCCTTCAGCCGCTCTGTGTTGCAGCTGAATTAAGTGAATTCCGATCATGAAAAAGGTTATATGGTCAAGAGTTAGGTAAACAGCGTAGCTCGCAGAACTACGCTGTTTCCGTAACTCCCACAGTAGTGAATGGCAGTTACGGAAGAAGCATGCAAGCTATGCTGTTTTCGTAACTACCATTCAGTTCTATGGGAGTTACAGAAACCGCGAAGCTCAGCGAGCTACGCTGTTTACCTAACTCATGTTCATATATCCTTTTTCATGGTCCCGTGCAGAGCGTTACTAGTGATCTGCCTGGGACTCCAGCTCTGCTCCGGACATCACTGTCCATATATGGACAGTGATGTCAGGGGCTCCCTCAGAGCAGGAGTCCCGGAGCAGAGTGCTAGTATAAGCTCTGCTCTGGGACGTCATGAAGGAGCGCCGGTGCACTACTATTTCGGCCTGCTCTCTCCCGAGGGAGCTTCGGTGCCCGTGGGCCGCAGATGACAGCCTCAGGGGCCGCATGTTTGAGACTCCTGGTCTAGGCTAAAGAGAGAGAGAGTGTTTCCTGCTTTACAAGTATCATGTTGATGAGGGCGCCTTCTTGTGGCAGGTTGTCTTAAAAACAGTTTATGTGCCAAGAACTTTACATTTTAAGTTGTAAAATAATTTCAAAATGTAATATTTACATACAGTGAAGGAAATAAGTATTTGATCCCTTGCTGATTTTGTAAGTTTGCCCACTGTCAAAGACATGAACAGTCTAGAATTTTTAGGATAGGTTAATTTTACCAGTGAGAGATAGATTATATATATAAAAAAAAAAAAAGAAAATCACATTGTCAAAATTATATATATTTATTTGCATTGTGCACAGAGAAATAAGTATTTGATCCCCTACCAACCATTAAGAGTTCAGCCTCCTCCAGACCAGTTACACGCTCCAAATCAACTTGGTGCCTGCATTAAAGACAGCTGTCTTACATGGTCACCTGTATAAAAGACTCCTGTCCACAGACTCAGGCCTCATTCACACGGCAGGGTTTCCCGGCCGGGTGCCGGCCGTTCATAAATCGGCCGGCACCCGGCTGCATTAGGAATGATAGACCCCTAATGGGGCTATTCACACGACCGATTTTTTGACGGCCGGGAAATCCGGCCGTCAAAAAATAGGACATGCTCTATCTTTGCCCGGGCACCCGGCCACCCGGCTCCCATAGAAGTCTATGGGGCCGGGTATTACACGGCCATCACCGGAATGTGTTCCGAGTGATGGCCGGGTTTCCCGGCGCTTGCGCTCTATCTCCTCCTCCTCACAGCGCAGAGTGCATGTGAGGAGGAGGAGTTGATGCCATTCTGACGAATGGCATCGCTGTACACTGTGTTGCAGGGCCGGGGTGTACAGCAGGTGGAGGGAGCGCTGCGCTGGCTCCCTTCCCCTGCTTGTTAAAAGCACCCTGGCTCGGCGACACCTTCGATGGCACCGCTAGTAGCAGCAGCTGCTGCTGCTGCGGCTGCTACTACTGCAGCGACGCCACTATAGCAGAGCAGGGAGGTATCTCCCCGCTCTGCTATGTGCTAGCCGCACTTTAGCTCCTTGAAGGAGCGGAATCCCCGTGTTTTCGGGGATTCCGCTCCTGGACAGAGCGCTTGATGTCTCTGTCCATATCTGGGCAGTGACATCAGGGGAAACTCCTGAAGCGGAATCCCCGAATACATGGGGATTCCCCTTCAGGAGCTGCCGCTGATGTCACTGTCCGGATCTGCCCGGCCCGGCACGGATGCATAACTTTATGCAAACCGGCCGGGCAAAATGGCCGATTTTACCGGCCGACACTCGGGCTCGGGAACGACCCGGTCGTGTGAATCCCGCCTCAATGAATCAGTCTGACTCTAACCTCTACAACATGGGCAAGACCAAAGAGCTTTCTAAGGATGTCAGGGACAAGATCATAGACCTGCACAAGGCTGGAATGGGCTACAAAACCATAAGTAAGACGCTGGGTGAGAAGGAGACAACTGTTGGTGCAATAGTAAGAAAATGGAAGACATACAAAATGACTGTCAATCGACATCGATCTGGGTCTCCATGCAAAATCTCACCTCGTGGGGTATCCTTGATCCTGAGGAAGGTGAGAGCTCAGCCGAAAACTACACGGGGGGAACTTTTTAATGATCTCAAGGCAGCTGGGACCACAGTCACCAAGAAAACCATTGGTAACACATTACGCCGTAATGTATTAAAATCCTGCAGTGCCCGCAAGGTCCCCCTGCTCAAGAAGGCACATGTACGGGCCCATCTGAAGTTTGCAAGTGAACATCTGGATGATTCTGAGAGTGATTGGGAGAAGGTGCTGTGGTCAGATGAGACTAAAATTAAGCTCTTTGGCCTTAACTCAACTCGCCGTGTTTGGAGGAAGAGAAATGCTGCCTATGACCCAAAGAACACCGTCCCCACTGTCAAGCATGGAGGTGGAAACATTATCTTTTGGGGGTGTTTCTCTGCTAAGGGCACAGGACTACTTCACCGCATCAATGGGAGAATGGATGGAGCCATGTAACGTCAAATCCTGAGTGACAACCTCCTTCCCTCCACCAGGACATTAAAAATGGCTCGTGGTTGGGTCTTCCAGCACGACAATGACCCGAAACATACAGCCAAGGCAACAAAGGAGTGGCTCAAAAAGAAGCACATTAAGGTCATGGAGTGGCCTAGCCAGTCTCCAGACCTTAATCCCATCGAAAACTTATGGAGGGAGCTGAAGATCCGAGTTGCCAAGCGACAGCCTCGAAATCTTAATGATTTACAGATGGTCTGCAAAGAGGAGTGGGCCAAAATTCCATCTAACATGTGTGCAAACCTCATCATCAACTACAAAAAACGTCTGACTGCTGTGCTTGCCAACAAGGGTTTTGCCACCAAGTATTAAAGGGGTTGTCCCAAGTTTACTCAAATTTTTTTTTTTTACACATTCTAAGCAGGAAATGAATTTTAAAACATTTGCTGTTAAAAAAAAATTAAAAATTCATTTCCTAAGTGCCTTTTTTTTACACTTGATAACTCAGCAAGTGCTGGTTATCTTTTCTAAAAAGGGGCGTGAGCGGCTTGATGTCAATCAAGCCGCTCCGCTCTGCAGTGTGCGCGCTCCCGATGTTGCTAGATACTGTAGTTCTAGCAACATCGGGAAAATGTTAGTCTCAAGCGGGCATGGTAAGCCCGATTGAGACGAACTTACCGTGAATGTCATCAACCCTACATTACACTACACTACACTACATTACCTTCACCCCGTTTCGGCAAACAACTTCTCTCTCCCCCCCCCTGTCACTACATGTAATTTTTGTAGCCGCCGCATCGGTGCTGCATCAGCACCCGGCGAACAACTAAAAATATATAAAAAAAATAAACTCACCTAAGACGTTCTAACGGCGCTCTGAACGGTCCCGTCACTTGCCATCTTCCTTCTTCTTGGCGCCGCTCGCATTCATAGTAACAATGCGTTGTGGCGCAGATGACGTAATCATATCAGGCCCACGTGATTTCGTCATCTGCGCCCCCCCGCTATGTTATTGTGAATGGGAGAAGAAAAGTGACGGGACCGTTCAGCTCTTCGTGGGAACGTCTTAGGTGAGTTTATTTTTGTATGTATGTTGTCATGTATGTGTATATGTGCATGTATGTTTGCATGTATGTATGTGTTTTCTTGTATGTATGTTGTCATGTTTGTATGTGTATATGTGCATGTATGTGTATATGTGCATGTATGTTTTCATGTATGTGTTTGCATGTTTGCATGTATGTATGTTTGCATGTATGTATGTTTGCTTGTATGTATGTTTGCTTGTATGTATGTTTGCTTGTATGTATGTTATGTTTGTATGTGTATATGTGCATGTATGTTTGCATGTATGTATGTTTTCTTGTATGTATGTTGTCATGTTTGTATGTGTATATGTGCATGTATGTGTATATGTGCATGTATGTTTTCATGTATGTATGTTTGTATGTATGTTTGTTTGCATGTATGTATGTATGTATGTTTGCTTGTATGTATGTTTGCTTGTATGTATGTTTGCATGTATGTATGTATGTATGTTTGCTTGTATGTATGTTTTCATGTATGTATGTTGTCATGTTTGTATGTGTATATGTGCATGTATGTTTGCATGTATGTATGTTTTCATGTATGTATGTTTGCATGTATGTATGTTTTCTTGTATGCATGTTGTCATGTTTGTATGTGTGTATGTTTTCATGTATGTATGTTTTCATGTAGGTATGTTTGCATGTATGTATGTTTGTATGTATGGATATATGTATGTTGTCATGTTTGTATGTGTATATGTGCATGTATGTTTGCATGTATGTAAGTTTTCATGTATGTATGTTTCCATGTATGTATATATGTACATTTTTGTATGTATGGTTGAATGCATGTATGTATGTTTGCATGTATGTATGTCTGTTTGCATGTATGTCTGTTTGCATGTATGTTTGCATGTATGTCTGTTTGCTTGTATGTATGTATGTTGTCATGTTTGTATATGTATATGTGCATGTATGTGTATGTTTGCATGTATGTATGTTTGCATGTGTTTGCATGCATGTATGTTTGCATGTATGTATGTATGTATATATGTATGTATGTTTGCATGTATGTATGTATGTATGTATGTTTGCTTGTATGTATGCTGTCATGTTTGTATGTGTATATGTGCATGTATGTTTGAATGTATGTATGTATGTATGTTTGTTTGTATAAATGTCTGTATGGCCATGTATGATACAGTCTGCTGGCGCCCTGTATCTAAGCCAACTTTGCCGCAGGCTTCTATACATGGTATAACAGTCAGTATCACACATGAAAGTGAAACTAAGCCTACGACATGTTTTATTTAATTTTTGATTTTTATATTATTGATTTTTTACAGGTTTGGTGTTTGGACTACGTCGGTTTCGAGGACTACTTAGATGACGCTTTTTTTTTCATCAATAAAATGGTTAATGAGGGTTGTGTTGGGGGTGCTTTATTTCAATAAAATATTTTATCTATATCTTTGTCTTTTCTTTTCAAGTTTTATTACTATCACTTTAGTAATGGCCGCTGTCTGAGTGACAAGGTCCATTACTAAGGGGAGACTTAGTGTTAGCCGGTACAGAGGCTAACACTAAACACCATTATTACCCCGGTACCCACCACCACCAGGGGTGCCGGGAAGAGCTGGGTACGATCCAGTACCCGACCATCTGTTGTGATGGTCGGGCTTTGGGGCGGCCGCAGGCTGGTATTATGAGGCTGGGAAGGGCCAAAAACAGTGGACCTTCCCACCCTTGTAATGCTAGGCTGCTGCTGCTGTGTTGTATCTGGCTGGTTATAAAAATGGGGGGGGGGACCCCACGTAATTTTTTTAAATTATTTATTATTTTTATTAAAAAGACATGGGGTTCCACCCAATTTATCATAACCAGCCACAAACAACACAGTGTTATTAGCCTGGGAATGTACTAAACCAGTGGCCCCTCCCACCCGTGTAATGCCAGGCTGCTGCGGCCTTGTATATGGCTGCTTATTAAAAATGTGGGGCACCCAACGTCTATTGTTAAATTTTAAAAAAAAAACGACGTGGGGGTCCCCCACATTTTTATAACCAGCCCGATACAACACAGCAGCAGCCTAGCATTACAAGGGTGGGAAGGTCCACTGTTTTTGGCCCTTCCCAGCCTCATAATACCAGCCTACGGCCGCCCCAGTACCCGACCATCACAACAGATGGTCGGGTACTGGATCGTACCAAGCTCTTCCCGGCACCCCTGGTGGTGGTGGGTACCGGGGTAATAATGGGTGGTTAGTGATAGCCTCTGCACCGGCTAACACTAAGTACCGCCTTAATAATGGACGCTGTCAATTAGCCAACTGCCATTATCTAGGCACTAATAAAGTTTGAAGAAAAAACACAAAGACAATTTTTTTTTATTGAAATAAGAAATCCCCAACAAAACCCTTGTTAACCATTTTATTAAAATTTTCAAAAAACGTAGATCTACGCAGTAGTCCAACGAATCGAAGATGTAGTCCAATTGGTACATCAAAATCTGCAACAACATAAAAAAAAAGTTATCAATGTGAACAATACCGATACTTATACTCACCTACACACACAAACATATACACAAACACATATAAACACACACCCATATATTACACAAACAAACACAAACACACAAACACAAAAGATATACACAAACACACACATATACACACACAAACAAACATATATACAAACACATGTACAAACACATGTACACAAACCCCCATATATACACAAACACACAAACATATACACACAAACATATACACAAACACACCCACATATACACAAACACACACATATACACACAAACACACACACATAAACTCCAACACACATATACACACAAACCTATACACAAACACATGTACACAAACACACCCATATATACACAAACACACATATACACAAACACACAAATATACATATACAAAAATACACAAACATATACACATATGCACAAACACACCCATATATACATAAACACACACATATACACACACACACATATACACACAAACATATACACAAACACATGTACACAAACACACATACACACACACAAACATATACACAAACACACCCATATATACACAAAAACACCCATATATACACAAACACACACATATATACACAAACACACACGTATACAAAAACACACAAACATATACACACAAACCTATACACATATGCACAAACACACCCATATATACACAAACACACACATATACACACAAACATATACACATATGCACAAACACACCCATATATACACAAACACACACACACAAACATATACACAAACCCATATATACACAAACACACATACACACACCAAAAAAACACACACACACAAATACACACAAATATATACACATATACACACACACAAACATATGTACACAAACACACCCATATATACACAAACACACACATAAACACACCAAAAAAACACACACACACACACACACACACACACATATACACACAAACATATACACACAAACATATCCATATATACACAAACACATACACAAACCCACACATATACAACACAGACACACACACACACAAACATATACACAAACACACCCATATATACACATATATATGCAAACACAAAAATATACACAAACATATACACATACACACAAATACACCCATATATACACTCACACATAAACACATATACACAAACATATACACAAACACACACATATACACAAACACACATATACACAAACACATGTACACAAACAAACCCATATATACACAAACACACATACACACAAACATATACACAAACACACCCATATATACACAAACACACCCATATATACACAAACACACCCATATATACACAAACACACACACACACACACACACACACAAACACACCCATATATACACAAACACACACAAACACACCAAAAAAACACACACACACACAAATATATACACATATACACACACAAACATATGTACACAAACACACCCATATATACACAAACACACACACATAAACACACCAAAAAAACACACACACACACATATACTCACAAACATATACACATATACACACAAACATATGTACACAAACACACCCATATATACACAAACACATACACAAACCCACACATATACAACACAGACACACACACACACACACACACACACAAACATATACACAAACACACCCATATATACACACACACACACATATATATGCAAACACAAAAATATACACAAATATATACACATACACACAAATACACCCATATATACACTCACACATAAACACATATACACAAACATATACACAAACACATATACACAAACACACCCATATATACACAAACACAGACACACACACACACACACACACACACACTTACCTTTAGCGGAGCGCAGACTTCTCGCGACGGGTGCCTTCCACTGCATCTCCTGCGCATGCGCCGAGATGCGCCGATATGCGCGTTCACGAGTAAATGACATCCTCTGCTCAGGACGCAGAGGATGTCATTACGCATGCGCGGCCACCGCTAAAGGTAAATAGCGGTGGCCGGGAACCTAGGCAACGAGCAGGATACAAAGAGGGACTGACCGCAACTTCAATCAAGGATATCAAGAAAACGACATCGCTGGACGACGGACAGGTAATTAGAATTCTTCTTATTTTTACATGGGGGAGCTTTATAGCTCCATTTATCAACTTGGGAATAACCCTTTAAGTCTTGTTTGCCAAAGGGATCAAATACTTATTTCTCTGTGCACAATGCAAATAAATATATATAATTTTGACTATGTGATTTTCTGTGTTTTTTTAATATAATCTATCTCTCACTGGTAAAATTAACCTAGCCTAAAAATTCTAGACTGTTCATGTCTTTGACAGTGGGCAAACTTACAAAATCAGCAAGGGATCAAATACTTATTTCCTTCACTGTATATCTTAGCGCCAGTGTTTTTGCATTTCTTTCCCAGCAGATTGCACCTGCAATTTATGGCACTTCATTAGAAGGCGGCGAGTAACTTTTTTTTTTTGCATTAAATATACAATACGTTTAAATGTGGGTATAACCTCTGCGGTAATGTATGTGGTGAGTATTAGTAAAATTATAGCATCAAAAAGAAATCCTGAAGCACTCACCGGATATAACTTCCCCACCATGACCCTGCTTTAGGAAACCAAACACTGTTCTCTGATGGTAAGCACAGTCTATGCAGGCTTGAACTGCTTGCTGAAGGACAACAGATGCCCGTGCGGGTCCAAAATGATCTGGAAGGTGCTGAACTTTCTTTCTGTCAAGATGAGGGCCAGAATCTCCATTCTTGTTCAGATAAATGCAAACTAAAAACAGAATGGACACATTTTTAACTCACTATGAAGGACAAGGCAAGAGTACTGCAAATCTTTCACTATAGATACATAGATTCATGATTTATGATGATATATATATATATACACACACACACACACACACACACACACACTTAACATCGTTGGGGCAGATTTATCAATGTATTAACGGTAGAAAACGCTGTTCGGGTAGATTGCCATTTTTATAAAGTGCTTGCGCCACTTTTTTACACACATATGGTCTGGCCTGTTTTTAGCCTATAGGGTGTGTGTCTGTTGATGAATCTGGTGCATGCTGCACTGGGGGGGGGGGGGGGGGGGTGAGTATTATAAAGGGTTACAAAATAAACATGTGGCAGTTTTAGCAGGTGTGTAATAACACCAAGAAATTTGGGAACAAGAAAATCTTGATAAATCCAAATAATGAAGTACAAATGTAGGGAACCAGAGATCAAGCGGTTTGAGACCAGATGCATTTTCAGAGGGCTTTTAATACTTAGTTATCTCACAGTTGTCCAGTCGAATGAGAACATACTAAATTTATTAACTGTGACTGATGACTGTGCCTGATATAAAAAAAGCTTGGTTTATTTTTTGAACTATTAGGGCTTGTCCACACATAACTATTAGGGTTTGTCTAAACAATGGAATTGCTGCAAAAATGTATGCAGCAATTCCACAAGAAACTAGCAGGCATTCCGCTGCAGCAAAAACGCACCATTTCCTGCGTTTTTGATTGCAGAAAATGGTGCGGAATTTGCTGCATTTTTCTTAATGCAAGGAAATGGTGACATCTCCTGAAAACCGCCGCAATCAGTCCACTTTCCGCAGCAGGAATTGACATGCTGCGGTCTGAAAAATACGCGCCGCAGGTCAATTTCTGCTTGGAATATTTATGCAGCGCGTGGATGGGATTTGTTAAATCTCACCCACTTTTCTGCTACTGTATTCTGCTGTGTTTTTTCCATCCGCAATTCCGGGCGTAAAATACGCAGCAATTCCGCTACGTGTGGATAAGCCCTTACAGCTATAAAGGTGGTAATAAGATAAGACAGTTGATATGTATTTATTATATTGGAGTTCCAAAGTACATTCTGCATTAGGCACATCGGCGGTCACTGCTCAGACTTAGGCTTCATTCACACGGGCGTATCCGATTTGCGTGCGCAAGAAACGGACCATATTTCATGTCCGTGTGCCATCAGTGTGCTTTCCATTCCGCATCAGTGTGCCTTGGGTGTGGCATCCGTTTTTCACGTATGTGATTCTGCTCTGCAAGCACTTCCTTCCTTTTTTTTTTTTTACATTTCTCTGCATTTCTTTAGCAACTGATGCGTGAAACATGGACAGCACACGGAAGTGATCCGTGTGCTATCCGCATTTTTCACGCACCCATAGACTTGAATGGGCGACAAGGTCCGCAAAAACTGAACAATATAGGACATGCAGTGAGTTTCACGCAACGGACACTCGCTGCATGAAAAATCACACATGTCTGAATAGCCCTATTAGCCCGATTGACTTGCATGGGTCCGTGTGCTGTCAGTTATTGCAACGGCAGCACACGGACGTGGAACACGCTAGTCTGAATGAGCCCAGTTTATTAAAACTGTTGGTGACAAAGTGTCCTTGTTGTCAATGGTAAACACGGCCCATTTTTCCAGTGCAGCTTCGAGAATGATAGCCAAGCTCTGGTAACTATCAGCAGAATTGCCATTTTCTGTCATGCATGAAGCCTACTATCCTTACTGATTCCACATTACAGCCCCCTCGCCTGTTTAGCAAGAGTAGAAAGTAGTCAACATAGTTAAGATGACGGCTGCTGTGCGGATTACCACGCATCGCTTTATTATATAGAAAGGGCCCCCAACCGTTTCTTGCTTACGAGACACTTTCAAATATGACCGGTTGTGTTGAGCCAAAAGGAAAAAAGTCTATCAAATACATGACTAATGATCATATGACAGAGTTATGTGGCATTTATCCTAGTATTAACTGCCAGTAAAACGCTGATCTAGAGGGCGTTCTGCCAGCAACCGCAGAATGAACTGTTCTTCACACTATTCAGTGAGGTACCCAAATCAGTGGATGCGTATAAATCCTCAACATATAAATCACATAAAGTTCAGTGATTACAGTGAAAAACTGTTCAGGTCTAGTATGGTTACCTGTGGGTGCCTGCATGGCAGCACAAGGAATGGTGGCAGCATCTTGTGGGACAGTGCTTGTATCTGGTTCTGGGGTACTGTTTGTGGGGGAAGTAGGGATCTGGTTCAGCAAAAGGCGTGGTTTTCGCTGTTAAAAAATATGGTTATGTGAATAAATCTGCTGTAAAAAAGGACTATTAAAAAAACATGAAAGATTGAACTTACTATTGATAAAATAATGTCTCTTTACATACTAAACTATTTAAGTAATTTACACACAAGAAGATAATTAATTACAGAAGAATTTAGAGGGCGGAAAACAACTCATGAATACATTGGACACATGACAGGTTCTCTTTAACAAGGATTTGGCTGTCGTTCTGGAAACAAAAAAATATTATACTAAAAATGATCTGTATTATATTACTTTGATACACTTTGAAGGTGTTTGATATAAACTTGTTTTGCGAGTACCTTGCTTCCAGGCTTAGGACCTCTTTTCTTGGGAAAGCGGAAAGGCTCACAAAGTTTGGGTGGTTGACTGGTCAACTGATGTGCAAGAGCTTTAGGCAGCTGTCCCTTCTTCCTTCCTTGCCTTCGACGTTTACCACCTGGCACAACAGGTAGCAAGGTATTAGGGCCTCGCATGATACCAGAAGCAATACCTGCCGCTGGAGATGGACTTTTTGGAATGGCCACTGCATGAAAAATGTGAGAGTTTTGGAATACACTGATATATAAACATTATGCGGAATGAGAAGAAAGAAGAGTAGTAAATACAGTAAAGTAAATTATAAATCTTAACCCCTTCCCGCCGCAGCCCTTTTTCAGATTTTCATTTTAGTTTTTTTCCTCCCCACCTTCCAAAAGCCACAACGTCTTTATTTTTCCGTCTATATAGTCCTATGAGGGCTTGATTTTTGCGGGACGAGTTGTAGTTTTTCGTAGCACCATTTATTTTGCCATATAATGTACTAGGAAACAGGAAAAAATGTATATGTGGGGTAGAAAATGAAAAAAAACTGCGATTCCTCCATGGATTTTTGCGCGATGTTTTTACTGAATTCACTGTGCAATTAAAACAACTTGTTAACTTTATTCTGCGGGTCAATACGATTACGGCGATACCAAATATATTTTTCTATATTTTACTAAGTGTAAAAAAGAAAATGTATTTTGTGGCGCCAAATTCCGAGAGCCATAACTTTTTTATTTTTCCGTCGATTAAGTGGTAAGAGGGCTTATTTTTTGCGGGATAAGCTTTAGTTTTTAATAATATCATTTTGGTGTACATGCGACGGTTTGATCACTTTTTATTTCATTTTTTTGTGGGAGATTAGGTGACCAAAAAATAGAGATTCTGGCGTTCACAAATTTATTTATTTTTATTGCATTCACCGTGCGGGTTGAATAATGATATATTGTAATAGTTCAGACTTTTACGACCGCGGCGATACCAATTATGTTTATTTATTTTTTTAGTATGCTCTAGGGGGAAAATGGGAAAAGGGTTTTTTTTTGAATTTTTTATATTTACATTTTTTTGTTTACACAAAAAAAAACTTTATTTAACTCATTTTTACTTTTTTTTTATTAGTCCCCCTAGGGGACTTCAACCAGCGATCGTTAGATCACTTGCACGATATACTGCAAAACTAATGTATTGTAGTATATCGTGATTCTGACAGGCATCTATTAAGCCCTTTTTATTAATAAATATTCCTAAATAAGCATCAGCAAGCAATACCTTCTTAGTGATTTGCCATCTTTGGATTAATGCAGAGGTATCAAATTTGGGAAAATCTTAAGATTATTACGCCTTTAAAACTATTTAACATCTTATTTCATTATGTCCAGTGGCACTACTAAATTACTTGATAATATGTGTAACACAGTAATTTTTCTGTAATAAAAAAATTCTAAATGACTGACCTACAACCTTGTAAATAACATGTTCTTTTTATAGTGAGGAAGATGGCCATTTCTGGAAAAGGGTAGGCTTGATGACAAAAAAAACAACATCTATCTTTGTCCCCTTTCTTGCAGTGTAGTAGATACCTTTAGTGCCTGGAGGCTGAAGGTTGTCACCAGTCAGAGAGCACCAGCCCACTGGAAAGATATCCCTGGAATCATACCGGCACCAATAATCAAAAGCTCCTCGCCATCCGTCAAAAGTCACAAGGATTTCGCTGCCCCTCACCTCCCCAATGGTCGCTGGGCAGATAAAATGGGGATTTTTCCGGTCTACTGCCTCCAGTTTCATGCCTATCTCAAAATTGTTCTGCGTTGGAGAAGGAGGTTCCTGTAAAGACAGTTAAATACTTGCTTTGAGAAAAAGACCCAATTCCTGTAAAGAGCAAACAAAATGAGAACATATATTTCTTCTAGAGTGATTTCAAGGTTTTTTTTTTTTTAGGGGGAAGGGGGACAAACGTTTTAAAAAAACCAAAAAAACTATCTAGAGGACAGAAGGTTTCACCATCATCATAGGCAGGGTTTCTTTGCTGTAAGAGCAGTGAGACTATGGAACTCTCTATGCCAACTCGCTATGCCGCAGTATGTTGTGATGATTGATTTGTTGAATCAAGAGGGTCCTGGATGCCTTTCTTGAAGGATATAATATCACCAGTTATATGTAGATTGCTGGGTCATTGATCCAGGTATTTATTCTAATTGCTATATTTGTAATCGGAATGTTTTCCCTCTAATATAAGGCCAATAATGGTCTTATAAGGGCTGTTTTGCCTTCTTCGGGATCAACACTGTGGAATAACAGGTTGAACTTCATAGACTTGTGTCTAATTTCAACTGCACTATTTTATGTAACTTACCTATGCTATACCTTACCGCTGTTGTCCAGGTCCCTCGTCAGTACGTGCTTACACAGGAGAGTGGTGCCGTGTCATGATGTGGCATCCATAGTGACATTACTGCTGCAGGTGGCAAATGACTGGTACAGTCAGGTGACTTGTCGTCATTGTGTAAACAAAAGAACGGTGAGGGACCCGGACAGTGGCAGAAGGGATCAATGGGAAAATGCAAGCGTTACAATTTTTTTTGAAGCAAACCTGTCACCTACTTTAGGGCATGCCCACACGTGGCGGATTTCCTCCGCAACTGTCCGCATCAATGCCGCACAGAATCTGCGTTGCAGATTCTGCGGCGGATCTGGCCAAAATGTGCAGTAAATTGATGCGGACTAGCTGCTGCGGACTGCGGTAAAAGTGCTTCCCTTCTCTCTATCAGTGCAGGATAGAGAGAAGGGCCAGCACTTTTCCTAGTGAAAGTAAACAAATTTCATACTTACCGGCCGTTGTCTTGGTGACGCGTCCCTCTTTCGGCATCCAGCCCGACCTCCCTGGATGATGCGGCAGTCCATGTGACCGCTGCAGCCTGTGATTGGCTGCAGCCGTCACTTAGACTGAAACGTCATCCCGGGAAGCCGGACTGGAGACAGAAGCAGGGAGTTCTTGGTAAGTATGAACTTCTATTTTTTTACAGGTTGCTGTATATTGTGATCGGTAGTCACTGTCCAGGGTGCAGAAACAGTTACTGCCGATCGCTTAACTCTTTCAGCACCCTGGACAGTGACTATTTACTGACGTCTCCTAGCAACGCTCCCGTAATTACGGGAGCCCCATTGACTTCCTCAGTCTGGCTGTAGACCTAGAAATACATAGGTCCAGCCAGAATGAAGAAATGTCATGTCAAAAAAGCAAGACGCATCCGCAGCACACATAACATGTGCATGACAGCTGCGGACTTCATTGCGGAAATTAGAATCTCCATTGAAGTCAATGGAGAAATTCCGCCATGAGTCCGCAACCAGTCCGCCACAACTCCGCAACATCCAGTGCATGCTGCGGACACCAAATTCCGCACCGCAGCCTATGCTCCGCAGCGGAATTTTCCGCTTCGTCTAAACGAACCCTACTAAATAGAAGTGGAAGTCAATGGAGAAACGGCTCCGCTGCGGATTAACGCTGCGGAGTGTCCGCAGCGGAATTCAAGAGCAATTCCGCCACGTGTGGCTTTGCCCTTATAGTGACAGACACGCTGTTTTCAGCCTTGAAAACTCGCTGTATTTTGGCCAAATATTCAGTTTATTAGTTATTCACTGTAATAGGGAGAAAGATGTCAATCAGTGTCGGGTGGCCGGGCCAGTTGGTGAATACGATGGATTCCATGTTCATAGGGCTCGCAGTGCGCTGCAACTGATAAACTTAAAGCTTAGCCATAATACAGCCTTTCCACATAAGTGACACAATGCGGAAATCTGCCTGTCTCTCACTTTGAAGTAGGTGACAGATTCACTTTAGGACTATTGATGCATATTTTTACCCTTGAAAAAATCCATTACGTCCGTAATTAGTGTGTGTGAACATACCCTAAAACATAAAATAATCTGAAACTCAACAAAGTGAACACAGATCTAGAATAGACAACATTCTTGTAGTATTTTTTCCTCTAAAGAAACAAAGAAAAAAAAATACCTTGCTATGGGTATGCTCACACGGGTCAGGTTTTCTGTGGAAAACGCTACAGATTCTGCAGGGAATTCTGCCTGAAACTTTCTCAGATTCGGCAGGGAATCCTGGCTGAAAGTCTGCACAAAATCGGGTTTATTTGTTGCAGAAATTCGGCCGGATTTGCTGCTGTGGAGAAGAAAAGGAGAGCAGAGGAGATAACATAAAACTATGCTCGTTTTCCCTGGCCCTTCCATAGCAAAGAGTCCCTGTTCCCCAGGCTGGTCTGTATTAAGCCAGCCTTTTGGAATGACGTCTCATCCTATTTTGATGGTGCAGTCTGTGATTGGCCGCAGCGGTCACATAAAACAAAGCATCATTCCAGTGTGCCGGCTCAATAAAGACGAGCCCGGGGAGCTTGGAGGCATGCTATGGGAGCGCCAAAGGAGGAGATCATTGTCTTTTTTTATTTTAAAGTTGAAAATGTTTGTTTTTTCTTCCGGTTGAGATTTTTGCTGCGGAAATGCAGCCATTCTGCAGCAAAAAATGCAACATTTGCCATTTGTTGTGAATTTTCCCTTCCCAATTTAACTCAATAAAGAAAATCTGCAACCAGTCTGCAGCATAAATTGACATTACAGTTAAAAAAAAATCTTTCTACACTGACATTTTTCGCAGCATGTGGATTAGGCGTGTTAAATCTTATCCACTTTGCTGCTATCATTATACGCTGCAGATTTTCTACCTGCAACTCCAGACGGCAAAATCCCCAGCAATTATACTTCGTGTGAACATAGCCTAAAGGTTGATATTTAAACAATGTAAAAGTATTTGTCGAAAAAGGACACATGATCGATGCCAATTCAGTTCAGTTTTACTTGACAAAAGATCTACAAAAAAATGTTGTGTGGAGACTAGGGTTGCACGATGCATCGAAACTGCTTCGCTACCGTGCACACCCAAACGGTTCGATACCGTTATTTCATGTATTTCGATACTAAGCTGTGCTGCCGCACAGCTCAGCATTGTAACACATGAATGTATGAGAGCGGGGCTGCGGCTGTGTGATACAGTCATTGTCCCGCTCCTGATTCCTGACAAGTGCGCGTGTGGTCATCTTTATGTGATGCGACCGGCGCTGCACTAATGATTGCCGGCACTGACAGAATGAGGCGGGTGCACTGCAAAACACCTCCATGTTCTGTCTTCCGTGCCTGCGCCGCCGCTCATTAGTGCAGCGCCGGGCGCATCACCTCATGCTGACCGCGCGCGCACTTATTGTCAGGAGCGGGGCAATGGCTGCATTGCACAGCCGCAGCCCTGCGGCGGAGATCAGAGAAATCTCTCATGGCCATCGTTATTACACTGAATGCTGCGATGAAGGGTAAAATGAGAAGGGGGATGCCCTTTGGATTGCGTCACAGGTAATCCCTGAGACGCGATCGAGGGACATACCATATATGGGCAGACTTGAAGGACCCCAGGGCTGTATTACCATATTTCCTGTTAGGGCATACTTAAGTATGTTGTAACAACTGCCTGTGTACTATCCGTACACAGGCTAATGTACTGGCATATAGATATATGCCAGTACATTAAAGTTTAAAAATAAATAAATGAAGTAATGTTAAATAAAAAAAATAAAAAAACATTTTTTTTACAATAAACATTAAAATAAGTCTCAATACATAAGATATACACATAATCGTCGCGACCGTAATAAATTTATCACCTCATTTATGATGTTTACGCTGTTATAAAATAAAATAAAAACTGCTTTATTTCACTTATTAATGTGAGGCACGAGGTGTTATGAATTTTGAACCTCCATGTGCCTCACATTCATAGTAATTAACCCCATCATGTACCTCACACATTAACCCAATGTTGTCCATTATGACTGTGAGGATCATTATGGGGTTAATTACTATTAATGTGAGGCACATGGAGATACAAAATTCATAATACCACGTGCTTCACATCAGAAAATGGAAGAACTTTATTTTAGCATTGTTTTGGTATCGAGTATCGCAATACTACACGAAGTATCGGTATCGAAGTCCAAATTCTGGTATCGTGACAACCCTAGTGGAGACATAATTTCAAATGACACAATCCAACTATACCTTGTGGAATACTTTAGCTGGTGCCATCTCAGCTCCGTTTAGTGTCTTCAAAAGGAACATGGGCCAAGAAGAGGCATTAAGTCTAAAACCTAAAAACAGTTTCTGTTATAGTCATACATTCCATAGATTCACTATAAATAAGAACATGCAGCAGATTGTGAACACTACATTTTCTACTGCTACAAGGGCTTGGCAAGAACTTTGGTCATTAGAGAATGATGATGTCTCGGGGGAGCAGCTTATAAAGTATTTCCTCCTGAAACTATAAAATGTTGTCTCCAGCTGTTTCAGTTTTAAACTGGCGATAAACCAGAAATTTTTGTTGGCAGATCCTGCTGATAATCTATCTATATGCCCATTCTGTGACCCAATTATGGTGGCATTAGGGGGAAATAACCATGTCACGTCTATGGTCAACTTTACCTTGATCTAACAGATTCTGAATTACCAAAAGCAGCAGCCACTAATATCAGCTGTTACAATACCAACGGCTTTCCACAGAGACCTTATGATTTATAAGTGGCAAAATTAGACCCATTCCCCTCCACCTCAATGACTTCTGCTAGTCATAGAAGAGATATTTATGCCAACCTGACCATAAACATGCACGCACATTTCAGCAGAGCATGCATGTTTATTTTTAATAGGGAGAGGGTATTAAGCCGCTACAAGATACCGCCGTCCGGGGGAGATGGGACGGCCCATACACATAAGGTCGTGACACGTTTCTAGCCAGCTTTAGTGTTAGTAGTACATAGTTCTGGCAGATAAACTTTTGCTATTGTAGTCATGAACCATGAATGCCAGGATATGCAGTGTCAGAACCTCTTTTGCCTCTGTGCTACAAGAGAAGAATTGTATCATTGTAGCACTGAACATGTACGCTATGTTTATGTGAGATGGCCTGAAACTAAATGCCTCATCCCTTCACTAGTCCACCGACATGTAGCTGCACAGAGAGAAAGTACATAAATAAGACACACCTAGGGGTGGCTGCAGCATGCCCCCACTCTTTTCACATGTGCCAATGGGTTGGATCTCTGACGAATCCACCAGTCTCCAGAAATCATTTTTATTGTCACTTCCATCAAGCCGCAGTCTAAGTCTTGCTCCTGTGAGGCCTACAACAGAGGCAATGCAAGTGGAAGTGGTATTCCTCGGGTCCTGGGCTTCAAGCTTCATTCCAATCTTGTGATCATTGGATGGGGGAGAACAAGACTGAGAATAGAAAGCAAAAATAATAATAAAAAAAAATTATATATATATATTTGAACATAAGTGGACCAAGAAAGTATTTGATGACTTGCATTTACTTGACAGGAAAGTAGTCTGTGATATATTACCAAATTCCAATGATCTGAGGCCACTTATTTCATATTTCTCCTTGACAGGAGTCTACTAGGACTAAACAATGCAAAACAAGTAACTTTGCAATATACTTACGTTGGATCTGATGAATGTAGCGTCGTATCCCATCTTCAGTCACGTGACCACTTGCTAATCCAAAATTGGCACTTCCTCTGCAGACCCGTCCATTAGCTCCGATAGCGAAGTTCCTGTTTCCGGTTAGCAGAGTGTACGGTTACGTCACAAATGACGTAACTGTACCACGTGTTTCCTCATCTGTTTAGCCACGTCCAGGCGGTCCGCAATTAACTCTGCAGGGCCGTTCCAGAACGTCCTGCAGAGTTTAGCAGGTTTGCCGCTCCACAGCGGCATTTAGCTCCATGATACAGCTGTATCATGGAACTTTAACCGGAGACCACTCAGCATGGTCTCCGGTCATGTGATCGTTGTGACAACCTGTCACAACGATCACATTGCTCCTAACAGCAGCGCTTATGTGCCGACTGTGAGGAGCTCTGTGATACAGCTATCTAGAGACAGCCGATATCACGGAGCTTTCAACCGGAGACCACTCAGTGTGGTCTCCGGTCATGTGATCGTTGTGACAGCATGTCACATTGCTCCTCCCAGCAGCGCTTATGTGCTGACTGTGAGGAGCCCTGTGATACAGCTGTCTAGAGACAGCTGATATCACAGAGTTTTCACCTGGAGACCACTCAGTGTGGTCTCCGGTCATGTGATCGCTGTGACAGCGCTTGCGCGCCGACGGTAAGAAGCTCAGCTATGTGAACGCTGTGACAGCCTTTCACAACGATTACATGCGTGCCAACGGTAAGGAGCTCACTGATATAGCTGTCTAGAGCTGTATCACCGGGCTTCAGAAGGGTCTCTAGTAAGGTGATCGCTGTCACAGCGATCACCAGTTGCATCTTCTCCCTCTCTGGCAGACTGCCGGAGAGGGAGAAGAGTAATGTAATGTAAAAAAAAAAACACACTTTATTTTTTCAATAAAATTTTTCTCTATAAATAAATTTGTCTATCTGCTACATGGCGACTTTGGCCACGTACGACACAAAGATTTCTATGTCCCGTAGCCTACATTGCATGTAATAAAAGTCAATGTGGTTGTGTCGCAACGCGAAAGTTGCCACAACATGACAGTTGCAAGAAATCTAAACCGTCGTGTCGCAGTTACTTGCAGGTCGCAACGCGACCACATTGACTTTAATTACGTGCGGTGTAGACTATGGGACATAGCGATCTTTGGTCGGACAACCTGTGTCGCGGCCAAAGTCACCATGTAACACACGGAGTACAAGGCAAGTAGATGAGATTTTACAAAACTCATCTACATGCTGCAGACATTTTACACGGAAGATTTTCAAATCTTTGATATGTCGTTAAATTAATACCTTGGGGTCTACTTTCCATAAAGTTATCATTTTTGGGGTGTCAAAGGGGTTTTTCTAGTCCACAAAAATTGATGGCCTATCCTCAGGATAAGCCATCAATATCTGATCGGTTGTTGCCCGTCTCCCCACAGCCCCGTCGATTAGCTGTTTTGAAGGGGCCGCGATGTTCGTACGATCGTCGCTTCCCCTCAATTTCCTTTACTGCTCACACTGTGACTCGTGGACACTCTTGAATGGTAGAAGGCTGTAAGGGTATGTTCACACGGCAGCGTCCGTTACGGCTGAAATTACGGGGCTGTTTTCAGGAGAAAACAGCTCCGTAATTTCAGGCGTAATGGCATGTTGAGGCGCTTTTTCGCTGCATCAATTACGGACGTAAATGGAGCTGTTTTTCCATGGAGTCAATGGAAAACGGCTCCATTTACGTCTGAAGAAGTGAGAGGCACTTCTTTGACGCGGGCGTCTATTTACGCGCCGTCTTTTGACAGCGACGCGTAAATTTACGCCTCGTGGGAACAGACCAACGTAAAACCCATTGCTTTCAATGGGCAGATGTTTGCCGACGCTATCGAGCCGCATTTTCGGAACATACCGTAATACTGTGAACCGCCGCTACAAGTGTATCCGCGATTCACAGTGTGAGCAGTAAAGGAAATGGAGGGGAAGCAGCGCTCGTACAAGCACTGTGGCCCCTTCAAAACAGCCGATCGACGGGGGTGCCGGGCCCTGACAGATCAGATATCGCCAAAAACGGCCGAAAATGCCTCCTATTGATTTCAATGGGAGGTGGAGGCGTTTTTACCGGTTTTACCGCTCATGGGAAAAAGAAGCGGCATGCCCTATCTTCGGGCATTTACATCTCTGAACCCCCATTGACATCAATGGGAGGAAGTGAAAGCGTTTTTTGCTGCGTTTTTGCCAGCGGCGCTCAATGGCTGCGGGCAAAAACTCTGCGAAAAATGCGACAAATGGCATGCAGGCACATCAAAATCTGCCTCGGAATTCCAGACAGAATTTTGAGGCAGAATTTTCTGCCTGCAAATAACTCAGTGTGAACAGGGCCTAATACTGGATCTCTTGGAACAGATCCAGCAGCAGGTGAGGAAAATGTGCTGACTGGATTGTGTGTACCAAGATGTCTGACATAGGTGGAGTGGGAAGATTTGCATTTATTAGGCTGTGAAAGCGGCGGGGGAGGGAGATGGGTGCCTGTACTTAGATCAGGGATAGATGGAGGCATAAAGGATAATGATGATTATTAGTGTGTAAGACAGTGTGCAGGGAGGGAGCTGCCTGGAATTAGATCAGGGAAGGACCTGCGAACATAGAGGGGCGTGGCAGTATGCAAATAGCTGAGATGCTTTGTAGGAAGCGGGGGATGCAAGCTGTCGCCTCAGATGCAGCAGGGGATCATGGGTATGGTGGGTTACAAGACAGGAAACAGCCAGGACCAGAAGCAAGGAATGTAAACAAACAGAAATAGCAGCCGTGACAATGGAGATCAAACAGAAACTGGTTAGAAGTTTAATAGGGGGTATTAGGGAAGGCAAACCACGGCTGGGGGACACTTTTTAGATATTTTTTTTCCTGGACAACCCCTTTAAGGAATTGCTCTATAAACGTTACTAAGTAGTATGGTTTGGTCTATAGTGGCCATAGTTTCCATGTTATACATTTTGCTGTGATGTCACTCCTGTCACAATTGCATTTTGATGGTCTGTACCATTTGAACCATGTGATACTATGCACTGGCATTCTTTTAAAAATACTTATGGAGCAATAACAAGAACTAAGCATGGAATGATGACAATAAATAGGCCATGATTTAGAGCTCCTTTAAAGACTGAAGAATTTCCAAACTTGCTTATTCCAGATTCTTTTCCAAACTAGACTGTTCTGGTTTACATATATCTGAGGTTTGTCAGCAGGTATAACAGGTCAACACTAACAAGCCTGACAGTATTTGGATACTGGTTGTAGGTAGAATTTTATCAGGTATGTGCCTGCCAATCGTATGAAAGTAGCCAACCCCACATAGCAAATTACACGTTCAGCCGGTAAAGTGCCATGGATCTTGGATTTGCCTCTAGTCCACAGTCATAGCACCTTCAACCGAATACTGGCGAGCACTGCTGAAATGGTGAGAAGATTCTAGCAGCGTCTACAAATCACCAAAACCAGAGAACAGGCTGTGGATGTTACATAAACTAGGATGTCTGGAATCGCTACCTTATACCGCTTAGGCCAAATTCGGACAACCATAGTAGACGTCCATGTGATGGCCGTTAAAACAACAACCCACACACAGACGCATGTATTTCAATGGGGCTGTTCACACGGCCGTTGTTTTAATGGACCGTGTGAAGGGTCCGATGACAGATAGAACATGTCCTATTTTCATCAGTTTTCACGGATCGTTCAATAGACTCAAGTCCATGGGAATCCGTGAAAATGGGTTCCGCATGGGTGCAACTCGGATGTGAAAAACAGCTGTTTTTCACATCCGAGTCTGCACTTGTTAGTTTGAATCTGGCCTTATATTTATTTTTCCATATCATTTGACTGAAGGTTTCTAGTTAACATAGCCCCAAGCATGTGCAATCTACAGCTAGAGAATCGAAAAGCCATGGGGAAATCGAATTCCCTGCGGTTACCCTCATTGACAAACTACAGGCTGCTGTTTATGAAGGAATACCGTTTGCAGGCTGACATAAAACAGTCTGTTGACCGTGAACAGGCTGCAGGGATATAACAGGCAATTTCATTTCCTTGTTGCTTCCTTGTAGTTTTGGACCAGATTCTGCTACTGTGAGTAAGTGATGCCTAATATGCTAATAGACATAGTAGGCATAAAAGCCCATAATGCATTTCCCTAATATATTAGTTTATGTACCTCCAAACTATATGCCTTTGTGTTCAGGCAGAATCACGTGACACAAAGTAAGTCACTACATTCCCATAGTTACAATTTACATGTGGCTTCACTACTCAAATTTATGACACACAATAATACGTTTTTACGCATTGTAAAGGTATTTATGTCATGTGACAGAATTTCCCCATTCCAGTACCAATATGATAGTTGAACACATTTATCTTATAATTATTCAGAAAAGACTTTTCATTTAAACCATTAATAAAAAAAATAAAAAAATAGTTTTACTGATAACTGAAAATAGAATTAAGAGCTGAATACTTTTTCAGAAACACAGAATATTTGTCATTACTAGAATTGAGCACTTAATGTAGTTAACAGGCAAAATAACAATTATAGCTCTTCACTCAGTCTGGAAAATATTATCTTTTTTTATGTGCTGCATATCAAATAGGAAACTGTCAGCAAGCTGATGTTGACATCTCTGCTATTCTTATTATATGTCTTCAGGGTGAATTTCTGTGAATGAGATGTGAATGTTAACGGTTTATTAACACCTTAATAACTAACCCTACAGCCAAACTAATTAACTGAAGAATACCTAATGAAAGTAAAAGGTGTTTGTAAATCAAAGATTACAAAGATTGGACAACACAGAGTTTACACCTGAGGAGTGTAGGCAATGTTATGCTCACCTGTCGGAAGCAGTGAGGAGGGGCTGGTTGAGATCCAGTCTCCTTCAAATATTTTTCCCAACTGAAGTGCCCTGTGCAGGAAGAAGTAACACAGTTATTATTAAAGTCTTCTGAAATCAATATCAAATATACACATTCCAAGTTATACACACATTTTACACTGCAATACACTGACACAGTTGGATATATAATCATACCTCCCAACTTTTGAATTCGGAAAAGAGGGACATTTTTAAGCCACGCCCTCTAACCACGCCCAATATTCCGCATAAACACATCAAATCACAGCCAGATCCTTCTGCAAATAACGCGTGCACATTCTCATTGCGGATCTCTAGACTGTCTGGATATCACAGATATTATGGATCCGGTTAGATCATCACTGCGGATCTCTATACTGTCTGGATATCACAGATATTATGGATCCGGTTATATCATCACTGCGGATCTCTAGACTGTCTGGATATCACAGATATTATGGATCCGGTTAAATCGTCTTTATGTTACTTTTCCTATCTTGGGTAGAACATTTGCTCATCATGGCGACAGCAGCTGCAGGACAAACCAAAAGGCTGAGAACAATGAAAATCAAGAGGGAGACCCTGTGGTGGATGACTTTTCAATTGACAGGTAGCAGAGATACATGATGGGGATTTTTTTTTTCCAGTTGTGTAACTCTGCTACCGGTCGATGGAAAAATCATCCACCACAGCCCCCCTGTAGATTGCTCCACACACAGCCCCCTTGTAGATAGCGCCTGACACAGCCCCCCTGTAGATAGCTCCACACACAGCCCCCCTGTACATAGCTCCACACACAGCCCCCCCTGTACATAGCGTCAGATACAGAACCCAGTAGATAGTGCCACACACAGCCCCCCTGTAGATAGCGCCAGACACAGCACCCCTGTACATAGCGTCAGATACAGCCCCCTGTAGATAGTGCCACGATAGTGCCACACACAGCCCCCTGTAGATAGCGCCACACACAGCACCCCTGTAGATAGCGCCACACACAGCACCCCTGTAGATAGCACCACACACAGCACCCCTGTAGATAGCCCCACACACAGCACCCCTGTAGATAGCGCCACATACAGCACCCCTGTAGATAGCGCCACACACAGCACCCCTGTAGATAGCGCCACACACAGCACTCTTGTAGATAGCCCCACACACAGCACCCCTGTAGATAGCGCCACACACAGCACCCCTGTAGATAGCGCCACACACAGCATCCCTGTAGATCGCGCCACACACAGCACCCCTGTAGACGGCGCCACACACAGTCCCCCTGTGGGTGCTACATTGCCGCCAGAGCGGAGAGCGGTAGAGGTAGGCTTTATTCACACGACAGGGTCCGAGTGTCGACCGATAAAAACGGCCGCTTTGGGCCGTTTTGCATCCGTTCCGATTCTGTTCCGGGCGGTGTTGCCGTTTAACGACCGATTTTGACCCGTTTTGCATCCGTTTTTTCCGTCAGTTTTAAAATCGGATGAATTTCATTTAAATTTGTTGCCACACACAGCCCTCTGTAGATAATGCCACAACCCCCCTGGTAGGTAATGCCACACAGCCCCCTGTAGGTAATGCCACTCAGCCCCCTGTAGGTAATGCCACACAGCCCCCTGCAGGTAATGCCACACAGCCCCTTGTAGGTAATGCCACACAGCCCCCCCTTCCAGGAGAAGTCACGGACTTCAATGTCCATATATGGACAGTGTAGTCACTGACTTCTCCCGGAGAGGAATCCCCGGCCACAGGGTCGGGGATCCCGCTTCAGAAGTGAGTGACGTCGCTGTGTCCATATATGGACAGTGTAGTCACTCACTTCTCCTGTAGCGGAATCCACAATACCCGGCCGGGGATTCCGCTTCAGAAGTGAGTGACGTCACTGTGTCCATATATGGACAGTGTGGTTACTCACGTCTCCTGTAGCGGAATCCCCGGCCACAGGGTCGGGGATTCCGCTTCAGAAGTGAGTTACGTCACTGTGTCCATATATGGACAGTGAGGTCACTCACTTCTCCTGTAGCGGAATCCCCTACATTTACAGACCACCCGGGACGGCGGGACAGCGGTGAGAAACCGGGACTGTCCCGCCGGATCCGCGACGGTTGGGAGGTATGATATAATATAGCGTGGGGCCCAGTCACTTAGCTTGTTCAAGGGGGATGGGACCTCTGTATAAAATCATCAAGATTAAAAGGAAGACATTTTCTCGCCAATGCACTTGAATGAATGTAACTCAATGGAATTGTTAGAAATTTATTGTGTAAAATAGCACTACGCGTTTCAGAACTGTACCAACTCCATCCTCAGGCATTAACACATTAAGCAACAGTAAAAGTATTAAAATTTTAAAAGCCCATTTAATATGTAAATGCTTTTACTGTTGCTTTTTGGGCCAACAAGACCCCGGACGGAGCAAAGGCAGCAGCTCCACTAACATTCCATGCCCGACAGGACGTTGTGCTCCTAGCACAATGACAAAATGTGAGCACAACAATAAACGCATTATCACCACTTTCCAATTGTACGATAACGCTATTATGTTGCACCAATGTGTGTTCTTTTCTTTTTCTCTATGCTGCCCATATAAAATCGGACACACAGTATGGGCCTATAGCAGGATATTATAGAAACTGGATCCGTAATACTGCTATGTGTATTAGGCCTAAGCAATAACATTGCCCACACATTTAAGAATAGTCATAAGCTTGTATGAAAAGTTAGCAATCTAAACCACTGATGCACCATCAAAAAACATGTGGACTGCCAAAGTGGAACAAATGTATAGATTAGAATAGCTGGCTACTGTAGTTTGGAATGAGGTTCCCATGAGAAATTCCAACTCCTTGGTGAAAGTTCAGGTCCTCCACACCTTACACACTTTTTAGAAATCATTGTTGCTCGTTGGTGACTGTAAAAATGTGGGAGCGATCCCCTTTCTTAAATGGTCACAAGTATTTATATTTGTATCTTGTGACAGAATTTGGTATATTCATGTTCTGCACCGTTCCTTTAAGATGCTGTATGATATGTGCTAATCTTTTCCCTCCCAGGACTGCTGAGTTGGGAGGAAGATACGGCAATTGTGTTGCATTTGTGTTGTGATTGTGACTGGTTCAGGTAACAATGGCTGGCTGCTTTGGCTTTAACAAATTGGGCGCTTGGAGAAATAGACAGGACAGTTAATACGGTTGCATTGCCACGCCAAAACAGCTTTGGGGATGTGGCACAGCGTGGCTACGCTGCGTCCTGAAACTGGGAAGTGGTGCTTAGCATCTAAAGGGCAACTGTTCCTGCCTATCGGTGTTCGGTGCGTGGGCAAAACCCATTGAGAACAAGCTGCAGAGCCTTAAGCTGGTATTGGTGCCGAGGGCTCTGAGCTTCAGAGGGTTCCAGAGAATTGCGGGTGATGGGAAGGAACTTTTCCGTATGCGAGTGTGACGCTGTGTATTGATGGGTGATGGGCAGAAGCCTCCCTGCCGAGTAGTGAGAAAGCAACCGTAGTCATGGCAGGCCCGCAGATTTAAAGAGGACATCCCCTGTATCAGGGAGGAGTTCCCAAGACTCTGTCCTACTGAGTGATGAGTCAGCCATTATTGTCTGCCTGGACCCAAGTTGTAACGTTGCTAAAGGCTGAGAAGTGTTGTGTTTTGTCTGCTGTGGTGGTGAGCGAGTGTCACACCAGACTGATTAAAAAGCCCTGGTCTTCATCCCATCTTTCCGTGACTACAATATACTTTGGCATTACACAATATTAACCTACGTTACAACTAAATCCCATTAATTTAAGATGACATAATTGAAAACCTGTGCATGCCACTATATCTATTTAGCCTTTTTGACAATATTTCCTATACTCTTCTTACATTTTTCCCCCCTTGCTCCTTCTACCTCACCCCCTATATTATGATTCTCTTGTCCTTATATCAAAACAGTATTCTTCTACTACACAGAGTTATTACTTGTTATCTTGCGGAGTATATGATTTTCAGTCCAGGGGTCTGTGTACCTGTACATTCGCTGTAATGCTGAAGCACAATGTTCTGTATTTTCCTTTATACCTTACCTTAATATAAATATATTTGGGGTAAAAAGGGTTGTCTGGTTAAAGGGAACCTGTCATCAGCATTTCACCAATTGAACTTTACTTATCCCTCACTGGCCGCTGCTATCAAAAGTTCATTGCCGTTATCCCCTCTCCTAAACTGTAAATAACGGTCTGCAAATATTTTGCGACTTTTATTCTAATAATCCGGTGTCCCTTTGTGCGCATACACCAGAAGAGGACATCAATGCACAAGCACGAGATTTTGTGTGCTGGGCGAAGGCGAGGAGCTGTCAATCAAAATTAAGGAGGCGGGATTAACTCGGAAAGACGTGAGGAATGAAGATTTGACTCTTTTATGCTCATTAGCATACGGTGTGGGAACACTAAAAAAACTGAATACTAAAGCTACAGAGCCGACAATTATAGGTTATATAGAAATGATTTTTCACCTACTACCAACATGTATTGCTGGTTTAATAGGTGAAATGCTGGTGACAGGTTCCCTTTCAGATGGGGCTACAAAAAGTCTCTATGTTGCCCGAGCCTTAAAAACCCCATTGTCACATACCCCATTAGGGAATTCGGAATTAACAGAGGGAAGTCTCATTCAGGAGCCCCCATCGATTAGCTAGAGTAGAGACCAGCAACAAAAGCAGTCTGTCTTTCTCACTCTGGAGGACTCAATGTGTACACAGAACACACCGACAGTCCACCGATTTCAATGGGCACCATGTAATTATTAATTTCTCTGTTCTGGCATTGCAGGGTAATTAAACAATTACAACTCATCATTGGGAGTCCCACCAGTGATGAGGGATGTTTCAACAAAAAGGAAGTGTCCAAAGTGGATAAAGAGGGAAGGATCAGTCTGAACCTCGAGAAGCAGTAGAGTGAGGGGTAGAGCGATCTGAGTACAGGAAGTTGTGTCAGGACGATAGCTGTAAGACCTCTAACATTGCAGCTTTAGTATAAAGTTACATATATTTTATATATTGTATATTCTGAATGTATATTCTGAATAATAGTCCAGTATGGATTCCTGAAAAAGTCTTCAAACTAATTGAAAGTTTAAAGGGAAGGTGTCACGAAAAAATGTTTTTTTATGTTATTGCTTTTAGTATGTCATTAAAATAAATTTTATTTATTTGTGTTTTTGTGTTGTACTTTTTTATTTCTTTTACTTCTCTATGGGGGCTGCCATTTTTTTTTCATCTTTATATGTGTCGATTAACGACACATACAGCGATGGAATACGGCACATACATCCCCATAGAGAATGCGAACGGGATCCGCGCCACTCCCACACAGACCAAAAGGAAGGTCTTCGGCAGAGCGACATCCGGCGTCATTTTCATGTGGACCGGAAGCTGCGGCCGGACAATAAGACGACTACTTCCGGTCGCGGCTTCCGGCCATATGTTCAGACTAGGAGCGGAGGCAGCGGCGGCGACCGTGACAGCGGCGACAGGAGCAGGTAAGTTATGTTTGTGTATGTGATGTGTGTGTATGTTCGTGTTATACTGTGTGATTACCACTGTATCTAATCCTCCTACACTGTGCATTCGCTCAAAAAATGGCGGCACACAGTGTAGGAGGTTTGAACATTTAACCCCCTCCTTTCTCCTGGCACTAGCCAGGAGAAAGGAGGGGGGATTGTTTGAGGACACTAGAGCGAGTGTGTCTTCTCCAATTTTGCACCATAAAGCAATGTGGTTGCTTTACCACATGCCAATGCTGCAATTTTGGGAATAGCTCCCTCTAGTGACCAGCACATGGAAATGTTATGAATTAGAATCAAATTTATAATATTTCCTGACTTGTGAAAAAATTAAAAAAATTAGAACAATGTGTAATCATTTATATACTAGCCGTTTAACTAAAAAAAAAAAAAGAAAAACATTTCTAGCGACACATTCCCTTTAATGAAAGATCTGGTTTGGAGGGGAAAACAGATTAGAATTAAGTGGGAAGTGTTACAGAGAGAGGAGAAGCAGGGTGGTTTGGCTCTCCCAAATATTAGACTGTATTTTCTGTCTGGTCAGAGTAAATATTTAGTAATGTCAGAAATAGTAAAGTCAAGTAAACAGTATGTTACTTCTAAATTAGCTTTGTAGGGTAATTACGATATGGTGGAGATTTTGGCAACAATGATATTTGGAGATGTACTCTTTCAAAAGAATTTAATATTTGTAATAATATATTTTTTTTAATCAAAGGGTTTATAGAGTAATCGCCTGTATGGGGAAATAAAAAATTAACGCATAAATTTTTTTTAAAATGAGAGCTGTTATTGGTTGAAAATGGGGATATATAAGGTGATGCTTTTTTTTTCACGGTAACCGGCTTAAATCACTGGTTGAGCTAAAAATGGAATTTCCCATAGGTCAAGAGGCATGGTTTTATTATGCCCAACATAACAGCATATATGAAGAAGAAAAAACTATAGCAAATTTTAAATGCACTAGATTAGCACTGATTAATCTGTGGCAAAATTCGCTAATAAAAAGAGGTTCCTCGCGAAAGTTTATAAAGAGATTAAAACCAAAATAGAATTAAAAAAGACATCGCCTACTTTGCATGCATGGGAGAAAGAGCTAGGGTATATTCCTAACAGTCAATGGGATAGAATTTACAAAGCATCAACCAGTTTATCCCCGAGCTTTGCTTATAGAATTTCTTTGTTTTACATAATTCATAGACTATATTTTTCCCCGGTTAAACTTGACAAATTTGATCAAAATGAGAAAAGATAATTGTCCAAAATGTTTGCAGGAAAAAGCAGGTTTCCTGCATATGTTGTGGGAGTGTAAACTAATTCAGGAATTCTGGATGGAGGTGTTGAATATGATTGAGGGAGTCTATGACGTCGAGATATCCAGGAACCCCTTGGTCTGTAATGACTGAAGAAGGGGGAGCACAATGGACAATGCAGTCCAACCTATCCATATATATATATATATATATATGTATATATATATATATATATATATATATATATATATATATATAAATATAAATATAACCATTTTATATTGGGTGAATGCTACAACATTAGGTACTAAAAAAGGAATGGAATGCTTTCCATTATTTGATGGAAGCTTTAAAAGGAGGAGGAAAAATAATTTGGGAGTATCAATAATGCCTTCTGTAAAAAGGTGTTTAGATCTAGCAGTCAACAGATAGAATACAGTCATACAATTCTGCAAAAAGCTGCAGGAAGTGTATACCCATGGTCATTTGAATATACTATTAGTATAGAAATAGGATATGCTGATAAGTTGTACAAGCAGCCATGTTCCTAAATGGTCGTTAATCTACTTGATTGTCTACTGAAAACACAAGGTGCACAGTACTCTGCGGCCTGACAAGCTCTAGAGTTTCGAGTTTTATAGGTAAATCTCCATTTAATAAAGTAGTGTCATTTTTCCGATTTGCTTGCTGCCAAACAGTGGTTGAAAGGACACAACATTCTCATTCTGATTATATATCACCAATAGTAAGCCAGTAATTTTGTTTTGTTTTTTGTTTTTTTTTATATTACAATAAATTATAAGTACTTTTTTGGAATAAAAGAAGAATAAAGGATAAGCTTAAAAGAATTGCTATCTTTAATATAATTGGGTCATGTAAACCAGATATAGTGGCCCTGGCAGAAACCCATCTAACTGATGAAAACCTGTCCCTTCTAAATAAACCATGGATTCAGAACTATTTTCATTCCACATACTAGATTTATGCAAGAGGGGTATCGTTATTGCTATAAAATCATTAAAGTGGAAATTGAAAAAACACTAATTGATCAGGCAGGTCGATTCATTGTGATCATGGGTAGCTGTTTTGGTTTAAGAATGTTCCTGACAGCAATTTACATCCCCCCGCCATTTTTCTATATGGTGCTAATTGAAATTTATAAAAAAAATCTGATAATTTTATATATCCAATCTTTATAATGTGATGTGAATGCTGTTACTGGAAGTTCGTCAAACTCAAATATGAGTTTGGACAATCACTATAAACTACTATTACTATAGCTACAACTATTAGACATCACTGAGCGCTTACTGGATGGATCGTCTGGGCTCCTTGCCAGAAGAGGATATTTCATGCTTTAATAAATCAAAATGTGGGGTCTACTTCAATGTCCACGGTCCGGGATACATGGAAATTCAATATTAGAGGGATATTCATGAAAATGATGGTTAATAATAAAAGAAAAGAAAGAGATACACAGCACAGCCTTAAGAAGGAGGTTGAATACTCTGAATCTAGTTATATAAGGGATGACTATTGGTAACAAAAATCTTTGGGAGACTGCACTAGAGAAATATAATGAATGGCAGTGGAACAAAGCTAACGACCATTTAAAAAGACTCATATACAATTTATACAGAAGGGGGAAGATGTGGTACATTTTTGGCAAAGCTCGTACAAAATCAAACTAAACAATATGCTATTAAAGCTATTAAAAATAAATGTGGCCATGTAGTCACTGATTCGACACAAATACACTCTGAGTTTGCTAAATATTATAAGGAAATGTATTCCTCTAACATTGACTATGGAGGTAATAAACCAGATCAATACCTAAATCAGGCTGTACTCCCTACTTTGTCAGGGCACCACAGAAATATACTGGAGGCACTTATCTCTATAATGGAACTTAAAAAGGCTCCGTCACCAGATTATAAGTGGCCTATCTCCTACATAATGTGATCGGCGCTGTAATGTAGATAACAGTGTTTTTTTATTTAGAAAAACGATCTATTTTCACAAAGTTATGACCTATTTTAGCTTTATGCTAATGACTTTCTTAATAGACAACTGGGCGTGTTTTTACTTTGACCAAGTTGGCGTTGTGGAGAGAAGTGTATGACGCTGACCAATTAGTGACCAATCAGCGTCATACACTTCTCTCCATTCATTTACACAGCACATAGTGATCCTGCGTCGTTCACTATGTGCAGTCACTTACTCACACATTAACGTTACTGAAGTGTCTTGAGAGTTAATAGACATTGCCTCCAACCAGGACGTGTTGTCTATTAAACACTCCCAACACTTCGGTAATGTTTATGTGGGATTTAATGACAGCAAGCGTAATCTCACGAGATCACGCTGTAAATGACAGAAAGCGTGATCTCGAGTAAGTCCCACACAAACGTTACCGAAGTGTCGGGCATGTTTAATAGACATCGCGTCCTGGCTGGAGGTGATGTCTATTTACTCTCAAGACACTTCAGTAACGTTAATGTGGGTGTAAGTGACAACACACACTCTGTTGACTACATGAATGGAGAGAAGTGCATGACGCTGATTGATCAGCGTCATACACTTCTCTCCACAACGCCCACTTGGTCAAAAGTAAAAACACGCCCAATTGGGCATTAAGTAAGGCATTAGCATAAAGCTAATATAGGTCATAACTTGGTGAAAATAGATTGTTTTTCTAAATAAAAACCACTGTTGTTATCTACATTACAGCGCCGATTACATTATGTAGGATAGGGCACTTATAATCTGGTGACAGAGCCTCTTTAAGGAAGCTTTATCTGATGCTCCTAACAATAAATCCCCAGGTATAGATACAATACCATTTGATTTGTATAAAAATAACAAAGATCTTATTTTACCTTGTTACTGCAGACCTTTAAGGAGGTGTTAGATTCAGGGATCCCGCCAGAGTCCTTGAGAGAAGCGGTCATAACATTGATTCTCAAGCCGGGTAAAGCCCCACTTTTATTCGACTCATACAGACCGATTTCCCTGATAAACTGCGATGCCAAACTCTTAGCGTATATTCTAGCATTAAGACTCTCCAAGTGTAACACCAATATAATACACCAGGATCAAACAGGTTTTAGGCCTGGAATTTCGACCAGCAATAATTTATCTAGACTTTTCTATAATTTGCAGGCTCAGGCATTAAATCCTGATATAGATGTCTCTATACTGCCCTTGGACGGCTCAAAGGCATTTGACACTGCGGAGTGGATGTTCCTCTGGGAACTAATGAGGAGAATAGGTTTCGGCCCAAAAGATCTTGTACTCCAATCCAACAGCCAGAATTAAAATAAATGGCATGTTTTCTGAATCATTTCCCATCACTAGAGGAACAAGGCAGGGTTGCCCCCTTTCCCCTCTTTTATTTGCATTGATGCTTGAACCTCTGGCTATTAATCTTCGTTACTCATCGAAATTTAAGGGTTTTAGATTTGGGGGGGGGCACCATGAAAAAGTTATTATATGCAGACGACGTACTTCTGTACGTCTCTCAGACAACACACTCTATCCCCATAAAATTTCATAGAATCAATGAATTCGGAGCCTTCTCTGGTTTGAGAATAAACTTCTCAAAATAATTTTTGCTACCTCTACAGGACTCTGCATATATATGCAAGGAAAAAAAATTGCAATTCTACGACCTTTTGATAGTTTTAAATATCTTGGCCTTTAAGTCGAGATATGAATGACTACTTCTCCTTAAAGAGGCTCTGTCACCAGATTATAAGTGCCCTATCTCCTACATAATGTGATCGGCGCTGTAATGTAGATAACAACAGTGGTTTTTATTTTGAAAAACTATCATTTTTGAGCAAGTTATGAGCAATTTTAGATTTATGCTAATTAAGTTTCTTAATAGACAACTGGGTGTTTTTTTTACTTTTTACCAACTGGGCGTTGTGGAGAGAAGTGTATGACGCTGACCAATCAGACCAATCAGCGTCATACACTTCTCATTGTTCCAGCCCATTGTTACAGTGTGGTTGTGCAGTGAAAGAAGCCGGGCTGGAACAATGAGAAGTGTATGACGCTGATTGGTCACTGATTGGTCAGCGTCATACACTCCTCTGTACAACGCCCACTTGGTAAAAAGTAAAAACACCTCCAGTTATCTATTAAGAAACTAATTAGCATAAATCTAAAATTGCTCATAACTTCCTCAAAAATGATCGTTTTTCAAAATAAAAACCACTGTTGTTATCTACATTACAGCGCAGATCACTTTATGTAGGAGATAGGGCACTTATAATCTGGTGACAGAGCCTCTTTAAACTGTGTACCCCTACTGGAGGATATAAAGCAAACAATTTTGGTATGAAAGAAACTCCCACTGTCCATGGCAGATAGATTAGCTCTTATTAAGATGGTGCTCCTGCCAAAAACCTTGTTTGTTATTTCTAACGCACCAATATGGATAAAGAAGAATTTCTTTAAAATTATAAACTCCATATTTAGAACTCTCATTTGGAAAGATAAGAAGCCTTGTATCGCTCTTAAGAAATTACATATGGGAGCTGCGGATGAAGATCTAGGGGTTTCAGATGTTAAAATTTATTATCTTGCTGCAAAATTTAAAGAGGCTCTGTCACCACATTATAAGTGCCCTATCTCCTACAAAACGATCTATTTTTACCACTTTATTCGCGTTTTTTGATTTATGCTAATGAGTTGCTTAATGCCCAAGTGGCATATTTTTACTTTAGACCAAGTGGGCGTTGTACAGGGGAGTGTATGACGCTGACCAATCAGCATCATGCACTCCTCTCCATTCAGTTACACAGCGCATAGGGATCCTTTTAGATCACTATGTGCTGTCTTATACTAACACATTAACAATACTGAAGTGTTTAGACAATGAATAGATATTCCACGGGATGTCTATTCACAATCTCTGCACTTCGTTACTCTGTCTGTGGTAGTTACAGTAGAGGACGCGTAATCTCGCGAGATTACGCGGTAAATGACAGGTTACAACGAGATCACGCTTCCTCTGCTGTAACTACCATAGAAACAGTAACGAAGTGCAGAGATTGTAAATAGACATCCCGTGGAATGTCTATTCACTGTCTAAACACTTCAGTATTGTTAATGTGTTAGTATAAGACAGCACATAGCGATCTAAAAGGATCCCTATGCGCTGTGTAACTGAATGGAGAGGAGTGCATGATGCTGATTGGTCAGCGTCATACACTCCCCTGTACAACGCCCACTTGGTCTAAAGTAAAAATATGCCACTTGGGCATTAAGCAACTCATTAGCATAAATCAAAAAACGCGAATAAAGTGGTAAAAATAGAATAGTATCGTTGATGTGTTGTTAGTATGACAGCACATAAGGATCTAACAGGATCCCTATGCGCGGTGTAAATGAATGGAGAGGAGTGCATGATGCTGATTGGTCAGCGTCAGACACTCCCCTGTACAACGCCCACTTTATAAAATGGGTATGCTATACCATTCCTTACATAAAGTATGGAAAGATATTAAGAAACTATTACTAGTGGTTGGGTACTTTACCCCGTCATCGAAAGCTAGGGCCTTGGGGAATTGTATAACATTGATAGTCTTTTTAGGATTGCCAAAAGAATTACACAGATCTCCCATATCTTAGTTGATGGAAGTATGAGAGACTTGTCTAGCTTTAAAACCGAGTATGGATTATCTAACAAAGACTTCCTCAAATACCTACAGTTAAGATCTGCCTGTGACTGTATACAATGTAAAAAAAAGATCCCTATGGAAAAAAGGGGCATAATGCACTTAATGTTAGAAATGGTTATTAAAAAGGGAGCAAATGGGAGGTTATATAAGACTCTGTTCACATCTGCGTTGGGGTCCCGTTCTGACGTTCCGTTGGAGGTTTCCGTCAGAACGGGACCCTGAGCAGACACAACCTGGCACCGACGGAAACCAGAGGTTTCCGTCTCCATCACCATTGATTTCAATGGTGACGGAGCCGGTGCCCCAATCAATGGTGACGGAGCCGTGCCCCTGGTTTCCGTTTGCCTTTTTTGTGCACCGGACCAGTCATTTTGCCTGAAGCAATAGCGTAGTAGACTACGCTATTGCTTCCGGAAAAACGACAGATCCGGTGCACCAAAGGGACAAACGGAAACCAGGGACACCAGCTCCGTCACCATTGAAATCAATGGTGATGGAGACAGAAACCTTTGGTTTCCGTCGGTGTCAGTTTGTGTCTGCTCAGGGTCCCGTTCTGACGGAAACCTCCAACGGAACGTCAGAATGGGACCCCAACTCAGATGTGAACAGAGCCTAAGCTGCTTATGAGCCACCTTGCTCAATGTAACAATTACCAATCGCAGAAAAGACGGACGGTAGATATTGGTGTACAATCAAACGACTTCTGGTCTAGTGTGTACCAACAAATCTCAAGGGTATCCTCCAACAGCAACCATAACATTTCACTATTTATGATAGTCCATAGACTATATTATTCAGCTACCTTCTTAAAAACATAGGTCTAAGACAAATGGATAGTTGCCCCAAGTGTCTAGGTCCAGAAGATGACTGGATACACCTCACCTGGCGCTGCCCCAAACTAAGTAAATATTGGATGGAAATAACTACCTACTTAGAATATATGTTTCAGTTGTACTATTCCGTTAGGTCTTAGGGTATGTCTCTTAGGAGATGTATCCATGATTCTGGAAATAGGAAGTAATCGCATACCGATATGTCAATCATCAGCTAGGTCAGAAATTGCAGCAGTGGCTCTCCTCAGCTCCCCCGTCCGTAAAAGCTTGGGAAGCGAGAGTAAACAAATTTATATTTATATTTGAGTATAGATTTTCCTGTTCAAAAGGGAATATTATATTCTTTATGGATCAATGGGATCCTTGGATTAAGAAATTTCCAATTATGAAATTCTAATGGGTTTTCTAGTTTCCTATCTTTTTTTTTATTTAATTTTTTTAGTACGGGAGCTTGTGGTAATTTGGGGTGGGAAGGGGGAGAAAAAAAAAAGGGGGGAAGAAGGAAGAAAACGTAAAGTTAACGAAAAAGAATAGGGAAATAATTATTAGTCCTATCTCCGTTATATAACTGAATGACATCTTCCTATTTTATGTTATTACTGTAAATGTACTCTTCTTTGATGTACTGGTTATTATGATGTAAAATTGTATAACTTTTGAAAAAAAATGTTTTAATAAATCTCTAAAAAACAAACAAAACCCATTTGTAGCACTCGCTCATTGTATCATTTTTTTGCTGAAAAATGGTGACAAAAACTACACTACAATTTAACCTCCAATCACTTTAAAAAACTACCAAAACACAGACAAAATAGTTTGTGTGAAAATAAGTCTAAGTGGTTTGCCTATCTATGAATGAGTAGATTGTTGAATGTTCAGTAGATTTGACGAATCACAATCACAGTTGCTGAACAGTGCACATAGGGTCAAAGACGGATTATAGAGAGGGAACAAGAGGCATATGTCCAGAGTTGAGGACCTAGGGAGCTCTGATCCTCTCTGCCCATGCCAGTTCCTCCAATTCAGCAAGCCGATCATTTTTTTATTTCGCCCCTGGCAGTCACTACTTATATGGATAGTATATACACTGCTCACCTCTGGGACCCCCAAATCTCATGAAAACATGGGTCCCCTAATGGCATTTCAACAATTCTCTTCAGTCAAGACTGTGACCAGGCATGTTAGTGGCTCTCTCTTCTGAAGTCTAAGCAAGGGAACTGCTAACTTGGTGGTCTCCATAACTCTCATAGGAGTTCAGTGGAGCGGGCCATGTGCATGCACGGCCATCTCTCCTATATATGGCTGCAATAGGGGACAGGTGAGGTCTGGGTCCCTGAGGTGGCCAAATCTTTTGCTCAGAGACCTCCACCAACCTTCATCTAGCCCTGTGTGGGGGGGGTCATAAGAGTCCAATCAGCTGTCAGCTGAATTCTAGAAGGACTGGACAGAGTTAAACCCCTAATGAATAATGAGCAGCCATTTTGATTATGATACATAGGATAACAATGTGAGTTATGTATAGAAATGTGCCCTTACATAAAGCAGAATATAATTGTCATATCATACCTTATGTATTCATGTTCCCTGTTTGGTGTGTGGTATATAAGTTTATGTATGTGTATATGTGCTGTACATATCATTATTTGTGTATTATACAAGTATTTATGGTGTGTATATTGAGTGCTTATATGGTGTGTATGTGATTATACTGCATGTTCCAATGAATTATATATAGGATAATGTACCTCCTACTGTGAATTACGAAGACTATTAGAAGACTATGTGGTGTCTTGTAATATTCTCAATAAATGATAGGATTTAATTATTCTTTATAATTCAGCTGCTACACAATTTAATTTTATACCTTTCCCACTTCGAAACAAAATCTGCAGAAGCTGAGGTGCATATTACAGTCAGTGCCAGTCATAGTGACCCCATACAATGCCAGCCACTGTGCCCCATATGGTGCAAGCCACAATATGCCCATTGTACAGTGCCAGCCACAGTGTGCATTGTCCCCAGACGTTGTCACTCTCTCCTCCTGTAGTAGCTGCCTGGCAGCAGCCAGATAACAGCTGCTGACATGTAACTTCCTCTCAGAGCTCCGGGCAGGTGGAGGAAGTCTTGACAAGAGTTATCGGTAGGGACCATGAAGTATCACACTTGGGTTATTGGGGACACTGTGGATGGTGCAGTTAAGGAATTTACTGTGCCAGGCAACATTTTAGAGGATCACTGTGGAATTGTTCTGCAGCAGCTAGGGTAGAGTTCTGTATAACACAAACCCCAGCTGCAGCAGAACCTCCTTTTGAAGAGGCATGTCAGTTAATGATGATGTTGATAAATTTCGCCTTTCTGTTTACAAAGAATTTCTGTTGCATGTGGGGTTTGTATTACATGGTAATGTGCCCAGTTTCTGCACAACCTTGTGATACACAGCTCAGATGCTGCAGAAGCTCATTTTGAAGAGGGCAGCAGCTGGAGTTTGTGTTATAAGGAATAATATAACCCCTACTATAAATGATTACGAATATTAGACGTTACCTGTATAAAATGACCACTCAACTCCTCAGTAATTTGTCACGTACAGAAGAAGGTGCATCATTATTACATGCGCACTGTATGGCAGCTTTATTCATGTACAATGCAGAACAACGGTGGTTTATGATTATACTACTTGGGCATTGTATGGAACGTATTTCAGCATTTAATACTGGATAGGAGGAATTGGATATTCCCATCATCAGACTAGAGATAGCAAATTCCTTTAATCTAACAATATTGAAACCTGACATTTGTACATTCAGGAACAAACCTAAAACTGCTTGCTGCTGACCAGAAACAGATAGTTTGATGTAAAACCAAGTATCAACTTGGTGCATTGACCTATAATATCACAGGTTTCGCCTATAGATGAAGGTCAATTAACACTCCGATAAATAGAAATATAGAAAAACTTATATAGAAAAATATAGAAAAACGCGCGTCGGGCTTGGTGTCTCTGCAGTCGCAGGAGCTTGTACACATGGGTAAGCTGACTTCTGGTCATATATATGGCCTTTTTCCATTGATATGATGTTATATGTATTGATTCTGGGCAATAATATAGTTACAACTTCACTCTTGGTAAATACATTTGTCTATTATAACGCCTTGATCTCTGCATCATATGATATGTTATGATATTTTGTCTCCCCATGTTGCTTCTAACTGCAGGACACTTTTTGCATAGCATGGTTCTAATTTTATTAGTCATTGTGTGTTCATTCATGTCAAAATAAAGTTTTTCTATATTTCTATTTATCTGAACAATATTGAAACCTGCAAATCTGGACTTTCAGGGGGTCATAGAAAATCAAACCATCTCCAGAAAAGCAGCCAAAATAAAATGCTTTCATACAAAATGCTGCTATCACTTTTTCACTCTGACTCCCAACATTCACATTCAGTTAGCATTAAGGCCCTTTTACATGGGCCAATTATCAGGCAAACGAGCATTCACAGAACGCTCGTTCCCGATCATTGTCCTGTGTAAACAGGGTAACGATCAGCCGATGAATAAGCAAACGCTCGTTCATTGGCCGATTGCATAATTTATGCAGCCGAAACTATTATCGTTGTCGGCAGCACATCTCCCTTTGTAAACAGCGAAACGTGCTGCCGACATGATAGAAATGTATGGGACGAGCGATCGTAGTAACAAGCGCTTGTCCAGTGGCGTAGCTATAGAGGTCGCAGCGGTCGCAGGAGCGACCGGGCTCCTAAGCCTGGGGGGCCCGCAGGCCCCCCTCGCCACACTTAGAGTGACCGTATCATTACTTCTTAGATAAACTTGATCTTTACACAGCGCAGGTGCAGCAGCGTGTGTAAGCCCCCTCCCTTCTTGTTCTCTGAGGCACTGCATTGGAGGAGACAGGGGAGGAGGAGTCTAGATACACACGCTGCCGCACGCTGTGTGAGGAAGAAGCTCATGTTGTCTCATCGCAGCTCATTTCCCCCAACATCTATGAGTGCAAGACAGGCATCATTCATGTAGTTACATGGTCTTTCAGAACGGGAGGATTCAGCAGTGAGAGTGGCGCAGACAGGACACTGATAACAGTTACTGAGTGTCATAATTCATTACAGGACAGCTCCAGCCTCCAGTTATGGAGAAGACACTGATAAGGGGGCTAGAGGTTACTATGGGTCATGATTGCACATTACTGGAGGTCTGGAGCTGTGCTGTAATATGAAACACACAGCTCTGCTATGCCAGTGTCCATTAGGAAACTATAGATAATAAAGAGGCTGCTCCTACAGGTTTATTAGATAATATCTAGTAACAGGGGTATTTTCTTAACGTTTTTTTTTTTTGCCAGAATCATAAATTATCACCTATCCTTAGGATAAGTGATCATTTTGTTATTTGCTGGGATCCCCACCAGTCATGAGAACTGGGGTCCCGAACCCCCCATTCCTCCTCACTGTAAGCAGGACATTAAATGGAGCAGTGATTGTGCATGCACTCTACTGCTCCATTCAAAGTCTATGGGAATGACAGAAACAGCCGAGTACAGCGCACGGCTGTTTACGTCATTGTCATAGACAGTGAGTGAATGGTGCGGCGGGCGTATGCTCAACAGCCGCTCCATTCAAGCTCCTCTTTACTGCAGGGGTGCAGTGAGGAGGATCTGAGGGTTTGGGACACCTGGTCTCTGAATCGCCTCCAGCAATAAGAAAATGATCAAATATACTGTGGATAGGTGATAATTTATGATTCTGGGAAAACCATTTTAAAATATGTTGCAATAAAATTATCAACTGCCCTGGTGGAATTTATCCTGTGTAGGAGGACATAGGGGGCAGCAATCCCTTTGTGGGGGCAAACAAGTTGGTATTATTACTGTATAAGGCACAAAGGAGGGTATTACAGTGGGACACAAAAAAAGCATTATGATTTTGTGGGGGACACTATTACTTTGTGGTGGGGGCACTATTACTTTGTAGGGCACAAAAGGGGGCACTAGTACAGTTTGGGGGCACAAATGGGGCCACTTTTAAGGTGGAGGGGGAACTAAGAAGGCTATTGGGGCTAGCAGTATAATTTTTAGTTTGTGTGAAAAGACAAGTTGTGGCTGGAAGTCATCATGCCGGTCTGGCCTGGATAGAGTAGAAAAGGAGAAATCGGAGAAGACGTCTCCTGTGAGTCACGGGATACAACTGTAGTGTATTAATTTTTCACTGTGTAGAGCTGGTATATGACCATTATTTGGTGACTTCATTATTTAGGTATACTATCATACAAAGAACTGCGCCGCTTTCAGCCTGCCGGGTTATAAAAGTTGTTTTATTCGTCTCTGATGTATATATTTTTGTTTTGAGGGGCAAGCAAAACATACGAGTTGGGGCTTGTGCCCCTGATCTTTTAAGACTGTAACAACCTCCCTGGCTGCTAGTGCTGCATCGATGGGTTACTTTAGAGACCCAGTAATGCAGCTGAAAGTTAGAGAGAAGATGCGTAGGGGGGCCCAAACTGAACTTTTGCACCTGGGCCCATGAGCCTTTAGCTACGCCCCTGCGCTTGTCCCCATACATAACCAAGCATTGCTCCTTGTGAAAGGAGCAAACGGGTGCCGATAAACGTGCTGTCTCATTGATCGGCGCTCGTTTACATGGCCCATGTCAGGCCATGTAAGAGGATCAAGGGTTATATGACCTGCATCGTGTTTAGCCATGCCGTTTAAGAAATTCCCTAAAACTTAAGGCCCTTTCACACGGACCAATTTTCGGGTAAACCCTCGTTCATCTGCTGATCGTATCGTTTTAAAAAACTAAAATATTATCGCTGCCGGCATGATAAAAATGTATGGGGACGAGCGATCAGAGTAACGTGCGTTCATCCCCATACAAGCTCCTTGTGACTGGAGCAAACGAGGCCAGATCAACAAGCTGCCTCGTTGATCGACGGTCGTTGCACCGGACAAAATTGGCGGTGTAAGAGGACCTTAACACCATCAACAACAACCATCCTGTGCCGTGTAAACGAGCGCTGATCAGCGAGACAGCTCGCTGATTGGTGCTCTTTTGCTCCTTTCACAAGGAGCTAGTATGGGGATGAGCGCTCGTTACTCTGAATGCTTGTCCCCATTCATTTCTATCATGTCGGCAGCACATCTCCCAGTTTACACAGAGAGATGTGCTGCCAACAATGATATTATTTTAGGCAGCTCAAACTATACGATCAGCAGATAAACGAGTGTTTGCTCGGTCATCTACTGATCGATGCCCTGTTTACACAGGGCAATTATCGTCAAGGAGCGTTCTATGAACGAACATTTACCCGATAACTGGCTCTTGTAAAAGGGCCTTTATTGTATATCTCCTCCTGTTAAGTATTTGCCTTCCTTTAGTAGATAAGAGCAGACAGTGTCAAGCTATACCTTGATGTGTGTGCATATCTGCTGGTCGGCCATGTCTCCTCCCGTCCTTCCAGTCTGTTGCTAAAAGAAAAGAAAATAAGATAATAAGTCCATCTCTTACTTAACCATGTGTGCAGAATCTGCTTGAAAAGTATCCAGAGATAGGAAAAGCCCATAATAACATATACTACATTAATCATTATGTCAATTATAAGCTCAATTATTATAAAAATAGACAATCTGATAAAACAGAATTCTAGTAATTATTTCAAGAGCTAAATGAAAATAAGGACAAACAATGACATTTGGAAAGATTATAGTTGTTACCCATGCATGATACAAACAGACTGCCTCTACAGGAGAAATTTAGAATTACATGGCCATGTAATGCATGGATGGGCAAGGTCTGCCAAAACGAGAGACACTCTGTGTTAGGGGATCTCTGTTGTGGCTCCTAGATTCCCAAGTGGTGGACCGCACTCTATGGTGTTCATAACCCCCAACAAGATACACGGACAGAGGTTGTCTTTATGAGACAGTCCGTTTAAACTTTTGGTAGACATACTCTTTAATATTGCACGTTATTGGTTTTATGACTTCATCACTTTGGCATTCATTCAGTATTATAAGGGATGCATATATTTCCTATATACACTGCTCAGCACTATATGTAACCAGCAATGAACTGATGCTTAGTTAAAGGGGTATTCCCAAAATCATAAAGTGTCACCTATTCACAAGGTAGGTGATAATTTTATTTGTAGCGCACAGAATAAGTCCTCAGCATCAATTGTATATTATACCATGCCAAAATGGCTCCAGGCTTCACCAACTCCAAGCAACTATAGATCCAACAGAGTATGTGGCACTGCACTTATTCAGAGCATTTCAATTTGTAGATGCAGTCAATGTGACGTTTCGGCCATACAATAGCGTTTCTCATGCCCATATTGGCTTGAACAAGGCCATTAGCATTAAGATAGTTAAGGCTGTTTCCGTCATTTTCCTAGACAGTGAATGAAGCGGCGGGCGTATGCTCGACCGCCACTCCATTCAAGCTCCTCCTCACTGTGGGGAGTACAGTAAGGAGGATCTGGGGGTTCGGGATCACCATTCTCATGATCGGTGGGGGGTCCCAGCGATCATAAAATTATCACCAATCTTGTGGATAGGTGATAATTTATGGTTTTGGGAATACCCCTTTAATGGCACTTCGATGCTGTCACTGTTCTAAGGACACTGTGGCAGGCATTAGTAAGGGTATTGTCAGGGAGCTATAGTTAGTAGGGTTTGGCTGAGGCACTGTGGCTGGCACAATGGGGGCACTGCTGCTTCTTCTTATGTGGAACACTTTGACTGTCTTTATTATGAGGGCACTATTGCTGTTACTGTAATGTCATTATTGTGGCTTCCACTCTTTTGTTGGGGCTCTCAAAAAGTGGCACGTGAGAAATCTGCTGTAGCACGCATGTGTGTATGTCATAGTGGTGCACTCAGAACGTTAAGGCCCGTGCACACGAACGTATTTTTGCGTCTGCAATTCACCCGCAAATCTGCGGGTGAATTGCGGCCCCATTCATTTCAATGGGCCCATGCACACGACCGTGGTTTCCACGGTCCGTGCATTGCCCAGGAGCCTGGAGCACAAAAAGATAGGACATGTCTTATTACGCCCGTGTTTTGCGTTCCAGGCTCATAGAAATGAATGCACGAGGCTATGTCCACGGCCCGCGATTTGCGGGCGGCCCGCGTGTGACACTCCGCGGCTGTCCCAGCCGCAAATAACGGCCGTGCACACCTCTACGGTTGTGTGCATGAGGCCTTACGTGTATGTGTAACTGGTATAAAGCAGGGAAGGAATGAGTAACCTTATAATATACACTGTGGGTGTTTTATGACATATATAAACATAAGTAACACAATAAATACCCCTGAGATGTCCGGGTTTCTTCATGACTCCAGGAGCAAGGTAATACTGGAAGCTCTAGAATTCTTCAGGCTGGAGTCACGAAGTTGTGGTGTAGACCCCACAGGCCGACAATTTATGTTCTTACACACAGTAAGTACTTAGGTTGTGTAGACCAAATTTCGGAGGAAGACGAGAAATGGCTCCCGCGTTATGTTTTCATGGAGTTCCTAAGTTTCACCAGTGGCAGAGCAGATAGGCAGTGTAGATCTCCAAAGTAGTAAATTGTATAGCGTGAAAATGTAGGATGGAGGCAGCAAAGGGGCAAGAGGGATCCACAGGTCACCTTATGACGTCTCTAGAAGAAGCAAGAGGAAGAAGTTAAAATATAAATAAATTGCTACAAAATAGCAGACTACCTCCATGACATAATATGGGTATTGGCAATCACACATGGTTTTTCACACAATGCTTATATCAAGACATTCAGGGGTATTTTCAATACTACAGCAGGGACAAGTTCCCAAGCGATTTGTTAAAAGACTCTAATACTGTACACTAAATAGTCGCCAGAACATCCACTTACTACCCAGCACCATGTCGGACAAGCGACCAGAATTCAGTAAGGCCGTCATTGATTCCTGGCATTGTTGAACAGCAGATACAGGCACGGGAAGCGATAGCTTGAAGCTCCTGGGACCCAATGAAAATATGTGTATCAGGGCCCCAATCTACCATGTCAATTTAGAATACTGGTGTCTTCTAATGTGCCAGAGGGACCTTTAGGCCCCCCTAGGCACCAGAACAAGAGTGTGACTGTTACCTGTGCATCACCTATAGCTACACCCCTGTTCACCTGTGCCACATCACACTATATGATTTTTTTTCACTGGGTACCATCAGTACGATACTTATCGGGCAATTACCCTTTGATCAGTTCTTTATATCTTATTTCTCTATCTATCATCAGGTCATGTTTGTAGCAAAGGCTCTGTTCATATTACGTTCTTCTATGTGTCGGAGGAATACGTCGGGAGAATTCCCGGTCGTATGCCTCAGACGTATGCCACTGTATAGCCACACAGCGGCATACGTTGGCCATTGCCACAATGCAAAAAAAGAAAAAAAAAGTATATTATGCATGGTGTACTTTTTTTTGCGGTGGCCCACTATATAGGAAAGTGCAGTCTGCTGAGCTTCCTATACAGTAAAAAAGAAAGGTATCCCGGCACATACCACCCAGACGGAGGCCAATGCATACTCTTTTGTCTTCTGTCAGGTGAATGGTGGTCTAAGGCTACTTTTGGTGTATGTGCTGGGAGCTTTTCTGACGCATTCGCCGAACGCGTTCAGATACCGAAATGAGAACAGAACCTAATATGCACTAACAAGATGGAAGCTGCACAGACAGCGGTAGAAGGGTTAAAATAGTGAAACGCAGCAATCATGATGTTATTAGTAGTTTTACATAGGACAGCAAGTAGGCCTGCTGTGTTATCGAAGCTCAGTGGGTTATTAGGATAAGCAAATCACGCAGTCTCCATGAATTTCATTCTAAATTCGGCTCTGCTACATCTGTGATCTAATGTATTCTTAATGTCATACACGAATGCTAATTAATTTGCTTTAAATCGGAACTTATACAGAACAGACAAAGGAGTTTGAGGACCTCAACTGTGTTTATCTATTTCTTCATGATCAATTTGCACTTGTGTGAAAATAAAAAAATATGGATACAGAAGCTCACGTCAAATAACCCATCGCTGGACAGGAAGTAAATGTTCAGGAAGAAGGAAATTTCCGTCCGGATTTTCTGTGCGAAAAATTCAGCTTTCAATCTAGTCATCAGCAGGGTTTAGAAGACAGGTCAGGTGCGGGCACAACCTGTCATTTATGAGGGTGTGATTTGAATAAGAATGAATGGGCAGTAAAAAATACACATAAAATCTATGTGGCAATGATGTGTAAATGCATACAATAACATATATATTAATATGTACACATATACACAGCCAGCCATGCAGGTACAGCACACAGAGCGGTTGCCAGGCATAAGTTTACATCCAGTGTGGGAGGGCACAGCATAAGGAATGCTGCTCCGGAGATCCCACTGCAAAGACAGCACAAAACATGGAGTGCTGCCACAGAGATTGCACCGTAGCAGACGGACAAACATGTCGTGGGCACAAAGAATCCTGCCCAGCGGAGCTTACAATCTAATAACCAACAGCTGACATTATTTTTGTATCCACATTCAGCTTATCTTCCCTGTCCTATTTAGCATTGCACTCCTCTTGCTGCTTTTCCTCCCCCTCTCTCTCCCTTTCCCCTAATCTACAACCATAATACAAGCAAGTGAACAGCAGCCATTGCTTCTCCTCTGTTTTTTCCTCGGTTCACTCTAAAGCTAGGTTTTAACCCTCCTATTGCCCTGTTGGGCCCAGTATGGACGCCTGGGTGCCTGCTCTCTCTCTGTCACACTGCTGTAAAAGTGACAAGTACACAGGACAAAAGCTTGTGTGCTGCTAGCCCCGTCTTGCCTTTGTGACTAGTCCTAATGTTTACTTACCCCTTTGCTTATTCAATTTTTTTTCTCCCGGGCTTTGGCAGAGAAGGGGGGGATATCAGTCTCCATCCGCCATGATCTTTCCTACGCAACCAGACGTAAAAACAGACACCCCCTCCTTCCTTCCCTCCACTCCTCCTTCTCTTTCCTTCCCCCTCTCCTTCTCACTCTTTGCCAAAAAGGACACCTAGTGCCTGGTGCCTAAAACACAGGCTGTGTGATGTTAACCCTTACAACGTCATTTCTGGGGAGAACTTTACGAAGTGTTTATTAGGCATTTATTAGGATTTAAAAATTATTAGATAATGGCCTAAAATGCAAAAAATGTTTAACCTTACCGATTGCCGGCCATTCATAACTAGTTATTATACATTTATTTTCATTTTCGTCTCCCCCCCCCTCGCCTTCCAAAAGCCATAACTTTTCTATTTCCTCGTCGACATAGCCATATGAGGGCTTGTTTTCTGCGGGACAAGTTGTAGTTTTTCATGACACCATTTATTGTACTGCATATAAAATATATGCAAAAATATATATGAAATGAATATATGAAAAAAATATATTTGTGGGGTGAAATGGGCAAAAAACAGATTACACCATTTTGGGGGGGTTTTGTTTTTACGACGTTCATCAGGTGGTAAAAAAGACATATTCATCTTATTCTACAGGTTGATACGATTACGGCAATACCAAATTTACATGTTTTGTTTTATGTTATACCACTTTTAAAAAAATAAAACTATTTGCACAAAAATAATGTTTTGTGTCGCCATATTCTGAGAGCCAGAACTTTTTTATTTTTCCATCAATTTAGAGGTGTGAGGGCTTAAATTTTGCAGCTCGAGCTGTAGTTTTTACCATTTTGGTATACATGCAACTTTTTCATCACTTTTTATTCCTTTTTCTTTGGCGAGCTAAGGTGACCAAAAAACAGCAATTTGCATGTTTTGTATATTTTTTTTTTTACGTGTTCACCGAGTGGGTTAAGGCTCTGTTCACATCTCCGTTGGGGTCCCGTTCAGAACTATAGCTATTGCTTCCGGCAAAACAACTGGTCCGGTGCACAACAGAGACAAACGGAAACCACGGGCACCGGATCCGTCACCATTGAAATCAATGGTGATGGAAACGAAAACCTCTGGTTTCCGTTCCTGTCAGTCTGTGTCTGTTCAAGGTCCCCTTCTGACAGAAACCTCAGACGGAACGTCAGAACGGGACCCCAAGGCAGATGTGAACAGAGCCTAAATAATGCTATATTGTGATAGTTTGTACTTTTACGGACGTGGCGATACAAGTTATGTTAACATTTTGATTTTTTTTAACATTGCTTGAGGGAAAAAATGGGAAATATTTTTCTTTCAACTTTTAATATATATATTTTTTTAGAACATTATAAAAATCTTTATTTAACTGTTTTCTACTAGTCCCCCTAGGGGACTTGGGGCAGCGATCGTTGGATCGCTTGCATGATATACTGCAATACTAATGTATTGCAGTATATCGTGATTCTGACAGTCTCCTTTGAAGCCCTGCGGGAGGCAGGGCTTCAAAGGAGTACAAAGATGGCAGACCTGGGGACCTTTATTAGGCCTCCAGGCTGCCATAACAACCACTGTAAACGGTGCCTTGGGGGGGAGCGATGGTGTGTTCGATGGGACGCACCCTTAATTCTAACAATTTAAATGCGACGGTCGCGATTGCGGCATTTAGGGTATTAAATGGGCGGAATCAAAGTGATCTTTGATTCCGCCCGTTGCAGTGAGGTGTTGGCCCGTGAGCCCGCTCCATACTTCCCCTTAACGGCTGCCGTGTACCAGTACGTGACATGTCGTTAAGGGGTTAATTGTTACAAGAAAAAAAGCTTAAAAAATTGCAGCCGACGGCGCTATTATTCCATAAAAAAAATGGAAACCTTACGGAACGGAGACAAACAGAAACCATTAGCAACAGAAGCATTACCGTTGAAATCAATGATAATGCAAACCGAAGATATGGTTTCCGTTGATGTGTACAGGCCCTAATCCTTTCATGGAATTTAAAAAAAAGTAACAAAAAAAAAAAAAAAGAAATGTCCCCAAAAAGAATCATTATTTAGCAGAAAATATATTTTGTTGCCCATACATTACACAAAAACAAAAAACCTACGCTCATTAGGTATCTTCACGACTGTAATAATCTGAAAAATATATTTAACAGGTTATTTAGTGTAAAACAGGAACTGTATATATATATATATATATATATATATATATATATATATATATATATATATATATATATAAAAAACAATAATGCGTAAATGAAAGAAAAAAGTTATGGTTGTTAAAAGGCAGAGAGCCAAGAACAAAAAAATTTAGCTGGTCCTTAACCCCTTGAGGACCAAGCTCATTTTGGCCTTCAGGACCAGACCCATTTTTTCAAATCTGACATGTGTCACTTTATGTGGTAATAACTTGGGAATGCTTTTACCTATCAAAGGGGTTCTGAGAATGTTTTCTCGTGACTTATTGTACTTTATGATAGTGGAAAAATTTGGTCGATAAATTCAATATTTATTAGTGAAAAACACCAAAATTTAGTGAAAAATTGCAAAAATTACCATTTTTATACATTTTAATGTATCTGCTTGTAAGACAGATAGTAATGCCACACAAAATTGTTGCAAATTACCATCCCCCATATGTCTACTTTAGATTGGCATCGTTTTTTGAACATCCTTTTATTTTTCTAGGATATTACAAGCAGCAATTCCTCGCATTTTCAAGAAAATTTCAAAAGGCTATTTTTACAGGGGCCAGTTCAGTTGTGAAGCGGCTTTTAGGGCCTTATATATTAGTAACCACCAATAAGTAACCACATTTTAAAAACTTCACCCCTCAAAGTATTCGAAATAGCATTTAGAAAGTTTCTTAACCCTTTAGACGTTTCACAGGAATTAAAGCAAAGTAGAGATGAAATTTTCAAATTTCATTTTTTTTTTCAGAAATGCATTTTTAATTGATTTTTTTTGTAATACAGAAAGTTTTACCAGAGAAGTGTAACTCAATATTTTCCAGATTCTGCAGTTTTTAGAAATATCCCACATGTGGCCCTAGTGTGCTAATGGACTGAAGCACAGGCCTCAGAATCAAAGGAGCACCTAGAGGACCTTGGGGCCTCCTTTTTATTAGAAAATATTTTAGGCACCATGTCAGGTTTTAAGGGCTCTTGCCACTGGCGTAGCTATAGGGGTCGCAGCGGTCGCAATTGCGACCGGGCCCCGAAGCCAGGGGGGCCCACGGCCCCCCGCACCACATCAATAAAAAGTTACTATAGTAACTCGGGCCGCGGGCCCCTGTTACTATAGTAACATACTTTACTTACCTTCCTGGTTCCGGATCGCAGCGGAGGTCCTGACGTCAAGCGCTGTGCGCAGCGCATGACGTCACAGTGCTATGCCGCCGCGCACAGCATCGAGACTACAGAACTCCCGCCGCGGCCGAAGAGGAAGGTAAGGTTAGCCCTGACTGGCGGGGTCTGACTCCCGGGACCCGCCAATCAGCTGTTTTGAAGGGGCCGCAGCACTCGTACGAGAGCTGCTCCCCTTCATTCCTGTCACTTCATTCCGGTCACACTGTGAATCGGTGTCGGCGATTCACAGTGTGAGCGAGTAGTGAAATGAAGGGGAAGCAGCTCTCGTACGAGTGCTGCGGCCCCTTCAAAACAGCTGATTTGCGGGTCCCGGGCGACACATCAGCTATTGATGGCCTATCCTGTGGATAGGCCATCAATGTTTAGGGACTGCACAACCCCTAAGCCTACGATGTATCAGGCTTAGGGGGCCCATGAGACAGGATCACAGATTGTGTGATCCTGTCTGCTGGGCCCTGTATCTAAGCCAATCACATGGTAGGCTTAGATACATGGCCCATGCGTGATCCTGTCTGCTGGGCCCTGTATCTAAGCCTACCACACTGTAGGTTTAGATACAGGGCCCCAGCACACACTAATCTTATACTGTATAAGATTACTGTCTGCTGGACCCTGTATCTAAGCCTACCTTGTGGTAGGCTTAGATATAGGGTCCCACAGACAGTATCACACATGGGCCCTGTATCTAAGCCTTAGGGTATGTGCACAGACACTAATTACGTCCGTAATTGACGGACGTATTTCGGCCGCAAGTACCAGACCGAACACAGTGCAGGGAGCCGGGCTCCTAGCATTATAGTTATGTACGATGCTAGGAGTCCCTGGCTCGCTGCAGGACAACTGTCCCATACTGTAATCATGTTTTCAGTACGGGACAGTTGTCCGGCAGCGAGGCAGGGACTCCTAGCATCGTACATAAGTATGATGCTAGGAGCCCGGCTCCCTGCACTGTGTTTGGTCCAGTACTTGCGGCCGAAATACGTCCGTCAATTACGGACGTAATTAGTGTGTGTGCACATACCCTAACACATGTGTTACTAATCATTTTTTGTGTGTTTTCTTACAGGTTCGGTCGTTGGACTACGGCGGATTCCAGGACTACTTCGATGACAGCTTTTTTTTTTTATTAATAAAATGGTTAATGAGGGCTGTGTGGGTTTTTTTTTTTATTTCAATAAAATATTTTTTCTATGTCTTTGTGTTTTTTTTTTAAACTATATTACTACCGCCTTAGTAATGGTCGCCGGCTGATTGACAGCATCCATTACTAAGGCGGGGCTTAGTGTTAGCAGGTACAGAGGCTAACACTAACCCCCATTATTACCCCGTTACCCACCACCACCAGGGGTGCTGGGAAGAGCCGGGTACCATCCAGTACTTGACCATCTGTAGTGATGGTTGGCCACTGGGGTGGCCGCAGGCTGGTATTATAAGGAGGGGAAAGGTCAAAAACAGTGGCCCTTCCCATCCTGGTAATGCTGCCTGCTGCTGCTTTATTGTATCTGGCTGGTTATAAAAATGGGGGGGACCCCACGTCATTTAAAAAAAAAAAAAAAATAATTGGAAAGAACGATGTCGGGTCCCCCCCAATTTTCATAACCAGCCAGATACAACACAGCAGCAGCAGGCAGCATTACCAGGGTGGGAAGGGCCACTGTTTTTGGCCTTCCCCAGCCTAATACTACCAGCCTGCGGCCACCCCGGTGCCTGCCCGTCACTACAGATGGTCGGGTACTGGTTTGTACCCGGCTCTTCCCAGTACCCCTGGTGGCGGTGGGTACCGGGGTGATAATGGGGTTTAGTGTTGGCCTCTGCACCGGCTAACATTAAGCCTCACCTTAGTAATGGAGGTTGTCAATCAGCCAGCGGCCATTACTAAGGTGGTGATAATAAAGTTTAAAAAGATACAAGCACATAGAAAAAATATTTTATTGAAATAAAAAAACACAACCCTCATTAACCATTTTATTGAGAATAAAAAAAACGCCGTCATTGAAGTCCTCAAATCCGAAGTCCAACAACCGAACCTGTAAAAAAAACACAAACACAAAAATAATCAGTAACACATAAAGAAGCAAAATTATTATTCTTACCTATCCTGGGTCCAGCGCTGGAGACGCAATGTCAGCGAGCTGGGCCCTGTATCTAATCCTATCATGTGTGATACAGTCTGCTGAGCTGTGTATCTAATCCAATCATGTATGATACTGTCTGCTGGGCCCTATATCTAATCCGATCATGTGTGATACTGTCTGCTGAGCCACTGTATCTAATCCTATCATGTGTGATACTGTCTGCTGAGCCACTGTATCTAATCCTATCATGTGTGGTACTGTCTGCTGAGCCACTGTATCTAATCCTATCATGTGTGATACTGTCTGCTGAGCCACTGTATCTAATCCTATCATGTGTGGTACTGTCTGCTGAGCCACTGTATCTAATCCTATCATGTGTGGTACTGTCTGCTGAGCCACTGTATCTAATCCTATCATGTGTGATACTGTCTGCTGGGCCACTGTATCTAATTCTATCATGTGTGATACTGTCTGCTGAGCTGTGTATCTAATCCTATCATGTGTGATACTGCCTTCTGAGCCACTGTATCTAATCCTATCATGTGTGATACTGTCTGCTCAGCCACTGTATCTAATCCTATCCATAGTTTATAGGGTCGTAGTGCTATAGATATGCTATGCTGTCTCATATACACACTTTTTTTTGGGGCGGACACATATGTATTGGGGCTATTTCCCGGACATTTTAAGCCCTGAGGGTATGTTCATACGGCAGCGTCCGTTACGGCTGAAATTACTGTGCTGTTTTCAGGAGAAAACAGCACCGTAATTTTTGGCATGTGGAGGCGTCTTTTGCTGCGTCCATTACGGAAGTAACTGAAGCTGGTTTTCCATGGAGTCCATGGAAAACGGCTCCATTTACGTCTGAAGAAGTGACAGGCACTTTTTTACGCGCCGCCTTTTGACAGCGATGCGTAAAAAAAAATGACCGTCGGCACAGAACATCGTGAGGGTATGTGCACACACACTAATTACGTCCGTAATTGACGGACGTATTTCGGCCGCAAGTTCCGGACCGAACTCAGTGCAGGGAGCCGGGCTCCTAGCATCATAGTTATGTACGATGCTAGGAGTCCCTGCCTCGCTGCAGGACAACTGTCACGTACTGTAATCATGTTTTCAGTACGTGACAGTTGTCCTGCAGCGAGGCAGGGACTCCTAGCATCGTACATAAGTATGATGGTAGGAGCCCGGCTCCCTGCACTGTGTTCGGTCCGGGACTTGCGGCCGAAATACGTCCGTCAATTACGGACGTAAATAGTGTGTGTGTGCACATACCCTAAGACCCATTCAAATGAATGGGCAGATGTTTGCCGACGCTTTTGAGCCGCATTTTCGGACGTAATTCAATGCTAAAACGCCCTAATTACGTCCGTAAATAGTGTGTGTGAACCCAGCCTTAGTGACGCCCCCGGCTGCTAGTGCTGCATTGTTGGGTCACTTAGGAGACCCAGCGATGCAGCTGAAAGTGGACCGTCGGCCATGAGAAGTTTGCGGGGGGGGGCCCAGTAAGAATTCTTGCATCGGGGCCCATGAGCCTCTAGCTACGCCCCTGGCTCTTGCGTTGCCAAAACAGTGGAAATCCCCCAAAAGTGACCCCATTTTAGAAACTACACCCCTTGAGGAAATTATCTAGGAGTATAGTGAGCATTTTGACACCACAGGTTTTTTGCAGAAATTATTGAAAGTAGGCCGTGAAAATGAAAATCTACATTCTTTGAAAGAAAACGTAGGTTTAGCAATTTTTTTCTAATTTCCACAAGGACTAAAGAAGAACAAGCACCGCAAAATTTGTAAAGCAATTTCTCCCGAGTAAAACAATACCCCACATGTGGTACTAAACGGCTGTTTGGACACACGGCAGGTCTTAGAAGGGATGGAGCGCCATTTGGCTTTTAGAGATCACATTCAGCAGAAATGGTTTGCGGAGGCCATGTCACATTTGCAAAGTCCCTAAGGGACCAAAACAGTGAAAACGCCAAAAGAGTGACTCCATTTTGGAAACTACACCCCTTGAAGAATCCATCTAGGGGTGTAGTGAGCATTTTGACCCCACAGGTGTTTCATAGATTTTATTAGAATTGGGCAGTGAAAATAAAAAAAATCCTTTTTCTTCAATAAGACGTAGTTTTAGCTCAAAATTGTTTATTTTCTCAACAAATAAAGAAAAAAAGAACCCCCCCAACACTTGTAAACAATTTCTCCCGAGTACGGCAATACCCCACATGTCGTAATAAACGGCTGTTTGGACACACGGAAGGGCTCAGAAGGGATAGAGCGCCATTTGGCTTTTGGAGATCACATTCAGCAGGAATGGTTTGCGGCGGCCATGTCACATTTGCAAAGCACCTAAGGGACCAAAACAGTGAAAATGCCCAAAAAAAGAACCCCCAACACTTGTAAAGCAATTTCTCCCGAGTACGGCAATACCCCACATGTGGTCATAAACTGTTGTTTAGGCACACGGCAGGGCTCAGAAGAGAAGGAGCGCCATTTGCTTTTGGAGTACAGATTTTGCTGCATTTGGTTTCTGGGCGCTATGTCGCATTTGCAAAGTCACTGTGGGACCAAAACAGAAGTGACCCCATTTTGGAAACTACACCCCTCAAGGTATTCACTTAGGGGTGTAGTGAGCATGTTAACTCCGCAGGTGTTTGGCAGAAATTAGTGTGCAATCGTTGTTGCAGAGTGAAAATAGGATTTTTTTCCATAGATATGCCAATATGTGGTGCCCAGCTTGTGTCACCATAACAAGACAGCTCTATAATTATTATGCTGTGTTTCCCGGTTTTAGAAGCACACTACATGTGGCCCTAATCTTTTGCATGGACATTCAACAGGGCTCAGGAGTGAAAGAGTAGCATGTAAAATTGAGGCCTAATTTGGCGACTTAGGCCCCATGCCCACTTCAGTTTTTTCCTTCAGGGTGCTATCCGTTTTTGTCACGGATAGCACCCTGAACCCATTCTTCTCAATGGGGCCATGCACACTTCAGTTTTTTTGACGGTCCGTTGCTCCGTTCCGATCCAAAGTAGAGCATGTCCTACTTTGGTCCGGGATTCCGTGACCGTGAGGCCCATGCAAGTCAATGGGGCCGTCAAAAAAACTGAAGGCACACGGAAGGCATCCGTGTGCCGTCCGTGTGTGACGGAGCCGTAAAATAAAAATAAGTTCATACTTACCTGGTCGTTGTCTTGGTGACGAGTCCCTCTTCTTCCTCTAGTCCGACCTTCTAGAATGACTGGCTGCAGAGGCCGCTGCAGCCTGTGATTGGCTGCAGAGGCGGTCACTTAGGATGAAGCGTCATCCCTGGAGTTCGGCCTTCTGAGGTCATCCTGACGTGCGTGACCGCCACTACAGCCTGTGATTGGCTGCAGCGGCGACATGGATGAAACGTCATCGCTGAAGGCCGGACAGGAGGAAAGTAAGTATGACATTTTTTTAAAATTTTTTCTTTATTACATTACAATTTTATTTTCCGCGCGCCGAGCATGGTACTGTCAAGGGGGCTGAAAGAGTTACCGCCGATCAGTGCAGCCCATTAACTCTTTCAGCACCGTGGACAGTACCATGCTCGGCGCACGGAAACGGAAACACGGAGTGCACACGGGAGTGCACGCGGCCGATAAATCAGACACACGGATCCATCAAAAACGGCCGTGAAAACCGTGTCGGAAGTGTGCACGAGGCCTTACAAAGTATTGGTTCACAATTGCATGGCTCTGATGTGAAATAATAAAAGAAACCCCTGACAGGTGACCCCATTTTTGAAACTGCACCCCTCAATGCATTTATTAAGCGGTGTAGTGAGCATATTCACCCCACAGGTCTTTTCCATAAATGATTGCGCTGAGGAAGGTGCAAAGTAAAAATAATTTTTTTTCCCTAGATATGCCAATTCAGTGGCAAATATGTAGTGCCCAGCTTATGCCACTGGAGACACACACACCAAAAATTGTTAAAAGGGTTCTCCCGGGTATGGCTCTGCCATATATGTGGAAGTAAACTGCTGTTTGGGCACGCTGTAGGGTTCAGAAGGGAGGTAGCGCCATTTGGCTTTTGGAGCGTGCATTTTGCTTGGTAGTAGTTTTGTTTGGAGTATTAGTGGTGTTTCCGTTTATAATGTAGGGCATATGTGAGCTGGGCAGAGTACATCAGGGGCATAGTCAGGTGGTATAATAATAAGGTAAAAAAAAATAATCCATAGATGTGTTTTACGCTGTGAAGCAATCCTTTATGCACAGGCCGGTGTCACATTGATAAATGTCCTTTCTTATTCCCCTTTTGGTCCACACTTGGCACCTTTGCAGTTTGGGGAATTTTGCTAGGATGTGTTGTCCTGGTATAATACAGGCACCCCCGCTTCCAGCAGATATGTTTGCCCCCCCCCCTTCCTGGTTCCCTAATCTTAGTGCCTTGATAATTCGCCTCTTGAAACAGAAGAAATGTTCCCCTCGGGCCGGCACAACTGGATATTTTTCTTTCCTGACTTATTGGAGCCTTAACTTAATTTATTTTTTCATAGACGTAGCGGTATGAGGCCTGTTTTTTTGCGGGACGAGCTGTAGTTATTATTGGTACCATTTTGGGGTACATGCGACTTTTTGATCACTTTTTATCCTTTTTTTTCGGAGGCAGGGTGACAAAAAAACAGCAATTCTGCTATTGTTTTTTTATACAGCATACACCATGCGTTATAAACTACATGTTAACTTTATTCTGCGGGTCAGTACGATTCCTGCGAAACTTAATTTATGGCACTTTTTTAAGTTTTACAACTTTTTGCACAATAAAATTTATTTTGTAAAGAGAATGTATTTTTTCTGTCGCCATGTTGTGAGAGCCATAACTTTTGAATTTTTTCGTCGATGGAGCTGTATGAGGGCTTGTTTTTAGCGAGACGAGCTATAGTTTTTATAGGTACCATTTTTGGATGCATACGACTTTTTGATCACTTTTATTTCAATTTTTGGAAGACAAAGTGACCAAAAAAACAGCAATTATGGCAGTATTTTTTAGTTTTTTTTTACGGCGTTCACTGCGCGAGATAAATAACATAATATTTTTATAGCTCAGGTCGTTACGGTCGCAGCGATACCAAATATGTATGGCTTTATTATTTTTTTAATAATAAATGACTTGATAAGGAAAAAAGGGGGCGATTGTGTTTTATTTTATTACTTGAAACTTTTATTGTATTTAGTTTATTTTTACACTTTTCTTTAGTCCCACTAGGGGACTTGAAGATCCAACTGTTTGTTTGATGTTCTAATACATTGCACTACCTATGTAGTGCAATGTATTGGAACTGTCAGTTGTTCACTGACAGCAAGCCGATCAGGCTCCGCCTCCAGGCGGGGCCTAATCAGCTTCCGTAATGGCAGACAGGAGGCCATTGTTAGGCCTCCTGTTGCCATGGTAGCAGTCGCCACCCTTGCCATCACATGGCAAGCTGCCGATTTGCTACAAACCGCTAAAATGCAGCGATCGAAATTGATCGCTGCATCGAAGGGGTTAATGGCAGGAATCGGAGCTAGCTCCGGTTCCTGCCGATACAGTGGGGTGTCCGCTGTAACATACAGCGGATACCCACTGCTGATGACGCCGGCTCAGCTTCTGAGCCAGAAGCTGAGCCGGCACCATCTTGCCGATGGTACCAGAAGCCTTTTAGGCCCCGCCGCCGAGCGGGGCATAGGAGGCTTCCGTTGCTGGCAGACCGAGAGGTAAGTATTGGGCCTCTGATCGACTTTGCAGCCTCCGGCAACCCATCGATCACGTTGCTGGGTTGCCGGTGGCTAAAAACTCCTGACATGCTGCGATCTCTATTGAACGCAGCATCTGAGGGGTTAATCGGCCGGATCGGATGTTAGCTCCGGTCCTGGCCAATACCTCAGGGTGTCAGCTGTAACATACAGCTGTCACCTGGCGGTGATGGTGCGGGCTCAGCTCCTGAGCTAGCTCCATCTCCACAGTTACGTAGAAATGCGTTAAGACACCAGTTTCCATCACGTTTCTGTACGTGATTGGGCGGGAAGGGGTTAAGGAGGATCTGTCACTAGTTTAGTAATGCCCAATCTTCTAACTAATCTAATAGGTGCTGTCACACTGATAATGCTAGTGAAAATTGTGTCCCAAAACGTTTATTATTTTAAAAGTTATTATTTCACAATATGCAAATGAAGCTATACTAGCCAAAGAAGTGGTAACGCTGCTCTCTCTGTGGGCGGTGCTTGTGTTGTCTGTATGATCCTGTCCAATCAGCATCATACAGCTTTCCCCCTTCCCTGCACAGTGTAGTTTCTGCTTCAATTGCGAGATCACGCTGTGTTTACACTTCTGGACGCAGCTTCTCCAACAAATCACCTAAGCGCTCATCCAGGAAGACGGTCCTTAAATTTGCCATAAAAAATGCCATACCTAGAGCATGCTGCTGCCTTCAGACCCCAAAAACACTACAAAAATGCCCAAAAACAAACAAATGTAGGCAATCTCATATTTCACTTCAGTTTAAACTAACATCTGACTGAAGCATTTATACCCCTTAAAAAAGTTACAGAACAGAATGGAAAAATGGCATTGTGGCATTTAGATGTCGCGATGTAATCGCTCAATGAGATTCCGTAGTCTCATTGAGCGATTATAATGCCATATTTATGTGCCACAACAACTTTGTTAGGGTGCGTTCACATATATCAGTTGCCATGTGGCTTTTTCACGATTTTTACTACAAAACCATCAATTGTCGTTAGTTGTCGTCGGTTTTTACCATCCATTTTTAACATCAGTTTTTACCACAATGGTCCACCAAAAAGGCAGTCTAGGGTCTGAAAATGTGCCAATTTTATCAGAGTGGTGCATAGCTTTTGATAGATTGGATACATTATAGATTAGATACTTGTTGTGTATTATGTCAGGGCTCTCCTCTGCTACGGCCTCAGCGCTACACTGAAGTCTGACACACACATTGTAATGTCACGTGTGTCATATTCAGTGCAGTGCCAAGGCCAACGCTGAGAGAGAGCCCAGAAGGCAGCTGCTGTCCACTCATATCAGATCTTCGACGCAGCCTTTTGAGCCTGCAAAGACGCCAAACACTAGCCCTAACTTCAGGGAGTAGCTAGTTTTTGGTGCCTTTACAGCTACCCAATTCCACCCCGCATCTCCTACCCACACCACAAAGGGATTGCTGTTTTTTTCTATTCACACAACAGGGTTCGTGTGTCGGCCGTTGCAAACGGCCATCTAGGTCCGTTTTTGACGTTTGTTTTGTATCCGCTCCGTGTCCGTGTTTTCCGTTTTTGACACATTTTTAAAAACAAATGTATTTCATGTGTAGATAATGAAACAGTGCCCTCAGTAGATCATGCTGCAGTGCCCTCTGTATATAATGCCACGGTACCCCCTGTAGATTATGTCACACAGCCCCCTGTAGATAGCGCCACACAGAGCCCACTGTAGATGGCACCTCACAGTGCCCCCTGTAGATTGTGCTACACAGCTCCCCCTGTAGATAGCGCCACCCCAACTATATATATAGCACTACCCCCTTCCCATGTGCCACACGTCCCCCCATAGATAATGCCGCAGTGCCCTCTGTATATAATGCTTCCCCTATAGATAGCACCACTGAAGCTCCCTCTAGCAGAGGAATCCGCGACCACAGCATTGCAGACACTGTGGCCGGGGATTCCCTCCAAGAGGAGCCCCTGGCCATTGTCCATAAATGTACAGTGACGTCAGGGGTTACTCCCTGAATGAAATCCTCGGCCACAGCATTGCCGATGCTGTGGCTGGGGATTCCCTCAAGGAGGACTCCCTGACGCCACTGTCCACATATGGACAGTAACCTCAGGAGTTTCCTCTAGGAGCGGAATCCCTGGCCAGATTGTCGGCAACGGGGATTCCACTCCATCAGTATCCACTAACGTCACTGTCCATAAATGAACAGAGAGGTCAAGGGCTTCTCTGAGCACAGCGCTTAAAGTAGCGATATGCCTGGGGAGTCCTCGTCGAGCGCAGGAGCTCCCTCTGCTCCTCCGCTCTGGACTAATTCTGAAGCAGGGAGCTGATGGTTCCCTGCTTCAGAATTGGTTTAAACTCAGCAGGATATATCCCCGGTCGCCTTCCCGCCAGATGCTGCCGGAAGGTGGATGTGGCAGAACCCGGCGTTCATCCAGCCACAGTTAAAATAGATAGCATACGGCGCCGGATCTCCCTGGTAGGCGGGCCCAAAAACGCTGCAGGTAAAGTTTTTGGATCCGGCTCCTGCACAGGTCCAGCGCCGTACGGAGCCACGACTGATGTCCCCTGTGCCGGGACGGATCCCATAGAAAGCATCAGTTCTAGCATCACTTTCCCTCTGGCTGTTCTGCAACATGCCGGAGGGAAACTGACAGGGGCAACGGATATATGTAAACGGCCCCTTAGGCTTGTTTCACACTGGCGTTACTAACAGTTTACCCCTCTTTCGTCAGAGGAAGAGAGGATCGATACATTAAACGGAAAGCAACGGTTCCGTTAGAATTACCATTAATTTCAATGGTAATTCTTTTGTATCAGTTGCTTTCCATTTGTCTCCGTTCACTAGGTTTCCATTTTTTTGAATGGAAACAAAAGTTCTGCAGACTGCACTTTTGTTTCCGTTCAAAAAAACGGAAACCTAGGGAACGGAGACAAACGGAAAGCAACTGATACAAAAGAATTACCATTGAAATCAATGGTAATTCTAATGGAACCGTTGCTTTCCGTTTAGTGTATCGATCCTCTCTTCCTCTGTCGGAAGAGGGGTAAACTCACAGTAACGGTAGTATGAACTTACAACTTTGGGCAATCAGATGGTAGGATGAAGGGCTCTTTATAATGTAATTTTTGTTGCAGAATTTTTCCGCTGCGGGAAATACTTTCCACAGGGGAAATACTATTTGCAGTGTTTTCTTTATGTGTTGCGGATTTTGTATGTGGAATTTCATCATAGACGTCAAAACTATTTGAAACTCTGCACTAAAATCTGCAACATAAATACGCAACAAATATGCCACAAAATTGACAACAGTAATTCCACTGTACTATTTGCTGCAGAATTACTATTTTGTTGAGAATATCTGCAGAATGCCCTACCTTTTGTGCAATTTTGCAGTGGCTTTCAATCATTGCAATGCAAACAGTGAAGTCTTCAGTCAAATCCACAGCAAAAAAAATGTGTTATGCGTAATTTGCAGAGGAATTGTAGGTTATACAACATAACCTTTGTGGGATTTGTAAAAATCCTGTTCATATAATACAGTCAATTCATTCATATTTTTAGCTAATGCTTATATGTTGTTTTAGTTTTTGGGGTTTTTGTTTTCTTTTTAAACCCCAGCATGAGTATCTCTTATCCATCATGGTTTTTTGATGTGTTTAAAGTGGTTCACCATAGGAGCAGTTCTAAGAATATTTTAATTGAACTATCTTTTTTAGGCTCTGTTTACACATAGCTTTTATTTTTACAGGAGCCATGGCAGTTATGATAGATCTGTTAGGATTTGTTTTGTAACAGATTCGGACCCCCTTGACATCAGGTTTCTGGGTTTTTTTTTGGGTGCCAAAGAGCATCAGAAACCTGATGGAAAAGATCGAAGGCCGAATTCACACACAGCATTTAGGAGATACATAGAAGACTGACCTGACAGATTCAGGTTTCAGCGCAAGATACAGCTTCTATGTCTCCAGGATACATGAAGATGTATCTGAAAAAGTAAAAAATGTTTTAAATAAAAACAAATTACAAAGTTGCACTAAACACTATAGTCTTCAAAGGTTTACATATCCTGTAAACACAGTGCAAAAAAAGCCTTAGGAAATTAGCATCTACTAAAAAGCACTGGGAAGTAAGTAATATCGTCCAACGGTGAAAAGAGCAAAAATAAAAATGACCAAGTAGACATTATAGATGTTATCACATCATTGTTCTGCATAATGTCAGAGGAACACTGGTTAAGGCCTCATTTACACGAGCGTGTGCGTTTTGCGCGCGCAAAAAACGCAGCGTTTTGCGTGCGCAAAAGGCACTTGACAGCTCCGTGTGTCATCCGTGTATGATGCGCGGCTGAGTGATTTTCGCGCAGCCGCCATCATAGAGATGAGGCTAGTCGACGTCAGTCACTGTCCATGGTGCTGAAAGAGTTAACTGATCGGCAGTAACTCTTTCAGCACCCTCGACAGTGCATTCCGATCACCATATCGAGTAACCTGTTTAAAAAAAAAGAGGTTCGTACTTACCAAGAACTTCCCGGCCGTTGCCTTGGTGACGCGTCCTTGGTGACGCGTCCTTGGTGACGCGCCTCTCTTGACATCTGGCCCCACCTCCCTGGATGACGCGGCAGTCCATGTGACCGCTGCAGCCTGTGCTTGGCTTGTGATTGGCTGCAGCTGTCACTTGGACTGAATTGTCATCCCGGGAGGTCAGACTGGAGGAAGAAGCCGGGAGTTATCGGTAAGTCAGAACTTTTTTTTACACGTTCACGTATATTGGAATCGGAAGTCACTGTCCAGGGTGCTGAACCAGTTTAAACTCTTTCAGCACCCTGCACAGTGACTGTCTCCTGCCGGGTTCGGTCAAAACGAGTTCGGCCGAACCCGGTAAAGTTCGGTTCCCTCATGTCTAAGACACTCCGTTCGGATGTTTGTAAACAGAAAAGCACGTGGTGCTTTTCTGTTTACATTCAGTTTGACAGCTCTTGCGCAAATCACGCAGTTCGCACGGAAGTGCTTCCGTGCGACCTTCGAGGTTTTCACGCACCCATTGACTTCAATGGGTGCGTGATGCGCGAAAAACGCACGATTATAGAACATGTCGTGAGTTTTACGCAACGCACTCGAGCTGCGCAAAATTCACGCATCGTCTGCACTGCCCCATAGAGTAATATAGGTGCGTACGACACGCGTGAAAAGCACGCACGTCGCACGCGTGTATATTACGCTCGTGTAAATGAGGCCTAAAACATTCACAAGAAGCAGAAACCAGTAAGGCCGGCTTCCCACGGGACGGATATGCTGCAAACAACGCAGCGTATCCAACCTGGAACCCGCAGTACATTCCGTCCGAAAAACCACACTACATTGTTTTCTCGGACTGAATTTTCACTGCGGAAATCAGTGGTAAAAAAACGGTCATACTTACGTATGCCACTGTTATGGCGACGTGTCCCTCCTGCGCAGTCCGGTCTGGCCTTCCTGGATGACGCTGCAGCCCATGTGACTGCTGCAGCCCGTGATTGGCTGCAGTGGCGGTGATGTAACATCATCCCAGGGGGCTGGCCCACTGACGTCATCCAGGCCGGCCTCCTGGGATGACGTAACATCCCATGTGACCACCGCTGCAGCCTGTCATTGGCTGCAGCGATCACATGGGATGCAACCTCATCCCCGAAGGCTGGACTGCAGGAAGGAAGGCGTTCTGAGTATGAATATTTTTTTGTCCCGTAGTTGAGATTTTTGCGACGCAATCGCAAAACACTTCTGTTGCGGGATTTTCATCCCTGCAACGAAATATCAACAGAAACGCAGCATAAATTGACGTACTGCAGAATTAAATTCCGCACCGCAGGTCAATTTATTAACGTTTACGCTGCTTTTTTCAGCAGCGTGGGCATGAGATTTTCTGAATCTCATCCACTTTGCTGCTACTGTAAATGCTGCAGAATTTCCGCACAGAGTTCCGTTGCAGAAATTCCACAGCGTCTACGCTACGTGGGAACCCGGCCTTAGGGTTAGATTATGTGTCAGAGGCACACAGGAGCCACTGTCCTCGGAGCCGTCAGTCCAGCTCACTGACGCATTTGGCTTACAGCAGTCTTATGCATCTTCTGTATATAGGGGATACATAGAAGCTGCAGTGATAAAACTAAATACAATTTTAAATAATTACATATTACAAAAATGTTTAAATTCACTAAAAACATAAATTAAATACATAAAAAAGGCTTTAAAATGTTAACAAAGGACTTCCGGCGCTGGCGATGCAGGACGCGTGTGTCTGAGCTACCCCTCCGGCGGCAAACATCGTCTCGCAAACACCGGCCCCGCACACAGGAACTTCTCCAGCGCTGTCTGCATGGAGAGATACCTCCTCCGTAGCGCACACAAGCCAGCCTTGGAGGATACAGAACCGGCCACTGAGAAGGGAGGTAAGATGGCTGCGCTTCCCGCCACTTGTCCCCCACTGTACTCGCAGGAGGATGATATGCAGCAGCCCCAATCTCCGTCTATATATAGTGCAGAGCTCATATCTACCCATGCACCTGTTGACTATGTGGCGCTGGCACATGAAGTGGCTAAAAGGATAGCTCCTGACCTCCAAAAAGCACTGGAAAAAAGGTGCAATCTTCTCTTAACCGCATTCATGCGGACCTGGCACAAATCACCTCCAGGACAGGTGAATTAGAACAGCGTATAACGTTGTTAGAGGATGAAAATGAGCGCTTGCAAACTACGCTTAAAGCGGTATTGTCTACTACTACTCAGTTGGGGGACAAGGTGGAGGATCTAGAAAACCGATCCAGGAGGAGTAATTTGAGAATTGTGGGGCTAAAAGAGACGGTGGCTCCTTCTGATTTACAGCGCCTATGTGAGAGGGCATTACCGGCAGCCCTAGGTTTACAACGCCCGTGTCGGGTGGAAAGGGCGCGCAGGGTGGGGCCAGACCCGAGAAATCTTCCGTCATCTGATACCAATAGACCACCACGTCCCAGACAAGTCATACTGAAGTTGCTTGATTATAATGATAAGGTAGCACTCATGAAGGCATACCGCCGTAGATCTCGACCCTTGGAGATTATGGGAATGAGGGTTCTGCTTTTTGAGGACTATTCCATGGAGGTTGCGAAACGTCGCCGCTCTTTTAGCAAGATCTGCACTGCCTTATTCCAGACTAAACAAAGCTTTAATCTACAATATCCTGCCATCCTACGGGTGTTTCAAGCGAACTGACAAACCAAGGCATTTACCTCAGCGAGTGAAGCCGAGGAGGCACTCGCGGAATTATGTAGGGGGCGCCCTCCACAGGATGCGTGACGCAGTCTGGAGCACAGTCCACGTCGCAAGTCAAGAGATACCAGACGGAGTCGGTCGGACTTGGATCGGAGATGGTCAGATGCTCTCCTTTCCACACCTGGAAGGGCCCGTAGAGAAGGGTCAAGGAAAAGAGTGGACTCTCCAAAACCGCAGAGACTGCCAAGAGATCGAACCCGGTCTCCTCCAGATTGAAAGATCTACAGGGCCATTTTACCCTACGGGATAGCTTCTGCAGACTCTGTAAGCCAGTTAACCGGTAGCTCTTTTACAGGTTATCACTGGGTCGACTTTTTCTTTTACAGGATTACCTTGTAGAGATGATCTTTTTCAATTTTCAAATGATCTAATTCTGTATTGTCTGCTTTACGATACAATGTCTTCTATCAACTGTAAGGGGCCAATGGTCTATATATACACTACCATTCAAAAGTTTGGGGTCACCCAGACAATTTTGTGTTTTCCATGAAAACTCACACTTATATTTATCAAATGATTTGCAAAATGACTAGAAAATATAGTCAAGACATTGACAAGGTTAAAAATAATGATTGTTATTTCAAATGATAATTTTCTCCTTCAAACTTTGCTTTCGTCAAAGAATGCTCCATTTGCAGCAATTACAGCATTGCAGACCTTTGGCATTCTAGCTGTTAATTTGCTGAGGTAATCGGGAGAAATTTCACCCCATGCTTCCAGAAGGCCCTCCCACAAGTTGGATTGGCTTGATGGGCACTTCTTGCGTACCATACGGTCAAGCTGCTCCCACAACAGTTCTATGGGGTTGAGATCTGGTGACTGCGCTGGCCACTCCATTACAGATAGAATACCAGCTGCCTGCTTCTTCCCTAAATAGTTCTTGCATAATTTGGAGGTGTGCTTTGGGTCATTGTCCTGTTGTAGGATGAAATTGGCTCCAAGCAAGCGCTGTCCACAGGGCATGGTATGGCGTTGCAAAATGGAATGATAGCCTTTCTAATTCAAAATCCCTTTTACCTTGTACAAATCTCACACTTTACCAGCACCAAAGCAACCCCAGACCATCACATTACCTCCACCATGCTTGACAGATGGCGTCAGGCACTCTTCCAGCATCTTTTCAGTTATTCTGCGTCTCACAAATGTTCTTCTGTGTGATCCAAATACCTCAAACTTTGATTCGTCTGTCCATAACACTTTTTTCCAATCTTCCTCTGTCCAATGTCTGTGTGCTTTTGCCCATATTAATCTTTTCCTTTTATTAGCCAGTCTCAGATATGACTTTTTCTATGCCACTGTGCCCTGAAGGCCAGCATCCCGGAGTCGCCTCTTCACGGTAGAAGTTGACACTGGCGTTTTGCAGGTACTTTTTAATGAAGCTGCCAGTTGAGGACCTGTGAGGCGTCTATTTCTCAAACTAGAGACTCTAATGTACTTGTTGTAAAGGATCTGCCAGACACAGCTTCTGTGTCGACGCCCGTGGTTAATCAGTCTGCACCTGCTCCTAGGTCTGATAGAGTGACTCCATCTGCTACCACTCAGGCTGTTAGGCTGAGGAGTGGGAGAACCTATCACAGCCTGGCCAGACGGAGCTAGCTCCCGCCTTCTGTCTATTTATACCTTCATTTCCTGCTCTTCCTTGCCTGTGATTCTGTCTGGTTTCCTGGCTCTGCTGTTCCTGTTTGTACTACTGACCTCTGCTTCAAATTGACCCTGGCTTTACTGACTACTCTCCTGCTCTGCGTTTGGTACCTCGTACACTCCTGGTTTGACTCGGCACGTTCACTACTCTTGTTGTTTGCGGTGTTGCCGTGGACAACTGCCCCATTTCCCGTAGCTTCTGTGTACCCTTGTCTGTTTGTCTCTCGTGCACGTATTGAGCGTAGGGACCGTCGCCCAGTTGTACGCCGTCGCCTAGGACGGGTCGTGCAAGTAGGCAGGGACTGAGTGGCGGGTAGATTAGGGCTCACCTGTCTGTCTCATCACCCCGTCATTACACTTGTCTTGTTGCTCAGTTGTGCAGCGGGGCCTCCCACTTCTCTTTCTACTCTGGTTAGAGCCTCTTTGTGCTGTCCTCTGAAGGGAGTAGTACACACCGTTGTAGGAAATCTTCAGATTCTTGGCAATTTCTCGCATGGAATAGCCTTCATTTCTAAGAACAAGAATAGACAACTATGGACCCCCTTGAGACCCTGGCTCAGCAAATGCAGGGTCTCTCCCTACAGGTCCAAGCCCAAGCTCAGAGGTGCAACCAGTGTGATGCTAACCAGGTAGTGCCCTCCACCTCACTTCTTGAACCCCACCTCAAGTTGCCTGACCGGTTCTCAGGGGACCGGAAGACTTTTTTCTCCTTTCGGGAGAGTTGTAGGCTCTATTTCCGATTAAGACCCCACTCCTCAGGTTCTGAGAGCCAACGAGTGGGTATAATTATGTCCCGGCTCCAGGGTGGCCCCCAAGAATGGGCCTTCTCCTTGGCTCCTGACGCCCCTGAACTTTCCACTGTTGACTTTTTTTTTTCTGCTCTCGGGTTTATCTATGACGAGACTGACAAGACTGCCTTTGCCGAGAGTCAGCTGGTGACCTTACGTCAGGGTAAGAGACCCATTGAGGAGTACTGTTCTGATTTTAGTAAGTGGTGCGTAGCTTCTCGGTGGAATGACCCTGCCTTGAGGTGCCAGTTTAGATTGGGTCTGTCGAACGCCCTGAGAGACCTATTAGTTAACTATCCCTCTTCTGACTCTCTAGATCAGGTTATAGCTTTAGCGGTACTTCTTGACCGACGTTTCAGGGAACGACGACTTGAACGTTTTTGTGCCTTCTCCTCTGGTTCCCCATGATGCCTCCCGAGGTTCCGTTGCTTCGTTCTTCCACGGGAATCTCGGATGAACCAATGCAACTCGGGGCCTCCGTGTCTCCCCAACAACGTGGGGATGACAAGCATCAAGTGAACAACTGTCCAAGGCATAAGAATAAACAGCCGGAGAGACTTCCGTGCCTAAGTGACGATCGGGGAGGTCGCTTGGGCGCACAGGTATTTCCCGTAAATATGAAACCTAATAAGATCTTGCTTCCCTTTCAGGTCTCTTTTGAGGGTAGGTCTGCCACCGACAGTGCCTTTGTGGATTCAGGGTCTTCTGCTAATATTATGTCTGTGGAATTTGCTATGTCTCTAGCTATGCCATTGTTTGATTTGCCTAAACCTGTCCCGTTAGTGGGTATCGACTCCACTCCACTTGCTAATGGTTGTTTTACGCAGCATACCCCTGTTTTTGAACTCGTTGGCTCCATTCATTTGGAGCAGTGCTCTGTACTGGTGATGCAGGGATTATCGTCCAATTTGGTTTTAGGCCTTTCCTGGTTGCAGATGCATAATCCCACGTTTAACTGGAATACTGGGGATCTTACCAAATGGGGTAATGAATGCATGACGTCCTGTTTTTCTGTTAATTTTATTTCTCTCCCTGAGGAGGTAAATACTCTACCTGAGTTTATTTAGGACTTCGCTGATGTTTTTTCTAAAAAGGCCTCCGAAGTGTTACCTCCTCTTAGAGGAGCACAATCGATTTGGTACCAGGAGCTAAGCTCCCTAAGGGTAGGATTTTGCTCTTCCTTGCCTGTGATTCTGTCTGGTTTCCTGGCTCTGGTGTTCCTGCTTGTACTACTGACCTCTGCTTAAAATTGACCCTGGCTTTACTGATTACTTTCCTGCTCTGCGTTTGGTACCTCATACACTCCTGGTTTGACTCGGCTCGTTCACTACTCTTGTTGTTTGCGGTGTTGCCGTGGACAACTGCCCCATTTCCCGTAGCTTCTGTGTACCCTTGTCTGTTTGTCTCTCGTGCACGTATTGAGCGTAGGGACCGTCGCCCAGTTGTACGCCGTCGCCTAGGACGGGTCGTGCAAGTAGGCAGGGACTGACTGGCGGGTAGATTAGGGCTCACCTGTCTGTCTCCTCACCCCGTCATTACACTTGTCTTGTTGCTCAGTTGTGCAGCGGGGCCTCCCACTTCTCTTTCTACTCTGGTTAGAGCCTGTTTGTGCTGTTCTCTGAAGGGAGTAGTACACACCGTTGTAGGAAATCTTCAGTTTCTTGGCAATTTCTCGCATGGAATAGCCTTAATTTCTAAGAACAAGAATAGACTGTCGAGTTTCACATGAAAGCTCTCTTTTTCTAGCCATTTTGAGAGTTTAATCGAACCTACAAATGTAATGCTCCAGATTCTCAACTAGCTCAAAGGAAGGTCAGTTTTATAGTTCCTCTAAACAGCAAAACAGTTTACAGCGGTGCTAACATAATTGCACAAGGGTTTTCAAGTGTTTTCTAATCATCCATTAGCCTTCTAACACAGTTAGCAAACACAATGTACCATTAGAACACTGGAGTGATGGTTGCTGGAAATGGGCCTCTATACACCTATGTAGATATTGCATTAAAAACCAGACGTTTGCAGCTAGAATAGTCATTTAGCACATTAACAATGTATAGAGTGTATTAATTTAATGTTATCTTCATTGAAAAAAACTGTGCTTTTCTTGCAAAAATAAGGAAATTTCTAAGTGACCCTAAACTTTTGAACGGTAGTGTATAGATATATATATGGTATATATTGTGTTCTACAGGTCAGGGGAGGAGGGGGAGGGAGAGATATGTTCTGCACGCCAGAAAAAAGTGAAGTCCATTACGCCCATGGGTACTAGGGTTATGTATACCCTTAGCAAGGGTGTTCTTTCTTTTTCTTTTTGTCAAAGTCTGTTGATTTTGATCCGGTTTTTGTTTTTTATGCCTGGTTTTGGTTATGTATTTAATGTTCATGCATGGCTTTTCTGTAAAGATGGATCCAACTTCCCGAACCACTCACGGCTTTCTTGCACCTTAGATCATTATATGCATAGTCCAATTACATGTGAATAGTTTCATGGAACATCAAAGGGCTTAGATCCCCACATAAAAGAACCAAACTCTTGAGACACTTGAAAAGACTACACCCAGATGTAGTAGTCCTTTTACAGGAGACTCACCTTGTTGAACCAGAATTTAAATATTTGCAAAAATTATGGGTGGGTCCGGTTTTTGGCCCGGCTGCTAGAGACAGAAAGGCGGGAGTCATGATACTGATGCACAAAAATGTTGCCTTTACTGTAGTGGCCCAGGAGTGTGACGATGAGGGCCGTTGGATCCATCTAGTGGTGGAACATGCAGGGGAAACTCTCAGTATCTACAATGTATATGGTCCTAATGCTGCCAATGGCAGTTTTTTTCCATCAGTTGGAAACTCAACTCCAACAGGAACGTAACAGGTTATTAGAGCTAGGGGGATACCTCAATACTGTAATGTCGCCTAGTGAGGATAGGAGCTCAATATCCATTTCACATCGACATAGGGATTTGATCCTGCCAGAATTTTTGGGACACACTGCCCTCACAGACACCTGGAGATGCTAGGGAATTCACACATTACTCGCACGCCCATCAATCATGGTCCCGTATTGATTACCTACTGGTGAGCGATACATTATCCCGCCGGTTACGAGAAGTGACAATTGTGGACCTAGTTATCTCTGATAACTCCCCGATTACAATTACACATGCCGATACTGTTGCTAAGGGGACGGACTTCATATGGAGATTACCCTCCTTTCTGGCGAAGGATGAGGGTTTCTTACAGAAGCTAAGGGGTTGGTGGATAGAATTTGATGGGGATAATGAAGCGCATCGGTCGGACCCATCGTTATATTGGCGTACCGCAAAAGCGGTGATTCGAGGGAAGATTATGCAATTTATGTCTATCCTTAAACGTAAGACTACTGAATGGTATAGGAAGGCGAGCAAGGGATTGAGGGGTGCATATACTGCATTTTTACAATCCCCGACCACGACTCTGGGGGATAAATGGAGGGAAGCCAAGCTGCAATATGATCAGTGGCTTGACAAAACAGAAAATATTTACCGGTCCCAATTTGACAATCTTTTTCGGTTTGGCAATAAAGCGGGCAAATTGCTGCCGCGCCTGGCACGGGGTAGAGACACACCGTCACACATATTAACCCTTTAAAGATAAGAATGGAGTTTCTACTTCGGATCCCAAAACAATTAATAACACTTTACGCACATATTACCAAGTCCAGGCTGGACTTTATGCGGACACGTCCATTGACTTACAGAAAGGTTGGGAATTCCTAGAGAAGGTGAACCTGCCTGAGATGAATTTAGCCCCATCTTGGTGGATTATTATAACGCATTACTTAGATCAGGCCTATTCCCCGCTGAGGCCAAAATAGCACATATAAAGGTGTTGCCCAAAAAAGGGAAGGATCCTCTTGACCCGGGGTCCTACCGCCCTATATCACTGTTAGACCAAGACCAGAAATTACTCTCTAAAATTTTAGCAAATCGCTTGGCTTTATATTTTCCTACACTGGTGGGAAGATCCCAAGTGGGATTTGTTAGGGGTAGAGCAGCAGTGGCAAATCTGCGAAAGGTGTTGACGGTGTTAGAGGCGGTTAGGAATGATCCCCAGCCAGGTCCCCGACCGGCGCTCTTCGCGTTGGATGCAGAGAAGGCTTTCGATATCATACAGTGGGAAAGGATGGGGATGGTGCTTGACAGAATGCATATCCAGGGAGCCTTTAGGATCTTTTTGAAGGGTGTCTATGCTAATCCCGAAGCTCGAATCCATACCCCAGGGTTTCTTTCAGCCCCCTTTCAACTATATAAAGGGACCCGTCATGGCTGCCCCTTGTCGCCACTATTATTTAATTTAGCATTGGAACCTATGGCTAGGTTTTTAGAGTCCACATTGTTTAAGGGTATTCAGGTGGGGGCAGTTAAGATAGCCTTGTTTGCTGATGATGTCATACTTTTTCTGTCAAATCCTCAGGAGCATTTACTACCTGTTTTTAGTTTTTTACATGAATTTGGGCAATGCTCAGGGTACAGAGTCAATGTCACTAAAAGTGAACTTTTGGAATTAGGACAACCATTACCTAGAACCTTCTGACAATCCTTGGGGTGTGGGATATACCCTGCTAGGCAGTGTATTACATATTTGGGCATTAAGATAGGGAAGGTACCTGAGACCCTGTACGGCCTTAACTATCCACCGCTCCTTCAAAAAATACAGGCGGAACTCACGAGATGGCGACAGCTACCGTTGTCCCTGTTGGGGAGATGCCATCTGATCAAGATGATCAGTTTTCCTAGACTTCTATACATCTTACAAACGCTCCCGCTTTTGCTTAAACATGTTGATGTGTCCAAATTGAATTCCGCATTTACAAAATTTATATGGGCAGGCAAGCGGCCTCGCATTGCACTCACTAAGCTTATGCTAGGTAAACATGATGGGGGCTGAAGTTCCCGAAGTTCCCTAATGTCAGGGGTTATAATGTGATATGTCTCTTTCGCCATGTAGTAGATTGGCTCCATGAATCTAGTCATTATTCCAAATTAGACCTGGAAGGGGCGTATGCCTCACCCTGGAATTTGAAAGCCTTATTGCATTATAAAGTTGCTTGACTTCCGTACCGTCTCAAAACCTCCATTATCTTGAGGGATACAGTCCTAGCTTGGAAAGCGGTTCGTAAACTCTTTGGCCTGCCTCACTTACTTTCTAAACATATGCCTTTATGGGGACATCCAGAATTTTTGCCGGTAGTAGAGAGAGGTGGTATTTTTACCTCTTGGGAGGCAGCAGGAATTAAATGCGCAGGTGACCTTATACAAGTAGAAGACAAGAGATGGCTTACCGCGTCTGAAATCATGGCCAAACTAAGGTCCTCAGAAGGTAATTTTCTCCAAGTGCGTTCATTTTGTACATCTCGGTTAAGGGATTTGAATAAAGAAGCTACCACACATACTCTGGACGAGGTCATAGGTCCAACGTCTCATAGGGTGACTATTTCGATGCTGTATAGAGCACTTGGGGACTGTTTTATCTGACCACGTCCCAGATCTATGTTCAAAGATTGGGGAAGGTGGATTCAGGATCCGGACATAGGGGAGACCATATTGGAAGGTTGGGAGACGATACGGAAGGTCATCTTGAATGAGAGCTGGAGGGAAACCTACTTTAAGTTAATGCATTCAGGAATATATGGCTTTGATATCTTACCTTCTCCGTCTTTCCCCGATCGCATCACTGCCTGCCCCAAGTGTAACACCCCATTGACGAATCTTTGGCATGGAATATGGTGTTGTGCTGATACTAAACGATACTGGCTGATGGTGCACAAATATATCTTAGATCATTGGAAGGCGAAACTTCCTATGACGCCCCATTAACTGTTTTTCCACCAGGCGCGACCACCAGAAGGCAGTCGGGAGACGAGATCTCTTCCCTCCTTGATACAGACAATTTTACTGGTGGCCTTAAGGTGTCTTCTCTGTAGATGGCTGGACACTGACACCCCAGGTCTTGACATGATCGTGTTACAATTGAAACGGCTATTAGGTCTTGAACGAGTAGAGATGGAAAGACGGAAAGAAGTGGGAGCTGAGAAACAATTTGCTAAGTGGCGAATCTTTATTGAATCGCAATGCACAGCTGCCGAGACGGCGGAGATTGTTACGCTTTTTAGGCATACCGCCTGGTATCATAAGGAACTTCTGACAGGCACTCTGGGGGGGTTACAATTCCGGTCTTGATAGGAGATTGCAGGGTGGAGATCTTTAGCTCTCATTAGCTCTGGTTAATTCTATGCGCTGTTTACTTTTGTTTGCCAAAGTCGTGTTCAGGGGTAGGGGGGAAGTACTGTTTTTCATATACTATACTAACCTGGTTATATGCCATGACTTAATTTTTTTTGTAGTTTGCGTGTTGTTCAACTTTGAAGCAAATTCTATGTGATCTTTTTGTCTGTTTTTTGTCTTTTTGTCTGTTTAAAACAAAATGTGAAAATTTGTCAATAAAAATGATGTTTAAAAAAATTTTTTTTTTTTACATAGCCTTTAACCCCTTAATGACCAGCCTATTTTAGACGTTAATGACCAAGCCATTTTTTACGTTTTTCCATCGTCTCATTCAAAGAGCTATACACTTTTTATTTTTGCGTTGACATAGCTGTATAAGGTCTTGTTTTTTGTGGGACAAGTTGTACTTTTTTAATAGTACCATTTTGGGGTACATAGAATTTATTGATTAACTTTATTTAACTTTTTTTGGGGGGGGAATAGTATAAAAAAAACAGCAATTTCGCCATACTTTTTTGCGTCCTAAATTTACGCCGTTTACCGTGTGGTATAAATAACACAATAACTTTATTCAGCGGGTTGTTGCGATTGCAACGATACCAAATTTGTATCATTTTTGTATGTTTTACTACTTTTACACACTGAAAACACTTTTTTTTTAAATTATTTGTTTTTGTGTCTCCATATTTGAACAGCCATAACGTTTTTATTTTTTCACTGATGCAATTGTAGAAAGGCTTTTTTTTGCGGGACGACTTGTAGTTTTTATCAGTACCATTTTGGAGTAGATGCAACTTTTTGATCACTTTTTATCATATTTTTTTTTAAGGCTGGATTCAAAGAAAACAGCAATTTTTGCATGTTTTTTAATTTTATTTTTTACGACGTTCACCGTGCGGGTTAAATGATGTAATAAGTTTATAGTTGGGGTCGTTACGGACGCGGTGATACCAAATATGTGGAACTTTTTTTACTTTATTTTGTTTGTTAATAATAAAGCAGTTTGTAAGGGGGAAAAAGTGGGTTTTTCATTTTTTTCACTTTTTATTAAACTTTTTTTTTCACTTTTTTACTAGTCCCACTAGGGGACTTCACTATGCGTTAATCCGATCGCATTTATAATACACTGCAATACTTCTGTATTGCAGTGTATTATGCCTGTCCGTGTAAAACGGACAGGCATCTGCTAGGTCATGCCTCTGGCATGATCTAGCAGGCATTCACCACAGGCAGACCTGGGGGCCTTTATTAGGCCACCGGCTGCCATCGGAGACACAGACACTCGGCGATCTTATCGCCGGGTCTCAGTGGGATGAGAGGGAGCTCCCTCCCTCTCTCCAAAACCACTCAGATGCGGTGCACGCTATTGAGCACCGCATCTGAGGGGTTAAACAGGTGAGATCGCCCCCAGCTACCTCTGGCAGCGGAGAGCAGGGAGATTTGACAGCTCCCTGCCCTGTTTACTTATTCCGATGCCGCGACGTAAAAAGTCTATGGCATCGGAATAAGGCCCGTTAGTGACTGACATAGAAACACTATGGGCCGGTCACTAACTGGTTAAGGGATATGTGGGAGCTGTTAATATTCATGGACTTTACTGGGTCTATTGGATTTGGAAAGGTTCTAGAAATATGCAAAATGTGGACAAAACAGGGAACATATCTGAAATTGAACTATTTTATATTTGGTGTTGGCCTTAGAGATCCGTGCAGAAGCAGAAAGTTAAAAGTGAGCGCCCTCTTGTGGACATTCCAGTGACTGACCAGCGTGTGAGCTAAAAGCATGGAGCCAGGGGCGTAGCTATAGTTGTGCAGAGGTAGCAGTTGCACCCGGGCCCTGGTGTCTGTGGGGGCCCAAAGCCCCATCTGCCACATATTCATAAGTATTATAAATGGCATATGATGGTTGGGGGCCCTGTTATAGATTTTGTATTGGGGCAAAGGAGCATTGGCGCATAGGAGCTTCACGTTACACCCCTGGGGTTGTTTTTCTGCCTCATCATTTAAGCGATCAGTGGGGGTCTCAGTACCCAGACCCCCACCGATCAAAACGTCTGACCTGTCTCTATGACATATCAATTTTTTTCTGAAAGTAGTTACGCTTTATAGCTTCAAATTGACTTCAACTTGAATTCCGATTTTAGTGCATACAACTTTACTTTTTGTACGTGGACGCAATTAAATTACACTTCGCATTAAAAAAAAAAGCATTCTTGGTGCATTTTTTCCGCAACAAAATTTCTCCATTTAAGTCAATAGGAGGCTTTAGAACGCTGCCAAAAATGCTTGCTTGCTCTTTTGAGTGTTGTTACATTTTTTGAACATACCACACAGGTATTTAGCTACAGTATTTAAAAAAAATCTGCATAACAAAGCGGCCAACATACGCCCTTACAATAAAAACAGGGTAAGGAATCCCATAAGAAAAATTATCACGTTTGGATTAAAGGGATTTCCCAGGATTTAAACTTGATTGCTTATCCTCAGGACAGGTTATCAGTATTTGATTGGTGGGGGTCCGAGCTGCAGTAAAAGGCACAGACACCCATACAGATGAGCCACTGTGTTTATGTACACAACAGATGGTACGTGGCGCCTTCATTCTGTTTATTTGTGGTGGTCCTGATTTAGATCACTGCCAGTCAAATATTGATGTCTTCTCTGAAGGATTCGAGTGGACAACCTATTTTGCTCTCCTTTAAGGGCTATGTAAACCTTTGAAAGGCAATTTTTTTTAATAAAGAGGTCAGTCAGTGTGATTGGTGCAACTTTCTAAATAGTTTTTATTAAAAATTTGCTTTACTTTTTGAAATACAGCTGCTCTGTATTCTCTATAGAGAGCAGATGTACCTTTCGCTAAATACGGCTCCCATGTTTAGTATGATTGAAATAAATATCATTACATGCTGGATGTGTGTATTATATTATAGTTCACTGCTATGAATATGGTGGGTCCATCTCTCCATCACTGCCTGGAATGGAATCAGAACATACTTCTAGTGATGTCATAATCTACAATCTAAACATGGAACATCAGTGCACAGTGTTTACATCATCTAGAATCTGGGTGTGGCCCGCTTACTCATGCTTCCTGTGATATCATGATATAGTTAGTTCTATTATGACATCATCAGGTCTATAAGTATCTCTCACACCTTGACAAAAGTGTCAGTCTTATCTCTTCACTCTACAATTATTTTCTATCCCTAGATCATTGATAACATTTGCTGCCCGGCACATTACCATCGATAGAGGAAAGTGCTTTACAGTAATTATATTTTCATTACATAACTTTTCTGGAATTATGTGAATACTAAACTTCATTTTATTTTTTACTTAGGGCCAGTTTTTACAAGAATAACAATGGTAACATAAATAATATCAGGATTAACAACATTATTACCATCTATAATAACATCATCTATAATAACATCTATAATAGAATTTCGATAGCATCTTAAATTCTCATGTAGACTCCTATTGATCAAACCTCTAGAGAACAGGAGAAAGATTTGATTCTATGTTAATAAAGGTAACATTTTCATGGTTGTGGTAAGACTCTTCCATATGTGGGGGTTACAGTGTGGTCTCTATTGGGTATTTATATAGTTAACTTTTCTTCGTGTTTTTTTTTTTCTTAAATGGTCTTTACAATTTTCATTTTGTTCTATGTTTTTTGCATATTTAAAATGTTTCATTCTTTAATAGGGTCTGACTAATCTAGTGCACAAAGACCTTAAAATTGAGAATTATTAGAAAAAAATTCAGCCCATCTCATTCAAGGTTGAAGTCAGGGACCAATGGGCCATTGTCTGCAGTGGGCCGCTCTCCTCATCCGCGTTTCTGTTGCTCCTCTCCCATCTGTCTCTGCATGGGCCAGTAAGTCACTTATCCCCTGCAGTCTTGGTTGTGCTCCTGCTAGGTATGATATCACAGCAAGGGGTGGGGCCTCTTGGGAGAAACGGTGGGGCCTCCCAGGTTACAGTACTGTATATAACAGAAAGCAACATCAGTGTGCTTGTCTACACGTGTATACAGGTGAAGAGAGAGGAGTGAGGGATTGTAGGATGAGACTGTATGTTGGAGGGGTCTGAAGGAATGGAAATTATGTTTTGCATATGGAACTGTATGTTGAAGGGCGCTAAAGAGAGGGGAACGCTGTTTTGCAGATAGGACTGTATGTTAGAAGGGGATGAAGGGAGAGGAGTAATGTTTTTTTTTTTTAACATAGAACTCTATGTTGAAGGGAACTGAATTGATGGGAGTGATGTTTTGCACATGAGACTGTATGTTGGTGGAAGCTGAAGGGAGGGGAGTGATGTTTTGCACATGGGACTGTATGTTGGAAAAAGCTAAAGGAAGGGGAATTATGTTTTTACATGGGACTGTATGTTGGAGGGTGCTGAAGGGAGAGAAAGGATGTTTTGCACATATGACTGTATGCAGGGCCGCCATCAGGAATTTTAGGGCCCCATACAGCTAAATTTTCTGGGCCCCCCTTTTACTGCTCGCGGGAAAAAGACGCCGGGCCGTCTTTGCGACGCGGTTTCCGCGTCAAAAAATTAGTCAAACTACTCCGTGTGAACATAGCCTTACACGTATAAATTCCCTGCGAGTGGTGCAGCACCCCAGCCTACTGTATAATGACATTCTGCAGCTTTCTGTCTTCCTGCTTCAGTTCCTCATGATTTTCAAGATCTCTGCCTGCTGTCTGTGAATGAGAACATTAAAACCAGTCCTGGCTTATTACTTTCACAGCTGATGGTCTTGTTACAATGTATCATGTAGATAAGAGCCATCTGCCTGGAGTCCAGCACAGGAGAGGAGTTTGTGCTGTTGCTGCGTTTAGCTCACAGATGATTGACTGATACATTTTAACAAACTTTCTTCTATACAACTTTAACTCCATACAGAGTCCCCCCTGTAGATAACGCCATACAACCCCCCTGTAGGTAACGCTATACAGCACCCCCTGTAGGTAACGCTATACAGCACCCCCCTGTAGGAAACGTTATACAGCCCCCCTGTAGAGAATGCCATACAGCCCCCTCTGTAGAGAACTCCATACAGCCCCCCTTGTAGAGAACTCCATACAGTCCCCCTTGTAGAGAACGTCATACAGACCCCCTTGTAGAGAACGCCATACAGCCCCCACTGTAGAGAACGCCATACAGACCCCTCTGTAGATAACGCCATACAGCCCCTCTGTAGATATCTACAGGGGGGCTGTATGGCGTTCTCTACAAGGGGTCTGTATGGCGTTCTCTACAGTGGGGACTGTATGGCGTTCGCTACAAGGGGGGCTGTATGGAGTTCTCTACAGAGGGGGCTGTATGGAGTTCTCTACAGAGGGGGCTGTATGGCATTCGCCACGGGGGAGGGGGGTGTATGGCGTTATCTATAGGGGGGCTGTATAGCGTTTCCTACAAGGAGAGGGGCTGTATAGCGTTACCTACAGGGGGTGCTGTATAGCGTTCCCTACAGGGGGGGCTGTATAGCGTTACCTACAGGGGGGCTGTATGGCGTTATCTACAGAGGGGGCTGTATGGGGCTAACGCCATACAGCCCCCCCTGTAGGTAACGCTATATAGCCCCCTCTGTAGGTAATGCTATACAGCCCCCCCTGTAGGTAACGCCATACAGCCCCCCCTGTTGGTAACACCATACAGCCCCCCTGTAGGTAACACCCATACAGCCCCCCCCTGTAGGTAACGCCATGCAGCCCCAACCCCACCAAAAAAATCTGACCTACAGCGTGTCCTAAAAAAAAAGACATGTATCCCCTATCCACAGGATAGGGGATACATGTGTGATCGCTGGCAGCGATAGGGAGAACGGGGGACCGAAAGTCCCCTGAAGTTCTCCATGACTAACCTCTGACTTCCGGCGTCTGCGCAGCTCAATAAAAATGAAAGAAGCGCTGGTCACGCATGCGCACAAGCGCGACCGGCGCTCCATTCATTTCTACGGAGCTGCAGACACAGACCCCGGAAGTCCGAGGTTTGTGAGGGAGAACTTCAGGGGACTTTCGGTCCCAGCGATCACACATGTATCCCCTATCCTGTGGAGAGGGGATACATGTCTTTTGTTTAATGGCAGAGCGGGGAGATACCTCCCTGCTCTGCCGTAGAGTTCAGTGGCGTCCCACTGTAGCAGCCATAGCGGCTGCTAGCGGAGCCTCCGGCCATGGTGGGGACCCGTGCCAGCGGGCAACACGGGCCCCCTCATGCCGCGGGCCACTGGCCGGGCCCCTTACAGAAGTACCCCTAATACCCCCCTGATGGCGGCCCTGACTGTATGTTGGTAGGGGATGTGTCACAGCTGTGGGGTATGTCCACCCAATAGGCCGCTCCGCTGTAGCGGAGAAGCAGCTGGCCAAACAACAGTCAATAAGGCTCAGGAACAAACACAACAACAGGATACAGGATACTGGGAGCAGGATACAGGAACACTAGGAGAAGGAAACAACTAAGGGACCATTTGCATAGACAAACACAGGAATACAAAGAACGCTCAGGCAAAAAGAGGAAGGGCAGAGCCCTTTTTTATTAAAGTCTAGGGTGCCACTGGGTTGATTTGGAAACTTTAAACAGGTGTGCGCACTGGCCCTTTAAGGCCGGTAGTGAGCACGCGCACCCTACTGGATACAGGGGAGTGCTGCAGCGGAGTGTGTCGGTGTCTCTAAGGAGGGAGACGCCGACATGAAGATATAGTTGTGTGGTCGCAGCTGCCGGTAAGTGGGACTATCCGGCGGTCAGCGACCGCGGGCATAACAAGACCCCCTTACGCCCCCTCTTCTTAGGTGCAGAGCGTAAGAGGAACTTTTGGATGTGAGATGGTGCATTATTGATGTTCTCCTCTGGCTCCCAGGACCTCTCCTCAGGACCAAACCCTTTCCAATCCACCAGATATGTCTTTCCTGCTACCCTCTTGTAGTCCAGAATCTCTTTCACCTCAAAGATGTCAGAAGAACCGATGGGAGCAAATGCAGAACGAGGAGACTTACTGTAGTGCTTTAGAACCACCAATTTCAGGTGGGATACATGAAATGAGTTGAAGATTCTGAGGGTTGGAGGCCGCCGAAGCTTATAGGACACACGGTTTATTTGTTGCAGGACTTCAAAAGGTCAGAGGAACCTGGGAGCAAATTTGTAAGAAGGGATTTTTAAGCGGATGTTTTTAGAAGATAACCATACTTTGGTACCAGGGGAAAACTGAAGAAGTTCTATTCTACGCCTATCAGCATTCCTCTTCATGTGGTCGACTGCCTGTGGGATAAATGACCTGGTCAACTGCCAGATGTGAAGAAAGTCCCCAAAGCAGGACCTGGAAAAGGGACCCGTGGATGATGGCTGTAAACAATGAAGAATGAAGTAGAGGCAATAGGGTCAATTGTGTGGTTGTTGTAGGAGAACTCGGCCCAAGTAAGAAGCTGCTGTAAAGTCGGGGTAGGGAGACAGACAGGGAAGCCATAATCTACCCGCCACTCAGTCCCTGCGTACTTGCACGGCCCGCCCTAGGCGACGGCGTAAACTGGGCGACGGTCCCTACGCTCAATAAGTGAACGACAGACAAACAGACAAGGGTACACAGAAGCTAAGGGAAATGGAGCAGTTGCCCACGGCAACACGGTGAGCAACAAGAGTAGTGAACGAGCCGAGTCAAACCAGGAGTGTACGAGGTACCAAACGCAGAGCAGGAGAGAGGTCAGTAAAGCCAGGGTCAATTTGAAGCAGACGTCAATAGTACTAGCAGGAACAGCAGAGCCAGGAAACCAGACAGAATCACAGGCAAAGGAAGAGCAGGAAATGAAGGTATAAATAGACCGAGGGCGGGAGCTAGCTCCGTCTGGCCAGGCTGTGATAGGTTCTCCCACTCCTCAGCCTACCATCCTGAGTGGTAGCAGATCGAGTCACTCTATCAGACCTAGGAGCAGATGCAGACTGATTAACAACGGGCGTCGACACAGAAGCTGTGTCTGGCAGATCCTTTACAGTACCCCCCCTTTTATGAGGGGCCACTGGACCCTTCCTAGGTGGACCTGGCTTATTGGGGAACCGAAGACGGAACCTCCTGAGAAATACCCCAGTGTGAACATCCCGGGCGGGTACCCAAGTCCTCTCCTCAGGCCCGTATCCTCTCCAATGGACCAGGTACTGGAGGGAGCCTTGGACCATCCTGCTATCCACAATCTTGGCCACCTCGAATTCTACCCCTTCAGAGGTGGGAACAGGGACCAGAGGTTTCTTCGAGGTAGCCAAGGACGGGGAGCAGCGTTTCAGGAGGGAGGTATGAAACACGTCGTGTATTTGAAAAGACGGGGGTAACTCCAGCTGGAAGGAGACACGGTTAAGGACCTCAATGACCTTGTACGGCCCTATATACCGGGGGAGCAAATTTTTTTGACGGAACTTTAAGACGCAAATTTTTTTAAGATAACCACTCCAGATCCCCGACCACAAACAAGGGGTTAGCAAAACGTCTTCTATCTGCCTGAGTCTATTGTATGCTCTGGGACGCCTCTAGGTTCTTCTGAACCTGGGCCCAGACTGTGCACAGTTGCCGATGAACTACATCTACCTCGGGATTGTTGGAACCACCAGGTGAAACGGAGGAGAACTGTGGATTAAACCCAAAATTACAGAAAAAGGTGGAGAACCCTGACGAGTTACTGACCCGGTTATTAAGGGAAAATTCGGCGAGGGGAATGAAGGAGAGCCAATCATATTGACAGTCGGAGATAAAACACCTTAAAAATTGTTCTAGAGACTGATTAGTCCTCTCAGTTTGGCCATTAGTTTCAGGATGGAAGGCCGAGGAGAAGGACAGATCAATCTCCAACTTTTGACAGAAAGCTCTCCAAAACAATGAAACAAATTGTACCCCTCTGTCAGAAACAATATTGACAGGAACCCCATGGAGACGCAGGATGTGTTTGACAAACAAGGTAGCTAACGTCTTGGCATTGGGTAGTTTCTTGTGGGGCACAAAGTGGCACACTTAAGCGGTCTACTACAACCCACACCACCGACTTGCCTTGAGATGGAGGCAGATCGGTGATAAAATCCATGGAGATATGGGTCCAAAGTCTCTGGGGAATGGGCAAAGAACATAGTAAGCCCGCTGGTCGGGACCTGGGAGTCTTGGACCTAGCACAAATTTCACAAGTGGCGACGTAGGCCTTAACGTCTTTAGGCAACCCAGGCCACCAATAGTTTCTAGCAATGAGGTGCTTGGTACCTAGGATGCCTGGGTGGCCAGATAGTGCAGAGTCATGATTTTCCCTGAGTACCCTTAGCCGGAATTGCAGGGGAACAAACAGCTTGTTCTCAGGAAGGTTCCCGGGAGCTGAACCTTGATCAGCTGCAATTTTGGAGACTAAGTCAGAATCAACAGAGGATATGATTATACCTGGGGGCAAAACACAAGCAGGATTTTCCTCCGATGGCCATGAAGCTACGCGACAGTGCATCAGCTTTAATATTTTTAGACCCAGCCCTATAGGTGACCACAAAGTTGAATCTAGTAAAAAACAACACCCATCGAGCTTGTCTCGGGTTTAGCCTCCGGGCAGATTCTCGGAAAACCAGATTCTTGTGGTCGGTAAGGACAGTTACCTGGTGCCTAGCCCCCTCAAAGAAGTGGCACCACTCTTCAAATGCCCATTTAATGGCAAAGAGTTCGCGGTTGCCCACGTCATAGTTACTCTCAGAGGCCGAGAACTTCCTGGAGAAGTAGGCACAGGGACGGAGATGGGTGAGGGACCTGGTACCCTGGGACAAGACAGCACCCACTCCCACCTCGGAGGAGTCAACCTCCACGATGAATGGCTCCATTTGGTTAGGCTGAATCAGCACTGGGGCAGAGATAAAGCACTTCTTAAGGATCTCAAAAGCCTGGACCGCCTCCGGAGGCCAGTGGAGGAGATCAGCACCTTTGCGAGAAAGATCCGTAATAGGCTTAGCGATGACCGAGAAGTTAGCAATAAATCTACTGTAATAATTAGCAAACCCCAGGAAGCACTGTAACGCCTTCAGGGAGGCGGGTTGGACCCATTCAGCCACAGCCTGAACCTTGGCAGAGTCCATGCGGAATTCATTAGGAGTGAGGATTTGACCCAAAAAATGGTATCTCCTGCACCCCAAACACACATTTTTCGGATTTAGCAAAGAGTTTGTTTTCCCGAAGGGCCTGGAGCACCTTCCTGACATGCTCAATGTGGGAGGACCAGTCCTTGGAAAACACAAGTATGTCGACAATCAAGGTACACTACAAAGAAATACCCCCAGGTAGTCTCTTAAAATCTCATTTATGAAATTCTGGAAGACCGCGGGAGCATTACACAACCCAAAGGGCATGACGAGGTATTCAAAATGACCTTCGGGCGTGTTAAACACAGTCTTCCACTCATCCTCTTCTCTGATTCGGATAAGGTTATAAGCCCCCCGAAGATCAAACTTAGAGAACCATTGAGCCCCCTGAACCTGATTGAAGAGATCAGGAATCAAAGGAAGGGGATACTGGTTCCTTACAGTGACCTTATTCAAGTTTCGGTAATCGATGCACGGCCTAAGACCACCATCCTTCTCCCCTATGAAGAAGAAGCCAGCACCTACCGGAGAAGTAGAGGGGCGAATGTAACCCTTGGCCAGGCTTTCCTGGATATATTCTCTCATGGCCTCACGTTCGGGACAAGAGAGATTAAAAATCCTACCCTTAGGGAGCTTAGCTCCTGGTACCAAATCGATTGCGCAATCGTATTCTCTATGAGGAGGTAACACTTCGGAGGCCTTTTTAGAAAAAACATCAGCGAAGTCCTGAATAAACTCAGGTAGAGTGTTTACCTCCTCAGGGAGAGAAATAAAATTAACAGAAAAACAGGACGTCATGCATTCATTACCCCATTTAATAAGATCCCCAGTATTCCAGTTAAACGTGGGATTATGCATCTGCAACCAGGGAAGGCCTAAAACCAAATCGGACGATAATCCCTGCATCACCAGTACAGAGCACTGCTCCAAATGAATGGAGCCAACAATGAATTAAAAAACAGGGGTATGCTGCGTAAAATAACCATTAGCAAGTGGAGTGGAGTCGATACCCACTACCGGGACAGGTTTAGGCAAATCAATCAATGGCATAGCTAGAGACATAGCAAATTCCACAGACATAATATTAGCAGAAGACCCTGAATCCACGAAGGCACTTCCGGTGGCAGACCTACCCTCAAAAGAGACCTGAAAGGGGAGCAAGATCTTATTAGGTTTCATATTTACGGGAAATACCTGTGCACCCAAGCGACCTCCCCGATGGTCACTTAGGCGCGGAAGTTTTCCGGCTGCTTATTCTTATGCCTTGGACAGTTATTCACTTGATGCTTGTCATCCCCACAGTAGAAGCAGAGACCATTCTTCCTGTGGAGCTCTCTACGTTGTTGGGGAGACACGTAGGCCCCGAGTTGCATTGGTTCATCCGAGATTCCCGTGGAAGAACGAAGCAACGGAGCCTCGGGAGCCATCATGGGGAGCCAGAGGAGAAGGCACAAAAACGTTCAAGTCGTCGTTCCCTGAGACGTCGGTCAAGACGTACCGTACCGCTAAAGCCATAACCTGATCTAGAGAGTCAGAAGAGGGATAGCTAACTAATAGGTCTTGCATGGCGTTCGACAGACACAATCTAAACTGGCACCTCAAGGCAGGGTCATTCCACCGAGAAGCTACGCACCACTTCCCAAAGTCAGAACAGTACTCCTCAACGGGTCTCTTACCCTGACGTAAGGTCATTCTTGGGGGCCGTCCTGGAGCCGGGACATAATTATACCCACTCGCTGGCTCTCAGAACCTGAGGAGTGGGGTCTTAATCGGAAATAGAGCCTACAACTCTCCCGAAAGGAGAAAAAAGTCTTCCGGTCCCCGGAGAACCGGTCAGGCAACTTGAGGTGGGGTTCAAGAGGTGAGGTGGAGGGCGCTACCTGGTTAGCATCATGCTGGTTGCACCTCTGAGCCAGGGCTTGGACCTGTAGGGAGAGGCCCTGCATTTGCTGAGCCAGGGTCTCAAGGGGGTCCATAGTTGTGTAGGAACCAGGATAGAAAAGGTATATGGGTGTAAAGGATCTGCCAGACACAGCTTCTGTGTCGACGCCCGTGGTTAATCAGTCTGCATCTGCTACTAGGTCTGATAGAGTGACTCAATATGCTACCACTCAGGCTGGTAGGCTGAGGAATGGGAGAACCTATCACAGCCTGGCCAGACGGAGCTAGCTCCCGCCCTCGGTGTATTTATACCTTCATTTCCTGCTCTTCCTTTGCCTGTGATTCTGTCTTGTTTCTAGGCTCTGCTGTTCCTGCTAGTACTATTGACCTCTGCTTCAAATTGACCCTGGCTTTACGGACTACTCTCCTGCTCTGCGTTTGGTACCTTGTACACTCCTGGTTTGACTCGGCTCGTTCACTACTCTTGTTACTCACGGTGTTGCCGTGGGCAACTGCCCCATGTTCCTTTGCTTCTGTGTACCCTTGTCTGTTTGTCTGTCGTTCACTTATTGGGCGTAGGGACCGTCGCCCAGTTGTACGCCGTCGCCTAGGACGGGCCATGCAAGTAGGCAGGGACTGAGTGGCGGGTAGATAAGGGCTCCCCTGTCTGTCTCCCTACCCCGACATTACAATGGTCCTGTGATTATGTAATGTCGGGGTAGGGGAGCCCTAATCTACCCGCCACTCAGTCCCTGCCTACTTGCACGGCCCGTCCTAGGCGATGGCGTACATCTGGGCGACGGTCCCTCCGCTCAATAAGTGAATGACAGACAAACAGACAAGGGTACACAGAAGCTATGGGAATTGGGACAGTTGCCCACCGCAACACTGTGAGCAACAAGAGTAGTGAACGAGCCGAGTCAAACCAGGAGTGTACGAGGTACCAAACGCAGAGCAGGAGAGTAGTCAGTAAAGCCAGGGTCAATTTGTAGCAGAGGTCAATAGTACTAGCAGGAACAGCAGAGCCAGGAAACCAGACAGAATCACAGGCAAAGGAAGAGCAGGAAATGAAGGTATAAATAGACCGAGGAAGGGAGCTAGCTCCGTCTGGCCAGGCTGTTATAGGTTCTCCAACTCCTCAGCCTACCAGCCTGAGTGGTAGCAGATCGAGTCACTCTATCAGACCTAGGAGCAGATGCAGACTGATTAACCACGGGCGTCGACACAGAAGCTGTGTCTGGCAGATCCTTTACAGCTGCACCCAGTTGTCATGCTGAACAGAAATGAAATGACGATGGTAATTCTCTAATATTTGGTTAATTCTCTCGACTTGGCCGTTAGACTGAGGATGATTGGCAGAGGAAAATTCCAATTTTATATCAAGGAGTTTACAGAGGGCTCTCCAGAATTTCTAAGCGAATTGTACCCACTGATCAGACATATGGAGAGGCAATCCGTGCAGACGGAAGATATGTTGTATGAAGAGATTAGGTAGTCAAGGAGATGAAGAAAGACCAGTTAGTGGGATGAAATGTGCCATCTTGGAAAAACGGTCTACCACCACCCAGACAGTAGTGCATCCAGCCAAAAGAGGAAGGTCAGTAATAAAGTCCATTGCAATATGTTGCAGATTTATTATTAGAGGTACAGATAGTGCAGGAGGTGACAAAGTCCACAACATCCTTAGGCAGCGTGGGCCACCAGTATTGGCGTGCAATTAGGTCCCGAGTTTTACGGACGCCAGAGTGCCCAGACAGTTTAGAACGGTGTCCCCAGCGGAGAATATTTCTGCTGTCTGCAAGACAAGCAAAGGTCTTACCAGGTGGAATGTCTCTAATTTGAAGAGGATTGATAGAAAAAACTCTGGAAGGATCTATAATGTACTGAGGAGTCTCTTCAGAGTCCTCCATCTCAAATGACCAAGACAGAGCATCGGCCCTCACATTCTTGTCAGCACGAAGTGAAGCACAAACTGGAATCGGGCGAAGAACAGCGACCACCTGGCTTGATGAGGATTTTGAGCAGACTGGAGATAGGTAAGATTCTTGTGGTCTGTAAAGATGACAATAGGATTTATGGCGCCCTCCAAAAAAATGTCTCCATTCCGCTAAGGCTAACTCGATGGCCAGTAACTCCCGATCCCCAATGGAGTAATTGCGCTCTGCAGGAGAGAATAGTCTCGAGTAGTAACCACACACCACTGCCTTACCCTTGGAGTTCCTCTGAAATAGAAGTGCACCTGCACCAACAGAAGAGGCGTCAACCTCTAAAGAGAACTGTCGAGATATGTCAGGATGATGAAGAATCGAGGCTGAAGTGACGGTACTCTTGAGACTGATAAATGCAGACTCTGCCTCCTGGGTCCACACTTCGGCGTGCAACCCCTTCTTAGTAAGGGCAGAGATTGGAGCAGCCAGCGACGAGAAGTTTGGGATAAACTTCCGGTAGAAATTTGCGAATCCCAGAAATCACTGTATGGCCCGAAGGCCCTGAGGTCGTGGCCAAACTAAGACGGACTTCACCTTCTAAGGATCCATCTTGAGTCCACGATCAGAGACATTGTAGCCCAGGAAAGGCAGAGAATTGTTGTCTCAAAAATGCGCTTTTCTAGTTTAGCATACAGTTTTGAAGTCAATGGGTGAGTGAAAAATCACGCGCGGCACATGGACGCACTTCCGTGTGCTGCGCATGATTCGCGCAAGAGTAGATCAAGAAATGAAGGGAAAAATAAAACCACGTCCTTCATTTCTTTTTCTAAACATAAAAACAGAGTGTCATAAGGATGGCATATGCGCGTAAATCACGCAGCCATGCACCCAAACACTTATGACACACGGAACTGCAACGCGCAAAAAAACGCTGCCTTTTTTGCGCGCCGAAAAAGCACACGTTCGTGTGAATTTCGCCTAAGTGAAACATCTCCAGTATTTCATTATACTTGACAGAACATACCTCCAAGGATAGGAACATTCTAAAAGTATCTTCATGCTCCAAGATGCTAGATCCTCCTGCCACCAGACATTAGCAAGTAGGCCTTCAACAAATGACTCTGCTGCAAATGACAATGCTGCAAATAAAGCAATGTTTTCTGCACTATCAGTGTCTATTGTTTTAGAGGGTAATTCTGACTTTGAACTAAATTAAATTAGGGAACCTCTATAAGTAATTATCAATATCATACCTATCTTACCTCCTACTTTATTGGCCCTTTGGTGTAAAAAATAGACCCTCTAAACAAGGGTAAAACCTACTCTTTCAGTAAATATTTCCATATTACAGATCCATCTTTGTCAACTGTGGCATACCTTGTAGATAGGGGGGGGGGGGGCACCATAGCAAAGATCAATTATGACTTTGGATTTTGTCACTCAGCAAAGAAGGGCCTGCTGTTTTTTTTTTTTCCTTGATGCCCTTTTCTGGACCCATGGGCCAATTTTCGCCCTTTGCTAACAATGCAGTACTTCTGAAAAAAAAAGTCCTGATGTAATGTACTTACCTCTTTGTGGTCCAGCGCTGTCTCTCCCTGCCAACCACCGCAATGAGACTTTTGCCGGGGATGGCAGGGATGTCAGGCAGTGCTATAATCTGCCGGGGAACCCATGCAAATAGGGATAACGATATCTATAACTAAACAAGATCATCGTAGAAATCTTTGTCTCTGCCTCTACTATGGTGAGACTGGACACCAAATCATCACCTATTCCTAGGTGATAACAAGCAAGACTTCAGTGCCTTGGTGAGTCCAGGAAAACTTACCTAAGCGCACAGGTATTCCCTACTTATTGTAGCGTCCACGGCCGCAGACCGTCGGGATTACTTACCCCCCGACGGTCGCAGCCATGGATCTCTGAGCGCTTGCCGCATCTCCTCCCTAGGAGACGCCAGAGCTCACTTCCGCATCGTTCTGCTGTGACCAGTAGGGTGCGCTCACACGCTCTTGCCCAGCCTTAAAGGGCCAGCGCCAACATGAAAATAATCAGCTATTAGCCCATGATCACCCTGGACTATAAGAAGGGCCCTGCCCCTTTACTCTTTGCCTGAGCGTTGTTGTGTTTACCCGTGTTAGTCTTGCAAATGGTCCCTTAGTGTTATCCTGTTCCCAGTGTTCCCGTACCTGCTACCTGTATCCCGTGCTACCTTGTTCCTGTGCCTTAGAAAGTTGGAGTCGTGTTGTGCCACCGTTCACGTCTGCTTTGTTACACCACATCTGGTGTCTGCTGCCAAGGTCCCATCTGAGCCTAGCTGTTGCTACTGTCTGAACTACTACAGGTACCCTTGTGCTTGGACTATATATTCATTGATTTGGTACACTGTTTGGCTAACCGCTATCCCGCAACGGCAGTATGCGGCCCAGTGGGTCCACATACCCACAGATCGTGACAGTACGCTCAGACCATGGACCCCGCTGGTCAACCCAAGACCTTGACGACATCACAAGTCATGCAGATGGATATGCTAATATGCAATTATGACAGGACCAACTCCTCCAGGCAGTGAACGCCATTACACATCGGCTGGATGCGCAAGATGCAGTCATCACAGCACCCGTTCCTGTTGCTCTGGCTGTTCCTCCTGCTACACCTCCTGTCAGCACCAGTGCTGACTCCCAATTCTCGCTGCCACTACCTCCTCGCTACGACGGAGACGCGAGGACCTGCAGGGTATTTCTGAACCAGTGCCAAATCCACTTCAGTCTACATGCCACAGCATTTTCTTCTGATGGCGCAAGGATCGCATTTATAGTCTCACTCCTTAACGAGCAGGGCCCTAGCATGGGCGAATCCTATCTAGGAATGTCAGGGACCGGAGACCCGTAACTTCCAGTGTTTCCTACAGACTTTTCGCACGGTATTTGAGGAGCCTGGACGAGTCCCCTGAGTAGCTGCATCTCTTCTGATCCTTCGCCAGGGGGACACCTCCGTGGGCGAGTACGCTATTCAGTTCCGCACCCTGGCGGCAGAGCTGTCCTGGAACGACGAAGCCTTGGTGGTTACATTCTGGCAGGGACTCTAGTCTAAAATTAAGGACGAACTTGCCGCTCGTAATCTGCCACTCAATCTCTGTTGCCATCACCAGTTGTTCCACCAGAGGAGCCTATGCAGGTGGACCGGCTCAAACTGTTTGCCCAGGAGAAACACCGCAGATGCACTTCGGGACTTTGTCTGTATTGCGGCCTCAGAGGCCATGTTGTGCGTTTGTGCCCTCAGAAGCCTGAAAAACTCCAATGCTTAGGATTGGTTGGAGAGACAACCCTAGGTGGAACGATGCTAAATAGAAAGTTCTCCTCGAAACTGTCCATTCCCGTGACCATAGTGTCTGGTGAAAAGACACACCGGGTCCCTGCCTATCTGGACTCAGGGTCCGCAGCAAATTTCATCCACAATAGACCTAGTGGATCTTCTCCAGTTGCCCACAGTCACTCTGGAGACGTCTTTGGGTGTTGCCTCAGTGAATGGACTGCCTCTGCCCGACCCGATCGTATCTGAAACCAAGCCGCTGAAGCTCCAAGTTGGAGCCCTTCATTCTGAACTAATTTTGTTTCTTGTTTTGCCTAAAGCCGTCAATCCTGTCCTCCTGGGCCTGCCTGGGCTCTGACTACATGCCCCAGTCCTGGACTGGAATTCCAGAGAGGTTCTCCAATGGAGCTCAAAACGTCCTAGCCGCTGTCTGTTACAGATCCATCGTGTCCAGCCTGCTCTGCCTCAGTCATTGACAAGATTACCCCCTCATTTCTCTCAGTTTGTGGATGTCTTCATCAAGAAGGAGGCTGAGATGCCTCCTCCACACCGGACTTATGACTGCCCCATTGAACTGGTTCCAAATGCGTCCCCTCCCCGTATACCCTCTCTCCTTGCCAGAGACTCAGTCTATGTCGGCCAACATCAAGGAGAATCCGGAGAGGGGTTTCATACAAACATCCTCCTTCCCGGCCGGGGCCGGGTTCTTCTTTGTCAAGAAAAATACAGATCTTTTCGGCCTTGTATTGACTACTTTGGTCTGAATCAAATCATGGTCAAGAACAAAATATCCGTTGCCACTAATTTCCGAACTATTTGACCGCATACGAGGAGTCAAGATTTTTTCAGAACTAAACTTGCATGGGGCTTACAATTTGATCCGAAATTGTCAAGGTGACGAGTGGAAATCGGCGTTTAACACTCGAGATGGGGACTACGAATACATGGTGATGCCCTTCGGTCTGTGTAACGCTCTCGCGGTCTTCCAAGAATTCGTCAATGATATCTTCCGAGATCTTCTCTATGTCTGTGTTGTGGTTTATCTAGATGATATTCTGATTTTCTCTCCAAATCCGACGACTCATCGGAGGCATGTTTGTCAAGTTCTGCTGCGTTTAAGAGAGAATCGTCTATATGCCAAGCTGGCAATGTGCGTCTTAGAAAAAAACTCTTCCCTTCCTGGGCAACTTCATCTCGGATCAAGGACTCAAGATGGATCCTGAGAAAGTAAAGTCCGTCCTGGAATGTCCACGTCGTCCATACAGCATTTTTTGGGATTCGCCAACTTCTACCGGCAGTTTATCCCAAACTTTTCATCACTGACGTCTCCCATCTCTACCCTTACCAAGAAGGGAGTGAACACCAAGGTGTGGACTCCAGAGGCAGAATCTGCATTTAATTGCGTTAAGAGTGCCTTTACCCCAGCCTCAATCCCCCATCATCCTGACGTCTCTCAACAGTTCTCGTTGGAGGTGGACGCTTCCTCTGTTGGTGCAGGTGAACTTCTGTTCTAGAGAAGCTTCAAAGGAAAGGCAGTGGTGTGTGACTATTACGCAAGACTTTTTTCCTCGGCTGAGCGCAATTACTCTATTGGGGATCAGGCATTATTGGCCATCAAATTGGCTCTGGGGGAGTGGAGACATCTGCTAGAGGGCGCAGCTCATCCCATCCTGATATACACCGACCACAAGAACCTCACTTATCTCCAGTCAGCTCAACGGCTAAACCCCCATCAAGCCAGGTGGTCGCTGTTCTTCACCCAGTTCCAATTTGTGCTCCACTACCGTCCTGCTGACAAAAATGTGAGGTCCGATGCCCTATCTAGGTCATTTTAAACAGAGGACATAGTTGAGTCCCCGCAATGTATCATAGACCCATCCTGCATTATTACGGCTAATCCTCTGCAAGTTAGAGACATCCCTCCGGGGAGTACTTTTGTGCGGTTGGCAGACAGGAGGAGAACCCTTGGCTGGGGACACTGCTCCAAACTGGCTGAACACGCTGCTGTTCATAAGACTTGAGACCTGATTGCTCGTCATTTCTGGTGGCCCACGCTTCCCAAGGATGTTGTGGACTTTGTCTCTTTCTGCACTGTATGTGCTTCTCACAAGGTTGCTCACTCCAAGCCTGCCGGTCTGCTCCAACCTCTGCCTGTGCCCAACGCCCCCTGGTAGTATATTGCAATGGACCTTGTCACTGCCCTTCCTCCCTCAGCGGGATGCAATACGGTCTGGGTGGTGGTGGATCGGTTCTCCAAGATGGCTCATTTTTTTCCGCTGACTGGCCTACCTTCTGCTCCTCGACTGGCTCATCTCTTCATAAAGCACATCTTCCGCTTGCATGGCTTGCCCCTTCACATCGTGTCTGATCAAGGGGTTCAGTTCACCTCAAAATTCTGGAGAGCCCTCTGTAAACTCCTGGATGGGAAATTGGACTTTTCCTCAGTCTACCATCCCCAGTCCAATGGTCAAGTTGACAGGATTAACCAGATCATGGAGAATTATCTCCGCCGCTTCATCTCCATGCAGCATGATGACTGGGTACAGCTTCTTCCATGGACTGAGTTCTCTTGCAACAATCACGCAAACGAGTCTACCACTTCCACATGATTCTACATTGTGTAAGGTCAACATCCTAGAATCCCTTTTACTGTGTCGGCTACATCTCAGGTACCCGCTACTGACTCTGCATTTGGGGACTTTCTACAAACCCATGTACTGATAATCCCCTTAGCCAAGCTTACTGTTTACTCAATAGAGGAGAAGGAGACAAGGTGCTGCCATAAACTTCTGACAGTGGCTTATCTCCCAATAGAAACAATGATCCTTATTTCACCCAACATCTGACATTGAGATGCCTCCATTTACACTGAATGGCCGCTTTATTAGAGACACCCATCTAACAGCACGCTGGACCTCCTTCGGCCTGCAAATTTGTCGTGGCATAAATTCCACTAGCCGTTTAAATAGTTTTGCAGGAACATTGGCCCATGTGGACAAGATAGCTTCTTGCAGTTACCGCTGAAGTGTTCTTCTGCCATAGGGTAAACAGCTGAAATGAAGGGATGAACTTGGTCGGCCACAATGCTTAGGTAAGCTCTACTGTCCAAATGTGCATCCACTGGTATCAGGGGACCCAGGGTGTGCCGAGAAAACATTCCCCACTCCATTACTCCACCTCCACCAGCCTGAACTGTTGACACCTGACAGGAAGGGTTCATCGATTCATGCTGCTTGCGCCAAATTCTGATCCTCAAATCAGCATGGTGTAACAGAAATCTGGATTAATCTGTCCAGGCGCTGTGTTTTCAATGCTCAGTGATCTCATTTTTTAGCTCTTTTGCCCACTAGAGTCTTGCCATTCTGTTTCCCTTAGGCTACATTCAGATGAAAGTGAAAAACTCGTCTCGGTTTTTGACGGCTTGTATTCATGGGCCATTAAATAAACGGCCATGTAAATACACCCATAGAACTTCATTGTTCTGAAAACAGCCGTGTGACGGCTGTTAAAAAAAACGGCCATCACATGGCCGTTTTTCCCTGTTGTGTGAGAGTAAGCTTAGACAGCAAAGGCACTTAAGCGAATTGTCTGCTGTTATAGCCCATCCTCGCTGAGGAATGATGAATTGTGCACTTTGATACGTTAGTTGGAGTATCAGCTTTGTACTCTGCTGAAATTTGCTTGACTGTGCACTGCCTGTTCATGACATCCTCCCCGGGCCCCTTTTTGTTGACTGTTGAGTTGCTTACATCTACAGGATCCCCTTTCACTGGATATTTTTCATTGATCACATTATTCTCTGTATATTCTCAACACCATTGCATGACAAAACCCTACAAGGTTGGCAGTTTTTGGCCGTCTAGCACCAATGACCATGCCCTGTTCGAAGTCGATCAGATCATTCAATTTTCCCAGTATAAAGTGGATTCACACTGAAACAGATCCATCGAAAACTTGCTCACTTGATTTTATCCTACATTCCGGGGTCACGTGTTTAATTTTCATACAGGGAAGCTCCAATCGTGAAAGGGCAGGTGTCTCTAATAAAGTGTCCATTCAGTGTATATAGGATTGTGGATACTGCATGATGTAGACTCCATGTTTGTGTTAACTAGAAGTTTATATAGAGGTAAAACTATAGTTTTATTATGTACAACTATTGCTTTTTATATGCATCTCACGATTTTATTTTCCTTGGCTGCAGCTGCCTGGCACCAGTTGCTGCAATTTAGTTAATACTCTTTTAACATCACTGCATTTTCTATGTGTATTTTACCTAGATGTTCTCTATTTAATATGAAACTTTGACATTTGTTATCACATCTTAAAGAAGCTCTGTCACCACATTATAAGTGCCCTATCTCCTACATAAGGAGATCGGCGCTATAATGTAGGTGACAGTAATGCTTTTTATTTAGAAAAACGATCTATTTTAAACCACTTTATTAGCGATTTTTAGCTTTATGCTAATGAGTTTCTTAATGCCCAAGTGGGCGTGTTTTTACTTTCGACCAAGTGGGCGTTGTACAGAGGAGTGTATGACGCTGACCAATCAGCGTCATGCACTCCTCTCCATTCATTTACACAGCAGCATCGCGTTCTTACTAGAACACGATGTGCAGCCACATATACAGACATTAACGTTAATCAAGTGTCCTGATAATAAATATACATGACCTCCAGCTTGGACGTCATGTGTATTCAGAATCCTGACACTTCTGAATCTTTTCTGTGAGATTTCCAGCAAGGGAAACTAAATCTCGTTTACATCGTAATCTCACGAGATTACGCGTGGTTTGCTGGAATCTCACAGAAAAGATTCAGAAGTGTCAGGATTCTGAATACACATGACGTCCAGGCTGGAGGTAATGTATATTAATTATCAGGACACTTGATTAACGTTAATGTGTGTGTGTACGTGGCTGCACATCGTGTTCTAGTAAGAACGCGATGCTGCTGTGTAAATGATATGGGGAGAAGTGTATGACGCTGACTGGTCACCGATTGGTCAGCGTCATACACTCCTCTGTACAACACCCACTTGGTCGAAAGTAAAAACACGCCCACTTGGGCATTAAGAAACTCATTAGCATAAAGCTAAAAATCGCTAATAAAGTTGTGAAAATAGATCGTTTTTCTAAATAAAAAGCATTACTGTCACCTACATTATAGCGCCGATCTCCTTATATAGGAGATAGGGCACTTATAATGTGGTGACAGAGCCTCTTTAAGTGCATAACATCTTTAGTAACGATTACACTCACACAGTAGAAGTAGCTTGACAAAATGTTCTATGTGTCTTGTATCTTTCGATAACAAATTGTATATCAAGGGTAGTTGGCTAACAATAATGAATAAGCAACAATTTAGGAGCCATAGAAGCATTGAAGCACATGGCGCAGCAGATGTTTTCGATGTAATCATCCCTCATTTCCTGACCACACCTCCAAAAACTAACCCTATATACAACCTTAAAGAGAACCTTTCCCCTCCCCATACATGTGCAGCTGAGTGCAGCATGTAATGGGCAGGGCTGCACAAACCCTGGGGCACTTTAAAATAAAATTCTACCTCCCTCCGTTATTTAGATATCGGTGCCATTATATTTGGCACCCGATATTTAAATAACCCCCTGAACAGTCAACGGGGTGTGTACTGGCAAGGGGGCGTGTTACTATGGCTGTGACACTGTCCAATCAGATATGGACAGTGCCACAACAAGAGCGAGCAGAGAAAGTGCACGCTCTCTCTCTTCAGCTTTGAAGATCAGTCTTTTCACCCGAACTGGCAAGGGGGCGTGTCTCTGCTACGGACAGTGTAAGAGCTGTGGAGAGTGCGCTCTCATCTCTTCAGCTCTTGTGAGAGATCAGTCTTGTATTGTCTGCCGAACTGGCAAGGGGGCGTGTCTCTGATACGGACAGTGTAAGAGCTGGGGAGCGCTTACACTGTCCATAGCAGAAACACGCCCCCTTGCCAGTTCGGCAGACAATACAAGACTGATCTCTCAGAAGATCAGAAGAGCTGAAAAGATGAGAGCGCGCGCTCCCCAGCTATTACACTGTCCGTAGCAGAGACACGCCCGCTTGCCAGTTCGGCAGACAATACAAGACTGATCTCTCACAAGAGCTGAAGAGATGAGAGCGCGCTCTCCACAGCTCTTACACTGTCCGTAGCAGAGACTCGTCGCCCCCTTGCCAGTTCGGGTGAAAAGACTGATCTTCAAAGCGGAAGAGAGAGAGCATGTACTTTCTCTGCTCGCTTTTGCTGCGGCACTGTCCATATCTGATTGGACAGTGTCACAGCCATAGTAACACGCCTGCTTGCCAGTACACGCCCCATTGACTGTTCAGGGGGTTATTTAAATATCGGGCGCCAAATATAACGGCACAGATATATAAATAACGGAGGGAGGTAGAAAAAAAATGTAAAGTGCCCCAGGGTTTGTTCAGCCCTCCCCATTACATGCTGCACTCAGCTGCACATGTATGGGGAGGTGAAAGGTTCTCTTTAAGGTCCCCTGCACCCGATGTGTATTATGTGCAGATTTGCGGCACGGAGCGTAATGCAGTACCAGCAAAGTAAATGAGATTTCAAGTAATCTCATCTACACGTTGCAGAATTTCTCGACGTGTAAATTGACCTGTGGGTGTGTTTTTCAAAATCCGCGGCATGTCAATTCATCTTGTGTTTCTGCCTCATAATTGTATCTGACAAGTTTGTAAAAAAAAAATGCACCAAAATCCGCAGTATAAAACCGCTCCTGTTTCCGCATCAAAATGTAAAAACTGAACCTAAATACGCATTAAAAAACCTCACCATTAAGTGCAGATTTTACCTGCGGAATTACCTGTGTTTTACTGCTGTTTTGATGTAGAATTTCCATATCAAATTATGCAACGTGTGCATGTAGACTAAGGCTGGGTTCACACAACCTATTTTCTGAAGTATTGGAGGCGATTTACGTCTGAAAAAACGGCTCCAATACGTCGGCAAACATCTGCTCATTACTTTCAATGGGCTTTACGATGTACTGTGCCGACGACCTGTCATTTTACGCGTCGCTGTCAAAAAACGGCTCGTAAAATTACAGCCTCGTCAAAAGAAGTGCAGGACGTTTTTGGAGCCATTATCTCATAGACTCCAATGAAAACAGCTACAAAAACGGCCGTAAAAAACGCTGCGAAAACGCTGCGAAAAACGCAAGTTGCTCAAAAAACATCTGAAAATCAGGGGCTGTTTTCCCTTGAAAACAGCTCCGTATTTTCAGACGTTTTTTGTTAAGCGTGTGAACATACCCTAAGGGTCAATGCACATGATGCGTATTATGTGTGGTTTTTCCGCGCGTATTTGCGTTCGGCAAAACCGCAGCGTAATACATTACCAACATAGTCAATGAGATACCAGGAAATCTCATGTGCACGCTGCAGTATTTTTCTGCACGTAAATTGACCTGCGGTGCGGGTTTTAAAACCGGCAGCATGTCAATTTATCTTGCCTTTCCGCTTGTGATTTGTATATGCCTAGTGCTGAGGAAAATCACAACAAAATCCGCAGCATGAAAACGCGGCGAAAAACGGATCAAAACGTATAAAATGGTTTTGGTGCGTATTTTCTGCAGCAAAATACATAATGTGTGCATGTAGCCTGAAGGAGTTGTCTCAGGGTGACAACCCCTGTCCATATCCCCTATTAGGGCATATGGATGTCATGGAGGGGGGTCCCCTGCCTGAGACCTCCCTCTATGTACCATGAGAAAAGAGATATTACCATCAAGAAGTAGATAGATAAGGGCATGAACATGTAGGTGTAGGAAAAGTTGCAGTGCGGTTCTTAAATATGCACATGTGATGTATTTTGTATTGTATTGTGTTTGACATTTTCCAATATGTTAATTGCAGTATTTGTTATTATCAAACTTGGCAAGAAAAAAATATTCTATATGCTAGAACTATGTAGACAGGGTGGGTCCATGCATTACAATTGAATGACCGCCATGTAATGCTACATTTCACCCGCAGAGGACGCTGCAGGGGAAATGTATGCCTAAATGCGACTACTGTAGCTATTCCCCATGAAGAAGTATAGGCCAAAAAATAGTGCCAGAAAAATAATTAAATCGACGTTGTATTACCCATAGTGCCGGTCACAAATCAGCAATCGGGTAGAAAGGATCCCCAATGTATTCTGGGACAGTAACAGGAATCCTGATGTGTCCCATTGCATCCTGGATACTTTTTGGGCATAGGCTTGGGCAGTCAGCTGTCGAATGAAAGAACCCCAAGAGCCACATGTGGCCACCTTGGATATATTTATAGGTTCACTTTCACCAACAAATTTTGATGTCAATCTCTTGTAATTTCTAATTCAGTCACTAGGAGGAGCTCAGGTTACACAGTCTTTTCTTTCAACCCCCCTGTCTTGACTTTTAACATTGCTCAGGGTACATTGACTTTACTGGGTCATATATTTAAGTTTATGATGCATGATCTGTCTTTATACTTGTGTTCTATTACATACAGTAATATGATTTTATATACAGTCTGCTTCTTCATCCTAGTAAGGTGAGGTACAGAAATCTCTATACATTTTAACATCTAAACCAGGGCTGCATTGATCTTTAAATGTCAGAGGGCATGTGACCCCATAGTGATGAGAGCACCAAGCGTTAGTCAGGACAGTGACCGAGAATCCCTCCTGCCCAATTCTACCATCACCTCGAATGACAGGAGACTGCGCAGCTCTATGCAATGAGTTGGTTCTTCTATGAGATCCAAGAATATGCATGTTCATCTCAGAAGAATGGTTTCTTTATGAGAATTGCAATCTGCACATTTATCCCATACATTCAGATCAATAAGAATTGGAGGTAAAATGGACAAGAAACGATTAGAATAAATCAGAACTTCTGCACATTGTATTCAGCACACAGTGACAACTATTCTACCAATGTGGATCACTTTCCAAGGACAGGTCATTCATAACTCTAGGATAGCAGATCCTCCTGTCAAACACAGTATCAAATATTTATTATAGGTCCATCTATATACTATATTGCTGTGCGACACGCACATCTATTCCCTATTATATTCACGCCAATTGACATTTTAATAAACGGTTTCCCACAGGTCACTGATTAGATCTTGATGGAAACGAGTGTCGTGTCTTATAATTAGTGCAGCTTTTTTTTTTTCTCTCCTCCACTTCCCCCTCCCCCTTTCTGTCCTTTGGTCTCGCTCTATTCTCAATATCTTTCCTTCTACCGCTGTTTCTCCTCCCCTTCTCCCTCCCTCCCCACTTTTCTCAGCTATCACTAATTACTCTGCCCACGGAAAACAGGATCATCTGGCACAAACCGCGCGAAAAATACTTTCCGAGAAAAGGCGTCAGGAAGACGAGTGGGATTTAACCCTAATGATTGCTGATACTCTGTTTAGTGCCGAATGCCCTCATCTCAATGTACCATGGCTGAATCAATTTATGTGTACTATGAGAGCATCAATGCATTGGCTGCATCACATTATGCCCATTGCTCGTAAATAAATGGCTCCCATAAAAGTGCAAAGCACTAAAGCAGACCTATAGAGCATAGCCAAAATGTCTACGGAAATATAGCCCGAATCCCAGAACTTAAATTTTTGTAAAATGTCACTCACCCACTTCAAATCTATCTGTGGCACCCTCCTGTTCTGCTTTATTCCAGAATAAACTCAGAAATGTCATAATCATTTGTTCTTTTATGAATGTGTGTTGCTACTGAGCATCCTTCATGACCGACTAAAACAAAAAAATGAATGATAACTTACTTAGTTCAAAGAGTCCCGATGGGTGCGTTTCACTGGGCACTGTATTACTAATCCATACTATGCCCATGTGCATTAACCCTAATGGTAAGAAATCTCACAAGGTTCTTTCTACAAAGGTAATAGGCTGTTCATGGATCTATGGAAGAAGGCGTGAACCAGAATGAAATAAAAAAATACTCCAGAAGGGTAAGGATGCCGGAGGACCATTCCGAACTATTAACACAGACAACAAAAGCTTCCGGTACTCTGTAACGGGTTTCATTTCTCCGTCCCCTCATCCTCATTTTTTTATTTTTTTTGGGAGAATGGACTAAATGAGACTTGATCTGCTATTATATCTGTGTTTGGAGATTAGCACCATGTGTATGATAGTCAATAATTGCAAAATTATGTTTTTCCCATTTTTGGAAACCTTTTTTGTTCTGCTTTGCGTCGTATAACTCAGTTGTGTTTGTACAATGCACTATGCTTTGGTTTTCGGGTGTGGGTTTCGGGTGGGATGGGTTTGCACAGGTGTTTGTTACGAATATTTTTATTTTTTTAACATTTTCTTGACATAAAAAAATACATTTTACAAAGTTTTAGGTGAACAGGGTTCCCTTGCCTTAAGAAAGCGGGTGGTGGAGAAGTCATGCGATCAAGGGAAATGTGTGCTTGCAGGCCTTTTTCCGGATGGTATACTAAACTAGATGCTCCAGGAGCAATGGTATCATTATTGTTATTTTTATAGGATATTTATAGAGAAAAATAAAAAATCTTTGCCCGCTCTATCTATCTAATATCTATCTATCTATCTATCTATCTATCTATCTATCTATCTATCTATCTATCTATCTATCTATCTATCTATCTATCTATCTATCTATCTATCTAAGCCAGGAGGCTCAGTGCTTAGCACTGGGTTGATATCCGGGCAAAGACAAAATCTGCATTGAGGTTGTATGTTTCCTTGTGTTTGAGTGGGTTTCCTCCAAGTTTTCCCGTTTTCTCCCACACTCCAAAAACATACAGACAGGATAATTGGCTTCCTATGAAATTGTCCCTAGTGTGTGTTTGAAATGGAGATATTAGATTGTAAACCCCACTGGGGACAGCGACTAATATGAGTGATGATAATCTCTGTACAGAACTGCAGAATATGTTGGTGCCATACGAGCAATGAGAAATAAATATAAAAAGAAGGTCAGTAAGCTCCATCACGAGTGTGGCAGTAGTTATTAACCGTGTCAATTACTAACACAATTGCTTATATAAAAATCGAATATACGGTAGGATGTGCTATAATTATCTTTATATGGTGACTTTTATGCCTGGTGGACAGGCAGTTGGACAGGCAGCACATATGATATGTATACTGCTACCATGTATCCACCGCCTAAGGAGTCACGCTCTCTTAGGCATGTACAACAGTCCTGGGGTAAAGTCTCCATAGCAAATGGACACCATGCCCGCTACCGCTGAGAAGACTGGTGGCACGCTCCTACACCTGCCACCAATGCAGACACACACAAATGGCAGGGGAAGACTAGTATTGCCACGCACCCACACAGCAACAGACTAGACAAACACAACTGGAACTACAAAGAACAAAAATAAATTGGTGATGGGCGTTAAGGGAGATAAAATCCCTTACATGTGAACATGCCCACGACAATTTATGTACAGCAAAATGGTGGGCTGGCTCATACTTCCCAATCTAACTATATGCTCAAAATGTTTTCCCAATATCATATATAAAGATGCAGAAATTCAATATTTCTTTCATTTTTAATGTAACATTTCATTGTATACATTAAACCCATTCATTTTACGAGAGTCAAGCAGCTTATACTGATGACATGTTGCTTTTACGAGTAATTCCTATTGATGCCAATGGAAGCACATGTTCTGTGGTTCCTCGATGTATCTGATTAGATTGTAAATTGTACATGATTGAATTGTCAATATATGTGAATGATTTTAAATAAGCTGACAGATAGAGAGAGCGCGCACACAATGGCGTCTGTCAAGGAGTGGGATATATTAGGTCGCAAGTGAACAGTCAGTTCTTTAAGTTGATGTGTTGGAAGCAGGAAAAATGGGCAAGTGTAAGTATCTGAGCCACTTTGACAAGGCCCAAATTGTGATGGGTAGATGACTGGGTTAGAGCATCTCCAAAAGTGGTCCAAAATAGGACAACCGGTCAACTGGCGACAGGGTCATGGGCGCCCAAGGCTTACTGATGCGTGTGGGGAGCGGAGGCTAGCCCGTCTGGTTTGATCCCATAGAAGAGCAACTGTAACACAAATTGCTGAAAAAGTTAAGGCTGGCTATGATAGAAAGGTGACAGAACCCCTTTATAAATGCTGCAAGGTTTCGGCTCACTGTGGAGCTTTTATCAGGCTAATCTGATCAAAAAGCAAAGCAAATTTGATGTCTCAGACCCCTACAGTGTACAGAGCATTTCACTTGCTAGAGAAGCATTTTGGTGCTCCAGACTCTTGGTAATTGTAGTATATTTTGAAATAAAAATACATATAACATTCATCAAAATTGTCTAACAATAAAACGGTTTTGTTGCTAATAGCAACCAATCACAGTGCAGCTTTCATTTTCAAGAGAAGTAAAGAAATTATAGCTGAGCTCAGATTGGTTGCTATGAAAAGTAAGGCCAGTTTTGATAAATGAGGCCCATAGTGTTTTCATACAAAAATGTTGCACAAATAATTAAAAAAAACCTTTACCTGATAAACTCCACTATATGTACATTACAGGGCCTACACTGGCTATACCGTATCCACAAAATTCCAGTTTGCTACAAGTTCCTACACAGAACAGTGCAATAATTCTTCTAATAGCACATCTCAGAGTTAAATGGGTTATCCGCTTTAGATAATTCCTTTTTGTTTTAAAAGAGAGCCCAAAAATGACCTGATCATAGTGTAGGACACTGGGACACCGCTAAAAGCTGTAATCTGTGGTTAAACCGGGCCGCAAGTGTTCAATATACATGTAGTACAACCAGGGTAAATAAAGAATTAGATTATTCTCACTGAAATCAATTGGCTGTCCATGTAATCCATGGACAGATTGGGTCCTCCAGAGCGAGAGAGAGGCCCATTTTGTAGCCGTTCTCCACTTTTGCTAATAGATACAAGTCTCGAATAAGGGACTTACATCTATTAACTCAGAAGTCCCTAATAGAGTATTAAAAATGGGTTTTCTAAGCTAGACAACCCCTTTAAGAGATTGTAGCGTTTCTCTCCCTTTGCAAATGAGCCCAGCATGAAAACACATGAGGTTTTGTCTGTCATCTAATACAGGGATCACAGGATTGCCTTAACAGGATAGTAAATTCACTCATAGTGTACATAAGAAAGTCTACATACATTTTTGGAGCACTTATCTGGAATGGGTTAAAGTTTCTGCTTTCTGCGGTGAAATGGTCAGAAGAAGCAATAATACAGATGTGTGCAAGGATAAAAAGTGTCACCATGTAGCCATATTGCCTTTAGAACAAAGTCTACAAGAAATAAATAAGCATTTCTATGACTTTTCCCTGTTGTCTTGGTCATAATAGATGATATAGATAGACAGATAGATGATAGACAGATAGATGATAGATAGATAGATAGATAGATAGATAGATAGATAGATAGATAGATAGATAGATAGATAGATAGATAGATAGATAGATAGATAGATAGATAGATAGATAGATAGATAGATAGATGATAGACAGATAGATCATAGATAGATAGATAGATAGATAGATAGATAGATAGATAGATAGATAGATAGATAGATAGATAGATAGATAGATAGATAGATAGATAGATAGATAGATAGATAGATAGATAGATAGACAGATAGATCATAGATAGATAGATAGATAGATAGATAGATAGATAGATAGGAGATAGACAGACAGATAGACAGACAGACAGACAGACAGACAGACAGATAGATAGATAGATAGATAGATAGATAGATAGATAGATAGATAGATAGATAGGATCATCTCAAAAGTGTTTTCTTCTTTAACTTTTGCTTAATATTATTTTTTCAAATGATAGAAAAAAAATAAACCCTCTACAGTATTCTTGGACGGCTCACTGAGGATTTCTGTGATTTGTTCTCAGATTCCAAATGGAATCTGAGCCAGGAGCTAATTAAGCAGGAGGAGAAATTATAGAACAGGTGGTGATGTCAAATATTACTAAAGGAAGAGGGGGGTGGATTATCCCACTATGTGCCTTATTACAACCCCAAACCAATCCTTTTTCAGCTAACTGAGCCTTGAGTGGGCGGCTGCAAGTTAAAATGTTGTTGTCTTAAAGAAAGCTAATTCCCATACCATCCTAACAATTGGGGACAGGTCCTTTTTAAAAAAATAAATAAATCAAGATATGAATGACAAAATGAATTGAAATAACAATAATAACAATATTTAACAATTTTAGCCATTGATAAGGAATTAGGACGTTTACAACAGTTTTGGTTTACTTCAATGAGTAACACTGTATAGATTGAAAATATACACACATTACATATCACACCTGCAGATAATAATAATAATAATAATAATTATTATTATTATTACTGTGGTTTATTATAATTGATACAGTTGTTGATAGGCTTCTATTTTAAGATTAAGCTTTACATCTGTGAATGTTGAGCATGGGAATTTCCATCTATAAAATGTTATCCAGCTTGCTATCTTATGTGATGAATAAAGACACAAGTATTGAATGTACATGTTATATGATGAGAAGCATGTAAGCAGCTAAATTAGTGGGTACAGCTATTTCTGCCAACCTATGAATAACGCAGAAAGAAATATCCCTGGCAAAACGCTTTTCTTACTAGCCCTGATGTTACTGTTGCAATGATCCAAAGAGATTTTCTTGTCTTTGCTCAGGTGAGGCCTTAGAGAGTGCATTATGTGTTGTTTGTATGTCATGCTACACTAAGGCCTGACTTGGGTGCCATGGACAGAGATGCCATAGCAGGCCTCCACGGACACAAACATTCTGATGGATTATCGGAACAGGGCTGCCAATGCTGGTACTGGAGTTCTCTTGCCCAGGAAACAACTTAGAACATTTTTTGAAATATACAACAATTTAATCCTGATAGAAAGAAAGTGCAATAGAATGGGTAGAGCAAAGTACCTTTTACCATGTTGTAATATGCCATCCTTTCCAACAAACCAGTCCATTAAACTTTGAAAGATTCTCTGTTCAACTGTAAGTGTTGTAATTGTTATGAAGAAATGTTTAAAAGTCCATACAAGATGAAGAAATAGGACCCTGGTTTAGCGGAGTAGCTAGGAGGGGGCCGGCGGGGCATTTGTCCTAGGTGCGATGGAGGATGCCAATAAAACCACTCTACTTTGGCCAGGATATTTAGATACAAGGCTAGGGCAGCCAACTAAATCTTTGCCATGTGAAGGAAAGCCTATCTCTGAAGTGCTAATGCTAGTAGCGCATAAAACTATCCTTGGTTGCAAAACTTACTATCAAAATCCAACCTGCGTCTGAAAACAACATTAGCACAAGATCTATTTATTGGAAGCTCCATGGTTTGCACAGGTGAATGTGCAATATCAAGTATTGGCTGGGGTGCTCTAAAGCACACCGCAACTGGACCATGGAGCCTCATGGAGCGAAAAAATGGTTTGCCAAGGCAGGGGAGGGTATACAAGGCCCTCTGATAAGGCAAATTGTGCCCCTGGTCACTACACACAACACTTGCCAGTCAGATCAATAAGCAGCACGTCTTCCTCTGACATAGTCACAGCTAATTGGGTAGCACCACTTGCTTTTACCCCCTCTCACACAGACACAGCAGTCTGTTTGTGATGCACAGTAAGGTTATGTTCACACGGAGGTTTTTGCAGGCAGAAAATTCTCCGTTTTTTCTAAAGTGGTTTTGCACCACACGCGTTTTTTACAGCGTTATTTGCTGCGATTTTTTTACACCTTTTTTTGCCGCGTTTTTTTTTAGCTATCTCTTCAACAGACAGAGGGAATAACCACGAGTGGTTTTTGCCCAAAAACGCGTAAAAAATCATGGCAAAAAAACACGCCAAAAAACGCGTTTATTTCCGTCTACTATTGATTTCAATGGGGTTTTTGAGGCTGAAAACGCATCAAAATAGGGCATGTCGCTTCTTTTCCCTGCAAGCGCTTCTTTTTGCTCGCAGGAAAAAACGCCTCCACCTCCCATTGAAATCAATAGGAGGCAATTTCGGCCGTTTTTTGCCACAGTTTTTGTCGCGATTTCCGCGGCACAAAACTCTGTGTGAACAGGGCCTAACTTGCTCTTTGGACAGGAGTGTGTAAACTGTCAATAAAGTTTAATGTGCCGCATGGGCTAATTGTTATGCCACTTACCACATAGGATGACCATAAATTTAGATTTTGTATTTACTAATAAAATTGTGCACTCACAGCCTTATACACAAATCTAGTGGAGATCCCTTCGGATGAGTGGATAGTGTTATAGCAGTAAAAGGGGAATGGTTAAAATGCCTAACAATTAACTATAGTTATGATGTGCTAGTTTCCACAAACTTGTGGTGTATGTGTATGCGCCTTGGCATTGCTGCATGGCAATTTGAAATCTTGAAAGAGCAAAAGCTACAGAGCAGAGATAATCAATTAAATGATTCATCGGATTACAAAACAAAGTGAGAGTACTATAGTATCATAATTTATAGCAAAATTATTTTACTGTGCTCTTCACATCACTTTCCACTGAGATACAGATGTTCCTGTAGGTTGTCTGCCCTTTTCTCTTGTTTTTCTCAGTTATTTGTTTTTTTTTTTCCTATTCCTTTATTGTAAGTATAAATAGATAAAAGTGGATTGGCCCAAGTGAATACATATTGGTTTAATAGGTTCACATTGCCCTGTGGAAATTAAATGGTCACTAACCTTTTAACAAACTTTGCATTAATCAATAGTACAGGCGAATAATAATATATCTTATTAGAGAAAAATGCCTCTTTCTCCACTTATCAGGCTCCTAACTGTACACTCACTCTGAGTTTACGGCTAAATCCGTGTTCTCAAAACAAGACGGTCTATCAGCCCACTTAAGAGCCAGGTATCAGCTGCACATAGAAGTCTATGAAGAGGGGAGAGGAAGCAGAGTGAGAGGGAGGCAGAGAGATACACAGAGACGCTGCTGCCTCCAGTAACTGTTATAAGTCGCCCCTGTGATGGATTGACAGTGACGCTGCTCATTACTGCTGTATGATGTCCTCTACGCTGCTTCTATAGAGATAGGAGATCAGGAGGTACTCTTCTATGTTGTGGGCTGTATATGGCATGATAGCAGTTAGACTCCACCCACTAGCTCAGGGAAAACGGAGAATTAGAGATAGAGCTCGCTGAGTGGAAAACTGATAAAAAATGCGACGTACAAGTCATATAATGGCCAGAAATAGTGTTATTCCTCATGTACTCACATATGACAGCTTATTCCGAAAAGTCACCTGAAAAGTTAGGTACACTTTAAGTCATTATGGACTGGTACACTAAATTAGCAGAGAACAATGTGGAATGAATGAATGATAAACTCAACAGATATAAATTTGTCTATTATTAACATACAAAAATAGATAGATAGATAGATAGATAGATAGATAGATAGATAGATAGATAGATAGATAGATAGATAGATAGATAGATAGATAGATAGATAGATAGATAGATAGATAGATACAAACAGGCAGCTTTACATCTAAATTAAATTAATTTTGTGGTGGAAATAAAGAGTAAACGCTCTGACAGATGGAAATAGCTAGAACATTTAGAGTAGCTTACATACTTATAATTAGGTAATATATTTAATTAAAGGGTCACAGGTAAAAAAAAATTCTAATTTTAAGGGTTGACCTAAGACAGACAAACCCCAGAGCGAGTTGTTATAGGATCTTTATCTAAAGCCATTATTTCAAAGCCTAATTATATTGGGAAAAGTCCCAGAAGAATCATACAAAGCCGTCGACAAGTAATGGTAACACTGATCTAATCACAGGGTGGCATTTATAGGGCAGGTTCTTCTGACTACATTACAATTAAGACATCTGAAGCAGAAAAAAAGTCTTCATATAGTTAAGCTGTAACGACTTTAAAACATATTCTTAGTCAAAATGCCAAAGGTTCACATGTGGGGGAGCCAAAACGACAGCGATATAAAAATAAAAAAAAGCATGTTCTAAAATCATCTACATTACACACAAATGCTGTGTGTGAATGCAAAATCCTATTTTCCCATTCATCAACAGTCTACATCATTCACTTGAATAAGAGCACAGCTGAAGTACAACAGCCTGGCCGCTATACTGTGACCTGAGCATCTGCTTTCGTCACGGACATCCGATGCATGGAGGCAGCCGGAACAGCTGATCGGCGTGGGGTCCGGGTGTCAGACCCCCACCGATCATATTCTGATGTCCTATCCTGTGGATAAGTCAAGTTATGTTAGAGTTAGGGTATGTGCACACACACTAATTACGTCCGTAATTGACGGACGTAATTCGGCCGCAAGTCCCGGACCGAACACAGTGCAGGGAGCCGGGCTCCTAGCATCATAGTTATGTACGATGCTAGGAGTCCCTGCCTCTCCGTGGAACTACTGTCCCGTACTGAAAACACGATTACAGTACGGGACAGTTGTCCTGCAGAGAGGCAGGGACTCCTAGCATCGTACATAAGTATGATGCTAGGAGCCCGGCTCCCTGCACTGGGTTCGGTCCGGTACTTGCGGCCGAAATACGTCCGTCAATTACGGACGTAATAAGTGTGTGTGCACATACCCTTAGACTTTCATCAGTGTTGAAGCCATGGTTAGATGGAGACTTGCACAACTCCTTACATCAGTGAAGATGTATGTTCCCCACATTTGATTCATGATTCCATTTCTGCTGTTCTTTGGAAGCCACAACGCTCCATTTAAGACAATCATACTTAACCGTAGTGCTATGTCCACACGTAGTGTAATTGCTGCACATTTTCAATCCGGATTTGCATGTGGAAAATCCACAGTGTATTACAGTAGCAGCAAAGTGGATGAAATTTAACAAATCTCATCTACACATTGCGGAAAATTTCCGCACAGAAATTGACCTGGGTTGCAAATTTTTTTTTGTTTTCAATAGTTTTTTATTAAACAGTTTTTTGTAATATAATAATAACACAGACTCGCAGAGTCTCAACTTTTGCATATCAATAATACAATTAAACAAAGTATTAGACCAACATGGTCTCCAATAAATCTCACATTATATATCATTCATGATGTCAACACTTCTGCCAAATATATAGTATATAAATGTCTTCATTACTAACATAGGTAACCAATCTTGACATCACATTGCTTTATAGAGTACCTTAACATGGCCTCTAAGGAAAAAATATAAGAGAGAAAAACAAAACACACACAATAAACAAAAGAAGGATAAGGAGGGGGGGAAGGAAAGGTGTAGGGTAGAAGGGTCTCCTAACCATCTCTATGTATTCACGAAAATGTGTGGTTCCTCCATGGGGCAAATTTTTTTTTGAATCACAGCATGACAATTTATGCTGCGGAATAGTTGCACAATTTTTGCAGATTTTGCACATGGAGTTCAATGAGGAAGTGAAATTCCACAGCAAATAGCAAATGTTGCCATTTTTGCAGGGGAAAAGCTGTGAATTCGCTGCAAAAATCGCAAATCTTAATAAAACTTAAATAAAAACTTTTTACTGTTTAACTTTTACTTAAATGGCGTTGCCATAGCGATAGCTGCTTGTTCCCCCCGGCTGTTCTCCATGCTTCTGGCCTCCTGGGATGACATTCCATCCATGTGACTGCTGCAGCGTTCACATGGGCTGCAGAGACATCTCAGGATGCCGGGCTGCACGAAGAGAAGATGTGGGGGAACAGGGATGCGACGCTATGGCAACGCCAGAGAGGTGAGTATTGATTTTTTATTTTTTGTTAAACGAAAGTCCCAACTAAATGACCGTGTGGGGGTCGCAATTGTTGACCGTGAAAACTCAGGACAAGTCATTTTACCATCCGCAATTGCGGTCCGGTACCATTGAAATGAATGCACATCTTTTGTGTGGATGGTCAGTGATTTCGGACGTGCTGTAATCACGGACCGTGCACACGGCTACGGATGTGTGCATGAGGCCTTAGTTTGACTTGGTCCCTTATTTATCCATAGAATTTATCTCGAAGGACCATCTCGCACTGAAGTCCTGGGGCAAGCAGAGTAATAAGACAGAAATAAATGTCACTGGAAAGGGGGCCCTAAAGATACAGTTTGAGATCTAGTTTAAATATTCCTTTGGCACTCAGAGCCAAAAGAACATAAGTAAATATCCTACGTGATTGTTCCCATTTTCTATCCCACATATTTCAAGAATACTCATGACTAGCCTGGTATCTCACTGTCAAGGTAAGGGCTAGAGTTCTCTACTAGACCACGGAGCTTCTGAGAGGTCACCACAAAATATGCCAGAGATCCATCTTCTTTCCAATGGTTGTTGTATTATATATTTATCCCCGGGGATTTTTGTAAAGTCTTGTGGTATTCATCTCTGCTGGATCCTTTTACAGCCAAACTGTTTTCATCTCCATTGGTTCTTACAAAGATATGTGAAATGAATCTCCACTGTTACAACATGATGCATATGAAAGATCCATAGAGCATAACTCTTCTGGATATAAATTATTCATCACGACTGGAATTGTACCTATGCAACCGAGCAGCAAAGGATTCTTTCACAACAGAATTGTATTCAGCTCTACAGAGTTCTATACAACCGTCTAATACGTATTTCTTCATTTAGATGATGTAGACTTGGACTGTAGTCAACTCCATTGATCCCTCTAGGTATTTTATATTATTAATCTCAGCTGAAACCTATTATTTACTAATATTCTATTGTACATTAATTTTTGATTATTTATACTTGTCTTGGAACTCAAAATAATATAAAAAAAAACTATTTATTTATGGATGACAACAGACAGCACTACATACATCCCAAAAAATAGCAAGTATTAGTTAAAAAGAAAAACTCCTGAAAAAACACTTATAATTTCAGACCATTAAAGTTGAACAAATGCAAAAATATAAAAACCATACAGGAATAAATGAATACAACATTATACCAGACCATCATGCTCATTCATCACACCTTACGCCCTATTAATATTAGTGACCACCAATATACCTTATCACGGCGGTCGCTAAGGGGCTTTAGGCTAGGCCGTCACCTTTTCACGTAGGCCCAGTCTAAGCCCTGCACGGGTGTCCCATGCAGGCTGGAGCCTGGGTTCGGCTGTCTAATGACAGCTGGGCTCCTGTTGCAACGACCACGATTAAAGTTTACTTAGGTCGCGGCCGTTTAACCCATTAAATGCCGCTATCAATAGCAACCGCAGCATTTAAATTATTTACAGAGAGAGGAAGCTCCCTCTGTCACCCATCGGCGGCCCGCAAATGCAATCGCGGGCCTCCGATGGGGTGCCATGGCAGTCGGGGGCCCATTATATCTGTGATCTATAGATCACATAGTAAAGTCCCCTAGTGGGACTAATTAAAGAAGTAATACATGTGAAATAAAAATTATTAATAAAAATTACAGTAAAAAAAAAAACAAAACATAATTTTTCCGTAAAAAGTGGTTTTATATAGTAAAAGTGTAAAAATAAATAAAACGACACATATATGGGATCGCCGCGACCATAATAACCCAAACAATAATGTTAACATGTAATTTCAACTGCAAGGTGAACACCATAAAATAAAAACGTAAAATTGCTATTTTTTTTCCATTGCCCCCCAAAAAAGTCATAATACAAGTTAATCAATAAGTCCCATGTACCCCAAAACAACACCAATCAAAACTATGTCTCATCCTACAAAAAACAAGCCCTCATATCATTGCATTGACGGAAAAATAAAAAAATGAAGGCTCTTGGAAATCGACAATACAAAAAGCAAATAATTTTAGTTCAAAAGAGTTTTTATTGTGCAAAAGTAGTAAAACATAAAAAACCTATACATATGTGGTATCGCCGTAATCGTACCGACCCATAGAGTAAAGGTAACATGTTATTTACACCGTACAGTGAATGGCGTGAATTTAAAACGCATAGAACCATGGTGGAATTTCAGGGTTTTTTTCTATTCCTCCCAAATAAAAGTTAATCAAACAATGATATGTACCCCAAAATAGTGCCATTAAAAAGTACAACTAATCCCGCAAAAAACAAGTCCTCATACAGCTGTCGACGGAAGAATAAAAAAGTTATAGCTCTTTGAATGCGACTATAGAAAAATGAAAAAAATAAAAATAAATAGCTTGGTCATTAGGGCCTAAAATAGGCTGGTCACTAAATGGTTAATGTACCTGGCTAATGAGGTTATTAACTTATATTGATTCATGATTAAATTATTATTAAGTGCCATCAAGTTAATATTGATTCATGATAGACGAATGAATTATGTTCCACCACAACGACCTCTCTTCGCTTTGGGTCTCCAGACTTCTTAAAGACAGGTAAATCTTCTGTATCGTGTCATCAATCAATCACATTGTTGATTATCCCTCCCTTCTTTTTTCTTCCCAACTCTCCCAATGATTTAGTTCTATGTCCATAATATAGCCATAAAAGCATAGCTCCATCCTGCTCATTTGGGTCTAAAGTGGAAGGTTGGTTTGATCTGGTCAAGAATGCATGAAATAAATCTAAGTAATAAGTTAATGTGAAGAGATGTAATTGAATTGCCTAAAGGGTTTGAATAAGTTAGGGCCTGTTCACATCAGTGTTCGCTTTCCATATCGGGGTTCCGTCGGAGGTTTCCGTCGGGTGAACCCCGCAACGCAAAGTCAAACTGAAACCACAGATCCGTTTCCGTCACCATTGATATCCATGGTGACGGAAACATCGCTAATGGTTTCCGTTCGTGACCATTCCAGCAGGTTTCCGTTTTTCTGATGGAATCAATAGTAGTCGACTGCGCTATTAGTTCCGTCAGAAAAATGTAAACCTGCCAGAATGGTGATGAACGGAAACCATTAGCAATCTTTCCGTCACCATTGATATCAATGGTGACTGAAACGGAAGCTGTGGTTTCAGTTTGACTTTCCGTTGCGGGGTTCACCCGACGGAAACCTCCGACGGAACCCCGGAAAGGAAAGCCAACGCTGATGTGATAAGACCCTTAGGAAGTTTCCGATTAGTAAATATAGAACCTATAACTAAGGAAACAACACCCACAAAGTGTCTAGAATAAAAGCAGAGGAAAGCGGTATATTTCCCTTCCCCTATTAGTTAAACAGCGGGTAAACATATTAGACCAAGACCTACCAATCACAAACCTCAAAAAAATTATAGCGATTATTACAGTAGTATGTATAGTAGTCTGTTACACAGTCCATATAATAATCATAAGAAAAATATAAAAATACCCATACTGCACACGAGTGTGAATGGGAGAAAAAAAAAAAAACACTTTCCAGCCCCAGAACCCCAGGGCAGACATCCCCTTTAACTTGAAGGAGGCAGATAAATGCCCCTGTCTATAAGGACATGAGGACATCATAGAGGGGGTCCCACACTCTGAATCCCTTCTCTATTAGCCAGAGTGGATAGCGGCTCACCCACTGGTGGCCGATTGATTTCAAAGGTCGCCATGTAATGCAGTGGAAATGAGGACGACCTGGATGCTTCCACGGTGATAACAGATGATCGGCTTACCGTTGGGGGATCTGTGAGTAAGGACCTATATAGATGGTACAGACTGGACAACCCCTTTAAGGGTATGTTCACGCGCAAACGTAAAATACGTCTGAAATTACGGAGCTGTTTTCAGGCGAAAATAGCTCCTGAATTTCAGACGTAATTGCTCGTACTCACGTTTTTCGCGGAGTCTATTACGGACGTAATTGGAGCTGTTTTTCAATGGCGTCAATGAAAAACGGCTCCAATTACGTCCCAAGAAGTGTCCTGCACTTCTTTTGACGAGCCGTCTTTTTTACGCGCCGTCTTTTGACAGTGACGCGTAAAATGACAGGTCGTCGACACAGTACATCGTAAAACCCATTGAAAGTAATGGGCAGATGTTTGTCGACGTAATGGAGCCGTTTTTTCAGACGTAATTCGGGGCTTAAAACGCCCGAATTACTGTACGTCTGAAACTTGGTCGTGTGAACATACCCTAATGGTTAACTACTACTTAATAATAAAACATTTTTAGAAACAGAAAAGTTTTATAGCATATACATATCAAGTGTTTTCTATGTCATATTTTATGACATATGTTATGACATTTTCTGACATATGTCATAATCTTCTTAGTGTTACATTTTTCAGCACTGTTGGGCTATGCTAAGACTAGTGAGACCTGCTCTCCCTTCTTTATGCAATAAGTAAAGGAAACATTTCTCAAGGAAAAGTTCTCAAGATTTTTATGAATAACACAGAAGAGGACAAAGATCTCTTGAAAGGTATTTTGAACACAGCCCTAAATGCATGAATACATAAATCTCATGTAGAATTCCATCTTAACTTTATATTTGTCATAATGGTGATAGTCGCATGAGATGGGGTAGTTTTTTGTCTTAATATTATGACAATCCAAATACTTTTTTTTTTTACAAAAGCTTCTGTGAATAGTACAAAAGCGACTTATCACTTGGAAACGCTGACTTGGTGGGGGAAGGGTAGTCTCTACTAATAAAGCTGAAACAGAAAACTACATCCCATTTTCCTGAAATGCACGAAGCCAACACTGTATAATACCCATCTCTTACCTGTAACATCATCATCATCCTCAAGCAGCCTCGATCCTTTTAGAATCAGGTGAGGTTTGTACTTGACTCTGCTTATGGAGGGTTCACAGCTAAAGAGAAAAGAATATAAAATAAATTTAGAAGTAAATTGTATTAGCTGATTATGAGTCTTTATAGTCAGTCTTCCCTCCCATCTTTTATTAGGATAAAAAGGTTGTCCAATCAAAGTAAAGAAAGTGGAATACTTTTAAATTGGTGTTATAGGCAAACTGACAAAAAGCAAGATCTAAGTGGATACATACTGAAAAGGGATTAGGACTTTCCGCTGTCCTGTGTTTGAAGAGACTGTCTCTTTTGGATGCTCTCATCATCCGGGTGAGATAATGCGGTTCTTTGTTATATGTAATTTTTTCTTATTACTGACTTTCTTAAATACTATAATTTGCAGAATTTTTTTTTCAATGAGTGCCATCATTTGACCCTTTACTCTTTGAGATTCTACCATACGGGTTGGTTACTACGTGACCCCCATCTTTCAACATAGTGTAATGTGGATGGACAAGATGATAGCTAATATACGGCTTCAGTTGGGGTCCTTCTGGCACCCCTTAGTTACATATGTTTTCTCAATACAATACTTTGCGTGTGTTGTTGATTGTTGGGTTTCCTCCATGTTTTACCCTACCTCGCTTACCTTACCAATTTTCCATTACTGGGATGTTGAAATTTGCTACTTTCTCACAAGAGCTGATCTGTTGCACTCATCTGACTTTATATGGCTACTTTAACTGTCTGCTCTTATAATGTTAGAGGTCTGAATGCCCCCAAAAAATAGAGCCAAATCTGTAACTTTCTGAAATCTAAAAAGGCGAATATAGCCCTTTTGCAGGAAACTCATTTTAGGAATTCCCATATACCTCGCCTGTCACATACGACTTTTGATAAATGGTACCATAGTCCCTTCACTAGTTCAGCTTTCAGAGGAGTTAGCATAGCAATACGAAGAAATACACCATTTTCTTTTAGAGATACTTTTGCTGACGAAAATGGGCGATTTATTTTTATTAAGGGTAGAATTGGTTCTCAAATTTTTACAATTGGTAATGTCTATGCTCCTAACACTGGGCAAGTTTCTTGGTTATTGAGGGCTCTGACTAAATTCCAAGATTTTGCAGAAGGTTTTGTGATACTAGTTGGTGATATCAATGTAACGCTTAACTCTGAGGTGGACTACTCTTCCCGTAGCTCTGCTCTGTCAAATATGACCTTGAGAAGACTCAAGTCTAAGTTAGCTTTATCAGGCCTAGCTGACATCTGGAGAGCAATGCACCCCACTACCAAAGATTTTTCTTATTATTCTGTAGCCCATAAATTGTATCAACGGGTGGACTATATATTTGTACCTCAACACCATCTGCAATATTGTGTAAAAACCAGTATAGGTAATATCTTACTATTAGACCACGCTCCGGTCTTTATGGATTTTACTACTACTGGCCTGCCGAGACAAATGCTTAACTGACGTCTAAATGAAACTTTACTAGATAATGACAATCGGAGGAAACATATAGCTGATAAAATATCGGAATATTTAGAATTAAACTTGAACCCTGAAATTTCCCCAGGCATTCTCTGGTAAGTGCACAAATCTGTTATCAGGGGACATTTGATAGCAATGTGGGTCCATTTTTATTAAAAAACAAAGACAATCGTTTATAATTGAGCTACAAGACAAAATCAAGTCCCTAGAGTTGAAACACAAAAAAGACCTGACCCCAGAACAGTTGGAGCAACTACAACATGCTAGAACTGAATTAAAAAACCTCTTAAATGTTTAGTCAGCCAAGCTATTTTTTATCGGCCCAGTACAAATATTATGCACACGGGGATAAAGCGTTGAAATTTATGATGTCTCAAAAGGCGCAAGTCACAACCCTTTACACATTGTGTTATATCTACTCCTGGTAAGATGGTGCGTACTATGGCTCAAATAGCTGCTCAATTCAGCGAGTACTATACACAATTATATAACCTAAGACGAGCACATACTCCCCAGGAACAAAACACAAGAACTGAATAGATGGTTGGCTTGGTTCTCTAAAACTCCCAAAATTGAAGGAAGGCCAAGCCTCTCAACTTATTTCTCCGTTTACCATCAAAGAGTTAGGAGATGCCTTAAAAAGTACCCCCCTACATTAAAGCTCAGGCCCAGATGGTTTCCTGGCTTTCTACTATAACTCCTTTAAGGAGACCCTCTTACCAAAATTCTTAGATGTACACTACCGTTCAAAAGTTTGGGGTCACCCAGACAATTTTGTGTTTTCCATGAAAACTCACACTTATATTTATCAAATGAGTTGCAAAATGACAAAAAAATATAGTCAAGACATTGACAAGGTTAGAAATAATGATTTTTATTTGAAATAATAATTTTCTCCTTCAAACTTTGCTTTCGTCAAAGAATGCTCAATTTGCAGCAATTACAGCATTGCAGACCTTTGGCATTCTAGCTGTTAATTTGCTGAAGTAATCGGGAGAAATTTCACCCCATGCTTCCAGAAGCCCCTCCCACAAGTTGGATTGGCTTGATGGGCACTTCTTGCGTACCATACGGTCAAGCTGCTCCTACAACAGCTCTATGGGGTTAAGATCTGGTGATTGCGCTGGCCACTCCCTTACAGATAGAATACCAGCTGCCTGCTTCTTCCCTAAATAGTTCTTGCATAATTTGGAGGTGTGCTTTGGGTCATTGTCCTGTTGTAGGATGAAATTGGCTCCAATCAAGCGCTGTCCACAGGGTATGGCATGGCGTTGCAAAATGGAGTGATAGCCTTCCTTATTCAAAATCCCTTTTAACTTGTACAAATCTCCCACTTTACCAGCACCAAAGCAACCCCAGACTATCACATTACCTCCACCATGCTTGACAGATGGAGTCAGGCACTCTTCCAGCATCTTTTCAGTTGTTCTGAGTCTCACAAATGTTCTTCTGTGTGATCCAAACACCTCAAAATTCGATTCGTCTGTCCATAACACTTTTTTCCAATCTTCCTCTGTCCAATGTCTGTGTGCTTTTGCCCATATTAATCTTTTCCTTTTATTAGCCAGTCTCAGATATGGCTTTTTCTTTGCCACTCTGCCCTGAAGGCCAGCATCCCGGAGTCGCCTCTTCACTGTAGACGTTGACACTGGCGTTTTGCGTGTACTATTTAATGAAGCTGCCAGTTGAGGACCTGTGAGGCGTCTATTTCTCAAACTAGAGACTCTAATGTACATGTCTTGTTGCTCAGTTGTGCAGCGGGGCCTCCCACTTCTCTTTCTACTCTGGTTAGAGCCTGTTTGTGCTGTCCTCTGAAGGGAGTAATACACACCGTTGAAGGAAATCTTCAGTTTCTTGGCAATTTCTCGCATGGAATAGCCTTCATTTCTAAGAACAAGAATAGACTGTCGAGTTTCACATGAAAGCTCTCTTTTTCTAGCCATTTGGAGACTTTAATCAAACCCACAAATGTAATGCTCCAGATTCTCAACTAGCTCAAAGGAAAGTCAGTTTTATAGCTCCTCTAAACAGCAAATCTGTTTACAGCGGTGCTAACATAATTGCACAAGGGTTTTCAAGTGTTTTCTAATCATCCATTATCCTTCTAACACAGTTAGTAAACACAATGTACCATTAGAACACTGGAGTGATGGTTGCTGGAAATGGGCCTCTATACACCTATGTAGATATTGCATTAAAAACCAGACGTTTGCAGCTAGAATAGTCATTTAGCACATTAGCAATGTATAGAGTGTATTTCTGATTAATTTAATGTTATCTTCATTGAAAAAAAAACTCTGCTTTTCTTTCCAAAATAAGGAAATTTCTAAGTGACCCTAAACTTTTGAACGGTAGTGTATGTAACTAAGCACTGGAGGCATAGCTAGGGGTTTAGCACAGGGGGGGGGGCAAAACATATCTGAGTGGGCGCATTCTAATAATATACCAGCCATCATCCCTGTATATAACCCCTATCATCCTTGTATATACCAGCCATCATCCCTGTATATAGCCCCTATCATCTCTGTATATAACAGCCTGGCTAGTATATACAGGCAAGATGGGGATTATAAACAGGGATGATGGCTGGTATATACAGGGATGATGGGGGTTACATAAGTGGATGATGGCTGGTATACACAAGGATGATGGGGTTAATGCAGGGATGATGGCTGGACTACCCATAATCCCTGTATAAAACAACCATCATCCCTTTATATAACAATTATAATCCCTGTATAAACCAACCATCATTCCTGTATATAAACCCCATCATCCCTGTATATACCAGCCAGGCTGGTATTTACAGGGATGATGGGGGTTATAAACAAGGATGATGGCTGGTACATACAGGGATGATGGAGGTTATATACGGGGATGATGGCTGGTATGAACAGGAATAATGGTGGTTATATACAGTGATCATGTCTGGACCAGCCATTATCCATGTATATAACCCCCATCATCTCTGTATACAGCCCCATCATCTCTATATATATATATATATATATATATACCAGCCATCATCCCTGTATGTAATCCCCATCATCCCTGTATATAACAGCCATCATCCCTGTATATACCAACCATCATTCCTGTACATAGCCCCCATCATCGCTATAAATATCAGCCGGGCTGTTATATACAAGGATGATGGAGTTTATATACAGGAATGATGGCTGTTATATACAGGGATGATGGTGGTTATATACAGGGATGATGGGGGTTATATGCAGGAATGATGGGGGTTATATGCAGGGATAATGGGTAGTCCAGCCATCATCCTTGCATTAACCCCATCATCCCTATATATATCAGTCATTATCCCTGTATACAAACCCCATCATCCATGTATCCATTCATTATTGAGGAGGGGTGCTTGCTCACCCTCTTTTCTAACATGCAGGCTTCATCTGCTCCTCTCTGGCGAGCAGCGTTAGAGGTGTGCTCTGCTCTAGCAGACGTGCCTAGTGTCTGTCCCTGATTATAATACCACCATACACTGTGTCCCACACACACACAGTGCTCCCTGTAGATAGTGCCCCCTATAGTTCCCCCTGTAAATTGTACCAACATACAGCCCCCTGTAGATAGTTCCCCACATATAGCCCCCCCTGTAGATAGTGCCCCAGATATAGCCCCCTGTAGATAGCGCTCTACCTATAGCCTCGCTGTAGATAGCTGTCTACATATAGCCCCCCCCTGTAGATAGTGTCCCACATATAGTCCCTCTGTAGATAGTGCCCTACATATAGCCACCCCTGTATATAGTGCCCCACATATAGCTCCCCCTGTATATAGTGCCCCACATATAGCTCCCCCTGTATATAGTGCCCCAAATATAGCTCCCCCTGTATATAGTGCCCCACATATAGCCCCCTGTAGATAGTGCCCTACATATAGCCTCCCCTGTAGATTGTGCCCCATATAGCTCCCCCTCGTAGATAATGCCACTCACATTTTGAAGGGAAATAACCCAAAACTTTACATACTCACCTTGATACCGTTCCCACAACGTCCTCTGTCAATGCAGACCTGCTCTCTTCTGAGTAGGTCTGCTGGGGCTGAACGATGGAAGCGGCGCGATGCTAGAGTCACTGGAAGGTGCTGATTGGCAGGGCAGAATGACTTGCCCCGTCAGTCAGCGCCTTTCAACAAGGGAAGCAGTGCAATGACATCATCATGCCGCTAGCGTCATTGAAAGGCACTGATTGGCAGGGCAGAATGACCTAGATCGTTTTAGCTCTTTATCAAATTTTAAAATAAACCTTTCAAAGTGCTAAATGTCAGCCTAGACCCACAAATCTCGTTATCATTGGAAATCTGCCACTCCATATAACTGGTCCTTGGAATCTATGACTTTTTTTTAAGGTGTGAACATCACACCGGACCCCTTTTACTATACAATGCTAACTATAAAAACCTCCCTAACAAAATAAAGCAATTATTGGACTCATCTATATACCCTTTACCTCGTGGTTTGGTCGTAAATCCTAAGTTAAGACTGTAGTACTCCCCAAAAATCGGTACTATTTTAGGACTCTTCCGATCCTACTCCCCCACTCTTTCTATATTCAGCTTAAAAGAATCCTTTCCGCTTTTCTTTGGAAAAAAACATAAACCAAGATTATCTTATGGAGTACTAGTACTTCCCATGAAACACGGTGGCATAGGTATGCCTGACTTTGAATTAGACTATAGAGTGGTACAGGGGTGAGGTCTCTAGAGTGTCTGAGAATGTCTTTGGATCGTCTTGATTTAAAAATTTAAAACTTTATGTCAAATGTCCCCTTAAGTACCCTATTATTTATGGACAGTGACTTATCGAAACGAACCTCGGACCCTCTAAATATATTAACAAAAACCACTCTCCATATCTGGAATACCTCTGGGGTTAGGGAGATCCTGTCCCCTTCACCCTCTCCAATACTTCAAGTCGGGGCTTCTAATGAATTCCCAAACAGACTTTAGAGCCACACTAATTATCTCTGGTAAATGTATATCTGTTCTTATTACATACCTTTGCCCAGATGATTTATTCCCCAATCTCTCAAAGCTTCAGAAAGACCACGATCTGAAAGCCCTAACTTTTATGCAACTACATTTTCTTTGGAAATCTATAACGTCTATGCCCTGCAAATCCTCTGTTTTCAAGGAATATACAGATTTTGAAAAGCTTGTGTCACAGTCACAGGGTATGTGGACCCACTAGGCCGCTCCGCCATAGCGAGGAGCAAGCTGACCAGGTCACAGTCTACACGAAAGTCAATAGCAGATAGCAATGCTTGGGTACCTGAACTAGTCCAGACGTTGGCTGTGGCTTCAGCATGGATGGAGGCCGGTGCGGCAGTATCCGATGTGGCAGAAGACACTGGACGTGGCAAACGACAGCAGGTGCAGAAGACATGACTCTGCACAGGAACAAGAACAATACGGGATACAGGAACGGGTAACAACTGGAACGGGGACACACTAAGGGACCATTTGCAAGACAGACTGGGATAGACGAACAACGTTCAGGCAAGGATCAGAAGGCCTGGGGCCTTCTTATAGACCAGAAAATCATGGCAGGTGATGATGATGACGATTTCCTTTGTGCGCGCACTGGCCCTTTAAGGCCGAGCACGAGCATGCGCGCGCAACCTACAGAACACAGCAGAATGGAGAGGAAGTGAGCGCTGGCGTCTCCTAGGAAGGAGATGGGAACCAGCGCTCACGGATCCATGGCTGCGGGCGGCGGCAGGTGAGTAAACCCGACGGCCCGCGACCATGGACGCTACAGTACCCCCCTCTTACGCCCCCTCTTCTTGGGGCCAGCGCGAGAGAGGAACTTTTATTAAGAGCAGGAGCACTGAGGTTCTCTTCTGGCTCCCAGGACTTCTCCTCAGGACCAAACCCTCTCCAGTCCACCAAATAGAGAGTCCTTCCTCCTACCCTTTTGCAGTCCAGGATCTCCTTTACCTCGACTACATCAGAATGACAGCTGGGAGCAACCGTGGAACTAGAAGTCTTGCTGTAGCGGTTCAGGACCACTGGTTTCAGGAGGGACACATGGAAGGAGTTGGGGATTATGAGGGCAGGAGGCAGCCGCAGCTTATAGGAGACAGGGTTGATTTGTTGCAGAATCTCGAAAGGACCAAGGAACCTGGGAGCAAACTTGTATGAGGGTACCTTCAAGCGAATGTTTCGAGAGGACAGCCAGACTTTAGTCCCCGGAAGTCTCCTAGTATCTGCCTTTCGCTTCATGAGTCGACACAGGAAGAGGGACTCTAGGATGTTGACTGTATACAATGTGAAATGGAGTGAAAGTGGTGGACTCACTTGTGTGGTTGTTGTATGAGAACTCGGCCCATGGAAGAAGCTGTACCCAGTTATCGTGCTGTGAAGAGATGAAGTGGCGGAGATAATTCTCCATGATCTGTTGATCCTCTCAACTTGCCCATTGGACTGGGGGTGATAGGCTGAGGAAAAGTCCAAACTCACCTCAAGGAGTTTACAGAGGGCTCTCCAGAACTTAGAGGTAAACTGAACCCCCTGGTCAGACACAATGTGAAGAGGCAAGCCATGCAAGCGAAAGATGTGTTGAATGAAGAGACTCGCCAGTTGGGGAGCAGAAGGTAGGCCAGTCAGCGGGATAAAATGTGCCATCTTAGAGAAACGGTCCACCACCACCCAAATGGTGTTGCATCCTGCTGAGGGAGGAAGGTCTGTGACGAAGTCCATTGCAATGTGCTGCCAGGGGCATTGGGTACAGGCAGAGGTTGAAGCAGGCCGGCAGGCTTGGAGTGAGTAACATTGTTAGAGGCAAACACCGTGCAAGAAGAGACAAAATCCAGAACATCTTTAGGTAGCGTGAGCCACCAGAAGTGACGAGCAATCAGGTCTTGGGTTTTACGGACACCAGCGTGCCCAGCCAGTTTAGAACTGTGTCCCCAGTGGAGAATTCTTCTCCTGTCTGCCAACCGAACAAAATTACTCCCCAGAGGGATGTCTCTAATCTACAGAAGATTAGCGGTGACAACGCAGGATGGGTCTATGATAGTCTGAAGGGACTCCACCGTGTCTTCCGTCTCAAACGATCTAGACAGGGCATCGGCCCTCACATTCTCGTCAGCGGGACGGTAGTGGAGCAGAAATTGGAAACGGGTGAAGAACAGCGACCACCTGGCTTGATGAGGATTCACTCTTTGAGTGGACTGAAGGTAGGTAAGGTTCTTTTGGTCGGTGCAGATCAAGATGGGGTGAGCTGCACCTTCTAGAAGATGGGGTGAGCTGCACCTTCTAGAAGATGTCTCCACTCCTCCAGAGCCAATTTGATGGCCAGTAGCTCCCGATCGCCAATAGAGTAATTGCGCACAGCAGAAGAAAAAAGTCTTGAGTAGTAGCCACATACTACTGCCTTTCCTTTGGAGCTCCTCTGGAACAGAAGTGCACCTGCACCAACAGAGGAAGCGTCCACTTCCAGTGAGAACTGCCGAGATACGTCAGGGTAATGGAGGATCGAAGCTGAAGTGAAGGCTTTCTTGAGGCTAATGAATGTGGACTCTGCCTCTGGAGTCCACACCTTGGCGTTCACACCCTTCTTGGTAAGGGTAGAGATGGGAGCCGTCAGAGATGAAAAGTTCGGAATAAACTGCCGGTAGAAATTGGTGAATCCCAGGAACCGTTGCATGGCCCTTAGGCCTTGAGGACGTGGCTACTCCAGGACAGACTTTAATTTCTCAGGGTCCATCTTAAGACCTTGATCTGAGATGACGTAGCTCAGGAAGGGCAAAGACTTCTCTTCAAAGACGCAGTTGTTACCCCTGCCCTGTTACCTGTATCCTGTGCTGTGTTCTTGTGCCTACTAGTGTTGGAGTCGTGTCTACTGCACCTGCTGTCGTTTGCCATGTCCAGTGTCTTCTGCTACGTCCGGTGTCTTCTGCCACGTCCGATGTCTTCTGCCACGTCTTCTACTGTCCGCCACGTCTGGGGCAACCTGCTGCACCTACCTCCATCTGTGCTGAAGCCACAGCCACTGTCTGGACTAGTTCAGGTACCCGTGTGTTTCAAACTGCTATAGACTCTTGTATATACTGTGACTAGGCCAGCTGCCTCTCCGCTACGGCGGAGCGGCCTAGTGGGTCCACATACCCTGTGATCGTGACACCTTGCCTCTTCTTAATATTAGATCTCTGGGCTATTTTCAAAACTTGTTTAACATAGCACTTCTGCTGTACTGGAGAAAGTTTGACTATTATTATCTGTATTCTTTTGATATGTTTACGATCAATAAAATAAACTGAAGTTATACAACGTTCTAATTTTCAGTATCTCTGCTTACTGTACTTAAAGAGGCCCTGTCACCAGATTATAAGTGCCCTATCTCCCACATAATCTGATAGGCGCTGTAATGTAGATAACAACAGTGGTTTTTATTTTGAAAAACGATCATTTTTTAGCAAGTTATGAGCAATTTTACTTTCACTGCACAGTGATTGTGCAGTGGAAGAAGCTGGGCTGGAACAATGAGAAGTGTATGACGCTGATTAGTCACTGATTGGTCAGCGTCATACACTTCTCTGTACAACGTCCAGTTTGTCATTAAGAAACTCATTAGCATAAATCTAAAATTACTCATAACTTGCTCAAAAATGATCATTTTTCAAAATAAAAACCACTGCTGTTATCTACATTACAGCGCCAATCAGATTATGTAGGAGATAGGGCACTTATAATCTGGAGACAGAGCCTCTTTAAATGAAAGCATTCCTGTTTGTTTTTTTTAATCACTTTTTATTACATTTTACAAACATTTTAGTTACAATAAAACAGAGACAAAACAGAAACAGAACAAAACCCTTTGCTACCCCCTTCATCGCAGTCAAGTCAAAGCAAATATACTCCAGATATGTAATATCAGTATACATAATATAGTCAGAACACATAGAGCATTGGAACAGAAACATTTCAAGACAGTACACCTGAAAACATCTTCATCAAAGTGTATTAGGAATAGTCCGAAAGGAATAAAGATAAACAAATAGTAAAGGGTATCTTAAAATAAAGCAGAAAATACAATTACTACTGATTTCGTCTTAAAAACCTATATTGTGGCGTGCCCCTCTGCCGTAAAGTAATACCTAATAATCTGTCTCTGGTGAGTGCATTACCTGCCAAACCTGGAGTGTTTAGCCATGGGCCCCAGTTACATTTAAACTTCAGTCAGGAAAGACAAGCTTCGTCAGAGGTGCGAAATGAGCGTTGGGGTACTGGACAGTGCGGTACATGATTCTGTTATGGCGTGTGGTGGGTAATCTTGAGTTGTTGTGGTATGCTTTTGCCGATCATGTTATTATCTAGACTGGTATAGACATATTGTATATGTTTTTGCTAATAACATGAAATATTGTCTTATTTATTTATCCCCACATTATTGATAACTGTTTTAGTTGTGATGCATTGTTAAAATCACGCCGGAACCGACATTTCACACTGTCTAATAGTGCTTGTTTTTATTGGGTGTTTTTAATTGTCTTTTTTCAGCTGTGGTGAATTGTATGTAATAAAAATATAATTACATAAGATCCAATTGGATGAATTTTCTCTAGGGCTACACTGCAACATTGGCTGTGACAAAAGAATGCTGTGTGCCCAGCGTGAATCGCAGGTAGTAAAAGCCAATGTGGCTGAATTCGCAAAAAATCTAAACCTGCTGGATTTCTTGCGGCTGTCCGGTCATGATCGAAATGCAACCACATTGATTTTAATCAGGGGCACACAGCGATCATTGACCGTGCACCATGTGTCGCGGCCAAAGTGGTTGTGTAGCCCTAGTCTTATATTGTGTAATAGTAGGATTTCAAGGGATGTTGTATGTATTAAATAATTGTGTTTGGTTCCCTGGTTTTGTGTGAGGTCACGTGGCCTGTTCTTTGTAGGTTAAAAAGTAATACAATCTAGTGGTGAGACCGAAATCTCGTTTTCCAAATATTTAGGCGTCTAATGTTCAACTCTGTTGATTTTGCTAGAATTAAACCAGTCTGATATTTTTTTATGACTAAGGAGTTGGATCCACTTAGGGTTGCCTTCATAGTATCCCATACTACTCGACGACTCACCGAACCATCATTAATGACAAAATATTCTTTAATATGATTAACTAGAACTGCTGAGTCAAGTAATGCGAGCGAAAAGCATTTTGCTTCCACATCCGCAACCCTATAATAGCAGTCTGGGCAAAATTTACATTTAACAGCAGCAAGAAATGATCAGAGTGTTCTTGTCAAATATTCAACTTAACATAGTTAAAAGGTAGTCAAAAAGGGTAACTAAACGTTTGATAAACTTTTGACATGTCAGAAGATTTGATTGATGGGGTGCGAGCACTGAGACCCTCACCAATCACTAAAACAAAGCGGCAGAAGCTTTTCCGTAAATCAATGTATCAGAGTACGGGCTCAATAGAAAGTCTTTCCGGAAAAAGCCAAACAGAAACGAAGCGGCTGAGCGCTCACATGAGCCCTTCTGTCGCTTTGTTTTAGCGATTGGTGGGGGTCTCAGTGCTCGGACCACCACCTATCAAAACTTCTGACATGTCACTATGACATGTCAGAAGTTTATCAAACGTATAGTTACCCTTTAAGGCTGGATTCACACGAGCACATTACGTCCGTAATGGACCGAACGTACTTCGGCCGCAAGTCCCTGACCGAACACACTGCAGGGAGCGGGCTCCTAGCATCATAGTTATGTACGATACTAGGAGTCCCTGCCTCGCTGCAGGACAACTGTCCCGTACTGTAATCATGTTTTCAGTACGGGACAGTAGTTCCAAGGAGAGGCAGGGACTCCTAGCATCGTACATAACTATGATGCTAGGAGCCCGGCTCCCTGCACTGTGTTCGGTCCGGGACTTCCGGACGAAATACGTTCCGTCCATTACGGATGTAATGTGCTCGTGTGAATCCAGCCTTATAATCCTGCAGTGTTTATTCAGAGAAAGACAAATCAACCCCTATGAGGTAGTTGCCAATGCCGCATATTAGCTGGAAATAAGTAGCACTGAAAATTAAGCCCTGGATCCACTCCCCATCTCATGTAATCTACAGGTACAGCATATTAGATATTTCCAGAAATATATCCAGACCCCTTAAAATTAATTTAATGAACCAACCATCATAGCATCCTGTGACAGAGAGTTCTCTAGTCTCACTGCTCTCCTTCTATGCCGAGGTGCCCTCTACATCACTATAGCTTGATTTTCTTTTTCGCTCTCTTCATTTTACTCTTTCTATTTGATCATTACTTTCCACTCCACCCCCTTTTTAATCCTATTTTTATCCTCCATCGGCCGTTATAACGTTCTTCCCTTATAGCAATGGCTAACATTCCCTTAAAAATTATTTCACACAATGTTTAGGGATTTAATTCCCCAAGAGATCCGCTACTACATGTCATGTAAAACTGACATTCTATGTCTTTAGAAAACACGTTTTCCTAAATATTTTAGTGCAAATTTCCCTAATTTTTATACTGCATCCTTGGCAGAAAAGTGCAGAGGTGTGATTATAGCTTAAAAAAAAAATTATCTTTCGTCTGTACTTTAGAACTGGCAGACACTCCTTGGAGATGCCTTTTTCTTGATGTCTTCTTCTTGACGTAACCCTACTGACATACTATGTTCCTAAACTTTATTCAGCCGAGAGTATGTCTAATCGACCGTGAAAAACTGCAATTCGCGGCCGATTTGGACCTGTGCGAGACCCGTTTCCACGTATCCCTCAAAGACTTGAGTCTATTGAGGGATCCGTGGAAAACTGACAAAAATAGGACATGTCCTATTCTTTCACTGGCCCTTTGTAACACCCATGGACGCGGGCCGTCAGGTTTACTCACCTCCTGACGGCCGCAGCCATGGATCAGTGAGCGCTGGCCCGCATCTCCTCCTCAGACGCCAGCACTCACTTCCGCTTCACTTTGCTGTATCCCGTAGGGTGAATTAGATACCCAAATTAGCCCATGAGCACCCTGGACTATAAGGGGGAGTTCACACTGAGATTTTTGACGCGTTTTTTGATGCGGAAACCGTGTCAGAAAATGCCTCCCATTGATTTCAATGGGAGGCGGAGGCGTTTTTTCCCCACGAGTGGTAAAACCAGCTTGTGGGAAAAAGAAGTGACACGCCCTATCTTCGGGCGTTTACGCCTCTGACTTCCCATTGACATGAATGCGAGGCAGAAGCATATTTCGCTGCGTTTTATGCCCGCGGCGCTCAATGGCCGCGGGTGAAAAACGCAGCGAAAATCGGCATGCAGGCAGAGTAAACTCTGCCTCAAAATTCCAAATGGAATTTTGAGGCAGATTTTCCTTCTGCAAAAAACTCTGTGTGAACCCAGCCTAAGAAATACCCTGCCCCTTCCTGCATTGCCTGAGCGTTGTTGTCGTTTACCTATGTTAGTCTCTGCAAATGGTCCCTTAAGTGTTTCCCAGTTCTCAGTGTTCCCGTTCCTGCCGTACCTGTATCCTGTGTCCCGTGGTGTGCTGGTTCAACTGCCGTTTAGAGTTGGAGTCATGTTGTGCTGTATACTACTCCTTCCTGGTTACACCACACCTGCTGTCTGCGTGCTGCCAAGGTCCCGTCCGAGCCGGTCTTCGCTACTGTCGGGAGGTACCACAGGTACACCTATCCGAACTATTGACTTTGACTTGTGCCCTGTTGGCCAGCTGCTATACCGTCAAGGCGGTACGGCCAGATGGGTCCACGCACCCAACGTGACACCCTTCACATGGTCCGTTAAACAACAGCCAAGTGAATAGCCCCATAAAATGACATGCAGCTGTATGATGGCTGTTAAAAAAAACGTCCGTCACATGGCCGATTTAAACGTTTGTCTGAATAACGCTTTACAGTTATCCACTTTAATTTTTAACCCATCTGCTAAAATTTATTCAAGCCAACACTAAGGGATTCCTGATTGTGGCGGGCGACTCCAATCTAGTACTTCAACCCTTTTTAGATAAGTCTCCCCATCCACCGGACACCACCTAACACTCCCACCATACCCATCCTTGGCCTTTTGATCTCTTTTATGGGACTATGGACTAGTAGTAAACTTTTTTTCCCCCCCTTCCCACCTGGCCTTTTTTATCAGGATATTTCATTGTTTATTGTTATTTTGGGTATCTACTATCTTACATGTGACTTTTATAGTACTCCATCAAAGCTACCCCTTTTCAATTCATTACATTTTATTTTGTATGTTTGTTCAATTTACTATAAATAATAAGAATATTGATAAAAATAAAATATAGAATAATCTGGCATTCAGACATTTTGATCATCTGGTACTTCTTTACAAGGCAGATCTACATCATTATCTTGAATTTCAAAAGACCAGAAGTCGACAACTGAGCTGGGAACAACAAATGGAAGACGACTTTGTTTGAAAAACAGTGGCATATTTTCTTTAAGCATTTTATTTTGGGATGTTTTTCCTTAAGGCTTTCTCCGCTTACAAGTTATTATATATGTTTATATGACCATCCAATAATCCAGAAAATGTGTCAATGTAGCATCCATTAGGTCCCATTCAGGGCAGATGTTAGAAATTTTACTGAATTAGGATTCATCTAGACGTTGTGAGGCTGAGGTTACAAATTCAATGCCGTTGCGGTAAAAATCAAAGATAGAAAAAAAAAAAGTAACGCTGGAGGGGAAAAACGGACAGTTTACTTCAAATGCCATGATGTATAGTTTATACGTTTATTTCAATCATGTATTCTTTACACTCCCAAATAAAGCCACTTGAAAAATTCATTATTGTCAGAGTTTGACGTTATCTATAGGTGACATGTATAGTAAGACATATGTATATGAATATATTATGCTTTCTGCTCTCTTGGGAGAATTACAAGGGGTTAATAGCTCAGAAACTGTCTGCCTAATTAAGCGGTTAATTGGATTTGAAGGGAGCGTGGGGGTGTCCTCTCTTCTGTTGTGCTGCGTTTAAACCTCCCTCCCAACTGGATTTGAGCCAGTCTTATTTTTAATCATGAATCAGGAGACTGTGTGTCATACACTGACTATCAAATATGATAACACGTCCCAGCTGCAATGCCCAATGATTGTGTATATTGCTGTATACTGTATGTCTAGTACTGCAAGGTGACACAATGGCATATTCCCCAATGGCGGGCATTTTTTTCATAGAGCCGTTTTGTCCCTCTCCTTGCAATAAGCCAAACAGATATTTACTGTACTTTAATTGAATATCTGCTGAAAGAACAGAGTATTAATGAGAAAAATGACAATTCTCAAGTTCCCATTTACTCATTCATACAAGTTTCAGTGTTCCCAGCCACAAGCTGCTTGGGGCAGACTACCCGTCTGAGCAGGGAGCAGCTGTGGGCGGGGGAGGGGAGGATTGAGTGTGCCACGTGACCCAGGGTCATGCACACAAACACAATGCAGATCCAGTGGCAACAGGCAATCATCTAATAAAATGATTATGTTTTGTACGGCTATTATGGCACAGTTAAATGTTGCTGTGAGATGCCTCATTGAAAAGTTATTACAAGTAATTTCATGACATTTTCCTCTTAAATGTCATGTACTCCTAGTCAGCACTGACATAAAAATCTTTATTTGGCGTTGGAATTTTAAAGTCTGATTTTAATGAAAACTCTTCATAAAAATGCAACCTTTATGTCTTGTTACATCTCAGATTCACATTAACCCCTTGATGTAGAAGTACCTCATTTAATGCCTTAAAGGGGTTGTCCACTTTCTGAAAACTGATGACCTATCCACTCATCAGTATATGATCGGTGCGTGTCCGACACCCGCACCCCGTACCAATCCGGCACTCCGACTGCCTCCGGGCGCCGGACGATGTTGCCGGAAGCAGATGGCTCCTGTCAAAGAATAGCAGCCGTTTGGCGGTATTGCAGCTCTGCTCCTATTCAAGTGAATAGGAGCAGAGTTAGTTTCCTGCCAAACGGCCGCTATGCAGTGGTCGGAGCCATCTGCTTCCAGCTCCAACTACTGCACCCCGTTCCAAACTTCCGATGCACAGAAGCAGCCGGAGTTGCGGATCGGTGCAGAGTCCGGATGTCAGACACGCACAGATCATATACTGATGACCGATCCAGTGGATAGGTCATCAGCTTTCAGAAAGTCGAAAACCCCTTTAAGTTAAAGAGTAAAAGTACTTCTACACGGCCCGACGTGGGCCATGTAAACGAGCGCTGATAGAGACAGCTCATTGATCGGTGCTCATTTGCACTTTTCAGATCGCTCCTCCCCATACAATTCTATCATGTCGGCAGCATGTCTCCCTGTTTACACGGGGAGATGTGCTGCTGACAACGATAATATTTTCGGCATTTAAAACTATACAATCAGCCGATGAACGAGCGTTTGCTCGTTCATCTACTGATCACTGCCCTGTTTACACAGTGAACACTCGTTTGCCTGATAATTGGCCAGTGTAAAAGGGTCCTAACTGTACTTTCAGAAAACTTCTAAAATGTCAGAAACATATCAGAAGATTTGATCGGTGAGGATGCAGGTGCTGAGAACCCCACCATAGCTGAAACAAAGGTGTATAAGCGCTCTGCCGAGCATTCTGCACCTGGGGCTGTGATCTGCTCTCCTCGTGAGCTTGAAAATTGGCGCATAGACGTACTATGTGAGTCTGTCTTTAGGGTGAAAAGGAGAGCCGATCATATCCAAAGGTGAGAAGTGCTCGGCCGAACGCTTCTACCCCTTTGTTTCAGCTATGGTGGGGGTCTCTGAACCCTACACAAACACTAACATTACTGTAGTGTCCTGATAATGAGTATACATTACCTTCAGCCAGGATGTGAGGTTTATTCAGAATCCTGACACTTCTGAATCTTTTCTGTGAGATTCCAGCAAGGCAAGCGTAATCTCATTTGAAATGACAGGTTACATCGTAATCTCGCGAGATTACGTTTGCCTTGCTGTAAATCTCACAGAGATGCTACAGACATGTCAGGATTCTGAATAAACATCACGTCCAGGCTGGTAGTGATGTGTATTCATTATCAGGACACTACAGTAATGTTAGTGTTTGTGTATGTAGCTGCACATAACAATATAACTATCTCGCTAGTGCAGTGTAAATGAATGGAGAGAAGTGTATGACGCTGATTAGTCACTGATTGGTCAGCGTCATACACTCCTCTGTACAACGCCCACTTGGTCTAAAGTAAAAACACGCCCACTTGGGCATTAGGAAACTCATTAGCATAAAGCTAAAAATCGCTCATAAAGTGGTTTAAAATAGATTGTTTTTCTAAATAAAAAGCACTACTGTCACCTACATTATAGCGCCGATCTTCTTATATAGGAGATAGGGCACTTATAATGTGGTGACAGAGTCTCTTTAAGGCAAACTGCACGGTACAGCCGGGCTCCTGCTGTAACAGTTGGGATCAGAGAAACCTCTAATCCCAGATATTTAATCCCTCAATAGCAACCGCGACATCTAAGGTACTTTACAGAGAAAGGGGCCACCATCCGTCAGCCCATTGGTGCATTGTATAAGCAATCAGATCACATTATGAATTTCCCTAGTGGAACTAAAAGAATACTTAAATGGTTAATAAAGTTTATTGTAAAAAAAAGAACTAATAATTTTCTTTTGAAAAAGGGGGTTTTATTTAGCAAAAAATGTTTTGCCGTAATTGTAACGACCCATATAATGTACAGGTTATTTAAGCCACACAGTAAACAACGTAAAAATAAAATCCTGCAAAAAAACAAGAGTGGAACGATTGTTTTTTGCCACCCCCCAAAAAAAATGTAATCAATAATGTATATGTACCCCAAAATCTATTGAAAAATATAACTTCTCCCACAAAAACCCAAAAACGTATGGATCTTGGTATGCAGCAACATAAAAAATATTTTTTTTAATGAAAAGAGCTATTATTGTGCAGAAGTAGTAAAATGTTAACATAAACCAATACATATTTGGTATCGCCCTAATCGTACCAACCTATAGAATAAAGGTAACACTTTATTTATACCATACGGTGAAGGGTGTAAATTTTAATTGCAAAAAAACAACATCGGAATTGCTTTATTTTCCATTGCTTCAAAAAAAGTTAATCAATAGGTTATATGCCCCCAAAAATGGGGCCATTGAAAAATACAAGAAGTCTAATTTGTGGGAATGCAAATTCATATAGTGCAGCTGCCTTCTCCAGGATAATGATCAGGCATAAGCGCTCCTGTATTAAGATTGCTCTGCCCGACCAGATGTTATAGGGGCATCGAAGAATTTGTATATTTATGTGTGTATGTACAGTAGTGTTCAAAAAAATAGCAGTGAGTTTTAAAAAGCAAATAAAGCACAAAATAATAACTTTTATTTGCCTGAATGCAAATGCACTGGAAATACTACACAAATGAAAACAAAATGTATCCAGTTTGTGTTAACCCCTTAATGACCAGCCTATTTTAGACCTTAATGACCAAGCTATTTTTAACTTTTTACAATCGTCGCATTCCAAGAGCTATAACTTTTTTATTTTTGCGTCGACATAGCTGTATAAGGTCTTGTTTTTTGAGGGACAAGTTGTATTTTTTAATGAGGTACATATTTATTGCTAAACTTTTATTAACTTTTATTAACTTTTTTTGGGGGGGGGAATAGAAAAAAAATCTGAACTTTCGCCACTCTTTTTTGCGTCCTAAATCTACGCCGATTACCGTGTGGTATAAATAACACAATAACTTTATTCAGCGGGTAGTTACGATTGCAACGATACCAAATTTGTATCGTTTTTGTATGTTTTACTACTTTTAGGCTATGTTCACACGGGGTATTTTGCCGAGTTTTTTGACGCGGAAACCGCGTCGCAAAACTCGGCAGAAACGGCCCGAGAACGCCTCCCATTGATTTCAATGGGAGGCGTCGGCGTCTTTTTCCCGCGAGCAGTAAACCTGCCTCGCGGGAAAAAGAAGCGACATGCCCTATCTTCGGGCGCTTCCGCCTCTGACCTCCCATTGACTTCAATGGGAGGCAGGAGAAAGTGTATTTCTCGCTGTTTTATGCCCGCAGCGCTCAATGGCCGCGGGCGAAAAACGGCGCGATAATTGCCGCGAAAATCGGCGTGCAGGGTGAGGAATATCTGCCTCAAAGTTCCAAACGGAATTTTGAGGCAGATATTCCTCCCCCAAAATACTCCGTGTGAACATAGCCTTACACAGTAAAAACACTTTTTTTTCAAAATTATTTGTTTTTGTGTCTCCATATTTGAAGAGCCGTAACGTTTTTAATTTTTCGCCGATGCAGTATTATGAGGGCTTTTTTTTTGCAGGACGACTTGTAGTTTTTATTGGTACCATTTTGGAGTAGATGCGACTTTTTTATCACTTTTGAATCAAATTTTTTTAAAGTCAGGATTCACAGAAAACAGCAATTTTTCTGTCGTTTTTTATTTAATTTTTTACAGCGTTCACCGTGCGGGTTAAGTAATGTAATAGCTTTATAGTGGGGGTCGTTACGGACGCGGCGATACCAAATATGTGTAACTTTTTTACTTTTATTTTGGTTTTTTAATAGTAAAGCAGTTTGTAAGGGGAAAAAGTGGGTTTTTCATTTTTTTTTCACATTTTTTTTAAATTAGCTTTATTTTAAAACGGACAGGCATGAGAGACACATCGTATCACCAGGTGTCGGTGGGAGAGAGGGAGCTCCCTCCCTCTCTCCAAAACCACTCAGATGCGGTGCTCGCTATTGAGCACCGCATCTGAGGGGTAAGGCTGGGTTCACACGTGGCGGAATTTCACTTAAATTCCGCTGCGGACACTCCGCAGCGTTAATCCGCAGCGGAGCCGTTTCTGCATTGACTTCCACTTCTATTTAGAAGTGTTCGTTTAGACGATGCGTAACATTCCGCTGCGGAGCATAGGCTGCGGAGCGGAATTTGGTGTCCGCAGCATGCTCTGTCTGTTGCGGAGCAGTGGCGGACTCATGGCGGAATTTCTCCATTGACTTCAATGGAGATTCTAAGTTCCGCAATGAAGTCCGCAGCTGTCATGCACATGTTATGTGTGCTGCGGATGCGTCTTGCTTTTTTGCCATGACATTTCTTCATTCTGGCTGGACCTATGTATTTCTAGGTCTACAGCCAGACTGAGGAAGTCAATGGGGCTCCCGTAATGACGGGAGCGTTGCTAGGAGACGTCTGTAAATAGTCACTGTCCAGGGTGCTGAAAGAGTTAAGCGATCGGCAGTAACTGTTTCTGCACCCTGGACAGTGACTACCGATCCCAATATACAGCTACCTGTAAAAAAATAGAAGTTCATACTTGCCGAGAACTCCCTGCTTCTGTCTCCAGTCCGGCTTCCCAGGATGACGTTTCAGTCTAAGTGACGGCTGCAGCCAATCACAGGCCAATAACAGGCTGCAGCGGTCACATGGACTGCCGCGTCATCCAGGGAGGTCGGGCTGGATGCCGAAAGAGGGACGCGTCACCAAGACAACGGCCGGTAAGTATGAAATTCGTTTACTTTCACTAGGGAAAGTGCTGTCCCTTCTCTCTATCCTGCACTGATAGGGAGAAGGGAAGCACTTTTCCCGCAGTCCGCAGCAGCTAGTCCGCATCAATTTACTGCACATTTTGTGCAGATCCGCAGCAGAATCTGCAACGCAGATTCTGTGCGGCATTGATGCGGACAGTTGCGGAGGAAATCCGCCACGTGTGGTCATGCCCTTAAACGGGTGAGCTGAGAGCTGGCAGCTGAGAGCAGGGAGATTTGACAGCTCCCTGCTCTGTTTACTTATTCCGATGCCGCGACGTAAAAAGTATATGGCATCGGAATAAGGCCCGTTAGTGACCGACGTAAAAACCCGATGGGCCGGTCACTAACGGGTTAATCCTTTACAGAAAGTAAATAAAAAGGAATATTAGGCTGGGTTCACACTGAGTTTTTTGACGCGGAAACCGCGCAGCAAAACTTGTAAAACCGTCTCACGGGAGAAAGAAGGGACATGCCCTATCTTCGGGCGTTTACGCCTCTGACCTCCCATTGACATCAATGGGAGGCAGAGAAAGCGTATTTCACTGAGTTTTATGACCGCGGCGCCCGCTGAGTTTTATGCCCGTGGCGTGCAGGGAGAGGAAAATCTGCCTCAAACTTCCAAACAGAATTTTGAGGCAGAATTTCCGCCTGCAAAAAACTCCTTAGTCTGTTCAAAAATATAGCAGTGCCAGCATTTTCCTTTAAAAACTCAAAAATGTAATGTATAAACTGAAAAAAAAATTCAGATTTCACTTTACTGAACTAATATTTAGTGGCATAACCATTGCTTCTGAAAACTGCTTGACATTGTGTTGCATGGAGTCGACCAACTTCTGGCACCTCTGAACAGGTAGTCCAGTCCAGGAGGATTGGATGACATTCAGGCTGGGTTCACACGAGCACATTAATGTCCGTAATGGACGGACGTATTTCGGCCGGAAGTCCCGGACCGAACTCACTGCAGGGAGCCGGGCTCCTAGCATCGTAGTTATGTACGACGCTAGGAGTCCCTGCCTCTCCGTGGAACTACTGTCCCGTACTGAAAACATGATTACAGTACGGGACAGTTGTCCTGCAGAGAGGTAGGGACTCCTAGCATCGTACATAACTATGATGCTAGGAGCCCGGCTCCCTGCACTGAGTTCGGTCCGGGACTTCCGGCCGAAATACGTTCCGTCCATTAAGGACGTAACATGGTCGTGTGAACCCAGCCTCACAGTTCTTCTGCATTCTTGGGTTTTGCCTCATAAACCACATTTTTAATGACACACCACAAGTTCTCGATGGGATTGAGGTCAGGGGATTGGGCTGGCCACTCCATTACCTCAATCCTGTTTGTCTGTGAGGCCTCGTGCACACGACCATGCCCGGACAGTCACCCGCATTTGCGGGCCATTCTCCCATTATAACGTATGGGAGCACGGTCCGTAAAATAAAAAATGTCCTATTTTTTACGGAGGCTTTCTACGAAATGAATGGAACCGTATTTTGATCCGTAATTGCGGACCAAAATTACGGTCTTGTGCATGGGGCCTAACCAAGATGTTGTTCGCTTACTGGTGTGTTTTGGGTTATTGTCGTATTGAAACAACCATTTCAAGACATTTCTTCTTCGGCACAGGGTAACTTGATCTCAAGTATTTTGATATATTCAAACTGATCCATGATCCCTTGTATGTGATAAATACGCCCAACACCATAGTATAAGAAACATCCCCATATCATGATTTGTGCGCCTCCATGCTTTACGGTCTTCACAGTGTACTGTGGCTTGAATTCAGTGCTCGGGGGTCATCTGACATACGGTCTACGGCGACTAGATCCAAAATGAACAATTTTTCTTTCATCAGTCCACAAAATGTTGTGCCATTTCTCTTTGGGCCAGTCAATGTGTTCCTTGCCAAATTTTAAGCTATTCAGGACATGTCTTCTTTTCAACAACGGGACTTTGCGGGAAGTCCTTTCTGGTAACTTGGCTTCACTTAATCGTCTTCTGATTGTAGCAGTGATCACTGGTCATTTCAGATATTCTTTGAGCTTTCTGGAGGGGATCATTGGCTGAGCCTTTGCCATTTTGGCTATTCTACGATCCATTTGAGCAGTAGTTCCCCGCTTCCTTCCGCGTCTTTCAGGTTTCGGTAGCCACTTCAAGGCATTTGAGATTTTAGCTGAGCAGCCTATAATTTGCTGCACTTCTCTATATGTTTTTCCCTCTCCAATCAACTTTTTAATCAAAGTACGTTTTTCATCAGAACATGACTGGAACGACCCATTTTTCCCCAGTATTTCAGACGGAAATGCACTATAACCCACATGTGCAACATTTACCACCCTCCTTCCGTAAATAAGGGCCACAATTGATACCGGTTATTCCACAGAATGAACGACTTCACCAATTTAACTCCTCACTGCTATTATTTTGAACAAGCCCCTTTGAATTAATGATTCACTTACTAGAATGAGTGGCACGCATGTCCTATTTGTTGGCCCTGGCTGAATCTGATGTGCAGCTCTTTGTCAGAGGTAAGGCACCCACAATATGTCAGACTGACCAGCACTGGTATAGACCTTTTCTCTGATGTTCCATTAAGGCTTCGTTCACATCTGCATCAGGGCTCCATTCTGGCATACCATCAGAGCTTCCCGTCAGAACGGAACCCTGACTGAAACCATAGGCTTGTGTTTACATCCCCATTGATTTCAATGGTGACAGTTCCAGTGCAAATGTTTTTTCTGTGTTTCATTTGTGAAAGGGTTCCGTCGTTTTGATGGAAGCAATACCATAGTCGACAATTTTTTATTTTTTTTAAACAGTGGGCCATATATCTGGAATGGGGGGGGGTCCACGAAAAAAAAGAAAAAAAAGAAAAATAGCGTTGGAATCAGAAAGAAAGCGCTATTCAGGTCAGATGTCCAGTTCAATATATATGACCTAGTGACGGGTTCTCTTTAACCTCAGCTTATTCTGGGCTTAGGAGTCCTGTAGGCGGTGCTACTCAGTGATTGACAGCTATCTCTGTATTGACACTCATATATGGAAGCCTGTCAATCACCAAGTAGGGGCCGCCCACTGGACTCCTAGCCCAGAATAAGCAGAGGTTTAAATGAGTAAATGTCAGGTTAAACGGAATCTTTTCCTACAAAAATATATCAATCTTCCCAGCTCCATCTGTTCTATAACATTCTGCCTGCAGATTGGACTGCATTTTCAACATGAGAGGTTCCCTTTAATGGTATCATTTGAACAACACATTCTCCTCACTGCAATGCTGCTGAATATTGCAGTATATATTATATATTTATTTATATGTTTGAGTCATATATTTAGTGTAAATTCATCTAAAGGTATACCAGTACAACTCAGCCTCCCTGTAGCGAATGGAGACCAGATCGGGAACCACTGTAAGAAAGAGACACCATCCAGGCGCAAAATTTCCACGATAATTGGTAAAAGATATTTATTGCATATGACACAATAAAACAAGAGTCTCTAAAACACAGATTCCTTTTTTTATTCTCCCCAGCTCACTTGTAGCCGTGATTAGGTTCAGCACTAAGTGGCTGGCGTCCTCATCCCTACCACTATACCACCGCCACTGCTATGCCACCACCGTCCCTCCAGAACGTGAGTCTGGTATGTGATATCTGGCAGGGCACTGGTACAGATATAAAATTGGGGCTCAGAAACATGAGTCAAGGTAATAGCACAGAAATCAAGAAAGTCCTATTAGTAGAACTTCATTGGTACAGATGCACTAAAACCTATGGCAGGAAAAGTAACGTGACAGGTGAAAGAAGCACAAAGAAGCAATCATATGTGCCGTACTATACAATACCAGTCAGTCATTATTAAATTGACCCTTGCTGCTGCTAAGGATATATGATAGCTCCCCAGGAGAGCTGGCAGATGTCTACTATGTACGCTGCACACCTTTTTAAAACAGTCATGCTGCCATTGTGTTCCACCATAGACATGGGTACTGGCCCTGTTTTCTGCGAATTTTAAATATTGCTTAGATTGCATGGCTTGATAGAGCCGCTTTTAGGGTATGTTTCCACAGGTCGGATACGCTGCGTAAAAGTATGCAGCGTATCCAACCTAGAACCCGCAGGGAATTCCGGACAAACCCAAATTGTGAAGACTGTCATAGCAACGCATCCCTCTGGTCTCCGTGCATCCCGGCCTCCTGCGATGATGCAGCAGCCCATGACACTACTGCAGCCTGTGATTGGCTACAGCAGTCACATGGGATAAAATGTCATCTCAGGAGGCCAGGCTGCACGAAAAACAGAGGGACGCATTGCTATGACAACGCCCGGAGGTAAGTATTGGCTTTTTTTTTTATACATTTTAGACAAAAAGCTTTGGTTGTTTTCATATTCGCATTTTATTGCGGTGGAATTGCAGCATTTCTACCAATAAAATCGCAACATATGCGATTTGTCGTGGGTTTTACCTCCCCATTGAATTCAATTGGGAAAAGCTGAAACAAAAGAGCAACGTTTTCTGCAGCAGATTTAAAAAACGCACCACATGTGAATTTATAAACGTTTTTGCAGAGGATTTTTTTTCCGGAGGTTGTGGATTTGATTTGTTCAAATATATAGCAGTTACATTTGCAACATTGGCTACTGATGATCTTCTTATGTTTTATTAGACAAAAATATATATTACTTTTGCAAATTTAATTCCCATGTTCTGTGACCTTCCTTGAACAATAGTACTCTACGATTTGAGAAGGACCTTCAGCGTGAGCTCCATGGCTCATAACAAAGGAAAAAAAAGCATAACTATAGAACTGGCAAAATAATCTATTGTGAAATATTAAAATGAATAGAAGAAAAAAAGCTAAAATGATTAGTAAAAGTTGTATATAGTGTAACTACACAATGTCAGTACATGTTATACTGTATATGAGATTATCTTCACTACAGCATGTGCGTATGTATTAAAATATGCATGGGGTTAACAGCAAAATTAAGGCATCTGAAGACATTTAGACTAATATCTATACACATTGTCCCATGGAAAACATTTATGTTAAATGTATAATTGGTGCTGGTCCGACCTATGGGACTCCCAGTGATCATGAGAATGAGGGCCCCATGTTCCCCTTTTGAATGGGGTGGCAGTCACGATTTCTCTATGGGACTGGTGGAAATAGCGACGTAACTATGAGTCCGCTGTATTCTTTAATTGCTCCTATTACTCTTACATAGGGCAGCATATTCAGCGGACAGATCCACTTTCATTACGAACAAGCTGTGGATTTCGGTCACTTCTATTTTGCATGTTCGCAATGTAATCTCTGATGAATAGCGTGTATAAGACTGCTCTGCAGAATAGGTTAACAAAACTCATGTGAAATGGGATGTATTTACAACTACAGTTTTTCACGTTCGAGATGCGCAACGCCCATGTGAATCTAGCCTAAGGGTAAAGCCACACGGCGTGGCACAGACCTGGCTGCGCCCTGGCACCATGTTTGCGCGGCTGTCAAATAGCCTGTTAAGGGCCCCGCTCGTTGTTGCGCGTAAAACGGCCCTTTATCTCAAAATCGAGCGGCCATAAATTAATACATCCTTTATGGCCGCACAAAAATGGTGCCGCCTCGTGTGACCTTACCCTAAGTTCATGTGAAGAAACCAGCTCAGGCAACACAAACCCCAAGGAGCTGATTGCCAGGGGTTTCAGAGGTTGGATACGCGGCAATTAGCTGAACAACGGGCTGTCTTTATAAAAATGCTCAAGAATAAATTGTGTATAGTGGTTTACGGGTAAGTCCATGGACTCCCATAAAAAGCAATTGCCAAACAGTTTTTAGAAATCATTACTATTAGGCAACGTCTTAAACTGTACATGTGAGATTTAGAAGAGTAGTACATCTGACAGTAGGTACGCCACTGAAAATTTTACTGCAGCTTTCCCAATATCTCCCAAAAAGATACAAACATATATGTTATTAGCAGAGATCTTCATAAATGTGGCACTTGTAAGGAAAGCCATTTACTCCAACTACTCAGAGAAAGAAATTCAGCCATGAAATGTACGTATAACCAAGAAGAAATGACATCCACATGTACAGATCACTGATAACCTTTGGTGTTCTTATGGGTTGTTCCAATTATATCACTGTGATCAGTGATCTGTATATGGGGATTTGCATGGACCATTCAGATCATGAGTTCCCTTCTAACTTGAGCCCCAATAGTGTAAAATAAATACATTTAGTATCAGTTACAAATATACTGAGTGACATGAGTGTATTTTGCATGGGCGTCAGGTGCTCGGGCACTAATATGTTGATATCACACAGACTGTACGTTATCCTAAAAATACGCAAATTAACCAATTTTTGCCTTTTCTACACCTGCCCTATTAACTCTTGCGCAAATCACTAAAAATATTTGGTCTTCATTTAATTATCACTCATGTGCAGAGGCTGCATATAAAGCTACGGACGGGAGATACAGTACATCTAAAACTAATATGGGGTCTTTGTAGTAAAGTCATATGTTAGACAATGGCATCAATGTGCGCCAAAGAATTAAAGGATTTATCTGTTGATTGAACAAACAAGAACATTTAACCTCTTAATGACGGCCATTGCATCTTTTCACACCGGTCATTATAGCACAGTGAGCCTAAAGACAGCAGGGCTCCTGCTCTAATGGCTGGGATCAGAGTTACCTCAGATAACGGCCGTTTAACCGTTTGGATGCCCCGGTCAATAGCAACTGCGGCATCTAAATGGTTTCAGAAGGAGGAGGCTCCTGCAATGCGATTGGGGTGAGGGGGGGGTGCCGTTGGTTTACATGGTAGCCAGATGCCTTAGAAAGCCCACAGGTCTACACTGTTTTACAGTTTTAGGGTATGTTCACACGGCAGCGTCCGTAACGGCCGAAATTACAGGGAAATTACACGGACGTAATTGGCGCTGCTTTTCATTGGAGTCAATGAATAACGGCTCCAATTACGCCCCAAGAAGTGACAGGTCACTTCTTTGACGCGGGCGTCTATTTACGCTCCGTCTTTTGACAGCGGCGTGCAAATATACGCCTCGTGTGAACAGACAAACGTCAGCCCATTGCTTTCAACGGGCAGATGTTTGTCAACGCATTCAAGCCGCAATTTCGGACGTAATTCTGGGGTTAATACGCCCGATTTACGTCCGTAATTAGTGTGTGTGAACATACCCTTACACTGGCAGGCATATTATAAGAGTGCGATCAAACGACTGCATAGTCAAGTCCCATAGTGGGACTAAAAAAAATATAGATCAATAAAGTTTCTAATAACAAAATGAAAAATTCCAAGTAAAAAAAAATTGAAAACTCATTTTTTCCCCTACATAATGCTGGAATATGAAAAAAATGAAAAAATAAATAAATAAAAAAAGCAACACTTAATTGGTATTGCCGTGTTCGTAACTACCTGAACTATAAAACTACATTATTTAACCCACACAGTGACAGTGAACATCCTAAAAAAATAATTAAAAACAATACCAGAATTGCTGTTTTCTGTTTATCCTGACTTCCATCATACACAATAAAAAGCGATCAAAAAGTCGTATGTGCCCCAAAATTGTACCAATAGAGACTCCATGTCGTCTTGCAAAAAATAAGCCCACATACAGCTACATTGGCTAAAAAAATGTAAATGTTATGGCTGTTAGAATATGAAGACACAAAAACAAATGCTTAAAAAAAAAACTATTTTTACTGTGCAAAAGTAGCAAAACATAAAAAAAAACTCGGTATCTTCGTAATCATAACGACCTGCAGAATAAAGTTATTACTGTATGTTATTTATGCAACACAGATAACTGCGTACATTTAAGGCTTCGTTCACATCTGCGTCAGGACTCCGTTCAGGCGTTCCGTTAGAACTTTCCGTCAGGGGAACCCATGAACGGAACCCTGACTGAAACAAACGGAAAACATAGGTTTCCGTTTGCATCACCATTGATTTCAATGGTGACGGATCCGATGCAAATGGTTTCCGTTTGTCTCCATTGTGCAAGGGTTCCGTCGTTTTGACGGAAGCAATACCGTAGTCGACTACAGAGATTCTTCCATGCAGTATAATGCCTACACAAATTCCCCCATACAGAATAATGCCTTAAAGCTGTCCCATGCAGCATAATGGCCCCATAGCTGCCCCATACAGTGTAATGTCCCATACAGTATAATGCCCACACAGATGCTCCCATAGCGTATAATGCCCCATAGATGCCCCATACAGTATAATGTCCCCCTATCTGCCCTTATATAGTATAATGCCCCCAAAGCGGTCCCTAGGGCCAGTGCCCACATATAAAGTGCCAGTGCTCTTGTAGATAGTGCCACGGTGCTCATGTAGATAGTGCCCAAGCAGACAGTGCCCATGCAGACAGTGCCCCTATATAGTGCCAAAGTGTTGACAGTGCCACACCCCACTTGAAGGTAGCACCAACCCCCTGTAGATAGAGTTACCACCCCCTGTATATAGCATCATTGGGACTCCCTCTAGGAGCGGAATCCCCAGCCAGAACACAGGCCGGGGATTCTGCTCCTAGAGGGAACCCTGATGTCACTGTCCATATATGGACAGTGACAACAGTGGCTGCTCCTTGAGCAGAATCCCCGTTGCCAACTCTGGCTGGGGATTCCACTCCAGGAGGAGCCCCTAACATCAATGTCCATAAGGACAGTGACCATAGGGGTTTCCTCTAGGAGCGGAATTTCAGGCCAGATCATCGGCAAAGAGGATTCCGTTCAATCAGTAGCCACTGACGTCACTGTTCATATATGGACAGTGACGTCAAGGGCTTCCCTGAGCACGGCGCTTAAAGTAGCGCGGTGCCTGGGGAGTCCTTGACGAGCGGAGGAGATCCCTCTGCTCCTCCGCTCCGAACTAATTCTGAAGCATGGAGCTGATGGTTCCTTGCTTCAGCATTGGGTTTAACTGTATCTGCCTCCTGAGGACGAAGATACAGTTGACAGCAAGACATACCCCCGGCGGCCCGAAACACCACACAGAATCCGGGACTGTCCCGCTGAATCCGGGACGGATGGGAGGTATGCAGATAGTGCCACAGTGCCCATAAATAGTAACACCGTGCCCACATATAGTGACATAATGCCCACATAGTGAAATAGTGCCACACCCCATATAATGCCACACACCCTTGCAGATAACACCACCTTGCAGATAGCACCCCCACCTCCCCTTGTAGATCGCAGCACCACCCCCACCCCCCTTTGTGGATCACAGCACCTCCTCCCTTGTAGATCACAAACCCACATTTAGATCGCACCCCACAACCCCTTGCAGATCGCAGCACCACCACCCTTTCCTTGTAGCTAGCGCCACTGTGGCTGCCACTAGGAGATGAATCCCCGACCAGACTTTGCTGACGCCCTGACCGGGGATTCAGCTCCTAGTGGAAGCTACAGTGGGGCTATCTACAAGAAGGTGGGGTGGTGCTGCGATCTACAAGGGGGAGGTGCAATCTACAAGGGAGGGTGGTGGTGTAATTCTCAAGGGGGGGAGGTGCGATCTGCAAGGGGGTGTGGTATCTACAGCGGGGTGGTGGCACCGCCTACAAGGGAGGGTAGTATCGCTATATACTGTACTAGGAGTCCCTGCATCCCCACGGAACTGCTGTTCCAAACTATCGATTTTGTTCAGTACAGAACAGCAGTTCCGTGGGGAAGCAGGGACAGAACGGAGCGCCGCTTGTCAGACGGTGCAGACCAGGCAGTGACAAGGCGGAGCTAACTCATGCAGCACAGCGCGACGGCGCCACTAAAAAAATCAATTCAGCCCTAACTATATTACTCTGTTGCTATTTAATTTTCAAAAATGGCTGGTGCTCTAACTGGTTTACTAATACAGGTCTGTTTCATGTTAAGGGTGGAAATTCTCTATTAGGGTATGTTCACACTGGGCAGATTAGCTGCGAATTTTCCGCAACAGATTTCATTACAGAAAATCTGCAGCGTTTTGCTGTGGTGCAGTTTTTCGCCCTGAATGTCTGCTGCGAAAAATTGCAGCACTTACCGACCTGCTAGCGGGCCGTCCTGCTGGGATGACGTTTCATCACATGAGACCGGTGCAGCCTGTGATTGGCTGCAGAGGCGGTCAAAAGGGATGTTGCGTCATCCCAGGAGACCGGCCCTCTGACGTTATACAGGCCAGCCCCCAGTTTCATCCCATGTGACCGCCGCTACAGCCTGTGATTGGATGCGGCGGTCACATGGGATGAATCGTTATCCCAGGAGGCAGTGCTGGAGGGAGGAACCCAGACTTCTGGGTAAGTATGAGATTTTTTTATTTTTCTGAATTGCGTTTTTTGCGACGGGATCGCTGTGAACCCGCCACAAAAATACAACTGCTATTTGTTATGGGATTTACCTCCCCATTGAATTCTATGGGGAAAACCCGCAACAAATAAGCAGCGTTTACACAAATACAATTGACATCCCGCAGGTCAATTTCTGAGCATTTTTTCCGAATTTTGTGAATTTGTTTTATCTCATCCCCTTTGCTGCTACTGTATTTGCTGCAGATTTTCTGCAACGAACCTTAGTATTCACTGAAAACCTTAGTATTCACGCAACGTGTGAACTGGCCCTATTACCGTAGTAGCAGATTCAAACAAATCTCATTCACACACTGTGTAAAAAATCTGCAGAAAAATGTTCACAAATTGACCTGTGGTGTTTTTTAAAAATCCGCAGCATATCAATTTATGCTGCGGAATCGCTGCTCTTTTGTTGCGGGTTTTCCCTACTGAATTAAATGTGGAGGTAAAACCCGCAATATATAGAAAATGTTAAGAATTTTACGGCAGAAAAGCTGTGATTCGAAAAATGCATATCCGAAAGAAAAACAACCTTTTTTTTTGTTTAAAATGAAAGGCTAACACTTACCCCCCGGGCGTTGTCATAGCGGCATGTCCCTCTGTTCTCCGTGCAGTCTGCCCTCCTGGGATGACTTTCCATCCCATGTGACAGCTGCAGCCAATTAGCGCTATCCCAGGAGGCGGGCTGCACGGAGAACAGAGGGATGCGTCGCTATGACAACGCCTAGGGGGTAAGTGTTTTCCACAGCGGAGATTCTGCCAAAAGATCTGCACCCGAATACCATCCGGGGTCTAGGACAGATATGCTAGGTTAGATTTACAGAGAGGTTTAGTCATGTGCTTTTTGCAGTGCTTTTCCTCACATTTATTTTTTTTTTTAATTTAAAATACGCTGCAGCCAGATATTAGCTGAAAGTCTATAGCGAAATATAAAAATGCACTAGAAACAATGGGTTTTTGTTTGTGCTTTTTTTTATGGTGTTTTTGTGTTTTTTTAACGTCAGTGCCATTTTTTTCCAAAACGTAGCATGCTCTAAGTACGGCGTTTTTCTGATAAGCTTCTCTATAGGACTTTAAAAAAAATGCCAGAAAAAACGCATGGTACAAATATAAAGAATAAAACATACACGACAACGAGCGATTTTAGAAAAGAAAACGAAAAATGATTAAAATTCATGGCTTTTTTTTTTTACATAAAAAAAACTGTGAAGGAGGCGTTAAGAAGTAAACAATATTTATTTGTTTTCTTGCAGAGCTGTGATTTTTGTAAGGCTTCGTTCACATCTGCGTCGGGACTCCGTTCATGGGTTCCGTCTGAGTTTTACTTCAGGGGAACCCATGAATGGAATCCAAACTGAAACAAAAACGGAAACCATAGGTTTCCATGGTGACGGTTTCCGTTTGTCCCCATTGTGTAAGGGTTCAGTCGTTTTCATGGAATGAACAGCGCAGACGACTACAGTACTGATTCTGTCAAAACGACGGAACCCTTGCACAACGGTGACTAACGGAAACCATTTGCACCGGATCGGTCAACATTAAAATCAATGGTGATGTTAAACGGAAACCTATGGTTTCTGTTTGTTTCAGTTTGGACTCCGTTCATGGGTTCCCCTGATGGAATGCTCCGACGGAACCCATGAACGGAGTCCCGACGCAGATGTGAACGAAGACTTAGTGATTACAATTTTTTCCCCAAGTCACAGGCAGAAACAGACCAGGACAGTTAAAGCCCCATGCACACGACCGTAATTTTGATCTGCAATTACGGATCCGTAATTCCGTTTTTCAGTGTGGATTTTTGCTGCGTTTTTCTCCAGGGACATTTGTTAAATCACACCCACGTCATGGCTACTGTATTTTGCTGCGTATTTTCCGTCAGCAAATCCGGATGGAAAATGTTTATAAGGCACTATGTGGAATTATACTGTTTGGTGTCAGCTAAGGGGGGATTATACTGAGTATGGGGAGGCCGCAATAGGGAAGTATACTCTAAGGAGGCAGTTTTGGGGGCATTATACTGTATAGGGCGGATATTGGGGAATTATACTAGGTATGGGGGGCCTCAATAGGGAAGTATACTGTATGGGGGCAGCTTTGGGGGGCATTATACTGTATGGGGCAGCTATGGGGTTTATTATACTGTATCAGGGCAGCTATGGGGGCATTATACTGTATTGGCCAGCAATAGGGGCATTATACTGTATGGAGCAGCTATGGGGGAATTATACTGCATGGGGCAGCTACAGGGGCATTATATATTATGTGGACAGCTATGGGGCATTATACTGTGTGGGGGTAGCTATGGGGGCATTATACTGTGTGGAAGGGACTATGAGGGCATTATACTGTGTAGGGGCAGCTATGGGGCATTATACTGTATGTGGGCAGCTATGGGGCGTTATACTGTGTGGGGACTGCTATAGGGACGTCATACTGTATGAAGGGCAGCTATGGGGGCATTATTCTGTGTGGGGTAGCACTATAGGGGCATTAAACTGTGTGGGGCATCTATAATTGCATTATACTATGTGGGGGCCACTAAGGGGTCATTATACTGTGTGAGGGCCACTAAGGAGTTATTATACTATGTGGGGGGCACTAAGGAGTCATTATACTATGTGGGGGCAGCTATGGGAGCATTATTCTGTAGGGCAACCATAGGGGCATTAACCTGTGGGGGCACCTATAGGGGCATTATACTGTGTGGGGCAGCTATAAGGGCATTATACTATGTGGGGGCCACTAAGGGTTTATTATACTGTGTGAGGGCCACTAAGGAGTTATCATACTATGTGGGGGGCACTAAGGAGCCATTATATTATGTGGGGTCAGCTATGGAAGCATTATTCTGTAGGGGCAACCATAGGGGCATTAACCTGTGGGGGCACCTATAGGGGCATTATACTGTGTGGGGCAGCTATAAGGGCATTATACTATGTGGGGGCCACTAAGGGTTTATTATACTGTGTGAGGGCCACTAAGGAGTTATCATACTATGTGGGGGGCACTAAGGAGCCATTATATTATGTGGGGTCAGCTATGGAAGCATTATTCTGTAGGGGCAACCATATTGGTATTATTATGTGGGGGCTAATAAGGAGTCATTACACTGTGTGGGGGGCCTACTGGTTTGGGGCCCACTCAAATGTGTGTGCCCCCCCACCCCGGTGCTAAATCCCTAGCTATGCCTCTGGTTCACACTGTGCATTTTTGTTTTTAACGTTTTTTTTGGGTAGATAAACTCCTATGTCTATTAATGGCAGTTCATAAACTAAAATAAAAAAGGCAAGTTAAAAACGCAGTTTAAATGCACAGTGTGAACCCATCCTACCCTTTCATAGCAGCATCTTCTCTAAAGAAAACAAAGTCATGGTCATTAGAGCCTTTATGTCTCGTGAACCAAAGGGATATGCCATCAAGGAACTATCAATAATCCCGTGAGTCAAGTGATGGGGAAGTGAAAGAGGCAGCTGCTGTTTACACTAAAGTATGTATTATTATGTCAATTATTTATGAAGAAAATGAAATATTTTTTGTGACGCAGGAAGAAATAATGTATTGATAATTATATGGACCTATAATCACTGGAGACAGTGGCCAGCACTATACAAGTACAGTACCTGAAGGCAGTCCCTAAAGCACCAGTATAAACGGCGTCTAATTTTATGTCAATTAACACGAAATAATAAAGAATCACATAATTCCTCTATATAGCATGAACATAATAATTCTTTGAACAAGGTGCAGACAAAACTAGAGACCCATAAATCTCTTCACACTAAAACAATTATTGGAAAGTTTCCCACATATGATATCAATGTATTCAATATGTTCTCTTTGAGTATAAATTATGGGGAAAAGGGGCTTCTGGAAAACTCAGGACACATATCAACAAAATGTATTTTGCTATATTGTTTGTATCTTCAGTAATGGGATAAAAAGATATACAGTAGGTTGTTCCATTTACTAGATTCACTGCATTTGCACATTATAAAGCTCAATGATAATAAGTAGTTCACCTATTCCATTGTATGTGTTTATGTTACTTTATATTCTCCCTAATATGACAATAAAATAAACTTTACTCCTATTTCCTCTGGTGTTCTCCAGCCAAAACTATTTTAATGCATGAATATCGTTTGATATGAATATATGTCATTCCCTGCACGGTTCTTATATGAGCTTCACGTCCGTACTAGTACTTTTGCAACTCCTACATAATCACCCTGAAAGGGCAGGTCATTACCTCCAACATGATCTATAAACTCCTCTCCCAATGTTGTGGCCATGTTAATGATCTCATTGATTGAACGTTCTTCTATCTCTGTCCACTTGAAAACTGCAGAAATCAGAGAAGTGCAGGAATGGAAGATAAGCTGCGGCTGGTTAGATATATATATATATATATATATATATATATATATATGTTATGGCAGCAGGTAAAGTAATCCAAATCATCACCTGCTTGTACGTTGTTAGCACAAGGAGCATTCAGATGGATAGGATGTCATATAGTAATTTGATTTGAAATTAAAAAAAAATACAGTACTACATTGCAATCGTTGGATTCACAGGTATGACAAAGTTCAATATATTATATATATTTGCTTGTGGATAAAACTATATTTAGGTTGGTCGCAGTTTGTATGACATTCACCATTATGCCTAATTGGAATGGGTCTTGACACTTTATAAAGCACAGGGACTTTTTGGTACTGATGAGATATTTTTGCAACTCGGAAATATAAACACAGTGCCTATATGAGTGCCTCTGACTGACTGACCAAAATAAACATTCATATTCTCATAGCAGCACTGTGAAAAATATTATAACTTATAAAAAAATGTATAAGTTGTGTAATATCTACGGCCGTACTAAATGACCCTGTCCTTAGTAAAGTACCGAGACCTGCTTTAGCAAGGCATAACGGTTCAATACCTGCAAATTAAAGTTCCTTTAACCCCTTAAAGAGGCTCTGTCACCACATTATAAGTGCCCTATCTCCTACATAAGGAGATGGGCGCTGTAATGTAGGTGACAGTAATGCTTTTTATTTTTAAAAAAACAATCTATTTTCACCACGTTAGGAGCGATTTTGGTTTATGCTAATGAATTGCTTAATGCCCAAGTGGGCGTATTTTTACTTTCGACCAAGTGGGCGTTGTACAGAGGAGTGTATGACGCTGACCAATCGGCATCATGCACTCCTCTCCATTCATTTAGACAGCAGAATCGCGTTCTTACTAGAACATGATCTGCAGCCACATACACAGCGATTCTGCTTGATTAACGTTAATCCAGTGTCCTGATAATGAATACACATGACCATCCAGCCTGGACGTCATGTGTATTCAGAATCCTGACACTTCTGAATCTTTTCTGTGAGATTTCAGCATGGGAAACGAAATCTCGCGAGATTACGGAGGTAAACGAGATTTTGTAAAATTTCAAAAGGCTATTTTTACAGGGACCAGTTCAGTTGTGAAGTGGATTGTAGGGCCTTATATATTAGAAACCCTCGATAAGTCACCCCATTTTAAAAACTTCACCCCTCAAAGTATTCCAAACAGCATTTAGAAAGTTTCATAACCCTTTAGATGTTTCACAGGAATTAAGGCAAAGTAGATGTGAAATTGTCACATTTTTTTTTTTTTTGCATAAATTCATTTTTCATCTATTTTTTTTTGTAACACGGAAGGTTTTACCAGAGAAACGCAACTCAATATCTATTGCCCAGATTCTGCAGTTTTTAGAAATACCCCACATGTGGCCCTAGTGCACTTATTGACTGAAGCACATGCCTCAGAAACAAAGGAACACCTAGAGGATTTTGGGGCCTCCTTTTTATTAGAAAATATTTTAGGCACCATGTCGGGTCTGAAAGGCTCTTGCGGCGCCAAAACAGTGGAAATCCCCCAAACGTGACCCCATTTTGGAAACTATACCCCTTGAGGAAATTATCTAGGGGTACAGTGAGCATTTTGACCCCGCAGGTTTTTTGCAGAAATTATTGGAAGTAGGCCGTGAAAATGAAAATCTACATTCTTTCAAAGAAAATGTAGGTTTAGCTAATTTTTTCTAATTTCCACAAGGACTAAAAGGAGAAAATGCACCACTACTTTTGTAAAGCAATTTCTCCCGAGTAAAACAATACCCCGCATGTGATCATAAAAGGCTGTTTGGACACACGGCAGGGCTTAGAAGGGAAAGAGCGCCATTTGACTTTTGGAGCTCAAATTTAGCAGGAATGGTTTGCGGAGACCACGTCGCATTTGCAAAGCCCCTAAAGGGCCAAAGCAGTGAATTCACCAAAAAAGTGACTCCATTTAGGAAACTACACCCCTTGAAGAATCCATCTAGGGGTGTAGTGAGCATTTTGAACCCACAGGGGTTTCCTAGATTTTATTAGAATTGGGCAGTGAAGATAAAAAAAAAATCATTTTTTTCCAATAAGACGTAGCTTTAGCTCAAAATTGTTCCTTTTTCCAACAAATAAAGGAATAAAATAACCCCAACATTTGTAAAGCAACTTCTCTGGAGTACGGCAATACCCCATTTGTGGTCATAAACTGCTGTTTGGGCACACGGTAAGGATCAGAAGAGAAGGAGCGTCATTTGGCTTTTGGAGCACAGATTTTGCTGGATTGGTTTCTTGACACCATGTCACTTTTGCAAAGCTCTTAAGGTACCAGTACAGTGGAAACTCCCCAAAAGTGACTCGATTCACGAAACTACACCCCTTGAGGAATTTATCTAGGGGTGTAGTGAGCATTTTGACCCCACAGATTCATAGATTTTATTTGAATTGGGCAGTGAAAATTAAAAAAATCCTTTTTCTTCAATAAGACGTAGTTTTAGCTGAAAATGTTTCATTTTCTCAACAAATAAATGAAAAAAAGCACCCCAACACTTGTAAAGCAACTTCTCCTGTGTACGGCAATACCACATATGTGGTCATAAACTGCTGTTTGGGCACAGAGTAGGGCTCAGAAGGGAAGGAGCGCCATTTGGCTTTTGGAGTACAGATTTTGCTGGATTGGTTTCTGGGCGCTATGTCGCATTTGCAAAGTCCCTGTGGGACCAAAACAGTGGATCCCCCCCAGAAGTGACCCCATTTTGGAAACTACACCCCTCAAGGTATTCACCTAGGGGTGTAGTGTGCATATTAACCCCACAGGTGATTGCAACATCGAGTGCACACCAATTTCTGCCAGAGTGAAAATGGGATTTTTTCCCATAGATATGCCAATATGTGGCGCCCAGCTTGTGCCACTGGAGACATACACCCCAAAAATTGTTAAAAGGGTTCTCCCGGGTATGCCGATGCCATATATGTGGAAGTAAACTGCTGTTTGGGCACACTGTAGGGTTCAGAAGGGAGGTAGCGTCATTTGGCTTTTGGAGCGTGGATTTTGCTTGTAGTAGTTTTGTTTGGAGTCTTACTGGTGTTTCCGTTTATAATGTGGGGGTACATGTAAGCCGGGCGGCGTATATAAGGGGCATAGTCAGGTGGTATAATAATGGGGTAAAAAAAAACAATAAAATGATCCATAGATGTGTGTTACGCTGTGACACAATCCTTTCTGCACAGGCCGGTGTCGCACTAATAAATGGTCTTTACTTATTCCCCTTTTGGTCCACTCGGGATCTTTGCAGTTTGAGGAATTTTGCTGGGATATGTTTGGGCCCTCCCCTTCCTGGTTCCCTAATTTTAGGGGCCTTGATAATTCGCCACTTGAAACAGAAGAAACTTTCCCCTCGGGCCAGCACAACTGCATATTTTTATTTCCTGGCTTATTGGAGCCATAACTAATTTTATTTTTTCATATACGTAGTGGTATGACGGCTGTTTTTTTTGCGGGACGAGCTGTAGTTTTTATTGGTACCATTTTGGGGTACATGTGACTTTTTGATCACTTTTGATCACTTGTTATCCTTTTTTTTGGGAGGCAAGGTGACCAAAAAACAGCAATTCTGGCATATTTTTTTAATTATTTTTATACAGCGTTCACCATGCGTTAGAAATTACATGTTACCTTTATTCTGCGGGTCAGTCAGATTCCGGTGATACCTAATTTATAGCACTTTTTATGTTTTACAACTTTTTGCACAGAGAACGTATTTTTTCTGTCGCCAAGTTGTGAGAGCCATAACGGTTTTAATTTTTTCTTCAACGGAGCTGTATGAGGGCTTGTTTTTAGCGAGACGAGTTATAGTTTTTATAGGTACCATTTTTGGGTACATGCGACTTTTTGATCACTTTTTATTTCAATTTTTGGAAGACAAAGTGACCAAAAAATAGCAATTGTCAGTATTTTTTAGTTTTTTTTACAGAGTTCACTGTGCGGAATAAATAACATAATTTTTTATAGTTAAGGTCGTTACGGTCGCAGCGATACCAAATATGTATGGCTTTATTATTTTTTTCAATAATAAATGACTTGATAATTGAAAAAGGGCGATTGTGTTTTGTGTTATTATTTGAAACTTTTATTGCATTTTTTACAACTTTTATTTTTTTTACACTTTGCTTTAGTCCCACTAGGGGACTTGAAGGTCCAACTGTTTGTTTGATGTTCTAATACATTGCATTACCTATGTAGTGCAATGTATTAGAACTGTCAGTTGTTCACTGACAGCAAGCCGATCAGGCTCCACCTCCGGGCGGGGCCTAACCGGCTTCCGTAATGGCAGATAGGAAGCCATTGTTAGGCATCCTGTTGCCATAGTAACAGTCGCCAGCCTTGCCATCGCATGGCAGTCTGCCGATTTCATGCAAACCACTTTGATGCAGCGATTGCATTGAATCGCTGCATTGAAGGGGTTAATGGCAGGAATCGGAGCTAGCTCCGGTTCCTGCCGACAGATCGGGGTGTCCGCTGTAACATACAGCGGACACCCACAGCTTCTGAGCCGGAAGCTGAGCCGGCGCCATCTTGCCGATGGTACCGGAAGCCTCCTGGGCCCCACCGACGACGGGGCATAGGAGGATTCCCTTACTGGCAGACTGGGAGTTAAGTATTAGCCCTCCGATCGCGTTTGCAGCCACCGGCAACCCAGCGATCACGTTGCTGGGGTGCCGGTGGCTATGAACTCCTCACATGCTGCGATCTCTATTGAACGCAGCATGTGAGGGGTTAATCGGTCGGATCGGAGGCTAGCTCCGGTCCTGGCCGATACTTCAGGGTGCCAGCTGTAACATACAGCTGTCAACCGGCGGTGATGTCGCTGGCTCAGCTCCTGAGCCAGCTGCATCTGTTTCACGTACAGTTACGTGGAGTTGCGGAAAACACCATCTCCCATCACGTAACTGTACGTGAAATGGCGGAAAGGGGTTAATGAAGCTTCCTTACATTAGCATTACTGCTACAATTTCATGGTATGGTGCCCAATGGATCAATACTGGGCCCCAATCTTTCAATTTATATTATACATCTAATAGAATACATAAGTATCAACCAGTTTAAATCACCTACTGTACATCCCACCACAGGTAGAATAGAAACAGTGAAGTCAAAGTACATGCATTCTAAAAACAGAGTTGTGACTGTACAGATGTTTTTTTCACGTGCATTATAAAGACAATTATGTCTCCGGTAAAGGACAGTGCACACAGTGATGTGACAGCACAGCGGTAATGAACAAAGTGAAGTAACAGAACATATTAGTCGCAGTGACATCACAGCACTAATATAATGGTTACAAGGATATCATGTAACAAAACAGGAATAACAAAAACATAGTGATGTCACAGTACGTGGATAATAAACACTGTGAAGTCATAGCGTGTCACAGTACAGTCATTATCCACACAGTGGTGTTACAGCATGGAACTGATACACTCAGTGATGCTATAGAACAGGGGGGATAATAAAATCCAGTGATATCACTGCTAATGGCAAGGGACCTCAAAACAGGCATAATAAATAGGGCAGCCATAATATAAGGATAGTGAGCACGGTGATGTCACAGCTCAGGAATAATTACAGCAGTTATAAACAGGATGATACAGTTTTGGGATAAATTATTTTCCTATGTGGCAGAGGAGTTCTCAGGCCCCCTCAAGCACCTCGGCAGTAAAAATAGTGATGCTACTGATTCATGTACTGATATAAAATACAGTAAGTATGATACTGAACAGCAAGTTGAATTTGGTATTTAATGTCAACCAATTGCATCATAAGTAAATACAATTTTGTAAAGATACATGAAATGGAAATATAATAAAACACTTATATGTGTTTTAAGAGCATGAAGAGCAACTAGATATACAGAAACCACTGATGGCGGTAGGCTAAATATTCAATCATGGTGTCCTCAAATGGCAGCAGGTCTTGACAATCCGGTTTGTCGGTGGAAATCTTGGCAGAGAGAGAAAGATAAGATGAATTATTCATTTCCGATAATTCTATTTTCATGAGTCCTCCATGAAAACACCACAGGAGAGATTGTCCCTTCACCCTAATAGGAACAGGAAAAAGAGAGGCTTAAAAGCTTCTCCCCTTGCTAGCTTTCCAGAGGTTCTATAAATGAATATAAAGTCACTATGTACTAGCAGCATACATTTATTTCAAGAAGAATATCTATATTATAGGGAGGGAATGTAAGTGCGCTGTCATGGAGGATTCATGAAAACCGAGTTATCGGAAAGATATAATTCATCTCTTACATATCGTCTCCCATGAAAGCACCACCAGAGAAATTACCAAATCAGGACATCAGGGAGGAACAATATGTCTGTATTACTTTTCTCCCAAATACTAGGCCACACACCTTTCAGCCCAGAAGACGGCAAATGCCTTAATTGAATGCGCTTTAAGATTTTCTGGAGCCCATTCTCCAGTCGAATTGTAGGCTTCATAAATCACACCCTTCAGCCATCTAGCAATAGAGCTTTTTGAGGCTTTCTTGCCTCTATTTGTAACCTGAAATAGGATATAGAGATTGGAATATTTCCACTATGGTCTGGTGATGGAAAGATATTGAAGAAGAATTTTTCTTACATGCAATGTATGAAATAGCTTTTACAGACTAGTCTTTGGATTGTTACAGAAGGTCGGTAGAATCATATCTTGTGATATTTAAAAAATCCGATACCACTTTCAGAAAAAAGTTGGATTCAATTTTAAGGTAATCCCTTGAATTTCTCCTATTCTACGAACAAAGGTAATGGCCAGAAAAAAAACTGCTTCACAGGTGAGCAATCTTATAAAGGACTCTTCCATATGGTCAAATGGCTTAAGCCCTGATAAAACCCAATTATAATTCGAGGGAGGAGAAGAATTCTTAATTCTCGGTCTTACTCTAGGAACCTGCCTTAAAATAAAAACTCTCAATCAATCGATGCTCTGCCAATTGCAAATCAAAGACACTGTTTAAAGCTGCCATCTGTACTGTTAGCGAACTGGAAGACAAGCCTTTGTCTAAACCTGTTATGGAAAAGCAAGTTTGAGTGATTTTCCAAAGGCTGCTGGAGTCTGTCAGGATAGAGCGTGCACGTAAAACCACAACCTCAAATCCGTAACCACTCTGATCGACAGTGTCTAAGGCTACTCGAAGGTGTTCTCCAGAGCCGACCGCAAGGTGGGTTGGTCTTTGCTGCTTAGAACCCAAGGTTGTCTTAGCAGAGTACTGTGTTGGATTAGAGGTGCAATGCAGGCAAACCTGAGCTGGAAACCAGATAACCAGAGGGTTAACTGAAAGTCCAAAACTAGAGCAAGGGGTAATCAGGCAAAGCAAAGGTCAGAACAAGCCGGGAGCAGATAATCAGAATCGGTAAGCAGAGGGTAAACGAGAGACAAGCTAAGGTCAGTATTCACAAGGTCCAGAAATCAGAAGTGCAGCAGATGTCATGAGCTTGATCAGAACACCAGAAGATAGGAGAATCACAAGAAAGGAAGAGGTGGAAGAAGGTGGCATTAAATACTAATCCACACCTGACAGGCAGAAAGACAGACAAAAGAGATAGGCTCAAGGTAAGATAAACACGCCCAGAAGCTAGAACTGTAGTCATGGTAATCTTAACCCCTTCGCGCTCAGGTCAGTAATAGTACGTCCTGCTAAGTAGAACGTTCGCGCTCAGGTCAGTACTATTACTGACCTGAGTAAACACGGCGCATTTAATCCCGGCGCGTGCTTGAGCTGTGATACCTGCTGTTTCTGACAGCACGCTATCACAGCTTAGTGTGCAGGGACCGATCGCGGTGGTCCCCGCCGATTAACCCCTTAGAAGCCGCGTTCAATAGCGATCGCGGCTTCTTAGGGGTTAAGCTGCCATCGCCGGCCTGCTACACGATAGCGGGCCGTGATGGCTACTATGGCAACCAGAATCCTAACAATGGACTCTGGCTACGCCATAGACGGAAGCCTAGTGGGTCCCGACAAAGTCAGGACCCACTATGCTTGCTGTCAGCGAACAGCTGACAGCTCTAATACACTGCACTACGTATGTAGTGCAGTGTATTAGAATAGCGATCAGAGCCTCCTGCCCTCATGTCCCCTAGTGGGACAAAGTAAAAAAAGTGTAAAAAAGTAAAAAAAAGTTGTGTAAAAATAAGAAAATAAAAGATTTAAAAGTAATAAAAGTAAAAATCCCCCTTTTTCCCTTATCAGTTCTTTATTATTAATAAAAATATATAAATAAACAAATAAACTATACATAATTGGTATCGCCGCGTTCGTAACGGCCTGAACTACAAAACAATGTCGTTATTTATCCCGCGCGGTGAACGCCGTAAGAGAAAATAATAATAAACCGTACCACAATCACAATTGTTTGGTCACTTCACCTCCCAAAAAATGGAATAAAAAGAGATCAAAAAGTCGCATGTACCTAAAAATGGTACTGATCGAAACTACAGTTCGTTACGCAAAAAATAAGTCCTTGCACGACTTTCCTGATGGAAAAATAAAAACGTTATGGCTCTTAGAATAAGGTAACACAAAAAGTAAATGATATTTTACAAAATGTATTTTATTGTGCAAACGCCATAAGACATAAAAAAACTATAAACATCTGGTATCGCCGTAATCGTATCGCCACGCAGAATAAAGTGAATATGTCATTTATAGCGCACGGTGAACGCTGTAAAAAAAATTGAATAAAAAACAATAGTAAAATTGCTGCTTTTTAGTCACCACGCCACCTAAAATTAGAATAAAAACTGATCAAAAAGTCGCATGCACCCCAAGAAAACTACAATGGATTCCTCAAGGTCTCTAGTTTCCAAAAAGGGGTCACTTTTGGGGGGTTTCCACTGTTTTAGCACCACAAGACCTCTTCAAACCGGACATGGTGCCTAATAAATTAAATTAAATTAATTAAATGTCACCTCTACTTTGCTCTAAATTCCTGTGAAACACCTAAAGGGTTAATAAACTTTTTAAATGCTGTTGTGAATACTTTGAGGGGTCTAGTTTCTGAAATGGGGTGTTTGATAAGGGTGTCTAATATATGGGCCCCTCAAAGCAACTTCAGAACTGAGCTGGAAACTAAAAAATAAAATAAAAATGAGGCAATACTTCGCTTCTTACATTATACTCATAATAAGCCGGGCCCACCCCGAGATGACCCCAGTTTTGACCGTTTGTATAAACGGAGACCCCTATTAGACCATTTCAGTGCCCGGTTTTCCCAGCATTCACCCCCGAGAAGTGTATTTCTATAGATGAATCCCTGGTACATTTGAAAGGGAGGCTTCAATTCCGCGAGTACCTGCCGGGTAAGAGGGCAAGGTATGGCGTGAAGATGTATAAGCTGTGCGAGAGTGCATCAGGGTATACCTACAAATTTAGGATATATAAAGGGAAGGACACCAGTACTCAGCCCCCAGAATGCCCCCCCTTACTGGGAGTTAATACAAAAATTGTGTGGGATTTGGTGCACCCACTGCTGGACCAGGGTTACCACCTCTACCTGGATAATTTTTATACCAGCGTCCCACTCTTCAACTGCCTCGCTTCCAGAAGTCCTGCGGCATGCGGCACTGCTAGAAGAAACCTGAGAGGCCTCCCTAAGACTCTGCTTGGGCAAACACTCAGAAGGGGTGAGAGCAGGGCACAATCTAGCAGCAACATATTGTGTGTCAAGTACAAGACCAGGGAGATGCCACACCAGTACCCATGTACCTGTACGAGGTACCAGTACAGAGACCCCCAAACCAGACTGCATCCTGGACTACAATAGGTACATGGGAGGGGTGGACTTGTCAGATCAAGTCCTGAAGCCTTACAGTACTTCTGGAAGCGGGGCCACAGGCATCGTACCAGGGCAACACTTTTTAGGAGAAGTTCCCCAAACTGGCAAGAAGGGAAAAAGTCAAAAGAGGTGCAGAGTCTGCTATAAGAGGGGGATAAGGAAGGACACAATATATCAATGTGACACGTGTCCCGAAAAACCAGAGCTCTGTATGAAAGAGTGTTTTAAAATTTATCATCCATCCCTTTATTTTTAATTTACCCCAGTTTTACTCGCTCTGATCCACTTCGCACAGCTTACCCCTCCTCATCTTTCCCCTCTGAGCCCTGCTGTGTGCCCAGGCAGCTGATAACAGCCACATGTAGGGTATTGCTGTACCCGGGAGAGCCAACATTACAGTTTATGAGGTGTATATCTCCGGTGGCGCATGCTGGGCACAATATATCGGACACTGAATTGGCATATATGTATAGAAAATTGCAAATTTCACTCTGCACCAACTGCTGCACATTATCTTTTACACAATACCTGTGGGGTCAAAATGCTCACTACACCTCTAGATGAATGCCTTAAGGGGTGTAGATTTTAAAACAGGGTCACTTCTTGGGGGTTTCAACTGTACTGGTACCTTAGGGGCTTCTGCGTACAAGACTTAGCACCAGAAAAGCTCCAGTAGGCCAAATGGTGGTCCTTTCCTTCTGAGCCCTGCCGTGTGCCCAGGCAGCTGATAACAGCCACATGTAGGGTATTGCCGTACCCGGGAGAACCCACATTACAGTTTATGGGGTGTATGTCTCCGGTGGCACATGCTGGGCACAATATATCGGACACTGACATGGCATATATATAGAAAATTGCAAATCTCACTCTGCACCATCTGCTGCGCATTATCTTTTACACAATACCTGTGGGGTCAAAATGCTCACTACACCTCTAGATGAATTCCTTAAGGGGTGTCGTTTTTAAAACGGGGTCACTTCTCGGGGGTTTCAACTGTACGGATACCTCAGGGGCTTCTGCACACACGACTTAGCACCAGAAAATTTCCAGTAGGCCACATGGTGGTCCTTTCCTTCTGAGCCCTCCCATGGGCCCAAACGGCAGTTTATCACCACAAATAGGGTATTGCCACACTCAGGACAAATTGGGCAACAAAATGCGGTATTTTATTCCTTGTGAAAATAAGAAATTTTGAGCCAAAACTACCTCTTATTGGAAAAAATATTTTTTTTTTTAATTCACAGCCCAATTCAAATAAATTCTGTGAAAAAACTGTGGGGTCTAAATGGTCACAACACCCATAAATAAATTCTTTGAGGGGTATAGTTTCCAAAATAGGGTGACTTCTGGTGGGTTTCCATTGCTTTGATACCTTTGGGGCTCTGCAAATGCGACATGGCACCCGAAAACCAATCCAGCAAAATCTGGGCTCCAAAGAACACACAGCGCTCCTTTCCTTCTGAGGCCTCCCATGGGCCCAAACGGCAGTTTATCACCACAAATGGGCTATTGCCGCACTCAGGACAAATTGGGCAACAAATTGGGGTATTTTATTCCTTGTGAAAATAAGAAATTTTGAGCCAAAACTACCTCTTATTGGAAAAAATTACATTTTTTTGAATTCACAGCCCAATTCAAATAAATTCTGTGAAAAAACTGTGGAGTCTAAATGGTCACAACACCCATAAATGAATTCCTTGAGGGGTGTAGTTTCCAAAATGGGGTCACTTCTGGTGGGTTTCCATTGCTTTGATACCTTTGGGGCTCTGCAAATGCGACATGGCACCCGAAAACCAATCCAGCAAAATCTGGGCTCCAAAGAACACATAGCGCTCCTTTCCTTCTAATACCTCCCATGGGCCCAAACGGCAGTTTATGGCCACAAATAGGGTATTGCCGCACTCAGGACAAATTTGGCAACAAAATGGGGTATTTTATTCGTTGTGAAAATAAGACATTTTGAGCCAAAACTACATCTTATTGGAAAAAAGTTTTTTTTTTTAAATTCACAGCCCAATTCAAATAAGTTCTGTGAAAAAACTGTGGGGTCTAAATGGTCACAACACCCATAAATAAATTCCTTGAGGGGTTTTGTTTCCAAAATGGGGTCACTTTTGGTGGGTTTCCATTGCTTTGATACCTCTGAGGCTCTGCAAATGCGACATGGAACCCGAAAACCAATCCAGCAAAATCTGGACTCCTAAGAACACATAGCGCTCCTTTCCTTCTGAGGCCTCCCATGGGCCCAAACAGCAGTTTATCACCACAAATGGGGTATTGCCGCACTCAGGACAAATTGGGCAACAAAATGGGGCATTTTGTTCCCTGTGAAAATAAGAAATTCTGATCAAAAATGACATCTTATTGGAAAAATTGTCATTCTTTTAATTTTACAGCCCAATTCAAATACGCGCTGTGAAAAAACTACAGGGTCAAAATTGTAACAATAACCATAAATTAATTCCTTGAGGGGTGCAGTTTCCAAAATGGGGTCAGTTTTGGGGGATTCCTACTGTTTTGGCACCTCAACACCTCTCCAAACCTGGCATGCTGCCTAAAATATATGCTAATAAAAAAGCACCACCAAAATGCACTAGGTGCTTCTTTGCTTCTGGGGCTTGTGTTTTAGTCCACGAGCGCACTAGAGCCACATGTGGGACATTTCTAAAAACTGAAGAATCTGGACAATACATATTTAGTTGTGTTTCTCTGGTAAAACCTTCTTTGTTACAGAAAAAAAATAGAATAAAATTGAAATTCAGAAAGAAAAACGAAATTTGCAAATTTCACCTCCACTGTGCTTTAATTCCTGTGAAATGCCTGAAGGGTTAAAAAACTTTCTAAATGCTGTTTTGAATACTTTGAGGGGTCTAGTTTTTAAAATGGGGTGCTTTATGGGGGTTTCTAATACATAGGCCCCTCAAAGCCACTTCAGAACTGAACAGGTACCTTAAAAAAAAGGCTTTTGAAATTTTCTTAAAAATATGAGAAATTGCTGTTTATGTTCTAAGCCTTGTAACGTCCAAGAAAAATAAAATAATGTTCAAAAAACGATGCCAATCTAAAGTAGACATATGGGAAATGTGAACTAGTAACTATTTTGGGTGGTATAACCGTCTGTTTTTCAAGCAGATGCATTTAAATTCTGAAAAATGCTATTTTTTCTAAATTTTCTCTAAATTTTGCAATTTTTCTCAAATAAAGACTGAATATATCGACCAAATTTTACCACGAACATGAAGCCCAAAGTGTCACGAGAAAACAATCTCGGAATCGCTTGGATAGGTTTAAGCATTCCGACGTTATTACCACATAAATTGAAATATGTCAGATTTGAAAAATGGGCTCTGAGCCTTAAGGCCCAAACTAGGCTGCGTCCTTAAGGGGTTAAGGGAACAGGCATTTCCTAACAAAACCTAATTGTAGAAAATAGAATACCTGAGGAATGTTAAAATTGAAAGGATCTGGTTGTGACTGATCACTCCGAGAAGATACTTTTTCCTAAATGTCTTTATAAATAGAGCAAATGACCTTCTTGTGACTGTATTGTAAGGTAGTAATAACCCAAGAGGATAATACCTTTTTACTTAAACTGTTAAATAGAGATTTTTCAGACTTGGGAATTTCACTGGGCCTTGAAGATGAAGATCTCTCTGGGGGAAGAACAATGGTACTTTTAAAAGGCTAAACCAGCATCTCTTTGGTTAATAAGGACCAATGAATATTACCCTGAATTTTCTCTGGTACCTTTGGAATTAAAGGAAGTAGAGGGAAGGAAGGCTGAAGTTCCAGGTCTGAGACAAGGCAACGAATGACATTGTATTGTCTCTGGGGTTCAGAGAAAAGAAACAGTCCGCCTTCCTGTATACTCTTGTCGTAAAAAGATCGATCTCCGGTGAGCCCCATCTGTTGGCTAATGACAAGAATATTTGATGGTTTAAAGGCCATTCTCCAAAAAGGGTGATCAAATTAGAAAGTTGGCTATTACATTGTTGCTGCCTTTGAGATTAATTGCTGTGAGAGGGAGGATGTTGTTTTCCGCCCAGCAAAATATCTGATGTGACAGACCCTGCAGCAACCTGTGACTGGTGTCCCCTTTATGTTTCAGGAATGCTACTGTAGTGGAATTGTCCAAAAATATCTTCGAGTGGTGCCCTGCTTGAAGTAACCTGTAATTGGATAAGCGAGTACTTATTTTGGATGACCATTGACTCTGCAGAAGATTTTCTTTTACCTGGGCGCCCCAAACCCATGCACTTGCATCTGTCGTGAGAGATGGGAGGTTCCAGCTGCCACGTAACGCCTCTGTGTAGGTTCCTGTGGTTTTCCCCCCAGTTTAGAGACTTTCTTAGGGTTGAGGGAAGAATTGTCTGTTGGATGTGTGAGAGAAGTAACTGCAGTGAAATGGCTGTAATCAGGAAGCCTCCCAGGTAAGAGACTATGGTAATTTTCTGAAGCCTTAAGAAAGCGACCAATTCTACCATCACTTTCGTAAAGATTCTGGGCGCTGACGATATCCCAAATGGAAGGGTGACAAACATCTGGTGAAGCATCTGGCTAGAGTAGATTGTAATAAGCCATGACGGCATTCTCCTGTATCAGAGGAATCATGGTCTTTACAGTTTCCATTCTAAACTTTTTGTAGGTGATAAACCGGTTTAGATATTTTAGTTTTATAAGAATATGGAAGGATCTATTTGGCTTTTTCACTAGAAATAATTGAGAATAGTGCCCTAATTTTTGGGAACTGGGACGATTACTCTAAGATCTAATAGCTTGGCAACACTTTCTTCCATTCTGTTTTGTAATAAGGGAGAAGGTAGAAGAGTAGGGAGGAATCTGGATGAAAATTCTATTATGTAACAAGATTTGGGTGATCCAAGGACTGAGAGTGATTTCTTTCCACTTGTGTATAAACTGTTGCAGTCTTGCTCTCTCTTCTAGGGTGCAGTTACACGTAGCGTTATTGCCATGCATTTCTGCAGCGTAAAAAAACACAATGTATGCCTAGTTCTTGTGTTGCTAAATATTTTTCCCATAGGCATACAGTGTAAAGATTTTTGCAGCATATGTTTATGCTGCAGAAATACAAAGCAAGTACGCAATGTGTGAGTGCACCATTATGGCGTCATTGGTTTTTAGATGACTGTTTTAGGTTGAGAAGAGAGTCTCTTCTCCTACTTACTTTGGGTTAACTCCATATTTTCCCTTCCCTCTGCATTCTCCACAATGTTAAAATTCTTTCTTGGTTTTGTAGATTTCCTCAGGAAACCCTTTATTTTAATCTTCACCTTTTTCAAGTATGTTATCCAGAGCTGGGCCAAACACAGATCTTCCTTAAAAAGGACCTACCTCTCAAAGCTTGTATTAATAGATAGATCTCCCTGTCAGTGTTTTTTGCCCTGAGACTCTTCTTGCAAAGTCTGATCGCCGACTCTCACACTTTTAAAACAAGTGGGCAGGGCTTAGCAAAAGGGGTGGGTCCCCACTGACCAATAAATCTACTATCATTTACACAAAAAAAAACTGGCATAAATCTATGCGCAGATAACTTTTTCTGTCGACTGAGCGCTGTAAGGCTTGTTTTTTGCAAGGCGAGCTGTAGTTTCTATTGTTACCATTTTGGGGTACATACAACTTTTTGATTACATTAAATTCCTTTTATTTTGGAGTTCATGTGACCAAAAAAATAGTATTTCCGTTTTTTATCCTTTTTAATATTTTTTTGTATATTCAAAAAAAAATTTTTTTAATCCCCCTAGGGGACTTGAACAAGCAATAATTTTCTGGTACAATATACTGCAATACTTATGCATTTCAGTGTATGGTACTTTTAAGGCTCTGTTCACATGTTCGTTGGGCTCCCATTCTGACGTTCCGTCTGAGCTTTCCGACAGAACGGGACCCTGAACAGACACAAACTGAAACAAACGGAAGTCAACTACGCTATTGCTTCCGGCAAAATGACGGATCCGTTGCACAACAGAGACAAACGGAAACCATGGGCACCGGATCAGTCACCATTGAAATCAATGGTGATGGAAACCTCTGGTTTTCCGTTTGTGTCTGTTCAGGGTCCCGTTCTGACGGAACGTCAGAACGGGAGCTCAACGCAGATGTGAACAGAGCCTAACCGGTTCCTATTAAGCCCCACCACTGGGTTTAATAGGACCAGGAAGATGGCAGATTGATCCTGGCTGTTGCAGCGAGTTTGTTACATCTGACTACCGCTGACTATGGAGAGGACTCCATCCATGAGCCCGCTCCATACTCCCACTGTGGCGTCACATGTCGCTAAGGGGTTAAGGTCGTTGTTATAACGCACTCTGCATTTTCTTGGTCTTAAACACCCAAACATCTGGTTCTGATAGATCTATGTTTGACTGGTTCCTCAATATTCATTGTGCTTATTACAGAATGAAGAAGCAAATCAATATCTTCTGAGGGAAAATATATTTTTCGTCTTCCCCAGAAACCGGGGTAGGAGAATTTTTTTCCCCCTCCTCCAGGAATTCTGCTTGGGAAAAACAAAGTCTGATTCAGAATCAGAGTATGAAAGGTCCTTTAACAGTTGGACGAGAGCTAGACCCAGGCAGGGAATTACTATCTTGTCTAATAACTTCTCTAAGCTCTTCACTGCTTGTCGGTTGTTCATCCTGGACCACCTTGATATAGAAGGCTTGCATAACGGTTTCTTATGGGCTTCAGGCAACATTTTTGCACAAATGGCACTTTCCTTCTGCGGTATTTAGATTTCTGGACTGCTTCCTTGTCCCCCTTAGGATTAGATGTAATCTTAGGATTAGATGTAATCTAAATAAGGTAACTGCACTAAAGCATAATTGAAAAGGCAAAAAACACCCATAATGAGGACAGATAGTCACTCGGCTGGAGTTAGAAGATTGCTCCACATTACGTGGCACAGACTAATTTTCCACAGTAGGCATCCAGCATACCTCACTGACAGATGGAGATCTCCTACCTTTTATAAGACGTTTGAATTTTGGCGCCAACTGGACCTCTCACAACATCGTTCTTCGATCCGGCTCCTCCCTGCTACCGGATTTCACATACTTCATTGTGGCCCAATCTGGTTGCAGGACACTGACTGCGGCCATAGATGATGTCACAGGAGCACCGGAAAAAGTAAAAACACTTGACCCTACATGCAGATGCACGGTTCCAGTCACATAGTCTTCCAAGAAATGCAGCTTGAATGTGGAGCCGGAAAAAATCGCCATGTGGGAACCTGGATGAAACACTTGGTGATACAAACCACTGGGCTGTGCTGCAATTAACCCCCACTGAAGTGCAGAAGTACAGCCAAGGCTAGGTAGCTCTGCCATGCAAAGACCTGGTGTGGCAAACTGAGGGAAGGGAAGCCTTCAATTCCCGCCACTTGGCTAGACGTCCAGAGACCCTGCTGCCAGTCACATGTTCCCTACCAAAAGTTGAGAATAACAAATATTTGCACCTTGATCCAAGAGAAAACAGGAAAACACTAGGGAAGATAGCAGATAGAGAGTCTTTTAAACCTCTCTGTTTCCTGTTCCTATTAGGGTCAAGTGGCAATCTCTCCAATGGTGCTGTCAAGAGTGACGATATGTAAAAGGGAAAGACCCGTGCTTAATAGTGCAATATTTTATCTGATTTGGAAATGAATAAGATGCCAAATGCACTTACAAGATCCCAAACAAAACAAGGCTCCTCAGATAAAGAGATTACCCACCCCAAAGATCTGCCTTTCTTATTCTAAGGGAGAACGAGGAACTGGGGTGATCTTTCTATCTGAGGAGCCTTGTTCCATTTGGGATCTTGTAAGTGCATTGGGCACCTCTTTTTCCAAATACTGAACTATTAGGCTGGGTTCACACGACCTATTTTCAGGCGTAAACTAGGCGTATTATGCCTCGATTTACGCTTGAAAATACGGCTACAATACGTCGTCAAACATCTGCCCATTCATTTGAATGGGTTTGCCGACGTACTGTGCCGACGACCTGTAATTTACGCGTCGTCGTTTGACAGCTGTCAAACGACGACGCGTAAAATGACTGCCTCGTCAAAGAAGTGCAGGACGCTTCTTTGAACGTAATTTGAGCCGTTTTTCATTGAATTTAATGAAGAACAGCTCAAATATACGGCCGTCAATGACGCCTCGCAAAATGCGAGGAGCATTTACGTCTGAAACGACGGAGCTGTTTTCTCCTGAAAACAGTCTGTCATTTCAGACGTAAAAGCCAGTTATCGTGTGCACATACCCTTAGGTGCGGGTCTCTCTCTCTTTTCTTTTTCTCTCTGTTAGAATAAATAGAGCCAGAGCCCTATTGGGAAACCCCTGTATTAGCTAGAATTATCCAACGAGGCTCTCTACTCTGATGGCCCACAAGTGTCCATTAAAAACTATTAAGTCATTTCAGTGGGCACTCTGCAATGTTTTGTTTTCTCTCTCGTGTTGCTGCAGGGATCAGACATAATGGTTCGTCAATAACAAAAAAACAACTTTTATGTATTTATTTTCCATATACAATTCTGACCAAAATATGTCCATTGCTATGCTACCTGCTGGAATCACTGGGATAACGTAAGAAGTTAAGCTTTCATTATAGGCGGTGTCAATCACTAAAACCGTAAAATCATATCATGACATAATTGATCAGGGGTACTAGGCTAGTTGCCACGCGTGAAGTCTGGGAAGTTTTCCCTTACTCTTCCCTTTGAGAATTCATTGGCAGGGATGCCTCTCTGCGGACTTTGATTTGCCTCTGGTTAAATGTAAATCATTTACAATTAAACAAAGGTTGACCTTGTTAAAACTTTTTTTTTTTCATTTAGAGGAATTCTAAACAAAGGGAACAATAAAGAAAGGGCTATATGATAACTTAGCATATACGGTAGCAATATTGCATTTCATTGTGGTCTCTAGGCTTAGACCATGTCAGAATCTAGTTATTGCTCATTAGAAACGTGTAAATATGGGCATCACCAGGGCAGAACCAAAGTTTGAAAAAAATTCTGTGACGTCACACACTGCTGTTCCTTTTTCCTTTGTATTATGAAGTGGAGGAGGGTTGGTCTATCAGAAGCAGCTAATTTTTTTCTAAAAAATAAAGAATACTAGATGCATTTTAAAACGGATACAAAGGGATTGAGCTGTCTGAATATCATATATAACTATGCAGATACCCATTGGAATGAACTATATTCGGTACAACCTGCCATTCTTCATTAGTTTACACCATATTCTCAATCAGGTGTGCGCCTTGTTGGCGATATGACGTTAACTCCACTGTAAATTCTGACTGACATACCTTGGGGCAGTGTGACAGTCTAACTAAATGTCCTCCAGTATGAGGTGGAGGAGGGCTTCACGTTAGTTGAGGGGCTCCCAATAAATGACCTGCTTCGTACAATATAAACACTTAAAGGGGTTGTCCAGGAAAATGATCTGCTTTTTTCCCCAAAAGCAGTAGCACTCTTGTCCATGGGATGTATCTGGTATTGCAGTTCAGCTGCATTCACTTGAACACAGTGATAAATGTAAATTAAAGTGAGTCCTTACTTTAATTAGAAAACAATCTTTAAAATGGAGATGTTAGTCAATGTGTGAAGATGTCTACGGGCAAATTACAAACTAGTGTTGATTTACTATGGAAAGGGTGTAAGGTATAGAAAATCCTTGGGCGGGGTCATTAACCTTAAATGAATTTGGAAATACCTGAATATATATCAGCAGTTGAAGAACTAATTTGCTACTTTATGTATGTGCCCAACATTGTGCAAGTCTAATTGACAAGTTTGATGCGAGTTCCTCATCGTCTAATGAACTGGCATATGTGTGACGGGAAATTACCATAATCTTATGTTTCTCAATATAAATGGGCCCTTACGGCTATAAAGGAACTGCATCCAAGAACTATACACTGAATGTACACTATGTATTATATCGCATTACACTTAAAGTGAAACTCTTTTTTTTTTTATAGGGTTTTTTTTTTAAATAAAAAAATACACAGAAAAAACATTGTAAAGTAGAAGTTACATATCAGACCCTTCACACATAACTAGATGCACTGAATCATCTAAATACTTAAAGAGGCTCTGTCACTAGTTTAGTAATGCCCAATCTCCTAGCTAATATAATAGCCATTATCACACTGATATTGCTAGTGAAAATTGTGCCCCAAAACGTTTATTATTTTAAAAGTTATGAGCTTTCTCCTAAATATGTAAATGAGGCTATTCTAGACAAGTGGGTGTTAACATCAGTGATTCTCCTGAGGCTGGAGGGAAGGGGGATCACTTCAAATAGCCATATCTCTGACTGTGGACCACCTAGAACAGTGGTGGCATATGAAAGATGAGATTCTAATCTTTCATATGGCTCCAGGATCGCAGTTCTAGATATGAAACAACCGGAGGAATCACCAGTTGAATACACAGTCAGGAATGGAAGCTGTATACTATATGATCACACAGGGTTGCTGGGCTGGGAAAAGGAGAACTGCATGACGTTGAGTGGACAGTTATACAGAAAACGCCCAGAGTGAAAATAAATAGTTACCTTCCATTTGGCAAGTCTAGCCAAATTAGCAAATTTTGAAAAATGCTCATAACTTTTGCACATAATAAACGTTTTTTAAAAAAAAAAAGATGACACTGTAGTTATCAGCATCATAGCGCCTATTAGATTAGTTAGGAGATAGGGCATTAATAAACTAGTGACAGAGCCTCTTTAAAGAGGACCTGTCACTAGGCCATATAAATTAAACTGACATGAATAGCGCTGTCTCCCATGATTCCACAGAAATGACCCACAGTTTTGTTGGCTCCCTTTATGCTAATTTGCTGTAGTTAGTCAACAGGGCGTGAACTACCCTCAAACTGCCTCCCGCTGATTGATCAGCATCAGATGCAGGGAAGCTAGGCTCCACCCCGTTTGCTAACTACAACAAATTAGCATATAGGGAGCCAATGCAACAGTGGGCCATATCTCTGGAACAGGAGATGGGGGTCTAGGGGGAAAAAAAAAACATCACTGGAATCAGGGAGACAGCCCTATTCAGGTCAGGTAATCGGTTCAACTTATATGATCTAGTGACAGGTCCCCTATAAAACCTAATGTTTAATAGGGATTTAAAAATAAGAAATACAAAACCCTTTGCTAACAGGCCAAGGCAGGAGGCTGCAATAGACTAGCTTTGGACCTTTTGCAAAGAACAAGTGTATTGACCGGCCAGAGAAAATGAGATGCAGTGGCCACTTCCAGGGAAGGTGGATCTGACATCACTCAGATGGAGAGAGTACTGGCGGTGGACAATCATGAGGGGCTGTCACAGGACTAGCAAACACTGAAGATAACTATAGTGGATTAATCTTTATGCACAGTGGATTATACCTAGTATCTGATGGATTACAATTTATCCTTGTACCTTGTGGATTCCAAATTCCCTTGTGTCTTCTGAATAACAATTTATCCTTATGCCCTGTGGATTGCAATTTAGCTTGGTGGATTTCAGTTTATCCTAGTGCCCTGGAGATTATAATTTATCATGTGCCAGGTGGGTTACAACTCACCCTTGGTTGTGTGAATTACAGTTTATCCACTGGCGCCTTCTGGACTGCAATTTGCCCCAGCATCCAGTGACTCAATTACCTCTAAAAACTGAAGTGGTCTGTCGATATTACTGCCTATTATTGGCAGTACAAGGATTCTGGATTTCCTAAAAGCGAAGGCTTGATTTACAAACAATGTTTACTCACGTTTCCAGTGGCATTTTCCGCCAAAGTCCCCCCCACAAAAAAAAATAAAAAATAAAAAAAATGCTGTGACGCATGTTTCTTTAAAGTCTATAGTAAAATAAGAGAATGCAAAACTCAGAAGGCTCTAGGTACTGCATTTTTTTCTGGCGTTTTTTTCCATAGTCTTCTCTATAGGACTTCAAAAATGCGTGGAAAATACGCATGTACAAAATGACACTAAATAAAAAATGGCACCACAAAAATGCATGTCCAAAATTAAGTAAAAGGGCAGCACAAACTCTAAATACGGCCCCGGTGGTCTGTATGGTACAGTATTATGTATCATATATTGCACTGTATCCCCCCAGAGGAACAGAGACCATATACTAAATTTGATACAGCATGCTGCATTTTTTTTTTATTTGTGGAGCCTGTATAAGTATATAGTTGTATGAAAATACTGCATGATTTATGCCTCAGGGTAAGTGCCTTTGAAAATGCAGAGGTTGAATTCTGCTGTGAAAGTCTGCGGCATTTTCGGAACAGAATTAACACGCTGTGAATTTGAAAATCGTGCCGAGTTCTGTGCGGATTATTTCGGGTACATGTGGATTGGGCTTTCAAAACCCCATCCAAATGTATTGTATCCTACATTATCGTGTGTAATCATGGCTGAAAATCCACCAAAAAAAATTGTGACATCTAAACTCACCCTCTGTATGGTTGTGTGCATGAGGCCTGAGGCTGCGTTCACACACTGTTAAAAAAAAAAAAAAAAGATTAAAATCCGAATAACAATAAAGAGGAAATCTCAGAGTATTATAGTTCTAGTTCCTTAACGACCGATTAGGAGATGCTTTTGATAATGATAATGACTTCTAAATATATAAAAAAAAGTACTAAAAAATATAAATATAACTAAGGGGCAATTCACATATGTCCGGCTGTTTACCTCCAGCATGTTGAAGAAAAATCGGGAGGCAAACTGATGCTAGAACGGATCCCATAGCTTTCTATGGGATCTGTTCTGGCACAGGGGACAACAATTGTGGCGCCGTACGGCGCCGGACCCCCAGGGAGCCGGATCCAAAAACGCTACCTGTAGCATTTTGGTTCCTGGCGCCGTATCCTATCGATTTTAATTGTGGCCGGATGAACGCCGGGTGCTGCCGCATCCACCTTTTGGCAGAACCTGGCAGGAAGGTGGATGTGAGCTAGGAGCGGAATCCCCGGTCATAACATTGCCAACTGCAGACAACTACCCTCCCACCCGTCCCGGATTCAGCTGTGTTTGCGTCCTCGGAACGCAGACACAGTTGAACTTAATACTGAAGCAGGGAACGATCAGGTCCCTGCTTTAGAATAAGTTCAGAGCGGAGTAGAGGGAGCTCCTCTGCTCGCTGATAATTCTCCGGGCACAGCGCTACTTTAAGCGCTGTGCTCGGGGAAGCCCTTGCCATCACTGTCCATATATGGACAGTGACGTCAGTGGCTACTGATTGAGCGGAATCCCCGTCGGCGATGCTGTGGCCGGGGATTCCATTCAGGGAGTAATCCCTGACATCACTGTCCATATATGGACAGTGGCGTCAGGGGGTCCTCCGAGAGGGAATCCCCGGCCACAGCATCCGCATGCTCTGGCCGGGGATCCCTTTGCTAGAGGGACCTTCAGTGGCGCTATCTACAGTGGAAGGGGGGTATATATAGTGGGGGTGGCACTACACGGGGGCACTATGTGGCACAATCTACATGGGGCGCTATATGGCACAATCTACATGGGGCGATGTGTGGCGCCATCTACAGGGGGCGCTGTGTGGCGCTATCTACAGGCACTATATACAGGGGTGTGTGGCACTACCTAGAGAGGGCACTGCGGTATTATCTACAGGGGGTGTGGCAATATCTACAGAGGGAACCGTGGCATTATTTACAGGGGGTGTGTGACACTATATACAGAGGGCACTGCGATATTATCTACAGAGGGCACTGTTTCATTATCTACACATGAAATTCATCTGTTTTAAAAAATTTGTCAAAAACGGAAAACACAGAACGGATACAAAACGGCCATCAAAAACGGACCTAGACGAGCCCAGGAAACCAGCTACAAAATTATCTCTAGGTGGTACCTGGTCCCTTCTGCTCTACATAAATGGTACCCGTCTGTACCTGACACATCTTGGCGCTGTGGGGCGGCGGGGGGAATCCATGTCTCATATTTGGTGGAATTGCCCCTCCCTACGGAATTTTTGGGAGGCGATTCTTAAAATCATACTGGAGGTCTCGGGGGTCTAAGTCCCTAGTTCTCACGAAGTTCGCCCTTTTATTTATGTTCCCTATGCCACTACCCATTTACAAACGCTCCCTAATTAGGCACCTCCTTCAGGCTGCTAAATCGGTTATTCCCCGCAAGTGGAAAACGGCAACTCTTCCACTGTTGGATGAATGGTTTCATACAACGTATGGAAGACCTCCTGGCCCAATCCCCGGCTGCCTCTGCACGATATACAGATACGTGGTCTCCATGGCTTCAGTTTCTCTTCTCTCCCACCTACCGCACTGTAGTGGCCTGAGGCCCAATGCCCATTCTTCTCCACGAGATTTAGTCTCTGAGGGGACTACATGTGAGTGTGGAGGGGATTGCTGGTTTGCTCGCCCCACTCAGGTATTTATTAAGTGCATAGCTGCCTTTTCTTACTTTTATGTACCCATGATTATCCGGAGCTGGAGTCCAGGCTCACCATGAACTTCCCTGGTCTCTTCCCTGCCTTGTTTGTCTCCTATTCTATTTTTCCCTTTCTTTCTTTCTTTCTTTCTTTCTTTCTTTCTTTCTTGTGTCTATTCTGAGGGGTTATTTGCTTCTTGTGATTGTGCTCACATGCTATGGCCATTGCGTTTTAGGATGTATAGGAAGATGACTTATCGAACCCTGTTTTGTTTTTCTTACCACTTCTTCAGCAATACTCTTTACCGTTATGATTCCCAGATGGCTATTGCAGTGTGTGATCTTCATGGGTTGTCATGTTTATCCTTCTGTTTGGGGTGCGCCCTATTTGTCATGTTCTTTTTATTATGGGGACACATTTTCTCCGTATGTTTTTGTAAGTGTTTGTATCAAAACCAATAAAAAACTATGAATTAGAAAAAAAGGACCTAGATGGCTGTTTTTAACAGCCGACACCCAAACCCTGTGGTGTGAATCCCTGCGTGGTGTGGGGTGGGTAGGAGATGCAGGGTGGTATTGGGTAGCTGTAAAGGCGCCAAAAAGTATCTACTCCCTGAAGTTATGGCTAGTGTTTGGCGTCTTCGAAGATTTGATCTGAGGTCAGTGGACAGCAGCTGCCTTCTGGGCTCTCTCTCTCTCGGCGCCGGCTCTGCGCTGAATATGACACACGTGACATTACAACGTGTGTGTCATACTTCAGTGTAGCGCTGAGGCTGGAGCAGAGAAGGAGAGCCCTGACATGGTACACAAGTATCTAATCTATCATGTATCCAATCTATCACAAACTATGCACCACTCTTATAAAATTGGCACATTTTCAGAGCCTAGACTGCCTTTTTGGTGGACCATTGTGGTAAAAACTGATGTTAAAAACGGATGGCAAAAACTGATGACAACTAACGGTTTTGTAGTAAAAATCGTGAAAAAGCCTGATGGCAACTGATACATTTTTGCATCAGTTGTAATCACTTGAGAGACAAAAAAACTGATGCTGATTGATACAACTGATATATGTGAACGCACCCTAAGGGCCTGTTCACATCAGCGTTGGCTTTCCGTTCCGGGGTTCCGTCTGAGGTTTCCGTCGGGTGAACCCCGCAACGGAAAGTCAAACTGAAACCACAGCTTCCGTTTCCGTCACCACTGATATCAATGGTGACGGAAACATTGCTACTGGTTTCCGTTCGTCACCATTCCAGCAGGTTTCCGTTTTTCCGACGGAATTAATAGCGCATTCGACTCTGCTATTGATTCCGGTGTTAAAACGGAAACCTGCCGGAATGGTGACGAACGGAAACCAGTAGCAATGTTTCCGTCACCATTGATATCAATGGTGACGTAAACAGAAGCTGTGGTTTCAGTTTGACTTTCCCTATGCGGGGTTCACCCGACGGAAAACTCCGACGGAACCCCGGAACGGAAAGCCAACGCTTACGTGAACAGGCCCTTAGAAAGAAATTTGTATATTTCTTTACAACTGCGATTTCCCAGCTAAATGCTCTGGTATATGTTTTCATCATCCTTGAAGCTGTGTGGGTTGCCAACCTGCCCAGTTTTTTCAGAGGCTCTCTATGAACAATAACGTCCTGAAAGGACTGTGCTTGACGTCTGTGTAACCTGTACGCCATGGACACCGCTGACAAGCATTACGACCAGCACATGAAAATGTCGACAGGCGGACAACTCTACTGTAAGTCTAAAAACTGAACGCTTTTAGCAATTAACAGAGAAAAACGAACATACACGGACGGACAAGAGGCCCTCGCTGTGCTATTCATGAATATATTACAACCCTGCCACAACCCTACCACAAGCTGTCATGATGAATCCATTCTGCTGGACAAAACAGCACAGGGTCAGGGAAGGAGAGAACTAGGCCAGCACTTTGCATCTGTGATAGTGAGGTTACATTATGTATTCTATAAGTATGGAGAGCTGTCATATGAAACGGTCTTCAAGGAATAGACCCAATCACATAATGACTCTTTTATTAGATAAGACACTATCAATGCGGCAGAAGCATTACAGACAATTGCACTTAACATATTTCATGGATGTTTATCGTTAATATGCCATAAAATGCATTTAAAATAGGCTGTTGGGAAGGGATCCTTGGTGATTTGCAATGACAGAAGCATGAAATGAATAATGATTTACTGGATTAAAATCTTAGCTGGTTATTAACCAGAAAACACTATACCAATCTTTCTGGTCATTGATACCTGATAATAATTTATACCATAAGATCGACTTTGCTTTATATACGGATCAAAGGTTAAATCACATATATAATAGTGTTTCTGTATCTTGAAAGAGTTGATCAATGAGATTTATATTTCCTAAGCATTCTTGTGTTTCATCCGTTATCACCGATAGTACAGTACTAGTAACATGTACAGTTCTCGTACCATAGTGCAACACGGTCTTCAGGGTACAGCGTTATTGTACATTTACTTGTGTGAGTGATCCATTCAATAAATCACAGAGTACATGAACATATTGAATGAGTGAATACCGTGGAATGATCGCATTTCTATTTCATGCAGTCAGAAATTAAGCAGAATTAAAGAGCATTTTCCATAAAAAATAAAAAAAAAGTTGGCGATTTGTATGCGTTTTCTATTTATTTGTTTTCCGAAGTCATCTTGTGTCACGGGTGCAGTCACACGTGGCGTATTTGCCTCGTATTTCTGCAGCAAAAAAATATGTGTTACAGAATATTTTTCCCATTGCATTACATTGTAAATTTTTCTATTTTTACCATGCGGAAATACGAGGCAAATATGCCACGTGGGACTGCACCCTAAGGCCGGATTCACACGAGCGTGTGCGTTTTGCACGCGCAAAAGGTACTTAACAGCTCCGTGTGTCATCAGCATATGATGCGCAGCTGCGTGATTTTCGCGCAGCCGCCATCATTATGACACTCTGTTTGTATGTTTGTAAACAGAAAAGCATGTGGTGCTTTTCTGTTTTCATTCATACTTTTTACTGCTGTTGCGCGAATCACGTGCGTCACACGGAAGTGCTTCCGTGTGCTGCGCGGGATTTTCATGCACCCATTGACTTCAATGGGTGCGTGATGTGCAAAAAACGCACAAATATAGGACATGTCGTGAGTTTTACGCAGCGGACACACGCTGCGTGAAAATCACGGACTGTCTGAACGGCCCCATTGACTAACATAGGCTGGTGCGAGGCGCGTGAAAATCACGCGCGTTGCACGGATGTATATCACATTCGTCTGAATAAGCCCTTATGGTTTTAACTTGTCTGTGTAAGGGGGAGCTGCAGCAGCTCCCTGCGCTGCCATACAGATGCCATACACATGGCCATAATATGGCTCTATACAGCATTGTACAGTTATAATAGAGCACCCATAGAACCGTATAGGGTCTTACTATAGGGTCTTATTGTACCTCTCTGCATTCCAACAGAGGCATGCAGATTCCGTCCGAATCTGAGAAAGAAATCGTGGCATGCAAGATTAGATGACGTATCACGACATACAGCGATCCATGGAGCACCACATAAGCCTGCAGGGACTCCTTGTGCCACCCGTACAGCCTCCTGCACACGGCTCTGTGCTGTAATCATGAACATTGACCTTATCAGAGGCGACCGTTCTTGCAGGATGACCTAGGCAAGGTGTCGCAAATTTTTTTTATATATATATATATATATATATATATATATAATATTGATTTTAGCAGGTCATTAATTTTTTTTTATTTATTTGTGTTTTTGTGTTGTACTTTTTATTTTTTTTATTTCTTTTACTTCTCTATGGGGGCTGCCATTTTTTTTTTCATCTCTGTATGTGTCGATTAACAACACATACAGAGATGGAATACGGCAGCTACAGTGCATAGGAGTCAATGAACGGGAGCCGTTCCATTGCTTCTGCTCTCTGGTTCTGTACTGCGCAGACGCGGGTCAGAGTCACACAGCAGAGCAGCTGTTTGCAGGGAGATAGCAGGCACCATCATGAAGACCGTCTGCACTGCAGGTAAGGTGTGTGTCTCTGTCTGTCCCTCTTCTCTCACAGACCGCCGCTCTTGTGACCCCCGATGGCCCGCCCCGACGCCCCCCACCCCCGACGGGGCCCCCTATAGCCGTGCAGGACTCTGTATAAAGGACACATGATGTAACTGTCCTGGGAAAGCTGGGTGATAAACAATATGCCCGCTGTTAGTGTGGTACCCAGCTTTCCCAGACCCCTGAACGATAAATCTCTCTAGTTGTGCTGAGACTGAGAGGTTCATTAATCACATCCCCCAACAGTCTCAGCACAACTAGAGAGATTTACCGTTGAGGGGTCTGGGAAAGCTGGGTGACCACCATTACCACTCCTACTGGAGTGTGAGAGGTTTGTTAGTCACATCCCCAAACACACTCCAGTAGGAGGGGTAATGGTGGTCACCCAGCTTTCCCAGAAGCAGATATAACCAGGAAACGGTTGGATGGACGGGCTGAGGGTGCACAGGGTTTTTGGTGACCCCCTCTGTCATGTGATCGGACCTAGGTTAGCGGTTCTGATGCAGATGGGGTTCATGCGACTATAAATCTGTCCATAACAAGAGACAGTGCACTCAGGACAAGGCCGGCCCTCATGCCGTAGTTGTGTGGTTCTGTCTGGAGTGATGGCGGTGGGTGGCTCTGACACCCGCCTCCCCCGTCGGGTCATCTCAGGACAGAAGGAGTGTCCGGATTGGAGACACAGCGCTGCACCTGTCCTCAGGTTGTGTCTGGTATTGCAGTAAGTGAATAGGACAGAGCTGTAATACCACACACGACCTGAGGACAGGTGCGGCGCCATGTTTTCCTGGACGACCCCTTTAAGACTTTTCCTGTGCGCGTGTGTCTGACCAATCAGAGTCATGCACTCCTCTCCATTCATTTACACAGAGCATAGGGATCCTTTTAGATCAGTATGTGCTGTCTTATACTAACACATTAACAATACTGAAGTGTTTAGACAGTGAATAGACATTCCACAGGATGTCTATTCACAATCCCGGCACTTCGTTACGGTTTTTGTGGTAGTTACAGCAGAGCAAAGCGTAATCTCGCTGTAACCAGTCATTTACCGCGTAATCTCGCGAGATTACGCTTCCTCTGCTGTAACTACCACAGACAGAGTAACGAAGTGCAGAGATTGTGAATAGACATCCCGTGGAATGTCTATTCACTGTCTAAACACTTCAGTATTGTTAATGTGTTAGTATAAGACAGCACATAGTGATCTAAAAGGATCCCTATGCGCTGAGTAAATGAATGGAGAGGAGTGCATGAGGCTGATTGGTCAGCGTCATACACTCCCCTGTACAACGCCCACTTGGTCAATAGTAAAACACGCCCAGTTGTCCATTAAGAAACTCATTAGCATAAATCTAAAATCGCTAATAAAGTGGTGAAAATAGATCGTTTTTTTTAAATAAAAAGCACTGCTGTCACCTACATTATAGCGCCCATCTCCTTATGTAGGAGATAGGGCACTTATAATGTGCTGACAGAGCCTCTTTAACATACATATGTTAAGTATCTCCCAGTGCATATACTAAATGTGTACAAAGACTTTTAAGTTCAAAAACGCCAAGATAAAAAATTCAACAATTTTGTGTTATTCTAAAGCCCAAAAATGACTTTGTCCTCAAAAAAGGTTGCAAACAAAACGATATAACAGCTTATGAAGCCCTTGCCTGTCCGACCCTCACTATACATCAGACGTCTCTGTCTGACAGCTTCTCCCTGACAGCTTACTAAAACCTTTTTCTCATTTTTTCTCGGCATCCTGTGTCCCCCAGTCAGAGAGCCTATTCTTCCTGCTTTACACCCGCCTTTAAAGGGGTATTCCGGTTACCGGCTGTTTTTTTTAAAAAAAAAACACAACTAAATTATTATGCACCTGTAAGTTCTCTAATAAAACATGTGTGGCTGTTCTTCGATTCCCCTTTTGCTTACTAGTCCTTCTCAGTGAATTAGAATATCATCAAAAAGTTCATTTATTTCAGTAATTCAATTCAAAAAGTGAAACTCATATTATATAGATTCATTACACACAGAGTGATCTATTTACAGCATTTTCTCCTTTTGTTTTTTTTACAATAATTATTTTGTTTGTACTGTGTAGTATTTTTATATTTACTTTTTATGGTATTTATACTTTTCCATTTTTTTATGTTCTTTTCCTTTTTTTCATGCCTTCTTACATTTTATTTATTGGTGTGGATAAGCAGGATTGAACACATGAACAGGAGAATAGGGTGCAGAGGAGTCGGACATATGAAACATATAAGACAAGGATATCCGGGGCCTTGAAAAAACAAAGGGGGTGTAAAACAAATGAATGGGGACGATGGGGTGCAGGTAGTGGGACAGCAGAGGAGATATAACGGCGAAGCAGGAAATATAAGTAATAAGCCAATTTTATTTAACTTTTTTGTCCTCCCATTCAGCTCGCGCAGAAGGTGCACGGACAGGATGCTGCTGCTTTTATGCCGCTCCCTGCACTCAGAGTGATGATTGTCTTTTCAGTAGGGAGGCTAAACCTGCAGAACTGTGTCTGTCATTATGGGGGATAATACCCTAGTACTGAAGCAGTACAGTTCTATATGTCAGTTATTTATTTCCTACATGGTGCCAACATATTCCACAGCACTATATCCAGATGGCAATTACTCACATCAGTCCCTGTCCACATTGGGCCTCACAATGTAATTACCTGATCTCACACAAACAATAGGGTCAGATTCATAGAAAGCCAATTAACCTAGAAGAACGGTCTGAAATACTCCATATATCTGAGCCAGGTGTAGGCATCTTCTTCATAGGTTTCAGGGTGGAGCTGAGAGAAGTAAAAGGGTCTATTCACATGTTGGCAAAAAACGCGATTTGACAGCACCATGTGAATAGACCCAAAGCGTTACTAGAATTGTTTGTGTAATACTGTAGACATTGGCTATGGTCCTATTTTTTAAGTGTGGGAGGAAACCGGAACACGTGGACAACACTTTCTTTTAGACTCCCTAATTAATCATTTGTGAGTTTGCCAAGCAGCTTGAGGAATATCCTTGGGCTGCTGCTAAGCAACAGCAGATTCAGGCAACAGGTGACAACTCCAGATCTCCATGTTCTTTTGAAGATTAAGCATTGTCAAATACATAGAGATGTAGTGTATACTTATACGCACCCTGGAAACAGCCAGTCGAGGGACGGTAAGTGTATACATCAAGCACACACAGTAGATTTTACGAAAAAACAGTGGTCCCTCAAGTTACAATATTAATTGGTTCTGGGTCGATGGTTCTGGATGATTGTAAGTTGAAAATATTGTACTTGTATGTATTTATGGCGTGATTGGGAAATTATGTCTGATCATTTGAAACTAAGTGCATTTTGTTATGGATATTTTTCAATACATTTTATTTCAAAACATGGGCACGTTGATGGTCAGAGCGTTCATACAGTTGATCTGACCTAGATCAATAATCTGCATGGTCAACAATCTTAATCTAATAAACCCGCTTAAAATAGTGCTGTCTGATCATCCCTGAGAGAAGGTAGAGGGTGCTATGGCTTGTAGGGTAGAGGTAGAGGGTTCTATGACATGCTATACTCAAAGTACATGTCTTTATGCAGGTCAAAAGCAATAGGAAAAAGATAAGAACAGAAGAAAAAGGTTAGGCTGGGTTCACACCTGCGTTGAACCATTCCGTTGTTCTGCTCCATAGGGGAGCAGAACAAGGGAATAACGGAACCAACGGAACCCATTGACTTTAATAGGTTCCGTTGGCTTTCCGTCAGGGTGTCCGTGATTTTACCGGACACAATAGCACAGCATGCTGCGCTATTATCTCCGGTAAACTCTGCCGGAGCCTCCTACGCAGATGTGAACAGAGCCTTACAGGTTAAAAAAAAATCACGCAGGATTGTGAGGAGGCCAAGGCTGAGCTTCTGGGACACACTGAGACGATTTCCTTAAATATTTTTCAGTTTTAATTGTAATATGAAACAAAATAGGGAAGGAAGGGAAAGTGCTGGAATATTTTTTTTGTGCATTTTCTATGTTTAGTCCTTTAAAGGGAACCTGTCATGTTGAACATGCTGTCTGGTCTGTGGGCAATATGTTAAAGAGCAAGGGGTGCTAAGTGGATTAATATAAAGTTTTGTAGAACAAGAAAGATTCAGTATAAGGCTGGATTCACACGAGCACATCACGTCCGTAATGGACGGAACGTATTTCGGCCGCAAGTCCCGGACCGAACACACTGCAGGGAGCCGGGCTCCTAGTATCATAGTTATGTACGACGCTAGGAGTCTCTGCCTCGCTGCGGGACAACTGTCCCGTACTGTAATCATGTTTTCAGTACGGGACAGTAGTTCCACGGAGAGGCAGGGACTCCTAGCATCGTACATAACTATGATGCTAGGAGCCCGGCTCCCTGCAGTGTGTTCGGTCCGGGACTTGCGGCCGAAATACGTTCCATCCATTACGGACGTAATGTGCTCGTGTGAATCCAGCCGAACTTGTACGTTAATGCTTTACATCTCGTCTCACTGTGGGCCAAAGAGTCCAGTAGGCAGTCTCACTCAGTGATTGACAGCCTTCCCTGTAGGTGTACATACAGATATAACTGTCAATCACTGAGTTGCACCTCCCACTGGACTCTGCTGATAACTACAGTGTATTTATTTATTTTTTACTTTTATTATTTGCAAACTTATGTGCATTTTTCTATATTTGCTAATTTGGCTATACTTGCCAAATGGTCGGTGACTCTTTCTTTTCACTCTATGTGGTGTAATGTTTTCTGTATGACGCTGTCCAATCAGCATACACTTTCTCCCCATTCCCTGCCCAGCAACACAGCCCAATCTTATAGTATACAGCTTCCAATCCCGACTGAGTTTTCAACTGGCGATATCTCCAGTTGTTTAACAGCTAGAACAGCGATGAAAGATTAGAATCTCATCTTTCATATGCCACCAGAACCACTGTTCTAGGTGGTCCATAGGCTGAGATATGGCTGTTTGAAGTAATCCCCCTTCCCACCAGCCTCAGTCTCTCACACTGTGTGAAGCAGCTTCATGCTGATAGGACAGTGTCAGACGCGGTGAGGTAGCTCCACCTCAGGAGAATCACTGCTGTTTACGCCCATTTGTCAAATATAGGCTAATTTGCATATTCAGAAAAATGCTCATAACTTTTAAAATAATAAACTTTTTGGAACACAATTTTCACTAGCATTATCAGTGTGACTGCGCCTATTAGACTAGCTAGCAGATTGGGCATTACTAAACTAGTGACAGAGCCTCTTTAAATGGTTTTCCCATCTTGGACATTTATGGCATCTCCATAGGATATTCTATAAATATCTGATAGATGCGGGTCCCTTATCTGAGACCGGCAGCAATCTGTAAAATGGGGCTCCCTGACCCCCATCCTACCTTCTCTTGCTGTCACTGCTCTCCAGCCACTGACTAACGATGTGGCCGGGAGTACAAAAACAAAGCCGAGTTCTCTGAGCTACACTGTTTCCGTACCTCCCCTATAAGTGAATAGGAACCCCGGAAACAGCGTAGCTCGTCGCTGTTGGGCTGAGTTCACACGGGGCAGATACGCTGCGTAAAAGTACGCAGCGTATCCGCCCTCTGCTCCGCAGGGAGTTCCGTGTGAAAAAACGCACCAAACTATGGTGCAGTTTTTCACCCGGAATGTCCGCTGCGGAAAACTGCAGCATTTAGCTGGCCTGCTAGCAAGAGACCGCTGTGATTGGCTGCAGCAGTCACATTTGATCAAACGTCATCCCAGGAAGCCGCCCTGGAGGAAGAAACACAGACTTCTGGGTAAGTATAAGATTTTTATTTTTTTTCTGAGTTGCGGTTTTTGCGGTGGAATCGGCGCAAACCCGCTTCAAAAAACGGAACTGCTATTTGTTGCAGGTTTTATCTCCCATTGAATTCATAGGGGAAAACCCGCAACAAATAAGCAACGTTTACGCAAATACAATTCACATGCTGCGGAATAAAATTCCGCACATATGTAATTTTCTGATCGTTTTTTTATGCAGAAAATTTATTTATTTATGCAGCGCGTGGATGAGATCCATTCACTCTGCTGCTACTGTATTTGCTGCAGATTTTCCGCAACGCAGTATTTACGCAACGTGTGAACTGACCCTTACAGTTTTTCACGTCCGATGTGCATCCGTGCTCTGCGGGACGCGTTATCACACATCCCCCATAGACTAGAGTCGTCTATGGAGAGATGTGTGAAGCGTGAAAAAATAAGACGTCCTATTTTTTCACGGGCCTTTCACACACTCCGTTGAAACAACGGCCGTGTGAACGGCGCCATTGAATTACATTAGTTTGCATGACGGCTGTTGTTTTAACAGCCGTCACATGGACGTATAAGACGTTCGTGTGAATTAGGCCTTAGACTAGATTCACACGAATGTGTCTGTTTTGCGCACGTAAAAAACGCAGTGTTTTTTTTGCTTTGCAGTTCCGTGTGGCATCCATGTACGGTGTGCATCTGCGTTTTTTTTTTGCGCGTATGTCATGCCAAAAAAACTGAGTGTGTTTTTTTTTCTCATTTCTTTAGCAACTGGTGCATGAAAAACATGGACAGCACACAGCTGTCATCCGTGTGCTGTCTGTTTTTTTCACGCACCAATTGACTTCATTGCGTGGTGCGCAAAAACGCACAAAAATAGGACATGCAGTGAGTTTCACGCAACGGACACACGCTGCGTGAAAAACAACGCATGTCTGAATAGCCTCATTGAATTTCATAGGTTCGTGTGGTGTCCGTGAAAAAACGGACAGCACACGGACGTGAAATCCGCTCGTCTGAATCAGGCCTAACTGTGTTGTGTATTTCAGTGCAGAATTTCACATAGTATTAGTCTATGACGAAATTTCATATCCAAAATCTGCAACATATGCAGAAAAAGTTGCAAAAATACTTTTCGGCAAAATTTCACACGGAAATGTAAACCATTTATGTGTTGCAGATTTTGTTTTCCCACCATAGTAATACATGGTGTAAATTACTGCAGCGGAATTTTCTGCGACTAAACTTTTGTCACTTGTGGGTGCATCCTAATGCCGTTCCACTACCTGATAAAGTCTGGAAAAACACAGGTACAACAAATATGTCCTTCTATTCCTATTCTCTTATCTCAACATATCGTGAGATGTGTGGCACGAGATGACCAGCTGTGAAAAAAACAGCATTATTTTGCCATACTCTGTTACAAGATATTTATGCCATCTGTGTTAATGTGGGCCACCCAGAGGTTGTGGTGTAAAGTTGCAGCCTGTCAAGGGTTTTGCTAACATGTCGTGATATTGTATTGAATTGATTTCATGAGAAATTCATTGTTGCCAGGACAACCATACGACGCCTGAAAAATCTTGTGCATGGCTTCTATTATGTCCCATTCTCACACACACACACACACACACACGCGCGCGCGCGCGCACGCACACACATGCACGAACACTTTTCCTGCATTGTTGTTTTTTTCTTGTAAAATAGACCAAGAATTTTCACATTTTTATTGCATTTTTTACTAGCAGTTTTGGTGCCGTTTTTTCTAATCATCACATTTTTAACATGCAGGTGTTTTTCAAGTTCTATAGAGAAGCCTTAGGCCCCATGCACACAAACGTATTTTTGTGGCCGCAATTCACTCGCAAATCTGCGGTTGAATTGCGGCCCCATTCATTTCAATGGGCCCATGCACACGACCGTGGTTTCCACGGTCCGTGCATTGCCCAAGATCAGACATGCCTTATTACGGCCGTCCAGGCTCATAGAAATTAATGCACGCGGCAATGTGCACGGGCCGTGATTTGCGGGTGACCCTCCGCGGCCGTCCAAACCGCAAGTCACGGTCTGTGCACACCACTACGGCATGAAAAACAGCTGAAAAAATGCCATACCAAAAGCAAACTGCGTTTTGAAAGAAACGCCACAGACAAAAAAAAAAACACAAACCAAAAAGCCTGAAAAACACCATAAACTCCCCCAAAAAAAACATTGATTGTAAGGATTTTATATTTCACTATAGGCTTTTAGCTAACATCGGCAGCGGCAAATCCGGCTGAAAGTTCACACGCAATCAAACACGATTTGGTGCGGACATTCGGCCTGAATTCCCTGTGGTATCTGGGTCAGATTTGCTGCAGAGTTTTTCCCAGCAAATCCGACCCGTGTGCAGGGGGCCTTCACACGGGGTCTTTTGCCGAGTTTTTTGACGCGGAAACCGCGTCGCAAAACTCGGCAGAAACGGCCCGAGAACGCCTCCCATTGATTTCAATGGGAGGCGTCGGCGTCTTTTTCCCGCGAGCAGTAAAACTGCCTCGCGGGAAAAAGAAGCGACATGCCCTATCTTCGGGCGCTTCCGCCTCCGACCTCCCATTGACTTCAATGGGAGGCAGGAGAAAGCGTATATCTCGCTGTTTTATGCCCGCGGCGCTCAATGGCCACAGGCGAAAAACGGCGCGATAATTGCTGTTCACACGGAGTATTTTGGGGGAGGAATATCTGCCTCAAAATTCCGTTTGGAACTTTGAGGCAGATATTCCTCCCCCAAAATACTCCGTGTGAACATATATAAAACGGGTTTTTCTGGGACTTTGATTACCTATTTTTAGGATCCGGTGAGCATTGCGGCCTCATTATTGCTTACTCCGTACATTCGGTAGTGGCCGCGCCGGGCAAAACCGCTACTGCAGTACCAGACAAAGCCGCCACTGAATGTACGGAGCTGTGCCTGGTAATCTATGGAGAGGCCGGAGCAGCGCTCACTCGAGTGCCGCGGCCCCCTTAATCAGTCGCACCCTCACCGAAGATGTAATTATTATTATATAGCCCCATTAGAGAGAAGAAAATGCCAGGGCTCCGCGGTGCCACCTTCTTGCACACCCAGCAGCATTTAGAGGTTTGCAGCTGGCACCACTGTCATTCCCAGCAGTGGTTTTGTCCCCTCCTTTTGCATATGGTCATAGCCCAATACAAACACAGACCTGTCCCCATTAATGACACAGCATGCAGAATGTCAAGGTTTCATATGATATACATCCAATGCACATGCGTTTTACACGTATACAATAACTTCATGGATAATCACGTGTCACAGCCGAGCAGGTTTTACGCGCCCACTGACACAGATAGACACAGCAGTGTGCACCAGGCCAGAGCCATGGCCGTTACCCGTGGCAACTACTTACAACAGTCTGGTGACGCCAGACAGAGGGATTTCCTGAACACGCCTCCTTTCCGACCGGCTCCCGAGCAGCCCGCCAATCCCAGCAGGTGGAATGGTTCTACATCACGGCCCATCAGTGAACAATGAGGCGTGGCGTAGCGTGCGTCCTCCAGTAATTCAGTTCTCATTAAGCAGAGAGCCAATCGTATTAGTGGGCGGTGACGGAACGTCTTGTCTTCACACCCACGTGGCCGAACGGGGCGGGGTCACTAGTATCGACGAGAAATGAAGTCTCTAGACGTCTAGACCCGCCTTTAACCCCGCCCTTTGTCAGTTCAGTGAAGGTAGCGCGGTTATGCGGGGTGTCAGACACAGAAGCCAGTGCCCGGCTTTTCTGGAAGCCGCCTGTCAGCTCCCAATAGATTGCACGCAGCCTGCCTGTATATGCAGATACATGAATACGATGTCGCTCATATCCCCCTTTTACGATCTCACTCTTTGTGCAAAAGGTGTGTAATATTGATGCCAGAAACGGCATATAATAACTGCAATGCCATGTCCTATGACAGATACCGGAATACAAAGGGTTATACAAAGGGTAGATCAGATTATTGATAACATTCATAGAAGCCATTCCTAGATATGTAGCTATAAATACACCATATAACGTTTCACGCTTCGTAAAATGGCGTAAGCGTGTCGCAAAAGTTGGCGTCACAGCGTGGCATTTAATACGAGATATTATTCATAGTAATGAGACCTTTTTGCAGGGCAGAAAACATTGCCCACCAACGACCGAGGCGGGTGGTAACAGCTCTACTACGCACAAGTCATTTCCGTGTCGTGCGACGTTTTAAAAAATTCAGCACCTTTGCCGAACACGAAAGTGTCTCCATTCACACTAAGCGTCATCGCTTTGCGTTAACTTATAATGGGATCCATATGGTTTCCGTTTTTTATTTCGATGCGTAATATAACTACGGACTATACCATTCTGCCCCGTAATGGGGCAGCAACGCAATCCTAATGTAACGGACCCTAACTCGTATACGTGATATTGTTGCTTCCGTGTAATATTTCATGCACGGTATAGTGGATGTATACAGTGTATCAGTTGTGAGAGGTTCTTTATTATTTCTACATTGTTAGCTTTCTATCTGGAATTAATGTGAAGTTTACGGGTGAAATGTATGGGTGTCTTTTTCTGGGCACCTATAGATGACATATTTGTCAGCCTTGTACAAATCCCAGCCAGTCTCTCATGTAAGAGGAGGAGGAGGAGGAGACAGGAGAGGAGGAGCGAAGGCTGCATCTTATTTATTTATTTCTCTCTGTCTCGCTCCCTCTCTCTAAATGCTTAAGGTGAAGAGTGCAGAACAAGCCGATCCCAACACATGGTTTAATCCTGCTCTGTCCCAGGAGGAGAAAGACCCGGAGAGCGAGAGAGATTCCCAAAGAGAGAGACGAGAGGAGCGTCTTCCCTACCAGCACTGGCAAGCAGGTGTGAACCCCCCTCCTCTCACACCCAGCTTCTACTATTCCTCCGCTCCCAGTCAGGGATCCCCTGCAGATCCCCCTGCTTTTTCTGTGGACTCCTATCGCAAGAATTGGGGAGGGGGGGGGCAGTGGAGAACGTACCCCATTAATTCCTCATTGGCTATCTTTACAATGACAATGAGTCTTTCAGCGCCTTTTTCCGAAACCGCAGCATGTCCCCACGTGTGGCTCCGGATTGTAGTAGGGGGGCACGAGTGAGCATTTTGAGAAGGGGGCTGTGTATTACTAGCAAGTAATACGGAATATCACAAAGATATAATCTGGAACCACCCCGGATTCAAGAATTGCGGAGAGAAGCAATGATATTCTTATTAAAGGGTGACTTGTAAATTAAAAAGAGGGCACTTTGTGCTCCCCACCACCACCACAGCTCCCACCCGTCAAATTTTGGGGGCCGAAGGAATTGTTCGCTTTGAATTTTAATAAGGATTTTTTTTTTTTTTTTTTGCTTTTTTTCTTCATCTATAGAACATCTGTTGCTGCAAAAGACTGATAATAGACACCTCTTTGGACAGATTTCAAACACACCTCCCTTTCTTTTAAATGCACAGAAATCTTTTTATAGATCGTATCTGGAATTGACGTTTTTGCCAAAATTGCTGTGTTGTATTTAACCCCAAATAGCCACTCTAGGGAACAAATTGATCATGATATTTCTAGAAGAAATCGCATCAGTAATGCACAAAAGAGCATAATATTGTATCCTGCAAACATCTAAAATATGTGTTTTTCTCAAGTTCACCTTCGTTTGTGTGGAGCTGGTTATCAGGGGGTTAATATTAGCCGTTTGCTACCTGCTTATGTAGCCTGTCATTCTAGTGAAATTAGTTTACGGTAATTATTACAATTGGGTAAGCATTTGGCAGACAATATAGGTTCTGACTTTCGAGTTCTTACTGAGCCCTTGACTGAATTTCTGTGTAACTATTCCTTCTCGGATCATTTTTGAAGACTTAAATACTAAAATATCATTTTTCTGCAAATTAAAAAATCTGTTGTTAAAAATAATGACAAATTTTGCCGATGATTAGAAAAATTCTTCGCAAAATAGCCTCTTAAATGAGCCTTTTGATTTTTGCCAGGTTGAGACTGATTTCCAAATCTACATGCAAATCTATTTTTTAATAATTCAGTGGCTTGTCTGTAGGTGATCTTAGAGACCCTTTCCCGCAGTCTTACAGTAGTCTCTAAACTTACATATTTTTGGCTTAATAATTGACGCCCCTTTGTTCTTGAGACTTTTTTGCTGGATGACGATTTTCAAATGCGGATTTAAGTACTATTTTTGTTGAAGACAGAAGGGTAATTTTGAGAGCCAGTGATGGAGAAATTGGAGGCTGAATCAGATGTGGAGCCTCAGGGTCGCCCTCGTTCTTGCACCTGGCCTCCGCTTCCCGAATCCTCCTCGGATTTGCCCTTGCCTCCTCCTGGCCTGGACCCAGGGCAGATGCGAAAAGCCAAGAGTTCACGAAGGAATGCATGGGGTAACTTGTCTTATGCTGACCTCATCACCAAGGCCATAGAAAGCTCACCAGACAGACGTCTGACACTTTCTCAAATCTACGACTGGATGGTGCGATTTGTACCATACTTCAAAGATAAGGGCGACAGCAACAGCTCTGCCGGTTGGAAGGTGAGCATTCTCCATTGGGTTTATAAGGGTGGTTGGCAAGGGTTCGAAATATTAATAATCATAGATGTCAATTCATAGTATGATCTAATATGAATATAGGTCAGGTAAGTCCAGGTGAATGTGTATTTGGCAACGGAAATGTGGTAATATATAAGTATCTAATGTTTGGCTGAATTATCTGAGCTCCTGTTGTGTGAAGAATATAAAAAGGGCAGCAAGTCATGGGCAAGAGTGTCAAGGAATGGTATAGGGTTGCGTTGTTACTTTTTTTGAACCTGTAAATATGTGAAGAAATATATTTTTGTCAACAGATAGGGTGGCCAAGCTATACATTTAGAAGCAATAGGGTATAGCTATCAGCTGTGTAAGCAAGATATTCGATGGAGTGCTTTTTATAAATGTGAATGTATCCGTTTACTATCAATTAATGTATGGATTGATATAGATGTATGAATATTTCAGGGTCAGTTACTATCTAGGTAAGTCAACCATACATGGAAGGCATAATCTTATTTAATGCCCCCAGGTGAATGCTCGCTCACAAGACCATTTCATTTATGGTAGTTATAGGATGATGATATACCTACCTTCCGACCAATACAATAAATACTAATATAATGCAACTACTAGTAGCCGAATAGAGAGTCAAGTGTATACAGTCTACACCTTGTGGGGAAAATACTTTCCTTTCTGAGTATACTGTATGCTTGATATCTTCCTGTGCAAGAATTGTTTCCATTGAGTGGATCTTTTGGAATTTCATCTTCAACTGATATCACAACAATAGTGCCACTTTTTGTTGTTTTTTTTTTTTTATATGTAGAAGCAAATTTTAGAAATGGTCATACCGAGTATCTGAATATTAATATATTTGGTTGATACAAAAAGGTACATGAAGAAACAGTCATTTCTTGTCCAGTATGAAAAAAATCGGAATCAAACCAATACGACTACTTTGAATGTTATCTTCAAAATTTCCTTTCCACCACTCTTCTTCCTCTTTGTATACTTTTCTCTATAGGCTATTTTTGTCTGGCTTTTGAGGTTGACACCTATTAGTTAGCTCAAATTTTGTTTTCTTGTGAAGACACTGATGTAGACAGCATATCCACTATCCTAGTTTCTTCCCTGACTATGATATAGGCAGAAGAGAGATCTGTAGGATATAAGGTCTGCTTGGACTAAATGTTGGACTAACTTGGACACTGAGTTTATCACTCCCACTGTAGGGTAACATAGAAACATCGCAACTATTAAGGTTAAAAGTTTTCTCTCCACTGCTGTGAGAGAAAACAAAGCAATAAAAAAAAATTGGGCAGTGTTGCTTTTATTCTACTGTTACAACAGTAAATGATGTTAAGTTCCATTTGGTCTACAGCTATTGAAGCCCATTGAGGACACCTTCTAAGAATGCTTCTATAGTATGTGTCAGGTTGAAATAACATATTTGTTGGTGTGAATCAATGTCGGCGCATTGCTTCTGAACATTTTAAATAGTCCTACTAAACTAGTGACCTCCCTTGCCACCAGGTAATGGTGCTCTGCACTTACCACAAGTTGAGTTGTAGAGCAGTAGGTGGATGCTCTTAGAGGTTCTTCTGTACTGTCAGAGTTTCTTCATCGAAACAGTTCAGGAGGGTTTAGACCCTTGATTTATGTATTTTCCATCGAAAAGCATTCGTAGAATGACCTTCTTCCAATTAAACCATACTGAATGTTGCTTCAACCTATTAGTAGTATCCAGAAGTTGAAGCTCCCAATTGACCACCAAGCAATTTTCGACAAATGTTCAAGGAATTGGTAAAGATTACAAGAGTGCATAATGCAGGAAATTATCAGATTAGTTGCTCTTTTCTGAAACAATAGACTTATTTTTTTTAATATAACTTATTTTTAACACAATTAGCACAGGATATGGCTTCTAAATGTAATTCATATTTGAATATGGAAAGTAGTGTAGAAAAATATCCCATAGATTCCAGCAGATAAGAACATCAAAGCTTAGGAATGAGAAATCAATGGGCATAGATGAAAAATGGCATATTTATGGACATTTAATTCAAGTATGGAGGTTGATCAAGTTTTCACTTGACGGTTAATGATTTGTTGGTTGCTACCCTGTACAGTACATACAAGATATTTGCACCTTATTGGAAGTTGGAACATAACTCATTTGTATGATCTGTCTACTAATAGTGTTCTAAAATATCATCTGAAACCTCACGGATCCACATTGGGTTTTTTTTTTCTAGAAACATAGCGTTGGTGGGTAGGAAACAACGTAATTTTTAAGATTTTAGAGATTGCGAATGACGATCGAAGTTACTTATTGGTAAATTTCAAAACAAATGTCAAAATTTGGTTGGTCTTTACCGATAAACAATATGAATATAGCATTTCATTTAGTGAACATTTCTGAATTATGGTCAGATCCGGCAAATTCTCCAGTCTTCTGTCATCTTTACAGAAAGAAACTAGAGGTGTTTGATTTCTAAGCACTTGTATTAGCTGGGTGAACTCTTCATGGGTATATTGGTACATACTTTTAAAATATCTTGAGCAGAACATCCAAATAAACGCAAATACAATTTGGCGATGACCCAGCAAACCATAGACAGTTGGCACCATCTTTAATTGTATATTTCAGTATTTTATACTTTGCGGAGCTCTTGACTTCTTCGCCGATCTTAGCTGGGTCCCTGGTGTTTTACCAGCATCATCTTCAGCAGCCCCTTGTGTATGGCAGGTTCTTGGATTTACAGGCTGGACTATTCCTGGATTTGGTATTTATATCCCAAGTCCGCAGTTGTTTTATTCATATCTTTAGGGAGTTTCACTCTCATGAATGCTGATTATTAATCCATATTATTCTTTCATTGCTAGGTATTTTATGTTTATTGATCATAAATGTTGCCGTGTATAAAAGGGAATCTGTCTCCAAATATTTTATTTCCGTAGTTATATGCAGATATTCATTTTGGGAAAATTGGTCCACTCATTTTGATAAATAGAATCCAATATTTTTAGAAAATCAAGTCAAATTTTTCGGTATAGGAAACAAGAAGGGCGTTCGAGTTGATTTGAGAGAGGTGCTCGTGGACACAAGAATGTGTGTAGTGGACATGGCCTCCGAATTATTACCCAGTATTCATTGAATGGTTCTTCCTATGTATTAAATCTCGAACCCACATTTTCCGTTGAAAGTTGTGGGTCATTCCTTTTAGAAAACATGTAAGGCACTTATATAACCCTCCGGTAGTTTGACTGAAGTCGCCACTATGATACGAAAATGATTTGTATTTTCACGTTTTATAGTTCATTGTAACCGCTTGTACTGTGCATTTTGTGTTGAAGAAGATGTCTAGATCAGATTGTCTTTTTTTTCTCTGTAGGGTGACAGAGTGCACAGGAGTTTGTCACTCCTAAGTAGATCAGTCTTGTAAGGATTTAGTGTTGCTTAATATTCTTTAACCAGCTTATTAGGGGCAGATCCTAGGCAGGGAGAATTAGTGACAATCATTCCTTTAAATGACAGATGGATGTATAGAAATACTGGTCATCCTGAAAAGATTACATAATAAAGATAGGCTAATTATAAAAGGAGCGCTATGTGCTGTAGTAAATATCCGCGCTAACAGTACAAAGTCGACATACTGTGTTATCAGGTTTTGAAAATCAAAAAGCAGTATAAGGCCAATGTCACCATTGTATAGAGTTTATTTTTCTAAAGGGGACTATATAATTATTTGTATGTATACTTAGCAGCATTATAGGTACAGGCAGTTATCTATATGTTCCCACAAATTAGATTGGTTTCTCAGCTGTATAAGGCCACATGTCACAATTTTTCACAAATTTTCGCAAGGGTAGTTGTTTTCATCCACCATAGAAACTCCTGGGATCAGACAACAGGGATAAAATAGTATGACTGTGATGCATGTTGGACTACCTTAAGCTGGCATACTCATAATACGTTTAGTTTTTTTCAGATTCCGCATTCAATTCTGTTTGTATCAAATTTTTGTCACCAACAAATTTATACATTCTGGAACTGAAGACTTCAGTGATGTGAACAGCTGTCACAGATAGAGATAAGATAAAAATAAAGTCCGTTTTACAATTTTCTGCCGTCTTCTATCACATTAATGGCCAGCTTTACTTCAAGTTCTAATGAAGATGGAGATTAGAGGTCAAAGCCTAAAGCTGGCCATAGACAGGAGATTTTTATCAGCCAATCCTGCCAATTTCAGTGGGATCTGCCAACAATCTCATATCTATGTTGCCTTTTTTATAGTCCAGACATGTGGAATGTGGGATTGGCTGGATTGGATTCAACCTGCCAAATTCTTTTTTCCGCTGGGAGATAAGTGACACCCAAATTACCTGAACGCCGCTTATCCTTTTTACATAGAAGCTGTATTCTTCCATCTAAGTTGATTCTGTCAGTTCAGCTGAACTGACGGCTCCTGTAAAGGCTGGTCAGAATCCAGGTAAGAACGATCACGTCTAAGTTGATGATCTTAGATGTGATCATTATTATTAGTGTGAACTCACCCTAAAGAGACTGTACACGTCTGTATACGTTCATTTTTTTGCCTTTGGTATCAACCTATGTGTCTAATCTAGACCAAAAATGTGGTGTTAATATGTTCCAAGTACTGTCAAAACTTTATTAGAGACTGTATAGAGTGGTACATGACTATTACCTTTATGACCCCAAAAAGTCTAAACTCTAAAACTCTAAAATGATATAAACAGCTAAAAAAAAAAAGTGTGGTGGGTATAATAAAGTGGGATTGGCATATGTTTCGCTGTTGAAGTGTAAGGGAATTTCAGTGTATGTCTTATCCACATAAGACATTCTGGTGTTTGTGGTTGTGTTTATTCTATTTTTAATCATATATTATAATCATATAACAGCTTTTTTTTTAAGGCTATCTTCACACAGACTTTTTTGACGAGTTTTTTGATGTGGAAACCGCATCGCAAAACTCGTCAAAAACGTCCCGAAAATGCATTGACATCAATGGGAGGCAGAGAAAGCGTATCTCGCTGCGTTTTATGCCCGCGGCGCTCGATGGCCGCGGGCGAAAAACAGAACATTGCTCAGGGCGTCACACTGTCTCCGGCGTCATGCTTTCTTCCCATAGTGCATCCTGGCATCATCTCTTCCCCATTGATCCATGGTGCAGTTCTGGTTCTCACGTGCCCATTATAGGCGCTTTTGGCATGAACATGGGGAGGATGGGCTCTCTGACCGGTCTGCAGCTAAGCAGCCCCACACGCAGGAAACTGCGATGCACTGTGTGTTCTGACACCTCTCTCTCAGATCCTGCATTAACACGTTCAGCAATTTGTGCTACAGTAGCTCTTTTGTGGGATCACAATTTGGCTCTTGGTTCACTTGATGACTAATATATCTCATCCCTTGACAGGTGCCATTGTAATGACATAGTCATAGTATTATTGTTATGGCTGGTCAGTGTATACATCTTAGCTATAATCTTCTAAAAAGGACAAATATTACCTTGAACATTGAATATTACCTTGCATATTTCGCATCCAATAACCTATGCAAAGTCATAGAATTTGACGGCAGTAGGCTAGACATTGTGACTCCTGAGTCTGTTATCTTGGACCACCACTAATTTCCAGAATAAAAGGACTGAATATTGCATTTAAACCCATTGACCCTTCTCAGAGATTTCTGTTACTGAAAATCTGACAAAAGTAATATGACAATACAAATCAATGGCAATTATTTGTTTCATGTCTAGAAAAAGAAATCGAGCAGTGCCAAAGGGGTTTAAACGCTCTATAGAGCCCTTCTATTTTGGAAATCAGTGTCAGTGTTGGTCCGAGATCACAAACTAAGACCAGTAGGTGTTGCAGAGCAAAGATTACAGCCAGAAAGATCTGTGGGTGAAACTCAGGAAATTGAGCATTGCAGTTTAAAGGGTCTGTGTCTCCACGACACCACCTTACCATATGTACTATTAGATCCTATGGACATCATATATTTGGGACTTCCTCTATTAGCTTTGGTGGACCCAGTTGATCCATGTCCATCATTCATTCAAATATCTGCATGTAATATTACATTTTCCATGCAGCCACTGCATAGAAAATGTATTGCTCAAATAACAGCTGTTCGCAGTGGGTTTCTAAAGCTGGACCGGTGACGATCAGCTGATCACTTTGTCTTGAGGAGACTACCCCTTTAATAAAGTATTAAAATAAAATTATTTTGGTTACAGGAAAAACACTTCTGAACACCTATTTACAATTTATAGAATTTTTCTGACCAAAAAGTTGTGTAACTTAGCAAATAATTTGTTTTATTTATCTTCCACATACACACCTGTAACCACAGTTCTACAAGATACTGAGATCTAATTTCCTAGCATCCCTTGTTTGGTTAAGTGGGTGCCTGTAGTGCCCATCAGACACCCACAGTAAAGCCAAATCATCAAATGTATTACATATGATGGTCATGAAGATGGTTTATATTTCGGTATTGATAATTCCGAGCTCAGCAAATTCCTTGGACCATGTAAGGAGATAAGTTCATAGTCAGGTAACGTATATTAGAACAACCAAATAAGATCTTTCTCTTCTTTGTAAATCTTATGTTTTGCTTTTATACTTTTATTGTTTTCAAGCTGTTTTATTACATCCAAAAGAAGTGAGGAAACGTTTATTAAAATGAACAAAGCCTTTGCAGTAAAAATAAAATATAGACTTTTCAGGCTATAGGTGGGTATAGAAGTTGAGCTGTATTACAAGTTGTGGTAAAAAATTAAGATGGGATCCCACAATGCCCGATTATAAGACTGTGCACTAGCTTTTGACATATTTGGCAAGGATTTGCATTATATGCACATCTGTCCAAATGTATTATTGCAGGGTTTTTTCTCCGCGTGACTCTGACTAATTGAATTCTTCCTGTTTTTGGTGACTCTAAACCTTCCTTATGAGAAGGCAAATTGGCTTCTCTCCCATTCTCCTCAGCTTCTATCTTTCGCTTTTTTTTTTTTTTTTTTTTAATTCTCAGTTCTCGTCTTGTCAGTAAGGGTAGTAACTGGGTTTGGTTTTTGGCTCTGGATTGGTTTAATCCAGATCCGGATTCTCTGGTTTCACCTGTTCAGTGGGTGGATATCTAAGATTTTAGACTAATGTGGGGCGCAAAGGCAGCATCTTAGGCTGGATTCACACGACCATGTTACGTCCGTAATGGACGGAACGTATTTCGGCCGGAAGACCCGGACCGAACACAGTGCAGGGAGCCGGGCTCCTAGCATCATAGTTATGTACGACGCTAGAAGTCCCTGCCTCTCCGTGGAACTACTGTCCCGTACTGAAAACATGATTACAGTACGGGACAGTTGTCCTGCAGCGAGGCAGGGACTCCTAGCATCGTACATAACTATGATGCTAGGAGCCCGGCTCCCTGCAGTGTGTTCGGTCCGGGTCTTCTGGCCGAAATACGTTCCGTCCATTACGGACGTAACATGGTCGTGTGTACCCAGCCTTACTATACTTTTTTGGAACTGGAACCCTCTGCTGACCTCCTAAAATGATTAGTTTCATGGGCTCTTCCCCTCGGACTGGAGATGTTAAAATATACGGTCGGCAAACCAAATTTATCGAGGTCCTCCTTGGTGGTGGGATTTCTTTACTATAGCCATAAGGTGCCTCCCTGGTACACATTTTGGCAGGTATTATATACAATAAAATGTACAAGCAATTCATTAATTTCAATATGTAATGCTGAACTTTAGTTTTTATAAACTATTCCTATAGGGCACCATAGATTGTGATAACGTATGCAGCATTAATAATAATTCTTATTACATGTTTTATGTAAGCAGTTATTTCATCTCCCCTTTTAAAAACACTGTTCTGTGTCATTCAACAATTTTATTCATTGACTTCCCTGTCTCGCCCCACAGATAGGCCACAGCTACAGAACTACTGTGACAGAGCAGAACTGTACGAGTTGGGGGGAGGGGGAGCTTTCTGCATAATAACTCTAATATATATACCAGGGCTAGGGCAAGACATTTTGGTGCCCTAGGCAGACAAGGCAAATGGTGACCCCACCCCCACAACTTTTTATTAAAATTTACCTGTCGTCCCTGCCTAGGTAGCTAACACTATAGAAACTATAATGTCTGTCAATAGTTTTTCTCACCAGAAATTTACTTTGGAGTTCCTTGACCAGTTGCAAAATCTGTACCAGGACCTTTCTAACTATGCCATAGGGTACTGCTACACATTATAACAGAGGGGATGCCACCACAGTCCTGGCTTGACCGCCTCCTCTGCATCCCCTAAAGCTACACCTCTAGTTGTCACCCAGTATCTGATACCCATGTAGGAAAAATAGTATGTACCGTGGTGTTCACAGATGAACACTACCTTCTACATCTTTGTATTTGTTTAGATAGATGCAAACCTACATGAAACATGAGATGCAATTTATTAAGCATTGTAAAAAGTTAAGGTATTGGGAGCTGTACATCTGCTTTGAGGTAACTGTTGCTTTATGTATGATGATTGGCTTACTTGGCAGCAGAGCTTCCCATTACCTATTCCTGTGTCCATCGCCTCTGCACTGGGAGGGACTGCACATGGCCCTATTTCAAGAAATGTGTGTAAACCCCCCTTCCTTCAATGCCAACCAAACCACAAATAGGTAGATTCTTATCTTATTACAATGACACATTTTAAGCGGTGGGATATACTATATATCAAATGAACAGTCAGTTCTTGAAGGTGATTTGTTGGAAGCAGGAAAAATGGGCAAGCGCAAGTATCTGAGTGACTTTTACAAGGGCCGAATCATGATGACTAGGTCAGAGCATCCCTAAAACGGAAGGTCTTGTAGGTTGTTCCCAGTATGCAAGGTTTAGTTCCTAACAAAAGTGGTCAAAGAAAGGACAAGGGGTAAAACGTCACCCAATGCTCATTGATGCACATGGGGAGCGAAGCCTATCCCGTGTGGTCGATCCCATAGAAGAACTACTGTGGTTCTTGTGTGTACTTTGTATGTCTCGATCTCCTATTCAGACCTATACGTCTTCATGGCAACAGACAACCAACAGACCCTGTGTGGTCTAATCCTGCAGTCATACTCTCTTCTATTAGTCCCCTATTACCTGATAACATATTTGGTGGATTAGCAGGAAGTAGGATACAGACAGAAGGGAGTATGACAGCAGGATCAGACTACACAGGGTTTGTTTGTAGTCTGTTACCCTGGAGACACATGGATCTACAGATGCAGCTATAGACACGAAATGTAAGAGATTTTGAATGCAGACTTTTTGCAAAGTTGCATCATTTTTTTGTTTTAGATGCATTGGGCAACTAAAAGAACATTAGTTGTGAAGTTGTACTGTACATGGCTTTTAGAGTACAGAACTCCCGAACACAAGTATGCATGCAGCGTAAGGCTGGGTTCACACTACCTATTTTCAGACGTAAACGAGGCGTATTATGCCTCCTTTTACGTCTGTAAATACGGCTCCAATACGTCGGCAAACATCTGCCCATTCATTTGAATGGGTTTGCCGACGTACTGTGCCGACGACCTGTCATTTACGCGTCGTCGTTTGACAGCTGTCAAACGACGACGCGTAAAATGACTGCCTCGGCATAGAAGTGCAGGACACTTCTTTGAAACGTAATTTGAGCCGTTTTTCATTGAATTCAATGAAGAACAGCTCAAATGTTCGGCCGTCAAAGACGCCTCGCATAATGCGAGGAGGAGCTTTTACGTCTGAAAAGACGCAGCTGTTTTCTCCTGAAAACAGTCTGTCTTTTCAGACGTAAAAGCCAGTTCTCGTATGTACATACCCTAACGGTTGCACGTATAAGAAGCACAGATGAATTAAGATTGTGCTCATGATAACATAAACCTGCATTTCTAGACTGGATTAAATTTAAAGTGAATGGATATGTAAATAACTTTTGCCATGCAGAAGTCATTTTTTCCTTTTATTATATGTTGTACAGATTTCAGGTTTTTTTTTCTGCATTCTCTAAAAACTAACAAAAAGGAACTTAAAAAAGAAAAAAGGATAATAAGAATATTAAAAGCAATAGTCAATAAGAGAGAGGTTGGAAAATGCTGCTGAACTGAAATTAGCCAGTTCACTGTGAATGGCGTCCATGTAATGATCTGCCAAACTTACCTTGCACACAGACAGTGCATTCAAGTTTGATTATTCTGACCTTCAAATATGAAGTGAATTGGTTGTAATGTCAGACTGTGTAGTTAATTCTAGATGCTTATGTACTTCATTCTTTATAAATATTTTGGCATATTCTACTGCTACCATGTATGGGTACAAGGGTATTTTGGGCATTTTAAGGTCTATGTCATATTTAACTAAAAGTTATTCCTACACTTGTTGGCTTATTGCCTTCTGCTCACCCATTCACACATCCCAAGGTTATGACCTACATACATTATCAATTTATTATTATTAAGGGAGAGCTGTTTCATGTTTTAGATTATTATATAGCACAAGAAGTCAGACAGAGGTTCATGTAACTAGAAAATGATTAGCAGTTATAGGTAATATGGCACATGACCAAAGATATTTAAGCTTTGGTTTTTATACTTGTGGAGAACATTTTAAAGGGGGCTGTGAACTTTGGGATTCAGTGAGTAGCTGATTGTGGGGTCCCAATAACGGTAATGTCAAGTGCTTGCAGTTGTCACTTTCCGAAACTCATATTAATTTAATTGAAGCGCAAACGGACATGCATGACTTGTACTCCCTTTTTATGGTACCAGCACTCCAACTATTTGGCCCATGTGTTTTTAAATAGCAGGAGACTGCATAAGCGATTCCACCTATTTGTTCTCAGTTTGGCCACTGAGACTGCAAGGAAAGATGAGCTTTTTCCATTTGTTCACTCTTTAGTAGTGTTGTGTGGTGGTCTTTGTTGCTGTAGCGCTGTATCTGTGGGGTACATGGCCCAGAGCCATGGTGGCTTAGACTGGCAGCATGGATGCTCCTAGTCTCCTGGGTTGCTCCCTATTCGGGTTCTATGCTGCACTGGCATTGGTTGTCATGTGATACTCCACTTGATAGAGTAGGGACCCACTGTATACCGGTCGCCGAGGAGTGGCAAGTGGGCTTATAGTTTGATGAAAATCTTTACTAAGAACCTTATGTTAGTAAAAAATTTTATTTTTCTGAGCCGCAATAGATCAAGTATAGCAAGTGGATTTGCGGTCCAGGTTTTCTTCTCTCCCCTTATGAACATGACTTGCACTCTATTTTCATGTGGGACGAAAATTGTGCCATTCCCCTGATCATTTAGGGTCCCAGTGGGCGATTCGGTATTGTGAGTTTTTTTAATGGCCTTTTGTAGGAAAAACACTTTAATATACTGTTTAGCCATTTCTGAGTTATAACTTCCTGAGAAAATTGGGTGTCATTCAGTATCAAGGGCATGACTGCTCACACATCGGTTGTCACCCAGGTTTTCCTCTAACATCACATCTACCTAGATTTGTGATGTGGGGATGTGGCATAACTAAACAGACTTGCTCTATAGATTTGCTCTCTGGGAAATCTGGGTGACAGTTTCTGACGGAGCTGGAGTGTCAACCATGTTGGTTATCATCTAGTTTCCTTTCTACTAAAGAAATAAACAACTTGATGGAAGAAAACAGCTGAAGGACGTATGTTATTATTAATATTTTTTTTAATGGGATATTTGGCAAGTATATATTACAGTTTACTTTTAACCCCATGTATGTGGACATTCAAACATCACCTCTATATGTGCTTGTTGAAAATGTCATTCGAAAACCATGGACATTAATATGGAATTAGTCCTCCCTTACTGATATAAAAGCCTCCACTTTTCCAGGAAGGATTTCTACTAGATTTTGGAAAATGGCTTCAGGGATACAAGTCTATTTAGCCACAAGAACATTAATGAGTATGGTACTGATGTTGGAAGATAAGGTCTGGCTCACATTCAAGTTTCCAATTCATCATAAAGAAGTTTTAGGGATTTAGATGATTGTTATTGTGATCAGGGTTTTGTGCAGGTCAATGAATATATTTCACACCAAACTCCATGCTAACCAATTTTTATGGACATTGCTTTGTGCACCAGCACTTCTCTAGATTCCAGTAGCAAGGTACTTAACATAATTCCAGCTGATGCTTGACATTGATCATGGTAATTTTTAACTTATGTGCCTGCTTGGCCATAGAAATCCTGAACAGTTCAGTGATGTTATTGCTTCCAGAGGCAGGTAGGAAATAATTTTTTTTATGTTCTCTGATGTTCAGCATTCAGCAACCTTGTTATGGCCTTGCGTTCCCTGTTCTGTGGTCTTGCGTTTCCTGTTCTGTGGTCTTGCGTGCCCTGTTCTGTGGTCTTGCGTTCCCTGTTCTGTGGTCTTGCGTTCCCTGTTCTGTGGTCTTGTGTTCCCTGTTCTGTGGCCTTGCGTTCCCTGTTCTGTGGTCTTGCGTGCCCTGTTCTGTGGTCTTGCGTTCCCTGTTCTGTAGTCTTGCGTTCCCTAACCTGTGGTCTTGCGTGCCCTATTCTGTGGTCTTGCGTGCCCTATTCTGTGGTCTTGCGTGTCCTGTTCTATGGTCTTGCGTGCCCTGTTCTGTGGTCTTCTTGCATGCCCTATTTTGTGGTTTTGCGTGTCCTGTTATGTAGTCTTGAGTGCCCTGTTCTGTGGTCTTGTGTGCCCTATTCTGTGGTCTTCCGTCCCCTGTTCTGTGGCCTTGCGTCATGTCCTGTTCTGTGGCATTGCGTGCCCTATTTTGTGGTTTTGCGTGTCCTGTTATGTAGTCTTGAGTGTCCTGTTCTGTGGTCTTGCCTGCCCTATTCTATGGTCTTGCTTGCCCTGTTGTGTGGTCTTGCGTGCTCTATTCTGTGGTCTTGCATGCCCTGTTCTGAGATCTTGCCTGCCCTATTCTGTGGTCTTGCGTGCCATGTTCTGTGGTCTTGCCTGCCCTGTTCTGTGGTCTTGCCTGCCCTATTCTGTGGTCTGGCGTGCCATGTTCTGTGGTCTTGCCTGCCCTGTTCTGTGGTCTTGCGTGCCCTATTCTGTGGTCTTCCGTCCCCTGTTCTGTGGCCTTGCATCATGGACTGTTCTGTGGCATTGTGTGCCATATTTTGTGGTTTTGCGTGTCCTGTTATGTAGTCTTGAGTGCCCTGTTCTGTGGTCTTGCGTGCCCTGTTTTGTGGTCTGGCGTGCCATGTTCTGTGGTCTTGCCTGCCCTGTTCTGTGGTCTGGCCTGCCCTGTTCTGTGGTCCTGCCTGCCCTATTCTGTGGTCTTGTCTGCCATGTTCTGTGGTCTCGCCTGCCCAATTCTGTGGAATTGCCTGCCCTATTCTGTGGTCTTGCGTGCCCTGTTCTGTGGTCTTGCGTGCCCTATTCTGTGGTCTTTCCTGCCCTATTCTGTGGTCTTGCGTGCCCTGTTGTGTGGTCTTGCCTGCCCTGTTCTGTGGACTTGCCTGCCCTATTCTGTGGTCTGGCGTGCCATGTTCTGTGGTCTTGCCTGCCCTGTTCTGTGGTCTTGCCTGCCCTATTCTATGGTCTTGCTTGCCCTGTTGTGTGGTCTTGCGTGCTCTATTCTGTGGTCTTGCATGCCCTGTTCTGAGATCTTGCCTGCCCTATTCTGTGGTCTTGCGTGCCATGTTCTGTGGTCTTGCATTCCCTGTTCTGTGGTATTGCATGCCCTATTCTGTGGTCTTGCGTGCCCTGTTCTGTGGTCTTGCGTGCCCTGTTTTGTGGTCTGGCGTGCCATGTTCTGTGGTCTTGCCTGCCCTGTTCTGTGGTCTGGCCTGCCCTGTTCTGTGGTCCTGCCTGCCCTATTCTGTGGAATTGCCTGCCCTATTCTGTGGTCTTGCGTGCCCTGTTCTGTGGTCTTGCGTACCCTATTCTGTGGTCTTTCCTGCCCTATTCTGTAGTCTTGCGTGCCCTGTTGTGTGGTCTTGCGTGCCCTGTTGTGTGGTCTTGCCTGCCCTATTCTGTGGTCTGGCGTGCCCTGTTCTGTGGTCTTGCCTGCCCTGTTCTGTGGTCTTGCCTGCCCTGTTCTGTGGTCTTGCCTGCCCTATTCTGTGGTCTGGCGTGCCATGTTCTGTGGTCTTGCCTGCCCTGTTCTGTGGTCTTGCCTGCCCTATTCTGTGGTCTGGCGTGCCATGTTCTGTGGTCTTGCCTGCCCTGTTCTGTGGTCTTGCGTGCCCTATTCTGTGGTCTTCCGTCCCCTGTTCTGTGGCCTTGCATCATGGACTGTTCTGTGGCATTGTGTGCCATATTTTGTGGTTTTGCGTGTCCTGTTATGTAGTCTTGAGTGCCCTGTTCTGTGGTCTTGCGTGCCCTGTTTTGTGGTCTGGCGTGCCATGTTCTGTGGTCTTGCCTGCCCTGTTCTGTGGTCTGGCCTGCCCTGTTCTGTGGTCCTGCCTGCCCTATTCTGTGGTCTTGTCTGCCATGTTCTGTGGTCTCGCCTGCCCAATTCTGTGGAATTGCCTGCCCTATTCTGTGGTCTTGCGTGCCCTGTTCTGTGGTCTTGCGTGCCCTATTCTGTGGTCTTTCCTGCCCTATTCTGTGGTCTTGCGTGCCCTGTTGTGTGGTCTTGCCTGCCCTATTCTGTGGTCTGGCGTGCCATGTTCTGTGGTCTTGCCTGCCCTGTTCTGTGGTCTTGCCTGCCCTATTCTGTGGTCTGGCGTGCCCTGTTCTGTGGTCTTGCCTGCCCTGTTCTGTGGTCTTGCCTGCCCTATTCTGTGGTCTGGCGTGCCATGTTCTGTGGTCTTGCCTGCCCTGTTCTGTGGTCTTGCCTGCCCTATTCTGTGGTCTGGCGTGCCTTGTTCTGTGGTCTGGCCTGCCCTGTTCTGTGGTCTTGCCTGCCCTATTCTGTGGTCTGGCGTGCCTTGTTCTGTGGTCTTGCGTGCCCTGTTCTGTGGTCTTGCCTGCCCTATTCTGTGGTCTTGCGTGCACTGTCCTGTGGTCTTGCCTGCCCTATTCTGTGGTCTTGCGTGCCATGTTCTGTGGTCTTGCGTGCCCTGTTCTGTGGTCTTGCGTGCACTGTTTTTGGAGTTGTTGCCATTTCACAATAGCAACACTTCCCGTTGACCAGGGCAGTACAGAAATTTGACAGATTAACATTTTAAAAAGATGGCATTGGAAATAGCTTTTCAATATCATCAATTTTACTGTTGTTAGTTTATGGATAGTTCTTGCGGGCTGCTTGTCCGATTTTATGCATCTGTTTTCAAAAGGCTGTGGATATACACAAAGCAGAATATTGGCAGCAGGATACCACATAATACAGGTCACATTAGCCCACTGCCAATATGTCTTTGTTACTACCTCAAATTGAACTCTTTCTGTAGGGTAATGACATGAAATCCCAGACAAATTTCCTTTGGGATTTTGCCTCCCTAAGGTGGGAGGCAGCATGAATGCTTGTCTCCCCAAGGGCATAGATGCTGTAACATTGCATCATTAACAACGGAGGGGTGTGCCCACAGAAACAGGTCTCTCGATAGTGTCTATGATTAACCCTTTACTATCTGTATCAAGTAAATTATGTCACCTGCCCTTTGTAACTCTTTCAATGCTAGAGAGATTGCTGATTCATTTACTTAATGTGGATGTGCTAGAAAGGTTACAATTTTTCTCAGTCTGCCAAAGAATATGCCACTGATGTAGCAGAACATCAATATGTACCAATAAAATATTGATATATTCAAAGAGTTCACCACCTTTGTCGTATGTTCTACAAAGCATCTAGTGCTCAGAGCCCCCATATCGATCAGAGCCACCCATTGTATCCACAAAATGTTTTGCTGGCCATACCAGTCCAGAGTGACTGTGACTGTAAAGGTTTAGGTCCAGGGCATGAGCTTGATGGTGGCCATTCAGAATTTTTTTTTTCTACTAAAGAATTTACCTTTTTATGTTCCTTGTCTTGGCTACACTTTATAGTGTGTGCAATAGTAACTTCCCCTTGCACTTGCACTTTAATTTTATAAAAACGGCATCCTTCATTTTTTCAAATATATGCTCAAAATCGACTAATCATCTAATATATAACAAATTTTTTCATATATGTACATGTTAATGAATTATGTAACCATGCTGTACCCGCCGGTACTATGGTTGTCTGTATGTCCCCATTTTTAATCATATTTTTGGTAATAATAAGTCTATGTACCTTTTGTATGATATTTTGGTCTTGCACTATTCCTTTATTGGTGTTATAGTGAAATACTATAAAAGATAAGCAAAATTATGGATGGTACCCATTTCGGTATCTTATCTTGTGGCATTATTCTACATATAGGCACAACTCTACTGTTTGATATACTGATAATGAGGGAGTGCTGCTTCTCCCCAAATATCATCTTCTAAAGCAGTTGGTCCATCCACTAAACTCAAGAAGCAGTCAGTAGTGCTCCAGTACTCCAAAATACATTGGTGGAGTTATGTTAACCAGTGTGAAAGTTTATAGTAGTGATTATGTCATAACATATTTATCAAAGGGAGCAAAAGCAGTCATAAATTTGTTGCAACATATGTCCAAAAAGTAGCCCAGCCATAGTATTTTTTTTAAAAACTTTTTAAGAAAATTATTTTGTTTTTACTGTTCTTAGGAACTACTGGGCAGTTCTTTCTTACATTACCCTACCTTTTAAGTTTATTGGACTAGAAATAATTTTTTTTAAATCTTGGTAAATTCCCCAAAAATGGTATAATGTGCATGTTCCGATCACCAATTTCTGAATGATTGACTTATTTCTTTATGAGTATCACTGCACCTCTGTCAAAGGTAATTATTGTGAATTTAGTCTTGTGGGACCTTATGGCATTAAGTATTCTGTTTCAGACCTGGAAATACAATCAGTAACTGAAAAAGTGGGGGTGGGGGAAACCTGTAACGAGGAAGACAAGGGTCACACAGATGCAGGTAAGCTGGTGTTTCTGTAATTGGTCCCTGTGTGTGAATGTTGTAACATACAGGCAGAATTGCACACTGCATATGCAACACATGGGTGTATTACATTCAGGATAGGTCCCCCTTGAATTTCTTTGTGCTACTTCTACCTTTTCTCACATCATCGCCAATACAATATTATTCTTTTAAATATTAGCACATTATTCAGAGGAGCTATATAACAAGGCTATGGAGAACACGTGTGAATTCCAGTGGTGCGAGCCATGCATTGTATCGTCTTTGGCTGTCTCATCCCTTAGTGCTTAGACTTTTCTTTCATCTCTTTCTCACTCTTTCTTGTTTTATCTCTTTGCTGCTCATTCTTTTTTAATATTATTCGTTTCATTCTCCTTTCTGCTTTCTATCCTTTTTATGGTAATGAACTATTGTCTATACCTTTATTTTTACTGTCACTTTTGCTCTCATTTTCTTACTCTCTGTGTGTTTCCTTCTTTGCGTCCCCATATGACCCTGTACTTCCTCTATATATCCAGTAAAACTGCAGGAATTTCACCCCCTCCACATGCCTTGCATAAGGAAGTCAGGTCTTATCCTCAAATGAACCCCATAAAACCCCACTCCCACTCACTCCCCAGCAAAAGCGTAACTGGCTGCTGGCTAGCTAAAGTATAGGAGATTTTGTATGGAGGAATTTATTGGACAGCAGAATTCAGAAAGTCTGTGCAGAGTATGTGGAGAATAATGGGAAATATTACAAGGGAGATAGTAGCATAATTTAAGAACTGTTAAGCTTGTCCTAAAATATATTGTATGGAAAGTGTTACAGGAGCAGATATAGGGAGATATTCTTTATAAGAAGCAGTTATATACAGTAATAGGATCTGGTGATATTTCAGCTGTAGTTATAGGGACCAGTTATAAAATATTTAATATGATGGAACATATTTAGTTATTTGCCAAAGAGAGAGAAGGCGTTTAGCTTCCTCTCCTAGAATGTCCACGAGACTTCCAAAAAAGGGACATTAGAGGGGGCTAAAAAAAGAATTTCCATCTTATAAAGTGATGGCATATCGCTAGGAAATGCAGTTGCTTTGTGATTGGTGGGGTTATGACCCCTGGGGCACCCACCGATCCTGAGAATGAAGAAGCAGCAGGGCTGATTTAGCACTGTGTCCTTTTCTAAGATTTCCTGCACAGCACCGCTCTCATCCACCCTGCTGTGCAGAGAAAAATTAGAATGGGATGCTACGCTAAATCAGCTCTGTAGCTCCTTCATTCTCAACATCAGTGGGGGTCCCAGAGGTCGAACCCCCACTGAATATAAAGTGGTGGCATATCCTAGTGATATTCTATCACTTTATATGATGGGAATTACCCTTTAAAGAGAGTACGGTGGCTGTCACAAGTTTGAGGGACACTGTGGGTGTTACTATGATGGGGCACTGTGGCATGTTGATACTGTTACGTGCACACTGTGGCTGGCAATGTTATGTGTTCAAGGGCGTTAAGTTGGTGGCTTTTTGCTGGCGTGACCTATACTTTAAGGGGTGAGTCATAAGTTTAAAAAAAAATGATCTCCCTGACATAATTTCACTAAAGCAGGTAAGTGTAAATTAAGCTTACATACAGTATAAGTAAGTAACCCTTTCCCATTACAATGTTTTTAGTTTGAGACACCACAACACTGACAACTCTTGTATTATAGTAAGCCACTCAACCTCTCAGTATGACAGCTCACACGTCCGGATAAATGCAAAATTTGTTTATTGTCCAAACATCTTCAAAGCAACGTTACGCCCCATAAGTGCAGTCGGGCTTTCTCAAGCATGATAGTAATATGTCATTATGTGTTCAATGGAAGAAAGATTGGGTGTATAGAGTATTCTTGTTATTAAAATTGTCAGGCTACGAATGTATTTGCTATTGATGGAGGAAAAAGTTTAGATGCTTGAGATTTTCATAACAAGTTCTAAACTAATATTATGAAGTTCAGAATATTATCCTGGAAATTGTGTCCCAGACATTCTTAAAACATGTATGGTGTCCTTCCAGTAGATTCTATGATGGGTGCATTTCTTAACTTATATGTTTGTACATATTATCCTCACTGACTCTAGCTTCATACAGAATAGCGTATACAGTATACAGAAATCGTATACAGAAAGCTTTAAAGGGGGTTTCCAGGCCCTAAAAGTTGATGGCGTATACTCAGGATAGGCCATCAATAGCTGATCGGTCGGGGTCCAACTCGCAGGAACCCCCGCTGTTCAGCTTCTTAGAAGGGGTTGCAAAGCTTGTACGAGCGCTGCTTCCCCTTCATTTCTACTTGCTCACTGTGAATCATCGACACACATGTAGCGGCAATTTACAGGTATTGCAGCCCTCTTCTACCACTGAAATGTGTGTCGATGATTCACAGTGAGCAAGTAGAATGACGGGGAAGCACCCACTTTAAAACAGCTAATCAGGGAGGGTCCCGGGAGTCGGACCTCGACCGATCAGCTATTGATGGCCATCCTGGGGATAGGCCATCAATTCTTAGTCTGGAAAACCCCTTTAAACACAAAGAGAGCAGATGTGGGGTAAAGATCAGAGACATGAAGGATACAGTGGCGTCCTCTGGGGCAGTTAAGAGGAGAGGTAGGAGGAGTTATATTTTAGTTATGAAGTAATATAGAATTATAGGGAGAACATAAAAAGGTATGGTGCATTAACAAGAGAACCTTGTCAAAGGAAAGTCCCTTCTCCTTATCTCTGTCTCTCCCTCCTGTCTGCTCAGTATTGATTCTTTCTCCCTCCAGTGGCTCCAGGAACTTGAGGTCACCCGAGGAGAGCAGACTGTGCATATTTCTCTTTACTGCCGACATTATTTTTACGGTCACACCATAAAAGGACTGAGAACTTAAGAGTAAAGGGGATCATACAGATGAACTCACTGTTCTGTATAGTGATGGTGTACATTGATGAACAGATAAAACAGTACATTTCAGAATAATCATAGCTATAATAGTTGATAAACATACAGCCCACATTCACCGTGATACAAACTCATAATAAACACTTCAAAATGATAAGTCGGATTTTTCCTCACAGGCTTCTTCCAAATATAGCTCCTGTCTTGTCTGATCACTGTGAAAGAATACAATATGTTGTCATAATGATAAGCCTTGCTGTACCTTCCTGAATTATGAGGCATTCTGCATCAGAATTCAAGGAATTCTTCAATTAAAGAACCAAGACTTTCAAAACAAAAAAGTCTCTGGGCCTCCAAATTATCCATACCTGGGGTCCATGGTGGCTGAGATGCGGCGGTTCTTTAGATAGAGGTGTACTGCGGCCTCACCCTATACTCCTCAAATAGAGATTTAAATAACATCACTGGTGGCAGGTAGTTGTCACTGATCAGTGCTACCTGTCACTGCTTCCGCCAGAAAAATAAATGACAGGGTGTTCAAGGTTACCGTCGATGTAAAACTAAAGTCTGTGTGAAGGGTGAGGAAAGAGGAGCATGCCTCACTCTACGTCAGCTCTCAGATCACTGCTCCGGTAAAGGGTCAGCTGGGTGTCTAGTATACATGTAAACATCCTCAGAGAGTTCATTATAAATTATAACGCAAGGTACGCACACCAGGACGTGGTTGTTTAAAGTGGATGCTATCCATTTTTCATGTGATCACCATTGTTTGTCTGCACATATGTAGTCATTGAAAACTATGACTGATATGCCTCGTCACATGGATCATGTATACTGCTGTATTTATATAGAGACTTTTTTTTATGCTGAGGTCCTATAAAAAAAATCACAGTATTCTTCATCGGATGCTGTATATCAGAAGCACTGTCAGTACCCCACACAGAATTATGTGGGCCACATCACAGTTCCATACTGCATACATATTACAGTCCGAAATGCAAACAATTGTGCGCATGGGGTTTAATTTCAGAAAAACTGCCTGGCCCAAAGGGTTAAAGAAGAGCAGAACGTGCACATTTACCATCAATCTACTTTTCAGATTTGAGCTAGCACATTGTTCAACTGATCGTCCATGTAGTATCAAATGGCAGACATTTTCTTCATTAGTGGCTCTACACTCTGGCATCTAGTGGTCCCCAGTGGGAGCACATGGTAAGGGGTTATCAGGAGACAACCCCTTTAAATGAATAACGTCCCCTTTAAACTAATAACATTAAAGGAGTTTTCCAGCTTCTGACAACTGATGATCTATCCACCGGATAGGTCAGCAGTACGTGATCTGTGGGGGTCCGACACCCGGGCCCTGCACAGATCAGCTGGTCCGGTGCCTCCGTGCACCGGACGTACAAGCCGGAAGCAGTTTGCTCCGGCCACGGAATAGCGGCCGAGCTGCAGAACTGCAGCTCTGCTCCTATTCAAGTGAATAGGAGCAGTTCTGCAGCACGGCCGCTATGCTATGTACGGAGCCAACTGCTTCCGGGCTCCGTACATAGCATTATGTGCAACAACATCCGGTGCCCTCAGGCCACCGGAATAGCTTATCGTGCGGGGTCCGGGTGTCAGACCCGCACCGATAACATACTGATGACCTATCTGGTGGATAGGTCTTCAGTTGTCAGAAGGTGGACAACCCCTTTAAGACCAATCTTATTTCCTCCAGACGGGGGCATCGGATGTTTCATGTTTTCCTTTTTAACTGTACCTCCATTATTACTATTTTCTTCTTTTACGTATAAATATCAGCCATTGCAGACAGATTCATAAAATCAAGCACACAGCCATGCAATCTCCATAGACAAACATTGGTATTATATGTGTTGCACTGAAGAGCTCAGTGGCCGAGGACGTGGCCCGTTTTGATTTGGTGGACCTTTGAAAACGCTCATTGTATAATTGTAGATGCCAGGGCATGCGCATTGGGACGAGAGATGACAGTAATTGCTACCTGGATCCTCACACATGTTTTCTTTATGATTAACTACAAAAACGTACTACAAGAATTTATCGGTGTAATAAATATGAATCACGTAGAACATGGGATACAGCTGTTAACCGGAAGGGGAGGGTCACGGGAATTTGACTGGCTAATGCATTATATAATACACCTATTTATAGCCTGAATGGATATACATGCTGTATGCTTGAGAAAGACCCCTGTTGGTCGTAACATTGCAGTTTTCTCAATCCTTTTATAAATTCCACACTTTGTTGGATGTAAAGAATGCCGCCACTGGACCCTTAACTATCTGGCTTTTTGATGGACAAATCGGGGTTTGGCAGATGCCAGGACAACGCTACCTACCGGAATGCATGGTGTCTACTGTAAAGCTTAGTGGAGGAGGGGTAATTCTATGAAGTTGTTTTTCAGGGTTTGGACTAGGCCCCTTATTTCACGGGAAGGTTTATGTTATTGCTATAGCAAACAAATACATTTTAGACAATTGTAGCTTCCAACATCGTAGCAACAGTTCGGTAAAAGTTCTTTCCTGTTCCAGCATGACTGTACCCTAGAACACAAAGCGAGGTCCATAAGGACATGGTTTGATGTGGAGGAACTCAAGTGGCCTGCACAGAGCGCTGACCTCAAACCCATCGAACACCTTTGAGATGAAGTGCAATGCCGATTGTGAGCAAGGCCCTCTCATCCAACATCAGTGTCTGACTTAACAAATGCTCGTCTGGATGAATGGACACATTGCCATAAATACACTCCACAATCTTGAGGAAACCTTTCCCAAAAGTGTGGAGGTTGTTATAGCCGCAAAAGGAAGCCCATCTCTGTGATATCCAACAATTCATACAGGAGTGATAGTCAGGAGTCCATAAACTTTTGGCCAGATAGTACATTTCATCAGGGGTTGGTTCTGTTTCTTTAGTATAGAGCACGGGTCCCCCATTTATCCAACAGTGTTCTTTTACCACTATCGGGTTCAATCCATATATATTTCATGTCAATTGGAAATACATTTACTAAGTAGACAACATATACTACTGTACACAGCTTGGACCACCAGTGGCGGAAGCAGTAGCGCCTAAGTTTTGTACAAGTAACAATTTTTTAAATACATCATAAAAAAGGAGCACCAGCCCCATATGAGGTATATTAGTAAAATTATCAATTTTATTATTTCCACTGGTATCTATAAAATAGATTAATAATGTGAGGTGCCAAAGTCCGTAAGACATATGATTAATCTTATCTATCTAATAAGTAAATTATTAAATCTAGTATTGGAGAATATTTTTGCTTTTGCTCCTATTGCCTATTGCATTAACCCTTTGTTATAAAAAGTTGTTCTTGATATTGTACCAAAAACAAAAATGCCGGCACCAGTATGCAGTCTGATTGTTTCATATGTATCGCCACATTTTCTCAAGGAATATTCAAGGGATTAACCGTATGAATAAATAAACAAGAATCATTTGCAGCAAAAGTATTACATCTTCTGCTATTGATCGACCAGCAAATGTCTTAGGCTGGGTTCACACGACCATGTTACGTCCATAATGTACGAAACGTATTTCGGCCGGAAGACTCAGACACAGTGCAGGGAGCCGGGCTCCTAGCATCATAGTGATGTACAATGCTAGGAGTCCCTGCCTCTGCGTGGAACTACTGTCCCGTACTGTAATCATGTTTACAGTACGGGACAGTTGTCCTGCAGCGAGGCAGGGACTCCTAGCATCGTACATCACTATGATGCTAGGAGCCCGGCTCCCTGCACTGTGTCTGAGTCTTCCGGCTGAAATACGTTCCGTACATTACGGACGTAACATGGTCGTGTGAACCCAGCCTTAAACATCCATGTTTTTAAGCCCAAGTATTTATGTATAGGAATAAATTATTTCTATGTGATGCTTGGTTACTATTTTTACACATGGATGAACATTGTCGATTAACACCAGGTGAATACTCCCTGTGTACACACTGAGACTGAGCTAAATGAATCAGCACAACCCAATCTTAGAATTATTACAATGTACAACTTAGACTGGATTCACACACAGCAGGAAAAATTCCACTGCGGAACTTGACTGTAAATCTACGACGGAATCCATAACAAATATGCTATGTGAAAACCCAACATGAGGCGGGCCATATTTCGAGGGATATTTTAGCATATAAGGTCTCATGCACACGACTGTTTTAAGATTCTATTCAAGTGCATGGGGCCTCTTCTGTACCTTCGTTTACTTCCGATTTCATTTATATTTAGTTTCTTTATATCTGTTGGATACTGTACGAATCAGGAAAAAACTAATTGGGCATGCTGCATGGCATGGTGTATGTACAGAGCTTTCCTCCACTAGAAAAGTTCTGTACATATGGCACCCAATGGAGCCTGTATGGCAGCACACTGAGTCCATTTGGCTCTGCCATGTGCATGGGGCCTAGCAACTGCCAGATAAAGAATTAGGCTATATATGGAAACTCTCATGAGGAAGGTAACACAGTAGATGTATGAGAACTGAAGACATCTCCCGACCATGGGTGTCATCACACCGTATATGAGCCACTGTATTTGTAACAAGCTCCAGTCTTTTTAGTTGTCCTAACTTTGCAGACAATAGCCATAGGGGTATAATATTGTGTCTATTGCATCTAAATATGTAACTTTTTAAGTAACCATATCAATTGTAATAGATAAATGTTCTTTGACCTGGCGGTTCTTTCAAGCTTTTAAATATTAGCATCTAACCTTGCAAGGGACAACCTGACATTAACCCCTTAATGACCGCCCATACGTCTTCTCACAGAGGTCATTAAGGGTACTTATGCCAGAGTGGCACCGTTTCACGGCGCTGTTTCATAAGCCTGGCACAGGTGTCCCATGCTGGCTAGAGTGGATGTCGGGCTCCTGCTCTAATTGTTGGGATCAAAGTTACTTTTGATCCCGCCCGTTTGACCTCTTAGATGCCGCAGTGAGTAGCGACTGCAGAGTGTGCTCCCTTTCTCATCCCATTGGCATCGATTGTTTCCATGGCAGCCAGGGGCCTAACAAAGGTCTGCTTTTAGCGAATGCATATTAGGCCCTGCCCAGAGGCCCTGCCCCAATTAATACAAAAGTATTGCAGTGTCTTATAAAAGCGATCAAATGATCGCATAGCTTTGTCTCATAGTGGGAATAAAAAAAAGTTAAAAAAAGTTTAATAAGATTAATACAAAAAAAAATGAAAATTACAAGTAGAAAAATTGTAAGAACCTGCTTTTTCCCCTTAGAGAATGCTTTAGTATTAAATTTTATTTTTTTCAAATCTACACATAATTTGTAGCGCCGACCCGAACTATAAAGGTGAACGTCATAAAAAATTAAGAAAACAATGCCAGACTTGCTATTTTCTGTTCAACCTGCCTTCCAAGAAATGCAATAAAAAGCAATCAAAAAGTCACATGTACCCGTCATGAAAAACATAAGTCCTCATACAGCTACGTTGGCGGGAAAATACAAAAGTTATGGCTCTTAAAATATGGAGACACAAATACTTTTTTATAAAGGTGTTTTTATTGTGCAAAAGTATTAAAACATAAAAAAAAACTATGGAAATTTGGCATCATCATATTTGTAACAACTTGCAGAATAAAGTTATTATGTAAACGGCACAAATGTAAGACGCAAAAAATAACGGTAACATTTCGATTTTTATTTTCAATATCCCGCCAAAAAGTTAATCAATAAATTATTTGCACCCTAAAATGGTACCGTTTAAAAATACCGCTTGTCCCGCAAAAATGAAGCCCTCACACGACTATGTCTACGGAAAAATAAAAACTGTATGGCTTTTGAAATGCAATGTTTAAAAAACTTCAAAAATTGCTCCGCCATTAAGGACCAAAATAGGCAGGTCACTAAAGGGGTTGTCTGAGATGCTTTTTTTGGAAACAGCACGACTTTTGTCAATTGGCTGTGTCTGGTATTGCCTCTCAGCCCTGTTCAAGTGAATGAGGCTGCAATACAGGACACAACCCATGGACAAGAGTGGCGCTGTTTCTGAAAAAAAAATAATAATTTCTAATCTCAAAAAACTTTTTAAAGACAGGAGGTGCATGGAAAATTGGGATTAGCAAAGGAAAGTGTATTGGAAATTTGCATATTTTACAACAGTACCTTTTTTTTTAATGAAAAGAAGATTGGATATGGATCATCCTATAGAAGTAGTGAAAAAAAATGCAGCTTACACAGTGTATGTTATCCTACATCTACAATTAACTATAATTCTTTGTGATATTAGTTTAGCAAGTGTATTATATGTTTTAGTATGTATTATTAGTGAACAAGCCTGTATTTATCACGTCTTTGGATTTTTATAGAGGTATACTTTCTTTTTATATAGTTGTATTGAAAAGTGCAGTCGACTATGTTTTTTCAATACATTGAGGGCTGTGGGATCCCATCATATACTTATACAGATTTAGCCGTCTTTATCTTGAATTTTAACACATTAAATACTCAGTGGAAAAATCCTTTATCTAGACTTTTTCAATGACTTTTCAATGGCTTTTGTTGTGTGATATCACACTGCAGCACGTTATCAGAATCAAGGTAAAGATGGCTACATCCGTATGCCATGAGGCCAATACGTTGACAGCACTAAACAAAACTGTGATTTAAAGAGGCTCTGTCACAACATTATAAGTGCCGTATCTCCTACATAAGGAGATGGGCGCTATAATGTAGGTGACAGCAGTGCTTTTTATTTAAAAAAAACGATCTGTTTTCACCACTTTATTAGCGATTTTAGATTTATGCTAATAAGTTGCTTAATGCCCAAGTGGGCGTGTTTTTACTTTAGACCAAGTGGGCGTTGTACAGAGGAGTGTATGACGCTGACCAATCAGCGTCATACACTTCTCTCCATTCATTTAATCAGTGCATAAGGATCCTGCTAGATCCTTATGTGCTGTCTTATACTAACACATTAACGATACTGAAGTGTTGAGACAGTGAATAGACATTCCACGGGATGTCTATTCACAATCTCTGCACTTCGTTACTGTTTCTATGGTAGTTACAGCAGATCAAGCGTAATCTCGTTTGTAACCTGTCATCTACAGCGTAATCTCGCGAGATTACGCTTGCTCTGCTGTAAGTACCACAGAAACAGTAACGAAGTGCAGAGATTGTGAATAGACGTCCCGTGGAATGTCTATTCACAGTCTAAACACTTCAATATCGTTAATGTGTTAGTATAAGACAGCACATAGTGATCTAAAAGGATCCCTATGCGCTGACTAAATGAATGAATGGAGAGGAGTGCATGACGCTGATTGGTCAGCGTCATACACTCCTCTGTACAACGCCCACTTGGTCTAAAGTAAAAACACGCCCACTTGGGCATTAAGCAACTTATTAGCATAAATCTAAAATTGCTAATAAAGTGGTGAAAACAGATTGTTTTTTTTAAATAAAAAGCACTGCTGTCACCTACATTATAGCGCCCATCTCCTTATGTAGGAGATAGGGCACTTATAATGTGGTGACAGAGCCTCTTTAAGCCCTAGGTGTCCTCTTGCCTAGTTCTGTATCTAGGTCTTCCATTACTGGCCAAATACAGTTTACCCTCTTTTCTGAACACCTTTTCCGAAATCTGCAGTTTCCTGGCAATCTCACAGGTGGAATAGTCTTTTCCTCCACAAAAGATCAATAAACAGATGTGTTATTTGCAAAGTCATTTATTTTGGCTATTTATGAATCCAGAATTAAAGCAATACTAGTGCACTACATACCTTACAACCATAGGAAAGTCAATGTATTGCTTTATTGAGCATAACAATGCTAGGGTTGCAGCTGTGCTAACACAATTGCAAAAATGTCTCTAATAACCAATTATATAAATTAATGATGAGCAAACAGAGTTCCAGTTTGGGTGCCAGAGTAATGGCTAATGAAAATGGGCCTTTGAATCCTATTGTAAAATGACTTCTCTTACTAAGAAACGGCATATATTAGGCAGCAAGTAAACAGTCAGTTCTTGAAGTTGATGTGTTGGTAGTAGGAAAAATGGGTAAGCTTAAGGATCTGAGCGACTTTGACAAGCTTCAAATTGTGATGACTAGACCAATAGGTCAAATCATCTCCAAAATGGCAGGTCTTGTGGGGTGGTCTCGATATGCAGTGCTAAGTACCTATTAAAAGTAGTCCAAGGTAGGACAACTGGAAAAAGGATCGCAGGCGCCCAAGGCTCATTGATGCGCATGTGAATTGAAAGCTAGTCCGATCCCACAGAAGAGCTACTATAGCACTTACTGCTGGCTAAGATAAAAATGTGTCAGAAGACACAGTGCATCCAGCTTGCTGCGTTTGGGTTTGCGTATCCACAGACTGATCAGAGTGCCCATGCAAACACCTTTCCATTGCCAAAAGGGCCTACAATGGGCACGTGAGCATCAGAACTGGACCATGGAGCAATGGAAGAAGGTGGACTTGGAAAGTGCCTATAATGGACACGTGAGCAACAGAATTGGACCATGGAACAATGGAAGAAGGTGGCCTGGCCTGATGAATCATGTTTTCTTTTACATCATGTGTACGGCAGTGTGCCTGTGCTTCGCTTACCTGGGGAAAAGATGGCACCAGGATGCACCATAGGAAAAAGGCAAGCCGGTGAAAGCAGTGTGATGCTCTGGGCAATGTTCTGCTGGAAAATCTTGGGTCCCAGCTTTTATGTAGATGTTACTTTTATACGTACCACGTACTTAAAAACATCATTGCAGATCAAGTACATCTTCTTCATGGCAACAGTTTTCCCTAATAAAAGTGGCCTCTTTTAGCAGGATAATGCTCCCTACCACACTGCAAAAATTGTCTGGAATAATTTGGGGAACATGACAAAGAGTTTATGGTGTTTACTTAGCTTTCAAATTCCCAAGATCTCAATCAGATCGAGCATCTGTGGGATGTCCTGAAAAAACTAGTCCAATCCACGAAGGCCTTACCTCGCCGCTTACATCTGCTGCTAACGTTTTTGTGTCCGATACCACAGGACACCTTCAGAGGTCTTGTGGAGTCCATAACTCGTCTGTTCAGAGCTGTTCTGGCAGCATGATGGATCCTGCACTATATTAGACAGGTGTTTTTAATGTTATGACTGATGGTGCAAGTTCCATTAGCTGCTTCATAGTTGACTCTGCCTTACACTCAAAAAAATGTCAAAATCCTAGACTAAATAACTAACAATCGAGAGCACGTTTAGGGATCTACTGTGCTTGAAGTTTAGTAGAATTGTATGGTGTCTGGGCGTTACATTCAGAATATGAACAGTTAAACATGGGTATAATACACCGTATAAACGAGACCAAAGAGTGCAAACCATGACACCAGTGGTGGTATACTTGGCCTGAAAGTATGCCTCTTCAGGAATGGCTTGGCAGAGAATAGTTATGATCATTTTCTTTTACTATTCACATTAGTATTTCCGACTGAAATCTGTAAGGCCTCATGCACACGACCATAGCCATGTGCACGGCCGTGATTTTCGGGTCGGCCGGCAGCGGACTGGCAGCCGTGAGCCGCCCGCAAATCGCGGGCCATGCACATTGCCGCGGCCATTATTTTCAATGAGCCCGGACCGCAGAAGACGGCCATAATAAGACATGTTTGTTCTTTCTGCAGTGCGGGCTCCTGGGCCATGCACGGACCGTAAAAACTATGGTCGTCTGCATGGCCCCATAAAAATGAATGGGGCCGCAATTCTCCCGTGGATTTTCGGGGGAATTGCAGCAGCAAAAGCACGTTCGTGTGCATGAGGCCTTAGTGTTCTTGGCATGAAGCAATCTAGATGCATACAAATAAAATACTATAGTTGTATATGGAGATTTTAATTTTGTTGAGTTCCTTTTGTTTTCTCTTGTGAATATACTTTAAACGTAATGCATGTATATGGTCTTTGAATGAATGACAATCCCAAGAGTAATTTTATTTGCTCATTGGCTATAGAGCTATTACTTGATAGATCACCTTTGCTCGCTTTCATTGTTGACAGGTTGTCAGAATGGGCTTGATGAATAATTAATGTCTCTAAGACGTTATATGCAAGAAGAGACAGGAGGTAGTCATTGGTTACCTATCACAGCTCTACCGTCTGGAAAAAGCCTGAGAAATGTTTCCGGATCTGACTGGATCACGAATGGGAAATCTATAATTATTCACAATAGTAACACTACATAGGAAACATACTCGCTTTGAGGTTCTCTGCATGTCCCAATCAGCTCTTAGACAAGCTTCTCACTGCATTCACATCTCCACGACAGACTGAACCTTTCACACAATACTTGGAGCCCCAGTGGGGCAAATGTTTCCAATTAAGACATAAAGCTTAAAAAGAAATTGAGCTATAGTATATAAAATCATATCAGTTGTTCAAGGTACAAAGCTTCCTGCATGAACTGTCTGCATCTTTACCAAAAGTTGCATGCGATCACTCGATCATGCCAGAAACGGCTTCCCAACCGGTGATCGCCAGAGGTTTGAGAAGCCAAACCATGATCTGCTTTTATTTTTCAAAAAAAGTGTTTGGCTTGGTGAGACAACCTCCTTTAAAAGGTGTTATTTAAAATTCAGACGCCATTTCTTAAATTGTTTGCAATGATTCATCTGATTAAACTTTAGCTAAAATGAGAAGGAATTTTAAAATAGAGAGGCATTTCGGTTATAGAGAAACATTATTCACTATTTTTAATATCCTATTGTTACGTATGTCTCATATAATGTAAATCAGTGTATTTAGGCAGTCCATTGTTTCTGTAATTTCCTGAATTTATAATACCTAAATGAAGGACATACAAACAGTACTTGGGGGATCCTCAAATTAATGAGAGTGAAATCCCAACATGATTACAGTCAGTGCTTTGATCTTAACGGTTTGATTCAGTTGTGCAATTTATTCAACCTTGACTATCACTAGTCCTGGATTTACATCTCAAGAGCCTCAAGGCAGAAAATGCCTCCCGCTAATCAAGTCCCACTAAACACCATGTCCAGTATGCAAATAAACATGTACAATTAATAAAAAATACAGTTATTTTATTAACCGAGAGCCATAGAACTCAGAGTTACATCACATATGTGAAAGCATTGAAAAAAAGCTCCCACTGCATCATGTATAATATGGCACTTTCCTTGGGCAATCGCCCTGTCTAGACACAAGACTCTTACGCTTTTTGGAAAATCTGGTCGAGATTGTGAAAATCATATGCACTTGTGGTGGGACCTTACACATGGCAGAACAGGAAGAATCCCTATAGTCAGCCGACTAACTTACCCTAAAGTGAGCCTAAATGTTAAGTCATTTCTAAATTGGAAAACGCAAGAACAAAACAGCGACTGGTGGGCCTTCCATAATAGCGTGTAAAAGTGATGGGGATTCCACTATTGATCACTAAGGAGAGGTCTCTTCTCAATCCATCAATTCAACCTTAGTTATCTCAATACACTAGTATATTCCGTTAAAAGGTGTCAAGGCAATAGGTTGCTAGTCTAGTCCATTTCTCCTATCTATACGTTTATTTACATAAATACGTTTTAGGTGGAGTTCTTATCGCTTTGATACTACAAAGGCAGCGCCCACCAGCCACAGTTTTGTCACTCTTTCCCCTTCTAAAACTTTAGAGCACCAAAGTGCTCTTCCAATGGAAAAACAGCAGCCATGACCATGTGTGTGTGTGTATGTCTATCTATCTATCTATCTATCTATCTATCTATCTATCTATCTATCTATCTATCTATCTATCTGTCTGTCTGTCTGTCTGTCTATCTGTCTATCTATCTATCTATCTATCTATCTATCTATCTATCTATCTATCTATCTATCTATCTATCTATCTATCTATCTATCTATCTATCTATCATTAGCTCTTATCATTATGCCTGGACTTTGCATAATGTTATAAAGTAAGAACAATTCTCCTCTCCTTATACTAACCGACTTTTTATGCAGACTTACCACGCTCTAGTTTGCCTATCTTTGTCTGTTACAGTCATTAGAGTCATTTCTATTCTTTTAAATGCCTGCATGTCTTCCCCACCTGTTGACTATTAGAGGAATATTTTATTCCTTTGTCCCTGCAGATTTATTGGTTGTAGGAAGAATATAATATACTCAGAACAGACCTTTCCCTTAAATACTAAGGAACTGTGAGGATTTTTTTTACAAACTACAACATGTGTATATATATCTATATATACATATATATATCGATCTATCTATATATATATATATATATATATATATATGTATTTACAGTTGTTTCAAAATAATGGAAAGGGTTAACGATAATTCTCTACGGGAAATATTAGCCTCAGACTAAAAACTGAAATAGTTTTCTTTTATAAAATTAAAATTGATAGTAAATAATGTATTTCAGAATGAGATAAATAAATGTGGTTATTATGCTCATCTATCGCTAACTAGCTCTTCATTACTGTCATTAGTATATGGTTTATTCATTACAAGTGTTACTTATACATCCCTTTTTAGAAGCAATATGGGGTGATGCGCAGTATCAGTATATATCACAGAAGCACTCTTTCTCTGTCCCCACAAACACCCAGTCACGTTTCTATGGTAACACTCCTGTCGCCGGCCGTCATGGCAACCGTCTGGGGCTCCCGTAACCACGACGACGTGTGTGCTCCCCCTCCCATCCCCACACACACTCTTAGAGGGAATTCCCTGCCTTTCCACTTGATTTAAAGGAACCGTAGATTTATTCCCTGACCTGAAGTAAAGGATTATTATTTGACTGATGCTCTCATTATTATGACTCAAGAAAGTGCTCTGAGTCTGTTCCTTCAGATTTCTAATTTTTTATATTTTTTTTATTGTTTCTCCATTTCTTTATATACTTATATACTAGTTTTTTTCTGTTCCCTTTATGTCATTTTATTCACATATTTCGCCTTTCTTTACTTCTTTCTTTCCTTCTTGAACATTTCTTATATAATCATCTTTGCTTATCTATCACTGCATCAATTTTTATATTATATATGTATTATTTGCCATCATTTATTGTTTATTTTCTCTTATATACTTTAATATTAGTACCCTATAAACTAGTCATTTGATTTTTATTTTGCATGTTTCTGATTTCTACATAACAGTCAAATTCTTTATCTCTGTACATTCTTTACTAGTCTCTGCCTAATTTGAAAGATTTGTCTGTGCCCCTTCACTGAGAACTCCCTCCCTTGTGCTGTCTCTTTAGTCTCTCCTCTAGCACACGGTTAAGTGCTCCACACTGCCAGTGTCGTGTGACTGACTGCCTCCAACAGTGCCCACACACTGGTGCTAATAGATCTGGCAGTGCCAAAGAATAGAGTCTCTTCTGTTATTAAGCAGAAGCATATCTATCTATCTATCTATCTATCTATCTATCTATCTATCTATCTATCTATCTATCTATCTATCTATCTATCTATCTATCTGTCTGTCTATCTATCTATCTCATATCTATCTATCTATCTATCTATCTATCTATCTATCTATCTATCTATCTATCTATCTATCTATCTATCTATCTATCTATCTATCTATCTATCTATCTATCTATCTATCTATCTATCTATCTCATATCTATCTATCTATCTCATATCTATCTATCTATCTCATATCTATCTATCTATCTATCTATCTATCTATCTATCTATCTATCTATCTATCTATCTATCTATCTATCTATCTATCTATCTATCTATCTATCTATCTTTATCTCTCTCCCTCTTTACCTATCTAGTGGTTTTAGAATGAGTTGTTCGCTATGCAAAGATAAATGTAATTGTACCGGTATCCGCACTTTTGATAGCATTATGTGTCTTTTCTAGAGATTTTCTATAGATGAGTCTCATGAAACCTTCAGTGTTCGGTCCTTTTCTATGAGCTTCTGTGGTCTACAGCTTTATGGCAAAGCCATTGTTGATCCTAGACAATTGCATTTTATAATAACAGCACTTACAATTGACCAGGACAGCTTCAGCAGGGCAGAAACTTGACAGCCTGATTTGTTGGAATGGTGCCATCCTAAGACAATGCCAAGTTGAAAGCCACTGAGCTCTTTAGTATGACCCATTGCACTGATAATATTTGCCTCTGGAGACCGCATGGTTTTATACACCCATTAGCAATGGGTGTAGCCGTAATGTCTGAGATCACTAATTAGGAGTCTGTATACTTCTTGACTATATATTGTATGTATACTATGTTTCTGTCTGCAAGAAGAGAATTATCTGCTGGTAAAACCTTCAGATTTCCTCTAGATAACTCGAAATCATGAGAATCTCAAGCAAGAAACGGGGTGTGGCACCCCAAAATGTAATGTGTTGTGTTTGCTGCCCGGACGCGAGTAAAAGGCATTACGGCTATCATGCTAAGACTCGGAATGATAAGTAGCGATTGCAAGCTCAAAAGGATAGGCAAATGCATATTACTGCTTCTTATTTAAACTTTGAAACCGCATGTACTAAGGTCGTTCTTTATTATACATGTTGGCAACCTTCTTAAAATAAACAGAAGGCAAAGATTTCCTAAAAAAAACCTTCAGATTTATTATATTAACAAATCATAACAGTGCACTGTATATTATTATACTAATATATTATAATATTTAATCATGTATTTAATATGCTTTGGGAACATATATAACTTATGTGTATATTTTACAGAGGTCAACAGAAGATGTTTCATTTGTTTTTTATTACGATGTAACTTTTATTCATGGAATATATACGTTTGACTAAGGTGAGGTGATGAGACAGTTCATAAGTTCAAAAAATTCTTAGTTGGAACCAAATGCTGTAGTCTGGTAAACTAATACGGTCACCAAGCATACGGTTGGGATACAGTTATACAAATGAGTGGTACATGTGTGGGTGCAGAAAAGAATGGATTCTTGAAATTATCAATAAATAAAGATAGAGCATCAAAGTATAATCAGGGAAATTCTAACCCCAAATACCCCCTCGATCAGCAGAAAGAAGGGACCATGACGCTCAACAGAGTAGCTCACATATCAACACTTTTGTTCATGCACCTGTGTCTGGAACTGCAGTTCAGACCCTTTAATGAATAGGACTGAGCTGCAGTATCAGACACAGCTGCATGTACATAAACAGAGCCGTGTCAGTTACTGCAGATTATGGGGACCCTTAAAGGTCAGGCCCCCACAGATCACAATGTGATGGCCTATCCTCAGTTATGTTTTATCCCAAAAACCCCATGTGGTATGTTATTTATGTAAATCCAAAGAGAATGCATTTAAGTGTGCAGAGGGTATCTATATTTCATTAAAGAAGCTAGATACTATAACTCAAACTTCATTACTTAAAGAAGAACTCCAGTGGAAACATAACTTTCCATATCTGCATTCCCCACCTGACTGTATACCACACTCTACACATCTTTTATGTATACTGTATTTCGTTTTTGATCTGCTGCCTTGTCTGTGCCTCCATCTCGATTCATAGATTTTCCCAGCTTTCTCTTCCTCTCTGCTTTGCTATCCATCCCCTGATGCTTCAGCACAGCATCACATGACCAGCTAAAGCCCATAGCATTTCTGCATGCTGGGGGACACTGTGATTATTATTCTGTCTATATTCTCCTTTATAAGCTGAGAAACCATACATATACAGACAGGAAGGCTGCACTATATTTTACTACATTATACTTGTGTGACAGGAAAATGTCTATGTATCAGGTGTAGCTGATGATAGAAGTTTCTGTCCCCCTGTGCAAAACTAGTGTGGTACAGGAAGTGATGAAGTCTGTGATGGGTGACACCGAGATCTCCATAGAATCAAGTAGAGAAAGCGTGTCCCCGAGCCTGATTCACACTGCTGCTAAGCAACCATCCCAGTCTGATATATAGAGATAGAAGCAGCAAGAAAAATAACAGGTGAGAGACTGACACATGGAATACCATAATGGAGCACATGGGAAACTTTCCTTTTGGCCGGAGTGTCCCTTTAAATTAAATATGAATTTGGTTTCGTTATTTAACAGGACCAAAATATGTAATACACTTCAATTTCTGAGCGCTTTATAACTGTTAACCAAACGGGCGCAAACTGATGCATTATGGCTCTGTCAAAGAGCCTCTATATGCTTTTTGAGAAAATATGTGTCAAAACAGTGTAAAGAAAAGTTTTTGCTCACTAATACACGGTGAGCACATCCCTAAACTGGATGACGCCTTGTGGGGTACCTTCTGTTCGAGCCACTCCCTATATGGTGTATTTTCCATACAATACAGTGCCTAATTATAAGCACCATACAGTATGGTGCCCAAATAATAGCACCAAATTGGCCAACTAATACTTGCCTAAATAACAATGCTGTACAGTTCTGCCACCATCATACACAGCAAAAAGAATACTCTGTACAGTGCCTAAGTAGCAGTGCCACACAATGTTTAGGTACACCATTCAGCCATAACATCCAAACCACTGACAGGTGAAGTGAATAATATTGCTTATCAAGAGGTGGGATATATTAGGCAGAACGTGAACAGTCTATTCTTGAAATTCATGTGTTGGAAGCAGGAAAAATGGACAAGCGTATAAAGATCTGAACAACTTTGACAGGGGTTTAAATTGTGATGGCCAGACGACTGGGTCAGAGCATCTCCAAAATTGCAGGTCTTGTGGGGTGTTCCGAGTATGCAGTGGTTATTATCTTCCAAAAGTGGTCCAAGGAAGGACAACTGGCAGCAGGATCATAGACGCCCAAGGCTCATTGTCACGTGTGGGTAGCGATGGCCAACGAATCTGGTCCGATGCAACAATACAAATCATGTAGCACAAATTGCCGTTAATGCAGGCTCTGATATGAAGGTGTCAGAACACACATGCATTGCAGCTTGCTAGTTTCAGTGTGCCCATGCTGACCCCAGATCGCCTCCAAAAGTGGCTACAATAAGAATTTGAGCATCAGAACTGGAGCAGAAAAAGAGAAATTGATACAACGCTGGGTTTAAAAGGAAGTAATATTCCAACTTTATTCCAAATATATTAAAAAGTCCATATACTGTGGATGCATCAGATAGCAGGCCTACGCGTTTCAGACAAATTGCTTGTCCTTACTCATGGCATGTTGCCAGAACTGGACTATGGAGCAACAGAAGAAGATGTCCAGGTCTGTTGAATTATGCTTTCTTTTACATCATGTAGACAGCGGGTGCGTGTGCGTCACTTACCTGGGGAAGTGATGGTACTAGGATGCACTGTGGAAAGAAGGTAAACCACCGGTGTCAATGTGATGCACTGCGCAATGTTGTACTGGGAAACCTTAGGTCCTGGCATTTATGTGGATGTTACTTTGACATGTACCACCTACCTAGACTTTGTTGCAGACAAAGCACATGGCTTCATGGCAACGCTATTGCCTAATGACCATATCCTTTTTCAGCAGGATAATGTGTCCTGCCACACTGCAAAAATTGTCCAGGAATGGTCAAGGTGTTGACTTGGTCTCCAAATTCCCCAGATCTCAATCCGATTGAGCATCTGTGGGATGTGCTGGATAAACAAATCTGATTCATAGAGGCTGCACCTCACAACTTACAGGACTTAAAGGATCTGCAGCTAATGTCTTGATGAGAGATATCACAGAACCTTCAAAGGTCTTGTGGAGTCATGCTTTGACAGGTCAAAACTGTTTTGGTGGCCCGAGGAGACCTATGCAATATTAGGCAGGTGGTTTTAATATTTTGTCGGAACAGTGTAAATACTATTTAGTGTTCAAATATTACCAACATACAGTGACCAAATAACAGCTCTGTACATGGAGTAATCAATAACCGTACTATACAATGTTAAATAATACAGTTCTCCAATTAATATTAAGATTTGTGATGATCAAAACTTCAGGTGCCAGGCTGTCTGTGGCTTTTCCTTCAGCAGGGCCGGCTGAAGCCCCATATGTATGACTGCACAGGTCGCACACCTCTAAGGCTGGACCAGTGCCAGTTTAGCACATGAGGTTGCCTTATGTGCTTTCATTACAGTGTGTGGTCATCATTTTGTTGTCATTTCTAGCTTTTCTCATTTTCAACAAGGCAAGACATGATATGAGCAAAGTGACAATGAAATCTGGTTTATGCTCATAAGAGCTTCCATTATAAAGAGAGAACATTCTTAAAGATACACTGTATAATGTTCATGATATCTTATTCACAGTAGGTTAGAACTAGTCTTCAATTTATTGCTACTCAGTCCACTACGTCTTAGTGGTAATGTAAATAGTGTCTCTTTTTTTCTCCATTGTGATCATATACATTGGTATTATTTTCCTTTCTAACATATAAAATGGATTGTCCGTGTGTACTGACTTGAGTAGGATATGCAGCCGCTTCAATTAGTACCAGGGTCAGCAGACAGCAGTTGGTCTAACAGTAGTATGTGGTCAGTGGGACAGTTAAAAAGTAAGCGTAAATTTAATCCGTTAGTTGAGTAAGTGCTATTTGTACCAGTGAATAAGACATATAAACAATAGAATAAAGAAGTAAAGCATAACTTTTTACCAACATTAGGGTGCCGATTGTTTGTCTTAATAGACTGAAAATTTAGAGTAAACTCTGACACATTTATTAAGAGACGAAAGCTTATTAAAAAAATGTGTCGCTTCCTTCGGCCAGTTCGTGCGTCACAGTTGTTGCGCAACAACCGCTGTTATGTGACATACACCCTCCCCTTCTTCGGCTCAAAAAAACCCCCATAACCACATTCTCACATTAGCACTCCTCTTCTCCCCTTTCCGGCTCCTTTATCATTCCAGCGCCGCTAATACAATTACCTGATGTTGAGCAGCATCAGGACCTTTTTTGCAATGCAGAACTTTAAAGTCATCAGTGCTGTGTTGCATACAATGTCCTGTCACTGTCCTCATGTTGTATATGTAGCGCTGGAGGGGAGAAGAGGAGCGGTGAGTATAATTTTTTTTTTGTTTGTATTTATCTAAGTGTCCAGTGGAAGGGGTGAAGGGGTAGTCTGGTCGGGGGTAGCAAGGTAGGGGCTCAGCACGGGCCTCTACCTTGTTACGCCCAATAGAGTGAAATCTACGCCAGTTGGGAACTGGTGTAGATTTCCACTATAATTTACCCCATTTTTCTGCCCGCGGGGGCCACTTCCCCGTTCCAAAAAAAGTGGCGATAATGGCGCAAAAAGGCCAAAAGTCACAGTTTGCAACGCAAATTGAGACTTTTGGGTCCTTTTGCGACTTTTCTAATCCAGAATACTGGCGTAGAAAGGTTTTTTAATTACTCTGATTGTAGCCAAGTAGAGAATAAAGCTGGCCTTAGACATAAGACAGATTTTCCTTCAAATAATCATTCTTTTGACAGTGAACTTCCCTGACTCTCCATAAATGTGATTATTCGGCTCAGTCAAACAGACATGTAGGGAGGGAGATAATTTAGGGAAAAGCAATAGGACCAGAGATTGAAATGTAGCCTGTCCATTCATTGTTTCTCCCAATACCAGATACCAAGGGACCGTCAGGTTGTTGTTTTAGAAGATACAATGTAACTTTAAAAGACAAAACTTGTATATTAACGCACAGCTACAGCTGTAGTCTTTAGGTGCAATAGTGTTGCGACTTCCTGCAATCCATTAAGGGTATGTTCACACGAGGTCATTACGTCCGTAATTGACGGACGTATTTCGGCCGCAAGTACCGGACCGAACACAGTGCAGGAAGCCGGGCTCCTAGCATTATAGTTATGTACGATGCTAGGAGTCCCTGCCTCGCTGCGGGACAACTGTCTCGTACTGAAAACATGATTACAGTACGGGACAGTTGCCCGGCAGCGAGGCAGGGACTCCTAGCGTCGTACGTAACTATGATGCTAGGAGCCCGGCTCCCTGCACTGTGTTCGGTCCGGTACTTGCGGCCGAAATACGTCCGTCAATTACGGACGTAATGACCTCGTGTGAACATACCCTATCATCTATGGCACTGATTTCTGAAGATAGTTTTTAGGCAGGTGTAAAAAACTTTATACTGGTAATTTTTTAAATGCATATATGATATATATTTTAGATATACTACTATATGAGTGCATGGGATTAGAATATTGCATTATGCAGCATCTATTTCAGAGCATAGATCATTTCATAGATGATGCATTATAGTTATCCAGGAAAATGTGCATTGGGTAAGCTGTTTACCTTCTAATATATCTACTTGAGAAAGAATGACAATCTCAGGAGATTGGCTGGGAGGAGGTTTTGCTGCTGCGCCCTTGGCCCAACAAGCCACAGCATGCTCTTGTACTGTAGGTCCAGCTTTATTCTACCTCTTGTCACCACCACTCTCTTGGGACATACTAAGTGTCTACTGTATATTTGGATTAGTGTTTCTCAATATTTTCCATACTCTTACATCTACCACAATAACAATCCATTCCCGTATGAGAGATGTTTGACCATGAGTCTACATTCTACTGGACATTTCCAAAATAAATGCTGACTGGTAGTGCAGAGTACTGAAGCTTTTCCTTGACCAACAAATTCATATTCCCAATGCCTACTATATGATAAAATCACCTTATATCTAGTGAACAGTGTGTTTTTTTTTGTGTAGCTAGCTAGTCTGTGATTCAGAGCTAAATACATATTATTCATTATGCATTGGTATACTGTGGAGAGCCAAGTACCTGGCAGGTAGAGCATTCATTTACATTAGGTCCAGCCTGACACAGAGCAGATATCTTTCTTACATTATTGGTTGATTGTACTGTTTAAAAGCAATAGTACAAGAAAGAAAGTCTTCTCCGGTAATCACAACTGACTGGCATTGGTAGACCTCCCATTTGCATGGGTGAATGGAAACAAGACATGATTATGCAGTTAATTGTCCTCATTGTATTTGGCTTCAGAAGAAATAATACGATTACAATTAGCCAATATCTAGAAAGTTAGCTGATATATGTTATTGATTCTGGTAACTAAGTGGCCCGTAGAGTTTGTCACTGAGCCCGTCCACCAGGTCTGAGTGAAGGTCAAGTAGAATGGCAAGATATGGATATTTAGTATGGCCATTCGCTTATTTCTCTTTTACAACATTTTTAAGAGGATAAATTATAGCAAAGAATGAATAGGTCCTACTGCCAAAATATGAAAAACATCATTGTACTCTGCTAAGATGAGATGAGACTAAATTTATAAGCGAAAAGGTTCTCTGTCAATAAAACATATGGAGATGGCTACACAAATCCTTTTATGACTATGAAATGTCACCTCTGACATGAAGAAAGTGTTATAATCAGTAGCATATTCTAATTCTCCCCATACAAAAATAATAAACATATATAGTAAAGCTACCCATAAAACATAATAATTTAATACATCAGGATACACCAGTAATATTCGTATTTCTTTCCCTCTCTCGGAAAGGAAAAATTATGGTTTTTATTTTAGATTTTTTTACTGATGTGCATCCCAAATCATTTGTCATTCTCTTCTCTCTGGATATGTTTCTATGGTTACATTGGTTCATAGAGTTCAAATTTTGGTAATGTTTGCACCTTATTTCATCCGCAAATTGTGATAGTAAATTAGTCTGATATTTGAGATGCAAAATAAACAAATAAAATAACAGTCTTGTGTGGTAGATACAGATTATTTTCTACCAAAAGATACAAGGTTTTGCACACTTCTATCTTCTAATTCTAGTGTTTGTGTTGTGTTTGTAGCCTTGGTGAAGAGACTACATTTTAATTTATGTTATATATTTATTTGCTTGAGAAGTATTGCCAACCTCCTCATGTACTAGGAGAAGGAGAAGAATTGTCTGTTTAATAACATTGTAGTTATCCTAACAATAGAAAGATGTCTCCTCTGAAAATAAAGTGAAGTCCATGTATGGCTGAATGTTTGACTGAAGAGTATTTTTATAATCTCGTGTTTTACATACTTACATAGTTCCTTGCTTCTCTCGTATCCCTTTGTTTCTTTTGATGCCATAACTTTCGGGCACAGAAAATGGCGTGCTCAGCTAGTACATGCACAGACAGCGTGGGGTGAGGCTGTGACATTCAGTGACCCAAACAGACCGAACACGCAACACTGTGCTTTAGAAGGGAGGAGGCAGAGTGGGAGGGAGAAAATTCTCATCTGCACTATGTAGAAATACTCAACATCAAATGTTCATTATCAGTTGCTGGCTGCTCAGCATTAATATACAAGCTTTCGTCTAGTACACCGCCATTCATTTAAATCCTATAAGTCAAGTGCGTTACCGTAGCCATGTTTGTGGGTGAGACTCCTCGTCAAACAAGGTCTCCTCATTGTCACATTGGGTTATAAACTATATACTTTCATAGACTTAAATTTACATAATGGATATGTTACTTCATATGGGGTATGGTCTATCTTGAATCCTTCTAGGATTATATATAATTTAATATTGAACGTTCTTCAATAAGGATTTTATGCAATATTAAAATAATATTTGCATGGTTAAACAAAAAGGTAAGCTTTAGTTTTATCATGACTTGAAACATCTTGAAGAAGCTGACCAAGATGCACCAATGCAGAAGACTTATGGATATGTTAACCGGTGGAAAACAAGCACTATGGGTTGAAGTCTTTATTTAGCTCCTTCAAAATTAAAACCACCCAAGTATTGGCAAAGGAGTAATGATTATTCATCAAACCATTATACTTATTTCCACTGCTTAGAAGGACATTCTTTGTGCTCATTATATTTCTGCACATTAGCCTTGGTTACAAGTGTCCTTCAAATTGAAGGCCTATGCAACTCACGACATACAGTTAGTTGAGACATGATCATAGAGGTTTAGGTGTCTTGCAGCAAAAAGAATATGTCACACATAGAATCCTTTAGAAATCCGTCCTTTCCTTCAGTACTTTTCATTTTTAGCTTAGCTCTTGCCTTTGTTGCAGTAGTCCTTTTCATTGGAAGGTTGGGAGCAGATAATGTGTGGTATGAAAGTATGGAGGTCATTTGCTCATTGTGTTCCTAGAGAAGCCTTCATATTTTATAAATCGCTTAAAATTTCCTTTTTCATGCTGGTCCCTTTTAGTTATTGTACTTAAATGTTCTTGCTGACAACCCTTTTGAAAATCTAACTTGAACCTAAAGGATTTAAATAAGGAAGTGAGCAACATTTTCGAAAATAAACTTACATCAAATTGTTCACAAAAGGTCATTTTCATTAACTTTAAAAGGAATGTAAAAAGGAGGCTTTCATAAATTGTTTGTCTGCTTAGGATAATACGTTTTTGTTAGGATCCCCAAGCATAAACTGATCACGGTGCTAGGATTCCTAGTGATAAATGTTAATATATTGGAGAATCTGGAAGCAAGTGTTTAATTCTCCTGCAGTGCCACCACAGGAAAAACAAAATATTACATGTTGCCCATTTAAATTAATAGGCTGCCTGTGTAATGCACAAACATTCTGGGTCCTCCAGGGGAACCCCTCTCTAGATGTACTAATAGGATATATATAAAAAAAGTGTTCTCTAAAGCGGAAACCCCTTAAAGCTAGCCTGAGAATGTGTAACTATAAATTAACTGGCTTTGATGCCTAAATGCTAACATATGCTAATAAATATTCTCAGGATGTGAGTTGTTCTCCTCATTAGTTACTGGATGTGAAGAATAGACTAGTTATGACAGAATACAATTGCTTACAGTAAATATGGATCAGCTACTGCTTCCAAAAGTTGCTTAGTCTGTCTCAAATGACACTGAATTGAAACACCCTTTTATCCTCTCACAAGTCAAATATTTTCCATGAACAAATATAAGCTGGGTCACAACTTGAGCCATGAGCCTGTACAGCATTCCATGTAGTATGGCGCTGGAGGTGGCGCTGTATTCTCCCCTAGGAGTAATGATTGTAGTTAAGAGTAGCTATATAATACGGAACGCAATAGATCATGTTAAAAACCTTTGAGTGCCATATAAAATCTGGAAGACCACAGAGGTACAGTATGGGGCCATAGAATTCTATGGACACTGTATTATAGATCTATAGAACATGGATTTCTAATACGGCTATGTGCATAGGCCCTAAATAGTAGACCATAGGCAATAATCTTGCTTTAAAGTTAAATTCTTCAAAATAATTTTGCTCACTTAGTCACTGGTTTGTTAATATTTTCACTCACTTGAGTAGATATTTGAAAGTTTAATAAGGTAAGGTTTTATTTTAAGATCATCCCACTGCCTCATTGCCCGCTGTTGGAAACAAACTATCGCTCCAACTAGAGCTGACCTTTTCCTTCATATATGTTATGTACGTTGACTAGAACACATAACGGCTACACTCAATAACCAGTTGAATCTGGTGCTATTTGGGAGCCTTGGGATCACTTTTGAGCCCAACAGAACCCCTGATCCCTTTCTCTCCCCTCTTCCCTTATATGTCTTTACACTGTTGACAATGTCATTGTTTCTTTTTAATTATGATCATTATTTCTGTATAGTATTCCTTTTATGACATTTATTAGGTCCTTTGGAAGGAAAAAAAAATACTCTTAAAATTGCCAAAGCCCTGACTGTGTTACTAGCATCAGTGAACAGTAATATGCTTTAATTTAAAGCAGATATGTCATCTGAATATGACCTATTTAACAGTTTCCCAACATTTGACGTATCCATACGCCAAAGTCGGGTTGGGGAAGTATGGAACGGGCTCATGGAGTGAAGCCGCTCCATACGATGCCGGTGTTGGCTGTATGTTACAGCCGACACTTCGCTCGAGTGCGATCCTGCTCGTTTAACTCGTTAAATGTTGCGGTCAATAGCCATCTTTGTGCTCCTATTAAGCCCTGCCTCCGGCAGGGCTTAATAGATGCCTGTCAGAATCACGATATACTGCAATACCTTAGTATTGCAGTATATCGTGCAAGTGATCTAACGATCGCTGGTTGAAGTCCCCTAGGGGGACTAATAAAAAAAGTAAAAATGAGTAAAATAAAGTTGTTTTTTTTATGTAAAAAAATTGTACAAAAATTAAAACTTAAAAAAACAACCTTTTTCCCCCTACAGCATAGTAAACAAACAAATAAATAAACATAATTGGTATCACCGCGTACGTAAAAGTCAGAACTATTATAATATATAATTATTTAACCCGCATGGTGAACGCCGTAAAAAAAAAAAAATTGTAAACGCCAGAATCTCTATTTTTGGGTCACCTCATCTCCCATAAAAATTTAAATAAAAGTGATCAAACCGTCGCATGTACCCCAAAATGGTATCATTAAAAACTACAGCTTATCCCGCAAAAAATAAGCCCTCATACCACTTAATCAACGGAAAAATAAAAAAGTTATGGCTCTCAGAATTTGGCGACACAAAATAAATTGTATTTTTTACACTTCGGTTTTTACTTGTTAAAGTAGTAAAATATAGAAAAAACTATATATATATTTGGTATCGGCGTAATCGTATTGACTCACTGAATAAAATTAACATGTTGTTTTAATTGCACAGTGAATTCCGTAAAAACGACGTGCAAAAAACAATGGAGGAATTGCTGTTGTTTTCATTCTCTACCCCACAAATAATTTTTTTCCCGTTTCCTAGTACATTATATGGCACAATACATGCTGCTACGAAAAACTACAACAGGTCCCGCAAAAATCAAGCCCACATGGGACTATATCGACAGAAAATAAAAAAGTTATGGCTTTTGGAATGTGGGGAGGAAAAAACGAAAAAGAAAATCTGAAAAAGGGCTGCGGCGGGAAGGGGTTAAGGGCCGCGTATTACAGGGACAGGTATAGTCTACTATTAGATCATGATCAGAAGCTATACAGTATATAAAATAAATACAGGATAAATCTGTAAAAATGTTCACTGTTCAGTTGAATTTATCAAAATAAATAATTGGTGGAGGGAAAAAGTTAATTAAGAAATATTATATAGTTTGCTTTGTGTTTGTTGTACAGTACAAACATGTAAAATCACCGTAGGGTCTGGTTCATGTAAATGTATTTCAAATCTGTTCACCCAAAAGGCAGATATATAGGGGGAACATTCTGATTAGAAATATAATAGAACTCATAAGTGATGAATGTGAAGCAGTAAATAGGGGAGTAGAATGACCCAAAAAACCCTGGTAATGAATGACAGAAGGCTGCCTTTGAAAAGTCACCTGCACAGGCTGCAAGTAATGTGTTGATGATGTCACTGGGGATACATGTAGTGATTGGTTAGTGGTGCAGTGACATCACCCCTCCCACTACCAAAACTGTGTTTAAAGTACATAAAGTTCCTTCTTGATACTGAATTTATGAGCTCACAATAAAAAATAGAACACAGACATATTAATGAGGAACATTTTCTTCCTCTGAACCAAACTGAACAATGACCAATTTCACCTGTTTTTACACATCTCCTGACTCCTTTGCAAATGCCCTATTGGAGGTGTTCAAGCAGCTTCTGCTCTGGTGTATTACATGGATGGCCATAATTCATTTAAATTCTGAGTGTATAATATTACATTTCTATTAAATGTAAATGTATGGCTGAACTAAATCTTCCCCAGTGATAAAAGCTGATATTTTGGGGTTCTAGAAGCCAGATCTGCGACGATCAGCTGATCACCTTTAATGTGAAAGCAACGGTTATAATAGAACAACAGGAGACTCCATTCCAGTTTGTTATTTTAATGCAAGAATGAAAACTCTATATAGCTTTTCTCCATTAAATAAATAAATTTATACATACACTAAATGAACAAAAGTATCGGGTCACCTACACATTACACCTACAGGAGCTTTTATTACACCCCATTCAATATGGAGTTGGTTTCCCCCTTTGTAGCTAAAACAGCTTCCACTCTTCTGGGAAGGTTTCTAAAAGATTTCGAGTGTGTCTGTAGGAATTTTTTGCCCATTCATCCAAAAGAACATTTGTGAGTTCAGACACGCGAGGGACTGGCTCGCAATCTCTGTTCTAGTGCTCACAAAGTTGAAAGCATACAATTGTCCAAAATATCTTGGTATGCTGAAGCATTAAGATTTCCCTTCATTGGAGCTAAGGGGCCTAGGACAACCGCTGAAATCAACCCCATAGCATTATCCCTCCTCCACCAAACTCTACAGTTGGCACAATGCAGTCAGGCAGGTAACGTTCTCCTGGCATTCAACAAAACCAGACTCGTCCCTCAGACTGCCAGATAACGAAGGGTGATTCCTTACTCCACAGAACACATTTGTGCTGCTCCAGAGCCCAGTGTCAGCATGCTTTACACCACTCCATCTGACGCTAGGCATTGTGCTTGGTGATGTAAGGCGTGCATGCATCTGTTCGGCCATGGAAACCCATGCCATGAAGCTCCCGATGCACAGCAATTGTGCAGATGTTAATGCCAGGGGAGGTTTGTAATTTTTCAGTTATTGAGTCAGCAGAGCTTTGGCGACTGTATGCACCTCAGCATTTGTTGACCCCGCTCTGTAACTTACGTGGTCTGCCATTTCGTGGCTAAGCTGTAGTGATTCCTAAACACTTCCACTTTGCAATAATACCACTCACAGTTGATCAGGAATATCTAGGATATCTAGAAATTTTACAAACTGACTTGTTACAACGGTGGCATCCTATTACAGAACCACGCTGGAATTCAGTGATCTCTGTAGAACAACCCATTTTTTCACAAATGTTTGTATAGGCAGACTGCATGACTAGGTGCTGGATTTTATACATCTGTGGCAATGGCGCTGAATGAAAAACATAAATTCAGGCGCATCCCAGTACTTTATATATATATTTATTCCTGACGTATTCAGCACCATTGTACAGAAATGTCAAGGTTAAATGTATTTAAAACAAATTTCAATGGTTTGATAGGCAAGGTCTATAGGCGAAGAAAATGGATGCCATCTGCTGTCTTACTTTAAGAATGCATGTTACCTTAAAGTTAAGACTGGGATGTTTTACTGTGGCTTTTTTTTACGATACGATAATTTTTTATCTGTAATGTTCGTGGCTGCGGGCTGTCAGCTCCAATCCCCTCCTGATAGCCGCATCCACGAGTCGGCAAGAGCTCGCCCGAGCCTCCTCCTCCGCTCTTAAAGGGGCAGCACGCGTACTGGACTTTTGTTGAACTTTTACCCGTGAGTACCCTGGACTATAAGAGGGGTCTAGCCCCCTGCCTCTATGCCTGAGCGTTGTTGATGTTTCCTAGTTTGTCTATGTGATGGTCTCCTAGTGTGTTCCTGTACCTGTTCCTGTTCCCTGCATCCTGGTCGAGCACTGTGCAGTGCCTAAGTCGTGTCGTGCTGTATTCCACGTCTGACCTGCTTCACCTCGTCTGACGTCTACCTGCTGCCTAGTCCCAGCCGAGCCTGCCCTGCTGCTGTCTGAGCTGCCACAGGTACCTATACGAACCATAGACATTCACCTGCGCCCTGTTGGCCAGCTGCCTGGCCGCCAAGGCGGTACGGCCCAGTGGGTCCACAGACCTGTCGTGACACTATCGCATCATATGATTGTTGTGTGTGAATGTGCTTTTGTATATGACTGGTCGTTATAGTTGTGATTGAAACGAAAAGTGATCGTAGATATTTAAAATTTTGCATGAGAAAAAATAGCGACATTTTGTTACTGCACCAGATTTGCTGTGATTTTGTGTAACCACTGTAAATCTCAGCAGGAAAACGCTGTGCGATTTTTTTTTTTCTCCCCATCTTTTTAATAGTCGGCTGTTATATAACACTCTGGGATTGATACATAACAATAAGCTTTAAAACCTTTCTAGTTTTCATATGTACTCTACTAAATTCACTGTAATATGCAGCAGGTAGCATGTCTTAACTCTATGTCAGAGACAATAGAGACAAACTGGGCATGTAGAGGTGGGGGATGGGAAATTCACTGACAAGAACATAGCAAGTAATCGTACTGGGAAGCATTGAGCAAAAAAAAAAGCAACATGTCAGAGTGGTGGAGTGGGTTATGGGATTTTATTTTGCCAGGTCTGTGAACCTAATATAAGATTACTTTCTTTAATTCCTTCCCGCACCTGGATGTGCATGTACATCATACTTGAAAGATAGTCCCTGCATTTGCACGTGCCCTGAACCAGTACAATCATCTGTGCGATGGTGGCTTTGATTGACAGTTGCACACCTGCATTAATAGCCAGAATTGGAGAAATACGGTTTGCGATGTCAACCATGCAAAGGGAACCCATTTGGTGTGAAGGTGTGAACCTTGTTGACGCAATCAGTAGGATTTATCTTGTTATACAGGCAGATGGGGTTTTTTGAAGGTATTCCTCAACCAATACCTATGTATACATAGGCTTAAAGGGTTTTCTGAGAGTCCTTTTTTATTGTGTCATTAATCCTCTATTTAAGGCCCAATAACACGATCCGTAATTGCGGATCAGAGTATGGATCCATTCATTTCTATTGCCCTCGGACACCTTCTCGTATATTTATGGGAAGGTGTCCGGGATGTAGAAAGCATCCGCATAAAAAAGGACATGTCCTATTTTTTTTATTTTGCGGACCGTGCTCCTATACTTTATAATGGGAGGAGAGCCACAAATGGGGGTGACTGTCCGCGGCCGTCCATGCCCATAATCACAGACCGTGATACGGCTACGGCTGTGTACATGGGGCCTAACAGTAACTTTCTTAAATTTTTAATAGTGCCCCGTACATTTATCACTGAGTGTCACTGTTGAGGTTTTGTTCCTGGGGGGTGTATTTTCAATGCGCATGCGCGGTCCCTGTCGTACTCTCCATGTACCATGCTTGCGTGGTTGATTCAGCAGCACTCGTACTGCTGCCTAATAGATGTATCAGATGCTAATTGCCCAGTAACTTCCATATGAAAATCCAATATATATAGAGGTGTAAAAAAAACAATGATGTCTGAGAGGGAGAGCAGGTAAACATACGTAAGAAGGAACAGGGGAACACAAACTTTTTTGAATGGTTGGTTGTCACTGAATGTCACACAAAATCACTGGATGGGGCGGATCGGAAAGTAGACAGGAATAACAGGGAAGCGCCTAATGCACGCTGCTTAGAGCAAGCAAGGAATTTTTGGGAAATTGCTGACTCTCCTCAATATTGCACGTAAAAAACTATAACCGCTCCCACAAAAATCAAGGACTCATACAAATAAATAACAAAAAAATCTTCTGGTCTTCAAAACGGTTCCACTCTTGTACATGGGCCATAGCTAGTATTGCGGCTCAGACCCATTAACCTGAAGGGTGCTGAGCTGCAATACCAGATGTAAACCACGGAGGGGGGCCAAAGGGGTTCTTCCGAAATATATCAATAGCAGGGAAATTACTTCGCACTACAAATTGCCACAGGAAGTGGAAGTTGCACAAGGTTTCTGATTGGCTGATGACATGCTTCTTCCTGGTTATTGACCATAAGTACACCAAAAGATGTGCATTGGTTCCATTAGAAAACTCTTGACTGATTAGGCTAGAAAATAAGTAATATCAGATATATTGCAACAACAGACAGATAACAAACACTTCTGATCTATCCCCCTCGTTATCTGATCATTTATTGCTTCCATCCCCCCCTTTTTATTTTTTACTATTTACATTAACATATGTAATAATATTCTTGCACAGATTGTTCTGCACCACAACACACTACACTTTCTGATATACCATCTAAACAATGGTCAGTAGCCATCAGATGCTATTTTGGCACTGTGATCATATATAGAGATATCACTTCAATTTTTTAAGGTTATAGAAGCTTTTCTTAAAAGCCTTTTGCACTACATGCTGCAACTACTGTGTGTCTGAACACATTTGAAATAACAGTAAAGTAATACTTATAATGGGGTGCAGTAAGGTTTATGGGGAGTGTTTTAAAGAGTAATGTTAGTTCTGAAACAGTGAAACCAATATTGTAGATAAAAAAATGTATGTAAAAAATAATATCCTAAGCGCGAAGGAAAGAAAAAAAACATGTGAATGTTTTGTGAAACAGAGCTCCATATCCCCTATATAGCCATATAGTTAAATGATAAAGTTCGGTCTGCCTGCAGTTGCCACTATAAGTAAGCTATATAAATATGTATGCAGTGAGCTCCCTCTAGAGGTGGCTATAGTAAGCTAGAACTAGAACTAATTTTAAATTTTCAGACAGTTGCCAAGCAGACCTCTCAAGCATGGGACTAATCAGAAAGGTCCCATATTGGTGATTTCTATGATTGGCCAGTCAGTAATGACTGACCAATCAGAGCATTCTGGGCTTGATTTACCGCCATAACTGACCCTGACAAGCTCATTTTGTCAGAAAGCTTGTCAGAGCTGGTCTGTCTTGGAGAAGGACCCTGGCAGGAGCACCAGCAGTAAAAATAATAAAGATTGTGCCTATCTGCTTCCTGATCACTGTCAAATTGTCACCCCATAAGTGAACTGTACCCAGCCAAGTCCCAGGAGGAAGCCCCCCTAATTCTCAGGACATTGCCCTGCTGTTTCCTAGCCCTTCGCCCCTCTTACTGTCCAGTTGGGAGCAGCTGAAAAGTTACCAAACAAATATTCTGTTCAACCACTACAGAAACAGGAAAATGCGGACGCCATCGCCCTGCTATTTGCTATCCCTAACTTGTCCACACTCTGAGTTTCTTATATAGTTATCAATGCCATCTGCCATCTAGATTTTTCCTTGTGCGGGTAGGCTACCATCACTATCAATTACAGCAGTGTTGCACTGTTCAGTTGAGAGCAGCGTTTTGGGAGTTTTTTTTTCATGTAAAAAAAACCCCAAAAATCTTAAAGTAAAAAAAATTTATTTATTACGTTTAGCTGTTGTGCAGTAAAAAAAAATATGGTCAAAAAGCTTTCACAGCTGATGAGGCATACACAATGGTGTGCTCCAAAACAGACAGATACCTGATTTTACAGCCTCTTCAGACATTCAATTTGATGCCACAGGGTCCAGGGCCATTGAATATTTTTTTCATTTTTTTTTTGTGACTCCCTAATAAATGTAAGGCTATGTTCACACTGGGTATTTTGCCGAGTTTTTTTACGCGGAAACCGTGTCGCAAAACTCGGCAAAAACGGCCCGAGAACGCCTCAGACTTCAATGGGAGGCAGAGAAAGCGTATTTCGCGCTGTTTTATGCCCGCAGCACTCAATGGCCGCGGGCGAAAAACGGCGCGAAAATCGGCATGCAGGGAGAGGAAAATCTGCCTCAAAGTTCCAAACTGAATTTTGAGGCAGATATTCCTCCCCCAAAATACTCTGTGTGAACATAGCCTAAGGGTGCAGCAGAGGAGTCTGTACACCAATCAGTTCATCTCCCACAACCCTGACAAACGCAGTGAAACTGCGACAATGCTGGGCCTATTTTTAACTTTTGGCCGCATAAAAAAAGCTTAGTATCAGGAATTACTTGTCCCCTGATATTGTATGCAACACCACTATGCAGGGCACAATAATAAGCCGGACACGTTTTAAAGCTATCCTCAAATTCCTGCACTATTATGACAACAGATGCTGTCCACTCCTAGAGGATCCAAATTTCGACCGACTTTATAGCCTCCCGAAACACACAATGGTGCCTGAAAATTATTCAAGCAAAAACTGTCACCTGAAAGCCACAGGATGTTCCTTCTCTTTTGGGCCCTGCTGTGTGTTCAGGCAATTGATAAAAAAAAACAACATATGGAGTAATACTTAAAGGGATTTTCCATTCAGTAAAAATTGATGGGTCGAGAGAAAAGGCTGCAATACATTAGAATTGCCACTAAATGCGTGTCGAAGACTGACAGTGAGCAAGAAGAAATGAAGGGGAAGCAGTGCTCGTAAGAGCGCTGCACCCCCTTCAAAACAGCTGATCGGTGGGGGTCACGGGAGTTGGATAGCCTGAGGATAGACGATCAATTTTTACTGGCTGGAAAACCCCTTTAAGGCCACTGCAAACCTATAGTGGTGACTGTAAACATCCTAATAAAAAGGAAGCCTCAAAATCCGCAAGGTGTTCCTTCATTTCTGAGGGCCTGTGTTTTGGTCAAGTTTCAGACTAGGGCCACGTGTGGGATATTTCTAAAGAGTGCAGAATTTGGGTAATAAATCTCTGCAAAAAAAAAAAAAACTGTTTCAAACTTCACCTTTGATTTAATTCCTGTGAAACACCTAAAGGGTTAAGAAACGTACTAAATGCTGTTTTGAATACTTTGAGTGGTACCGATTCTTTAAATGATGGGTAATTTATAGGGGTTTTCTAATATATAGACCCTTCTAATCCACTTCAGAACTGGAATGATCCCTAAAAAAAAGTGTGGGAAATTTTCTTGAAAATTTGAAACATTGCTGCTATCTTATAAGTCTTCTAACATCCTAAAATAATCAAAGGCCGGACAAAAAATGATGCTAACATAAAGTAGACACATGGGAAATGTTAATTATTATGTGTAATATGATTATCTGTCTTACAAGCAGAAAAATAAAAAGTCTGAGAAATGCAAATTTTTTTTTAGATAAAATGTCAATTTTTTTGTTTTTTTCACAAATAAATACAGAATTTATCAACTAAAATTTACCACTAACATAAAGCACAATGTGTCCCGAAAAAAACATTTCAGAATCGCTTGGATAAGTAAAGGTATTACAAAGATATTCACACATAAATTGACTCAAAAATATGGGGCTCCGTCATTAAGGCCATAACTAGCTGCGACAGGAAGGCTTGAAATATCTGCATTTTATAAACACTATTGTTAGATTTCGAAGCATGAAATTCAAATTTATGGATATAAAATGTCATTTAGTCATAAGACACATGCTATGATTACGCACAATGTCCCAGTGTAAGGCGCAGATCCTGATAATATAACAAAAAGCTCATTAGCAATTAATTATCTCTGGATCACTACCTCATATTGCTGCAAAAATGTTGTTCTAGAGATAGTAATAGATGCTCCATATTAAAGTGTATCTCTGTGACTGAAGATCATTTACAGATTAAATTTACATATGGTTTACATAGGTTACAAAAGATACAGGATAGGTTTACACCACGTTTGGGGTGCAAATTCGGCACATGGGTTGGGAAATTCTCCTGACATATAAATCTAACCCATAGACATTTATAATAGCTAGACATATGCCGAAAGTATGTCCTTGTAGCATTTATTCGGATGGTATACGCATTTAACTATACTTTGCAATGCATGCAAAAAATTATATATTTTTGTCCATATCTTCTAATGCTTTATTTTGTTTACGTATACATGACATATAAAAAAAATCTGTATTTCATATCATTATTTTTTGTCAGCAAAGAACACAGTGTATTATATCAATTTGGATGCAAAGTATGGCTTCTTTACTAATCATGTGTCTAAATCATATTCCAAAGAGCAGACTGAAGTTGGGCACTGCCACTTTCAACTCAGCAGAGAAGGGCATGGGATTCTTGGCAGCATTAAAGTGTAGCATAAATCTGATTGTTCTAAAAACACATTAAGGCGTGGAACGTCTTTAATGTAAGTTGATTTTAACAGAAGAAATTTATTTCATAAAGTCTTAATTATTGTTATGTAAAACAATATATTTCGAATGATATAAATTTCGACCGACTTTATAGCCTCCTGAAACACACAATGGTGCCTGAAAATTATTCAAGCAAAAACTGTCACCTGAAAGCTACAGGATGTTCCTTCTCTTTTAGGCCCTGCTGTGTGTTCAGGCAATTGAAAAAAAAACCACCTATGGAGTAATACTTAAAGGGATTTTCCATTCAGTAAAAATTGATGATATGATATATCAAACATAATATCATAAAAAATGTTTTTATGATTGGTAGAATATATTTTTATGGAAAATGAACACACGTAATAGTTGCTGGCAATGCCACATTAATCTGTATTCTAGTTCTCATAATGTTTTTGCATATATGATGTCAGAGTTGAAGAAACAGGCAGGTTTCTGAATGAGGCAGCCATGTTGGTCAGAAAAGAGATTAGTATCACTGGTCATTTATAAAGGGGTAAAATTATAACGTTTTATTTTGTACGCTAACATTTCTTCTAAACATTTTTTGTTTCCTTTTACTTTTAGAATTCCATCAGACATAATCTCTCCCTACATACACGTTTTATTCGTGTTCAAAATGAAGGAACAGGAAAGAGTTCTTGGTGGATGCTAAACCCCGAAGGTGGAAAGACAGGGAAGACCCCACGGAGGAGAGCGGCCTCTATGGACAGCACAAGTGGAAAATTTCTAAGGATAAAGGGTAAAGCTGGGAAAAAGAAGCAGCAGCAGGTGCAAACTGCACCAGAGCCAACGGTAGAAGGCAGTCCTTCTTCTCAACAAGCAAAGTGGTCTGAAAGTCCATCTTCCCATACCAGTGATGACTTTGATGTTTGGGCTGACTTTCACAACAGAGCTAACCCTGTGGCAGGGAACATGAGTGGGAGGCTCTCACCGATTTTGGGAAATGATGAGCCAGATGACCTGGACGATGATGAGGTGACACCCTCGTCCCCTCTCATGTACCCCAGCCCATCTAGTGCCCTGTCTCCTAATGCACGCTGTTCAGTTGAAATGCCACGGCTTGCGGAACTGAGTGCTACTATAGGTATTGGTGAGCCGCTCTCAGATCATTTACTGGATGAGCTCCAGGATGGTTATAGTGTGAACTCTGCTACTGCCCTACGCCAACGCAGCCCTGGATTCTCATTCTCATCCAAGTGCCCAACTTTAAGCAACAGCTCTAATGCTTTCTGCGGCACTGTTTATAGTCAGCCAGCCATGGGAATGATGAGACGGTTGCCCATGCAGACAATCCAAGAGAACAAACAAGCTGCTTTCTCTCCAGGCAGTACATACAGGAATTCATCCCTCCAGGATCTACTCACTGCCATGTCCTATGGACATAAAGAAGGTGTTGTTCAGAGTGATCCAGGTTTATCCACTATGCTGGGGCCACAGCGTAACCATAGGCAGAACACAGGCATGCTAAACAATTGTGACTCAGGACAAGTGCTTTACTCTGCCAGTCTAATAAAAAGCCACAACCTTTACCACCCACCCACTCTCAACCATCACTGCTCTGTTAACAACAGTGCCTTAGCTAGCTCAAGTGGACTGATAAGTTCTGAATCCTGTGGTTTGTCATCTGTTCCACATCACTCCTACTTCAGTAGTCAAGGTGGACATGGAAGCCTGCTGGAAGGGCCATACCAAGGCGCATATCACCACCACCACCACCATCATCATCATCCCCAAATGTACAATCAGGACAGATTCCCTACAGACTTAGACTTAGATATGTTCAATGGTACTTTAGAATGTGATGTGGAATCCATCATTCTCAATGACTTTATGGACAATGACGAGATGGACTTCAACTTTGACTCGGCTCTACCACCACAAGGAGGGTTCAATATGGCTGCCACAGCACAGCCTGCAAATCAAAGCTGGGTACAAGGTTAAATTGCAATGAAAGCCAGTTTGCAATGTTAGGTTAGAGGCATTTCCTTCAAGGCAATCAGACAGATATTTATCTGACATAAGTAAATGTTTGGTTGATTTATTATTACGCTTTCATTGAGCCTTTCTTCTATTGGATGGTAAATGAATAAATGGTTAGGTTTTTAGAACTGTTTTGTGGGATGAAATTAGGGTTTAACTCATTATGACCCTTACAAGTCTTAAATCCCAATCACATTTAAAAAAAAAAATGTTCCAAAGTTCAATCTCCTTCTAAACAAAAAGTTTGTGAAAAGTTGCCTTTGTTTTGACCTTTTTTTGAAGTGAATTTTAAAATGTTAACTCCTACTGCAAAGGTCCATTCTAACGGGTAATAAGTTGTGAAGTGTTTTGTTTTTTTCCCCCCGAAGAAAGAAATCTAAGTTCCTGTGCACTATGTTAAGCGTATTCATTACAGTGTATTTATTTTGTAATGTCAGAATAGCAGAGTCTAGATTCCGATATATCACTTTGTATAAGATACATCATTAAATAACATTGGGTTTTATATCTCATTACATATCATATACAAGCCATTCTGAGCACTAGACTACAACTCCTGTATGGTACTACTCTTACATCCTGTCTGATAGTCTTCATTCCCAAGTCTCAAAAAGGAGGTAACAAAATACAAAAAGATTTCCTGCTAAAAATTTAGCTCAAGAATTATTTACTGAAATGTGCTTTATTTACGTGTATGGCTAATGTCGGATGTTGCAGTGAATTAAAATATTTGCCTTGGGCATCAGAGATAGGGAAAATTGGCACATGTATAGGAAAATAGTATAGATAGCCATGTGTATGGTTGAAAAAGACTTGAATTACTTTATCATATGACAGTGGTGTTGACACCACTTTTTAAGGAATTTTCTTACATGAATTATTGTTGGCTCGACAGTTTTCGGCAGAAAAATTTTACGTATATGACCAGGTGTAGGTCTGAATGATGCCTTGGTCAGATTGCTTGCGGGTGAAATCATTACATTAAAGAAATACAGTGTAACTTGTCAAAACACTTGCTTTAAACCTTAAACTATCACAAATGATATTGAGTAGCGTTTCTTAATTCTAGTTCTCAAGGAATCCCAGCAGGTGAATCTTTGAGGATTTCCCTAATATTGCACAGGGTCCTTAGGACAGTAATTGCTACCGGTGTTCCCTCCATAGCAACTCCTCAAAGCACAATCTGTTTGGGTTTCTTAAGGACTGGAATTTTGAAATCCTGGTGTAGAGGATCAGTTAGTACATAACAAGCTTTGTAAAAAAGGATACATTCCCAAAACAGATCTGTCATCAGAAGGATGATGGAATTTATAAAAGTTGAACTGTTTGTCTTCTTTTACCATTAAAAGGAATTTTTATATGTAACAGAGCTGAATTTATCTTTTATGGGTAAGATCACACTTTTTAAATGACAGATATATATATATTTTCCAGTCATTTTTACAAAAAGAAACACTAAATGAATACGGCAAAAATTGCATTGAAATCAGCACACGTGTACAAACCCATAAAGGAATAATTCAAGTTTGTTGACATAATAAAGTAAAACAAATCATAGATACAAAACTTACATATAGTAGCTTTGACTGGTTGATCTGTGTCACACTATATTTATTAATTTTATTACATAAAAATCATGATCATAATAAGGTAGTTTCACATGGCTGTAATGCGATCGCACTTTAGTGTTTGAACAAAACTTAGATCACCACAGAGCCATACATCCCAATATGGACGCTAAAAGGTGAAACCGGCATGAAACAATATCCCTCCTTTCTGAATGAAAAGAAGATATAAGGAAAAATTGTGGCATGATGATCATATGACATTAAAAATCACTGCACTTTTTAGCAACACTCAATAGCACTAAATACATTTTTATATGAATCGCTAATTATTATTTTCTTCCCTTAGACTAAAACAAGTCATTTACTGAAAAGGGCACTTTAGTTCTTCCACAGAGCACAAACAAGTAAGACGGAAGTTCCCACATTCAAAATGGCAGTAAAAGAGTTGTAGATTGTTTTCTGTTAGGCCTTGTTCACACAATGCAGATTTGCATGCGTTTTTTTGAAGACAAAACCAGAATCGGGTCTAGGAGGGCCTAACTATAAGGCTTTCCTTTATATATATTTTTTCTGTTTAGGTTCTGTTTCTGGTTCAAAAAATACATGCAAAATCTGCACTGTGTGAGCAAGGCCTTATGGTGCTACAGCCAATTTAATGGTTATGGTTATTTTATATACTGTCGTCCAATATAGATCTACTGGTATACAGACGTATACAAAAGTAAAAAAAAAAGTATTCAGACGTAAATCTGGCAGAAGTATGCCACAAAAGACACTTTTGGAATACGTCTGCCCCATAGAAGTATATTGATACTGTACAGCATACGACTGGATAAACTTTTTATTTCAGATGTATACTGCCAGCTGTATGGAGGGACATTGTGGTGAATTGAGCCTAAATGATCCTTTTAGATCAAGGTCACACATTCGGCTGCAATATTTTTTTTCCCCAAAATGTACAACTTTATGTATTTTCGCACATTTTGTTTTGACATAGGGGAAAAATACGGGTGCAAATATGCCACAATGTAACTGTTTGGCCCCGGTCTAAGGGCAGTTTCCCACAGCCGTAATATGGCCGCATATTAAGTGTCTGTATTATGGATACAACTCCAGAACCCTACCAAACCGAACTTAGATCACCAAATGAGTGTATACTCTGCTGTTTTCAAAAATGTTAATTTATAAAGGGCCCGAGGAATTGTAAGGGATATTTAGAAATATTGGTATAAAGAAAATATATGGTTTTGTCTCTGGCAGCCAGTCTTAGTACAGTTCACACACATGTCTGTGCTACTTGGGAAACCACTATTTTCATTTAATAATTTTTATAAATGAGACAAATTTTTCCTATGTAAGTGAAATGCCATACATGCCATGCACTTTACAGTCCTGTCCCTACAAGACAGCATCTACTGATCAATTCACACACACCATCTATATATCATGAACTAATATAAGATACTACCAATTTTGTACAGGATCAGAGCTGACAATCTAACAACCCATATCTCTTGAAATTCTTTGCTACCTTTGAGGATTGAATGGTTGGCCATTGTACCTTATTTCCAAAGTTCCACAATAAATACAGACTTAATCCATTTTAAAAACATGATTTATTCTAATATATTTAATTATAAACCTTGTTAATATATGTTAGTGATATTATGAGTGTTATTCTCCTGGAGACTTATATAAGAACTCAACACTAATATATATTGTGTAGGCTGGGTTCATACAGTGCAGTTCTTGATGGGTCAATACAAGGATTAGATACAGAAAAAAAGAAGAATTCTAAGGGTATGTTCACACGGCGGGGGTCCGTAACGGCTGAAATTACGGGGATGTTTCAGCCTGAAAACATCCCCGTAATTTCAGCCGTACCGGCATGTGCAGGCGCTTGAACGCCGCGTCCATTACGGGCGTAATTGGCGCTGCTATTCATTGGAGTCAATGAATAGCGGCTCCAATTACGGCCAAAGAAGTGACAGGTCACTTCTTCTACGCGGGCGTCTATTTACGCGCCGTCATTTGACAGCGGCGCGTAAATATACGCCTCGTGTGAACAGACAAACGTCTGCCCATTGCTTTCAATGGGCAGATGTTTGTCAGCGCTATTGAGGCGCTATTTTCGGGCGTAATTCGGGACAAAAACGCCCGATTTACGTCCGTAAATAGGCCGTGTGAACATACCCTAAGTCTTTTATTTTTCTCCCTTCAGGTCTTGTTCACTTGGCAGTATTTTGGTCAGTATTTTGCATCAGTATTTGGAAGCTAAAACCAGGAGGGGAACCTACCCACAAAAAGTATAATGGAAAGATTTGCACCTCTTGGTGTTTTAGACCCACTCCTGGTTTTGGTTTACAAATAGTGATCCAAAATACTTACCAAATACTGCCAAAAAATTGCTGTGTGAAAGCGGCCTAGGGTCACTTTCACACTGCAGTATTTAGGTCAGTATTTTGCATCAGTATTTGTATACCAAAACCATTAGTGGGTCCTACAAAGAGAAAAAGTATAATGTATAGAAATTGTACCTCTTCCGTGTTTTGAACCCACTCCTGGTTTCCGCTTACAAATACTGATGTTAAATACTGATCAAAATACTGCCGTGTGAAAGAGGCCTAAGGATACGCAACTGATTTGGGCTTAAAAAACGCATCAAAACTTGCACCAAACAGTTCACATAGGGCATGGTTTTGAGGTTTGTTTGGTCCATGATTTATGGACAGTATGTTGTCAGTATTTCCTGGACCAAACACAGCTTAGGGAGCTGGGCTCCTAGCATTATAGATATCTATGATGCTGGGAGTCCCTGCCTCCCCGCAGGAATACTGTCCTGTACTGTAATCATGTTTTCAGTATGGGACCGCATTCCCGTGGGGAGGCAGGGACACCTAGCATCATAGATAACTGATGGCTCCCTGCACTGTGTCGGTCTGGGAAATACTGCCGACATACGATCTCTATATGTCATGGACCGAACACACCCATGTGAAATTAAGAATTAGAACTGTTTGAATTCAAATTCACATATTGTGTTATTAAGGCCCCATGCACACGACCGTAAAACTGCAGACCATACTACGGTCTGCGGTTTTACGGACCCATTAGATTCTAATGGCTGCGGACACCTTTCTGTAGCGCTACGGGTGGGCGTCTGTGTCGGGAATTATAAATCATGTCCTATTTTTCGTATTTTACGGGCCGCGCTCCTATACTTTGCATGGGAGCGGGCTGTGATTACGGGCACGGCAGTGTGCATGGGGCCTTAGGGGGTATTCAGACCGCACGGTTTTGTTGCATTTTTGGCCGCGTGGCCAAAAACTGCACTGAGAAAACGCATACTTTTTTACCGCGATTTGATGTGACTATGCAAATTGCGATAGAACGCATGATTTTTTTGGTGTGGTATTCGGCCACACGGCAAAAAAGTGGCAAAACCATACCCTTAGGCCTTATTCAGACGAGCCTATTATACGTCCGTGTACTGTCCGTTAAAAAAACGAACATCACACCGACCTATGCAATTCAATGGGGCTATTCACATGTCACACATCTATTCAAACTCACTGCATGTCCTATTTTGGTCCGTTTTTGCAGGCCACGTCGCCCATTGAAGTCAATGGGTGTGTGAAAAACACAGGCAGCACAAGGACGACATCTGCTAAAGAAATAATGAGAAAAAAACAAAACAGGAACACGGACGCCACACGGAAAGCACACTGAAACACATGAAATACGGTCCGTTTTTTGTGGACGCAAAACGAACACGTTCGTCTGAATCAGGCCTCATGGCTACAGCATGTTGATGATTTTGTGTTGGGGTTTTTCCACATTAGTGGTGAAAAAACACAACATCACCCTGATCGAACCAGGCCAAATGCTGATGAAGGTTACTAACGCCTCCTTCAAACACAGATTTTCTCTGGTGTTTCAAACTGCATGAGAAAATGCAAGTCAAAATGCCAGCGTTTTCTAAAATGTAACATTGTTTTTTTTATGGCGTTTTTCATTTAGTTCCTTGTGTATATGCTTTTTTTCTGTAGTTTTTTCAGTCCTATAGAGAAGACTATGGCAAAAACACATGAAAAAAACGCCATACCCAGAGAATGCTGCGTTTTGAAAAAAACTTCACTGACCATATAAAAGCAACCAAAACACCACAAACAAAAGCGCAGTTGTTTGTAGTGCATTTTATATTTCACTATAGGCTTTAATGTAACATTAGGCTGCACTAAAAAAATGCGTTAAAAAGCACTGTTAAAAACGCCATGAAAAACGCAGCAAAATTCTGTGTCTGAATTCAGCCTAATAGAGAACTTTAGACTTTGACTAAGCAAACCAAATTTACAAAGCTCTAAATCTCTGGCTTTATACCAATAATAAAAAAAATGATCTTATACTATTGAGGGTATGTTCACACGCAATGTTTTCAGACGTAATTCGTGCGCTTTACTCCTCGAATTATGCCTGAAAAAACGCCCCTAATACGCCTACAAACATCTGCCCATTTGGAATTACGATGTTCTGTTCCCACAAGCCTTTATTTTACGCGTCGCTGTCAAAGTACGGCACGTAAAATGACGGCTCATCAAAAGAAGTGCAGGACACTTCTTGGGACGTTTTTGGAGGCGTTTTTCATTGACTCCATTGAAAAACAGCTCCAAAAACGGTCGTAAAAAAACGCAGCGAATAACGCAAGTTGTTAAAAAGACGTCTGAAAATCAGGAGCTGTTTTCGCCTGAAAACAGCTCTGTATTTTCAGACGTTTTTGCTCACTGCGTGTGAACATACCCTAAGTCCATGGAAATTTTTTGAGGATCACGGTAGCCACAAAATAATAGCTTCTATTTAGTCCAGAAGTAACGGATTGGGCAAGCTTAATATTAGTATGATATATGCAAGCACACTGCAAACCCACAATGTTGAATAGATACGAGCCATTCATAGGGAAGCAGAGAGAGTTGAATGTGAAGTGAAGGGGTTAATAATTGTAATTGTGATTGATTTGCCCTATTGTGGTCAATTAGGTGTTCTTACTTCCCCGGGTGAATATAGTCAAACTTCTCTTGGTCTGTGTACTGTTCTCATGCGTTCTATATGTGACTGCATTGCCATGGCCTTTCCCCCTCTGTCCTTAATGTATACTATGACGCAGACATGGTGGATCCTCTAGCTTTCAGAGCCAGTCCATACAGTTGAGCCATCTATGCTGAATTCCTATGGTAGGAAAAAAATAATAAGATAAACATCAAAGGTTAGAAAAATGTCCAGTCAAATATGTTAAAAAACGGTCCTGTCCAATGGAAACAAATCTTGGTTAATAAAAATGTGGTCCTAATTCTGAATATTGTGGCTGTTTACATGATACGTTGAATTTTTTGTTTATTTCATATACAGAATTTAATATATACAAAACCATGTACATACAGAAAATATATTAGGAATACTTTTATTTTATTTGCTGTTTTTTTTTTTAAATGAACACAGAACATTTTGAGTTCATATTTTAAGGACTGTTAATTTTCATGGCCTCTAATAATGATAATGATAATAATAAAAATAATAATAATAATAATTGAGGTTTTGTCATGGTAATGGTACTTTTATGTACCATGCAGCCCAGGGTAGGCTGAAAATACTGTAAGAGGGGAATAAGCTTGAAAGGTCATGTCTACCAATACATTCCTCTGCGGAACAAAAGTGGTGGAAGGTGGATTATGAGATTTTGTCTATTAGGGAAGGGGGGAACCTACAAGGCTAACTCCGAAAGTGCCTTACTGCACCTGGAAATGCCATGTAGTATCTCACAGTTACAATAATGTCTTCTGTAAATGAACTCACCTCCTTATATGATTATACTGAATATCTAGTCTCTGATCATGAACAATTGCTGCATTGTATAATGGTTATAATGTCCAGATATCAGTTCCCCATGCAGTGTACCGATGCTCAGTATCACTATACATTGCTTCACCTTGCCCATCTGGATCCCCCCTTGTCCTCCTCACTGCAGTGTAAAGCGATTGTAACGTTTTTGGGTGTGTTGTTGTAGTGTGTGAATCTTCAGATGTAACATAAACCTGTGTATACTGACTGTACAGAATATTTTCAGGAATAAAATTGTTTTAAATATTGTATGTCTTAATTGAGGTGAATTTGCGTGTTTGACTATTATGGCTTTATCAAATTATCATTCCGATTTTTCGATGCATTCACAGAATACACTTTGGGTGTCATACAATGACATCTTAGCAAGTAGATCAGGCAGCACTCTCAGTTAGTGGAAGTAAGGCGAGTACCACAACCTCGTGGTAAACCCCCTTACCACGTGCACAATAACTAGTAAACAAGGATAGGTCAGCACACCGTAATGCAGATGAATTCAATCATTTTTAATATTTATGACATAATCCATATAGTAATTTACACCACTGTGTCAAAGGGTCATTTATGTAGCAACATTTCGGGCATTAGACCTTCATCAGTCTTAAATGACCTCTGATTCATTTAGATCCAGATGAAGGGCTAACGCCCGAAACGTCGTGACATTAATGGCTTCCCTGACACAGCGGTGTAAATCACAATATGGATTATGTAATACATATTAAAATTTATTGAATTCACCTGCATTACGGTGTGCTGACCTATCATTCTCTACTAGTTACTACTAGTTGCAAGACATAGCTGATAGATTTAAAGAATAATTGTTACCACCAAAAACTAAGAGGCTGCATTCAAAAGACTATTCCAAGTATTTGCTGGAGCAATTATGTACCCATCATCTTTAAGGGTAAGTGCACGCAAGGGCGGATACGCTGCGTAAAAGTACAAAGCGTATCCATCCTGAAAGCCACATGGAATTCCGTCTGAAAAACCCCACCAAATTGTACTTACCCCATTTTCCGTTGTTATAGCGACGTGTCCCTTTGCTCTGAACCTCTACAACCCGGCCTCCTGGGATGACGCTGCAGTCCATGTGACTGCTGCAGCCTGTGATTGGCTATAGCAGTCACATGGGAGGAATTGTTATCCCAGAAGGCTGAGTTGCGCTCAGAACAGAGGTTATCGTCACTATAACCAGGGGTAAGTATGAACCTTTTTATTATTTTTTTGAAGGTTGTTTTTCTTTCTGATTTGCGATTTTTGCAGCGGAATCGTTTCTTTTCCGCAGGAAAAATCGCAACATTTGCCTATATTTTGCACGTTTTTCCTCCCCAAAAACTCACAACAGAAAAGCAGCGATTCTACAGCATAATTTGACATGCAGCGGGTTAAAAGAAAACGCAACGCATGTAAATTTGTGAACGGTTTCTCTGTGGATTTTTTCTGCTGTGTGGTGATGAAATGTGTACAAATCTCATCCACTCTGCTGCTACTGTAACACGTTGCAGATTTTCCGCAATGAAATCTGTTGCGGAAAATCCACAGTGTTTACGCAGTGTGCGTGTTTACCCTTAGGGTAGGAACATACTAGGCGTAAACACTGCGGATTTTCCGCACGGATTTCATTGCGGAAAATTCGCAGCGTATTACAGTAGCAGCAGTGTGGGTGAGAATTTAACAAATCTCAAAAAAAGCCACCCAAAAAAACCCGTACATTAGGGTATGTTTACATCAGCGTTCGCTTTCCATTGATGGGTTCTGTCAGAGCTTTCCATCGGAGGAACCCATCAATGGAAAGGCAAACGGAAACCATAGCTTCCATTTGCATTACCATTGATTTTAATAGTAATGCCTATGTTGCTAATGGTTTCCGTTTGTCTTCGTTCTGTAATGGTTCAGTTTTCTCTGTGGAATCAATAGCGTAGTCAACCTTACAGAACGGAGACAAAAAGGAACCATTAGCAATGGAGGCATTACTATTAAAATCAATGGTAATGCAAACGGAAGCTATGGTTTCCGTTTGCCTTTCCGTTGATGGGTTCCTCAGACAGAAAGCTCAGACAGAAGCCATCAACAGAAAGTGAACACTGATGTGAACAGGCCCTAAATTGACCTGTGGTGCATTTTTTTCAGCCGCAGCATGTCAATTAATGCTTCGGAATCGCTGCTCTTGTGTTGCTGATATTCCCCATTGAATTTTATGTTTTTTTTTAGACCCGCAACAAAGTGGTGTGTGTTGCGGCATTTGCGACGGAATTACAGCCATTCCGCCAAAGGTCATAGCTAAAGGCTCATGGGCCCTGGTGCAAGAATTCAGCTTGGGCCCCCCTACCCGTCCCCAACACCACCATCCCCTGCGCATGCCTATGCCCAGCTGCCTTGTCCAACAGACCCCATGAATGCCCCCACAGTATAATGCCCCCACAGTATAATGCCCCCATAGCTGCGCCCACACAGTATAATGCCCCCCATAGTAGCCCCCACACAGTATAATTCCCCCAATAGCTGACTGCCACAGTATAATTCTCCCCATAGCTGCCACACACAGTATAATGCCCCCCATAGCTGCCTCCACACAGTATAATAACCACGATAGCTGACCACCACAGTATAATGACCCCATAGCTGACAACCACAGTATAATGCCCACATAGCTGACCACCACAGTATAATGCCCCCATAGCTGCCCCACAGTATAATGCTCCCCATAGCTGCTCCCACACAGTATAATGCCCCAATAGCTGTCTCCACAGTATAATGCACCCCATAGATGCCCCCCACAGTATAATGCCCCCCATAGCTGCCACCACAGTATAATGACCCCCATGGCTGCCCCCACAGTATAATGCCTCTATAGCTGCCCCAGAGTATATTGCCACCCATAGCTGCCACATACGGTATAATGCCACCATACAGTATAATGCCGCACATAGTTGCCCCATACACGATAATGCCCCATACAGTATAATGCCCCCACAGCTGCCCCATACCGTATAATGCCCCCATACAGTATAATGCCCCCATATCTGTCCCATACAGTATAATGCCCCCCATAGCTGCCCCATACAGTATAATGCCCCACGCAGTATAATGCTCCCCATAACTGCCCAATACAGTATAATGCCCCCCATAGCTGCCCCATACAGTATAATGCTAGCCCATAGCTGCCCCATACAGTATAATGCCCACCATACAGTATAATGCCCCTCTTAGCTGTCCCATACAGTATAATGCCCCCCCATACAGTATAATACCCCCTCAGCAGCTACCATATGAGCCCCCCTCCCATATCCAGTATAATGCCCCCATATAGAAAAATAATAACATAATTACTTACCTATCCCAGTTCCCACGACGGGTGAGGAGATCCTTCTCCTCCTCTGCACTGTGCTGTGAGATACTCGGAGCACACAGGCGCGATGACATTATATCACGCCTGCCTGCGCCGAGCCGCTCGCGGCACAGTGAATGCTGAAGCAAGGCTCCAGCATTGAACCCAACTGAATGTGTGTCCTGCGGACGCAGATTCAGTTGGAAGCGGGACCAGCACGGTCAGCGCTGTGTGGCTGCGGGCCCCCCAGGCTTAGGAGACCGGTCTCAGTTGCGACCCCTACAGCAATGCCACTGATTCCACCACATAAATCGCGTTAGAAAAAAACGAAACTTATACTTACCCAGAGTTCACCGCATCTTCTCTAGTCCGACCTCCTGGGATGACGTTTCATCCCATGTGACAAGGTCACAAGTCCTTCAATGCCATCCCAGGAGGCTGGACTACGCACAGAAGAGAGGTAGGAGGTAAGTATGAAAGTTATTTGGTTTTTTTCCTGCTCTGCTTTTTGCAGTGGAAATTCTGCCCGAAGAAACACACCACAATGTGCTGCAGTGTTTTGTATGGCATTCCCTGCAGTGTTCAGGGCAGATAAGCTGTGCAACTTGACGCAGCGTATCTGCCCTGACCATGCTGTGTGTGTTCCTTCGCTAAGGCCGGGTTTCCATGGGGCGGAATCGCTGCATAAAAATCACGCAGAATATCCGACCTGGTACCCACAGCACCTTTAAGTTTTTCCAAAGGAATTTCCGCTGCTGAAGGCTGCGCTTGAAAAAAAACTTCAATACTTACCCCCTCATATTTCTCTGTGTGTAGTCCAGCCTCCTATGATTATGTTGCAAGCCATGTAACGCTGCAGCCTGTGATTGGCTGCAGCGGTCACATGGGATGAAACATCCCAGGGGGCCAGACTGCGGGAAGAAGGAGAGCGTTCTGGGTAAGTATGATTTATGTTTTTTTCCCGGAGTTGCGTTTTTTTGCGGCGTAATCTCTGCGATTACGCCACAAAAGTCGCAGGCAATTTATTAACGTTTACGCGTTGTTGTTTTTTTCCGCAGTGTGGGCATAAGATTTTCTAAATCTCATCCACTTTGCTGCTACTGTAACTGCTGCGTAATTTCCGGCCTAAGAGAGGTTACACAGTGAATAGTAATAGCAAAAGAAGCAGAAAGATCAGGATCCTAAACGAAAAAAGCTTTTACATGGCACCTTCATCGTTCCTAATAACACCCATCTGCGTGTAGTACAGTTACAAGAGCTTAATTAAAAATCATTATGTTGAATATACAGATGAAGCCACATGGTAGTCTGCTGTAATAAACCCTGGCTGACATTCCATAATATATCATGCCAGTAATAAAATGCATCACGCATCAATATAATCTATTAACCCTATGCATGTATACAATAATAACTAATTGTAAGAACACCAAGTAGAAAAAAACGTGGCACTCACTGGTGAAGTTTTACTATTTATAGAAGCAGCATCAAATTTTCATCATGGCAATAGAACTTTTCGTAGAACTACAGAGCAAAGACAACCAAGATGTGCCAATTAAGGTGTTCGGCACTGCCAGTTCAATGACATATATTTGAGTGGCTAACTATATAATGCCTAGAACATTCCATCATACAATAAAGGTTGACCCTGTTTTATATCATAGGGCCAGAGCCCACTGGTCATAGATTGTAACATCTGTGGTCGCTGACCACGAACTCCATCCATCCGGTCGACACCCTTCTCTCCAGAGATGTCTGCATATGCGGCCGTCCTGTTCCACAGTGACCTCCAGGGTGCGCTCACGAGCTCAGTCCAGCCAGAGCGCACACAGGTGTGAGATTGAGCTGATTGCTCCCAGAGCACCCTAGACTATAAGAAGGGCTCTGCCCCTTCCTGCCTTGCCTGGGCTTTGTTGTCATTACCCTAGTCTGTCTATGCAAATGGTCTCCTAAGTGTTTTCCAGTTCCCAGTGTTTCCCGTTCCTGCTACCTGTAACCTGTGTCCTGTGCTATCCTGGTCAAGTGCCGTATTGAGTCGGAGCCATGCTGCACTGAGTACCACGCCTGTCCTGCTTCACCACGCTTGGCACCTGCCTGCTGCCTAGTCCCAGCTGAGCCTGTCTTAATACTGTCTGAGCTACCACAGGTACACCTATACGAACTATAGACTGTGACCTCTGTCCTGTTGGCCAGCTGCCATACCATCAAGGTGGTACGGCCCAGTGGGTCCACATACCCCACGTGACATAGATGAACTATTGAGAACTGAAAATGTACCCGGCAGGGTCCCCATAATTCCATACTGCACTCATGCTGGGTCCTGTCACATTATGTTCATATTCTCTTATCTCTGTCTGCAGTGTTCCATCATTTTTCAATGTGCAGGAGAACCCATTGTGGAATTGTAGGGTCTCTATCAGGGTAGCTGATGATCCACTCATGTGAAATAGGCCTAAGAACATGACTATCAAGTAGTTTTTGTTTAAGGAATTTAGCTAAATGTAAGGTCAATAGTTTTAATATGTAAGCAGAGATAAAATTCACAAATCATGAATTCAGATAAACCAGATAGGTTGCAGAAGTGGCTGATCAAGACGATCTAAAGACTGGCAGGTTTTGTTGTCATGGCCTGCACAATCTACAAGAGTGGCCTAGTTGATGATGGCATTCAGGTAAGTGAAATCTTAGGGACATGTAGAGCTTTGTAAGAACTTTTTTTCTGTCAGCTTCCTTATGAATCAAACAGAAAATGGTGTCACGTTCCATTAAATGCTGTATTACGGGGGTATTCTCTAGAAGCATTGTTTCTAGGGGAGAATATCTTCGTAATATGGAGCCATAACTAGGCACCATATGGCAGCACCTGGAGTGCCTACGGCAAGGATATATGTCACCAGAGTGCCGCGTCCTGCATTGCTATGCAACAGCCTGAACATATTCGAACCACCATTTAGCAAAAAGCAGAATCAAATAATAATTTATTATTCAGAAGTCTGATGAATTCCCCCTGAGGAAGAATTACAACTACAAACTGGAGCTTCTCTTTAACCCCCTACCCAATGCAGCTAGTTTTTGCTTTTTCATTTTCACTTTTTCCTCCCTGCGTCCCAAGAACCATAACCATGCTTAAGTTGATTTTTGTAATGCCATTAACCCCTTAATCCTCCACGCAGTACTATTATGTCGAGCTGAGCACATCGTTCACGCTCAGCTCAGTAATAGTACTGCGTGACTTTAACCCAGCACCATTTCCCCCCCCCCCCGACACATGTAAGAGATGTGATAACTGCTGGCTCGGTCAATAGCGACTGCAGCAACTAAGGGGTTAGAACACCATCGGCGCCTCAACGACGTGCCCTGCCATCTACGGAAGCCTATTAGGATTTGCCAGAGGCAGGAGCTAATAGGCTGTCGTTCAGTGTGAAACTGACACATAGGTAGTGGAATGTATTATAACAGCGATCCTACATTTGGACCTTCAAGTCCCCGAGTGGAACTAAACAAAAAAAGCGAAAAAATAAGTTTAAAAAAATGTTGTACAAAAATAAAAAAAATTTACATTTCAAGTAATAAAATTAAACATCACCCTTTTTCCCCTATCAAGTCCTTTATTATTAGAAAAAATAAAAAATAAAATGAACTATACATAATTGGTATTGCCACATCCGTAACGTTCTGAGCAATGCCAGAATACTATTATTTGGTATCTCAACCCTCCATAAAAATTTTATAAAAATGGATCAAAGGTCACGTGTACCCCAAAATGGTACGAATAAAAACTAAAGTTTCTTCCCTAAAAAACAAGCTCTCACGCCGCTTTCTTGATGGAAAAATAAAAACGTTAAGGCTCTTAGAATACGGCAACACAAAAAATAAATGTTTTTTTTAACAAACTGATTTTATTGTACAAATGACATAAAACATTTAACAAAATAAACATTTAGTATTGCCGTAATCGTATTAGCCCACAGAATAAAGTAAATATGTCATTTATAGGTTTCTTTTACTATTTGACCTCAGAGCCCTGCAATTGTGGGCCACTGCTGTGGAAAAATCACCAAAATAGACCTCAAATGTGCATGGTGCTCTTCAATTCTGAGCCCTGCCATATGTCCAGGGAACTGATAAATGCCTTGAGAGGTGTACTTTCCAAAATGGGGTCACTTTATCGGGGGTTTACACTGTACTCTGGTACCTCAGGGGCTTTGCAAATACGACATGGTGCCCGAACACCAATCAAGCATAATATGCGCTCCAAAAAGCCAAATGGCGCTCCTTCCCTTCTGAGCCCTGCTGTGTGCCCAAACCGCAGTTTATGACCACATATAGGGTATTGCTGTATTTAGGAGCAATTGCTCTACAAATGTTGGGGTGCTTCTTCTCCTTTATTCCATGTAAAAAATCTGAGCTAAAACTACTTTTTGTGTGTGAAAGTAGATTTTCATTTTTAAGGCCTAATTCCAAGAAATTCAGCAAAAAAACTGTACGGTTAAAATGCTCACATACCCTTAGACAAATTCCTTGGGGAGTGTAGTTTCTAAAATGGTGTTTCCTATGTTTTAGCATCACAAGACCTCTTCAAACCTGACATAGTGCCTATAATATAATCTGATAAAAAAGAGGCCTCAAAATCCAGTAGGTGCTCCTTTGCTTCTGAAGCCGTTGTTTCAATCCAGTCGAACACTAGGGCCACATGTGGGATATTTTTAAAAACTGCAGAATCTGGGCAATAAATATTGAGTTGTGTTTCTCTTTTAAGACTTGCTGCGTTACAGAAAAAAATCGAATACAATTGAATTTCTGCAAAAAAAAAGACATTTTCGAAGAAACTTTCTAAATGCTGTTTTAAATACTTTAATTGGTGCAGTTTTTCAAATTGGGTGATTTATGGGGGTTTCTAATACAAAGGCCCCTCGAAGCCACTTCAGAACTGAACTTTTGACAAAATGTGAGAAATTGCTGCTAAAGTTGTAACATCCTAGAAAAAATTTGAGAAATTGCTGCTAAAGTTGTAACATCCTAGAAAAATAAAAGGACGTTCAAAAAACGATGCCAATCTAAAGTAGACATATGGGATATGTGAACTAGTAACTATTTTGTGTAGTAAAACTACCGTATCTGTTTTACAGATACATTTCAATTTTCTCTAAATTTTGGTGTTTTTCACAAACACTGAATGTATTGACCAAATTTTCAGAATCGCTTGGAGAAATAAAAGCGTTTCAAAGATATTAACACATAAAGTGATACGTGTCAGATTTGAAAAATGGGACCTGAGCCTTGAAGTCCAAACTAGGCTGTGTCATTAACCCTTTAGTGACCAGCCTATTTTAGGCGTTAATGACCAAGCTATTTTTTAAGTTTTTCCATCGTCGTACTCAAAAAGCTATAACTTTTTTATTTTTGAATCGACATAGCTGTATAAGGTCTTGTTTTTGGCGGGACAAGTTGTATTTTTTAATAGCACCATTTTGGGGCACATATAATTTATTGATGAACTTTTATTTACTTTTTTTGAGAGGGAAATAGAAAAAAAAAAGGCAATTTCACCACTATTTTTTGCATCTTAAATTTACAGCGTTTATTTACCACGTGGTATAAATAACACAATAACTTTATTCAGCGGGTTGTTACGATTGCAATGATACCAAATTTATATAGTTTTCTTATGTTTCACTACTTTACACAGTAAAACCCCTTTTTTTTTAAATTATTTGGTTTTGTGTCTCCATATTTGAAGAGCCATGGCTTTTTTATTTTTCTGCCGATGCAGCTGTATGAGGGCTTTTTTTTTGCGGGACGACTTGTAGTTTTTATTGATACCATTTTGGAGTACAAGCGATTTTTTATCACTTTTTATCACATTTTTTTAAGGCAATTCTTGCATTGTTTTTTATTAGACTTTTTACGGTTTTCGCTAAGCGTGTTAAATAATGTAATAACTTTATAGTTGGGTCGTTACAGACGCGGTGATACCAAGTATGTGTAACTTTTTTTTAATAATAATAAAGTATTTTGTAAGGGGAAAAAGTGGGTTTTAATTTTTTTTTCCACTTATTTATTTATTATTAACTTTATTAAACTTTTTGTTACATTTTTACTAGTCCCACTAGGGGACGTCACTCTGCGATCACCTGATATAATACACTGCAATACTTCTGTATTGCAGTGTATAGTAATACACTGCAATACAGAAGTATTGCAGTGTATTATATCAGGTGATCGCAGAGTGACGTCCCCTAGTGGGACTAGTAAAAATGTAACAAAAAGTTTAATAAAGTTAATGAAAAACTGACAGACATCTGCTAGGCCATGCCTCTGGCGGGAGGCATTGACTAGAGGCAGACCTGGGTGCCTTTATTAGGCCCCCGGCTGCCATAGAAGACACTGGCCTCCTGCGATCTTATCGCAGGATGCCGGTAGGGTGAAAGAGGGAGCTCCCTCTTTTCAAAACCACTCAGATGCGGCGCTCGCTATTGAGGGGTTAAACGAGCGAGATCCTTACTGATATCGATCTCGCCTGTTAGTGCAGGGCTGCTCCCAGTCCTCAGCTACCGCAGGTAGATTTATCGGTTCCCTGCTCTGTTTATTTACTCTGATGCAGTGCCGTAAAAAGGCTACTGCATAAGAATAAAGCCCGTTAGTGGCCTTCATAAAAACACCTATGGGCGGTCACTAATGGGTTAAGCCTCTGGCAGGGCTTAATAGGAGGACCAAGAAGGCAGACTGGTCCTGGCTGTTAGGCCGGATTCACACGAGCGTGTTCAGTCCGTGAAAACTGTCACGTACTGAAAACATGTTTTCAGTACGGGACAGTAGTTCCGCGGAGAGGCAGGGACTCCTAGCATCATAGATAACGATGATGCTAGGAGCCCGGCTCCCTACAGTGTGCTCCTTCCGGGAAATGCGGCCGACCTGCGGACCGTATATCACGGACTGAACATGCTAGTGTGAATCCGGCCTTAGAGCAGGGAGTCAGCTGTAATATATAGCTGACACCCACTGCGTATGAATCGTGCTCAGCTCCTGAGCCTGCTCCACACTTCTCTTCTCCCAACTATGACGTACATGTACATCAAATATCAGGAAGGTTTTAGATGGAAACATTTTCCTTCACCTACTGTATGTTCTTTTATTTCAAAGTCATTATTAACATACATGATGGCAATAACAGTTAATAATTAAGTTTAGAGATTCGCACTAAGAAGAAAAAACCACGATAAAACGTCTAAAACAGATATTCTGTCTGATATTGATATGTTTCCATATGTAAGGGAAAGGTTCAGCATAAATACGACCACAGGCAGTGTAATGGTTGGTTGAGCTACAGGTTATAATTTGATTTCCATTTACCTGTCAAGGGGTTTTCTTTTGTTTTCATCTGAATGAACTGTCTGAAAAGGACAAAGGAGGCCAACTGCATCTGAATAATTTCTTACTGCTGCTATATACTTTGTATTTAGGTTCCTACATTATGTTTAAGGAAAAATCACAAAGGCATTTTGCAATATATACCAGTATCAATTTGCAAAATCCCTTTATTTTACTGCTGCCAGTTCCTGGTGGACAAGTTGGCTGATGGCAGAAAACTGGTAGCATCCACTAGAGTTCTTGTCGATGTCAGCGAGAACAAAAAGGAGGGCAATCATTGGCTGATCTTTCCCTCTCCATGGACATCCTACACTGCTACCAGAGGCCAAGTGTAGAGATGACCAAATGCATTGCTTCTATGGTAGAATACTGTGGCATAGAGGCGTACATAGAAGAGCAGGGGCTCCATACCCATACCAAAGATCAAAATGAAACCGCAATATGGTGCTGGGTTTTTCCCCACTGGACAGAAGGGTTTGCAATTTTTTTTAACTCAATGTCTATGGCCTATCCTCTACCCTGTTGATTGTCCGATCCCCCCCCCCCCACAGTTTTCAAGGACCTTATGGCAGCTGCATGACTTGCCACTATGGTATGTATGCCTTTAGCTTTGACATACAGGGGCACCTGAAGGCACCGGGGTGTCCTCTACTCACTTCAGTCCCTGTGATGACCTAGTTAACATATAAATACCCAGAATTTACCTGTAACTATTATAATGTGACAGAAACATTTACGTTGCCATCAGTATGCATGCCGAGCAGATACATACCTGGTCATTATAGTGCCACTACGACAAGTAGTAGAAACATCCATCTGGCATGACCTCTGTGTAATAGATTAAAGCACACATAGAACATATTTTCTAATACCAATGTAGCAAGTCTTCATAAGGTTCAATGTCTGGTAGTGATTATTGTTACCTTTATACGAGAACAGATTTATGATTAATTCATTACAAGTGCCTGTGCAGTGACATGATTGTTTTAGTGATTGACATCCATATGATCACATACAGTTGTTCCAGGCTTGTGGAATTTTACCAACACATGGTAGACATATTTTGCAAGATATTCTAGAATTAAAGGCTGATTCCAAAATGCACAATTTTTCATATGAATCTGTAATTTCCTGCCTACAGTACCATTTGTCCCTTTTTATTGGGGGGGGGGGGGGGGCAGTCCTTTCTTTTGTACCTAGTCCCAATTTGCTCCTTAAACTGAGAGATCGTTTTAGGGGTTGCAGAGGTCACCAGTATTCTAAATGGCACATGGTAGGTTTGGGGGCCCTGTAACAGATTTTGTATTGGGGATTTTACACTTCTGTCCTTAAATGTCCCTCATTTTGTCCTGATAGATAAATTTGCAAATTTGCTAGATTGCCCCTGAAAGTTTCTTTCTAAATCCTAACCCCAAATTATATATTATTTTATAATTTCATGCAATTTTGGCTATATCTATATCTAGGTGATTCAAGCATATAAATATTCTTTAAAAAGTGAATCTTTCACACGATTGTTCCTGTGCGAACATCCAAAAAAGTTGGGAGGTATGTAGTACCTGTACAGTAATTTCAGTATTAAATTTGCAATCATGAGATCCACATACCATATTCTGCAGTAACAACTATTGAATTGTTACTGCAGAATATCTTGAGGAATAGAAAACTCGGCAGGGGTAATCTTTTGTTATGTGGCCATTTAACATTGTAGTGCCAGAAAGAGACACACTTTACAGGTGTTAACAACCACATGAGGCACAGTAATGGAAGTCCTGCTACTGTTACCAGGATGACATGTTTATATTCTATAAAGTCACAGAAAGAGATTACATTGCAATAGATGAATTTTTGAAGGAACACTCAAAGCAAATTTAATATACTGTTATGCAGTGCAGGGCCTGAGGGGCAGTCTATGACACAGGGATTCGAAGAAAACAGAAAATCCTTGTGTCATGCCCCGCCCCCTCATGGAGTGTTACATAAACAGTCTGTAATATATATAGCTATGAATATCATGAACAATATATGACAAATGTATGCCTAGTGGGGGATATGATGATTGTGAAAATATTGGCTGTGCCCCATGGACTACGGGTGATTTTACTGTAGGACTATAGTACCAGCTGTAGTCAAGCTGTAGCAGCGGGTCAAAGTCTGCCTTTGTAAATCTTTGGGCTGAGACTAAAGGCCTTATCACAGGGACACTGAATAAAAACGGAAATATAAGCAGTTGTCCTCAGATTATAATGAAATACTAGTGTTCAATTATAATACTAAAAGAATTGTATATACCCACAAATAAAAAAAATCTAACATGGAAGCATGCTAAGCATTTTACTTTCACACATACCTACACACAATGTGCAGCGTAAGACAGACATTCTGTGCTTTCAGATCCCAAGCTTTTAAGAATTTTTTTTCTTTGTTTTATTAATTAAGTGAAAATAGCCCCCATCTGTGATTGGCTCGCAGGGTCTGATTCCCATTTAATCACACGGCGCCATCTGGTAAAGCGAAGATACATCTTCCACAGAAGACCATATGTTCTGTGGATTCATGCTCGAGGAATGGAGGCAACGCATTATCAGGGTTCATATGAGTGTGACAGTAATGATAGAGAGAGGGAGGAAGCTATACGCCAAACACGGCTTCTTATAACATGCTAATAAATCAGTTTCTACTTGTATAAAGTGTGTATATGTATACTATATCCATTGTACATATGGCTTCATTCTGTTGGTGTCACTAAGTTACAGAGATATTATAGCTTTGAAATACGTCTGTCTATCTTAAAGTATTTGGTTTCAGTACTCATTTTTATTGTGTTTTAATGAATATGGAAATATTGCAGAATAATTATTTTTGCAGAAATGTACCTATTTGGCCACAGTGATTGACCAATATTGTTTTACTTTGTTAAGGAGAACTACCAGAAAATGCAAAGTAAAATAATGTTTAAATAATGTGAAATTCTGGTAAAAATCTTATTCCTGTGTCAGTGATCAGAGGAAATCACAGAGCTTCTGCGGGAACAGCTTCTAAGCCTATGTCCAGTGGCGTAAATACAGCTATAGCAGCCGTAGCGGCTGCTACGGGGCCTGCAGCATCAGGGGACCCGTGCCACCCGCCGGCATGGGCCCCCCATGGCCACAGGCTCCGCTAGCAGCCGCTATGGCTGCTACAGCGCGACGCAACTGAAGGGGTTGTTCCTACAAAAGACATGCATCCCCTATCCACAGGATAGGGGATATACGTGTGAGCATTGGCAGCGATAAGGAGAACGGGGGACCGAAAGTCCCCCGAAGTTCTCCATGACAAACCTCGGACTTCCGGGGTCTGTCTGCAGCTCCATAGAAATGAATTGTGCACTGGTCGCGCTTGTGCGCATGCGTGACCAGCGCACCTTTCATTTTTATTGAAACTGCACAGACTCCGGAAGTCCGAGGTTAGTCATGGAGAACTTGGGGGGACTTTCGGTCCCCCGTTCTCCTTATCGCTGACAGCGATCACACATGTATACATCTCTTTTGTAGGACAAACAATAGGCTGTTTTTTTTTTGGGGGGGCTATATGGCGTTATCTACAGGGGGGGGTCAGTATGGCTTTATCCACAGAGGACGGGGTTCTGTATGGTGTTATCTACAGGGGGGGGGGTTCTGTATGCCGTTATCTACGGGGGGGGGGGGGGGTTCTGTATGGCGTTATCTACAGGGGGGTCTGTATAGCGTTATCTACAGGGGGGTCTGTATGGCGTTATCTACAGGGGGGACTCTGTATGGCGTTATCTACAGGGGGGACTCTGTATGGCGTTATCTACAGGGGGGACTCTGTATGGCGTTATCTACAGGGGGTCTCTGTATGGCATTATCTACGGGGGGGACTCTGTATGGTGTTATCTACACTCTACGGGGGGGAAGGGTCTGTATGGCGTTATCTACAGGGGGGTCTGTATGGCGTCATCTACAGGGGGGACTCTGTATGGCGTTATCTACAGGGGGGACTCTGTATGGCGTTATCTACAGGGGGGACTCTGTATGGCGTTATCTACAGGGGGGACTCTGTATGGCGTTATCTACAGGGGGGACTCTGTATGGCGTTATCTACAGGGGGGACTCTGTATGGCGTTAGCTACAGGGGGGACTCTGTATGGCGTTATCTACAGGGGGACTCTGTATGGTGTTATCTACAGGGGGGGTCTGTATGGTGTTATCTACAGGGGGGTCTGTCTGGCATTATCTACAGGGGGGCTGTATGGCGTTATCTGCACGGGGATTGGGGCTGTAAGACGTTATCTACAGGGGGCTGTGTATGGTGCTATCTACAGGGTGGCGCTGTGTGGTGGAATCTATAGGGAGGCACTATCTACAAGGGGGGGTTGTGTGATACCCAGCGAAGGGGGGGCCCCAGTCAAAAGTTTGCTATGGGGCCCAGTCTTTCCTAGTTACGCCCCTGCCTATGTCCCTATGATAGCTCTTCCTTCTTCAGTTCTGTGGCAGTTTAGTCATATACCGGGCCTCAATGCAACTCTCTCTTAAATGTCCTATGAAATATGTCTGCAGCAATTTATGTTTAAAGAAAGATCAATGTAAAAAATATTAATTTTGAACTTACCTATTTAGGTCAGTAGATGCTCAAGGAGCTTTAAAGTAAATCCAGTCAAAATCTTCTCTGTCATAGACACATGTGAGAAGTTGACTTTGCCCTTAAAAACAAGTTCATGTGGCGGCATGGTCTGTATTGTTCACTTCACCTGCTGGTGGTTTTGGTGTTGTGGCTAAGCGTTGTACATACACAGTACTGTGCAAAAGTTTTAGGCAGTTGTGGAAAAATGCTGCAAAGTAAGAATGCTTTGACAAATAGTGTTAATAGTTTTGTTTTTTTAATCAATCTAAATCAAATCAATATTTGGTGTGACCACCCTTTGCCATCAAAACAGCATCAATTCTTCTAGGTACACTTGCACACAGTTTTTGAAGGACTCGGCAGGGAGGTTGTTTTAAACATCTCGGAGAACTAACCACAGTTCTTCTGTGGATGTAGGCTTCCCTTAATCCTTGTCTCTTCATGTAATCCCAGACTGTCTCTATGATGTTGAGATCAGGGCTCTGTGAGGGCCATATAATCACTTCCAGGGCTCCTTGTTCTTCTTTACGCTGAAGATAGTTCTTAATTACATTTGCTGTATGTTTGGGGTGATTTTCCTGCTGTAGAATAAATTAGGAGCCAATCAGACTCCTCCCTGATGGTATTGCATGATGGATAAGTATCTGCCTGTACTTCTCAGCATTGGAGACACCATTAATCCTCACCAAATGCACAACTCCGATTGCTAATATGCCGCCTCAAACTTGCAAGGAACCTCCACCATGCTTCTCAGTTGACTGCAGACACTCATTATTGTACTGCTCTCCAAACTGACTTCTGTTACAGCCAAATATTTAAAATTTTGACTCATCAGTCCAGAGCACCTGCTGCCATTTTTCTGCAACCCAATTCCTATGTTTCCGTGCATAGTTGAGTCTCTTGGCCTTGTTTCCACATCGAAGGTATGGCTTTTTAGATGCAATTCTTCCATGAAGGCCACTTATAGCCAGACTTCTTGAACAGTAGATGGGTGGTTTCTGCCAGTTCTGAGCTGATGGCACTGCTGGAGACCTTCAGGAAGTAAGCATGATGTGTCTTTGATCTGCTGCACTGTTTCCTTGGCCGACCACTGCGTCTACGGTCCTCAACGTTGTCCGTTTCTTTGTGCTTCTTCAAAAGAGATTGAACAGCACATCTTGAAACCCCAGTCTACTTTGAAATCTTTGTCTGGGAGAGACCTTCCTGATGCAGTATAACTACTTTGTGTCTTGTTGCTGTGCTCAGTCTTGCAATGGTGGACCTGTGACATGAATCTCTCTTCCACATCCTCACCTTTCTAGCAGAGTTTGACTGTTCCTCACCCAGTTTTCAGCCTCCCAAACAGGTGTTTCTGTTATAGCTAATGACTGTGTTTCAATCTACATATGAAAATAATTATCATTATCACCTGTTTGATAGAACTGGTTAATCATATGTCTGACTATAACCCTACAAAATCCATGACTTTGTGCAAGTGTATCTAGAAGAATTGATGCTATTTTGAAGGCAAAGAGCGGTCACTCCAAATATTAGTTTTATTTAGATTTCACTTCTGTTCATTCACTTTGTATTTGGTAATTGAGGAAAAAAAAACTACTAACACTTCCATTTTTGAAAGCATTCTTAATTTGAAGCATTTTTCCACAACTCGCCTAAAACTTTTGCACAGTACTATATATATATATATATATATATATATATATATATATATATATATATATATATGTATATATATATATATATATATATATATTCTTCTACTTTTATATATATATATATATATATATATATATATATATATATATATATATATATATATATTGTGAGACAGTGACAGGTAAAGTCGTTGAGGGAAGGTACATTTCCCCTAGAATCCTGTCATATGTATCCTAGGCTCCAGGGAATGAGTAGTTTTTTAAATAGAAAGCTCTAGCTTTCCAATCTCGGCTTAAGGAAAAGCCGGAAAAAGGGCCTGGAGTTGGATTGGGGAAGAGCAGGGCGGGTTCCCCAATCCCTAGTCCATCTCTGTTGGTAGGACAAGGCTGCTGCTCAATTAGCTACACCTGCAGCCTGTATATAAAAAGGTGCAGACACAGTGTGTGTCAGTCTCACCCCTGACTCAGACTGGAGACTAATAAGTCTGGAGTAGCCTGTATTCTATGTGAGTAAAGACCTGTGTTACTTTGTGTCCAGTGCCTGGTAGGAAGGCACTTAGTATAGTTAGATAATATCTTGTTTAGTTAGTGCTCAGACGAGCAGGATTTATTTTGTATTTTGCCTTGTTGTACAAGAGGCTGTTTCTTTGACAAGAATAAAACACAGGCAAAGCCCTGTTATGAACTTTAATGCACGGTGTCCCTGTCTCTGGCTACTAAGAAACCGCTGTACCAACCTCTCCTGATGCTAAACCCCCACATATGATGGAGAATGCGGGCACGCTCTTAAAGAGACATACACCTATGTAAAAGGACTTTTGCTGCTCCAAGCGGAAAATCATTGCTAGGGGCAACAACACAATTTTTTTTCTCCCCGAGAGTGCTTGGAAGTGTATGTCTTGGGTGAAGGCGGCAACAGGGCTAGAAAAAGAGACTGTTAAAATGGATGAAATACTTAAACAGCTGATTCAGGCTAATATCAACCAGGGGAAGATAAGCACAGCTTTGCAAGAAGCCAGCGCGACTCAGCGAATGGTGCATGAGGAAGCCATGCGTGCACAGGCTGAAACCAATATTCTGCTGGGTGAAGCCCACAGACTGGCCTTAAAAGAACAGCAGCAAATTAATCGCCATTTGCAAGACCAAATTCAGGCCTCAGAGGAGAGGTCAGCGGGGCCTCATGGTTTGCGCCAAACCACTCGTGCAGCGGTACAGACATCTCTGCAGAAGATGACACCCACCGACGAAGTTGAGGCCTATCTCATGGTGTTTGAGCGAGTGGCAGTGGGCAGCAGTGGTGGCACCTTTCCTAACTGTAGAGCCGCAAAAGGCGTACTTTGATCTCAATGAGCAGGATGCCAAGGATTACTCCAAGCTGAAGGGTGAGATCCTTGCCCGTCTGGGTGTTAATATGAATGTGCATGCTCGACGGGTGCACAACTGGACTTTTGTGGAACACCTACCTGCCCGATCACAAATGTATGATCTTGTCCATCTTGCAAGGAAATGGCTACAGCCAGAGGAATCAACCCCTGCGCAGATCGTGGAGAGAGTGGTGCTTGACAAATACATCTGCTCCTTACCACCGAAAGTTCAGCGTTGGGTCGGTCAAGGAGATCCTACAGATGCGGAACAGCTGGTGAACCTGATTGAAAGGTACAGAGCTACTCAGGATCTACTCCAAGAAGTACCGCCTGGATGTTCTAACCCCAGGAACAGCAAATCGTGCGGAGCACCCGGTAAGACTGTTCCATTTACTAGAGGGGTGAGAAATGTCTTTAAGGGAGGTGGCTCAGAAGGGGAGCAGACGGAGGGAAGAAATCCCAGAGAGACACTGAAGGCCAGACCAGGGTCTCAAGTTGGGGACCGGGGCCGCATACAGTGCTGGCGGTGTTATGGACCTGGGCATATTGCTGCCAATTGTCCCCTGACTACTGAGCCAATGGAGTGTGATGCAGCAAGGCGAATATCCTTGTTTGCACGTCCTATTTGTTCTGCTGAGACGGTTTACGAGACTGAACAACAAATGTGTGTCGTAAAAGTGGAAGGGTGTACTGTGAGTGCCTTGCTGGATTCTGGTAGTCTGGTTACCCTGGTGCATGCCAGCCTGATAGACCCTGGAACATTCAGAGGACATAGTATAGGGGTCCTGTGCTTTCATGGGGACACTAAAGAATACCCCACCGCTTTGGTCACTCTAGAGACTTCCTGTGGAACCGCTTGCCATGAAGTGGGTGTGGTCAAGTCCCTGATGCACAGTGTGATCCTGGGGAGAGACTTCCCAGTGTTCTGGGACTTGTGGAGGAAGAAAGATGTAACCTCCACTGTAAATGTTAATGATGGTATTAATGTGTGCGCTGTGATTAGCCCAGAACCCTTTAACGAGGATGCTGAGGTGCCAGCAGTAGGGGTGAGCACTGAGCCTGATAAATTTCCTCTGGTTGTTTTTGCTGGTGAAACAGATGAGCAGGAGGAAATTTCTGATATACCAGAGTTAAATGTATCACGTAACAATTTTGGGACTACTCAACTTAGCGATCCGACATTGGTAAAAGCCAGGGAAAATACTAAGGTATTAAATGGAGTGCCTCAACATCCAGGGGCTGATAAAGTGTTTCCACACATGGCGGTTAACCAGGATTTGCTGTATCGGATAGATAACGTACGTGGGGAGGTTGTTGAACAGCTGGTGATACCCCAACCGTATCGTAGAACGGTGTTGGACCTGGCTCATAAACACGTGCTGGGAGGACATCAATATATCCTAGTGGTGTTGGACTATGCCACACGCTACCCTGAGGCAGTCCCTTTGCGAAATTCCTCTTCAAAAGCCATTGCAAGAGAGTTGTTTTACATGTTTTCCCGTACTGGTTTAGCTAAGGAAATCCTTACCGATCAGGGAACTCCCTTTATGTTAGGGATCTGCCAGGTACTTCATCTAGGTATACTCCTGGGATTAATCAATCCACACCTGAGGCCAGACCTGTTCGACTGACACCATCTCCCACCAACCAGGGTGGCAGACTCAGGAGTGGGAGAGCCTATCGCGGCCTGGTCTGTCGGAGTTAGCTCCGCCCCCTGTCCTTTATTACCTGCCCTGTTCTCTCCCTCAGTGCTTGTAATTCTTTTGGATTCCTGGCCCCACTGCTGCTTGCTCCAGCCTGCTTCTGCCGTGCTTCTGCCTTGCTGCAGTTCTGCTTGACCTGCTTTGCTTGCCCCTGGCTTGCTTCTGTCTCCTTGCCCGCTTGGGTGTACTCACTTCGTCCTGGTCCTGACTGTCCGTTCGCTGCTCCGTTTCCTCGTGGCGTTCCGTGGCTATTGCCCCTTCCCTTGCATGTTCCCTGTTTGTTTTCCTGTGCACTTAGACAGCGTAGGGACCGCCGCCCAGTTGTACCTCGTCGCCTAGGGCGGGTCGTTGCAAGTAGGCAGGGACAGGGCGGTGGGTAGATTAGGGCTCACTTTCCCTTCACCTCCTTCCTGCCATTACATAATTACAAGCCTCTGTACTGGTGATGCAGGGATTATCGTCTGATCTGGTTTTAGGCCTTCCCTGGTTGCAGTTGCATAATCCCACGTTTGATTGGAATACTGGGGATCTCACCAAATGGGGTAATGAATGTCTTATGTCATGTCTTTCTGTTAGCTCTATTTCTCCCCGGGAGGAGGTAAACACGCTTCCTGAGTTTGTTCAGGACTTCGCCGATGTGTTTTCTAAGGAGGCCTCCGAGGTGTTGCCCCCCCATAGAGATTACGATTGCGCTATCGATTTGGTGCCTGGTGCCAAGCTTCCTAAGGGTAGGATATTTAATCTTTCATGTCCTGAACGTGAAGCCATGAGGGTGTATATCCAAGAATGCCTGGCCAAGGATTTCATTCGCCCCTCGACTTCTCCTGTAGGTGCTGGCTTCTTCTTCGTGGGGAAGAAGGATGGTGGTCTTAGGCCGTGCATTGATTATCGTAACCTGAATAAGGTCACCGTAAGGAACCAGTACCCACTTCCTTTGATTCCGGATCTTTTTAATCAGGTTCAGGGAGCCCAATGGTTTTCTAAGTTCGATCTACGGGGGGCATATAACCTTATCCGCATCAAAGAGGGGGATGAGTGGAAAACTGCGTTCAACACACCCGAGGGTCATTTCGAATACCTGGTCATGCCCTTTGGGTTGTGTAATGCCCCTGCTGTCTTCCAGAATTTTATTAATGAAATCCTGAGAGAGTACCTGGGTAATTTTCTTGTTGTGTACCTTGATGACATACTGGTGTTTTCCAAGGACTGGTCCTCCCACGTGGAGCATGTCAGGAAGGTGCTCCAGGTCCTTCGGGAGAATAATCTGTTTGCTAAGACTGAAAAATGTGTCTTTGGGGTACAGGAGATACCATTTTTAGGGCAAATCCTCACTCCTCATGAATTCCGCATGGACCCTGCCAAGGTTCAGGCTGTGGCGGAATGGGTCCAACCTGCCTCCCTTAAGGCGTTACAGTGTTTTTTAGGGTTCGCCAACTATTACAGGAGATTTATTGCCAACTTCTCGGTCGTCGCTAAGCCTCTTACGGACCTTACCCGCAAGGGTGCTGATGTCCTCCATTGGCCCCCTGAGGCCGTCCAGGCCTTTGAGACCCTCAAGAAGTGCTTTATCTCGGCCCCCGTGCTGATTCAGCCCAACCAAGAGGAGCCATTTGTTGTGGAGGTTGACGCTTCCGAGGTGGGAGTGGGGGCCGTCTTGTCCCAGGGTACCAGCTCCCTCACCCATCTCCGCCCCTGTGCTTACTTCTCTAGGAAGTTTTCGCCCACGGAGAGTAACTATGATATTGGCAACCGCGAACTTCTAGCCATTAAATGGGCTTTTGAGGAGTGGCGGCACTTCCTGGAGGGGGCCAGACACCAGGTAACGGTCCTTACGGATCACAAGAATCTGGTTTTCCTAGAATCGGCCCGGAGGCTTAATCCTAGACAAGCTCGGTGGGCACTATTCTTTACCAGATTTAATTTCTTGGTTACCTATAGGGCTGGGTCCAAGAATATTAAGGCTGATGCTCTGTCACGTAGTTTCATGGCCAATCCTCCTTCTGAGAAGGATCCTGCTTGTATTTTACCCCCTGGTATAATCGTCTCTGCCACGGATTCTGATTTAGCTTCTGATATCGCGGCTGATTAGGGTGCAGCTCCCGGGAACGTCCCTGGGGACAAACTGTTTGTTCCCCTGCAATACCGGCTGAGGGTACTCAGGGAAAACCATGACTCCGCTCTATCTGGTCATCCTGGCATCTTGGGCACCAAACACCTCATTACCAGAAACTATTGGTGGCCTGGGTTGCCTAAAGACGTTAGGGCTTACGTCGCCGCTTGTGAGGTTTTCGCTAGGTCCAAAACCCCTAGGTCCCGACCTGCGGGCCTACTACGTTCCTTGCCCATTCCCCAGAGACCTTGGACCCATATCTCCATGGATTTTATCACGGATTTGCCTCCATCTCAGGGCAAGTCGGTGGTGTGGGTGGTAGTCGACCGCTTCAGCAAGATGTGCCACTTTGTGCCCCTTAAGAAGCTACCTAACGCCAAGACGTTAGCTTCTTTGTTTGTGAAACACATCCTGCATCTCCATGGGGCCCCAGTCAATATCGTTTCTGACAGAGGGGTACAATTTGTTTCCTTATTTTGGAGAGCTTTTTGTAAAAAGTTGGAGATTGATCTGTCCTTCTCCTCCGCCTTCCATCCCGAAACTAATGGCCAAACGGAAAGGACCAACCAATCCCTGGAACAATATTTAAGGTGTTTCATCTCTGACTGTCAATTCGATTGGGTCTCATCCCTTCCCCTTGCTGAATTTTCCTTGAATAACCGGGTCAGTAACTCGTCAGGGGTCTCCCCGTTTTTCTGTAATTTCGGGTTTAACCCAAGATTCTCCTCCGTCTCCCCTGGTTGTTCCAATAATCCTGAGGTAGAGGATGTTCATCGGGAACTGTGCACTGTCTGGGCCCAGGTTCAGAAGAACCTAGAGGCGTCCCAGAGCGCACAAAAGATTCAGGCGGATAGTAGACGTTCTGCTAACCCCCGGTTTGTCGTCGGGGATTTGGTCTGGTTGTCGTCCAGGAACTTGCGCCTTAAGGTCCCGTCCAGGAAGTTTGCTCCCCGATTTATTGGACCTTATAAGATCATTGAAGTCCTCAACCCTGTATCCTTCCGTCTGGAGCTCCCCCCATCATTTCGCATACATGACGTCTTCCATGCCTCCCTCCTTAAACGCTGCTCCCCGTCCTGGTCCCCCTCGAGGATACCTCCTGTTCCCGTTCTCACCCCTGAGGGGGTGGAATTCGAGGTGGCCAAGATTATGGACAGTAGGATGGTCCAGGGCTCCCTCCAGTACCTGGTCCATTGGAGAGGATACGGGCCGGAGGAGAGGACTTGGGTACCTGCCCGTGATGTTCACGCTGGGGTATTGATCAGGAGGTTCCACCTTCTCTTCCCCACTAAACCGGGTCCCCTTAGTAAGGGTCCGGTGGCCCCTCATAAAAGGGGGAGTACTGTTAGGGATCTGCCAGGTACTTCATCTAGGTATACTCCTGGGATTAATCAATCCACACCTGAGGCCAGACCTGTTCGACTGACACCATCTCCCACCAACCAGGGTGGCAGACTCAGGAGTGGGAGAGCCTATCGCGGCCTGGTCTGTCGGAGTTAGCTCCGCCCCCTGTCCTTTATTACTTGCCCTGTTCTCTCCCTCAGTGCTTGTAATTCTTTTGGATTCCTGGCCCCACTGCTGCTTGCTCCAGCCTGCTTCTGCCGTGCTTCTGCCTTGCTGCAGTTCTGCTTGACCTGCTTTGCTTGCCCCTGGCTTGCTTCTGTCTCCTTGCCCGCTTGGGTGTACTCACTTCGTCCTGGTCCTGACTGTCCGTTCGCCGCTCCGTTTCCTCGTGGCGTTCCGTGGCTATTGCCCCTTCCCTTGCATGTTCCCTGTTTGTTTTCCTGTGCACTTAGACAGCGTAGGGACCGCCGCCCAGTTGTACCTCGTCGCCTAGGGCGGGTCGTTGCAAGTAGGCAGGGACAGGGCGGTGGGTAGATTAGGGCTCACTTTCCCTTCACCTCCTTCCTGCCATTACACTTTATGTCCAAAATCACCAAGGAATTATGTAAACTGCTGAAAATTAAACACCTGGGTACCTCTATATATCACCCTCAAACTGATGGTCTTGTCGAAAGATTCAATAAGACATTAAAAGACATGTTGAGGAAGGTGGTTAGTAAGGATGGGAAGGATTGGGACTGTCTTCTGCCCTATTTGATGTTCGCTGTACGTGAAGTTCCTCAATCATCCACAGGGTTTTCTCCTTTTGAACTTGTATATGGCAGACAACCCCGTGGTCTCCTGGACATAGCCAAGGAAACCTGGGAGCAAGAGTCCACACCTTATAGGAGTGTAATTGAGCATGTCACGTTGATGCAAGACCGAATCGCTGCGGTCATGCCGATCATTAAGGAACACTTGGAGCAAGCTCAGGATGCTCAGAGCAGGGTGTATAACCGAACTGCTAAAGTTAGAAATTTTAACTCTGGTGATCGAGTGTTGGTCTTAGTGCCAACCGTAGAAAGCAAATTTCTTGCTAGATGGCAAGGGCCGTATGAGATAATTGAAAAGGTGGGGGATGTAAATTATAAAGTTTACCAACCAGGTAAAAGGAAGACAGTGTAGTTATACCATGTAAACTTAATTAAGCCATGGAAAGAAAGAGAGACCCTCGTGGCAGTAAGTACCCCCTATAGTCTTAACCCAGATGTGTATGTGTCAGAATCCCTCGCAAAGCCACAGAAACAAGAGACAAAAGAGTTTGTGCAGAGAAACACAGACGTGTTTTCAGAACTGCCAGGACATTACATTGTGACCGAGCCTCAGGTTCGGGCCCACTTGAAACCCTACAGAGTCCCTGAAGCTCGTAGACAAGCCATATCTGAGGAGGTCAAGAAGATGCTAGACCTTGGGATTATTGAAGAGTCAAAAAGTGAGTGGTCAAGTCCCATTGTATTGATTCTGAAACCACATGGGTCATTACGTTTCTGTAATGACTTCCGCAAGTTAAATGAGATGTCAAAGTTTGACGCATACCCAATGCCAAGAGTTGACGAGTTAATAGAGAGACTGGGCCATTCAAGGTATTTTTCAACACTTGATTTAACCAAAGGCTATTGGCAAGTACCCCTCATGGAGGGCGCCAAAGAGAAAACTGCGTTCATCACCCCGGATGGTCTGTTTCAATATACTTGTTTACCATTTGGGCTACATGGGGCTCCAGCGACCTTTCAAAGGTTAATGGACATAGTCCTCAAACCCCATTGTCGGTATGCTTCGACATTATAATCTTTAGTGATGACTGGGAAAGCCACTTACCAAAAGTACAAGCAGTACTAAACTCCCTCAGAGCCGCGGGGTTAACAGCAAACCCAAAGAAATGTTCCTTAGGCTTGGAGGAAGCACGGTATCTGGGGTACATAATTGGGAGAGGGGTGATAAAGCCACAGGTCAACAAAGTTGAGGCTATCCAAAACTGGCCCCAGCCCTCAACTAAAAAGCAGGTCAGAGCTTTCCTAGGAATTGTAGGTTATTACCGCAGGTTCATTCCAAACTTTGCCAGCACAGCAGCGCCCCTGACAGATCTTACCAAGGGAAGTAAGTCTGTCATGGTCAAGTGGAATACGAAGGCTGAAAGCGCCTTTCAAGAGTTGAAACTGGCCCTGTGTAACCAACCAGTCTTAGTCACTCCTGACTTCAAAAAGGAGTTTGTTGTCCAAACTGATGCTTCTGATGTGGGGCTCGGAGCAGTTCTGTCACAAGAGGTGGGTGGTGAGGAACATCCTGTGACCTATTTGAGCAGAAAGCTTACCCCAGCTGAGAAAAACTATAGCATAGTTGAACGGGAGTGCTTGGCAATTAAGTGGGCACTTGAGTCCCTGAGATATTATTTATTGGGTCATCGGTTTAGGTTGGTTACAGACCACTCTCCTCTTACGTGGATGTGTCAAGCTAAAGAGAGAAATGCAAGAGTTACATGGTGGTTTCTTACTTTGCAGAGCTTCAAATATACTGTGGAACACAGAGCAGGAAAACTGCAGGGCAATGCTCACGCTTTGTCTAGGACACACTGCCTTGTAGGTAAATGTGTCCGATCCCACGGGCTCGAACAGAGGAAGAGGGTATGTGAGACAGTGACAGGTAAAGTCATTGAGGGAAGGTACATTTCCCCTAGAATCCTGTCATATGTATCCTAGGCTCCAGGGAATGAGTAGTTTTTGCAATAGAAAGCTCTAGCTTTCCAATCTCGGCTTAAGGAAAAGCCGGAAAAAGGGCCTGGAGTTGGATTGGGGAAGAGCAGGGCGGGTTCCCCAATCCCTAGTCCATCTCTGTTGGTAGGACAAGGCTGCTGCTCAATTAGCTGCACCTGCAGCCTGTATATAAAAAGGTGCAGACACAGTATGTGTCAGTCTCACCCCTGACTCAGACTGGAGACTACTAAGTCTGGAGTAGCCTGTATTCGATGTGAGTAAAGACCTGTGTTACTTTGTGTCCAGTGCCTGGTAAGAAGGCACTTGGTATAGTTAGATAATATCTTGTTTAGTTAGTGCTCAGACGAGCAGGATTTATTTTGTATTTTGCCTTGTTGTACAAGAGGCTGTTTCTTTGACAAGAATAAAACACAGGCAAAGCCCTGTTATGAACTTTAATGCACGGTGTCCCTGTCTCTGGCTACTAAGAAACTGCTGTACCAACCTCTCCTGATGCTAAACCCCCACAATATATATATATATATATATATATATATATATATATACCATAACATCTTACATTATTAAATTATGCTGCAGAAGATGTGGTGGATCTTTTTGATTGACAAAAACTTAAAATTAACTGTTTCGGTGCAATACTGTGGACATGAACCTGTATGTATTCATATGGTTACATAATTGAACAATGTAACAACCAGCAAATGCATTTTTCCGTTATGTGGTTAACTATCATAATTTGCAGACTCAGGTACAAATTAGTTATTCAAGGAAGAGCTTATCAGAGTATAATGATCAACTTTATGACTACTTTAACATAGTCACTAGTGGTACAGAATACGAAATAAAAACCAGCAGAAACTACTACAACTAGTCCCCTATTGATGCAATGTGCGAGGCTGTATGATAGATATATTTTGATTGGATGAACAAGAAGATACATCCTTTGGATATAAAGCCTGGAATGATTGCCATAGCCACGTTTATAGGTTGCTGCTAGAAAGTAGCCAGATAACATAATTACACAAAATACTGTATGTATACATCTTTAGCTAAATGCTTTCCTTCAGTGACAGTAAAAGAAAAACTAAAAAAAAATAACAACCAGTTAATAGTTTTCTGTTTCGGGAAATCTGACACAACCTTCTAAGGAAACCAGACACTGATATAAATGGTCCTTTGTTAAGAATGTTGTAGCCTGATTTCAAGTAACATAAATCTATGAACTGGCTTGAAGTGCCAGTCTATAGAGCCCTTACATTCTGGAAATCAGTGGTGGTCTGAGATTTTCTCATTTGTCTCTGTGATATACCAGAAGGTTATTTTGATTGGATTTACCCATTAACCGGTTGTTGAACAAAGACAAAAATGTATGTCATGGGTGGCTGTCTATTGCCGCACCATGACGTCCATTTTTTTTATGATGATCAGCGGCAGGAGCGTTGCTGTATTACACAGAACCTGCTACGCCGCAAATGCCGGGATCAGAGAAAATGCCAGGATTCGATCCTGGCTGTTAGGTGATCGCCAGTCCCGGAACCCGGAACATAATCCCCAGGTCTGATGGCACCATGGAGACAGCCATAGACCTAACAAAGGTCCCCAGGTCTGTCTCATGTGTTTGCCTATAAGGGCATACTTGCAGTATGGCCTTGAGGTGCCTGTACATATTTCTATGCACAGGCACAATATGCTGGCATGCAGTATATTCTAACTTAAAAAAAAAAAGTAAAGTTAAAGTCCCTATATGGGACAAAAAATAATAATAATACTTTGTATAAATTAATTAATTGGTAAATAATAAAAAAATACATAGAAAACAATAAAAAAAATTATGTTATTATTAATAAAATACATATTGCATGAATTAGCCCCAACATATCTGGTGTCCCCATGTGCGTAACAACCTATACTTTAAATATATATCCTTCATTTAGGTCAATGACGAACAGGGCAAAGAAAAACAAAATAGAGGATTTGTGTGTTTTTTCCATGTATTCCCTAAAATAAATTAATAAAAATGAAATACTAACATATGCATACCCAAAAAATATGAAAATAGAAAGTACACCAAAGCCTCATTCACTCACTTCTATGCAAAAATAAAAAAAATTATGAACAAAGAACCAAGCAAAAAAATGTGTCTGGCCCTTGAAGGGTTAAATGTGTATTTCCTTCTTAGATATTCATGGCATGTACACAGGATAATCACGGGAGAACACGCTTGTTTCATTGCTTCTGTAACTCCGATAGAAGTCAAACAGCCACCTCTCCATTCACTCTCTGCCTGGATGCAGCGGCAGGCAGGTACCTCACCAGGTGGTTAAGAGGACCCCTGTTTTTCAGACATGTCTGGGTCCCAGCAGAGGCGTTGCTAGGGGTTTAGTAAAGGGGGGTGGGGGGGGCAAAACATATCTCAGTGGGCTCCCTTAAAGAATGTTTTTAATTGAAGAAGCACATTTTAATAATATACCAGGCATCATCCCTCTATATAACCCCCATCATCTCTGTATATAACCCCATCATCCCTGAATATACCAGCCATCATCCCTGTATATAACCCTCATCATCCCTGTATATACCAGCCAACATCTCTGTATATAACCCCTATCATCTCTGTATATACCAGCCTGGCTAGTATATACAGGTAAGATGGGGGTTATAAACAGGGATGATGGCTGGTATATACAGGGATGATGGGGTTATATAAGGGGATGATAGCTGGTATACACCGGGATGATGGGGTTAATGCAGGGATGATGGCTGGACTACCCATCATCCCTGTATATAACAACCATCATCCCTGTATATAACAACCATCATCCCAGTATATAACAACGATAATCTCTGCATATAACAACCACCATTCCTGTATATAAACCCCATCATCTCTGTATATGCCAGCCAGGCTACCCCTGCCGTATAGGTTTGTACGGTGTAAAACTAATGCTCCCAGCATGACCCGAACAATGGTAAGGATATGCTGGGAGTTGCTGTTTAAAGAAAATAAAAAAAATCATACCACCCATCATCTCGCTGCAGATCATACAGTAACTACAGTACTAATTAGAGGCAGAATAAACATTTACATGAAGTGACTCACCGGTGAAGTCTTTTCAGATTCTAGTTGTTCTTATTCTCTTTTCTTCTCCATCCGGTCCAGACCCCTATGATGAATTCTCCCGGCCACAGCCCATTTCTGCAGTTCGCCGCTCAGATGTCTTCAGCTTTCACTTTTCAAACATTTCTGCACCTATAAATGAAGATAAAATTCTCATGGTGCCACACAATACGCACTTAAATCTAATAGTACTATATACTACGCAACTAAATATAATAGCGCCATACACTGTGTTACACACACACACACACACACACACACACACGCACGCACGCACACACACACACACACACACACACACACACACACACACACACACACAAACACACACAGTGCTGCCTGTACATAGTGCCCCCATAGATCCTCCTGTAGATAGTGCCCTACATATAGCCCCCCTGTAGATTGTGCCTCACATATAGCCCCCTGTAGGTAACGCTCTACATATTGCTCCTCTGTAAATAGTGCCCCATGTACAGCCCCCTGTAGATAGTGCCCCACATATAGCCCCCTGTAGATAGTGCCCCACATATAGCCCCCTGTAGATAGCACTCTACATATAGCCCCCCCTGTAAATTGTGCCCCACATATAGCCCCGTTGATCTTGCCCCACATATATCCCCCCTGTAGATAGTGTCCCACATATAGCCTCTCCTCGTAGAGAATGGCACTCACACTTTTAAGTGAAATTTTTACATACTCACCTTGATCCTGTTCTCGCGCCGTCCTGTGTCAATGCAGGCCTGCTCTCTTCTGAGTAGGTCTGCTGGGGCTGAACGATGCTTGCGTCATTGAAGGGCGCTGATTGGCAGGGCAGAAGAACTTGCCCCGCCAATCAGCGCCTTTCAACAACGGAAGCGATAGCGTAGTTGAAAGGTGCTGATTGGCGGGGCACGTAATTCTGCCCTGCCAATCAGCGTCATTGTTAGGTCGCTGAATGGTCGGGCACAGAACGCGCCCGGCTATTCAGCGCTTATGAATGTAATTGTATCTGCGTCCTATAGACGCAGGTACAATTAGTGCGGGAGGGGGTGGCGGCAGCTGGTGTGTGCTGCCGCCCCCGCAGACAGGTGGTCATGGCGGGAGCAGTTGCAGTTGGCCCCACCATCTCAGTGGGCCCGGGGCAACTACCCCCCCCCTGATAGCTACGCTACTTGGTCTCAGAGTTGGAACCAACACTTATCAGGCATTTTTACGTGTCTCATATAGGAACTCTATGTACTAACATGTCTGAATGCCAACAATCTGTATACAGGGCAGTTGCTGGAATGTAATAGTAGAAAAAAGTAGAACTTGTTGTATCGGCTCTATTCCATACAATACTAAATAGCTTTCTTATTGAGGCAGTTATGTGCCATACTGTTGAAGCGTGTTTAGTGCAGAAAAAAAATAAATCTATCTATCTATCTATCTATCTATCTATCTATCTATCTATCTATCTATCTATCTATCTATCTATCTATCTATCTATCTATCTATCATAGCAGTGAAACTTCTGTGCTGCCTGATAAGCCTGTACTACACTGCAGTTTCATCTTAGACAAATTCTAACCAAAACAGAAAAAGAGAGGTCTAGAATTTCATAAATTAAAAGAAGGAATCATATGAAGATGTAAAGGATGATGGAAATATAAGGGAATACAAAACCACTGTACATTAACCATGTCTAGAAATAGTCTGCAAGCCATTTTTCGGTCACATGCACTTAATGGGATTATTTATGAATAATTAAATATTTGCTATCCTTTTCAATGATGAGGTGTTAACCCATTTATGATCAACATAAATGGGTTAACAAAAGTATTATTGACAGATTTAGATAATGTATAATTCAAAATTCACAAATATATACAAGTGTGAATTTCAGATTGAAAAAACCTGTATGTGCCACGACTTTTATGTCTGCTGTACTGAAGAAGAAGAAGCTGTTTTCATAGTCATACCCACCCTATTGCTCACCTTGGTGGACCCATAAGGAAATACACTTTAGTTGTACCCAGTATAGTAAAAAAAAAAAAAAACAACATAAAGTGGCTGCAGTTACTGTTTGGCAATATTAAATTACTGCAAAGAAAAACAGAAAAACAAAATGAAGCCTATCGTCACTATCACAGTAGGGAAAAAATGTGAGTTACTTATGAAATGATTCTATTCTTCAGTCCAAGCAACACATACATTTGGGCTTTAGTCCCCCTGCAAATTAGGACAGGTGTTATGCACTAATTAAACTACTGAAGAGAAAACCCCCACTTTCCCCTAGGCCCACGTGTCATTATCAAAAAAATCCAAGACCAGAAGAAGAACACTTTATTTTGAGAAAGTAGACATCTGTTGTCACTTAGTCTAATGGAAAGAATAATTTTGTACTTTTTCTAGGTAAGGCAGCATAAATGTAGGCAATAGCAAGAAGTCAAACATGAGATACAGCTGACAGAAGCACTGTATTGCCAAAAGCCTCTATCTCTGAAGCTTTCGGGGCAGATTTACTAAAGGGGGTTTTACTCGGGCAGATATCGCCCATGTTAAGCCACCTTAAACGAGCGCCGATCGAAAATACAGCTTGTCATTCGGCACTCGTTTGCTCCATTCACAAGGAGCAACGATCGTTAAGTATGGGGACGAATAAGTTTTACTGCGATTGTTCGTCCCCATGCATTTGCATCATATCGGCAGCACATCTCCCTGTTTATACAGCGATCATTTGTTTGGCCACTGTAATGTCCGCGGTTGCAGACTCCTATCATCCTGCAGAGGTCTTCCTCCCCAGAGATGCCAGCAGACGCGGCCGTCCTGTCCTGCAGTGACCAAAGGGGTGCGTGCTCGAGCTCATTCCCGGCCTTAAAGGGCCAGACATGTTTTAGATTTGACTGATTGCTCCCAGATCACCCTGGACTATAAGAAGGGCCCTGCCTCTTCACTCATTTTCCTGAGCGTTGTTGTGTTTATTCGTGTTAGTCTTTGCAAATGGTCCCTTAGTGTTTTCAAGTTACCGTTCCTGCTACTTGTATCCTGTGCTACCTTGTTACTGTGTGAGAGTTGGAGTCGTGTTGTGTCGTATACTACGCCTGCTGTATTTCACTGCGCCTGGTGTCTGCCTGCTGCCAAGGTCCCATGCGAGCCTGCCATCGCTACTGTCTGTATTGCCACAGGTACCCTTATTCGAGCTATAGACTTTGCCTTGGTATCCTGTTTGGCCAACTGCTATGCCGGTACGGCCCAGTGGGTCCACACACCCATCGTGACAGCCACATAAAAGATGCGATCAGCCGATGAATGAGCGTTTGTTTGTTCGTCGGCTGATCTTTGCCCTGTTTACACAGGGCAATGGTTGGTAACACATGTTCGTACAGGCGCTACTTCACCAAATAATTGGCCCGTTTAAAACACCAAACTTAGTATTAGACTTGCATGAGTAGGATGCAGCTAATTTATTTAGAAATTGTTGCACCTTCTGCTGTCCATGTGCCAGAAAGGGGAATCTACGTCAGCTACGGGCGTCAAGAGTGGTCCTGCTCCTTTCGCTAGGCCTTGCCTACTTTTTTCTAAAGTGTCGCAAACACATGAAAAGTTGACATTTTTTGCTCGAATTGTCATTTTTGATGCATTTGCGACTTTTCTGCAGCAGAAAACTGGCATAGAACATTTAATAAATACCCCCTTGGTGTCCAGTACTACTACTTCTAGTGTATGCTGAAACTATGAAGGGTGGATCTTCACACACAGAATTTTCTGGCAATTTAAACTGCATCATAAAAAGCTTTAGAAAAATGATGGCTTTTCTAAAATGCAGTTATATGTAGTGCATTTTATACATCGTCGAGTCACATTATATGACCACCAGCTAACATCCAGAGTAACCGCCATGTGCAGCACGGAAAGCAGCTAGACGGGCTGGGAGTGACTCAGCAAGGTGCTGGTAGGTTGTCTCAGGTACCTGGAGCCATGCTGACTGCAGTGCATCCCACATTTGCTGGAGTGTGCGGATCTATAGAACGAACAAGATGATCCAGGTGGTCCCATAGATGCTCAATTGGGTTCAAGTCTGGCGAATTAGGGTGCCAGGGAAGTACTTGGAAGCCTTGGTCGTGCTCTTCCAACCACTGTCGGACATTTCTAGCCGTGTGACGTGTCGCAATGTCTTGCTGAAAGATTCCATCTGCCCCAGGGAAGACATACAACATGTATGTGTGGACGTGATCTGCAACAATGGATTCAGATCAAAATCGGTTCAGAGTGCCTCCCACATGGATGAGTGGGCCCAGAAAATGCCATGAAAAAATTCCCCAGACCATAACGCTGCCGCAACCAACTTGTGTTCTTCCAGCAATGGTTGCAGGGTGTTTGTTCTCTGATGTTTCTTGCCTGACATGCCAACATCCATCTGTTCGATGAAGCAGAAAACGCGACTCATTGGAGAAGGCAACCCTTTGCCAATGATTGGTGGTCCAAATCCGATACTGCAGTACAAATTGCAGCTTTCTTTACCAATGCACCTTTGTTAGCATAGGAGCAGTGACCATCCGTCTGCTTCGGAGCCCTATACGCAGTAGACTTTGCTGAACGGTTGTTTTAGACACACGTCTGGTAGCCTCCTGGTTGATTTTCACGGTGAGCTGCTCCACTGTAGCATGTCGCTCAGCCCACGCTCACCTTCGCAGCTGACGTTCACCTCCCATATCAATGACATGTGGTGCTCTGCAGTTTTCATGTCGGTTATTGTCCACTCACGATACACTTTCACCACAGCAGCACATGAACAGTTCACAATCTGCGCTGAATGAGAAATACTGCCAACCTTGGCCCGAAAGCCAATAATCATCCCTTTTTGATACTCTGATAAATCGCCACTTTTACCCATGGCAACAACGAGTGATATGTGTTCAGACAGCCTGTCGCACACCTTATATACCCACCAAGCCAGCCCACGACACATCACTTCCTTCATGGGCTACGCGCTGCCGATGTAAAAAGTAGGAGGTGGTCATAATAATGTGACTCGACTGTGTATTGTACTATAGAATTGAAAGTAACAAAACATTTGTACCCATCATGTAGTAGTGGCCCTGGTGGAGTTGTGTATTAAATGGGGTAGTTCTATAAATAAGGATTAATCACTGTATAATTTAAAAGTTACACACTTTTTTAATATACTTTGTGCTTAAATTTCTCACTATTTTTAAGAATGTTCAGTGTAAGTGAATGAGAACACTCTTATTTACATTCAGTGGCAGCAAAGGTACAGACCTAGTCTTAGGCCCCATGCACACGAACGTAAAAACGCCCGTAATCACTGGCCGTAATTACGGCTCGTAATTACGGGCCCATAGACTTCTATTGGCCACAGGTACCTCCCCGTATGCTTACGGGAAGGTGCCCGTGCCGTTGAAAAATATAGAACATGTCCTATTTCAGGCCGTAATAATGGCACGGGCAGGCCCATAGAAGTCTATGTGGCTCCCGTAATTACGGGTGACTACGTGTGTGCACCCATAACTACGGGAGCGTATCTAGGCGACGTCAGGGGATAGTCACTGTCCAGGGTGCTGAAAGAGTTAAACGATCGGCAGTAACTCTTCCAGCACCCTGGTATAGTATAGGTTTTTCTTAAAGGCCTGATATGCTAATAGGGTTATGATATGACTTTCAGATTTCTATCCAACAGTGAGGCCTTGAGGGTTATTCATTATGTCACTGCTATCATTGTAACCTTCACTTGGTGAAGACACATGGAGCTGAAGTAAAAATGGCAGAAGTTTTAACACTTAAAGCCTGTGTCAGGGCCGGCTGCAGGTTTACATGGGCCCTTGGGCGAGACCATTGTGGGGGAACTCACGGTGGCAGTAAAATGGCAGAAAACGTCACTTTGTGACCCCATATAGACGATAGACCATCTTTATGCCTCCATATAGAAGTTAGGCCCCCAGTTTGTACCCCCATAAATTTAGTGCCACACCTCGCCCGTCCCAGGTAGTGCCACACAGCGCCCTCCTCCCAGCTAGTGCCACACAGCCCCCTCCTCCCACGTAGTGCCACACAGCCCCCTCCTCCCAGGTAGTGCCACACAGCCCCCTCCTCCCCACACAGCCCCCTAACTGGGAGTGCCAAACAGCCCCTCCCTGTAGGTAGCGCCCTTGGGGTTTCCTCTAGGACTGGAATCCCCAGCCATATATGGACAGTGTTGTCAGGGGCAACCCCAGAGCCATAGTCTCGGACAGAGAACTACTAACACTCTGCCTGGGACTCCTGCTCTGCTCCATATATGGATAGTGATGTCCGGAGCAGTGCTGAAGTCCCGGGCAGAGCGCTAGTAAAGGTTCTGCTCCGGTACTCTGGCTCTGGGGAAGCCCCTCACATCACTGTCCATATACAGCTAGTGATGTCAGGGGCAACCCCAGAGCCAAAGCCCCGGGCAGAGCGCTACTAGCACTCTGCCTGGGACACTACTCTGTTCCTGACAACACTGTCCATATATGGACAGTGATGTCAGGGGCTTCCCCAGAGATGGAGTCCCGGAGCAGCGCTGCTTCTAGCACTCTGCCTGGGATGCCTTCTCTCCTCCGTATATGGACAATGATGTCAGGAGGAGAGAAGGAGTCAGGGGTTTCCCCAGAGACGGAGTATTAGAGCAGGGCCATTTCTAGCGCTCTGCCTGGGAGTACTTCTCTCCCCCTGACATCACTGTCCATACATGGACAGTGATGTCAGGGACTTTCCCAGAGACGGAGTCTCAGAGCAGAGCCGCTAGCGCTCTGCCTGAGACTTCTTCTCTCCTCCGGACATCACTGTCCATATATGGACAGTGATGGCGTGACTACGGCAGCGTCAGCACCTGGCGGACGAGTGGGCCCCCCCAAGGGAAGAGGGCCCCAGCACTTGCCCAGGTTCACCGGATGCGTATGCCGGCCCTGGCCTGTGTTGTCCCTGTTGATGTAGGGCAAATCTTTGAAGGCCTAGCATAGCAAACTTACAGTTTCTATATACATATATATATATATATATATATATATATATATATATATATATATGTTTATATATATATATATATATATAATTGTAAAGGATCTGCCAGGCACAGCTTCTGTGTCAACGCCCATAGGTAATCAGTCTGCACCTGCTTCTATGTCTGTGAGACTGACTCCATCTTCCACCACTCAGGATGGCAGGCTTAGGAGTGGGAGAGCCTATCACAGCCTGGCCAGACGGAGCTAGCTCCCGCCCTCTGTCTATTTATACCTGCCTTTCCTGTTCCTCCTTGCTTGTGATTCTTCTCGTTTGGTTTCCTGGCCCTGCTGCAGCTTCTTGAACTATTTGTCCCTGCTTCATACTGACCCTGGCTTACTGACTACTCTCCTGCTCTGCGTTTGGTACCTCGTACACTCCTGGTTTGACTCGGCTTGTTCACCACTCTCCTGCTCTGCGTTTGGTACCTCGTACACTCCTGGTTTGACTCGGCTCGTTCACCACTCTTGTTGCTCACGGTGTTGCCGTGGGCAACTGCCCCATTTCCCTTAGCTTCTGTGTACCCTTGTCTGTTTGTCCGTCGTGCACTTATTGAGCGTAGGGACTGTCGCCCAGTTGTACCCCGTCGCCTAGGGCGGGTCATTGCAAGTAGGCAGGGACTGAGTGGCGGGTAGATTAGGGCTCACTTGTCTGTTTCCCTACCCCCATCATAACAATAATACTCTGTGTTCAAGTTGGAGAGAACAGACTGCTACACAGAAAGTTTTACTACTTTCATATTCCGAAACCAATAACTTTTTTTGGGGTCCATGAAACTTTTGATAACTTTTTATTTAATTATTTGGGGAGTCAAGGTGACAAAAAGCAGAAATTCAGGTGTTTTTTTTTTACGGCGTTTACTTTGCGGGATAAATAATGATTTATTGCTAGTTTATTATTATGTTTTCTTTTTCATTGTTTACGTTATTTTAGAGAAAAAAAATGGGAAAAGGATTTTTTTTTAACTTTTATTATTTTTATAGTTTCAAAAATAGTATTACATTTTTTTTAACTTTTTTCTTAGTTCCCCTAGGGGATATTACAATGTGATCGCTGGATCACTCATGCGCTGCCGGGGACCGGAATTCTAGTTGCACAGCCTTCTTTAATGGCGATAAGGCTCTTCATCATATGACCGACCCCGCTGCACTGTATGTACGCGCAGTAGTACAGCGATCACATACAGCAGTAGTGCAGTGGGGTCGGTCACGTGACAAAGAGTCGTATCGTCATAAAAGAAGTCTGTGCAATTAGACTTCCGGTCCCCTGGCAGCGCTACAAAAATCTATGAAAATCTCATAATCAGGGCGACAGGGGACCGGAATGTATATTACGAGTGTACTCACAAACTGCATTGAGTACACTTCTAATAGTTTTTGCTCCCTGCATAACCCCTTTAATAATCAAGCATAGAAGGCACATCTGGCGGTCTTCCCTAGGCCTACAGCTGCCATAAAAATCAGTCAGAATGCTGCAATTTTGTTGGGGCGATCAGGGGACAAGTAAATTCGCCTTCCTCATCTAACCACTCAGATGTTGAGGTCACTATTGATCTTGCTGCAGAAATGATGTGACTCTGCAGCCTAACTTCTCTTTGGATAGCAACTGTGAACATTTTTTGTATTCGGTGGACAACCTCTTTAAATTATAACAGAAATATCATAGTAGCAACTAAATAGTGTCATGGTAACCATGACGACCTTTTTAAAAGAGCTGGTATGAAAGTGCTATGTTGGCCGAAGAGGTAAAAAAATACTGCTGTCGAAATGGAAACCCAAGAGGAAAAAAGTGATAATTTCGACCCACTAGTGTCATGATAACGGAAGCCGAAGAGAAAAAAAAGTAATCTTTTAAACCCACTGGATTCATGATACCCATGATTATCCTTCTAAAAGAGTAGATAAGTGAGATGTAAGTTTAATTGTAGAATCTCTATATATTTTCACATTTTAATTGCTAGTTAGTATTTAGTGTAATCTTGATACCCTGTTATAGAGGGAACAGTAACAAAGTCTATTAATCGCTTATGAGGGCGAGGTCCACAGACTCCCATATGATGTATCTTAGATAACCTTCTCCCTCAAAGTTAGGGTTATCAGATCTATCATGTAAACCCGGACACATATGATGGACTTTTGAAACAAGCAACATACATGTAAGCTCAAGATAATGGAGCCCTACCACATTTAAAGGGGTATTCCCATGTTATAAAAGAGAGGCATATCGCTAGGATATGTTATAACTTTATGATTGTAGCGCACTGACCTCTCCAGCCCCTTCACTGTTACAGTGAAAACTTAGAAGTGGACACACAGCTAAGGCTGTGTTCACATCAGCGTTGCCCTTCCGTTGAGGGGTTCCGTCTGAGGTTTCCGTCGGGTTAACCCCACAATGGAAAGGTAAATTGAAACCTTAGCTTCCCTTTCCCTCATCATTGATCTCAATGGTGACGGAAACTTTGCTAAAGGTTTCTGTTTGTCACCGTTGTTTTGACGGAATCAATAGCGCAGTCGACTTAACCCGACAGAAACCTCAGATGGAACCCCTCAACGGAAGGGCAACGCTAATGTGAACAGGCCCTAAATCAGCGCTGTTGCCCGATCATTCTTAGGATCAGTGGGGGTCCCAGAGGTTGGACCCCCACTGATCATAAAGTGCTGGCATATCCATAAAATGGTAATAACCCCTTAATATTTTTAAGCCCGTTTCACACACATTTTTTTTTTATTTTGTTTTATGTTTTGCTAAAACATTTTAGCCAGTTCTTTTTCTAGGAGTCAATAATAAATTATGTGGCCAAACCCCCTTTTAAAATAGTGCCAAGATCGGGTAATATGTGCCAAAAGTAAAATTTTTGTGACTTTTGCGACATTTCTACTCCATAAAACTGGCTTAGGGACGCTGTTAACTTTCCCCCATAGTGTTATGGTATTCCAATGGTGGATTTGTGGTTAACCCCTTTAGGACACAGCCTGTTTTGGCCTTGTGGACACAGCCTATTTTTTCAAATCTGACATGTGTCACTTTATGTGGTAATAACTCCGGAATGCTTTTACCTATCCAAGCGATTCGGAGATTGTTTTCTCGTGACATATTGTACTTTATGTTAGTGAAAAAATTTGGTCGATAAATTCAATATTTATTTGTGAAAAACGTCAAATTTTTCTAAATTTAAATGTATTTGCTTGTGAAACAGATAGTAATACCACACAAAATAGTTACTAGTTAACATCCCCTATATGTCTACTTTATGTTTGCATCATTTTTTTTCACGTACTTTTATTTTTCTAGGACGTTACGAGGCTTAGAACTTTAGCAGCAATTTCTCATATTTTCAATAAAATTTCAAAAGGCTATTTTTTCAGGGACCAGTTCAGTTCTGAAGTGGCTTTGAGGGCCTTATATATTAGAAAGTCTCCATAAATCACCCCATTTTGAAAACTGTACCCCTCAAGGTATTCAAAACCACATTCAGAAAATATTTTAACCCTTTAGGCGTTTCACAGGAATTAAGGCAAAGTAGAGGTGAAATTTCCAAATTTCATTTTTTTTGCCGAAATTCATTTGTAATAAAAAAAAATCTGTAACACAGAAGGTTTTACCAGGGAAACGCAACTCAATATTTATTGCCCAGATTCTGCAGATTTTAGAAATATCCAACATGTGGCCCTAGTGTCCTAATGGACTGAAACACAGGCCTCAGAAGCAAAGGAGCAGCTAGTGGATTTTGGGGCCTCCTTTTTTTAGGAATATATTTTAGGCACCATGTCAGGTTTGAGGAGGTCTTGTGGTACCTAAACAGCCGAAACCCCCCCCAAAGTGACCCCATTTTGGAAACTAAACCCCTGAAGGCATTTTTCTAGGGGTATAGTTAGCATATTGACCCCACAGTTTTTTTGCAGAATTTAGTGGAATTAGTCTGTGAAGATGAAAATCACCTATTTTTCTGTGGAAACATAGAATTTTTTCATTTTTACAAGGAATAAAGGAGAAAAAGCACCCCAAAATTTGTAAAGCAATTTCTCCCGATTACAGCAATACCCCATATGTGGTCGTAAACTGATGTTTGGACCCACAGCAGGGCTCAGAAGGAAGGGAGCGCCTTTTGGATTTTGGAGCGCAGATTTTGCTGGATTGGTTTTCAGTGCCATGTCGTGTTTGCAACGCGTCGGAGGGACCAAAACAGTGGAAACCCGCCAAAAGTGACCCCATTTTGGAATCTACACCCCTCAAGGAATTTTTCTAGTGGTATAGTGAGCATTTTGGCCCCTCAGGATCTTTTTTAGAGCTAGGGTGACCAAAAAACAGCGATTTTGGCGCTTTAAATTCTTTATTTATTACAGCTTTCACCGTGCGCAATAAATTACGTTTTAATTTATTCTGCCGGTCGGTACGATTACGCTGATACCATATGTGTATAGTTTTTTTTAAATTTTGCAGCGTTTGCACAATAAAATTAAGTTTCTATAAAATAATTTATTTTCTGGGACACGCTATTCTGAGCCGTAACTTTTTTATTTTTTCGTCAAAAAAGCTGTGGGAGGTCTTGTTTTTTGCGGGACAGGTTGTAGTTTTTATTGGTACCATTTTGGGGTAAATGCGACTTTTTGATCACTTTTTATTCTATATCTTGGGAGGGGTGGTGACCAAAAAATAGCGATGCTGACAGTTTTCCGTTTATTTTGTTTGCGGCGTTCACCGTGCGGAAAAATTAACATTATAGTTTCATAGATTGGGTCGTTACGAACGCGGCGATACCAAATATGTGTACTTTTTTTTAACGTTTTCATTTTTTCCCTATAATAAATGACTTATTATAGGAAAACAAAACCTTTTATTTTTACACTTTTATAAAACATTTTTATTAACTTTTTTTTACTTTTTACACTTTATATTTTTGTTTATTAACTTTTCTTTTACTTTTTACACTTTCTTTTTTTGACCTGCAGCTTTGATCGCTGCTAGAATACATTACACTACCTAGGTAGTGTAATGTATTCCAACTGTCAGTGTGACGTCACAGTCACTCTGACAGTTGGTCTACGAGGATCAGCAGAGGCTGATCCTCATAGGCTGACATACATGGCAGACCTGGGGGCTGTTGTCTGGCCCCCAGGTGCCATCACAAGCATCAGAAGCCCCCACGATTGCATGGGGGCTGCTGATGCGCTACAAACCCGCTACATGCGGAGATCGCAATCGAGCCCCGCATGTAACGGGTTAATTGCCGAAATCAGCGGCGATGAGCCGCTGATCGGCAACACTGGAGAGTGTCAGCTGTCGGGGACAGCTGATCTCCAAGTTCCCGATGCACACTGTCGCCGACAGTGTGCATCGGGAACGGCACAGTAACTTTCTGTCACTCTGACAGGAAGCCTATCAGGACCAGCCGAAGGTTGGTCCTGATGGGCTTCTGTCCATGGCAGACCCGGAAGCCATTGTTTGGCTTCCGTTTGCCATACTAACTATCGGCAGACCCCGCGATTTCGGACGGGGGTCTGCCGATATGTTAGAAACCCCTAATATTCGGCGATTGCACCCGATCGCAGAATTTAAGGGGTTAATGCGCCGAAATCAGCGGCAAAGGACCGCTGGCCGGCAAGAGGGGAGTGTCAGCTATCGGCGACAGCTGACCTCCTGGTTCCCGGTGCACACTGTCGCCGACAGTGTGCACCGGGATTAACTCAGTAACTGTACGTCCTCGTGCGGGAAGTAACTTCCCGCAACGACGGACAGTTACGTCCTGGTGCGGATAGTTGTTAATGGCATTTTCCAAACACAGCATGCTCTCGGTAGGGCATTTTTTTCTGGACCACTTACAATTCTATCACAGTCTACCTCTGTATTCAAGAGAGCCTTATAAAACAAAGCGAAGTGGAGCCTCACAACTTTTTTAGAAGTGAGTCGTCCCATCTTTGAATATTGGCAACTGTGTTATGTCATCATTTTTAAAACATGTAGAAAAGGCTCTTTTACATTTTTACATTTAAAATGGAACATTTTGTAGAACTGGATATCATAAAATTAGTCATATCATCGTATTATTGTCTCTTTTTTCTTCTGTTACTCTTATTATTATTGCCAAAAATAAAATTTTGTTACATGTTATGGAAAATGGTGTTGTCATTCAAGTATTATAGGATTTCAGTTCTTCCAATGACTTTGTGTTAAGATGGACAAGAAATGGAATTCTTAAATCAGAAGGGGTTTTGGTATTTATTTCTGTATTCAATAAGGTGTGATCAGTTAATATTTGTTTTTTTTTAAATTGCAAATATGTCCATAGGGTTTAGAAAATTCTCACATGGGTTTCCTAGTGGCCTAATGGCAAGACTAGTTTCTTTCCATTTAGAATAAGTGCACACATGGCTAATAAAAGCACACAGCGTATCTGTCCGGGAAGCCGCACAGAATTCCGCTCAAATAATCGCACCAAATTGTTACATAGTTCGTATGGTTGAAAAAAGACACGTCCATCAAGTTCAACTGAGGGATGGGAAAAGGGAAGTAAAAAATTTCTACACATATGAGCTTATATTTTTTTGTTCTAGGAAATTATCTAAGCCTTTTTAAAGCCATCTACTGTCCCTGCTGTGACCAGCTCCTGCGGTAGGCTATTCCATAGATTCACAGTTCTCACGGTAAAGAAGCCTTGTCGCCTCTGCAGGTTGAACCTTTTTTTCGCCAGATGGAGGGAGTGCCCCTTTGTTTTTTGAGGGGGTTTTACATGGAACAGGATTTCACCATATTGTTTGTATGTGCCATTAATATATTTATATAAGTTAATCATGTGCCCCCTTAGTCGTCTTTTTTCAAGGCTAAATAGGTTTAATTCTTTTAATCTTTCCCCATAACTGAGATTCTCCATGCCCCTTATTAGCTTCGTTGCTCTTCTTTGTATTTTTTCCAACTCCAGGGCATCCTTTCTTTGAACTGGAACCCATAACTGAACTGCATATTCTAGATGAGGCCTCACTAATGCTTTGTAAAGTGGCAATATTACATCCCTGTCCCGCGAGTCCATGCCTCTTTTAATACATGACAATATCTTGCTGGCCCTTGAAGCAGCTGATTGACATTGCATGCTGTTATTTAGTTTATGATTTACAAGTACACCTAGATCCTTCTCGACAAGTGACTCCCCCAGTGTAGCTCCCACTAGGACATGTGATGCATGCAAGTTGTTCGTACCCAGGTGCATAACTTTACATTTATCTACATTAAACCTCATTTGCCAAGTGGACCCCCAAACACTTAGTTTATTTAAATCCGCTGGCAATTCACAAACATCTTCCATAGACTGAACTATATTACATAGCTTGGTGTCATCTGCAAAAATAGAAATAGTGCTATTAATCCCATCCTCTATATCATTAATAAATAAGTTGAATAATAGTGGTCCCAGCACTGAACACTGGGGTACACCACTTATATCCGGGGACCATTCAGAGTAGGAATCATTGACCACAACTCTCTGTATACAGTCCTTGAGCCAATTCTCAATCCAATTACAAACGATACTTTCTAAACCTATAGTCCTTAATTTACCCATTAGACGTCTATGAGGGACAGTTTCAAATGCCTTTGCAAAGTCCAAAAACACGGCCCCTCTGTCTAGGCTTCTGCTCACCTCTTCATAAAAACATATCAGGTTGGTTTGACAGCTTCTGTCCTTAGTAAAACCGTGCTGGCTGTCACTTATATTACAATTTTTTGTCATGTAATCCTATATATAGTCCCTCAATAGCTCCTCAAACATTTTCCCCACGATGGATTACTGGTCTATAATTACACAGGGAAAACCTAGAGCCCTTTTTGAAAATAGGCACCACATTTGCCCTGCGCCAGTCCCTTGGCACTATACCAGTCACTAGAGAATCCCTAAATATTATGAAGAGGTGGAAAGAAATAACTAAACTAAGCTCTTTAAGAACTCCAGGGTGTAACCCCTCTGGTCTCGGGGCCTTGTGTACATTTATTTTATTTTATTTAGCTTCGACCATATCTACATTCATCCAATTCAGTATATCAACTGATATATCAACAGCACTGGCAGCGGCTACATCAGCTTCTCTTTCTTTTGTTGTATATACAGAGCTGAAGAACCCATTTAGTAACTCTGCCTTCTCTTGATCCCCTGTGACCAACTCCCCATACTTGAAGAATTTTTGGGGATTTGTTTTACTATCCTTGGCCACCTGCCTTTCATTTTGTATTTTTGCTGATTTTATTACCTTTTTACAAATTTTATTAAGCTGTACCTTCAGATTTGCCCTTCTTTTGTGTCATGTATTGCCCTTTTTACAGAAGGTGTAAGCCATGAGGGGTTTAATTTTAGTAGTTTATACTTGTTACCTATAGGAATACATTTTGCACTATAATTACCCAAAGTAGATTTGAAAATCTCCCATTTGTCATTTTTACCATTATTTGACATTATTTCTTCCCAGTCTATATCCTGAATTGCAGCCCTCATCCTGGCCTTCTTAAAATTAAGTGTTTTTGCCCTGCCAGCCTGTGTTTGTTTTTTACAGTATAGGCAAAATGTAACTATATTGTGATCACTGTTACCAAGGTTTTCCTGAACATTGACATTCCTAACAAGCTCTGCCAAATTAGAAATAACCAGATCCAACAGAGCTTCACCTCTAGTCGGGTCTTCCACATACTGGCCCATAAAATTTTCCTGCAACAGGTTGAGGAAATGTCTCCCCTTTGCAGTTGAAGCAAAACCACGACCCCAATTAATATCCCGGTAATGAAAATCTCCCATTATTACTACAGTACCCGCCTGTGCAGCCCACTCCATCAGTTTATATAGCTGAACTTCCATCTCCTCAGTTATATTGGGGGTCTATATATTACACCAAAAGTAATTTTTTTTAGTGTTTACCTCCCTTTGTAATTCCACCCACAAGGTTTCAACCTTCTCACAATCTTCACCCTCTAATGTCTCATTCACACTCGCCTTCATATCGCTTCTCACATACAGACATACACCACCGCCTTTCCTATTCGCCCTGTCTTTCCGAAACAGTGTAAAACCCTGTAGATTTACAGCCCAGTCATGAGAAGAGTCTAGCCATGTTTCAGCAACACCCACTATATCTATATTTTCTTCCAGTACCTAGGCCTCCAGCTCCCCCATTTTGCTTGCTAGACTTCTGCCATTTGTAAACATACACTTTAACTTGCCTTTAAATGTTTCACTTTCAGTATCAGAAATTTGATTATTTGACATTATTTGGACAATTTTATTTTCATTGCTGTTGTCTAGTCCTCTCCCCACAGTTTGTTTTTCCCCCCACCAATATAGTCTGACCCCTCTCTAACCTAACTACCCCTTTATTTTCTACATTGGCCTCCCTCCTCAGCCCTAGTTTAAATACTCCGCCACCCCAGCTAGAATTCTCTCCCCTAGCACAGTGGACCCCCCTTACATTTAGGTGCAAATCCTCTGCAGAATACAGTTTGTACCCCAATGAAAAGTCAGCCCAGTGCTCTAGGAACCCAAAGCCTTCTCCTCTGACTTAAGTCATGCATTTAACTCCCTGAGCTCCCGCTGTCTTTCCTGTGATGCGCATGGCACAGGCAGTATTCCTGAGAATACTACCTTGGAGGTCCTTCCCTTCAGCTTGTAGCCTAGTTCTTTAAAATTATTCTTAAGGCTCCTCCATCTACCATTTATTCTGTCATTGGTACCTACATGGACCACAACAGCTGGATCATCACCAGCCCATCCCCGTACCACCACATGCTGAACCCTGGCACCAGGGAGACAGTAAACCATTTGGTTGAGGCGGTCTTGGCGACAAATTATTCTATCCGTCTCCCTGATTATAGAATCCCCTACAACTATCAATTCTCTTGCCTTACCTGCTGTCACGGCGCGGGGTGTGGACCCACTGGGCCGTACCGCATAACGGGGTAGCAGCTGGCCAACAAGGTACAAAACAATGTCTATAGTTCTGAACGGGTACCTGAGGCAATGTAGACAGTGGCAGGAGGATGACTTGACTTTCACAGCAGGTGACGCCGCGGATGCAGCGAAAAGACACGACTTGACTTTCACAGCAGGTAACGCCGCGGATGCAGCGTGAAGACACGACTTGACTTTCATAGCAGGTACGATAGCACGGGACACAGGGTACAGGCAGCAGGAACGGGTAACACTGGGAACTGGAAAACACTGGGAGACCTTTATTATAGTCCAGCAGCCATTTGGGCTGATAATTGATATTAGGCAGCTTGGCGCGTACTGGCCCTTTAAGGCCGTGCACGCACGGGCGCGCACGCCCTGGTGGACACAGTCCGAGGACCCGGAAGAGAGTGCCGGCGTCTCCCTGAAGGGAGCAAACGCCGAGAAGAGAGACGTCCATGGCCGGGATCGTCAAGGGGTATGTCAGAACGACGACCCCCGGCCATAGACGTAACAGTATCCCCCCTCTTACTCCCCCTCTTCTTGGGATGAGAGTGGGAAAGAAACTTCTTCCCGAGGACAGGGGCATCGATGTTCTCCTCTGGCTCACAAGACCTCTCCTCTGGACCAAATCCCCTCCAATCCACCAGGTAAAACGTCCTGCCTCCTACTTTCTTGGTGGCCAGGATCTCCCTCACTTCGAAAGTTCCGGATGAACCGCCAGGAGCCACTGCGGAACTAGGAGTCCTGGAGTAGTGGTTCAGAACCATGGGTTTTAGCAAGGAGACGTGGAAGGAGTTAGGGATCTTAAGGGTAGGAGGCAGTTGAAGCTTGTACGACACAGGATTGATCTGTAGTAAAATCTCGAAGGGTCCAAGGAACCTGGGAGCAAACTTGCAAGATGGCACCCTCAGCCTGATATTCCTGGAAGACAGCCAGACCTTTGTACCTGGAATAAACTGGGGAGGTTCTCGTCTTCTAGTGTCTGCCTTTCTCTTCATGCGGTCCACCGTCCCGCAGAATAGAAGATCGTGTCTGCTGCCATTTCTGCAGAAAGTTCCTGAAGGTAGAGTCGGCTGCAGGCACCTGAGACATAGTAGAGCCGGGCAGGGGTATTCGAGGATGTTGGCCGTAGACTATGAAGAATAGGCTGGAGGTGGTGGACTCACTGGTATGGTTATTATAAGAGAACTCCACCCACGGGAGCAGCTGCATCCAGTCATCATGTCTTCTGGAGACAAAGTGCCGCAGGTAGTTCTCCATAATTTGGTTAATCCTCTGAACTTGTCCATTGGACTGAGGGTGGTAAGCTGTGGAGAAGTCCAACTTTACACCGAGTAGGCCGCAGAGTGCTCTCCAGAACTTAGAGGTGAACTGGACCCCTCGATTCGAGACAATATGCAGAGGTAATCCATTCAGATGGAAGATGTGTTGCATGAAGAGATCAGCCAGTCGAGCGGCAGAAGGCTGACCAGTCAGGGGAACAAAATGAGCCATTTTAGAAAAATTATCCACCACCACCCAGATCACACTGCATCCCGCAGAGAGAGGCAGATCTGTAACAAAATCCATAGCAATATGCCGCCAGGGGGCATCGGGCACAGGCAGTGGTTGGAGCAGACCGGCTGGTCTGGAGTGGGCAACTTTGTTGGCTGCACACACCGTACAGGAGGAGACAAAGTCCATGACGTCTTTGGGCAGCGTGGGCCACCAGAACTGATGGGCAATTAGGTCTCGGGTCTTACGGGCACCCACATGTCCTGCCAGCTTGGAACTGTGACCCCAGCAAAGGATTCTTCCTCTGTCTGCCAGCCGTACGAAGGTTTTTCCTGGAGGAATGTCTCTAACCTGCAGAGGGTTGACAGAGTAGATGCAGGAAGGATCGATAATATTCTGTGGGGACTCCACAGTGTCCTCTGTCTCAAATGACCTAGACAAGGCATCGGCCCTCACATTCTTGTCGGCAGGTCAGTAGTGGAGTTCAAACCGGAACCGTGCAAAAAACAATGACCATATGGCTTGACGAGGGTTCAGCCATTGAGCCGTCTGTAGGTAAGTCAAGTTCTTGTGGTCCGTAAAGACCAGGATAGGATGAGCTGCGCCCTCCAGTAGGTGTCTCCACTCCTGCAGAGCCAGCTTGATGGCCAGTAACTCCCGATCTCCAATCGAGTAGTTGCGCTCTGCAGAAGAAAACAGCTTGGAGTAGTAACCACATACCACAGTCTTGCCTTTCGAACCCCTCTGGAACAGTAGTGCTCCGTCACCAACAGAGGAGGCGTCCACCTCTAATGAAAACTGTAGGGATACATCAGGATGGTGCAGAACGGAGGCAGACGTGAAGGCCTTTTTAAGGTTTCAAATGCGATTTCCGCCTCTGGAGTCCATACCTTGGCATTCATACCCTTCTTAGTGAGGGTGGAGATGGGGGCTGTCAGAGAAGAGAAGTTGGGAATGAACAGTCTGTAGAAGTTGGCAAATCCCAGGAAGCGTTGTATGGCCCTTAAGCCTTGGGGACGTGGCCACTCCAGGACAGCCTTGACCTTTTCAGGGTCCATCTTGAGACCTTGATCAGAGATGATGTAGCCCAGGAAGGGTAGAGACTTCTCTTGGAACACACACTTCTCCAACTTGGCGTAGAGATGATTCTCTCTTAATCTAAGCAACACCTGGCGGACATGGCCCTGATGAGTCACAAGATCTGGGGAAAAAAAATCAAGATATCATCGAGATACACCACAACACAGACATAGAGGAGGTCATGAAAAATGTCATTCACAAATTCTTGAAATACTGCGGGAGCGTTACTCAGGCCGAAGGGCATGACCAAATATTCGTAGTGTCCATCACGTGTGTTAAATGCAGTCTTCCACTCGTCTCCCTGACAGATCCGGATTAGATTGTAAGCCCCCCGCAGGTCAAGCTTGGAAAATTTTTGGGCCCCCCGTATACGATCAAAGAGCTCAGAAATCAACAACAAAGGGGTACCTGTTCTTCACCGTGATCTGATTGAGACCCCGGTAGTCAATGCAAGGGTCGAAGGGATCCATCCTTCTTTTTGACAAAGAAAAACCCAGTTCCGGCCGGGGATGAAGACTTTCGTATGAAGCCCCTCTCCAGATTCTCCTTAATGTAGGCTGACATAGACTGGGTCTCTGGCAAGGAGAGAGGGTATACTCTACTGCGTGGAGGGGACGAATCAGGAACCAAGTCGATAGGACAGTCGTATTTTCGATGTGGTGGCAATATCTCTGCCTCCTTTTTGTTGAAGACATCAGCGAACTGAGTGTAACAAGGAGGCAACCCTGTCAATGACTGAGGCGAAGAAGGTTGGGATGGATGAACATGACCCAGACAGCGGTCTAGACACTTGGGGCCCCACTGAAGAACCTCTCCGGAGTTCCAATCCAGGACTGGGGCGTGAAGACGGAGTCAAGGCAAACCCAGCAGCATGGGGTTGACGGCCTTAGGCAGGACATACAGGGAGATAAGCTCGGAATGAAGAGCTCCCACTTGGAGTCTCAATGGCTTGGTCAGAGACAATACTGAGTCAGGCAAAGGCAGTCCATCTACCGAGGCAACGATCAATGGTCTCTCCAGCAAAACAGTAGGCAAATGAAGAAGATCCACAAGGTCTTGACAGATGAAATTGGCTGCGGTGCCAGAGTCCAGGTAGGCAGAGACTGGATGAGGTCTCTCGCCAACGACGATGGTGACAGGAATAAACAGCTTGGACGAGAGTTCTCTATCAAGTGCAGTAGCGCCCAGGGTTGTCTCTCCAACCAATCCCAGGCATTGGGGTTTCTTAGGCCTTTGGGGACACAGACGCACGACATGGCCAGCAAAGCCTGCGCTGTTTTTCTTGATCGGACAGTTTAAGCCGATCCACCTGCGACGGAACTTCGGGTGCAGCAGAAGAACAAGGCAAGAGGGGTTGCTGGAAGTTGGACGCCAGTCTAGGAAGCCGTTTTTACTGAAGAATCTCTCGGGATCTCTCTCTGAGCCTTATGTCCACACGGGTAGCCAGTAGAATTAGGTCATCCAGGGCAGCTGGGAGGTCTCGAGCAGCCAGTTCGTCTTTGATCTCAGGCGATAGGCCATGCCAGAAGGATGCTACCAAGGCCTCATTGTTCCAGGACAATTCTCCTGCCAGAGTCCGGAACTGGAAGGTGTATTCGCCCGCGGAGGCGTCCTCCTGATGCAGCTTAAAGGGAATGTGTTGCCAGAAAAACATGTTTTTTTAAAAAAAATTAAACATTTAGTGTGTGGGTGATTAAACATTGTTCAAATTTTTTTTATTTTTTTCACGAGTCAGGAAATATTATAAATTAATTCTAATTTATAATACTACCCATTTTTGGTCACTAGATGGAGCTATCCCCAAAATTGCAGCTTTGCAAAATTGGGTAAAAAGCCCTCGCTCTAGTGAGCTCTCAGCATCCCCCCCTCCTTTATCCTGGCTAGTGCCGGGATAAACGAGGGGTTTGAACGGTGTAACCTCCTACACTGTGTGTCGCCATTTTTTGAGCTAACACACAGTGTAGTAGGTTTACATACAGTAGTAAACACACACAAACACGAACATACATTGAAATCTCTTACCTGCTCCTGCCGCCGCGGCTCCCTCCGGCCCGTCCGCTCCGTTTGCTGCCGCTGGTCCAAGTGCACAAATCCGGAAGCCGCGACCGGAAGTAGTAATATTACTGTCCGGCCGCGACTTCCGGTCCACAGGAAAATGGCGCCGGACGGCGCTAATTTCGAATTGGACTGTGTGGGAGCGGCGCATGCGCAGTTCCCACACAGACGCCGTACACTGAAGTCAATGGGACGGGAGCCGTTCGCAGTCCCTATGGGACTGTGGCTGCCGTATTCCCTGTCTGTATGTGTCGTTAATCGACACACACAGAAATGGAACAAAAAATGGCAGCCCCCATAGGGAAGAAAAAGTGTAAAAATAAGCAAAAGTAAAACACAAACACACAAATGAATATAAACGTTTTTAATAAAGCACTAACATCTTTAACATATAAAAAAATAATTTGTGATGACACTGTTCCTTTAAGGATAGCAGTGGATGCCGATGAGACTCGTCCAGGCTCCTTAAATACGGAACGGAACAACCGCACAATATCCTGGAAGTCTCTGGTCTCGGGTCCCTGTCGTTCCCAGATTGGATTCGCCCATGCCAGGGCCTTGCTGGCGAATAGGGCTATAATGAAGGCGATCCTGGCTCCTTCCGAAGGAAATGCTCGGGCGTGCAGTGTGAAGTGGATTTGGCATTTGTTCAGGAACCCCCTGCACGAACTTGCGTCTCCATGAAACCGAGGAGGCAATAGCAGCGAGAACCGAGAGTCCAAACTGCAGCTGCCAGGAGGTGTAGCAGGAGGGTCGATCGGAGGAGCTTGACTTGAAGTGGTGACGGAAGTAACTAGCGCACCAAGATGCTGTGCCATGGAGTCTACTGCCAAAATGAGTTGATCATGTCGTTCTTGCAGATCCTGGAGGTCCGCCTGCATGGCTCGGGAGGATGACAGGCTCTTGACTTGGCCAGCGGGGTCCATGGCCTGAACGTACTGTCACGGCGCAGGGTATAGACCCACTGGGCCGTACCGCGTAGCGGGGTAGCAGCTGGCCAACAAGGTACAAAACAATGTCTATGGTTTTGAACGGGTACCTGAGGCAATGTAGACAGTGGCAGGAGCACGACTTGACTTTCACAGCAGGTGAGGCAGCGGATGCAGCGGGAAGACACGACTTGAATTTCACAACAGGTAACGCCGCGGATGCAGTGGGAAGACACGACTTGACTTTCACAGCAGGTACGATAGCACGGGACACAGGGTACAGGCAGCAGGAACGGGTAACACTGGGAACTGGAAAACACTGGGAGACCTTTAGCAAGACAAACTAGGGTATACAACAACGCTCAGGTAAGGAACCAGTGGGTAGGACCCAGCAGCCATTTGGGCTGATAATTGATGTTAGGCAGCTGGATGCGTACTGGCCCTTCAAGGCCGTGCACGCGCGGGCGCGCGCGCCCTGCGGGACACAGTCCGAGGACCCGGAAGAGAGTGCCGGCGTCTCCCTGGAGGGCGTGAACGCCGAGAAGAGAGACGTCCATGGCCGGGATAGTCAAGGGGTAAGTCAGAACGACGACCCCCGGCCATAGACGTAACACCTGCATTACCATCCCGCCGACTACTAGCTGGGCTGTTCTCCCGGCTGTTAGGGAGATCTGTATCCACAAGGGCTGCCATTTCTGAGACCGACACCCTCGCATCATCACCCAACTTGGCAATTTTGCTTGGAATATCAGAAACACTATTAGCCTTCCTTTTCTTGGACCCCTTTCTACTGCCCCTAACTACATTAACCCAGCTACTTACCTGCTCCTGCTGACCCATGTCTTCACCCTCCAGTTCTACCCCACTAACTGCTTGCTCAGTGAGCAGCATGCTTCGCTAAAGATTGTCTATCGCAGTCAGTGTTGCATTCTGCTCCTCCAGATCTCTAATGCGAGCTTCCAGGTGAACAACATGCTCACATCTACCACAGAGGTATTCACTCTGGAACACCGGCTTCAGTCGTGCATACATATGGCAAACTGTGCACTGAAGAAAACCTCCAATCTTGCTGTCCATTTTCCCAGTTACAGAAAAACAGTGAACAATTGTTACAGTAAAAGAAGAGGACTTACAGGGGCTTTAACTCCGGTTTTATAACTCCACTTATATTACAAGCCACTTAATTCAGCTATCTCAGAACAGAGCAAGCTCAGAGTGAGTGCTGCAGGCTAATTTATCTCACCTGTGAGCAGTTAACCCCTCCCCCTAGTCAGCGGCTCAGCAGGAAAGAAGATGCAAAGAAAAAAAGGTTTTTAAATTGTGTCAGTTTTTGCTAGTTTCTATTTGCAAGCACTCAATTCAGTTATCTCGCACAAATTCACACACAGGAACACAGCAACACAATCCGGTTTTATAACTCCACTTATATCACAAGCCACTTAAATCAGTTAGCTCAGAACAGAGCAAGTTTTTGTGGTGCAGTTTTTCGGGCGGAATCTTCGCTGTGGAAGTACTGCTAGAAAAAAAAGTTCATACTTACCCCGTTCTCCATTGTCATAGCAACGTGTCCCTCTGCTCTGAGTACAGCCCGGCCTTTTCGCTTTTCCTCCGCAAAAATCGCAACATTTGCGCCGATTTGTTGTTGGTTTTACCTACCCATTGGATTCAATGGGGAAAACCCACAACAGAAGAGCAGCGATTCCGCAGCATAAATTGACATTCTGCGACTTAAAAAATGTGTTCAAATCTCATTCACTCTGTTGCTACTGAACTATGCATGCGGATTTTTCGCATTGCAATTCGTCGCAGAAAATATGCTGTACTTCCGCTGTGTGTCTCCCTACCCTTAAAAAGGGTTTCAGTTGCATGCAGCTCTTTTCTGCATTTGAATAGATCATTACAGCTTAGATCAAAATTCCACCTATTTTGAATAAATATGCATGTTACCTCAGAACATTACTGTTCACAGTGTTTTCGCGTCATTGGTCAAAATGTCACACATAGGTTGCTGCCACGTGTTCTGTTATACACAGAGAAAGCAACTATATCTGGTCAAATTTTATAATCGTAAACAAAAATCTAGAGGAGGTATTATTAAGATTAAAAAATATTGGGGCATGTGAATAAGACACTGATCAGTAGGGTCCAGCTGCTGGAATGGGCACTTTTTAGTCTCGTCGCTGGTGAAGAGTAGGCTACACATTGAAATAAATAAAAGTAACAGAATGTTACAGCAGTCATGGGTTCAGTGAAAAACTCATGAAATCCGCTCAAATTAACTTTATTACCATGAAATACAGTATTTGCTTCCTGTTGTGGGTGTCTGGTGGTGTCTGACCGCCGGGCACACGACCCATGGCTGCATGATGATCTGTACAGCTGTTCAGCCATGGCATTTAGGCCCTTTAATTATCAATATACAAAGGTATATTTATGGTCATGATAGGAACACTAAACCTAGAAATGAATGATTAACAGGAGAAAGACTGAAGCAAACAGTCTTATAGAAATCTCACAAAAACACAGGAGTGTATTTTCTGATGCTCCCTTCCATTTTCGGCTGGTAAACGGCTGAGGGGGCAGGGCTTAGCTAATGTTCTTTGTGTCCTAATGCAGATAGATAAGAGGGGGAGGCTCCTTCTGCAGCCGGTTGTCTTCGAACAAGACACAGAATTATAAGAAGCAGGGTAGTATAGATGGGTGATCTCCTGGGACACATATAGATTTCTTTTTGTTATTTGTCAGTTCAGGAGAGGAGCAAAACAACGGAGGAATTGCTGGGATATTTTTTGGTGCATATTTTCTATGTTTAGTGTTCTTTTATGGGGTTAAATATGTTTACATTTTCTCAATTTTCTAATACATATTGTCAATATTCAGAAAATAAACTTTTGTCACAATCAGCTGTTATGAATTTAGTAAGACCCAGAAGCGCTGATCTAGTGCACTGATGATCACAGGATCAGTCAACAGAAGTAATGCAGGAATTATCTTTTATTTTATATATAATAAAGCAATGGGTGTGACGCTGCAGGAGAATTGTGGTATTATACATCGCCCATCCAAGTGAATTTTTGATGACATGATACCTGATCCCTCTGAATGCACAAAAGCAAGTGCTGTTTTTCTCAGTGGCTCTTTACTGTGGACTATTGTGGGTCCAAGTGGGGAACCCTCTCTATGACATCCATATGCCTCAATAGGACAAATGAACAGAGGTTGCCCTGGACGGACAACCAATTTAAGAGGTTAAAAGTGGAGATACAGTAAGATATGAAAGGGAAGTTCCAGTCAAAATAATCTTCATAGTCAGTGATACATGTGGGACAATCACATCGCAGAAAAATATCTATTAGGAGCTTTAACTGAGTTTCATTAAATTTTAGAGCCCTTCCATTCTAGAAATCAACGGTGATCCTAGATCGAAAATGTCACCAATGTGATCTTCTGATATGTATCTATGACATATCAGAAGAATATTTTGAATGGATTTGACATTTTTCTTGGCGAAGTGTAAACCTCGGTAGTTAGGCATTCTTTGTACAGATCCATATTCGTTGGGGCATAGAATGTTACAGTCCCTATGTACATTGGACATACAATATACATTTCACTTTTATTGCACTATTATTATTGGTAAAAGATTTTGCTTAAGTTCCGTTACCCACAGCTATTCCAAAGTGAGTCTTAAGTTATAATCTGTGAGCATAATTTATTAAGCGATTGTTGGCACTTTAGTAGCGGAAAAAAGTAGCAAATTTAGGCTCACGGCTGTTTTGCAATTTTTTTTAATTTTACGTAGTTTCTGGCTATTTTCAAAAAGGAATATGGCTTAGTAAAAGGGAAAGGGGCCACTGCAGCTTGACAGATTTACTGTAATTTACACCAAAAATTGGCAGAAATTTTTGCGGAATTATACGGCAGTTCGGAACTGCTGTAGATTTCAATATGTAACGCCAGTCGTAGTACAGCTTGGCTTATATATTCCTTGTGGCATTCCCTCATTTCATTCAGGGAGTACTTGTAAATTTGCCATATTTTGGCACCCAAATCAAGCTGTTTATGTCCTTAGCCAGTTCCATATATACAATGGCAGCAAAAATCACTGGGTTATCAGAATCACTAAATCAAGTTATGAGGGCTTACATTGCTTGGCTTATTATGTCAACACTTGACCATGCAAATATGTAAAAGGTTCATCCTGATAAACTAAAGTATTTTTTCAACACACTAACTATGTAACTATGTTTATTTCCAATTTATATTAATTGAGACAGGAGAGTAGTAGGGTTTTAGTTGTAAGAATTATGTTAATGATTCTGAACATTGTTTTAGTCTTTGGGGCTTTAATTCTAATTTTAATGGGCGGAATCAGTTACATTATAAACTGAATATACCAAGAACACCCCCTACTTCTAAGTGCCATTTGTTTTTCATTCTTCTGAAGGTATCACGCTTTAAAGTGCAATGGTTTGTATAAATTCCATTTTACAGCTGGTGGCACTGTTGCACTGACCCCAATTGAAAGGCTGGTCTTCCAGTGCTCTAGTGGGAAATGGTATTTCATAGGACAAATCCAATTTCTAATCACAATGTTTTAAAGGGAAGTTTCCTTGTCTTATTTACTAAGAAAATTTTAAGAACACACTTTAGAAAATTTTATTTTTCAGGTAATTTGGAGGTCTAGCATAATGGCGGATGAGTAAGGCCTCTTTAACACAAGTGTATCGGTTAACATCCATAAAACGGATCCGCTATACGGACATATTTCAGATGAAATTGCATCAGGATGTCATCAGTATATCATCAGTATTCCATGAGTGACTGATCAGTAATACTAATAGGCTGTCTTCTTGGCAGGAAATTGAACTACATGAGACAGTTACTATGAAAAACAGATGCAAGATAGATGAAATACTGATAATGTACGGATGCAATACACATCAAATATGGAGCACATACAGTAACTTTCCTATTTTAATCACTTTCCATAGACTTAAATATGAGTTTTACAGACGAAATATAAAAAAAAGTAATGCATGCTAAGTTTTTTTAAATAAGCGCATATTTTATACGCCTATGTGAATAGATTAACATTAGCTTTGTATTACGTATAAAAAAAAACATGAAATAGTGATTAAAAAAATACGGTCATATGAAAATGGCCTTAAGTGAACTTATTTATCTGTGCCATGGCCAAACAACAACGTATTGACACAATTGTGTGAAAATTGTGGCAAAACTACACAATTTTGGCAACGGTCGCAGCAAAAAAAGTTTTTTTTACCACGACGTGTCAACTCATGGTCAATGGCCAGGGAGCCATTAGAAGACACCCATCGCTGATCTTTGTATACCTATACAAAGGACATCTAAAATGTTACTTAAAGGGAATCTGTCACCAGCATTTCAACTATTGAACTTTACTTATCTCTCACTGGCCGCTGCTATCAAAAGTTCATTGCCGTTACCCCATCTCCTATACTCCTCCTCCGACTGTAAATAACGGTTTATCGTAATAATCCGGTGTCCCTTTGTGCGCACCCCCCAGAAGAGGACATCAATGCACAAGCGCAGGATTTTGTGTGCTGGGGGATGGCGAGGAGCTGTCAATCAAAAGTAAGAAGGTGGGATAAACTCGGAAAGACTTGAGGAATGAAGATATGACTCTTTTCAAGCGAAGATTTGACTCTTTTCAAGTGAAGATATGACTCTTTTATGCTCATTAGCATACGGTGTGGGAACACTAAAAAACTGAATACTAAAGCTACAGAGCCGACTAAGATGACAATTATAGGTTATATAGAAATTAATTTTCACCCACTACCCCCAGTTATTGCTGGTTTAATAGGTGAAATGCTGTTGACAGGTTCCCTTTAACCCCTTCAGGACCAACCAAGGTCAATAGACGCCTGAATGTCCATAGCAAAATTTCACCTTTTGGAATGACACATTACAAAAGTAAATATTTTTGTTTTGTTTACTACTTAAGCTAAATACTTTTTTTTCAGCACGGGTAGGGCTTTGATGTAGTTCCAAAACAATGGCAGTATCTATTTATTTTTATTTTTTTATATAGAGCAAAAATAGAAAAAATTTGAAAAAATATAAAAATGGCCTTCTTTTTTTCCTTTTATAATTTAATTTAATTACTTTAACCCAAAAAACTTACAGCACAATATAATCCTCTAACGCTCACGTGTATGGTGATAGCAAGAATATGTGCTTTGCACATCATACATAGTTGCTATAATGCCCAAAAAGAATAGTTCCCATATTTATTTTAGCTTTCCCCCGCGTTAGCTGGTATATGGGATCTAAAAACTGGTGCAAAGTAGCGGTGTACAAAAAGTTTTATTTAAGAGTTAAGATCAGATACAGCGAGCCTGGAGAGAAATAAAATAGACAGTCATTATTCACACGAACATAGGGAAACTAGAGTTTTTCACGTCTGAGTTTCACCAATGTGGGACCCGTTTTCATGGATCACCATAGACTTGAGTCTATGGACGGATCCGTGAAAACTGAAGAAAATAGGACATGTTCAACGGACCCTTCACACAGTCCATTGAAACAAGGGCCGTGTGAACGGCCCCATGGAAATACATGCGTCCATGTGACGGCCGTTGTTTTAACGACCGTCACACGGACGTATTCAACGTTCGTGTGAATAAGCCCTAACTGTTAATTATTTCCGTAGATTTGGGGTAACATATTTAGCATTATTTGGACGCATTACTACATGGGTGCAAGATGCTCATGTAATGTACTTTCATTATAGAGTGTTACAGGCGAGTTAAGAGAAATTATTTAAACTTGTTATTATTATTTTTTTTACATGTTTTTTATCTTTTTTATTTATTTATTATTTTTTTACTGGATTTATTTATTTCACACTTGTTGTATCTGGTACAGGAGTAAGCTGGGATGGCATGATCATTTTCCTTAGATCACATATAATAAGGACCTACTGGCCATACCTCCCAAACATCCTGGATTCAGCAGGACTGTCCCGGATTCCGGGGGTATGTCCCGCAGATACAGTTGAAGCCAGTTGAAGCCAAGCTGAAGCAGGGAACCATCAGCTCCTGCTTCAGAATTAGTTCAGAGCAGAGGAGCAGAGGGAGCTCCTCCGCTCGCCAAGGACTCTTCGGGCACAGCGCTACTTTAAGCGCTGTGCTCGGGGGAGCCCTTGACGTCACTGTCTGTATATGTGACGTCAGTGGCTACTCCTTGAGCGGAATCCCCATTGCTGACTCTGATCGGGGATTCCGCTCCAGGAGGAGCCTCAGGGGTTTCCTGTAGGAGCAGATTCCCCAGCCAGATCATCGGCAATGGGTATTCCACTTAAGGAGTAGCCACTGACGTCACTGTCCATATATGGACAGTAACGTCAAGGGCTTCCCCGAGCACAGCGCTTAAAGTAGCGCTGTGCCTGGGGAGACCTCGGTCGAGCGGAAGAGCTTCCTCTGCTCCTCCGCTCTGAACTAATTCTGAAGCTGGAAGCTGATGTTTCCCTGCTTCAGAATTAGTGGCTACTCCTTGAGCGGAATCCCCGTTGCCTATGATCTGGCCAGGGATTCCGCTCCTAGAGGAAGTCCCTGAGGTCAATGTCCATATATGGACGTTGACGTCAAAGGCTCCTTCTGGAGCGGAATTCCCGGCCAGAGTCGCAATGGGGATTCCGTTCAAGGAGTAGCCACTGACGTCACTGTTCATATATGGACAGTGATGACACAAGGGCTTCTTTCTAGGAGCGGAATCCCCAGGCCTATGCTCTGGCTGGGGATTCCACTCCTAGTGGGAGTCCCAATAGCGCTATCTACAGGGAGAGGGGCTCTGTGGCACTACCAGGGAGGGGGGCTCTGTGGCATTACCTGGGAGGGGTGTTGTGTGGTACTACATGGGAGTGGGGCGGTGTGACACTACCTCGAAGGGGAGCTGTGTGGAAGAGGACACTATCTTCAAGGTGGGTGTACCTACATGGACACTGTGGCACTATATAGGGGCACTATCTACAGGGGACACTGTGTCGCTATGTACATGGGCACTATCTACATTGGCACTGTGTCACTATCTACAAAGGCACTGGCAGAAGGGGCAGCTAAGGGGGCATTATACTGTATGGGGCAGCTATGGGGGCATTATGCTGTATGGGGGAATTTATTTGGGTATTACACTGCATGGGGCATCTGTATGGACAATATACTGCAGGGGGCATCTGTTGGCTTTATATTGCATGGGTGCATCTATGGGGCAGTATAGTGTATGGTGGCAGCTATGGGGGCATTATACTGTATGGTGGCAGCTATGGAGGCATTATACTGTATGGTGGCAGCTTTGGGGGCATTATACTGTGTGGGGGCAGCTATTTGGTATTATACAGTGTGGGAGGGATTATGGGAGCATGATACAGTATGGGCTGAATTGGGTGTGTATGGACGGGAATTGGGTGGGATTAGAGGGGTGGCTTAAAAGAAAAAAAATTGCTGCGACATCGGTTGTCCCTTTTTGTGATACTTGGAAGTTGGGAGGTATGCTAATGGCTGCTGGGCATTAGATCCCAATTAGCATTGATCTGTGCACAGAGGGATGCTAGGATCATGTACTCCCAGCATGCTCCTCTCCTCCATTTCACAGTTGGAAGCCTGAGACATCATCATGACGTCACAGGTTTACAGGGCAATGGCCAGAATACAGGAAGGAAGTTTCCTGCATTTAAGTCCCAGTACTAAACACATTGCTCACTTTGAGGCAGTGTTCCTAGGTAGCGTAAATGCTGCAGAATTTCCGCAACGGAATTCTGTGCAGAAATTCCACAGCATTTACGGTAGCAGCAAAATGGATGAGATTTAGAAAATCTCATGCCCACGCTGTGGAAAAAAACGCAGCAGATATGTTACTTTGTTTGTATATTGTTTATCGAAAAACTTCATTTCAATAAAAATCTATTGATTAAAAAAAACAAACAACGCAGCGATTACACTGCAAAAATCGCAACTACGGAAAACAAAAAAAAAACAAACACAGAACGCCCTCCTTCTTCCTGCAGTCCGGCTTCCTGGGATGAAGTTTCATCCCATGTGACCGCTGCAGCCAATCACAGGCTGCAGTGTCACATGGCCTGCAATGTTATCATGGGAGGCCGGATTACACACAGACAAGACGGAGGGGGGAAGTATGAGTGTTTTCTTCTGCAGCAGAAATTCCGTTAGAAAAACAATGTAGTGCGATTTTTTTCGGAGGGAATGTAATGCGGGTTCCAGGTCGGATACACTTCATGATTTTTACGCAGCGTATCCGACCCATGGGAACCCGGCCTGAGAGCTGTGTTAAGCTTTTTTTTGTGACGAGTTGATCGTTCAGCTCCCTGCACCTCAGGAGAGTCAGGCTGACACTCTGTCAGCCCGATCTCTTTTATGGCAGGGTGCTATACAGCGCGATATGCCATTAAAGTTAGGAGGACTGTAGATATACGCCCTGGCTGCACGGGGCATCGGTGACTAGAATGTATATCTACAGATTGGTGGCAGGAAGGGATTAAAGGGGAAACCCTCTATTATGTAAAATGCGGATTTGTATAATTACTAAAGAATAGATATCATATAGAGAAACAAATAAAAACAGTATATGTATGCGTATTAGCAGAGATGACAGCAGATTAAGTGTAGAAGGTAACTAGAAATAGCTGATACAAAATTACAAAAATGTTAAATAATTTGGAGATAAATATAGGAGACAAATTGATCAGCGTAAGTTAAGAGGGGTAAAGTGCTAGTTCATCATTCAATGGGTTAACCCGTATTTGGCAGGGATAAACCATTAGCCCTAATAATTATTACGCACTCAGGTGAATGGTAATTTCTCTCACACTGTTTCCTGGCCGCTAACGAGCTTCTGACTCGTTAAAAGGCCTGCAATTAGTGAGTCAGCAGGGTGGACAAAATAGCTGAATTGTCATTAACCCTTTGATGCTCAAAGAAAAGGGGTACATTGAAGAAAGGTGCTTTGTAGTAATACAAAAGTTTCTTTATTATTTGTGCTTCACGTATAGATTCTGTTTTGTATTTTACATCTGTTTAGGGATTAAGCCAACTGCAGGTCCTTGGATATTTGTCGAAAACAAGCAAAGAGTTAAAATGTTGACATTCTTGTTTCATGAAATGTGGGCCTTATGAATATACGCATTAAGATCTTTTCGTTCCGATAATTTAGGATGTTGTCAGGATTGGGTTAAACTGTTTAGGTGGCCAAAATAGATCTGGGCATAAAGAGGTAAGAAACAGTGAGTGGTGGTGGGGGTGGAGCATGCCAATTGGACATAAAATAATGAAGCCATAATTTTATTGTTGAAAGAGGAGCAGATTGGAAAGAACAGTCTCCGTCTGGCTCCGGAAAATCCTTTCGTTTGGCAACTGAAAACTCCATATAGCCATTTTTTTCATTGCCAAATAAGAATTTTTCGCTATTTTTGTATGAGGATAATACTCTGCTTCATTCCAGAAATATATTTAACCCTATTACTAAGTATTAAGCATCTATCTATCTATCTATCTATCTATCTATCTATCTATCTATCTATCTATCTATCTATCTATCTATCTATCTATCTATCTATCATCTATCTATCTATCGTATATCTGTTATCTATTTTTTTCTTATATAGCTATTTTTGTAATTATCAATCTATTTTCTATTTATTTACAGTGCGGATAAAACCTGTTCACCACCACGCTGTTCCCTTTTTTGTTTGTAGACTGATCAACAGAAAAGGCTGTTTAACCCCTTAAAGACACAGCCTGATTTTTTCAAATCTGACATGTGTCACTTTATGTGGTAATAACTTTGGAAAGCTTTTACCTATCCAAGCGATGAGACTGTTTTATCGTGACACATTGTACTTTATGTTAGTGAAAGAATTTGGTCGATAACTTCAATATTTATTTGTAAAAAACACCAACATTTTGGGAAAATTTGCAAGAATTAGCATTTTTCTAAATTTAAATGTATCTCCTTGTAAAACAGATAGTAATACCACAAAAAATAGTTGCTAGCTAACTTTTTCCATATGTCTACTTTATGTTTGCATCGTTTTTTGAATGTCATTTTATTTTTCTAGGATGTTACAAGGCTTAGAACTTTAGCAGCAATTTCTCACATTTTCAAGAAAATTTCAAAAGCCTATTTTTTTTATGGACCAGTTCAGGTGTGAAGTGGATTTAAGGGGCCTATACTTTACAAACCCCCATAAATCACCCCATTTGAAAAACTGCACCCTTCAGGCTGGGTTCACACGACCTATTTTCAGACGTAAACGAGGCGTTTTATGCCTCATTTTACGTCTGAAAATAGGGCTACAATACGTCGGCAAACATCTGCCCATTCATTTGAATGGGTTTGCCGACGTACTGTTCAGACAACCTGTCATTTACGCGTCGTCGTTTGACAGCTGTCAAACGACGACGCGTAAAAATACAGCCTCGTCAAAAGAAGTGCAGGACACTTCTTTGGACGTTTTTGGAGCCGTTTTCTCATAGACTCCAATGAAAACAGCCCCAAAAACGGACGTAAAAAACACTGCGAAAACGCTGCGAAAAACGCCGCGAAAGACGCCGCGAAAAACGCTGCGAAAAACGTGAGTTGCTCAAAAAACATCTGAAAATCAGGGGCTGTTTTCCCTTGAAAACAGCTCCGTATTTTCAGCCGTTTTTGGTCACTACGTGTGCACATACCCTCAAAGTATTCAAAACAGCATTTAGAAAGTTTCTTTACCTTTTAGGTGTTTCACAGGAATTAAAGCAAAGTAGAGGGGAAATGTACAAATGTCATTTTTTTTGCTGAAATTCATTTGTAATAAAAAAATTTCTGTACCACAGAATGTTTTACCAGAGAAACGCAACTCAATATTTATTGCCCAGATTCTGCAGTTTTTATAAATATCCAACATGTGGCCCTAGTGTGCTAATGGACTGAAACACAGGCCTCCAAATTAAAGGAGCAACTAGAGGATTTTTGGGCCTCCTTTTATTACAATATATTTTAGGCATCATGTCAGGTTTGAAGAAGTCTCATGGGGCCAAAACAGTGGAAACCCCCCAAAAGTGACACTATTTTGGAAACTATACACCTCAGTTAATTTTTACAAGGCATAAAGGAGAAAAAGCACCCCAACATTTGTAAAGAAAATTCTCCCGATTACAGGAATACCCCATATGTGTCAATAAATGACCTATTGGACCCACTGCAGGGTTCAGAAGGGCAGGAGTGGTATAAGTTGTTTTTTTACAGGGAATAAAGGAGAAAAAGCACCTTAATATTTGTATGTGGTAATAAACTGCTGTTTGGACCCACTGCAGGGCTCAGAATGGCAGGAGTGCCATTTAGATTTTGTATTTTGCACAGATGATTTTTGTGTTCGCATTTGCAATATCCTGGAGGGACCAAAACAGTAGAAACCCCCCAAAAGTGACCCAATTTTGGAAACTACACCCCTCAAGGAATTTGTCTAGTGGTATAGTGAGCATTTTGACCCCACAGTTTTTATGCTAAATTTATTGGAATTAGGCAGTGAAATTTTAAATCTACAAAGGAGAAAAAAGCACCCCAACATTTGTAAAGAAAATTCTCCCAATTACAGGAATACCCCATATGTGGTCATAAATTGCTGTTTGGACCCACTGCCGAAGAAGGTCAGGAGTGCCATTTGGATTTTCCACAGATGGTTTTTGGATGCCATGTCACATTTGCAGTGAAAACTCCATGTGACCCCATTTTGGAAACTACACCCTCAAGGAATTTATTAATGGGTGTTAGTTGGTAGTTTGAGCCTGCATTTTGTTGGAGGAATTAATGCATAACCGGTGTAAAAATAAGGTTTAAATTTTTTTTTCTCACAAATGTGTTATTTATAGGACATTTTTCTTTGTATCCAGTACATAAAACTAAGGAAATGTACCCCAATGTTTATTTTGCTGTTTCTCTTGTTTAAAATTACCCCCACTTAGGCCGAAATCATATCTTTGTCATTATTGTAGGGCCCAAAAGCAAAGGAATACCCTGTAGTTTTCAGAATATAGCTTCCACTTACAGAGGATTTAAGCTGGTAGGACAATGTAACCCCTCCAGAAGTGACCCCATTTTCAAAACTAGATCCTGAAAGTATTCATTCAGGAGTATAGTGATTATGTTGATTTTCCATGTATTTTTAGCTGGAATTAAGGGGAGATCATAAAACTGAAGTGCCTTGTGGGTTTTTGGGCCTAGTTAGATAAATTCCAGGCACAATTTGTTTGCAGATGTTCTGAAGTGACAGAGCAGAAAATACCATCCTCCAGTATTTATCTAGGGGTATAATAAAATGGTTTGTTTTAATTGAGGTATAATTCAAATTTTTAAATGGGCAATAATGTAATGGAAATAGGGGTAAAATATCTGTACATATATATGAAAAGAGCAAAAGGGGTTAAAAAAAATTAGAGAATGAATTAAATTAATATTTTAGAGAAGAATGGTAAGAACGAAAACAGTCTTTGATGCACAAACCCTGGCTTAGTGGGACAAGTATCGAATTTCTAACTCCATTTTTGTAACAAACGCAACATTTTTTGCAGTGGGGGGAATTTCAGTTGGGAAGAGCTGTCCCGATACAACTATGCTGGCCTGACTTCCATGGGATTTGCTTGCACCCTCTTCTGCCCGGTCTTCGAACTGTAATAGTTTTATTGCTTGTTCTTGGTATTCAAGATACTGGGCATTTTTTCCTGCCATGCTGTATAATATAAAGGAATTACACAGTGCTGTTTGAATTTAGTGCACTGCAACCTTTTTATACCAGACGCAGTGGTGAACCTAGCCCCTCTGCTGCCTGATGCGAACTATAAAAAGACGCCCCCCCCCAAAATAAAAATCTATCCGAGTTTTTGTCATTACTAGCTTTACACAACAAACACGCAATATATAATTTTTTTTAAAAAGGAAAACATTTGTTGTTTATTTGGTAAAGTGCTGTTTAATGTATAGAAAAGATTTAAAGAATTCTACTTACTGTATTACTTTAGTATCATAGATCAGCAATGCAGCATTATCACTGAAAATGGTTTAACACATCTTCTATGCCCCCTTTTTATTACCTAATAGACTTATGAATTTTAACTGAGTTCAGTGGCCCCGGCGTGGACAGCATGATGCAGTGATGTCATCGTGCCGGGCAGTTGACGTCATCAGCGTGCTCCCGATCTCTTGTAGGCCTCAGGCCTAAACCAGGCTGTGGCCTACAAGAGCAAACGGCGGAGCAGGGAGCCAATGGCCAGGGGTTTGCTGGCAAATTTTAGTCTGGGGGGCAAGCACACAGCCCTGGCCCAAGAGTAGCAGCCCATTCTGGGGGCACTGGACAATTGGAGAGTTTGCCCCCCTAACACCGCTTCGGAAGAACTCTGCAACCTGTCAACGGAAAAATCATCCGCCAGGAGGAAAAATGTTTCTTGATGGCTGAGTACAAGAAAGCCTCACCTGGGAATTAGACGTTCTTGAACTCCGCCATGGGGAAATATTTTTCCCTCTGGCGGATTACTTTTCAGTTGATAGGTAGCAGAGTTACATGAAGGGGAATTATTTTTCCTTGACCTCTAGTTTCTATTGTGGCAAATTACATTAAAAATGTTTTTATGCTGCTAACTTTTTTTGGTAGGTTCCGCTGGGCCGTTTGGACTACGTTGTAGATTCATTGGACTACTTCGATCTACTTTTTTTTTTTTTTCAATTAAATGGTGAAAGAGGGTTGCATGGGGGAGTTTTGATCTCAATAATTTTTTTTTTCTTATGTCTGTTTTTTTAAATACTTTATTATGGCCTTAGTAATGGCTGCTGTCTGATTGAAAGCGTTTAATTACTAGGGCTGGGGCTTAGCATTAACCAGTAACAAGGCTATCACTAACCCCTATTATTGCCCCAGTTCCCACTGCCGCCAGGGATACCTGGAAGAGCCGAGTACGATCCAGTACCTGACATCTGAAAAGACGGTTAGGCAGCAGGGTGGCTGCAGGCTGGTATTATCATATTATCATTATCATAAAACCATGGCCTTTCCCACCCTGGTAATGCTAGGCTGCTGCTGCTTTATTGTATCTGGCTAGTTATTAAAAACAGGGGGAACCCCACGTCATTTTTTAAAAATAAATAACTGAAAAAAAATTACGTGAGATCCCCTCCATTTTTCATAACCAGCCAGATACAATAAAACAGCAGCAGCCTAGCATTACCAGGGTGGGAAGGGCCACGGTTTTTGGACCTTCCTAGCCTGGTAGTACCAGCCTGCGGCCACACCAGCATCGGCCCTTCACTTCAGATGGTCGGGTCCTGGATCGTACCTGGCTCTTCCTGGTAATCCTGGTGGCGGTGGGTACCGGGATAATAATAGGGGGTTAGTGCTAGCCATTTTAGTGGCTAACTCTAAGCCCCTTCTTAGTAATGGACGTTCTCAATCAGACAGTTGCCATTACTAAGGCGGTAATGACGTATTTAAAAACAGAGACATAAAAAATTTATTTTATTGAAATAACTCTTCCACACAATCCACTTTAACCATTTTATTAAAAAAAAAAGAAAAAAACTTAAATCAGCGAAGTAGTCCAACGAATCTACGACATAGTCCAAATGGTCCAGCGGTACCTGCAAAACAAAAGTGAGCAGTATGAAAAATAAAAATTAAGATTGCTGCCCCCACAGAAGTACAAACATATGAATAAATAGTTACTTTAGGGAACATATTAAAATAATTAGAAAAAATAGGCCCATAAAGTAAAACATATAAAATAATAATAAAAAAAATAATTATAACACCTTTCTTGCAGGATAGAGAGAAGGGGCTGCACTGATCGGCAGTAACCCTTTCAGCAGCCTGGACAGTGACTACCGCTGCACAGTAAGTAAAAACCTGCAACAAAAAAAAGTTCATACTTACCCAGAACTCCCTGCTTCTTCCTCCAGTCCGTCCTCCTGGGATAATGTTTCATCCCATGTGATCGCTGCAGCCAATCACAGGCTGCAGCGGTCACATGGACTGCCCCGTCATCCAGGGAGGTCAGACTGTTTGTCAAAAGAGGGACGCGCCACCAAGACAACGGTCGGGGTACGTATGAACTTCTTTTTCTTTCTATCGCTGCGTTCCGCTGCGGAACTCTGCCCAAAAGGGCTGCCCCTTCTCTCTATCCAGCACTGATAGAGAGAAGAGGCTGCCGATCAGAGCTGGATAGAGAGAAGAGGCTGCCGATCAGTGCTGGATAGAGAGAAGGGACTGCCACTTCTCTCTATCCAGCACTGATCAGCAGCCTCTTCTCTCTATCAGTGCTGGATAGAGAGAAGGGGCTGTTGATTAGTGCAGTGCAATATAGCAGAGAAAACGGGTCCATAAATACGGGTGGAATACGGGTGACAAAGGACCCGTATTTACACCAGTATTTACGGGAGGGAAAAAATACGGTTGTGTGCATGGGGCCTTAAAGAGAACTTTTCACCTGCCCATACATGTGCAGAATTTAATGGGCAGGGCTGCACAAACTCTGGGGCACTCTAAAAAAATTTCCTATCCTCCTTCGTTATTTAGATATCGGTACTGTAATATTTGGCACCCGATATTTAAATAACCCCCTGAACTGTCAATGGGGAGGTAATTGGCAAGGGGTCGTGTAACATCGCTGTGCACTGTCCAATCAGCTATGGACAGTTTCACAGCAAGAGCTTGAGAGAGAAGAGCGTGTGCGCATGAGCGCGCAGCTCCGCCACCACTACGGAACAGAAGAGGAGAAGAAGAGTGTGAATTCTTCTTCTGCTGTTCCATGGCATCGGAGTTGTACGCGCACGCACGCTTTCACTCTTTAGATCTCGGCAGTCAAGGACTACAAGACTGATCTCTCGCGAGAGATCACACAGTCTTGTACTTGCCTGTCGAGAGGTGAAGAGTGAGAACGTGCTTGCGCACAAGCTCTCCTCTCTACAGCTCTTGCTATTGACACTGTCCGTAGCTGATTGGACAGTGTCACAGCAATGTTACACGCCCCCTTGCCAATTACCTCCAACATTGACAGTTCATGGGCTTATTTAAATATCGAGCACCAAATATTACGGCAACGATATCTAAGCAAGGAAGGAGGGTAGGAAAAAAAATGTAAAGTGCCCCAGAGCTTGTGCAGCCCTGAACATTACATGCTGCACTCAAATGCACATCTATGGGCAGGTGAAAGTTTCATTTTAAAGTGTAACAACTTTTTAAAAAACTTTTGACATGTCAGAAGTTTTGATCAGTGGGGTCCAAACACTGAGACCCCCCACTAGTCGCTAAAACGAAGCAGCAGAAGTGCTCGGGTGAGCGGTGTGCCACTTCAATTCTGTTTGGCTTTCCTTGGAGCAGTGTACAGGCTCAATAGAAAGTCTATGAGTCTGTACACCGCTCACTCGGCTGAAAGTCGATCATAAATTAAGCGGCACAGCGCTCACCCGAGCACTTCCGCTGCTTCGTTTTAGCGATCGGTGGGGGTCTCAGTGCTCAGTCCCCCACCGATGAAAACTTCTAACATGTCGCTATGACATGATAAAAGTTTAGTTACAGTTTAAAGGCTATGTACACACCTTTAAAAACATAATTTTTATAAATATATATATATATATATATATATATATATATGTGTATATATATATATATATGTATATATATATATATATATATATATATATATATATATATATATATATATATATAGAAAAAGATATCTATCAATGCGATTGGTGCAAGTTTTAATTACTTTTTATTGAAAATGATTGTTACGTTTTGAGATACAGCTGCTTTGTATCCTGTATACAGGGCAGCTGTATACAGCGCTGAGACCTGAATCCATTAGGTCGCCTATTATCGATCACATCTAAGTTATGAACTTAGATATGATCGGTAACAGCTGACCTGACGGATACAGGATTCAGCGCTATATACAGCTGCTCTGTATACAGGATACAAAGCAGCTGTATCTCAAAAAGTTAAAATAATTTTTAATAGAAAGTTGCACCAATCACACTGAACCCCCCCTTTCAGTATAATAATTACTGAGGGTGCTATGGGGGGATTATACTGCAAGGAGGGTACTGACTCTGACTGCTGTGTGGGAGTGCTGTGGGGGGAGCTATACTGCGCTCAGCTTCCTGCCCCCACTAATTTAAGGGATGGGGGGTTGTCTGAGCATCTTACTGACAGCTGAGGGCTCTATGGGGCTGAATAATCCCTACATAGAGCTCTCACTAATTACTATACTGCAAGGTGGGGGTCTGGGCATTTAACTGACTGCTAAGGGCTCTAAGGGGGCGGATTCCCCTTAGAGTCCTCAGCAGTCAGTCAGACGCTCAGACCACGCTAACCTTGCAGTATGGAAGCTAGTGAGGACTCTATGGGGAAGATTATTCCCCCCTATAGAGCCGTCAGCTGTCAGTAAATGCTCACACCGCCCCTTGTAGAATCCCCCGCCCTTCAGCGTTGACCGATCACTTTTGAATTACTGGGGGGCAGGTTTATGGGGAAGGATTATACTGCGCTTAGCTTCCTGCCCCTACTAATTTAAAAGTGGTCGGCCAACGCTAGGGGGCTGGGAGTATACTGCAAGGGGGGTCTTGGCGTTTTACTGACAGCAAAGGGCTCTAGAGGGGGGAATTATCCCCCCCAAAGGACCCTGACTAGTTACTATACTGCAAGGTTAGGGGTTCTGAGCATCTGAATGACTGCTCTAAAGGGGGGGGGCAGAATCCCCCCTATAGAGCCCTCTGCAGTAAATAAGACGCTCAGACCCCCTCTATTCTTCCATTATAGTGATGTGAGGGCTCTATGGGGTGGATTATTCCACCCCCATAGAGCCCTTGGCTGTCAGTAAAATGCCCAGACCCCCCTTGCAGTATACTTCCGGGTCCCAGTCCCAGCAGCTTCGGCTGACCGAGTTAAGGCAGGAGCGTACCTCGTGCATCTCGTCACTTCTCTTTGCTCGACCGCACCTCCTGCAGACCTGCTCCTCTCTGGCGGGCGTCCGAGAGGAGTAGGAGGAGTGTTACAGACGTGCCCATCATGCGGCACGTCTGCTAAGTCTGCATGCCCCCTCCCCCGGTCCAGTCTGTCCCTGGCAGTAAAGGCTGCACCCCATTTTCGGGCAGGTGGCGCCGCCTGAGGCTCTAAGCTCACCTCACCTCATGGCAGGTGCGGCACTGACCACACGCGTGACTTCCTCATCGTGTTGTATGGCTGTAATAATTGGTCAGCCAGGTCCACCCCTCCCATGTATTGGCTGTATTCTTGTATGCCCACAGGCTTGAGGGCTGTGGTGTTACCTCCTCTTACAGGAACAGGGGTGCTGCTGTCCGCATGAATAGACGTTTATGAAGAAGATGTCTTTTCTATCTCTAAATTTAGTCAGCATAATGTCTTCACCAGATTTTTTGTGAGGCCTCTTTGATTCCTTCTTACTGTACCACAGGCCACTGTCCCTTTTTCGAACAGACACTTGAAAAGAGGGACGCTTGTATTAAAATTGTCGATGTAAAGGTGATATCCTTTACCTAGCAGGGGGTATGAAAGGTCCCAGACAATTTTGGCCCTTACATTAAGACCTCGTGCACACTTCCATCACCGTTTTGCCGGCCGTTTTTGACGGATCCGTGTGCCCGTTTTAGCGGCCGTGTGATTTCCGTGTGCACTCCGTGTTTCCGTTTCCGAGCACCGAGCATGGTACTGTCCAGGGTGCTGACAGAGCATGGTTGTTCAGCGCTAGTCACTGTACAGGGTGCTGAAAGGGTTAATGGGCTGCACTGATTGGCGGTAACTCTTTCAGCACCCTGGACAGTGAGTAGCGCTGACGAACCATGCTCTTTCAGCACCCTGGACAGTACCATGCTCGGCGCTCGGAAAATACAATTTTTATAAAATAAAAAATAAAAAAATCATTTCATACTTACCCAGAACTCCCTGCATTTTCCTCCTGTCCGGCCTCCTGGGATGACGTTTCATCCCATGTCACCGCTGCAGCCAATCACAGGCTGTAGTGGCGGTCACGCCGGACTGGATGACATTAGAAGGCCGGCCTCCAGGGATAACGCTTCATCCCACGTGACCGTCTCTGCAGCCAATCACAGGCTGCAGCGGCCACATGGACTGCCGCGTCATACAGGAAGGTCAGACTGGAGGAAGAAGGGGGACCCGTCACCAAGACAACGACCGGGGTACGTATGAACTGCTTTTTATTTTATTTTTATCAGCAGCCTCTTCTCTCTATCAGTGATGGATTAGTGTAATATATCTGTAATGTACTTCTGCCCGCCCGGCCGTTGCTAGGCAACGGCTCCGTCACACACGGACAGCACACGGTTGCCTTCCGTGTGCCTTCCGTTTTTTTGACGGTCCCATTGACTTGCATGGGCCTCATGGTCACGGAATCAAAGTAGGACATGCTCTACTTTTGTCGGAAAGGAACAACGGGACCGTCAAAAAAACTGAAGTCTGCATGGCCCCATTGAAATGAATGGGTCAGGGTGCTAGCCATCAGAAAAATGGCTAGCACCCTGAAGGAAAAGACTGAAGTGTGCACTAGGCCTAAGGATGATGGGGCATTCTGGTGTACAGATCTGGGAAATTTTTCCCTCATAGATATGGAATCATACGAGCGCTGCTTCCCCTTCATTTCTACTTGCTCACTATGAATCTTCTATTCGCATTTAGCGGTGATTCACAGGTATTGCAGCCTTTTCTCCCATTCACTTGTCATTCTCCACTTTGATTGAGTATTTTTATGTAAAATGTTGTTTAAATGCTACTAGGACTCACATAAAAAAACCTGTGAGTCCTGCTTAGTCGCCCACAAAGAGTGATTAACAACTTTTCTTGTATGAGTTTGTATATGGGTAGAGATGTCAATCACTGTGTGTGGGCCGGTAAGGCCAGGGCTACACCTAGACTTTTTGTAGTGTTACTGATTGACTTTAATTATTGAGTTACAGCTGCAGTCCAAATGAATACATTGAGTTGCATGCAATCTTGTGGACTGCAGCTGTCACCAAATAGTTCAAATCAATCAGTAGTGCTACAAAAAGTCTAGGCGTAGCCGTCGCCTAAAGCAGGACTCATTGGCTTTCTCCATGACTTTCATTTAAAAAAGTTTTTTACATAAAAAAAATCAAATGATAGAAAAGAATATATCTTTGAGCTCGTCATATTAACTTTTATTATATATTAAGCACAGATAGGGCAGTATGGGAGATCGACAGAGCCACTTTAGGCCCTGTACACACTGAGTTTTTGGGCCTGATTTTGACGCAGAAACCGGTATCAGTGCTATAAAATGGCTGAAATCGCCCCCACTTTTGGCCACTCGCGGGGAAAAAAAGCGGCATGTCCTTTCTTGCTGCGATTTCCGCCTCTGACCTCCCATTGAATTCAATAGGAGGCAAAAAAAATCTGCGGCGCTTGTTTCCGAGCAATTATCGCTGCATAATTTGTCCACGGTCCTTGCATTAGCTTCAATGGCGAAAAACACAGCAAAAGAGAAAAATCGAAGGCAGTTCAAAATCTGCCTTAACATTCCTGATGGTATTCTGAGATAGATTTTTTCTGCCTGCAAAAATCTCTGTGTGATCAGGACCTTATTGTCGAAGTAAAACAAATCTGCACTCATTACAGTTACTAAACAAAATAATTGAATGAAAGTTATTTACCCCTTCAAGTCAGTATTTAGTGGAGGCATCAATTACAGCGTTGTGTCTGTGGAAATAGGCCTGAATGAACAGCTTCTCAAGTAAACAACAAATTTACAATTTGGATTCAAGCTCAGGGTAGTAAAATGTTTTTTTTTTAAGTCATTCCCTGTGTAGTTTTGTCTCTCTAGAAAGTAAATTTTCTCCCAAATCACAGCTTTCTTACAAGATTACATCAGGTTTTCTTCCAAATATTGTTGTAGTATACTGAATTTAATACACACTCTAGGTTTCTAGGATCTTCTGTAGACGCGGGGCATGTCACTGATACCTACTGTATACAAAGGACCATCAAAACCATCCACCATTTTAATGAGTGTGGGAACTTCTAAATGGGATACTTAGGCTCCATTCACACATTGCGGTTACGACCGCATTGAAAATTGGCAGCTGAAAACTGCATGCGTTTTTGCCGCGTTTTGGTGTGTTTTTTTTATGCAGTTCTATCCACACCTCAACCGCTACGTGTGAATGGACCCTTATAGAACAGACAGAGGATATCTCCCTGTAAAGGCCTCAAGCACACGACTGTAGTTTTTATCCGTAATTATGGAAAATCTGTGGACTCATTAATTTCTGTAGGCCATGGACACCTTTTCGTATATTTACGGATGTGTGTCCAGGCCGTAGAAATGATCCGCAAAATATAGAACATGTCCTATTCCTGTCCGCAATTGCTACATGGACTTGCCTATAGAAGTCTATGGGCGCGTTTAAAATTGCGGACAGCTATGGATGTGCATCCGTAGCCGTCCGTAATTGCAGAAGCGTTGCTTGGGATTCCCCCAGAAAATGGCGCCTGATTTGAACTGTGCCGTGAGTTATGGAGCATGTCCATTTTTTTGTTTTTTTTACGGGCCATGCTACCATTTTTTATATGGGAGCACGGCCCACAAATGCGGGTGGCCGTCAGCGGCCAGCCATGCCCGTAATCACTGACACTGATTACAGGGCACGGCCGTGTGCATGGGGCCTAAAAGTTCTTCCTACTTCAACGGCACCATACATGTATGCATACTTCACATGGGAGGAAATAACATAGACATATTTGGTATCACTACAACCATAATTATCTAACCATAATTAAAAATATAATTTAAGTTGAGCGATATGTGGCGTAAAAATAAAAAAAAAAGCAGAAAAAAGCATTTTTTTTTCTCTATTTCCCACAGAATAAAAATTATTATAAATTAAACTAATATGTACTTCAAAATAATGTCTGCGAAAACTACAAAAACACCAAAAAATTATGGCTATTAGAATACTGGATGGCAAAATTAAAGAATTGAATTTGCTTTGTGAAGGCTAAAATTGGCTGCGTCCCCATACCGAACTGCATGCACATGTGCAGACCGGAGTGGTCACCTTCTATACTGCAAAACTGCTGGTAGCATGGACGCCACCAGCAATTAGATTCTTACACTGTGTAATAGAAAATGGGCAAGAGTCCCCAGTACTAGTGTGGAAAGATTTTTTTTTATATACTATATTATAGGAGAGACTTTGGCCTGTCTATCAAAGCATTTCTTTGTTATATACAGGGTTGCAAAAATGTCTAAACAGGATTATGTTAAAGAGGCTCTGTCACCAGATTTTGCAACCCCTATCTCCTATTGCAGCAGATCCGCGCTGCAATGTAGATTACAGTAATGTTTTTATTTTTTAAAAACGAGCATTTTTGGCCAAGTTATGACCATTTTTATATTTATGCAAATGAGGCTTGCAAAAGTAAAACTGGGCGTGTTTACAGTAAAAGTACAACTGGGCGTGTATTATGTGCGTACATCTGGGCGTGTTTACTACTTTTACTAGCTGGGCGTTAGGAATGGGAGTGTATGATGCTGACGAATCAGCATCATCCACTTCTGTTCGTTAACACCCAGCTTCTGGCAGTGCAGACACACAGCGTGTTCTCGAGAGACCACGCTGTGACGTCACTCACTTCCTGCCCCAGGTCCTGCATCGTGTCGGCCACATCGGCACCAGAGGCTACAGTTGATTCTGCAGTACAATCAGCGTTTGCAGGTAAGTAGCTACATCGACTTACCTGAGAACGCCGATGATGCTGCAGAATCAACTGTAGCCTCTGGTGCCGATGTGTCCTCGCTCGTCCGACACGATGCAGGACCTGGGGCAGGAAGTGAGTGACGTCACAGCGTGATCTCTCGAGAACACGCTGTGTGTCTGCACTGCCAGAAGCTGAGCGTTGTGAAGAGAAGTGGATGATACTTCTCGTCAGAACGGCCAACTAGTAAAATAAGTAAAAACGCCCCGATGTACGCACATAATACACGCCCAGTTGGACTTTTACTTTAAACACGCCCAGTTGGACTTTAGCAAGCCTCATTTGCATAAATAAAAAAATGGTCATAACTTGGCCAAAAATGCTAGTTTTTTAAAAATAAAAACGTTACTGTAATCTACATTGCAGCGCCGATCTGCTGCAATAGCAGATAGGGGTTGCAAAATCTGGTGACAGAGCCTCTTTAAATCATTGGAAGTAATGTTCAGGCATATCTAATATACTGTATCTAGTGTATGTAGTGTAATATGTATTTCTCTATGCATGAATATAGTGCCATATGTCTTTCTCTATGCATGAAGATAGTGGCGTATGTATTTCTCTATGCATGAAAATAATGGCGTATGTATTTCTCTATGCATGAAGATAGTGGCATATGTCTTTCTCTATGCATGAAGATAGTGGTGTATGTATTTCTCTATGCATGAAGATAGTGGCGTATGTATTTCTCTATGCATGAAGATAGTGGCATATGTAGTTCTCTATGCATAAAGATAGTGGCGTATGTCTTTCTCTATGCATGAAGATAATGTAGTATATATTTCTCTATGCATGAAGATAGTGGTTTATGTATTTTTCTATGCATGAAGATAGTGGCGTATGTATTTCTCTATGCATGAAGATAGTGGCATATGTCTTTCTCTATGCATGAAGATAGTGGCGTATGTATTTCTCTATGCATGAAAATAATGGCGTATGTCTTTCTCTATGCATGAAGATAGTGGCATATGTCTTTCTCAATGCATGAAGATAGTGGTGTATGTACTTCTCTATGCATGAATATATTGGCGTATGTATTTCTCTATGCATGAAGATAGTGGCGTATGTAGTTCTCTATGCATGAAGATAGTGGCGTATGTCTTTCTCTATGCATGAAGGTAGTGGCGTATGTATTTCTCTATGCATGAAGATAGTGGCGTATGTATTTCTCTATGCATGAAGATAATGGCGTATGTATTTCTCTATGCATGAAGATAGTGGCGTATATATTTCTCTATGCATGAAGATAGTGGCATATGTCTTTCTCTATGCATGAAGATAGTGGTGTATGTATTTCTCTATGCATGAATATATTGGCGTATGTATTTCTCTATGCATGAAGATAGTGGCGTATGTAGTTCTCTATGCATGAAGTTAGTGGTGTATGTCTTTCTCTATGCATGAAGATAGTGGCGTATGTATTTCTCTATGCATGAAGATAACGGCGTATGTATTTCTCTATGCATGAATATAGTGGCGTATGTATTTCTCTATGCATGAAGATAATGTAGTATATATTTCTCTATGCATGAAGATAGTGGTTTATGTATTTGTCTATGCATGAAGATAGTGGCGTATGTATTTCTCTATGCATGAAGATAACGGTGTATGTATTTCTCTATGCATGAAGATAGTGGCGTATGTATTTCTCTATGCATGAAGATAGTGGCGTATGTCTTTCTCTATGCATGAAGATAGTGGCGTATGTCTTTCTCTATGCATGAAGATAGCGGCGTATGTATTTCTCTATGCATGAAGATAGTGGCGTATGTATTTCTCTATGCATGAAGATAATGGCGTATGTATTTCTCTATGCATGAAGATAGTGGCGTATGTATTTCTCTATGCATGAAGATAATGTAGTATATATTTCTCTATGCATGAAGATAGTGGTTTATGTATTTGTCTACGCATGAAGATAGTGGCGTATGTATTTCTCTATGCATGAAGATAACGGCGTATGTATTTCTCTATGCATGAAGATAGTGGCGTATGTATTTCTATATGCATGAAGATAGTGGCGTATGTATTTCTCTATGCATGAAGATAGTGGCTTATGTATTTCTCTATGCATGAAGATAACGGCGTATGTATTTCTCTATGCATGAAGATAGTGGCGTATGTATTTCTCTATGCATGAAGATAATGGCGTATGTATTTCTCTATGCATGAAGATAGTGGCGTATGTCTTTCTCTATGCATGAAGATAACGGCGTATGTATTTCTCTATGCATGAAGATAGTGGCGTATGTCTTTCTCAATGCATGAAGACAACGGCGTATGTATTTCTCTATGCATGAAGATAGTGGCTTATGTATTTCTCTATGCATGAAGATAGTGGCGTATGTATTTCTCTATGCAGGAAGATAATGGCGTATGTATTTCTCTATGCATGAAGATAGTGGCGTATGTATTTCTCTATGCATGAAGATAATGTAGTATATATTTCTCTATGCATGAAGACAATGTAGTATATATTTCTCTATGCATGAAGATAGTGGCGTATGTATTTCTCTATGCATTAAGATAGTGGCATATGTATTTCTCTATGCATGAAGATAGTGGCGTATGTATTTCTCTATGCATGAAGATAGTGGCGTATGTATTTCTCTATGCATGAAGATAGTGGCGTATGTATTTCTCTATGCTTGAATATAGTGGCGTAGGTATTTCTCTATGCATGAAGATAATGGCGTATGTATTTCTCTATGCATGAAGATAGTGGCGTATGTATTTCTCTATGCATGAAGATAATGTAGTATATATTTCTCTATGCATGAAGACAATGTAGTATATATTTCTCTATCCATGAAGATAGTGGCGTATGTATTTCTCTATGCATTAAGATAGTGGCGTATGTATTTCTCTATGCATCAAGATAGTGGCGTATCTATTTCTCTATGCATGAAGATAGTGGCGTATGTATTTCTCTATGCATGAATATAGTGGCCTATGTATTTCTCTATGCATGAAGATATTGGCGTATATATTTCTCTATGCATGAAGATAGTGGCGTATGTATTTCTCTATGCATGAAGACAGTGGCGTATGTATTTGTCTATGCATGAAGATAGTTGCGTATTTATTTATCTATGCATGAAGATAGTGGTTTATGTATTTCTCTATGCATAAAGATAGTGGCGTATGTATTTGTCAATGCTTGAAAATAACGTAGTATGTATTTCTCTATGCATGAAGATAATGGCTTATGTATTTCTCTATGCATGAAGATAGTGGTTTATGTATTTGTCTATGCATGAAGATAGTGACGTATGTATTTCTCTATGCATGAAGATAGTGGCGTATGTATTTCTCTATGCATGAATATAGTGGCGTATGTATTTCTCTATGCATGAAGATAGTGGCGTATGTATTTCTCTATGCATGAAGATAATGTAGTATATATTTCTCTATGCATGAAGATAGTGGTTTATGTATTTGTCTATGCATGAAGATAGTGGCGTATGTATTTCTCTATGCATGAAGATAACGGTGTATGTATTTCTCTATGCATGAAGATAGTGGCGTATGTATTTCTCTATGCATGAAGATAGTGGCGTATGTCTTTCTCTATGCATGAAGATAGTGGCGTATGTCTTTCTCTATGCATGAAGATAGTGGCGTATGTATTTCTCTATGCATGAAGATAGTGGCGTATGTATTTCTCTATGCATGAAGATAATGGCGTATGTATTTCTCTATGCATGAAGATAGTGGCGTATGTATTTCTCTATGCATGAAGATAATGTAGTATATATTTCTCTATGCATGAAGATAGTGGTTTATGTATTTGTCTATGCATGAAGATAGTGGCGTATGTATTTCTCTATGCATGAAGATAACGGCGTATGTATTTCTTTATGCATGAAGATAGTGGCGTATGTATTTCTATATGCATGAAGATAGTGGCGTATGTATTTCTCTATGCATGAAGATAGTGGCTTATGTATTTCTCTATGCATGAAGATAACGGCGTATGTATTTCTCTATGCATGAAGATAGTGGCTTATGTATTTCTCTATGCATGAAGATAACGGTGTATGTATTTCTCTATGCATGAAAATAATGGCGTATGTATTTCTCTATGCATGAAGATAGTGGCATATGTCTTTCTCAATGCATGAAGATAGTGGTGTATGTATTTCTCTATGCATGAATATATTGGCGTATGTATTTCTCTATGCATGAAGATAGTGGCGTATGTAGTTCTCTATGCATGAAGATAGTGGCGTATGTCTTTCTCTATGCATGAAGATAGTGGCGTATGTATTTCTCTATGCATGAAGATAGTGGCGTATGTATTTCTCTATGCATGAAGATAATGCGGTATGTATTTCTCTATGCATGAAGATAGTGGCGTATGTATTTCTCTATGCATGAAGATAGTGGCATATGTCTTTCTCTATGCATGAAGATAGTGGTGTATGTATTTCTCTATGCATGAATATATTGGCGTTTGTATTTCTCTATGCATGAAGATAGTGGCGTATGTAGTTCTCTATGCATGAAGATAGTGGAGTATGTCTTTCTCTATTCATGAAGATAGTGGCGTATGTATTTCTCTATGCATGAAGATAGTGGCGTATATATTTCTCTATGCATGAAGATAGTGGCGTATGTATTTCTCTATGCATGAAGATAGCGGCGTATGTCTTTCTCTATGCATGAATATATTGGCGTATGTATTTCTCTATGCATGAAGATAGTGGCGTATGTAGTTCTCTATGCATGAAGATAGTGGCGTATGTCTTTCTCTATGCATGAAGATAGTGGCGTATGTATTTCTCTATGCATGAAGATAGTGGCGTATGTATTTCTCTATGCATGAAGATAATGGCGTATGTATTTCTCTATGCATGAAGATAGTGGCGTATGTATTTCTCTATGCATGAAGATAATGTAGTATATATTTCTCTATGCATGAAGATAGTGGTTTATGTATTTGTCTATGCATGAAGATAGTGGCGTATGTATTTCTCTATGCATGAAGATAACGGCGTATGTATTTCTCTATGCATGAAGATAGTGGCGTATGTATTTCTCTATGCATGAAGATAGTGGCGTATGTATTTCTCTATGCATGAAGATAGTGGCTTATGTATTTCTCTATGCATGAAGATAACGGCGTATATATTTTTCTATGCATGAAGATAGTGGCGTATGTATTTCTCTATGCATGAAGATAACGGCGTATGTATTTCTCTATGCATGAAGATAGTGGCGTATGTCTTTCTCTATGCATGAAGATAACGTCGTATGTATTTCTCTATGCATGAAGATAGTGGCGTATGTCTTTCTCTATGCATGAAGATAACGGCGTATGTATTTCTCTATGCATGAAGATAGCGGCATATGTCTTTCTCTATGCATGAATATATTGGCGTTTGTATTTCTCTATGCATGAAGATAGTGGCGTATGTAGTTCTCTATGCATGAAGATAGTGGCGTATGTCTTTCTCTATGCATGAAGATAGTGGCGTATGTATTTCTCTTCCCATGAAGATAGTGGCGTATGTATTTCTCTATGCATGAAGATAGTGGCATATGTCTTTCTCTATGCATGAAGATAGTGGCGTATGTATTTCTCTATGCATGAAGATAGTGGCGTATGTATTTCTCTATGCATGAAGATAGTGGCGTATGTATTTCTCTATGCATGAAGATAATGGCGTATGTATTTCTCTATGCATGAAGATAGTGGCGTATGTATTTCTCTATGCATGAAGATAATGTAGTATATATTTTTCTATGCATGAAGATAGTGGTTTGTGTATTTGTCTATGCATGAAGATAGTGGCGTATGTATTTCTCTATGCATGAAGATAACGGCGTATGTATTTCTCTATGCATGAAGATAGTGGCGTATGTCTTTCTCTATGCATGAAGATAACGGCGTGTGTATTTCTCTATGCATGAAGATAGTGGCGTATGTCTTTCTCTATGCATGAAGGTAACGGCGTATGTATTTCTCTATGCATGAAGATAGTGGCGTATGTGTTTCTCTATGCATGAAGATAACGGCGTATGTATTTCTCTATGCATGAAGATAGTGGCGTATGTCTTTCTCTATGCATGAAGATAACGGCGTATGTATTTCTCTATGCATGAAGATAGTGGCGTATGTCTTTCTCTATGCATGAATATAGTGGCGTATGTATTTCTCTATGCATGAAGATAATGGCGTATGTATTTCTCTATGCATGAAGATAGTGGCGTATGTATTTCTCTATGCATGAAGATAATGTAGTATATATTTCTCTATGCATGAAGACAATGTAGTATATATTTATCTATGCATGAAGATAGTGGCGTATGTATTTCTCTATGCATGAATATAGTGGCGTATGTATTTCTCTATGCATGAAGATAATGGCGTATGTATTTCTCTATGCATGAAGATAGTGGCGTATGTATTTCTCTATGCATGAAGATAATGTAGTATATATTTCTGTATGCATGAAGACAATGTAGTATATATTTCTCTATCCATGAAGATAGTGGCGTATGTATTTCTCTATGCATATTAAGATAGTGGCGTATGTATTTCTCTATGCATCAAGATAGTGGCGTATGTATTTCTCTATACATGAAGATAGTGGCGTATGTATTTCTCTATGCATGAATATAGTGGCCTATGTATTTCTCTATGCATGAAGATATTGGCGTATATATTTCTCTATGCATGAAGATAGTGGCGTATGTATTTCTCTATGCATGAAGACAGTGGCGTATGTATTTGTCTATGCATGAAGATAGTTGCGTATTTATTTATCTATGCATGAAGATAGTGGTTTATGTATTTCTCTATGCATGAAGATAGTGGCGTATGTATTTCTCAATGCTTGAAAATAACGTAGTATGTATTTCTCTATGCATGAAGATAATGGCTTATGTATTTCTCTATGCATGAAGATAGTGGTTTATGTATTTGTCTATGCATGAAGATAGTGACGTATGTATTTCTCTATGCATGAAGATAGTGGCGTATGTATTTCTCTATGCATGAATATAGTGGCATATGTATTTCTCTATGCATGAAGATAATGGCGTATATATTTCTCTATGCATGAAGATAGTGGCGTATGTATTTCTGTATGCATGAAGATAGTGGCGTATGTATTTCTCTATGCATGAAGATAGTGGCATATGTATTTCTCTATTCTTGAAGATAATGTAGTATATATTTCTCTATGCATGAAGATAGTGGTGTATGTATTTGTCTATGCATGAAGATAGTGGTGTATGTATTTCTCTATGCTTGAAAATAACGTAGTATGTATTTCTCTATGCTTGAAGATAATGGCTTATGTATTTGTCTATGCATGAAGATAGTGGTTTATGTATTTGTCTATGCATGAAGATAGTGACATGTATTTCTCTATGCATGAAGATAGTGGCGTATGTATTTCTCTATGCATGAATATAGTGGCGTATATATTTCTCTATGCATGAAGATAATGGCTTATGTATTTGTCTATGCATGAAGATAGTGGCGTATGTATTTCTCTATGCATGAAGATAGTGGTTTATGTATTTCTCTATGCATAAAGATAGTGGCGTATGTATTTGTCAATGCTTGAAAATAACGTAGTATGTATTTCTCTATGCATGAAGATAATGGCTTATGTATTTCTCTATGCATGAAGATAGTGGTTTATGTATTTGTCTATGCATGAAGATAGTGACGTATGTATTTCTCTATGCATGAAGATAGTGGCGTATGTATTTCTCTATGCATGAATATAGTGGCGTATGTATTTCTCTATGCATGAAGATAGTGGCGTATGTATTTCTCTATGCATGAAGATAATGTAGTATATATTTCTCTATGCATGAAGATAGTGGTTTATGTATTTGTCTATGCATGAAGATAGTGGCGTATGTATTTCTCTATGCATGAAGATAACGGTGTATGTATTTCTCTATGCATGAAGATAGTGGCGTATGTATTTCTCTATGCATGAAGATAGTGGCGTATGTCTTTCTCTATGCATGAAGATAGTGGCGTATGTCTTTCTCTATGCATGAAGATAGTGGCGTATGTATTTCTCTATGCATGAAGATAGTGGCGTATGTATTTCTCTATGCATGAAGATAATGGCGTATGTATTTCTCTATGCATGAAGATAGTGGCGTATGTATTTCTCTATGCATGAAGATAATGTAGTATATATTTCTCTATGCATGAAGATAGTGGTTTATGTATTTGTCTATGCATGAAGATAGTGGCGTATGTATTTCTCTATGCATGAAGATAACGGTGTATGTATTTCTCTATGCATGAAGATAGTGGCGTATGTATTTCTCTATGCATGAAGATAGTGGCGTATGTCTTTCTCTATGCATGAAGATAGTGGCGTATGTCTTTCTCTATGCATGAAGATAGTGGCGTATGTATTTCTCTATGCATGAAGATAGTGGCGTATGTCTTTCTCTATGCATGAAGATAGTGGCGTATGTATTTCTCTATGCATGAAGATAGTGGCGTATGTATTTCTCTATGCATGAAGATAATGGCGTATGTATTTCTCTATGCATGAAGATAGTGGCGTATGTATTTCTCTATGCATGAAGATAATGTAGTATATATTTCTCTATGCATGAAGATAGTGGTTTATGTATTTGTCTATGCATGAAGATAGTGGCGTATGTATTTCTCTATGCATGAAGATAACGGCGTATGTATTTCTTTATGCATGAAGATAGCGGCGTATGTATTTCTATATGCATGAAGATAGTGGCGTATGTATTTCTCTATGCATGAAGATAGTGGCTTATGTATTTCTCTATGCATGAAGATAACGGCGTACGTATTTCTCTATGCATGAAGATAGTGGCGTATGTATTTCTCTATGCATGAAGATAACGGTGTATGTATTTCTCTATGCATGAAAATAATGGCGTATGTATTTCTCTATGCATGAAGATAGTGGCATATGTCTTTCTCAATGCATGAAGATAGTGGTGTATGTATTTCTCTATGCATGAATATATTGGCGTATGTATTTCTCTATGCATGAAGATAGTGGCGTATGTAGTTCTCTATGCATGAAGATAGTGGCGTATGTCTTTCTCTATGCATGAAGATAGTGGCGTATGTATTTCTCTATGCATGAAGATAGTGGCGTATGTATTTCTCTATGCATGAAGATAATGCGGTATGTATTTCTCTATGCATGAAGATAGTGGCGTATGTATTTCTCTATGCATGAAGATAGTGGCATATGTCTTTCTCTATGCATGAAGATAGTGGTGTATGTATTTCTCTATGCATGAATATATTGGCGTTTGTATTTCTCTATGCATGAAGATAGTGGCGTATGTAGTTCTCTATGCATGAAGATAGTGGAGTATGTCTTTCTCTATGCATGAAGATAGTGGCGTATGTATTTCTCTATGCATGAAGATAGTGGCGTATATATTTCTATATGCATGAAGATAGTGGCGTATGTATTTCTCTATGCATGAAGATAGCGGCGTATGTCTTTCTCTATGCATGAATATATTGGCGTATGTATTTCTCTATGCATGAAGATAGTGGCGTATGTAGTTCTCTATGCATGAAGATAGTGGCGTATGTCTTTCTCTATGCATGAAGATAGTGGCGTATGTATTTCTCTATGCATGAAGATAGTGGCGTATGTATTTCTCTATGCATGAAGATAATGGCGTATGTATTTCTCTATGCATGAAGATAGTGGCGTATGTATTTCTCTATGCATGAAGATAATGTAGTATATATTTCTCTATGCATGAAGATAGTGGTTTATGTATTTGTCTATGCATGAAGATAGTGGCGTATGTATTTCTCTATGCATGAAGATAACGGCGTATGTATTTCTCTATGCATGAAGATAGTGGCGTATGTATTTCTCTATGCATGAAGATAGTGGCGTATGTATTTCTCTATGCATGAAGATAGTGGCTTATGTATTTCTCTATGCATGAAGATAACGGCGTATATATTTTTCTATGCATGAAGATAGTGGCGTATGTATTTCTCTATGCATGAAGATAACGGCGTATGTATTTCTCTATGCATGAAGATAGTGGCGTATGTCTTTCTCTATGCATGAAGATAACGGCGTATGTATTTCTCTATGCATGAAGATAGCGGCATATGTCTTTCTCTATGCATGAATATATTGGCGTTTGTATTTCTCTATGCATGAAGATAGTGGCGTATGTAGTTCTCTATGCATGAAGATAGTGGCGTATGTCTTTCTCTATGCATGAAGATAGTGGCGTATGTATTTCTCTATGCATGAAGATAGTGGCGTATGTATTTCTCTATGCATGAAGATAGTGGCATATGTCTTTCTCTATGCATGAAGATAGTGGCGTATGTATTTCTCTATGCATGAAGATAGTGGCGTATGTATTTCTTTATGCATGAAGATAGTGGCGTATGTATTTCTCTATGCATGAAGATAATGGCGTATGTATTTCTCTATGCATGAAGATAGTGGCGTATGTATTTCTCTATGCATGAAGATAATGTAGTATATATTTTTCTATGCATGAAGATAGTGGTTTGTGTATTTGTCTATGCATGAAGATAGTGGCGTATGTATTTCTCTATGCATGAAGATAACGGCGTATGTATTTCTCTATGCATGAAGATAGTGGCGTATGTCTTTCTCTATGCATGAAGATAACGGCGTGTGTATTTCTCTATGCATGAAGATAGTGGCGTATGTCTTTCTCTATGCATGAAGGTAACGGCGTATGTATTTCTCTATGCATGAAGATAGTGGCGTATGTGTTTCTCTATGCATGAAGATAACGGCGTATGTATTTCTCTATGCATGAAGATAGTGGCGTATGTCTTTCTCTATGCATGAAGATAACGGCGTATGTATTTCTCTATGCATGAAGATAGTGGCGTATGTCTTTCTCTATGCATGAATATAGTGGCGTATGTATTTCTCTATGCATGAAGATAATGGCGTATGTATTTCTCTATGCATGAAGATAGTGGCGTATGTATTTCTCTATGCATGAAGATAATGTAGTATATATTTCTCTATGCATGAAGACAATGTAGTATATATTTATCTATGCATGAAGATAGTGGCGTATGTATTTCTCTATGCATGAATATAGTGGCGTATGTATTTCTCTATGCATGAAGAAAATGGCGTATGTATTTCTCTATGCATGAAGATAGTGGCGTATGTATTTCTCTATGCATGAAGATAATGTAGTATATATTTCTCTATGCATGAAGACAATGTAGTATATATTTCTCTATCCATGAAGATAGTGGCGTATGTATTTCTCTATGCATATTAAGATAGTGGCGTATGTATTTCTCTATGCATCAAGATAGTGGCGTATGTATTTCTCTATACATGAAGATAGTGGCGTATGTATTTCTCTATGCATGAATATAGTGGCCTATGTATTTCTCTATGCATGAAGATATTGGCGTATATATTTCTCTATGCATGAAGATAGTGGCGTATGTATTTCTCTATGCATGAAGACAGTGGCGTATGTATTTGTCTATGCATGAAGATAGTTGCGTATTTATTTATCTATGCATGAAGATAGTGGTTTATGTATTTCTCTATGCATGAAGATAGTGGCGTATGTATTTCTCAATGCTTGAAAATAACGTAGTATGTATTTCTCTATGCATGAAGATAATGGCTTATGTATTTCTCTATGCATGAAGATAGTGGTTTATGTATTTGTCTATGCATGAAGATAGTGACGTATGTATTTCTCTATGCATGAAGATAGTGGCGTATGTATTTCTCTATGCATGAATATAGTGGCATATGTATTTCTCTATGCATGAAGATAATGGCGTATATATTTCTCTATGCATGAAGATAGTGGCGTATGTATTTCTCTATGCATGAAGATAGTGGCGTATGTATTTCTCTATGCATGAAGATAGTGGCATATGTATTTCTCTATTCTTGAAGATAATGTAGTATATATTTCTCTATGCATGAAGATAGTGGTGTATGTATTTGTCTATGCATGAAGATAGTGGTGTATGTATTTCTCTATGCTTGAAAATAACGTAGTATGTATTTCTCTATGCTTGAAGATAATGGCTTATGTATTTGTCTATGCATGAAGATAGTGGTTTATGTATTTGTCTATGCATGAAGATAGTGACATGTATTTCTCTATGCATGAAGATAGTGGCGTATGTATTTCTCTATGCATGAATATAGTGGCGTATATATTTCTCTATGCATGAAGATAATGGCTTATGTATTTGTCTATGCATGAAGATAGTGGCGTATGTATTTCTCTATGCATGAAGATAGCGGCGTATGTATTTCTCTATGCTTGAAGATAATGTAGTATATATTTCTCTATGCATGAAGATGGGGGTGTATGTATTTCTCTATGCATGAAGACAGTGGCGTATGTATTTCTCTATGCATGACGATAATGGCTTATATAGTCAGGGCCGCCATCAGGAATTTCAGGGCCCCATACAGCTAAATTTTCTGGGCCCCCCTACCGTGGCACCGCCTGTTAACGGTACTCCGTCCAGCACTATATCATGCTTCCCAGGGCCGCCATGAGGGGGGTATTAGGGGTACTGATGTGAGGGGCCCGGCAACTACCGCGACTTGCCTTTGGTAGAAAAAAAACAGGCCCCTGCAATGGGGCTCGTTTTTTTCACCAAAGGAATGTCGTGAGCTGCGGGGCCCCCCCTCTCGTCATGGGGGCCGTCAAACACCGCCCGCGTGCATCCGCAAACTCCCGCGCGTCCGCAAGCGCGCACCCGCGACCGCCCGCGCATGCGTGCACCAGCGACCGCACATACCCGTGACCGCCCGCCCGCGCACCGAATTTTGAGGCAGATTTTGACCTGCCCACACTATCTTGCCGCGTTTTTTGCCCGCGGCGATTGAGGACAGCAGAGAAAAAAATGCAGCGAAAAATGCATTTTCTGCCTCCCATTGATTTCGATGGGAGGTCAGAGGCAGAACCGCGGCAAGAAAGGACGTGCTGCTTTTTCTTTTTTCCGCGACTGGCATTAAATCAATGGGAGGCAGTTTTGGAAGTTTTTTGTTGCTGATTCTGACGCAGTGTCCGAGTCAATATCAAGGCCCAAAAACTCTGTGAACTGGGCCTTATTGTTAGGGCTTATTCAGACGAACGTGTAATACATCCGTGCAACGTGCGTGATTTTCACGCGCCTCGCACGGACCTATGTTACTCTATGGGGCCGTGCAGACTGTCAGTGATTTTCACGCAGCGTGTGTCCGCTGCGTAAAACTCACGACATGTCCGATATTTGTGCATTGTTCGAGCATCACGCACCCATTGCAGTCAATGGGTGCGTGAAAATCACGGCCAGCACTTCCGCAGCAGTATAAACTATGAATGAAAACAGAAAAGCACCACGTGCTACAAACATACAAACAGAGTGTCATAATGATGGCATATGAAGATAGTGGCGTATGTATTTCTCTATGCATGAAGTCAGTGGCGTATGTATTTCTCTATGCATGACGATAGTGGCGTATGTATTTCTCTATGCATGAAGATAATGTAGTATATATTTCTCTATTCATGAAGATAGTGGTGTATGTATTTGTCTATGCATGAAGATAGTGACGTATGTATTTCTCTATGCATGAAGATAGTGGCGTATGTATTTCTCTATGCATAAAGAAAGTGGCCTATGTATTTCTCTATGCATGAAGATAGTGGTGAATCTATTTGTCTATGCATGAAGATAGTGGCGTATGTATTTATCTATGCATGAAGATAGTGGCGTATGTATTTCTCTATGCATGAAGATAATGGCATATGTATTTCTCTATGCATGAATATATTGGCGTATATATTTCTCTATGCATGAAGAAAGTGGTGTTTGTGTTTGTCTATGCATGAAGATAGTGGCGTATGTATTTCTCTATGCATGAAGATAGTGGCGTATGTATCTCTCTATGCATGAAGATAATGTAGTATGTATTTCTCTATGCATGAAGATAATGTAGTATGTATTTCTCTATGCATGAAGATAATGTAGTATGTATTTCTCTATGCATGAAGAAAATGTACTATGGATTTTTCTATGCATGAAGATAATGTAGTATGTATTTCTCTATGCATTAAGATAGTGGCGTATGTATTTCTCTATGCATGAATATAATGGCGTATGTATTTCTCTATGCATAAAGAAAGTGGCCTATGTATTTCTCTATGCATGAAGATAGTGGTGAATCTATTTGTCTATGCATGAAGATAGTGGCGTATGTAGTTCTCTATGCATGAAGATAGTGGCGTATGTATTTCTCTATGCATGAAGATAGTGGCGTATGTATTTCTCTATGCATGAAGATAATGCGGTATGTATTTCTCTATGCATGAAGATAGTGGCGTATGTATTTCTCTATGCATGAAGATAGTGGCATATGTCTTTCTCTATGCATGAAGATAGTGGTGTATGTATTTCTCTATGCATGAATATATTGGCGTTTGTATTTCTCTATGCATGAAGATAGTGGCGTATGTAGTTCTCTATGCATGAAGATAGTGGAGTATGTCTTTCTCTATGCATGAAGATAGTGGCGTATGTATTTCTCTATGCATGAAGATAGTGGCGTATATATTTCTATATGCATGAAGATAGTGGCGTATGTATTTCTCTATGCATGAAGATAGCGGCGTATGTCTTTCTCTATGCATGAATATATTGGCGTATGTATTTCTCTATGCATGAAGATAGTGGCGTATGTAGTTCTCTATGCATGAAGATAGTGGCGTATGTCTTTCTCTATGCATGAAGATAGTGGCGTATGTATTTCTCTATGCATGAAGATAGTGGCGTATGTATTTCTCTATGCATGAAGATAATGGCGTATGTATTTCTCTATGCATGAAGATAGTGGCGTATGTATTTCTCTATGCATGAAGATAATGTAGTATATATTTCTCTATGCATGAAGATAGTGGTTTATGTATTTGTCTATGCATGAAGATAGTGGCGTATGTATTTCTCTATGCATGAAGATAACGGCGTATGTATTTCTCTATGCATGAAGATAGTGGCGTATGTATTTCTCTATGCATGAAGATAGTGGCGTATGTATTTCTCTATGCATGAAGATAGTGGCTTATGTATTTCTCTATGCATGAAGATAACGGCGTATATATTTTTCTATGCATGAAGATAGTGGCGTATGTATTTCTCTATGCATGAAGATAGTGGTGTATGTATTTCTCTATGCATGAATATATTGGCGTTTGTATTTCTCTATGCATGAAGATAGTGGCGTATGTAGTTCTCTATGCATGAAGATAGTGGAGTATGTCTTTCTCTATGCATGAAGATAGTGGCGTATGTATTTCTCTATGCATGAAGATAGTGGCGTATATATTTCTATATGCATGAAGATAGTGGCGTATGTATTTCTCTATGCATGAAGATAGCGGCGTATGTCTTTCTCTATGCATGAATATATTGGCGTATGTATTTCTCTATGCATGAAGATAGTGGCGTATGTAGTTCTCTATGCATGAAGATAGTGGCGTATGTCTTTCTCTATGCATGAAGATAGTGGCGTATGTATTTCTCTATGCATGAAGATAGTGGCGTATGTATTTCTCTATGCATGAAGATAATGGCGTATGTATTTCTCTATGCATGAAGATAGTGGCGTATGTATTTCTCTATGCATGAAGATAATGTAGTATATATTTCTCTATGCATGAAGATAGTGGTTTATGTATTTGTCTATGCATGAAGATAGTGGCGTATGTATTTCTCTATGCATGAAGATAACGGCGTATGTATTTCTCTATGCATGAAGATAGTGGCGTATGTATTTCTCTATGCATGAAGATAGTGGCGTATGTATTTCTCTATGCATGAAGATAGTGGCTTATGTATTTCTCTATGCATGAAGATAACGGCGTATATATTTTTCTATGCATGAAGATAGTGGCGTATGTATTTCTCTATGCATGAAGATAACGGCGTATGTATTTCTCTATGCATGAAGATAGTGGCGTATGTCTTTCTCTATGCATGAAGATAACGGCGTATGTATTTCTCTATGCATGAAGATAGCGGCATATGTCTTTCTCTATGCATGAATATATTGGCGTTTGTATTTCTCTATGCATGAAGATAGTGGCGTATGTAGTTCTCTATGCATGAAGATAGTGGCGTATGTCTTTCTCTATGCATGAAGATAGTGGCGTATGTATTTCTCTATGCATGAAGATAGTGGCGTATGTATTTCTCTATGCATGAAGATAGTGGCATATGTCTTTCTCTATGCATGAAGATAGTGGCGTATGTATTTCTCTATGCATGAAGATAGTGGCGTATGTATTTCTTTATGCATGAAGATAGTGGCGTATGTATTTCTCTATGCATGAAGATAATGGCGTATGTATTTCTCTATGCATGAAGATAGTGGCGTATGTATTTCTCTATGCATGAAGATAATGTAGTATATATTTTTCTATGCATGAAGATAGTGGTTTGTGTATTTGTCTATGCATGAAGATAGTGGCGTATGTATTTCTCTATGCATGAAGATAACGGCGTATGTATTTCTCTATGCATGAAGATAGTGGCGTATGTCTTTCTCTATGCATGAAGATAACGGCGTGTGTATTTCTCTATGCATGAAGATAGTGGCGTATGTCTTTCTCTATGCATGAAGGTAACGGCGTATGTATTTCTCTATGCATGAAGATAGTGGCGTATGTGTTTCTCTATGCATGAAGATAACGGCGTATGTATTTCTCTATGCATGAAGATAGTGGCGTATGTCTTTCTCTATGCATGAAGATAACGGCGTATGTATTTCTCTATGCATGAAGATAGTGGCGTATGTCTTTCTCTATGCATGAATATAGTGGCGTATGTATTTCTCTATGCATGAAGATAATGGCGTATGTATTTCTCTATGCATGAAGATAGTGGCGTATGTATTTCTCTATGCATGAAGATAATGTAGTATATATTTCTCTATGCATGAAGACAATGTAGTATATATTTATCTATGCATGAAGATAGTGGCGTATGTATTTCTCTATGCATGAATATAGTGGCGTATGTATTTCTCTATGCATGAAGAAAATGGCGTATGTATTTCTCTATGCATGAAGATAGTGGCGTATGTATTTCTCTATGCATGAAGATAATGTAGTATATATTTCTCTATGCATGAAGACAATGTAGTATATATTTCTCTATCCATGAAGATAGTGGCGTATGTATTTCTCTATGCATATTAAGATAGTGGCGTATGTATTTCTCTATGCATCAAGATAGTGGCGTATGTATTTCTCTATACATGAAGATAGTGGCGTATGTATTTCTCTATGCATGAATATAGTGGCCTATGTATTTCTCTATGCATGAAGATATTGGCGTATATATTTCTCTATGCATGAAGATAGTGGCGTATGTATTTCTCTATGCATGAAGACAGTGGCGTATGTATTTGTCTATGCATGAAGATAGTTGCGTATTTATTTATCTATGCATGAAGATAGTGGTTTATGTATTTCTCTATGCATGAAGATAGTGGCGTATGTATTTCTCAATGCTTGAAAATAACGTAGTATGTATTTCTCTATGCATGAAGATAATGGCTTATGTATTTCTCTATGCATGAAGATAGTGGTTTATGTATTTGTCTATGCATGAAGATAGTGACGTATGTATTTCTCTATGCATGAAGATAGTGGCGTATGTATTTCTCTATGCATGAATATAGTGGCATATGTATTTCTCTATGCATGAAGATAATGGCGTATATATTTCTCTATGCATGAAGATAGTGGCGTATGTATTTCTCTATGCATGAAGATAGTGGCGTATGTATTTCTCTATGCATGAAGATAGTGGCATATGTATTTCTCTATTCTTGAAGATAATGTAGTATATATTTCTCTATGCATGAAGATAGTGGTGTATGTATTTGTCTATGCATGAAGATAGTGGTGTATGTATTTCTCTATGCTTGAAAATAACGTAGTATGTATTTCTCTATGCTTGAAGATAATGGCTTATGTATTTGTCTATGCATGAAGATAGTGGTTTATGTATTTGTCTATGCATGAAGATAGTGACATGTATTTCTCTATGCATGAAGATAGTGGCGTATGTATTTCTCTATGCATGAATATAGTGGCGTATATATTTCTCTATGCATGAAGATAATGGCTTATGTATTTGTCTATGCATGAAGATAGTGGCGTATGTATTTCTCTATGCATGAAGATAGCGGCGTATGTATTTCTCTATGCTTGAAGATAATGTAGTATATATTTCTCTATGCATGAAGATGGGGGTGTATGTATTTCTCTATGCATGAAGACAGTGGCGTATGTATTTCTCTATGCATGACGATAATGGCTTATATAGTCAGGGCCGCCATCAGGAATTTCAGGGCCCCATACAGCTAAATTTTCTGGGCCCCCCTACCGTGGCACCGCCTGTTAACGGTACTCCGTCCAGCACTATATCATGCTTCCCAGGGCCGCCATGAGGGGGGTATTAGGGGTACTGATGTGAGGGGCCCGGCAACTACCGCGACTTGCCTTTGGTAGAAAAAAAACAGGCCCCTGCAATGGGGCTCGTTTTTTTCACCAAAGGAATGTCGTGAGCTGCGGGGCCCCCCCTCTCGTCATGGGGGCCGTCAAACACCGCCCGCGTGCATCCGCAAACTCCCGCGCGTCCGCAAGCGCGCACCCGCGACCGCCCGCGCATGCGTGCACCAGCGACCGCACATACCCGTGACCGCCCGCCCGCGCACCGAATTTTGAGGCAGATTTTGACCTGCCCACACTATCTTGCCGCGTTTTTTGCCCGCGGCGATTGAGGACAGCAGAGAAAAAAATGCAGCGAAAAATGCATTTTCTGCCTCCCATTGATTTCGATGGGAGGTCAGAGGCAGAACCGCGGCAAGAAAGGACGTGCTGCTTTTTCTTTTTTCCGCGACTGGCATTAAATCAATGGGAGGCAGTTTTGGAAGTTTTTTGTTGCTGATTCTGACGCAGTGTCCGAGTCAATATCAAGGCCCAAAAACTCTGTGAACTGGGCCTTATTGTTAGGGCTTATTCAGACGAACGTGTAATACATCCGTGCAACGTGCGTGATTTTCACGCGCCTCGCACGGACCTATGTTACTCTATGGGGCCGTGCAGACTGTCAGTGATTTTCACGCAGCGTGTGTCCGCTGCGTAAAACTCACGACATGTCCGATATTTGTGCATTGTTCGAGCATCACGCACCCATTGCAGTCAATGGGTGCGTGAAAATCACGGCCAGCACTTCCGCAGCAGTATAAACTATGAATGAAAACAGAAAAGCACCACGTGCTACAAACATACAAACAGAGTGTCATAATGATGGCATATGAAGATAGTGGCGTATGTATTTCTCTATGCATGAAGTCAGTGGCGTATGTATTTCTCTATGCATGACGATAGTGGCGTATGTATTTCTCTATGCATGAAGATAATGTAGTATATATTTCTCTATTCATGAAGATAGTGGTGTATGTATTTGTCTATGCATGAAGATAGTGACGTATGTATTTCTCTATGCATGAAGATAGTGGCGTATGTATTTCTCTATGCATAAAGAAAGTGGCCTATGTATTTCTCTATGCATGAAGATAGTGGTGAATCTATTTGTCTATGCATGAAGATAGTGGCGTATGTATTTATCTATGCATGAAGATAGTGGCGTATGTATTTCTCTATGCATGAAGATAATGGCATATGTATTTCTCTATGCATGAATATATTGGCGTATATATTTCTCTATGCATGAAGATAGTGGTGTTTGTGTTTGTCTATGCATGAAGATAGTGGCGTATGTATTTCTCTATGCATGAAGATAGTGGCGTATGTATCTCTCTATGCATGAAGATAATGTAGTATGTATTTCTCTATGCATGAAGATAATGTAGTATGTATTTCTCTATGCATGAAGATAATGTAGTATGTATTTCTCTATGCATGAAGAAAATGTACTATGGATTTTTCTATGCATGAAGATAATGTAGTATGTATTTCTCTATGCATTAAGATAGTGGCGTATGTATTTCTCTATGCATGAATATAATGGCGTATGTATTTCTCTATGCATAAAGAAAGTGGCCTATGTATTTCTCTATGCATGAAGATAGTGGTGAATCTATTTGTCTATGCATGAAGATAGTGGCGTATGTATTTATCTATGCATGAAGATAGTGGCGTATGTATTTCTCTATGCATGAAGATAATGGCATATGTATTTCTCTATGCATGAATATATTGGCGTATATATTTCTCTATGCATGAAGATAGTGGTGTTTGTGTTTGTCTATGCATGAAGATAGTGGCGTATGTATTTCTCTATGCATGAAGATAGTGGCGTATGTATCTCTCTATGCATGAAGATAATGTAGTATGTATTTCTCTATGCATGAAGATAATGTAGTATGTATTTCTCTATGCATGTAGATAATGTAGTATGTATTTCTCTATGCATGAAGAAAATGTAGTATGTATTTCGCTATGCATGAAGATAGTGCTGTATGTATGTCTCTATGCATGAATATAATGTAGTATGTATTTTTTTATGCATGAAGATAATGTAGTATGTATTTCTCTATGCATGTGAAGATAATGTACTATGGATTTTTCTATGCATAAAGATAATGTAGTATATATTTCCCTATGCATGAAGATAATGTAGTATATATTTCTCTATTCATGAAGATAGTGTTGTATGTATTTCTCTATGCATGAAGATAATGTAGTATGTATTTCTCTATGCATGAAGGTAATGTAGTCAGGGGCACAGTTTATGTTACTATTATATTCAGGGGGACAGTGTATGATAGTATTTAATTCTGGAGCATAGGGTGTGGCACCATGACAATTTTATATTAGTTTATAGGTTCAGCAATGTTGGAAAAGTGAGGAGCCGTAGACATCTGAGCGGCAAACTCTGCAGAAATGGATTGTGGCCAGGAGGCGTAGTCATGAGGTAGGGACCGGATGGAAAAGGAAAGAGAAAAAGCACGACTTCCATACATTGTCTAAATATATTACCTTTTGCATTATTATCCTATCCCTATTCATGACTGCACCTCGTAGCTAGCAGCACGCATGCGTGTATACTTATTTAATCCTTCAAAAAGATGCGTCTACACATGCGCGAACCTCCGACGCCCTTACCATAGAGTCTCTATTCAACCATAGAGTCTCCTGGTAGTGGACACATCCACACATCCGGTCATGATGCCCATAATCTACTATTTAAGGTACCATACCCTCATTCCCCTCGTTACGCATACCCATGGTACAAGGTACCTTATACAATTAGCGTCATATACCAACATTATTTTCTATTGACCAGCGGCAATAGGTAAGTACCATACGGACTCTGCTACATATCCTAGTTCACTTCAGGTTACAAGATTCTTTGCATTTGTATATCTGCTGCTTTGATTGTTCTATCATGCTCAATATTTCCTGATTCATTTCCCTAACAACAGCATTTTAGATATGTTTATCTATATGTATAGGAGAACACTATAAATGTTATATCTATATATGAGCGATTATACACTGTTACTCCTAGTCCTGGGATGGTCTAGTCATTTTTCCCTTTTGATCATTATTATGAGCTACTATTATGTTATCCTCATATTATCATGCAAAATTATTTATGTTTACTATGTTGTTTTTTAATCTGCAGTGTTTGACAAAGGCCGAATTGTGGCCGAAACGTTATTATTTATTGCCTTAATCTAACTAAAACCACTTTTTTGCAAATTAACCTAAGGAGTGCTTGAGTTTACCTCTTTAACCCCTTCCCGCCATTTTCACGTAACTGTACGTGATGGGATGCGGTCTGTTCCCGCATCTCCACGTACAGTTACGTGAACGCTTTAAACTGTCGCCGCACCGGGATGTGCAACGGCAGTTTAAAACAGACGGCTGTAGTTGAGGATGCCGGCTGAGGACCAATCACAGCTGTCCTCAGCCGGCGATGGCTGTGATTGGTCCATCAGTGCAGATGGACCAATCACAGCTTAGTGTGACGTTTCGAACGATTTAAACTTCCGCCGCACATCCTGGTGCGGCGGAAGTTGAAAAAAGACGGCTGTCAGAGACAGCCTAGCAACTCTGGATGCCGGCTGAGGACCAATCACAGCTGTCCTTCGGCCGGCGATCGCTGTGATTGGTCCATCAGTGCAGATGGACCAATCACAGCTTAGTGTAATTTACTTTGACAGCTAGAACTCATTCAATTTCACGAAATACGGCTGTCCAAGACAGCCTAGTAACAGGGGATGCCGGCCGAGGACCAACCACAGCTGTCCTCGGCCGGCGATCGCTGTGACTGGTCCATCAGTGCTGATAGACCAATCAAAGTTTATTATGACAGTTGGAGAGGGGAGTTTAGTGTAGTCTACGTCTCTGACTGCTTCACTTCTGTCAGGGAAGCGATCAGAGAAGGAGCTATTGCTAGTTAGAGAGTAAATTAATAATTAACCATATAAATTTACCCATGGATCATCCAGCAGCCAATCTACTGTGCCCTATACTGCTGTCTTGTGCCCTATACAGGTGTCCTGTGCCCTATACAGGTGTCCTGTGCCCAATACATCTGTCCTGTGCCCTATACAGCTGTCCTGTGACCTATACAGCTGTCCTGTGACCTATACAGGTGTCCATCACCAGCCATCTGTACCACAGTACCCTTGGTGCCCTATAATAAGACTGGTAGCCTCGTGCGCCGCATCCAGCCTTGTGCGCCGCATCCAGCCCCCCTGTGCTGCATCCAGCCCCCCTGTGCAGCATTCAGGCTCCTGTGCACCAAGACGTCTGTTACTGCCCAGCATTTAAAATAAAAAAATTAATCCCGTCATTGACTCGCCACCCTCCTGTGCTTGATTGGCACCAATCGGCTTCATCAGCACTCTGCCACCAGTATCACCTGTGATCCCTGCAAATCACTGCCCACCTGTAATTATCCTGTGATACCTGCAAATCACTGCCCAGTGACGTGTGTGAAAAGTGAGGTGCAAAATAAATTTACCCCTTCATTGTCTCATCGCTACCGTCCTGTAGTCTGCGCCTAATTGGGACATACCAAACTCCATCCACCTGCGTTTGACACCTGTTACCCGAGAGTTTTTGTAGATATATTAAAAAAAATACCTTGGTTTTAGGGAATTAGCTATTCTATAAAATAAAAAATAAAAAAAACAACTAAAAAAAAACAAAAAGTTTTACGTTACTTTCAACGTCAGTGACACTTTGTTACTAAGTTTACAGAAGAAAAAAAAATGACTAAGCGTCTGTATACTGCCAAAGAGGCATGTGCCATGCTCTTTGAGGTGACATTTTTAGTGTCCTCTTTGTCTAGTGACTCATCTACTGATGAACCGCCACGTAGGCGTCCAAGGGTAGGCGTCAGTAGTGCACAATCGCAGCCCAGTACAGCTGACTCCACATGGATCCCCGGAGATAATTTTGTGCCCCAGGTGCCTGAATTCACTGCGACTCCAGGCATCAATGTAGATACCGCAGGCTTCAGTGAAATGAACTATTTCCAACTGTTCTTCACTGATGACCTTGTAAATTTGATTGTGGCACAAACGAACATATATGCCCAGCAATTTATTTCCCGCAATCCAAATAGTTTTTATGCCAGGCCCCAAAAATGGACCCCCACAAACCCCACTGAAATCCGCAAGTTCTGGGGACTTCTATTGAGTATGGGCATTACCAAAAAACCCACGATACGTTCCTATTGGAACAAAGACATCCTTTATCATTCCCCTCTTTATTTTCTTGCCATGCCCAGGGCCGGTTTTTAAATTTTATTAAAATTCATTCACTACAACAATAACGATGAGTGCCACCCCCAAACGACCCCAATTATGATAGACTGTATAAAGTTAGGTCAGTAGTTGACCACTACAACTTAAAATTCAGTCAGGTCTATACGCCCCAAAAATGCCTTGCAGTGGACGAATCCCTAGTCCACTTTAAAGGCAGAATACACTTCCGCCAGTACCTGCCCAATAAAAGGGCTAGGTATGGCGTAAAGCTGTATAAGGCCTGCGAAAGTGTGTCTGGGTATACACTGTGCTTTCGTGTATATGAAGGGAAGGATTCAAAGATCGAGCCACCAAACTGTCCCCATGTCCTGGGAATAAGTGGGAGGATAGTATGGGATTTGCTCCACCCCATACTAGACCAAGGATACCACTTGTATGTGGACAATTTTTACAATAGCGTCCCCCTCCTGAAATGCCTTTCTGCCAGGGGCACACTAGCATGTGGCACAATTCGGCGAAATCAAAAGGGTCTCCCCAAGTCCTTTATAGCGCAGACAATGCGCCGTGGGGAAAGCAGGGCTGTTTGCTCCGAAAATTTGATGCTTGTCAAATATAAAGACAAGCGTGATGTCTTTATTTTGACCACACTGCATGCTGATCGATCCACCCCAGTTCCAGTCAGAGGAGCCACAGAGCAGACCACCAAGCCTGTGTGCATCCAGGACTATAAACAATTCATGGGAGGGGTGGATCTTTCGGACCAGGTACTGCAGCCCTACTGTGCCCTAAGAAAATCTAAGGTGTGGTATAAAAAATTGGCGGTATACCTCACCCAAGTGGCACTCTATAACGCCTTTGTTCTCTACAGAACAGCAGACAATACAGAGAATTTCCTGGGATTCCAAGAAAAAATTATTAAAAAAAACATTTTTGGAGACCAGGAAGCAGAGGGCAGCAGTGAAGGTAGCAGCACTTCTGGGATCTCCAGAATAATACATGGCCAGCATTTCCCGGGAGTACTTCCCCCCACAGAAAAAACCCAAAAACCCCAGAAAAGGTGTCGAGTTTGCTCAAGCAGAGGGATTAGGAAAGACACCACTCACTACTGTATGACCTGTCCCTCTAAACCAGGCCTCTGCATCGGAGAATGCTTCAGTTTTTATCACACCTCTGTTGATATTCGTTAAATCTAATTTTTACTACTCCAATGACATCACATCCATTCCATTTATTTCTTAAATACCCCCTGGGCATTTATTTTCCAAATTAATTTGATATCTCAATAATACCACACCCCCCCCCCCCAAAAAAAATAAAACATCCCATTATACCCCTAGATGAATACTGTGCTTTGAAGGGTGCAATTTTATTAAATGAGGCATTTCTTGAACTTACTTCATGTTCTGGAGCCTCTGCAAACATAAGGTAGGCCTTCCCTTCTGAGCCCTACAGTGTGCCCAGGCAGCAGTTAATGGCCACATATGGGGTATTGGCCTTATCCGGAGAAATTGCACAACAAATTTTAGGGTGCTTTTTTTATTTTTTATTACCATTGTATAAAAGAAAAATTTGAGGATAAAGCAGGATAAGCTTTATTAGAGAAAATTAAATTCTGCATTTTCACAGCCCAGTGTTTATAACTTCTAAGAATCACCTTTCGAGTCAAAATGCTCACTACACCCCAAAATAAATTCCTTAAGGAGTGTAGTTTACAAAATGGGGTCACTTAGTGGGGGTTTCCACTGTACTTGTACCTCAGTAGCTCTGCAAACGCGACATGGCACCCGAAAATCATTCCAGACAAATCTGAGCTTCAAATAGCGCTACTTCTCTTCTGAACCCTGTCGTGGGTCCAAACAACAATTTAATACCACACATGGGGTATTCCCGTAATCGGGAGAATTTGCTTTACAAACTTTGGGGTTCTTTTTCTCCTTTATTCCTAGTAAAAATTAAACATTTCTACGTTTTCTCAGAAAAAAAGTCGATTTTCATATTCACGACCGAATTCCACTAAATTTTGCAAAAAACCTGTGGGGTCAAAATGCTAACTATACCACTAGGAAAATTCCTTGAGGGGTGTAGTTTCCAAAATGGGGTCACTTTTGGGGTGTTTCCACTGTTTTGGTCCCTCCAGGACGTTGCAAACGCGACATGTCACCGAAAACCAATCCAGCAAAATCTGGACTCCAAAATCCAAATGGCGCTGTTTCTCTTCTGAGCCCTGCCGTGGGCCCAAACAGCAGTTTATTACCACATATGAGGTATTCCCGTAATCGGGATAAAATGCTTTACAAATTCTGGGGTTATTTTTCTCCTTTATTCCTAGTAAAAATTAAAAATTTCTATGTTTTCTCAGAAAAAAAGTCAATTTTCATATTCACGGCCGAATTCCACTAAATTCTGCAAAAACCTGTGGTGTCAAAATGCTAACTATACCACTAGGAAAATTCCTTGAGGGGTGTAGTTTCCAAAATGGGGGCACTTTTGGGGGGTTTCCACTGTTTTGGTCCCTCCAGGACGTTGCAAACATGACATGGCACCGAAAATCATTCCAGCAAAATTTGTGCTCCAAAATCCAAATGCCGCTGTTTCCCTTCATATGGAGTATTGCCGTAATCGGGAGAAAGTGCTTTATAAATGCTGGGTTTCTTTTTCTCCTTTATTCCTTGGAAAAATTAAAAGATTCTATGTTTTTTCAGAAAAAAGGTGGATTTTCAATTTTACAGACTTTTTCCAATAAATTTAGCAAAAAACCTGTGGGGTTAAAATGCTAACTACACACCTCGATAAATTCCCTGAGGGGTGTAATTTCCAAAATGGGGTTCACTTTTGGTGGCTCTCCACTGTTTTGGCACCACAAGACCTCTTCAAACCTGACATGGTGCCTAAAATATATTCTAAAAAAAGGAGGCCCCAAAATCCTCTAGGTGCTCCTTTGCTTCTGAGGTCCGTGTTTCAGTCCAAGAGGACACTAGGGCCACATGTGGAATATTTCTAAAAAGTGTAGAATCAGGGTGATGAATATTGAGTTGCAATTCTTGGCTAAAACCTTCTGTGGTACAATTTTGTTTTATTATAAATGAATTTTGGCAAAAAAAAAATGAAATTAGTAAATTTCACATCTATTTTGCTTTAATTCCTGTGAAACACCTAAAGGGTTAAGAAACTTTTTGAATGCTGTTTTGAATACTTTGAGGGGTGCATTTTTTAAAATGGGGTGATTTATGGGGACTTTCTAATATATAAGGCCCTCAAAGCCACTTCAGAACTGAACTGGTCCCTGTAAAAATAGCCTTTTGAAATTTTCTTGAAAATGTGAGAAATTGCTGCTAAAGTTCTAAGCCTTGTAACGTCCTAGAAAAATAAAAGGACGTTCAAAAAACGATGCAAACATAAAGTAAACATATGGGGGATGTTAAATAGTAACTATTTTGTGTGGTATTACTATCTGTCTTACAAGCAGATACATTTAAATTTCGAAAAATGCTAATTTTCACAAATTTTCTCTAAATTATGGTGTTTTTCACAAATAATTACTGAATTTATCGACCAAATTTTTTCACTAACATCAAGTACAATATGTCACGAGAAAACAATCTCGGAATCGCTTGGCTAGCTGAAAGCATTCCGGATTTATTACAACATAAAGTGACACATGTCAGATTTGAAAAAATAGGCTGTGTCCTGAAGGCCAAAACAGGCTGTGTCCTTAAGGGGTTAATAAGCATTACAGGAAATAGGCTGGTGCTGGATTACTGGAAGCAGGCTGGTACCGTATTACTGGAAGTAGGCTGGTGCACAGGATAGAGGACTGGAGACGGACACAGGACTCGGGATACAGGATACAGGTTTGGTCACGGACACAGGATTAAGGATACAGGACTGGTCACGGTCACCGGATACAGGACTGGTCACAGACACAGGACTTAAGACATAGGATACAGGACTGGTCACGGACACAGGACTGAGGATACAGGACTATTTACGGACTCAGGATCCAGGACGAGTCACGGACACAGGATTCAGGAAACAGGACTCGGAACCTTTGCAGGCTAACACTGTACTGAGCTTGTTTCTTGCACTGTATCTGTGCATTAGCCGGGAGATTTGTCGTGGCTTACTGCGCACGTCACGCTGTCCTCCACCCTTCTGACGGTGCACAGCCTAACTAAATGGGCTGAGCACGCTTGCGATATTGAATGTGTGCATATAGGTTTATACGTAATGGGTGAGTTTAATATAATGAGTGTGTGTAGGTAGGTATGTACGCTTATGTAATTATATACATAGTGTGGCTGCCAGTAAAACATTCTAGACAGGGAATTTATTTACCACTTTAATATAGGGTGTATTTGGAATATTGTATTTGTGTTATTTGATTATTTGAATATTTTTCCATAGCGTAATACACAGAGAAACACTGCGACCCCCTCCCCGTGTCTTTGTCGGCAAAACAGAGAACCTGTTAAAATTTGAATCCCACCCGTGCCGTATATATTTCTCTATGCATGAAGATAATGCAGTATGAATTTCTCTATGCATGAATATAATGTAGTATGTATTTCTCTATGCATGAAGAGAATGTAGTATGTATTTCTCTATGCATGAAGATAATGTAGTATGTATTTCTCTATTTAAATCACCAGCGGCACCGCATGAATTTTGCCACATACCCTGAAAAGCACAATCTAAACACAAAACACAATCGGGTATGTATATATGGCGAGAAAGAATATATCATGAGATAACTATGTATATTCCACATATATATGTTTTTATTAGAAGTAATAACACCACATGAAAAAATTAAAACCATTTAAAATAGCATCAACATGCTATAAGAAATCTCTAAGGGGGTAGCCACCCTGATAAATGGCGAACAATCCAAAACCCCCAAAATACCACCTAATCCCCTAGGTATGCAGTTCAAATATATGCACGATGTTGCAACAAACCAACATAATTACGTGATGTATGAAGAGGCGAGAAGGGGACTGAATGCCCCACGCGTATGGCCACAATGTGGCTTCCTCAGGGGTTATTAAAAAAATTTAAATTTTTTCATGTGGTGTTATTACTTCTAATAAAAACGAATATTTGGAATATACATAGTTATCTCATGATATATTCTTTCTCGCCATATATACATACCCGATTGTGTTTAGTATGTATTTCTCTATGCATGAAGATAGTGTTGTATGTATTTCTCTATGCATGAAGATAGTGTTGTATGTATTTCTCTATGCATGAAGATAGTGTTGTATGTATTTCTCTATGCATGAAGATAGTGTTGTATGTTTTTCTCTATGCATGAAGAAATGTAGTATGTATTTATCTATGCATGAAGATATTGTTGTATGTATTTCTCTATGCATGAAGATAATGTAGTATATATTTCTCTATGCATGAAGATAGTCTAATATGTATTTCTCGATGCATGAAGATAATGTAGTTGTAAAGGATCTGCCAGACACAGCTTCTGTGTCAACGCCCATAGGTAATCAGTCTGCACCTGCTTCTATGTCTGTGAGACTGACTCCATCTTCCACCACTCAGGATGGCAGGCTTAGGAGTGGGTGAGCCTATCACAGCCTGGCCAGACGGAGCTAGCTCCCGCCCTCTGTCTATTTATATCTGCCTTTCCTGTTCCTCCTTTGCTTGTGATTCTTCTCTGCTGGTTTCCTGGCCCTGTTGCAGCTTCTTGAACTACTGACCCTCTGCTTGTTATTGACCTTGGCTTTACTGACCACTCTTCTGCTCTGCGTTTTGTACCACGCTCATCTCCTGGTTTGACTCGGCTCGTTCGCCTCGCTTGTTGCTCACGGTGTTCCCGTGGGCAACTTTCCCATTTCCCCGGCTACTGTGTACCCCTGTCTGTTTGTCTGTCGTGCACCTATTGAGTGTAGGGAGCGTCGCCTAGGGCGGGTCGTTGCAAGTAGGCAGGGACTGAGTGGCGGGTAGATTAGGGCTCACCTGTCTGTCTCCCTACCCCATCATTATATAATCACAAGCCCATATACCTAGTCTACCCTTTTCCCTGACACTCTATGGACCCCCTGGCTCAGCAAATGCAGGGCCTCTCCCTACAGGTCCAGGCCCTGGCTCAGAGGGACAACCAGCCTGATGCTACCCTCATAGTGCCCCTCACCTCACCTCTTGAACCCCACCTCAAGTTGCCTGACCGGTTCTCAGGGGACCGGAAGACTTTTTTCTCCTTTCGGGAGAGTTGTAGGCTCTATTTTCGCTTAAAGCCCCACTCTTCAGGTTCTGAGAGCCAGCGGGTGGGTATAATTATGTCCCGGCTCCAGGACGGGCCCCAAGAATGGGCCTTCTCCTTGGCTCCTGACGCCCCTGAACTTTCCTCCGTTGATCTTTTCTTTTCTGCTCTCGGGCTCATTTATGACGAGACTGACAAGACTGCCTTTGCCGAGAGTCAGCTGGTGACCTTACGTCAGGGTGAGAGACCTGTTGAGGAGTATTGTTCTGACTTTAGGAAGTGGTGTGTAGCTTCTCGGTGAAATGACCCTGCCTTAAGGTGCCAGTTTAGATTGGGTCTGTCGAACGCCCTGAAAGACCTGCTAGTTAGCTATCCCTCTTCTGACTCCCTAGATCAGGTTATGGCTTTAGCGGTACGACCTACGTCTCAGGGAACGACGACTTGAACGTTTTTGTGTTTTCTCCTCTGACTCCCCCATGATGCCTCCCGAGGTTCCGTTGCTTCGTTCTTCCACGGAAGACTCGGAGGTACCTATGCAACTCGGGGCCTCCGTGTCCCCCCCAACAACGTAGAGAGTACCGCCGGAAGAATGGTCTCTGCTTCTACTGTGGGGATGACAAGTATCAAGTGAACAAATGTCCTAGGGGTTAGAATAACCAGTCGGAGGAACTTCCGCGCCTAAGTGATCATCGGGGAGGTCACTTGGACGCACAGGTATTTCCCGTAAAGATGAAACGTAATAAAATCTTGCTTCCCTTTCAGGTCTCTTTTGGTGGTAGGTCTGCTACCGGCAGTGCCTTCATGGATTCAGGGTCTTCTACTAATATTATGTCTGTGGAATTTGCTATGTCTCTAGCTATGCCATTGATTGATGTGCCTAAACCTGTCCCGGTAGTGGGTATCGACTCCACTCCTCTTGGTAATGGTTATTTTACACAGCATACCCCTGTTTTTGAACTCCTTGTTGGCTCCATGCATTTGGAGCAGTGCTCTGTACTGGTGAGGCAGGGATTATCGTCCGATTTTGTTTTAGGCCTTCCCTGGTTGCAGTTGCATAATCCCACGTTTGACTGGAATACTGGGGATCTTACCAAATGGGGTAATGAATTCATGACGTCATGTTTTTCTGTTAATTCTATTTCTCCCCCTGAGGAGGTGAACACTCTACCTGAGTTTGTTCAGGACTTCACTGATGTTTTCTCTAAGGAGGCCTCCGAAGTGTTACCTCCTCATAGAGAATATGATTGCGCAATTGATTTGGTACCAGGAGCTAAGCTCCCTAAGGGTTGGGCTGGGTCTAAAAATATTAAGGCGGATGCACTGTCGCGTAGCTTCATGGCCAGCCCTCCTTTGGAGGAAGATCCCGCTTGTGTTTTGCCTCCAGGTATAATCATTTCCTCTATTGATTCTGATTTAGTCTCTGAAATTGCGGCTGATCAAGGTTCAGCTCCCGGGAACCTTCCTGAGAACAAGTTGTTTGTTCCCCTGCAATTCCGGCTAAGGGTGCTTAGGTAAAATCATGACTCCGCACTATCTGGTCATCCAGGCATCCTGGGTACCAAGCACCTCATTGCCAGAAACTACTGGTGGCCTGGGTTGCCTAAAGACGTTAAGGCCTACGTCGCCGCTTGTGAAGTTTGTGCTAGGTCCAAGACTCCCAGGTCCCGACCAGCGGGCTTACTATGTTCTTTGCCCATTCCCCAGAGACCTTGGACCCATATCTCCATGGATTTTATCACCGATTTGCCTCCATCTCAAGGCAAGTCGGTGGTGTGGGTTGTAGTAGACCGCTTCAGTAAGATGTGCCACTTTGTGCCCCTCAAGAAACTACCCAATGCTAAGACGTTAGCTACCTTGTTTGTCAAACACATCCTGCGTCTCCATGGGGTCCCTGTCAATATTGTTTCTGACAGAGGGGTACAATTTGTTTCATTGTTTTGGAGAGCCTTCTGTAAAAAGTTGGAGATTGATCTGTCCTTCTCCTCTGCCTTCCATCCTGAAACTAATGGCCAAACTGAGAGGACTAATCAGTCTCTAGAACAATATTTAAGGTGTAACGGCAGGGGGTAGGGAGACGGACAAGTGAGCCCTAATCTACCCGCCACTCTGTCCCTGCCTACTTGCAACGACCCGCCCTAGGCGACGGGGTACAACTGGGCGGCGGTCTCTGCGCTCAGTAAGTGCACGACAAACACAACAAACATACAAGGAACACAAGCAAGGAAAAGCGGCCGTTGCCCATGGCAACACCGTGAGCAACCAGAGTGGTGAACGAGCCGAGTCAAGCCAGGAGTGTGCGAGGTACAAAACGAAAAGCAGAAGAGTAGTCGGTAAGCCAGGGTCGGTATGGAGCAGGATCAAAAATAGCAGGAGCTGTAGCTGGGCCAGGAACCACAAGGAAGGAAACAAAAGCAATAACAAGCACCGAGGGACAGGAAGCGCAGGCTTAAATAGACCGAGGGCGGGAGCTAGCTGAGTCTGGCCAGGTTACGATAGGCTCTCCCACTCCTAAGCCTGCCAGCCTGAATGGTGGAAGCAGGAGTCAGTCTCAGGGATGTATTCTCAGGTGCTGACTGATTAGTTCTGGGAGTTAACCCCGCAGTGCCTGGCAGATCCTTTACAGTACCCCCCCTTTTATGAGGGGCCACCGGACCCTTTCTAAGTGGACCTGGCTTACTGGGGAAACGCAGGTGGAACCTCCTGACCAATACCCCAGCGTGAACATCCCGGGCGGGTACCCAAGTCCTCTCCTCGGGCCCGTATCCTCTCCAATGGACCAGGTACTGGAGGGAGCCTTGGACCATCTTGCTGTCCACAATCCTGGCCACCTCGAATTCCACCCCCTCCGGGGTGAGGATGGGAACAGGAGGTCTCCTAGAGGGAGCCAAGGACGGGGAGCAGCGTTTGAGGAGGGAGGCATGAAACACGTCGTGTATCCGAAAAGACGGGGGTAACTCCAGCCGGAAGGAGACAGGATTGAGGACCTCAATGACCTTATACGGCCCAATAAACCGGGGAGCAAACTTCTTGGACGGAACCTTGAGACGCAAGTTCCTAGACGACAACCACACCAGATCCCCGACCATAAACAGGGGGTTAGCAGAACGTTTTTTATCAGCCTGAGTTTTTTGTACGCTCTGGGACACCTCTAGGTTTTTCTGAACCTGGGCCCAGACTGTGCACAGTTCCCGATGAACGACCTCTACCTCAGGATTGTTGGAACTACCAGGTGAAACGGAGGAGAACCGTGGATTAAACCCAAAATTACAAAAAAAAGGAGAGACCCCAGACGAGTTACTGACCCGGTTATTAAGGGAAAATTCGGCGAGGGGAATGAAAGAGACCCAATCAAATTGACAGTCAGAGACAAAACACCTTAAGTATTGTTCTAGAGACTGATTAGTCCTCTCCGTTTGGCCATTGGTTTCAGGATGGAAGGCAGAGGAGAAGGACAGATCAATCCCCAACTTCATACAGAAGGCTCTCCAAAACAATGAAACAAATTGTACCCCTCTGTCCGAAACAATATTGACAGGGACCCCATGGAGACGCAGGATGTGTTTGACAAACAAGGTAGCCAACGTTTTGGCGTTGGGTAGTTTCTTGAGGGGCACAAAGTGGCACATCTTACTGAAGCGGTCCACCACCACCCACACCACCGACTTGCCTTGGGATGGAGGCAAATCGGTGATAAAATCCATGGAGATATGTGTCCAAGGTCTCTGGGGAATGGGCAACGAACGCAGTAAGCCCGCTGGTCGGGACCTGGGAGTCTTGGACCTAGCACAAACCTCACAAGCGGCGACGTAGGCCTTAACGTCTTTAGGCAACCCAGGCCACCAATAATTTCTGGTAATGAGGTGTTTGGTACCCAGGATGCCTGGATGGCCAGATAGTGCGGAGTCATGATTTTCCCTAAGTACCCTTAGCCGGAATTGCAGGGGAACAAACAGCTTGTTCTCAGGAAGGTTCCCGGGAGCTGCACCTTGATCAGCAGCAATTTCAGAGACTAAATCAGAATCGATCGAGGAAATGATTATACCTGGAGGCAAAATACAAGCAGGATCTTCCTCCGAAGGAGGGCTGGCCATGAAGCTACGCGACAGTGCATCAGCCTTAATATTTTTAGACCCAGCCCTATAGGTAACCAAAAAATTGAATCTGGTAAAAAATAACGCCCATCGAGCTTGTCTCGGGTTTAGCCTCCGGGCAGATTCTAGGAACACCAGATTCTTGTGGTCGGTAAGGACCGTTACCTGGTGCCTAGCCCCCTCCAGGAAGTGGCGCCACTCTTCAAATGCCCATTTAATGGCTAAGAGTTCGCGGTTGCCAATATCATAGTTACTTTCAGTTGGCGAAAACTTCCTGGAGAAGTAGGCACAGGGGCGGAGATGGGTGAGGGACCTGGTACCCTGGGACAAGACAGCCCCCACTCCCACCTCAGATGCGTCAACTTCCACGATAAATGGCTCCATTTGGTTGGGCTGAACCAGCACCGGGGCCGAGACAAAGCACTTCTTAAGGACCTCAAAAGCCTGGACAGCCTCAGGAGGCCAGTGGAGGAGATCAGCACCTTTGCGAGTGAGGTCCATAAGGGGCTTAGCGATGACCGAGAAGTTAGCAATAAATCTCCTGTAATAATTAGCAAACCCCAAAAAACACTGTAACGCCTTCAGGGAGGCAGGTTGGACCCATTCCGCCACAGCCTGAACCTTGGCTGGGTCCATGCGGAATTCATGAGGAGTGAGGATTTGACCCAAAAATGGAATCTCCTGTACCCCAAACACACATTTTTCGGTTTTGGCAAACAGTTTATTTTCCCGAAGGACCTGGAGCACCTTCCTGACATGCTCCACGTGGGAGGACCAGTCCTTGGAAAACACCAGTATGTCATCAAGGTACACTACCAGAAAAATCCCCAGGTAATTTCTCAAAATCTCATTTATGAAATTCTGGAAGACCGCAGGGGCATTACACAACCCAAAGGGCATGACGAGGTATTCGAAATGGCCTTCGGGCGTGTTAAACGCAGTCTTCCACTCATCCCCCTCTTTGATGCGAATAAGGTTATACGCCCCCCGTAGATCCAATTTAGAAAACCATTGGGCCCCCTGAACCTGATTAAAGAGATCAGGAATCAAAGGAAGGGGATACTGGTTCCTTACCGTGACCTTATTCAGGCTACGGTAGTCAATGCATGGCCTAAGACCACCATCCTTCTTCCCCACGAAGAAGAAGCCAGCACCTACCGGAGAAGAAGAGGGACGAATGTAACCCTTGGCCAGGGATTCCTGGATATACACTCTCATAGCTTCACGTTCGGGACAAGAAAGATTAAATATCCTACCCTTAGGAAGCTTAGCTCCTGGTACCAATTCGATAGCGCAATCGTATTCTCTATGAGGAGGTAACACTTCGGAGGCCTCCCTAGAGAAAACATCAGCGAAGTCCTGAACAAACTCGGGTAGCGTATTCGCCTCCTTAGGGGGAGAAATAGAATTAACAGAAAAACATGACGTACAACATTCATTACCCCATTTGGTTAGCTCCCCAGTATTCCAGTCAAACGTAGGATTATGCAACTGCAACCAGGGAAGACCTAGCACCAAATCGTACGATAATCCCTGCATCAACAGTACAGAGCATTGCTCCAAATGCATGGAGCCAACAAGGAGTTCAAAAACAGGGGTATGCTGTGTAAAATAACCATTAGCAAGAGGAGTGGCGTCGATACCCACTACCGGGACAGGTTTAGGCAAATCAATAAGAGGCATAGCAAGGGACATAGCAAATTCCACAGACATGATATTAGTAGAGGACCCTGAATCCACGAAAGCACTGCCGGTAGCAGACCTACCACCAAAAGAGACCTGAAAGGGAAGCAAGATCTTAGTACGTTTCATATTTACGGGAAATACCTGTGCGCCCAAGTGACCTCCCCGATGATCACTTAGACGCGGAAGTTCTCTGGCTGCAACCTTACGCTTAGGACAGTTGTTCACTTGATGCTTGTCGTCCCCACAGTAGAAGCAGAGACCATTCTTCCTGCGGAATTCTCTACGTTGTTGGGGGGACACGGAGGCCCCGAGTTGCATAGGTATCTCTGAATCTTTCGGGGAGGAACGAAGCAACGGAGCTTCGGGAGGCATCATGGGGGAGTCGGAGGAAAAAACACATAAACGTTCACGTTGTCGTTCCCTGAGACGTCGGTCAAGTCGTATCGCTAAAGCCATAACCTGGTCTAGGGAGTCAGAAGAGGGATAGCTAACTAGCAGGTCTTTCAGGGCATTCGACAGACCCAACCTAAACTGGCACCTTAAGGCAGGGTCATTCCACCGAGAAGCTACGCACCACTTCCGAAAGTCGGAGCAATACTCCTCAACAGGTCTCTTACCCTGACTTAAGGTCACCAGCTGACTCTCGGCAAAGGCAGTCCTGTCAGTCTCGTCATAAATAAGTCCGAGAGCAGAAAAGAAACAATCAACGGAGGAAAGTTCAGGGGCGTCAGGAGCCAAGGAGAAGGCCCACTCTTGGGGCCCTTCCTGGAGCCGGGACATAATTATACCCACCCGCTGGCTCTCAGAACCTGAGGAATGAGGCTTTAAACGAAAGTAAAGCCTACAACTCTCCCGAAAGGAGAGAAAAGTCCTCCGGTCCCCTGAGAACCGGTCGGGCAACTTGAGGTGGGGTTCAAGAGGTGCGGTGCGGGGAACTACCAGGGTAGCATCAGGCTGGTTGACCCTCTGAGCCAGGGCCTGGACCTGTAGGGAGAGACCCTGCATTTGCTGAGCCAGGGTCTCACGGGGATCCATAGTGGTGTCAGGGACCAGGGGTAGACTAGGTATGGGCTTGTTATTATGTAACGGCAGGGGGTAGGGAGACGGACAAGTGAGCCCTAATCTACCCGCCACTCTGTCCCTGCCTACTTGCAACGACCCGCCCTAGGCGACGGGGTACAACTGGGCGGCGGTCCCTGCGCTCAGTAAGTGCACGACAAACACGACAAACATACAAGGAACACAAGCAAGGAAAAGCGGCCGTTGCCCACGGCAACACCGTGAGCAACCAGAGTGGTGAACGAGCCGAGTCAAGCCAGGAGTGTGCGAGGTACAAAACGAAAAGCAGAAGAGTAGTCGGTAAGCCAGGGTCGGTATGGAGCAGGATCAAAAATAGCAGGAGCTGTAGCTGGGCCAGGAACCACAAGGAAGGAAACAAAAGCAATAACAAGCACCGAGGGACAGGAAGCGCAGGCTTAAATAGACCGAGGGCGGGAGCTAGCTGAGTCTGGCCAGGTTACGATAGGCTCTCCCACTCCTAAGCCTGCCAGCCTGAATGGTGGAAGCAGGAGTCAGTCTCAGGGATGTATTCTCAGGTGCTGACTGATTAGTTCTGGGAGTTAACCCCGCAGTGCCTGGCAGATCCTTTACATAAGGTGTTTTATTTCTGACTGTCAATATGATTGGGTCTCATTAATTCCCCTCGCCGAATTTTCCCTTAATAACCGGGTCAGTAACTCGTCAGGGGTCTCCCCCTTTTTCTGTAATTTTGGGTTTAATCCACGGTTCTCCTCCGTTTCACCTGGTAGTTTCAACAATCCAGAGGTAGAGGTCGTTCATCGGGAACTGTGCACAGTCTGGGCCCAGGTTCAGAAGAACCTAGAGGCGTCCCAGAGCATACAAAAGACTCAGGCAGATAGAAGACGTTCTGCTAACCCCTTGTTTGTGGTCGGGGATCTGGTGTGGCTATCGTCAAAAAATGTGCGCCTTAAAGTCCCGTCCAAGAAGTTTGCTTCCCGGTTTATAGGGCCGTACAAGGTCATTGAAGTCCTCATCCCTGTCTCCTTCCGACTGGAGTTGCCCCCGTCTTTTCGAGTACACAATGTGTTTCATGCCTCCCTCCTTAAACGCTGCTCCCCGTCCTTGGCTCCCTCGAGGAAACCTCCGGTCCCTGTTCTCACCCCTGAGGGGGTAGAATTCGAGGTGGCCAAGATTGTGGACAGCAGGATGGTCCAAGGCTCCCTCCAGTACCTGGTCCATTGGAGAGGATACGGGCCGGAGGAGAGGACTTGGGTTCACGCTGGGGTATTGGTCAGGAGGTTCCACCTTCGTTTCCCCAATAAACCAGGTCCACCTAGAAAGGGTCCGGTGGCCCCTCATAAAAGGGGGGGGGTACTGTAAAGGATCTGCCAGACACAGCTTCTGTGTCAACGCCCATAGGTAATCAGTCTGCACCTGCTTCTATGTCTGTGAGACTGACTCCATCTTCCACCACTCAGGATGGCAGGCTTAGGAGTGGGAGAGCCTATCACAGCCTGGCCAGACGGAGCTAGCTCCCGCCCTCTGTCTATTTATATCTGCCTTTCCTGTTCCTCCTTTGCTTGTGATTCTTCTCTGCTGGTTTTCTGGCCCTGCTGCAGCTTCTTGAACTTTTGACCCTCTGCTTGTTATTGACCTTGGCTTTACTGACCACTATTCTGCTCTGCGTTTTGTACCTCGCTCATCTCCTGCTTTGATTCGACTCGTTCACCTCGCTTGTTGCTCACGGTGTTCCCGTGGGCAACTTCCCCATTTCCCCGGCTTCTGTGTACCCCTGTCTGTTTCTCTGTCATACACCTATTGAGTGTAGGGACCGTCGCCCAGTTGTACCCCGTCGCCTAGGGCGGGTCGTTGCAAGTAGGCAGGGACTGAGTGGCGGGTAGATTAGGGCTCACCTGTCTGTCTCCCTACCCCATCATTACAGTAGTATATATTTCTCTATGCATGAAGATAGTAGTTTTTATTTCTCTATGCATGAAGATAGTGTAATATGTATTTCTCTATGCATGGAGATAATGTAGTATGTATTTCTCTATGGTTGGAAGATAGTGTAGTATGTATTTCTCTATGCATGGGGATAGTGTCGTATTGTATGTATTTCTCTATGCACGAAGATAGTGTAGTATGTATTTCTCTATGCACAAAGATAGTGTAGTATGTATTTCTCTATGCATGGAGATAGTGTTGTACTGTATGTATTTCTCTATGCATGGAGATAGTGTCATACTGTATGTATTTTCTATGCATGAAGATAGTGCTGTATGTAACTCTCTATGCATGAAGATAATGTAGTATGTAACTCTCTATGCATGAAGAGAGTGTAGTATACATTTCTCTATACAGGAAAATAGTGTAGTATGTATTTTTTCCTCCTAACACAGTGCAACACTTTAGACAGTGCAACACTTTATACAAATATATACACAAGGCACGAGTATACATAGGTTCTGGCTTCTTTTAGTGGATGTATCCTGTAAAGAGCATATTTCATCAGAATATTATTTTTTTATATATATTTTTGAACAAATCATTGGGAATGATACAATTATATAAATTAAAATGTTCTAATGTGAGGGTTATTTTCTTGATATTACTTTCATTTTGATCCTCCAAAATGTAATCTTCATTTCTTTCAACATAATCACAGTTCATGAATATTCACTACAGGTTACACCCATGATCAGTGTCACGATCTGTGGGTATGTGGACCCACTGGGCCGTACCGCCAAAGCGGGATAGCAGTTGGCCAAACAGTGTACCAAGTCAAGAGTCTATATATTTAAAGCACAAGGCAAGGGTACCTGTAGCAGTTCAGAGAGTAGTAACGGCTAGGCTCAGATGGGACCTCGGCAGCATACACCAGGTGTGGTGTAACACGGCAGACGTGACAGATGGCACAACACGACTCCAACCAACTTTCTAAGGCACAGGAACAATGGTAGCATGGGATACAGGATACAGGTAGTAGGTACGGGAACACTGGGAACAGGATAACACTAAGGGACCATTTGCAAGACTAACACGGGTAAACACAACAATGCTCAGGCAATGTGAAAAGGGAAGAGCGCTTTTTATAGTCCAGGGTGATCATGGGTTAATAGATTATTATTTTCATGTGCGCGCACTGGCCCTTTAAGGCACCGCAGAACACCATAGAACGGAGCGGAAGTGAGCGCTCGCGTCTCCTGGGGAGGGGATGTGGACCAGCGCTCACAGATCCATAGCTGCGGCCATCGGTGGGGGGGGAGTGAGTAATACCGACGGTTCGCGGCTGTGGATGCTACAGTATCCCCCCTCTTACGTCCCCTCTTCTTGGGACCAGAGCGAGAGAGGAACTTTTTAATGAGGGCAGGAGCATTGAGGTTCTCTTCTGGCTCCTACAATCTCTCCTCTGGATAAACCCCTTCCAATCCACCAAATAAAACATTCTTCCTCCTACTTTTTTGAAGTCCAGGATCTCCTTAACCTCGCATACATCAAAAGAACCGCTGGGAGCAATTGCAGGGCTAGGCATTTTTGTGGAGCGGTTCAGGACCACGGGCTTCAGGTGGGAACTCGGCCCATGGAAGAAGCTGTACCCAATCATCATGCTGCATGGAGATGAAGTGGTGAAGATAATTCTACATGATTTGGTAAATCTTCTCGACTTGGCCATTAGCCTGGGGATGGTAGGCTGAAGAAAAGTCCAACTTCGCGTCTAGGAGTTTACAGAGGGCTCTCCAGAATTTCGAGGTGAACTGAACCCCCCAATCAGACACGATATAAAGAAGCAAACGGAAGATGTGCTGGATGAAGAGATTAGCCAGACAAGGAGCTGAAGGTAGGCCGGTCAGCTGGATAAAATGAGCCATCTTCGAGAATCGGTCCATCACCACCCAGACCGTATTGCATCCTGCAGAGGAAGGAAGGTCAGTGACAAAGTCCATTGCAGTAGGCTGCCAGGGAGCATTGGGCACAGACAGAAGTTGGAGCAGACCGGCATGCTTGGAGTGAGCAACTTTGTTGGAAGCACACACAGTGCAGGACGAGACAAAGTCCACGATATCTTTGGGCAGCATGGGCCACCAGAAATGGGCAATCAGATCTCAAGTCTTATGAGCACTCGCGTGCCCAGCCAGTTTGGAGCTGTGTCCCCAGCGAAGGATCCTCCTCCTCTCTGCCAAGCACACAAAAGTCCTCCCCGGAGGGATGTCTATAACTTGCAGAGGATTATACAGGATGGGTCAATAATACTTTGCGGAGGCTCCATGGTGTCCTCTGATTTAAATGACATGGACAGGGCATTGGCCTTCACATTTTTGTCCACGGGCCAGTAGTGGAGCACAAACTGGAACTGGGTGAAGAACAGCGACCACCTGGCTTGACGGGGGTTTAGCCGTTGAGCCGACTGGAGATATGTAAGGTTCTTGTGCTCGGTGTATATCAGGATTGGGTGGGCTGCACCCTCTAGCAGATGTCTGCACTCCTCCAGAGCAAATTTAATGGCCAGTAACTCCCGATCCCCAATAGAGTAATTGCGCTCTGCGGAGGAAAAAAGTCTCGAGTAATAGCCACATATCACTGCCTTTCCTTTGAGGCCTCTCTGGAACAGAAGTGCACCTGCACCAACAGAGGAGGCGTCCACCTCCAACGAGAACTGTCGGGAGATGTCAGGATGATGGTTAATTGAGGCTGAAGTAAAGGCATTCTTGAGGCTATTAAATGCAGATTCTGCCTCTGGAGTCCACACCTTGGCGTTCATATGCTTCTTGGTAAGGGTAGAGATGGGAGCCATCAATGATGAGAAGTTTGAGATGAACTGCCGGTAGAAGTTGGCGAATCCCAAAAAACGCTGTATGGACCGCAGGCCCTGAGGACGTGGCCACTCCAGAACGGACTTTACTTTTTCAGGATCCATCTTTGCACCCTGATCCGATAAGATGTAGTCCAGGAAGGGCAAATAATTATTTTTCAAAAGTGCAGTTCTCCAACTTGGCATACAGGTGATTCTCCCTTAATCGCAGCAGGACTTGACGGATATACCTCCGATGTGTCATCGGATCTGGGGAGAAAATCAAAATGTCATCGAGATAGACCACAGCACAGACATAGAGGAGATCTCGGAAGATATCATTGACAAATTCTTGGAAGACCATGGGAGCGTTACACAGGCCGAAGGGTATCCCCAGTTTTTCGTAGTGCGCGTCCCGAGTGTTAAATGCCGTCTTCCACTCATCACCTTTACGGATTCGGATTAAGTTGTAGGCCCCAAGCAAGTCTAGTTTAGAGATCTTGGCTCCTCGTATGCGATCAAATATTTCCGAGATCAGTGGCAAAGGGTATTTGTTTTTGACCGTGATTTGGTCGAGACCGTGGTAGTCAATGCAGTGTCGAAGAGATCCATCTTTCTTTTTTACAAAGAAGAACCCGGACCCGGCCGGGGAGGAGGATTTTCGTATAACACCCCTCTCCAGATTCTCCTTGATATAGGTCGATATGGACTGAGTCTCTGGCAAGGAGAGGGGGTATACCTGTCTACAGGGCGGTGAAGCATTAAGAACCAGTTCAATCAGGCAGTTGTACGCCTGGTGTGGGGGCAGTATCTTGGCCTCCTTCTTGCAAAAGACCTCCGCCAACTGTAAAAAATGAGTGGGTAATCCTATCAACGACTGAGACATAGGAGGCAGGACAGGCTGAATCTGTGACAGGCAGCGGGGGAGAAATTTGGAGCCCCATTGGAGAACTTCTCCGAAATTCCAGTCCAGAACCGGAGCATGAAGCCGGAGCCAAGGCAGACCCAGCAACACCGGATTGACAGCTTTGGGCAAGATGAGGAAAGTTCTCTGCTCGGTATGAAGAGCTCCCACATGGAGCTTCAGTGACTTGGTCTCAGACACGATGGAGTAGAGTGGAGGAAGTCCATGCACCGAGGCAACAGCCAGTAGTGTCTCCAAATAAACAGTCATCAACTGGAGTTGATCCACTAGGTCCTGTTGAATGAAGATTGACGCGGACCTGGAGTCCAGGTAGGCAGAGAACCGGCGCGTCTTCCCACCGGACGCTATGGTCACGGGAATGAACAATTTATTATTTAGTCCTTTTCCACCTAGAGTTGTCTCTCAAACCAATCTTAGTCGTTGGAGTCTTTTTGGCTTTTGGGGACACAGACTTACATAATGGCCACCGAGGCCGCAATACAAACAGAGTCCTGAAGTGCGTCTGCGTTGTTTCTCTTGGACAGACAGCTTGAGACGGTCTGCTTGTATAGGCTCCTCTGGTGGAAGCGCTGATGAGGGCAGCAGTGGTTGCTGGAATGTAAGAGCCAGCCTAGAAAGTCTTCTGGCCTGGCGAACCTCTTGAGATCGTTCCTTGATCCTCATGTCAATCCGGATGGCTAGAAAATGAGGTAATCTAGGGTAGAAGGCAGATCCCGAGCTCGTCTTTGATATCGGAGAATAAAGCCTGCCAGAAGGTAGCCATCAAGGCTTCGTTGTTCCAGGTCAGCTCTGCTACCAGGGTACGGAATTGAATGGCATACTCGCCCACAGAGGTGTCTCCTTGGCGAAGGGTCACCAGGGATGAAGCTGCTGAAGAGACCCATCCAGGATCCTCAAATACAGTGCAGAAAGTCTGTAGAAAACACTGTTAGTCACGGATCTCTGGTCCCTGACGTTCCCAAAAGTGTTTCACCCATGCCAGGGCCTTGCCAGTATGAAGAGAGACTATGAATGCGATCCTAGTGCCATTGGATGGAAATGCTCTGGCATGTAGACTGAAGTGGATCTGACATTGTTTGAGAAATCCCCTGAAGGTCCTCGCGTCTCCGTCATAGCGAGGAGGTAATGGCAGAGAGAATCGGGAATCGGTGCTGCCAGGAGGTGTAATAGGAGGAACAGCAGGAGCAATAGGAGCAGGTGTCGTGAAGGCTGCAGCTTGCGTATCCAGCCGATGTGCAATTATGTTCACCGCCTGGAGGAGTTGGTATTGCCATGACCAGAGGTCTAGCATACCCGCCAGCATGACTTGTGATGTCGTCTTGGTCTTGGTTTGACCAGCAGAGTCCATGGCCTGAGTGTACTGTCACGATCTGTGGGTATGTGGACCCACTGGGCTGTACCGCCGAAGCTGGATAGCAGCTGGCCAAACAGTGTACCAATTCAATGTCTATATAGTCCGAGCACAAGGGTACCTGTAGCAGTTCAGAGAGTAGTAACGGTTAGGCTCAGATGGGACCTTGGCAGCAGACACCAGGTGTGGTGTAACACAGCAGGCGTGACTGATGTGCACAACACGACTCCAACTTTCTAAGGCACAGGAATAATGGTAGCACAGGATACAGGTAGCAGGTGCGGGAACACTGGGAATAGGATAACACTAAGGGTCCATTTGCAAGACTAACACGGGTAAACACAACACCGCTCAGGCAATGAGAAAAGGGCAGAGCTCTTTTATAGTCCAGGATGATCATGGGTTAATTGATGATTATTTTCATGTGCAACGCACTGGCCCTTTAAGGCTGGACACGAGCATGCGCACGCACCGTACAGAACACAGTAGAACGGAGCGGAAATGAGCGCTGGCGTCTCCTGGGGAGGGGATGTCGGCCAGCGCTCACAGAACCATGGCTGCGACCATCGGGGGGGGGGTGAGTAATACCGACGGTTCGCGGCTGTGGACGCTACTGTATCCCCCTCTTACGTCCCCTCTTCTTGGGACCAGAGCGAGAGAGGAACTTTTTAATGAGGGCAGGAGCATTGAGGTTCTCTTCTGGCTCCTACGACCTCTCCTCTGGACAAACCCCTTCCAATCCACCAAATAAAACGTTCTTCCTCCTACTTTTTTGAAGTCCAGGATCTCCTTAACCTCGAATACATCGGAAGAACCGCTGGGAGCAATTGCAGGGCTAGGCATTTTTGTATAGCGCACTCTACAGGAAACAGTTGAATGGAGCAGAAGTGAGCGCTGGCGTCTCCTGGGGAGGAGATGCGTGCCAGCGCTCACAGATCCGAGTCTGTGGCCGTCGGGGTTTAGTACTCCCAACCGTCCGCGGCAGTGGACGCTACACTCAGCCCTCTTAGAATACATAATTCAGCAACTTCTAGAACTTCCTGACAGCTGACTGGCCTGTGGTGTGACCTAGGCACGTAGCTAGTGGGTGGCTATGCCCTGGGTGCCACGGTGGTGTCAACAAGCCATTTTGCCTTGACTAGGGTACAAAGCAAACTGAATTTTATTTGAATTGGGCCATAAAAATTGAATATTTAATGTTTACCAATAATATGTCGTTTTTGCTCAATTTTATTAATTGAGTTGAATTTAAATATTTTAATGCCATCATTTTGGGGTACATATAATGTATTGAAAAACTTTTAGCTGCAATAACAGTAGTTATAGTTTTCTTAATTTTTTCAGTTTTTTTAAATGATAAAGTACTTGATGAGGGAAAAAAGGCGATGTTTGTTTTTAAAACTTGACATTTTTGTTTTTTATTATTCTAAAAACATTTTGTTTTACTTTTTTTTAACAGGGCCTGAGCTTCTGATCGCCCGTACAATACACTGTAGTGTTTGTAGTGCAGTGTTTAGTAACTGTCATTTTTCAACAGACATACAGCCTATTGGGCCCAGCTACTGGGGGCCAACTGACTCTGCCACTGAGATGCTGTGGTCACTATTGACAGTGGCATCTAAGGGGTCTAAGTAGCTCTGATCTCGACTGTTGCAGTGGAAACCCGGCTGTATATTGCCACTAGACCCAATGCAGATTTCCATTGTATCAAGGAGGGGTGCCCTTGGCCCTGTGTCTGCTAGTCACCAGAACAAGCCAGCCATCTTGCCTGCCTGAATCGTAACTAAGATTGTGACTCTCTGTAGTTGGAAAATTGTACATATTTTTCATAACCAATTTTTGTGCCTCTTTTACTGGGAACAAATATGGATAAAATTTGTGGCTGTGTGTACAGCAACTGCGAAATAACTATATTTTTGTAAATGCAAAGTAGAAGTTAAAGTTGGTGCTGAAGAGACGCCAGGGCTGGACAGGCCTTGATGAGAAGCAGGTAGCGGGCGAGCCCTGAAGAGAATCCAAGGGCGGTTAGTAAATGATGGGGAAGCCCCATTCAAAAGTGTGGCATGAGACCCTACACGCTCTAGTTATGCTCATGACAGAAGAGGCTGGACGCAGCTGCAGGCTTAAGGGAAGCCGACATGACCGTCCTGGTAGGGAAAGGGTTAATGTTACGAGGTCAGGGAAAGTTGAAGGAGCTGAAGGAGGGACGGGGAGGAGTTAAGGGGGGCGGGGGGGCCGTTACTGCGCTTCCCGCTGTTTCTCGGCATTGAGCCGGAAGCAGCGGGAGGAGTAACACACATTAAGCAAAGCTCCCCGTTGCCCGGTTTTTTAGTAATGGCAGAGGCCTTGATTTTAGAGCGGCTGCGCGCCGCTGCTGTGCACCACGGTCCCGGATGGCTGGAGGAGACCGTGGCTGCATTAACGCGGATCCCGGACGCCGTTTCGCCACGTCGGGCACGGCGTTCGGGGTCTGTTGTAAGGGACAGGCTCCCCTCCCCCGGCCCCCCTACGAGCATGGCTATGGCGGCGGGGGGGGAGTCGGCAACAACCGCTCCTGCGCTGGGCAGGCAGAGAGCGGTGGCAGGGGTGACGGCGATGCAGGCTGTGTCGACCCGTCCCTCTCGGCGGTCCCGACCTCCAGAGCGCCTTAGTCCGGAGGTAGTCCCGCGGACACGGCGTCGCAGAGGGAGCCCGATCCCGGACGCTGCAGGCCAGGCAGCTGGGAGGACCGCCCCTTCCCAGGCCCTGCGTCCTGGCAGGAATCCCAGGCCGCGACGGGGTCCGGCGGTAAGCAGGGAGTCGCAGGCCGGGCTCCCTGTCACCCCTCCCCCATCAGATGGAAGATGTCGAGAGCAAGGTACGGCCGCCCCGCATGGTGATGTTCCGGCCAGGGGGCAGGCTTCGTCAGGATCGTCTAGACGGACGACTAGATCTGCAGCGACGTCGAGGCAACAGGTCCGGTCGGAAGTCTGGGTCCCGGCGGTCGGGCGGCAGGTTGCCGGCCCATCGGTCAGCGCGTCCTCATCCCCTTTCCGAGGATGTCGTTGGGAGGGACAGTCGTCGGCGAGAGAAGAACTGGAGGAAGGTGAACTGGACGTCTATCGTCGAGGTCAGGATGGTCCGGCTGACGGGAACACAGCGCCTGTGCAGCCCGGTGAGTGTATAACTCCATTATTGTCTTATCCAGCGATTTTTATGTCGGGTGTCGGCGGGGGGGCTGCTAGCATAGCATCGGGGGCCGGTAGTGGCGCGGGCGGACGCGACGGAGCGGGTTTGGCAGATTTAGTGGGTTGCTTACGGGAGCTGGTGGGGCGCCTTGATAGGGCCGCGGCGCCGGTTGTAACGGAAGTGTCCCCTGCGGTAGTTTGGGAAGGCCCCAGGGACGTGGGATCGTTGCAGGCGCGTCCTGTGGTGGCGGTTAAAGAGGCGGTCGCGGTGTCGGTGCAGACTGAGGCACAGAAGGACGGCGATCGAGTGCGCATGGACGATCGTGCTCGGGGGGAGGTGTATGTTTGTTTTGAGGGTCCGTTGGGGGCGCATTTAAAGCAGGAGGTGCGTGATCGGATCTGGAAAGATGAATACGTTGAAATTTTTTCTCTCTTGCCGCTGGCTAAATTCAATTTGGATAAGAGCAAGCGGGATGAGAGTAAAAAGGACGAGGAGGAACGGCGGCGGTATAGGCTTATCCCGCAGACGTTCGTTAATTGGTCGCAGGCGTTCGCCATATTGGCTAGTGTGATAGGGGAAAAGGCGCCGGAAAATTGTTCGGCGTTATTTTGTTATTTTGATGCTATTGGGGAGGCTCATAGGGCGTATGGGGGTCAGGCGTGGCTGCGATATGATGAGCAATTCCGTCAGCGGAAGGCGGTTCGGCCGGCGATTCGGTGGGACCAGAAGGATATTGCTCTCTGGTTACGGGTTACGGCTCCGGTTAGGCAGCCCTTTCCCGGGAGCGGTGGCCAGGGAGGCCAGACTAGTCAGAGTGGACCAAGCGGCGGGGGAAAGGCGGGGTTTTGCTGGCAATTCAATGAAGGCCAGTGCAAGTTTGGGGCCACGTGCAAGTTCAAGCACGTGTGCTCCGAGTGTAATGGTGCATCACACGGGGCGGCAAAATGTCTGCGGAAAAAGAGGTCCGGGAACCAGCACGGGGCTGGTCAAGGGGGTGTCGCCGGTGAGGGTGGAAAGGATGGCCCCTTATCTAAATGAGTATCCGGATAGGGCGGCAGCTAAGTTGCTTTATGAAGGGTTTAGTGTTGGTTTTGTTATTCCTCCGCCTCCTTATGAGGTTCCGGTTACGCGGAGAAATTTAAAATCGGCTTACTTGCATGCGGAAGTCGTGTCGGAAAAGTTGTTAAAAGAAGTTTCGTTGGGGCGCATGTCGGGGCCATTTGTGGAGTCGCCGGTAAAAGATTTAGTTGTGTCCCCTTTGGGTATTGTCCCTAAACGCGAGCCCGGAAAGTTTCGTTTGATTCAACATTTATCGTATCCCAAAGGTTCGTCGGTAAATGACGGGATTGATCACGAGTTGTGTTCCGTAGTTTATACCTCATTCGATAAGGCGGTGGGGTTAGTGCGGGCTGCGGGTCCGGGGGCGCTGCTAGCAAAAACCGACATCGAGGCGGCGTTCAGGTTGTTGCCGGTCCATCCAGAAAGCCAACGGCTGTTGGGTTGTTTTTGGAATGGGGCCTTTTACGTGGATCGGTGCCTTCCGATGGGGTGTTCTCTTTCTTGTGCATACTTCGAGGCGTTTAGTAGCTTCGTGGAGTGGGTAACGAGGGGAGTATCCGGGGTCGATTCGTTGATCCATTACTTAGATGATTTTTTGTGCGTTGGCCCAGGGGGGTTCGCCGGTTTGCGGTAACTTGCTTCATGCCCTGCAGAAGGTGGCGAGGGATTTTGGGATCCCTTTGGCGCCGGAAAAAACGGAGGGCCCGGTAGCGACGATTTCTTTCTTGGGAATCGAAATTGACTCGGTGGCAATGGAGTGTCGGCTCCCGGCGGATAAGTTGGGTGCTTTGAGGCTGGAGGTGCGACGGGCTTGTAGAAGGAAGAAAATGTCGCTGAGGGAGCTTCAGTCGCTGCTGGGGAAGTTGAATTTCGCCTGCCGGATTATGCCGATGGGGAGGGTGTTTGGTAGAAGGTTGGCGGCGGCAACGGCGGGAGTGCGGGCGCCGCATCATTTTGTGAGGCTCAAGGAGGAGCACCGAGCTGATCTTCAGGTTTGGGATGACTTCTTGGGCCAGTACAATGGTCGCTCGCTATGGATGGCCCCAGCGCAGGATACGAGTGATCTGAATATTTTCACGGATGCGGCTGGGGCGGGTGGCTTTGGAGCTTACGGGGGAGGTCCGTGGTGCGCAGGTCAATGGCCGGCTAGCTGGGTGTCCAGTGGATTGACGCGGAATCTGGCCCTGCTCGAGCTGTTTCCCATCGTGGTGGCGGCTACCATTTGGGGGGACAGGCTCAGGGATAAGAAGGTCCGTTTTTACTGCGACAACATGGGGGTGGTGCTTGCCATTAATAACATCACGGCGTCCTCTCCTCCGGTAGTTCAATTGTTGCGACATTTAGTGTTGGTGTGTTTGTCGCTGAACGCGTGGGTGGTGGCGGTGCATGTCCCGGGTGTACGGAATTGTGTTGCTGATGCTCTTTCTCGCTCGCAGTGGGACCGGTTTCGGGAATTGGCCCCGGGAGCGGAACGTCTCGGTTTGGCGTGTCCGGATCATCTATGGGATCTGGTATCGGTCCCGTAGAGCAGCTGTTACAAAGGTCTTTGGCGCGCACGACGTGGAGGGCTTATGCTGCTTGTTGGAGGCAGTGGGAGGAGTGGGTAAGAGAGTTGGGTGATGTCAATACGGATAGAGACAGGTTGGTGGCACTTTTGTATTGGTTAGGGGATGCCTGGGAGGGGGGGTTTTCAGTAGCGAAGGTGAACCGGTTTATATCCGCGGTGGCGTTTGGGCTTAAGTTGCGGGGCTTGCGGGATGTATCGAAGGAATTTCTGGTATCGCAGGCTTTGAAGGGGTTGCGCAGAGGTAGGGTGGAGGCGGATAGTAGAAGGCCGGTGTCGTTTGCTTTGCTGGGCTTGTTGGGCGGTTCATTGGCATCGGTATGTCGTTCTTCAGATGAAATGGATTTGTTTCGGTTGGCTTTCTCGTTGGCGTTCTTCGGAGCATTTAGAGTAGGTGAGTTGGTGTCGCCAAGTACTAAACAGGCAGGGGGGCTGAGATCTGGGGAGGTGAGCCTTTTTGCAGATCGGTTGGAGGTATGGTTGCGTAGATCAAAAACTGACCAATTAGGGAAGGGAAAACTGATAGTTTTGTTCGCTCTCCCGGGGTCGGTCATGTGCCCAGTAGAGTGCATGCGGGGTTTTACAAAAAACAGGGGGTCTCCAGATTTGCCTTTGTTACGTCATGTGGACGGGTCGTTCTTGTCCAGGTTTCAGTTTGGAGCTGTTTTTAAAAAATGTTTGACGGCGGTTGGGGTTGCAGCAGGCTCATATTCATCTCATTCCTTCCGGATTGGCGCAGCAACGGAAGCAGGGCGCTGGGGGTTGGATGATGAGGGGGTGAGGCGTATTGGTCGTTGGGAGTCTAAAAGGTTTAAGTCCTATGTCCGCCCCCATATGTTGTAATTTTGTTGTTTATGCTTGCAAATGTTATATGGTGGTGCCTAACTGTGTTTTCCGTTTCAGATTCGCCTCCTTGTCTGGTGTGGTTGATGGGTCATTCGTACGTGCACTGGGGGGCTTTGAGGGCGGACGTCCGCCCGGATGGTCGCCAGTTGCGCATTCCGCGACAGGATGCGGTTGTGCATTGGCTGGGGTTTAGAGGTATGTCGTGGAACAGGGTGTTGGCGGAATTCCAGACATATGTGCGGCTTGATAGGGTTCCGGAGGTTTTAGTGTTGCACGTGGGTGGGAATGACTTAGGAGTCCGCCCTTTTCGTGAGTTGGTGCGGGATATCAAACATGATTTGTTGTGTTTGTGGGTATCTTATCCCAAGTTGGTGGTAGTGTGGTCGGACATAGTCCCAAGGAAGCATTGGCGGTTAGCTAGATCGGTGGAGAGAGTCAATAAGGCTCGGATAAAAGTTAACCGGGCGGTGTCCCGTTTTGTGGCAAAGAACGGGGGCATTTGCGTGAGGCATAGGGATTTGGAGTCAGGATTGGGGAATTTCTGGAGGAGTGACGGGGTTCATCTGACCGAGGTTGGCATTGATATTTGGAGCTTGGCTATAGCAGAAGGCATAGAAAGGGCGGTGGTGGTGTGGAGGAACTCACAGGCTTAAGGTGGTCAAGGCCTGTTTCGCGGTGGCGGGGGGAGTCCTTGAGGCCAGTCAGTACAAAATGGTGGGGGGGTCGCATCGGGGGTATGCGTCCCCCAAAAAAGGTACATGGTTGAAGACTTCATCGGGTGTTATCCCTTTGAAGTGGTCTTCTGGTAGAAGGTATGTCACTTGAAGGCTTCATCGGGTGTTATCCCTTTGAAGTGGACTTCTAGTGGTCGGTATATCACTTGAGGGCTTCATCGGGTGTTATCCCCTTGAAGTGGACTTCTAGTGGTTGGAGCCATCTGCAGAGGTGAACGGTGCTTCCGAGCTGGTTTACGGCTGGAGGTAATTAGTGGTTTGCAGATGGCTAATTCGGTGTGTTCTTGAAAGGAACATCTGAAGGGGCTTCAAGGACTTCCTCTGCTCGGGTTAATGTTAACGTTTAATTGTTATTTATGATTCTGACCCATGTTGGGTCATGTGAATTATTAGGAGGAATTCTCTGGTGGATTCCTAACTAGTTATCCGAATGTTTCGGATTTAAATTGTTTTTATAAAACTGTGAAATTAATAAACGGCTGCTGTGGCCATTTCACATCCAACCTCGGTGTCATGTGTCGTTACTAAATGGGGGTGGGGGATAGTATGGTTTAAGGTTAACACACGACTCTACCTAGGCAGGTCAAGAAGAGGCTGGACGCAGCTGCAGGCTTAAGGGAAGCCGACATGACCGTCCTGGTAGGGAAAGGGTTAATGTTACGAGGTCAGGGAAAGTTGAAGGAGCTGAAGGAGGGACGGGGAGGAGTTAAGGGGGGCGGGGGGGCCGTTACTGCGCTTCCCGCTGTTTCTCGGCATTGAGCCGGAAGCAGCGGGAGGAGTAACACACATTAAGCAAAGCTCCCACCCTCCCACCCTTGTTTTGTTACTCCTTAGGTCTTATGTACGTCTGTCTATGAGCGTTTTGTTTTATTTTGTGTGCTTATTTAACATGTTTTTCTTTTTTCCGGAGTAGGTTCTGTTGTCATGGCAGCTGGCGGGGGGAGTCCTTGAGGCCAGTCAGTACAAAATGGTGGGGGGGTCGCATCGGGGGTATGCGTCCCCCAAAAAAGGTACATGGTTGAAGACTTCATCGGGTGTTATCCCTTTGAAGTGGTCTTCTGGTAGAAGGTATGTCACTTGAAGGCTTCATCGGGTGTTATCCCTTTGAAGTGGACTTCTAGTGGTCGGTATATCACTTGAGGGCTTCATCGGGTGTTATCCCCTTGAAGTGGACTTCTAGTGGTTGGAGCCATCTGCAGAGGTGAACGGTGCTTCCGAGCTGGTTTACGGCTGGAGGTAATTAGTGGTTTGCAGATGGCTAATTCGGTGTGTTCTTGAAAGGAACATCTGAAGGGGCTTCAAGGACTTCCTCTGCTCGGGTTAATGTTAACGTTTAATTGTTATTTATGATTCTGACCCATGTTGGGTCATGTGAATTATTAGGAGGAATTCTCTGGTGGATTCCTAACTAGTTATCCGAATGTTTCGGATTTAAATTGTTTTTATAAAACTGTGAAATTAATAAACGGCTGCTGTGGCCATTTCACATCCAACCTCGGTGTCATGTGTCGTTACTAAATGGGGGTGGGGGATAGTATGGTTTAAGGTTAACACACGACTCTACCTAGGCAGGTCAAGTTCTTGTGCCTCCAGACTATCCTGAGACACAAAAAACGAATCTACCTAATTATGCAGTAAAGAATTGGGAAATGTATCATATAATTAGCCGTTCTGGAGTACGGGAAAGCTAGGTGACCCCAACTCAGGAGTCTAATGGCAACTATGACCCGGGCCTCATTTAAAATTCAGCAGATCTGACTAACACCTGAATACCAGGTTCACCAGCTTTAAAAGAAGACAAGAATGCTTTTTTTGATTATAGATTCCCGGATAGACTCATAAAACGAAATTATGCACATTATAGCGACAATCACATAGTGAAAATTACAGGGCATAGCTGAAACTAACACAAACAAAAATAAAGGGGACAGCTCATAGGTACCATTATACTATGGTAGGTTTGGAAAAAAATAATTCTCATTGGTTACTTTTAAAACGTATTCACTTTTTTATCCATTGCCTCTTGTTTTGTTTTTTAAAGGTTTTGCAGGGAATTTTTTTCTTTATCTTAAGCAAATTTAAGGTTTGTAGGTTAAAAATAAAATCTTCTGGACTACTGTGGGCAACGCCGTTTTTTTGCTGTAGGTTTCTTAAGTATTCTATATATCTAATAAGTCATGTTAAGTATCCTTAAAGTAATATCATTTAGTATAGTTATATACTGGATAATGAACTTACCGTAAATTGCAAAAATGTTAGAAGTCACTGGGGAATTTGTGACCATATAAATGCACAAGGACACAGGCTGAGTGAATTTATGCAGTTCACAGCTGCTGGAGAACCTCTTTTTGTAGAAAAAGGATGAGCTTTCTGTCCATTACTTATTAACTAACTGGTATTACAACCCTCATTCTTTTCAGAGAAAGTCTGCTGCAGCTGTATTTTATGATCTGCAGCAGCTGAGGCACGGTACTGCATAAAACACACTGCAGCTGCTGAAGCACATCTTCTTAATGGGAACTTGTCACGTTAAATATGCAGTCCAAACTTCAGGCAGCATGCGCAGGAGTAGCTGAGCAGATTGATACACAGTTTTGTCAAAAAAGATTCAGAAAAACCTGTAGTTCATTCATTTAAATCCCAGTTCCCTGTGGGATAAATATTCCAGTGGGCGGTCTCAATCATTGATTGACAGCCCGTCCTGTATGTGTAAATTCAGAAATAACTGCCAATCACTCAGTAGGACCGCCAACTGGACTCCTAAGCCCATAGTGAGAAGGGATTTAAATGAATTAATTACGTTATCCGAAATTTTTTCACACAAAATGTGTATTTTTTATACATATATCAATCTGCTCAGCTCCTCCTGCATTATAACTTGCTGCCTGAAGATCAGACCACATTCTCAACGGGACAAGTTCCCGTTAAAGCAATAGGAAGCGCTATATGTCATCAATTCAACAGTTGCTATAGGAGAAGGAACTTCCTATAGAATCTGTGACAGACAGCTTCTGCATGAGTGGATAGGCAGAGCATATACCAGTCCTTCTCAATGAATTAGAATATCATCAAAAAGTTAATTTATTTCAGTAATTCAATTAAAAAAGTGAAACTGATATTATATAGATTCATTACACATAGAGTGATCTAATTCCAGCAGTTTTTTATTTTAATGTTAAAGAGGCTCTGTCACCAGATTATAAATGCCCTATCTTCTACATAATCTGTAATGCAGATAACAACAGTGGTTTTTATTTTTAAAAACTAGAAATTTTGAGCAAGTTATGAGCAATTTTAGATTTATGCTAATTAGTTTCTTAATAGACAACTGGGCATTTTTACCTTTTGACCAACTGGGTGTTGTAAAGAGAAGTGTATGACGCTGACCAATCAGCGTCATACACTTCTCTCCATTCATGTCCATTTGTATTCACTGTGCAGCGCGATCTAATGAGATCACGCTGTGTTGTCACATACACCCAAATTAACTTTACCGAAGTGCCTTGAGAGTGAATAGACATCACCTCCAGCCAGGACGCGATGTCTATTCACACACCCGACACTTCGGTAAAGTTTTTGTGGGAGCACAGCATGATCTCGCGATATCACGCTGTGCAGCGAATACAAATGGACATGAATGAAGAGAAGTGTATGACGCTGATTGGTCACTGATTGGTCAGCGTCATACACTTCTCTTTTCAATGCCCAGTTGGTCAAAAAGTAAAAACACGCCCAGTTGTCTATTAAGAAACTAATTAGCGTAACTCTAAAATTGATCATAACTGTAAATGATCTGCCAGACACAGCTTCTGTGTCGACGCCCGTGATTAATCAGTCTGCATCTGTCCCTAGGTCTGATAGAGTGACTCGATCTGCTACCACTCAGGCTGGTAGGCTGAGGAGTGGGAGAACCTATCACAGCCTGGCCAGACGGTTCTATCTCCCGCCCTTGGTCTATTTATATCTTCATTTGCTGCCTGTCCTTTGCCTGTGAGTCTTGTGTTTCCTGGCTCTGCTGTTCCTGCTATTACCATTGACCTCTGCTTCATATTGACTCTGCTTGACTGACTATTCTCCTGTTCTGCTTTTGTTACCGCGTACTCTCCTGGTTTGACTCGGCTCATTCACTACTCTGTTGCTCACGGTGTTTCCGTGGGCAACTGCCCCTCTTCCCTTGCTTCTGTGTTCCCTTGTTTGTTTTGTTTGTCGTGCACATAGTGAGCGTAGGGACCGTCGCCCAATTGTACGCCGTCACCTAGGACGGACTGTGAAAGTAGGCAGGGACTGAGTGGCGGGTATATTAGGGCTCACCTGTCCATCTCCCTACGCCGACATTACATAATCACAGGCCCATATACCTTTTCTACCGTGGTTCCTACACTACTATGGACACCCTTGAGGCCCAGGCTCAGCAAATGCAGGGACTATCCCTACAGGTCCAAGCCCTGGCTCAGAGGTGCAACCAGCGTGATGTTACCCAGGTAGCGCCCTCCACCTCACCTCTTGCCAAGGGTTACATTCGCTCCTCTACTTCTCATGTAGGTGCTGGCCTCTTCTTCATAGGGAAGAAGGATGGTGGTCTTAGGCCGTGCATCGATTACCGAAACTTGAATAAGGTCACTGTAAGGAACCAGTATCCCCTTCCTTTGATTCCTGATCTCTTCAATCAGGTTCAAGGGGCCCAATGGTTCTCTAAGTTTGATCTTCGGGGGGCTTATAACCTTATCCGAATCAGAGAAGGGGATGAGTGGAAGACTGCGTTTAACACGCCCGGAGGTCATTTTGAATACCTTGTCATGCCCTTTGGGTTGTGTAATGCTCCTGCGGTCTTCCAGAATTTCATTAATGAGATTTTAAGAGACTACTTGGGGGTATTTGTTGTAGTGTACCTTGATGACATACTTGTGTTTTCCAAGGACTGGTCCTCCCACATTGAGCATGTCAGGAAGGTGCTGCAGGCCCTTCGTGAAAACAAACTCTTTGCTAAAACCAAAAAATTTGTGTTTGGGGTGCAGGAGATACCATTTTTGGGTCATATCCTCACTCCTAATGAATTCCGCATGGACCCTGCCAAGGTTCAGGCTGTGGCTGAATGGGTCCAACCTACCTCCCTGAAGGTGTTACAGTGCTTCCTGGGGTTTGCTAATTACCACAGGAGATTTATTGCTAACTTCTCGGTCATCGCTAAGCCTCTTACGGATCTTACTCGCAAGGGTGCTGATCTCCTCCACTGGCCTCCGGAGGCGGTCCAGGCTTTTGAGATCCTTAAAAAGTGCTTTATCTCTGCCCCAGTGCTGATTCAGCCTAACCAAATGGAGCCATTCATCATGGAGGTTGACGCCTCCGAGGTGGGAGTGGGTGCTGTCTTGTCCCAGGGTACCAGGTCTCTCACCCATCTCCGTCCCTTTGCCTACTTCTCCAGGAAGTTTTCGCCCACTGAGAGTAACTATGACATTGGCAACCGCGAACTCTTAGCCATTAAATGGGCATTTGAAGAGTGGCGCCACTTCCTGGAGGGGGCTAGGCACCAGGTAACGGTCCTTACCGACCACAAGAATCTGGTTTTCTTAGAATCTGCCCGGATTCAACTTTTTGGTCACCTATAGGGCTGGGTCTAAAAATATTAAGGCTGACGCACTGTCGCGTAGCTTCATGCCCAGCCCTCCTTCGGAGGAAGATCCTGCTTGTATTTTGCCTCCAGGTATAATCATTTCCCCTATTGATTCTGATTTAGTCTCCGAAATTGTGGCTGATCAAGGTTCAGCTCCCGGGAACCTTCCTGAGAACAAGCTGTTTGTTCCGCTGCAACTCCGGATAAGGGTACTTAGGGAAAATCATGACTCTGCACTATCTGGCCATCCAGGCATCCTGGGTACCAAGCACCTCATTGCCAGAAACTACTGGTGGCCTGGGTTGCTTAAAGACGTTAAGGCCTATGTCGCCGCTTGTGAGGTTTGTGCTAGGTCCAAGACTCCCTGGTCCCGACCAGCGGGCTTACTATGTTCTTTGCCCATTCCCCAGAGACCTTGGACCCATATCTCCATGGATTTTATCACCAATTTGCCTCCACCTCAAGGCAAGTTGGTGGTGTGGGTTGTAGTAGACCGCTTCAGTAAGATGTGCCACTTTGTGCCCCTAAAGAAACTACCCAATGCTAAGACGTTAGCTACCTTATTTGTCAAACACATCCTGCGTCTCCATGGGGTTCCTGTCAATATTGTTTCTGACAGAGGGGTACAATTTGTTTCATTGTTTTGGAGAGCCTTTTGTAAAAAGTTGGAGATTGATCTGTCCTTCTCCTCGGCTTTCCATCCTGAAACTAATGGCCAAACGGAGAGGACTAATAAGTCTCTAGAACATTATTTAAGGTGTTTTATCTCTGACTGTCAACATGATTGGGTCTCATTCATTCCCCTCGCCGAATTTTCCCTTAATAACCAGGTCAGTAAGTCGTCAGGGGTCTCCCCCTTTTTCTGTAATTTTGGGTTTAATCCACGGTTCTCCTCCGTTTCACCTGGTAGTTCCAACAATCCCGAGGTAGATGTCGTTCATCAGGAACTGTGCACAGTCTGGGCCCAGGTTCAGAAGAACCTAGAGGCGTCCCAGAGCGTACAAAAGACTCAGGCAGATAGAAGACGTTCTGCTAACCCCTTGTTTGTGGTCGGGGATCTGGTGTGGCTATCTTCTTAAAATTTGCGCCTTAAAGTCCCGTCCAAGAAGTTTGCTCCCCGGTTTATAGGGCCGTACAAGGTCATTGAAGTCCTTAACCCTGTCTCCTTCCGACTGGAGTTGCCCCCGTCTTTTCGAGTGCACAACGTCTTTCATGCCTCCCTCCTTAAACGCTGCTCCCCGTCCTTGGCTCCCTCGAGGAAACCTCCGGTCCCTGTTCTCACCCCTGAGGGGGTAGAATTCGAGGTGGCCAAGATTGTGGACAGCAGGATGGTCCAAGGCTCCCTCCAGTACCTGGTCCATTGGAGGGGATACGGGCCTGAGGAGAGGACTTGGGTACCCGCCCGGGATGTTCACGCTGGGGTATTGCTCAGGAGGTTCCACCTTCGTTTCCCCAATAAACCAGGTCCACCTAGAAAGGGTCCGGTGGCCCCTCATAAAAGGGGGGGTACTGTAAAGGATTTGCCAGACACAGCTTCTGTGTCGACGCCCGTGGGCAATCAGTCTGCACCTGCTCCTATGTCTGTGAGACTGACTCCATCTTCCACCACTCAGGATGGCAGTCTTAGGAGCGGGAGAGACTATCACAGCCTGGCCAGACGGAGCTAGCTCCCGCCCACTGTCTATTTATACCTGCCTTTCCTGTTCCTCCTTTGCCTGTGATTCTTCTTCTATGCTTGTTTCCTGGCTTGCTGCTGCTGCTTGTACTACTCATCATCTGATTGTTATTGACCTTGGCTTTCTGACCACTCTCCCTCTCAGCGTTTTGTACCTCGTTCTCTCCTGGTTTGACTCGGCTCGTTCACTATCTTGTTGCTCACTGTGTCTGCGTGGGCAGCTGCCCCGTTTTCCCTAGCTTCTGTGTACCCTTGTCTGTTTGTCTGTCTTGCAATTACTGAGCGTAGGGACCGTCGCCCAGTTGTACCCCATCGCTTAAGGCGGGTCGTTGCAAGTAGGCAGGGACTGAGTGGCGGGTAGATTAGGGCTCACCTGTCTGTCTCCCTACCCTGTCATTACATAAAGCTTGTCAGCAGCGGGAAGCATGAAGTGCTCTGAAATTTCCTGGTAGATGGCTACGTTGACTCTGTTCTTGATATAACACAGTGGACCAACACCAGCAGATGACATGGCTCCCCAAACCATCATTGACTGTGGAAACGTCACACTGGACCGCAAGCAACTTGGATTGATGCCTCTCCACTCTTCCTCCAGACTCTGGGACCTGGATTTCCAAATGAAATGAAAAATTTACTTCTATCTGAAAACAAGACTTTGGACTACTGAGCAACAGACCAGTCTGAGAGACTAAATTTTGGGTTTTCATTCACTTTTTGAATTGAATTACTGAAATAAATTAACTTTTTGTTGATATTCTAATTCATTGAGAAGGACTTATATAGTGCAACTAATCTCTGTAAAATGATTGTGTTCTGACAATAGACTGTAATGTTTATACACTTATTATTTATAGTTATACCAATGGAAAATATCCATTGACGTGTGTTAAAATATCAGTTATGTGCAGTCTGGCAATATTAGGTCATGTCACATGTTTGTTTTTTATGTTTTTGTTATATGCCTTTTACAAAGCTGAAAGGAAGGGATCCTGTAATGTATCTCATTCATTCATAAGGGATCCAAATTGATGCTAAAAAATATCAGGTCAGACTATATTGGTGGGGGGAGAAACAGACGGTGGGGAGAGGACTAGGCAACAAGATAAGGACATCCTTTCGTTACAAAACAGCAGTGAAAATAAAAAGGCCCAAATGTCAAATAATCACATTTCTGATAGTTAAAGTGAAACATTTAAAGGCAAGTTAAAGTGTATGTTCACAAATGCCAGAAGTCTAGCAAGCAAAATGGGGGAGCTGGAGGCCTTAATACTGGAAGAAGATATAGATATAGTTGGTGTTGCGGAAACATGGCTGGACTCTTCACATGACTGGGCTGTAAATCTACAGGGTTTTACACTGTTTCGGAAAGACAGGGCAAATAGGAAAGGTGGTGGTGTATGTCTGTATGTGAGAAGCGATATGAAGGTGAGTGTAAATGAGACATTAGAGGGTGAAGACTGTGAGGAGGTTGAAACCTTGTGAGTGGAATTACAAAGGGAAGTAAAGGCTGAAAAAATTACTTTTGGTGTAATCTATAGACCCCCCAATATAACTGAAGAGATAGAAGGTCAAATATATAAACAAATGGAGCGGGCTGCACAGGCGGGTACTGTTGTGATAATGGGAGATTTTAATTATCGGGATATTAATTGGTGTCATGGTTCGGCTTCAACTGCAAAGGGGAGACATTTCCTCAACCTGTTGCAGGAAAATTTTATGTGCCAGTTTGTGGAAGACCCGACTAGAGGTGAAGCTCTGTTGGATCTGGTCATTTCTAATAATGCAGATCTTTGTTGGGAATGTCAATGTTCGTGAAAACCTTGGTAACAGTGATCATAATATAGTTACATTTTACCTATACTGTAAAAAACAAACGCAGGCTGGGAGGGCAAAACATTTAATTTTAAGAAAGCCAATTTCCCCAGGATGAGGGTGGCAATTCAGGATATAGACTGGGAAGAACTAATGTCAAATAATGGGACAAATGATAAATGGGAGATTTTCAAATCTACTTTGGGTAATTATAGTGCAAAATGTATTCCTACAGGTAACAAGTATAAACGACTAAAATTAAACCCCACATGGCTTACACCTTCTGTGAAAGGGGCAATACATGACAAAAAAAGGGCATTTAAAAAATACAAATCTGAGGGTACATTTGCAGCCTTTGTAAAATATAAAGAGCTTAATAAAATCTGTAAAAATGTAATAAAATCAGCAAAAATACAAAATGAAAGGCAGGTGGCCAAGGATAGTAAAACAAATCCTAAAAAATTCTTCAAGCATATAAATGCAAAAAAGCCCAGGTCTGAACATGTAGGACCCTTAGATAGTGGTAATGGGGAGTTGGTCACAGGGGATCAAGAGAAGGCAGAGTTACTAAATGGGTTCTTCCGCTCTGTATATACAACAGAAGAAGGAGCAGCTGATGTAGCCGCTGCCGGTGCTGTTAATATATCAGTTGATATACTGAATTGGATGAATGTAGATATGGTCCAAGCTAAATTAAATAAAATAAATGTACACAAGGCCCCGGGACCAGATGGGTTACACCCTAGAGTTCTTAAAGAGCTTAGTTCAGTTATTTCTGTCCCCCTCTTCATAATATTTAGAGAGTCTCTCATGAGTGGTATAGTGCCAAGGGACTGGCGCAGGGCAAATGTGGTGCCTATTTTCAAAAAGGGCTCTAGGTCTTCGCCGGGTAATTATAGACCAGTAAGCTTAACATCAATTGTGGGGAAAATGTTTGAGGGGCTATTGAGGGACTATATACAGAATTATGTTACAATAAATAGTATTATAAGTGACAGCCAGCATGGTTTTACAAAGGACAGAAGCTGTCAAACCAACCTGATTTGTTTTTATGAAGAGGTAAGCAGAAGCCTAGACAGAGGGGCCGCTGTGGATATAGTGTTTTTGGACTTTGCAAAGGCATTTGACACTGTCCCTCATAGACATCTAATGGGTAAATTAAGGACTATAGGTTTAGAAAGTATAGTTTGTAATTGGATTGAGAATTGGCTCAAGGACCGTATCCAGAGAGTTGTGGTCAATGATTCCTACTCTGAATGGTCCCCAGTTATAAGTGGTGTACCCCAGGGTTCAGTGCTGGGACCACTATTATTCAACTTATTTATTAATGATATAGAGGATAAGATTAATAGCACTATTTCTATTTTTGAAGATGACACCAAGCTATGCAATATAGTTCAGACTATGGAAGATGTTTGTGAATTGCAGGCAGATTTAAACAAACTAAGTGTTTGGGCGTCCACTTGGCAAATGAAGTTTAATGTAGATAAATGTAAAGTTATGCATCTGGGTACGAAAAACCTGCAAGCATCATATGTCCTAGGGGGAGCTACACTGGGGGAGTCAATTGTTGAGAAGGATCTGGGTGTACTTGTAAATCATAAACTAAATTTCAGCATGCAGTGTCAATCAGCTGCTTCAAAGGCCAGCAAAATATTGTCGTGTATCAAAAGAGGCATGGACTCGCGGGACAGGGATGTAATATTACCACTTTACAAAGCATTAGTGAGGCCTCATCTAGAATATGCAGTCCAGTTCTGGGCTCCAGTTCATAGAAAGGATGCCCTGGAGTTGGAAAAAATACAAAGAAGAGCAACGAAGCTAATAAGGGGCATGGAGAATCTAAGTTATGAGGAAAGATTAAAAGAACTAAACCTATTTAGCCTTGAGAAAAGACGACTAAGCGGGGACATGATTAACTTATATAAATATATGAATGGCGCATACAAAAAATATGGTGAAATCCTGTTCCATGTAAAACCCCCTCAAAAAACAAGGGGGCACTCCCTCCGTCTGGAGAAAAAAAGGTTCAACCTGCAGAAGCGACAAGCCTTCTTTACTGTGAGAACTGTGAATCTATGGAATAGCCTACCGCAGGAGGTGGTCGCAGCAGGGACAGTAGATGGCTTTAAAAAAGGCTTAGATAATTTCCTAGAACAAAAAAATATTAACTGCTATGTGTAGAAATTTTTTACTTCCCCTTTCCCATCCCACTTCCCCTTTCCCATCCCTTGGTTGAACTTGATGGACATGTGTCTTGTTTCAACCGTACAAACTATGTAACTATATAGGTTGAATCAATTTAGTCATGATCTGGTTTTCTACAGAATTCAAAACCCTGGCTTTTGGGTTAAGAAAATAATTAGAAATAGTTTAAATTTTTTTTTTAAACTGATGCAAATTGCTATAATTTAATGTACAGTATCAGGCTAACTTCATCAGGAACATAGGTCAAAAATAACAGAAAAAATACGCTGCAGGCATCACTATTTTTTCCAGTAAAATTACAGAAACTATGTCGGAAACCCAACAAAAGTCAATGGATTCCGTCAGGTGACATCATTTTCGTTTTTCTGCTCCTAAGATGAAAATGAACAACGGAAATGAAAAAAGGTTGATGTGAACTTAGCCTCAGCCGTCCCATCAGTGTACAGATGTAGATGTCTTTACCGTGACTTTTAACGCATTAAATAAACAATGGCTAGATCTCTTATCTTGACTTTTTCAATTACTTTTCAATGGCTTTTGTTGTGTGATATCACGCTGCAGCAAGTTATCAGAATCAAGTTAAAGATGGCTACATCTGTAGACCAGTTTGGAAAAATACAGAAACTTATAGTAACAAAACCCGACAGGTCTGAACACACCATTGACTCCACTATTTAGAATGCTCCCAATTTTTTTTGTATATTCTGTGGATGGGATCTTCAATGGTGGTTCCTGTTATGGAGATCTATCTATCCTTGATTTAATATAGATTTATTGATCTACAGTAGCAATCAAAATTATTATTTTTTTGAAATTCTTTATTTTTGTTGACCTATGAGGTCCATTTTATAACATAAAGGGAACATACAACAAGGTAATGTACATTTAGAATACATAATCCAAAGGCAAATGTACAGAAAAAACAATAAGTACATTGTTATATAATGGCATACTGAATGAAAAAGAGGGAATAACGACAAGGGAACACGAATCTCTAAATTGTGGATGGAGCTAAGCTCCCAGACAAGAGAATGAAGAAAGAAGGGGAGAGCGGAAAGAAGAAGGAGAGGGGGGGGGGGGGGAACCCTCCACAGCATCCCACAGACCAGGGTGTTATTGTGGCTGCTTAAAAGGATGCGGTTCTCAGATGATGTCTTTATAGGAGTTCGAATCCTGAAAAACCATCCATTGGGCCCAAGTTTGGCAGAACCTGGAGCTTGAGTCGTGGATAACGGATGTCAAGCCCTCCATATGCATGATGTCGTTAACCTGTGAAACACAGAGGGATAGTGTTGGGGGAGATGGATCCTTCCATCTTAGTGGGATGCAATGACGAGCTGCCATCACTAGAAAGTGAAGCAGGGAACGCTTATATTTGTTCGCTGGAATGTTGAAGAATGTTGAAGATGATGAAGAAGGAAAAGGGCCGCATCCATAGTTACATTTGTATTTGTAACTTCCATTATCACCCTCTTTACACCTTCCCAAAATGGGGTAAGGAGAGGACATGACCAGAAGGTGTGGAGGAGGGTACCACTGTCTTGCCCACATCTCCAGCACATAGGGGACACTGTGGGGAAGATGTTATGTAGGCGGGCTGGGGTCCTATACCAACGTGAGAGTAGTTTGAAGCTTGCCTCTTGGTATCTTGAGCAGATGGAGGTTTTTTGAGCCATAAGGAATATACGCTGCCCTTGTGCGGGGGAGAAGGATATCCCCAGGTCCTCTTCCCATTTTGACATGTATGTAGGAGTGGGCATATCTGGGGGGTCCATGAGAATTCTGTAAATAGCGGACAATGTATGTCTAATCAGGTCAGAGCCTGTGCAGAGGGTCTCTAGTGGAGTTTTTTCCTCCTGGTAGGACCTAGGGGCTGGGATAGACATCAAAAAGTGTCGCAGCTGCAGCGAACGCCATTGTCCCAACGGAGGGAGATCAGCAATCTGGGCCAGGACTGCAACAGAAAGCCATTCACCATCCTTTAAGAACCGATCTGCACGATACCATCCCAAGGATTGCCATATATGGAAAATTTGGTCCGTCAAGCCAGTGGGAAAGGATGGATTGCCCAGTATCGGAAACATAGAGAAAGGGACTGGCAAGCAAGATGCCCTTACCGAGGGGAGAGAACAGCATACTAGCGTTGGGCCTATAGTAGGGTGATGATGGAGATGTCTGAGTTGGCTACGGTGCAGCCATGGAAGGGCCGATATTGGAATAGAGTAAAAACTCTGCTCCAAAGACACCCAAGACTTAACGGTCGCATGTCTGCACCAATCAACTACCCGAGCAAGATGAGATGCAATGTAGTAAGTGCGGACATCAGGTAATGATAGACCCCCCGATGCTCTAGATCGGCATAATAACGTGCGGGACAGACGTGGAGTCTTACCATTCCATACAAACTTAATCTGAAGAGAATTGACCGTTTTAAAGAACTGTGTTGGGATGGCTATGGGAAGGGTTTGAAATAAATATAGTAGCCTAGGGAGAGCATTCATTTTGAAGATGTTACAACGGCCCAACCAAGTAAAGGTACCTTTGGCCCATCTGGCACAATCTGCCTTAAGCTCAGCAAGGAGTGGAGGAAAATTTAGTTGGAAGAGATCTCTCAGGTCTGCTGTTAAGCGAACCCCAAGGTATTTCAACGCTGTTGGGTTCCATTTAAGACTGAAAGATTGTTTTAAGGTTGTGGAAAGATGAGGTGAAAGAGAGATGTTCAGGGCCTCGGACTTAGAGAAATTAATTTTAAAGTTGGATAAACTTGAAAACCGTTGGAATTCCCGCATGAGATTAGGAAGGGAGACAGTTGGATTGGTCAGGAAAAATAGCAGATCGTCTGCATAGGCCGCCACCTTGTTAGTTGAGGTATTCGTTTCTAGTCCCTTCACATCCGTGTTTGCACGTATATGGCGTAAAAGGGGTTCTAGTGTCAATATAAATATCAAGGGTGAGAGGGGGCAACCCTGTCTGGTACCGTTGTGTATAGCAAATTCGTCTGAGAGAAGGCCATTTACTCGAACTCGGGCGGATGGGCATGAATATAGCGACATTATCCATCCCAGCATATGTGATCCAAGGCCCAGACGTGAGAGGGTTTCTTCCATAAAGGTCCAGTTAACTCCAGTGAATTAAAGGAGGCTAGAAAATGTCGGCCTAGGGACGTCAGAAACTTTTTATAATATTGAATTGTAAATCCGTCTGGGCCAGGTGCCTTTCCTGTTCTGGAGTGTTTTAAAGCGTATGAGAGTTCTTGTGTGGTAAGTGGTTCTTCCAGGCTAGTAATGTGATCTTCCGATAGGGCAGGTAGACCAGAATCCGCGATATATTTAGACATTTTAGACCTGAATTCACTGGATGTCACAGACGGATTGGTAGAGTCAGTATTATATAGGGCAGCGTAGAAATCCCGGAATGCGGAAGCTATGTCCAACGGCAAACGATGCCGTGTTTGTGAGGGGGATACTATGGAGGGTATGTAATTCTGGGTTTGTTGGGTCTGCAAGGCTCTAGCCAGAGACCTACTACTTTTGTTGCCATATTCGTAGTAATGACGTTTACATCTAGAAAGCGTAGCCTTGGCTCGAGCCATCAATAAGGTTCGCAGTTCCTCTCTTTTACGGAGGAGGGCAATCCTACACTCCGGGTCATGGGAACGTTTATGTGAGATCTCAAGTACTTCAATTTCAGACAGCAAGCGGACCGTAGCCACCGCCCTTTCTTTTTTCCGACGTGCACCATGTTTAATAAATATACCCCTGATCACGCATTTATGCGCCTCCCAGATAATGCGAGGGTTAATGGTCTCTGTGGCATTAGTTGCGAAGTAGTCAGCTATATTACGTTGGATATCAGCAGTAACCACTGAATCCGAGAGAAGCGTTGGGTTCAGTTTCCACTGAGATTGGCGGTATAGAGGGGAATGTAGAGAGAGGGTCAAGGTGACTAATGCATGGTCTGAAAAGGAAATCGAGTCAATGTCGGCCGAGCGTATAGAATGCAGCGAATGATGTTTGACGAAAAAAAGATCAATTCTGGAATATTTGTCGTGTACTGCGGAGTAAAAGGAAAAGTCCCTATCTGCTGGGTGTAGGAGACGCCATGTGTCCACTAATTGGTGTTCGTGAAATGATTTCATAATGCGGCGCAGATGTGCCCTCGAGAATGAAGAAGAACCTACGGACGTGCCTAGTGCGGGATCCAACGCAACATTGAAATCCCCTCCCAGGACAATGGTACCCTCCCCAAACTCCTCCAGGGCATTCAGAAAGCCAACAAGGGCTGTGCATTGACCAGAGTTGGGTAGGTAAAAAGAGGCAAAAGTGTATACTTGAGAGTCAATAACTCCTTTGATCAAGAGCATTCGTCCCACTTCATCACTGCGAGACCCCCTGAACTCCCAAGGAAGAGATCTAGAGATCAAAATGCTTGTCCCCCTGGATTTCGTGTCCGGGGAAAGACTATGATATGCATTGGGGAACCATGCGTTAGAGAGTTTAAAAGGTTTTTGCTGACATAGGTGCGTCTCTTGGAGGAACGCCACCTGTATATTTTTGCCTTTCAGCAAATTGAAAAGTATGGATCGTTTTCCAGGGCTGTGTAACCCTTTGACATTTAATGAGCCAATAGTCAGGTCCGTTTGTGTATGCTGCGACATATCTGTCCTGGGCTGCGGTGGAGGGGGAGGGGGAGGGGAAAGCAAAGTAAAGGGCAAGAGGAGGACAGATAAAGATAGGAGAGAAAGAGAATAAGACGATACACAAGAAAGAGGCCCGCAGGCCAACTCCTATACGGTGTAAAAACCTGTAAAGGAAGGTTGTTAAATTTGTGGGGACCTGGAAAACCACGGGGGGGGGGGGGAGCCCCGCACAGGCATACATAATCATCAAACAGTAAACCATTTCTTCCATCGCCTACCATTGGGGAGGCGACGGAGGCACAATCAATGATAGAACCGACGTGTATCTCTCAGCTACTGCTAGCCAAGGGAGGTTAACCCAAAACCTGTGCTAATAGCCATGACCTCTGATGAACAACCTATAGCGACGCCACACCCTTCTATTTAAGTATACAAGGCTGCTATAACCGACTATCAACCAGAAATTCGACCTCTTAGCTGCTAAGAGGATTTGAAATTTAACACACAACTGATGTATGCCCGGCAAACATCGCATTTTAAAATTATCAGAGATACCGACTAACAGAATCATATGGAACTCCCCATATCCCGCATTGCAAACCTTTGTCTAATATATATATAACCAGCAAAAGGGTGTGGATGGGGGAGGTACCAGTAGGCTAAATGCCTCCAGCGCTGCAGGTGATAGCTCATCCTCTAAACAATTTCGGACCCACACACCTCATGTGGCGGTCTATAATTGACTTTTAAACTAATACGGTATAAGCAGCACGTATTTCCTGAGGGCTAAGTGAAGGCCCCTTGCGGCCATTCTATCTATACACGAAACCTGAGTATCCTATGAAAAAACTGGGCAAAACACTTATTTGCAAAAGAGCCCTGCTAGATAACCATCAAAACATTATGTGAGCAAAATAACATTTGACGACCTTAAGTCCCTTGAGCAGCAATGCTGCCGGCGGCCTAGCAAAACATTGACAAATAAAAGGATATTAGCAGGAAAGTCCTCTTTAAGCCTCAGGCGGGACCCGGCGGGAGAGGTCGATTAACGGCAAATGTGGTGCACCCAGGATGGATCTGCTTCGTATGGGCTGGTTAGTCCTGTTGAGGCGACGACGTTGAGGTTGTTCAATTCTGTCCAGGGCTAGCCAATCCGGGACTGGGAACGGCTCGATCTGAAGAAATCGAAATAGGCCCTCAAGATCCGAGGAGTGGCGCAGGAGATAGAAGCCAGAGTTGTTCTTCACGACAACATGGAACGGGTGTCCCCATCTATAAGTGGCGCCTGCGGACTTGATTTTTTCAAGCAGAGGATGTAGGAGCCGTCTCATATAGAGTGTCCGTGGGGAGACATCAGGGTATATAGTAACCGTACTTCCTTCAACTGAGACCGGTCCATGTGACCATGCCCCCCGGATAATTGCATCTTTGTCGGTATAATAGTGAAGGCAACATAACACGTCGCGAGGAGAGGACAAATCGAGCGGGCCTGGGCGCGAAACTCTGTGAATTCGATCTAGGAGAAAAGTCGCTTCTGATGGTCGGTTAGTGAGCTTGTTGAATATAATAGATACTCTAGATACCAGCTCATCTCGTGGGCCGAGGTCTGGAAGGCCCTTCAGACGTACATTGTTTCTGCGTCCTCTGTTCTCCTGATCATCTAATTGAAGCGCCAAGGATTGTAAATGTGTTCTAGTATCCGTGGCAGCTTTTTCCAACGCAGTTACTCTAGAGTCAATGGCCGACACAGTATTCTCAGATGTAAGCGCCCTAGAGTCTAGTCTGACCACATCCTGACGCAGGTCAGCTATGTCTTGCTGATGTGCCTGCTCAACCCTGGACACCAAAGAGTCAAGATCCTGTCGGGTGGGGAGGGCTTGTATCATCTCCCTCAGTAGTTGTAGGTCATCATGTAAGCCCGATGGCCCAGCCTGAACTTCAGGGGCATATGTGTGTGGTATAATGGCGGGCAAATCTCTCACTGATGACATGTTGAGGGGAGAGACAAGGCTTACCGCATCCTGAGAGCTGCAGCAGGGAGGACTCGTATCAGCAGTCGTGGCCGCTTGTGCTGACTGCAACAGGGGAGCAGGAGGAGAAGGAGCCAGAGTGTCTGAGGCCGGATGTGGCGGCAATGCGTTCGCAATTGCTGCTCGTTCGTCCGCGGCCGATTGTGAGGAGGAAAGAAAGCGCTCCATGCTCTTGCAACGGCCAGAGGAGCGAGGTAAGGACCGGGAAGTTCCAGGGCAGGTTCCCCTTCGTTTTCCTGGCATCGCCTGCCGCTTTTACCCGGGAAAGATGGCTGGTATTCAGCTGCTAGTGCGGAGATCCCCCAAAACGCGTGCTCACGGCTCCATAGCTAAGCCACGCCCCCCGCAATCAAAATTATTTAACCACCATTGCAAATTAGAGTTATTAGCAAAATGTACAAACTTTCAGCTGCTTGCAAAAAAATAAATAAAATCAAACAACTTTTTGATTTTTCATTTTCGTTTTTCACTCCCCGCTTCCAAGAGCTATAACTTTTTTTAATTTTTCCGTCAATAGTGTGGTGTGAGGGCTTATTTTTTGCAGGAGGAGTTGTAGTTTCTTTTGATACCATTTATAGTTCCATATAATGTACTGGGAAACTGAAAAAAAAATCTTTACGGGCTGAAGTTGGAATAAAACATGATTTCTCAATTGTTATTTTGGGTTTCGTTTTTACAGCTTTCACATTGCGGTAAAATTGACAACTTATCTTAATTCTGTGGCTCAATGCGATTACGGTGATACCAAATTTATGTAGGTATTTTTATATTTTACTACTTTTATTGATAATAAACTTTTTGTTAAAAAATGTTTTGTGTCGCCACATTCTGAGAGCCATAACTTTTTTATTTTTTCCAATTGAGCAGTGTGAGGGCTTATTTTTTTTGCAGGACTAGCTGTAGTTTTTATCGGTACCATAGTTTGGTACGTAGAACTTTTTGATCACTTTTTACATTTTTTTTAGAGCTAAGTTGACAAAAAATAACGCTATACTTTTACGGACACAGCGATACCAATTTTGTTTACTTTTTTTAGTTTTTACATTACTTTAGGGGGAAAATGGGAAAAGTTGGGTTATTTGAACTTTTAATTTTTTTTTCACTACTTTTTTACACACTTTATTAGCCCCTCTTGAACCAGTGATCGTTAGTATTGCACTATATTGTAATTTTTACAGGCTTCTGTTAAGCCTTGCCACAGAGGCAGCCCTGGGGGCCTTCATTAGGCCCCTGGGCTGCCATAACAACAGTCGTCACCCCTCGATATCACTGCGGGGGAGGGGGCGATGAGCTGTTGGATGCTGCGGTCGCGATTGACCGCAGCATTTGAGAGGTTAAACAGCTAGGAACTGCATGATCGCTGCTTCCGTCTGTTAATCCCGGCTGTAAAATACAGCCGACACCCGCAGCATATGGAGCACGCTAAGAGTGTTTGCGCGCTCCAAACATCACCCCCCAAAACCCGGACATAATAGCACATCTGGGTGCGCAAAGGGGTTACATAGCTATTTAAATTGTTTTTGTTCTATAGATTATTTGCAAACAGATGAAAGTTTGTAAATTTTGCTAAGAAACCTTGCAATGAAAGTTGAATCATTATGATTGCAACTGTATCATCTATTATAAATCTTCAATAATTTAATTTCTATCTATAAAATTTTTACATGACTTTTATGTCTACAATTAGGTAAATTAATTTAATCAGGAAGAAAAGGGAAACTGAAATGTTATGGTTTTTCTCTTATATCTGTCCAGTGTAAGTCAGTTACGATTTTACAAAGGGGTATTCTCATCTCAAGCATTAATGGCGTATCTTGTGGATATATAACTGGTAGGTAGGAGACCCTTGTTTGCCAGTGCAAATGGGATGGTTGCCGCATTGGCTTTAATGGAGAGGTGGCCGTTTTATGGGAGTTACGGAAAAACCCGACCAATTCATTAATCATAATCTGAAAAACGGCCACTGACAGCCACACTGAAAGAGGTAAAACGGGTCACAGGAGACCCTTCTCCTGATAGGTGAGGGTCCTAGAGTTGGTTCCCCCTCCTATCAGGCATTATATAGTTACATAGTTGATAAGATTGAAAAAAGACATAGGTCCATCAAGTCCAATTTATAATCCTATATCTTGTTGAATATTCCATGGAAATGCCATACATGTCTAAGAGAGGAATGTCCCTTTAAAATGAGGTGAAGTTCAATTAGTCTTTATTGTTTCCATGTTGCTACTCACTTTGAGCAAAATTATTTGGGTGCATAAGCAAAGCGATAATAAGCTACTGCATATGGTGGCATTTACATTGGTGAAAATATACCACTATATGGTGCTGCATTTTTTTTACAAATTGAATACATTCTACAAATTTAATACAATAATGTTAACTAATGCCGGGGCTCCTGGGGTGATAAAAATTTACAAAAAATGCTATGTCTGAACATGGCCTTGCAAAGTCTGCGCTAATGTGGGGTCTTTAACACTACCCTTATAATGTTTAAGTAATACAATTTTACAAAGACAGTTTAAGAGATACAGACACCTGAAGGGCATGTTCACACCACTGTGCCTGTAAAACTACAGCAAGAACTGCAAAAAAAAGAAAGAGAATCTTTCTAGAACTGCTACTATGGAAAACCACATTGTGATGCCACAGCCTTCATGTGGTCCCATATGTCATGTCCCCCACCCCCGCTAAAGTTACGGGGGAAAACATGTGACCTAGGTAGTATATGTTTTATACAAACATATATCTTAAACATATCTCTCATATATGTATATATGATTTTATTTTTTTTGTATATATATATATATATATATATATATATATATATATATATATAAAAAATAATTTGCATATATATATTAAAGAAGTAATGTTTATACTCCCCCCTCTTGTCTTTCTCCCACTCTCTACATCTGCTCCCCTCCTGCCTTCTGTTTCTCTCTGCCAACTTCTGCCTATTTTTCTGCATTTTTAGACATAAATTTCATTTTATCCATTTTTGGTATAAGATCAAAATGTAACCCTCAAGCTGCCAGACTGACCAAATAAAAAAGGTAAAATAAAGACTTTGTACATTTCGGGAAATATTGCAGATGCTTATTAAATTTTTTTTTTTATAATGTGGCATATTCATTAAAAGGTTCAGGATGCAGTCTGGTATATTTACTATTGATAGATATAGCTAGATAGATACCAGCATCATTATACAGGGATGTGTGGGAGTGCAGCGTGCTATGGGTGAGTGCTCTCTCTCAGACACTGTTTATTGCAGACAGATGATGGTAGAGGAGGGAATAATTGATAGAGCTATGAAATATTAATGAATATCCAAGGGGACAGAGTAGTTGCTACTCACTGCTCACTAACATTTTGCATGTGTGCATTTGGAAATATATATATATATATGTGTGTGTGTGTGTGTGTGTGTGTGTGTGTGTGTGTGTGTGTGTGTGTGTGTGTGTGTGTGTGTATGTGTGTGTATATATATATATATACATATAATCAATCAATCAATCAATCAATCAATCAATCAATCAATCAATCAATCAATCATGTTCATATCACTCTATCTATCTATCTATCTATCTATCTATCTATCTATCTATCTATCTATCTATCTATCTATCTATCTATCTATCTATCTATCTATCTATCTATCTATCTATCTATCTATCTATCTATCTATGTTAAATGATTTCAACACACAGCTAGGACCAGTCAGTATAGAGAAATTCACGTAGGTGTCTGTCCTCCACAGCTGGCAGACTGCGTGCTGCTTGGTGACACACAGACTGTCTCTGTCACATGTCGTGCGAGGCTGGCAGGGACACGGCGTGTATCACATGCATTCATTTCTCCCAGTGTCACAGCCACAGCCTGAGGCTCACAGAAGCCAGGAGTCTGTGGCTTTCAAGCGTACTGCTTGACATACAAGGACAGCCCCATTACATAGTCTGTAGGCACACCCCAAATGTGTGTGTGTATGTGTGTTTTGTGACATTGCATGGTAGGGAGGATATGCATGAATATACTACTTTCCTTGTGTATTTTTTTACCCTACTAATAGGTTTAGGATAACAAGCCCATCATCTTCTGAGTGGGAGGTCACACAAGGTCAGCCCCCTCTTTGATTATCCCTTATTCCTCTGGGTACCCATGCAGGTGAGAGGTTAGTGGGTAATGTTAATCGCTGTCTCTGCTCACGGTTATTTCGCCTGGTCGGATTCACATCCGATTCTGCACGCACAATTAGACCAGCGTGAGAGAGAGAGAGAGAGAGAGAGAGAGAGAAAGAGGGGGAGGTGGGATATGGTGAGAGTATGAGAGGGGGCTAAGAAAAGAAGGGTAGTTGAACACAGCATATAAATGATATAATGTTTTATATACCAAATATGTGGATAATGTTAATCTTATCCAATAATAAAATAAAAATGAAAAGAACTTTTAACCATTTTCATTCCTGGTGAAATGTAGAAGAGTTACAGCAGATTGATGCATTTTGCCATGCTTAACTCTCATTATTCTGTTTATTTGGAGCATATTGCAGCTAAATTAAGTTGACAGAATTAGAGTTTTTACTTAATTGGAACCCTTGTACCCAAATAAATAAACTGCCACATCCAAATCACTATGTTACCAGGAAAATGTATAACTGAGTGGTTGAAAATTTTAGCCCTACAAAATAATTATACATTACTAAGACAAATGATAAATTCAATATTATTACTGCTTGTGTCAATGAAACGCACTGTCAATATAATTTGTACTTGTTTGGTCAAATTTTTGTGGCACATATGATGGCAAATTTAATATAAAGCCCAACTCCACTGAAAACTCTCCAAAAATTCTGATGTGACTGCAGGTAACCTTAGTAGCAGCCTCACCCCATTTCATACTACCAAGGGTCTAAGAAGCAGAGAGATGGGGACCTGTTTGATGTGGTACCCAGATTAAATTTAGAAAGAGAAAATCACCAGTGAGTAATGTGTCCCCTCCATGTCACATAAAGGGTTCAGCTAAAGCAGTTCTCCAGTGTGTGAATCCAGCCAAACAATTCCTTATATCTCAAGAGCTGTAACATGAATCTCCTGTATCCCAACACAAAATCTGTAACAGGGCCCCCCAATTATCACATGTAATTTATAGTTCTCTGCGTATGAGGCAGAGTTCCTTTTAAGACCCTCAGGCTCCAGGGCCCGGGTGCAACTGCAACATCTGCCCCCCTATAGGTACCCTGTTCGTGGAGTCTTATGAGTTTGACATAAAGGTTTTCAAGTTGATTTATTCTTTATGGTTCGACTGGCATATTATGCTACCTTTATAGCCAAAGTAGTTCTAAAACATGACTGTGCTCATAGGGCTACTGAATAATCTTGATTCCATAGTCCAAAAGTATATCCAAAAATAAATCTATTTGGTTGGCTGTTCCTACATCATTCATCCAATTCATAAATGTTACATCTGACATAAAGCTCATTTATTGTAAGGTGTGCATGGAACAAGTACCTTAGGGGTTCGAATAAGTTAAATCTATTAAAGAGGCACTAATAAAAAAAAAAAAAATAAAAATACAAAATATTTCGAGAGAATTTGGAGCTAAAAATAGGGAGCTCCTCAAACATATATTTTCACTTAATTTTATCCTTGTACTTATATATATATATATATATATATATATATATAGCAGAAAAAGAAACGGCGACAGCACACTGCGAACATTAATGCCACCTAAGCCACTAAATATAAATATGCATTACTGCTAAATCTACTTATAGCACATACACCCATAACTGGGACTAAGCCTACATATATACCTGGGGATGGTAGGATCCAGCATTGAACTAATTAAAATCACCCAGGGCAGAATGGGAGGAGTGCAAGAACAAAAATGGAGGCAGTCACTAACCCCACATATATGGATCACATAAACACAACAAAAATTTGAACAGCACATTCCAACTAAATGATATAAAATGTGTATGCAGGTGCAGGAACACCTGTGACTGCAAATATACAGCAGAAAAATAATGGCGACAGCACACTGCGACACTAATGCCACCTAAACCACTAAATATAAATAAATATGCACTAAAGCTAAATCTACTTATAATAGGGAGGTTCTTAGTGCACATTTTGATCAAAAAGTGTTTGCCCACCTGCCACGACAAGGCGACCTCTGTAAGGTGGGAAAAAATGCTTCTGTTTTGCAACCCTACCCCACAGCCCAGACATATGAAGAATACAGGAGATTGTTGTACCAGTACCTGCCAGAAAGTCCTGCAGCTCCTTTAATGTTGCTGTAGGCCTCTTGGTAGGCACCTGGACCAATCTAAGTCTTGTCTTTTCAACAAGTTTTGTGGGACGTCCAGTTCTTGGTAAGGTCACTGTTGTGCCAAATGTATTCCACTTCTTGATGACCGTCTTCTCTGTGTTCCATGGTATATCTAATGCCTTCGAAATTCTTTGGTACCCTTCTCCTGACTGATTCCTTTCAACAATCTGATCCCTTTGATGTGTTGTAAGCTCATTACGGACCATGGCTTTTGCTGTCACATGCAACAAAGAAAATGTCAGGAAAATCCTAATAGAACAGCTGAACTTTATATGGCGTTACTTAGAATCACTTTAAATAATGGCAGCTGTGTACTGACTACTATTTAACATGAGTTTAAATGTGATTGGCTAATTCTGAACACAAAAACATCCCCAATTATAAGAGGGTGGAACGGAATCGTACATATTATGGGTCACATTAAAGGTGGAAAAAGATCTGAAATTTTTCATCTTGTACTGATTCTGTAACATGACAAAAACTGGCATTTTAACAGGGTTGTGTAGAATTTTTATATCCACTGCATATATATATATATATATATATTTATTTATATATTATACAAACCTGTCTCGGCTCTATTACCAGTCATCTCTCCTACAGTATATCGACTTTCTTCTAAGCATACACTGTCTTTTCCATATCTCTCTCTACTCATTTTCTTACTATCATTTTCTGCGTTTCTTCTCTTCCCTATCTCTTCCCCTCCCTCCCACAGCTCTTTGAACATTAAAGACTCCTAGCCAAAGGGCTGAGAATCTAATAGAAATTCAAATGGAGTTTTTACTATCTGTTCTTATTCTGTGTACAGTTTATGTGCAATGTGTGTGTGTAACTAGAAGTATAGAGCCTGTGGCTAGTTTGAGTGTGCAAGAGAAGGTTCATGTATCAAAAGCAGGTTTGCTTGAAGTATGTGCAAGTGACTAAAATATAAAACAGGATCTGAATAATATATGAAATCAGATAGAGTTAATAAAAGATGTTGACCTATAGAATGCATATGGGGTCATAAGGAGGTTGCTGGGTTTCAGATTTTGATATCATACAACCTGCCATTTAACATGTTGCATTAAGAATTCCCATAGCTATCTAGCAAGCGCAAATTTTGAGGTAATTTTAGAAGAATGAATCAGACTGGCACATGTACTCTGTCATTTATTCATTGACGGTTGTGGAGAGTCTGAGGTATGAACTTGGCAACTGCTACCTTCTAAGTGTATAAATGAAAGGTGTGTATAGGGCAGGCACGAGACTATGAGTCAGTTTTGTGTAATACACTGGTGCACCTGAGGTGTGTACTACATGTTATAGTGGTGTGTGTGTCAGCAACTCTGTGATGGGGTCAGATTTATCCGACACAATAGGAAATCACCTCAAAAATGCTCTGTCTGCTAATAATGAAGAGAAAGCATTAATGGGTTTCGTAGAGGGCAGTTTGACGGTTGGACGCAGATTGACCTTTTCCCCGTGGAGCGAGAGACACACGAGGAAGAGAAGGGTCAGCATATAAAAAAGTCAAACCCCAAATGCCATTTTGTTTTTCCTTTAGACATGAGAGCAGCCATCCTGAACTTTTCAAACACAGAAAACCTGTCAGAGGATTTAGGATCCAACACAAGATTATATCTCTTTAACCATTTCCAGCCTGCTAGTTATTGAATAATAAGAATAAAGGTGATATAGCGGTGTTAAACAGTATTTGCCTCTTGGGTTATCCTCAAGTTATTAGAAATTCTATTTTGCTACTTCTTAGTTATGTGGTTTTGTGGGTGAGCTATATAGTGGTTGTTAGCATGCTTTGCTAGATTCCCAAATGGTAAATATGCCTAGTTATGCAGTTATAGATCCCGCACTCCTATAATGCTGTATAAGTAGACAGTTTTGTCATTCAGCAGTCAGAGATAGCTGAGAACAGTAACCCCATTGGAACTGTGTTAAGCACAGTATTTATACCCTACTGTTAAAGTCTATGTAACTAATGAGTTGGACCTGATTTGACCAGAGATTCAATATTTTTAATCATCGGGACATTGGACATTAAAAGAGCACACATACATTAAAAGAAATCTGTGATGATAGAAATAGCATTCCCATTGTTGTAAAACATTTATGTGCAAGGGAGTAGCGTAGAGGAAGACCATGCGGCAGCTACGGGGCCCCTGGAGAGAAGGGGATCAGACCTGGAAGTTCCCATCCACTTTTCTATTGGGAGGTGAGAACCTGTGCAGGACTCCCCTCTCCTGAGGAAATGCATTGTAAGCAAGCGAGGGGACATCATGAAAGGGGTATGGAGGCACACCAGGTTCTCCTATCCTGGGTGGCTACATCTGGTATCATAATATGGGGACCCATATTGATTTTTGGAGAGATTGAGAGAGAGAGAGAGAGAGAGAGAGAGAGAGATAAGAGAGGGAGATAGAGATAGATGAGGATTTAAAGGAGTTATAAGGAACAGTGATACAGATAAGGAGTTACAGGAAAAATGTTATATGGAGATACAGGAGTTGTTATATAGAGGGATTAGAGGAGTTATCACAAACAGTTATATAGAGATAAATTATTAAAAAGAACAGTTATATTAAGACAGAAGAGCTTTTATAGGTAGTGATTCGAGGACTTATCACAAATAGTTATAGATAGTTCAGGAGATATAGCAAAAAAAGTTATATAGAGACAGAGCATGGGTACGGAGCACAATATGGAACAAATATATAGAGCACAATATGGAACAAATTTATAGAGATAAGAAGTTATTGGAAACAGCTATATATGTTAAGTAAAAAAGTGTTACATTGATTGATCAGAGTTATCACAGTTTCATAAGGAGTAAGGTCCCTTTTACACGGGTCAATAATCGGGCAAACTAGCGTTCGTAGAACGCTCGTTCCCGATAATTGCCCTGTGTAAACAGGGCAACGATCTGCCGATGAACAAGCAAACACTAGTTCATTAGCCGATTCAATCTTTTTAAATGCAAAAATATTATATTATATTATCGTTGTGGAAACAGCAGGATGTGCTGCCGACATGATAAAAATGTATGGGGACGAACGATTGAGCGCTCATCCCCATATTAGCTCCTTGTGAAAGAAGCAAACAAGCGCCGATCAACGAGTTGTCTCGTTGATCTGCACTTGTTTACACGGCCCACGTCTGGCCATGTAAGACCACCTTTACAGAGAAGTTATATGAAAAGATAGAAGATGTTATACAGAGTGAAAATAGGAGTCATAAGGAACAGTAACTTACATATAAAGAGTTATATAGAGATAAGTATTTAAAACTACCAATTATTTGGAGAGAGAAAGAGTTATATGGAATGATTAAAGGAGTGAAGAACAGGTAAGGATAAGGATTTGTAAGGGAACAGAGAGGACAGGAGCTGTTATACGAAAAGATGAAAGGACAGTTATATAAAGATAAGGATTAATAGGGGAAAGAAAGTGTTCTATAAAGTGATCACAAGAGACATAAATATAGGGATGGGAGTTATAGAAAACAGCTATATAGAGAGACATGGAGTTAGGAACATTGATAAATACATTGTCACGTAAATGACTTTCTAGTGATACAGATACATTGGAATGTATGATGAGAAGGAATAATAATCTATAAATGTATATATTTGATTGAATTAGGCTCTATGTAGAGTATTCCTCATTGACCTACTTGTAGAGGTCAAGTAAAACTAATGGTTCAGGTTTGTAGTGACAGAAATGAAGGTGAAATACCTAGAATAAGGATTTAGCAATCCTCAGAGACCCTACAGCAGACATAACACTGTCAGATCTGAACCCCTCATATTTAGCCCCCTCCTGCCCTGTGCTTCTTCACTAACGAAGCAAACTTGCCATTTCAAGAGGTTCGTTAGCATTTGCATATCCGTGTAGCTTGTCTGAGAGAAGGATCGTCAGACAGAGCGGGCTAATTTGCATGTTAATGAGGCAGTCTGTGGAACACTGACAGGCCGCTCTGAACACCCCCCCCCCAACACACACACATACACATTGGCACACTGAATGCACACAGATGGATTTGTGACTATACCATGTATTTATACCATTAAAATCCTTGATTTGTATAGACATAACGAAGAAAAAAATAAAAAAGATTGATAGATAGGAGATAGATGATAGATAGATAGATAGATAGATATGAGATAGATAGATAGATAGATAGATAAAAAGATATGAGATAGATATGAGATACATGAAAGAGATAGATAGATAGATAGATAAATAAAAATATATGAGATAGATAGATAGATAGATATGAGATACATGAAAGAGATAGATAGATAGATAGATAGATAGATAGATAGATAGATAGATAGATAGATAGATAGATAGATAGATAGATAGATAGATAGATAGATATGAGATAGATAGATAGATAGATAGATAGATAGATAGATAGATAGATAGATAGATAGATAGATAAAAAGATATGAGATAGATATGAGATACATGAAAGAGATAGATAGATAGATAGATAGATAAATAAAAATATATGAGATAGATAGATAGATAGATAGATATGAGATACATGAAAGAGATAGATAGATAGATAGATAGATAGATAGATAGATAGATAGATAGATAGATAGATAGATAGATAGATATGAGATACATGAAAGATAGATAGATAGATAGATAGATAGATAGATAGATAGATAGATAGATAGATAGATAGATAGATAGATATGAGATACATGAAAGATAGATAGATAGATAGATAGATAGATAGATAGATAGATAGATAGATAGATAGATAGATAGATATGAGAGAGATAGATATGAGAGAGATAGATATGGGAGAGATAGATAGATAGATAGATAGATAGATAGATAGATAGATAGATAGATAGATATGAGATACATGAAAGATAGGTAGATAGATAGATAGATAAAAAGATATGAGATAGATAGATAGATAGATAGATAGATAGATAGCAGAAAAAGAAATGGCAACCGCACACTGCGACACTAATGCCACCTAAGCCACTAAATATAAATAAATATGCATTACTGCTAAATCTACTTACAAATAGGGAGGTTCTTAGTGCACATTTTGATCAAAAAGTGTTTGCCCACCTGCCACGAGAAGGCGACCTCTGTAAGGTGGGAACCTATGCTGCACATACACCCAGAACTGGGACTAAGCCTACATATATATCTGGGGATGGTAGGAACCAGCATTAAACTAATTAAAATCACCCAGGGCAGATAGATAGATAGATAGATAGACAGACAGACAGACAGACAGACAGACAGACAGACAGACAGACAGACAGACAGACAGACAGATAGACAGACAGATAGATAGATAGATAGATAGATAGATAGATAGATAGATAGATAGATAGATAGATAGATAGATAGATAGATAGATAGATAAAAAAAGATATGAGATAGATAGATAGATAGATAGACAGACAGACAGACAGACAGACAGACAGACAGACAGATAGATAGATAGATAGATAGATAGATAGATAGATAGATAGATAGATAGATAGATAAAAAAATATATGAGATAGATAGATAGATAGATAGATAGATAGATAGATAGATAGATAGATAGATAGACAGACATACAGATAGATAGATAGATAGATAGATAGATAGATAGATAGATAGATAGATAGATATGAGAGAGATAGAGGTCGCCTTGTCGTGGCAGGTGGGCTAACACTTTTTGATCAAAATGTGCACTAAGAACCTCCCTATTTGTAGGTAGATTTAGCTTTAGTGCATATCTATTTATATTTAGTGGTTTAGGTGGCATTAGTGTTGCAGGGTGCTGTCGCCATTTTTTTTATATCTGCTAGATAGATAGATAGATAGATAGATAGATAGATAGATAGATAGATAGATAGATAGATAGATAGATATGAGATAGATAGATAGATAGATAGATAGATAGATAGATAGATAGATAGATAGATAGACAGATAGATATGAGATAGATAGATAGATAGATAGATAGATAGAAAGACAGACACCTACCTGTGCCTAGAAATCTACCAATCAGGAAGCTTTAGGGTATGTTCACACGTAGTCAACAAAAACGTCTGAAAATCCAGAGCTGTTTTCAAGGGAAAACAGACCCTGCTTTTCAGACGTTTTTTTACCAACTCGCATTTTTCGCTGCGTTTTCACGCCGTTTTCGCGGCGTTTTTTACGTCCGTTTTTGGAGCTGTTTTCATTAGAGTCTATGAGAAAACAGCTCCAAAAACGTCCAAAGAAGTGTCCTGCACTTCTTTTGCCGAGGCTGTATTTTTACGCGTCGTCGTTTGACAGCTGTCAAACGACGATGCGTAAATAACAGGTCGTCTGCACAGTACGTCGGCAAACCCATTCAAATGAATGGGCAGATGTTTGCCGACGTATTGTAGCCCTATTTTCAGACGTAAAACGAGGCATAATACGCCTCGTTTACGTCTGAAATTTGGCCGTGTGAACATACCCTTAGACAAGCTATTGAGATGCTGAAAGACAAGGCGTGCAAAACCTTTTATGCCATCAGAAGAAAACTCTACCACCTCAAACCACCAGTGACCGTCTGGCTTAAAATCTTTGACTCCATCATCTCCCCAATACTCCTGTATGCCAGTGAAGTCTGGGGTCCGGACACATACCCAGACTGGTGAAGGTGGGATTCCAGCCCAACAGAAATTTTCCACCTGGAATTCTGCAAACACCTTCTCCAGGTCCATCGGAGTACCTCAAATAGTGCCTGTGGAGCCGAACTGGGAAGATTCCCACTACACCTCACAATCCAGAGAGGGCGCTATCATTCTGGGCCCACCTACATAGCAGCAGGCAAAGTTCCTATCACTATAAAGCCTTGTTGCACCAAGGGGTCCCAGGTAAACCAGGCCCCGCGGAACATTTCACCTTGACCCAGCCTGACAAAAATGTCACTCAGCGCGGCCTCACAAAAGCCGAAATCAAGAAGACAATAAACGAGCGCCAAGAGGACTATATCAGTGACTGCAGGAACGATATAAAGACATCCCAGAAACTGACAATATACCAGAGTCTACAGAGAGAATACAAACTGGCGCCATATCAGGAGAAACTGACAAACCCCAGAGATAGACAGATCCTGAGTCGGTATAGACTGAGTGCCCAGAATCTAGTCATCGAATCTGGGTCTCACAGACAGACCTTCAAGCCCAGGGAGAACAGACTGTGCCAACAGAGTGACCCGGAGGCCGTGGAGGATGAGGCCCACTTCCTGCTACACTGCTCCAAATACTCAGCAGTGAGGGACACTCACTTCAGGAGACTCTCTGATCTCTTACCGGACTTCAGCTCCATGGAAGAGGAAGAGAAACTATACATCCTGCTGGGTGAAGAGGAAAACACAGTGGGCATAGCAGCACAATATGTCACTGCATGCCATAGACTGAGAGAGAAATGATATGCCATGGACTTGTATAACCCCGACCCTAGATGTGTCCCTATCCCCCAATCCCTCAGTTCCTGATTGTTTACTTGCTTTGGCAATGCTAATGTGTATTTGGTCCTGCCAATAAAGCTTCTTTGAATTGAATTGATAGATGATAGATGATAGATAGATAGATAGATAGATAGATAGATAGATAGATAGATAGATAGATATGAGAAATAGAGATAGATAGATAAATAGATATTAGATAGATAGATAGATAGATAGATAGATAGATAGATAGATAGATAGATAGATAGATAGATAATAGATAGATAGATAGATAGATAGATATGAGATAGATAGATAGATAAATAGATAGATATGAGATAGATAGATAGATAAAAGATATGAGATAGATAGATAGATAGTGTCACGGTTGGTGGGTATGTGGTTGTGGACCCACTAGGCCACACCGCAGAAGCAGAGAGGCAGCTAGCCAAACAACAGAGCACCCTAGAAATACAAAGTCCCGCACTAGGATACCTGGGTAGTCCAGACAGTGGCCGCAGCTCTGGCACGGATGGAGGTGGGTGCAGCAGGTAATGCCAGATGTGGCAGATGAGAGCAGGTGCTGCAGGTTGCGCCAGACGTGGCGAATCACTCCGGACGTGGAAGATGATACTGTACGTGGCAGATGACACAGGACGTGGCAAACGACAGCACGTGCAGCAGTCACGACTGCAACACTAGTAGGCACAGGAACAAGAACACAGCTCGGGATAGAGGAACAGGTAACAGGGCATGGGTAACAACTGGAACGGGAAACATTAAGGGACCATTTGCAAGACAGACTTGGGATAAAGTAACAACGCTCAGGCAAGGATCAGAAGGGCAGGGTCCCTCTTATAGTCTAGGAAATCATGTGAGTTGATGATAATGATTGTTTTCATGTGTGCCAGTTGGCCCTTTAAGAGCGGGCACGAGCGTGCGCGCGCACCTTACGGGACACAGCGGACCGGAGCAGAAGTGAGCGCTGGTGTCCCCTAGGAAGGAGACGGGGACCAGCGCTCACCGATCCATGGCCGCGGGTGTCGGTAGGTGAGTAAACCCGACGGCCCGCAGCCACGGACGCTACAGTAAGGCTGGGTTCACACAACCTATTTTCAGACGTAAACGAGGCGTATTATGCCTCGTTTTACGTCTGAAAATAGGGCTACAATACGTCGGCAAACATCTGCCCATTTATTTGAATGGGTTTGCCGACATACTGTGCAGACGACCTGTTATTTACGCGTCGTCGTTTGACAGCTGTCAAACGACGACGCGTAAAAATACAGCCTCGTCAAAAGAAGTGCAGGACACTTCTTTGGACGTTTTTGGAGCTGTTTTCTCATAGACTCCAATGAAAACAGCTCCAAAAACGGACGTAAAAAACGCCACGAAAACGGCACGAAAAACGCTGCGAAAAATGCGAGTTGATCAAAAAACGTTTGAAAAGCAGGGCCTGTTTTCCCTTGTAAACAGCTCTGGATTTTCAGACGTTTTTGGTCACTACGTGTGCACATACCCTTAGATAGATAGTTATGAGAAATAGAGATAGATAGATAGATAAATAGATATGAGATAGATAGATAGATAGATAGATAGATAGATAGATAGATAGATAGATAGATAGATAAATAGATATGAGATAGATAGATAAATAAATAGATACAGAGGCATAGCTAGGTTCTCCTGCACCCGGGGCAAAGATTCAGATTGGCGCCCCCCCCCCAACTTACTTCCCGACATCTCCTTCCCCCTCGCTATGTTTGCTTTCCCTACCAATCAATGAGGGCTAATTTTTTTTCTCAATTTTTTTAATGTAACTCGAGTATAAAAGCATTTCTACATTTTACAAGCGATATAGTTCTATAATGTAATTAACATAAAAATAAATGAAAGAGGCCACACACAGCCACCTGTAGATAGTGCCACACACAGCCCCTCTCTTGTAGATAGCACACACACAGCCCCCCTTATAAATAGCGCCACACAGCCCCCCTTGTAGATAGTGCCACACACAGCCCGCTTCCCCCCTAGTAGATAGCGGCACACTCCCCCCCCCCCTTGTAGATAATGCCACACACAGCCCGCTTCCCCTTTGTAAATAGCACCACACTCCCCCCCTTTTATATAGCGCCACACTCCCCCCCCCTTGTACTTAGCGCCACACTGTGAACAGACCGGTGAGCGGTAGCCTACAGCTACCACTCTCCGCTCTGCCTGGTGTGACTTACCGGAGGAGCCGAGGAGGTCATGCGGTGCAGGCAGCGGCGAAGTTCCTTCTCACTAGGGTTGGTGACAGCCAGGGCCGGCCTTAGCTTGGATGGCGCCCTGTGCGGGACGCTCTATGCCGCCCCCTACACAAACCAAAAATTAACCACATATATGGACACGCTGGAACATATATACTGTACATACATAAAGACAGATATTTAGACATACAGGCAAATATACATACACACATCTGGAATATATACATACAGGTAAATATATAGACATACAGACACATATAAAAACACACACCGTCAGATAAATACACAGACAGGAACATATGCAAATACATAAAAGGCACATATATACAAGCACAAAGACACATTCACAAACAGACCCATATATACGCACACAGGCACATATGTACAAAGCACAGATAATGTAGTAGATGTTACCTGCCGTCCTATATAACAACACAGATAACACAGTGATAACTCTCTGAGTACAGATAATGTAGTAGTGTTACATGCAGTCCTATGTAACACCACAGATAACACAGTGATAACTCTCTGAGTACAGATAATGTAGTAGATGTTACCTGCAGTCCTATGTAACATCACAGATAACACAGTGATAACTCCCTGATTACAGATAATGCGGCAGATGTTGCCTGCAGTCCTATGTAACATCACAGATAACACAGTGATAACTCTCTGAGTACAGATAATGTAGTAGATGTAAGAGACAAACACATGCAGAGACACACACACACACACACACACACACACACACACACACACACACACACACATACAAACACAGAGACACACTGTATACACACTACACACACATACACACACAGACACTCACCATGTCTCCTTGCTGACAGCATCACAGGTCAGGATGGGCTGTGGGCGGAGCTTCCTCTCTGCTTCTTGGCGTGTGTAACAGCAGAGCACAGAGTAGAGGCAGAGCTGGAAGACTGCAGTACGGGAGTGGACCTGTCCCCTGACCTGAGTCATCTGACCTCATGTCACTGATGTGAGGTCTGGTAATAGGTAAGGTGACTGGACGGGTCCACTTACTGGCCGTTACAGACCCCAGTCAGAACGCCACAATTTCCTGGCTCTTGCGAAAGCTGCTGCAGGTGTCCAACATACGGGGCGCCTATCAGCAGCGATCAGCTGCTCTTCGGCGCCCCCCCCTCCTTCCCTACCAACTAGTTGCGCCCGGGGCACATGCCCCGCCTGCCCCACTCTAGCTACGCCCCTGGATAGATAGATAAATAGATAGATAAATAAATATGAGATAGATAGATAAATAGATATGACATAGATAGATAGATAGATAGATAGTGTCACGGTTGGTGGGTATGTGGTTTTGTGGACCCACTAGGCCACACCGCGGAAGCGGGGAGGCCGTTAGCCAAACAACAGAGTACCCTAGAAATACAAAGTCCCGCACTAGGGTACCTGGGTAGTCCAGACAGTGGCAGCAGCTCTGGCACGGATGGAGGTGAGTGCAGCAGGTAATGCCAGACGTGGCAGATGAGAGCAGGTGCTGCAGGTTGCGCCAGATGTGGCGAATCACTCCAGACGTGGAAGATGATACTGTACGTGGCAGATGACACAGGACGTGGCAAACGACAGCAGGTGCATCAGACACGACTCCAACACTAGTAGGCACAGGAACAAGAACACAGCACGGGATACAGGAACAGGTAACAGGGCACGGGTTACAACTGGAACGGGAAGCACTAAGGGACCATTTTCAAGACAGACTTGGGATAAACTAACAACGCTCAGGCAAGGATCAGACGGGCAGGGACCCTCTTATAGTCTAGGAAATCATGTGAGTTGATGATGATGATTGTTTTCATGTGTGCGCGTTGGCCCTTTAAGAGTGGGCACGAGCGTGCGCGCGCAAGCCTACGGGACACAGCGGACCGGAGCGCAAGTGAGCGCTGGCGTCTCCTAGGAAGGAGACGGGGACCAGCGCTCAGTGATCCATGGCCGCGGGTGTCGGTAGGTGAGTAAACCCGATGGCCCGCGGCAATGGACGCTACAGTTAGATAGATAGTTATGAGAAATAGAGATAGATAGATAAATAGATATGAGATAGATAGATAGATAGATAGATAGATAGATAGATAGATAGATAGATAGATAGATGATAGATAGATAGATAGATAGATAGATAGATAGATAGATAGATAGATAGATAGATAGATAGATAGATGATAGATAGATAGATAGATAGATAGATAGATAGATAGATAGATAGATAGATGATAGATAGATAGATAGATAGATAGATAGATAGATAGATAGATAGATAGATAGATAGATAGATAGATAGACATCTAATGTCCTGTAATATACAGAAAACAGGACTGTTTATTTGGTTTACTAATGGTAGATTATATAAATGTAATAATATAAAAAAAACACCATTCTGTTTAAACATGCAGATTATTTTTATGAAAATGTCACAGGGGTAACGTGAATAAATAACCCACTACTCTAACTCCTATTCTCCATGTGTGGACTTATTGGAACGTGTGTAGTATTTTCTTTTTCTGTATTTCTCTTCATATAGTGTTGTATAACTAGAGCTTTTCTATATTGTTATATTGTCTGTGATCCATAGACTAAGCAGCATGAGTTTGTATGAGTGACCGTCCAGTCGGTAGAGAGCTAGCCACGCAGTCGAGTGTATAAGTGCTCACACCTATATGACAAAGAGGCCTGGCAGAGAGACTTTAAAGTAATTATCAGCGAGACACACTCAACAGATTGCGGAATATCAGACAAAGAGCTGCTGTAGGTATTATTTGGGAGTATTAAGGGGTTTTTACTTGTGAAACTCGAAACCACACAGATGTCTGAAAATGAGATGAATGCAGGAAACAACATGGTAGCAATTCAGTTCTGCTTTGTGACACTATACCATACGTGCGCAATGTGCAGCTCAGAAGCTGCTTGTGGTCTGCAGCAGGAGGCATGCTTATAATCTATAACGTGTTTGCCGCCATTGGTCTCTTAATGCTAAGCTCCAGAATAGGATGAAAGAAAATCTAAAGTTTTATATGAGTGAAACATATAACCGGGTCATGGAATCAAATACCCGGGTAGTAGGTAATTGTTGTTTTGTATAGGGCCCAGCAGTTAAAGGAGTTGTACAAGATTTCTCCAAGAAACAGCGCCACTCTTGTTCATTAACTGTGTCTGGTACTGCACTAAGACATATTTATATAATGTCATACTTTCGCTTAAAGGTGTCCCACCTTAACTCAGACTTGAGTGATCAGAGAGTGATCATAGTTGATGATAGAAGAGGGGAGAGAATTGGGCAGTCGATTATTAAATGCAGATCACTGTAAAGGCCCTATTACACGGGCCAATGATTGGGCAAACGAGCGTTCATGTGATCGGCATGTGATCGGCAACGATCAGCTGATGAACGCACAAATGGTTATTCATCGGCTGATCGTATTGTATATGCAGAAATAAATATTATCGTTGTCGGCAGCGCCTCTCCCTGTGTAAACAGGGAGAGGTGCTGCCAACATGATGGAAATGTGTCGGGATGAGCGATCGTAGTAACAATTGCTTGTCCTCATACGTTATTGATCGTAGCTCATTGTGAAGCAAATGAGTGCCAATCAACAAGCTGTCTCATTGATCGGTGTTCATTTTCTTGGCCCATATTGGGCCGTGTAAGTCCAAGGAATAGCGAAAAAGACACAGGTGACATAGTGGAGGCTGAAAAAAGTCAAGGAACATTACGGGTTTCAGGGGGGTGGGAAGGCTTATTCGTTGTACAATGAAAAGATATACAATATTTTAATATAGTTTTTTATCTCAATTCCTCACAGTTTTCAAAATCTCTGCTTGAAGTCATCTAATAGGAAACTCCATTGTTTACTTCTAGGAGAATATAAATCTGCCCTGGTCATGTGATCATATAGGGGTAGGACTGATTACAGTTACAGTCCAGTTATCGGAGATGTGTCTCGTGAACCTGTGTGCCATCTCATGACTAGGAAAAGTAAACGGTGAAGGTTTTAATTCAATGACTACAAACAGAGATCTTAAAAATAATGAGGAATTGGTACAGAAAGTATATAAAGTAAAAATGTATAATATTCCATTATACAAAGAATAACATGTACAGTATATTTGATGAAACAAAAATACCCTGTAGGCATTAGATGTCTTGCTGCTACAGTGGGGCCCCATAGCAAGTTTTGCTATGGGGACCCATGAATACTTGCTATGCCCATGAACTGAGTACTCAAGTATTTTTTCTCCCCCACAATCTACTCCCGCTTAAAGTAATAATCTATGTTGACAACACCCTACTAAACCCATCTAACCAAGAGCAATAATTAGGGTTAACATTCATCTCTGCTTTCCCACTTAACCTCCAGGAATCAGCTCTGGCCTTCACTTTCAGTTGTTTATGACTCCCAAGGACACAGATGCTAATGAGTAAAGGTGGCCATACACATTAGATTAACGTCGGCTAAACCTGCCAATTTCTGCAGGATCGGCCTAACATTTATTGTATATAGGAGCCTCCCAAAACGTTGGATTTCAACATGCCCAATTCTTTGGTTCTCAGGGGAGATAAGACACTTTTAGAAGTGTCTGGCAGTGGCCAACTCCCCTCTACCCATTAAGAATACTGAAGCTGAGCCAAGCGTGCAAGTGTATAAGTGGATCGGGAGAATAGCTGTCGGCCAACAGTTATTTAATGCCTGTGGCCCACCTTAGTAGTGCCTGTGGCTGAGCAATCTCACCAATCACCTAGCTGCAGGGCAAAAACACAGTGGAGGTCAGTATGTGTAAGGGGAGCACTCTTTGCCATGGCTGGAGAGCATTGTGTGTGGGGGCACAATTGGCAGGCACCCACACACAAGCCAGAACCTGACACATCCAACCTAAAGACATTTTTTCTGTACCGACTCTCTCAGATAAAACTGAGAATTAGATATAGAGCCTGCAGAGGGAAAAACAGCTAAAAAATGCAGAATACAAGTCATATGATGGCCAGAAAGAATTATTTCTTATGTCCACACATATAACAGCTTATTCTGAAAAGTTAGGTACGCTTTAAGCATGAGACTACCCAAATGCTAGTCACGCACTTACGGTATATCCTGTTTGAAATACTGCAGAACTCTTCTGTGGTCTAACAAGGGGCAGACTGGCACCCGTACAATTCATCCTAAACTTCTGCTGCTCTAAATGCCAACCAAGGTTTTGGTCCCTCCACAAGCTACCCTTTACACATAATCCAACTGTTGCCTTGTCTATATATCTTTACTAGTCCTCATCTCCTCACTTATCACCCCTCACACCCTCATATTCGCAACTGCTCTCAAGTCTCCTGTCCCTTCTACAAATCTTTGCCACATGCCATCTGCCCTTCAAACCCAGCAAACCTTTAAATCCACCCTAAAAGGGTACCGTTCCAACAAGCGTACCACCTGGTCAAAAATTCCTGCAGCTGCTGCTCTAACACTACCTCTTCATTACAATAATACTAATAATGATAATAATAATAATAATAATGATAATAATACTCATTTCCTAACCTTATGTATTTACCAACGTATTCCTTATAGGTTGTAAGATTATCTGGGCAGAGTTCACACTCCCTGTATATCCAATTCTCTTTTGTCTTGCTGCACAATAATTGCACGCTATAGTGTTTTCTATGTATGTCCCTGTTATTATGTATTACATATTATTGATTAAAATGTTATGTGGGGACCAAAAATTATTAGCAGTGTACTCACTGCAGTATGTGAGTACACTCGCTAATATACATTCCGGTCCCCCGTCACGCCGATTCTGAGGTTTTTATAGATTGTTATAGCACTGCCGGGGGACCGGAAGTCTTTTTACTCAGCATTTTTTGATGACGATGCAAAACCTCGTCAAGATACATATTTATCGCATTACATGTTGGCAAAACAAATTTTATTACGTTTTCCAATATACTTTAATTAAAAAAATCAGTGGTCTGACCACACAATATTTGTGTGACTTCTATGCTAATTATACATCTTGTAGCTAAGACAAGTCATAGAAACATATTGTGATGCCCCAGGATGCTTTGCAGAGCATCCTCAAATCTATCAGATTTCTCATTTTACAAAATACTCCCCTGGACATGGAAGTAGTCATTGTCTTAGGATATGATAAAACCTGTCCAATACAACTGGAGAAGAAAAGGAAACGTACTGTCAATATAGATATCATATGAAATGTCTGTGTGGCTAATAAATCTCACACTTTGATATTCAACATAGAAGCCCGGATTATACGGAGGGGCATTTCCCTTGTGACCATGTCAATCTGGTGGCCTGAAGAAGCCTCTAACATCTTCCCTTTAAAATAATTTAAACTTCTGAACATTATCAATGAAAATAATGTAGTAATAATAATAATAATAATAATATAACAATTATAATAATAACCTCATAAGCTGCCAAAATTTAAGGCATTAATGTCAAATTACTAGAATAGGAGCTAATTAAAATCTATCTATCTATCTATCTATCTATCTATCTATCTATCTATCTATCTATCTATCTATCTATCTATCTATCTATCTATCTATCTATCTATCTATCTATTTGTCTATCTTTTAAGCTTTTATGATGTCTGTTGAAGTATGTTGCACAGTCAACACCATGAAGGAGCATACATAGGATTTATGCACATGGTAACTAGCATATTCAAAGCGTAATGTCCCTCAGAGGGCTCTATGCTACTGTGCACAAGAGTTTTTATTTGAATCAAAGTGACACATGGTGGCAGTGTCGGATTAAGTAGACTATAGGCCCTGGGCTGTTCCACAAACTTGGGCCCCCCTTCCCCACCGCCGCTCTGCCATGTCTATAGTGAACACCACCATTTTTTGCGAGCATTGGCAAATGGGTGTTACGATTCCTCTTGTGAAAGGGCTGTGTCCCTACATACTGACAGTCTCGAACCATCGATGACAGTATAACACTGTGGAGGGACACATCCTCCTGACAATGGGAATGGTAACACGCCTTTGTCTATTAGTCCTGGGTACACAAAGACTTTATGTGGAATACAAGGATTTCCTACAACAGACATGTCAGGAGAGGGGACAGATCCTCTATAGATCCATTGACTCACAAGTGACGTCTTCTCTGATGGGAGTCGTTCTCTTTTCTTCTACATCTGACACAGACCGGTATGGCGACTTCTCCTGATGACTGAAGTTTGCTGATGAGACATCTTTGCCTCTCGCTTCTGCAGCCATTTCCAGTCTCTATAGAAACACAAAAATTCAGACACCAAGGCCCAAGATCATACATTAAAGGGGTTATCCGGGCACGGACCGGTTTTTCATACTGATGACCTATCGATGTGCCCGTTACAACCCCTTTTACTCAGACTAATAAATTAGAATGCATGCAGACCCCAGACCTTCTAAACTGTTGCCGTCCCCAGACCAGACCCCCTTAGGCAAATACAGACCCCAGAACAAGCACCCTAAACAAATACAGACCCCAGAAAAAGCATCCTAAATACAGACCTCGGACCAGACCCCTAAATACAGACCCTAGACCTGACCTCCTAAACTAATACAGACCCCAGACCAGATCGCTAAATACAGACCCCAGACCTGACCCCTAAACTAATGACCCCAGGCCGGACTCCCTATACTAATATATACCCCAGACCAGACCCCCTAAACTAATACAGACCCCCAAATCAGGCCCCCTAAATACAGATCCCATAAACAAATACAGACCCCATACCTGACTCTCTAAATTAATACATAACCCAGACCCCCTAAATATACAGACCCCCTAAATATACAGACCCCAGACCTCCTAAATACAGATGTGAGACCAGACCCCTAAATACAGACACCAGACCCCCTAAATATACAGACCCCAGACCAGACCCCCTAAATATACAGACAACCGACTTCCTAAATACAGATCCCCAGACCAGACCCCCTAAATACAGACCCCTTAAACTAATACAGAACCCCAGACCCCCTAAATACAGACCCCTTAAAACTAACAGACCCCAGACCAGACCCCCTAAATACAGACCCCAGACCCCTTAAACTAATACAGACCTCCTAAATACAGACCCCTTAAACCAATACAGACCCCACACCCCCTAAACTAATACAGACCCTCAAACCAGGCCCCCTAAATACAGACCCCATAAACAAATACAGACCCCATACCTGACTCTCTAAACTAATACATAACCCAGACCCCCTAAATATACAGATCCCCTAAATACATACCCCCTAAATACAGACCCTTTAAATAGAGACCCCCTAAATACAGACCCAAGACCTCCTAAATACAGACCCCTTAAACTAATACTGACCCCAGACCACCTAAATACAGACCCCGTAAATACAGACCCCAGACCTCTTAAACAAATCCATGATCCCCCTATAGTTACCTTGCGGCTCACCTCACCTCACGGTCTTCTCTCTAGCTGCTGTTCTAGGACCTGCGGTCATGTGAACTGCAAGTCTCTAGTAACAAGTAACAAGAACTGCAGTAACAAGAACTGCAGACCTAAGGTTATGTGACCTTTATGTCTGCAGGTCCTTTACAGGACATATGCAAAGCCGTTTTGTTACATTTTTTTGCCGTGATTCACAGAAAAATCGCTGCAAAAACGCATTGTACTTGGGGCAACAATGGCCCCCCCGGGAGCCTCAGGACTTGGGCAGCCACTCAAAACGCCCAGTGATGATCCGCCATTGCATGGTGGACTCCAAATGGTGCAAGTTGATGGTAGCAAGTGTAGTACAGATAAACTTGGGGTAGGGCTCATGGCAATTAGGCTAACGCATACACTGCGTTCCAAATTATTATGCAAATGTTATTTTTCGCTGATTTTCCTAAATAGTCGATGCAAATGACAGTCAGTATAATCTTCAAGCCATCAACCATTGGAGTATAATGCGAATTTTATTGAACAAATCTCCTAATGATAACAGGGTTTTTTTTAGAAGTAAAAAAACTCAAAATGCACTGTTTCAAATTATTATGCACAATAGGGATCAAAACATTTTAAAATTTGTAAAGAGAACTAAAATGGTAATTTGTTGAATTTGCATCATCAGGAGGTCATATTTACAGAAATCAAAAGCTCTTTCAATCAAAAAAAACTTAACAGGCCAAGTTACATGTTAACATAGGACCCCTTCTTTGATATCACCTTCACAATTCTTGCATCCATTGAATTTGTGAGTATTTGGACAGTTTCTGCTTGAATATCTTTGCAGGATGTCAGAATAACCTCCCAGAGCTTCTGTTTTGATGTGAACTGCCTCCCACCCTCATAGATATTTTGCTTGAGGATGCTCCAAAGGTTCTCAATAGGGTTGAGGTCAGGGGAACATGGGGGCCACACCATGAGTTTCTCTCCTTTTATGCCCATAGCATCCAATGACAGAGGTATTCTTTGCAGCATGAGATGGTGCATTGTCATGCATGAAGATAATTTTGCTACGGAAGGCACGGTTCTTCTTTTTGTACCACGGAAGAAAGTGGTCAGTCATAAACTTGACGTACTTTTCAGAGGACATTTTCACACTGTCAGGGACCCTAAAGGTGCCTACCAGCTCTCTCCCCATGATTCCAGCCCAAAACATGACTCCGCCACCTCCTTGCTGACGTCGCAGCCTTGTTGGGACATGGTGGTCATTCACCAACCATCCACTACTCCATCCATCTGGACCATCCAGGGTTGCACGGCACTCATCAGTAAACAACATGGTTTGAAATTAGTCTTCATGTATTTCTGAGCCTACTGCAACCGTTTCTGCTTGTGAGCATTGTTTAGGGGTGGCCGAATAATAGCTTTATGCACACTTGCAAACCTGTGGAGGATCCTACACCTTGAGGTTCATGGGACTCCAGAGGCACCAGCGGCTTCAAATACCTGTTTGCTGCTTTGCAATGGCATTTTAGCAGCTGCTCTCCTAATCCTATTAATTTGTCTGGCAGAAACCTTCCTCATTATGCCTTTATCTGAACTAACCCATCTGTGCTCTGAATCAGCCACAAATCTTTTCACAGTACGATGATCACGCTTAAGTTTTCTTGAAATATCCAATGTTCTCATACCTTGTCCAAGGTATTGCACTATTTCACGCTTTTCGGCAGCACAGAGATCCTTTTTCTTTCCCATATTGCTTGAAACCTGTGGCCTGCTTAATAATGTGGAACATCCTTCTAAGGCCGGATTCACACGGGGGTGTGCGTTTTGCGCAAGCAAAAAATGCGGCGTTTTGCGTGCGCAAAAGGCACTTAACAGCTCCGTGTGTCATCACCATATGATACGTGGCTGCGTGATTTTCGCGCAGCCGCCATCATTATGACACTCTGTTTGCATGTTTGTAAACAGAAAAGCACGTGGTGCTTTTCTGTTTTCATTCATAGTTTGACAGCTGTTGTGCGAATCACGCTCGTCCCATGGAAGTGCTTCCGTGTGGTGTGCGTGATTTCCACGCACCCATTGACTTCAAAGGGTGCGTGATGCACGAAATACGCCCAAAGAACGGACATGTCGTGACTTTTTTGCAGCGGACTCATGCTGCGTAAAAATCACGCACCTGTCTGCACTGCCCCATAAACTAATATAGGTCCGTGCGACGCGCGTGAAAATCACGCGCGTTGCACGGACGTATATCACGTTCGTCTGAATAAGCCCTTAAGTACTTTTCCTTTGTTTGGGCACACCTGGCAAACTAATTATCACAGGTGTCTGAGATTGATTACAATGATCCAAAGAGCCCTTAGGGTATGTGCACACGAGAACTGGCTTTTACGTCTGAAAAGACAGACTGTTTTCAGGAGAAAACAGCTCCGTCGTTTAAGACGTAAAAGCTCCTCCTCGCATTTTGCGAGGCGTCTTTGACGCCCGTAATCTTGAGTTGAAAAACGGCTCAAATTACGTTTCAAAGAAGTGTCCTGTACTTCTTTGACGAGGCAGTCATTTTACGCGTCGTCGTTTGACAGCTGTCAAACGACGACACGTAAATGATAGGTCGTCAGCACAGTACGTCGGCAAACCCATTCAAATGAATGGGCAGATGTTTGCCGACGTATTGGAGCCGTATTTTCAGGCGTAAAACGAGGCATAATACGCCTCGTTTACGCCTGAAAATAGGTCGTGTGAACCCAGCCTAAGACACAATACCATCCATGAGTTTAATTGAAAAACTAATAATTAAATGTTTATGACACTTAAATCCAATGTGCATAATAATTTGGAATACGGTGTAGGTAGGCAACCAGTAGATTGAAATCTACTGGTAGATCTTTGACAGGTCCTGAGTAGATCACTGATGCCTCAGTGCAACAATGAGGGTACTTCAGTCCACAGTCCAAGAGTGTTAGGGCTCATTCGCACGAGCATGAATTTCATCCGTGTGCTGTGCATTGAAACAACGCACTACACACGGCCCCATTGATTTCAATGGGGCTATTCACACATGCGTTTGTTTTTTACGTAGCGAGTGTCCGTTGCGTGAAACTCACTGCATGTCCAATATTAGTGCGTTTTCACGCACCTAGCCACCACAGAAGTCAATGGGTGCGTAAAAACCAGACAGCACATGGATGCATATTCGCGTGCTGTCCGTGTTTTACACATCAATTATATTGATAAAAATTAAAAAGAAGTACTTGCGAGAGCGTGAAAAACGCATGCCACTCGCAAAGCACACTGATGCATAACGCAACGCACATGGACATATTTATGTGCGATTTATACGCGCGTAAATCTGTCACGCTCGTGTGAATGTAGCCTTAGAGTAATGCATCTGTAATTGTTGTCACCATCGTCCACAGAAAAACCTCTGTTTTTATTTGTTACCATTCTGACCGACACATTATTTCCTCCTCTACTCAAGCGAATAGATCTTTTTGGGAAATATGTGGTATTGTGTTTCAGCCCCTGTTTTTTTTAAAAACAATTTGCAGACTTACAATGTAATTGGAACATGTATGTGTGTTAAAAATCTAAATCTTCATGTGACAATAGCATCTTGTACAGTGTAGAGTCTAAACAGGGTCGACCTTTTTCTTCTTATATCATGGTAGATCTTAAAAACATCTGTATTTTTACAGTAAATCTTTGCTTCACCGAGGTTGCCTACCCCTGCTCTAGAGCTTACCCTAATGCCGGCCACAACTGACAATAACTGGAGACCACTGGACTCGGTGTGTCCAGGAGAAAGCCCCGTAGATTGTTGTCTGTAACTGGGTTTGTCCGAAGGCTGATGCAATAGTCTTCCTAAGAAGAGACTAAATACAATGACCCCAACTATTGGCACAATAAATTGAAAATAGAAGCAGTTATCAGCACTTGTTAATAAAGGATAATTTTACAGAAGGGTCTTGAACCTTGATCTAGTACATAAGAGCTGTCTTAAAGGAGCTTGGGAGCACTCCCACAATATAAATAATGCATATTGAAAAATAGTGAGAGAATTAATCAGACTTACTATAACAGTCTCAATATGAGCCTTATAGAAATGAATGGAGAAACTGACTTCCTGTCGACACATGAGACGCTATGGCAGTTGGAGAGTCCTATCACTGGTCACGTGACACAGCTGAGGACCAGAAGGGAGCGGATAACTCACAAATACAGCCAACGGTAAGAAAATTTATATAGATGGAGGGTGGGCCCTCAGAATCATCTTCTCTGGTTGGCCCAAGTAACCCCAGTCTGTGTATACATTACAGTAATAATGTATATACATTACAACCCCAGAAAGTTATTAGAAAATGCCATGTATACAGGTCCTTCTCAATTAAATAGAATATCATGAAAAGTCAATTTATTTCATTAATTCAATTCAAAAAGTGAAACTCATATATTATATAGATGCATTACACACAGAGTGATCTATTTCCAGCATTTTTTTTTCTCTTAATATTGATGATTATGGCTAACAGTTAATCAAAACCCAAAATTTAGTTTCTCAGAAATTAGAATATTATATAAGCCCAAGTTCAATAGTATGTACAGTTTAGTTTCAAAGTAATTTATTGAATTACAACACAATTCGGATATACAATAGGCAGTTTACAAATAATAAGTCAGGACTTCAAGCAGGAAGTCAAATAAACGATATCCAGCAGGGAATATTATTTAAAGGAACGAGATAAAATGAAACATTATGAGCATGGTGTCCGTGGAGTAAGAAGCATGCAGGAAAAAAAACAAAACATATGTCTGAAAACTCAGCGAGTCATATGGGCGGGTATAGAAACCATGGGGTAGATCAAACCATAAATTCCCGATAATAGGCAAAGCAAATAATAAGGATAGGGACCCGAGCACTCCTCCACCACACATTGAGCCCATCACATTGCTAAATAATAAGAAAGGTTTGGGACTGCCATAGTTTGCAGCCATGGGGACCAAATCTTTTTTTTACTGCTGTAATTGAAAGTGTCGGCTTTCTCCAATTTTGAGCAATATGTATACGAGCTGACATCATAAGGAGTTGAAGCAATTTAAAGGAAGGGTAAGAAAGACCGTTTGGTTTCACCCCTACTAAGCAAACCTCAGGGGGTTAGCTCTATGTGAGTGTTCATCACTGAATTAGCAAGTGTCATAATCGATCTCCAAAAGCATTTCAATTTTTGACAAGTCCACCACGTCTGCAGATGAGTGCCGGGGTCCATACACCCTCTAAAGCATGTGTCAGGAATATTAGGGTACATGGTGTGTATTCTGGTCGGTAACATATATACTCTACACAATAATTTAAGAGAGGTCTCCATCGGGGTGACTTGTAAACTCCCCTTACTAGCAGTCGGGCAAATGAAACTCCATTGGTCATGATCAAGTGATATGCCCAGCTCTTCCTCCCATCTGATCATGAACGGCAACTTGCCTCCAGTAGGTGGACAGTTTAATGGAGAATAAAGAAAAGACAATGATCCTGGTAAGTTAGCTCCAAAAAGACATAGGGATTCCATAGGTGCTAAGTCTAACTTAGGGGAGGCGGAGGTGTTCTCAAAAAATGCAGAATCTGTTGAGCACGAAAAAGTTCAGTAGATGGCAGGTGAAACTTAATATTGAAATAATTAGGAGTCATCAATTTGCCATTAATGATAAAGTCTCTCACGATGATCAGTTTATTGTCTAACCACCATCTAAAGCAGTGTCAGTTTAAAGCTTGGGGAAATTCATGATTACAAAATATAGGCGTTTGTAGGGAAGGCCTACCCTGTAAAGCGAACTTAAACCTAACGCTCCTCCATAACACCAGGTCAAAGTAGGAAAATGGAGATACCTGTCTGAAATTGTTAGGATATAGAGCAGTGGCCCAAATTAACGTGGGCCACGTCAGGGGGGAAACTAAATGGGCTTCAAGACTAGTCAAGAGAGGTGCTAGGGCACCCAACATGACACTAACCAATTGAGAGAGTCTAGCAGCCTGATAATACTTAAATAAATGAGGCACAGAGAATCCACCCTTCATTTTGCGTAGATACATGACAGACCGTGAGATACGTGGACATTTATAGCGCCATATAAACCTAAAGATTGATTTTTGAAGAGAGTCAATATCCTGTTTAGGAACTGGGATAGGTAGTGTTCTAAATAAATACAACAATCTCGGTAAAGTGACCATTTTGACACAATGTATGTGGCCAATCAATGCATGCGGCCAATACATGACAGAAATGGCGAGTCCCATTTTTTGAAGTCTCTCTTTAGGGAAGACAACATGGGTGGGTAGTTGACTTTATATAGGGATTGCAAGGACATTGTTAACTTAATCCCTAGGTAAGTAATGTAAATCGCACGATGTTTAAAATCCAAAGTTCAGATTCCCTAGTTTTTGGGTCGCATCAGATATATTGCTAAACATTATTTCCGACTTAGTGCGATTTATTTTCAGCCCTAATATGCGACCAAACTGATCTAAAAGGCTAGTTAGATTAGGTAATGAAAGTAAGGGTTTAGTAAGAGTCAGCAATAAGTCGTCAGCAAAAAGATTTAACTTATATTGTTTCCTGCCGATTCCATTCCCGAAATATTAACATTGTTCCTTATAGCTATAGCTAAAGGCTCCACTGCTAACGCAAACAAGGCAGGAGAGAGGGGACACCCCTGCCGTGTTCCCCTAAATATTTTAATAGGTCTAGGATGGCGAGAAGGAATTTTTAGAGTAGCGGTAGGGGAAGAATAGAGGGCAGTGACTGCGGAAAGAAAGGAACCCCTGATGCCCATGGTATTCAAAGTGTGTAGGAGATAAGGCCAAGATAGACTATCAAATGCTTTTTCTATATCAAGGGCGAGCGCTATGATGTCAGTAGTGGTTCTTCACGCTTAGTGGATCACATTCAAGATTTTTCGAACTGGTGCATGTTCATCCGCCTCAGTCTCCTCCGCATCAGTCACTGGCAGGGTTGCCTCATTGTTACTCTCAGTTCGCAGATGTCTTAGACAAGAAGGAAACAGAGACATTGCCACCACATCGAGCATAAGATTGCCCTATCGACTTGGTTCCTGATTAGTCCCCTCCTCGTGGTAGAATGTACCCTCATCCATGGCCGGAGCCAGGTTTTTCTTTGTCAAGAAGAAAGATGGATCCCTCAGACCCTGCATTGACTACCGAGGCTTCAACCAGATCACGGTGAAAAACAGGTACACTTTGCCTTTGATTTCAGAACTGTTTGATCGCATATGGGGGGCAAACTTTTTTTCCAAGCTAGATCTGTGGGGGGCTTACAATCTAATCCAGATTCATCAGGGTGACGAGTTGAAGACTGCATTTAATACACGTAATGGACACTAGGAATATCTGGTCATGCCCTTCGGCCTGTGTAATGCCCCCGCGTTGTTTCAAGAATTTGTCAATGACATTTTTCGTGATCTCCTCTATGTTTGTGTTGTGGTATATCTCGATGACATTTTAATTTTTTCCCCAGATCTTGTGACTCATCAGGGTCATGTCCGCCAGGTGTTGCTTCGATTAAGGGAGAATCATCTTTATGCCAAGCTGGAGAAGTGCATGTTTGGAAAGAAGTCTCTACCCTTCCTGGGCTATATCATCTCTGATCAGGGTCTCAAGATGGACCCTGAGAAGGTAAACGCGGTCCTGGAATGGCCACGCTCCCAAGGCTTACGGGCCATACAACGCTTCCTGGGATTCGCCAACTTCTACCGGCTGTTCATTCCCAACTTCTCTTCATTAACAGCTCCCATCTCTACCCTCACTAAAAAGGGTATAAATGCCAATGTATGAACTCCGGAGGCTTAAGTCGCATTTAAAACCTTAAAAAAGGCCTTCACGTCAGCCTCTACTCTTCACCACCCTAATGTATCCCTACAGTTTTCATTGGAGGTGGATGCTTCCTCTGTTGGTGCTGTGCCACTGTTGTTCCAGAGGGGTTCGAAAGGCAAGACTGTGGTATGTGGCTACTATATTGAGCTGTTTTCTCCCCCAGAGCGCAATTACTCGATTGGGGATCGGGAGTTACTGGCCATCAAGCTAGCCCTGCAGGAGTGGAGACACCTACTAGAAGGCACAGCTCATCCTATCCTGGTCTTCACAGACCACAAGAACCTGACTTATCTACAGACGGCTCAACGGCTGAATCCTCGTCAAGCTGTTCTTTGCTCGGTTCCAGTTCGAACTCCACTACCGACAAGAATGTGAGGGCCGATACCTTGTCTAGGTCGTTTGAAACAGAGGACACTGTGCAGTCCCCACAGAATATTATTGATCCTTCCTGCATCTACTCTGTTAACCCTCTGCAAGACATTCCTCCCTCCGGGGAGGACTTTTGTACGTCTGGCAGACAGAGGAAGAATCCTTCGCTGAAAACATAGTTCCAAGCTGGCAGGTCACGCGGGTGCCCATAAGACCAGAGACCTAATTGCCCGTCAGTTCTGGTGGCCCACGCTGCCCAAAGACGTCATGGACTTTCTCTCCTCCTGTACGGTGTGCACAGCAAACAAAGTTGCCCACTCCAGACCAGCCGGTCTGCTCCAACCACTGCCTGTGCCCGATGCCCCCTGGCGACATACTGCAATGGACTTTGTCACAGATCTGCCTCTCTCTGCTGGATGCAGTGTGGTCTGGGTGGTGGTGGATCGATTTTCTAAAATGGCTCATTTTGTTCCCCTGACTGGTCTGCCTTCTGCTGCTTGACTGGCCGACCTCTTCATTCAACACATCTTCCGTCTGCACAGCTTGCCTCTGCATATTGTCTCGGATCGAGGGGTCCAGTTCACCTCGAAGTTCTGGAGAGCACTCTGCGGCCTCCTCGGTGTAAAGTTGGACTTCTCCTCGGCTTATCATCCTCAGTCCAATGGACAAGTCTAAAGGGTTAACCAAGTATCTGCGGCATTTTGTCTCCAGGCGGCATGATGACTGGGTACAGCTGCTGAGTTCTCCTATAATAACCATACTAGTGAGTCCACCACCTCCAGTCCGTTCTTCATCGTCTACGGCCAACATCCTCGTATACCTCTTCCTGTCGCTTCCTATGTCCCAGGTCCCTGCAGCTGACTCTACCTTCAGGGACTTTCTGCAGATATGGCAACAGACACGATCTTCTATTCTGCTGGCGGTGGACCGCATGAAGAGAAAGGCAGACACTAGAAGACGAGAACTTCCCCAGTTTTTTCCAAGTACGAAGGTCTGGCTGTCTTCCAGGAATATCTGGCTGAGGGTGCCGTCTTGCAAGTTTGCTACCAGGTTCCTCGGACCCTTTGAGATTCTGCTACAGATCAATCCTGTGTCGTACAAGCTTCGGCTGCCTCCTACCCTCAAGATCCCTAATTCTTGGTCCAGAGCTCTCCTCTTGGGAGCCAGAGGAGAACATTGACGCCACTGTCCTCGTGAAGAGATTTCTTTCCCGCTCAGGCCCCAAGAAGAGGGGGCGTAAGAGGGGGGATACTGTAACGTCTATGGCCGAGGGCTGTCGCTCAAACATACCCTCTGACGGCCCCGGCCATGGACATCTGTCTTCTCGGTGACATCTCCCTCCAGGTGGACGCCGGCACTCACTTCCGGTCCTGGGACTGTTTCCCATGGGGCGCGCGCGCCTTAAAGGGCCAGTACGCGTCCAGCTGTCATCACTCAATAATTAGCCCAGTGTGCTGCTGGACTATAAAAAGGTCTCTGCCCACTTGATCCTTGCCTGAGCGTTGTTGTCCACCTTAAGTTTGTCTTGCAAATTGTCTCCCAGTGTTTTCCAGTTCCCATTGTTACCTGTTCCTGCTGCCTGTACCCTGTATCCCGTGCTATTGTATCTACAGAGAAAGTCAAGTTGTGTCTTCCGCGGCATCTACTGTGCCAGCTATTTTGAGAGTCAAGTCGTGTCTTCCGCTGCATCTACTAGTCCTCTACAGTGAAAGTCAAGTTGTGTCTCCGCTACTGTCTACATTGCCTCAGGTACCCGTTCTGGACTATAGACATTGTTTTGTACATTGGCCAGCTGCTAATCCGCTACGTGGTACGGCCCAGTATAATTTTCAGGGAGACCCCTGATTCCCAAGTTGGCTCGTCTGGACCTATTTTCACGGTTTTCTAGTTGGAGTTCCAGCTGATGTATTTGAGACTCATAATCATCGAGTCGTTGGTGATCTTCTGGTACAGCATCTACCAGCTCATCCGCTTTATCCTCCACATCAAACACTCGCTGCGCCATATCCTTGTTGCAAATCCTCTCTGAAAAAGGATTTAATTCTGGAGAATAGGTCAGAATTGGGGTCCTCTGCGGATGAGGCAGAAGGGCTCTTAGGAGCAGAGTTCTTGGTTGCTGAGTCAGAGGAATAGGCGGGTGATCCTGGACTCGGAATATTGCCAGAAACCCTCTGGGAGCAAAAGATCATAAGAATAGTTTGGCTAGGTGTGTTAGGTACATTCATGGAGACCCTCTTGCGGCTTCTGGTCATAGCGCTCATGCAGATAAGAATGTTAGGAAGTCGAGTTACATTCAAAGTAAAATCAGTATTGCTTGTTCCCTGGGTGGTGTGGAGCTCATAGGGATATCATCCCGTAGTGCAGCTCACACAAATGCACTCCCCAATGAAAGGGGTTAGTGGCCGGAAAGTCACATTAGTGGAAGAGCAGTAAGCAGAGTGAACAAAGATTCCATAAATTCCATGGAGCAGCACAATGAATTATATTTTATAGCGACAGCCGCAAATATAGAGATATGTCCCAATTAGCAGTAGGCCGGCAGTGGGAGGCCCCTATATCAGCAAATTCCTCAAATTTAGGCCGCGGATTCTGTGCGTGGACTAGGCCGCAACTTCAAAAATACTGCAGTGACCGCTGAAATGCAAAGAAACAATCTTTGGGCTACTGTCGCTAGTTGTAGGAGCCCCAATAAGCAGCAGGATGGCAGCAATAGATTCAGATCCCGCACTTTCCTTAAATCTAGGCCGCGGCTTCAGCTCGCGGACTAGGCCGCAATATGGGAAACGTTGCAGGGACTGCTGGGATGGGTAGGGATACTCCCTGGGCCCTTGTCGCTAGGTGTAGGAGTCCCAGTTATCAGCAGGTTGGCGGTGGGATGCTCCAGTTTCAGCTGCCTCCAAAAATTTAGGCCGCCGCTTCTGGTCGCGGACTAGGCTGCAATTTGTAAAATGGTGCAAGGACTGCTGGGATGTGTAGGGGCAATCCCTGTGCCCCTGTCGCTAGGTGTAGGAGCTCCAATAGTAATCAGGATGGCGGCGGGAGGCTCCGGTGTCGGCGGCCACCGGAAATTTAGGCCGAGGCTTTAGATAGTGCAGTAGGCCGCATCGGCCAGCTAGCTCACCTCTGGGAAATTCGGGTATCCTCCGATTCCGGATGACCCTCTGATGTCCCCTGTACAGCTCCTGAGGGGTTTGGGATGGTGCAGCAGCAGGGATGGAGGTGGACACCCCAAACACTATGGAGCCTCACAGAAATGCGGCCGGTCAGCTCTGTGCTCAGGCCATGCCCCCCAAGTATGTACAGTTTATGCACTCAATACTAGGTCGGGGCTCCTTTTGCATAAATTACTACATCAATGCGGCGTGGCATAGAGGTGATCAGCCTGTGGCACTGCTGAGGTGTTATGGAAACCAGTGGCATAACTACCTCTGTAGGAGCCGTAGCGGCTGCTATGGGGCCCGCGGCATGAGGGGGCCCATGGTGCCCGCCGGCACGCCCCCTCCATATGCCCGTTGGTGCCACTAGCAGGGCCTGCGCTGCCAGCCTCCAACATTTATGGGACTGGCAGTACGTTCTCTCTCATGCCCGGTGGCGTCGCTTGCACCAGATGGGGCCCCAGTGCTAGGAATAGCCACCCCCTCTTGCAGTAATTGTACCTGCGTCTATAGCACGCAGGTACAAATACATGCATTAGCGCTGAATGGCCGGGCACGTTCCATGACTGACCATTCAGCGCCTTACAATGAAGCTGATTGGCGGGGCAAGTCATTTTGCCCTCCCAATCAGCGCCTTTCAGCGATGCACCGCTTGCGTTGTTCAGCCCCAGCAGTCCTGCTCAGAAGAGAGAAGATCTGCAATGCCACGGGACGGAGTGGGAACGGGATCAAGGTGAGTATGTAAAGTTTTTTTGTTTTTATTTCTACGAAAACTGTGAGTGGCATTATCTATAGTGGGGGCTCTATCTACATGGGGGTCTATATGTGAGGATGCGGAGCACTATATACAGGTGGAGCTATATGTAGGGCACTTTCTACAGGGATGGGCTATATGTGGGTGTCACGATCTGTGGGTATTGTGGACCCACTGGGCTGTACCTCCTTGATGGTATGGCAGCTGGCCAACAGGATACAAGTCAAAGTCTATAGTTCGTATAGGTGTACCTGTGGTAACTTCAGACAGTAGCAGGATAGGCTCGGATGGGACCTTGGCAGCAGGCAGACACCAGGCGTGGTGTAACAAGACAGGTGTAGTATACAGCACAATACGACTCGAACTCTACACGGCACTGGAACAAGATAGCACGGAATACAGGGTACAGGTAGCAGGAACGGGAATACTGGAACTGGAAAACACTTAAGGGACCATTTGCAGAGACAGACACGGGTAGGTACAAACAACGCTCAGGCAATGCAGGAAGGGGCAGTGCCCTTCTTATAGTCCAGGGTGATCTGGGAGCCCAAATCTAAAACATTTGTGTGCCTTGGCTCATTGAGGCCGGGAATGACCTCGAGCTCGCACCCTAGTGGTCAATGCAGGACAGGACGGCCACATGTGCTGGCATCTCTGGGGAGGACGACGTCTGCAGGAAGATAGCAGACATTACAGTATCCCCACTCTTACGCCCCCTACTCTTGGGACCGGAGCGGGAGAGAAACCTCTTCAGGAGGGTAGGGGCATTGAGGCTCTCTTCTGGCTCCCAGGATCTCTGAGGCAGAAGTACGCCAGCACCAACAGAGGAGGCATCCACCTCCAACAAAAACTGTAGATATACATCAGGATCATGGAGGGTTGAGGCTAACGTGAAGGCACTCTTCAAGCTATTGAATACGGCCTCTACCTCTGGAGTCCACACCTTCGCGTTCATGCCTTTTTGGTGTGGGTAGAGATGGGAGCAGTTAGTGAGAAGTTTGGGATGAACTGTCGATAAAAGTTGGCGAATCCCAAGAAACTCTGTATGGCGCTTAAAGAAGCTCTGTCACCACATTATAAGTGGCCTATATTGTACATGATGTGATCGGCGCTGTAATGTAGATTACAGCAGTGTTTTTTTATTTAGAAAAACTATCATTTTTGACTGAGTTATGACCTATATAAGCTTTATGCTAAGGAGTTTCTCAATGGACAACTGGGCGTATTTTACTATATGACCAAGTGAGCGTTGTGGAGAGAAGTGTATGACGCTGATCAATCAGCGTCATACACTTCTCTCCATTCATTTACTCTGCAAATAGCGATATAGCTATATCGCTATGTGCAGCCTCAGACACACACACTAACATTACTGCAGTGTCCTGATAATGAATATACATTACCTCCAGCCAGGACATGATGTGTATTCAGAATCCTGACCACTTCTGTAGCGTCTCTGTGATTTACAACATAGCAGGCGTAGTCTCGCGAGATTACGCTCTAAACTGTCATTCACAGCGAGATCGCAACACAGACACAGAGGAGGTCTCGGAAGACGTCATTGATGAACTCTTGGAAGACCGCGGAAGTGTTACACAGACTGAAGGGCATTACCAGGTATTCCCCGAGTGTTAAATGCCATCTTCCATTTGTCACCCCGGCAAATCCGGATTAGGTTGTAAGCCCCACGCAGGTCTAGTTTAGAAAAAAATTTGGTTCCTCGTATGCGATCAAACAGTTCAGAAATCAATGGCAACAGATATCTATTTTTTACCGTGATCTGGTTGAGACCTCGGTAATCGATGCAGGGTCGAAGAGCTCCATCCTTCTTTTTGACGAAGAAGAACCCGGCTCCTGCCTGGGACGAGAACTTCCATATGAAGCCCCTCTCCAGATTCTCCTTAATATAGGCGGACATGGACTGAGTGTCTGGCAAGGAGAGAGGATATACCCTACCACGGGGAAGGGATGCACCAGGAATCAGCTCGATAGGATAGTCATACGCCCGGTGTGGGGGCAGTGTCTCCCCCTCCTTCTTGCTGAAGATATCCGAGAACGTAGAATAATGACAAGGCAATCCTGGCAAGGATTGATGCAGAGGAGGCTGTGGCGGATGAATCTGTACCAGGCAGCGGTTGATACACTCGGGACCCCACTGGAGGACCTCTCCAGAATTCCAGGACTGGGGCATGTAGTCGGAGCCAGAGCAGGCCCAGTAGCACAGGGTTGACAGCCTTAGACAGGACAAAGAATGAGATGAGCTTGGAATGAAGGGCTCCTACTTGAAGCTTCAGTGGCATGGTCACAGCTACAACTGGGTCTTGCAGAGGTAGTCCATTCACTGATGCAACAATCAAAGGCCTCTCCAGAGGGGTTGTGGGCAATGGGAGAAGATCCACTAGCTCTCTCCGAATGAAGTTAGCTGCGGATCCAGAGTCCAGATAAGCAGAGGCCCGGTGCATTTTTCCACCGGACACTATGGTTACTGGAATGGACAAGTTAGAAGAAAGGCAAAAAATGGACAAGGAGACAGCACTTCCAAAAATCTAACAGCCTTTAATCACCCATGCAACGTTTCAATCCACCAGGACCTTTCTCAAGCATGCTTGAGAAAGGTCATGGTGGATTGAAACGTTGCATGGGTGATTAAAGGCTGTTAGATTTTTGGAAGTGCTGTCTCCTTGTCCATTTTTTGCCTGATATTGAGGACCGTGGACCGGGTTCTAAAGAGGCGTGCACCGTTTTGGCAGTTCAGTGCTGTGGTAACTCTCTACCTTAAGTTAGAAGAAAGTCCTTCTTCACCCAGGCTTGTCTCTCCAACCAATCCTAGGCTCTGGGGCTTTTGGGGGCACAGACGCACAAGATAGCCTCTGAGGCCGTAATACAGACAGAGTCCCGAGATGCGTCTGCGCTGTTTCTCCTGGGTAGACAGCTTGAAATTGTCCATCCACAAAGACTCCTTTGGAGGAACAGCTGATGAGGACAGCAGGGGTTGCTGCAAAGTAGGAGCCGGGCTAGGGGGTCCTCCCTCCCTTGGAACCGTTCTCGGATGAGGTCATCCAGGGTAGATGGCAGAGCTCATCCTTAATCTCAGGGGACAGTACCTGCCAGAAGGCAGCCACCAAGGCCTCATTGATCCACAACAACTCTCCAACCAGGGTGTGGAAGTGGATGGCGTACTCGCCCACGGAAGTGTCTCCCTGGTGAAGGTTCAGCAAGGAGGCAGCTGCCGACGAGACACGTCCAGGCTCCTCAAACACCGTGCGAAATCTCGTAGGAACCCCTGAAATTCACGGGTCTCTGGTCCCTGTCTCTCCCAGATAGGGTTCGCCCATGCTAGGGCCCTGCCAGTGAGGAGAGAGACGATGAAAGCGACCCTTTCGCCATCAGTAGAAAATGCCCTTGCATACAGACTGCAGGTCCTCGCATCTCCATCATAGTGAGGAGGTAGTGACAGAGAAAATCGAGGATCAGCACTGCCAGGAGGTGTAGTCGGAGGGTCTGTACTGCTAGGAGGTGTAGTAGGAGGTACGGCAGCTTGCACATTCAGCCGATATGCAATAATGTTCAATACCTGGAGGAGTTGGTCCTGTCGGGACCGGAGGTCTAGCATATCCGCCCGCATCACTTGTGAAGTCGTCATGGTCTTGGATTTACCAGCGGGGTCCAGAGCCTGAGCGTACTGTCACAATCTGTGGGTATTGTGGACCCACTGGGCCATACCGCCTTGACGGTATGGCAGCTGGCCAACAGGATACAAGTCAAAGTCTATAGTTCGTATAGGTGTACCTGTGGTAACTTCAGACAGTAGCAGGATAGGCGCGGATGGGACCTTGGCAGCAGGAAGACACCAGGCGTGGTGTAACAAGACAGGCGTAGTATACAGAACTACACGACTCCAACTCTACACGGCACTGAAACAAGATAGCACGGGATACAGGTAGCAGGAACGGGAACACTGGAACTGGAAAACACTCAAGGGACCATTTGCAGAGACAGACACGGGTAGGTACAAACAACGCTCAGGCAATGCAGCAAGGGGCAGGGCCTTTCTTATAGTCCAGGGTGATCTGGGAGCAATCAGCTCAAATCTAAAACATGTGTGTGCTCTGGCTCAATGAGGCCAGGAATGAGCTCGAGCGCGCACCCTAGTGGTCACTGCAGGACAGGACGGCCACATGTGCTGGCATCTCTGGGGAGGACGATGTCTGCAGCAAGATAGCAGATGTTACAGTGGGAAACGATATAAAGGGGTGGGCTATATGTGGAGCACTATCTATAGGGGGAGCTATTTGTAGGGCACTATCTATAGGGGTGGGCTATATGTGGCAAACTATATACAGGGGTGGGTTACCTGTGGGGTACTATCTACAGGGGGGCTATATGTAGGGCACTGTCTACAGTACTGGGCTACATGTGGGACACTATATACAGGGGGAGCTACACTACCGTTCAAAAGTTTAGGGTCACTTAGAAATTTCCTTATTTTTGAAAGAAAAGCACAGTTTTTTTCAATGAAGATAACATTAAATTAATCAGAAATACACTCTATACATTGTTAATGTGCTAAATGACTATTCTAGCTGCAAACGTCTGGTTTTTAATGCAATATCTACATAGGTATATAGAGGCCCATTTCCAGCAACCATCACTCCAGTGGTCTAATGGTACATTGTGTTTGCTAACTGTGTTAGAAGGCTAATGGATGATTAGAAAACACTTGAAAACACTTGTGCAATTATGTTAGCACAGCTGTAAACAGTTTTGCTGTTTAGAGGAGCTATAAAACTGACCTTCCTTTGAGCTAGTTGAGAATCTGGAGCATTGCATTTGTGGGTTCGATTAAACTCTCAAAATGGCTAGAAAAAGAGAGCTTTCATGTGAAACTCGACAGTTTATTCTTCTTCTTAGAAATTAAGGCTATTCCATGCGAGAAATTGCCAAGAAACTGAAGATTTCCTACAACGGTGTGTACTACTCCCTTCAGAGGACAGCACACACAGGCTCTAACCAGAGTAGAAAGAGAATTTGGAGGCCCCGCTGCACAACTGAGCAACAAGATAAGTACATTAGAGTCTCTAGTTTGAGAAATAGACGCCTCACAGGTCCTCAACTGGCAGCTTCATTAAATAGTACCCGCAAAACGCCAGCGTCAACGTCTATAGTGAAGAGACGACTCCGGGATGCTGGCCTTCAGGGCAGAGTGGCAAAGAAAAAGCCATATCTGAGACTGGCTAATAAAAGGAAAAGATTAATATGGGTAAAAGCAAACAAACATTGGACAGGACAGAGGAAGATTGGAAAAAAGTGTTATGGACAGATGAATCGAAGTTTGAGGTGTTTGGATCACACAGAAGAACATTTGTGAGACGCAGAACAACTGAAAAATGCTGGAAGATTGCCTGACGCCATCTGTCAAGCAGGGTGAAGATAATGTGATGGTCTGGGGTTGCTTTGGTGCTGGTAAAGTGGGAGATTTGTTCAAGGTAAAAGGGATTTTGAATAAGGAAGGCTATCACTCCATTTTGCAACGCCATGCCATACCCTGTGGACAGCGCTTGATTGGAGCCAATTTCATCCTACAACAGGACAATGATCCAAAGCACACCTCCAAATTATGCAAGAACTATTTAGGGAAGAATCAGGCAGCTGGTATTCTATCTGTAATGGAGTGGCCAGCGCAGACACCAGATCTCAACCCCATAAAGCTGTTGTGGGCGCATCTTGACTGTATAAGAAGTGCCCATCAAGCCAATCCAACTTGTGGGAGGGCCTTCTGGAAGCATGGGGTGAAATTTCTCCCGATTACCTCAGCAAATTAACAGCTAGAATGCCAAAGGTCTGCAATGCTGTAATTGCTGCAAATGGAGCATTCTCTGACGAAAGCAAAGTTTGAAGGAAAAAATTATTATTTGAAATAAAAATCATTATTTCTAACCTTGTCAATGTCTTGACTATATTTTCTAGTCATTTTGCAACTCATTTGATAAATATAAGTGTGAGTTTTCATGGAAAACACAAAATTGTCTGGGTGACCCCAAACTTTTTAACGGTAGTGTATATGTGAGGCACTATCTACAGAGGTGGGCTATATGTAGAGCACTATCTATTTGAGGAGCTATTTGTAGGGAACTATCTACAGGGGTGAGCATTATGTGGGACACTATATAAAGGGTTGGGTTACCTGTGGGGCACTATCTACAGGGGGCTATATGTAGGGCACTGTCTACAGGGGTGGGCTATATATGAGGCACTATCTACAAAGGTGGGCTATACGTGGAGCATCATCTATAGGGGAAGCTATATGTAGGGCAACACGGTGGCTCAGTGGTTAGCACTATTGCCCTGCAGCTCTGAAGTCCATATGTGGGCACAATCTACAGAGGGTTGTATGTGGGGCACTATCTACAGGGGGCACAGTGTGTGTGGGACACAGTGTATGGTACTATTATAATCAGGGACACAGTGTATGGCGCTATTATAGTTAGAGGTGCAGTGTATGGCGCTATTATATTTAGAGGTGTTGAGAATTTTATCTTCGTTTATAGGTGCAGAAATGTTTTAAAAGTGACAAGCTGAAGACATCTGAGCGGAAAACTGCAGAAATTGGTAGTGGCCAGGAGAAATCCATCATAGAAGTCTGGATCGGAGGGAGAAGAATAGAGAAAAAGAAACAGAATCTGAGAAGTTACCGGTGAGTCACTTAATGTAAATGTTTATTCTGCCTCTAATCAGTACTGTAGTCACTGAGTAATCTGCAGCGAGATGATGGTTGGTATGAATTTTATTTTGAGAAAAAGCATCTCCCAGCATACCCTTACCATTGTTCGGGCCATGCTGGGAGCTGTAGTTTTAAGCCGTACAAACCTATATGGCAGGGTTGCACTAAATTGAGTTGTAATTGTACTGGTGTTGTATATATTTGTACTGAGCTTGGTTCTGGGGATGTAGATATGTACTGAGCTTTGTTCTAGTGCTGTATATATGTACTGATCTTGGTTCTGATACAATATTTAAGTACTGAGCTTTGTTCTAGTATTGTATATATGTATGAGCAGTGCCGCATCTGCCATGAGGCCAGGTGAGCTGACGGCCTCAGGCGGCACCACCTACCCAAACGGGGGGGGCGGCATTTTCAGCCCGGGACGGTCTGGACCGGGGGGAGGGGCCATGCAGACGCACATAGCAGACGTGCCGAACGTCTGTATCACTCCTCCTCCTCTCTGACGCTGTACACAGCACATGCAGCCAGAGAGGAGCAAGTCTGCAGGAGGAGCGACGAGCAGCACGAGGTAAGTTCCTGCCTTGCTGGGACCGGGACCCGTGACGTGAGTATACTGCAAGGGGGGGTCTGGGCATTTTACCGACAGCAGAGGGCTCTATGGGGCTGGAATAATCCACCCCATAGAGCCCTCTCATCACTATAATGGAAGGATTAGTGTGGGTGGGGGAGGGTCTGAGCGTCTGTCTGACTTACTGCAGAGAGCTCTATAGGGGGGGGGGATTCTGCCCCCCCTTTAGAGCAGTCAGTCAGATGCTCAGACCCCCCTAACCTTTCAGTATAGTAACTAGTCAGGGCTCTATGGTGGGGGGATAATTCCCCCCTATAGAGCCCTCTGCTGTCAGTAAAACGCCCAGACTCTCCCCCCCCTTGCAGTATACTCCTGGCTTTGTAGCTTTCCTGTGCTTAATTAGCATGGGAAAGCTACAATCAGGGCTGTGACTGGTGAGTCTCACAGTCACTCCAAGTGCACACTGCATGCAGCAGCTGCGGCAGCCAGTCTGACTGTGAGTCTCTGACCAGTCACCACCCACACGCAGCAGAGAGACAGGATAGACTAATAGTGCCTGTCGTTGAATAAACCCTCAAATACTACAGTTTCAGACCCATTGACTGTCACAGCTTCTATAGTGTAGTGGTTAGCTTGTCTGCCTTACACATGGAAGGTTGCTGGTTCAAATCCCACCTGGGTTTTTTGTTATTTTTTTATATTAATATCTTGTTTTGGGCTTTGTTCACACTAGCATTAATATATGTTTACCTCTCTTCCGTCAGAGGAAGAGAGGATCGATACGTTAAACGGAAAGCAACGGCTGCATTCGAATTACCATTGCTTTCAATGTTAATTCTTTTTTATCAGTTGCTTTCCGTTTGTCTCTGTTCGCTAGGTTTCCGTTCTTTTGAACGGTAATAAAAGTTCTGCAGACTTCACTTTTGTTTCCTTTAAAAAAAAATGGAAACTTAGCGAACGGAGACAAACGGAAAGCAACTGATACAAAAGAATTACCATTGAAAGCAATGGTAATTCTAATGGAACCGTTGCTTTCCGTTTAACGTATTGATCCTCTCTTCCTCTGACGGAAGAGAGGTAAACGTATATTAATGCTAGTGTGAAAGAAGCCTTAGGGCCTGTTCACATCAGCGTTGGTTTTCCGTTCTGGGGTTCCGTCGGAGGTAACCCCGCAACGGAAAGTCAAACTGAAACCACAGTTCCGTTTCTGTCACCATTAGCGCAGTCGACTGCGCTATTGATTGCGTCACAAAAACGGAAACCTGCCGGAATGGTGACGAACGGAAACCATTAGCAATGTTTCCGTCACCATTGATTTCAATGGTGACTGAAACGGAAGCTGTGGTTTCAGTTTGACTTTCCGTTGCGGGGTTCACCCGACGGAAACCTCCCACGGAACCCCGGAAAGGAAAGCCAACGCTGATGTGAACAGGCCCTAATCCTTCCCCATAATCCTGCTCCCGCTAATTAAAATAAATATATTATATAATGTATATAGCGCTGTATCCTGTATCCGTCAGGTCAGCGGGACTTACTGATTCAGTGTCAGCGAGTCCTGCAGGATCGAGCTGTTACCGATAACATCTAAGTTCATAACTTAGATGTGATCAGTAATAGGCGACCTAATGCATTCAGGTCCCAGCGTTATATACAGCTGCTCTGTATACAGGATACAAAGCAGCTGTATCTCAAAAAGTACAAATCATTTTCAATAAAAAGTAATTAAAATTTGCACCAATCGCATTAATAGATATCTTTATATATCATAGTGACATGTCCGAAGTTTTAATCGGTGGGGGACCGAGCGTTGAGGCCCCCACCGATCGCTAAAACGAAGCAGCAGAAGTGCTCGGGTGAGCGCTGTGCCGCTTCATTTATGATCGACTTTCAGCCGAGTGAGCGGTGTACGGACTCACAGACTTTCTATTGAGCCCGTACACTGCTCCAAGGAAAGCCAAACAGAATTGAAGCGGCACACCGCTCACCTGAGCACTTCTGCTGCTTTTTTTTAGCGACTAGTGGGGGGTCTCAGTATTCGGACCCCACTGATCAAAACTTCTGACATGTCAAAAGTTTTTTTAAAAGTTGTTACACTTTAAAGAGAATCTTTCACCTGCCCACAGATTTGCATTTGAGTGCAGCATGTAATGGGGAGGGCTGCACAAACTCTGGGGCACTTTATATTTTTTTTCCTACCCTCTTTCCTTACTTAGATATCTGTGCTGTAATATTTGGCGCCCGATATTTAAATAACCCCATGAACTGCCAATGGGGCGGTAATTGGCAAGGGGGCGTGTAACATCGCTGTGACACTGCCCAATCCGCTACGGACAATGTCAACAGCAAGAGCTGGAGAGAGGAGATCATGTTCGCGCGCACGCTCTCACTCTTCAGCTCTCGGCAGGCAAGTACAAGACTGTGATCTCAGGTGAGAGATCAGTCTTATCGTCCTTGTCTGCCGAGAGCTAAAGAGTGAGAGTGTGCGTGCGCGCACAGCTCTGATGCCATGGAACAGAAGAAGAAGAATTCACACTCTTCTTCTCCTCTTGTGTTCCTTAGTGGTGGCGGAGCTGCGCGCACGCGCTCTCTCCAGCTCTTGCTGTAACGCTGACCGTAGCTGATTGGACAGTGTCATGGCGATGTTACACTCCCCCTTGCCAATTACCTCCCCATTGACAGTTCATGGGGTTATTTAAATATCGGGCGCCAAATATTACAGCACTGATATCTAAATAACGAAGGAGGCTAGGAAAAAAATTTAAATTGCCCCAGAGTTTGTGCAGCCCTCCCCATTACATGCTGCACTCAGCTGTACATGTATGGGAAGGTGAAAGGTTCTCTTTAAAAGAAAGGTGTTATAATTATTATTTTTTATTTTATATGTTTTATTTTATGGGCCTAATTTTTCTAATAATTTTAATATGTTTCCGAAGGTAGCTATTTATTCATATACGTCTGTGGGGACAGCCAACTTTATTTTTCATACTGCTCATTTTTGTTTTGCAGGTTCCGCTGGACCATTTGGACTACGTCGTAGATTCGTTGGACTACTTCGCTGATTTAAGCTTTATTTTAATTTTTTTAATAAAATGGTTAAAGTGGATTCTGTGGAAGATTTGTCATTTCAATAAAATACATTTCTTTATGTCTCTGTTTTTTAATACTTCATTACCGCCTTAGTAATGGCTGCTGTCTGATTGAGAGCGTCCATTACTGAGAAGGGGCTTAGTGTTAGCCAGTAATAAGGCTAGCACTAACCCCTATTATTACCCCGGTACCCACCGCCACCAGGAGTACTGGGTAGAGCTGGGTACGATCCAGCACCCGACCGTCTGAAGAGAAGGGCGGGTACTGGGGTGGCCGCAGGCTGGTACTATCAGGCTCAGAATGGCCAAAAACCATGGCCCTTCCCACCCTGGTAATGCTAGGCTGCTGCTGCTTTATTGTATCTGGCTGGTTATGAAAAATGGAGGGGATCTCACGTAATTTTTTTTCTATTATTTTTTTTTTTTTAAAAGACGTGGGGTTATGTCAGCCCAACTTCTTTCTCTATTTGAGGCGTGCTTATTGGCGGGGGACCTGGCGGATTCTATGAAAGAAGCTACCATAGTAGTTATTCTGAAACCAGGCAAGAACCCAGAGGATTGTGGTTCTTACCGTCCCATATCACCAACATAGACTATAAGATACTGACTAAATTATTGGCCAATAGACTAGCGCGGGTCATCAATGATGTCATACACTCTGATCAGACCGGTTTTATACCAGGGAAATCCACTTCGGATAGTATTCGCAGAGCTCAGGTGGTTACTCAGATGGGTTGGTGGGAGCAGCAGGATTGGGCGCTGGCATCCTTGGATGCTGCCAAGGCATTTGACTCTGTTGAGTGGACATACCTCTGTGAGGTCCTAAGGAAATTTGGGTTTGGAACCAACTTTATCAAATGGATTACGACCATATATAAAGAGCCTCGAGCCTCGGTAGTGGTTAATGGGATTTTGTCCCCATCCTTTTTGCTTCATAGGGGTACGAGACAGGGGTGCCCATTGTCCCCATTATTGTTCGCACTTGCCATAGAGCCCCTGGCTATAGGGATTCGAAAAGATAGGGCCCTTCAGGGAATCCGTATTGGACCACAGGAAGACCGCATAGGATTGTATGCTGACGATATGCTGCTGTTCCTGGCCAACCCGAATGCCTCACTACCCAGGGCTATGAGATTGATGGAGGTGTTTAGCAGTTTTTCGGGCCTGCATGTTAACTGGAGTAAGTCCTTTCTCATGCCTCTCCATTCTAACAATTGTGGGTGGGGCTCACATTTTCAGGGTCTACAAGTGGTGCATAGTTTTAAATATCTGGGAGTTTGGATATCTAGGGATAGTTCACACTCATACGATATTAATGTGTACCCTCTACTTTCTTATTTGAAAGATAAATTTGCAGTCTGGAAGTCACTCCCCTTATCAGTGGCAGGCAGAATTAACCTAATTAAAATGGTAGTGCTACCTAAACTGCTATATGTCTTGGAGCACGCGGACACAATGGTTCCTAAAAAGTTCTTTCATTTGGTCAACTCTTTATTTACTCCATTTATCTGGGGAAAGAATAGACACAAGCTCAGAATAGACACTCTGCAGAGGCCCAAACAGAGGGGGGGAGCGGCCCTACCGGATGTGTTTTTATACTACTTGGCAGGTCAACTTAGATATATTAGGCTGTGGATGTTGGATGATCCATTGCCCAATGCCGAACATCATTTAGCACATTTTCTCAGAGTATTTAACTTATGGCCCGTTCTAGAACCACATGATTTTAGCCCTAAGCATACGTTACCGTTGATTAAACTGGCGAAGCAGGTATGGGCTCATGCAAAATCACTGTTGAAATTTAAAGATACGGTAGCAGAGTTGCCGTTGTGGTCCAACCATGGATTACCTCACTTTTTGGGATTTCAGGATCATGCATTCTGGGAGGGTTTAGAGGTGACTCAATTGAAGCATTTGAGTACTGGAGATGGACACGCGTTATCAGCCAGGGAGATACAAGACACATTCCAGGTGCCAGAGAGGGATACATTTAGATGTGTACAGCTGCATCACGCTCTTAGGGCCCAATTCAGACACGCTCAGACTTTGATTTCTTCCCTACCCCTTATAGGGGTGCTTCGAACACAAGGCCCGCGGGGCCTGATATCAGTAGTTTACACGTTCCTGCTGTCTCAAAGGTTAGCACATGCGGGATGTGCGGTGGAACTCAGATGGAAGGGGCTGATTCCGAACCTGACTGAGGGGGATTGGCTTGATGCAATGTCTTCACACCTCGCGGTTTCACCAGCGGCTAATAATAAAATGACGCAGCTTTACATCATCCATAGATGTTATATAACTCCTACCAGGCTATTGCATATGGGCAGATCTTCCTCGGCTAGCTGTAAAAGGTGCCAGCATGATCGGGCAGACTTTGACCATATGGTATGGCACTGTCCGGTAATATCTAAATTCTGGAGAGAGGTCACAGACTTTCTCTCATCAGTAACAGGTAAACGAGTCCCCTGTGAGCCTGGACTATGTTTGTTGGGTCTGCTCCCACCAAATTCCTGGTCACACTATGAAGGTATATTTTTACGGGAGACCCTGTTCATGGCCAGAAAGGCTATTGCACTTCGTTGGATGGGAGATCTTTTCCCAACGGTTTCACAATGGAAATCACTGCTCAACTCAGTAATACCCTACGCTAATTTAGTATACAAACATAGGGGATGTCCGTATAAATTTCTGGAAGTGTGGGGTAGTTGGTGCTCATCGCCTCTTGCATCATTTAATGTAGGTGACCTCAGGTCTTCCCTAAGCAGCCTTGGGGTTTAAGTGAGTAAGTAGGGACGGGGTAGCGGGCCCCAACTGGGGGGGGGGGAAAGGTTCAATAGTAGTTTGGACGAGATCAGTCCTGGATTGTACAAGTATTTATAACAGAGTGGTATATATTTGCATTGCTTTTGTTCCTATAAATGTATTGGTTATTCTCAATAACAGACCGGAAAAGGTTGTACCATTTATTTTTCTCATTGTGTAACAGAGATCGATGTTGTTGTTTGTATGGTTATGTTACATTGGAATAATGGGTTTCTTGCATGTCACCCAAAATGTTATGTTTATCATACCTTGTGCACTGTGTACTTTCAATAAAATGAGTTTAAAAAAAAAAGACGTGGGGTTCCCGCTATTTTTCACAACCAGCCAGATACAATACAGCAGCTGCAGCCTAGCATCACCAGGGTGGGAAGGGCCACGTTTTTTATTACTTCCCAGCCTGGTAAAACCAGCCTGTGGCCGCCCTGCTGCCTTACCGTCGCTTCAGATGGTCGGGTACTGGATGGTACTCCCCTCGCGGCAGTGAGAACCGGGGTAATAATAGGGGTTAGTGAAAGCCTTTTTACTGGCTAACACGAAGCCCCTTCTTAGTAATGGACGCTCTCAATCAGACAACAGCCATTACCAAGGCCATAATAAAGTATTAAAAAAAACATACATAAGAAAAACTTTTATTGAAATCTAAACTCCCCCTTGCAACCCTCTTTCACCATTTTATCTTTTTTTAAAAAGTATATCATCGGAGTAGTCCAATGAATCTACGACGTAGTCCAAACGCTCCAGCGGAACCTACCAAAAAAAAAGCAGTATAAAAATTTTAAAAACTTAAATTTGCCACAATAGTCACTCGATATAACTATACTGTAATCACTTATATGGTCTGCAGATATCTTGTGTATAACTGGCATCTACCTCTATAAGGTCACTATATGGTGGTAATATATGGTGGTCTATATATAGTGTGATTTATTCACGAACAGTATGGTGGGTTTTTTCTGACACTATGTTGTAGTAATATGTGATCATGGTTTGGTAGTTTTATTCAGTAACCGTATGGAAGTATTATTCAGTAATAGTATAAAGGTGTTATTCAGTAACAGTATGGGGGTATTATTCAGTAACAGTATGGGGGTATTATTCAGTAACCGTATGGAGGTATTATTCAGTAACAGTATGGGGTATTATTCAGTAACAGTATGGGGGTATTATTCAGTAACAGTATGGGGGTATTATTCAGTAACAGTATGGGGGTATTATTCAGTAACAGTATGGAGGTATTATTCAGTAACAGTATGGGGGTATTATTCAGTAACAGTATGGGGGTATTATTCAGTAACAGTATGGGGGTATTATTAAGTAACAGTATGGGGATATTATTCAGTAACAGTATGGGGGTATTATTCAGTAACAGTATTGGGCTATTATTCAGTAACAGTATGGGGGTATTATTCAGTAACTGTATGGAGGTATTATTCAGTAACAGTATGGGGGTATTATTCAGTAACAGTATGGGGGTATTATTCAGTAACAGTATGGAGGTATTATTCAGTAACTGTATGGGGATATTATTCAGTAATAGTATGGAGGTATTATTCAGTAACAGTATGGGGGTATTATTCAGTAACAGTATGGGGGTATTATTCAGTAACAGTATGGGGGTATTATTCAGTAACAGTATGGAGGTATTATTCAGTAACAGTATGGAGGTATTATTCAGTAACAGTATGGGGGTATTATTCAGTAACAGTATGGAGGTATTATTCAGTAACAGTATGGAGGTATTATTCAGTAACAGTATGGGGGTATTATTCAGTAACAGTATGGAGGTATTCAGTAACAGTATGGAGGTATTATTCATTAACTGTATGGGGATATTATTCAGTAATAGTATGGAGGTATTATTCAGTAACAGTATAGGGCATTATTCAGTAACAGTATGGGGGTATTATTCAGTAACAGTATGGGGGTATTATTCAGTAACAGTATGGAGGTATTATTCAGTAACTGTATGGGGATATTATTCAGTAACTGTATGGGGATATTATTCAGTAACTGTATGGGGGTATTATTCAGTAACAGTATGGGGGTATTATTCAGTAACAGTATGGGGGTATTATTCAGTAACTGTATGGGGATATTATTCAGTAACTGTATGGGGGTATTATTCAGTAACAGTATGGAGGTATTATTCAGTAACAGTATGGGGGTATTATTCAGTAACAGTATGGGGGTATTATTCAGTAACAGTATGGGGGTATTATTCAGTAACTGTATGGGGATATTATTCAGTAACAGTATGGGGGTATTATTCAGTAACAGTATGGGGGTATTATTCAGTAACAGTATGGGGGTATTATTCAGTAACAGTATTGGTGTATTATTCAGTCACTATGTGGTTATGGTGTGGCGGTATTATTCAGTAACAGTATGGGGGTATTATTCAGTAACAGTATGGGGGTATTATTCAGTAACAGTATGGGGGTATTATTCAGTAACAGTATGGGGTATTATTGGTAATGTTGGTCTTACAATCTATGTAAATTACTGTGGTGGGGGCTGTGAGGAAGTGTGAGTGTGGCAGCAGATGATCATGCTAAGAGACAGTCTGCAGAGTGGCATGTGATTTACTTTGACATGTAGATGATACTTACGTGTAGGATGTGGGCCCATAACTTATGTACAGCCCAGGGCCTAAGATCATATTAACCCACCACTGGCATTGAGCCAGCACAGGCAGACCACTACAATACAGCAGGTAGAGCAAAGAAACCAGCCCAGGACGTGCCGCTTCAAAACAGCGCTAAGCGCGATCCGTCCTGGACTGGCCTGAATGTAATTGCAGAGAGTGACGCCACAAATGAGACTGGCTGCCGAGGAGAGATATGGGGCCGTGTAGGGCAGACTGCACTATTTGCACTGCACTGATTGGCAGTAAGAATAATTCTTTAAATATTTTCCATACTTCAAACAGCACTTTAAAGGTAATGTGTTGCCAGAAAAACATGTTGTTGTTTTTTTTAATTAAACATTTAGTGTGTGGGTGATTAAACATTGTTCAAATTTTTTTTATTTTTTTCACGAGTCAGGAAATATTATAAATTAATTCTAATTTATAATATTACCCATTTCTGGTCACTAGATGGAGCTATTCCCAAAATTGCAGCATTGCAAAATTGGGTAAAAAGCCCTCGCTCTAGTGAGCTCTCAGCATCCCCCCCTCCTTTATCCTGGCTAGTGCCGGGATAAACGAGGGGTTTGAACGGTGTAACCTCCTACACTGTGTGTCGCCATTTTTTGAGCTAACACACAGTGTAGTAGGTTTACATACAGTAGTAAACACACACAAACACGAACATACATTGAAATCTCTTACCTGCTCCTGCCGCCGCGGCTCCCTCCGGCCCGTCCGCTCCGTCTGCTGCCGCTGGTCCAAGTGCACAAATCCGGAAGCCGCGACCGGAAGTAGTAATATTACTGTCCAGCCGCGACTTCCGGTCCACAGGAAAATGGCGCCGGACGGCGCCAATTTCGAATTGGACTGTGTGGGAGCGGCGCATGCGCAGTTCCCACACAGACGCCGTACACTGAAGTCAATGGGACGGGAGCCGTTCGCAGTCCCTATGGGACTGTGGCTGCCGTATTCCATGTCTGTATGTGTCGTTAATCGACACATACAGAAATGGAACAAAAAATGGCAGCCCCCATAGGGAAGAAAAAGTGTAAAAATAAGAAAAAGTAAAACACAAACACACAAATAAATATAAACGTTTTTAATAAAGCACTAACATCTTTAACATATAAAAAAATAATTTGTGATGACACTGTTCCTTTAAGGCTATGTTCACACTGAGTTTTTTGCAGGAGGAAAATTCTGCATCAAAATTCTGTTTGGGATTTCGAGGCAAATTTTGTCCTTCCTGCACGTTGTTTGCCGCGATTTTCACCGCGTTTTTCGCTCGCGGCCATTGAGTTCTACGGGCAAAAAACTCAGCGAAATACCCTTTCTCTGCCTCCCATTGATGGCAATGGGAGGTCAGAGGCGTAAACGCGCGAAGATAGGGCATGTCCCTTCTTTCTCGGGAGGCATTTTCGGACGGTATTTGACGAGTTTTGCGGAGCGGTTTCCGCTCCCAAAAACTCGTCAAAATACTCCATGTGAACAGGGCCTAACAAATAAACATCAAATGCTTTCCTATTTAAAAAATTTATATATTGCGTGTTCGATGTGTAAAGCTAGGAATGAGAAAACTCTGATAGATTTTTTTGGGGGGGGCACCTTTTTATAGTTCGCCTCAGGCGGCAGACAGGCTAGGTTCACCCCTGTGTATGAGCTTGGTTCTGGTACTGTATATATGTACTGAGCTTGGTTCTGGGGCTGTATTTATGTATTGAGCTTTGTTCTTGTGCTGTATATATGTACTGAGCTTGGTTCTGGTGCTATATTTATGTACTGTGCTTGGTTCTGGGACTGTATTAATGTACTAATCTTGATTCTGGTATTGTATATATGTACTGACCTTGGATCTGGTATTGTATATATGTTCTGAGCTTGGTTCTAGTGCTGTATTTATGTTCTGAGGTTGGTTCTGGTGCTGTATATATGTATTGAGCTTGGCTCTCGTGCCGTATATATGTATCAGGCTTGGTTCTAGTGCTGTATTTATGTACTGAGCTTGGTTGTGGTACTGTATATATGTCAAAGCTTGCTTCTAGTGCTGTATATATGTCAGAGCTTGGTTCTAGTGTTGTATTTATGCACTGAGCTTAGTTGTGGTACTGTACATATGTATGAACTTGGTTCTGGAGCTGTAATTATATAGGATATATTTGTAATAACAAAATTCCACGGCAAATGGAATAGTTTTCAATTAATTGTATATTTAATGGGAACCTGTCTGGTAGTTTTAACCCCTTGAACCGCCACCATGCAGTAATACATGACCTGGCAATATTTCCAACTATATGTTTTATTCAGATGCAGCAAAATCTATAAAATCAACTTTTAAAACGGCGCATATTATATGCTAATTACTCATTAAAGGGTCATAGGTCGGTGCCCCTATCCTGAAGAGTCACATAGTCCTGCCACCAAACCCACCTTTCTCTGTTTGATTGACATCCTGGCTGATACAACTCTCTCGGATACGACATTTCCTTGTACTACTTGGGGACTGTGTGGCACTATCTACAAAGGGGGGCTGTGTGGCACTATATACAAGGCAGGGGGGCTGTGTGGCACTATATACAATGCAGGGGGTCTGTGTGGCACTATATACAAGTGGGGGGCTGTGTGGCACTATACACAAGGGAGAGCTGTGTGGAACTATACACATGGGGGAGCTGTGTGGCACTATATACAAGTGGCTGTGCGGCACTACTAAGGGGGGCTGTGGGGCACTATCTACTAGGGGGGCTGTATGGCACTATTTACAAGGGGAGGGCTGTGTGTGGTGCAATCTACAGGGGTATGTGTGTGTCACTATCTACTAAGGGGGGGCTGTGTGTCACTATCTACAAAGGGGGGGCTGTGTGGCACTATATACAAGGCAGGGGGGCAGCGTGGCACTATATACAAGGCAGGGGGTCTGTGTGGCACTATATACAAGGGGAGCTGTATGGCGCTATATACAGGGGGGCATTATGGTGATATCTACAGGGAGGGCTGTATGGCCTTATCTACAAGGGGGAGGATCGGCGCTATCTACAAGTGGGGTGTGACACTGTCTACAGGCGGGGCTGTATAGCACTGTCTACAGTGCGCTATATTGCACAATCTACAGGGGGCACTATCTATAAGGGGGGCTGCTTGTGTAACCTGGGGGTCCACAGTCAGGAGATTGCTAAGGGGCCCAGTCTTTCCTAGTTACGCCTCTGATGTAAGCCCAGGGTGCTTTGATGGCGGCCTTCAGCTCGCCTACATTGTTGGGTCTGGTGTCTCTCATCTTCCTCTTGACAATACCCCATAGATTCTCTAAGGGGTTTAGGTCAGGCAAGTTTGCTGGCCAATCAAGCACAGTGATACTGTGGTTATTAAACCAGGTATTGGTACTTTTGGCAGTGTGGGCAGGTGCCAAGTCCTGCTGGAAAATGAAATCAGCATCTCCATAAAACTTGTCAGCAGTGGGAAGCATGAAGTGCTCTAAAATTTCCTGGTAGACAGCTGCGCTGACTCTGCACAGTGGACCAACACCAGCAGATGACTATGGCTCCCCAAAACATCACTGACTGTGGAAACTTCACACTGGACCACAAGCAACTTGGATTGAGTGCATCTCCACTCTTCCTCCAGACTCTGGGACCTTGATTTCCAAATTAAATGCAAAATTTACTGTCATCTGAAAACAGGACTTTGAACCACTGAGCAACAGACCAGTAATTTTTCTCCTTAGCCCAGGCAAGTTGCTTCTGACGTTGTTTCTTGGTCATTGGTCGCTTGACACAAGGACTGCGACAATTGTAGCCCATGTCCTGGATACGTCTGTGTGTGGTGGCTCTTGAAGAACTGACTCCAGCCGCAGTCCACTCCTTGTGAATTTCCCCCAGATTCTTGAATGGCCTTTTCTAGACAATCCTTTCAAGGCTGCGGTTATCCCTGTTGCTTGTGCACCTTTTTCTACCACACTTTTTCCTTCCTCTCAACTTTCCATTAATATGCTTAGATACAGCACTCTGTGAACAGCCAGTTTCTTTAGCAATGTCCTTTTGTGGCTTACCCTCCTTGTGGAGGGTGTCAATATCTGTCTTCTGGACAACTGTCAAGACAGCAGTCTTCCCTCTGATTGTGTGGCCTACTGAACTAGACTGTTGGACCATTTAACCCCTTCCCTCTTTAGCCACTTTTGACCTTCCAGAAAGAGCCTCATTTTTCAAATCTGACATGTTTCACTTTATGTGGTAATAACTCCGGAATGCTTTTACCTATCCAAGCGATTCTGAGATTGTTTTCTCGTGACACATTGGACTTTAAGTTACTGGCAAAATTTGCTCGATATATTCAGTATTTAACTGTGAAAAACACCAAAATGTAGCGAAAAATTGCAAAAATTCGCATTTCTCTCAATTTAAATGTATCTGCTTGTAAGACAGGCAGTTATAACACACAAAATTGTTCCTAATTAACATCTCCCATATGTCTACTTTAGATTGGCATCCTTTTTTGAACATCCTTTTATTTTTCTAGGACATTACAAGGCTTTGAACTTTAGCAGCAATTTCTCACATTTTCAAGAAAATTTCAAAAGGCTATTTTTACAGGGGCCAGTTCACCCCATTTTAAAAACTTCACCCCTCAAAGTATTCTAAACAGCATTTAGAAAATTTCTTAACCCTTTAGACATTTCTCAGGATTTAAAGCAAAGTAGAGGTGAAATTTACAAATTTCATATTTTTTTGCAGAAATACATTTTTAATACAATTTTTTTTATAACACAGAAGGCTTTACCAGAGAAATGCAACTCAATATTTATTGCCCAGGTTCTGCAGTTTTTGGAAATATCCCACAAGTGGCCATAGTGTGCTACTGGAATGAAGCACCGGCCTCAGAAGCAAAGGAGTACCTAGAGGATTTTGGGGCCTTATTTTTATTAGAATATATTTTAGGCACCATGTCAGGTTTGAAAGGCTCTTGCGGTGCCAAAACACTGAAAATCCCCCAAAAGTGACCCCATTTGGGAAACTACACACCTCAAGGAAATTATCTAGGGGTATAGTGAGCATTTTGACCACACAGGTTTTTTTTACAGAGACTATTGGAAGTAGGCTGTGAAAATTTAAATCTACATTTTTTCAAAGAAAATGTAGGTTTAGTGATTTTTTTTCTCATTTCCACAAGGACTAAGAAGAAAAAGCACCGCAAAATCTGTAAAGCAATTTCTCCCGAGTAAACCAATTCCCCACATGTGGTAATAAACGGCTGTTTGGACACACGGCAGGGCTTAGAAGGGAAAGAGCGCTATTTGGCTTTTGGAGCTCAAATTTAGCAGGAATGGTTTGCGGAGGCCATGTCACATTTACAAAGCTCCTGAGGGGACAAAACAGTGGAAACCCCCCACAAGTGACCCCATTTTGGAAACTACACCCATTGAGGAAATTATCTAGGGATATAGGGAGCGTTTTGACATCACAGGTTTTTTGTAGAAATTATTGGAAGTAGGCCCTGAAAATGACAATCTAAATTTTTTAAAAGAAAATGTAGGTCTAGCTAATTTTTTCTCATTTCCGCAAGGACTGAAGGAGAAAAAGCACTGTAAAATTTGAACAGCAATTTCTCCCGAGTAAAACAATACCCCACATGTGGTAATAAATGGCTGTTTGGACACACGGCAGGGCTTAGAAGGGAAAGAGCGCTATTTGGCTTTTGGAGCTCAAATTTAGCAGGAATGGTTTGCGGAGGCCATGTCACATTTACAAAGCCTCTGAGGGGACAAAACAGTGGAAACCCCCCCACAAGTGACCCCATTTTGGAGACTACACCCATTGAGGAAATTATCTAGGGGTATAATGAGCGTTTTGACCCCACAGTTTTTTTGCAGAAATTATTGGAAGTAGGCCCTGAAAATAAAAATCTACATTTTTTTCAAAGAAAATGAAGGTTTAGCTAATTTTTTCTCATTTCCACAAATACTGAAGGAGAAAAAGCACCCCATGTTTGTAAATAAATTTCTCCCGAGTAAAACAATGCCCCATATGTGGTAATAACCGGCTGTTTGGACATACGGCAGGCGCTATTTGGCTTTTGGAGATAACATTTAGCAGGTATGGTTTGCGGAGGCAATGTCGCATTTGCAGAGCCCAAGAGGGGACAAAACAATGAAAACGCCCAAAAAGTGACTCCATTTAGGAAACTACACCTCTTGAGGAATTCATCTAGGGGTGTAGAGAATTTATTAGAATTGGGCAGTGAAAATAAAAACAATCCTTTTTCTTCAATAAGACGTAGCTTTAGCGCAAAATTTTTCATTTTCTCAACAAATAAAGGAAAAAAAGAACCCAACATTTGTAAAGCAATTTCTCCCGAGTACGGCAATACCCCATATGTGGTCATATACTGCTGTTTGGGCACACGGCAGGGCTCAGAAGGGAAGAAGCGCCATTTGGAGTGCAGATGTTGCTGGATTGGTTTCTGGGCGCCTGTGGGCCCAAAACAGTGGAAACCCCCAGAAGTGACACAATTTTGGAAACTACACCCCTCAATGCATTTACCTAGGGGTATAGTGAGCATTTTAACCCTGCAGATGTTTTGTAGAAATTAGTGTGCACTCGATGTTGCAGAGTGAAAATTTGATTTTTTCCATAGATATGCCAATATGTGGTGCCCAGCTTGTGCCACCATAACAAGACAGCTCTCTAATTATTATGCAGTGTTTCCCGGATTTATAAACACCCTACATGGTGCACTAATCTTTTGCCTGGATATTCGACAAGGCTCAGGAGTGAAAGCGTACCATGTAAAATTGAGGCCTAATTTGTCGATTTACAAAGTATTGGTTCACAACTGCAGAGGCTCAGATGTGAAATAATAAAAAGAAACCCCTGAGAAGTGACCCCATTTGGAAACTACACCCCTCAAGGCATTTATTAAGGGGTGTAGTGAGCATTTTCACCCCACAGGTCTTTTCTATAAATGATTGCACTGCGGATGGTGCAAATTAAAAATTTATATTTTTCCCTAGATATGCCAATTCAGTGACAAATATGTCATGCCCAGCTTATGCCACTGGAGACACACACCCAAAAATTGTTAAAAGGGTTCTCTCGGGTATGAGGATGCCATATATGTGGAAGGAAACTGCTATTTGGGCACATTGTAGGGTTCAGAGCGGAGGGAGCGCCATTTGCCTTTTGGAGAGCGGATTTTGCTTGGTAGTAGATTTGTTTGATTATTGCTGGTGTTTCCATTTATAATGTGGTGGTACATGTAAGCCGGGCGGAGTATATAAGGGGCATAGTCAGGTGGTATAATAATGGGGTAAAAAAACAATAAAATGATCCATAGATGTGTGTTACGCTGTGACACAATCCTTTCTGCACAGGCCGGTGTCGCACTAATATATGGCGTCCTTTCTTATGCCCCTTTTGGTCCACACTCCGCACCTTTGCTGTTTGGGGAATTTTGCTGAGAAAGTGTTGTCCTAGTATAATATGGGCACCCTTCCAGCAGATATGTTTGGGCCCTCCCCTTCCTGGTTCCCTAATTCTAGGTCCTTGATAAATCGCCTCTTGAAACAGAAGAAATGTTCCCTTCGGGCCGGCACAACTGCATATTTTTTATTTCCTGACTTATTAAAGCCTTAACTCATTTTTTTTTTCATAGGCGTAGTGGTATGAGGGCTTTTTTTTGCGGGACTAGCTGTAGTTATTATTGGTACCATTTTGGGGTACATGCGACTTTTTGGTCACCTTTTATCCTATTTTTTGGGAGGCCAGGTAAACAAAAAAACGCAATTTAGCCATAGTTTTTTTAGTTTTTTTTATACAGCGTTCACCACGCGTTATAAACTACATGTTCACATTATTCTGCGGGTCAGTTCGATTCCGGCGATATCTAATTTATAGAACTTTTTTTACAACTTTATGCACAATAAAATTACTTTTGGAAAAATAATGTATTTTTTCTGTCGCCAAGTTGTGAGAACCATAACTTTAAATTTTTTTGTTTTTTTGCGAGACGAGCTATAGTTTTTATAGGTACCATTTTTGGATATGTGCGACTTTTTGATCACTTTTTATTCCAATATTTGTAGGGCAAAGTGACCAAAAAACAGAAACTCTGATATAGTTTTTTACGTTTTTTTTTTACGCTGTTCACCGCTTGAAATAAATAATATAATATTTTGATACCTCAGGTCGTTACGGTTGCGGCTATACCAAATACGTATGGTTTATTATTTTTTTCAATAATAAAGGACTTGATAAGGGAAAAAGGGCGATTGTGTTTTATTTTATTAATTGAAACTGTTATTTTATTGTTTTCAAACTTTTATTTTTTTCACTTTTTTTTACACTTTTTTTATACTTTTTTTTTTACACTTTTTTTCAAGTCCCACTAGGGGACTTGAAGTTCCAGCTGTCTAATGTTTTTTTTCTAATACATTGCACTACCTACGTAGTGCAATGTATTAGATCTGTCAGTTATTCACCGACAGCAAGCCGATTAGGCTTCACCTCCCGGCAGGGCCTATTCGGCTTCCGTAATGGCAGAGCAGGAGGCCATTGTGTCTCCTGTTGCCATAGCAGCAGTCGCCAGTCCTGATTGCCTGTCAGGGCTGGCTGGCGATCTGCTAGTAACCGCTACGATGCAGCAATCGCTTTCGATTGCTGCATCGAAGGGGTTAATGGCAGGGATCGGAGCTAGCTCCGGTTTCTGCCATTACAGGTGGATGTCAGCTGTAACATACAGCTGACTTCCACCGCTGATGACGCCGGATCAGCTCTTGAGCCGGCGCCATCTTGCCAGCGGCTACGGAAGCCGATCAGGCTCCGCCGCCGGGCGGATCTTGACCGGCTTCCGTGCTAGGCAGACCGGGAGGCCAGTATTAGGCCTCCGGTTGCCATTGCAGCCACCGGAACCTCGGCAATTTCATTGTTGAGGTTCCGATGAGCTGCAAACAGCCTAAATGTAGCGATCACGTCTGAACGCTGCATTGAAGGGGTTAATGGCGGGGATCGAAGCTAATTTCGGTCCCCGCCATTACAGCCTGATGTCAGCTGTAAGATACAGCTGAGATCCGGCGATGATAGCACCGGCTCAGCTTCTGAGCCGGTGCCAAACATTTGTTGTAAGTATACGACATTTTGCGGGAAGCACTGGCTTTCCAAGACGTATACTTACGAAAATTTCGGGAAGGGGTTAAAGGCTTAGAAAACCTGTGCAGGTGTTTTGTGTTGATTAGCTGATTAGAGTGTGACACCATGAGTCTACAATCTTCAACTTTTACCCAATATTCAAATTTTCTCAGAGACTAAATTTGGGGTTTTTATTAACTGTTAGTTATAATGTTCAACATTAAAATAAAAAAAAATGCTGGAAATAGATCACTCTGTGTGTAATGAATCTATATAATATATGAGTTTCACTTTTTGAATTGAATTACTGAAATAAATTAACTTTTTGATGATATTCTAATTCATTGAGAAGGACCTGTACATATATGTGATAAGCTATACTGTACTTATATACCCTTAATAAGCTGTGTCATTATTGAATGTATATAGGTGCTCTGAGATTTCATTCTAATGTGTCTCATGGTAGTGGCAAAATTACAAGAATACAATTATAAGAACACCAATTTTAATGTTTAGTATACTATTAGGAATCATAATATTCAATCTAGACATAGAGTAGAGACATTAGGAATTAAATTCATATTTTAGAACAAATTGAATAGAGTTTTAGTGTGGTAAAACAAAATTGCACTTAGCTCCAGCCTTGTATCGTATAATTCCTGGGAGTGAGGATGATAAACCATGTTTAATTTGGATTGACCTAGGACTATGGAAAGACGCACACACATGTCTGTACGTAAATTGGCACTGTGTTCCCTAAATTAACAATGCGCCCCCAACATGTGTATGTTTTCTGAAATATCTCACGACCATGACTGCAAAATGTCCTCTATTAAGTTAGCACGGAAAATTGCATAGTCCGCAAGACTAAATAGCAAAAAAACAAAAACAAACTATAAAAAAACAAACTGAAATTAATATAGAAACCATTTTTGTAAATATCGCCTAAATAAGGCATGTCTCTAGTTTACCTGTATGGAAAATAATAAGTGTGGAAACTAGTCAGGAGCAGTGCCACAACCACTTTTAGCGGTTTTAGGAGCATGCCCATGCCCCCCTTTTAATGCCCCCACAAATTATATTGACAGTATCGTGTTCACTAATACTAGCAATAGATATAAAAGTATTCCTCATTTATGTATATTCGAATTCATGTGTTCATAAGTTTAGACAGTGGTCACAATTCAAAGCACAGACGCATTTTACTATTTCCTAGCTTATTGTAATTGTGCATGTTAAAAAATTTTTTTTGTACAAAGCAGTTATATTGGTGGAAATCGACACTGAGAGCATGACAGGGCAGCAGAAGTTTGGAGGGGTGTCAAGTCTAATAATTAGTTAAATCGTACATGTCCACAAAAGGAAGCAGCCATTTTTTGTGATTTATCTCTCTGCAGATACATAAATCAATATTTCTGTAATAATGCTTGCTGTTTTTCTATACTGCTTTCCCTGTTTTACAGCAGTGCACAATATGGTGGCATTAACTAAAGTAAAACTAAAATGAAACTAAAATTATTATCTTTATACACACAGTCGAGTCACATTATTATCACCACCTCTTACTTCTGACATCGGCAGCGCGTAGCCCATGAAAGAAGTGATGTGTCGTGGGCTGGCTTGGTGGGTATATAAGGTGTGCGACAGGCTGTCTGAACACATATCACTCGTTGTTGCCATGGGTAAAAGGGGCGATTTATCAGAATTGCAAAAAGGTATGATTATTGGCTTTTGGGCCAAGGGTGGCAGTATTTCTCAAACAGCGCAGTTTGTGAACTGTTTGAGTGCTTCTGTGGTGAAAGTTTATAGTGAGTGGACAAATGGCACCATTGGGAAAAACTGACGTGGATACTGCAGAGCACCACGTGCCATTGATGTGAGAGGTGAACGTCGGCTACGAAGGGGCGTGAGGGCCGAACGACACGCTACAGTGGAGCAGCCCACAGTGAAAATCAACCAGGGGGCTACCAGACGTGTGTCTAAAACGACAGTTCGGCGAACCCTACTGCGTATGATGATCCGAAGCAGACGGATGGTCACTGCTCCTATGCTAACAAATGTACATTGGAAAAAAAGGCTTCAGTTTGCATTGCAGTATTGAAATTGGACCACCGATGGTTGGCAAAGGGTTGACTTCTCCGATGAGTCACGTTTTCTGCTTCATTGAACGGATGGACTGCAGGGAATTCCAGGTGAAAAAACGCAAAAAACTGTGGTGCAGTTTTTCGCCCGGAATGCCCAGTGTTTCATCCCAGGAGACCGGTCACATGGGATGAAGCGTCATCCCAGGAGGCCGGCCCGCTGACTTCATCCAGGCCAGCCACTCCGGATGACGTTTCATCCCATGTGACTGCCGCTACAGCAGTAACATGAGATGAAATGTCATCCCAGGAGGCCATCCTGGAGGAAGAAACACAGACCTGTGGGTAAGTATAAGATTTTTATTTTTTTTCTGAAATGCATTTTTTTGCAGTGGAATCGCTGCGGAGCCGCTGCAAAAAAAGCATCAACTACTATTTGTTGCGGGTTTTACCTCCCCATTAAATTAAATGGGGAAAACCTGCAATGAATAAACAGCGTTTACACAAATACAATTGACATGCTGCGGAGTAATATTCCGCACCGCAGTTAAATTTCGGAGCGTTTTTACCGCTCAGTATTTTCGCAGCGTGTGGATGAGATTTGTTTTATCTCAGCCACTTTTCTGCTACTGCATTTGCTGCAGATTTACCGCAACTAATTCCGCTGTGGAAAATCCGCAGTATTTACGCAACGTGTGAACTTACCCTAAAGCTTTACACCGTGCTCTCTAGATTTTAGAAACACACTGTACGATTTTAGAAACACACTGTACCGATCAAAGACAACGTGAGCTGAAGACCATGGGAATCAAATATTTCTTGACCAATACCAAGCCAACCATCGAAATCTGAAGGCAGACCAGACAGTGGTACAAAATGACACAATTAGGAAAAGTGATCCACCGCTACCCAGATGGTATTGAATGCCTGGGCAGGAGGCAATTTGGTGACAAAAGTCCATTGAGATTTCAGTTCAAGGTTTTATTAGAATAGGCAAGGGCTGGAGTAGACCTGATGGTGCATGCCTTAAGGGTTTGAACTAAGCACAAGTGGTACAGCAGGCAACAATCACCTTAAAGGGAACCTGTCACCTGCATTTCACCTATAGAACTCTACTAACCCCTTGCTGGCAACTGCTGTCAAAAGTTAATTGCCGTTATCCCCTCTCCTAAACTCCTTCTCCGACCGTAAATAATGTCTGCAAACACTTTGCATGTGTTATGGTAATAATCCGGCAGTCTCGTTCGTTCCTCTTCTTATGCCCGCCCACCGCCGAAAACTGGCCCGCCTAGAATGTCAAAAGCTCATCTGAGATCGCGCGCATGTGCCTGTCATTTATGGTCCAACACCCTTCCCTGCTTCATCCGGGCCTTAAATCTAGTTACTGCGCATGTGCTGCTATGATGTCCCGTTGTGCGCACGCACCAGAACAGGACATCTATGCGCAAGTGCAGGATTTCGTGTGTGCTGGGGGAAGGCGAGGAGCTGTCAATCAAAAGTAAGGAGGCGGAGTAAACTTAGAAAGGATTGAGTAATGAAGATATGACTCTTTTATACTCATTAGCATATGGCACAGAAACACTATAAAACTGAATACTAAAGGTACAAAGCCTACTTAGAAGATAATTATAAGTTACATAAAGATGATTTTTCACTCACTTCCACCAGGTATAGCTGGTTTAATACGTGAAATGCTGGTGACAGGTTCCCTTTATCTTCCATTCTGGCCAGAATAGTAACGCAAGAGCAACTTCCTTGTACGCTTTACTTTAGGGTGTCCCGACAACAATGAAGAGTGAGAATGAACAATGAACGCGCCACTTCACATAAGTCTAACTTACTAGCATAGGCTAAATTATAGCTGTAGCAGCCATAGCAGCTGTTACAGGACCTTGGTGCAGGAATGCCACAGCCAGAGTCAACTGATAAAATTATTTCTTCCTGGGTCTGCCACTAGGGGGAGCTCCTTACAAATGGATTTACAGCTGGTATTGCGTTTAATGGGAGCTGTATATATATGTATATGGTGGCCACAGGCGGCCAGAGTTTTATCATTTAACTGCTACTGTGTTATGGGAAGCAAGGGATTTGGGGCTCTATATCAGAAAAAAGAGCTTTACTGATTATAAATATATATTATGAAATTAATAAGCACTGAATTTTTTAACTATTTTGATATCAGAAATATATATACACTTCATCCCTTTAATGCCCTAGCCTATGCCAGATTATACCAAGTCACCATACAAGGAATATTAGATGCTAACCTCTTACCAAGCACACATCAAGTTGTCAAAATGAGTACAAACCGAAGAGGAAAATTTGCAGACTTTACAGTGAGTGGCAACAAATTTATGCCCTTTAAAAAAAGAATGCGTTTGCTCTTGAACATCATTTGTTGTTTCCAATCTATCTTTTTTATGCTAATCTGATATATAACAATACTATTCATCCTTTAGTTGCTGCGCAAGTTACATAGTTATGCTACTGTTTGCATTGCAACGGTTCAGTTTACTGTAAGGTGAGGGGGGGGGCACATTCCTGACTTTGCTATGCACCCTTTGAATTTTAGTTACACCCGGGATCCAGGAAGCTGAGATTCATGCTTCTATTCTCAGGGTAAGATTCATCACATTGGATTTCCATTTTAGCTGTCCCTTTTACTGCAGAACAGTCTGTCCCTAACAAAGTAAACTCTCAGGTTACATCAAAAATAGTAGGTCGAAAATTGTAGTACTGAAAAAACAGATTAATTGGTAATGCATTAAATAAAGTTTTGTGAACCCATGCTTTCAGTAACTTGGTGAGCCCCTTCAGCAGATATGTAAAAAAAAGGTCCTTCTCAATGAATTAGAATATCATCAAAAAGTAACTTTATTTCAGTTATTCAATTTAAAAAGCGAAACTCATATATTATACAGATTCATTACACAGAGTGATCTATTTTCAGCATTTTTTTGTTTTAATGTTGATGATTATGGCTAACAGTTAATGAAATTCCAAAATGTAGTGTCTCAGAAAATGAGAATATTATATAAGCCCAGTTTCAAAAATGATTTTTAATACTGAAATGGAGGCCTACTGAAGAATATGTACAGTATATGCACTCAATACTTGGTCAGGGCTCCTTTTCCATGAATTACTGCATCAATGCAGCGTGGCATGGAGGCGATCAGCCTGTGGCACTGCTGAGTTGTTATGGAAGCCCAGGTTGCTTTGAAAGCGGCCGTCAGCTCGTTTGCATTGTTGGGTCTGGTGTCTCTCATCTTTCTCTATGGGGTTTACGTCAGGTGAGTTTGCTGGCCAATCAAGCACTGTGATACTGTGGTTATTAAACCAGGTATTGGTACTTTTGGCAGTGTGGGCAGGTGCCAAGTCCTGCTGGAAAAATTAAATAAACATCTCCATAAAGCTTGTCAGTAGAGGGAAGCATGAAGTGCTCTAAAATTTCCTGGTAGACGGCTGCGTTGATTCTGGACTTGATATCACACAGTGGACAACACCAGCAGTCCCCCATGGCTCCCCAAACCATCACTGACTGTGGAAACCACACTGGACCGCAAGCAACTTGGATTTAGTGCATCTCCACTCTTCCTCTAGACTCTGAGACTTTGATTTCCAAATTAAAAGCAAAATTTACTGTCATCTGAAAACAGGACTTTGGACCACCAGCAACAGACCAGTCCCTTTTCTCCTTAGCTCAGGTAAGATGCTTCTGACGTTGTCTCTGGGTCATGAGTGGCTTGACACAAGAAACGCAACAGTTGTAGTCCATGTTCTGGATACGTCTGTGTGTGTTGGCTCTTGAAGCACTGACTCCAGCCGCAGTCCACTCCTTGTGAATTTCCCCCAGATTCTTGAATGGCCTTTTCTAGACAATCCTTTCAAGGCTGCGGTTATCCCTGTTGCTTGTGCACCTTTTTTTTACCACACTATTTCCTTCCTCTTAGGGTATGTTCACACGTAGTCAACAAAAACGTCTGAAAATCCAGAGCTGTTTTGAAGGGAAAACAGACCCTGCTTTTCAGACGTTTTTTTACCAACTCGCATTTTTCGCGGCGTTTTTTACGTCCGTTTTTGGAGCTGTTTTCATTGGAGTCTATGAGAAAACAGCTCCAAAAACGTCCAAAGAAGTGTCCTGCACTTCTTTTGACGAGGCTGTATTTTTACGCGTCGTCGTTTGACAGCTGTCAAACGACGACTCGTAAATAACAGGTCGTCTGCACAGTACGTCGGCAAACCCATTCAAATGAATGGGCAGATGTTTGCCGACGTATTGGAGCCGTATTTTCAGACGTAAAACGAGGCATAATACGCCTCGTATACGTCTGAAATTTGGCCGTGTGAACATACCCTTAACTTTACATTAATATGCTTGGATACAGCCAGCTTCTTTAGCAATCTCATTTTGAGGCTTAACCTCCTTGTCTAGGGTGTCAATGACTGTCTTCTGGACAACTGTTAAGTCAGCAGTCTTCCCCATGATTGTGTAGCCCACTGAACCAGACTGTTGGACCATTTAAAGGCTTAGGAAACCTTTGTGTTTTGTGTTAATTAGCTGATTAGAGTGTGACACCATAAGGCTACAATCTTCAACTTTTACCCAAAATTCTAATTTCGACAAAATTTTGGGTTTTCAATATCTCTTAGCCATAATCTTCAACATTAAAATAAAAAAAAAATGCTGGAAATAGATCACTCTGTATGTAATGAATCAAAATAATATATTGGTTTCACTTTTTAAATTGAGTTACTAAAATAAATTAACTTTTTGATTATATTCTAATCCATTGAGAAGGATCTGTAGGTTTTAAAAATGCTTTATATGTTTATACAATGTATTATCTAAAATATGTCATATATCTATCTTGATAATAAATGGCTAGCATTTCATAATAATGCTATGCGTTACTTTATTTTATGTATTTAATATTAAAAGCATGGTAGTGGAATTATGCATTTTATTTAAAGACACATTTTATACTGCATAATTATCTTTGCTATATGTTAAATACTAAAATGTGCTAAAACCTCTACTGACTTGGTTGTGATATTTTATTTGTGATGGTTGTGCACTAAAAAGACGCAGCTGCAGTGATATATATACCTTTAGGGTGTGAAATCTATTTTTAAATTGCTGTGGCTTCCAGATAGTACCCATAACTTTATGTCACTCCATCTTGACTTTGACATGTTCAGATAATGAATGCTGCTTATTTGCTTGTATGTTTATAAACATGCTGCATTTCTTATCCCGTATTTAAAGGGGACCTGTCCCCTATGAAATAATCATAAGTTATTGTACAGGTGCTCTAAAGAAAGAATTACCTTATTTATGTTATAAGTTGCTGTAATGGAGCCCACAAATCCTTCCACAAACATGTAAAGAACCTTTCACACTGGCCAATTAATGGGCAATTGAGCGTTCACAGAACGCTCGTTCCTGATTATTGCCCTGTGTAAACAGGGCAACGATATGCCAATGAACGAGCAAATGCTCATTCATTAGCCAATCGTATAGTTTTAAATGCCCAAAATATTATCGTTGTTGGCAGCACATCTCCCTGTTTAAACAGGGAGACAAGCTGCCGACATGATAGAAATGTATAGGGACGATCGATCGTAGTAACGAGCGCTCATCCCCATACTAGGTCCCTGTGGAAGGAGCAAATGAGCAGCGGTCAACAAGCTGTTGTACGATCAGCGCTCGTTGTACCAGCCAAATTTGGCCGTCATAAACATACCTTTACTCTTTAATGTGTTCGGCTAAAACGCTGCATGTCATTAGAAGGAATTTTGCAAGCAAAATTTGAATTGTCAGTTGGTAAAACCTAGGGAGAAATCAATTTAGTTAAAAGAGAGTTCTGTTTTCGGTACGTTATTTAACCACATATGTTGTAAATCTATGTAGCTTCCAAAGACTGTATTACGCATGACAATTAGTCTACATGTAATAAATTATTTGTGTCCATGCCTTGTGTACTAAGAACCTTTGCCTACATGTATAGAAAAGAGCGTTAGGACTTTTTCACAACAATAGTTAAATGCATGAGTTGATTTGCATACCATTCTTCTTTGCAAACTCTGCAAAACTGGATTATCTGTGAGCAATGGTGAATTGTAATTCAAAAGCACAGCGCGCCTTATAAGCTTTAGTCAAAAATGCAGCATATTCTTTTTGTCTATTAAAGATACAGTAAATCTACAATGAGAAAACTTATAGTGTTGTCTGTCTGCAGGATTTTTTACATGATATTGAAAAAAACTGACTTTTAGAAATCTGGCAGAGAACAGAGGCATCACTTTCCTTCTAATACCTTAAAAAATGTCTGCAACCAAATCTGACGCGTGTGACTGCACCCTCAAAGTTTATAGGGCAAAGGTCAAGCTTTAAATATTTCTCCTCAATCAAATTGGTCTCTGGGAAGACAATGTAAATTTGTCCCAGGGTAATTGACCTATGGTTTTAAAGAGGACCTGTCACTAGGTCCTACAAAGTGAGCTAGTAATCCCACCTAATAGCCGCTGTATCTGTATGTCCAGCGGTGTTTGTCCTGTACTTGTGTGTCCCCCTGTTGTTGCGCTATGGACCCCTCTTTATTTAGCAACCAATATGGAAATGACCTGCTGGCTATCCAAGTGGGTTTTTCCGACAGCTATTCTCAATGGGCGGGGCTACCACTGAGCCTCTGACACTGACCTATCAGCGTGAGGCTGTTTCCTTCAGACATTCCAAGGCCATCGCGTGAGTCTATCGCGATGATGCTGGCCTGAGTGTGTCTGGAGGAAAAAACCTGTGAAAGTGATTAAAATAATGTTTAAATTAATTCATTTTGTGCAGCGGCCATCTTGCCTCAAGTTTCCATCTTGGTTCTTTTGTAGTGAATAAGAAAGTTATTGCTCCTTTAAGACAAGTTTTTATGTTTCTAAGTTAAGCTATCTTTGACCTTGGTTCCCATACAAGGCTTGGAGAGAAGAAACAGGGAGTGAGATGGGAGAGGGTGACATGCTCACATATGCATGTGAGTATGTCTCCCCGATCTTAAAAGAACCATCTATTGTATGCTTGCCAAAAAACCTGCAACCCTGATGTGTGAAGAATTATAATATTGCATTTGAAATATATCGTATGTCTGTAATTGTCTGAATTTGAAATATTGTCACATTGCCTGATTGGTTAACCTCAAGCCCAAAACCCCTTTGAATGATATTATTATAATTGAGTTTGGCAATAAACCTCAGAGGAGTATTTTGAGCATACCAGCAGTGTCTGTGTGTTATTCCTCTCCGATATATAGATAAAACATGATTTGAAACTGGATAAATCACTGGAGGGCAAGTATCGGTTGGCATACCCATTACAAATTTAAGTCTAATATATTTTGGCCCATGATTGTGTCAACAGTTTGGTGCCGTAAACGTGGGAGACTGCTCGTCTGATAAGCTGTCACTTGAAAGGCCGGGCATTGCATCAGTGAATATTAAAAACCGGCCGGTACGTAAGAAGCTTATTCTTACAAAACCTGCCGAGGCTGGAATTAGCTTTTATGACATCACATCTCCTGAATGCAGTAATTTACCCAGAAGTATGAGGTATGTTGAAAGCTTTTTGTGCGATTAATGATTGCAGATACGTAGGTTATCTTGAGTTGTTGTTGTTGCAGATGTGTGAATCTTGAGGTTCATGGTATGAGAGAATTTTTGTCGGCATTGAGCATTGAAACTGTTAAGATTGTGAGAACAGAAGCTGTGAGGAGTGAGTATGTGACCCCCTCCTTTGGAATGTGATGACGTAGTAAGGAAAAGAGGAAATTGTGTAGAAGTAGTGTGAATCCGTTGCATACATCTGTCTGTGTGTAAGATGAGAAAGCTGAATGCTGTGTAGTGAACCTGCAATGAACTGTGCTGTTTTGATTTGTGTATTGTTATAGGTTTGTTGGAAATCTAATTTATTATTTGACTGTTGTGTAGAAACTGTTAAGGATTAAGGGAACTTTTATCCTGTTGCCCGGCTGTTCTGAGAGAGCTGAGTGTTGGGGATGCCCGACTTGGCGAGTGTCACAGACTACTGACTACTAGTGGTGCTACATGTGTCCGAGGGTGACACAGTGTCCGTAGGTGACACAATCTGTCCATAGGTGACAGTCTGTCCGTAGGTGACAGAAACATACTACAAATTGCCCGTAGGTGGCAGAGTTTGTCCATAGGTGACAGAAAGGTTGGTTGGATATTCGTAGATAATATCCTGTAGTACTTGTAGTACAGTCAAGGACTTCTGTGGTATTCCTGATAATAAGAAACTCAGAGAGCAGAGCAACAGGGAAAGCCCCGTAGTGTGATGTACAGCAAAATAAATTGTGACAAACAGGGGAAGAAAAACGCTATAACAACTAAAAAGGGGTCCTGTAATAATCAGGTTTTTTTTTGTCATGATTGCAGTAGTTAAATGAATATATATGAAAGTGCATGTGAGAAGTGTATATGTACCATTACACAGTGCAATAGGGAAAACTTTGAATGTTGTATTGTGTAATAATTTCTTGCACACACTGCCAGCTTGTAATATTGTGTGTAAGGGTCCTTAAAAACCACCAGTTGTATGCATTGTCGGAGTGGCATAAGGTAGGAATCAGTACAGACTGATTTCTAGCCTGCATTTGATAATCCAACATGTAGAGTGTCGTAGTAGTATAAATACATAACACAAATTACAGTGAAGGACATTGGTATTGGTGCACACCCAGGGCCCCTAAAGAAATCATCACAAACATACGTAGCAAACCCCTAGACTACAACCCACAGAGTGAATGGGGAGGATGAGATATATGTGATCAAATGAGTTGATTGCTCGAAAATGTAGGTTGTGTGGATGTTAATAAATGGCTGTTTGTGAATAGACAGAGACAGAAAATGAATCCGGAGTGCTGCGTATAAGGAATTAATGATGAGTTTGACTAATGTAGATTGTGACGGAGAGGGGGGCTATGTGATGTAACGTGTGTGTGTGTGTGTGTGTGTGAAGTCTTAAAGGCAGACTGATATAAGCTTATATATTGAGCATGGACTGATGAGACAAGTGACCACAATATTGCATTGATTTTAGAACTATATCGCATGCTCTCATTTTTAACAGTAGTACTGTGTAAAATTTTTAGTATCTTGTGTATGGGGTTAAATAATTTGAATTATAAATGTAATCAGTTCCTCTCCTCTGTGTAAAGGATTGTTTCTTATCTCTGCGCATGCGCTGTTGTCCGTAAGTATGGATGGAGTAAATTATTACAGGAGCTGAATTTGCATAAAAGATAAAAGTTACGTTACATATTCATGTGTTATGTAATATGATTTAATGTTGTAATGTTTTGAAGATAATTCAAATGAATTAAAATACAGATATTGTGAGACACAGGGTCTTGAAAAATGCATGTACCCCTACTGTTCCCTAATCCCACATACAGTTTATTGGTTTGCAGTAATAAATATTAGCAGATATATTATTTTCTGTTTTATTGGATAAAGAATTATAATTGTTATTTTTGTTTTTACACATGCTGGCAAGTGCTATAGTACTGCCTAAATGTTATTTTTGAAAATGTAGGATGTTTTAAAAGTAATTGGTTGCTTATTAAAAAGATAAAATTTAGTTTTGTTAGGAGAAAGTAATTTTTGTTCCAGGTTATTGTGTATTACAGGGGGCCAAACTAGTGCCCTCAAATAGAGTGCCCAACCTTATTATGTTGAAATATGTAGTTTTGAACCCTGCTACATTAGTTCCGCAGGGTCCAAAAAGGGGGAGCAGTGATGAGACTGATCAGGTACAATTTTGTTTTGTATTTTGTTTTGTTTTGAATTAATGAATTTGGTTCTAGGAGGTCTACAAAATGTGTATGAGACCCCAATGAGTAATCTAGATTAAATGTGTATGAGAATAACCCAGATTTTTGAGGTTTTTCTGTGTAGATGGTTCCAGATCCTTCCAGAATGGTAAATATGGCATTGGGTATGCTGCGCTGTAGTCACCACCCAATATGAGGTATTGTGTAAGAGACCATCCCCCTCCAGCAAATCTGCACAGGAGGCCGAGGTGACGTCACTCACAGATGAGTCTTTACAGATTTAGTTGGGAAGGAGGTGAAAATTGTCTGAACATTTTTAATTTTATGCCAGATTTAAGTAAAATATTTTTTTTGTTTTTGGATTAATCAGGTATTTACAGGACCTGATGGGGTGGGGCTTATAAGTGTTCTGGTTTATCAGATGAATGTGGAAAAATACAACTCCACTCTTTTGAAATAGTCTATCTATATGCAATATGGGTTACCAATGTAAATTTGTAACGTAGAGATACTTAATCATATACAGTATGTACAAGACAGGATACGATGCACAAGTTAAATCATCCAGAAACCACTCTCACCTTCTTTATCTCAAGAAGCGGAGCTGTTGGTGCTCGCTGAGGCTTGTAACCTGGCAAAAGCTAAGACGGCCAACATTTACACTGACTATTTACGCTTTTGGCATCGTGCACGAATATGGGCCCATTGGTAGTAGGACTTTTGTTGGATCATCGGGTAAGCTAATTGAGAGCGTAAGAGATGGCAAACCTGGCAATGAGAGTATGTGCAGCCAGGTAACAAAAAATTGGCTTGTCCCTGGATTCAATAATGACACCACTAGGTTTGTAGTAGCCTGCATGATATGCGCACAGAATGACAGAGGTAAAACAGCAAAGGTACCTATGAAAAGTGCACCCCGGCCAGATTACCCTTTCCAGCGACTGCAGTACATTCAACTACCCGAGGTAGGTGTGTATGAAAATGTGCTTGTATGTGTAGACCTGTTCTCAGGGTGGCCTGAAGCCTGGCCAGTATTTTCCCAACTGCAGAAGTTGTGTGTAGTGACAAGGGAACAGTTTTTATCCTAAGTAATCAACTGGCGTTTGTACAATGACTAAGATATCAACAGCTCTCTAGATGCCATGCCAAAGTTAATTTGTTTAATTTCGGTATTCAAGAAGTGGGAATATTAAATACTGAGGTTACGTTTTATGCAAAGTTCTAGACCAGCGTGCCTTAGCATTGGACTATTGTAGGCATGTGTCAGATAAAAGGTACAGCAGCGGAAAATTCCCATTTGAAAATTTTTTGGGTTGTGAAAGGAAAATTTTACAGCAGAAAATTCTGTGCCGTATATATAAAAAGAAGAAAAATCAGTTTGTATGTATCACTTTTACTTACTGCCCAATGTGAATGTTTAACATGAAGATGTCATTGTTAATGTTTGTCTTCAATTGAATTATCTGATTAAGATCAATTAATGATTATGCGATTAAAAGATTGTTCCCCACATAAAGTGTTGAACTGGGAGCAGAAGGCGTGAAAACCAGATTCTGACAAAATGTTGACAGATAAAGGAAAGTAAACCGGTAGTACCCAAGGCATTCTTGATGGCACTTGCATTGATGGTATGTGACCTCACATATGCCCCAAGACTGCAAGGATGGATTTGGTAAGATCTAATTGGTAGGTTCCAAGTTTTATCGCTGTTGCTGCTAAATTCTGATAGAGCTGTTTGATTTGCCTACAGAACAGTCCTGGCAGACTGGTGTCAACATCATCATACCCACTTCCCACAAAGAGAAGAGACCTTGTGAGACCTTCCCAGGAATTACAAATCAGAGTAGAAAAATTGGTTTGAGGCATGTATTTCTGTGGGTAGGAGCTGTTACAGGTAATCAGCTCAGAACAAGGTACAAATCCTGTTGAAAAGTGTAACACCAAGTGCAAAATAAAATGTACCCAGTAGTTATACATTTTCTATGTGCCCTGTCCATTGGGCCAGAGGCGTTTTTCTTATATAAAGGTGTTTGTTGTTTGATTTTGGCCTGATATTGTTATTGTATGTACTTAGAATAACTTTTATATTATGTAGATGTTGTTATCACCAGATCAGTATTTATTTTAACAATTGATAAGTGTTGGGTCTCCAGCAATTGCCAGTAAACATGAACTGAAAGACTTTAACATGATGAACTCCATCACTGAGATGCGGCAGGCGCAGCCTGAGCCAATAGAATGTGCTTATCATGAACTGACGGCAGAGTCACAATTCAAAGCAGCCGTGCAGACAAGTAACTTGCCGGAGGAAGAGGACAGATGCGGAGAGTTTGTGGTTGTCACAATAAAACTCCACTAATCCGTCTACGTGGGAACTCGCTCCAGGCTCACAGTATGAGGTACTGTGTACAGCCCGTTGACGTATACTAACAAGAGACTGTGACTCACAGATGAGAAGGACCAAACCAAGTCCTGATGACATCAGCAATTGTCAAAATAAAGCAAAGGCCAAAGACCTGAGTGAATCCGTCTGCAGTATCCAAGTGTTTTAAGAAGCAAGTGACTAGGAGGAGGGTAATAATAAATCCCCCACTGGACACCACCGTACAGTCTGACTCCACAATTGTGGGGGTTACCCTAAGGGCAAAAGTCAGTGAAAAGCAGAAGACAAAGGAAGAAGAGGATGATGATGTACAGGACTTGTCAATGAACTGATGGGACCCAAACCTGAGGGGTCATAGCATGAGATTGGCGATAGAATTATTTTATTAGTCCCTATTGTTTATATTGTCTGAGGTTTATATTTATAATGTATGTAAATATGCTACGGTACTGCAAATTACAATCTGAGGTGTTTTATGTGAAGTTATGAGGTGAAGGTCACTGGTTGTTGTCACTCATAAGTAAGCAGTACATGGCAGCAATAAGAACCCTGAGGTTTTGTTATCTGTGTGTTTTTAGGTTTGGGGAATATGCGGCCCACGACCTGTTGTATCCGCAGATGTAAAGGTCCCATTAGGATAATAAGTGACAGTGCAACACAATTCTTATGACTAATACATGTGCCGTGGTGGAGAAGTTTGGATTATTGCCAACATTAGTAGGACTAACAGTAAAGGAGGCATATAATAAAGAGAAATTGGCAGAAATATTTGACAATGTTACAGATTATATGTTTGATGTTTTGAATGTAACTTCTGCATTTGTTAGATAATTCATATACAATAGTGTGAGATGTTTTGAATGCTGCCCAATTGGGGAATGTGCCAAGTAGTTGGCCCATCATGTTGCCATTATATAGACCTTTTTGGCATTATGCAGGTCAAGTATGACATAGAGCAAGAGTGTCCAGATTGTTTGCCATGCCTAAACCCCTCTAACTGGTTTGAGGGTATTGGGAGATGGATAATGGGTTGCTTCTGAGCCTCATATTTTGAGGCCTGCCAAAACTCTTGCAATGCTTCACAGCAAAGGCTCAAATAATTACCTATCAGCCTGAATCCTTTGATCAAGTATATTTTGAAATGAGTATGGGTTAAGTAAGTCCACAAGTGGGGATAAGCCCTCCTTTAAGTACCTGGCTTGGATACGAAATGTCCTCAAATAAACAAAAGGTGGGAAATGTGAAAGTGATTAAAATAATGTTTAAATGAATTAATTTTGTGCAGCGGCCATCTTGCCTCGAGTTTCCATCTTAGTTCTTTTGTAGTGAATAAGAAAGTTTTTATGTTTCTAAATTCTAAGAGGCTCTGTCACCAGATTATAAGTGCACTATCTCCTACATAATCTGATCGGCGTTGTAATGTAGATAACAACAGTGTTTTTTTTTATTTTTAAAAACGATACATTTTGAGCAAGTTATGAACAATTTTAGATTTATACTCATTAGTTTCTTAATAGACAACAGGGTGTTTTTTTTACCTTTTAACCAACTGGGCAATGTAAAGAGAAGTGAAAGATGCAAAACACAAATGTAATGTATCAAATATAAAATGTATACATTTTATTGAAAATACTAAAATATAAGATGTAAAAAGGTCCACAGACACACTAAAAGAAAGACACACATCAAAAACTCCTGCACATGGAGTAATTCACAGTATCTGCATGGGTCAGAGAAAAGGGTATAGCATACAAATGCAGATGGAGTATAGCATAAAAATACAGAGAAAATATGTAAATTAATATATAAGTACATATTCAATCATAGTCTGTATTATAGAATAATGACCATACTGACCCATATAGTGCTGGAGAAGCTGATAAACGTCCACCCTTTTCTCTGACCCATGCAGATACTGTGCATTACTCCATGTGCAGGAGTTTTTGATGTGCGTCTTTCTTTTAGTTTGTCTGTGGACCTTTTTACATGTTATATTTTAGTATTTTCAATAAAATTTATATATTTTATATTTGATACATTGCATTTGTGTTTTGCATCTTTTGTTCGTTTTTGGTTTGGTTATTCAGTTTGGATGCAGACAAACATATACTGAATTTACTTCTTTTGATCAACCCTCCTAACAAAACTATTTTTTTTTTTCATCTATAAATTACTTGTATTTGGCAGATGATGACTACTATACTTTTTAATTTGGTTATATTTTAAAGAGAAGTGTATAACGCTGACCAACCAGCGTCATACACTTCTCTCCATTCATTTTTAGCAGTACTCGCAGCACAGATCACGCTGTGCTTTCACATACACCCACATTAACTTTACCGAAGTGTCTTGAGAGTGAATAGACATTGGCTCCAGCCAGGATGCGATGTCTATTCACACTTCCGACACTTCGGTAAAGTTTCTATGGGACTTAATCACAGCACAGCGTGATCTCGCAAGATCACGCTGTGCTGTGTGAGTAAGTCCCACAGAAACTTTACCGAAGTGTCGGGAGTGTGAATAGACATCGCATCCTGGCTGGAGCCAATGTCTATTCACTCCCAAGACACTTCGGTAAAGTTAATGTGTATCACGCTGTGCTGCGAGTACTGCTAAAAATTAATGGAGAGAAGTGTATGACGCTGATTGGTCACAACGCCCAGTTGGTAAAAAGGTAAAATACGCCCAGTTGTCTATTAAGAAACTAATTAGCATAAATCTAAAATTGTTCATAACTTGCTCAATATTGATAGTTTTAAAAAAAATAAAAAACACTGTTGTAATCTACATTACAGCGCCAATCAGATTATGTAGGAGATAGGGCATTTATAATCTGGTGACATAGCCTCTTTAAGCTATCTTTAACCTTGGTTCCCATATGAGGCTTGGGGAGAAGGAACAGGGAGTGAGATAGGAGAGGGTGACATGCTCACATATGCATGTGAGTATATCTCCCCATCTTAAAAGAATAATCTATTGTATGCTTGCCAAGAAAGATAAGCCACCTGCAACCCTGATGTGTGAAGAATTATAATATTGCATTTGGAATGTATCGTGTGTCTGTAATTGACTGAATTTGAAATATTGTCACATTGCCTCTCATTGGTTAACCTCAAGCCTACACCCCTTTATATTATTGTAATTGAGTTTGGAAATAAACCTCAGAGGACCATGCCCACTCCAAGTAAACTCCGCCAACTTTTCATGTCACTTTTCAGAACTGGTGAGTGGTGAGAAAAGTTGCACGTTTTTTGCAGCGTTTTTCTTTAGGTAAGGGTGTTACTCTACTGTCTATAGTGAATTATTGTCACTTTTAGGCCTCATTTACACGAGCGTGTGCGTTTTGCGCGCGCAAAAAACGCTGCGTTTTGCGCGCGCAAAAGGCACTTGGCAGGTCCGTGTGTCATCCGTGTATGATGCGCGGCTGCGTGATTTTCGCGCAGCCGCCATCATAGAGATGAGGCTAGTCGACGCCCGTCACTGTCCAAGGTGCTGAAAGAGCTAACTGATCGGCAGTAACTCTTTCAGCACCCTCGACAGTGAATGCCGAACACAATATACACCAACCTGTGAATAAAAAAAGACTTTCATACTTACCAAGAACTTCCTGCTTCCCCCAGTCCGGGCTCCCGGCCGTTGCCTTGGTGACGCGTCCCTCTCTTGTCATCCGGCCCCACCTCCCAGGATGACGCCGCAGTCCATGAGACCGCTGCAGCCTGTGATTGGCTGCAGCCTGTGCTTGGCCTGTGATTGGCTGCAGCTGTCACTTGGACTTTACTGTCATCTCGGGAGGTCGGACCGGAGTTATCGGTAAGTCAGAACGTCTTTTTTTTTTTACAGGTTCATGGATTTTCGGAGCGGAAGTCACTGTCCATGGTGCTGAACCAGTTTAACGCTTTCAGCACCGTGGACAGTGACTGTCTCCTGACGTCGCGTACCCGAACATTTTTTACCGGTTTCGGTCAAAACGAGTTTGGCCGAACCCGGTAAAGTTCGGTGCGCTCATCTCGAATTTGACACTCCGTTTGGATGTTTGTAAACAGAAAAGCACGTGGTGCTTTTCTGTTTACATTCAAGAGTTTGACAGCTCTTGCGCGAATCACGCAGTTCGCACGGAAGTGCTTCCGTGCGGCATGCGTGGTTTTCACGCACCCATTGACTTCAATGGGTGCGTGAGTGCGCGAAAAACGCACGATTATAGAACATGTCGTGAGTTTTTTTCTGCGCACACGCACTGAGCGCAATTCACGCATCGTCTAAACTGCCCCATTGACTAATATAGGTGCGTACGACATGCGTGCAAAGCACGCGCGTCGCACGCGCGTATATTACGTTCGTGTAAATGAGGCCTTAGATTCAGTGGTGTTTTTTTCTTTTTTCATAGCAAATCTGCAGCAAAAACCGCATATGCTACGTGTGGATTTTGGTGCAGATTTTAGTGCAGATTTCACTCCTTCTACATTGAACAGGATGAAATCCGCAGTGAACATCCAGAACTGAATGAGCATGCTATCCATTTCTGTGCCGAAAATGTTCAGTACCATGTGGATGAAGATTTGTTCAACTCTCATTCACATAGCTGGCACTGAAATCCGCAGACCCGTGTGCAGGGCCCTAAGATATAAAATAGCAAGTATGTACCATTATTGGAGACAAAATTATTCAACCAACTTGCATAAAATCAGGCCAGGTGACGATAAATAATGTAAGTACTGTTAAAGGTTACAAGATTTCCCTACTCCCAAGAAATGTTGTCTGGCAGGTGACTTGAAGGTGTCCTGCAGGGATTCAGTTTTGTCAGGTATGTTTTTTCCAGAAACAATTAATATGCACACTAATCTGGTTATTGCAAAGCCATTTCTATTTCACTCTGATGACTATATAGTCTGAGGTAACATTAGGCCATGTTCACACAAGCATATATTTAGGCTGAAAAATACGAGGCTGATTTTATGAGAAAATAGCCCCTGAATCCAGGTATTTTTGGAGCTGATTTTCAAATTGTTTGTGAAGAGTATTTAGAAGCATTTTTTTAAGTGTTAATGGGTAATGAGAAAAATCAGCTTCTTTTTACGAAGTGTTTACGAGACTTTTTTAACCCCTTCCCGTCGTAAACAACTTTTAGATTTGAATTTTCGTTTTTCCCTCCCCACTTTCCAAAAGCCATAACTTTTTTATTGTATCCATCGATATAGTCCTATGAGGTCTTGATTTTTGCGGGACGAGTTGTAGTTTTTCGTAGCACCATTTATTGTGCCATATAATGTAATAGGAAATGGGAAAAAATTATTTGTGTGGTAGAAAATGAAAAAAACAGCGATTCCTCCGTTGTTTTTTTTGCTTTTCGTTTTTACAGAATTCACTGTACAATTAAAACAACATGTTAACTTTATTCTGTGGGTCAAAACGATTACGGCGATACCAAATATATATATAGTTTTTTCTATGTTTTACTACTTTTATAAGGAAAAACCTTGTAAAAAAATTAAATTTATTTTGTGTCACCAAATTCTGAGAGCCATAACTTTTTTATTTTTCTGTCAATTAAATTGTATGAGTGCTTATTATTTGCGGGATAAGCTGTAGATTTTAATGATACAATTTTGGAGTTCATACAACATTTTGATCACTTTGTAATCCATTTTTGTGGCAGGTGAGGTGACCAAAAAATAGCGATTATGGCATTTACAATTTTTTTTTTTACGGTGTAAACCGTGCAGTTTAAATAATGATATATTATAATAGTTAAGACTTTTACGGATGCGGCAATACCAATTATGTTTATTTTTTTTACTATGCTCTAGGGGGAAGTTGGTAAAAGGGATTTTTTGGAACTTTTAAATTTTTTCTTTACATAAAAAAAACTTTTTTTGACTAATTTTTACTTTTTTTTATTAGTCCCCCAAGGGGACTTCAACAAGCGATCGTTGGATTGCTTGCACGATACACTGCAATACCAATGTATTGTATTGCAGTATATCGTCTTTCTGACAGGCTTCTATTAACCCGTTAGTGACCGGCCCATAGTCTTTTTACGTCGGTCACTAACGGGCCTTATTCCGATGCCATAGACTTTTTACGTTGCGGCATCGGAATAAGTAAACAGAGCAGGGAACTGTCAAATCTCCCTGCTCTCAGCTGCCAGAGGAAGCTGAGGGCTGGGGGCGTCCCTGCTCTGCCGGGTGAGATCGATATAAGTATCGATCTCACCCGTTTAACCCCGCAGATGCGGTGCTCAATAGCGAGCACCGCATCTGAGTGGTTTTGGAGAGATGGAGGGAGCTGCCTCTCTCTCCCACCGACACCCGGCGATAAAATCGCCGAGTGTCTATGTCTGCGATGGCAGCCGGGGGCCTAATAAAGGCCCCCAAGTCTGCATGGACCGACTGCCTGCTAGATCATGCCGCAGGCATGACCCAGCAGATGCCTGTCCGTTTTAAACGGACAGGCATAATACACTGCAATACAAAAGTATTGCAGTGTATTATAATAGCGATCGGAGGATCGCATAGTGAAGTCCCCTAGTGGGACTAGTAAAAAAGTTAAAAAAAAGTTTAATAAAGTTCATTAAAAAAAAAATTCAAACAAAAATGAAAAACCCACTTTTTCCCCTTACAAACTGCTTTAGTATTAAAAAACCAAAATAAAGTTAAAAAGTTACACATATTTGGTATCGCCGCGTCCGTAACGACCCCGACTATAAAGCTATTACATTACTTAACCCGCACGGTGAACGCCGTAAAAAATTAAATAAAAAACGACGGAAAAATTGCTGTTTTCTGTGAATCCTGACTTTAAAAAAATGTGATTAAAAAGTGATCAAAAAGTCGCATCTACTCCAAAATGGTACCAATAAAAACTCTTCCCGCAAAAAAAAGCCCTCATACAACTTCCCTCATAAAAACGTTACGGCTCTTCAAATATGGAGACACAAAATCAAATAATTTTGAAAAAAAAGCGTTTTTACTGTGTAAAAGTAGTAAAACATACAAAAACGATCCAAATTTGGTATCATTGCAATCGTAACAATCCGCTGAATAAACTTATTGTGTTATTTATACCACACGGTAAACGGCGTAGATTTAGGACGCAAAAAAGAGTGGCAAAATGTCAGATTTTTTTCTATCCCCCCAAAAAAAGTTAATAAAAGTTAATCAATAAATAATATGTACCTCAAAATGGTGCTATTAAAAAATACAACTTGTTTCGCAAAAAACAAGACCTTATACAGCTATGTCAACGCAAAAATAAAAGAGTTATAGCTCTTGGAGTGCGACTATGAGAAAACAAAAAATAGCCTGGTCATTAAGGTCTAAAATAGGCTGGTCATTAAGGGGTTAATCTATTTTATATTATAGATTAGTGAATGCGGTAACCCTAATAATTGAACATTTCACATTTCCGTTACGAAGTCTATGTAAATATTCAAAGAGATGTACAAAGGTGACTTGTACACGGATATTTAACTTTGTTGATTTTAATAATGATTTTACTATCACAACTCTTTTAAATTTCATACTGGAATCTAACCTCAGAACTTACAAGTCATTTATGCGAGCCACCAGATACCTCCTATAATATAAAGTAAATGTCAAGCGTCTTAATCCTTTAAAATGCTTGAGTTTGGTCCCTGACTTGATCTATAAAGGGTTACTCTTTTAAATGATAAGTCAAACTTCCACAAATGGTTACAAAGGGCGTCAAACTATAAGATCAACCAAGCTGACATATGCAAAGCTAGCTCTACAGACTGTCACTTTCCCATCACAGTCCCTGTCCTGGCTGCCACCATCTTGTCAATGGGCCTAGTTGCCATGACAACACAACACCGCCAGTTAACAGCCTTCACTGCTTGGACAGCTTAAAGAGATAAGGTTCAGCTAAAGGCCTAAGACCTAAGACCCAGCAGACAGGCTAAGATTATTAACTCTTACTCATGCAGAATATTCAAGACAGGACATATCTCTAGAAATTCACAAGATAAATAATGATCTACAAAACGGAACAGTAAATGGTGTCTCATATTATATATTAGCTATAACACTTCTGTTCCTTTATACAATCACCTAAAGGGGTATTCCCACCTCAGACATTTATGGCATATCCAGGTTGGGTATACACCATAAATGTCTCATAGACCCTGGGACGTGCAACTATCTCCAGAACGGGGTTCACCAGGGGAGAGTGTATAAAGGGCATGTTCCTCCGGTAGTTACAGAAATAGTTCAGCACTCCACTTTGTCCCTGGATTGGTCTCCTTTTCGTTTCTCCTTATATTCGTCTTTATCACTACCTTATCTCCTGTCATACTATATTTTCATACAGCAACCCTACGGCTTTTTTTGGTTTTCTTAATACCCGCTTACTCTACATTTTTTGGCCATATAAACGCTCCATATCACTCCTATATCTTGATATAAGTGGACCCTACAGCACTATTCATAAAGCTCCTTTTACACCCTATACTTCTATGGTTTTTCTGTACAGCTAACTTGTAATTAATATAAACAGACAACATATGTCTCCTAGTTTCTGATGCAATCTCTGCTCCTGCGGGGTGTTCCTATAAGATTTTTCACACAACACCTTCCTTGTGCACCAGGGGAACTGAGCAATAAACATACGCCAGTCATCCCTAAAGGGAGCAGCAGAATAGATAATTACAGCAAACGGGGAATCCCGAAACCCCTCAGCCACGAGGCAGCTGTGGAAGCCCTACACGATAAAGAGATACAAACAAGCCTCATAATCTCATTGATTTACAGCCTGATGTAAAGTAGTTATAGATTTGTCTTCAGGTTAAGTGTGACAAAAAGTCATTGGTGGGATATGCACAGTAGTAACTTTACATATAATATATAATAGGAGTAATGAGCAGGGATCCAGAGACTATGAACCAAGCCGATTTAATGGCCAACAGATTAGAAAGACGAGGCTGGACGCAGCCTGCAGGGCTTAGGAGGGAAGCCTCCATGACAGCCCTAGGAGGGAAAGGGTTAACTTTGTAGGGAAAGTTAGAGGTGGAGGAGGGACAGGGAGGAGTTAGGGGGCCGTTACGGAGCTTCCCGCTGTTTTTCGGCAGTGAGCCGGAAGCAGCGGGAGAAGTAACCACTCACCCAGTAAGCTCCCGTTGCCCCGCTCTGTTACGTAATGTCTGAGGCTGATATGCTGGCGCGGCTGCGTGCCGCTGCTGTGCACCACGGTCCCGGTTGGTTGGAGGAGACCGTGGCTGCACTTACTATGATCCCCGACGCCGATTCGCCACGTCAGGCACGGCATATGAGGTCTGTTGAAGTGGGGGACAGGCTCCCCTCCCCCGGCCCCCTTCCTGGCAGTAATATGGCGGCGGGGGGGGAGTTTACAACACCCGCTCCTGCTCAGAGGAGGCAGAGAGCGTCGCCGGGGGCGACGGTGACTCAGGCCGGGTCTGCCCGTAGCTCCCGGCGGTCCCGACCTCCAGAACGCCTCAGCCCTGAGGTGGTCCCGCGGACACGGCGTCGCAGGGGGAGCCCTAATATGGACGCTGCAGGCCAGGCAGCTGGGAGGACCGTCCCTTCCCAGGCCCTGCGTCCTGGCAGGAATCCCAGGCCGCGACGGGGTCCGGCGGTTCTCAGGGAGTCGCAGGCCGGGCTCCCTGTCACCCCCCCCCATCAGATGCAAGATCGGGAAGACTAGCTACGGCCGCCCCGCCTGGTGATGCTCCGGCCAGGGGGCAGGCTTCATCAGGATCGTCGAGACGGACGCCTAGACCTGCAGCGTCGTCGAGGCAACAGGTCCGTTCGGAAGTTTGGATCCCAGCGGTCGGGCGGCAGGTTGCCGGCCCATCTGCCAGCGCGTCATCATCCCCGGTTCGGAGATGTCGGTGGGATGGCCAGTCGTCGGCGAGAGAGGAGCTTGAAGACGGTGAACTGGACGTGTATCGGCGAGGGCAGGATGGTCCGGCTGACGGGAACACAGCGCCTGTGCAGCCCGGTGAGTGCATAACTCCATCTTTGTCGTATCCAGCGATTTTTATGTCGGGTGTCGGCAGGGGGGCTGCTAGCGTCGGATCGGTGGCCGGTAGTGGCGTGGGCGGGCGCGACGGCGCGGCTCTAGCGGACTTGGTGGGTTGCTTGCGGGAGCTGGTCGGGCGTCTAGATAGGGCGGCGGCGCCAGTAGTTACGGAGGTGTCCCCGGCGGTAGTTTGGGAAGGCCCCAGGGAAGTGGGGTTGTTACAGGCGCGCCCCGTAATGGCGGCTACGGAGGCGGTCGCGGTGTCGGTACAGACCGAGGCCCAAAAAGACGGCGATCGGGTGCGTATTGATGATCGTGCTCGCGGGGAGGTATATGTTTGCTTTGAAGGTCCGTTGGGGGCGCACTTAAAGCAGGAGGTGCGTGAGCGTATTTGGAAGGACGAATACGTTGAGATTTTTTCTCTTCTGCCGCTTGCTAAATTCAATTTGGATAGGAGCAAGCGGGATGAGAGCAAGAAGGACGAGGAGGAGCGTCGGCGGTATAGGCTTATCCCGCAGACGTTCGTTAATTGGTCGCAGGCGTTCGCCATCTTAGCCAGTGTAATAGGGGAAAAGGCGCCGGAAAATTGTTCGGCGTTGTTTTGTTATTTTGACGCCATTGGAGAGGCTCATCGGGTGTACGGGGGGCAGGCTTGGCTCAGATACGATGAGCAATTCCGTCAGCGTAAAGCGGTTCGGCCGGCGATTCAGTGGGACCAGAAGGATATTGCTCTCTGGTTAAGGGTCACGGCTCCGGTTAGGCAGCCCTTTCCCGGGAGCGTTGGCCAAGGGGGCCAGTCCAGTCAGGTCGGACAGGGCGGTGGGGCAAAGTTGGGATTCTGCTGGCAATTCAACGATGGCCAGTGTAAGTTCGGGGCCACGTGCAAGTTCAAGCACGTGTGTTCGGAGTGTAATGGTGCATCCCATGGGGCGGCAAAATGTATGCGGAAAAAGAGGTCAGGGAACCAGTCCTCCTCGGCTGGTCAAGGGGTTGTCACCGGTGAGGGTGGAAAGGATGGCCCCCTATCTAAATGAGTATCCGGATAGGGCTGCGGCGAAGTTGCTTTACGAAGGGTTTAGTGTGGGTTTTATTATTCCTCCGCCTCCTTATGAGGTCCCGGTTACGCGGAGGAACCTTAAATCGGCCTACTTGCATGCTGAGGTCGTGTAGAAAAAGTTGTTTAAAGAAGTTTCGTTAGGCCGCATGGCGGGGCCTTTTATTGATCCGCCAATAAAAGATTTAGTTGTGTCCCCATTGGGTATTGTTCCAAAGCGCGAGCCCCAAAAATTCCGGTTGATTCAGCACTTATCGTTTCCCAAGGGTTCGTCGGTAAATGACGGGATTGATCATGAGTTGTGCTCCGTAGTGTATACCTCATTCGATAAAGCGGTGGGGTTAGTTCGTGCTGCGGGTCCAGGCGCGCTGCTCGCAAAAACCGACATCGAGGCGGCGTTCAGGTTGTTGCCTGTTCATCCAGAAAGCCAACGGCTGTTGGGTTGTTTTTGGAATGGGGCTTTTTACGTGGATCGGTGCCTTCCGATGGGGTGTTCCCTTTCTTGCGCGTACTTCGAGGCTTTTAGTAGCTTCGTGGAGTGGGTGACGAAGGGTGTAGCCGGGGTCGATTCGTTGATACATTACTTAGACGATTTCTTGTGCGTCGGCCCGGGAGGTTTGCCGGTTTGTGGTAATCTGCTTCATGCACTGCAGAAGGTTGCGAGGGATTTTGGGATCCCTTTGGCGCCAGAAAAGACTGAGGGCCCGGTAACGACGATTTGTTTTTTGGGAATTGAGATAGATTCGGTGGCTATGGAGTGTCGTCTTCCGATGGATAAGTTGGGGGCTTTGAGTCAGGAGGTACGTCGGGCTTGCAAGTTAAAGAAAATTACGCTGCGGGAGATTCAGTCGTTGCTGGGGAAGTTGAATTTCGCCTGCCGGATTATGCCAATGGGGAGGGTGTTTGGTAGACGGTTGGCGGCGGCTACGGCGGGAGTGCGTGCGGCACATCACTTCGTACGGCTCAAGGAGGAGCATCGGGCTGATTTGCAGGTATGGGATGACTTCTTGGGCCAGTATAACGGTCGGTCGCTATGGATGGCTCCAGCGCAGGATACGAGCGATTTGAATATTTTTACGGATGCAGCTGGAGCGGGCGGTTTTGGAGCTTATGGGGGGGGGTCCGTGGTGCGCGGGTCAATGGCCGGCTAGCTGGGTGTCCAGTGGACTCACGCGGAATCTGGCCCTGCTCGAGCTGTTCCCCATCGTGGTTGCGGCGACCATCTGGGGGGACAGGCTCAGGGATAAGAAGGTTCGTTTTTACTGCGACAACATGGGGGTGGTGCTGGCCATTAACAACATCACGGCGTCCTCTCCTCCGGTAATTCAGTTGTTGCGACATTTAGTGTTGGTGTGCTTGTCATTGAACGCGTGGGTGGTGGCGGTGCACGTGCCGGGGGTACGGAATTGTATCGCTGATGCTCTTTCTCGCTCGCAGTGGGCCCGGTTTCGGCAATTGGCACCGGGAGCGGAACGTCTCGGCTTGGTCTGCCCGGAACATCTTTGGGATCTGGTCTCGGTCCCGTAGAACGATTGGTGGAAAGGTCTTTGGCGCGCTCAACGTGGAGTGCTTATTCTGCTTGTTGGAGGCAGTGGGAGGAGTGGGTAAGAGAGTTAGGTGACGTCAACACGGATAGAGACAGGTTGGTGGCACTTTTGTACTGGTTAGGGGACGCCTGGGAGGCGGGGTTTTCATTGGCAAAGGTTAACCGTTTCATGTCGGCGGTGGCGTTTGGTTTCAAGTTACGGGGCTTTAGGGATGTGTCTAAGGAATTCTTAGTGGGGCAGGCTTTGAAGGGTTTGCGCCGAGGTAGGGTCGAGGCGGATCGTAGAAGGCCTGTGTCGTTTTCTCTGCTGAGCTCTTTGGGCGGATCATTGGCATCGGTCTGTCGTTCTTCGGACGAGATGAGGTTGTTTCGGTTAGCTTTTTCTTTGGCGTTCTTTGGGGCATTTAGAATCGGCGAGTTGGTTTCGCCGAGTACCAAGCAAGCTGGGGGGTTGAGACTGAGAGACGTGAGCCTTTATACAGATCGGCTGGAGGTATGGTTGCGTCGGTCGAAAACTGACCAATTAGGAAAGGGGAAGCTGATAGTGTTGTTCGCTCTCCCGGGTTCGGCTATGTGCCCGGTGGCGTGCAGGCAGGGTTTTAAGCCACAAGTGGGGTCTCCGGAGTTGCCATTGCTATGTCACGAGGACGGGTTATTTTTGTCTAGATTTCAATTTAGAGCTGTATTCAAAAAATGTTTGGCGGCGGTCGGTGTCGCGGCGGACGCGTACTCATCTCATTCCTTCAGGATTGGCGCAGCAACGGAAGCAGGGCGCTGGGGGTTGGATGATGAGGGGGTGCGGCGCATCGGTCGTTGGGAGTCCAACAGATTTAGGTCTTATGTCCGCCCCCATCTGTTATGAGTTTTGCTGTTTGCACTTATAAGAATGTTTTGTGTGGTGGTATTTAACTTGCTTTTCCGTTTCAGATCCGCCTCCGTGTTTGGTGTGGTTGCTGGGCCACTCTTACGTGCATTGGGGTGCTTTGAGGGCGGACGTCCGCCCGGACGGTCGCCAGTTGCGCATTCCGCGACAGGATGCGGTTTTGCATTGGCTGGGATTTAGAGGTATGTCGTGGAGTAGGGTGTTAGCAGAATTCCAGACATATGCCCGGCTTGATAGGGTCCCGGAGATCTTGGTCTTGCACGTGGGGGGGAACGATTTGGGAGTCCGCCCTTTTCGTGAGTTGGTGCGGGATATTAAACACGATATGTTGTGTTTGTGGGTTTCTTATCCCAGGTTGGTAATTGTGTGGTCGGACATTGTCCCAAGAAAACATTGGCGGCTGGCTAGGTCAGTGGAAAGAGTCAATAAGGCTCGCATTAAGGTTAATCGCGCGGTGTCCCGATTTGTAGCCAAAAACGGGGGCATTTGCGTTCGGCACAGGGACTTGGAGTCAGGAGTGGGGAACTACTGGAGGAGCGATGGGGTTCATTTGACCGAGGTTGGGATTGATCTGTGGAGCTTGGCAATAGCAGAAGGAATTGAAAGGGCGGTGGTGGTGTGGCGGAACTCACAGGCTTAAGGTGGTCAAGGCTTGTTTCGCTGTGGCGGGGGGAGTCCTTGAGGCCAGTCAGTACAAAATTGGTGGGGGGGTCGCATCGGGGGTATGCGTCCCCCAAAAAAGGTACATGGTTGAAGACTTCATCGGGTGTTATCCCTTTGAAGTGGTCTTCTGGTGGAAGGTATATCACTCGAAGGCTTCATCGGGTGTTATCCCTTTGAAGTGGACTTCTAGTGGTCGGTATAGCACTTGAAGGCTTCATCGGGTGTTATCCCCTTGAAGTGGACTTCTGGTGGTTGGAGCCATCTGCAGAGGTGAGCGGTGCCTCCGAGCTGGTTTACAGCTGGAGGTAATTAGTGGTTTGCAGATGGCTAACTCGAGGTGTGTAAAAAAGGAATATCTAAAATGGCTTCAAGGACTGCCCCTGCTCGGTCTAATGTTAACGTTAAATTGTTATTTATGATTCTGACCCATGTTGGGTCATGTGAATTATTAGGAGGAATTCTCTGGTGGATTCCTAATTAGTTATCCGAATGTTTCGGATTTAATTTGTTTTAAACTGTGAAATTAATAAAACGGCTGCTGTGGCCATTTCACATCCAACCTCGGTGTCACGTGTCTTTTTCCTAAAGGTGGGGGTGAAGGGATTGGTAGGGATAAGGGAAGGTGCACTAACACACGACTCTACTTAGGCAGGTCAAGACGAGGCTGGACGCAGCCTGCAGGGCTTAGGAGGGAAGCCTCCATGACAGCCCTAGGAGGGAAATGGTTAACTTTGTAGGGAAAGTTAGAGGTGGAGGAGGGACAGGGAGGAGTTAGGGGGCCATTACGGAGCTTCCCGCTGTTTTTCGGCAGTGAGCCGGAAGCAGCGGGAGAAGTAACCACTCACCCAGTAAGCTCCCACCCTCCCGCCCATTTGGTGTTATCTCTTGTGGTCTTTATTAAGTCTGTTTATGAGTGTGGCAATTTTATTGTGTGCTTATTTAACATGTTTTTTTTTTTTTTCTTTTCATTCGGAGTAGGTCCTGGTGTCATGGCAGCTGGCGGGGGGAGTCCTTGAGGCCAGTCAGTACAAAATTGGTGGGGGGGTCGCATCGGGGGTATGCGTCCCCCAAAAAAGGTACATGGTTGAAGACTTCATCGGGTGTTATCCCTTTGAAGTGGTCTTCTGGTGGAAGGTATATCACTCGAAGGCTTCATCGGGTGTTATCCCTTTGAAGTGGACTTCTAGTGGTCGGTATAGCACTTGAAGGCTTCATCGGGTGTTATCCCCTTGAAGTGGACTTCTGGTGGTTGGAGCCATCTGCAGAGGTGAGCGGTGCCTCCGAGCTGGTTTACGGCTGGAGGTAATTAGTGGTTTGCAGATGGCTAACTCGAGGTGTGTAAAAAAGGAATATCTAAAATGGCTTCAAGGACTGCCCCTGCTCGGTCTAATGTTAACGTTAAATTGTTATTTATGATTCTGACCCATGTTGGGTCATGTGAATTATTAGGAGGAATTCTCTGGTGGATTCCTAATTAGTTATCCGAATGTTTCGGATTTAATTTGTTTTAAACTGTGAAATTAATAAAACGGCTGCTGTGGCCATTTCACATCCAACCTCGGTGTCACGTGTCTTTTCCTAAAGGTGGGGGTGAAGGGATTGGTAGGGATAAGGGAAGGTGCACTAACACACGACTCTACTTAGGCAGGTCAAGCAGTATTGCTAATAAATGCATGCTTATTTCAGGGTTTATATTCATTAACAACAAAAGAATCAAAAAAATGTTGCAGATTGCAAAGAAATATTTTCTCGTTTATTACACATTGTAATAAAACAAGCTATAATGGTTATTGCACAACATCATTTATACAATATTTTTACTCCACTCAAACATGTCACTAAATCTGTGCGCGTTTCTATGGTTCCTTGATAATTAAAATTTGGTTATTTATTATATTCGTCTTATCGTTATCGTTTCAATTTTGAGACGTGATAGCCTATAAAGTAGATGACAGTGGATTTTAGTGGATTTGGAGTGCTTTTTCGAGGCATATCTAACTATAATGGTATGTTCACACAGCCTATTTTCGGCAATTTTTTGGGCCGTAAACGCCAGAAAATGGCCGAAAAATCGTAAGCAGAACGCATCCAAACATCTGCCCATTGATTTCAATGGGAAAACGGCGTTCTGTTGCGACGGAGCGTTTTTCGCTGCGTTCTTTTACGTGTAAAAAATGGCCATGAAAAAGAAGTGCAGGACACTTCTTGGGATGTTTTTGGAGCCGTTTTCCATAGACTCTAGCGAAAAAAGCTCCAAAAATGGACGTAAAAAACGCAGCGAAAAACGCAGCGTAAATCGAGAGTGGCTTAAAAAACTTCTGAAAATCAGGAGCTGTTTTCCTTTGAAATCAGCTCCGTATTTTGAGACGTTTTTGCTCACTGCGTGTGAACATACCCTTAGGGTATGTTCACACACAAACGCAAAATACATCTGAAATTACGGAGCTGTTTTCAGGTGAAAACAGCTCCTGAATTTCAGAAATTTTTGCTTGTACTCACGTTTTTCGCAGCGTCTTTTGCGGACGTAATTGGAGCTGTTCTTCATTGGAGTCAATGAAAAACTGCTCCAAAAACATCCCAAGAAGTGTCCAGCACTTCTTTGACGCGGGCATAATTTTACGCGCCATCTTTTGACAGCGACGCGTAAAATTACACCTCGTCTGAACAGAACATCGTAAGACCCATTGCAAGCAATGAAAAACGCCTGAATTACGTCTGAAAATAGGTCGTGTGCACATACCCTTATAAATATTTTTCTATAATAAAAAGTCTGAAAGTCTACACTTCAATCACATCTTTATTGTTTCAAATCCTTTGTAGTGGTGTACCGAGGATAAATTATGGAAAGTGTGTTTCTGTCCAAATACTTCTGGACCTAACTGTATATATTTTATTTATTACATAATGTATATAATACATTGAAACAATAAAGATGTGATTGAAGTGTAGACTTTCAGCTTTAATTCCATGGTTTACCAAAAATATTGCATTAACTATTTAAGAATTGCAACCATTTTTTTTACATAGTCCTTCCATTTTCACATTCAAGTAATTGGACAAACTAACATAATTATGAATATAAGGATTACTTGCAATCCTTTGCAGTCATTGACTGCCTGAAGCCTGGAACCCATGGACATCACAACATTCTGAGTTTCCACCCTTAAAGGGAACCTGTCACCAGCATTTCACCTATTGAACTTTACTTGTCCCTCACTGGCCGCTGCTATAAAAAGTTCCTTGGCGTTATCCCCTCTCCTAAACTCCTCCTCCGACTGTAAATAACGGTCTGCAAACATTTTGCGCCTTTTATCGTAATAATCCGGTGTCCCTTTGTGCGCACACACCAGAAGAGGATGTCAATGCACAAGCAAGGATTGTGTGTGCTGGGGGAAGGCGAGGAGCGGTCAATCAAAAAGTAAGGAGGTCTAGTAAACTCTGAAAGACTTGAGGAATGAACATATGACTCTTTTCAAAGGAAGATCTGACTCTTTTCAAACGAAGATTTGACTCTTATGCTCATTAGCATACGGTGTGGGAACACTAAAAAGCTGAATACTAAAGGTACAGAGTCGACTAAGAAGACAATTATAGGTTATATAGAAATGATTTTTCACCCACTACCACCAGGTATTGCTGGTTTAATAGGAGAAATGCTGGTGACAGGTTCCCTTTAAGATGATTTGCCAGGCCTTGACTAAGGTATGTTTGAAGTTTGTGCTGTCTATGACCCCCCACCAATACCCCAAATAATGGACCACAACCTGAAATTAGTGTAAGGGCCACAGCAGCCATTTATTAAATACACAAAATATTTAAATGCAATCATAGCATAACCATAATATAAAACATTTTATAAAACAACATCCTGCACTATTCTGCAAACATTCCCCTGTTAAAGGATCCTTGAAGGCACTTCAATAAATATATTTTTTTACCCCATCCTTTTCTTGTCAGGTCTGGAACTTTGCCCTACAGCCGTGCTGCACCTGACCCGAGGGCACCAACCATCTCCATGATCTTACCCTTCCTGGGGACCCAGCCCATCAGGAATGTATAATACAAGCTGGGTAACCACTCCCAGCCCCTACAATACCACTCAGGGTTAAATGCCCCAAGTTCTTTTACCAACAATCTTTTATGTTGTTCTCCTTCATCCCATTAAATGCCTTCAAAGACCCCTTCTTCTACCGCCATGACGTTCATGTGTGATACCTTACACATGAACGTCCCTCCACAGCTGCAGGGTTCTTTCCAGGCCATCCTGAATGCGAAAAGTCCACATGTCTAGACCCAGGTCATCCAAATGTACACCATCAGAATGAAGAAAGCCAACATCAGCCCCCTCCGAGTCTCTATCGCTTACCACCACACCCCTGTTGCGAGCAACAAATCTCCCTACAACTTTATTCACTTTTACCCTGCCACAAAACCTTGCGAGCAAAAATATCCTACCATACGATGATCAAACCAGGAAACGAGGACCACAAACGCAAGAGATCTAGCTTAACATCCCTCATCAGATGCCTGAACGACCTCATCCCTAAGTCATTCCCACCAAGATGAATGATCAAAATATCCGGCGCCCTATCCCAACCTGTCTAAAATTGGAGTTCCGGCAAAAGCCGGCACCAAAGCATACCACTCAAACCCAACCATCTGACCTAAGCGTCGGCCTGGACGAAGCCCAACTGGCATCCAGCCAGGCAGACAGCTGCCCTAGCACCTCCCCAGTGGACGAATGAGTGCCCCATTATTCACACCAAACAGGGGTTTGCACCTGAAACAAGATACACAAGAAAATAAGGACATCAAAAAGCAACATCCCAAAGTACCTCAAAGCAAATGAGGACGAACATAAATCCTGTACCTGTCCGACTCCCACCTGCCTATCTTTTTGACCATAGCCGAGGATAAACCCCACCTAGCCGCCTCCGTGGCTGTGCCAATCTGAAAAGAATGGGAACTATACTCTAAGCCCACTCTAAGCCAACTATAGTCTAAGCCCACCTGCCCGGACAACAGAATACGTTTGCGTCAGCATGAACCAACAAAGATTCCGGCCCCATGGGCCGGACAGCCAGATAATCGCAAAAACAGCGAACTGGGCACACCCGAGACCCTGGTAACGAACCCAGACACACCAAAAAACCTTTCCCAGCTTGATCAGTCTTAGATCTGTGAAGCAAACACGACAAGGAGGTCCCTATCAAGGTAAAGTCCAAGAACAACAAACCCCCAACCACCCGTTTACTTGCCGCCGCCAACTCTGATATCCTGAATGCGCCAAAAAATGCTAAGGAAAAAGCCAAAGTTAACAGAAGAACCTCAAATTGTGGCATACAAACAGCACGCAAATGTACACAAAGTGAATCAAATAGCTCAAAAGATACAGCTTTCCTACGGTACCTGGACATCGAACCTTTCTGAAAGCCCTTCATGGCTTGTCTAACTAAGAAGAACTTAGTCACATCCTCTTCCCCCTTTAGACGGAACCAAAAAGCAACCAACTAGCCATGCCAAGGAGGACACCCCTTCGCTATAGGCCCTTCCAATAAAATACAGCAAGCATGCCAACCGGTCCCCAGCTTTCACTTCTCACCTGAGCACTCCCCAACAAGTCCTCCCAAACCTGCCAAAATGTACTGTACGTCTTCCACGTGGCCCCACTGACAGACCGCTAAATCAATGACATCGCCACTGTCATACCACAAAGATGCTCCGGGAAACCTATCCCACTATTGACGAGAAAGGGAATCAGCCACAGAATTAAGCACCCCTAAAATACAAACAGCTACAAAATGCTAATTCAACACCAACCCCGCAAAACTAAGTGTCGCAATAATCGTACTACCGGAGGGGAATTTGCCAATTGGGCATTGATGGCCTGCACCACCCCTTAATTATCGCACACAAATTGTACTCTCCTGTCCCGCAGACAATCGCCCCAGATCTCCACAGCCACCACTATAGGGAAGAGTTCAAGCAAAGCCAAATTACGCACTAAGCCAGATTCTCGCCATGCAGAAAGCCACACCCCGAACATACGCCCCGAAACCACAAGCACCAGACCCATCAGTAAAGAACTCCAAATTCTCACTAGAAACTGGCCAGTCCATAAGAATCGACCGGCCGTTGAAGCATTAAAAAAATTCGCCCCACACAAACAAATCCACCTTCAATTCACTTGGCAACCGAATGAAGTGATGAGGGGAATGAACCCCTGCGGTACCCGTAGCCAACCACCTACAGAAAACCCTCCCCATCGGCATTATCCGACATGCAAAGCTCAAACGACCCAACAGGCACTGTAATTCCCGCAACAGTATCTCCTTCATTCGCAACGCACGTGACACCAAGGCCTTCAATTCCTGCAACTTATCCTCAGGCAAACAACATTCCATCCTAAACTAATCGATAATTATCCCCAGAAACTTGATGACCATAGTAGATCCCTCAATTTTCTCAGGCGCTAATGGAACACCAAATTTGCTCGCCACTCTCTCTAGTATGAAGCAACCCCGCACACACGTAAATCGGCCGGAGTATCGACAAATAAAAAATCGTCGAGATAATGCAACACCGACGCCATCTGCGCATCCCGCCGAACCACCCATTGCAAGAACGTGCTAAACATCTCAAAATAAGCGCAGGAAATGGAGCAGCCCATCGGAAGGCAGCAATCAACAAAATATCCCCTGTGCCAACAGCATCCCAACAAACAAAAACTCTCCGGGTGTACTGGCAACAAACGAAACGTGGCCTCTATGTCGGTTTTCGCTGAAAAAGCACTCCTTCCGTACTTGCGAACCCAGTCGACTGCAGCATCGAATGAAGTATAGCTAACTGCACAAAGTCCAGGATTAATACCATCATTCACCGATGCCCCGTCAGGATAAGACAGGTGGTGAATCAGGCGGAATTTGTTAACCTCCTTTTTTGGAACCAAACCCAAGGGAGAGACACGTAAATCAGTAACCGGGGGGGGGGACTGGCCCGCCATGCAGCCTGAAAACACCTTTTTCATCAATTTATCCGTAACGATATCAGGCCTGGCCAAAGCCAATGACAAATTGCGCGTCACACCCTCCTGGCCGGACGAAGTGAAAGAAATCCGAAAACCCTCTACAAAGTACTGCAACAACAAATTCGCCACCTCCTATTTGGATACGCCTCTAAAAACGGGAGTATCTTTTCCACCCTCACCGGCTTTGCCCCTCTTTTGCTCAGAATCTCTAAATTTTCCCTTATGTTTCTTGAAGCATCTGGACAAACCGTGGGCCCCTCTACATCTGGAGCACTCATGCTCGTACCTGCAATCGGAGCCAAATTTGCAATGACCCTCATTGAATTGCCAGCAACATCCTTTTCTGGATGCAGCCGACCGTCCCGTCGCTGACCACTGGCCACCGGCTGCGTCACGAAAGGGCTGATGACCCTGTTTTGGTGCCGACATTAACTGCATCCAAAGACTAATGTCTTTGTGATCCCATCACAAAGAAGGCCGCACTGCCTTCCTCTGCTGAAATAGTTTGTTGTACCTCAACCACGCGTTACCTCCGTACACCCGGTAAGCCTCCCCCACGGAATCCAAATAACATAAAAGTGCTGAACAAGTTTCCGGCGCCTTTTCCCCCACTACGCTGGATAAAAGGGCAAGGACCTGAAGCCAATTTGCAAAAATACGAGGAATCAACCTGTAACGACATTGCTCCTCCTCCTCCTTTTTACTCTCATCCAGTTTCACCCGGTCAAGATTAAACTTTTCCAACGGCAACAACGCAAAAATGTCCACTTACTCGTCCTCCCATATCTTCTCTCTAAGCTCAGATTTCAAATGCGCCCTCAAAGCACACATACACCTCACCTCTCGCAGCGTCAGCCAAACACACGTCATCCACCAACGTTCTTGGGAGTCCTGGGCCCCATGTCCACAGACTTATCTACATCCACCACAGCCCCCGCACCAGGCTCAATCACACCAGCAACGGCAAACCCTCCCGCAGTTGCGCCTCCACACACCTCACTAGCAGCACCCCACTCCCTTGCCGGGGACTGGCCTACATCCCCCATACCCTTAATAAAGAATTCCTGCATCCCCTTAAAAAACAGCTGCATATTCGACATAGAAAACATCCCCCCACCCCCACCCAGAGCAGGAATGGTGGTAAACTCAACCGGCTGTCCCTGAGGCAACATCCCAGCGGGCATCTCCATGGATCCAGATGATCTCAACTCTGACCGCAGTGTTCGAAGGGGGCGATGAGCCAGCAGCACCCGCGACCCACTGCTGGCAAATGTCCCGGCTGTAGAACTAAGCCCAGCAGCAACTAACACGTCCAATGCAGCGCCACCCACGTCCTACATGGTATAAAGTGGAAGACAGTCCCCTCTCCCAGGACTGTCAGCATCACCGACACTGTCCTACAACTCTTCTGCAGCATCACAGGCACTCATCGTCTCCCTCATGGGCAGGCAAGATGGCCGCCGACCCCCCTCACAGGAAGGGCCGCGTCGATTTGAGGCAAGAACCGGGTACCACTGGCCTCAGAATCACGCCTCCCTGCTCCGGCAGGAGGCATCGACAGTCCTCCAGAGGTGCCAGCCTGCCACATGTGCGGTCCCCGACTCCGGCTGCTGAGCTCCTCCAGCGCCTGGCACATCAGCACTGGAGTGTGTCGTCAATTCCGGTCCACTTGGCGAAGACAGGAGGAGGGAAGATGACCGTGGTCCCTCACCCGCCACCTCCGATCCCACCCGCCTGCCGGGATTCGTGCCAAGCCTCCTAGCCCCCGCACCTGGCACCCGCTTGGGAGCAGAAGGAGCAGAGTCCTTGTTGGGGCTCCCACGGCGTCGACAGGACTAAGGAGTAACCTCTGGAGAAAGTCTCTATGGAGGCCTGGAACCCCGGCTCCTGCGGCCTTCCCCGCCCGTGGAGCTAGCAGCTGACAAAGGAGGCAGAGCCACCCAAAGTGTTGCTCCAGCCAGCCAGGACCATGCGGAAGCGCAGCATCACGGATCCGGGCCTTCATGGACTCCACCATTATCCAGGTAAGCACTACTACACTACAGAAACTTTCTTCTCCTATTGTCCGGCAGGAAAGAGGGCTGCCTCTATCCCACCCGGGTTTATATGCCCAACACTCCTCCCCTACTTTAAAGATCCACTCCTTATCCAAACCCCTTCTATTTAACCATTTAAACCCCTTTTGTACCAAAATAACAACTAAAGCTCTACCCAAACCACCTTGTCATGCGCTCTCTTCACTACGTCTGTGCCTTCATTATGTTGGGCTTAACTTACTGCAGTCAACTTTAGTTGCTGCTTATTTGTGGATCTTTCTGCTTTTAGTTTTGTGTTCAGTAAGTGAAAAGCTCAATCGGTTTGGGGTCAGGTAATATTCAATTTCTTTGCCTTAGGGCTTGTCCTCATGTAAAAGAATTGCTGCAGAAAATTTCTGCAGCAATTCCACAGAAACTAGCAGGATTTCCGCTGCGGAAGAACTGCACCATTTCCTGCAGAAAATGGTGCAGATTTTGGTGCTTTTGTCTCAATGTTGGGAGATGGGGACATCTCTGAAAAACGCAGCATTTCAGTCCACTTTCCGCAGAAGGAATTGACATGCTGCAGTACAAAAAATACACAACGCAGGTCAATTTATGGTTGGAAATTTTACGCAGAATGTGGATGAGATTTGTTAAATCTCACCCACTTTGCTGATACCGTATTCTGCTGTGTATTTTCCATCCACAATTCTGAACGGAAAATACGCAGCAATTCCGCTACGTGTGGACAATCCCTTAAGAAGCTGTTGGATTGCTTTCACAGTATGTTTTGGGTCATTATCCATCTGTGCTGTAAAGCACCATCCTATCAGTTTTTCAGCATTTGACTGAATCTAAGCAGAAAGTCTTGCTCAATACACTTCAGAATTCTTCCAGCTACTTCTATCCGAAGTCACATCATCAGTAAACACCATGTTTGACAGATGATGTGGTAGACATCGGATCATGAGCCCTTCCTTTTCTTCTACATACTGTTCTCTTCCCATCATTCTGGTACAAATTAATCTTGGTTTCATCTGTCCAAAGAATCAACAAGAATTGGACAGGCCTTTTTAGATATTTTGTAGCGAAGTCTAATCTGGCTTTTCAGTTCTTTATGGCCCTATTAGAATGGCCAATTTTGGCCGGTGCAACGAGCGCGGATCAACGAGACAGCTCGTTGATCGGCGCTCGTTAGCTCCTGTCACAAGGAGCTATGTATGGGGACGAGCGGTCGTTACTTTGATCGCTTGTTCCCACACATTATTATCATGTCGGCAGCGATTTGGCTGTAGATGTGCTGCCGACAACAATAATATTTAGATTTTTATTTAAAATAATACGATCAGCAGATGAATGAGCATTTGCACGTTTGTCTGCTGATCGCTGGCAATTATCGGCAGGGCAATTATTGCAGGGCAATTATCGGCAGGGCAATTATCGGCAATGAGCGTTCTATGAATGCTTGTCTGCCTGGTAATTTAAACACATATGCGGAAGATCAGTGTTAAATGACCCAAACATTTTCAAAATAAAATAGTTTTTATTGAAACATGATAAAAATACTAAATACAAATAATAGCATAAAAACTGGATTTCAAATATAAGTCCTCACAGTGAAGAAAGTACTGAGTGGGCTACTGGCCATAACATCTATACCATACAGGAGTACATTGTAAATAAACAGCCATGGTAAGTCACATAACCAAATAAAAACAGTGCAATAGACCATCAGAATTGATAGACAGAAATGGTAAGGTAGCCAAAAATTAATGAAAGAGAAGTTTGACAGACCATGCAGGTATATAATGGGGTAAAGAGTAGAGATGTGCCAGGAGCCCACTTACACCCAACGCATTTCGCCACCAGGCTTCGTCAGGGGGAAAATGATGAAGGCTCTTTGACAGGATAAGGTGTATATATATGTCTACAAATCTTAGTTTAATTAGATTTACCTGAGGCATGGTTAGTACGATCATGAAAACAAGTGAACTAGTTTGAGGCAGTCACTCCCCATATCCAATAAAAAAAATTTAAAAGACTCAGTGAGAACGGAAGTAGGTGTAAAAGCCACAAGGATTGGATGAGGTATGTGTTAATCAAATCTAGCGACCGCAAGAAGGTCAACACGAAACCGAGAGTGAGCTAAATTGGGGCGGTAACTCCCCATATCCAATAGGAGACTTCATAAAAGACTCAGTGAGAGCAGGAATCGATGTAAGAACCACTGGGATTGTGTGGAACAGGTGTTAATCAGACCAAACAACCGGAAGAAGGTCACTACAGCAAATGATGAATCCAAAATGGCGATTAAACGGAAATACATCATATGGGGAAGACTAATGAATTGGTCAAGCGGTGTTTCCATCAATAAAGAGAGGCGGTTTGTCTGCTTGGTAATTGCCCATTGTAAAAGGGTCTTAAGTGTTACCAGTGGTTTGCATCTTGAGATAAACCCATACATTTATGAAGGCATCTTTTCATTGTAGACTTTGTCAATGATACACCAACCTCCTCCAGAGTGTTCTTGAGTTGGCTAGATGTTGTGAAGGGGTTTTTCTTTACCAAGAAGAGAATTCCGCACTTTAGCTGTCTTTTGTGTCTTCCATGCCTTTTGCTGTTGCTGAGCTCACCAGTGCATTCCTAAATTGTTGATTTGGTCACTCCTAAATTTCTTGCTATCTCTGATAAGATTTGGTTTTTCACTCTAATGATGGCCTTCTTCACTTGTATTGACAACTATTTGGATCACATATTGGAAGTTCCCATGAACAGCCGGCAAATGTAAATTCAACACTTGAAAACTCCTCCAGACCCTTTATCTCATTAATCTGTCATAAAATAAGAAGGGAACAGGCCACACCCGACCATGAAACTGCTTACCAGTCAACTGTCCAATCGCTTTTGAACCTGTGAAAATGGAGGCACTATGCAAAAATGGCTGTAATTCCTATACAGTTAATTCAATATATTTGGAAAACACCTTAAAAAAAAAAGCTGAAAGTCCATGCCTCAATCACATCTTTATTGCTTTGTTTCACATCCATTGTGGTGGTGTACAGTGGCAGAATAATGAAATTTTTTACTGTCTAAGTACATTTCCCTGAATTGCATATTAGTTATATACTCTTATCCTAATCTACACAATATTTTTGCATAATTTTTCTAGAAGATAATACATGTCCTTGAACTTTTGTTATTAGAAGTAAGAGGAAGTTTTTTTGTGAAGAATTTACATTTTGTAGACAAAGATTTAGAAAAAAAATAATTAATTAAGTAAAGTGTTTGCTACTCTCTTAGACTCCAAGTGTGCTTGTAGTCTAAGAATTTACTTATACTTACCTCATATTTTTTATCCATCACATGTTCTGGTAAAACCCCAACTACATTGAACATACAGACAAAATATGGTAATGTTTCCAAATAATTTTAATGACAAAATTCTGGCAAATTGACCTAGGGGAAGGGGGTAAATATAATCTGTGGCATGGAATTTTTGTCAGCCCACATTGGTACCTTTTCTTCTATATTGGTGTTAACATTTAGAAAGAATATCATCTAATAACTGCTAACAACCCCATCGGGCAGAAGCCTCAGTTTTCCAAACTGTCTATCTGGGCCTGATGTATGCAAGCTAGAAAGAAAATAAAAAAACACTGCACCACATGGTGCAGGTCACCAAAGCGAAGTGATGCAAGGAGAAAAGGTAAAGGTGATTCCATTCACCTAGAGGGGATGTGCAAATTCTGGCACAACCCTGATGTATGTGAAAGGTAATGGTAGGATGAAGCTTCAGCTTGGTCCGATCCGGTCACAAATATGGTTACCGCAAAATTTTTAAGCACAAAATAAAACATAAATAGCACTGCTACCATCAAACCAGAGTCCACGGTAAAAAATAGCTTTAAGTTTTATTAAGGCTTAATATGGCTACGTGTTTCGACACTGCACTAGTGTCTTCCTCAGGCTGTTGAACATACAGAGCAAGTGAGCACAACTTATATATTGTAGTCCATTGTATGAACTGTTTAAAAAAAAAAACGCCAGAAGAGTAACTGCTATCTGACGTCAGAGGGCAGATTGACAGGAGATAAGGGAAATTGTATTCATTCAGTCTCACAAAAGAAACCAGATAACGATACATAAGGAAGTGGTTAATGAAAATAAATAGAAATAAACATTATGAATGTAAATGATATATGCACACATCATAACATATTTGTACCTGGGGATGACAGCGCGAGTCAGCAGGCAGTGAAAAACAACGATCTGCGGAGCAAAGAGCCTTGAAGAGGGTAGTGGATGGGTATAGTTTGTGTTTCTCACCGTTGTGAAAGGGTTCCATTTTTTGGACGGAATCAATAGCGCAGTCAATCAATGGTGATGCAAACGGAAGCTATGGTTTCCGTTTGCCTTTCTGTTGAGGGTTTCCCCCGATGAAAAGCTCAGACGGAACCCCTCAACGGAAAGACAATGGTGATGTGAACAGGCCCTAAAACACATAATATATCTGGCGCAGGGCATCTACTGCACTATTTTGACGCAAATAAACCAGAATTCTGGTGCATTTAGCTTAGTATATTTTCCACACTGTATTTAGTTGTCAGAGGAATTCCACCTAAATACACAGCAGTAAGTTACATACAACATGTAATACTGTAGACTTGGAACAACGAGTCTCAATTGAATAAGAATGGTTTGTATGGTTTCCTATGGTAATATGCTGTGAACCACTCTGATAAATGGTAAAATATATCCAAATCAGCAGTATATAGGTATGTTATTTGAATTGCTTTACCTTTTGTTAAAGCATATTGTGTCTGATAAAAGATTAAACAGCAGCCCTCTATCTAAATGGGTGCTAACAGGATTTCTCCCTTGTTGGAGATTTAGAACATCAAGTACGAGGATCTACACAGCAAGCAGTTGCATTTCTGCAGTTTCATTTCTGTGTGGAACCACAAGTACCAGCGAGATATACACACCAGTGGAAATTTGGATCGTTCTTTCTGCATGCCAGCTGAGGGGAAGGTCAAACCCTTGATGGACACTTCAGACTTTACATCCACAACCGTCTGAGCGGTAAAAAACTATCATTTTGTCCCTGTTTTTTGTGGTGTTAAGGATTTCACCTCTTTTTTACCTGCTCCTGTTGTTCATCTCCTTGTTGAGATATTTCAGTGAGTAGAGAGCTGAGTTGCATATTTGGCTTCACTAAACTGGTGAAACTGTTGTGGATCCGTGGTTATGCGGACAATGTCGTCTGCATGACGTCTCAAACATTGTAAAAATGACATCCAGCACTTTACACTCAAGGGTGTCTTAACGCAGTTTAGCATCAAAGAATACCAAGCATTTAAAGTCTTGTTTGCGGCTAAAATTCTGACGTAAGAGGAGCCTGAGACTCACAACACCTCCTAAAAATAGTAATTCAACAGTTCATATATGCCACTTATTCCGAATTCTACATTCACATATTCATCAGAACAGAATAGACAAGAAGTCTTTGCTGTCCACATGCCAGTAAATATCTGAGTCACGGAGTCGACAAATGGTCTGATTAGGCTAAGGGGGTGATTAGATATTCAACTGCTCACCTTCTCACTCCTGTACTACAAAAAAAAGCCCTATAAGAGACAATTAGCACATATCCTCTTGCACAAATCTTCTCCCATTGGTATAAGGGGTGATAACATGGAGTACAGTACCTCAATACACTGTGGGCTTAATGAAGGCTATACAAGGGGAGAGATGGCTGTGATATTTCTTCATGCTCTTACTTGCAGTTTCAACCCTCATACCACTCCCTTACAGAAACAGAGAACCATGAAGTAAAACTTGTAATTTTGCTTCCCGACAGGGTCAGCGCCAGGTTTTTTGTGGGCCATGCGTTTCCGACACACATATATGGACAGTGACGTCAGGGGCTTCTCCAAGAGCGGAATCCCCATCCAGAGCATCTGTAACACTCTCCCGGGGATTCCGGTCCCTCTACCAAAATCTAAGCTTTAGCCCTTATATTCTTTACATGGCAAAGTCCTTGGCAGTGAAATGGTTAAACTGTTCAATTGTTTGATCCCCTCCTAAAAAAACCCACCAAATGTCTCAGCTGCTTATCTCTCTCCTTGTTGAGATTATATGCATGTTTGTCCATGACAACTCCCAAAACTATATGGCCAGCTTAAAGCGGTTGTTTTGATAAGATCAGCCCAGTGATCTGCTGATCATGGTTTCCGCCGCTATGGCTGGTCATATGAGACATTTCATGGTCCAGTAGAGTAAAGCTTCTATTACACTGGCCAATTTTGGCTGATGCAACGAGTGCCGATCAATGAGACATCGTTGATCGGCGTAGTTTGCTCCTGTCACAAGGAGCTATATATGGAGACGAGCGGTCATTACTCCGATCGCTCATCCTCACACATTATTATCATGTCGGCAGCGCGTCGCCCTGTTTACACAAGGAGATGTGCTGCGGACAACGATATTTCACTTTTTCAAAACGATACGATCAGCAGATGAACGAGCGTTTGCTCTTTCATTTACTGATCGCTGCCCTGTTTACACAGCGCAATTATCATCAACGAGCGTTATATGAACGCTTGTCTGCCCGATAATCGGCCAGTGTAAAAGGACCTTAAGGGTACTTTTACACCAGCCAATTTCGGCCGGTGCAATGAGCACCGATCGACAAGACAGCTCATCTATCGGCGATCGTTTTCTTCTTTCATAAGGAGCTGTATTGGGATGAGCGCTCGGTATTCCGATTGCTCGTCTCCATACATTTCTATCATGTCGGCATCATGTCTCCCTGTTTACACATTGAGAAGTGCTGCCGACAACGATTATATTTTGCACATTTAAAAGGATATGATCAGCTGATGAACGAGTGTTTGCTCGTTCATTGGCTGATTGTTGCCCTGTTTACGCAGGGCAATTATCTGGAACGAGCGTTCTATAAACCCTTGTTTGCCCGATAATTGGCCAGTGTAAAAGGGCCTTAAGAGATGTTCTCTGTTAGTAGTTCTCTATTCTGGCTAGAAGAAGGGGTCCCAAGTGGTGTCCCCCCCACTCCTTGATGTCCATATTCTCTAAAACAAAAATGTAAGTAGACATAAGATGAGCTATAGGGAACATGGACTGATATAATGATTTACAGTGCTAGATAGGAAAAGTTACACTAAGCAGTTATGTGAGTAGAGTGTGATGTCATAAATGGCTGTATGATGTAAGAATACGTTATTAGAAGTTATATAAAGCAATTGAATGGGTTAACATGATCAAGAGAATGTATTAGATCTGAACTTGTCCCATGTAGCTGCACTTATTTTATCATTTATCATAACTCTTTACAACGGACTGTCGCTACACTTGTAGAGTTATCAGGATGTAGAAATAATGTACAGCCCTAATCCCGTTAAATAACAAATTCAGCTCTGCTACACCGGCAGTTAACAGCTATTTGGGAACCAAAAAAACACTAATGTAAAATCTTAGGGAATTATATTGGACAGAAATGCGTACAATAATGTGAAGACAAAGGAAAGCTATAAGGAGCTGTCTCTGGTGATGGCTGATATAGGCAGGTAGATTAAGTTACAGTAGTTCCAGGCTCGGAGGAGTTCCTTCTCACACACAATCTTTCAGATTCTCTCCTTCTCCTCCTAGTTCTCTCTACCTCTCTCCCTTTTTCCTGAATCTCCCCGTTGCTATGGTAACTGGCTGCCTCTTCTCCGCACGCCAGTGAGACAAATTTTAATTTTTAATTGCTCCTTGCAGTCAAAATCTTACTGCCGCTACCAGGGTAGAAATATTCGTGTTTCATAGGGGATTGAGAGTTTGGGGAGTGCATGTGTATAGCATGGTCAGAGCAAGAAATCTAAACTAACATGGTAGATGGGTAGAGGAATGGATACGGTGAAGCTCAATCTTCGGTGCTCTTTAAAGCTTTTGTGGGTGTGAGGAGATAAGAGAACATGTGTAGGGAGCAGTGTCATGCAAGGAATTCTGATTAAATAAAAAAAAAGTTTTTAGAGAATATCTGAAGTAAAGAGAACTTAGAAGTAATGCGTTCACCAGCGTATACAGACAGTCACATCATGATAGCGTTTCACATTAAGACCAATGCTCAGAGGCAACATTGTCACTTCAATGAATGAGACATTAAATCCTCTATTTGTCCTCTAGAAGACTGGAACATAGTAAAAACGAAAGGCTTTCAGAGATGGATAATATAAGAAAAGCGAAATTGCATCAAATGTGCAGATTTCGTTTTGTGCACCCTAGGCACAGTCTTGTTATGCCAACGTTATGCAATGTAAGGGGGGCACAATAAGTGCAATGTCAGGTGGCAGGTGCTGAACTTTACTTCAGCAATGAAATGAGTATCTGTGGGTTCTACAGTGACACAATAACAGTCTATGCAGATATCCACATATCCCAGACACAGGCGTTTCCTCAGTGCCCACCGGTCATATACCAGTGAGAACAGTCCGGGTAGGTCGTAGTCACTCTCCTGTAGCTGTCTTGCGCTTATAGGTACCAGGATCAAACATTTACATTACATTGTACTCAAAATTTGTTTTTAAAGGGAAAAGTCGAAAGTACTTAAAATGAAAAATGAAGCAACTTTGCTGATAGTCTTATTATAGTCTTAAAAGTTATATTAAAAATCTATCGTTTTGTGTGAGGTTTCTGTATTTTCACAGACAAAAAAAAACTACAGACTGCTGACAGGTGCCCACTAATAAGATATATAGTAAAGCTTCAGGTATTTACATGTACTACTGATTTATGCAAGATAAAAAAAACAACAACATTTTAAGGGTATCTGCGACAGTCCCCTCCATCTGAATACAGCTTGCAGAAATTCATGAGCTTGCTGTTAAAACAATGAATGGAACTGATTTTCACACGAATGGAACTGATTTTCAGTACAGAAATTTCTGCAGTGTGTGAATTCACCCTAACAATAAATATGCTTTAATGGTGGTTTCTGCAGTCTCTAACATTTAGAAAATATATATAAAAATAATAATAATAAAAAAAATAAATAAATAAATAAATAAAAAAAAAAATATATATATATATATATATATATATATATAAAACATAATAATACTATAATAAAAAATACAAATAATTAGTCATGCAATAGCAATTACATGCGTTTCCACAAAAGTCTCCACACTTGATTTTTATCATATCTATCCAAACCTTCATCATCATCCATCCATCTACATCACTGGTACAGTAGTTCAGTGCTGCTGTTGTACTACAAGGCCTTATTCACAAGAAACGTGTCTGTTTTGCGCGCGTAAAAAACGCAGCGTTTTTCCTGCGTTACAGTTCCGTGTGACATCAGTGTATGGTGCGTGTCTGCGTTTTTTACGCGCATATGTCATCAGTATGTCACGCGTTCCACGTCAGCAAAATAAACTGAAGGAGGTGTTTTTCTTTTTCAAAATCATTTCTTTAGCAACTATTGCGTGAATCATGCACATCACACGGATGTGCGTCCGTGTGCTGTCCGTGATTTTCACACACCCATTGACTTCAATGGGTGCGTGATGCGCAAAAAACGGACAAGTATAGGACATGCAGTAAGTTTCACGCGGCGGACACACGCTGCGTGAAAAACACTGAATGTCTGAATGGCCCCATTGACTTGCTTAGGCCTATGTGACGTTATTTTAACGCGCGTAACACGGAAAGGAAATACGCTCGTGTGAATTAGGCCTAAGACCAGTGCACGTGGCCTCAGTCTTAAAGATAACATAGCTATAAGACAATTTTCTATTTATGAATAGTAACATATTAATACCACATATTGCATCCACATACTGACAATAATACCACCATATTGTTACTGAATAATACAGCCATACCATAACCACATAGTGACTGAATAATATCCCCATACTGTTACTGAATAATACCACCGTATCATAAACACGGAATAATACCCTCATACTTGTACTGAATAACACCTCCACACCATAACCAAATAGTGACTGAATAATACCCCCATACTGTTACTGAATAATGCCACCACACCATAACGATATAGTGACTGAATAATACCCTCATCCTATTACTGAATAATACCGCCACACCATAACGACATAGTGACTGAATAATACCCTCACACAGTTACTGAATAATACCGCCACACCATAACCACATAGTGACTGAATAATACCTGCATACTGTTACTGAATAATACCGCAACATCGTGACCACATAGTGACTGAATATTACCCCTATACTGTTACTGAATAACCCCACCACACCATAACCACATAGTGACTGAATAATACCCTCATACTGTTACTGAATAATACCTCCACACCATAACCAAATAGTGACTGAATAATACCCCCATACTGTTACTGAATAATACCACCACACCATAACCACATAGTGACTGAATAATACCCTCATACTGTTACTGAATAATACCGCCACACCATAGCGACATAGTGACTGAATAATACCCTCACACTGTTACTGAATAATACAGCCACACCATAACCGCATAGTGACTGAATAATACCCCCATACTGTTACTGAATAATACCACCACACCATAACCACATAGTGACTGAATAATACCCTCATACTGTTACTGAATAATACCGCCACACCATAGCGACATAGTGACTGAATAATACCCTCACACTGTTACTGAATAATACAGCCACACCATAACCACATAGTGACTGAATAATACCCCCATACTGTTACTGAATAATACAGCAACACCATAACCACATAGTGACTGAATAATACCCCCATACTGTTACTGAATAATACCGCCACACTATAACCAGATAGTGACTGAATAATACCCCCATACTGTTACTGAATAATACTGCCACACTATAAACACATAGTGACTGAATAATACCCCCATACTATTATTAAATAATACCACCACACCATAACTACATAGTGACTGAATAATACCACCATACTATTATTGAATAATACCACCACACAATAACCACATAGTGACTGAATAATACCCCCATACTATTACTGAAAAATACCGCCACACTATAACCACATAGTGACTGAATAATACCCACATACTGTTACTGAATAATACTGCCACACTATAACCACATAGTGACTGAATAATACTCCCATACTATTACTGAATAATACCACCAGACCATAACCAGATAGTGACTGAATAAACCCCCCATAATGTTACTGAATAATACTGCCACATATAACCACATAGTGACTGAATAATACCCCCATACTGTTACTGAATAATACAGCCAAACCATGACCACATATTACTATCCCATAGTGACTTAATCATAACACCAAACACTTACTGAATAATACAGCCACACCATGACCACATATTATCACTACATATTGACTGAATAATACCTCCATACTGTTACTGAATTATACCAATACACCATGATCACTTATTACCACCACATAGTGACTGAATAATACCACCATACTGTTACTGAATAATACAGCCACACCATGACCACATAGTGACTTGACTAATACCCCCATACTGTTACTGAATATTACCTCCACACCATAACCACATAGTGACTGAATAATACAGCCACACCAAGACCACAATTTACCACTACATCATGACTGAATAATACTACCATACTGTTACTGAAGTCATCGCTGTCTAAGTGTCATACTGTCAAAGTGTCCTGGCAGTTATACATGGCACAGATCTAACATCCATCTCTCTTCTCTTCATACAGGTATATAATCCATTTCATTCCTGCATGAACCTCATCCCTGCTGTAGCTGCATTTCAAAAAGCTGATACTTTTATTTTATGGTACTCTGCTTTCCTGTCTTGCTATATAGTCTAATGTTATCTCAAATTTTTGTCAAAGTGTTTGATCGTCGTTAAGTTTTATGATCATCCAGACCTGCTAGTTTGTGTGTTTATCTCTGCATAGCTTTTCACCTCATGTGTCTAGTTGATTTGATTAATAGCTGAACGAGCTTAATTAGGCCTAGATCTGAGCATCTACTCCCCTATAAATTTAGATGTAGCATATGGGGAAGGCACTCGTGCAGGGGGGCACGAAGGCAGAAGTCATCTCTGTCTAAGTGTCATACTGTCAAAGTGTCCTGGCAGTTATACATGGCAGTTGCACAGGGTCAGTGACAGGTAAGCTGCATTACCAAACCAGACAAACTAGCCAACGCTCTCAATATTAGATTTCTAACTATCTGTAAACAAACATGTTTGCCACCGCTCTCATTATTATAGCTGCTCTTGGTTTTCAATCCTATCGCCCATTTAAGACTTGCCCAAAAACAGTCCGCATCAGTCCTTCTCTCCTGGCCTCACCCATGTACAGCTCCCATTCACTATTCACTTTCCTCAGTCAACTTAACCCATCTCATCCCACTGCCCAACATAAAAAACGCTCTCATAAATCACAGAACCATCTGCTGTCTCTCTCCATTCTCCTGCTATTAGCTGCAGGGGACATCTCTCCCAACCCTGGGCCTCCCTTTTCTTCTGCCAAGCTCAACCACTTACCTGCCACACATAGAAACCCTGCAAATCTTCTTGCCATTCCTTGTATGTCTTCTCCTGTCTCTTTTAACTGTGCTCTCTGGGACTCTCGGTCCGTGTGCAACAAACTCACCTTTATTCATGACTTATTCCTTTCTAACTCTCTCAACCTTCTGGCTCTTACAGAAACATGGCTACACCTGTCTGACACTGCTTCCCCTGCTGCTCTATCTTAGGCTGGTCTCCAGTTCTCTCGTGCCCCCAGAACTGAGAACAGGCAGGGTGGAGGAGTAGGTATACTTCTTTCCCCACACTGCACTTTCCAGGTCATTCCCCCGGTCCCCTCACTCACATTTCCCTCTTTTGAAGTCCACACCCTCAGACTCTTTCACCCTTTTCCCGTCCGAGTGGCAGTTGTCTACCGCCCACCGGGCTCACCCCGCCAATTCCTGGATCATTTTGCTGCTTGGCTTCCACAATTTCTATCCTCTGAAACACCCACTCTCATCATGGGTGACTTCAACATCCCCATTGATAACCCAATCTCCTCATCTGCCTCCCAGTTTCTATCTTTAACCTCGTCCCTCGGTCTGTCACAACTTACTAACTCTCCTACACATGAAGACGGGCATTCACTTGACCTGGTCTTCTTCCTGCTCTGCTCAGTTTCTGACTTTATTAACTCTCCTCTCCCGCTTTCTGACCACAATCTTCTCTGCTTTACTATCAAATATTCTCTGCCTCCTCAGGTCATCCCTACGTATCAGACATACAGAAATCTACATGCCATTAACACTGTGAAACTCATAGACAGTCTACAGTCCTCATTGTCCCCTATCTCTTCCCTCTCCTGTCCCAATCTGGCTGCCAAACTTTATAATAACACTCTCAAAAATGCATTGGATGAAGCAGCCCCCACTACACTCCGAACCACCCGACAAAGACGACGACAACCCTGGCACACGCCTCAATCCCGCTTTCTTCAGCGGTGCTTGAGATGTGCCGAACGACTGTGGAGAAAATCGCATTTGGATGCAGATTTCCTCCATTACAAATTTATGCTCAAAACTTACAACTCTGCCCTTCACCGCGCCAAACAAGTCTACTTCACTTCTCTCATCTCCACACTATCTAATAATCCAAAACGCCTCTTTGATACTTTTCACTCCCTCCTTAGTCCTAAAGTGCAGACGCCAATCACAGATCTCAGTGCTGAAGACCTGGCCAATTATTTTAAAGTTAAAATTGACAACATCCGGCATGATATTATCTCCCAGTCCCCTAGTAACATCGATTCCCTTCCCCCCCGCACTCCCTCTTCTTCACTCTCAGAATTTGACCCAATAACTGAAGAAGAAGTCTCGAGGCTCCTCTCTTCTTCTCGTCCTACTACCTGCCCTAGTGATCCTGTCCCCTCACACCTCCTCCAGTCCCTCTCCCCAGCTGTCACTAGTCACCTCACTAAAATATTTAACCTCTCTCTTTCCTCTGGTATCTTTCCCTCCGCTTTTAAACATGCCATTATAAACCCATTATTGAAAAAACCAACACTTGACCCATCCAGCGCTGCCAACTACCGACCAGTCTCTAATCTGCCCTTCATCTCCAAACTCCTGGAACGCTTAGTCTACTCTCGCCTTATTCGCTATCTCTCTGCTAACTCCATTCTTGACCCCTTACAATCTGGTTTCCGCACTCTACACTCCACAGAAACTGCCCTTACTAAAGTCTCAAATGATCTCTTGGCGGCTAAATCGGACGGTAAATCCTCTCTCCTGATTCTTTTGGATCTCTCTGCAGCCTTTGACACTGTAGACCACAAACTCCTACTTAACATGCTCCACTCTATTGGCCTCAAGGACGCGGCTCTCTCTTGGTTTTCCTCCTATCTCTCTGACCGCTCATTCAGTGTGTCATTTGCTGGTTCCACTTCTTCTCCTCTTCCCCTTGATATCGGGGTTCCTCAGGGATCAGTCCTAGGTCCGCTCCTCTTTTCTCTCTACACAGCTCCTATTGGACAAACCATCAGCAGATTTGGCTTCCAGTACCATCTCTACGCTGATGACACCCAATTATGTACCTCTTCCCGTGACATCACCCCTGCTCTAATACAGAACACCAGTGATTGTCTGTCCGCTGTCTCTAACATCATGTCCTCTCTCTATCTGAAACTGAATCTTTCTAAAACTGAGCTCCTTGTGTTCCCACCATCTACTAACCTCCCTAAACCTGATGTCTCCATCTCTGTGTGTGGCACTATCATAACTCCTAAGCAGCACGCCCGCTGTCTCGGGGTTATTTTTGACTCAGATCTTTCCTTTACTCCTCACATACAATCACTTTCACGCTCCTGTCATTTTCACCTCAAAAACATCTCCAGAATCCGCTCTTTTCTTACGGAGGAAACTGCCAAAACTCTCATTGTTGCTCTGATTCACTCTCGTCTTGACTACTGTAACTCATTACTAGTCGGTCTTCCCCTCACTAAACTCTCCCCTCTCCAATCTATCCTCAATGCAGCAGCCAGGCTCATCTTTATGACCAACCGCTACACCAACGCCTCTAATCTGTGCCAGTCACTGCACTGGTTGCCCATCCCCTTCCGAATAAAATTCAAACTTATTACTCTCACCCACAAAGCTCTCCACAGTGCTGCACCTCCTTACATCTCCTCCCTCATCTCTGTCTACCACCCTACTCGGGCTCTACGTTCTGCCAACGACCTTAGATTAAAATCCTCCATAATCCGAACCTCCCACTACCGTCTCCAGGATTTCTCTCGTGCTGCACCCGTCCTCTGGAATGTGCTACCCCAGACAATCAGATTAATTCCCAATATCCACAGTTTTAAACGTGCCCTGAAAACACATCTATTTAGACAGGCCTATAACATTCCCTAATCTGACTCCTTTCCATGGCCCTCCATTTAGATTAGTCATCAGAATAAGATTCCCTCACACTCCTTCTCTTCATGTCCGTCATACACGGATACTGGCTGGTGACCGGCTCATGCAGCTTTATGTTACCACCGCATGTGTATAAAAATGGCCGGACCATTGTACAGAACAAACACTATTACACTTTGTGTCTCCCTTATGTCCTCATAGATTGTAAGCTCTTGCGAGCAGGGTCCTCACTCCCCAGGTTTGAATTGTAAATGAACTTTGTCACTATGTAATGTCTGATATTGTTTGTTTCATGTTCCCTCTAAATTGTAAAGTGCTGCGTAATATGTTGGCGCTATATAAATAAAGATTATTATTATTATTATTATTATTATTAGAATACCAATACACCATGATCACATATTACCACTACATATTGACTGAATAATACCACCATACTGTTACTGAATAATACAGCCACACCATGACCACATATTACCACCACTTAGTGACTGAATAATGCCACCATACTGTTACTGAATAAAAACTACTACACAAAGACCAATATTGCCTCTATATTACTAATACTACTACTACTACTACGTGAATGAATAATACTACCATAATGTTACTGAATAATACTGCCACACCATGACCACATATTGCCCCCACATACTGACTGAATAATACCACTATACTATTACTGAATAATACCAATACACTATGATCACTTATTACCACCACATAGTGACTGAATAATAACCCATACTGTTACTGAATAATACAGCCACACCATAACCACATATTACCACCACATAGTGACTAAAGACTACCACCATACTATTAATGAATAATACAGCCACACCATGACCACATATTACCAAAACATCATGATTGAACAATACCACCGTCTGTTGCTGAATAATACAGCCACACCATCACCACATATTATCACCACATATGACTAAATAATGCCACCATACTGTTACTGAATAAAAACTACTACACAAAGACCTATATTGCCACCATACAGTGGTAGACACCAGTGATCATATAGTGGTTGATACCAGTCCTATCCTCATGGACAGCAACGCATATCGCGACAAAGCAATATCAGAATTATCTGATGTACAAATTTACAGAAAATGAAATGGAGATTCTACTTGTAATTTCAAGAGGGAAATCGACATAGTGATGAATGATGCACTTCTATCTGGAATTATCGACCAAGACTTGGCTGATGCCTTAACAAAAACAAAATCACTGTCTTCCAATACTTTACCTTTTGCCAAAGGTGCATAAAAGTCTAAATGAACCTCCAGGACGACCCATAGTCTCCGGCATAAAATCCATATTGCAACCATTGGAAATCTATGTTGATTCCTTCTTGCAAAAAATCGTACAGAAATTGCCTGATTGTCTAAAAGATACCACCGACTTTTTGAATAGAAATGAAAAACTAACTGTAACTAAGGAAACACTTCTTTGCACATTAGACATTAAAAGCTTATATACTAATATCCAATATAATGAAGGAATGTCTACAGTCAGATACAAACTTAGTGAAGATGCTACTTTAAACAACAAAATAATCAAGTTTATTATGTCTTTTAGATCTAATACTTACTAAAAATTACTTTAGGCTCGATAATAACTACTACTTGCAATTGCAAGGAACTTCGATGGGTTCTTCTACAGCTCCAGGATATGCAAATATCTTTATGGCCTCATTTCAATCTTCATTTGTACAAAATAGCTCCTTCAACGAATACATCAAATTATGGCTAAGATATGTGGATGACGTCTTTTTATTTTGGGAAGGTAGTAAAGAAAATTTAGGCAAATTCATGTCATACATCAATAAGTGTCACAATCTGATTCAATTTTCTATTGAGTGTAATCTTGAAAGCATACACTACCTTGATGTTAAAATTAATAAAACAATAGATAATCACTTGATGACAACTTTGTTTTATAAACCAACAGATAGGAATAATTTATTGAGATGAGACAGTGCTCATGCCCCCCAAACATTTAAAGGTATACCAAAAGGCCAATTTATTAGAGCCAGATGTATCTGTAGTGAAGATACACAATATCGAAAAGACTTAACCATAATTACTGACAAGTTCGTTGAAAGAAGCTACTGTAGAAATGAATTAGAAAAAATAGGATCAGAAATTGAAGATTATAAAATAGAAGATTTACGGAAAAGAAAAGATGCAAATAAAAAAGAGGAAAAAATACATTGATTTATTTCCACCTATGATAGCCACTGAAAACTTATTAAAATAACTATAAATAAACATTGGGATATGTTAAAATATGAACACAAGTATGCAAAACCATTTACTGAAAAATGACAATTCATATATCACAAAGGAAAATCCCTTTCAAATCAACTTATAAGAGCAGATATTAAAGAAAACCCTATATCTAAACAAGCATTTCTTAATACACCAAAAAATTGTACATTCCCATGTCTTTCTTGCATGAACTGTAGTTCAATTATTAAAGGAGACTCTATTTGCCACCCAACTAAAAGTTATTCAATAAAAATTAAAGGATACTTTAACTGTAACTGCAAGAACATCATTTACCTTCTAAAATGTCCCTGTGGAAATGTATACATAGGACAGACTATGCGATTCATAAAAACACACATAAATGAACATCGCTCAGAAATGAAAACTTTTGGACAAAAAAATAAAGATCAAAGTACCCCCACAACAACAACAACAAAAGAAGACATGGAGCAAATACTGTAGTGAAACATTTCTTTGAGGCAAAACATAAGGTCTATGACCTAAAATGACCTAAAATGGTGCATCTTAGAGGAAATAACAGGCAAAGATGACGAATCCATAAGGAGAAATCTTTTACAAAGAGAAGTATATTGGATACATGTCATGAAAAGTATTAACCCTATAGGTATGAATGAAACATGTAACTTTGGAGTATATTTATAACTCTCTTTTTCCATTTATAATATATTTTAAGATAATCTTGAAGTAACATTAAGGCCCTATATTTCCTCTAAATAATTGCATAGTCCATAAAATAAAGTAAAAATAGTTATTGTTTTAATATTATATAAACTAGAAATTACAAAAAATATGAAATAATCTAAATATGAAATAATACTATGTACTTTAATATTGAGACATCGTTCTATATTTACATCCGATTTACTGATCATTAAATTAATGGATTTGTATTTATACATATATATATATATATACATATAAAAAAAGAGAACTCCTTTTATGGAAAGAACAGAGGGAGAAAATACGCAATATTTAACCGTTCACTCAAGAAACCTGCTGAAATATTATGAATAACCTCTAGACAATCCATTTCTCTAATATTCATTGTGAAACTCAATGCTTGTTTTTAATTATTTACACATTTTTAAACATTCACGTTTTTGTAAAATGTTGTATATTACATTTATCACACTTACCTTAGTCGATCAGTATTTAAACGGGCACGGAGCGTCCGACAGGTATGCTTGAGAAAGGAGGCGGTTCCCCGAAACGTCGCACAGGTGTTGTCAGATGCCGATCCTCCACAGGTGGTGTCTCTGCTATCGGCGAAAGCCCTGGATCCAACTGAGAAGAATAGGATGGAATTCTAACCAGGACATTTCCAGGACTCTAACCTTCAGATGGGTGAAATATTATATTCACATTTGGCAATTTTATTGCACTTGTTTTATGTCAATTGACATTGAAAAATCTAAAATACAATTTTCTACTTTTTGACATTGCTGTCTGAACTAGACTTACTTCCTTATACGAGATACCAGTCCTACCCAAGAACTCTGTATACTATATAAGTGATTACAGTACAGTTCCATCCAGTGACTCACAGGTGACGTCTTCTCAGACTGGAGTCATTCACTTTCCCTTTTCTTTTTCATCCGGGCCAGAACGCCATGAAGACTTTTTCTAGCCAGAACTTGTCTCTGCAAAATTTACAACACAGAAACATTTGCTGCTTATCAGTTGCGGCTTTTGAATTCAATGGGGAGATAAAACCCGCAACAAATAGCGATTCCGCCTCAAAAAAACGCAGCTGTTTGCAGCGGTCATATCGGATGAAACGTCTGAAACGTTATCCCAGGAGGCCAGCCTGGAGGAAGAAACATTGACTCCTGGGTAAGTTTAAGATTTTTTTTTTTCTGAGTTGCGTTTTTTTGCGGCGGAATCACTGCGAACCCGCCACAAAAAATGCAACAACTTCTATTTGTTGCAGGTTTTACCTCCCCATTGAATTCAACGGGGAAAACCCGCAACAAATAAGTAGCGATTACGCAAATACAATTGACATGCTGCGGATAACAATTCCACACTGCAGGTCAATTACGGAGCGTTTTTTTTGTATTTATAGCATGTGGATGAAATTTATTTTATCTCATCCACTCTGTTGCTACTGTATTTGCTGCGGATTCTCTGCATTGAATTCTGCTGCGGAAAATACACAGTATTTTCGCAATGTGTGAACTGACCCCTAGATCCCGTCAAGTTTTCCTGGCAGTTTTGTCTGAAATCTTTCTGGGTCTACCTGGTGGTTGTACTTGTTTGGTATTAACAGAACCCATCATTTTCCACTTCTTGATCAAAGTTTGAACTGAACTGATTGGTATTTTATCGTTTTATATGTCCTTTTATATCCTTTTCCGGATTTATTAAGTTAAGCTACTTTTGCTCGCAAATCCTTTGACAGTTCTTTTGCTTTCCACATGCTTCAGTAACCAGCAAAGTCAGTGCAGCCTGGATGAAATGCACAAGTGTTTTTCAAGAGCTAAGAAACTCATTTGACTATTTACACATAGACACTCATTACAATCAAACAAGGCACAGCTGTAGATATATACCCTTCACTGCAACCTCAACCTGTGTGGGTCAATTTGACTCATGCCTGCCAACTTTTAAGATGGGTCTTTAGACACATTTAAAAAATGGGTACACATTTTCTCCTTATGCCCTGCCCATTAAGATAGGACATGCCCCAACCTTCGACATTTGAATCACAAATAAAGCATATGATCGTCTTAAGAACACCCTAAAGTGAATACAGCCCACACACCAGACTGACTACTTAAAGATACAGACCCCAGCTCAGTCCTTTATAAAGACCCCAGCCCAGCCCTTTATACAGACCCTATTCCCCCTGCATGCAGACACCCTGACCAAACCCCCTTCACATTTACAGACCCCAGACCAGACCCCCTCTGTTTACAAACACCAGACCCTCCCTATTTACAGACCCCATACTAGAACCCAAACTAGCCTTTTATAGTTCCGCTACTCACCTTCTGGGTGCTGCCCGGGAGCAAAGGGAACCACAGCGCCAGGCAGAGGTGAGTATGAGGGGTGCATGTGAGGTCTGTGGGATGTCAGTTTTCATTATGTATAATAAAGGATAGCATAGTTGCCAACATTTTTTTTTTTTTTCCAGGGACACATAGGGTCTGGCGTCTTTGATGGGATCTGCATACAAATAAACGAACAAAAATGTCTGCACTAGTTTGGCTGCAGGGCCGCCATCAGGAATTTCAGGGCCCCCTACAGCTAAATTTTCTGGGCCCCCCTACCGTGGCACCGCCTGTTAACGGTACTTCGTCCAGCACCATATCATGGTACCCAGGGCCGCCATCAGCGGGGGTATTATGGGTACTGATGTGAGAGGCCCGGCCAAACCTAATTGAAAGGGGGGCCTGGCAACTGCCGCGACTTGCCTTTGGTAGAAAAGAAAAACAAACCCCTGCAATGGGGCTTGTTTTTTTCACCAAAAGAATGTCGTGAGCTGCGGGCCCCCCTTTCAATTAGGTTTGGCCGGGCCTCTCACATCAGTACCCATAATACCCCCCCTGATGGCGGCCCTGGGTAGCATGGGGGTCGTCATGGGGGCCGTGAAAATCAGGCGCGTTGCACGGATGTATTACACGTTCGTCTGAATAAGCCCTAACAATAAGGCCCTGTTCACAGAGATTTTTGGCCTTGATATTGACTCGGACACTGCGTCAGAATCAGCACCAAACAACTTCCAAAACCGCCTCCCATTGATTTAATCTGAAATCAATGGGAGCCAGTCGCGGAAAAAAGAAAAAGCAGCACGTCCTTTCTTGCCGCGGTTCCGCCTCTGACCTGCCATCGAAATCAATGGGAGGCAGAAAATGCATTTTTCGCTGCGTTTTTTGTCTGCTGCCCTCAATCGCAGCGGGCAAAAAACGCAGCAAAAAACGCGGCAAGATAGTGTGGGCAGGTCAAAATCTGACTCAAAATTCTTTAAGGAATTTTGAGGCAGATTTTTTCGGCCTGCAAAATACTCTGTGTGAACAGGGCCATACATAAACAGCACTTTGAGACACTTTACTCACCGTGTCAGAAGAGCTGCTCCCACTCCAGTCCTCTTCAGGCGATGTCTTCGGTCCAGATGTCGTCCTTGACCTCCAGGCTCCAGAAAATGCCGGGATTCGTAGAACTCCTGCCGCCGCGCAAGAACTGGACTCCTCCCCCTCTCCTTACGCAGCTACGCTCTGGAGAAGGAGGACGAGGCGGAGTCGGACGAGGAGGACGATGAGGAGGCAGAGTTGGAGGCGGGCCAGCAGGTAAGTAAACTGTGCGCCGCTGTCCCTGTGTGGCTGTCCTTCCCCGTAGATCGGACTTGTGTTGCGGGCGCACCGCCTCCCTCTCGGCGGCGCGCCTGGTCGTTCGCGCGTGGTGTTTCGCGGCGGTGATGAGAGGGGGGCCCGCAGCTCACGGCATTGTTTTGGTGAAAAGAACAGGCCCCATTGCAGGGGCCTGTTTTTTTCTACCAAAGGCAAGTCGCGGCAGTTGCCGGACCCCCCTTTCAATTAAGTTTGGCCGTGCCCCCTACACTAGTACCCCTAATACCCCCCTGATGGCGGCCCTGTGTAGCGCGAATCACGCGCGTCACCCGGAAGTGCTTCCGTGTGCCGTGCACGATTTGCATGCACCCAATGACTTCAATGGGTGTGTGCTGCGTGAAATACGGGCAAGTATAGGACATGTCGTGAGTTTTACACAGCGCACACGCGCTGCGTGAAATTCACTGACAGTCTGAGCGGCCCCATTCACTAACATAAGTCAGTGCGACGTAATAAGTATCACGGACGTATAACCCGTTCGTGTGAATAAGGCCTTATATTGTCATTTGTAGTGAATTTTCAGTGCGCAATCCGCACCAAAAATAGGAGGCAAGCAAGTGGCTTATTCAGAAGTCCATGTTCGGTCTGTGATATAAGGACCGTGTATCGGCCATATTTCCCGGACCGACCACAGTTCAGGGAGCCGGGTTTCTAGCATCACAGTTATCTATGATCATAGTCCCTCCCTTCCCGTGGGAATACTGTCCCCGGTCCCGTACTGAAAGCATCATTACAGTATGGGACAGTATTCCCGCAGAGAGGCAGGGACTCCCAGCAACACTGATAACTATGATGCTAGGAGTCCGGCTCCATCACGCTCCGTATGTGACGGACCGAATGCGGCCGTCTGAATAAGGCCTTAGTCTAGTTACACAGTGCGGTGAAATCCCATTTTTTTGCAACAATTTTTGCAAAAAAACGTGACTTGACCGCACTGTGAGAATATAGCCTAACAGCACTTTTCATGTTTTGTATCTTTTTTTTATGCAATTTTCGTAATTGCGGCACAAATCACGCGGTTTTGCCGCGATTTTTATATAATCGCGGCAAAACTGCGCCATTTTTGCCGCGATTACGAAAATCGCGGCAAAAAAGCGCTAGGAAAACGAAAAAATACCAACAAACTTTTTAACCAACTTTATACAATCTACAAATGGGGTCATGGGGATGGGAAGCAGGATGGATAGGGGAACATACTCACCAGCCTGCAGGTCCGGTCGGCAGTGTAGAGGAGCTGGGGGGCGGGATCTCCACACGCAGCTTCAGCACATGCTGCATCTTCCCCTCCAGTGAAGCTACAACAGGTATGCAGGGGCTGCCGCGAGTGTCGCTAGGGGAGTGTCGCTAGGGGGGTGACGCTAGGGGGGTGCCGCGGGCGTTGCGAGGGGGGCCCGTGAGCGTTGCGAGGGGGGGGCCGTGAGCGTTGCGAGGGGGGGGCCCGTGATCGTTGCGAGGGGGGGGGCAACAGTCCGAAGGGGGGGGGGGGGGTGCGACGGCAGCCCGGCGGGCCCCTTTTACTTCATTCATGTGGCCGGGCCCCTGACGGGAGTACCAGTAATACCCCCCTGATGGCGGCCCTGTTTGGCTGACAACTACTATGGTGGCCAGTATCACTCTCTGGTTATCCGGTTGTTTACAGACAGGTGATGTCTTACTTTATCACTAGGGCTTGGCAATATGTGCTGATCACTACTGGTAGAGTAAAAACCAGCGTAGATAGTGACACACTCAGTGCCCCTTGTATATGGTGCTCCACACTGCCCCCAGTAGATAGTGCCACACACTGCTTCCTGTAGATAATGGCACATGGCTCACCTGTAGATAGTGCCACAGTGTCCTTTGTTGATAGTATCACACATCCCCTTTTTAGATAGTGTTACAGTGCCCTCTATATATATTGCCACAGTGCCCCCTGTAGCTGGTGCCACACAGCCTCCTCTTTAGCTAGTGCCACACAGCCCCCTCTGTAGCTGGTGCCACACAGCCCCTCTGTAGCTGGTGCCACACAGTCCCCTCTGTAGCTGGTGCCACACAGCCCCCTCTGTAACTGGTGCCACACAGCCCCTTCTGTAGCTGGTGCCACACAGCCCCCCTGTAGAAGGTGCCACAAGCTTCCCTCCCTGTAGATAGTGCCACACCCCTCCCCTGTGGATGGTGCTGCCCCCTCCTCTGTAGATAGAGCCATTGTGGCTCCCTCTATACGCAGAATCCCCGACCATAGCGTCGGCAAAGCTCCGGCCGGGGATACCGCTGCAGGAGGAGCCCCTGAGTTCACTGTCTATATATGAGCAGTGATATTAGTGGCTCATCCTGAAGCTCCGGAATCCACAGTCAGAGCTTTGCCGACACTCTGTCCAGGGATTCCGCTCCAGAAGGAGTGAGGCCTCATGCACACGACCGTATTTTTTCCCACCCGTAAATACTGGCGTAAATACGGGTCCGGTGTCACACGTATTCGACCCGTTTTGCACCAGTATTTACGAACCCGTGCCCGTAAATATGGGTCCGGTGTCACCCGTATTCCACCCGTATTTACGGGCAAGTTTTTGGCGGCAAAATAGCACTGCACTAATCGGCAGCCCCTTCTCTCTATCAGTGCAGGATAGAGAGAAGGGACAGCCCTTTCTGTAATAAAAGTTAAAGAAATTCATACTTACCCGGCCGTTGTCTTGGTGACGCGTCCCTCTCTTCACATCCAGCCCGACATCCCTGGATGACGCGGCAGTCCATGTGACCGCTGCAGCCTGTGATTGACCTGTGATTGGCTGCAGCGGTCACATGGCCTGAAACGTCATCCAGGACGTCGGGCCGGATGTCGAGAGGGACGTGTCACCAAGGCAACGGGCGGGAGACCGGACTGGAGGAAGCAGGAAGTTCTCGGTAAGTATGAACTTCTTTTATTTTTATTTTTTACAGGATTATTCTGATCGGTAGTCACTGTCCAGGGTGCTGAAAGAGTTACTGCCGATCAGTTAACTCTTTCAGCTCCCTGGACAGTGACTATTTACTGACGTCGCTTAGTAACGCTGCCGTAATGACGGGTGCACACATGTAGCCACCCGTCATTACGAGAGCTCCATAGACTTCTATGGACTGTCCGTGCCGTTATTACGGCCTGAAATAGGACATGTTCTATCTTTTTCAACGGCACGGGCACCTTCCCGTGAGAAAACGGGAAGGCACCCGTCGCCAATAGAAGTCTATGAGCCCGTTATTACGGGTCGTAATTACGACCCGTAATAACGGGAGTTTTTACGGTCGTGTGCATGAGGCCTGAATGGCAGAGCAGGAAGCAAAATAGATTCCTGCTCTGCCATAGTATTCAATTGTATCGGAGTCCTGAGGACGCAGATACAATTGATTGTGGCAGTTGCCGGGACAGTAATTTGCTGGGACTGTCTCTGTAAATTTGGGACACTCCCTGCAAATTCAGGACAGTTGGCAGCTATGGATTACACACAATTCTGTGATGATAAGTATTCCTGGGGTATATAAACTTATGAGCACAACTGTTTTTTGAACCACTGGCTTTAATGGGTTGTCTCATGAAGACAACCTTTATCTTGTGTTCTATTGGAGCATATGGACATCACAGAGAGGGTCCTTTAAATTAAAAAATGGGTCAGCGTCAATGGTGATTGTTTGCAAAAGAAGTAAACAGTTCATACTAGCATTTCATTGTACTGGAATAAAATGAAAGGTTATGGACAACTTTGACACGGATATTTGATATATATATATATATATATATATATATATATATATATATATATATACATATATATATGTCCATTTACATGGGCTGATGCTTTACTGTATAGGGACGAATGATAGTAAATACGATCGTTTGGTCACCATTAGTTTGCATCATTGTCAGCAGCACATGCCCTGTTTACACGGGGAGATGTGGTGCCGACAACAATGATTCTACTGTATATAATATTCTAATTTTCTGAGACACTAAATTTTGAGTTTTCATTAACTGTTAGCCATAATCATCAACATTAAAAAAAAAAAAAAATGCCGGAAATAGATCACTCTGTGTGTAATGAATCTATATAATATATGAGTTTCACTTTTTGAATTGAATTACTGAAATAAATAAACTTTCTGATGATATTCTAATTAATTGAGAAGGACTAGTATATGGTAAAAGGAATGGTAGCACTCTAGCAGGTTTAGCGAAAAAGGTGGATTTCTTCACTAAACCTGCTGGAGTGCTGCCACTCTTTTTACCTCCTGTGTACCATTTGAATGCTGGATTGGCATTCAAGGCCCTGCATCCGGATTGTCTTTTTGCATCACTGTGCTGCTTTCCTGCTACTTTGTGTGTGTATGTATATATATATATATATATATATATATATATATATATATATATACATATGTTATTGGGTACCTGGTGTTACAAAAGTTGGACAAAGTTTTAGGCTGCAATCTTCATTCCTTAAATCATTTTCATTCCCCCTGATATTCAGTTTGCAACCTGCTCCTGATTTTAGACATCTCATGTGGGCATGACCCTGCCATTATTACATGCTGGATGTGAGGTCTGTGACTCTAGAATGTTTCTGCCTTCACTAGCTCTCATGTATCAGCACAGCTTTATTCCTATACTGCTTTCTCCTTCCAATAGAGTGCCTGTGTAATCTGTGGCTATACCATAAATATGTAATTTGGGAAAACTTCTTCAAAGATAATTATTTAGAAAGTTGATGCATTTTGCATTTAGTAAGCAAATGAACAGGAAATAAAATTAATTGCATAGATTTTAACAGGTTCCCGACCGCTGGCCGTATTTATACGGCCAGCGGTCAGGGTCTCTAAAGTCCGGCGTATAGTATATATACGGCCGCACTTCAGAGACTGTGCACGCGGGATCGCGTGCACACAGCTCTATGCCCTGGCTGTTGCTAACAGCCATGGGCACTGGGCAGAATGTCAGGGGTCAATCTTTTGGCCCCTGAACATGTGATCGCTGTGACAACCAATCACAGCGATCACATGCATTTCTGCATAGAAAACAGTGTGCACGCGATCGCGTGCACACAGCCCTGTGCCCTCGCTGTTACCAACAGCTCTGGGCACTGGGCAGAGTATCAGGGACCAATCTGATGGTCCCTGAAAATGTGGTCGCTGTGACAACCAATCACAGCGATCACATGCATTCCAGCTTATAAAACAGTGTGCACGCGATCGCGTGCACACAGCCCTGTGCCCACGCTGTTACCAACAGCTCTGGGCACTGGGCAGAGTATCAGGGACCAATCTGATGGTCCCTGAACATGTGGTCGCTGTGAAAACCTATCACAGCGACCACATTTGTTTTATTTTGACTTTTCTGGCAGTAAATCTCCTGCCTCTTTTCTTCTCCTCAAACATTGTTTCAGTTTGAGGAGAAGAAGAGACTCGGGAGAATTGCTGCCAGAAGATTACAGTTACAGTTACAAAAAAATACAGTTACACTCTAAAACATTCTCTGTATAGATAGATTTCTATCTATCTATACAATCTATCTATCCATCTATCTTTTTTTCTATCTATCTACCTTTCTATCTTTTATTCTATTAGAATAGGCAGGTAGGGAGTATATAATTATATATATATCCACATATATATAATATATATAGCAATAGCGGTTTATTTTTTTGTTAGCGGTAGTGTAGATATATATAGCAGTTAGTTTGTGTGTTTTATAAAAAAAAAAAAAAATTTGTTTAGTTAGTGTTAGTGTTAGTTACGTTATGGCGAGGAAGTTGTTTAGCGCCGAGGAGGCATACGCCATGCTGTGGTCTGAGTCGGAGACCGCATCAGAGATGGCGTCCGAGATGGAACCTGTTTTAGGTAGTGACGATGACAGCGTCACTTCAGGTTCATCTTCAGGGGACGTTGTCCCTGATGCAGTCGAAACTGCAGAACATGAAAGCGCAGGGCCAAGTAGCGCTGTAGCACGGGACAGCCTGGTCCCTCCAGTCCAGGCTCTTGTATGGGCACCTGCCCCATCTTTTGGGCCTAGAATCCACGGATTTACGGCCACTCCTGGCATAACCGTGGACAATACAAATTTTGTCCAAATGGATTACTTCCATTTATTTATAACGGACGACATCCTAAATCAGATTGTCCACGAAACAAATTTATATGCCACGCAATATATAAGGCAGAAACCTTCATCCACCCATGCCAGAGATTGGACGCCCACCAATTTGCAGGAATTTAAAAAAATTTTGGGGCTCACCCTAAATATGGGTATTGTCAAAAAGCCCTCCATTAGGTCTTACTGGTCAACAAGACCCGCCCAAGCCACCCCAGTATATTCTGCAGTAATGCCCAGGTCTCGTTATGAGACAATAATGAGGTTCCTCCACTTCAATGACAACGCACAGGCCCCCCCAAGTACCGATGCAAACCGGGATCGGTTGTTCAAAATAAGACCGCTAATAAATTCCCTGAATAATTTATTTCTGCAACTCTACACCCCTGAGCAGAATGTAAGTGTGGACGAATCCCTCCTCAACTTTCATGGCAGACTTAGCTTTCGCCAATATCTACCTTCCAAAAGGGCAAGATATGGCGTTAAGCTCTACAAATTGTGTGAAAGCGGGTCAGGATATACCACCGCCTTCAGAATTTATGAAGGGCGGGACCGCACAATAAATGTTCCTGGATGCCCCCCTGATCTTTCCACCAGCAGTAAGATCGTGTGGGAGATAATGCAGCCTCTGCTTCACAAGGGGTACCACCTGTACTGTGATAATTTTTATTCGAGTGTGCCCCTGTTTAGGCATTTGCATGCTGCAAGGACTGGGGCATGTGGTACCATGCGCAAAAACAGAATTGGTTTTCCACAGCAATTAGTGGGGAAGCGCATGGTAAAGGGGGACTCCTGTGCTTATGCATCTGAAGAATTGCTGGCGGTCAAGTTCAGGGATCGCAAAGACGTGTATGTGCTAAGCACGATTCATACCGCAAGAACAGTGGCAGTGAGGGAAAGAGGGGCAACATCGGACAAGCACAAACCAGTGAGCGTGTCCGAATATAACAAGTACATGGGGGGGGGTGGATTTAAGCGACCAGGTTTTACAGCCCTATTTAGTAAAACGCAAAACTAAAACCTGGTACAAAAAGGTGGCCATTTATTTGTTACAGGTGGCCATCCACAACTCATTTGTGCTCTACAAAAAAAACAGAGGCAGAGACACATACCTGGATTTCCAGGAAAAAATTATTGAAGGCCTCATTTTTGATGTTCAGGACACCCGAGAATGCCCCCAGTCTGAGGATGTCACGCGACTGACTGAAAGACACTTCATCAGTCGGATTCCCCCAACAGCAACCAGAAGCAACCCCCAGAAAAAGTGCCGCGTCTGCAGAAAAGACGGGCACCGCAAAGATTCCCGATATTTCTGTCCCTCATGTCCCTCGCAACCAGGCCTGTGCATTGAGCCATGTTTTAAAAAATACCACACTGTTCTGAATTATTAGATTTTAGTTAATTTGTTGAAAATATATTTGCCCTACATTACGTTTTTATTTTTCCCATGATTTTACTCCAAGGGTGAGGGAGGGAATGGGTGGGGGGTGGATGTCATGTTTGATGTTTTCTAAAGTTCATCTGCTGGAGAGCTCCATTTGCATTAACCTGTAATTTCTTATTTTAGAAAACCCCAAAAAATAAATTCCCATTATACCCCTAGATGAATATTTTGGGATTTCTGCTTCAAGAGCAGATATTTTGGAAGTGTTATAGCAACTCTGTTGAGTTTTGTAAAACCAGCTTTGAAAAAAAGCGATATGTGAAATAATCTTCTTCTATCCTCCGCCCTCCTACATCTCTATGTGATAAATAAGGCCACATATTTGGTATCCCCGTGCACGGGAGAAGTGGCAGAATGTGAACGGAGATTAATTTTGACCGTGGTCTATACCGTGTGTGAAAAATGCTGGTATAAACTGACGCATTTGCTAAAAAATTGCTAATTTTATTTTGATCCATCTTATTCAAGAAACTTTCAGAAGAAAACTGGACTGTCTAAAAATATGATAAACCCCTTGAAGGAAACCTTGTGGGGTCTACTTGTGTGAATGAAGTCATTTATGGGGTGTTTCTAATGTTTCAGCAGCATTAGGCCCCCCAGAAAACAGTATGCGGCTATAAAATCAAATGCAAAATTCCTGGACCGAAAAGGCCAAAAAGCCTCCTTTTATGCCAAGCCCTGGCACATGCCCGCACAGTGAATAAGGCACACATATTTGGTATCCCCATGCACGGCGGGAGAAGTGGAAGAACGTGAAAGGAGATGAATTTTGGCCGTGGTCTATACCGTGTGTGAAAAATACTAGCCTAAACTGACGCATTTGCTAAAAAAGTGCTGATTTTATTTTGTTCCATCTTATTCAAGAAACTTTCAGAAGAAAACTGGACTTGCTAAAAATATGATAAACCCCTTGAAGGAAACCTTGTGGGGTCTACTTGTGTGAATGAAGTCATTTATGGGGTGTTTCTAATGTTTCAGCAGCATTAGGCCCCCCAGAAAACAGTATGCGGCTATAAAATCAAATGCAAAATTCCTGGACCGAAAAGGCCAAAAAGCCTCCTTTTATGCCAAGCCCTGGCACATGCCCGCACAGTGAATAAGGCACACATATTTGGTATCCCCATGCACGGGAGAAGTGGAAGAACGTGAAAGGAGATGAATTTTGGCCGTGGTCTATACCGTGTGTGAAAAATACTAGCCTAAACTGACGCATTTGCTAAAAAAGTGCTGATTTTATTTTGTTCCATCTTATTCAAGAAACTTTCAGAAGAAAACTGGACTTGCTAAAAATATGATAAACCCCTTGAAGGAAACCTTGTGGGGTCTACTTGTGTGAATGAAGTCATTTATGGGGTGTTTCTAATGTTTCAGCAGCATTAGGCCCCCCAGAAAACAGTATGCGGCTATAAAATCAAATGCAAAATTCCTGGACCGAAAAGGCCAAAAAGCCTCCTTTTATGCCAAGCCCTGGCACATGCCCGCACAGTGAATAAGGCACACATATTTGGTATCCCCATGCACGGGAGAAGTGGAAGAATGTGAAAGGAGATGAATTTTGTCCGTGGACTATACCGTGTGTGAAAAATACTAGCCTAAACTGACGCATTTGCTAAAAAAGTGCTGATTTTATTTTATTCCATCTTATTCAAGAAACTTTCAGAAGAAAACTGGACTTGCTAAAAATATGATAAACCCCTTGAAGGAAACCTTGTGGGGTCTAATTGTGTGAATGAAGTCATTTATGGGGTGTTTCTAATGTTTCAGCAGCATTAGGCCCCCCAGAAAACAGTATGCGGCTATAAAATCAAATGCAAAATTCCTGGACCGAAAAGGCCAAAAAGCCTCCTTTTATGCCAAGCCCTGGCACATGCCCGCACAGTGAATAAGGCACACATATTTAGTATCCCCATGCACGGGAGAAGTGGAAGAACGTGAAAGGAGATGAATTTTGGCCGTGGTCTATACCGTGTGTGAAAAATACTAGCCTAAACTGACGCATTTGCTAAAAAAGTGCTGATTTTATTTTGTTCCATCTTATTCAAGAAACTTTCAGAAGAAAACTGGACTTGCTAAAAATATGATAAACCCCTTGAAGGAAACCTTGTGGGGTCTACTTGTGCGAATGAAGTCATTTATGGGGTGATTCTAATGTTTCAGCAGCATTACACCCCCCAGAAAACAGTATGCGGCTCTAAAATCAAATGCAAAATTCCTGGACCGAAAAGCCTCCTTTTATGCCAAGCCCTGGCACATGCCCGCACAGTGAATAAGGCACACATATTTGGTATCCCCATGCACGGGAGAAGTAGAAGAACGTGAAAGGAGATGAATTTTGGCCGTGGTCTATACCGTGTGTGAAAAATACTAGCCTAAACTGACGCATTTGCTAAAAAAGTGCTGATTTTATTTTGTTCCATCTTATTCAAGAAACTTTCAGAAGAAAACTGGACTGTCTAAAAATATGATAAACCCCTTGAAGAAAACCTTGTGGGGTCTACTTGTGTGAATGAAGTCATTTATAGGGTGTTTCTAATGTTTCAGCAGCATTAGGCCCAGGGGCGTAGCTAGAGGCTCATGGGCCCCGATGCAAAAATTCTTACTGGGCCCCCCCCCCCCCCCCCCGCAAACTTCTCATGGCCGACGGTCTGCTTTCAGCTGCATCGCTGGGTCTCCTAAGTGACCCAACAATGCAGCACTAGCAGCCGGGGCGTCACTAAGGCTGGGTTCACACACACACTATTTACGGACGTAATTCGGGCGTTTTAGCATTGAATTACGTCCGAAAATGCGGCTCAAAAGCGTCGGCAAACATCTGCCCATTCATTTGAATGAGTCTTACGATGTTCTGTGCCGACGGTCATTTTTTTTTACGCGTCGCTGTCAAAAGGCGGCGCGTAAAAAAGTGCCTGTCACTTCTTCAGACGTAAATGGAGCCGTTTTCCATTGACTCCATGGAAAACCAGCTTCAATTACTTCCGTAATGGACGCTGCAAAAGACGCCTGCACATGCCATTACGGCTGAAATTACGGTGCTGTTTTCTCCTGAAAAGAGCACAGTAATTTCAGCCGTAACGGACGCTGCCGTGTGAACATACCCTCAGGGCTTAAAATGTCCGGGAAATAGCCCCAATACATATGTGTCCGCCCCAAAAAAAAGTGTGTATATGAGACAGCATAGCATATCTATAGCACTACGACCCTATAAACTATGGATAGGATTAGATACAGTGGCTGAGCAGACAGTATCACACATGATAGGATTAGATACAGTGGCTCAGAAGGCAGTATCACACATGATAGGATTAGATACACAGCTCAGCAGACAGTATCACACATGATAGGATTAGATACAGTGGCCCAGCAGACAGTATCACACATGATAGGATTAGATACAGTGGCTCAGCAGACAGTACCACACATGATAGGATTAGATACAGTGGCTCAGCAGACAGTACCACACATGATAGGATTAGATACAGTGGCTCAGCAGACAGTATCACACATGATAGGATTAGATACAGTGGCTAAGCAGACAGTACCACACATGATAGGATTAGATACAGTGGCTCAGCAGACAGTATCACACATGATAGGATTAGATACAGTGGCTCAGCAGACAGTATCACACATGATCGGATTAGATATAGGGCCCAGCAGACAGTATCATACATGATTGGATTAGATACACAGCTCAGCAGACTGTATCACACATGATTGGATTAGATACAGGGCTCAGCTCGCTGACATTGCGTCTCCAGCGCTGGACCCAGGAAAGGTAAGAATAATAATTTTGCTTCTTTATGTGTTACTGATTATTTTTGTGTTTTTTTTACAGGTTCGGTTGTTGGACTTCGGATACGAGGACTTCAATGACGGCGTTTTTTTTATTCTCAATAAAATGGTTAATGAGGGTTATTTTTTTATTTCAATAAAATATTTTTTCTATGTGCTTGTATCTTTTTAAACTTTATTATCACCGCCTTAGTAATGGCCGCTGGCTGATTGGCAACCTCCATTACTAAGGCAAGGCTTAATGTTAGCCGGTGCAGAGGCTACACTAACCCCCATTATTACCCCGGTACCCACCGCCACCAGGGGTACTGGGAAGAGCCGGGGACAAACCAGTACCTGACCATCTGTAGTGACGGGCAGGCACCGGGGTGGCCGCAGGCTGGTAGTATTAGGCTGGGGAAGGCCAAAAACAGTGGCCCTTCCCACCCTTGTAATGCTGCCTGCTGCTGCTGTGTTGTATTTGGCTGGTTATGAAAATTGGGGGGGACCCGAAATCGTTCTTTCCAATTATTTATTTATTTATTTTTTTTAAATGACGTGGGGTCCCCCCCATTTTCATAACCAGCCAGATACAATAAAGCAGCAGCAGGCAGCATTACCAGGATGGGAAGGGCCACTGTTTTTGGCCTTTCCCCTCCTGATAATACCAGCCTGCGGCCATCCCAGTGGCCGACCATCACTACAGATGGTCAGGTACTAGATCGTACCCGGCTCTTCCCAGCACCCCTGGTGGCGGTGGGTACCGGGGTAATAAAGGGGGTTAGTGTTAGCCTCTGCATCCGCTAACACTAAGCCCCGCCTTAGCAATGGATGCTGTCAATCACCCGGCGGCCATTACTAAGGCGGTAATAATATAGTTTAAAAAAAAAACACAAAGGCATAGAAAAAATATTTTATTGAAATAAAAAAAAAACCCCACACAGCCCTCATTAACCATTTTATTAATAAAAAAAAAAGCTGTGATCGAAGTAGTCCTGGAATCCGCCGTAGTCCAACGACCGAACCTGTAAGAAAACACACAAAAAATGATTAGTAACACGTGTTAGGGTATGTGCACACACACTAATTACGTCCGTAATTGACGGACGTATTTCGGCCGCAAGTACCGGACCGAACACAGTGCAGGGAGCCGGGCTCCTAGCATCATAGTTATGTACGACGCTAGGAGTCCCTGCCTCGCTGCCGGACAACTGTCCCGTACTGAAAACATGTTTACAGTATGGGACAGTTGTCCTGCAGCGAGCCAGGGACTCCTAGCATCGTACATAAGTATGATGCTAGGAGCCCGGCTCCCTGCAGTGTGTTCGGTCCGGTACTTGCGGCCGAAATACGTCCGTCAATTACGGACGTAATTAGTGTCTGTGCACATACCCTAAGGCTTAGATACAGGGCCCATGTGTGATACTGTCTGTGGGACCCTGTATCTAAGCCTACCACAAGGTAGGCTTAGATACAGGGTCCAGCAGACAGTAATCTTATACAGTATAAGATTACTGTGTGCTGGGGCCCTGTATCTAAACCTACAGTGTGGTAGGCTTAGATACAGGGCCCATGTGTGATACTGTCTGTGGGACCCTGTATCTAAGCCTACCACAAGGTAGGCTTAGATACAGGGTCCAGCAGACAGTAATCTTATACAGTATAAGATTACTGTGTGCTGGGGCCCTGTATCTAAACCTACAGTGTGGTAGGCTTAGATACAGGGCCCAGCAGACAGGATCACGCATGGGCCATGTATCTAAGCCTACCATGTGATTGGCTTAGATACAGGGCCCAGCAGACAGGATCACACAATCTGTGATCCTGTCTCATGGGCCCCCTAAGCCTGCTACATCGTAGGCTTAGGGGTTGTGCAGCCCCTAAACATTGATGGCCTATCCACAGGATAGGCCATCAATAGCTGATGTGTCGCCCGGGACCCGCCAATCAGCTGTTTTGAAGGGGCCGCAGCACTCGTACGAGAGCTGCTTCCCCTTCATTTCACTACTCGCTCACACTGTGAATCGCCGACACCGATTCACAGTGTGACCGGAATGAAGTGACAGGAATGAAGGGGAGCAGCTCTCGTACGAGTGCTGCGGCCCCTTCAAAACAGCTGATTGGCGGGTCCCGGGAGTCGGACCCCGCCAGTCAGGGCTAACCTTACCTTCCTCTTCGGCCGCGGCGGGAGTTCTGTAGTCTCGATGCTGTGCGCGGCGGCATAGCGCTGTGACGTCATGCGCTGCGCACAGCGCTTGACGTCAGGACCTCCGCTGCGATCCGGAACCAGGAAGGTAAGTAAAGTATGTTACTATAGTAACAGGGGCCCGCGGCCCTAGTTACTATAGTAACTTTTTATTGATGTGGTGCGGGGGGCCGTGGGCCCCCCTGGCTTCTGGGCCCGGTCGCAATTGCGACCGCTGCGACCCCTATAGCTACGCCAGTGATTAGGCCCCCCAGAAAACAGTATGTGGCTCTAAAATCAAATGCAAAATTCCTGGACCGAAAAGGCCAAAAAGCCTCCTTTTATGCCAAGCCCTGGCACATGCCCGCACAGCGAATAAGGCACACATATTTGGTATCCCCATGCACGGGAGAAGTGGAAGAATGTGAAAGGAGATGAATTTTGTCCGTGGACTATACCGTGTGTGAAAAATACTAGCCTAAACTGACGCATTTGCTAAATTCTTGCATTTTTTTCCAATTTTGCCCACTTTAGAGAAAAAAATAAAAATGATATATACTGACAAATGCCACTAAAACAAAGCCCTATCTGTCCTTTAAAAAGAGTGTAAAATTCAAAGATGAACTTTATTCACCTACAGAGTTATAGTCATCTAAAGAAGCGCATAGCAAAATTGTGAAATTTTCTCTGGTCATTTAGCTGTAAAACAGCCTAGTCCTTAACCGGTTAATTTGCATCTTGCCATCATAAGGTACAAAGGAATTAAAATATAAGCTTTTTTTTTTTTTTTATAGCACACCATATTTAGGTTCAACTAGTGCACTTTTGGACTCAAGGCAAGTACTGTATTCCGTTTTGCTAGGGACAGGAAATTGCCTTATGAATAGTCCCCTATGTTATTATCTGACTCAACGTCTTTATGAGCAAGTACTTCTAATAATAAATCTACAGGGCTGTGGGGAAATAATATTACCTGCTGCTGCCCTGCAGACACTCTTAGCAGAATACAGGTACCATTCACTGCGCTCTGCTTTCTGTCAGTGGACTGCTTGTGGAGGCTGTTGTAATGCCCACAAGCAATGCCAGTGCCGTAGCAGTTACTGTATGTCCAATATACACAGGAATTTCATTGATCTGTATGGTCTTGCTAGGCATATTAGTAATACAGTGACTGCTTAGGCGCTGACACTGCTGATGGTTGCTAAGTAGCAACAGTAGATATGTAATATGCACAAGAAGGAATTTCCAAAAAGGTGGACTTTTCTTTTAAAACTGTATCACATAGTCTGAGTATTACAAAGAACAATAATGTGTCACAACATCAATAAACATCTATAACATCACAACAGAGAAGTAGGAATAAGAGAAATTTTATCACAATCATCAGTGTAAGGAAGAATAGTATTAATAAAACCTTAGTCATACCTGATGTCTGCACAAGTTTATAACAGCAATACCACATCCTCATTGTATTACTGCTCATTCTGTTGTCTGGAAACAATTAAAAAGGTTTCCAATAATCAACAGTCTGCCATGTATGTTGGGAAGGAGAATATTATTTCTCCCCAAAGTGTTAGAATATTGAGGTGTCAAACTTAGTGGCAAGGACCCAGAAAAAGATTGTGTTCCCGTAGTTTATTGTTTATAAATGTATTCCTAAGGCTGTGTTCACACGGAGTTATTTGCAGGAGGAAAATTCCTCCTGCAAAAACTGCTCCAGACGGTTTTTGCACAGTGGTTTGACAAAAACTCGTCAAAACACTCGTCAATGCGTTTTTTTCCTCTTTCTAATTGAAATGGCGTTTTGGAGGCGGAAACCGCCTCAAGATGGGTCATGACGCTTCTTTTTACCGCGACGCGTTTTTTTTTACTCGCGGTAAAAAAACTCGTCCAACTCCCATTGAAATCAATGGGAGGTATTTTCGGGTGGTTTTTGACGAGTTTTGCGGTGCGGTTTCCGCGTCAAAAAACTCGTCAAAAAACTCAGTATGAACAGGGCCTAAGAGATCTTATGTAATACAGCTAACTTGTTATGTTATAATAAACCATTTAATATAAAACAGATAAAAACAAGGGGACATATAACACAAAAACACTGAAAAAAGGCCATACTTACAAATGGATACAGCCAGGTCAGAAATGCTGATGAAGGGGAGTGAGCAGGTGCTTTAAATAATAATAACCACTCCCACTAGTCTTGAGGGGAGTCGCGTGTGGTGCATAGGATGTGTAGTAAAAAAATAATAAATGAATAGTGTATGTGCAAGTGATAATATGGGTGAAATATAGGGGTCAGTGATGAGTAAAGTGCATAAATGAAGATAAATGAATAATGGGGTGCCAGTGTGTGAAACATGGAGGGATAGTGTGTAGGTCATGAGGCGCAGCGTGTATATCCAGGTAGAAGCCTATTTGTGACACCTTGATAATTCATAGAGCGGGTTACCCTGCTTACTATGCCAAACAACAACACACCATGCTCTCCCAGCATCAAAGACCTGGCTGTGTCCAAAAGAAGCAAATATAAGTAAGAATGAAAAATACCTGGGGTATTAGTAATCATTTTGGCCAAAAGGACGCAAGCTCGCAATCCACGACAAGGATCCCCAGTTTTGCGAGTCCCTAGCTCTCTAAATGGAACTAAATGTTCCTGATACACAAACAAAACAGATAAAAACAAGGGGACATATAACACAAAAACACTGAAAAAAGGCCATACTTACAAATGGATACAGCCAGGTCAGAAACGAAGATGAAGGGGAGTGAGCAGGTGCTTTAAATAATAATAACCACTCGCACTAGTCTTGAGGGGAGTGGCGTGTGGTGCATGGGATATGTAGTAAAAAAATAATAAATGAATAGTGTATGTGCAAGTGATAATAGGGGTGAAATATAGGGGGCAGTAATGAGTAAAGTGCATAAATAAAGATAAATGGATAATGGGGTGCAAGTGTGTGAAACATGGAGGGATAGTGTGTAGGTCATGAGGCGCAGCGTGTATATCCAGGTAGAAGCCTATTTGTGACGCCTTGATAATTCATAGAGCGGGTTACCCTGCTTAATATGCCAAACAACAGCACACCATACTCTCCCAGCATCAAAGACCCGGCTGTGTCCAAAAGAAGCAAATATAAGTAAGAATGAAAAATACCTGGGGTATTAGTAATCATTTTGTCCAAAAGGACGCAAGCTCGCAATCCACGACAAGGATCCCCAGTTTTGCGAGTCCCTAGCTCTCTAAATGGAACTAAATGTTCCTGATACACAAACAAAACAGATAAAAACAAGGGGACATATAACACAAAAACACTGAAAAAAGGCCATACTTACAAATGGATACAGCCAGGTCAGAAACGAAGATGAAGGGGAGTGAGCAGGTGCTTTAAATAATAATAACCACTCGCACTAGTTTTGAGGGGAGTGGCGTGTGGTGCATGGGATATGTAGTAAAAAAATAATAAATGAATAGTGTATGTGCAAGTGATAATAGGGGTGAAATATAGGGGGCAGTAATGAGTAAAGTGCATAAATAAAGATAAATGAATAATGGGGAGCCAGTGTGTGAAACATGGAGGGATAGTGTGTAGGTCATGAGGCGCAGCGTGTATATCCAGGTAGAAGCCTATTTGTGACGCCTTGATAATTCATAGAGCGGGTTACCCTGCTTAATATGCCAAACAACAGCACACCATACTCTCCCAGCATTAAAGACCCGGCTGTGTCCAAAAGAAGCAAATATAAGTAAGAATGAAAAATACCTGGGGTATTAGTAATCATTTTGGCCAAAAGGACGCAAGCTCGCAATCCACGACAAGGATCCCCAGTCTTGCGAGTACCTAACTCCCTAAATGAAACTAAATGTTCCTGATACACAAACAAAACAGATAAAAACAAGGGGACAAATCACACAAAAACACCGAAAAAAGGCCATACTTACAAATGGACACAGCCAGGTCAGAAACGCTGATGAAGGGGACTGAGCAGGTGCTTTAAATAATAATAACCACTCCCACTAGTCTTGAGGGGAGTGGCGTATGGTGCATGGGATGTGTAGTAAAGAAATAATAAATTAATAGTGTATGTGCAAGTGATAATAGGGGTGAAATATAGGGGGCAGTAATGAGTAAAGTGCATAAATAAAGATAAATGAATAATGGGGTGCCAGTGTGTGAAACATGGAGGGATAGTGTGTAGGTCATGAGGCGCAGCGTGTATATCCAGGTAGAAGCCTATTTGTGACACCTTGATAATTCATAGAGCGGGCTACCCTGCTTACTATGCCAAACAACAGCACACCAATTCTCTCCCAGCATCAAAGACCCGGCTGTGTCCAAAAGAAGCAAAAGTAAGCCCCCTATATTTCACCCTATTATCACTATTCATTTAGTATTTTTTTACTACACATCCCATGCACCACACGCCACTCCCCTCAAGACTAGTGGCAGTGGTTATTATTAAATGGTTTAAGTAATATGTAGAATATTAAGATTCTCTATCCCAACAGTTTGGTCACCACCGAGATGTGGTCACCCCTTCCAATTATTAAAGAGTAAATAAACTTACATCAAACTTTTGATATGTCATAGAGACACATAAAAATTTCGAATCGGTGGGGGTCCGGGTGCTGAGACCCCCATCTGTTGCTGAAAGGAAGGAAGGTGCAGGAGTGCGCACTGAGAGCTTTACACCTTCGGCTGTTATCAGCACTCATTATCAGTGTAATGTCAAGATAGGGAGATAGACAGGTGAGCCCTAATCTACCCGCCACTTAGTCCCTGCCTACTTGCACAGCCCGTCCTAGGTGACGGCATACAACTGGGCGACAGTCTCTACGCTCAATATGTGCACGACAGACAAACAAGACAAGGGAATACAAAAGCAAAGGAATGTGGGGCAGTTGCCCACGGCAACACCGTGAGCAACAGAGTAGTGGACGAGCCGAGTCAAACCAGGAGTGTACGTGGTAACAAATGCAGAGCAGGAGAATAGTCAGTCAAGCCAGGGTCAATATGAAGCAGAGGTCACTAGTAACAGCAGGAACAGCAGAGCCAGGAAACTGAAGAATCACAGGCAAAGGACAAGGAGCAAATGAAGGTATAAGTGGACCAAGGGCGGGAGCGGGAACCGTCTGGCCGGGCTGCGATAGGCTCTCCCACTCCTCAGCCTACCAGCCTAAGTGGTAGCAGATCAAGTCACTCTAGCAGACCTAGGTACAGATGCAGGCTGATTAACCATGGGCGTCGACACAGAAGCTGTGTCAGGCAAATCCTTCACAGTACCCCCCCTTTTATGAGGGCCACTGGACCCTTCCTAGGTGGACCTGGCTTGTTGGGGAACCAAAGGTGGAACTTCCTGAGTAATAACCCGGCGTGAACATCCCGGGCGGGTACCCAAGTCCTCTCCTCGGGCCCGTATCCTCTCCAATGGACCAGGTACTGGAGGGAGCCTTGGACCATCCTGCTGTCCACAATCTTGGCCACCTCGAATTCTACCCCTTCAGGGGTAAGAACAGGGACCGGAGGTTTCCTCGAGGTAGCCAGGGATGGGGAGCAGCGTTTCAGGAGGGAGGCATGGAACACGTTGTGCATTTGAAAAGACGTGGGTAACTCCAGCCGGAAGGAGACAGGGTTAATGACCTCAATGACCTTATATACCGGGGAGAAAATGTTTGGGATGGAACTTTAAGGTGCAAATTTTTTTAAGACAGCCACACCCGATCCCCGACCACAAACAAAGGGTTAGCAGAACGTCTTTTATCAGCCTGAGTCTTTTGTATGCTCTGGGGCGCCTCAAGGTTCTTCTTAACCTGGGCCCAGACTGTGCACAGTTCCCGATGAACGACATCTACCTCTGGATTTATTGGAACCACCAGGTGAAACGGAGGAGAACCGTGGATTAAATCCAAAATTACAGAAAAAGGGGGAGACCCCTGACGAGTTACTGACTCGGTTATTGAGGGAAAATTCGGCGATGGGAATGAAGGAGACCAATTATCTTGGAAGTCAGAGATAAAACACCTTAAATATTGTTCTAGAGACTGATTAGTCCTCTCGGTTTGGCCATTAGTTTCAGGATGGAAGGCCGAGGAGAAGGACAGATCAATCTCCAAATTCTTACAGAAAACCCTCCAAAACAATGAAACAAATTGTACCCCTCTGTCAGAAACAATATTGACAGGAACCCCATGGAGACGCAGGATGTGTTTGACAAACAAGGTAGCTAACGTCTTAGCATTGGGTAGTTTCTTGAGGGGCACAAAGTAGCACATCTTACTGAAGTGGTCTACTACAACCCACACCACCGTCTTGCCTTGGGATGGAGGCAGATCGGTGATAAAATCCATGGAGATATGGGTCCAAGGTCTCTGGGGAATGGGCAAACAACATAGTAAGCCCGCTGGTCGGGACCTGGGAGTCTTGGACCTAGCACAAATTTCACAAGCGTCGACGTAGACCCTAACGTCTTTAAGCAACCCAGGCCACCAATAGGTTCTAGAAATGAGGTGCTTGGTACCCAGAATGCCTGGATGGCCAGATACTGCAGAGTCATGATTCTCCCTGAGGACCCTTAGCCGGAATTGCAGGGGAACAAACAGCTTGTTCTCAGGAAGGTTCTCGGGAGCTGAACCTTGACCAGCCGAAATTTCGGAGACTAAGTCAGAATCAATAGAGGATATGATTATACCTGGGGCAAAACACAAGCAGGATCCTCCGGAGGAGGAGGGCTGGCCATGAAGCTACGCGACAGCGCATCAGCTTTAATATTTGTAGACCCAGCCCTATAGGTGACCACAAAGTTGAATCTAGTAAAAAACAACGCCCATCGAGCTTGTCTCGGGTTTAACCTCCGGGCAGATTCTAGAAAAACCAGATTCTTGTGGTCGGTAAGGACCGTTACCTGGTGCCTAGCCCCCTCCAGAAAGTGGCGCCACTCTTCAAATGCCCATTTAATGGCTAAGAGTTCGTGGTTGCCAATGTCATAGTTACTCTCAGTGGGGGAGAACTTCCTGGAGAAGTAGGCACAGGGATGGAGATGGGTGAGAGACCTAGTACCCTGGGACCAGACAGCACCCACTCCCACCTCGGAGGCGTCAACCTCCACGATGAATGGCTCCATCTGGTTAGGCTGAATCAGCACTGGGACAGAGATAAAGCACCTCTTAAGGACCTCAAAAGCCTGGACCGCCTCTGGAGGCCAGTTGAGGAGATCAGCACCTTCGCGATTAAGGTCCGTAAGAGGCTTAGCGATGACCGAGAAGTTAACAATAAATCTCCTATAATAATTAGCAAACCACAGGAAGCACTCTAAAGCTTTCTGGGAGGCAGGTCGGACCCATCCAGCCACAGCCTGAACCTTGGCAGGGTCCATGCGGAATTCGTTAGGAGTGAGGGTTTGACCCAAAAATGGTATCTCCTGCACCCCAAACACACACTTTTCGGTTTTAGCAAACAGTTTGTTTTCCCGAAGGGCCTGGAGCACCTTCCTGACATGCTCAATGTGGGAGGACCAGTCCTTGGAAAACACAAGTATATCATCAAGGTACACTACAAGAAATACCCCCAGGTAGTCTCTTAAAATCTCATTTATGAAATTCTGGAAGACCGCAGGAGCATTACACAACCCAAAGGGCATGACGAGGTATTCGAAATGACCTTCGGGCGTGTTAAACGCAGTCTTGCATTCATCCCCTTCTCTGATTCGGATAAGGTTGTAAGCCTCCCAAAGATCAAACTTAGAGAACCACTGGGCCCCCTGAACCTGGTTGAAGAGATCAGGAATCAGAGGAAGGGGATATTGGTTCCTTACAGTGACCTTTTTCAAGTTTCGGTAATCGATGCACGGCCTAAGACCACCACCCTTCTTCCCTACGTAGAAGAAGCCAGCAGCTACCGGAGAAGTAGAGGGACAAATGTAACCCTTGGCCAGGCTTTCCTGGATATATTCTCTCGTGGCTTCACGTTCGGGACAAGAGAGATTAAATATCCTACTTTTAGGGAGCTTAGCTCCTGGTACCAAATCGATAGCGCAATCGTACTCTCTATGAGGAGGTAACTCTTCGGAAGCTTTTTTAGAAAAAACATCAGCGAAATCCTGAATAAACTCAGGTAGAGTGTTCACCTCCTCAGCGATAGAAACCAATTTAATAGAAAAACAGGACGTCTTGCATTCATTACCCCATTTAGTAAGATCCCCGGTATTCCAGTTAAACGTGGGATTATGCATCTGCAACCAAGGAAGGCCTAAAACCAAATCGGACGATTATCCCTGCATCACCAACACCGAACACTGCTCCGAATGAATGGAGCCCACAATGAGTTCAAAAACAGGGGTATGCTGCGTAAAATAACCATTAGCAAGTGGGGTGGAGTCTATACCCACTACCGGGACAGGTTTAGGCAAATCAATCAATGACATGGCTAGAGACATAGCAAATTCCACAGACATAATATTAGCCCCTTAATCCACGAAGGCACTGCCGATGGCAGCCCTACCGTAAAAAGAGACCTGTAAGGGAAGCAAGATCTTTCTAGGTTTCATGTATACGGGAAATACCTGTGCGTCCAAGCGACCTCCCCGATGGTCACTTAGGCACGGAAGTTTTCCGGCTGCTTATTCTTACGTCTAGGACAGTCGTTCACTTGATGCTTGCCATCCCCACAGTAGAAGCAGAGACCATTCTTCCTGCGGAACTCTCTACGTTGTTGGGGAGACACGGAGGCCCTGAGTTGCATAGGTTCATACGAGTTTTCCGTGGAAGAACGAAGCAACGGAGCCTCGGGGGCCATTATAGGGAAGCCAGAGGAGAATGCACAAAAACGTTCAAGTCGTCGTTCCCTGAGACGTCGGTCAAGACGTATCGCTAAAGCCATAACCTGATCTAGGGAGTCAGAAGAGGGATAACTAACTAACAGGTCTTTCAGAGTGTTCGACAGACCCAATCTAAACTGGCACCTCAAGGCAGGGTCATTCCACAGAGAAGCTACACACCACTTCCTAAAGTCAGAACAGTACTCCTCAACGGGTCTCTTACCTTGACGTAAGGTCACCAGCTGACTCTCGGCAAAAGCAGTCTTGTCTGTCAGTCTCGTCATAGATGAGTCCGAGAGCCGAAAAAAAAAGTCAACAGAAGAGAGTTCAGGGGCGTCAGGGGCCAAGGAGAAGGCCCATTCCTGGGGGCCGTCCTGGAGCCGGGACATAATTATACCCACTCGCTGGCTCTCAGAACCTGAGGAGTGGGGCCTTAAATGGAAATAGAGCCTACAACTTTCCCGAAAGGAGAAAAAAGTCTTCCGGTCCCCTGAGAACCGGTCAGGCAACTTGAGGTGGGGTTCAAGAGGTGAGGTGAAGGGCACTACCTGGGTAGAATCACGCAGGTTGCACCTCTGAGCCAGGTCTTGGACCTGTAGGGAGAGACCCTGCATTTGCTGAGCCAGGGCCTCAAGGGGGTCCATAGTGTGTCAGGGACTGGGGTAGAAAAAGGTATATGGGCCTGTGATTATGTAATGTCAGGATAGGGAGATAGACAGGTGAGCCCTAATCTACCCGCCACTCAGTCCCTGCCTACTTGCACAGCTCGTCCTAGGCAACGGCGTACAACTGGACGACGGTCCCTACGCTCAATATGTGCACGACAGACAAACAAGACAAGGGAACACAAAGCAAAGGAATGTGGGGCGGTTGCCCACGGCAACACCGTGAGCAACAGAGTAGTGGACGAGCTGAGCCAAACCAGGAGTGTACGTGGTAACAAATGCAGAGCAGGAGAATAGTCAGTCAAGCTAGGGTCAATATGAAGCAGAGGTCAATAGTAACAGCAGTAACAGCAGAGCCAGGAAACGGAAGAATCACAGGCAAAGGAAAAGCAGCAAATGAAGGTATAAGTGGACCAAGGGCGGGAGCTAGAACCGTCTGGCCAGGCTGCTATAGGCTCTCCCACTCCTCAGCCTACCAGCCTGAGTGGTAGCAGATCGAGTCACTCTAGCAGACCTAGGAACAGATGCTAATAAATACCTATAACTGTATGTGAGGACAAATTAGTAACACCCCGTAGGGGAAAAAATAAACACCAAATAACTCAAGAAATTTTGCAAAAAATATATATCCTTTATTACAATAAATACAAGAACATGATGGCCATCAAGACCTAAAAACCACAAACAATTAAAATACGCTAAGTGGACAACACAGGGCTACTCAAAAGAATGGCATATATATAATAGAAAATATACCATACAGGGTCATTGTAACAGTCAGGCCATAATCTTATATAGTGTAACAAATAACAGGCCCCTGGAGCTCAATCGCCAGAAGAATATACTGAAACAGAAAAATAAAGACCCTTATCAGAGATGATATGCAAATAGGGCTGAATAGCCAACACCGAATGAACAGTGTGAATATGGTTGTATAGATACCAGTATATCACCCAGAAATTTCAATAGGTCCCAGGAGCCATACCAACCAGTGTTTTGCATATCAGGCCAAAACAATGAATGTCCACCGCAAGAGCCCCGACGCGTGTTTCGCGGTAGCTTTTTCAAGGGGTGCTATCTAGTGAGATGACCTACACTAATATTTGTACTAAGTTAAGGAAGAGGTGTGTTTGTAAGCAACGAATGGCAGCACAAATCACCGATACACATCACCTGAAGTGTGTCAGGTGTCATGTATTGACGAGTCCAGCCTGCACATGATTACCTAAGTGTGGATTGGTAGGCAGCGAGACCGACGTCATTGGCAATATCAGGTACGTCCGAGAGGTGAGAGGTGCGCATGCGCATACGCGTCATATTAAGATCGTCCCAGAATGAAGGAGATCATCGCATATAGATGATACACGTACAGTGGGGGCCATCTTAAGTCTGGGCAAAGATAAGGGATGCGGCTATGCAGACGGCCAAATCTCAAGATGCCGGAAGCAAACGTCAAAACATGTATGTAGAAATAAGTAATGACAATAAAGAGTTTAGGTTGAAGGATGAAGGTAGATTGCACATCAAAATACAATAAGACCGTAATATCTACACAGACAGATCATATATAGTATCACAATATCAATTCATATATACATCCATGTTAAATTGATCACAGGTCCAATCATCCATTATACACAATACATAATACATAATATTGGAAAGAGGGGGCAATTTGCATAAATATAATAATAAAAAAATATATATAATAAATAAAAAAACTATAAATATACAAAATAACAAATTTCTTTATTTTACATATAAACATATAAACAAATATAAAGAGATAATATAATAATAAAAGTAAAAGTGAACAACACGTGCAGAGTGAAGTGATAAATAAAAGAAAGTAAATAAAGTGAACCACACGTGACAAATAATACCTTTAAAGATCTATACTACTGTTCATTAGTGTTTAAATACATACAAATAAATATAGGTATATTCCCAAAATGTGATACCAAAAAGTATATACACATAGTAATAATAATGTGTAAATGTAAGTGAATATATTTAATAAGTGTGACCAAAGTGTATATGACAAAAAATATATATGTAAATAATAAATATATATATTTTTATAATAGTGAAAATAAATGTGTGGAATTAATATAAAGATTAGTGTATGAACTATAAATAGGTGTTTGTATATATAAAATATAACAAATATAATCAACAACATGAAAAAACTCCATATATAGAGATTTTATATGTATGATATTTATACCTGGATGTGCAATGTATGCAAAAAAAAATATTTATATATATATATATATATATATATATATATATATATATATATATATATATATATATATATATATATAAAAATATATATCTATATATAATAAATAAAAATAATAAAAATAAAGAATAAAAATAAGCACCCCATGAAAAAGCCTCCGGATAATCAAAATTAGAGATGTTCAGAAGGCAATTGATGAACGAATTCCAAAGAGATCTTAGTTCGGAAATATTGCATATGATGCTAAGTGTTCACTTCAGCACAACAACAACATCTCACAACGAACATACATGTAGCCCCTAAAGGGAAACAAAAATAAAGATAGTAAACATAATATAAAATGCTACCGAGTATACATGCAGCCACACTGCACAAATGCTTAAACAGAAAACCACACCAAGTATCATCGCAATAGTATGATCAACCAAACTAGCAGAATGTATGCAGGTTAAAAAGTTAAAAGATTAATGATGCTATAGGACCCAAACTATAATGAAAATTACAGAAAAGAAGCAAAGGACATTTTCTCATTGAGACCCAGAGGCGAGCTTGTCTTTAGTTTCGTAATCCATTTACATTCGATCCGTTCTAGTTTTCGGAAAGTATCTCCTCCACGTGAACCAACAATGATCTTGTCTATGCCATGAACCCTCAAATCCTGCCACTTGTTGTTATGGAAATCCCGAAAATGCAGAGGAATAGTCTTCAATTTGCTAAGTTCTTCCCAGTTATTATCCTCTATTGTTCCTGCTTTTTTAATATCCCTCACATGTTCCTGAATTCGCATTTTTAATTCTCTTGTGGTCATACCCACATATGACAGGCCACATGGACAAGTGGCCATGTATACCACACCAGTAGTGCTGCAATTGATAAAATGTACGATTCTGAAGCTTTTTGTCTTCTCAGAATCTGTAAAAGTATCAGTTTTCACAATCAATTTGCAGACGGAACAGTGACCACACGAAAAGGATCCCCACACTGGTCCTTTAGAGCCAAAGAGGTAGGAACAGATGCAGACTGATTAACCACGGGCGTCGACACAGAAGCTGTGTCAGGCAAATCCTTCACAATCAGGCTGAAGACGGCTCACATAGACGTTATATGATAGCCGTCTTCAGCCTGGCAGGCAGAGCTAATCATAGCCAAAGGTGCAAAGCTCTCAGTTGAGCACTCCTGCACTTTCGTTTAAGCAACGGTGGGGGTCTCAGCACCTGGACCCACACCAATCCAAACTTTTCATATTTCTCTATTAATTTATTATATACAGACCTATTAACATATATTTACATTGACTTGTAACATTTATCTGTATCGTAAAAAATTTCACTTTATTTATGTCTACATCAGTGGATTGATTGTTTTTTTTAATCAATTTTCTTTTATTCAATTTTTTTGACACACAAAAAACAAGAACTTACATCCAATGTGAGAACAATCTCACAATAACTGAATTTACATCAATCAGATAACATTAGACACATCTTCTGAAAGCATATGGGAGAAATCCCCAACACATCAGCATAAGAACAGAGTAATAATCCAATTCAAAGACGTGAGAAATATGGAGTGGAGACTTGCCATTAGTACCGCTTCCAAAGAAAGGAGATCAAATAATAATGACCTGATGAAATAACACAAAAATTATAAAACACATAATAAGGTACACATCCTCTCAGGTGGTGAGGAGATATTCAGTAAGAGCAGCTGGTAGCGTGCGATAACGCATCCAAAAAATAAAAATAGTTATCTATCCCTTGAATATTATATACTAAACATAGAAAGGTCCTTAGTAAATGTTAATACCAATATCTATACCCCTAAGAAGAAACAACGGTCCCCTCACCCACAGCTAGGTAATTGCTCTAGTTATTGTCTCCAAGGTTGCCATACCTTAAGAAAGCTATCCCTTGTGAAAGTGTTCCAGCCAACCAACTCCTCTAGTCTATAAAGTTGATGCATTTTAGACCACCATAACTCAACCGTAGGTGGGTCCTCCTTCCTCCAGTACAAAGGAATCAGAAGTTTTGCAGTGGATATCATGAAAGTAATCAAATTCTTTTTCGAAGTCATGAAATCTTTCAGCAGTAGCCACAAAAATATCAGTTCAGGAGACAACAGGAGATTATTCCCTGTAATACTGCCAAAAGCCCTTTCCACCTGCTTCCAGAAATTCCTAACTTTAGGGCAAAACCACCATATGTGGGAAAGCGTCGCCGTCCCTAGGCCACATGTCCAACAGACGTCCGTACAAGTAAGATGTATTTTATAAAGATAAGCGGGTGTACAATACCACCTCGTAACTAATTTATACTAATTTTCCTGGTACCTCACACACCTAGAGAACCCATGTGAATGAGATAGCACAAAGTCAATCTCTTTTTGCGATAAAGTAATACCTAACTCACGTTCCTACTCTCTAATGAAGTATGGTTTATGGAGCCTGCTGTAGGAGGAGACCCGAGTGTATCTTAGACAGGGGTCTAGATGGATTACTGGGTAAAAGAGAATAATTTTCTAGCCAAGTGGGATCTGGGTATGAAGCAGGTCTGTCAGACAGAAATTTACGGCACACTGAGTTAAAGTTAAATTTATGTAGAAAAGATACATTAACAATAGCGAGAGAAGGAGTGGGAGAAGTATTCTGAAGTTGAGCCATAAGAGCATCCAGATCAGGGGAATTTGGAGACACGATTACATCAGCCACCCTATAAGTTTTAAGTAACGGACATATCGAAGAACAAACACTTTGCATTTTACTAACAAAATGTGGCAATACAGCCAATGGAGCCAGTGAGGAGAGACCTCCACTAGACATGGCCAGAGCACTCGTCCTCTGACGTACCTTAAGCATCCCTCGAGTCAGAACGCTAATTAAGACCTTCTTCGAAGGTAACGGTAATTTCACCCATAGCAAGTGAGATAAATCCTCTGAGAGGAGCGCTCTTTCCATGTCCAAATGAAGAGCCCCTAAAGACATATTGGCTAATTGTGACCAACGAGATAATTGGACCGCTTCATAATAGGTCTTCAAGTCAGGTAATGCCATCCCACCTTGTGTCTTTTTAAATGTAAGGAGCCTATAAGCCTTTTGGGAATGTTTCCCATTCCCTAAGAATTTAATGGAAAGACTTTTAAAGCTATTGAAAAAACTAGATGGAAGCTCAATAGGAAGGCTCTGCATTGTGTATAGGATCTATGGGAGCACATAAGTAGCAAGTAAATTATTTTGTCCTATCCATGAGACATAAGGGATTTTTAGTTGAGAAAGAAATTTATGGGTTTTTGAAAGAAGAGGCTGAAAATTAAGTGAAAAAAGTTGGGACATATCAGCTGAAATCATAATCCCCAGATATTTAATAGCATTTGGAAGCCACCTAAAAGGAGAAAAAGTTTTCAAAGCCGAAAGCTGCAGGCAAATTAACACCTAGAGCCTCTGATTTATCTTAAAATTAGAAATCTTAAAGACATCTATTATTAATGGAAAGGCTACAAGAGGGTTCGTGACCATCAATAACAGATCATCCGCAAAGGCTGCCAATTTATGAGTATGATTCCCCAATAGCAGACCTTCAGTCCCATTTGTTATAGAAAAGTAGTCTGACAAAGAGCCGTTCACTTGAATCCTAGCGGACGGGGAAGCATACAAAGAAAATATGGCATTAATAAACAGAGGAGGAAAATTAAATTTAGGTAAGGTAGCTCTCATGTACTCCCAACAGACCCTATCAAAAGCTTTCTCTGTGTCCGTACCGAGAAGGACCATAGAGTGCCCCCCCCCGGCGCCCTACTTGACAAATAGCATGTAAAATCCTACTAAAGTTGTGCCTACCCTCCCGTCCCTTCACGAATCCCACCTGCTCCTCATTCACTATTTGAGGCAGTAAGGGTTGAATGCGGAGAGACAACATTTTTGCCCACCACTTCACATCACAGTTCAAGAGCGAGATAGGCCTATAACTCCCACAACATTCTGGGTCTTTCCCTTCCTTAGGAAGAATAGTTATAAAAGCTACCAATGCTTGTTTAGGGAAGGAAGAACCCTCAAGTAAAGAATTACAGACTTCCACAAACTTCGGTATCAATTGCTGACTACATTTTTTATAAAACTAAATGGGGAGACCATCAGGACTCGGGCTCTTCCCAGATGGAATCTAATTCAATACTTTCTCCACTTCCTCTTTAGTGATAGGCGCCAAGAGCACTGCACAATCCAACTCAGAGAGGCCAGGTACCGTAATAGATGCCAAGAATCTATCAATTTTCTCTCTCCGCTCATGAGGCAGCAACATAGGCCCCTCCACTGAGCCACCCAAATTGTATAGAGAGGAATAAAAGGATTTAAAAGCCTTCACTATAAGCGGAGTAGCAGTCACTCGTACCACTCTTTCATCCTTAATAGCCTCTATAAATGTTTTAGATTGTTTTTGTCTAATCAGCCGGGTAATCAATTTAGAGCCTTTATCTCCATGAAGGTACATGTGACTACGGGCAGCTAAAAAAGCCTTAGCCGCTTTAACATTCAAATGATCTTTAACCCCTTCCCGCTCCTGGAGGTACTATTAGGTCATGGTAGCTGTATCGTTTGCGCTCCATGACCTAATAGTACGTCTCGGGAGTAACGGCCGTTTCGGCCGTCCTCCCGACACATACAGGAGCTGTGACAGCTGCTGTCTCGTACAGCAGCTGCCGCAACTCCTACAGCGGGATCCGATCGCTGTGTCCCCGCTGATTAACCCCTTAAAAGCCGCGTTCAATAGAGATCGCTGCTTTTAGGGGTTAAGCTGCCATTGTCGGCCTGCTACCCGATAGCGGCCAGCGATGGTGACTATGGCAACCGGACACCAAACAATGGTGTCCAGCTATGCCATAGACGGAAGCCTAGTGGGTCCTGACAAAGTCAGGACCCACTATGCTTGCTGTCAGTGAGTAGCTGACAGTTCTAATACACTGCACTACGCATGTAGTGCAGTGTATTAGAATTGCGATCAGGGCCTCCTGCCCTCAAGTCCGCTAGTGGGACAAAGTAATAAAGTTTAAAAAAAGTAAAAAAAGATGTGTAAAAAGAAGAAAATAAAAGTTTTAAAAGTATTAAAAGTAAAAATCCCCCTTTTTACCTTATCAGTCCTTTATTATTAATAAAAATATATAAACAAACAAATAAACTATACATAATTGGTATCGCCGCGTCCGTAACGGCCTGAACTACAAAATTATTTTGTTATTTATCCCGCACGGTGAACGGCGTAAAAGAAAATAATAATAAACCGTACCACAATCACAATTGTTTGGTCACTTCACCTCCCAAAAAATGGAATAAAAAGAGATCAAAAAGTCACATGTACCTAAAAATGGTACCGATCGAAACTACAGTTCGTTACGCAAAAAATAAGTCCTCGCACGGCTTTATTCATGGAAAAATAAAAAAGTTCTGGCTCTTAGAATAAGGTAACACAAAAAGTGAATGATTTTTAAAAAAATTTATTTTATTGTGCAAACGCCATAAGACATAAAAAAAAACTATAAACATATGGTATCGCCATAATCGTATCGCCCCGCAGAATAAAGTGAATATGTCATTTATAGCGCACGGTGAACGCTGTAAAAAAAATAAAATAAAAAAAACAATAGTAGAATTGCTGTTTTTTAGACACCACGCCACCTAAAAATAGAATAAATACTGATCAAAAAGCCGCATGCACCCCAAGAAAACTACAATGAATTCCTCAAGGGGTCTAGTTTCCAAAATGGGGGTCACTTTTGGGGGGTTTCCACTGTTTTGGCACCACAAGACCTCTTCAAACCGGACATTGTGTCTAATAAAAAAGAGGCCTCAAAATCCACTAGGTGATCCTTTGCTTCGGAGGCCGGTGCTTCAGTCCATTACCGCACTAGGGCCACATGTGGGATATTTCTCAAAACTGCAGAATCTGGGCAATACGTATTAAGTTGCGTTTCTCTGATAAAACCTTTTGTGTTATAAAAAAAATGGTATAAAGAGGATTTCTGACAAAAAAAAAATGTAAATTTCACCTCTACTTTGCTCTAAATTTCTGTGTAACACCTAAAGGGTTCATAAACATTCTAAATGCTGTTGTGAATACTTTGAGGGGTCTAGTTTCTAAAATGGGGTGTTTGATAGGGGTTTCTAATATATGGGCCCCTCAAAGCAACTTCAGAATTGAACAGTAACCTAAAAAACTAAATAAATTAGGCAATACTTCGCTTCTTACATTATACTGATAATGAGCCGTGCCTACCCCGAGATGACCCCAGTTTTGACCGTTTGTATAAACGGAGACCCCTATTAGACCGTTTCAGTGCCCGGTTTTCCCAAGCATACACCCCCGAAAAGTGTATTTCTATTGATGAGTCCTTGGTACATTTTAAAGGGAGGGTTCAATTCTGCGAGTACCTGCCGGGTAAGAGGGCAAGGTATGGCGTGAAGATGTATAAGCTACGTGAGAGTGCATCAAGGTATACCTACAGATTTAGGATATATGAAGGGAAGGACAGCAGTATTCAGCCCCCAGAATGCCCACCCTTACTGGGAGTTAATGCAAAAATTGTGTGGGATTTGGTGCACCCACTGCTGGACCAGGGTCACCACCTCTACCTGGATAATTTTTATACCAGCGTCCCACTCTTCAACTGCCTCGCTTCCAGTAATCTGAGAGGCCTCCCTAAAACTCTGCTTGGGCAAACACTCAGAAGGGGTGAGAGCAGGGCACATTCTAGCAGCAACATATTGTGTGTCAAGTACAAGGACAAGAGAGATGTCCTTGTATTGAAAACAATACATGGCCACACCAGTACCCATGTACCAGATGGAGGTACCAGTACAGAGACCCCCAAACCAGACTGCATCCTGGACTACAATAGGTACATGGGAGGGGTGGACTTGTCAGATCAAGTCCTGAAGCCCTACAGCGCCATGCGGTGTGGTATAAGAAGCTGGCCGCGCACATCATACCGATGACTTTGTACAATGTGTACGTGCTACGTCGATGTACAGGCCAGACGGGAACTTTCCTGGAATTTCAAGAGGTGATTATCAAGAACCTAATCTCTAGGGACCAAGGAGGGGGGGCACCCAGTACTTCTGGAAGCGAGGCCACACGCATCGTACCAGGTCAACACTTTGCAGGAGAAGTTCCCCAAACTGGCAAGAAGGGAAAAAGTCAAAAGAGGTGCAAAGTCTGCTATAAGAGGGTGATAAGGGAGGACACAATATATCAATGTGACACGTGTCCCGAAAAACCAGAGCTTTGTATGAAAGAGTGTTTTAAAATTTATCATACATCCCTTGGTTTATAATTTACCCCAATTTTACTTACCCTGATGTACTCCGCACAGCTTATCCCCCCTCGTCTTTCCCCTCTGGGCCCTGCTGTGTGCCCAGGCAGCTGATAACAGCCACATGTAGGGTATTGCCGTACCCAGGAGAACCCACATTACAGTTTATGGGGTGTATGTCTCCGGTTAAAATGCTCACTACACCTCTAGTTGAATGCCTTAAGGGTGTAGTTTTTAAAACGGGGTCACTTCTTGCGGGTTTCAACTGTACTGGTACCTCAGGGGCTTCTGCATACATGACTTCGCACCAGAAAATCGCCAGTAGGCCAAATGGTGGTCCTTTCCTTCTGAGCCCTCCCATGGGCCCAAACGGCAGTTTATCACCACAAATGGGGTATTGCGGCACTCAGAACAAATTGCGCAACAGAATGAGGTATTTTGTTTCCTGTGAAAATAAGAAATTTTCAGCCAAAACTACATATTATTGGAAAAAATTAATTTTGTTTTAATTCCCAGCCCAATTTAAATAAGTTCTGTGAAAAAACTATGGGGTCAAAATGGTCACAACACCCATAAATGAATTCCTTGAGGGGTGTAGTTTCCAAAATGGGGTAATTTCTGGTTGTTTTCCATTGCTTTGATACCTCTGGGGCTCTGCAAATGCGACATCGCACCCGAAAACCAATCCAGTAAAATCTGGACTCCAACAAACACATAGCGCTCCTTTCCTTCTGAGCCCTCCCATGGGCCCAAACGGCAGTTTATCACCACAAATCGGGTATTGCCGCACTAAGGTCAAATTGGGCAACAAAATGAGGTATTTTCTTCCCTGTGAAAATAAGAATTTTTTAGCTAAAACGACATATTATTGGAAAAAATATATTTTTTTTATTTCCCAGCCCAATTCAAATAAGTTCTGTGAAGAAACTATGGGGTCTAAATGGTCACATTACCCATAAATGAATTCCTTGAGGGGTGTAGTTTCCAAAATGGGGTCACTTCTGTTGGGTTTTCATTGCTTTGATACCTCTGGGGCTCTGCAAATGCGACATGGCACCCGAAAACCAAACCAGAAAAATCTGCACTCCAAAGAACACACAGCGCTCCTTCCCTTCTGAGGCCTCCCATGGGCCCAAACGGCAGTTTATGGCCACAAATGGGGTATTGCTGCACTCAGGAGAAATTGGGCAACAAAATGGGGTATTTTGTTCCCTGTGAAAATAAGAAATTTTGATAAAAAATGACATCTTATTGGAAAAAATTAAATTTTTTTTCATTTCACAGCCCAATTCAAATAGGTGCTGTGAAAAAACTGTGCGGTCAAAATTGTAACAACAACGATATTTGAATTCCTTGAGGGGTGTAGTTTCCAAAATGGGGTTACTTCTGGTGGGTTTCCATTGCTTTGATACCTCTGGGGCTCTGCAAATGCGACATGGCACCCGAAAACCAATCCAGCAAAATCTGGGCTCCAAAGAACACATAGCGCTCCTTTCCTTCTGAGCCCTCCCATGGGCCCAAACGGCAGTTTATCACCACAAATGGGGTATTTCCGCACTAAGGACAAATTGGGCAACAAAATGGGGTATTTTGTTCCCTGTGAAAATAAGAAATTTTGATCACAAATGACATTTTATTGGAAAAAAATGACCTTTTTTTAATTTCACAGCCCAATTGAAATAGGTGCTGTGAAAAAACTGTGCGGTCAAAATGGTAACAACAACCATAAATGATTTCCTTGAGGGGTGTAGTTTCCAAAACGGGGTCACTATTGGGGGATTCCTACTGTTTTGGCACCTCAACACCTTTTCAAACCTGGCATGCTGCCTAAAATATATTCTAATAAAAAAAGAGGCCTCAAAATGCACTAGGTGCTTCTTTGCTTCTAGGGCTTGTGTTTTAGTCCACGAGCGCAGTAGAGCCAGATGTGGGACATTTCTAAAAACTGCAGAATCTGGACAATACATATTTAGTAGTGTTTCTCTGATAAAACCTTCTTAATAAAATTGAAATTTAGCAAGAAAAATGAAATTTGCAAATTTCACCTCCACTTTGCTTTAATTCCTGTGAAAAGCCTGAAGGGTTAAAAAACTTTCTAAATGCTGTTTTGAATACTTTGAGGGGTCTAGTTTTTAAAATGGGCTGTTTTATCAGGGTTTCTAATACATAGGCCCCTCAAAGCCACTTCAGAACTAAAGAGGTACCTTAAAAAAAAGGCTTTTGAAATTTTCTTAAAAATATGAGAAATTGTTGTTTATGTTCTAAGCCTTGTAACGTCCAAGAAAAATAAAAGAATGTTCAAAAAACGATGCCAATCTAAAGTAGACATATGGGAAATGTGAACTAGTAACTATTTTGGGTGGTATAACCGTCTTTTTTACAAGCTGATGCATTTAAATTCTATAAAATGCTATTTTTTCAAAATTTTCTTAACATTTTGCAATTATTCACCAATAAACACTGAATATATCGACCAAATTTTACAACGAACATGAAGCCCAATGTGTCACGAGAAAACAGTCTCAGAATCGCTTGGATAGGTTTAAGCATTCCGACGTTATTACAACATAAAGTGAAATATGTCAGATTTGAAAAATGGGCTCTGAGCCTTAAGGCCAAAACTAGGCTGCGTCCTTAAGGGGTTAAGTTCCTGTCTCAACGTACAGAGCGCACGATAATCCTCAACCGAGCTACAATTTTTATGCAAAATTTCCAATTGAGGTATTCTTTGAAGCATTCCTTTGTATTTTAACGCGAGAAGACAGGTTAATAAGTTCCCCCCGTCATGAAAGCTTTTTGCATCTCCCAGAGAATGGGCCTAGAGATTTGTGGAATATCATTAAATCGAAAGAATTCTTCTAGTTTCAGGGCAAGAGCATGACTATGCTCCCTATTTGAAATAATGGTATCATTCAATCTCCAGGTCCATTCCCTTAGGGGCAAATTAAACAACTCTAGGGAAAGAGAGATCGAAGCATGGTCCGAGACTGTAATATTACCTATGTCAGCTTGAAGCAATGATGGAATGAGAATCATGGGGATAAATATGTAGTTAATCCTATGATAGGTTCCATGAGGAGGGGAATAAAAAGTATAATCTTTCAGTGAAGGATTCTTAACTCGCCATGCATCTACAGTCCCCAATTGTGACAGAAGAATTTTAAGCTGACGCATAGCAGAAGTAGACACAGGAGTAGTAGAAGAAGTGGAATCTAAAGAGAGATCCATCGAAACATTAAGGTTTCCTCCAAAAACAAGATACCCTTCACTAAATGTTTTAAGGGAATAAAGAGTTTTACGCAAACATGACATTTGTCCAACATTAGGTGCATATACAGCTGCTAACGTAAACTTTATGTTGGAGATGTGGCCCTTCAAGAATACATATCGTCCCATGGGGTCAAGCAAAGAACCATCTACTTTAAAGGGTGTGTCCTTATGAATGGCAATAGAGACGCCGCTTGACTTAGAGGAATAACTACTATGGAACCATTGGGAATATTGTTGTTTAGACAGATTTGGAAGGTGTGTAGGACGGAAATTAGTTTCTTGCAGCAGTAATATATCAGGAGTGTTAAACTTTAACAAATTAAATATTCGAGACCTCTTTTGGGGGGAATTCAACCCCTTCACAATGAAGGGGCATATACGTAATCTACCCATGGGACATCATAGAAAAGACCACCATGACATTAAGGGAGCATACAGAAAACCATCACCTGAGAGACAAAACAAAATAGACAATAAAACACACAATAACAAAAAAAAAACAATAAAATGATATGAAAGTGAAACCTCCATATCATCCCAAAAATAGGAGGTGCTTCTGAGATGCTAAAAAGCATCCAAAAAATCCCCTGTCAGAGGGGGGGAGAGAAGAAAATTGCCATGTTATACAAAACATCACACCGATTCTTCAAAACTCGTAAGAATTAAACCGTATACTAATCCGTATACTAATGCGTATCCTAATCATCTCAATGATATACTAGTTGAAGGGGTGAGAAATTTACATAGGGCCATACAAACCATAGTATGATATTAAAGCAAAAACCAAAATCGACTATATAATGCATTGTCTGATACACACTAAAGACCTGGGAGGATACAGGATGAAAGGATAACATAACAAAGAATTATCCACTATCCCTCTTAATGGAAATCATCATGCATCAGTTAATGCATCAGTTAATATAAAACATTAGCAAACCCTCTTCCAACCTACCAAGGTAAGTTTACCTTTGCGTACTGGGTTTAAATGAAGTTAAATCAAATGCCCCCAACATTTACAAGTAACAACAACAATATAGGAATAAGCCAGTAAAGAAACCACTCAAAGACATCAAAAGACATTAATCAAGTGTCCTCAGCCAAACGCGTCTTCTTGCCTCTTGGAGACTGCAGCACCTGCTCTCATCCGCCACGTCTGGCGTTACCTGCTGCACCCACCTCCATCTGTACCAGAGCTGTGGCCACTGTCTGGACTGTCCAGGTAACCTTGTGCGGGACTTTGTATTTCTGGGGTTCCCTGTTGTTTGGCCAGCTGCCTCCCTGCTACGGCGGTGCGGCCTAGTGGGTCAAAATGCTCACAAACCGTGACAGTACGCTCAGGCCATGGACCCCGCTGGTCAACCTGAGACCTTGACGACACAAGCCGTGCTGGCCGAGGTGCAAGACCTCCAGTCATGGCAAGACCAACTCCTCCTGTCGGTGAACGCCATAGCCCATAGGCTGCTTGCTCCAACCACAGTCGTCACCACACCCATTCTGCTGTTCCTCCTGCTACACTTCCTGTCTATACCAGTACCGACCCCATATGCTTCTTGCCGCTACCTCCACGCTATGACGGAGACTCGAGGACCTGCAGGGGATTTTTGAATCAGTGCCAGATCCACTTCAGACTACATGCCAGGTCCTTGTCTTCGGATGACATCAGGATTGCCATCATCATCTCTCTCCTTACTGGCAAAGCCCTGGCATGGGATAATCCTCTGTGGGAACATCAGGGACCAGAGACCCGTGACTTGCAGTGCTTCTTACGGACCTTCCGCACGATCTTTGAGGAACCTGGGAGAGTTTCTTCGGTTGCTATATCCCTGCTGACCCTACACAAGGGGGACCTCTCCGTGGGCGAGTATGCCATTCAGTTCCATATCCTGGCTGCTGAGTTAACCTGGAACAATGAGGCTTTGGTGGCCACATTCTGGCAGGAACTGTCTTCGGAGATTAAGGACGAGCTGGCCGCTCGCGATCTGCCATCTACCCTGGACGATCTTATCCTACTTGCCACCCGGGTTGACATGAGCGTTCCCAAGAGGTTCTCCGGGAGAGAGAACTTTCTAAGCTGGATTCTACTTTCCAGCAATCCTCCTCAGTCATCCCACCAGAGGATCCTATGCAGATGAACCATGTCAAATTGTCTATCCAGGAGAAACAACGCAGACGCACTTCTGGACTTTGTCTGTATTGCGGCCTCGGAGGCCATATTGTGCGTTTGTGTCCCCAGAGGCCCGAGAGACCCCATTGCCTAGGATTGGTTGGAGAGACAACCCTAGGTGGAATGGTACCTAATAAAGCATTCTGTTCCAAGCTGACTATTCCTGTGACCCTAGTATCCGGCGAGAGGACGCATCGGGTTTCTGCCTATCTTGACTCTGGGTCTGCTGCAAACTTCATCCCAAAGGAGTTAGTGGATCATCTTCAGTTGCCCACAGTTCCTCTGGAGACATCCTTGGCTGTTGACTCAGTGGATGGACTGCCTCTGCCTGATCCCATCATTTCTAAAACCAAGCCGTTGAAGCTCTAGGTTGGAGTCCTTCATTCTGAAATAATTTCCTTCCTTGTTTTGCCCAAGGCCATCAATCCTGTTCTGTTGGGCCTGCCTTGGCTTCGACTACATGCCCCAGTCCTTGACTGGAATTCCGGAGAGGTTCTCCAATGGGGCTCCAAGTGCCTTGGTCATTGTCTGTTGCAGATCCATTCTGTCCAGCCTCCTCTACCTCAGTCATTGTCGGGACTGCCCCCCCCCAGTTTGCTCAGTTTGCAGATGTTTTCAGCAAAAGGGAGGCTGAGACGCTGCCTCCACATCGGACTTATGACTGCCACATTGAACTGGTTCCTATGGCCTCTCTCCCCCGTGGCCGAGTATATCCTCTCTTCTTGCCAGAGTCTCTATCCATGTCGGCCTATAGCAAGGAGAATTGGGAGAGGGGTTTCATACGAAAGTCTTCCTCCCCGACAGGGGCTGGCTTCTTCTTTGTTAAAAAGAAAGACGGATCCCTTCGACCCTGCATTGACTACCATGGTCTCAACCAGATCACGGTCAAGAACAAATACCCGTTGCCACTTATATCCGAGCTGTTTGATAGCATATGAAGTTCTCCGCCCTTCCTGGGCTACATCATATTGGATCAAGGCCTCAAGATGGATCCTGAGAAAGTTAGAGCTGTCCTGGAGTGGCCACGTCCTCAAGTTCTGAGGTCCATACAGCGTTTCCTTCGCATTCGCCAATTTCTACAGGCAGTTTATCCCTAACTTCTCATCACTGACATCTCGTATTTCCACCCTTACCAAGAAGGGTGTGAACGCAAAAGTGTGGACCCCAGAGGCAGAGTCTGCATTTATTAGTCTCAAAAAGGCCTTCACTTCAGCCTTGATCCTCCATCATCCTGACGTATCTCGACAGTTTTCTTTGGAGGTGGACGCCTCTTCTGTTGGGGCAGGTGCACTTCTGTTCCAGAGGAGCTCCAAAGGAAAGGCAGTAGTATGTGGCTACTACTCTAGACTTTTTTCTTCTGCAGAGCGCAATTACTCTATTGGGGATCGGGAGCTACTAGCCATCAAATTGGCTCTAGAGGAGTGGAGACATCTGCTGGAGGGTGCAGTTCACCCCATCCTGATCTACACCGACCACAAGAAGTGGGCAAGCCAGGTGGTCGCTGTTCTTCACCCGTTTCCAATTTGTGCTCTACTACCGTCCCGCTGACAAGAATGTGAGGGCCGATGCCCTGTCCAGGTCATTTGAGACTGATGACACGGTGGATTCTCTTCAAACTATCATAGACCTGTCCTGCATTATCACTGCCAATCCTTTGCATGTTAGAGACATCCCTCCGGGGAGGACTTTTGTTCGATCAGCAGACAGGAGAAGAATTATCCGATGGGGACACAGTTCTAAACTGGCTGGGCACCCTGGTTTTTGTAAAACCCGAGACCTGATTGCTCGTCACTTCTGGTGGCCCACGCTGACCAAGAATGTTGTGGACTTTGTCTCTTCTTGCACGGTGTGTGCTTCTAACAAGCCTGCTGGCCTCCTTCAACCTCCGCCTGTACCCAATGCCCCCTGGCAGCAAATTGCGATGGACTTTATCACTGACCTTCCATCCTCAGCAGGATGCAACACTGTCTGGGTGGTGGTGGACCGTTTCTCTAAGATGGCACATTTTATCCCGCTGACCGGCCTACCTTCTGCTCCCCGACTGGCGAGTCTCTTCATTCAGCACATCTTCCGCTTGCCTGGCTTGCCCCTTCACATTGTGTCCGATCGGGGGGGGGGGGGGGGTTCAGTTTACCTCGAAGTTCTGGAGGGCTCTCTGTAAACTCCTGTATGTGAGATTGGACTTTTCCTCAGCCTATGACCACCAGTCCAATGGGCAAGTTGAGAGGATCAACCAGATCATGGAGAATTATCTCCTTCACTTCATCTCCTTACAGCATGATAACTGGGTACAGCTTCTTCCATGGGCCGAGATCTCGTACAACAACCACACTAGCGAGTCCACCACTTCCACTCCGTTTTACACTGTCTACAGTCAACATCCTAGAGTCCCTCTTCCAGTGTCTACTACTTCTCAGGTACCCACTGCTGTCTCTGCATTTGGGGACTTCCTGCAAATCTGGCAACAGACACGGTCCTCTATTTTGCTGGCTGTCAATCGTATGAAGCAAAAAGTGGATACAAGAAGAAGAGAGCCACCGCAGTATCTTCCAGGTACCATAGTCTGGCTGTCCTCACGGAATATTCGTTTGAAGGTGCCTTCATACAAGTTTGCTCCCAGGTTCCACGGTCCTTTTGAGATTCTGCAACAGATTAACCCTGTCTCCTATAAACTGCGGCTGCCTCCTACCCTCAGAATCCCCAACTCCTTTCATGTGTCCCTCCTGAAACCAGTGGTCCTGAACCGCTACAGCAAGACATCCTGTTCCACAACTGCTCCCAGCGGTTCTTCTGATGTGTTCGAGGTCAGGGAGATCCTGGACTGCAAGAGGGTAGGAGGAAGTACTTTCTATTTGGTGGACTGGAAAGGGTTTGTTCCTCAGGAGAGGTCCTGGGAGCCGATGGAGAACCTCGATGCCCTTGCTCTCGTTAAGAAGTTCCTCTCTCGCTCTAGTCCCAAGAAGAGGGGGCGTAAGAGGGGGGGTACTGTAGCGTCCATGGCCACGGGCCGTCGGGTCCATTCACCTCCTGACGCCCGCAGCCATGGATCTGTTAGCACTGGTCCCCATCTCCTTCAAAGGAGACACCAGTCACTCACTTCCACTCCGGTCCACTGTGTCCCGTAGGGTGCACGCGCACATATGATTTACTGGACTATAAGAGTGCCCCAGCCCGTCTGATCCTTGCCTGAGCGTTGTTAGTTTATCCCAAGTCTGTCTTTCAATTGCTCCCTTAGTGTTTCCCGTTCCAGTTGTTACCCGTGCCCTGTTACCTGTTCCTGTATCCTGTGCTGTATTCTTGTTCCTGTGCCTACCAGTGCTTCGCTGTCAAGAAACGGAGCGTAAAAAGACGCTCCGTAAAAAGAAGTAGCATGTCACTTCTTGAAGCGTTTTTTTGGAGCTGATTTTCCATTGAACACTATGAAAAACGCATCAAACAACGCCTCAAAAAAAAAAACCCATGAAAAGAAGCCTCAAAAGAAGCTCCAAATTTCATTCTCAGCTTCAAAAACGCCTGAAAATCAGAGGCTGTTTTCTCTGAAATCAGCTCTGTATTTTTCAGACGTTTTCTGTTAAGCGTGTGAACATACCCTAAGAATCCCACAAATGACATCATGTGGTGGTTCACCTGCACCACTTTTGGGTCGAAGGGATCGATGTCCCCTTTCCACAGTTATAGATATAGCTAGCTCAGCCCCCAACAACGAGCAAAAATAGCTGCCACAGCAACAGGTAAAGCATCATGGTCGACCGACTCTGGGATTCCCCTGAACCGGACATTCCTCCTTCTACTGCGATTTTCTTGATCTTCCAGATGTAGGTATAGATTATTTAAATGCATTTGATGAGCAGAAAACTCTTTTTCATAGAAGCGCCATATTTGGAAGTTGTGATTTGAGCTTCTTCCAGCGCCATTACTCTGTGGCCAATATGATGCACGTCAGATTTAATATCTGATAAATCTTTCATCACTGGCAGTGCCTGTAGCAATGTCTTCTTCAAATAAGCCCTGGATATCGGTACAGAGTCAGCATCCCCAGCTGAATCAGAAGGAGCGCAGTAGCTGTCTGATTCCTCCCCCTGCTCACAGTGTGAGGACGCCGGCGCCATCTTAGATCTACCCTCCGAAGAAGGCAGTTTTTTTCCAAAGTATTTATCCATGTTGGACGACTGTTTATGAGATCTGGGGGTACCTTGAAGATCTTTAGTCTTGTCCCTTCCAGTCTTCACCATGATAGCGAGGTATGGAGGCAATGTCCAGAAGAATCAGTGAATGTAGTGCGGAGCGCAGGGATTACATGTCCATTGCTGAGCGTGGCAAGCTCCGACCCCCACTGGATTGATTTGTATGATTTGCTGTGACAAAATGTTGTTTTTTTTGTTTTGCATATTTTTTATGTTTATTTCACATTTTTCATATTTTTTGTGTCTGCTTTTTTTTATGCACTTTGAAGTTTGCATATTGCTATAGTGTCTTTGTATTTTGTTATCACATTATCGTCTATAGTAATGCATTATTGCTGTCCATTTTACAGATATGCTTGAAAATGTTTTTTTCGTTATGCATACCATAGGCTTCGCTTTCACTTGGCCTTAATCTAAATGTATGCACTGGTGCTGTGTACCTGATGACCTTATGCTTACCTGATTTGGCCTCGGAACGTCTGCTGACACATCTGCGACTGCACAGACATGCACATTCTGCTGATGGTCATGTTCAGGGCCGGCTTTATGGGTGTGCGACCTGTGCACAGGGAGCATCACTCCAGCAGGTGGAAGTGGGCACTGCGCTGCCTCCCTTCCCCTGCTTGTGTTTCAGAAGTGCACGGGCGCAGCGACTCAGCAGCTGCCTTTCCGCCCCGGACGTTTCTTCTCTCAGTGGCGTCGCTTCTCTACAGCGGTAGTGACTCCACATTCAATAGTATCTGCATCCCTAGGACGCAGATACTACTGAACACAATAGCAGGGAGGTATCTCCCTGCTCTGCTATCTACTAGCACCACTGTAGCTCCCTGAAGGAGCGGAATCTCCGTGTTGCCAGGGATTCCGCTTCTGGACGGAGCACTTGATGTCTCTGTCCATATATGGACAGTGATATCAAGCGCAACTCCTGGAGTGGAATCCCCGGTCACAGCGTCGGCATCGCTGTGGACAGAGACATCAGGGGCTTCTGACGTCACTGTCCACAGGGATTCCATTCCAGGATAAGCCTCTGACGTTACTGTCCATAAATGGACAGAGACATCAAGCGCTCTGTCCGGTAGCGGGATTCCTGGACACAGGGGTGGTCCTTCAGGGAGCTACAGTGGCGCTATCTACATGAAGGGGAGTGGGTGCTATCTCCAAGGGGGCTGTGTGGCACTACCTACAAGGGGTTGTATGGCACTACCTCCAGGTGGTGTGTGGCACTACCTACAGGGGGGGGCTTTTTGGCCCTACCTACAAGGGGGCTTGTAGCACTACCTACAAGGGGGCTGTGTGGCACTACCTACAAGGAGTCTGTATGGCACTACCTACAAGGGGACTGTGTGGCACTACCTACAAGGGGGCTGTTTCACTACCTACAGGGGGCTGTTGTGGCACTACCTGTAAGGGGGCTGTGTGGCCCTACCTACAAGGGGGCTTGTAGCACTACCTACAAGGGGGCTGTGTGGCACTACCTACAAGGAGTCTGTATGACACTACCTACAAGGGGACTGTGTGGCACTACCTACAAAGGGGCTGTTTCACTACCTACAGGGGGCTGTTGTGGCACTACCTGTAAGGGGGCTGTGTGGCACGACCTACAAGGGGACTGTGTGGTACTATCTACAAGGGGGCTGTGTGGCACTACCTACAGGGGGCTGTGTGGCACTACCTACAAGGCGGCTGTGTGGCACTATCTACCGAGGGCTGAGTGTCACTATCTACAGGGGGCATCTGTGAGTGGCGGGCTGATGGTCATTTTACTGTGAGTGGTGGGCTGATGGTCATTTTAGTGAGAGTGGCAGGCTGATGGTCATTTTACTGTGAGTGGGGGGCTGATGGTCATTTTACTGTGAGTGGAGGGCTGATGGACTTCAAGTGGTTTCCACCTCTGACATCCAATTGAAATTAATAGGAGGCACTCGTTTGGAGTGCTTTTTTGACTGCGTCTTTTGAATTAGCTTCAACGGCTTAAAACAATGCACAAAAAAGTCAAATAATGCTGTCAATTCAAAATCTGCCTCAAAATTCCTGAAGGAATTGTGAGGCAGACTTTTTCTGCCTTACAAAAAACACTGTGTGAACATTCCCTAAGAGTTTAGTGCTTGTTTTTAGCCGTTTTCTCTCTTTCTTGAAACTCAAACAATTTTGGTAGGGGTGCCCTAAGGAATTTTTTTTCCAGGGGTGCCTCGAGTCCAAAAAGGTTGGGAGACTCTGTACTAGGCTGCAGGATCAAGCCCGCCTACGCAAGGATCCCGTCGTCGGCGTTGTGGAGTAGGACAGTTCGGTGGGGCATTATGTGTCTTATGGCACTGTCTACAGGGAGGCTGTATGGCACAATCTACAGGGGGCACTATCTACAAGGGGGGGCTGTGTGTGTGGCAGAGAGGGGAGGGGGCATTATACTGTGTGGAGGTCACTAAGCGGACATTATACTGTGTAGGGGCACTAAAGGGGGCAATATACTGTGTGTGGCACTTGGGGGGCATAATACTGTGCGGGCAGAATTAGAGGGCAAAATACTGTGTCCTTGAAGGGATAATATATTATGAAATATTATTATTATACTGTATGAGGGGCACTAACGTGGCATTATACTGTGTGGGGGCAGTATATAGGGCATTATAATGTGGGGGTATTATACTTTTTTAAAGGGGCATTTTTTTTTATGATGGGTGGGGCGCCAAAAGATAACTTTGCACGGGGCGCCATCTATCCTGAGGCCGGCCCTTGTCATGTTAGCATTCCTTCTCCCGGCAGTTGAGCATAATGATCACTCAGATGCCCAGTAAGAAAGCGATGAGTTTTTTTTTTGTTATTGCCCAAAAAATCCTATATATTGCCCAGCATTCCCTCACCTCACCACTTCCAGGGGATGCATATAGCAAAACCTGCGTTGAAGTTTGTGGCAAAGGAAGGACAGGCAGTGTATCCACATGGCAAACTCAGGTCAGCATTGGGGTTGGTAACCATTTTCTCTAAACAGCAAAACATTGCTGTAACTGGTACTCTACGTCTTGTTGAAGCCTATTTATTTTGGCCACATGTTGATATGATGATGATATTATGATGAATACTTGTACGGAATGTATGCCTTACATAGCCATCAGGTAGATCTTAGTTATTATTTTGCCTGATCCGCTTCTTCACTCTTTTTTAAATGTCTTATATGTATATATGTTAATTTGTCATTATACATAACCATTGACAAAGGTCCAGGAGAGACCAAAACATCCTGTCTTTAAAGGGGTTTTCCCATCAGGGACATTTATGGCATATCCACAGGATATGCCATAAATGTCAGACAGATGCGGGTCCCACCTCTGCGACCCGCACCTATCCCTAGAATGGGGCCCACCAAACCCCTTTCTACCTTTCTCGTTTCCCGCTGCCTCTTGTAGTTTCACTGAACTACGCTGTTTCTGTAACTCCCATAGAAGTGAATGCTTCCATAACTGCCATCCATTTCTATGGGAGTTACGGAATAGTGTAGATCAGCGAGGTGGGACTCGCAACTATCTGACATTTATGACATATCCTGTGGATGTGCCATTAGTGCCCCTGATGGGCAAACCCCTTTAATCCATGTTGTGCATATTCACGTTGACACCTGTAATACGAGTTAAAAATATTGCATCCTTGAGAATAAATATCAGGATTAAACAATATGTTGTTTGTAGGATTGCTGGTTAATTCCTTTTTTGTTATAAGTGATTTTATGTCAGTTGTTTCAACTATATACAAATAAAACTGCTTTTGTACTGCAATACTTATGGGAATATAGGTTGTATACTATATTGGTACCAAAAGAAAGATGAAAAGGTCTTTTTCGGGATTTGGGGTTATAGATTTTACTGTATAGACAGCATAAACTATATGATCAGCTGTTGCTTGTTTTCGGCAGATCGCTGCCCTGTTCAGACATGCACAATAATTTGGAACAAGCGTTTGTAAGAACGCTCGCTTGGCCGATTATTGGCCTGTGTAAATAGGCCTTAAGTGATATTATTCTGAAGTGGAAGCATCTAGGAGTAATAGACCAGTCACAGAATAGGCCCACTGCGCGCTTAAGTGCATGGCATGTAAAAATCGCCTATCCTCTGTTGTATCAATCACTACAGAGTTTCAAACTACATCTGGAAAAAGACATCAGCACAAGAACTGTGCATCAGGAACTTCATGAAATGGGTCTCCATGGCTGAGCAACTGCGCACAAACCTAAATCATCGCCAGGCGTTGGCTGGTGTGGTGTAAAGCACATTGCCTCTGGACTCTTTAGCAGTGAAAACGTGTTCTCTGGAGTATTGAAGTAGATGCCACACTTAAAAAAAAAATAAAAAAAAATTAAGCTCTATTGAACATGTCTTAATAGGATATATAGAAAGGAGTTGACTGAAAGCACGCAGTCACTTTGAGTTGATTGGGAAAATCTGAGTCTATGGAAGCTTATTCGCTCATTGTGAAAATTAAAGTGAATGTTCACCTTTAATACTGAAACATGCCCAATGACAGCATCGATGGGGGGTCTGTAAGGATGGACTCTCGCAGCCTGTTACAATGAAGTTGCCGTGGCATACTACCAAGTGCTGTGCCATTCAGTTTTGCACTGTAATGTTGGTATCTCTGAGTTTTGGTGACACTGCTCCCATTGCTCATCTCTGGAGCAGACTTGCCTTCTCTACAAACATCATCTTTTTCCTGTGTGCACTTGCAGTAGGTGGTAATTTTTACATTGAAGAAAAGAATTTCCACAGGACTATGATTTAACTTTAGCCATTCAGGAAGGGTCTGTGTATTTGTGGAAAGCGCATCTGTCAAGCTGCCTGTAACTGCATGTTCATTTAGTGATACACAACCTCCTGCATGGCAATATGATGCAGAGAAGGGAAACAGAGCATGCTGGACCTGTTGGTTATTTCATATTAGTTATTCAGCTTAGTATTGCACAACTTTTGAAACAAAACTGAAGACTTTTCTTACCCTGGTAAACAGACCCGTTAGGGCTCATTCAGATGTGCGTGATTCAAATCCGTGTGCTGTCCGTGTTTTACGCATCAATTACATTTAAAAAAAAAAAAAAGTGCTTGTGAGTGCATGAAAAACACATGCTACTCACAAAGCACACTGATGCAACGCACACGGACAGATTTTTCACGTGTTTTATACGCATGTAAATCTGACACGCTCTTGTGAATGTAGGCTTACTATCACCACAAAATGTAGAATTTTCATATTGTTTAGCTGATCTATCATTGTGTGTAAAGTGCTGGTTAGTGCTATGTAAGTAAGACATCTTGCAGAGCGTGCATGGAGTTCGCAAGGAAGCACACAGAGTCCCTGCAGCTTTGTACTCAGTATTTCCTCATACGGTGCCGCCGCGCGGATCCGTATTACAGATATTTTCCCCTATAAATAATATTCTCCTTCTATTGGAGAATACTAATATGGCATCTGATGGAACACGGCACAGCTTTTTCTATTGTATGAATTCAGAAGATTGTTGGAGGCATACAGAGGTACAGTAGGGCTTTATGGACTTCTATGTGTGTAGTATTATTGCACTGTATAACTTGAAGGTTTTCACGGCGCATAAAGGTAATGTAAAAGATAATTTTTGTATAAAGTATATGTAATAAAAAGGCTGATGTTGTTGTCTTTCCCAGCATTTTTATAAAAATAAGAGTGATAGAAAATCCACACTAAACAGTTGGTTCCATTTGGAACCATAAAGCAGCTACACGTATATTATATTCATATATAGCAATTGTGTTGTATTCTTATATTATCAGAATTGCACCTTTAATGAGCTTGAACATAATCCAATAATAGAGCAGGGGAGCCACAGGACAATCATTTTCCTTGCGGCTTCCATGCAACCTATCAGCACTGCACAAGGCTGTTTTACAACAGACTGTCTAAAGTGCCATACGCAGAACACAGGCTGCTGTAACTCTCTGATGGACTTGCCTTCCAATATGATTCCACTACAGCTTCCCTGCACTATTATTATATTGCCCATAAAAAAGATAACTCTGATCACGATTAAATAGGGAAAGAAATAAAAAGCAACGCAATATATGGCAACTTTCCCCATGTCTTAGAACCACACATTTACAGCATGTGATAAAACGTTCTCCTTAAACTTACACTTAGAACAGAACGGTCCGCTGACAGACCCTGCCAAATTGATCAATATCAATCCAATCGATTGGTAAGTTTAGTAAGTGTTACAGTTGTTGTATAGTCTCACTTTGTAAGAAATACTCCCTGATGATAAGCAGATCACAGGGTGCCCCTCTGCTGGGACCCCCAGCGATCAGCTGTTACCTAAAACGAGTGTTCAATATCCCTATAGCACAACCACAAAAGAAATGAAGCATTACACAATTCTCATTGAAATCAATGGACTGTACAATGAATAAACGTGGTTGGTCCCATAGAGCAGTCGAAAAAAAAATGCTAGGGTAACAATGTGTCGTGGAAATCCATCGCTCAAAATATATTAGACTGAAATTTATACGAGTCCAAACAGACTCTCAAGGCCAGACCCCATTAGTCAGTATCTTAATTAGGATATTTCACCGATATATATCGAGAGAGGAGAAGAAAACACACAGACTCTGCTGATATGCTCAAAATGCTCCTCTGAAGGATTTATTACCAGACTCAAACTGTTAAACTGAAATTCAGAAGGGGTGTAAGCTTGAGGTTAACCAATCAGAGACAATGTAACAATATTTGTTATTCTGTAAAAAGCATACAATAAAATACATCCCAGATACATCATTATAATTCTTCACACATTAGGTTTTGCAGTTGGCCTTATCTCTTTTGGACAGAATGTTCCCGTGGAGATGGGGGAGACCTTCCTTCACGCATACTTGCCACCCTCCCATCTTCCTCCCTGTCCATTCTCTACCAACTTTGCATGGGAACCAAGGTCAAAGATAAAACATACGAAATCAACATTACTTGTATTAATGGAACAATGACATTTCTATTAACTACAAAAGAACCAAGATGGGAACTCCAGACAAGATGGCTGCTGCACGAAACTAAATAATTTAAACATTATCATCACTTTCACATAATACATATCTTAGTAATTCGGCATCCTGCTTGATAATTCACAATGTAATTTCATACAGAGAATATAAGCAAATAAATCATCCTTCACAAATGTTCCAGCCGTCGTGTTTGAAGCCTGTGTTCCTGCTGTACTTCCCGTACTGTTCCTGACTACTCACTGCCACTGCCTGTGCTGTGTCTGACCACCCGCATCCACCGCCATCATAGTTACATAGTTACATAGTTACATAGTTAGTACGGCTGAAAAAAGACACATGTCCATCAAGTTCAACCAAGGGACGGGAAAAGGGAAGTAAAAAATTTCTACACATAGGAGCTAATACTTTTTTGTTCTAGGAAATTATCTAACCCTTTTTTAAAGCCATCTACTGTCCCTGCTGTGACCAGCTCCTGCGGTAGACTATTCCATAGATTCACAGTTCTCACAGTAAAGAAGGCTTGTCATCTCTGCAGGTTGAACCTTTTTTTCTCCAGACAGAGGGAGTGCCCCCTTGTTTTTTGAGGGGGTTTTACATGGAACAGGATTTCACCATATTTTTTGTATGTGCCATTCATATATTTATATAAATTAATCATGTCCCCCTTAGTCTTCTTTTTTCAAGGCTAAATAGGTTTAATTCTTTTAATCTTTCCTCATAACTTAGATTCTCCATGCCCCTAATTAGCTTCGTTGCTCTTCTTTGTATTTTTTCCAACTCCAGGGCATCCTTTCTATGAACTGGAGCCCAGAACTGAACTGCATATTCTAGATGAGGACTCACTAATGCTTTGTAAAGTGGTAATATTACATCCCTGTCCCGCGAGTCCATGCCTCTTTTAATACACGACAATATCCTGCTGGCCTTTGAAGCAGCTGATTGACACTGCATGCTGTTATTTAGTTTATGATTTACAAGTACACCCAGATCCTTCTCAACAAGTGACCATTCAGAGTAGGAATCATTGACCACAACTCTCTGGATACGGTCCTTGAGCCAATTCTTAATCCAATTACAAACTATATTTTCTAAACCTATAGTCCTTAATTTACGCATTAGACGTCTATGAGGGACAGTGTCAAATGCCTTTGCAAAGTCCAAAAACACTAAATCCACAGCAGCCCCTCTGTCTAGGCTTCTGCTCACCTCTTCATAAAAACAGATTAGGTTAGTTTGACAACTTCTGTCCTTAGTAAAACCGTGCTGGCTGTTACTTATAATGCTATTTATTGTCACATAATCCTGTATATAGTCCCTCAATAGCCCCTCAAACATTTTCCCCACAATGCATGTTAAGCTTACTGGTCTATAATTACCCGGGGAAGACCTAGAGCCTTTTTTGAAAATAGGCACCACATTTGCCCAGCGCCAGTCCCTTGGCACTATTCTAGTCACTAGAGATTCTCTGAATATTATGAAAAGGGGGACAGAAATAACTGAACTAAGCTCTTTAAGAATTCTAGGGTGTAACCCATCTGGTCCCGCGGCCTTGTGCACATTTATTTTTTTTAATTTAGTTTGAACCATATCTACATTCATCCAATTCATTATATCAACTGATATATTAACAGCACTGGCACCGGCTACATCAGCTGCTCTTTCTTCAGTTGTATATACAGAGCGGAAGAACCCATTTAGTAACTCTGCCTTCTCTTGATCCCCTGTGACCAACTCCCCATTACCACTATCTAGGGGTCCTACATGTTCAGACCTTGGCTTTTTAGCATTTATATACTTGAAGAATTTTTGGGGATTTGATTTACTATCCTTGGCCACTTGCCTTTCATTTTGTATTTTTGCTAATTTTATTACATTTTTACAGATTTTATTAAGCTCTTTATATTTTACAAAGGCTGCAGATGTACCCTCAGATTTGTATTTTTTAAATGCCCTTTTTTTGTCATGTATTGCCCCTTTCACAGAAGGTGTAAGCCATGTGGGATTTAATTTTAGTCGTTTATACTTGTTACCTATAGGAATAAATTTTGCACTATAATAACCCAAAGTAGATTTGAAAATCTCCCATTTATCATTTGTCCCATTATTTGACATTACTCCTTCCCAGTCTATATCCTGAATTGCAGCCTTCATCCTGGGGAAATTGGCTTTCTTAAAATTAAATGTTTTTGCCCTCCCAGCCTGTGTTTGTTTTTTACAGTATAGGTAAAATGTAACTATATTGTGATCACTGTTACCGAGGTTTTCACGAACATTGACGTTCCCAACAAGCTCTGCATTATTAGAAATGACCAGATCCAACAGAGCTTCACCTCTAGTTGGGTCTTCCACAAACTGGCCCATAAAATTTTCCTGCAACAGGTTGAGGAAATGTCTCCCCTTTGCAGTTGAAGCCAAACCATGAGACCAATTAATATCCCTGAAATTAAAATCTCCCATTATCACTACAGTACCCGCCTGTGAAGCCCGCTCCATCTGTTTATATAGCTGACCTTCCATCTCCTCAGTTATATTGGGGGGTCTATAGATTACACCAAAAGTAATTTTTTCAGTGTTTACCTCCCTTTGTAATTCCACCCACAAGGTTTCAACCTCCTCACAATCTTCACCCACTATTGTCTCTTTCACACTTGCCTTCACATCATTTCTCACATACAGACATACACCACCACCTTTCCTATTTGTCCTGTCTTTCCGAAACAGTGTAAAACCCTGTAGATTTACAGCCCAGTCATGTGAAGAGTCCAGCCATGTTTCAGCAACACCAACTATATCTATATTTTCTTCCAGTACCAAGGCCTCCAGCTCCCCCATTTTGCTTGCTAGACTTCTGGCATTTGTGAACATACACTTTAACTTGCCTTTCAGTTTTTCACTTTTATTATCAGAAATGTGATTTGACATTATTTGGGCATTTTGATTTACACTGCTGTTCTGTAACAAAAGGATCTCCTTATCCTGTTGTCTAGTCCTCTTCCCACATTCTGTTTCTCCCCCCACCAATATAGTCTGACCCCTCTCTAACCTGGCTACCCCTTTTTTTTCTACATTGACCTCCCTCCTCAGCCCTAGTTTAAATACTCCACCACCCCAGCTAGAATTCTCTCCCCCAGCACAATGGACCCCCTTCCATTTAGGTGCAAAACATCTGCAGAATACAGTTTGTACCCCAATGAAAAGTCAGCCCAGTGCTCTAGGAACCCAAATCCTTCTCCTCTACACCAAGACTTAACCCATGCATTTAACTCCCTGAGCTCCCGCTGTCTTTCCTGTGATGCGCATGGCACAGGCAGTATTCCTGAGAATACAACCTTGGAGGTCCTTCCCTTCAGCTTGTAGCCTAGTTCTTTAAAATTATTCTTAAGGCTCCTCCACCTACCATTTATTCTGTCGTTGGTACCGACATGGACCACGACAGCTGGATCATCACCAGCCCCTCCCAGCAATTTGTCCACCCGTTTCACCACATGCCGAACCCTGACACCAGGGAGACAGCAAACCATTCGGTTGAGGTGGTCTTGGCGACAAATTATTCTATCCATCTTCCTGATTATAGAATCCCCTACGAGTATCAATTGCCTTGGCTTACCTGCATTACCATCCCGCCGGCTACTAGCTGGGCTGTTCTCCCGGCTGTTAGGGAGATCAGTATCCGCTAGGGCTGCCATTTCTGAGACTGACACCCTCGCATCATCACCCAACTTGGCAATTTTGCTTGGAATGTCAGAAACCGGATCGGCCTTCCTTTTCTTTGACCCATTTCTACTGCCCCTAACTACATTAACCCAGCTACTTACCTGATCCTGCTCACCCATGTCTTCACCCTCCAGTTCTAACCCACTAACTGCATGCTCCGTGAGCAGCATGCTTTGTTCAAGATTGTCTATCGCCCTCAGTGTTGCATTTTGCTCCTCCAGATCTCTAATGCGAGCTTCCAGGTGACCAACATGCTCACATCTGCCACAGAGGTATTCACCCTGGAACTCCGGCTCTAGTCGTGCATACATATGGCAAACTGTGCACGGAAGAAAACCTCCAATCTTGCTGGCCATTATCCCGGTTACAAAAAAACAGCGAACAGTTGTTAATGCAAAAAGAATAGAAGAGTCCTTACTGGGGCTTTAAATCCTTTTTTTTAACTCCGGTTTTTGTAACTCCACTTGATATACAAACCACTTGTTTTTCAAGCCCACAGAGCATCATCTTATTAAGTCTGACCTTGTGGCAGTGAGGATTGTTGGGTTTCAGGTTTGTTGTGCACGAATGATCTGGGTGGTGGCCACTGTAGGCTGTGTGGGTTTTTTGCAATGAACTAATCTGCTAATTTTTCTGCATTCTTTGTGGGAGGTGTCTCCACCCTGCCTAACAAATTTCTATAGGTGCGTACATGAAATGGCAGCCTGTCAAAGCACTATATGAAATATATATGGGGAAATAAATAAAATTGCAGCCTGCTCTACTACTATATAAAATGGACATGGGGGGATTACATGAAATGGCCGCCTGCGCTATTATGAATTCAACACTTTCATCAGCTTGCAAGGCATGGCGTTCAGTGAACAGTTGTCACACTTTAATGAAATTATAATTGAAAGTATAAATTCATAGTATAATTGGCGTGTGAGCATTGCAAATCTCATGAATGCTTCATCAAAATTTAGAGAGGATCCACGGGTCAACCAAGGCTTAACTATCAAAGCTACCAGGGAAATAAGTATTTTGGTGGCGTACACTTATACAGCTGGAAAGCATTGCAAAACAAAAGAAAAGAATGGTTCTGTTGAGTCCACATACGAGGGCTAATGGCGACAGTAACAACTGTTTATAGGTTCTGTTTACACTGCATCCGGGCATTATGTTTTCCACGTGCGCTGAATGTATGCACGAGATGTAGGCATATATACATTTCCATACGTCTATAATTGATTCCCATTGTACAAAATCAAATAAAATGCGGTATGCTTTTTTGTATTTGTATTGAAAGCGTAGTACTAGCATAAACCAGTCAAATATATGCCAAAAGAACAATCTTTAGAAATACATTTTAGATAAAAAAAATTATGAAGGGACATGTTTATTTGCAAATGCGCAGTTATATAGGTCAGGTAATGACACAATTGAATGCAGATACACTGAACCATAAATTCAGAGGCTTTTTTTAAGAGATCGCATTCTAACGAAAACCTCCATGAGTGCAATATACAAAATCATTAGATTGTGTATAAATTGGTCGTAGGTATCCACTGGAGTTGCAAGGTGGTCTTCTCAGTTATTACATTTACACTGTTTCGGAAAGACAGGACAAATAGGATAAATTTAATCCTATAGGTAACAAGTATAAATTACTAAAATTAAACCCTACATGGCTTATACCTTCTGTAAAAAGGGCAATTTATGACAAAAAAAAGGGCATTTGAAATATACAAATCTGAGGGTACAGCTGTAGCCTTTGTAAATTATAAAGAGCTTAATGAAATTTGTAAAAAGGTAATAAAATCAGCAAAAATACAAAATTAAAGGCAGGTGGCCAACGATAGTAAAACAAATCCCCAAAAATTCTTCAAGTATATAAATGCAAAAAAGCCAAGGTCTGAACATGTAGGACCCCTAGATAGTGGTAATGGGGAGTTGGTCACAGGAGATCAAGAGAATGCAGAGTTACTAAATGGGTTCTTCAGCTCTGCATATACAACTGAAGAAAGAGCAGCTGATGTAGCCGCTGCCAGTGCTGTTAATATATCAGTTGATATACGGAATTGGATAAATGTAGAAATGGTCCAAGCTAAATTAAACAAAATAAATGTGCACAAGGCCCTGGGACCAGATGGGTTGCACCCTTGAGTTCTTAAAGAGCTTAGTTCAGTTATTTCTGTCCCCCTCTTCATAATATTTAGAAATTCTCTAGTGACTGGTATAGTGCCACTATTATTCAACTTATTTATTAATGATATAGAGGATGGGATTAATAGCACTATTTCTATTTTTGCAAATGACACGAAGCTATGTAGTAATGTTCAGTCTATGGAAGATGTTCGTGAATTGCAAGCGGATTTAAACAAACTAAGTGTTTGGGCGTCCACTTGGCAAATGAGGTTTAAAGTAGATAAATGTAAAGTTATGCACCTGGGTACGAACAACCTGCATGCATCATATGTCCTAGGGGAGCTACACTGGGGGAGTCACTTGTTTAGAAGGATCTGGGTGTACTTGTAAATCATAAACTAAATAACAGCATGCAATGTCAATCAGCTGCTTCAAAGGCCTGCAAGATATTGTCGTGTATTAAAAGAGGCATGGACTCGCGGGACAGTGATGTAATATTACCACTTTACAAAGCATTAGTGAGGCCTCATCTAGAATATGCAGTCCAGTTCTGGGCTCCAGTTCATAGAAAGGATGCCCTGGAGTTGGAAAAAATACAAAGAAGAGCAACAAAGCTAATAAGGGGCATAGAAAAGAAAGATTAAAAGAACTAAACCTATTTAGCCTTGAAAAAAGACGACTATGGGGGGACATGATTAACTTATATAAATATATTAATTGCACATACAAAAAATATGGTGAAATCCTGTTCCATGTAAAACCCCCTAAAAAAACAAGGGGGCACTCCCTTCGTCTGGAAAAAAAGGTTCAACCTGCAGAGGCGACAAGCCTTCTTTACTGTGAGAAATGTGAATCTATGGAATAGCATACCGCAGGAGCTGGTCACAGCAGGGGCAGTAGATGGCCAAAAAAATATAAGCTCCTATGTGTAGAAATTTTTTGCTTCCCTTTACCCATCCCTTGGTTGAACTTGATGGACATGTGTCTTTTTTCAACTGTACGGACTATGTAAATATGTAACTATGTAACTACAAAAGATTTCTTAGAGGCTACTCTTCACTTTAACAAAGTTATTCTATTAAATACATATCAGGATATGGCGCTTATGATATGTAATAGTGCATATGTTATCCCCCAATTACAATAAAAAATGTCTCTCTTAGGCTTCGTTCACATCTGCGCTAGGGCTCCGTTCTGACGTTCTGTCTGAGCTTTCCGTCGGAACGGAGCTTTGATATACACAAACGGAAACCATGAAAGCTCCGACGGAACGGAGCCCTAGCGCAGATGTGAATGAAGCCTTTGAGGAGTATTCTTGTACCAAGTGTAGTCAACCCATCACTGATATTTTTCATAATTTTTGGGAATTTCCATGAACACAGTCATTATGGTCCTCTGTTAAAAACCACCTTTATCAAACACTTAGAATCTCCTGAGTGGGCAGCCTTTGGCATTCTTTCCAGTACTGACAAGGATAGTCTTTCTAAACCCAACAAATATACACTGGCTATTTGGGCAAGCGCAACCTGTAAGAATATACTTAAATATTTGGCCGACCCTGACACAATACCTTTTGCGTTGGTTGTTACAAAGGTCGAATATTTATTCTGCATCGACTGGCTCAATGTCAAATTACAAAAAGAGACACAGACAAAGTGACTATTTTTTTCATGGCAATCTTTTATTAACAAACAGTCTGAGGCCTCATACACAAGAACGTATTTTGTCCTCCCGTAAATACTGGCGTAAATACGGGTCCTTGGTCACACGTATTCGACCCGTATTGCACCAGTAAATACGGGTCCGGTGTCACCAGTATTCCACCCGTATTTACGGGCACATTTTCGCTGCAAAATTGCACTGCAGTAATCGGCAGCCCTTTTCTCTATCAGTGAAGGATAGGGAGAAGGGACAGCCCTTTCCACAAAGTAAAAGAAATTCATACTTACCCGGCCGTTGTCTTGGTGACGCGTCCCTCTCTTGACATCCAGTCCGACCTCCCTGGATGATGCGGCAGTCCATCTGACCGCTGCAGCCTGTGATTGGTCTGTGATTGGCTGCAGCGGTCACATGGGCTGAAACGTCATACCAGGAGACCGGACTGGAGGAAGAAGCAGGGAGTTCTGAGTAAGTATGAACGACTTTTTTTTTTTACAGGTTGATCTATATTGTGATCGGTAGTTTCTGTCCAGGGTGCTGAAAGAGTTACTGGCGATCGTTTAACTCTTTCAGCACCCTGGACAGTGACTATTTACTGACGTCGCCTAGCAACGCTCCCGTAATTACGGGTGCACACACGTAGTCACCCGTAATTACGGGAGCCCCATAGACTTCTATGGGCCTGCCCGTGCCGTAAATACGGCCTGAAATAGGACATGTTCTATATTTTTCAACGGCCCGGGCACCTTCCCGTAAGCATACGGGGAGGTACCCATGGCCAATAGAAGTCCATGGGCCCGTAAAAACGTGCCGTAATTACGGGCGTTTTTACGTTCGTGTGCCTGGGGCCTCAGACAGTGCGCAAATCTGTTCGTGATTGCTTCCAACACAAGGCCTGGTATTCTTTTGAACTTTGCATGAACGAACACCTATTTCCTTATCATTATATAATTGTTTGCTTAACAGGTTGTGACATGGGGGTGGGTTTGGGGTTGGGTGTGTGTAGTCGGTGTAGACTAGATTTTATAGTTGTATTAATGCTCATGTTATATTGTACACAACATATTGCTCATCTGCAATTTTTTCTAGGTGGAGGACTATTGTGTTTCTCTTAACCTTTTCTTCTGTATGTCTTTCGTAAAATGTACTAAAAACGAGTATTTAAATAAAAGTTTATGGGCATGTGGTGTGCATGTATGTCAAACACATATCTCAGACATGATGTGAACAGAGCTATAGTTGGATTTCCTTTCATTTAATTTTTATTTAAACTTTATGTTTTCAATTGTCACGTTATATTTTGAGAACAAGGTTTGCATTAGAAACATAAAGTATTTATTTGATAAATCATTTTAAAAATTTTACTTGTATTTATGTAACATTTCTTAATTGCTTTGTCCTGTACATTAGCTCTATTTATTTATAAACAACCCAAAAAAACTATATTGAATATAACTGCATAATAAATTTAAAGGAGTTGTCATATGGTAACAACCCCTTTCCGTATGACCTATTAGGGTATATGGATGACATAAAGGCGGGAATATTGCTCTGGAACTGTCTTTATTAGCCAAAGCAGACAGCTGCTATCAATGAGTGGCTTGTGTTCTGACAGACCTGGCCTTTTGATATATTACATGGTCAAGCATTCCTTTTAATGGCCAGCTTGTAGTACTACATCCCTCCTGCAGAGGTCAGCCTCCACTGCCCCTGTGATATCAGCTGTTTTGCATGGTTTTCAGAACGCCGGACCAATTAGCTCATTGGCAGACTTAATTTATTCTGTCATCTTTAGGTGCTTTGTAAATGCAACACATGGTATTGTTCTTCAGTTTCTTCTATACAGACCTGTGATTCTCTTGGCCCGAATGCAAGATGTTTTTAAAAACCCCACATTGCTTCCACTCTCTACATTCACCTATTCACCACAATAGGCTACTGTCACAACCGGAAATATTCACTAATACTGGTGTAACGTGAAGTAATACGCCAGTGTGTAGTTCCACTGTAGTGTGCGTCATATGGAATACAGCGCAGCTACTGATCTATGCCAGATCCATGTCCTTATTCTTCTGACACCTATGAAATTGTTGTATGTCAGAAAAAGGGATAGGGGAGCCTTATAAATAGGGTGTTCATGCTGAATTCCCTTATTTTCAAAGCAATTTAGCCAGAAAACTGAAGGAAACATCATCTAGAACCCTCTGTAGACTTCCCCTTGTCAATTCCTGGGGGTCATCTTGTCACTTCCACATCACTTTTGCCTCATTAATATATGAATGCACATCATGTAAATGCGCAATACTCAGATGTACATTCTACCAGATACTCTTTCGCAGGACCACTTATAGGCACTAGCCTACTGTGCTTACAGGTAAATCCAGCCCAGATCTCTACGTAATCATGATTGTTAATAGTAATTGATTTGTCCATGGTATTAAAATGAATGGTTCACATGAGAATTTTTTCCAGACTGTAAAGGCTATGTAAGCCATAACTTAGATGTGTCAGAGACACGCAGGACCCGAAGACACTGAACCTGTCAGAACAGCTGTATCTCAAAAAATAAAAAAATGCCCTCAAAGGTTTATATAGCCTTTAACGGTAGTATTGGTGTAATGGTGTAAACAGCACCAACTGAAAAGTGATTTCTAGAACATAGGATGTGACTGTCAGTGTGTGCTCAGTGGATAGTGTGAAACATTTCAGGACTGAAGAGAGATTGGTGATACAGATGTAACTAACCCTAAGGCTATGTTCACACGGGGTATTTTGCCGAGTTTTTTGACGCGGAAACCGGGTCGCAAAACTCGGCAAAAACGGCCCGAGAACGCCTCCAATTGATTTCAATGGGAGGCGTCGGCGTCTTTTTCCCGCGAGCAGTAAAACTGGCTCGCGGGAAAAAGAAGCGACATGCCCTATCTTCGGGCGCTTCCGCCTCTGACCTCCCATTGACTTCAATGGGAGGCAGGAGAAAGGGTATTTCTCGCTGTTTTATGCCCGCGGCGCTCAATGGCCGCGGGCGAAAAACGGCGCGATAATCGCCGCGAAAATCGGCGTGCAGGGAGAGGAATATCTGCCTCAAAGTTCCAAACGGAATTTTGAGGCAGATATTCCTCCCCCAAAATACTCCGTCTGAACATAGCCTTAGATGTGATGAGCACATGACACTTTTCATTGTACAATTATTAAGCTGGATTTACATAAAACTATATAATCTCTCTAAGGGCACTGAATAGTAATAACCACATCCTGTAACGTTAAAAAACAAACCGAATAAGAAACAGAATAAAAGTTCCGCCATCAATCCACCCGTATGATGAAAACAAAAAATTGATAGCAAATATTATATTTTGAAACAATTAAAAAGAGATAGGGCTATCAAATTGATGCCAAAGAGCTAATAATGGACAAACATGCCAAAAAAAGGAAAAGAATAATGTCTTTGCTATTTTATACTCATTTTGCTCTTCAAATTTGTTTGCAGTTAATTTTGTAACTGCTGAAATTTTGGCAATGCATTTGACAACATCTAGATTATTCGAGCTCTGTAAAATAATTAGCACACTATAATACAATGCAACTTCCATTCATGCCAGTTTTTTGGCATTCGGTCCACAGGACGCCATTTGGACAGCCTCATATTATGAATTACTAAAAATATTGAATCTCTTTTTAGATTTTCTGTATAATTACATTAGAAGATTCGAACATTCTAATCTTTTTGTAAGATTAGACAGGCAAGTTTCATTTGCTATGAATTTGAGGATAAACAACATACAGCTTGCATCTTTTTACCACAAATAATTATACATCATTAAAACAATCACTTTTTGATATGACATCAGGGCTGAATGGGCCACCGGATAGGTCATCAGTACATCATCTGTGGGGGTCCAACACCCAGGCCCCGCACAAATCAGCTGGTCCAGTGCCTCCGTGCACCGGACGTACAAGCCGGAAGCAGTTAGCTCCGGCCACGGAATAGTGGCCGAGAAGCAATACTGTAGCTCTGCTCCTATTCAAGTGAATAGGAGCAGACCTGCAGTTCTGCAGCATGGCCTCTATGCTATGTACGGAGCCATCTGCTTCCGGGCTCCGCACATAGCCTTATGTGCCACAACATCCGGTGCACGCAGGCCACCGGAGTGGCTTATCGGTGCGGGGTCCGGGTGTCGCACCTGCACCAATGACATACTAATGACCTATCTGGTGGATAGGTCATCTGTTGTCAGAAAGTGGACAACCCCTTTAAGACTGTAATCACATACATTTCTAAATAAAAGGGGTTTTCTGAGAAATTGAACAAGTATAAAACTGTAAAATAATAAACCTTCTAAAACACTTACCTAAGGCCTCATGCACACGGCCGTGGCCATAATCACTGCCCGTGATTGCGGGCACGGCCGTGAACAGCCACCTGCATTTGTCGGCCCGTGCTCCTATACAAAGTATGGGAGAATGGTCCGTAAAAAGCAAAAGATAGGGACATGTCCTTTCTTTTGCGGTAGCTTTCTACGGGCTGGACATCTTCCCGTAGATAAACGGGAAGGTGTGCATGGACAATAGAAGTGAATTGGTCTGGAATTGCGGACCGGACCGTAATTACGGTCCGCAATTAAGGATGATTTTTACGGTCGTGTGCACAGGGCTTTACCAATACTCATTTTCATTTACCTGATGCTGGTGCCCTATCCCCTTTTTGATTTTAAGCTGTCTCACAACTTGTTGTTCATAGTGACATCACTTAAACATAGTGGAAAACCGATGAACATCGCTTGGCTGTTTTTGTGTTTTGTTTTTTTTATAAAAACCGTACAACTTTTACAAATGATTTTTCTTTTATGTCTTGATAAATGTTTGTGAAGTTTATGTTTGTTCCAATGCTACAAATTAACAATTTCCAGTTTTGGTTTGTGCTTTTTCATAGCCAGGTTTTTCATAGCCAGGTTCCGAATACTTACTTTTTAGACCAAGTCACTCTATATAGAATTCGGCAGACATGGTCCATCCCCTTTTTGTCTAATAGAATGTGGGGGCTCCAAAGCCAGTTCTACTCATTAAGTTGTCCATCTCTCTTTCTGTACCACTGTCCATGCTGGTGTGCTCTCTTCCTTAGGCTTTGCTGACTGGCTCCTGCTCTACTGTGACATGCTGCTCCAAGGGGTGGATTCAAGTTTGAAATCTAGAGTAAGGGTGGAAAACACAGACAGTGGGTCCATACCACACACTATAAGCAACTTAAGTAAAAATGCAGGAAGGGGGCAGCGGAGGCATCAAATCCTAGACCAGACCCCCCCAAAAAAAATGTCAGATCCCGGACCAGACCTCTAAATAAACACAGACACCAGACCCCTTACTTAATTAGTTTAGATCCCTAAGTCAGACCCCAGACCAGAACCCACTCCCAAAAAAAAAACAAGCAACTACTAGCCTCCCCTTGTAAACTGGTGTCACGACTTTGTATATGCAGCTTCACACATCCTTTGTGGTGTTTTTTTTTTAAATAAAAATGCTACTTTTAGAAATTATTTTACTTTCATGTCTTGTTAAAACATTTGTGAAGTTTATGATTGTTCCAATGCTACAAATAATCCCTTTCCAGATGTGGTTTTAGCTTTTTCATGGCCAGCTTTATAAGTTCATTTAGGCCAGCTACTTATGGCAGTTGTTACTTTGTATAAGTTGAACATTGCTCTAAATAAAATCCTTACATACCAGGGAAATGGACAAGAACGACTAGTTATGGTTGTTGGCAGGGGTGGATTGGCCATGCACTTTGCTGGGAATTTTCTCGGTGGGCCGGCTGTTCCACTGATCAGGGGCCGCTCTCCTGTACAGTCCTGCAAACATCTGTGTATGTGAGTACTGAAACGTGATATAAAGCAATTGCCACTTACCCAGATGTATGCAGGCGCCTCCGCACTATGGTCTGCTTTTTACAGTGATAGCAGGACCTTTAGAAAAAACATCACGTGACGATCACATGATCAAAGGTCCTTCAATCACTGCAACTCCAAGACTCCAGACACAGGAGAGAAGAAAACCTGATAAAGTGTTAAATGAAGTGTGTGTGTGTGTGTATGTGTGCGTGTGTGTGTCTATATGTATATATATATATATATATTTATATATATATATATATATATATATATATATATATATATATATATATATATATATATATAGATGTGTGTGTTTGTGTATATACAGTGAAGGAAATAAGTATTTGATCCCTTGCTGATTTTGTAAGTTTGCCCACTGTCAAAGTCATGAACAGTCTAGAATTTTTAGGCTAGGTTAATTTTACCAGTGGGAGATAGATTATATATATATATATATATTTAAAAAAAAAGAAAATCACATAGTCAAAATTATATATATTTATTTGCATTGTGCACAGAGAAATAAGTATTTGATCCCCTACCAACCATTAAGAGCTCAGCCTCCTCCAGACCAGTTACACGCTCCAAATCAACTTGGTGCCTGCATTAAAGACAGCTGTCTTAAATGGTCACCTGTATAAAGGACTCCTGTCCACATACTCAATTAATCAGTCTGACTCTAACCTCTACAACCTGGGCAAGACCAAAGAACTTTCTAAGGATGTCAGGGACAAGATCATAGACCTGCACACGGCTGGAATGGGCTACAAAACCATAAGTAAGACGCTGGGTGAGAAGGAGACAACTGTTGGTGCAATAGTAAGAAAATGCAAGACATACAAAATGACTGTCAATCGACATCGATCTGGGGCTCCATGCAAAATCTCACCTTGTGGGGTATCCTTGATCCTGAGGAAGGTGAGAGCTCAGCCGAAAACTACACTAATTTTGACTATGTGATTTTCTTTTTTTTTTTTTTATATAATCTATCTCTCACTGGTAAAATTAACCTAGCCTAAAAATTCTAGACTGTTCATGTCTTCGACAGTGGGCAAACTTACAAAATCAGCAAGGGATCAAATACTTATTTCCTTCACTGTATGTATATATATATATATATATATATATATATATATATATATATATATATATATATATATATATATATATATAAAAATATATATATACACACACACACACACACACACTCACACACAAACATATATATGTACACATATATATATATATATATATATATATACACAGCACACAAGAAAATGGTGACAGCACACTGCGAACACCAATGTCACCTAAGCCACTAAATAGAAATAAATATGCATTACTTCTAAATCTACTTACAATAGGGAGGTTCTTAGTGCACATTTTGATCAAATTGTGTGAGCCCACCTGCCATGACATGGCGACCTCTATGAGGTGGGTATCTATGCTGCACATACACCCAGAACTGGTATTAAACTAATTTAAATCACCCAGGGCAGAAAGATCAAAAAATGGAGGCAGTCACTAACCCCACATATATGAATCACATAAACTACACAAAGTTTTAACAGCACATTCCAACAAAATAAAACAAAACGTGTATGCAGGTGCAAGAACGCCTGTGACTGCAAATTTATACAGCACACAAGAAAATAGCGACAGCACACTGCGAACACCAATGTCACCTAAACCACAAAATATAAATTAATATGCATTACTGCAAAATCTACTTAAATAGGGAGGTTCTTAGCGCACATTTTGAATGAAATGCGTGACATGAACCCACCTGCCATGACAAGGCGCCCCCCCCCCCCCATAGATGGGGACCTACTCTGCACATACACCCAGAACTGGGACTAAACTCATATATATATATATATATATATATATATATATATATATATATATATATATATTGTAGCAGTGCAGCTACTGGACGGTGCAGAAACTCAGGTTTTAAAGAGGCTCTGTCACCAGATTTTGCAACCCCTATCTGCTATTGCAGCAGATAGGCGCTGCAATGTAGATTACAGTAACGTTTTTATTTTAAAAAAACGAGCATTTTTGGCCAAGTTATGACCATTTTCGTATTTATGCAAATGAGGCTTGCAAAAGTACAACTGGGCGTGTTGAAAAGTAAAAGTACAACTGGGCGTGTATTATGTGCGTACATCGGGGCGTGTTTACTACTTTTACTAGCTGGGCTTTCTGATGAGAAGTATCATCCACTTCTCTTCAGAACGCCCAGCTTCTGGCAGTGCAGATCTGTGACGTCACTCACAGGTCCTGTATCGTGTCGGCACCAGAGGCTACAGATGATTCTGCAGCAGCATCGGCGTTTGCAGGTAAGTCGATGTAGCTACTTACCTGCAAATGCTGATGCTGCTGCAGAATCATCTGTAGCCTCTGGTGCCGACACGATGCAGGACCTGTGAGTGACGTCACAGATCTGCACTGCCAGAAGCTGGGCGTTGTGAAGAGAAGTGGATGATACTTCTCATCAGAAAGCCCAGCTAGTAAAAGTAGTAAACACGCCCCGATGTACGCACATAATACACGCCCAGTTGTACTTTTACTTTTCAACACGCCCAGTTGTACTTTTGCAAGCCTCATTTGCATAAATACGAAAATGGTCATAACTTGGCCAAAAATGCTCGTTTTTTAAAAATAAAAACGTTACTGTAATCTACATTGCAGCGCCTATCTGCTGCAATAGCAGATAGGGGTTGCAAAATCTGGTGACAGAGCCTCTTTAAGCAACCAGGGAGCATGTACAGCAGAGAGGGTTTTCTCTGCTATTGCTTGGGTGTAAGGCCTGGAATAGGGCCTGGTTTGCTGGAGTGTGAAGGAGAAGGGCGGGCTTCCACTCCATACAGACAGTCCATGTCTTGGGCTGTCTGATGAGCTTGGTTAGGCTTCACATGAGACGGCTCTTTAATTCAGGTGTGTACAGTTCACACAGGGCTCTCAGTCTGGGGAAGACAGGCATGCTAGCCTGTGAGAGTCACTACCGTGTGAGGTAAAACTGTGAAGGTTTTGAGGTGCTGGGCACAAGGCTCAGTGTCACATAGTGAGGGACACTGAATGTGTTAGTTAGAGGCTGGACGGCCTAGGGTTTATTTTGTATGTTTATTGTTGTACCACTGATTGCTGTTGTGAAGACAATAAAGCTAGCTGCGGCTGGTTTAAACCTTTTACTAAAGAAGTTGGAGTGAACTTTCTATGTGTGCCAACCATCTCACCTGGGAGATGGCGATCCCATGAGCTAAGTGGTCCCCAGGATGTCACAATATAAATATATATATATATATATATATATATATATGTATATATATACACACATATATACACACACACACACGCATACATACACATATGTGTGTGTGTATATATATATATATATATGTGTGTGTGTTGTGAGACTGTGTGCTGTGTGTGTTACGCACCTGGGAAGGGACTGTAGGGGCATTCAGAGCCTAAAAAACAGTGGGGACAGGTAATTAGTACGAAACGTTATGTTTTTCAGTGCACCCTTAAGACCCTATTTACAAGATAGTTTTTAACAGCTGTGTGACTGACTTCTTTTAACGGCCATTGAACGGCAACATTAAAATCTGTTAAAATCTGTTAACCCTCAATGGGACAATTCACATGGCCGATTTTTTGACAGCCCACGTTACTGGGTCTTCAAAAAATAGAGCATGCCTTATTTTGGGCCATTCTCACAGTTACATGGCTCCCATACAATTCAATGGGGCCGTTTAAAAAACGTCCGTCACTTGGATGCCATCCGAATGACGGCCGTCAAAAAGGGTTTCTGCCTTGAAGTCCCTGAGCAGAGCATCAGCTAGTGATCTGCCCAGGGACTCCAGCACTGTTCCTGACGCCTCTGTCCATATATGGACAGTGACGTCAGGAGTTTTCCCAGGGCAGGAATCCCATGGCAGAGCCTCTTTTAGCGCTTTGACCGGGTACTCTGGGGAAGACCCTGACATCACTGTCCATATATGGACAGTGACGTCAGGAGCATTCCCTGGACCATAGTCCCTGGGCAAAGCCTCTACTAGCGCTCTGCTTGGGGACTCTAGCACTGCTCCTGACATCACTATCCATATATGGGCAGTAACTTCAGGAGTTTCCCATCGCTCCAGCGCTGGACCCAGGAGGAGAAAATTATAATAATTGTTTTGCTTTTATGTGTGTTACTGATTTATTGTTTTGTGTTTTTTTCCAGGTTTGGTTGTTGGACTGCTTCCTATTCGAGGACTACTTCGATGCGTTTTTTTTTTTTTTTCAAACTGGGTTTGTGTGGGTGTTTTTTATTTAAATTAAATATTTTTTTTTTATGTCTCTGTGTTTTTTTTAACTATATTACCACAGCCTTAGAAATGGCCACTGTCTAATTGACAGCATCAATTACTAAGGAGGGGCTTACTGTTAGCTGGTGAAAAGGCATTATTACCCCGGTACCCACCGCATTAGCTAAAATAATCGCGGCGTACGATCCAGTACCCGACCATATTTAGTGATGGTCGTGCAATGGGGTGGCCGCAGGCTGGTGTTATTAGGCTGGGAAAGCCCAAAAACTGTGGCCTTTCCCATTCTGGTAATGCTTGCCTGCTGCTGCTATGTTGTATCTGTCTGGTTATGAAAAATGGGGGGAACCCAACGTAATTTCTTTCAAAAATAAATAATTAGAAAAAAGCTATCTGCCAGATTTGTACTTTTTTTTTTGCTGTGTCGAATAGCTTTGAAGACTGTGCTATTCCATGCATATGTATGTGTTCATTTTTAACATGGGTGCCTATGGAGGACGGATAGCAGAGACATCTGGGTTTTAATAATGCATACATATCCTGGGAGCTTTATCAGCACATACATTATATCGATAGAAATACTAAAGTGTGAAAGCCGCCTAAGAGCATAGAATGCAGATGTGAACACAGCCTAATGCTGACAATAATAATAAGGCTGCATTATTAGATCTATCACCAATGTGGCTACAGCTAACTGTTTGCTGACTCCGCCTACTTGTGCTGGCCCCACCCACAACATAGGGCCACTTTTAGATTTTTTTTCCAGGGCGACTTTAAGCACCCAATCTGCCCCTGGTTGTTGGTCACTTCTTTCTGTAATTTGACAACATCCTTACCCGCTGAAATATGGCGCATGTCGCAACAGCAAACATCTATAGTAATGCTACTGCACATGTGCCTCCGGTGCCTTGGAGATTCTCCCAGCAGCCCATACATTCTAGCCAATTCAGTAATGTATGGGCTACCAGGAGGTTTTGATGATAGCGCCGCGGCATAGCCCTCTCGCTCCCTCCCCATGGACCCCCACTCTCACCCAGACTGCTCCTCAATGGCTCTCCCTCTCTCACACAGGCTGCATCTCATGGTTCCCCCTCTCTTACACATACTGCTCCCCATATCTCCCCCTCTCGCATACAGGCTGCTCCTGATGGCTCTCCCTCTCTTACACAGACTGCTCCCCATGTTTCCCCCTCTCTCACACAAGCTGCTCCCCAGTGCTTCACCTCTTACACTGGCTGCTCCCCATGGATCCTCCTCTCTCACACAGGCTGCTCAGCATGATTCCCCTATCTAACAGAGGCGGCTCCCACTCTCTCATGCAGGCTACTCTCCATGGCTCCCCTCTCTTACAAGAGCAGCTTCCAATGACTCCACCTCTCTCACACAGACTGCTTCCCATGGTTCCCCCTCTCTCACACAGGCTTTTCCTCATGGTTTCCCTTTTTTAACACATGCTGTTTCCCAAGGCTCCCCCTCTCTCACACAGTGCAATAGCCAGGTATAAAGGAAGAGATGCAATGTTCTTTAATAAGATATGTTACAAAGCTATTTATCTTTGCATGCACTATTGATTTATAGAAAAAAATAAAATAAACAAGAGTTATGCTTTAACTGTTTATGATAATTTTCTGCATCCAGATAGGTTAATAAGTATATACCTACAATGCCTCGGATAACCATATATAACCAAAGATTGTCAAAACGATTTAGACAATAGTATTGGGACACCTACACATTACACCTACAGGAGCTTTTATGACATCCCCTTCTAAATCCATGTGCATTAATATGAAGTTGGTCCCCCCTTCTCAGCTAAAACAGCTACCACTCTTCTGAAAAGGTTTTCGCCAAGATTTTGGAGTGTGTCTGTGGGAATTTTTGGCCATTCATTCAGGATAGCATTCAATCACTGATGTTGGACAAAAGGTCCTGGCTCGCAATCTCGGTTCTAGTTCATCCCAAAGGTGTTCGATGGGGTTGAGGTCAGCGCTATGTGCGGGCTAGTCAATTTTTTCCACACCAAACTCACCCAGCCATGCTTTCATGGACCTTGTGTGGAGCACTGGGGCACAGTCATACTGGAACAGAAAAGAGCCTTCCTCAAACTGTTCCCACAAAGATGGAAGCATATAATTGTCAAAAATATCTTGCTATGCTGAAGCATTAGGATTTCCCTTTACTGGAACTAAGAGGCCTAGGTCAATCCCAGAAAAACAACCCCATAGCATTATCTCTCTTCCACCAAACTATACAGTTGGCACAATACAGTCGGGGAGGTAACGTTCTCCTGGTATTCACGAAACCCAGACTTGTCCATCAGACTGCCAGATAGAGAAGGGTGATTTGCTACTCCACAGAACACGTATTCACTGCTCCAGTGGCAGCGTGCTTTACACCACTCCATCTGATGCTTGGCATTGTGCTTGGTGATGTAAGACTTGCTTGCAACTGCTCGGCTATGGAAACCCATGCCATCAAGCTTCCAGCGCACAGTTTTAATGCTGATGTTAATGCCAGAGGAGCTTTAGAACTCTACAGTTGCTGAGTCAGCAGAGTGTTGGTGACTTTTGTGCACTATGCGCAGTGGCGGTTCCCTATAGGTCTGTTATTTATGTCTGTCCGGGGCCTGAGGCTCCCAGGAGTCCCATGGCCTCCCAATGACCACATCACAGTTTTGTCACGTTTTTGCCACAAATCACGACAAAACTGAAGGCCCCTAGACTCAATTGTATCCGCGTTCTTTGGATGCGGATACAATTGACATCGCTGGCAAGGGAACCATCTTGTCGCTCTACTGGATATGGCCTGGTCAGAAGAGACCAGGCCTGCATCGTCAGAGAAGAGGGTGGTGCTGGAACAGGGACAGGTAAATGTGGCACTAAATACAGGGGTGTGGCACATTCTACAAGGGGGCTGTGAGCACCGTATCTTAAGGGGGCTGTGTGGTGCTTTATACAGGGAGCTATGAGTCGGTGTCTACAGGGGAGATGTGCGCCATATCTGCAGGGGGGGTCGGTGTGGTGCTGTGTAGAGGGGGTGGCGCTATCCACAGGGGGCGCTATCTCTAGGGGTGGCTGTGTGGTGCTATCTACAAGGGGGGCTGTTTTGTGTTCTCTACAAGGTGGGTGTTGCTATCTATGTCCTGATCAGTGGGTATGTGGACCCACTAGGCCGTAGCGGAGTAGCAGCTGGCCAAGCCATAGTCTATACAAAGTCCTGGTACAAGAGTACCTGTGACAGTACAAACAGTAGCAGAGGCTTAGGCACAGATGGAACTTGAAGGTAGATGATGCCACACGTGGAGGATGATATCAGGCGTGGCAGATGACCAGACATGGTGTATGACAGCAGGCATGACTGGTGGCACCACACAACTCCAACACTTTAAGGCTCAGGAACAAGCACATCACGGGATACAGGATACAGGTAGCAGGGCACGGGAAACAGCGGGAACTGGATAACACTAAGGGACCATTTGCTAAGACTAACATGGGATAACACAACAATGCTCAGGCAAGGAGTGAAAGCGCAGAGGCCTTTTTATAGTCCAGGGTAATCATGGGCTAATTTGTAATTTTATGCATGTGCGCGCGCTTGCCCTTTAAGGCAGGGCACAAGTTTGTTCGCGCAACCTACGGGTCACAGCAGAGCGGAGCGGAAGTGAGTGCTGGCTTCTCTTAAGAAGGAGATGCAGGCCAGCACTCAGGAGTCCATGGCCACAGTCGTCGGGGGGGGGGGGGGTGATCAGGAACGATGGTCCGTGGACGTTACAATCTACAGGGGGGGTGGCGCTATCTACAGGGGGTGTGTGTGGCACTATCTACATCGGGTATGTGTGGCACTATCTACAGAGGGCTGTGTGGCGCTATCTATAGAGAGGCTGTGTGTGTGATACTATCTACAAGGGGGCTGTGTGTTTAATACTACCTACAGGGGGGGGGACTATCTACAGGGGGATGTGTGTGATACTATCTACAGGGGGGCTGCGTGTTTAATACTACCTACAGGGGGGGTGTGTGTGGGACTATCTACAGGGGGGATGTGTGTGATGCATTCTACAGGCGAGGGTGTGTGTAATGCTATTTACAGGGGGCTGTGTGTGGCGCTATCTACAGGGGGCACTATATATGTGGTGCTTTCCTTTACAGTGTTTGACATAATTATATTCAGGGGCACAGTGTTTGGCACTGTTTTATTCAGACTGCGCGTATGGTTTTATATTATATTTAGGGGGACAGTGTGTGGCACCATGAGAATTGTATCTATGTTTATAGGTGTGGGAGTGTTGGAAACATGAGGAGCTGAAGACATCTGAGTGGCAAATTCTGCAGAAATGGATCATGGCCGGGAGAAGTTGTCATGAAGTCTGGACTGGATCAAGAAGAAAAGAGGAAAAAAAACTACTAGGATCTGAAGAGACGTCACCTGTGAGTCACTGAATTTATAGAGAATCTGTCACCTTTCCTGACATGTTTATTATAGGAAATCCTTGTATTTTACAATAAGTCTTTGTGCAGTCCAGGACTGATAGAAAAATAGGTGTTGCCATTCCTCTTGTAAGTAGGATTTGTCCTTGCACAGTGTGATACTGTAAGCGATGGTTGGGGACTGTCATTATATAGGGACACAGCCCTTTGACAAGGGAAATCCTAACACCCATTTGTTAGTGCTTGCACAAAAAGGTAGTGTTAACAATAGTTACGGCGCGGCAGGGCGGCGGTGGAGAAGGGGGGTCCAAATTTCGGTAACAGCCCAGGGCCTAATCCGCCACTGACTATATGCCTCCGCACTCGGTGACCCCGCTCGATGACTTCACGTGGTCTGCCATTTCATGGCTGAGTCGCTATGTTTCCTAAACTATTCCACTCCGCAATAATACCACTCACAGTTAATCGTGGAATATCTAAAGGGGAAGAAATTTTACGAACTGACTTGTTGCCACGGTGGCATCTTATTACAGTACCATGCAGGAATTCAGTGAGCTCTTTAGAATGACCCATTCTTTCACAAGTGTTTATAATAGCAGACTGCATGACTAGGTGCTTGATTTTATACACATTTAGTCAGTGGCAGATCATCATAAGGACAGCTCAGGCGGCCGCCTGAGGCCCAAGGCTCACAGGGGGCCCATGGCACTATCTACAGGGGGAACTGTGTATGTGGTGCTTTACTTTACAGTGTTTGACACAATTATATTCAGGTGCTATTATATTCAGTGTGTGGCTCCATGAGAGTTTTATCTTCATTTATAGGTGTGAAAATGCTGGAAAAGTGAGGAGCCGAAGACATCTAGTGGCAAATTCTTCAGAAATGGGTTATGGCCTGGAGAAGTCATCATGAAATCTGGACTGGATGGAGAAGAAAAGAGGAAAAAAAAACTACTAGAATCTGAGAAGTCGTCACCTGTGAGTCACTTTATTTATAGAGAATCTGTCACCTCTCCTGACATGTTTAGGAAATCCTTGTATTTCACACAAAGTCTTTGTGCAGTCCAGGACTGATAGACAAATGGGTGTTATCATTCCCCTTGTCAGGAGGATGTGTCCCTGCACAGTGTGATACTGTCAGTATGTAGGGACAGCCCTTTGACAAGGGGAATCATAACACCCATTTGTTAATACTAGCACAAAAAGGTAGTGTTAACAATAGTTGTGGCGCAGCAGGGCAGCGGTGGAGAAGGGGGCCCATGTTTGGGTAACAGCCCAGGGCCTATGCTCTATTTAATCCGCCGCTGCCTTTAATGATAAAGCGTTGTGTCCGAATACTTTTGTCCATATAGTGTATATGCAATGGTGACATATCTCCTAATACCGTACGCAGATCAGAAGAAATATTTATCTTTGCAGAAAATCCAGCAAATAGAGACTTTCACAAGAGGGCATCTGGTATTGCCTTTTTGGTAATTGATTCATACATCGCTTATAGAAATATAACAAAAAATAGCATGCATTCGTAAAACTATTTAGAGAACATAAAATATTTACCATTTATATTATATTATAGGGTAGTGGTTTAGACAAAGTTTACACATATACATGATAGCTAAATCATTCTTAGGTAACTACTGTTAGTTTAATTCCACTAATATGGTCAAGGAACTAAAGTAAAATTCCTTATATCCAGCGCCCAATATTCAGGGATACTCTGGGATGGTCACAGACAGCCGACAGAGGGCCACTGTGTAGGACGAGTGTGGAACCCCTTGTTCTCCAGGAGCTCATTTACCAAGATTTAGGTCCTCATCATACAAGACCTTACACTTTTACACTCGCCAATGATCACGTGAATGATCATGATCACTGCCCAATAGTAGATTCACCAGGGATTTTATCCCATACTTTGAAGGGGTGAAATTCACACTGAAAATCCGCAACAAAACCGAACTGAAAATCTGTGACAAAACCCCATCCACATGAAATGTACAGTACTTTGCTGTGGATTTATGGTGCACAATCTGCAAATCCGCAGCAAATCTTTTATGTCTGAACTTGGGCTTACACTTATTATCCCTTTGAGTCTACACAGGTGGTATATGCAGTATCTCTCGGAGATACTCAGTAAGAGCCCTTTTACATCAGCAGATATATGCCGGTAAACAAGAATCGATCAACGATGTAGCACATCGACATCGGCACTAGTTTATCTTCATTTACAAGGAGAAATCATTGAACTGTATGGGAAATGAACAAGATCGTTCGTCCCCATACAGTTTGCATCATTGTCGGCAGCACATCCCATGTTTACACGGGGGGATGTCCTGCTGAAAACATAGATTTTTTGAACTGCATCAAAGATGTGATCAGCCGACTGAGTGTTTGCTAGTTTGTCGGCTGACCGCTGGGCCCTTTTACACGAGCCAATGTTCAGGAATGAGCGTTCCGTTCCCATTATCATCGTTCCGTGTAAAATGGCCTTAATTCAGCATCAACAAAAGACAAGACCATTGTAATAGAGATTTTCCTGGTGGTTTAGAATTTTCATAGTGTAGTGCAAGCTCATGAAGAGGAGGTGAGGGCTTCTGAATGGCATGAATAAGTGTTAAATGCAATATCGCTGTAGGGGTTTCTCCAGGGTTTGACCAGGGACACCTGGTAGGGTCAACCTTATCGAATGGTCACAATGCCAGGAAAGGGAGAGCTATAGAGCCCGATTTTTCTATACCTACATATATTTTTGCTGATTTACCGTCACTTAGGCCTCATGCACATGACCGTAAAGGATTTTACTGTCCGCAAATATGGATCTGACAGGTACGGATACACATCCGTAGCCGTCCGCAATTGCGGCACCACCCATAAGCTTCTATGGGCGAGTCTGTGCCGCAATTGTGGACAATAGGACATATTTTGTGGATCATTTCTACGGCCCAGGCACACATCCGTGGCCAATAGAAATGAATGGGTCCGCAATTTCATCCGTAACTACAGTTGAAAACTACGGACGGTTGTGTACATGAGGCCTTAGTCTGACTAATTTGCCTTACTTTTATACCTCATCTCTGTATGCAAGGGTCAAAAAGATCATTGTTGATTTTGTGCGCTTTTCAATTACCCCAGTAAAAGTTGTGTTTTAGATTGTTTTCAGAAAAAGGAGATGTGTTCTGCGGCAGAGGCCATTATTGGCTATTTCTGTCAGTGATTAAAGAGAAAAAGTTGAAAACTCTGCCTGAATATTAATCTATGTAGGACTTCTTTGGGAAATTAGAAAATAGGATTTTATCATTATCTGTCTGCTTCATATTGGCTCAATAATCCCAATGATAGAATACAGAGTAAATACCATAAACCTGAATATGTCCTATTTTGTGTATGGTTAAATACATTTCTAGAATTTTTCATACAAATGGGATCTATCCAATATACAACAGTCCCCTATAGCATAGGTCATAAGAAATCCCGATGTGAGGGTGACTGGTCTAAACATTTGGTGAATTAATATATTGGTTCTGATATGATACACAAATCTGATTTACTGCAGATCAGAAACTTGACATTCATTTTACATTACTAACCTGATGGTCCATTTGGGAAAAATAAACGTGTATTTTGCACGTCCTCCACTAAAATAAAATATAATTTTTTTTATATGGGTTTCTAATTAAAAAGTCAATTTGTTCACTTAACAAGGATCAAAGAAAGGTCGAGAAAGAACGACTGTGAGAGAAGTTGAAAAGTGGAAGGAAGGATATAGAAAAAGAGGGGGCAGGAGTGACAGAATTGTCCCCCTGTCATTAAATCACTCTTGCTTAATTACAGGCCCAGAGAGCGTGACGCTTGTGATACAGAGTCACCGCCAATTACCTGTCCCCAAGGGTAACTGTGTCACCATCCCCCCTTAACCCTTCCAGTGCAGGAATGCAGTGAATCAAGACTCAGGAAAAAATGGATAGACTTCTTAGATTGTGACCAATAAATACCAATAAAAATAGTACAAATGGAGCTGTGCCACTAATCACTCTGCCTGAATATTGAATACATATAATTTTGCTTAGTGCTATATAAAACATGTGTCAAGTCCTCAGTCTCAGATGTATTTTCAACATATGTGAGCAAATTCTGCAGCCAAGTTCAAACCTTCACAAACACAATTGCGAATAAGAAGGTTGCAGTGCAGCTTAGAAGGGTAAGAAGGAAGATTACTCGGTGTTAACCATGCAGTAAGGTATAGCATAATTGATAAACTTCCATAAGAAGAATATAATTGTCTTGTATATTATTTCCTCATGTACCGTCATTTTAACCCTTTAGTTTAGGCACTGCAAAAATTTTATTATAGAAGACAAAAGATAATGATAAATAGTAAATTATTTTATTTGTCCAGTCACTTTGAAGCTGGCCATACACTAGAGATTTTGGTCAGCCAAAAAGGACAATACAGACTACTTTCTGCCGATAGTCTTTGCCTTTTCATGGCACAAATGAGCAGGACAGACGCTGATCGAAGACAGATATTAGTGGAAAAGTTGATTTACCATGTTGTATTTTATTTTTTTCGGTCGTTGACGGTGCAGTCTTATAAAGTCGTTCATGCCAATCGATAGATCTGCATCCCATTGATGGGAGCCCAGACAAGGTCACAGCTCAAGGCAGAGATAGATTGTCGATATGTCATTTTAACTTATATGTATGTCCAACTTAAAGGGGTATTCCCAACTCACTTATTTATGGCATATCCATAGGATATGCCATAAATTTATGATAGGTGTGGGTCCCAGCTCTGAGACCGGCACCTATGTGGAGAACGGGAGTCCCTAAGGCGGATTTCTGTTTTCAGTAAATAAATGTTATTCTTTGTATGATGAAAAGTTATGCCATTTTCCAAGATATTTTCTGTATCAATTCCCAATTGATCTTTGCTTGCAGTCATTTAATAGGAACTTTCAATACTTACTTCCAAAGAATACTGGTCATGTGATGGACACACAGTTGCTCGGCTGGTTACAAGACACAACTCTAATAAATGTACTGAACCCTAATGAGTCGAGCACCTATTGAATGTCTGCAAGCAGAGATTTTGAACACAGTGAGGAATTGATACAGAAAGTATATTGAAAAATGTAATCCCTTTTCAGTATACAAAGAAATAGGCTTAACCCCTTAATGACTAGGCCTTTTTTGGCCTTAATGACCAAGGATTATTTGTAGTTTTTTCACTGTCGCGTTCCAAGAGTCAAACCTTTTTTTTTTAATCGGTCGATATAGTTGTATAAGGCTTGTTTTTTTTGCGGGACGAGTTGTATTTTTCAGTTGCACCATTTTTGGATGCATATAATATATTGATTAACTTTTATTACCTTTATTTTAGGAGAGAATTCAAAATAAACAGCTATATCAGCATTGTTTTTACGTTATAAATTTACGTTGTTCACTATGCGGTGTAAATAACCTTTATTCTATGGGTCGGCTCGATTACATGGATACCAAATATATAAAGGTTTTATATGTTTTCCTACGTTTACACAATAAAAGCCCCTTTAAAAATATAATTAATTGATGTTGCATAGCGCATTCCAAGAGCCGTCACCTTTTTATTTTTCCGTAAATGAGGGCTTGTTTTTTGCGGGACCAGGTGTGGTTTTCATTGGTACTATTTTGGGGTACATGGGACTTATTGATTAACGTTTATTTTACTTTTTGTGGGGAAATGGGAAAAGTAAAAGGACGCCATACACCCAGCGGTTTAATTAATGTGTTAACTTCATTGTTCGAGTCATTACAATCGTGGTGATATCATCTATGTGTATGTGTTATTTATTTTTTTACACTTCTACTAAATAAAACCACTTTTTATGGAAGAAAAGTGGTTTTATTTTATTTTTACTGTAATCTTTTTATTTATATTTTTCATAAACTTTATTTAACTGTTTTACTTTTTTTTGTTTTTGTCCCACTAGGGGACTTCACTTTGCGATCTTCTGACCGCAGATATAATGCTTTGGTATGCTTAGTATACAAAAGCATTATTGCCTGTCAGTGTAAAACTGACAGGCAATCTATTAGGCCATGCCTCTGGCAGTAGCTGAAGGCAGACCTGGGTGCCTTTGTTAGGCCCCCGGCTGCCATGGAGACCCATTGGTGCCCCGCAATCGCAATACGAGTGTGCTGATTGGGTGACAGAGGAAACTCCCTCATTCTATCAAACACATTAAATGCTGCGGTCGCTATTGACAGCCATCTACGGGGTTAAACAGCCGGAATCAGAGAGCTCTTAGATTCCGGCAGTTGCGGCAGGAGCTTGTGTATAACAGCCGCACAACTGCTGCTGATCTCATGGGTACAGTGGCAGTACCCACGACATCAGCGTGACGGATATTTCCGTCATGAAGGAGGAACTAGCACCTGCTTGTGAGGAATATATCTTTCACTCATCGTTAAGGGGTTAATTTGGTGAAATCATGATACCTCTTTAAGTAAGATTTCGCATTTAAAGGGAACCTTTCACCAGCATTTTACCTATTGAAACAGCAATGCCTGATGGAAGTGGGTGAAAAATCATTCTAAGTAGGCTCGTATCTTTAGTATTCCGTTTTCTACTGTTCCCGTGCCATATGCTAATGAGCATAAAAGAGTCATACCTTCATTTGAAAGGAGTCATATCTGGATTCCTCAAGCCTTTCCGAGTTAACCCCGCCTCCTTAAATTTGATTGACAGCTCCTCGCTTCCCCCCCAGCACACTCGAAATCTCGCACTTGAGCATTGATGTCCTGTTCTGGTGCATGCGCACAACGGGACACCAATGCATAGTAACTAGATGTGAGGCCCTGGACGAAGCAGTGAAGGGTGTCGGACCATACATAACGGGCACATGCACGCTATGTCAGACAAGATTTCAGCATTCAGGGCGGACTAGTTTTTGACAGTGGGCGGGCATAAGAAGAGGAACAAATGAGACTGCCATATTATTACCATAAAAGGAGCAAAATGTTTGCAGACCGTTATTTAAGGTCGGAGAAGTTTAGGAGAGGGGACAACGGCAATTAACTTTTGACAGCAGTGGCGAGCGAGGGGTCAGTAGAGTTCAATAGGTGAAATGCTGGTGACAGGTTTCCCTTTAAGGCCATCATCAGAGTTTAGTATGGAATGTGTGAAAATACCTATTTGCAATGGCCAAGATCAAAATCATTCTTTTTCTCGAAAACAGTAAGAAAGGGAGGAAACCTCCAGCTCACCAGTCTGATGCGTCTCCGGACTCTCCGCTCGGATCCCCGCTACGGCTGGCGGTACGTAATAGGAAAAAGAGAGAAATGATCCAGCGCTGAGTCGTACTTTGATTAAAAAGGAAGAAGTATTCCCACTTTTATTGGGGTGTTGAGATTAAAATCGGAGGGAGACGCAGTCCCAAGTCGTGTGTTAGTAGTAGGCGGTTTGCCCTGGCCTACGCGTTTCAAGCACGTACTGTGCTCTTAATCATGGCAAAGAAATTTCTCCCTCCCTCCGATTTTAATCTCAACACCCCAATAAAAGTGGGAATACTTCTTCCTTTTTAATCAAAGTACGACTCAGCGCTGGATCATTTCTCTCTTTTTCCCATTCTTTTTCTCCCCAGGGCCATATTTACAGATCATGCTGCCCTAGGCACTAAGCCTGAATACAAGCCCATTAAAGGCCTATTTACTTTAGCCAATTATCATCATGATTTGCTAGTTTCTCGACCAATTATAATTATATTTGGTCAGTGTTAACAAAGGAGATAATCAACGATAAAACCTTTGTTTATCGTTGCTCTGCAATTGTGATGTAAAAATAATTGTTATCAGTGACACGATTGATAAATGTGAATGCCACTATTTACACTTGGCATTGCTGCCTAGCGCAAAGCCCTGTCCTGTGTCAGGTGGTGTGGACTGTGTTCCCCAAAACTCATGTGTTCTACTTGGAAATAAGGGGCACACTATGCTGTACCAGAATATGGAATCTGACTAAATAGTAACACCATACAGTGACTGAATAATACCTCAATACACTGACTCAATAATACCACCATACAGTGACTGAATAATACCACCATACACTGACCGAATAATTCCTCCATACACTGACTGAATAATACCACCATACAATAACTGACTAATACCTCCATACACTGACTGAATAATACCTCAATACACTGACTGAATAATACCTCCATACCGTGACTGAATAATACCACCATACAGTGACTGAATAATACAACCATACAGTAACTGAATAATACCACCATACACTGACTGAATAATACCACCATACACTGACTGAATAACACCACCATACAGTGACTGAATAATACCTCCTCCATACACTGACTGAATAATACCACCATTCCAAGACTGAATAAAACCTCCATACACTGACTGAATACCACCATACACTGACCTGTGTCAGGTGGTGTCGACTGTGTTCCCCAAAACTCATGTGTTCTACACTGTCCGAATAACACTACCATACAGTGACTGAATAATACCATCATACACTGACTGAATAACTCCACCACACAGTGACTGAATAATACCATCATACACTGACTGAATAATACCTCAATACACTGACTGAATAATACCTCCATACCGTGACTGAAAAATACCACCATACACTGACTGAATAATGCCTCCATACACTGACTGAATAACACCACCATACAATAACTGACTAATACCTCCATACACTGACTGAATAATACCTCAATACACTGACTGAATAATACCTCCATACCGTGACTGAATAATACCACCATACAGTGACTGAATAATACAACCATACAATAACTGAATAATACCACCATACACTGACTGAATAATACCACCATACACTGACTGAATAACACCACCATACAGTGACTGAATAATACCTCCTCCATACACTGACTGAATAATACCACCATTCCAAGACTGAATAAAACCTCCATACACTGACTGAATACCACCATACACTGACCTGTGTCAGGTGGTGTGGACTGTGTTCCCCAAAACTCATGTGTTCTACACTGTCCGAATAACACTACCATACAGTGACTGAATAATACCATCATACACTGACTGAATAACTCCACCATACAGTGACTGAATAATACCATCATACACTGACTTAATAATACCTCAATACACTGACTGAATAATACCTCCATACCGTGACTGAAAAATACCACCATACACTGACTGAATAATACTACCATTCAAAGACTGCATAAAACCTCCATACACTGACTGAATACCACCATAAACTGACCTGAGTCAGGTGGTGTGGACTGTGTTCCCCAAAACTCATGTGTTCTACTCGGAAATAAGGGGCACACTATGCTGTACCAGAATATGGAATCTGACTAAATAGTAACACCATACAGTGACTGAATAATACCACCATACACTGACTGAATAATGCCTCCATACACTGACTGAATAATACCTCCATACACTGACTGAATAATACCACCATACAGTGACTGAATAATACCATCATACACTGACTGAATAATAACTCAATACACTGACTGAATAATACCTCCATACCGTGACTGAATAATACCACCATACGCTGACTGAATAATACTACCATACAGTGATTGAATAATACCTCCATACACTGACTGAATAATGCCTCCATACACTGACTGAATAATACCTCCATACAGTGACTGAATAATAACACCATGCCATGGCTGAATAATACCACCATACACTGACTGAATAATACCACCATACAATGACTGAATAATACCTCCATACACTGACTGAATAATCTCACCATACCGTGACTGAATAATCCCACCATACATTGACTGAATAATCCCACCATACAGTGACTGCATAATACCTCCATACACTGACTGAGTAATACCTCCATACCGTGACTGAATAATACCACCATACAAAGACTGAATAATACCTCCATACAATGACTAAATACCACCATACACTGACTGAATAATACCACCATACAGTGACTGAATAATATACCCATATAGTAACTGAATAATACCACCATACACTGACTGAATAATACCACCATACACTGACTGAATAGCACCACCATACAAAGACTGAATAATACCTCCATACACTGAGTGAATACCACCATACACTGACTGAATAATACCTTTATACACTGACTGAATAATACCACCATACAGTGACTGAATAATACCATCATACACTGACTGAATAATACCTCCATACACTGACTGAATAATACCAGCATTAAAAGACTGAATAAAACCTCCATACACTGACTGAATACCACCATAAACTGACCTGTGTCAGGTGGTGTCGACTGTGTTACCCAAAACTCATGTGTTCTACTCGGAAATAAGGGGCACACTATGCTGTACCAGAATATGGAATCTGACTAAATAGTAACACCATACAGTGACTGAATAATACCTCAATACACTGACTGAATAATACCACCATACAGTGACTGAATAATACCACCATACACTGACTGAATAATGCCTCCATACACTGACTGAATAATACCACCATACAGTGACTGAATAATACCTCCATACACTAACTGAATAATACCACCATACAGAGAATGAATAATACCACCATACACTGACTGAATAATACCTCAATACACTGACTGAATAATACCACCATACAGTGACTGATTAATACCAGCATACACTGACTGAATAATACCACCATACACTGACTGAATAATACTTATAATGTATGGTGGTATTATTCAGTCACGGTGTAATGGTACCATTCAGTCAGATGCCTACAGGTAAATGTTTTACCATCATACACTGACTGAATAATACCACCATACACTGTCCGAATAACACCAACATACAGTGACTGAATAATACCATCATGCACTGACTGAATAACTCCACCATACAGTGACTGAATAATACCATCATACACTGACTGAATAATACCTCAATACACTGACTGAATAATACCTCCATACCGTGACTGAATAATACCACCATACAGTGACTGAATAATATCCCCATATAGTAACTGAATAATACCACCATACACTGACTGAATAATACCACCATACCATACACTGACTGAATAGCACCACCATACAAAGACTGAATAATACCTCCATACACTGACTGAATACCACCATACACTGACTGAATAATACCTTTATACACTGACTGAATAATACCACCATACAGTGACTGAATAATACCATCATACACTGACTGAATAATACCACCATACACTGACTGAATAACACCACCATACAGTGACTGAATAATACCTCCATACACTGACTGAATAATACCAGCATTAAAAGACTGAATAAAACCTCCATACACTGACTGAATACCACCATAAACTGACCTGTGTCAGGTGGTGTGGACTGTGTTACCCAAAATTCATGTCTTCTTCTCGGAAATAAGGGGCACACTATACTGTACTAGAATATGGAATCTGACTAAATAGTAACACCATACAGTGACTGAATAATACCTCAATACACTGACTGAATAATACCACCATATAGTGACTGAATAATACCACCATACACTGACTGAATAATGCCTCCATACACTGACTGAATAATACCACTATACAGTGACTGAATAATACCTCCATACACTGACTGAATAATACCACCATACAGAGAATGAATAATACCACCATACAGTGACTGAATAATACCTCCATACACTGACTGAATAATACCACCATACAGAGAATGAATAATACCACCATACACTGACTGAATAATACCACCATACAGTGACTGATTAATACCAGCATACATTGACTGAATAATACCACCATACACTGACTGAATAATACTTATAATGTATGGTGGTATTATTCAGTCACGGTATAATGGTATCATTCAGTCAGATGTCTACAGGTAAATGTTTTACCATCATACACTGACTGAATAATACCACCATACACTGTCCGAATAACACCAACATACAGTGACTGAATAATACCATCATACACTGACTGAATAACTCCACCATACAGTGACTGAATAATACCATCATACACTGACTGAATAATACCTCAATACACTGACTGAATAATACCTCCATACCGTGACTGAAAAATACCACCATACACTGACTGAATAATACTACCATTCAAAGACTGCATAAAACCTCCATACACTGACTGAATACCACCATACACTGACCTGTGTCGGGTGGTGTGGACTGTGTTCCCCAAAACTCATGTGTTCTACTCGGAAATAAGGGGCACACTATGCTGTACCAGAATATGGAATCTGACTAAATAGTAACACCATACAGTGACTGAATAATACCACCATACACTGACTGAATAATGCCTCCATACACTGACTGAATAATACCACCATACAGTGACTGAATGATAACACCATGCCATGGCTGAATAATACCACCATACACTGACTGAATAATACCACCATAAAATGACTGAATAATACCTCCATACACTGACTGAATAATCTCACCATACCGTGACTGAATAATCCCACCATACATTGACTGAATAATCCCACCATACAGTGACTGAATAATACCTCCATACACTGACTGAATAATACCTCCATACCGTGACTGAATAACACCACCATACAAAGACTGAATAATACCTCCATACAATGACTGAATACCACCATACACTGACTGAATAATACCACCATACAGTGACTGAATAATATACCCATATAGTAACTGAATAATACCACCATACACTGACTAAATAATACCACCATACACTGACTGAATAGCACCACCATACAAAGACTGAATAATACCTCCATACACTGACTGAATACCACCATACACTGACTGAATAATACCTTTATACACTGATTGAATAATACCACCATACAGTGACTGAATAATACCATCATACACTGACTGAATAATACCACCATACACTGACTGAATAACACCACCATACAGTGACTGAATAATACCTCCATACACTGACTGAATAATACCAGCATTAAAAGACTGAATAAAACCTCCATACACTGACTAAATACCACCATAAACTGACCTGTGTCAGGTGGTGTGAACTGTGTTACCCAAAACTCATGTGTTCTACTCGGAAATAAGGGGCACACTATGCTGTACCAGAATATGGAATCTGACTAAATAGTAACACCATACAGTGACTGAATAATACCTCAATACACTGACTGAATAATACCACCATACAGTGACTGAATAATACCACCATACACTGACTGATTAATGCCTCCATACACTGACTGAATAATACCACCATACAGTGACTGAATAATACCATCATACACTGACTGAATAATAACTCAATACACTGACTGAATAATACCTCCATACCGTGACTGAATAATACCACCATACGCTGACTGAATAATACTACCATACAGTGATTGAATAATACCTCCATACACTGACTGAATATTACCACCATACACTGACTAAATAATACCACCATACCGTGACTGAATAATACCACCATACAGTGACTGAATAATACCACCATACAGTAACTGAATAGTACCACCATACACTGACTGAATAATACCACCATACACTGGCTGAATAATACCTCCATACACTGGCTGAATAATACCTCCATACACTGACTGAATAATACCACCATACATTGACTGAACAACACTACCATACATTGACTGAATAATACCACCATACAGTGACTGGATAATCCCTCCATACACTGACTGAATAATACCACCATACAGTGACTGAATAATACCTCCATACACTGACTGAATAATACCACCATACAGAGACTGAACAATACCACCATACACTGACTGAATAATACCACCTTACAGTGACTGAATAATACCACCATACACTGACTGAATAATACCACCATACACTGACTGAATAATACTTATAATGTATGGTGGTATTATTCAGTCACGGTATAATGGTATCATTCAGTCAGATGTCTACAGGTAAATGTTTCACCATCATACACTGACTGAATAATACCACCATACACTGTCCGAATAACACCAACATACAGTGACTGAATAATACCATCATACACTGACTGAATAACTCCACCATACAGTGACTGAATAATACCATCATACACTGACTGAATAATACCTCAATACACTGACTGAATAATACCTCCATACCGTGACTGAAAAATACCACCATACACTGACTGAATAATACTACCATTCAAAGACTGCATAAAACCTCCATACACTGACTGAATACCACCATACACTGACCTGAGTCAGGTGGTGTGGACTGTGTTCCCCAAAACTCATGTGTTCTACTCGGAAATAAGGGGCACACTATGCTGTACCAGAATATGGAATCTGACTAAATAGTAACACCATACAGTGACTGAATAATACCACCATACACTGACTGAATAATGCCTCCATACACTGACTGAATAATACCACCATACAGTGACTGAATAATAACACCATACCGTGACTGAATAATCCCACCATACATTGACTGAATAATACCACCATACAATGACTGAATAATACCTCCATACACTGACTGAATAATCTCACCATACCGTGACTGAATAATCCCACCATACATTGACTGAATAATCCCACCATACAGTGACTGCATAATACCTCCATACACTGACTGAGTAATACCTCCATACCGTGACTGAATAATACCACCATACAAAGACTGAATAATACCTCCATACAATGACTAAATACCACCATACACTGACTGAATAATACCACCATACAGTGACTGAATAATATACCCATATAGTAACTGAATAATACCACCATACACTGAATGAATAATACCACCATACACTCACTGAATAGCACCACCATACAAAGACTGAATAATACCTCCATACACTGACTGAATACCACCATACACTGACTGAATAATACCTTTATACACTGACTGAATAATACCACCATACAGTGACTGAATAATACCACCATACACTGACTGATTAATGCCTCCATACACTGACTGAATAATACCACCATACAGTGACTGAATAATACCATCATACACTGACTGAATAATAACTCAATACACTGACTGAATAATACCTCCATACCGTGACTGAATAATACCACCATACGCTGACTGAATAATACTACCATACAGTGATTGAATAATACCTCCATACACTGACTGAATATTACCACCATACACTGACTAAATAATACCACCATACCGTGACTGAATAATACCACCATACAGTGACTGAATAATACCACCATACAGTAACTGAATAGTACCACCATACACTGACTGAATAATACCACCATACACTGGCTGAATAATACCTCCATACACTGGCTGAATAATACCTCCATACACTGACTGAATAATACCACCATACATTGACTGAACAACACTACCATACATTGACTGAATAATACCACCATACAGTGACTGAATAATCCCTCCATACACTGACTGAATAATACCACCATACAGTGACTGAATAATACCTCCATACACTGACTGAATAATACCACCATACAGAGACTGAACAATACCACCATACACTGACTGAATAATACCACCTTACAGTGACTGAATAATACCACCATACACTGACTGAATAATACCACCATACACTGACTGAATAATACTTATAATGTATGGTGGTATTATTCAGTCACGGTATAATGGTATCATTCAGTCAGATGTCTACAGGTAAATGTTTCACCATCATACACTGACTGAATAATACCACCATACACTGTCCGAATAACACCAACATACAGTGACTGAATAATACCATCATACACTGACTGAATAACTCCACCATACAGTGACTGAATAATACCATCATACACTGACTGAATAATACCTCAATACACTGACTGAATAATACCTCCATACCGTGACTGAAAAATACCACCATACACTGACTGAATAATACTACCATTCAAAGACTGCATAAAACCTCCATACACTGACTGAATACCACCATACACTGACCTGAGTCAGGTGGTGTGGACTGTGTTCCCCAAAACTCATGTGTTCTACTCGGAAATAAGGGGCACACTATGCTGTACCAGAATATGGAATCTGACTAAATAGTAACACCATACAGTGACTGAATAATACTACCATACACTGACTGAATAATGCCTCCATACACTGACTGAATAATACCACCATACAGTGACTGAATAATAACACCATACCGTGACTGAATAATCCCACCATACATTGACTGAATAATACCACCATACAATGACTGAATAATACCTCCATACAATGACTAAATACCACCATACACTGACTGAATAATACCACCATACAGTGACTGAATAATATACCCATATAGTAACTGAATAATACCACCATACACTGAATGAATAATACCACCATACACTCACTGAATAGCACCACCATACAAAGACTGAATAATACCTCCATACACTGACTGAATACCACCATACACTGACTGAATAATACCTTTATACACTGACTGAATAATACCACCATACAGTGACTGAATAATACCATCATACACTGACTGAATAATACCTCCATACACTGACTGAATAATACCAGCATTAAAAGACTGAATAAAACCTCCATACACTGACTGAATACCACCATAAACTGACCTGTGTCAGGTGGTGTCGACTGTGTTACCCAAAACTCATGTGTTCTACTCGGAAATAAGGGGCACACTATGCTGTACCAGAATATGGAATCTGACTAAATAGTAACACCATACAGTGACTGAATAATACCTCAATACACTGACTGAATAATACCACCATACAGTGACTGAATAATACCACCATACACTGACTGAATAATGCCTCCATACACTGACTGAATAATACCACCATACAGTGACTGAATAATACCTCCATACACTAACTGAATAATACCACCATACAGAGAATGAATAATACCACCATACACTGACTGAATAATACCTCAATACACTGACTGAATAATACCACCATACAGTGACTGATTAATACCAGCATACACTGACTGAATAATACCACCATACACTGACTGAATAATACTTATAATGTATGGTGGTATTATTCAGTCACGGTGTAATGGTACCATTCAGTCAGATGCCTACAGGTAAATGTTTTACCATCATACACTGACTGAATAATACCACCATACACTGTCCGAATAACACCAACATACAGTGACTGAATAATACCATCATACACTGACTGAATAACTCCACCATACAGTGACTGAATAATACCATCATACACTGACTGAATAATACCTCAATACACTGACTGAATAATACCTCCATACCGTGACTGAATAATACCACCATACAGTGACTGAATAATATCCCCATATAGTAACTGAATAATACCACCATACACTGACTGAATAATACCACCATACCATACACTGACTGAATAGCACCACCATACAAAGACTGAATAATACCTCCATACACTGACTGAATACCACCATACAGTGACTGAATAATACCTTTATACACTGACTGAATAATACCACCATACAGTGACTGAATAATACCATCATACACTGACTGAATAATACCACCATACACTGACTGAATAACACCACCATACAGTGACTGAATAATACCTCCATACACTGACTGAATAATACCAGCATTAAAAGACTGAATAAAACCTCCATACACTGACTGAATACCACCATAAACTGACCTGTGTCAGGTGGTGTGGACTGTGTTACCCAAAATTCATGTCTTCTTCTCGGAAATAAGGGGCACACTATACTGTACTAGAATATGGAATCTGACTAAATAGTAACACCATACAGTGACTGAATAATACCTCAATACACTGACTGAATAATACCACCATACAGTGACTGAATAATACCACCATACACTGACTGAATTATACCTCCATACACTGACTGAATAATACCACCATACAGTGACTGAATAATACCTCCATACACTGACTGAATAATACCACCATACAGAGAATGAATAATACCACCATACAGTGACTGAATAATACCTCCATACACTGACTGAATAATACCACCATACAGAGAATGAATAATACCACCATACACTGGCTGAATAATACCACCATACAGTGACTGATTAATACCAGCATACACTGACTGAATAATACCACCATACACTGACTGAATAATACTTATAATGTATGGTGGTATTATTCAGTCACGGTATAATGGTATCATTCAGTCAGATGTCTACAGGTAAATGTTTTACCATCATACACTGACTGAATAATACCACCATACACTGTCCGAATAACACCAACATACAGTGACTGAATAATACCATCATACACTGACTGAATAACTCCACCATACAGTGACTGAATAATACCATCATACACTGACTGAATAATACCTCAATACACTGACTGAATAATACCTCCATACCGTGACTGAAAAATACCACCATACACTGACTGAATAATACTACCATTCAAAGACTGCATAAAACCTCCATACACTGACTGAATACCACCATACACTGACCTGTGTCGGGTGGTGTGGACTGTGTTCCCCAAAACTCATGTGTTCTACTTGGAAATAAGGGGCACACTATGCTGTACCAGAATATGGAATCTGACTAAATAGTAACACCATACAGTGACTGAATAATACCACCATACACTGACTGAATAATGCCTCCATACACTGACTGAATAATACCACCATACAGTGACTGAATGATAACACCATGCCATGGCTGAATAATACCACCATACACTGACTGAATAATACCACCATAAAATGACTGAATAATACCTCCATACACTGACTGAATAATCTCACCATACCGTGACTGAATAATCCCACCATACATTGACTGAATAATCCCACCATACAGTGACTGAATAATACCTCCATACACTGACTGAATAATACCTCCATACCGTGACTGAATAACACCACCATACAAAGACTGAATAATACCTCCATACAATGACTGAATACCACCATACACTGACTGAATAATACCACCATACAGTGACTGAATAATATACCCATATAGTAACTGAATAATACCACCATACACTGACTAAATAATACCACCATACACTGACTGAATAGCACCACCATACAAAGACTGAATAATACCTCCATACACTGACTGAATACCACCATACACTGACTGAATAATACCTTTATACACTGATTGAATAATACCACCATACAGTGACTGAATAATACCATCATACACTGACTGAATAATACCACCATACACTGACTGAATAACACCACCATACAGTGACTGAATAATACCTCCATACACTGACTGAATAATACCAGCATTAAAAGACTGAATAAAACCTCCATACACTGACTGAATACCACCATAAACTGACCTGTGTCTGGTGGTGTGAACTGTGTTACCCAAAACTCATGTGTTCTACTCGGAAATAAGGGGCACACTATGCTGTACCAGAATATGGAATCTGACTAAATAGTAACACCATACAGTGACTGAATAATACCTCAATACACTGACTGAATAATACCACCATACAGTGACTGAATAATACCACCATACACTGACTGATTAATGCCTCCATACACTGACTGAATAATACCACCATACAGTGACTGAATAATACCATCATACACTGACTGAATAATAACTCAATACACTGACTGAATAATACCTCCATACCGTGACTGAATAATACCACCATACGCTGACTGAATAATACTACCATACAGTGATTGAATAATACCTCCATACACTGACTGAATATTACCACCATACACTGACTAAATAATACCACCATACCGTGACTGAATAATACCACCATACAGTGACTGAATAATACCACCATACAGTAACTGAATAGTACCACCATACACTGACTGAATAATACCACCATACACTGGCTGAATAATACCTCCATACACTGGCTGAATAATACCTCCATACACTGACTGAATAATACCACCATACACTGACTGAATAATACCACCATACATTGACTGAACAACACTACCATACATTGACTGAATAATACCACCATACAGTGACTGAATAATCCCTCCATACACTGACTGAATAATACCACCATACAGTGACTGAATAATACCTCCATACACTGACTGAATAATACCACCATACAGAGACTGAACAATACCACCATACACTGACTGAATAATACCACCTTACAGTGACTGAATAATACCACCATACACTGACTGAATAATACCACCATACACTGACTGAATAATACTTATAATGTATGGTGGTATTATTCAGTCACGGTATAATGGTATTATTCAGTCAGATGCCTACAGGTTAATGTTTTACCATCATACACTGACTGAATAATACCACCATACAGTGACTGAATAATACCATCATACACTGACTGAGTAACACCACCATACAGTGACTGAATAATACAATCATACACTGACTGAATAATACATCAATACACTGACTGAATAATACCTCCATACACTGACTGAATAATACCACCATACAGTGATTGAATAATACCTCCATACACTGACTGAATATTACCACCATACACTGACTAAATAATACCACCATACACTGACTGAATAATAACACCATACAGTGACTGAATAATACCACCATACAGTAACTGAATAATACCACCATACACTGACTGAATAATACCACCATACACTGGCTGAATAACACCACCATACAGTGACTGAATAATACCATCATACACTGACTGAATAACACCACCATACAATGACTGAATAATACTATCATACACTGACTGAATACCTCCATACACTGACTGAATAACACCACCATACAGTGACTGAATAATACCACCATACACTGACTGAATAATACCACCATACAGTGACTGAATAATACCTCAATACACTGACTGAATAATACCACCATACACTGACTGAATAATAACACCATACCATGGCTAAATAATACCACCATACACTGACTGAATAATACCACCATACACTGACTAAATAATACCTCCATACACTGACTGAATAATACCACCATTCAAAGACTGAATAAAACCTCCATACACTGACTCAATACCACCATACACTGACTGAATAATACCACCATACATTGACTGAATAATACTACCATACATTGACTGAATAATACCACCATACAGTGACTGAATAATACCATCATACACTGACTGAATAACACCACCATACAGTGACTGAATAATACTATCATACACTGACTGAATACCTCCATACACTAACTGAATAACACCACCATACAGTGACTGAATAATACCACCATACACTGACTGAATAACGCCACCATACAGTTATTGAATAATACCTCCATACACTGACTGAATAATACCACCATACACTGACTGAATAATACCACCATACCATGGCTGAATAATACCACCATACACTGGCTGAATAATACCACCATACACTGACTGAATAATACCTCCATACACTGACTGAATAATCCCACCATACCGTGACTGAATAATCCCACCATACATTGACTGAATAATCCCACCATACAGTGACTGAATAATACCATGATACACTGACTGAATAATGCCTCCATACACTGACTGAATAATACCTCCATACCGTGCCTGAATAATACCACCATACACTGACTGAATAATACCACCATACAGTGTTTGAATAATACCTCCATACACTGACTGAATATTGCCACGGTACACTGACTAAATAATACCACCATGCCGTGACGGAATAATACCACCATACAGTGACTGAATAATACCACCATACAGTCACTGAATAATACTAGCATACACTTACTGAATACCTCCATACACTGACTGAATAACACCACCATACAGTCACTGAATAATACTATCATACACTGACTGAATAATACCTCCATACACTGACTGAATAATACCACCATACCGTGACTGAATAATACCGCCTTACACTTACTGAATAATACCACCACACAGTGATTGAATAATACCTCCATACACTGTCTGAATAATACCACCAAACACTGACTGAATAATACCACCATACAGTAACTGAATAATATCACCATACACTGACTGAATAATGCCACCATACAGTGACTGAATAATCCCACCATACCGTGAATGAATAATCACACCATACATTGACTGAATAATCCCACCATAAATTGACTCAATAATGCCACCATACACTGACTGAATAATACCACCATACACTGACTGAATAATACCACCATGCACTGACAGAATAATACAACCATACAATGACTAGATAACACTACAGGAACAAAAAAGTTGTGTGCAACCTTGCGAACATTTTAAAATGTCTGATAGAGAAACATTGAAGTTGATGTGCATGTCGTCCTAATGCCAAAAATGAGTTTTTTTAATCTGCACTGTCAATTTATGCTGTGGAATCGCTGCTCTTGTGTTGTGGGATTTACCCATTGAATTCAATAGGAGGTAAAACCCGCAACAAGAGCCATGTGTTGAGAATTTTGCAGCAGAAACGCTGCCATTCCACTGCAAAAATATTAAATGAAAGAAATTAAAAAAGCTTTTTTTTAAATTGCAAATTAATAGAAAAGCTGCTGATACTTACTCCCGGCCGTAGTCATGGCGACGTGTTATTCTGTTCTGAGCGCAGCCTGGCCTCCTGGGATGACGTTTCATCCCATGTGACTGCTGCAGCCAATCAAAGGCTGCAGTTGTCACATGGACTAAGGCGTCATCCCAGGAGGCCAGGCTGCGCTCAGAACAGAGGGACCTGTCGCCACGACTATAGCTGGGAGTAAGTATTAGCTTTTTTTATTTTTTTTATTTCTGCAGTCTTTCCGCAGCTGACATGCCACACAAAAAACTGCTCCGAAATTTGGTGTGGTTTTTCAGGTGGAATTCCCTGCGGTTTCCAGGACGGATACTCTGTGTAGTTTTATGCAGTGTATCCGCCCTGTGTGTTCCTCCCTCCACAAAAATGACCTCTAAAGAATACTTTCTCCCCCATACATAACATTTGAAGACAAGTTCCCCTCCCTCACATCATTTATAAAGAAGCTTTTACACCACAAAATAAACTATACAGAAGTCCTCCTCCCCCACAAAATAGATTTATAAAGAATCCCCCCAAACTCCTATAGCATTTAGAGCAATGTCCTCTCCCCCACAAAATCGATCTATAAAGAATTCCCACACATAAAACACTTATAAACAAGTCTTCCCTCCCCCACAAAATGTATCTATACAGAAGCCCCATCCTCTTATAGATATAATTTATAGCTCCCTCTCCCCTCACAGAACAAATAAATTAAGAAAGATGAAACTGCTGCTCTTACCAGAGTCCTGAGATCCGTGGAGGAGTCTTCCCGGTGGCAGCAGCAGAGCAGGGAGGAGCTGCGGGAGGAAGTGCAGGCGCTGAGTCTGTGTGCAGGACAGACTGTGCTGATTGGTGGAGCAAACCGAAGCCCCTGCCACTCCACCAATCGGCGCTCCCTTCTCACTGCAGAGGAGAGGAAAGAACAATACTCCTCTCTGTCGTGCGGCCTGGGTATGTGCACCCCCCCCCCCATTTTTTCTTGCCAGTCCGGCAGGGTGCAAGGGAAGGGGTTGTAAAAATATATATTTTTATATAAATATTTTATTATTCTCAATTGGCGGTGCCCCCCCCCCCCCGCAAGGAGCTGCCCTAGGCACTGCACCCCCAGTGTCTAATGGTAAATACATCCCTGCTTCTCCCAACTAGGCCTGTGTCATTCAGCCACCTCTTTGACACTTTGGGGGGTGTTTTAGCGGATGTGAATTTTACCCACTATTATAACTTTATTACCTTGGTGAACTGCTTATTTTATTGGGTCTGTCCTAGTGACAGGTTCTCTTTAAATTCAGGCCTGAACACAACAGTAAATAATTTCATGCTATGACTTTCAATGGTAAATATTACACTATTATAGCTACCAGGCCAGTTGTAATTTATTAATGATAATTTTATGCAGAGTAATCAAGATGGAATTTTTTACTCAAACTAAAGACATTATGCAAAGCTATAAAGTTTGATAAGTGGAATAGTTCATACTATTATGTAATTTTAAATAATTGTGCTAAATTTGCCTGGAATTTCTTCACATTGAATCTTTATCTTGCTCAAACATATTAGAGGGTGTAAGGGGTATTATGAACGATTTTTACACATGTTAATATATTTTGGATTATGGATCAATGTTGCAAAAAGAGAATACGAAAATCTGTCAAAAATATATGAAAAATTGTATCCTAAATTGTATCATATTTTTTTCTAAAAATAGAATTTGAAGCCATATATACCCTAAAACTGTAATTTAAAAGAAGCATTACTTGAATGCATGACATATACATCAACTACAATTGAAATCTAAATTGCCAAAAAAAAACTTTTTGCTGAGAAATCAGTTCCTAAACTTGAGTGATGGTCTAGGTCTAACATTTATTTTACAGCCTATACATAGTTCTTCTAGCTTGCATTGAAGTATTCAGTCCCTTGTAAAGAAATTGGTGATGCTTACCAAGGTATTCTTCAAATATCTTTATGAACATTGCCCCCTGGTGGTGGACCTAGACAATGCAACCATTCTCAATACATAAATCAGTTCTAGACACTTACGTTCCAGGTAATACAGATGAAATAGAGGGAAAGGGGGGACCAGCAGAAAATCGACAGGGGAAAACCTGTCATAGTCTAGATAAGTAGCATCAATGTATTTCAGAAGACTGGTTACACTAACGATACATCTATAAAAAATACTTGAGTGCGCAGATGTAATATTAATAGGAAGGGAAACACTTATTGGATTCATATAGATATTGTATAATATAGTCTGTCTTCCAGAAACCAATAGGGTGAGAGACGAGAGGGAGAGAGGGAGAGATGTGCAGCTGCAGATAGACTTATCCCAGTCCGCCTCTAATCACTCTTGTGAGGTTTCACCCTGTAGCTGTTTTTTATAAAGCTCCACAAAATTCTCTCCTCCCCTTCCTTTTGTCAAAAGAGATGAATTTGCACGGCAGTGAGTTTCCATTTTTTATACGGGGGTCAGATCTTGATGAGAGAGAGAGCAACAAAGATCAATAGCTATCCAGGAATTGATTAATCTACTCTGCTGTATGTCTTGGGGCCAAGCGGGAGTGACACAATGGTGACACAGTGGTGACACTGTGAATTAATGGAATTAGGAGAGAGAGGGAGAAAGCGTGAGTGTGAGAGAAGGAAGATGGTGAGACAGTGACTGTGCAGTTGGAGAGGGTAGAGACATTACTATGCTTTATAGTATGGTCATACAGGGACATCACAGTGCTCGAAGAATGTAGAACTAGAACAAGGCAGAGACGTATTGGCAGATGTTTCCCATATGGTTCATGCTCTTCTACTTTTTATAGCAGTTGTGGCATTATGGCGAAAAACTTTGATAATACTTATCGGTGTCAAGAAAAAAATGGAAAGATCTAAAGTCCCCGGTGTGGTTGTCGTAGCTGTAGATGTCTGCCAACCTCACATCTAATCAATAGAGCGAGATGAATATGCCAAAACTACTACATATTTAGAATAAATATCTGATCATAGATCACAAAAGGTTTGCGCCATCTTTTTAAAATAATCACTGACATTAATTTACTATATATTAAACATATTTGACATATTGACTTAGTCAGGGCTTAGCACAAAAGAAGAACATGTACAAATATATAAACCTCTTGAGATGGTGAGTTGTATAAATGCAGTAGTTGGGTGGCACAATAAGTAGTGAAATATATTGGCTTGTGTTAACATCATTAGAAGAAGTCTGTGAAAAATCCGGGCAATAGAAATTACAGAGCAAAAGTCCCAATTGAGCCTGACCCTCAAGAGATAATTTTTTTATAAAATACTAAAAATGTTGAGACCGTTGTCAGCCGCGTCGTTGGCTCCAAAAGTCGCAAGACTCTGCTGGCCAATAAAGCTCTCCTTATTGGGCAGCAGAGACTCCAGGTCATAGCAGTGACGTGCAGGCTGCCTGTTTAGAGACTGATTTACAGACAGACAGCAGTGGGCACCAGTAAATGCATAGATAGTAATATGTTGGCAATCGACGGGGCAGAATGAGGAGCACGGCCCTATGGCAGCTATGTGGTCTGCTTCCACTGGCTGTATGCTACTGCTCCTGGATCTAGATGAGGTATTGTAATTGTATTGTCTACTTAGCATGATATTTTGATTTATTGATACAATGGGTAGATGGCTTAAAGATCTTACAGGATGTTTGTAGAAGCTGTTTCTACAAACTAATCTGAAGCATTTCTCTCTTTTTTTTAAGAATATTTGAAATATTTTGAGATGCGTAAGTATGCATTTTTATACAATACAATGTTTTTGCTCAATATCTTTAAATCTTGTTTCTTTTCAAAAATTGTTTTCTTAATTTTGATTGTAAGTTTTAACTAAGTAATGGATTCTGGCTACGATGGATTAATATCGCTATACCTTAAATGCAGGTATAATGTTGGGTACATTGCTACCACCGCTTCTCCCAGCATTAATAATTGCCACATTAACTTTATCTGCATTCTCAGAACATAACTTTTTATATCATAAGATTTTTTATTTTTTTATTCATCATGCTTCACATTTATTAATTAATCTCACATTTGCAGCCATTACAGATATTTTGTATTCTAGCTGTAACTTTTTGAAGATATTTTGGGTAAATTTAAAGAAGCGGTGTGTTCAGCTTGTAGGATATTTTCCGAGATCTTTCAGTAAAGCTAATTCAACACGAGCTATGAGGATTGCGATCTGGTGACCGTGCCGGCCATTCCATCAAGGAGTACTCCAGCTCCCTGCTTCTTTACCAAATTATTTTTTACATAGCTTTGCCCATTTTAACATTGTCTTTCTATTTGCCAGTTTTGAAATATGTATTTTTCTTTGCAACTCTGCCTATAAGATTTGCATTCCAAACTCATCTTTGTACGGTTTATAATTCGCAATTGGGCCTTCCACTTTTTCTGCCTTGCCTTAAAAGTCTAATTGCTGGGTGCCCCATTCCTCCTCACTGCACTACTGCACTGTGGAGAATTTTGTATTGGTGGTCACGCATTCACCCTGCTGTCTCATTCAATGTCTATGGCACAGTACTCGGCTGTTTCTATCAGCCCCATAGACATTGAAAGGAGCAGCAGGGTGCATGCGTGACCACCACTCCATTCAAAGTCCTTGTCACGGACACAGGGTATGTGGACCCACTAGGCCGCTCTGCCGTAGCGGGGAGGCAGCTGACCAGGTCACAGTCTATGCGAAAGTCAATGGCAGAAAGTAATGCTTGGGTACCTGAAATAGTCCGGAAGGTGGCTGTGGCTTCAGCACGGATGGAGGCTAGTGCGGCAGGTGGCGCCAGACGTGGCGGGCAGTATCCGATGAAGCGGAGGACACTGGACGCGGCAGAGGACGCTTGACGTGGCAGACAACACTTGACGTGGCAGAAGACACTTGACGTGGCAGAAGACACTGGACGTGGCAGACGACACTACTCCAACGCTGGTAGGCACAGGAACTAGAACAATATGGAATACAGGAACGGTAACAGGGCACGGGTAACAGCTGGAACGGGAGACACTTAAGGGACCATTGCGAGACAGACTGGGATAGACTAACAACGCTCAGGCAAGGATCAGAAGGCCTGGGGCCTTCTTATAGACCAGGAAATAAGGGCAGATGATGATGAAATCATTTGTGCGTGCGCTGGCCCTTTAAAGCCGTACGCGAGCGAGTGTGTGCACCCTACGGGACACAGCAGGACGGAACGGAAGTGAGCGCTGGCGTCTCCTTGGAAGGAGACAGGGACCAGTGCTCACGGATACATGGTTGCGGGCGTCGGGAGGTGAGTAAACCCGACGGCCCGCGGCCATGGACATTACAGTATCCCCCTCTTACGCCCCCTCTTCTTGGGGCCAGAGCGAGAGAGGAACTTTTTAATGAGAGCAGGAGCACTGAGGTTCTCTTCTGGCTCCCAGGACCTCTCCTCAGGACCAAACCCTCTCCAGTCCACCAAATAGAAAGTCCTTCCTCCTACCCTCTTGCGGTCCAGGATCTCCTTTACCTCGAATACATCAGAAGGGCTGCTGGGAGCAACTGTGGAACTAGAAGTCTTGCTGTAGCGGTTCAGGACCACTGGTTTCAGGAGGGACACATGGAAGGAGTTAGGGATTCTGAGGGTAGGAGGCAGCCGCAGTTTATAGGAGACAGGATTGATCTGTTGCAGAATCTCGAAAGGACCAAGGAACCTGGGAGCGAACTTGTATGAGGGTACCTTCAAGCGAATGTTCCGAGAGGACAGCCAGATTTTAGTCCCTGGAAGATACTGAGGCGGCTCTCTTCTCTTAGTATCTGCCTTTCGCTTCATGCGATCTACTGCCAGCAAAATAGAGGACCGGGTCTGTTGCCAGATTTGCAGGAAGTCCCCATATGCAGAGTCAGCAGCAGGAACCTTAAATGAAGTCGACACAGGAAGAGGAACTCTGGGATGTTGACTGTACACGATGTGAAACAGAGTGGAAGTGGTGGACTCACTTGAGTGGTTGTTGTATGAAAATTCGGCCCATGGAAGAAGCTGTACCTAGTTATCAAGCTGTGAAGAGATGAAGTGGCGGAGATAATTTTCCATGATCTGGTTGATCCTCTCAACTTGCCCCTTGGATTGGGGGTGATAGGCAGAGGAAAAGTCCAAACTCACATCCAGGAGTTTACATAGGGCTCTCCAGAATTTAGAGGTAAATTGAACCCCCCGGTCGGACACAATGTAAAGAGGCAAGCCATGCAAGTGAAAGATGTGCTGAATGAAGAGACTGGCCAGTCAGGGAGCAGGATAAAATGTGCCATCTTAGAGAACCGGTACACCACCACCCAGATGGTGTTGCATCCTGCTGAGAGAGCAAGGTCTGTGACGAAATCCATTGCGATGTGCTGCCAGGGGGCACTGGGTACAGGCAGAGGTTAAAGCAGGCCGGCAGGCTTGGAGCGAGTCACTTTATTAGAGGCACACACCGTGCAAGCAGAGACAAAGTCCAGAACATCTTTAGGTAGCGTGGGCCACCAAAAGTGACGAGCAATCAGGTCTTGGGTTTTACGGACACCAGCGTGCCCAGCTAGTTTAGAACTGTGTCCCCAGCGGAGAATTCTTTTTCTGTCTGCCAACCGAACAAAAGTTCCCCCCGGAGGGATATTTCAAAGCTGCAGAGGATTGGCGGTGACAACGCAGGATGGGTCTATGATAGTCTGAAGGGACTCCACCGTGTCTTCCGTCTCAAATGATCTGGACAGGGCATCGGCCCTCACATTCTTGTCAGCGGGACGGTAGTGGAGCAGAAATTGGAAACGGGTGAAGAACAGTGACCACCTGGCTTGACGAGGATTCAGTCTTTGAGCGGACTGAAGGTAGGTGAGGTTCTTGTGGTCGGTGAAGATCAGGATGGGGTGAGCTGCGCCTTCTAGAAGATGACTCCACTCCTCCAGGGCCAATTTGATAGCCAGTAGCTCCCGATCTCCAATGGAGTAATTGCGCTCAGCAGAGGAAAACAGTCTTCAGTAGTAGCCACATACAACTGCCTTTCCTTTGGAGCTCCTCTGGAACAGAAGTGTGCCTGCACCAATAGAGGAGGGGTCCACCTCTAGTGAGAACTGCCGAGATACGTCAGGGTGATGGAGGATTGAAGCTGAAGTGAAGGCTTTCTTGAGGCTAATGAATGCGGACTCTGCCTCTGGAGTCCACACCTTGGCGTTCACACCCTTCTTGGTAAGGGTAGAGATGGGAGCCGTCAGAGAAGAAAAGTTCGGAATAAACTGCCGGTAGAAATTGGCGAATCCCAGGAACCGTTGTATGGCCCTTAGGCCTTGAGGACGTGGCCATTGCAGGAAAGACTTTAGCTTCTCAGGGTCCATCTTAAGGCCTTGATCCGAGATGACGTAGCCCAGGAAGGGCAAAGACCTCTTTTCAAAGTTGCATTTTTCTAACTTGGCATACAAGCGATTCTCTCTTAGTCGCAGAAGAACTTGACAAACATGCCTCCGATGAGTCATCAGATTTGGGGAGAAAATTAAAATATCGAGATAAACTACAACACACATATAGAGGAGATCTCGGAAGATATCATTAACGAACTCCTGAAATACTGCGGGACTTTTACACAGTCCGAAGGTCATCACTAGGTATTCGTAGTGCCCATCGCGGGTGTTAAATGCTGTCTTCCATTCGTCACCCCGGCGAATCCGGATTACGTTATAGGCCCCCCGCAGATCTAGCTTGGAAAAAATTTTGGCTCCTCGTATGCGATCAAACAGCTCGGAAATAAGTGGCAACGGATATTTGTTCTTTACCGTGATCTGATTGAGACCACGGTAGTCAATGCAGGGTCGGAGAGATCCATCTCTCTTTTTAACGAAGAAGAAGCCTGCCCCGGCCGGGGAGGAAGATTTTCGAATAAAACCCCTCTCCAAGTTCTCCTTGATATAGGCTGACATCGATAAAGTCTCTGGCAAGGAGAGAGGATATACTCATCCACGGGGAAGAGAAGCATTGGGAACCAGTTCAATGGGACAGTCATAATTCCGATGTGGAGGCAACGTCTCAGCCTCTCGTTTGCAAAAGACATCCGCAAAACTGGCATACTGAGATGGTAGGCCGGAAAGTGACTGAGGCAGCGGGGGCACAACAGGACGGACTTGTGATAGGCAATGGCTATGGCATCTGGAACCCCATTGAAGAACCTCTCCAGAATTCCAGTCAAGTGTCGGGGCATGTAGACGGAGCCATGGCAGACCCAGCAGGATAGGGTTGATAGCCTTGGGTAGTACCAGAAGGTGATCTGTTCCGAGTGAAGAGCTCCGACCCGTAGTTTCAATGGCTCAGTGATGAGCATGATCGGATCAGGCAATGGTAGACCATTCACAGAGGCAACTGCCAGAGGTCTCTCCAGACGGTGGGTAGTCAAAACCGATCCACTAGATCCTGCTGGATAAAATTAGCAGCCGCTCCAGAGTCAAGATAGGCGGAGGAAGGATGTGATGTCTGTCCGGTGATGATGGCCACAGGTATCGATAATCTGGAAGAGGTTTTAACGTTTGGAGACGTTCCACCTAGAGTTGCCTCTCCAATCAACCCTAGGTACTGGAGTTTCCCGGTTTCTGTGGGCATTGGCGCACAAAATGACCCTTGAGGCCACAATACATACAAAGTCCAGAGGAGCGTCTGCGCTGCTTCTCCTGTTCAGATAACCGGACTCTGTCTACCTGCATGGGTTCTTCAGGTAGCGCACTAGGAGTGGACAATAGTGGTCTCTGGACAGAGGGTGCTGGTCTGTGGGCCCGGCTCTCCTGACGAACCTCTTGAGAGCGCTCCCGGATTCTCATATCAACCCGGGTGGCTAACAGGATGAGGGCATCAAAGGTAGAAGGAAGGTCGCGGGCTCCCTGTTCGTCCTTTATGTGAGAGGACAGTCCCTGCCAGAAGGTCGGCACCAGTGCCTCATTGTTCCATGCCAGCTCGGCTGCTAGGGTACGGAAGGAGATAGCATACTCCCCTACTGTGGAGCCTTCTTGCTTGAGGGTCAACAAAGTGGCTGCGGCAGAGGATGTTCGACCCGGCTCCTCGAACACGGCACGAAAGGACTGCAGGAACAAGGCTAGGTCCGCGGATACAGGTCCTTGTTGCTCCAAGATTGGGTTCGCCCATGCGAGGGCCTTGCGAGCGAGGAGGGAGATAATAAATGCCACTTTGGCCTCCTCGGAGGGGAAGAGATGAGGCCGTAGCCTAAAATGCACCGTGCATTTATTGAGAAATCCTCTACATGCTCTGGGGTCACCGTCGTAGCGAGGAGGAAGGGGCAGAGGAACTGAGGATCCGGAACAAACAGGAGGAGCAACAGGCAGTGGCACGGCAACAGCTTCAGGAGGAAGAACCGGTGGTGGAACAGCGAGTAGATCCAGGCGGACCAGGATAGAATTCACGCCTCAAGGAGTTGATCCTGACGTGTGCGTAGGTCATGCATCTCTGTCTGAATCTTCTGTACTGCGGTCTTGGGCTGGCCAGCGGGTTCCATGGCCTGAGCGTACTGTCACGGACACAGGGTATGTGGACCCACTAGGCCGCTCCACCGTAGCGGGGAGGCAGCTGACCAGGTCACAGTCTATGCGAAAGTCAATGGCAGACAGTAATGCTTGGGTACCTGAAATAGTCCGGAAGGTGGCTGTGGCTTCAGCACGGATGGAGGCTGGTGCGGCAGGTGGCGCTAGACGTGGCGGGCAGTATCCGATGAAGCGGAGGACACTGGACGTGGCAGAGGACGCTTGACATGGCAGACGACACTTGACGTGGCAGAAGATACTTTACGTGGCAGAAGACACTTGACGTGGCAGAAGACACTTGACATGGCAGAAGACACTGGACGTGGCAGACGACACTACTCCAACGCTGGTAGGCACAGGAACTAGAACAATATGGAATACAGGAACGGTAACAGGGCACGGGTAACAGCTGGAACGGGAGACACTTAAGGGACCATTGCGAGACAGACTGGGATAGACTAACAACGCTCAGGCAAGGATCAGAAGGCCTGGGGCCTTCTTATAGACCAGGAAATCAGGGCAGATGATGATGATGACAAAATCATTTGTGCGCGCGCTGGCCCTTAAAGGCTGTGCGCGAGCGAGCGTGCGCACCCTACGGGACACAGCAAGACGGAGCGGAAGTGAGCGCTGGCATCTCCTAGGAAGGAGACAGGGACCAGCGCTCACGGATCCAAGGCTGCGGGCATCGGGAGGTGAGTAAACCCGACGGCCCGCGGCCATGGACATTACAGTCCTCCTCACTGTGTGACCACAGTAAGGAGGACTTTAAATGGAGCTCTGATCATGATTGGGCCCCCCATTTTAGTGATCCTTGGGCAGTGGCGGATTAAGTAGACTATAGGCCCTGGGCTGTTACCCAAACTTGGGCCCCCCTTCTCCCCCGCCGCGCCGTAACTATTGTTAACACTACCTTTTTGTGCAAGCATTAACAAATGGGTGTTACGATTCCCCTTGTCAAAGGGATGTGTCCTTACATACTGACAGTCTCCAACCATTGCTGACAGTATCACACTGTGCAGGGACACATCCTCCTGACAAGGGGAATGGTAACACGCATTTGTCTATCAGTCCTGGACTGCACAAAGACTTTTTGTGAAACACAAGGATTTCCTATAATAAACATGTCAGGAGCGGTGACAGATTCTCTATAAATCTAGTGACTCACAGGAGACGACTTCTTAGATTATGGTAACTTTTTTCCTCTTTTCTTCTCCATCCGGTCGTGACTTCATGACGACTTCTCCCAGTCATGACCCATTTCTGCAGAATCTGTCACTTAGATGCCTTCTGTTTCTCACTTTTCCAACATTTCTACACCTATAAACGAAGATAAAATTATCATGGTGCCACACACTGTGCCCCTAAATATAATAGCACCATACACTGCGCCGCTGAATATAATTATGTCCAACACTGTAAAATAAAGCACCATATGCACAAAGGCCGCTGTAGATAGTGCCACACACAGCCCCCTGTAGATAGCGTCACACACACAGCCACCGTAGATAGCGTCTCACACACACACCCCTGTAGATAGCGTCACACACGTCCCCCTATAGATAGCATCCCATACACAGCCCCTATAGATAGCGTCACACACACAGCCCCTGTAGATAGCATCACACACAGCCCCTGAAGATAGCATCACACACACACCCCTTGTAGATAGCGGCACACACACAGCCCCTGTAGATAGCGTCACACACACAGCCTCTGTAGATAGCTTCACACACACCCCCTGTACATAGCATCACACACATCCCCCTGTAGATAGTGTCACACACAGCCCCTGTAGATAGCGTCACACACACAGCCCCTGTAGATAGCATCACACACACAGGCCCTGTAGATAGCGTCACACACACAGCCCCTGTAGATAGCGTCACACACACCCCCTGTACCTAGCATCACACACATCCCGCTGTAGATAGTGTCACACACAGCCCCTGTAGATAGCGTCACACACACAGCCCCTGTAGATAGCGCCACACACACCCCCTGTAGATAGCGTCACACGCAGCCCCCTGTAGATAGCGTTGCACACATCCCCCTATAGATACCGCCACACCCCCTATAGACACCCCCTGTAGAGAGCATTACACACAGCGGTACCTATATATAGCGCCACATACCTCCCTGTAGATAGCACCACTCAAACACCCCCATGTAGATAGCATCACACACAGCCCCCTATAGATAGCGCCACACAGAACCCCTGCAGATAGCGCTACACATACCCTCCTGTAGATAGCATCACACATATCCCCCTGTAGACAGTGCCACACACAGCCCCCTGTAGACAGCGCCACACATGCCCTCCTGTAGATAGCGCCACACACATCCCCTGCAGACAGCGCCACACATACCCTCATGTAGATAGCACCACACAGCCCCCTGTAGATAGCGCCACACATATCCCCATGTAGATAGCGCCACACAGACCCCCCTGTAGGAAGCATCACACATACCCTCCTGTAGATAGTACAACACATATCCCTGTAGATAGCATCACACACAGCCCCCTATAGATAGTGCCACACACAACCCCTGCAGATAGCACCACACATACCCTTCTGTAGATAGCGCTACACATACCCTCCTGTAGATAGCGCCACACACAGCCCCCTGTAGAAAGTGTCACACATATCCCCCTGTAGACAGCGCCACACAGCCCCCTGTAGACAGCGTCACACATACCCTCCTGTAGATAGCACCACACAGACCCCTGTAGATAGCGCCACACAGACCTCTGTAGATAGCACCACACATACCCTCGTGTAGATAGCACCACACATACCCTCCTGCAGATAGCACTGCACAACCCCCTGTAGATTGCACCACACATATCCCCCTGTAAATAGCACCACACAGCCCCCTGTAGATAGCACCACACAGCCCCCTGTAGATAGCGCCACACACTGCAGTGATGAAGGGAGGATGTGATGGAGGGAGTGAGTGATGGAGGGATGAAGTGAGGGAGTGATGGAGGGAGGGAGGGAGTGATGGATGGATGAAGGCATGGAGGGAGTGATGGAGGGATGAAGGGAGAGAGTGAGTGATGGAGGGATGAAGGAAGGGAGGGGGTAATGGAGGGATAAATTGATGAAGATGGAGGGAGGGATGAAGAGATGGAGGGAGGGATGAAGAGATGGGGGTTTGGAAAAGCACTAACCAGCCTGGGGCTCTGTGTAAAGACCTGACGGGTGGGCAGGCCTTCTCCCCTGCAAATATTCTGCTTCTTCACTGTGGTAGAAGGACCTTATTGGTGGGCGGGGACACATGGGCATGACGTCATCAAAGGTCCTTTAGCCTACTATTCGGAGCACTTTTATGTAGAGAGGCGTAGCTTTCACTATCCTGGCTAAGCCCGCCCTGAATTGCTCTCCCTGCACCTTCTCCCCATGTCCACAGCGACAGAAGCCGCGCAAGTGCGCTGCATAGTTTTTAAGATTATGTGCAGTTCGTGTGGCCATGGGGCCCATGGCCACACGAACTGCACATAATCTTGCCTCGGGCCCCCTGGGAGCCTCGGGCCCCGGGCAGCCACTTGAACTGCCCATATGATGATCCGCCATTGTCCTTGGGTTCTTAGTGGGGGAACCCCAGCAATCAGACTTTTATCACCTATCCAGTATATAGGTGACTAAATGTACTTTGTGGGACAACCCACTTAATCATGAAATGCCCTGAATTTCGCAAAGTAACAATAGACGGGAATGTTTCTGGAGAATTTTTTTTTTTTTTTAATTCGGTTAATGTTTAAACCCAGAATGAAAGAAATGCCAGTGCACTACATACCTTGCCAGGAAAGACAATTTACTTACTTACAGAATAACTGGTATTAGCTTTACCGTCACAATTACAAAGCCTATTATGAGGCTGGGTTCACACTGTGCAATTTTGTTGCATTTTTAACATGCATTTGTTTTTTTTTAGTAGATAAACTCTCAATGGGAGTTCATCAACCAAAACAAAAACGCATGCATAAAACAAAAAACAAACAAACACAATGTGAACCAAGCCATAGGGTGCCTAAACTCTAGACTGTAGTGTGCTGAAAAACCATGGTAATTTAGGATAAAACCGCATGCACGTGGTTCTTGATCATGCGACAAACTATCGCCAGTTATGCAGGTGCCTAAAAATCAATTAACATTTTATTTAAAAGGTGCGGATAATATTGACTTATATTTTTTGACATAAACGTATAGATATTTACTTTGGGAAAATTTGTTTAACAGAGGCGGATATCAGTGCCTGCCATAGAAACAGACCATGCCATTGCATTGAAGTCCAGGAAAGGCCAGGCACTGAACTACCCCTCTTTACAAATGCCAGCTCACAGTTGTAGATTCCGTACTTGGTAGAGGGGTAATTTGGTTCATATCATCCTACTTCTGTCCCAGAATTGCCCAGTTCAGGAGCAGGTGCAACGCTGTCCCTGCCCTGATCAGGGCTTAGAGCCTACATTTAGCTTCTACTATAGAATAATTTTGCTATATGTTGCTAACTGATTGTACAGATAAGGATGATGCATTCTCAGCTCATAGTTACTATGGTCCTCTCCCTTCATGGGTTACTGCTGTAAAGAACAATCTCTAAAGTTGTAAACGAAAACATTTATGCCCCTTAACTTACATGAAATTTTAGTCCTCTTTTTTCCTTAGTATTATTATTATTTATTTATTTTTTGCTGGAAGGCACAACATCTGTGGACAATAACTTTAATGTAACAGAATTGGACTCAAAGGACCATTTCTTTCACATCATACAATGCATATGGAAATTCTTCAGAACCCTTGTGCTAAAATTAAATAAAAAATTTTAGTTTTTCTCCATCATTCTGCACTCAATACCCCATAATGACAAAAGTGAAAAAAGAATGTTAGCGTCACGGCTGTGGGGAATGTGGACCCACTGGGCCACTCCGCCATAACGGAGTAACAGCTGGTCAAACAAAATGTCAATGACAGTCACTAGGGAGAGAGTACCTGGATAGCTGGCTTGTGCCGGATAATCAGAAGCTGGCTTGAGCCGGACTATCGGAAGCTGGCTTGTGCGGGACTATCGGAAGCTAGCTTGTGCTTGATAATTGGACTCATCTCGGATAAAGGACACAAGAACTGTAGTCGTCACGGACACTTGGACTTGGCACAGACACCGGACAAGGACACTGAAGTCGTCACAGACACTGGACTTGGCATGGACACCTGACACGGATACTGAAGTCGTCACGAAGACTGGACTTGACACGGACACAGAACACACATACTGAAGTTGTCACAGACACTGGGCTGTACATGGAAACCAGACACGGATACTGAAGTCAACACAGACACTGGACTTGACAACGGACACTGGACTTGACACAAACAGCGGACATGGATACTGAAATTGTCACGGACACGGAACTTGACACGGACACTGGACTTGACACTGAACACGGATACAAGATAACACTAGGGAACCTTTGCAGACCAACACAGGGTTAGACATAATATTACTCAGGCAATGGGAAAGGGGCCAAAGTTCTTTTTAAATTCCCGGGTGTGCTGAGCGTGGTTAGAAGTGATGTTCCTGGTGCGTGCGCTGGACCTTTAAGACCGGGGATGAGCATGCGTGCGCACCCTACGGGCATCGGCTGAAGGAGAGACAAGTGTGCGCCAGCGTCTCTGGGAAAGGAGACACCGGCAAGGTTTCAGAGTCCTGCGGTCACGGCTGCCGGTAAGTGGGGGATGACGGCGGTTAGCGACCGTGGGCATCACAGTACCCCCTCTTACGCCCCCTCTGCTTAGGTCCATAGCGTAGAAGGAACTTCTTGATGAGAGCTGGGGCATTAACATTTTCTTCAGGACCAAAACCCTTCAAATTCACCAGGTAAAATGTCTTCCCTCTGACCTTCTTGTAGTCCAGGTTCTCCTTGACCTCGAAGACATCAAAAGAACTGCTCGAGCAATTGCAGAGCCAGGAGATTTACTGTACCAGTTGAGGACCACATGCTTCAGGTGGGAAACATGGAAGGAATTGGCAATCTTGAGAGTAGATTAAAAAACATATAAATGCAAGACTCTAGTACAAACAATGTGGTATTATAGAGCACAGCATGGAAATTGCTGGATAATATGTAAAGAATATAGAAAGGCTGAACTGACTAGCCGCAAAAAATCTATTGTAGACCACAATGGGTTCTACACGAATTGGCTCTAACCCTCTAGTACCCTGTAAACATTATTGACTGGTAAATGGGGATGGGAGACAGGAAAAAGTGTCAGTGCATGCAGATATAAGTCAGAAAGCAGCCTTACCCATTACAACAAAAATAGTCATTTATCGCACACCTTTGAGCACTTAGTTCGCCACTCCCCTCAAGACTAGTGGGAGGGGCTATCACTATTTAATGCACACTCCTTCTGCAGCATTCTTTGACCCGTCTGTGTCCTGATGGGAACGGGTTTTCACCCACCCACCTACCTAGTAAGTATGGCCTTTTTTGTGGTTTTGATGATATCTATGTCCCATTTTTTCTGTTTGTGTTTTTAAATTAGGAACGAAAAGTTCTGGTTAGGGACTCGCAAGGCACTGGGGACCCTTGACGTTGGGTTGCGAGCTTTGCGTATTTTGGCCAAAATAACAACTAATACCCCATGTTTCATGGATATTTCTTACTACGTATACTACACTTTTTTTCAGGACGCAGCCGGGTCTTATATGCTGGGAGGGCATGATGTGCTGGCGTTTGGTTTGGAATGCAGAGCAGCCCGCTTTAGCTAACACTAGCGGCGTTACAAATAGGCTGTTATTCGGCAAGATACGCCATGCCTGACGACCAGCACATTATCCCTCCACGTATTACACATAGTACTGACACCCCATGTACTATTCACAGCACTGACCCCTATTCATCACATTTATTTATTTATTTATTTATTTTTATTACATTATTACACAGTTCTGACACTTTCATACATACATATTTATTTTTTACCATCCATTCACACCCTAGCACTACACTGACACTCATTTATCGCACACCTTTGAGCACTTAGTTCGCCACTCCCCTCAAGACTAGTGGGAGGGGCTATCACTATTTAATGCACACTCCTTCTGCAGCATTCTTTGACCCGTCTGTGTCCTGATGGGAACGGGTTTTCACCCACCCACCTACCTAGTAAGTATGGCCTTTTTTGTGGTTTTGATGATATCTATGTCCCATTTTTTCTGTTTGTGTTTTTAAATTAGGAACGAAAAGTTCTGGTTAGGGACTCGCAAGGCACTGGGGACCCTTGACGTTGGGTTGCGAGCTTTGCGTATTTTGGCCAAAATAACAACTAATACCCCATGTTTCATGGATATTTCTTACTACGTATACTACACTTTTTTCAGGACGCAGCCGGGTCTTATATGCTGGGAGGGCATGATGTGCTGGCGTTTGGTTTGGAATGCAGAGCAGCCCGCTTTAGCTAACACTAGCGGCGTTACAAATAGGCTGTTATTCGGCAAGATACGCCATGCCTGATGACCAGCACATTATCCCTCCACGTATTACACATAGTACTGACACCCCATGTACTATTCACAGCACTGACCCCTATTCATCACATTTATTTATTTATTTTTATTACATTATTACACAGTTCTGACACTTTCATACATACATATTTATTTTTTACCATCCATTCACACCCTAGCACTACACTGACACTCATTTATCGCACACCTTTGAGCACTTAGTTCGCCACTCCCCTCAAGACTAGTGGGAGGGGCTATCACTATTTAATGCACACTCCTTCTGCAGCATTATTTGACCCGTCTGCGTCCTGATGGGAACGGGTTTTCACCCACCCACCTACCTAGTAAGTATGGCCTTTTTTGTGGTTTTGATGATATCTATGTCCCATTTTTTCTGTTTATATTTTTATCAGCAGGACGGAAATGGAGTAGGAATTGGAATCAGGCAAAGAGTAGCGACCATCTGGCTTGACAAGGGTTCAGACATTGTGCGAGTTTCTTGTCATCAGTGTAGATGATAATAGGGTGAGCCGCCCCCTCTAGCAAATACCTCCACTCTTCTAAGGCTAATTTAACAGCAAATAACTAACGATCACCAATGGAGTAGTTTCCTTCTGCAGCAGAGAAGAGTTTAGTGAAGAAGCCACATGAAACTACCTTACCCTTAGAGTTTCTTTGAACAAGAAGTGCTCCAGCACCAGTTGAAGAAGCGTCAACCTCCAATGAGAATTGTAGAGAAACATGGTGAAGAACGGAGGCAGAAGTTAAGGCCCACTTGAGGTTGGTGAATGCTGACTCAGGGTCCAGACTTTAGTGTTCACGGCCTTCTTGGTAAGAGCAGAGACAGGAGCGGTAAGTTAAGAGAAGTTTGGAATGAACTGGCGATAGAAATTTGCGAAGCCAAGAAATCTTTGTATGGCACAGAGACCTTGAGGATGTGACCACTACTCTAAGACGGACTTCTCTTTCTGTGGATCCATCTGGAGTCCAAGATCGGAAATGATATAGCCCAGTAAGGGCAAGAATTTCCTTTCGAATATGCACTTCTTTAGTTTGCCGTAGAGGTTATTCTTCCATAATCTCGACAGAACTTAGCGAAAATGCTTCTAGTGAGTTGACAGATATGGTAAGGCCCCATGCACGCAAACGTATTTTTGCGGCCGCAATTCACCCGCAAATCTGCGGATGGATTGCGGCCCCATTAATTTTAATGGACCCATGCACACGACCGTGATTTCCACGGTCCATGCATGGCCCAGGAGCCTAGACCGCAAAAAGAACGGACATGTCTTATTACAGACGTTTTTTTGCGGTCCAGGCTCATAGAAATTAATGCACGTGCCCATGTGCACGGCCCCCGATTTGCGGGTGGCTCGCGGGTGACACTCCATGGCCGTCCGAGCCACAAATCACAGCCGTGTACACCACTACGGTCGTGTGCATGAGGCCTAAGTAAATCAAGATATCGTCCAGTTATACCACCACACAGACATACAGTAAATCCCAGAATATGTATTTCACTAATTCCTGGAACACAGCTTGAGTGTTACATAATCCAAAGGGCATCACGAGATATTCGTAGTGACCGTCTTGGGTGTTGAATGTGGTTTTCCATATGTCACCTTTGCGGATACGGATCAAGTTATAAGCCCCGCGTAGATCCAGCTTTGCGAAAATCTTGGCCCCACATGTTCTGTCGAAGAGCTCTGAGTTCAGCGGTAAGGGGTACTTGTTCTTGACAGTGATTTGGTTGAAACCATGATAATAAATACAAGACCGGAGAGATCCATCTTTTTTTTCCACAAAGAAGAATCTGGCTCTAGCTAGAGAAGTAGATCTCCTGATAAACCCCCGTCTTGAGGTTCTCCTTGACGTATACCGACATGGCTTGGGTTTCAGGTAAGGAGAGAGGATAAATCCATCCTCCAGGAGATGAAGCTCCGGGGAGCAATTCAGTAAGACAGTCGTAAGGACGAGGGGGAGGCAGGACCACAGACTCCTTCTTGCCGAAGACATCCACATAACAGGCATTCTGTGGAGCCAGACCACAGAGAGACAGAGATACCGGGGACTGGACAGGACTAACCTGAGGCAGGCAGCGGTGTAAACATCGGGATTCCCACTGAAGAACCTCTCCGGAATTCCAGTCGAGGACAGGAGCGTGTTGGCGAAGCCTTGGTAGTCCCAGAAGAATTGGGTTAATAGTTTTAGGCAGAACATAAAAGGCTATTTGTTCCAAGTGTAGAACACCCACTAGCAACTTCAAAGGTTCTGTGATGAAAACAATTGGGTCTGGCAGCAGTTGACCATTCACAGAAGCAACTGCTAGAGGTTTTTCCAAGGGAGTCGTGGGCAAGTGGAGACAGTCTACTAAGGCCTGATAGGTGAAGTTTGCAGCCGCACCAGAGTCCAGATAAGCAGAAACAGTGTGCGATTCTTCACCAGGGGAGATTGTCACAGGTAGGGCTGGGCGATTTTGCCCAAAAATGAAATCTAGAATTGTTTTTTAACACTTTTAAACAGCGATTTTCGATTTGAATCTTGGCTTTCTTATTTTTTTCCGTTTATTTAACAGTAATACCAAGAGATAATTTAAGAAATTGTACGTAACTTCACAACTTTTAAACTCTGCAAATACTTTTTTATCAGAAATACAATTGGAAAAATGTATATCTAATTAATTATAACTACTGGCAACCTGGCAGGGAACAGGTTAACAGAATTTATAATGAATTATGCGTTGCGTGCACTAACATCCCTCTCTGCCCATCACCACCTCAGCTGGTCTCCGACATTGCAGGCGAGAGCAGTGTAAATTGCAGCATGGCCAGGCAGATAGCGCCGAACGAGCACTCTGGGGCAAGATTACATTATATTTTCTGAAGTGTGAGCAGGACACTGTGCAGTACCGGCCCCATCATGGGGTTTAAAATAAATTACATGAAGGCCGTACTCACACGACCATGATTGTGAAAAACGGTCTGTGTGTCCGCCGGATTTCCCAGCCCGATCACGGTACATGTGAATGGGACTCCTGGACATTTAGCATAGTTATAAGACAGTAAAAAATTTATATTTTGCATCAGTGTCTCCAAATTCTCATCAATTTCCAGTCCGTCTGTCCATTTTTCATGGCCGTTAAAAAAAAAGAGAAAAAAAAAAAAGGATGGATTTCATTTGTTAGGGTTTTTGGTATTAATCCCCTGAAAACAGCAGTGCCCATGTAGATAGTGCCGCAATGCCCTTGTAGATAGGGCCCACATAGTGCTAAAGTGCCCACATATAGTGACATAGTGCCACAGTGCTCACATATAGTGACATAGTGCCACAGTGCCCACATATAGTGCCACAGTGCCCACATATAGTTAGTGCCACAGTGCCCACATATAAACACCAGACTTCAAGAAAGAGGCTACCCAAAATGGTCACTTAGTAGAGCCCGCAACATTATGACCAAGAAACCCAGAAGTCAACTTCTCGGTCTCCACAACGAAAATACTAATAAAACACATGAATCTCAATCTGCTGCCAACCAACCGACATTGATTCTACAACAGAGTAATCAATTTACGAAAATCAAAAACCTAGTTACCAACTACTTACCCATTCTTATGGAAGATGACACCTTGCGCACAATACTAGCTGGAGGATGCAGAATAGTAGCAAGAAAAGCCCCTTGCCTAGGCAACACTCTGTCTCCATCCATGTTTACATCTAATGAGAATAAAAATACAACATGGTTGGAAACCAAAGGCTTCTATAGATGTGGCCAGCATCCTTGCAAAGTCTGCTCTTATGCCCACCCAACAAAAAAATTCAGTAATTCCACGCAAACAGAAACATTCAACATTCAGAACTACATTAATTGTAACTCTGATTCAGTTATCTATCTAATAGAATGTACGGAATGCCATTTAAAATATGTAGGCTGCACAAATCGTAAATTTAAGACAAGAATTTTAGAACACCTAAGCTATATAAGAAATGTCAATATTCATAACATATCCAATGCATCTAGGCATTTCATTTCTCAGCATAACAGAACTACCAAAACCTTTCGTTGCTATGCTATTGAAAAGATTCACCCTCACAAACGAGGTGGTGACATCAAACATAAAACTTACTTGAGGTAGGCTTATTGGATATATAGGTTAAACACAAGATACCCAGAAGGCCTTAATTTGAAAAAAGAATTAATGTACCTCTATTAATTCTACAACTAAAATAGTACCTCAACCCAATCTATGTGCCACACAGCGCATAACTTATACCAGGTTATACATGATCTGTTCTCCAAGGTTCATAGTCAAAATATTTTTATTCTCACTAATTTCCCTATATGTACATACATAACATTTGCTAATTGTCATGTACATAGTAACCCTCACATCACCCAGCCCTTGTTTATAAATAATGTACGTTTCCCTACCCCAATAGTCAATTATGGTCCCACCCACACGCCTAACACCTTATCCTGTCAGAACTCAAATAAGCGCCCTGCTATCAAATATGACATCATCAGCCATCATATACGTGTTACAAAATACAAATAACAAACAAAAAACTAAAAACTAAAAATAAAAAACAACAATATAAATGCAAGAAACAAATGCCATACGTGAAATTAAGGGAGACACATACATTTATGACACCTTTTACATGTCATTACAATATTTGCTACAACTCACAATCACAACTTGATACATAATTAATGTTTCATACAATAACTAACCTGCAGCAATAGATGACCAGAATAGACCGGCAATAAATTCCACACGATAAACAAAGACTCCATTAGACCGACCTTCTTCTCCAGCTTCGTATTCCAAAATGAGGTCTGGAACGCAATAACAAAATAAATCAACTAAATAATAAACATGCATTTTTATTCACATTATCTATCAATACATTATTTTAGAAGCTTTCTAACTGATATACAGAATACAAGTGTAAATGAGTCCGTCATACTATTGCCACACTACGTCCAATTGACACCCATTTCCGGCATTTGCGTTCCAATACACAAGTGACCATGACACGCAATTACTATTAAGAATCAGCTGTATAAAACTGACAGCGCGCTCATTTGAAAATTTACTACAGCCAAGTTTAAGGACGCGGCAGTCGTCCGAAACGCGTAGGCCTAGAGGACACCACCCCTCCACTTCCCACACACCTGGGACATCACATAACTGGACTTTCCTTTTAAATCGATACAATTAAACTTGGAAAATCTTTCCATTTTAAACGCTACTCAGCGCTGGATCCTACCTTCCTTCCTTCCTTAGTGCCCACATATAGTTAGTGCCACAGTGCCCATATCGTCAGTGCCACAGTGCCCACATATAGTGACAGTGCCCACATAGTGCCACCCCACAATATAGTGCCAGTGCCCATGTAGATAGTGCCACGCACCATTTCAGATAGCACCCTCACCCCCATGTAGATCGCAGCACCATTCCTCCCTTCTAGATAGCAACCTCACATGTAGGTCTCACCCCCACCCCCCTTGTAGATCGCAGCACAACCCCCACTCCCTTGTAGATCGCACCCCCACATGTAGATCGCACACCCCCTTCTTCCTTATAGATATCGCCACTGTAGCTGCCACTAGGTGCTGGTTCCCCGGCCAGAGGTTGCTGACGAATTGGCCGGGGATTCAGCTCCAATGGGGGGAGCTACTGTGTTGCGATCTACAAGGAGGGGTGGTGATGTAATCTGCAAGGGGGGTGGTGGTGCGATCTACAAGGGGGGTATGATGTGATCGGCAAGGGGGGGTGGTGGTGGTTCGATCTGCAAGGGAGTTATCTACAGCAGGGTGGTATCGCTATATATGTGGAGTCCCTACTTCCCCGCGGAACTGCTGTTCTATACTGTATCATTTTGTTCAGTACAAAACGACAGTTACGTGAGGAAGCAAGGGACAGAACGGGGCGGACCAGGCAGTGACGAGGCGGTGAGGCGGAGCTTCCTCCGGCAGCACGGCGCCACTAAAGAATCGATTCAACGATTCTGTTAAAGAACAGAATCATGAGAGTCCTTGAAGGAGAATTAATCAAATTAATTTGATATATCACCCAGTCCTAGTCACAGGATTCGATAGTTTGGGAGAGAATTTTGCAGAAGGCGTCGGTCCACCTAGGGTAGTCTCTCCTATCAACCCTAGGTGCTGGAGTTTCCCAACTTCTGGGGACATTGACACCAAAAAAATTACCCTTGTGGTACAAACATAGGCCAGCGGAACGTCTGCCGCTGCTGCTCCTGGTCAGACAGTCTGACTCTGTCCACCTGCACGAGCTCTTCAGGGACCACAACCGAAGGAGGTAGCAGAAGTCTCTGGAACTTAGGCGCCAGTCTGTAGGACCTTCTTTCTCAACAAACTTCCAGGGCATGTTCTTGGTACCTCATGTCCATGTAGCCAGAAGAATCAGAGCATCCAAGGTAGATGGGAGATCATGACCCGCCAGCTCTTCTATGATCTGAGAGGCTAATCCCTGCCACCAAGGCCTCGTTGTTCCAGCCAAGCTCCGCTGCCAAAGTATGGAACTAGATGGCGTATTCTCCTACCGTCGATTCCCCTTGGCGGAAAGTCAGAAGCAAAGCAACTGCAGAAGATGTTCCTCAAACACGGTGCAAAAAGTCTCTAGGAACAACTGTAGGTTGGAAAACTCCGGTCCCTCACGTTCCCAGATAGGGTTCGCCCATGCCAGAGCTTTGCCAGAGAGTAGGGAGACAATAAAGGCAACTTTGGTCAGATCAGAAGGGAATAGATGTGCATGCAGCTGGAAGTGGATCTTGCACTCGTTGAGGAGGTCTCAACAGGTCTTTGCATCTCCATCATAACGAGATGGAAGTGGCAATGAAATTCCGGCCCCAGAACTGACTGGAGTGATGGCGGGTGGTGGAGTAGGAAAAGCAGCAACTGAAGCAACATCCAAGCATGTGGCAATAGCATTGACTGCTTGCAGAAGCTGATCCTGGCATGCTCAGAGATCTCGCATGTCTGCTTGCATTACTTGGACCGGCATCTTCGATTTACCAGTGAGATTCATGGCCTGAGCAAATTGTCACGACTGTGGGGAATTTGGACCGTCTGGGCCACTTCGCTGTAACGGAGTAGCAGCTGGTCAAACAAAATGTCAATTACAGTAACTAGGGCAAGAGTACCTGGATAGCTGGCTTGTGCTGGATAATCAGAAGTTGGCTTGTGCCGGACTATCGGAAGCTGCCGGACTATTGGAAGCTGGCTTATGCCGGACTTGTGCTGGATAATTGGACTTGTCTCGGATACAGGATACAGGAATTGTAGTCGTCACGGACACTGGACCTGGCTTGGATACCGGACTTGGCACGGACACTGGACAAAGACACTGAAGTCGCCACAGACTCTGGACTTGACACGGATACCGGACATGGATACTGAAGTCATCACGGACACTGGGCTTAGCATGGACACTGGACACAGATATTGAAGTCATCACGGACACGGGACATGACATGGGCACCGGACACTGGAGTTGCCACTGAACACGGATACAGGATAAAACTAGGGAATATTTGCAGACCAACACAGGGTTAGACACAATATTGCTCAGGCAATGGGGAAGTGGGCAGAGTTCTTTTTAAAGTCCCGGGTTTGCTGGGATTGGTTAAGAGTGATGTTCCTAGTACATGCGCTGGCCCTTTAAGACCAGGGACGAGCGCGTGTGCGCACCTTGCAGGCATTGGCTGGAGCAGTGTACGCTGGCATCTCTGGGGAAGGAGATGCTGGCAGGGTTTCAGAGTCCTGCTGTCACGGCTGCAGGTAAGTGGGGGATGCAAGCGGTCAGCGAGGCATCACAGTTAGTAATCTTTGCTAATTTATTGAAAAGGAAAAACTAAAATATTGCATTGACATAAGTATTCAGACCCTTCACTCAGTACTTAGTTGAAGCACCTTTGGCAGCGATTTCAGTCTCCATTCTTCTTGGGTATGATGCCACAAGCTTTGCACACCTGGATTTGTGGATTTTCTGCCATTCTTCTCTGCAGACCCTCTCAAACTCTGTCAGGTTGGATGGGGACCGTCGGTGGACAGCCATTTTCAGCTCTCTCCACAGATATTCTATTGGGTTCAAGTCAGGGCTCTGGCTGGGCAACTCAAGGACATTTACAGAGTTGTCCCTAAGCGACTCCTGTGTTGTATTGGCTTTGTGCTTAGGGTCATTGTCTTGTTGGAAGGTGAACCTTTAGCTCAGTCTTAGGTCTAGAGCAGTTGGATCAGGTATTACTGTCCGGCCGCGACTTCCGGTCCACAGGAAAATGGCGCCGGACGGCGCCAATTTCGAATTGGACTGTGTGGGAGCGGCGCATGCGCAGTTCCCACACAGACGCCGTACACTGAAGTCAATGGGACGGGAGCCGTTCGCAGTCCCTATGGGACTGTGGCTGCCGTATTCCATGTCTGTATGTGTCGTTAATCGACACAGACAGAAATGGAACAAAAAATGGCAGCCCCCATAGGGAAGAAAAAGTGTAAAAATAAGAAAAAGTAAAACACAAACACACAAATGAATATAAACGTTTCTAATAAAGCACTAACATCTTTAACATATAAAAAAATAATTTGTGATAACACTGTTCCTTTAAAGAAAGCCCTCACATCTGCCTCCATTCTGCAAAATCCGGACGTATCCTTACAGTTTTCGTTAGAGGTGGACGCCTCCTCGGTGGGTGCTGGTGCACTGTTGTTCCAGAAAAGACCGAAAGGCAAGGCCGTGGTATGCGGTTACTATTCCAAGCTGTTTTCTCCCGCAGAGCGTAACTACTCGATTGGGGACCGGGAGTTACTGGCCATCAAACTGGCTCTGCAGGAGTGGCGACACCTACTGGAAGGCGCGGTTCATCCTATCCTGATCTTCACGGATCACAAGAATTTGACCTACATACAGACGGCCCAGCGGTTGAATCCTCGTCAAGCCAGGTGGTCGTTGTTCTTTGCTCGGTTCCGGTTCGAATGCCACTACCGTCCCGCCGACAAGAATGTGAGGGCCGATGCCTTGTCTAGATCTTTTGAAACCGAGGACGCCATGGAATCTCCACAGAATATCATTGACCCATCCTGTATCTTCTCTGTGAATCCCCTGCAAGTCAGAGACATTCCTCCGGGTAGGACTTTTGTGCGTCTGGTTGACCGAGGAAGAATTCTTCGCTGGGGTCACAACTCTAAGCTGGCAGGTCACGCGGGTGCTCGTAAGACCCAAGATTTAATCACCCGTCAGTTCTGGTGGCCCACGCTGCCCAAGGATGTCATGGACTTTGTCTCCTCTTGCACAGTCTGTGCAGCAAATAAAGTTGCTCACTCCAGACCTGCGGGCCTGCTCCAAACACTGCCTGTGCCCGTTGCCCCGTGGCAACATGTCGCTATGGACTTCGTCACGGATCTTCCTCCTTCTGCGAGTTGCAGTGTGATCTGGGTGGTGGTGGATCGATTTTCCAAGATGGCTCACTTCATCCCGTTGACCGCTCTGCCGTCTGCTACGCGGTTGGCTGACCTCTTCATACAGCACATCTTCCGTCTGCACGGATTGCCCCTGCATATTGTCTCGGACAGAGGTGTCCAGTTCACCTCGAAGTTTTGGAGAGCACTCTGCGGCCTCCTTGGTGTGAAATTGGACTTCTCTTCGGCCTATCATCCCCAGTCCAGCGGGCAAGTCGAGAGAGTTAACCAGATTATGGAGAACTACCTACGTCACTTTGTGTCCAGGCGCCATGATGATTGGGTGCAGTTGCTCCCGTGGGCAGAGTTCTCCTATAACAACCACACCAGTGAGTCGACCACATCCAGTCCATTTTTCATCGTCTACGGCCAACATCCTCGTATACCTCTTCCTGTTTCTACAATGTCCCAGGTGCCTGCAGCCGACTCCACCTTCAGGGACTTTCTACAGATATGGCAACAGACCCGATCTTCTATCCTCTTGACGGTGGACCGCATGAAGAGAAAGGCAGATACAAGAAGACGGGTTCCTCCGCAGTTCCTTCCAGGGACTAAAGTCTGGCTGTCTTCTAGGAATATCCGGCTGAAGGTGCCGTCATGCAAATTTGCCCCGAGGTTCCTTGGTCCCTTTGAAGTCCTGCTACAAATTAACCCGGTATCCTACAAGCTGCGGCTCCCCCCCACTCTCAGGATCCCTAACTCCTTTCACGTCATCCTGCTAAAACCGGTGGTCCTGAACCGCTACTCCAGGACTCCTAGTCCCACAGTGGTTCCTGGCGGCCCATCTGGGACTTTCGAGGTAAAGGAGATTCTGGCTACCAAGAAGGTGGGAGGAAGGACATTTTATTTGGTGGACTGGAGGGGGTTCGGCCCAGAAGAGAGGTCTTGGGAGCCAGAGGAGAACATCGATGCCCCTGTCCTTGTGAGGAAGTTTCTCTCTCGCTCTGGTCCCAAGAAGAGGGGGCGTAAGAGGGGGGATACTGTAACGTCTATGGCCACGGCCCGTCGATCGGTCGTTAACCCCGACGGCCGTGGCCATGGACAGCTTACCTGCCTGCAGTCAGGCGCCGGCACTCTCTTCCGGGTTCCGAGTGTCTCCGGCGGGTGCGCGCGCCCGCGCGTGCACGGCCTTAAAGGGCGAGTGCGCGCGTTTTGCAAAAAACTGCAATCTGGCCCAGGATGCCCTGGGCTATAAAAAGGGCTCTGCCCTCTTGCCCTTTGCCAGAGCGTTGTTAGTTTTCCTGTTGTTCGTCTTGCTTATGGTCTCCCAGTGTCTTCCAGCCTCCCAGTGTACCTTGCTCCTGTATTCCATATCCCGTATCCTATTTCCGTGCTACCTAGTGCTATTGCCGTGCTGTGCTACCTACTGTGCTGTGCTACAGTCTACGCCACCCTGCTACGCCTCACCATACGACTTCCCACTGCCTGATTCTGGACGTGTCCGCCTCGCCACTGCCTACGATTGCCTCAGGTACTCTCGCTGAACCATTGAACTGTGTACTATCTGGTTTGGCCAGCTGCCATCCCCGCTACGCGGTACGGCCCAGTGAGTCCACACCCCGCATCGCGACAATTGGGATTGATCATTAGTTCAGAAATATAAATAAAAATAATCTTGAACATCTCAGCATTGCAAGCTAGCATAACATAGAAAAACTGCAATCTAAACTGAGAATTGGCGATGACCTATTCTGCCTTACTATACCCACTATAATTAGAAATACCTATCTTTCAAATGGATATATGGTATTCCAAAATTGTGTGCACGCTGCAGCTTACTGTAGTCTGGGTGGAAGAACTTACCAACATTTATTCAAGTGAACTCTTCCATATGAAACAATAAAATCCACTCATGAGTCTCATCATTCTAGGTAACAAGCCTTTGGGGAAAGCAAAAGTCAAGTTTAAGAGGAATTGCAGTTATTACACTGTGAGTAGGACTAGGTAGCTTGAAAATTAAGACTTTAAGAATGTTATTGGTCAAAAAAAAAATAGGAAGAGAGTTTGCTCACAAGTTATGAATACCACCGATCAAAACCCTCCTGGGTCATATTAAGACCGTGTACATGAGGATCAAAAAACTGAGACACTAACTAGTAGAATAAAAGTGCAACCCATTTTTAAACGTGTCCATCTGAACTTTGACCCAATATGTCTTTATCACTTGGGGTTATCTCCTATATACATCCCCTCCTCCCTTTCTCATTAGGATGCAGACTGCAGACTAGCTGTAAGCAAGGTCTGGGAGCGGTGAAGGTCAGAAACGAGGAGCATTAATATTCATCCTAAATATTTTATCACTTCGAGCTTGCATCCCTATCTGCTTAACCCCCAAATGCCTGCAATACAAAGGGTGATCACCTCCTAGCTGAGTAATAGAAAAGATGATCTTATAATAACCAGAGCCATCCTGTCTATAAATAATGAAGGTTCTGTAAGTGCCAACATTTGTGTCTTGTGACTATGCAGATTGCACATTTCAGTTGTATAAAGACACGCTATACATATGTATGTTTGTATGCTGTTGTCGGGACAATGTAGAATTTACTCATTATGTAGATATATTTAGAATACTCGCCTCAATGTTCTATTTCAGCTCACTTTTTGCTGATCTCCATTGGTAAGGCAGTTTTACTCAATGCGATGCCATATGTATAAATCAAATTATTACAGGATTACAATATATATATATATATATATATATATATATATATATATATATATATATATATATATATATATATATATATATGTATATAAATCCCTAGTGAAGCACAGGTTTATACCTGGGAGATGAGACATATCTAGGCTCTGTGCACAACCCATATATATTCTTTTGTACTGCAATTTACAGTAAATGTCACCCTGAAAGTAACTATACTATTTTCTGTGTCTCTCACATAAGGGGAAGCGTGTGAGCGGTTGCTCTTTAGCTGGCTGTGGGTTGTCTTGTGAACAGATACATATCTCTGTACATGAAAGTTGAGGGCCACAGACTCTCTGAGCCTCAGCGCCACAGAATCAATCAGCACATTGCGCAGCCAATCTCTAATCAGCAGTCTGCGCCCCTCGGCACTCTCTTGTCGCCCCCCTTACTCCCTGTCATATCTCTCACACTCCTCCCTCTCATCTCTCATGTCTCGCTGCTCTCTAGGATTTGCTTCCAATTTTTTTCTCTGAATCATTCCTTCACTGCCTTCATCCTACCTCCCTTTTCTCATATTCGATTTACCCTTTTATCATACGATCTCTCCTGCTCGCTCTTAAATATTCTGTCTCTTTATCACATTATCTTTCAATGTCTCTCTTCCTTTCTACTTCAATTTACACTATCATTTATCTATCCTTCCCTCTATGTGTCATTCACATCCCCCTCCATCAATCTCTACTCACTCTGTAGATTTCCCATTAAGGAGTATTGCTGTTTGGCTAGAACAGCAGAACACTCTATTTTAACACCTTCTTCACTCATTAAAAGCACTTTTTTTTATATTCTTATATACCAAGACCCACGTGATCGCCCAATCTCTCCCCTTGAATCTGTCTTCTGACAAGTCCTGCTTGAGTTGTTCACATTAATTAAGTCTCCTCATTATACTTGAACTCGTTCTCAGAAAACCAAGGAAATCAAACAACAATCTTACACCCTGTGGACCCAACTTCTTTGAAGGCCAGCAGTGTATTTATCAGTTACCATCCTATAATATGTATCACTGTCAATGTTAGGATTGTTTTCAGTGCTTTTCTTTTGCCATACGTGTTGTGAATAAACAGGTCCTAAAATACTCAATAAAAATATAAAATATTATAAATAATAAAAATAAATAAAATGTAACCATTTGTATGATGCTGTAATAAGGGCAAACGTCAAGTCGGCTTATGTGGCAAATAAATCCATGTTTTTCCCAGTAAACTTATGTGATTTCTTTACATATACCATAACGTGGGATATTTTTTCACAGAAATTATTGTGTGGATTATTCTTCATTTTCTACAGACGAAACAGGTGTAATTTATTTCTGGGTATTAGCCAGGGGCATACTGAACTCAGAGGAGAGCAGGCCTCACAGCAAAGATCAAACCACGACTCCCATTAGGGTATTGGATTTCGACAGAAGGGCCTTTTGGTTGCTTCCCCCTTTTTTTTTTATACTGTGACCCTTAGGCAAATTCCTGACAGCCTTATTTTCTAACAATGTAGTTCTTCTGGAGAGGGCAATCCTGCATAGATTCTCGCCACCTAATAGCAAAAGGAGTAGGCATTCTCTCTCCACAGGCAACTGCACAGTACTATAGCACATGCATGGACTGTCTCTATGGTACGTATGTCCTTTGGATTAGGGATAGAAAACAATAGATGTAGCTGGAATAAGTACTCCTGTCACCATTTTTTATTTAGTGTCGGGCCTGGATCTGGCCATTGAGCTGTGGGACCCCTTGGGCTATTGGTTCCGTGTACTGCTTGACTGCACATGGTCAATTTGCTCTGTCTATGGCTATCAGTTCTGCCTTCAGTATAATAAAGTACAATGGCAACTTCATTTTATGAGATGAGAAAAAAGTTTTTCTTCCAGGAACAGTACCACACTTGTGAATGGGATATAACCGGTATTGCAGAGTGGCTCCATTCGTGTACATGGTGTCATTCATGATGTATTCTCAGGTCCTCAGAGTGGGATAGGATTCAGGCTTTCTTCTGCTTCTCTCTGCCGTGGCTCTTTTTGTATTTTTTCCCCCTTCGTTCCATGGTTTGCAACCAAATTACCCCCTTGACTGAGACTAATATCTGTACACATTGGGTCACAACATCTGCATTGTGATCTGACATTATCCATGTGACCCCCCCCCCCCCCAGCAGCAGGATAAGAAACAAGGCAGTAGAACCCTCCATGTCATGCTTACTGTAAGGGCACATTCAGATGTGGCGGAATTTTTCCACTGAAAATGTTGCTGCAGATTCTTTGCGAATTTGCAGCAACATTTTCATATTTGACAGGTAATTCAGACGTTGTGGATATCACGGTAATTTGAGAAGTTTGAGGAAAAAACAGATTTTCCCTGGCGCTGCTAACTGGTAAAACCCTTCTTGAGTAATGAGGATTTGAAATAAGCAAATGTAATATCAGATATTGTTTTAATTACCACGTGTTTCAAGGCCGAACCGGGCGTTTCATCAGGTAAAATACAAATGCTATTGTAATGATAGGGGTAGGGAAACGGACAAGTGAGCCCTAATCTACCCGCCACTCTGTCCCTGCCTACTTGCAACGACCCGCCCTAGGCGACGGGGTACAACTGGGCGGTGGTCCCTACGCTCAGTAAGTGCACGAGACAAACATACAAGGGAATATAAAGCAAAGGGAAAGGGGCAGTTGCCCACGGCAACACCGTGAGCAACAGAGTGGTGAACGAGCCAAGTCAAACCAGGAGAGCACGAGGTACCAAACGCAGAGCAGAAGAGTAGTCAGAAAGCCTGGGTCAGTATGGAGCAGGATCAAATAGTTAGGAGCTGTAGCTGGGCCAGGAAACCACACGGAAAGAATCACAAGCAAGGAGGAACAGGAAAGGCAGGTATAAATAGACAGAGGGCGGGAGTCTGGCCCGGCTGCGATAGGCTCTCCCACTCCTAAGCCTGCCAGCCTGAGTGGTGGAAGCTGGAGTCAGTCTCAGAGAGATAGACTCAGGTGAAGACTGATTACCTATGGAAGTTAACCCCGAAGCTGTGCCTGGCAGATCCTTTATAGTACCCCCCCTTTTATGAGGGGCCACCGGACCTTTTCTAAGTGGACCTTGTTTACTGGGGAAACTAAGGTGGAACTTCCTGACCAATAACCCAGCGTGAACATCCCGGGCGGGTACCCAAGTCCTCTCCTCAGGCCCGTATCCTCTCCAATGGACCAGGTACTGGAGGGAGCCTTGGACCATCTTGCTGTCCACAATCTTGGCCACCTCGAATTCCACCCCCTCAGGGGTGAGAACGGGAACAGGAGGTTTCCTCGAGGGAGCCAAGGACGGGGAGCAGCGTTTAAGGAGGGAGGCATGAAACACGTCGTGTATACGAAAAGATGGGGGTAACTCCAGCCGGAAGGAGACAGGATTGAGGACTTCAATGACCTTATACGGCCCAATAAACCGGGGAGCAAACTTCTTTGACGGGACCTTAAGACGCAAGTTCCTAGACGATAACCACACCAGATCCCCGACCATAAACAAGGGGTTAGCAGAACGTTTTCTATCAGCCTGAGTTTTTTGTACGCTCTGGGACGCCTCTAGGTTCTTCTGAACCTGGGCCCAGACTGTGCACAGTTCCCGATGAACGACCTCTACCTCGGGATTGTTGGAACTACCAGGTGAAACGGAGGAGAACCGTGGATTAAACCCAAAATTACAGAAAAAGGGGGAGACCCCTGACGAGTTACTGACCCGGTTATTAAGGGAAAATTCAGCGAGGGGAATGAATGAGACCCAATAATATTGACAGTCAGAGATAAAACACCTTAAATATTGTTCTAGAGATTGATTAGTCCTCTCAGTTTGGCCATTGGTTTCAGGATGGAAAGCAGAGGAGAAGGACAGATCAATCTACAACTTCTTACAGAAGGCTCTCCAAAACAAAGAAACAAATTGTACCCCTCTGTCCGAAACAATATTGACAGGGACCCCATGGAGACGCAGGATGTGTTTGACAAACAAGGTAGCTAACGTCTTGGCGCTGGGTAGTTTCTTGAGGGGCACAAAGTGGCACATCTTACTGAAGCGGTCTACTACCACCCACACCACCGACTTGCCTTGGGATGGAGGCAAATCGGTGATAAAATCCATGGAGATATGTGTCCAAGGTCTCTGGGGAATGGGCAACGAACGTAGTAAGCCCGCTGGTCGGGACCTGGGAGTCTTGGACCTAGCACAAACCTCACAAGCGGCGACGTAGGCCTTAACGTCTTTAGGCAACCCAGGCCACCAATAGTTTCTGGCAATGAGGTGTTTGGTACCCAGGATGCCTGGATGACCAGATAGTGCGGAGTCATGATTTTCCCTAAGTACCCTTAGCCGGTATTGCAGGGGAACAAACAGCTTGTCCTCAGGAAGGTTCCCGAGAGCTGAACCTTGATCAGCTGCAATTTCAGAGACTAAATCAGAATCAATAGAAGAAATGATTATACCGGGAGGCAAAATACAAGCAGGATCTTCCTCCGAAGGAGGGCTGGCCATGAAGCTACACGACAGTGCATCGGCCTTAATATTTTTAGACCCAGCCCTATAGGTAACCAAAAAGTTGAATCTGGTAAAAAATAGCGCCCATCGAGCTTGTCTCGGGTTTAGCCTCCGGGCAGATTCTAGGAAAACCAGATTCTTGTGGTCGGTAAGGACCGTTACCTGGTGCCTAGCCCCCTCCAGGAAGTGGCGCCACTCTTCAAATGGCCATTTAATGGCTAAGAGTTCGCGGTTGCCAATATCATAGTTACTCTCAGTGGGCGAAAACTTCCTGGAGAAGTAGGCACAGGGGCGGAGATGGGTGAGGGACTTGGTACCCTGGGACAAGACAGCCCCCACTCCCACCTCGAATGCGTCAACTTCCACGATAAATGGCTCCATTTGGTTGGGCTGAACCAGCACCGGGGCCGAGATAAAGCACTTCTTAAGGACCTCAAAAGCCTGGACAGCCTCTGGAGACCAGTGGAGGAGATCAGCAGCTTTGCGAGTGAGGTCCGTAAGAGGCTTAGCGATGACCGAGAAGTTAGCAATGAATCTCCTGTAATAATTAGCGAACCCCAAGAAGCACTGTAACGCCTTCAGGGAGGCAGGTTGGACCCATTCCGCCACAGCCTGAACCTTGGCGGGGTCCATGCGGAATTCATGAGGAGTGAGGATTTGACCCAAAAATTGTATCTCCTGTACCCCAAACACACATTTTTCTGTTTTTGCAAACAGTTTGTTTTCCCGAAGGACCTGGAGCACCTTCCTGACATGCTCAATGTGGGAAGGCCAGTCCTTGGAAAACACCAGTATGTCATCAAGGTACACTACAAGAAATATCCCCAGGTAATCTCTCAAAATCTCATTTATGAAATTCTGGAAGACCGCCGGCGCATTACACAACCCAAAGGGCATGACGAGGTATTCGAAATGACCTTCGGGCGTGTTAAACGCAGTCTTCCACTCATCCCCCTCTTTGATGCGGATAAGGTTATACGCCCCCCGTAGATCAAACTTAGAGAACCATTGGGCCCCCTCAACCTGATTAAAGAGATCAGGAATCAAAAGAAGAGGATACTGGTTCCTTACAGTGACCTTATTCAGGTTACGGTAGTCAATGCATGGCCTAAGACCACCATCCTTCTTCCCTACTAAGAAGAAGCCAGTACCTACCGGAGAAGTAGATGGGCGAATGTAACCCCTGGCCAGGCATTCCTGGATATACTCTCTCATGGCTTCACGTTCGGGACAAGACAGATTAATTATCCTACCCTTAGGAAGCTTAGCTCCTGGTACCAATTCGATAGCGCAATCGTATTCTCTATGAGGAGGTAACACTTCGGAAGCCTCCTTAGAGAAAACATCAGCGAAGTCCCGAACAAACTCAGGTAGCGTGTTCACCTCCACAGGGGGAGAAATAGAATTAACAGAAAAACATGACGTCAAACATTCATTACCCCATTTGGTAAGCTCCCCAGTATTCCAGTCAAATGCTTGTCATCCCCACAGTAGAAGCAGAGACCATTCTTCCTGCGGAAATCTCTATGTTGTTGGGTGGGGACGAAGGCCCCGAGTTGCATAGGTACCTCTGAGTCTTCCGGGGAAGAACGAAGCAACGGAACCTCGGGAGGCATCATGGGGGAGTCAGAGGAGAAAACACATAAACGTTCGTGTTGTCGTTCCCTGAGACGTCGGTCAAGTCGTACCGCTAAAGCCATAACCTGGTCTAGGGAGTCAGAAGAGGGATAGCTAACTAGCAGGTCTTTCAGGGCATTCGACAGACCCAACCTAAACTGGCACCCTAAGGCAGGGTCATTCCACCGAGAAGCTACGCACCACTTCCTAAAGTCAGAACAATACTCCTCAACAGGTCTCTTACCCTGACGTAAGGTCACCAGCTGACTCTCGGCAAAGGCAGTCTTGTCAGTCTCGTCATAAATGAGTCCGAGAGCAGAAAAGAAAAGATTAATGGAGGAAAGTTCAGGGGCGTCAGGAGCCAAGGAGAAGGCCCATTCTTGGGGCCCGTCCTGGAGCCGGGACATAATTATACCCACTCGCTGGCTCTCAGAACCTGAGGAGTGGGGCTTTAAGCGAAAGTAAAGCCTGCAAATCTCCCGAAAGGAGAGAAAAGCCCTCCGGTCCCCTGAGAACCGGTCGGGCAACTTGAGGTGGGGTTCAGGAGTTGAGGTGAGGGGAACTACCATGGTAGCATCAGGCTGGTTGACCTTCTGAGCCAGGGCCTGGACCTGTAGGGAGAGACCCTGCATTTGCTGAGCCAGGGTCTCAAGGGGGTCCATAGTAGTGTCAGGGACCAGGGTAGACTAGGTATATGGGCTTGTGATTATGTAATGATAGGGGTAGGGAAACGGACAAGTGAGCCCTAATCTACCCGCCACTCTGTCCCTGCCTACTTGCAACGACCCGCCCTAGGCGACGGGGTACAACTGGGCGGCGGTCCCTACGCTCAGTAAGTGAACGAGACAAACATACAAGGGAATATAAAGCAAAGGGAAAGGGGCAGTTGCCCACGGCAACACCGTGAGCAACAGAGTGGTGAACGAGCCAAGTCAAACCAGGAGAGCACGAGGTACCAAACGCAGAGCAGAAGAGTAGTCAGAAAGCCTGGGTCAGTATGGAGCAGGATCAAATAGTTAGGAGCTGTAGCTGGGCCAGGAAACCACACGGAAAGAATCACAAGCAAGGAGGAACAGGAAAGGCAGGTATAAATAGACAGAGGGCGGGAGCTAGCTGAGTCTGGCCCGGCTGCGATAGGCTCTCCCACTCCTAAGCCTGCCAGCCTGAGTGGTGGAAGCTGGAGTCAGTCTCAGAGAGATAGACTCAGGTGAAGACTGATTACCTATGGAAGTTAACCCCGAAGCTGTGCCTGGCAGATCCTTTACAGCTATACATTCCCTTTGCAAAGGTGAAATATATAGCCTAGACAAAGTGTTAAAAAAAAGTGTGGAAAAAGTGCCAAATCACATTGATGAGTCATGCAAAGGTGTTTGGATGAGTCATGGATGAGTCATGCAAAGGTGTTTGGATGAGTCATGGATGAGTCATGTAGAGGTGTTTGGATGAGTCATGTAGAGATGTTTGGATGAGTCATGGATGAGTCATGTAGAGGTGTTTGAATGAGTCATCGATGAGTCATGCAGAGGTGTTTGGATGAGTCATGGATGAGACGTGTTTGGATGAGTCATGGATGAGTCATGCAGAGGTGTTTGGATGAGTCATGGATGAGTAATGTAGAGGTGTTTGGATGAGTCATGGATGAGACATGCAAATGTGTTTGGATGAGTCATGCAGAGGTGTTTGGGTGAGTCATGGATGAGTCATGCAGAGGTGTTTGGATGAGTCATGGATGAGACATGCAAATGTGTTTGGATGAGTCATGCAGAGGTGTTTGGGTGAGTCATGGATGAGTCATGCAGAGGTGTTTGGATGAGTCATGAATGAGACATGCAAATGTGTTTGGATGAGTCATGGATGAGTCATGCAGAGGTGTTTGGATGAGTCATGGATGAGTCATGTAGAGGTGTTTGGATGAGTCATGTAGAGATGTTTGGATGAGTCATGGATGAGTCATGCAGAGGTGTTTGGATGAGTCATGGATGAGTCATGCAGAGGTGTTTGGATGAGTCATGGATGAGTCATGCAGAGGTGTTTGGATGAGTCATGGATGAGAGGTGTTTGAATGAGTCATGGATGAGTCATGCAGAGGTGTTTGGATGAGTCATGGATGAGTAATGTAGAGGTGTTTGGATGAGTCATGGATGAGACATGCAAATGTGTTTGGATGAGTCATGGATGAGTCATGTAGAGGTGTTTGGATGAGTCATGTAGAGATGTTTGGATGAGTCATGGATGAGTCATGTAGAGGTGTTTGAATGAGTCATCGATGAGTCATGCAGAGGTGTTTGGATGAGTCATGGATGAGAGGTGGTTTGGATGAGTCATGCAGAGGTGTTTGGATGAGTCATGGATGAGTCATGCAGAGGTGCTTGGATGAGTCATGGATGAGTCATGCAGAGGTGTTTGGATGAGTCATGGATGAGACATGCAAATGTGTTTGGATGAGTCATGCAGAGGTGTTTGGATGAGTCATGGATGAGTCATGCAGAGGTGTTTGGATGAGTCATGGATGAGTCATGTAGAGGTGTTTGGATGAGTCATGCTGAGGTGTTTGGATGAGTCATGGATGAGTCATGCAGAGGTGCTTGGATGAGTCATGGATGAGTCATGCAGAGGTGTTTGGATGAGTCATGGATGAGACATGCAAATGTGTTTGGATGAGTCATGCAGAGGTGTTTGGATGAGTCATGTATGAGTTATGCAGAGGTGTTTGGATGAGTCATCGATGAGTCATGCAGAGGTGTTTGGATGAGTCATGGATGAGTCATGCAGAGGTGTTTGGATGAGTCATGGATGAGTCATGCAGAGGTGTTTGGATGAGTCATGGATGAGTCATGTAGAGGTGTTTGGATGAGTCATGCTGAGGTGTTTGGATGAGTCATGGATGAGTCATGCAGAGGTGCTTGGATGAGTCATGGATGAGTCATTAAGATGTGTTTGGATGAGTCATGGATGAGTCATGCAGAGGTGTTTGGATGAGTCATGGATGAGTCAGGCAGAGGTGTTTGGATGAGTCATGGATGAGACATGCAAATGTGTTTGGCAGGTTAAAAGTTACTTGGTTTTAAAAGGTCATTGAAGTCTGATAACACAGACTGTCAAAGTAAAAACAAACATAACAAGACTGCAGAACAGATATGAAAGGTAGGGGACACACCTATTTCACCGCTCACAGTGGCATGTACGTGTTAGTAAAATTATTATATAGGCAGAGTTGATAACTGGCGTATTGTAGCACATTTTTTAAAATCAAACCGGTGTATAAAATGAAGAAAATGGCCTGCTGCAGTCTGCATGATCGTGCCACTGGAAATGGTAGTGGTCTGTAGCCCGGGAGTTGGAGGTTATGGTGGAGTTATGGAGGGTTAGTGAGCGCTCTATAAAGACAGCTACTCTAATGAAATGTAGTCCCATTTTGTAACCTGACGCTTACTGGGACTGTGGAAGCTCAGAGGAGTCAATATGGAAAAGCGAAGAGATGGAGCGGGGGTAAGTTTATGTGGTGCTGATTGCTATTCATTCTGGGTGGGTAGCCGTTCTGTGGGGGAATTCAATTATAAACCTTAGATTGGTAAGTAAGTGCACCTATTGGGTCAAGGGGTCCAGATCAAAAAGGGAACTATTGTATGTGCTGGATATATATATAATGTGAGGTAGACATAAGAAAGGAGGGTAAGGCACCCGTTCATAGGGAAACTGCTGGATGTGCTAGATGATAGTTTCAGTCAATTTGTTTAAATCATGGGGCACCGAGGTATCTAATTTGTAGATCCAATAGACCTCTCTTTTGCACAAAGAGTTGAACCTGTTGGGAAGGTGTGCATCTATTTGGTCAATTGGGGTTATTTTAAAACACCCAAAATCCCCTTTATGCTTAAATGTGCAATGTTTTGAGACACTGTGCATGAGGAATTTTTTGTTACAATTAAACCTATGTTTGTTAAGTCTACAGTGAAGGGGTTGAATTGTTCTCCCCACATATTGAGCTCCGCAGACAAAATCTATTAAATAGATTATGAACTGTGATTTACAGTTGAGTTTTTTCTTTATGTTAAAAGTATTCCCATTATGATTTGAACAAAAGGTGGTGGTATTTGGTATTGTGGGTGATAGTGTGACAGCATAGGCAGGGGCGTAACTAGGAAAGACTGGGCCCCATAGCAAACTTTTGATTGGGGCCCTCCCTCCGCTGGGTATCACACAACCCCCCCCCTGTAGATAGTGCCTCCCTATAAATTCCACCACACAACGCCCTCCTATAGATAGCACCATACACAGCCCCCTGTAGATAACGTCTTACAGACCAAATCCCCCTGTAGATAACACCATACAGCCCCCCTGTAGATAACGTCATACAGCCCCCTGTAGATAACGCCATACAGACCCCTCCTGTACACAATGCCATACAGAGTCCCCCCTGTAGATAATGCCATACAGAGTCCCCCCTGTAGATAACGCCATACAGAGTCCCCCATGTAGATAACGCCATACAGACCCCCCTGTAGATAACGCCATACAGACCCCCTGTAGATAATGCCATACAAACCCCGCTGTAGATAACACTATACAGAACCCCCCCTGTAGATAACGCCATACAGACCCCCAGTAGATAACGCCATACAGACCCCTCTGTAGATAACGCTATACAGACCCCCCTGTAGATAACACCATACAGAACCCCCCATAGATAATGCCATATAGCCCCCCCCAAAAAAAAAAACGGCCTATAGTTTGTCCTACAAAAGTGATGTATCCCCTATCCACAGGATAGGGGACACATGTGTGATCGCTGGCAGCGATAAGGAGAACGGGGGACCGAAAGTCCCCCCAAGTTCTCCATGACTAGCCTCGGACTTCCGGAGTCTGCGCAGTTCAATAAAAATGAAAGGTGCGCTGGTCACGCATGCGCACAAGCGCGACCAGTGCACAATTCATTTCTATGGGGCTGCAGACAGACCCCGGAAGTCCGAGGTCTGTCACGGAGAACTTCGGGGGACTTTCGGTCCCCCGTTCTCCTTATCACTGGGCGTCCCAGCGATCACACATGCATCCCCTATCCTGTGGATAGGGAATGCATGTCTTTTGTAGGAACAACCCCTTCAGTGGCATCGCGCTGCAGCAGCCATAGCGGCTGCTAGCGGAGCCTCCGTCCATGGGGGGGCCGTGCCAATGGTTGGCACGGGCTCCCTCATGCTGCGGGCCCCGTAGCAGCCGCTACGGCTGCTAGAGCGGTAGTTACGCCACTGATCATGTGTGCCACATTTAAAACTCCCCACTTAATTTGATTTGGGACTGAAAGTAAGGAAGTTTTGTCCCAATTTGTGGAAAATGTACCCTGCTTGGGGCTAAAATATTTTTAATAGTGGAAGCTCTCCTAAATGTCAGGAGAGGTTTCGGGGGGGGGTCGTGCTGTAGGATGTGCCAATGTTTGGCCAGGATGTCCTTGATTTTTTTGTGAGCTATATTGTATGTGGTGATAAAATTTAAATCAAAATTGAGCTCTGGTTTAAGAGCTGGGTTCTTCGTTGTATTATGTGGATTTTGAAATGTGTTTTGCTTTTCTGGTTTCGGTAGGAGGCATTCTTTTTGTGTTCATTTGCTTGTTCTTTTGTAGGCTTGGGCTAGTACATAATTGGGATATCCCTTCTCTCTGAAACGTTTGTACAACACCGGACTCTGTTTTTGGAAGTCGCAGTCTAGTGTGCAATTCTTCTATATCCTTTTATACTGGCCAAAGGGGATATTGTTTATCCACTTGGAGTAGTGACCGCTAATATAGTTGAGGTAGCTATTAGTATCTACGGTTTTGAAGTGTGTACGGGTGGTGATTTTTTCCTCTCTTATTGAGATTGATAAATCAAGGTAATAGATAGTATCCTGTTTGATAGTGTAAGTAAAATTAATCCCCCAATTGTTGGTATTAAGGGAGTGACAGAGATGGCTAGCACTTCTGTGGTCCCCATCCCAGATTAAACATAAATCGTCAATATATGTGCGATATAGACGGATGTAGGTCAAAAACAAGTTTTTTTTTCCATATGTGTAGTTCCTCGAAAGCCCCCATGAAGATGTTAGCTTAACTGGGGGCTACTCTTGTACCCATAGCAGTCCCTCTGATTTGATGGTAGATCGATTGGTTGAATTAGAATATATTGTTTTTAAGGCTGCACTCAAGCCCTTGGCAAATGAAATTAACCTGAGCTGGCATTAAAGTGGAGTCTTTATTGAGTGTGCTTCTAACGCTTTTCAATCCAATAGTGTGCTCGATGTTGGAATAAAGTGCATTAACATCTAGAGTAATGAGAAGCAGGGATTTGCTCCATATGATTGAGTTGAGGTCGTTTATGAGTTGGGTGGAGTCTTTTAGATAACTGGGCAGATTTAGAACATATTTTTGTAGTACCAGATATAAATAGTGTGATAGATGGCAAGTGGGGGACTGAATCCCAGAGATGATTGGTCTCCCTGGAGGGTTAATTATATCTTTGTGTATTTTTGGAAGATGGTAGAAAAATGGCATATTGATATTTTTAGGTAAAAGATAATTCCTATCCATATTGAGGATGGATGAATGATGGGCGGCATTGATGATATCACGAAGTTGATTAATTATTTCTATGAGGGGGTTGGTTTTCAGTAGGGTGTAGTAGCTAAGATCTGATAGTATTCGAGTAGCTTCTTGTTTATAGTCAATTATGTTTTGGATCACTATTCCGGCTCCTTTGTACGCTGAGCGGATGACAATTTGTCTGTTTTGTTTGAGATTCTTTAGGGCTGTTCTTTCGATGTGTGTGAGATTATCCATAATTAGGATTTTATAAGTATACAGATGTTCAAGGTCTTTATAGACTAGGTGGTGGAAGGTGTTGATGAAGTTACCTTGATCTTCTACAGGGTAAAATTTAGATTGCGGTTTCAGCTCAGTGTGAAGGTAGGGGTCGGTATGTTCAATGGAAGTATTATTCTCCCCCCCCCCCCCCTCTCCTGGTTCCTCTGAGTCGTTTTTATTTTTTCATTTTTGTTTATGGGGTGAAAGTAGTTGGTGATAGTTAAAGGAGGGGGGTCCCGCGTGGGGCTTAGCCCTAAAAAATGGGGGAGGGGCATTTTGAAGATGTTAACGGAATGGCTGGAGTGAGAAACGGTACTGATGCAAAATGCCCTGCTGTGGTATTGTCAATTATGGTAGCAGTGGATGGTGGTAGGATAAGGGAAAAGGGTTTGGAGCCCAGGCTGCAGCAATATTTGAAAACACGCTTTCAAGGGTGTTGTGCTCCTAGCACAACCAACCAGGTCAGCAGAACTGATCATCTGTAGCCTTTTTACTATATCATTTGATTCACTATGTGCGCTTTGTGTTGTTGTTTTTCCTCTACTGTTTTGTGTTGTGGATATCACAGCAGACTTGCTGCAGATTTCAGCCTTTGCAATGCAAACGCTGAAATCCGCACTGAAATTCAGCTTCTTCTCCGCAACATAATGAGCATGCTGCGGAGGGAAATTTCTGCATTGCAGCCTAAATTCCGCACAGTTATTTTACGCAACGACTGAACTAAGTTTCCTAAAAATGTATAGAAACAAAAGTAAAAAACAGCTGCTGCAGAATTCCACTGCGGACTGTCTGCAGCGGAATTCAACAGCAATTCCGCCAAGTCTGAATGTGCCCTAAGGCATGCTGGGAAGGTCACGCAAAAATATATTTTTCCTCACCCCTCCCTACTCACCTGTGAAAAGCAAAGCAAGTTGGCTGGATTTCAGCAGCAACAAGATATGAGGTAAGAAAAATAAATAAATGGCTCACTTGATCCCCACCTAATTTTTAAAAATGCAAATCCCAGTATTTTTAATCCGTTAAGCCTCCTTGATGTAACTGTATGTCATGGATTTGCTTACATTAAGCCACCAAAATGTACAGTTATGTCATAGTGATCGCGCAGGCACAGAAGCTAATTTCATGCTGTCACCTCGGGATCCCTCTGTAATGCAGAGATAACTCTGATCACGGCCGTTTAGCCCCCAAATGAAGCGGTCAAAAGCCTCGACATGTAAATGGTCTGACAGAGGGAGGGGGCTCCCAAATACAACTGATCCCACAAGTTTAAGTCCTTATATGCAGGGCCGGCCCTAGGATAGATGGCGCCCTGTGCAAAATGATCTTTCGGCGCCCCACCCCATCATTAAAAAAAATGCCCCATAAAAAAATTATAATGCCCCTTTAGTGCACCCATACTGTATAATAATAATATTTCATAATATAATATATCACAACCCCTTCAAGGACACAGTATTTTGTCCTCTAATTGTGCCCACAGTATTATGCCATCTGTAGTACCCCTACACAGTATAATGTCCGCTTAGTGGCCCCCACACAGTATAGTGCCCCCCTGTAGATTTTGTCATACAGCCTCCCTGTAGACAGTGCCATAATTCCCCACCTCCTTTTTGTAGATCGTGCCATACAGCCCCCCACCTCCCCTTTGTAGACAGTGCCATACAGCCCCCCACCTCCCCCATGGAGACAGTGCCATACAGTCCCCCACCTTCCCCTTGTAGACAGTGCCATACAGTCCCCCACCTCCCCCTTGTAGATCGTGCCATACAGTCCCCGCACCTCCCCCTTTTAGACAGTGCCCCCAAACAAAAACAAAAATTGTACTCACCTAGGCCCCGTTCCCATGATGAACTGAGCTGCTCCATGACGGGACCCTGTAGCCTAGTACAGAATTTCCCAACCTTTTCGGACTCGAGGCAGCACTGGAAAAACAAAATTTCCTCAGGGCCCCCCTACCAAAAATTGTTTTGAGAAAGACAGAAAATGGGTATGAACAAGCACTACACTCGTAGGGTATGTTCACACACGTTTTTTGTAAGGCAAAAAAAATCTGCCTCAAAATTCCTTCAGCAACTGACAGCGTTGGGTGACCTTTTTTTTGTTTTTTCTTAAGCTGTTGAAGCGAATGCAAAAGACGCTGGAAAAAAAAGCTCCAAACGGGCGCCGCAGGTATTTTCTGCCTTCTATTAATTTCAATTGGAGGTCAGAGGTGGAAACCACTTGAAGACCATCAGCCCCCCACTCACAGTAAAATGACCTTCGACCCCACACTTACAGTAAAATGACCATCAGCCCACCACTCACAGTAAAATGATCATCAGCCCCCCACTCACAGATTCCCCCTGTAGGTAGCGCCACAGAACCCCCTTGTAGGTAGCGCCACACAGCCCCTTGTGGGTAGCGCCACACAGCTCCTTGTAGGTAGCGCCAGACAGCCCCCTTGTAGGTAGCGCCACACAGCCCCTTGTGGGTAGCGCCACACAGCCCCCTTGTGGGTAGAACCACATAGACCCTTGTGGGTAGCGCCAGACAGCCCCCTTGTAGGTAGCGCCAGACAGCCCCCTTGTAGGTAGCGCCACACAGCCCCCTTGTAGGTAGCACCCCACAGCCACCTTGTAGATAGCGCCACACAGCCCCTTTGTAGATAGCCCCACACAGCCCCCTTGTAGATAGCGCCACACAGCCCCCTTGTAGATAGCGCCATACAGCCCCCTGTAGAGTGGGCCACACAGCCCCCTGTAGGGAGGGCCGCACAGTCCCCTGTAGGGAGTACCGCAAAGACCCCTGGTAGGGAGTGCCACACAGCCCACAGCCCCTGGTTGGTAGTACCCCACAGCCCCCTGGTTGGTAGTGTCCCACAGCCCCCTGGTTGGTAGTGCCCCACAGCCCCTGCTTGGTAGTGCCCCAAAGCCCCCTGGTTGGTAGTGCCACACAGCCCACTGCCCCCTAGTTGGTAGTGCCACACAGCCCACTGCCCCCTGGTTGGTAGAGCCACACAGCCCTCTGGTAGGTAGTGCCACACAGCCCCCTGGTTTGTAGTGCCACACAGCCCACAGCCCCCTGGTTGGTAGTGCCACACAGCCCACAGCCGCCTGGTTGGTAGTGCCACACAGCCCACAGCCCCCTGGTTGGTAGTGACACACAGCCCACAGCCCCCTGGTTGGTAGTGCCACACAGTCCACAGCCCCCTGGTAGGTAGTGCCACACTGCCCACAGCCCCCTTGTAGGTAGAGCAAGGACTACGAAATGACCCTGATAGCTGGCGGGCAATAGACATTCAAAAAAGGACAATTGTGCAGGAGCACACAAAATACCCAGCTTTCCCAGCTATCAAATAAATGTGTAGAAATAAACTAATATATAACTTTTATTTAGTCTGCGTAAAGGATTAATCCTTTTAGCTAGATTAAATAAAAGTTATATCTTAGTTTATTTCCACACTTTTTTTTGATACCTGGGAAAGCTGGGTATTTTGTGTGCTCCTGCACAGTTGTCCTTTGTAGGTAGTGCCACACAGCCCACAGCCCCCCTGTAGATAGCAACCCCCCCTTCCAGTAAAGATAACGCCACTGTAGCTCCCTGAAGGAGCGGAATCCCCCGGCCACACAGGGATTCCGCTGCTTGATGCCTCTGTCCATATATGGACAGTGACATCAGGGAAAACTCCTGAAGCGGAATCCCCGGTCACAGCGTTGCAGACGCTATGACCGTCGATTCCACTCCAAGAGAAGCTCCTGTCGTCTGTGTCCATGACGTCATTGGCTTCTCCTGGAGTGGAATCCCCGGTCATAGAGTCTGCAATGCTGTGACCGGGGATTCCGCTTCAGGAGTTTCCCCTGATGTCACAGTCCATATATGGACAGAAACATCAAGCAGCGCTCCAGGAGCGGAATCCCCGGCCACACGGGGATTCCGCTCCTTCAGGGAGCTACAGTGGCGCTAGTAGACAGAAGAGCAGGGAGATACCTCCATGCTCTGCTATAGTGCCCCCTGTAGATAGCAACCCCACCCCCCTTCCAGTATAGATAGCGCCACTGTAACTCCCTGAAGGAGCGGAATCCCCATGTGGCCGGGGATTCCACTCCTGGAGCGCTGCTTGATGCCTCTGTCCATATATGGACAGAAACATCAAGCTGCTTGATGTTTCTGTCCATATATGGACAGTGACATCAAGCAGCGCTCCAGGAGCGGAATCCCCGGTCACACGGGGATTCCGCTCCTTCAGGGAGCTACAGTGGCACTAGTAGACAGCAGAGCAGGGACATACCTCCCTGCTCTGCTATAGTACCCCCCTGTAGATAGTGCCACTGTAGCTCCCTGAAGGAGCGGAATCCCTGTGTGGCCGGGGATTCCGCTCCTGGAGCGCTGCTTGATGTCACTGTCCATATATGGACAGAAACATCAAGCAGCGCTCCAGGAGCGGAATCCCCAGCCACACGGGGATTCCGCTCCTTCAGGGAGCTACAGTGGCGCTAGTAGACAGCAGAGCAGGGAGATATCTCCCTGCTCTGCTATAGTGCCGTCGCTACCGCTATAGCAGCCGCAGCGGCTACTAGCGGCGCCACCGCCCTCATGCTCGGTGTCACCGCTAGCAGCCGCTATGGCTGCTAAAGCGGTAGCGACGGCCACTAAGTGAAGAAGCGCCCAGGTGGAAAGGCGACTGCAGTTAGAGTGTGTATCCCCGCTGGTAGTTGCAACGGCGCGGGGATACACGCACCCGCTGGCGCCCCTCTTGCCGTGTGGCGGCTGGCGCCCTGTGCGACCGCACTGGTCGAACATAGCTAAGGCCGGCCATGCTTATATGCTTATATGCTTATATGGCCGGCCATGCTTTTATGGCTCTCTGAATGCAGCGGTGCAAAGTCGAAAAAAATTCCTGTTGTTTTTACCGTCAAAATAGGCTTGGTACTTAAGGAGTTAAGGGTTTCATAATAACAGTCAGTTTCTTAGCTCTAATGATTATAATATATTTTTTTTTTCAAGGGGTTTTAACATTTTAGACATTCAGGCTAGGGCTACACGATGAGTTTTGCTGTGACACACATCGCACGGCTAAACATCACTGTGTCCCGCTGCCTGCATCACAAGTAATTAAAGTGAGTCTGGTCGCGTTGCAACCTGCAAGCTTCTGCAACCCGACAGAATTCCACTGAATTTGGATTTATTGTAATTGAGGTTAAGGCAACTAGTGGGTCCCGACATGACTACATTCAATTTCATTACTTCGGGACACAGCGATCCTTGGCCATGCGACTTCTGTCGTGGCTAAATCTGCATTTTTGCCCTAACCTAATGACATATTCACAGGGTGACAAGACGGATGGCGATGGACGCATACAAGAGGAGGATGCGCTTGTCTCTTGACTGTAACTCCCATAAACTTTAGTAGAGAAAGTTGCACAATTGTCTACATGTCATATTAATTACTGTCAGAAAAGAACGTTAGTTGAAAAAAAAATTAAAAAAATTAGAAGCAGGACTCTAAATGACAGAATGGAGGAAAAAAGAAGTGGCTGAAAATTACAGAGCTGTTTTCCAGGGAAAACAGCGCCTGATTTCAAGGCGTTTTTTGAAGCTAAAAATTAAGCTTTTTTTTCATTTGAAGCTTGTTTTGAGCTATTTTCTTTAGGCTGGGTTCACACTGAGTTTTTATGCAGGCGGAAATTCTGCCTCAAAATTCCGTTTGGAAGTTTGAGCCAGATTTTCCTCTCCCTGCACGCCGATTTTCGCGGCCTTTTTCTCTGCGTTTTTTGCCCGCGGCCATTTAGCGCCGCGAGCATAAAACTCTGCAAAATACGCTTTCTCTGCCTCCCATTGATGTCAGGGGCGTAAACGCCCAAAGATAGGGCATGTCCCTATTTTCTCCCGTGAGACCGTTTTACCGCTCGCGGGAAAAAGACGCCTCCGCCTCCCATTGAAATCAATGGGAGGCATTTTCGGGCCGTTTTTGACGAGTTTTGCGGCTCGGTTTCCACGTAAAAAAACTCAGTGTGAACCCAGCCATAGGCATTTTTTGAGGCGTTTTTCATAGTGTCAACGGAAAATCAGCTCCAAAAAGGCGTTTTTTTAATCTAGCAGCGTAAAAATACACCTCATGTGAACAGCACCATGTATTTCCCATTGAATTTAATTTTTGCTAGTGTTTTTCCAGGCATATTTCAAGGCGTTTATGCTCAGAAATATGCCTGAAAAAAAAACTATGTGTGACCATACCCTTAGGCTGAGCACCTCTCAGACGGGTCACAGTATTTTCAACTGTGGAAAAGAAGAAGCTTTGTATTTGACATTAAAAACTGGACATGGATAAAAGGGTAAAGATTGGGCTGGAAAAGAAACAAAGATTCTTCTGAGTTAAAGAGGCTCTGTCACCAGATTATAAGTGCCCTATCTAATACATAATGTGATCGGCGCTGTAATGTAGATAACAGCAGTGGTTTTTATTTAGAAAAACGATGAATTTTGATCAAGTTATGACTTTCTTAATAGATAACTGGGCGTGTTTTTACTTTTTGACCAAGTGGGCGTTGTAAAGAGAAGTAAATAAAAACCACTGTTGTATCTACATTACAGCGCCGATCACATTATGTAGGCGATAGGGCACTTATAATCTGATGACACAGCCTCTTTAAAGAGACTCTGTCACCACATTATAAGTGCCCTATCTCCTATATAAGGAGATGGGCGCTGTAATGTAGGTGACAGTAATGCTTTTTATTTTAAAAAACGATCTTTTTTCACAACGTTAGGAGCGATTTTGGTTTATGCTAATGAGCTTTCTTAATGCCCAAGTGGGCGTACTTTTACTTTCGACCAAGTGGGCGTTGTACAGAGGAGTGCATGACGCTGACCAATCGGCATCATGCACTCCTCTCCATTCATTTACACTGCACTAGCGATATAGATATATCACTATGTGCAGCCTCATACACAAGCCCTAACATTACTAGTGTCCTGATAATGAATACACATGAAATACAGCCTGGACGTCATGTGTACTCAGAATCCTGACACTTCTGACTCTTTTTTGTGAGATTCCGGCAAGTGAAACCAAATCTCGTTTAGCTCCGTGATTTCGCGAGATTTCGTATTCGTTGCTGGAATCTCACAAAAAAGAGTCAGAAGTATCAGGATTCTGAGTACACATGACGTCCAGGCTGGATTTCAAATCCAATATTTATCCTTGAGTCATTGGAAAGCTGTGCTGGAATTGGTGTGAACTTATAAACTAGGGCTACACGGCGACTTTGGCCGTGACACACGCTGTATGACCAAAGATCGCTGTGCCACCCTGCCTCCATTGCATGTAAGGAAAGTGAATGTGGTGGCGTTGCAACCCAAATTAGCAGTGTGTTGACAGCATAGTTAGAAAAACTCAGCACATGAGCAGTTAATACGTGTAATTTCCACTCTCAGTCTGCATTATTCAGATTTTTCTAAAAATGATCTTAGGGTAGAACGTTAAACAATAAGTAGAATATATTTTTTTATCCTTCCATTTACATGTTTGCACCAATAAGATCCACCCCACCGGGAAGCAAGTCAAGGCAAGATAAAGGGGTGCTATTCTGCAAATGGAATCTGGACACTTTTTCTCCCATTACAGTAAGCTTTGATTTTTCTGTCACTTTAACTTTTGTTGTATCATTACTTATCCAACACCATTTTTGTTTCTTTCCTCCTTAATTCTCCTAGCAAAATCTCTGTCTCTCTCCCAATATAATTTGTTTGCCACTCTATACCAAGCCTTCATATCCCCTTGTCATTATCTACTCCTTCTCGCTGAATATATCTTTTCTTTTTCCCATTAATATTCATTACTCCTTTTATTCTGTAACCCTCTCTACCCTGTCATAATCTCCTTTGCTTTCGAGTCAATATAATAGTCTTTTAGTATCGTAAATTTTGCTTAGCAATGTGCTTGGGTAAACAATATAGGGGCCATGGGGCTCCAATGAGCCAGTCCACCCTTTGTTCTGATGATCATAGCTTCCTGGGGGTCGGACAGGTCATCAATGTATATTTACAGAAAACCTTTTTAATATACTAATATAGACAGTTATCCATATAGAATTGTTGGTGGATCTATTATCAGGCTATGGCTCAGATAAACATCATATGTTTTTGTACGTATAAATATAGCGCATTTGCGGTGACTTTGAGGTTATAAACTACATTTACTCTGTAAATTGTGACCCACATAGTAAGGGTATGTTCCCACAGGCAGGAGACGCTGCAGATTTTCTGCAACAGGAAATCTACAGCAGAATCTAAAAAAACACAGGTTAATTCGTCAAAGAAATCAGCAGCAAACTGTGCGTTTTTTCTGCAGCAGTTTTACCTGCAGATTTAGTGTGAATCATTGATTATAACAAACTTGATGTGCACTTGCGGATTTCCACTTTTTACAGCATTTTCGCTGCGTTTCCATTATACAAACCTGTGTACAAACTACAGGGTCTATAGGATGTAGGTACAATTAAATTGTGTACCCAGCACGGTGGGAGCAAGTGAATCATCAGTTCCCTGCCCCGCCATTCAGCACATTTCTGTGATCCTGGCGTTCTTCAAGAGAAGGCCTGGCCAGGAGAGGCAAGACCTAAGTTGCTGGACATTTTGGGAAAATTGAAAGGCGAGTGTGTTTATTTTTTTTAGGTGGGCACTGTGTGGCACTATCTACAGGAGGCACTATGTTACAGTTTCTACAGAGGGCACTATTGACAGGGCACCGTATGTGGCACGCTACAGGGAGTACTATCTACAGGGACACTGTGTAAACAATATCTACAGGGGGCACGGTTGGTCGCATTCTATAGGGGGCAATGTCTATGACACTATCTACAACGCCTCGAGGTCGCTGACCGCCCTCAACCCCCACTTACCGGCAGTCGCGACCGCACGGCTCTCAGGACTTGCCATCGTCTCCTTCACCAGAGACACCGGCACACACTACTGCATCTCCCTGATGCTTCCCCTAGGCTGCTTGCACGCTCGTTTGCGGTCTTATAGGGCCAGTGCGCGCACCAGTAAAATTGTCCCTGTCCAATCCCAGCTCACCCGGGCCGGGACTTTAAAAATTACTCTGCCCACTTCCACTTTGCCTGAGTAATGTTGTGTTTTCCCTACGTTTGTCTTGCAAATGGTTCCTTAGCTGTATCCAGTATCCTGTATCCTGTTTCCCATATCCAGTATCTGTGTTTAGTTCCAGTGCCTAAGTCGAGTGTCCGAGACGACTTCACCATCTGTGTCCAGTGCACGTGCCAAACCGAGTGACCAAATCGACTGCACTACTCCAGTCCGGTTTCCTAGCCAAGTCCACTGTCCGAGATGACTGCACTACTCCAGTCCATCATCCTGCATAGGCCTGCTTCCCCCTGACTATCTGGCATTTACCCACTTCTGACCTTCCAGGTTCTTTAGCATTGCTGACTCTCACAGTCTCTGTGGATTGGCAGCTGCTCTATTATGGTGGAGTGGCCCAGTGGGTCCACATACCTCTAAGTCATTACAGTTTGCTCACTGCTTACAGTTTAATCAACTGGCCCGCTGTCAACCCAAGACAGCGGTCCAGTTGATGCAAGCGGAGTTGCGTGACCTTCAGGCACGACAGGATCAGCTCCTAGAGGCTGTAAATTCTATTATTACTCATTTGGATCTTTCTTCTGTGACTTCTGTGGCTGCTTCCACTACTCCACCACCTGCTATCCCTCCTGCTTGTTCTGGGCCCAGAATTTTGTTTCCCCTACCACCCTGTACCACGGCGGAGTGGCTCAGTAGGTCCACATACCTGCAAGTCGTTACACTATCTACTGGTGGCACTGTCTGTAGCATTATTTACAGGGGGCACTGTGTGTGGCCCTAGCTACATTGGAACTATCTACAGGGGGCCCTGTATATGGCACTCTATAGGTGTCACTGTGTGGAACTATCTACAGGGGGCACAATGTGACACTTTCTACAGAGGGCAGTATAGACAGAGGGCACTGTATGTAGCATGCTACCAGGGGAACTGTCTTTGGCACTATCTACAGGGGGCACTGTGTGACAACACCTAAAGGAGGCACTGTCAGTTACACTCTGTAGGGGGCACTGTCTGAGGCACTCTATAGGGGGCACTGTAAGCGGCACTATCTATGGGGAACACTGTATGTGGCACTCTGTAGGTGGCACTGTGTGTGGCACTATTTACAGGGGGCACTATCTAAAGGGGGCACTATCTACTGGGGCAATGTATATGGAACTCTATAGAGGGCACTATGTCTGACATTATCTACAGGAGGCACTGTGTGGCACTATCTACAGTGGGCATTGCATGACAATATCAACATGGGGAACTCTATAGAGGGCACTGTGTGTGCCACTATCTTCATTGAGCATTGTGTGACACTATGGGGCACAGTTTGACACTATCTATAGGGGCACTATTTACAGGGGCACTGTGTGTGGCACTATGTATTCGGGGCTCTGTGTAGCACTATATACAGGGGGCAATATCTACATGGGTTATTGTGTGTCACACTATCTACAGAGGGCACTATCTACAGCGGGCACTGTATGTAGCAGTATATAGGGGCACTGTGTGTGGCACTATCTACAGGGGACATTTTTTACAGGGGCAATGTATGTGGAATTTTACAGGGGCAGTGTGTTTGATACTATCTAGAGAGGGCCCTTTTGAAGTTGTAATATTATTATGGGGACACTGTTTGGTACTATTATTTTGGGGGCATCATGTGAGTGGCACTATTATCTTTGGGGGCATTATTTGTGTGGCACTGTTATTTTCATACTATAGTTATGGCACTATTATTTTAGCATTATAGTATTTGTGGGAAAACATTTTAAAGGGTCCATGCTTTATCTAAACTAAAACAATGCATGTTCAGTTTAGAATTATCAATGTCTGTACCGAGTTCTCGATGCTCCCTGAAACTATATTTTCTTTCTATGCTGCTGAGATATTTCATAAATCAGTAAATCCCACAGAATTGTTAAATGAGAGCAAAATGTAATGGGCAGAATATATACACACGGGTTGCGGCTTTTATACACGAACTGTCTGATTATTGATTTTGAAATATATGAGCAGTGCAGAAAGAGAATGGGGGACCTGCTGAGGATAACATAATAGTGTTAAAATAATAGGGACATACACTGCAAAAATTGGTGTCATGCAGTGTGCATATAATAGTACACATTTCATGCACATATACACATTCCATCTATATATACACTTTACACACATTTACGCATTACACACATATACATTACACACATAGACACAATATATACACATTACACGCACATATACAGTATTTATACACACATTACACAGACACTTGCATTTTCTGTGGATAGCTGATATCTGGACCGCTGAGATACAGGAAATCTTAGGCCCCATGCACACGACAGTAAAAAAAACTCCGTAATTGCGGACCGGTTCTATTAGCCGCGGACACCTTTCCATATCGCTACGGAAGGGTGTCCATGACGTAGAACCGTGCCGGAAAATATGGAGCATGTCCTACTTTTCGTTTTTTGCGGGCCGTGCTCCCATACTTTGTACGGGAGCACAGCACGAAAATGCGAGCCCGCGGCTTGCGGGTGTCGGTGGCCGGCCGTGCCTGCAATCGCGGGCCGTGATTATGGGCAACTTGGGAGGGGGTGGGCAGAGCACAGGAGAGAGCATTAGGGGGGGAGACAGGCGAGAGCAACCAGAGGGGGGCAAAGGACAGGAGACTCTTGTATCTTCTTTCCTGTACTGCTCTGTGTTACTCTGCAGACTTCCCTCCCCTCCTGTCAGTGTCAACTACGAAGCAATCTGCATCATGTTACAGCAAAAAGCTGGGCTCTTGTAAAATTGAAGGAGAGGGTAGAGGAGACAGGATATCTTTTGGTCCTGCCAGTGCTACATCACACTGAAGACAGAGACTTGGCTGTACAGTACTTCTGTGGCTTCTATAACTGCTTACTACTCTGAGTTTGCTGTGTACCACTCAGGGGGGGTGGCATTGGTTTAAGAGCTAGCTGCCGGCAAAGAAGAAAAGAGCGGGCCATTGTGGACAATGGCCCATCTTGTATTTGCCAGAATTATCAGATGGGTACTCCGGCGTTGGCACCTACTGCAGTAAATGCACGCAAGAGGATGGTGAAGGAACAGGAACTATGCCCAGGGTTGCCATCTGGCTCCTCCAAACCACCGGCCCGGCTGATATTGACACCTGAAGGACGGTACCGGTAATTATTTCTCACTGGCAATATTATGCCGGTTATATTGTAAAGGGGTAGTGGAACTTACCCTGTTCACAGGACACAGCCGTTTCCAGAATGGCAGAGAATGTCAGCAACATCCAATCCAGACCCCTCATTTTACCTGCTGGACAGAACAGGCGACCCATGAAGTGAGAGGATGGCAGGAGGAGCGTGGCTTATCAGGAGAGAAAGGACAGAGCCTGGCCTCTAAAGGAGCGGGCCTAGTCATCTCGGTAGTGGGAGAAATAAGAGAATTATGAAGAAGTGCTAGTAGCAAGAAGGAGGGGATAAAAAGAAAAGACATACAAAGTACATCAAGGGGGAGAGAATGGTTAAGGATCATGCCGCAAAGGGAACATTGCCTCAGGTAGTGCAGAAGCCGACAGGAAGCCAGGAACCAGCTACAGGGCTTTCCCTCAGGGCACAGGAGCAGGTTCCTCTTAAGGGATTCTGTCAGCAGTTCTGACTCCTCCAAACTGCTCAAAGAGCAAAATAAAGGAAGGGGATAGCAATGTAATCATACCAGATGTGATGGCCATGCAGGCCAAGAAAACCATCTTTTAGTGTCCTCTGTTCTGCGATTGCAAGTGCCCAGTAGGTGGCCACTTCATGAGCAATACCCAGGGCTTTCTGCACTAAATGCTACCCAGGCCCTCCCCTCTACTCTGAGTGTAGGCTCTAGTGTTCAATCAGGAGACTGCTAGGGCGGTCACTCAGAGCATTAATACATAGATATCTCAGTCATGAAACCTGCTTGACCATGATGCAAGGTATGGTTATACGGCTCTCCTCATCCTCTATAATGTGCTGGCAGCAGTTTTGAGGGGCAAAACTGCGGGCAGAATCCCTTTAAAGGGTTGTGCCACAATAAACAATTTTAACCTATGATAAATGTTGGATTGCTGGGAGCCCCACCGCTCAGACCCCCACTGATTACTAGAAGGGGTTCCTGAGCCTCCCGTTCTTCCTCCTTGGGGGAGTAAATAGAGTGGCGGTTGAGCATGTGTCATGCAGCCACACTCAATGTCTATGAGAGCAGTTGTGCCTCTGCGCCATTCTTTTTATTTTAATTGGCTATTATCTATTGCATTAATCCAAAAGATAATGGCTGATAATACTTACTCTTCTCGCTGAAAGGCTCCTCTTTAGGTCCAGGTGCTACTGAGTTAGGACCCTGTGTGTGTTGGCTCCAGGGGAAGAGGAGCAGTATGTTTGGTCTGGGGATTAAAAAAATGTTATGGTCTAGTCTGGGGTTCATATTAGTTTAGGGGGGTCTGATTTGGGATCTGTATTAGTTTAGAGTGTGACGTCTGGGGTCCGTATTAATGTAGGGGTTTGGTTTGGGGTCTGAATTTATTGGGTGGGATGGGGATATCTGCAAAAACAAGGGGCCAAAGATGTCTTGGCAGGAAACTTTGCAGTCGCCAGGAGAAATCATCACATCGTAGAGGAGCTGTCCCCTCTCTTGACATGTCTGTTATATTAAATCCTTGTACTCCACATAAAATAACTAGAGCATCTACTCTTTGTTGTGCTGTTCACCGGTTATTCCTCCTGGAAATGTATGAATAAGGCCTGGCTTAAATGGAAACCTTTTGTGATGAATGTGCCGATCACCGATCTCAGGTCACGTCACAGGGGTGAACTACACTACTGAGCTTATTAATTTACCACATAAATCCACGTCCACCTACTCTAGATGACAGGATTATGCTAAATTACTCTCGTAGTTTCCAACACCCCAATAATTTATACCACAGTATGCTACCACCACCTATACTTATCTAGGCAATAGGGGCCTACGTCTCTATATTCCCTTAACACCAGTTACAATAACACAGGTTATCTAAATGGAACATAAAATACAGGTAACGTTCCTCACCTTAGGAAGATTAAGTTCTGTAAGACTACAAGGAAGAGACTTATTAATATTTCAAATTTAATACACAATAATGCAGTGCAATACAAAAAATGGTTGTCAGATTAAAAGATGAAAAATATACATACAGTTACAATGCATTCAAACAGTTTATGAAAACAAAAGGGATACAAGAAACAGAACAAAACCTTACTGATGTACACCAGTGATATCCAACCGATTCACTCCAACCGAGATATGGATGCCCAACAACTGACACTGACCCTCACTTCTCCTGGCATTTTAAACCCAGTTTTTTCTCCCAGTCCACTAGCTGGTGATGTCACTGAGAGGAGGCTGTTCATATAATAATGAAGCGTACTCCTCCCATTACACAGTATTTCTATAGAGAAACATAAAAGTGGTCATGTGTTCTTGCAGGAATCCCCTAGAAATATAATATTACCTGCATTCAGCTGTGCAGACATTTACCAACCATTTACCAACCATATCAAACACCACTGTAATAGGCCCATGTTTTTAGCCAACAGCCAATTCCAGGTAGTTCCTCTGGGTGTGGGGATGTGAATTTGACATATATATGAGGGCTATTTAACCTGATCATAACTAGCTATGTGGGTCACTACAAATATCAATTATGATGGGGTTGGCCTTGATGTATCATATTTTCTTTGAAACATGTGACAATGGCCTAGGCTTACCTTGTCCACATGGCAGACACACCACAGGCATCCATTTGCATAGCTTTAGATGTTTGGTCAGGATGTGTGGGCAATTACTTCTAACCCTGGATGAGAAGGTTATCTGATGCTAAATACAGGCCCTAGTGACAAATTCTTAATCAAGACATCTTGCACCTTGGTGAGGAAACGGCCAATTAACCATTTGCCTGATAGTGGAAATCCTTTGATGGCCAAAGATATGCATTTCTTAGGTAAATCAGATGTATCTTCTGTGTCAGAAGGGGTTATGAACTGACCTCTTTATAACCTACTTTTGATGATATTACCTATAACACCACAATGAAGCTTACTGATTTTAGCTGTGGAATACAGCTGCAGTAAAAATCCATACATTGAGTTGCATGCAATCTTGTGGACTGCAGCTGTCAATTAAGTAGCGCTACAGAAAGTCCCAACCCTAATGGACAACTGTGTGCTATAATTTCGCTTGTCAATAGGATGTGTCCCTACACAGTGTGATACTGTCAGCGATTTTTGGATGGTAATGCAGGCAAGCCAAGACAATTGATAGTTGTAGGGGATTCTATAATCAGGAAGACGGATAGAATAATTTGTCGCCAAGACCGCCTCAACCGAATGGTTTGCTGTCTCCCTGGTGCCAGGGTTCGGCATGTGGTGGAACGGGTGGACAAATTGCTGGGAGGGGCTGGTGATGATCCAGCTGTCGTGGTCCATGTCGGTACCAACGACAGAATAAATGGTAGGTGGAGGAGCCTTAAGAATAATTTTAAAGAACTAGGCTACAAGCTGAAGGGAAGGACCTCCAAGGTTGTATTCTCAGGAATACTGCCTGTGCCATGCGCATCACAGGAAAGACAGCGGGAGCTTAGGGAGTTAAATGCATGGCTGAAGTCTTGGTGTAGAGGAGAAGGATTTGGGTTCCTAGAGCACTGGGCTGACTTTTCATTGGGGTACAAACTGTATTCTGCAGATGATTTGCACCTAAATGGAAGGGGGTCCGCTGTGCTGGGGGAGAGAATTCTAGCTGGGGTGGCGGAGTATTTAAACTAGGGCTGAGGAGGGAGGTCAATGTAGAAAAAAAAGGGGTAGCCAGGTTAGAGAGGGGTCAGACTATATTGGTGAGGGGAGAAACAGAATGTGGGGAGAGGACTAGACAACAAGATAAGGAGATCCTTTCGTTACAAAACATCAGTGTAAATAAAAAGGACCGATTAATGTCAAATCACATTTCTGATAATAAAAGTGAAAAACTGACAGGCAAGTTAAAGTGTATGTTCACAAATGCCAGAAGTCTAGCAAGCAAAATGGGGGAGCTGGAGGCCTTGATACTGGAAGAAAATATAGATATAGTTGGTGTTGCTGAAACATGGCTGGACTCTTCACATGACTGGGCTGTAAATCTACAGGGTTTTACACTTTTTCGTAAAGACAGGACAAATAGGAAAGGTGGTGGTGTATGTCTGTATGTGAGAAGTGATATGAAGGCGAGTGTGAAAGAGACAATAGTGGGTGAAGACTGTGAGGAGGTTGAAACCTTGTGGGTGGAACTAGAAAGGGAGGTAAACACTGAAAAAATTACTTTTGGTGTAATCTATAGACCCCCCAATATAACTGAGGAGATGGAAGGTCAGATATATAAACAGATGGAGCGGGCTGCACAGGCGGGTACTGTAGTGATAATGGGAGATTTTAATTTCCGGGATATTAATTGGTGTCATGGTTCGGCTTCAACTGCAAAGGGGAGACATTTCCTCAACCTGTTGCAGGAAAATTTTATGGGCCAGTTTGTGGAAGACCCGACTAGAGGTGAAGCTCTGTTGGATCTGGTCATTTCTAATAATGCAGATCTTGTTGGGAATGTCAATGTTCGTGAAAACCTCGGTAACAGTGATCATAATATAGTTACATTTTACCTATACTGTAAAAAACAAACGCAGGCTGGGAGGGCAAAAACATTTAATTTTAAGAAAGCCAATTTCCCCAGGATGAGGGCTGCAATTCAGGATATAGACTGGGAAGAACTAATGTCAAATAATGGAACAAATGATAAATGGGAGATTTTCAAATCTACTTTGAGTTATTATAGTGCAAAATTTATTCCTACAGGTAATAAGTATAAACGACTCAAATTAAACCCCACATGGCTTACACCTTCTGTGAAAGGGGCAATACATGACAAAAAAAGGGCATTTAAAAAATACAAATCTGAGGGTACAGCTGTAGCCTTTGTAAAATATAAAGAGCTTAATAAAATCTGTAAAAATGTAATAAAATTAGCAAAAATACAAAATGAAAGGCAGGTGGCCAAGGATAGTAAAACAAATCCTAAAAAATTCTTCAAGCATATAAATGCAAAAAAGCCAAGGTCTGAACATGTAGGACCCCTAGATAATGGTAATGGGGAGTTGATCACAGGGGATCAAGAGAAGGCAGAGTTACTAAATGGGTTCTTTAGCTCTGTATATACAACAGAAGAAAGAGCAGCTGATGTAGCCGGTGCCAGTGCTGTTAATATATCCGTTGATATACTGAATTGGATGAATGTAGAGATGGTCCAAGCTAAATTAAATAAAATAAATGTGCACAAGGCTCCGGGACCAGATGGGTTACACCCTAGAATTCTTAAAGAGCTTAGTTCAGTTATTTCAGAGAATCTCTAGTGACTGGTATAGTGCCAAGGGACTGGCGCAGGGCAAATGTGGTGCCTATTTTCAAAAAGGGCTCTAGGTCTTCCCCGGGTAATTATAGACCAGTAAGCTTAACATCCATCGTGGGGAAAATGTTTGAGGGGCTATTGAGGGACTATATACAGGATTATGTGACAATAAATAGCATTATAAGTGACAGCCAGCACGGTTTTACTAAGGACAGAAGTTGTCAAACTAACCTAATCTGTTTTTATGAAGAGGTGAGCAGAAGTCTAGACAGAGGGGCCGCTGTGGATTTAGTGTTTTTGGACTTTGCAAAGGCATTTGACACTGTCCCCCATAGACGCCTAATGGGTAAATTAAGGACTATAGGTTTAGAAAATATAGTTTGTAATTGGATTGAGAATTGGCTCAAGGACCGTATCCAGAGGGTTGTGGTCAATGATTCCTTCTCTGAATGGTCCCCGGTTATAAGTGGTGTACCCCAGGGTTCAGTGCTGGGACCACTATTATTCAACTTATTTATTAATGATATAGAGGAAGGGATTAATAGCACTATTTCTATTTTTGCAGATGACACCAAGCTATGTAATATAGTTCAGACTATGGAAGATGTTCATGAATTACAGGCAGATTTAAACAAACTAAGTGTTTGGGCGTCCACTTGGCAAATGAAGTTTAATGTAGATAAATGTAAAGTTATGCATCTTGGTACCAACAACCTGCATGCATCATATGTCCTAGGGGGCGCTACACTGGCGGATTCACTTGTTGAGAAGGATCTGGGTGTACTTGTAAATCATAAACTCAATAACAGCATGCAGTGTCAATCAGCTGCTTCAAAGGCCAGCAGGATATTGTCGTGTATTAAAAGAGGCATGGACTCGCGGGACAGGGATGTAATAATGCCACTTTACAAAGCATTAGTGAGGCCTCATCTAGAATATGCAGTTCAGTTCTGGGCTCCAGTTCATAGAAAGGATGCCCTGGAGTTGGAAAAAATACAAAGAAGAGCAACGAAGCTAATAAGGGGCATGGAGAATTTAAGTTATGAGGAAAGATTGAAAGAATTAAACCTATTTAGCCTTGAAAAAAGACGACTAAGGGGGGACATGATTAACTTATATAAATATATTAATGGCACATACAAAAAATATGGTGAAATCCTGTTCCTTGTAAAACCCCCTCAAAAAACAAGGGGGCACTCCCTCCGTCTGGAGAAAAAAAGGTTCAAGCTGCAGAGGCGACAAGGCTTCTTTACAGTGAGAACTGTGAATTTATGGAATAGCCTACCGCAGGAGCTGGTCACAGCGGGGACAGTAGATGGCTTTAAAAAAGGGTTAGATAATTTCCTAGAACAAAAAAATATTAGCTCCTATGTGTAGAAATTTTTCCTTCCCTTTTCCCTTCCCTTGGTTGAACTTGATGGACATGTGTCTTTTTTCAGCCGTACTAACTATGTAACTATGTAACTATGTAATATGTAGGGACACAGCCCTTTGACAAGGAGAATGGTAACACCCAGCTGTCAAAGCAAGCACAGAAAGGGGGTTTTGACTTTAGAAAAAACCCAGCTCAGGGTCTATGGGCTACTGGAACCACCACTGTATGGGACTGATGGAAACAGCCGAGTGCCATGAATGGCATATCATGCTCCATGTGAAACCACGCCACCAAAACCACACCCCTTTGAAATCTGACCGGTATTTTTTTTTTGTGACAAAGGTGGCAGCCCTAGCTGTGCCTGCAGCAGGTGTCTGATCCTGTCTGCTTAACTCTTGAAATGCCACAGTCAATAGCAACTGCAACATCTAAGTAGTTAGACAGGGAGCTCCCTCTGTCATCTTATCGGCGCCTCCGCAACACATTTTCAGGGTGTCAATCGGTTGCCATGGCGGTCGAAGGCCTAAAAAGACAGTAAAGGCTTAATGGAGTGCTTGACTGTTTTACACTGATTAGCATAATACACTGCAATACAGAAGTATTAGTCAAGTCTCGGGTTCAGAAATCTAAAAAAAACAAAAACATCCAAAGAAAAAAAACACAAAAAAACTTTTTTCCCCTTGCAAAATGCTTTATTTTGGAAAAAATGTAAATATTAAAAAAATATATTAATATGTATTGCTGCAACTGCAACGACCCATACCAAAGAACAGATGAAGCACATGGTTTCACTTATTTTTTGTTCCATAACCTTCTCTATAGGACTAGAAAAATCTAGGAAAAACCCATGTACAAAATATCAAAAAAGAAAAAATGATACAAAAAACGCAAATGTTTGAAATGCATGCCGTATTTTACATGCATTTTAGAACAGTAAAAAAAAAAAAAAAGGTGTGTGTGAAGAAAGCTTTATGGGGCTAAATTACCCCCATATGAAAGGCTAAAATAAGAAAATATAATTCACTAATTTAGCCTCCAGATCCACCCATTAGCAAAATGTTTAAAAAGCACATTTTTACAGATTTGCTCCTCCCTACCTCTAATAAATGCAGCTATAGGTATCACAGTTTCTTCACCAGTTTCTGATCTCCCAGCTCTTACCTGATAAATGATAAAATGATAAATGACTTGCGTTCAGGATGACTCTGAAGCCCAGCCCACTTTTTCTGATACAGCGGAAACGCCATGCAATGTATTTAAAACTGGTGAAGCTACATCGATGAATCTGACCAAATTTGTATAGCACAGACTATAGACTAGAGCTAGACCATTACATTCTAATAGGGGAATTAATGTTTTATTTTGTTTATTCATTTTTGCAATTTCACTTTAATGTGAGATGGTGAAAAAAAATTCATAGACTGAAATTTATGCAAACGGAAAATCATTTTTAAGTATAGCAAAATTGAACAGGAAAATATTCTGAGCTGTATAAAGCTCTAATGCATAGGACAAGATAGCATAGCACAAATGAATAAATATACAGAATGTATTTATATATACAATTATTATTCCCTAAAATGCGTTGCCTAGGAGACTGCTAGTTTGCATAGTAGTGGTACCAATGCTATGTCTGCAGAAACTGGTGATTGAGAGGTCCAAGTAATGGGAAAGATGCGCTAATATTAATAGAAAAGGTTTAGCTGGTGAGGGTTATGAACCATAGTACACAATTATAGAAAGATAGTTGTGGTTTTTGTACAGTAAAAAAAACAAAAACATTTTCGTATTTATTTAGAATATTTATTTTATGTAGAATGTACGGTTTGCATTTTTTTTTAAACGGGTTTTGTGTGGTATATCTGAATGGTATTCAAGAAAAATTATATTTGTTTCACTTCTATTTATAAATGAGAAACATCAGAAATGAATACAATTCAAGGGATTTCCGGGATTAGAAAAAAAGTCTGCTTTTTTTTCCCCACCAGAACAGCGGCACATCTGTCCGTTGGCTGTATCTGATATTGCAGCTCATCTCCTTTTAGGTGAATGTCGCTGAACTACAAAAGCAGATTATACCACCCATGGACAGACATGGTACTGTTTTTGGGGTTAAAGAAAAAGCAGATCCTTTTATCTAATCCTGGAAACTTTTTTTAAGTGTTCATTAGAGGGATATATTCTATACAGCTTTTTTTAAATCCTGCTCATAAAAATGAGTCTAACGTTTTACAACCCCCACACCTATTATCAGCTACACTAGGGGACAATGGGATTTTTTTTTTACTGGATTTCAGTAAGATTTTGCCAGACACCTATGGCACCACTCATATCTGATCCAAGCTATTCGACCCTTGTTTCTTCTATACTAGATAGTTAAAGAGGTTTTCCCATCCTACAGGATATGTCATAAGTGTCATATAGATGCGGGTCCCACCTATCTCTAGAACGGGGCCCCCTAAACCCCGTTCTGCTCTGTGTTGTGGCTGAATCTTGTGATTTCCGTCCATGAATTACAGAAACAACGTAACTCGCTGAGCTACGCTGTTTCCGTAAGTCCCATAGTAGTGAATGGCAGTTACGGAAGCTGCGTAGCATGCGAGCTACATTGTTTCTGTAACTACCATTCAGTTCTTTGGGACTTACGGAAACAGCGTAGCTCAACGAGTTACGTTGTTTCCGTAATTCATGGACGGAAATTACAAGATTCAGCCACAACACAGAGCAGTAGAACGGGGTTTAGGGGGCCCTGTTCTAAAGAACGCTGCAGGTCCCAGAGGTGGGACCCACATCTATCTGACCTTTATGACCTATCCTGTGGATATGTCCTAAATGTCTCTGATGGGAAAACCCGTTTAAGGGAACAGTTTGTTACTGGCTGATTCCATAAAAGCCCATTAAAATCAACAGGCTCTGCTGATAAATGTCTATTGTACGTTGCCAGCATTAGCATGGACTAGGGTAGCTAAAAAAAAAAAGTGAACTGGGCCAGTACTAGTACTAGAGATATAAACACCCAAACCTTATTGAAAAGATACTACTGAATTACTAAAAATGCTGGAAATTCATGATTGTTTATAGAGAAAAATGGCATGCTGCTTTGTTTATACCTTGACAATTACATTTTTTTTAAATAATTTTTTGTAACAGCCTGTCAATAATATGTAATAAATGCAATGCTCTGTCCTTTGTATATTGGCATAGGAGATCATGATATGTTTTTTCTCTCTTTGTAAAATACTCATCACTCTGATTGGTCTTGAGAGCATGGCATAGCCCATATTGTTTTATTGCTTCCTTTTAAAATTGCCCAATATTTCTCACATTTGAGCTCCTGGATATAGAGTCGCTTGGAGTTCATACCTCAACATGCAATCAAGACTGCTGAAGCCGTAATTATGAAGCTATGTAGAAGAAGCTGCTGGTCATTGGGGCTGTGCAATAGGCTAAATTTACACACATCATTTTGCTGCATTTTTTTGTGGTGTTTTTCACTGATTTTTTTTTGGGGTAAAAAGTGCTGCTTTATAGGATTTAAAAGATGCCTGAAATAATGCATGTACAGAATGACACAAAATAAAAAAAAACACATGTAAAAACACCATTAAAAATGCATAGTACATTTAAAAACAACTGAAATTTTCTTTCCGTTTACGAGAAAAAAGGTTGACACAAGGAGAACACATGAACATTCATATGGAAAGAAAATGGTCCATTTTTTGCAGATGAAAATCGGACACGCTGGTGTGAAAAAGGCCCATGTTTGAAATTACACATGCAGTTTATGGTGCCATTTGAGGTCTGAAAAAAAATAAATTATACTTACCCAGAGTTCCCTGCTTCTTCTCTAGTCCGGCCTCCTGGGATGACGTTTCATCCCATGTGACCGCTGTCAATCACAGGCTGCAGCGGTCACATGGCCTGCAACGTCATCCTAGGAGGCCGGACTGGAAGTATAAAACTTTTTTTTTTGCACAATGTGGTGCAATTTTTCGGACGACATTCCCTGCGGTGTTCAGGGTGGATATTCTGCGCAGCTTGACGTTATGTGTGTTCGTACCCTGAAGCAGAGCAAAGTTTATTGCAGCTATCATGCAGCCCGGTTTAGGTATGCTCACTCTAATCCTTTTAATACATTTCCTGTTGTTTATAATTCCTATAAAGACTATATCCTGGATATGTATTGCATGTGTTGCCTTTTTTATTATTCCTAAAAAACTACTAAAAACAACTGCTGATGAACTTCATGCATTTATGTGCCTTATTTTGAGAGAGAAATGTTATTTGTAGTTTACAGGGTTGCTATAAAAAAAGTTAGGATCTTATTTGCTTTCATACCACCTGAGTCTCTTCAAGGCAGAGAGCATAAAAGATTGAAGAGCATCATAGATTACTGAAGTTCCGTTATACCCTTATACATCTAACATCACAGTCTCAAATCTCAAGCCTTAATAGCTTTCCACCCTGAGCTCAAATATTCCAGTGCTAACATTCTGGAGACATGTTCAGCGCGACTATGCAAACTACAGTACCCTCTACTGGAACATTCGCATTCTTCCCTTCATCATTGTAATACTCAACATATAACTTTGCAGTGATTTACAAAGGTGGGCCAAGGTATTTCATTTGCAGTGCTTATGCGCCTATTATATAGTGGAAATTCTGTGAGGGAATGTTCACACGGCTTATATTCAGCCGTTTTTCACGCTGTAAACGCCCCGAAAAACAGCTGAAAATACGGGGGCTGAACGCCTCCAAACATCTGCCCATTGATTTCAATGGGAAAAACTGAGTTTGATGCCCACGGGGCGTTTTTTTACACGTGGTTTGTAAAAACGGTGCGTAAAAAAGAAAGGCAATGACACTTCTTAAGCCGTTTTTTGGAGCTGTTTTTCATTGTCTCAATAGAAAAACAGCTCCAAAAACAGCCTTAAAAAATGCATCAAAAAACGCTTCATGCTTAAAAAACGGCTGAAAATCAGAGGCTGTTTTCCCTTGAAAACTGCTCCGTAGTTTACAGCCGTTTTTAGACTAGCGTGTGAGCATAGCCTGACAATTAGTAATGTTTTTAAAGGAAATTCACTTTGACTATAAAAGAAAGTGAGAGGGTGATGTGGGGTCCTACAGAAGAGGGATATTTTAAATAACACTATCAGATTGTAGCTTAGTGAGGCACAATGGTCGTTCCACCTCTATCTACTGCATAGAGTCTAAAAAACACCTCTTTTTTTTGTATAAGATTGGGATCCAAATCTCGCCTATTTGTAATCCATGTAGTATACATCATGTAAACGTGGTTATGTCCAAAATGTACACGTTTCTGGAAGGGAAGTTGGATATAATTAACTCTGTATATGGCGCATCTATTTTCTTGTCCCCATATGTATATAAACTGGGCTATGATGCTGACTTGCCTGTGTCCGAGCCGGTCAAGGTGACTGTAGCAAGGATGCTTTATATGGCTAGAAAATGTATATATCAGAAATGGCTGCAGGAAAACCCGTCTTCCATACAGGACATTGTTACCAAAACAAACTGGCTTATCTCTATGGAGAAAAATATTCATATTAAGAGGAGACAAGTAAAAAATTTGAGGACCGCTGGTGCACCTGGCTAGATGCACCTGGATTGACAACAGCTGCTTTGACCAGGGACAGAACTCTCCTCATATGTTTAGCCTTCTAAGGCGACATTCACACGAGCGTGACAGATTTACGCACGTGTGGATAGCCCCATTGAAATCAATGGGTCCGTGTGCTGGGAGTGATTTCCACGCGCAGCACACGGATACGTTTTACGCTCGTCTGAATGAGCCCTAAGGGTATGTTCACACGCTTAACAAAAAATGGCTGAAAACAGGCCGTGTGAACATACCCTTAGGCCAGATTCACACGAGCATGTTCGGTCCGTGATATACGGACCGTATGTCGGCAGTAATTCCCAGATCAAACACACTTCAGGGAGTCGAGCTCCTATCATCATAGTTGTCAATGACGCTACGAGTCCTTGCCTCGCTGTGGGAAATCTGTGCCGTACTGTAATCATGTTTTCAGTACGGGACAGTAGTTCCTCGGGGAGGCAGGGACTCCTAGTGTCATATATAACTATGATACTAGGCGGGGCCGGCCTTAGGTGTGTGCGACCAGTGCCATTGCACAGGGCGCATCACTCCAGCAGGTGGAAGGGGGCGCTGCTCTGGCTCCCTTCCCCTGCTTGTGTTTCGAAAGCACCCGGGCCCGGCGACTCAACAGCTGCCTTTCCGTCCGGGCGCTTCTTCGCTCAGTGGCGTCGCTACCGCTGTAGCAGCCATAGCGACGACAACGGGCATGAGGGCGCCGTGGCTGCTACAGTGGTAGCGACTTCACATTCAATAGTATCTCCCTGCTCTACTATCTACTAGGCCAGTTGTTCCCAACCGGGGTGCGTCAATGTCATGAGAACCCTCCAGGGGTGCTGCCACACTCCTCTGAACCATGATTTTTTGCAGCCCCCTTGTAGATAGCACCCCCAACTCCGTAGAAGGCACTACCTACAGGGGGCTGCATGACACTACCTACAAGGGGGCTGCGTGGCACTACCTACAAGGGGGCTGCGTGGCACTACCTACAAGGGGGCTACGTGGCACTACCTACAAAAAACTGGCATAAATTATAGTAGAAATCTACGCCAGCCCCTATCTGGCGTAGATTTCACTCTATGGAGCGTAGCAAGGCAGAGGCCCGTGCTAGGACCCTACCTTGCGATCTCTCAACCAAACTTTCTGCTTAAACTAGCAGACAATTCACTGCGGAGAAACTGCACCATTTCCTGCGTATTTTTACTGCAGTAAATAGTACGTATTTTGCTGCGTTTTTTCAAGTCTGTGAGATGGAGATATCGCCTCTGAAAAATGCAGGAATTCAGTCCACTTTCCGCAGCAGGAATTGACATGCTGCGGAAGGAAAAATACGTGTTGCAGGTGAATTTCTGGACTGAAATTTTCCTCAGTGTTTGGATGACAAATGTTCATTCACAGCCACTTTGCTGCTACTGTATTCCGGACAGAAAATACGCAGCAATTCCGTTATGTGTGGATAAGCCCTAATTGTTCTCGTGGCTGAATGGGCACAAATACCCACAATGAACTTCAAAATCTTGTTGAAAACCTTCCTAGAAGAGTGGAGGCTGTTATAGCTGCAAAAAGGGGGGACCAACTCCATATTAACACCTATGGACTTGGAATGAAATGTCCAAAAAGCTCATATATCTGTATGGTCAAGTGTCCACTTACATTTGGCCAGATAGTTTATGTCTAATTTTTTCTTTGTAATGTTATAGGCTCTAAATCCAGGAGAATATACAATAATTACAAAGTTAATCCAGTAGATGTCGCTCAATGCATGTTCTGCTACACTGAATCTTAAAATTCCCAAAAATCTTCACATGAAGGTTATTGAATTCAAGTTTAGACTTAAATAAAACATAATTTTAATAGTTTTTATAACTCCTTTTCTATCTTTGCTTATTTTATCATTTGAGAGTATGTATTTTTTGCATTGCCTGTAATGAGTAGGATGCAGGGTGGCTAACCTGTCTTTTTTCCTTTTTCTGGATAATTTATCCAAAAATCAGGGACAGCCCAATTTTTTTTTACAAGTTTGAAAACCATAATGAATAATAAAGATGACAAGTAATATACAGTATATTTAGGGCTTATAATACTAGTATGAACAGATTAGCAGCTGTGACCTCTAAAATGATGATAATTACAAACCCAATAATCTGCACAAGAGTCTTCAATTTAAATAAAATGCCATTCATTTTAACGGACATTGGGAAAAAGTGTCCTATTTTTAGGGGCTATACAGAGATTTACGAACGGTTGGCAACCCTGGTAGGATAGTGTGGGCTGGTAAACCGGTTTCATTATTTTCTGTTGTATTGGTTTAAACTGTAGATACATCTGTGTGACAGCATAGTTAACCCTTTAGTGATGAGCCTATTTTAAGCCTTAATGACCAAGCAGTTTTTTCCATTTTTCCATCGTCGCATTCAAAGAGCTATAACTACTTCATTTTCTGTCAACGTAGCTTAACTTTTTTGGGAGGAATAGAAAAAAAACATAAATTCCGTCATTGTTCTATGTGTTATAAATTTACGCCTTTTACCATGCGGTGTAAATAACATGCAACCTTTATTCTATAGGGCGGTACGATTATGGCAAAACCACATATGTAGAGATTTTTTATGTTTTACAAATTTTGCACTTTGAACTAAAATATTTTGTTTTCGCATCTTCGCATTCCAAAAGTCATAACTTTTTTTTTTCGTTTTCCATCGATGTAGCCATATGAGGGTTGGGGGATGAGATGTAGTTTTCATTGGCACCATTTTGGGGTACATGGAGCTTATTGATTACATTTTATGATTATTTGTGTGGCAATTGAAGTGGTAATTTCACCATTGTTTTTTGCAGGTTTTTTACGGCGTTCATCTTGCGGTTTAAATGACATCTTAGCTTTACTCTTCGGTTCATTACGATCGCGATGATACCATTTATGTATATTTTTTTAATTTTTTAATACTTTTTACTAAATAAAACCACTTTTTATGGAAAAAATTGTTTTATTTTTTCTGACTGATTAGCTTTTTTAGTATTCAGGTTTTTTTAATTAATTTTCAGCAAGAAAAAAAAGTATAAGAAGGAAGTCACATTAACGACCAACATGTCACCTTTAGTGACACAAAGGGAAGGAATTACAACATCATGAGGGAAAATCTGTGTCACGTAGGGTTTGTGGACCCACTGGGCCATACCCCCTTGGCGGTATGGCAGCTGGCCAACAGGGCGCAGGTCACAATCTATAGTTCGTATAGCAGCTCGGACAGTGGAAAGGCAGGCTCAGCTGGGACTAGGCAGAAGGTAAACGTCAGGCATGGAGTAGCAGGACAGGCGTAGAATACAGCACAGCACAACTACAGCAGAGCATGGCACTTGACCAGGATAGCACGGGATACAGCATACAGGATACAGGAACAGGGAACACTGGGAACTGGAAAACACTAGGAGACCACTTGCTTAGGCAAACTAGGATACGACAAACAACGTGTAATGGCAGGAAGGAGGTGAAGGGAAAGTGAGCCCTAATCTACCCACCGCCCTGTCCCTGCCTACTTGCAACGACCCGCCCTAGGCGACGAGGTACAACTGGGCGGCGGTCCCTACGCTGGCTAAGTGCACTGGAAGACAAACGGGGAACACGCAAGGGAAGGGGCAGTAGCCACGGAACGCCACGAGGAAACGGGGCGGCGAACGAACAGTCAGGACCAGGACGAAGTGAGTACACCCGAGCGGGCACGGAGACAGAAGCAAGCCAGGGCAAGCAAAGCAGGTCAAGCAGAACTGCAGCAAGGCAGAAGCACGGCAGAAGCAGGCTGGAGCAAGCAGCAGTGGGGCCAGGAATCCAAAAGAATTACAAGCACTGAGGGAGAGCACAGGGCAGGTAATAAAGGGCAGGGGGCGGAGCTAACTCCGAGAGACCAGGCCGCGATAGGCTCTCCCACTCCTGAGCCTGCCACCCTGGTTGGTGGGAGATGGTGTCAGTCGAACAGGTCTGGCCTCAGGTGTGGATTGATTAATCCCAGGAGTATAGCTAGATGAAGTACCTGGCAGATCCCTAACAGTACTCCCCCTTTTATGAGGGGCCACCGGACCCTTACTAAGGGGACCCGGTTTAGTGGGGAAGAGGAGGTGGAACCTCCTGATCAATACCCCAGCGTGAACATCACGGGCAGGTACCCAAGTCCTCTCCTCCGGCCCGTATCCTTTCCAATGGACCAGGTACTGGAGGGAGCCCTGGACCATCCTACTGTCCATAATCTTGGCCACCTCGAATTCCACCCCCTCAGGGGTGAGAACGGGAACAGGAGGTATCCTCGAGGGGGACCAGGACGGGGAGCAGCGTTTAAGGAGGGAGGCATGGAAGACGTCATGTATGCGAAAGGATGGGGGGAGCTCCAGACGGAAGGATACAGGGTTGAGGACTTCAATGATCTTATAAGGTCCAATGAATCGGGGAGCAAACTTCCTGGACGGGACCTTAAGGCGCAAGTTCCTGGACGACAACCAGACCAAATCCCCGACGACAAACCGGGGGTTAGCAGAACGTCTACTATCCGCCTGAATCTTTTGTGCGCTCTGGGACGCCTCTAGGTTCTTCTGAACCTGGGCCCAGACAGTGCACAGTTCCCGATGAACCTCCTCTACCTCAGGATTATTGGAACAACCAGGGGAGACGGAGGAGAACCTTGGGTTAAACCCGAAATTACAGAAAAACGGGGAGACCCCTGACGAGTTACTGACCCGGTTATTCAGGGAAAATTCAGCAAGGGGAAGGAATGAGATCCAATCGAATTGACAGTCCGAGATGAAACACCTTAAATATTGTTCCAGGGATTGGTTGGTCCTTTCCGTTTGGCCATTAGTTTCGGGATGGAAGGCGGAGGAGAAGGACAGATCAATCTCCAACTTTTTACAAAAAGCTCTCCAAAATAAGGAAACAAATTGTACCCCTCTGTCAGAAACGATATTGACTGGGGCCCCATGGAGACGCAGGATGTGTTTCACGAACAAAGAAGCTAACGTCTTGGCATTAGGTAGCTTCTTAAGGGGCACAAAGTGGCACATCTTGCTGAAGCGGTCGACTACCACCCACACCACCGACTTGCCCTGAGATGGAGGCAAATCGGTGATAAAATCCATGGAGATATGGGTCCAAGGTCTCTGGGGAATGGGCAAGGAACGTAGTAGGCCCGCAGGTCGGGACCTAGGGGTTTTGGACCTAGCGCAAACCTCACAAGCGGCGACGTAAGCCCTAACATCTTTAGGCAACCCAGGCCACCAATAGTTTCTGGTAATGAGGTGTTTGGTGCCCAAGATGCCAGGATGACCAGATAGAGCGGAGTCATGGTTTTCCCTGAGTACCCTCAGCCGGTATTGCAGGGGAACAAACAGTTTGTCCCCAGGGACGTTCCCGGGAGCTGCACCCTGATCAGCCGCGATATCAGAAGCTAAATCAGAATCCGTGGCAGAGACGATTATACCAGGGGGTAAAATACAAGCGGGATCCTTCTCGGAAGGAGGATTGGCCATGAAACTACGTGACAGAGCGTCAGCCTTAATATTCTTGGACCCAGCCCTATAGGTAACCAAGAAATTAAATCTGGTAAAGAATAGTGCCCACCGAGCTTGTCTAGGATTAAGCCTCCGGGCCGATTCTAGGAAAACCAGATTCTTGTGATCCGTAAGGACCGTTACCTGGTGTCTGGCCCCCTCCAGGAAGTGCCGCCACTCCTCAAACGCCCATTTAATGGCTAGAAGTTCGCGGTTGCCAATATCATAGTTACTCTCCGTGGGCGAAAACTTCCTAGAGAAGTAAGCACAGGGGCGGAGATGGGTGAGGGAGCTGGTACCCTGGGACAAGACGGCCCCCACTCCCACCTCGGAAGCGTCAACCTCCACAATAAATGGCTCCTCTTGGTTGGGCTGAATCAGCACGGGGGCCGAGATAAAGCACTTCTTGAGAGTCTCAAAGGCCTGGACGGCCTCAGGGGGCCAATGGAGGACATCGGCACCCTTGCGGGTGAGGTCCGTAAGAGGCTTAGCGACGACCGAGAAGTTGGCAATAAATCTCCTGTAATAGTTGGCGAACCCTAAAAAACACTGTAACGCCTTAAGGGAGGCAGGTTGGACCCATTCCGCCACAGCTTGAACGTTGGCAGGGTCCATGCGGAATTCATGAGGAGTGAGGATTTGCCCTAAAAATGGTATCTCCTGTACCCCAAAGACACATTTTTCAGTCTTAGCAAACAGATTATTCTCCCGAAGGACCTGGAGCACCTTCCTGACATGCTCCACGTGGGACGACCAGTCCTTGGAAACACCAGTATGTCATCAAGGTACACAACAAGAAATATCCCCAGGTAATCTCTCAGGATTTCATTAATAAAATTCTGGAAGACAGCAGGGGCATTACACAACCCAAAGGGCATGACCAGGTATTCGAAATGACCCTCGGGTGTGTTGAACGCAGTTTTCCACTCATCCCCCTCTTTGATGCGGATAAGGTTATATGCCCCCCGTAGATCGAACTTAGAAAACCACTGGGCTCCCTGAACCTGATTAAAAAGATCCGGAATCAAAGGAAGTGGGTACTGGTTCCTTACGGTGACCTTATTCAGGTTACGATAATCAATGCACGGCCTAAGACCACCATCCTTCTTCCCCACGAAGAAGAAGCCAGCACCTACAGGAGAAGTTGAGGGGCGAATGAAACCCTTGGCCAGGCATTCTTGGATATATACCCTCATCGCTTCACGTTCAGGACATGAAAGATTAAATATCCTACCCTTAGGAAGCTTGGCACCTGGCACCAAATCGATGGCGCAATCGTAATCTCTATGGGGGGGCAACACCTCAGAGGCCTCCTTGGAAAACACATCGGCGAAGTCCTGAACAAACTCAGGAAGCGTGTTTACCTCCTCCCGGGGAGATATAGAGTTAACAGAAAGACATGACATCAGACATTCATTACCCCATTTGGTGAGATCCCCAGTATTCCAATCAAACGTGGGATTATGCAACTGCAACCAGGGAAGACCTAATACCAGATCAGACGATAATCCCTGCATCACCAGTACAGAGCACTGCTCCAAATGCATGGAGCCAACCAGGAGTTCAAAAACAGGGGTATGCTGAGTAAAATAACCATTAGCAAGGGGGGTTGAGTCGATTCCTACTACAGGGATAGGATAAGGTAAATCAATACAAGGCATCTTTAGAGACATAGCAAATTCCACAGACATGATATTAGCAGATGAGCCAGAATCCACGAAAGCACTGCCCGTGGCAGACCGGCCAGCAAACGAGACCTGAAAGGGAAGCAAAATTTTATTGCGTTTCACATTAACGGGAAATACCTGTGCGCCCAAGTGACCTCCCCGATGATCACTTAGGCGCGGAAGTTTTCCGGCTTCTTATTCTTGCGCCTGGGACAGGTGTTCAGTAGATGCTTGTCGTCCCCACAGTAGAAGCAGAGACCATTCATTCTGCGAAACTCCCTACGTTGTCGAGGGGACATGGAGGCCCCGAGTTGCATAGGTACCTCCGAGTCCTCCGTGGAGGGGCGAGGAGACGGGACCTCGGGGGGAATCGCAGAAAAGTCAGAGGGGAGCACACTGAAGCGTTCTAGCTGACGTTCCCTGAGACGTCGGTCAAGTCGTACTGCTAGGGCCATAACCTGGTCAAGGGAGTCAGGCGAGGGGTAGCTAACCAGCAGATCCTTCAGGGCGTCAGATAATCCTAACCTAAACTGGCACCTTAGGGCCGGATCGTTCCACTGAGAAGCTACGCACCACTTCCTAAAATCAGAACAGTATTCCTCAACCGGTCTCCTACCCTGACGTAAGGTCACCAGCTGACTCTCGGCTAAAGCAGTCCTGTCAGTCTCGTCGTAAATGAGTCCGAGGGCAGAGAAAAAACGATCAACAGAGGAAAGTTCAGGGGTGTCAGGAGCCAAGGAGAAGGCCCACTCTTGGGGCCCTTCCTGGAGTCGGGATATGATGATACCCACCCGCTGGTTCTCGGAACCTGAGGAGTGGGGCTTTAGGCGGAAATACAGTCTGCAACTCTCCCGGAAGGAGAGAAACGTCTTACGGTCCCCTGAAAACCGGTCAGGTAACTTGAGGTCGGGTTCTAGAGGTGAGGTGGGGGGTACTACTAAAGCAGCGTCACCCTGATTGACCCTTTGGGCCAGGGCCTGGACCTGTAGGGAGAGGCCATGCATCTGCTGGGTCAGGGTCTCAAGGGGGTCCATGATAGCGTCAGCGTAGGAGAAAGGGTAGACTAGGTAAGGGCTTGTAATTATGTAGTGGCAGGAAGGAGGTGAAGGGAAAGTGAGCCCTAATCTACCCACCGCCCTGTCCCTGCCTACTTGCAACGACCCGCCCTAGGCGACGAGGTACAACTGGGCGGCGGTCCCTACGCTGGCTAAGTGCACTGGAAGACAAACGGGGAACACGCAAGGGAAGGGGCAGTAGCCACGGAACGCCACGAGGAAACGGGGCGGCGAACGAACAGTCAGGACCAGGACGAAGTGAGTACACCCGAGCGGGCACGGAGACAGAAGCAAGCCAGGGCAAGCAAAGCAGGTCAAGCAGAACTGCAGCAAGGCAGAAGCACGGCAGAAGCAGGCTGGAGCAAGCAGCAGTGGGGCCAGGAATCCAAAAGAATTACAAGCACTGAGGGAGAGCACAGGGCAGGTAATAAAGGGCAGGGGGCGGAGCTAACTCCGAGAGACCAGGCCGCGATAGGCTCTCCCACTCCTGAGCCTGCCACCCTGGTTGGTGGGAGATGGTGTCAGTCGAACAGGTCTGGCCTCAGGTGTGGATTGATTAATCCCAGGAGTATAGCTAGATGAAGTACCTGGCAGATCCCTAACACAACGCTCAGGCATCGAAGCAAGGGGCTGGGCCCTTCTTATAGTCTAGGGAACTCATGGGCTGATTACACATTAAAGTCCGGTGCGCGTGCTGCACCCTACGGGACCCCGGCCGAGGTGAGTGGAAGTGAGCGCTGGCATCTCCTGAGGAGGAGACTGGGGCAAGCACTCGCAGACACATGGCTGCGGCCGTCAGGAGGAGAGTGAACCTGACGGCCCGCAGCCACGGACATGACAATCAGACTGTTTAGCTTTATTATTAATTTTTATTTCACATTAATTAATATTATTTTCAGTCCCATTAGGGGACTTCACTATGCGATCTTTGATCACTTATATAATGCTTTGGTATACTTAGTATACCAAAGCATTTTTTCTGTCAGTGTAAAACTGACAGGCATCTATTAAGTCATGCCTCCTACACAGCCTAATAGACTAGCATCGTAGGTCTTGGGGCCTTTATTAGGCCCCCAGCTGCCATGGCAACCCATTGGCGGCCCGTAATCGCATTTGCGGGTCATCAACAGGTGACAGAGGGAACCCCCTCCCTTTGTAAACAACTAAGGGGTTAAACGGTCACGATCGGAAAACCATTAGAGCAGGAGCCCGGCTGTGATAAGGCAGCTAAACCCCACTCCAGCACAGGACACCTGTACACAACTTAGACTAGGCTGCCGTAAAAAGGCGGCAGTCTAGCCTAAGGCCTGTTAGTGACCGTGAAATGGTGTATTGGTGGTCTCTATCGGGTTAAAGGTGTGTGTGTGTGTGTGTGTGTGTGTTATAAAACTGTATAGTATAGGACCTGGATCTATACTGGGCTATCTTGCATTCTACAGGTGTTTCCCATATGCCCAGGGATTTATCACTATATGCCTTTTCTGCAGCTAATAGTGTAACGCTGGAATCCCCTTAAAGGGGTATTCCAGCCTCCATCATTATTCACCTACAGCTGTGCTCAGCTGTTTCCGTCAGCCCCATAGACTTTTATTGAAGCGCACCGTGTATGCCCATACCCCGCTCCATTCAAACCCATTTTAGCCACCGTCTTGCGGTTGGGGGGAATGGAGGACAGGGGTCCCCCATTCTGGTGATCGGTGGGGGTTAGAGTGGTCAAACCCCCACCAATCTAGCATTTTTCACCTATCCAGTGGATAACTATCCAGTGGATTAAACATTTTAACCATATGATGAACTTAAATGCCCAAACAAATAGCGCCTACACTGATTTTACCCAAATATGGAAAGGAAGTGTTAATAATATTCTATTATCATCACTCAGTATGTTTTAATACATTGACAAATACTTTTATATACAGAACTAGATTAAGAATATATGAATTAGAGATATATACTTATGACTACTTATATATGATGTATTCTAAAAGTTACGTCTTCTTATTATTGTGTACTTATTATTTTTACTGGTATGTTGTTTTTCAGCCTGAGATAGGCTATTTGTTGAAACATTCCTTTGGGATGTACTGGGGAGCTTTTCAATACATACAGACATCTTTGGAAAATCATTACTTTTGTGTGCCGTTTCTATTTCTGTATAGCATTGTTGTTTATAAGAGTCTGTTCACACGCAGTGGTTTCAGCCGTAATTCGGGCGTTTTACGCCTCGAATTACGCCTGAAAAACGCCCCTAATACGCCTACAAACATCTGCCCATTGCTTTCAATGGAAATTACGATGTTCTGTTCCCACGAGCCTTTATTTTACGCGTCGCTGTCAAAATACGGCGCATAAAAGGACGGCTCGTCAAAATAAATGCAGGACACTTCTTGGGAAGTTTTTGGAGGCGTTTTTCATTGACTCCATTGAAAAACAGCTCCAAAAACGGCCGTAAAAAATGCAGCGAAAAACGCGAGTTGTTAAAAAAAAGTCTGAAAATCAGGAGCTGTTTTCGCCTAAAAACAGCTCCGTATTTTCAGACGTTTTTGGTCACTGCATGTGAACATACCCTAAGGCTTTCCGTAGATAGGCCTAAAAGACATGCATCTGCCGATAATGAAGTGCTTCCAACCACCCTTTTACATTAACAGGTCAGTGGCCTTCTTGCTACCCCATGACAACCTTTTTCAACTTATTCCACCCTCTTTACATATTAAGTTAGTCAAATTTATTTCTACTATTCCCTTTACGGGAAAATTCTGCATGAGATCCCTGCTATTTAGACCTACCCTAAATGAGCTAGCACTCATTCAACTTCATTGTCATCAACATTGTGAAATTGGAGTCCCCAGGGGGCTAATAAACATGGCCTTATGTCAATTATTTATAGTACCACAAAATAATTAAGGGCCTGTTCACATCAGCATTGGCTTTCCGTTCCGGGGTTCCGTCGGAGGTTTCCGTCGGGTGAACCCCGAAACGGAAAGTCAAACTGAAACCACAGCTTCCGTTTCAGTCACCATTGATATCAATGGTGACGGAAACATTACTAATGGTTTCCATTCGTCACCATTCCGGCAGGTTTTCGTTTTAACAACGGGATCAATAGCGGAGTCGACTGCGCTATTGATTCTGTCGTTAAAACGGAAACCTGCCGGAATGGTGACGAACGGAAACCATTAGCAGTGTTTCCATCACCATTAATATCAATGGTGACTGAAACGGAAGCTGTGGTGTCAGTTTGACTTTCCGTTGCCGGGTTCACCCGACGGAAACCTACGACGGAACCCCGGAACGGAAAGCCAATGCTGATGTGAACAGGCCTTAACTTCTTCTCCATCTTTAAAACATATTGTGCTGAAGAGGATGTCCAACACCAAGGCCAAGCATGGATTGTGCAGTTTTTAGGGTCTCTCGCCTAAGGAGTACTTGTGAAGTTGAGGAATTTCCACCAGGGCAGCATTTCTTCATAAAGCAAACCAGAAGAAGAGAACAGAAGTATTAGCATAAAAGAAATAAATGTGCTATAGAGTAGGCATGGTTCCCAACCAGCGTGGGAATATTGTAAATAACTTAAGCAAATATCAAAGTTGAATAAGTTACTTTGTATCATTTTACAACATAACCAGCAAAAGAGTCATAAAGAACATAATAGGAAATCATAAGAGGACTCAGATTTAAATAGTGAGCTATAAAACAGTTTCAATGTCATAAAATACAATTAAAACACAAGTGCTCCCCCCACATTCATGACTATCACAGGCAGTGCTGTATAGCTTATTGCCGAAAGAATGGTGCCAACAGCCATCTCCCCTCTTACATAGTGACACGGTTTGCCTGAAAATATATAAACGGGTTGAAATTCCAACAGATTTTTTTCAAACAAGTGCTATGACAAATATTGCGATCATCAAACCTGGGACAGGGATCTCAACTTGCAAGATAAATTCCACAAAGTGTGGGTGCCAAAGTGACAGCAGGTGCCACAGCCTGTCCCAACTGTGCCGCTATGGGTCATTGAGGGGCTACCATACAGCTTGCCCTGCTAAGTATATAGTTTCTCAAGGGTGCATTAGTCACTCTGTAGGGGGAATGCACTGTGCTTCTGTAGGTCACCATGGCTGCAATGAAACTACCTTTCACGGATCCCAACTACCTTGTCCGCATACATGAAACATGCATGTTGCGTACTAACTGCGCAACAACAAAGAGAACGGTCCCAGGCCAAGAGGTGGCACAAACACCGTCCTTAGGGCAGATTCACACGAGCGTTGCGTTTTTGCGCGCGCAAACAACGCAGCGTTTTGGGCACGCAAAAACCATTTGACAGCTGCGTGTGTCATCCGTGTCTGATGCGCGGCTGCGTGATTTTCGCGCAGCCGCCATCATAGAGATGAGGCTAGTCGACGCCCGTCACTGTCCAAGGTGCTGAAAGAGCTAACTCTTTCAGCACCCTCGACAGTGAATGCCGAACACAATATCGAAAAACCTGTTGAAAAAAGAAAAAGTTCGTACTTACCGAGAACTTCCCGGCCGTTGCCTTGGTGACGCGTCCTTGGTGACGCGCCTCTCGACATCGGGCCCCACCTCCCTGGATGACGCGCCAGTCCATGTGACCGCTGCAGCCTGTGCTTGGCCTGTGATTGGCTGGAGCTGTCACTTGGCCTGAATTGTCATCCCGGGAGGTCAGACTGGAGGAAGACGCCGGGAGTTACAGGTTCATGTTTATTGGGATCGGAAGTCACTGTCCATGGTGCTGAAACAGTTTAACTCCTTCTGCACCATGGACAGTGACTATCTCCTGACGTCGCGTACCGATAATTTTTTTGCCGGGTTCGGCCAAAACGAGTTCGGCCGAACCCGGTGAAGTTCGGTTTGCTTGTCCGGCTTCGCTAATCGCAAAGACACTCCGTTTGGATGTTCGGAAACAGAAAAGCACGTGGTGCTTTTCTGTTTACTTTCATCCTTTTGACAGCTGTTGCGCAAACACGCAGTTCGCACGGAAGTGCTTCCGTGCAACCTGCGTGGTTTTCACGCACCCATTGACTTCAATGGGTGCGTGATGCGCGAAATACGCAGAGTTATTGAACCTGTCGCGCTTTTTGCGCAGCAGACAAACGCTGCGCAAAAAGCACGGACTGTCTGTACTGCCCCATAGACTTGTATTGGTCCATGCGTGCCGCTTGAAAACCACCCGGCCCGCACGGACCGAATACACGCTCATGTGAATCCCCCCTTAGTCTAAGTCCTTTAATGGAATGGGCAATGTTTCTTTAAGGACCGCTTAAAATAATTACAGTGGCTTTCCACAAACTCACACATGAACAGATTTATTCTAAATAAGGCAGGCAGTCTGATTGTGATTGGAGACATCGATCCCGCAGATAACATGGCAGGCATACACCAGATAACACATAGGTGCAGGCAAAATGGGGCAGACATCCTTCCACACAGGTGGGAACACAGAATGTAGGTACCAACAAAGATGTAGGATGCATAGTATCGCCCCCTTACAAATAGACACATGTTCATCAAGTTCTAGAAAATAAACCCTAGTGGCTATCAGACCCGATCAAGTGTGATCAAAGTATTCTTATAAATTTTAAGAGGACCTGTCAGCACTTTTTTTTAGCATGCCTATTATATTAAATGTTTTCATTCCCCATAAAATAACAATGTTAGATAATTTTTTCTTTAAACGTTGCATTGTCCCTTTCCTCTATTATTCCTCCTGGATATGAATGAATACATTGATAAATGGGTGTTATGCTCCTAGTCAATAGGGTGTGTCCCCACACAGTCTGACAATGTCCAAACAGTTCTGACAGTGTCAGTCTGTACATTGATATGGCGTATTGACAATCGAAATGATTACACAAGTTATCAATTTATACATACAATTCCAGGAGGAATAATAAAGGAATGGCACAAAGAAAAGTTGTTAGAATAGGTACTCCTGATTGGTTATTTTATGGGGATCACAAGCATTTACGAAACCAGACAGGAAAGCTGACAGGCTCTTTTTAAAGGTACTTTCCAGGATTCTATTAATTCTTTTAGATTTTAAAGGACATCAAAGATAAAGCACAGTGCCCCATAGTGCAGAACTGTCAGATAATTGGGAAGTGAATTAGGCCTCATTTACACGAGCGTGTGCGTTTTGCGCGCGCAAAAAACGCTGCGTTTTGCGCGCGCAAAAGGCACTTGGCAGCTCCGTGTGTCATCCGTGTATGATGCGCGGCTGCGTGATTTTCGCGCAGCCGCCATCATAGAGATGAGGCTAGTCGACGCCCGTCACTGTCCAAGGTGCTGAAAGAGCTAACTGATCGGCAGTAACTCTTTCAGCACCCTCGACAGTGAATGCCGAACACAATATACACCAACCTGTGAATAAAAAAAGACTTTCATACTTACCAAGAACTTCCTGCTTCCCCCAGTCCGGGCTCCCGGCCGTTGCCTTGGTGACGCGTCCCTCTCTTGTCATCCGGCCCCACCTCCCAGGATGACGCCGCAGTCCATGAGACCGCTGCAGACTGTGATTGGCTGCAGCCTGTGCTTGGCCTGTGATTGGCTGCAGCTGTCACTTGGACTGAACTGTCATCCCGGGAGGTCGGACCGGAGTTATCGGTAAGTCAGAACGTCTTTTTTTTTTTACAGGTTCATGGATTTTCGGAGCGGAAGTCACTGTCCATGGTGCTGAACCAGTTTAACGCTTTCAGCACCGTGGACAGTGACTGTCTCCTGACGTCGCGTACCCGAACATTTTTTACCGGTTTCGGTCAAAACGAGTTTGGCCGAACCCGGTGAAGTTCGGTGCGCTCATCTCGAATTTGACACTCCGTTTGGATGTTTGTTAACTGAAAAGCACGTGGTGCTTTTCTGTTTACATTCAGGAGTTTGACAGCTCTTGCGCGAATCACGCAGTTCGCACGGAAGTGCTTCCGTGCGGCATGCGTGGTTTTCACGCACCCATTGACTTCAATGGGTGCGTGAGTGCGCGAAAAACGCACGATTATAGAACATGTCGTGAGTTTTTTTCTGCGCACACGCGCTGAGCCCAATTCACGCATCGTCTAAACTGCCCCATTGACTAATATAGGTGCGTACGACATGCGTGCAAAGCACGCGCGTCGCACGCGCGTATATTACGTTCGTGTAAATGAGGCCTAAAGGGGATTTGATAGTAATAGGTTCACCGTTTGTGGTTGTGCTATTACAGGCACAATAGTGGTTATACAAAACAAGATGTGGTTATGACTAACCATACCTAATAGAATTACCCAAAAATGCAATATAAATATAGCACGGTGCCATTTCTGATAAAGGATATATAAAAAAACAAAAGAAAAAAAAAGAAAATATTCCAGAAATACAACTAGGCACTCTTGGGTAAATATAAATTTATCAAAAGTATTTTATTTTTGAACTCCAAATAATTCAGGAAATATTAATATATACATAAATTAATTTAAAAAAAATTAGTAGTCAGCTGATCCAATCAATTCGGGCGGGTAATGACGTCCAAACCCTGCTCTGTAAATCCTTGACCAGGCTGGATACACTATTTGGAAAGGAACATTTCATGCTATTGGAACTTACCTTTTTTCCGGCGTGTGCTCTCACCCTCTCGGATTCTCTGCCTTTGGAGGCCTAACGTGGAATGATCTAATCCACTGGAAAAAGAAAGAATCTTTTGGAGTGACGGTGAAGGAGATATATGCTCCCATATATATTTGAAATTACCTAGTGAAGGCACTCTATTCCGCCTGTTGGATTGATCGACCCTGGATTTGGCTCCCCGATACTCACTGGAAAGTCAGAGGTAAAAACCTGTATGATCTAATGAAATTGTGCTTGGAACATAAAAAATCTTTATGGAATGGGCCTTTGAAAAAGTTTGAGATCGGGAGGGCTATGTATTGACCTAAGGGTCTAAGAATGGACGGCCTAATACCATTGATTCCTATAATTATAAGGATCTGATTACCAAAGGGAAGGGAGTAAAACAAAACACGCTGTATGATATGTTTCCTCAATATATGATGGTTACCTTCTTATGATGTAAATTGCACTATATAGAAAGCTTTCTGCCAAGAAAAATCATTACCATCTATCTGCAATAGGAACTCTGGCCACCCTTTAGGATGGAAAATATTTTTTGGGCGGAAATTGCTAGTGTGAACACAACCCTGTGGTTTTTGAAAATAAAACCTTTTGAGATCAAATATATATCGATTATCAACAATTTGTATCCTTGAGGGGCTAATACCTTTGATCCCTATAATTATAAGGATCTGATTACCAAAGGGAAGGGAGTAAAACAAAACACGCTGTATGATATACTTCCTCAATATATGATGGCTACCCTCTTATGATGTGAATTGCACTATATAGAAAGCTTTCTGCCAAGAAAAATCATTACCATCTATCTACAATAGGAACTCTGGCCACCCTTAGGATGGAAAATATTTTTTGTCGGAAATTGCAAGTGTGAACACAACCCTGCGGTTTTTGAAAATAAAACCTTTTCAGATCAAATATATATATCGATTATCAACAATTTGTATCCTTGAGGGGTTTTGAATTCATGTATAGAGGATTGATTCCATTTGTATGTTACCTTTTCCCTGGCCAGGTGATTTATATTTTTTAAAAATTAATTTATGTATATATTACAATAGTGGTTATCTTATGTAGAGGAGAAGTAGGTCGTCAGTTGCAGCTCCTTCCTCGAGGCGGACAGTGCGCATTGCACAGCCAGCAAAGATGAATTTCAGTGACAAAGGGAGAAGAATTGCAGGCGATGCTTACATCAAAGACTGGGAGGACTTGCTGTAATAATCAGTTACATTCATTGTGGTAACGCATTTCAGTACCATAATGGTGTCTTCATCAGGCTCTCAGTGTTGATGGTGGAGTTATAAGAAATAGCTGTTGGTTCAAACAAGTGTTCGGTCAACAGCTATCTCATGTGTACGGCCATCTTTATGTAAGAGAGTTGTGCACTTATCTTGCAATAAAAATATATGGATATAAAATAAATTTTAAAAAAGCGGCAGAATTTTCTTTTAAAAAAAATGTCAGGTAATGTAGAAATTCTGCATAAAGGGTTTTCCCATGAGAGACATTTATGACATATCCACAGGATATATAATAAATGTCAGATAGATGGGGGTCCCACCTCTGGGACCCGAAACGACCTCTAGAACGGGGACCCCTAAACCCCGTTCTAGCTTTGTCTGATCTCGCTGACTTCCGGCCACTTCCTGGTTATATGGTCGGGAAGAGATGAACGAGAGTCCAAACGGGAAGCATCGATTCCGTTAGAATTACCATTGATTTCAATGGTAACTATTTTGTTTCAGGTGCATTCCGTTTGCCTCTGTTCGCTAGGTTTACGTTTTTTTGAGGGAAGAAAAAGTGCAGTCTGCAGCACTTTTGCTTCCGTGAAAAAAAATGAAAGCCTAGCGAACGGAGGCAAACGGAATGCATCTGAAACAAAATAGTTACCATTGAAATCGATGGTAATTCTAACGGAAGCGATGTTTTCCATTTTGATTCCTGTTCGTCTCTTCCTCTGACGGAAGAGAACTAAACAGAGCTTAACACTAGTTTGAAAGGGGTCTAAGATAAGAATAGTTCTAGTAAACAGTTGTTGCCAGAAAATCATATCTGTCATTGCATATTTTGCTCTCTTACTGAATGACTGGTAATTTAGACTGATAACGCCTGTAACACTGCTGTTAAATGCATCTGTCCTTAAAGGCATGGTCTTGCCCTAAAAACATGTTTTTTTTTAAAAAATTAAACATTTAGTGTGTAGGTGATTAAACATTGTACAAATTTTTTTTATTTTTTTCGCGAGTCAGGAAATATTATAAATTTTTTCAAATTTATAATACTACCCATTTTTGGTCACTAGATGGAGCTAGTTCCCAAAATTGCAGCATTGCAACATTGGGTTAAAAGCCCTCGCTCTAGTGAGCTCTCAGCATCCCCCCCTCCTTTATCCTGGCTAGTGCCGGGATAAACGAGGGGTTTGAAAGGTTTAACCTCCTACACTGTGTGTCGCCATTTTTTGAGGTAACCCACAGTGTAGTAGGTTTACATACAGTAGTAAACACACACAAACACTAACATACATTGAAATCTCTTACCTGCTCCTGCCGCAGCGGCTCCCTCCGGCCCGTCCGCTCCCTTTGCTGCCGCTGTTCCATGTGCACAAGTCCGGAAGCCGCGACCGGAAGTAGTAATATTACAGTCCGGCCGCGACTTCCGGTCCACAGGAAAATGGCGCCGGACGGCGCCAATTTCGAATAGGACTGTGTGGGAGCGGCGCATGCGCAGTTCCCACACAGACGCCGTACACGGACGTGAATGGGACGGGAGCCGTTCACAGTCCCTATGGGACTGTGGCTGCCGTACTCCATGTCTGTGTGTGTCGTTAATCGACACACACAGAAATGGAACAAAAAATGGCAGCCCCCATAGGGAAGAAAAAGTGTAAAAATAAGAAACAGTAAAACACAAACACACAAATGAATAAAAACGTTTTTATTACAGCACTAACATCTTTAACATATAAAAAAATTATTTGCCATGACACTGTTCCTTTAAGGTAAGATGTATATAGTAACTTTAAAGCACTAAAAAAATATTCTTAGCTTTTGAGTCCTTGAATAAATTTTTCGATGACTACCAAAACTGGTAAGAACAGGTAATGAAATAAAATGTAATCTAAAGTTTAACCCTTCAAGAACGTACATGTTAGAAATTAAAATCAGAACATAAACCATTTTTTAAAAGTGTTGTCTCACCAAAAAAAAAGCAAGAATTTGAAAAACCAAACAAAAAGTTGAACTTTCAAGAGACATAAGGCATAAAAATGAACACAGGCCTCAATATCGATAAACAAGGTGATAATTTCTCAATATCAAATTGGTCAGACAGCGAGGATGATGAAATGATAGCACAGGGCTCCACTGATTTGAAGGAATACATTAAACCACTTCCTACAACAGATTGTTTAAGAAACATGTTTAAAGAATTTTCTCAGAAGTTAATGAAAAGATCTCAGAAAGTTAAGCAAGCGCTCACAAGAATTCAATCCCTGGAATCAAGTTATCTCTCACTCTGAAAGAGTATCTAAGATCCTAATTGACAACAAAAAGAACACATCCGTGACTTTGAAAATAGGTCCCGGAGGAACAAATTAAGAATAAGGGGCATACCCGAATCTATAATCTATAAGGAGATCTTTAGTGTCTTTAGCTAATTATCCAATGAGCTTCTGGGAATAGAGTAAACAAAGTATGTGGGCTTATAAAACAGCACAGACTTTTTAGACCTAAATCAGTAGGATCTGACAAAGCAAGAGACACTCTATACTGCTTACAAAGCTTCAAGGTCAAGGAAGACATAATACAAAAGGGTACAGATGCCAAAACACTGCGTTTGAGGAAAGCGAAATCCATCAAGACTGTAAAGGATCTGCCAGGCACTGCTTCAGGGTTAACTCCCAGAATTAATCAGTCAACACCTGAGTGTACATCCCTGAGACAGACACCAGCTTCCTCCACTCAGGCTGGCAGGCTTAGGAGTGGGAGAGCCTATCGCAACCTGGCCAGACTCAGCTAGCTCCCGCCCTCGGTCTATTTAAGCCTGCTCTTCCTGTCCATCTGTGCTTGTGAATTCTTTCCTTGAGGTTTCCTGGCCCAGCTACAGCTCCTGCTACTTTTTGATCCTGCTCCATACAGACCCTGGCTTACCGACTACTCTTCTGCTTTTCGCTTTGTACCTCGCACTCTCCTGGCTTGACTCGGCTCGTTCACTACTCTGTTGCTCACGGTGTTTCCGCGAGCAACTGCCCATTTCCCTTGCTTGTGTTCCCTTGTTTGTTTGTCGTGTTTGTCATGCACTTACTGAGCGCAGGGACCGCCGCCCAGTTGTACCCCGTCGTCTAGGGCGGGTCGTTGCAAGTAGGCAGGGACAGAGTGGCGGGTAGATTAGGGCTCACTTGTCCGTTTCCCTACCCCCCCCCACCATTACCAATTCACAAGCCCTATACCTAGTCTACCCTGGTCCCTGACACCATTATGGAACCCCGTGAAACCCTGGCTCAGCAAATGCAGGGTCTCTCCCTACAGGTCCAGGCCCTGGCTCAGAGGGTCAACCAGCCTGATGCTACCTTGGTAGTTCCCCTCACCGCACCCCTTGAACCCCACCTCAAGTTGCCCGACCGGTTCTCAGGTGACCGGAGGGCTTTTCTCTCCTTTCGGGAGAGTTGTAAGCTTTACTTTCGCTTAAAGCCTCACTCCTCAGGTTCTGAGAGCCAGCGGGTGGGTATAATTATGTCCCGGCTCCAGGAAGGGCCCCAAGAGTGGGCCTTCTCCTTGGCTCCTGGCGCCCCTGAACTTTCCTCCGTTGATTGTTTCTTTTCTGCCCTCGGACTTATTTATGACGAGACTGACAGAACTGCCTTTGCCGAGAGTCAGCTGGTGACCTTACGTCAGGGTAAGAGACCTGTTGAGGAGTATTGCTCTGACTTTCGGAAGTGGTGCGTAGCTTCTCGGTGGAATGACCCTGCCTTAAGGTGCCAGTTTAGGTTGGGTCTGTCGAACGCCCTGAAAGACCTGCTAGTTAGCTATCCCTCTTCTGACTCCCTAGACCAGGTTATGGCTTTAGTGGTACGACTTGACCGACGTCTCAGGGAACGACAACGTGAACGTTTATGTGTTTTTTCCTCCGACTCCCCCATGATGCCTCCCGAAGTCCCGTTGCTTCGTTTGTCCCCTAAAGACTCAGAAATACCTATGCAACTCGGGGCCTCCGTGTCCCCTCAACAACGTAGAGAATTCCGCAGGAAGAATGGTCTCTGCTTCTACTGTGGGGATGTCAAGCATCAAGTAAACAACTGTCCCAAGCGTAAGAATGCTGCCAGAGAGCTCCCGCGTCTAAGTGATCATCGGGGAGGTCACTTGGGCGCACAGGTATTTCCCGTAAATATGAAACGTACTAAGATATTGCTTCCCTTTCAGGTCTCGTTTGGTGGTAGGTCTGCTACCGGCAGTGCCTTCGTGGATTCAGGGTCCTCTACTAATATCATGTCTGTGGAATTTGCTATGTCTCTTGCTATGCCTCTGATTGATTTGCCTAAACCTGTTCCGGTAGTGGGTATCGACTCCACTCCTCTTGCTAATGGTTATTTTACACAGCATACCCCTGTTTTTGAACTCCTTGTTGGCTCCATGCATTTGGAGCAGTGCTCTGTACTATTGATGCAGGGATTATCGTACGATTTGGTTCTAGGTCTTCCCTGGTTGCAGTTGCATAATCCCACGTTTGACTGGAATACTGGGGAGCTAACCAAATGGGGTAATGAATGTTGTACGTCATGTTTTTCTGTTAATTCTATTTCTCCCCCTAAGGAGGTGAATACGCTACCCGAGTTTGTTCAGGACTTCGCTGATGTTTTCTCTAAAGAGGCCTCCGAAGTATTACCGCCTCATAGAGAATACGATTGCGCTATCGAATTGGTACCAGGAGCTAAGCTTCCTAAGGGTAGAATATTTAACCTTTCCTGTCCCGAACGTGAAGCCATGAGGGAGTATATCCAGGAATCCCTGGCCAAGGGTTACATTCGTCCCTCTTCTTCTCCGGTAGGTGCTGGCTTCTTCTTCGTAGGGAAGAAGGATGGGGGTCTTAGGCCATGCATTGACTACCGTGGCCTGAATAAGGTCACGGTAAGGAACCAGTATCCCCTTCCTTTGATTCCTGATCTCTTTAATCAGGTTCAGGGGGCCCAATGGTTCTCTAAATTGGATCTACGGGGGGCGTATAACCTTATTCGCATCAAAGAGGGGGATGAGTGGAAGACTGCGTTTAACACGCCCGAAGGCCATTTCGAATACCTCGTCATGCCCTTTGGGTTGTGCAATGCCCCTGCGGTCTTCCAGAACTTCATAAATGAGATTTTGAGAAATTACCTGGGGATATTTCTTGTAGTGTACCTTGATGACATATTGGTGTTTTCCAGGGACTGGTCCTCCCACATAGAGCATGTCAGGAAAGTGCTCCAGGTCCTTCGAGAAAACAAACTGTTTGCCAAAATCGAAAAATGTGTATTTGGGGTACAGGAGATACCATTTTTAGGTCAAATCCTCACTCCTCATGAATTCCGCATGGACCCTGCCAAGGTTCAGGCTGTGGCTGAATGGGTCCAACCTGCCTCCCTGAAAGCGCTACAGTGTTTTTTGGGGTTCGCTAACTATTACAGGAGATTTATTGCTAACTTCTCGGTCGTCGCTAAGCCTCTTACGGACCTCACTCGCAAGGGTGCTGATGTCCTCCATTGGCCCCCTGAGGCCGTCCAGGCTTTTGAGACCCTCAAGAAGTGCTTTATCTCGGCCCCCGTGCTGGTTCAGCCCAACCAAAGGGAGCCATTTATTGTGGAGGTTGACGCGTCCGAGGTGGGAGTGGGGGCCGTCTTGTCCCAGGGTACCAGCTCCCTCACCCATCTCCGCCCCTGTGCTTACTTTTCTAGGAAGTTTTCGCCCACGGAGTGTAACTATGATATTGGCAACCGCGAACTTTTAGCCATTAAATGGGCATTTGAAGAGTGGCGCCACTTCCTGGAGGGGGCTAGGCACCAGGTAACGGTCCTTACCGACCACAAGAATCTGGTTTTCCTAGAATCTGCCCGGAGGCTAAACCCGAGACAAGCTCGATGGGCGTTGTTTTTTACCAGATTCAATTTTTTGGTTACCTATAGGGCCGGGTCTAAAAATATTAAGGCGGATGCACTGTCGCGTAGCTTCATGGCCAGCCCTCCTTCGGAGGAAGATCCTGTTTGTATTTTGCCTCCAGGTATAGTCATTTCCTCTATCGAGTCCGATTTAGTCTCTGAAATTGCTGCTGATCAAGGTTCAGCTCCTGGGAACCTTCCTGAGAACAAGCTGTTTGTTCCCCTGCAATTCCGGCTAAGGGTACTTAGGGAAAATCACGACTCCGCACTATCTGGCCATCCAGGCATCCTGGGTACCAAACACCTCATTACCAGAAATTATTGGTGGCCTGGTTTGCCTAAAGACGTTAAGGCCTACGTCGCCGCCTGTGAGGTTTGTGCCAGGTCCAAGACTCCCAGGTCCCGACCAGCGGGCTTACTGCGTTCGTTGCCCATTCCCCAGAGACCTTGGACACATATCTCCATGGATTTTATCACCGATTTGCCTCCATCCCAAGGCAAGTCGGTGGTGTGGGTGGTGGTAGACCGCTTCAGTAAAATGTGCCACTTTGTGCCCCTCAAGAAACTACCCAACGCCAAGACGTTGGCTACCTTGTTTATCAAACACATCCTGCGTCTCCATGGGGTCCCCGTCAATATTGTTTCTGACAGAGGGGTACAATTTGTTTCATTGTTTTGGAGAGCCTTCTGTAATAAGTTGGGGATTGATCTGTCCTTCTCCTCTGCCTTCCATCCTGAAACCAATGGCCAAACGGAGAGGACTAATCAGTCTCTAGAACAATACTTAAGATGTTTTGTCTCTGACTGTCAATTTGATTGGGTTTCTTTCATTCCCCTCGCCGAATTTTCCCTTAATAACCGGGTCAGTAACTCGTCAGGGGTCTCTCCCTTTTTCTGTAATTTTGGGTTTAATCCACGGTTCTCCTCCGTTTCACCTGGTTGTTCCAACAATCCCGAGGTGGAGGTCGTTCATCGGGATCTGTGCACAGTCTAGGCCCAGGTTCAGAAGAACCTAGAGGCGTCCCAGAGCATACAGAAGGCTCAGGCCGATAGAAGACGTTCTGCTAACCCCCTGTTTGTGGTCGGGGATCTGGTGTGGTTGTCATCCAGGAACTTGCGTCTCAAGGTTCCGTCCAAAAAGTTTGCTCCCCGGTTTATTGGGCCGTATAAGGTCATTGAGGTCCTCAGTCCTGTCTCTTTCCGGCTGGAGTTACCCCCGTCTTTTCGTATACACAACGTGTTTCATGCCTCCCTCCTGAAACGCTGCTCCCCGTCCTTGGCCCCCTCGAGGAAACCTCCTGTTCCCGTCCTCACCCCTGAGGGGGTGGAATTTGAGGTGGCCAGGATCGTGGACAGCAAGATGGTCCAAGGCTCCCTCCAGTACCTGGTCCATTGGAGAGGATACGGGCCCGAGGAGAGGACTTGGGTACCCGCCCGGGATGTTCACGCTGGGGTATTGGTCAGGAGGTTCCACCTGCGTTTCCCCAGTAAGCCAGGTCCACTTAGAAAGGGTCCGGTGGCCCCTCATAAAAGGGGGGGGTACTGTAAAGGATCTGCCAGGCACTGCTTCAGGGTTAACTCCCAGAATTAATCAGTCAACACCTGAGTGTACATCCCTGAGACAGACACCAGCTTCCTCCACTCAGGCTGGCAGGCTTAGGAGTGGGAGAGCCTATCGCAACCTGGCCAGACTCAGCTAGCTCCCGCCCTCGGTCTATTTAAGCCTGCTCTTCCTGTCCATCTGTGCTTGTGAATTCTTTCCTTGAGGTTTCCTGGCCCAGCTACAGCTCCTGCTACTTTTTGATCCTGCTCCATACAGACCCTGGCTTACCGACTACTCTTCTGCTTTTCGCTTTGTACCTCGCACTCTCCTGGCTTGACTCGGCTCGTTCACTACTCTGTTGCTCACGGTGTTTCCGCGAGCAACTGCCCATTTCCCTTGCTTGTGTTCCCTTGTTTGTTTGTCGTGTTTGTCATGCACTTACTGAGCGCAGGGACCGCCGCCCAGTTGTACCCCGTCGTCTAGGGCGGGTCGTTGCAAGTAGGCAGGGACAGAGTGGCGGGTAGATTAGGGCTCACTTGTCCGTTTCCCTACCCCCCCCCACCATTACAAAGACCTTTCTAGACTCACCCTGGAATTAAGACGTCAACTGCAACCACTTACAAAATCTTTGAGAGAAAGGAACATCTCATAAAGGTAGATGTTCCTCTCTGGAGTGGTAATAACCCTGAATAACAAAACCATGACCATAAAAACCCCTAACGATCTCACCTTCATACTAAACGAATTGGATCTCAACCATCTGAAAATTCCAGATTGGACTTCTTACAACAATGGCTGAACTAATAATAGCCTCTTACAATGTTAACCCCTTCAAGACACAGCCTGTTTTGGCCTTCAGGACACAGCCAATTTTTTCAAATCTGACATGTTTCACTTTATGTGGTAATAACTTCGGAATGCTTTTACCTATCCAAGCGATTCTGAGATGGTTTTCTCGTGACACATTGGACTTTATGTTACTGGCAAAATTTGCTCGATGCATTAAGTATTTAATTGTGAAAAACACCAAAATTTAGTGAAAAATTGCAAAAATTGTTGCTAATTAACATCATCCATATGTCTACTTTAGATTGGCATCGTTTTTTAAACATCCTTTTATTTTTCTATGACATAACAAGGCTTAGAACTTTAGCAGCAATTTCTCACATTTTCAAGAAAATTTCAAAAGGCTATTTTTACAGGGGCCAGTTCAGTTGTGAAGTGGATTTTAGGGCGTTATATATTAGAAACCCTCGATAAGTCACCCCATTTTAAAAACTTCACCCCTCAAAGTATTCAAAACAGCATTTAGAAAGTTTCTTAACCCTTTAGATGTTTCACAGGAATTAAGGCAAAGTAGATGTGAAATTTTCAAATTTCTTTTTTTTTTTTGCAGAAATTCTTTTTTCATCTATTTTTTTTGTAAAACAGAAATTTTTACCAGAGAAATGCAACTCAATATCTATTGCCCAGATTCTGCACTTTTTAGAAATACCCCACATGTGGCCCTAGTGCACTTATTGATTGAAGCACCGGCCTCAGAAGCAAAGTAGCACCTAGAGGATTTTGGGGCCTCCTTTTTATTAGAAAATATTTTAGGCTCCATGTCGGGACTGAAAGGCTCTTGCGGCACTAAAACAGTGGAAATCCCCAAAAAGTGACCCCCATTTTGGAAACTATACCCCTTGAGGAAATTATCTAGGGGTATAGTGAGCATTTTGACCCCGCAGGTTTTTTGCAGAAATTATTGGAAGTAGGCCGTGAAAATGAAAATCTACATTCTTTCAAAGAAAATGTAGGTTTAGCTAATTTTTTCTAATTTCCACAAGGACTAAAAGGAGAAAATGCACCACTACTTTTGTAAAGCAATTTCTCCCGAGTAAAACAATACCCCGCATGTGGTCATAAATGGCTGTTTGGACACACGGCGGAGCTTAGAAGGGAAAGAGCGCCATTTGGCTTTTGGAGCTCAAATTTAGCAGGAATGGTTTGCGGAGGCCACGTCGCATTTGCAAAGCCCCATAGGGACCAAAAAAGTGACTCCATTTAGGAAACTACACCCCTTGAAGAATCCATCTAGGGGTGTAGTGAGCATTTTGAACCCACAGGGGTTTCATAGATTTTATTAGAATTGGGCTGTGAAGATAAAAAAAAATCCTTTTTTTCCAAAAAGACGTAGTTTTAGCTCAAAATGTTTCATTTTCTCAACAAATAAAGGAATAAAAGAACCCCAACATTTGTAAAGTAACTTCTCTGGAGTACGGCAATACCCCATTTGTGGTCATAAACTGCTGTTTGGGCTCACGGCAAGGATCAGAAGAGAAGGAGCGCCATTTGGCTTTTGTAGCACAGATTTTGCTGGATTGGTTTCTTGACACCGTGTCACTTTTGCAAAGCTCCTAAGGTACCAGTACAGTGGAAACTCCCCAAAAATTACTCAATTCATGAAACTACACCCCTTGAGGAATTCATCTAGGGGTGTAGTGAGCATTTTGACCCCACAGGTGTTTCATAGATTTTATTAGAATTGGGCAGTGAAAATAAAAAAAATACCACATATGTGGTCATAAACTGCTGTTTGGGCACAGAGTAGGGCTCAGAAGGGAAGGAGTGCCATTTGGCTTTTGGAGTACAGATTTTGCTGGATTGGTTTATGGTTGCTATGTCGCATTTGCAAAGTCCCTGTGGTACTAAAACAGTGGAAACCCCCCAGAAGTGACCCCATTTTGGAAACTACACCCCTCAAGGTGTAGTGAGCATATTTACCCCACAGGTGATTGACAGAAATTGGTGTGCACTCGATGTTGCAGAGTGAAAATGTTTTTTTAATAGATATGCCAATATGTGGTGCCCAGCTTGTGCAACTGGAGACACGCACCCCAAAAATTGTTAAAAGGGTTCTCCCGGGTATGGCAATACCATATATGTGGAAGTAAACTGCTGTTTGGGCACACTGTAGGGTTCAGAAGGGAGGTAGCGCCATTTGGCTTTTGGAGCGTGGATTTTGCTTGTAGTAGTTTTGTTTTGAGTCTTACTGGTGTTTCCGTTTATAATGTGGGGGTACATGTAAGGCGGGCGGAGTATATAAGGGGCATAGTCAGGTGGTATAGTGGGGTAAAAAAAACCAATAAAATAATTCATAGATATTTGTTACGCTGTGACACAATCCTTTCTGCACGGGCCGGTGTCGCACTAATAAATGCTCTTTACTTATTCCCCTTTTGGTCCACACTCGGGACCTTTGAAGTTTGGGGAATTTTGCTGGGAAAGTGTTGTCCTGGTATAATATGGGCACCCTTGCTTCCAGCAGATATGTTTGGGCCCTCCCCTTCCTGGTTCCCTAATTTTAGGGGCCTTGATAATTCGCTACTTGAAACAGAAGAAACGTTCCCCTCGGGCCGGCACAACTGCATATTTTTATTTCCTGGCTTATTGGTGCCTTGACTAATTTAATTTTTTCATAGACATAGTGGTATGAGGGCTGTTTTTTTTTTGTGGGACGAGCTGCAGTTTTTATTGGTACCATTTTGGGGTACATGCGACTTTTTGATCACTTGTTATCCTTTTTTTTTGGGGAGGCAAGGTGACCAAAAAACAGCAATTCTGGCATATTTTTTTAGTTCTTTTTATACAGCGTTCACCACGCATTATAAATTACATGTTAGCTTTATTCTGCGGGTCAGTACGTTTCCGGTGATACCTAATTTATAGCACTTTTTATGTTTTACAACTTTTTGCACAATAAAATAACTTTTGTAAAGAGAATGGATTTTTTCTGTCGCCAAGTTGTGAGAGCCATAATGGTTTTAATTTTTTCGTCGATGGAGCTGTATGAGGGCTTGTTTTTAGCGAGACGAGTTATAGTTTTTATAGGTACTATTTTTGGGTACATGCGACTTTTTGATCACTTTTTATTTCAATTTTTGGAAGACAAAGTGACCAAAAAATAGCAACTATGTCAGTATTTTTTAGTTGTTTTTTTTTACGACGTTCACTGTGCGGAATAAATAACATAATATTTTTATAGTTAAGGTCGTTACGGTCGCAGCGATACCAAATATGTATGGCTTTATTTATTATTGAAAAAATAATGACTTGATAAGGGAAAAAGGGCGATTGTGTTTTATTTTATTACTTGAAACTTTTATTGTATGTTTTACAACTTTTATTTTTACATTTTTTAAACTTTTTTTTTTTACACAATTATTTAGTCCCACTAGGGGACTTGAATGTCCAACTGTTTGTTTGATGTTCTAATACATTGCACTACCTATGTAGTGCAATGTATTGGAACTGTCAGTTGTACACTGACAGCAAGCCGATCAGGCTCCGCCTCTGGGCGGGCCTAATCAGCTTACGTAATGGCAGACAGGAGTCCATTGTTAGGGCTCCTGTTGCCATAGTAACAGTCGCCAGCCTTGCCATCGCATGGCAAGGCTGCCGATTTGCTACAAACCTCTAGGATGCAGCGATCACAATGGATCGCTGCATCGAAGGGGTTAATGGCAGGAATCGGAGCTAGCTCCGGTTCCTGCCAATAGATCAGGGTGTCCGCTGTAACATACAGCGGACACCCACTGCTGATGACGCCGCCTCAGCTTCTGATCCGGAAGCTGAGCCGGCGCCATCTTGCCAATGGTACCGGAAGCCTCCTGGGCCCCGCCGACGACGGGACATAGGAGGATTCCGTTACAGGCTGATCGGGAGGTAAGTATTAGCCCTCCGATTGCCTTTGCAGCCACCGGCAACCCAGCGATCACGTTGCTGGGGTGCCGATGGCTATAAACTCCTCACATGCTGCGATCTCTATTGAACGCAGCATGTGAGGGGTTAATCGGTCGGATTGGAGGCTAGCTCCGGTCCTGGCCGATAGCCCAGGGTGCCAGCTGTTACATACAGCTGTCACCCGGCGGTGATGTCGCTGGCTCAGCTCCTGAGCCAGCTCCATCTGTTTCACGTACAGTTACGTGGAATTTGTGGGAAAACACCATCTCCCATCACGTAACTGTACGTGAAATTGCGGGAAGGGGTTAAAGGCATTAATGTTTCACATAAAAGCCTCCAAATACTTCACTTCCTAGAAAGGGAAAAGGTGGATGTTGCCAACATCCAAGAAACCCATAAAAAAAAGACTATAATCCTATAACTAAAAGCAAAGCGTATACACAATGGTACAACAAAAATGCTCTCCTTACCTTCAAAGATGTTTTATCAGATAGAGAAGAGAGATATGTTTTCCTGAAGGAAACAGCCTATGGCTAATTATTAATATTCGCAAGTGTCTCTCAAAACAAATTGTTTAAACAAATCTTCCAAAAATCAAAAAATTAAGGAAGGAGAACTAATTTTAGGCGGAGATTTTAATACTCCTTTTCAACCTTCTTTAGACACCTCTAATAATAACAGTCACTTACAAGAAACTCATATACATCAAAAAGCATTTAGCAGATAGTTTTCGAATAGCTGATACTACTACTAAGGATTACTAATTTTTTTAGCTGTTCATATAAAATACTCAAGAATAAATTACCTGTTCACATCTTATTCGCTTATATTATCTCACTTACATATTTAGACGATGCCCCCAGATTATAAAGCTTCTTCTATCACAGAAAAAGAAGAGCAATCATTTTATTTGGAAACTAAATGAGTCTACTTTCAAAAAATTAAGATAAAACTTACATACCCAACCATATCTAATAATATTTCTAAGATAACTCTCTAGACAACAACTGAAATTCAAGCTCTTGAGATTCCCATAAAGGAGTTATTGGGTGTTATCTAATAGAACTAGGTTGTAGGGAAAAAAATAAAATCTAGAGTAAAGGTGATATTACACGGTCCGACTTGGGCTGTGTAAACGAGTGCCGATCAACGAGACAACTTGTTGATTGGCGCTGGTTTACTCTTTTCACAAGAAGCTAGTATGGGGAACGAGTGCTCGTTACTACGATCGCTCGTCCCCATACTTTTTTATCATGTCGGCAGCATGTCTCCCTGTTTACGCAGGGAGATGTGCTTCTGACAACGATAAAAGTTTCGGCATTTAAGACTATGTAATCAGCCGATGAATGAGCGTTTGCCCATTCATCGGTTGATCGTTGCCCTGCTGATTGTTGCCCTGCTCATCATTCCCCTGAAAGGAGCATACATCTTGTAGATTATAGACCCAAATCTTTAATAAACTACTATATCGAATTAGTTCCAGAAATAATAGCTAATAGAATTAGAGGAATCTTACCAAACATAACTAACTTATACCAGATAGGCTTTAACCCAGGAAGAGAAGACAAAGACAACACAGTAAGAATCCTTACCATTATCCACTATGCACAGCAAAAAAAAAAACATCTCTACAGCTTTACTTACCATGGATGTGGGAAAAACTTTCAGTTGGGATGATTGGCTTTTTCGCCAATTGACAATACAAAAATTTGGCATCCCCCCTACATTTATAGACAAAAATAAATGGAGAACTCTCGGCCTCATTTGAAATAAGAAATGGCACTAGAAAAGTGTGCCCGTTATCCCCTATACTATTAATTATGACATTGAAGCTCAGGGGCGTAACTAGGAAAGACTGGGCACCATAGCAAACTTTTGACTGGGCCGCCCTCCCCTGGGTGCTACACAGCCCCCCCTTGTAGATATTGCCCCCTGTAGATTGTGCCATACATCCCCCCAGTAGATTGTGTCATACTGCCCCCCTGTAGATTGTGCCATATAGTCCCCCTTAGACAGTGCTTTACAGCCCCCCTGTAGATAGTGTCACAGCCCCTTGTAAAGCGTGCCACCCTTCCGCCTGTAGATAGTGCCCCCTTGTAGACAGTGCCATACAGCCCATCCTTGTAGATAGTACCGTACAGCCCCCTGTAGATAGTGCCCCCACCTCCCCCTTGTAGATAGTGCCATACAGCTGCCCCTGTAGATAGTGGCCCCACCTCCCCCTTGTATATAGAGCCCCCACCTCCCACTTGTAGATAGTGCCATACAGCTGCCCCTCTAGATAGTGGCCCCACCTTGTAGATAGCGCCATGCAGCCCCCTTGTAGATAACACCCCCCCACCTCCCCCTTGTAGATAGTGCCAAACAGACCCCCTTGTAGATAGCGCCCCCACCTCCCCCTTGTAGATAGCGCCCCCAGACAAAACCCCAAAAATTATACAGAGCTGCTCCACAGCATCCTCAACGCCGACGTGATCCTTGCGTAGGCCAGCGTTATCAAGTGACGTCATCACGCCGGCCTGATGATGTCACTGTAGATATCTCCTTGCTCTGCCATAGTGTTTAACAGAATCTGCGTCCTAACGCAGATGCTATTGAATGTGGCGTCATTACCATTGTAGCAGCCATAGCGGCCACCACCTCATGCCGCAGACCCCGTAGAAGCCGCTGTGGTTGCTAAAGCGCTAGCTACACCGCTGATAGAGGTATTAGCCCAAATAGACAAAATCTCGGGTCTCACTTGTGGAGAAATAGAACATAAAACGTCAGCATTTGCTGACAATATGTTAACAATTCTCTCCAATGCAAATTATTATCTTAAATGGGTTTTCCACCTTCTGACAACTGATGACCTATCCACCAGATAGGACATCAGTATATCATCAGTGCTGGTCCGACACCAGGACCCCGAACCAATCAGCCTCTCAGGTGGCCTGCGGGCATCGGATGTTATGGCACATAATGCTATCTACGGAGCCGGAAGCAGTTGGTTCCGTAGATAGCATAGCGGCCATGCTGCAGAACTGCAGGTCCGCTTCTATTCACTTGAATAAGAATAGAGCTGCAGTACTGCAGCTCGGCCGCTAATCCGTGGCCGGAGACAACTGCTTCCGGCATCTACGTCCGGTGCTCGGAGGCACCGGACCAGCTGATCTGTGCGGAGTCCGGTTGTCGGACCCCCACAGATCATGTACTGATGACCTATCTGGTGGATAGGTCATCAATTGTCAGAAAGTGGAAAACCCCTTTAAGACCCTTTTAGGGTGCAATCACACACGGCAGATTTTTTTCTGAAGCTGAAAGTCAGTCCCATTCATCTGAATGAAACTTGCAGAAATCTATGCACCGGGTGAAAAAACAACCACATTAATAGTTCTATAGTTCATAAGGTTAAAAAATGACACAGGTCCATCAAATCCAATAAACTGTAATGATGGGGGTAAGGAAACAGACAAGTGAGCCCTAATCTACCCGCCACTCAGTCCCTGCCTACTTGCAACGACCCGCCCTAGGCGACGGGGTACAACTGGGCGACGGTCCCTACGCTAAATAAGTGCACGACAGACAAACAGACAAGGGTACACAGAAGCAAGGGAAAAGGGGCAGTTGCCCACGGCAACACCGCGAGCAACAAGAGTGGTGAACGAGCCGAGTCAAACCAGGAGTGTACGAGGTACCAAACGCAGAGCAGGAGAGTAGTGAACAAGCTGAGTAAAACCAGGAGTGTACGAGGTACCAAACGCAGAGCAGGAGAGTAGTCAGTAAGCCAGGGTCAATATGAAGCAGGGTCAAATGGTTCAAGAAGCTGCAGCAGGGCCAGGAAACAAAACGAGTAGAATCACAAGCAAGGAGGAACAGGAAAGGCAGGTATAAATAGACAGAGGGTGGGAGCTATCTCCGTCTGGCCAGGCTGTGATAGGCTCTCCCACTCCTAAGCCTGCCATCCTGAGTGGTGGAAGATGGAGTCAGTCTCACAGACATAGAAGCAGGTGCAGACTGATTACCTATGGGCGTGGATACAGAAGCTGTGCCTGGCAGATCCTTAACAGTACCCCCCCTTTTATGAGGGGCCACCGGACCCTTTCTAGATGGACCTGGTTTATTGGGGAAACGAAGGTGGAACCTCCTGACCAATACCCCAGCGTGAACATCCCGGGCGGGTACCCAAGTCCTCTCCTCAGGCCCGTATCCTCTCCAATGGACCAGGTACTGGAGGGAGCCTTGGACCATCTTGCTGTCCACAATCTTGGCCACCTCGAATTCCACCCCCTCAGGAGTGAGAACGGGGACAGGAGGTTTCCTCGAGGGAGCCAAGGACGGGGAGCAGCGTTTAAGGAGGGAGGCATGAAACACGTCGTGTATACGAAAAGATGGGCGTAACTCCAGCCGGAAGGAGACAGGATTGAGGGCTTCAATAACCTTATACGGCCCAATAAACCGGGGAGCAAACTTCTTGGACGGGACCTTAAGACGCAAGTTCCTAGACGATAACCACACCAGATCCCCGACCATAAACAAGGGGTTAGCAGAACGTTTTCTATCAGCCTGAGTTTTTTTGTACGCTCTGGGACGCCTCTAGGTTCTTCTGAACCTGGGCCCAGACTGTGCACAGTTCCCGATGAACGACCTCTACCTCGGGATTGTTGGAACTACCAGGTGAAACGGAGGAGAACCGTGGATTAAACCAAAAATTACAGAAAAAGGGGGAGACCCCTGACGAGTTACTGACCCGGTTATTAAGGGAAAATTCGGCGAGGGGAATGAATGAGACCCAATCATATTGACAGTCAGAGATAAAACACCTTAAATATTGTTCTAGAGACTGATTAGTCTTCTCGGTTTGGCCATTAGTTTAAGGATGGAAGTCAGAGGAGAAGGACAGATCAATCTCCAACTTTTTACAGAAGGCTCTCCAAAACAAAGAAACAAATTGTACCCCTCTGTCAGAAACAATATTGACAGGGACCCCATGGAGACGCAGGATGTGTTTGACAAACAAGGTAGCTAACGTCTTAGCATTGGGTAGTTTTTTGAGGGGCACAAAGTGGCACATCTTACTGAAGCGGTCTACTACAACCCACACCACCGACTTGCCTTGAGATGGAGGCAAATCGGTGATAAAATCCATGGAGATATGGGTCCAAGGTCTCTGGGGAATGGGCAAAGAATGTAGTAAGCCCACTGGTCGGGACCTGGGAGTCTTGGACCTAGCATAAACCTCACAAGCGGCGACGTAGGCCTTAACGTCTTTAGGCAACCCAGGCCACCAATAGTTTCTGGCAATGAGGTGCTTGGTACCCAGGATGCCTGGATGACCAGATAGTGCGGAGTCATGATTTTCCCTAAGTACCCTTAGCCGGAATTGCAGGGGAACAAACAGCTTGTTCTCAGGAAGGTTCCCGGGAGATGAACCTTTATCAGCAGCAATTTCAGAGACTAAATCAGAATCAATAGAGGAAATTATTATACCTGGAGGCAAAATACAAGCAGGATCTTCCTCGGAAGGAGGGCTGGCCATGAAGCTACGCGACAGTGCATCAGCCTTAATATTTTTAGACCCAGCCCTATAGGTAACTAAAAAATTGAATCTGGAAAAAAATAGCGCCCATCGAGCTTGTCTCGGGTTTAGCCTATGGGCAGATTCTAGGAAAACCAGATTCTTGTGGTCGGTAAGGACCGTTACCTGGTGCCTAGCCCCCTCCAGGAAGTGGCGCCACTCTTCAAATGCCCATTTAATGGCTAAGAGTTCGCGGTTGCCAATATCATAGTTACTCTCAGTGGGCGAAAACTTCCTGGAGAAGTAGGCACAGGGACGGAGATGGGTGAGGGACCTGGTACCCTGGGACAAGACAGCCCCCACTCCCACTTCGGACGCGTCAACCTCCACGATAAATGGCTCCATTTGGTTGGGCTGAACCAACACCGGGGCCGAGATAAAGCACTTCTTAAGGACCTCAAAAGCCTGGACAGCCTCAGGAGGCCAGCGGAGGAGATCAGCACCCTTTCGAGTGAGGTCCGTAAGAGGCTTAGCGATGACCGAGAAGTTAGCAATAAATCTCCTGTAATAATTAGCGAACCCCAAGAAGCACTGTAACGCCTTCAGGGAGGCAGGTTGGACCCATTCCGCCACAGCCCGGACCTTGGCGGGGTCCATGCGGAATTCATGAGGAGTGAGGATTTGACCCAAAAATAGTATCTCCTGCACCCCAAACACACATTTTTCAGTCTTCGCAAACAGTTTGTTTTCCCGAAGGACCTGGAGCACCTTCCTGACATGCTCAATGTGGGAGGACCAGTCCTTGGAAAACACAAGTATGTCATCAAGGTATACTACAAGAAATACCCCCAGGTAAGCTCTTAAAATCTCATTTATGAAATTCTGGAAGACCGCGGGAGCATTACACAACCCAAAGGGCATGACGAGGTATTCGAAATGACCTTCGGGCGTGTTAAACGCAGTCTTCCACTCATCCCCCTCTTTGATGCGGATAAGGTTATACGCCCCCCGTAGATCAAACTTAGAGAACCATTGGGCCCCCTGAACCTGATTAAAGAGATCAGGAATCAAAGGAAGGGGATACTGGTTCCTTACAGTGACCTTATTCAAGTTACGGTAGTCAATGCATGGCCTAAGACCACCATCCTTCTTCCCTACGAAGAAGAAGCCAGCACCTACCGGAGAAGTAGAGGGGCGAATGTAACCCTTAGCCAGGCATTCCTGGATATACTCTCTCATGGCTTCACGTTCGGGACAAGAAAGATTAAATATCCTACCCTTAGGGAGCTTAGCTCCTGGTACCAAATCGATAGCGCAATCGTATTCTCTATGAGGAGGTAACACTTCGGAGGCCTCCTTAGAGAAAACATCAGCGAAGTCCTGAACAAACTCAGGTAGCGTGTTCACCTCCTCAGGGGGAGAAATAGAATTAACAGAAAAACATGACGTCAAGCATTCATTACCCCATTTGGTAAGATCCCCAGTATTCCAGTCAAACGTGGGATTATGCAACTGCAACCAGGGAAGGCCTAAAACCAAATCGGACGATAATCCCTGCATCAACAGTACAGAGCACTGCTCCAAATGCATGGAGCCAACAAGGAGTTCAAAAACAGGGGTATGCTGTGTAAAATAACCATTAGCAAGAGGAGTGGAGTCGATACCCACTACCGGGACAGGTTTAGGCAAATCAATCAAAGGCATAGCTAGAGACATAGCAAATTCCACAAACATGATATTAGCAGAAGACCCTGAATCCACGACGGCACTGCCGGTAGCAGACCTACCACCAAAAGAGACCTGAAAGGGAAGCAAGATTTTATTACGTTTCATATTTACGGGAAATACCTGTGCGCCCAAGTGACCTCCCCGATGATCACTTAGGCGCAGAAGTTTTCCAGCTGCTTATTCTTACGCCTAGGACAGGTGTTCACTTGATGCTTGTCATCCCCACAATAGAAACAGAGACCATTCTTCCTGCGGAACTCTCTACGTTGTTGGGGGGACACGGAGGCTCCGAGTTGCATAGGTACCTCCGAGTCTTCCGTGGAAGAACGAAGCAACGGAACCTCGGGAGGCATCATGGGGGAGTCAGAGGAGAAAACACAAAAACGTTCACGTTGTCGTTCCCTGAGACGTCGGTCAAGTCGTACCGCTAAAGTCATAACCTGGTGTAGGGAGTCAGAAGAGGGATAGCTAACTAGCAGGTCTTTCAGGGCGTTGGACAGACCCAACCTAAACTGGCACCTTAAGGCAGGGTCATTCCACCGAGAAGCTACGCACCACTTCCTAAAGTCAGAGCAATACTCCTCAACAGGTCTCTTACCCTGACGTAAGGTCACCAGCTGACTCTCGGCAAAGGCAGTCCTGTCAGTCTCATCATAAATGAGTCCGAGAGCAGAAAAGAAAAGATCAACGGAGGAAAGTTCAGGGGCGTCAGGAGCCAAGGAGAAGGCCCATTCTTGGGGCCCTTCCTGCAGCCGGGACATAATTATACCCACCCACTGGCTCTTAGAACCTGAGAAGTGGGGCTTTAAATGAAAATAGAGCCTACAACTCTCCCGAAAGGAGAGAAAAGTCTTCCGGTCCCCTACCATGGTAGCATCAGGCTGGTTGACCCTCTGAGCCAGGGCCTGGACCTGTAGGGAGAGACCCTGCATTTGCTGAACCAGGGTCTCAAGGGGGTCCATAGTAGTGTGAGGGACCAGGGTAGAGTAGGTATATGGCTTGTGATTATGTAATGATGGGGGTAAGGAAACAGACAAGTGAGCCCTAATCTACCCACCACTCAGTCCCTGCCTACTTGCAACGACCCGCCCTAGGTGACGGGGTACAACTGGGCGACGGTCCCTACGCTAAATAAGTGCACGACAGACAAACAGACAAGGGTACACAGAAGCCAGGGAAAAGGGGCAGTTGCCCACGGCAACACCGCGAGCAACAAAAGTGGTGAACGAGCCAAGTCAAACCAGGAGTGTACGAGGTACCAAACGCAGAGCAGGTGAGTAGTCAGTAAGCCAGGGTCAATAAGAAGCAGGGTCAAATGGTTCAAGAAGCTGCAGCAGGGCCAGGAAACAAAACGAGAAGAATCACAAGCAAGGAGGAACAGGAAAGGCAGGTATAAATAGACAGAGGGTGGGAGCTATCTCCGTCTGGCCAGGCTGTGATAGGCTCTCCCACTCCTAAGCCTGCCATCCTGAGTGGTGGAAGATGGAGTCAGTCTCACAGATATAGAAGCAGGTGCAGACTGATTACCTATGGGCGTGGATACAGAAGCTGTGCCTGGCAGATCCTTAACATAAACACAATATTCCATGTCTGGTGTCTAGTGATTTGCATATTCAATTGAATGGAACTGATTTTCAGTTGCAGAAATTTCAGCTACAAAATCTGCTGCGTGTGACTGCCCCCTTACAAGAAATCCAAAACTTAGTGCACTTTCTTATTTTAAAGTCAACCTCTCAAAATCAGAATTACTAAATTTTAACATTGATTTAGCTGCATGAAACTCTATATGTAAAATTTCCCTCTTCAAAAATAATACCACCCATGTAAGCTATCTAGGAACTAAGATAAACCAATCTTATAACAGTCTACTTTATCTAAAATATAAACCTCTATTAAATAAAATAGAAACCGACTTAAAGAGGCTCTGTCACCAGATTTTGCAACCCCTATCTGCTATTGCAGCAGATAGGCGCTGCAATGTAGATTACAGTAACGTTTTTATTTTTAAAAAACGAGCATTTTTGGCCAAGTTATGACCATTTTCGTATTTATGCAAATGAGGCTTGCAAAAGTCCAAGTGGGTGTGTTGAAAAGTAAAAGTACAAGTGGGCGTGTATTATGTTCGTACATCGGGGCGTGTTTACTACTTTTACTAGCTGGGCGTTGTGTATAGAAGTATCATCCACTTCTCTTCACAACGCCCAGCTTCTGGCAGTGCAGACAGCGTGTTCTCGAGAGATCACGCTGTGACGTCACTCACAGGTCCTGCATCGTGTCAGACGAGTGAGGACACATCGGCACCAGAGGCTACAGATGATTCTGCAGCAGCATCAGCGTTTGCAGGTAAGTCGATGTAGCTACTTACCTGCAAATGCTGATGCTGCTGCAGAATCAACTGTAGCCTCTGGTGCCGACACGATGCAGGACCTGTGAGTGACGTCACAGATCTGCACTGCCAGAAGCTGGGCGTTGTGAAGAGAAGTGGATGATACTTCTCATCAGAGCGCCCAGCTAGTAAAAGTAGTAAACACGCCCCGATGTACGCACATAATACACGCCCAGTTGTACTTTTACTTTTCAACACGCCCAGTTGTACTTTTGCAAGCCTCATTTGCATAAATACGAAAATGGTCATAACTTGGCCAAAAATGCTCGTTTTTTAAAAATAAAAACGTTACTGTAATCTACATTGCAGCGCCTATCTGCTGCAATAGCAGATAGGGGTTGCAAAATCTGGTGACAGAGCCTCTTTAAAGGGAACCTGTCACCAGCATTTCACCTATTAAACCAGCAATATCAGGTGGTAGTGGGTTAAAAATCATTTCTATATAACCTATAATTGTCTTCTTTGTCAGCTCTGTAGCTTTAGTATTCAGCTTTTTAGTGTCCCCACACCGCATGCTAATGAGCATAAAAGAGTCAAATCTTCGTTTGAAAAGAGTCAAATCTTCATTTGTAAAGAATCAGATATTTGTTCCTCAATTCATTCCGAGTTTACCCCGCCTCCATTTTTTGATTGACAGCTCCTCGTCTTTCCCCAGCATTCAAAATCCTGCTCTTGTTCATTGATGTCCTCTTCTGTTGCATGCGCACAAAGGGACACCGGATTATTATGATAAAAGACGCAAAATGTTTGGAGTTTAGGAGAGGGTATAATGGCAATGAACTTTTGATAGCAGTGGCAGGTGAGGGATAAGTAAAGTTCCATAGGTTAAATGCTGGTGACAGGTTCCCTTTAAGCAATTGGAGCTCTTTGCAAATCTTCTGGTTTGGAAGAAACAACATTATAAAAATGGTAATATTGCCGAAAATACTTTATCGCTTATCTCAGGTTCTGCCTATAGAAGTGCCCTGCTCTTTATTTTTCCAAACGCAAAATGCATATAACTGAATTTATATGGCAATCTAAAGGATACAGTATCAAATACTCAAAGCTAATTAAAAACAAGAAAGCGGGCAGAAGAGGTCTACGCGATTTTGAAAATGACAGAAATGCAATGCGCATATGTAGATTTCTAGAATGGCAAAACTCACCTAGGCGTAAACTCTAGGTTGATCTAGAGCTTAATTTATTAAATGATAACATTGAACATTATATATTGTCCAATCCTCACAATAGATTTAAATATATTGACATCAATTAAATGCTAAGCAACAGACATCTTGGGACAAAAATTCCTCCAGAACTCTATCTAAAAATCACTCTCAAAACTACACCGGTTAGTTACCTCCAATATATAGAGAGAGAGAGAGAGAGAGAGAGAGAGAGAGAGACTGCAGCTTCAGGTAAGTGTTATATTTCATTAAAGTGCTGGATTCACAGCTACACTAATCCTTACTTCTGTATAATCTCCATTTCGGTCCCAAGGACAAATGACACTATTTTTGGACCTAAGAACATCTGTCTAGATTGCTTCTTCCTTCCTAGGTTGCCTCATAATAATTGATTAGCCAGTGATCTACACTAGATGGCCAAAAGTATGTGGGCACTTGACATCACACCTTTATGAGCTTGTTGGACATTCCATTTCAAAACCAGGGCGTTAATATGAAGTTGGACCCCCTTTTGCAGCTATAAAAGCTTCCCATCATCTGTGAGGGCTTTCCACAAGACTTTGGAGTGTTTCTGTGGGAATTTGTGCCCATTTAGCCAAAAGGGAACGTTGAATGAGAAGGTCTGTTTCGCAACCAGCATTCCAATTTTATCCTAAAGGCGTTTGATGGGGTTGAGGTCATGGCTCTGTTCAGGCCACTCGAGTTTCTCCACACCAAAATCATCAAACCATGTCTTTATGGATCCTGTGTTGTGAATTTGAGCAGTCTTACTGGAACAGAAAAGGGTCTTCCCTAAACTCTTGCCACAAAGTTGGAAACATACAATTGTTTAATATTTCTTTGTATGATGTAGCACTAACATTACCCATCTATGAAAATAATGGGTCTATCCCAAACCCTGAACCTCAGACCATTATTTTCCCTCTGCATTACGGTAGGTAGCATTCACCTGCCATCCACCGAACCCAGATTCGTATATCAGACTGCCATCTAGGGAAATGTAATTCATCACTCTAGATATCACGTTTCCACTTATCATGTCCCACAACTTGTTTTCATTCATTGACATGTATCTGTTATACTGCTATTATTGTGGGTTTGTGTTTTAATATTGGCCCTCCTGTGTTCCTGTACTCTAGCTGTGATGTAATAGTTCCTCCCCTCTCCCTGCTGGTAGCAGCCATCTTTTCATTCTTCATGTGCTCTCTGAATATGCAGCAGCCTGGCAGCTATCAACCTTATTTACCTACTGTACTGAGCATTTTACAAGAACTCAGCCTGGAATAAAGCACTGGATCTTTAAACACGCTTTATGGTCGAGTTAATACTGTCTGACAAGACATCTCTCGGTGTGAGTACTGGTTTAATACAGATACAGGACTGTCTCTCACAAGCCTTAGACTTACAGCCAAGTTATTGAGTCAGAATACCACTGCTCCAGAGTTCCCTGGCTGTAACGCCCGTGGTCGCTGACCACGAAATCCTTCCATCCTGTGCTATCCTGGTCAAGTGCTGTGCTGAGCTGTAGTTGTGCTGTGCTGTATTCCACGCCTGTCCTGCTACTCCACGCCTGACGTCTACCTGCTGCCTAGTCCCAGCCAAGCCTGCCTTGCTACTGTCTGAGCTGCCACAGGTACACTATGCGACTATAGACTGTGACCCTCGCCCTGTTGGCCAGCTGCCATACCGTCAAGGCGGTACGGCCCAGTGGGTCCACAAACCCAATGTGACAGTACGCTCAGGCCATGGACCACGCTGGTCGATCCAAGATGACGTCGCAAGAGACGTGGATGGATATGCTACACCTCCGGTCTCGACAGGACCAATTCCTCCAGGCCTTGAACATTATCGCACGTTGGCATGAGGCGCTAGCTGCCGTTCCTCCTACTACACCTCCTGGCAGTGTTGATCCCCATTTTTTTTGCCACTTCCTGACCGCTATGATGGAGACACAGGGACCTGTTGTGGATTTTTGAACCAGTGCCAGATCCACTTCAGCCTGTATGCAAGGGCATTTTCGTCTGATGGCGCAAGGGTCACTTTCATCATCTCTCTCCTCACTGGCAAGGCCCTTGCATGGGCGAATCCTATCTGGGAGAGACAAGGACCTGTTTGAGGAGCCTGGAGGAGTCTCGTCTGCAGCAGCTTCCTTGCTGAACCTACGCCAAGGAGACACCTCCGTAGGCGAGTATGCCATCCACTTCCGCACCCTGGTGGGAGAACTGTTATGGAACAATGAGGCCCTGGTGGCTACATTCTGGCAGGGACTGTCTCCTAAGAGTAAGGACGAACTTGCCGCTCGAGATCTACCGTCTACACTGGATGACCTCATCCTACTGGCCACCCGGATTGATATAAGGATCCGAGAAAGGCTCCAAGAAGCTCGTCGTGAGGGAGGCCTCCCTAGTCCAGTCCCTACCTTGCAGTGACCCCTGCTGTCCTCTGATGCCAACCCTCCTGAGGAGTCTGTGAGGATCAACCAGTGTAAGCTTTCTACCCAGGAGAGACAACGCAGACGCACTTCGGGACTCTGTCTGTTTTCCGGCCTCGGAGGCCATCTTGTGTGAGAATCCTCCTCTGCGGACAATGCTCTAGACCGGGAGGTCTCGTGAGGACACGTAAAACCGAGACCTGATTGCCCATCATTTCTGTTGGCCCACGCTGCCCAAAGACATTATGGACTTTGTTTCTTCCTGCTCAGTGTGTGCAGCTAACAAGATTGCTCACTCCAGAGCTGCTGGTCTGCTCCAGCCATTGCCTGTGCCCGATGCTCCCTGGCAGCATATAGCTATGGACTTTGTTACAGACTTGACTCCCTCTGTGGGATGCAGTACTGTCTGGATGGTGGTGGACCGATTTTCGAAGATGGCCCTCTTCGTTCCACTGACCGGTCTTCCATATGCTCCTCAACTGGCTAACTTTTCATCCAACACATCTTCCGCCTGCACGGCTTGCCACGGCATATTGTGTCTGATCGGGGGGTTCAGTTCACCTCAAAGTTCCGGAGAGCCCTCTGCGGACTCCTCGGTGTGAAGTTGGACTTTTCCTCAGCCTACCATCCTCAGTCCAATGGTCAGGTCGAGAGGATCAATCAGATCTTGGAGAACTACCTACGCCACTTCATCTCCAAGCAGCATGATGACTGGGTGCAGCTGCTTCCATGGGCTGAGTTCTCATATAACAATCACACCAGCGAGTCCACAAGGAATACACCGTTCTTCATTGTCTATGGCCAACACCCACAAATTCCTCTCCCGGTGCCCGATACATCTGAGGTACCAGTGGCTGACTCTGCTTTTAGAGACTTCCTGCAGATCTGGCAGCAGACTCGATCCTCCATCCTACTGGCAGTCGACCGCATGAAACGGAAGGCTGACACAAGGACAAGAGTCCTAGAGGAAAAGCGAGAAAATACCATGGCGCCACATGGTGCGGATCACAAGCGAAAATGAGGAAACAAACAATGGTGAAACTGTTGCTCACCTTTTAAGAGTTGTGCAAGTAGTAGGCACAACTCTACTGTAAGCAGGTAGTAATGTAAATGGGTGATGAAGCTGCAGCTAGGTCTAAACCGGTGGTCTACAGACAACTGCACAAAGAGACATTTGGGGAGAAAAATTGAGGACCAACGTAAAGCGCTGCTAACATCAAATTGGAGTCCAGACAGAAAGGTGATAAATGGGATTTATTGGGTTTAAAAATAATAAATAGGCAATTAGATAGGCTACGCGTTTCAACGCTGGACTAGCATCTTCATCAGCCCAAGTAGAGGAGAACCTCCTCAATTTCTTCCTGGCATGAAGGTCTGACTGTCCTCTAAGAATATCCGACTAAGGGTGCCATCATACAAATTTGCTCCCAGGTTCCTTGGACCTTTCAAGATCCTACAGCAGATCAACCCTGTCGCCTACAAGCTTCGGCTGCCTCCTACCCTCAAGATCCTCAACTCCTTCCATGTCTTCCTCCTGAAGCCGGTGGTTCTGAACCGCTATACCAAGACTCCTAGCCCTGTGGTTGCCTCCAGCTGTCCTTCAGACACACAAAAAAAAATAAGGGGAAGAACCTTTTATTTAGTAGACTGGAAAGGGTTTGGTCCAGAAGAGAGGTCCTGGGAGCCAGAAAAGAGTCTCAATGCTCCTACCCTCATTAAGAAGTTTCTCTCTCGTAATGGTCCCAAGAGGAGGGGGCGTAAGAGGGGGGATACTGTATCATTCGTGGTCGCTGAACTGAACACGAACTCCTTCCATCCAGTCGACGCCCTTCTCTCCAGAGATGCCTGCACATACGGCCGTCCTGTTCCACAGTGACTACCAGGATGCGCTCGCGAGCTCAGTCCAGACTTAAGAAGCCAAAGCGCACCCAGGTGGGAGATTGAGCTGATTTCTCCCAGAGCACCCTGGGCTATAAGAAGGACTGTGCCCCTCCCTGCAATGCCTGAGCGTTGTTTGTCATATCAAAAGTTTGTCTATGCAAATGGACTCCTAGTGTTTTCCAGTTCCCAGTGTTCCCTGTATCCTGTGCTATCCTGGTCAAGTGCCTTGCTGAGCTGTAGTCATGCTGTGCTGTATTCCACGCCTGTCCTGCTTCTCCACGCCTGACGTCTACCTGCTGCCTAGTCCCAGCAAGCCTGCCTTGCTACGGTCCGAGCTACCACAGGTACACTATACGACTATAGACTGTGACCCGCTCCCTGTTGGCCAGCTGCCATACCGTCAAGGCGGTATGGCCCAGTGGGTTCACGAACCCAACGTGACACTGGCTACATGATTTACACTACTACAGCTGCCGCTTGGCATTGCGCGTGGTGATCTTAGGCTTGTGTGCAGCTGCTTGACCATGGAAACTCCATGAATTTCCCAACGTACAGTTCTTGTGCTGATGTCCCTTTCAGAGGCAGTGCGGAACTCTGAAGTGAGTGATGCAACAGGAAAGGCTTTTTTTATGTGCCACATGCTTCAGCACTCAAAGGCCCTGCTCTGTGAATTTGCGTGGTCTACCATTTTATTGCTGAGTTGTTGTTACCTACAGGCTTCGGCCTCATGCACACGACCGTGCTCGTAATTACGACTCGTAATTACGAGCACGGCCGGGCACGGCCGGCCACGGGCAGCCGGCCGCTTTTCCGAGCCATGCTGCCATTATAAAGTATAGCAGTACGGCCCGTAAAATAGAAAAATAGAACATGTTCTATTTTTTTTTAACGGCACGGGCACCTTCCCGTGAGAAAACGGGAAGGTACCCGTCGCTAACAGAAGTCTACGAGTCCGTTATTGCGGGTCGTAATTACGACCCGCAATAACGGGTGTTTTTACGGTCGTGTGCATGAGGCCTTCCACTTCACAATAATAGCACTTACAGTTGACCTAAGCAGAACTAGCAAATCAGAAATTTCACTAACTGACTTGTGGCAAAGGTGGCATTCTTTGACAGTGCCACGTTTAATGTCACTGAGCTCCTCAGTACAACCCATACTACTGCCAATGTTTTTCTATTGAGATTACATGACTGTGCTTGATCTCACACACCTGTTTGCAATGGTTGTGGCTAAAACACCTGAACTCAATAATTAGGAGGGGTGTCCACATGCTTTTGATTATGATTTCTCTTAACATAAGGATCCAAACTTCAGTTCTTGCCTCAAAATACTGAAATATTTGAAAATCTTTTTTTTTTTTTTTACTCTGAACTTCCCTTTGTCAAAAGTACATCAAAAACCATAGGTGAACCTTCTGTGGTTTGGCAGAGTCTGGCTTTCTAGCTATATCATGGGGGTTGTGCAAATCTCCAAACCAATTCTTCTTATCTCCTCAGACAGGTAAACGTTTTCACATAATGATATTTCAAGCCATTATTTGTTAATGTGTAGTTGGATATGTGGACTGGGCAATTTCAGGGTTGGGACTTACCTAATAAGTACACGGCATCAAAGCTGGCACATAATGCCAAGCATGTTTCTAAATTCTGCATCAAACTCGTATCTTATATTTTCGCAATGTCTCATGTTGCACTACATATCTTTGTGTTATTTATTACAGGAAAAGGTTAATGGAGAGACAGTTAAGACTAATAATTCTTAGGCTTTATTCAGACGAACGTAAAATACGCGCGTGCAACGCGCGTGATTTTCACGTGCGTTGCCCGTAGCTATATTTGTCAATGGGGCCGTGCAGACATGGCAGCGTTTTTTGCGCAGCATTGCTCCGTTGCCAAAAACTCACGACATGTCCGTTGATTCAGCGTTTTCAACGCATCACGCACCCATTGAAGTCAATGGGTGCGTGAAAACCACGCATGTCGCACGGAAGCACTTCCGTGCGAACTGCGTGTTTGCGCAACAGCTGTCAAAAGGATGAATGTAAACAGAAAAGCACCACATGCTTTTCTGTTTCCGAAAAAACCAAACGGAGTGTCTTTGCGATTAGCGAACCGCGACAACCGAAGCTAACTTCACCGGGTTCGGCCAAACTCGTTTTGGCCGAACGCGGCAAAAAAATTTCAGGTCCGCGACGTCGGGAGACATTCACTGTGCATGGTGCTGAAAGAGTTAAACTGTTTCAGCACCATGGACAGTGACTTGCGATCCCAAAATACATGAACCTGTAAAAAAAACCGAAGTTCTAACTTACCGATTACTCCTGTCTCCTTCCTGCAGTCCGACCTCCCGGGATGACACTTCAGTTCAAGTGACAGCTCCAGCCAATCACAAGCCAAGCACAGGCTGCAGCCAATCACAGGCTGCAGCGGTCACTTGGACTGCCGCGTCATCCAGGGAGGTGGGGCCCGATGTCAAGAGAGGCGCGTCACCAAGGACGCGTCACCAAGGCAACGGCCGGGAAGTTCTCGGTAAGTAGGAACTTTATCTTTTTTTTTACAGGTTTTTCGCTGTTGTGTTCGGCATTCACTGTCGAGGGTGCTGAAAGATTTAGCTCTTTCAGCACCTTGGACAGTGACGGGCGTCGACAAGCCTCATCTCTATGATGCCGACTGCGCGAAAATCACGCAGCCGCACATCAGACACGCATGACGCACGCAGCTGTCAAATGGTTTTTGCGCGCGCAAAACGCCGCGTTGTTTGCGCGCGCAAAAACGCAACGCTCGTGTGAATCCAGCCTTAACGTTATTACTATGAGGGAACCCCTGAAAATGTTTCCTTTTCCAGGGAAACCTTCTTTCATTCCTACCTCAAAGACGCTGTGTGTGGAGATGGGTGAAGCACGATATAATTCTATATTCTGGCCGAGATTTCTTGACTGCATTGTCTGTCCCATGGTAGGCATCAATGAGGCTGAAATTAGCTTGCCATATATATTTTAAAAGCAAGAGCACTTGCTGCTGCTGTCTTCCAGGGAACCCTGGTTGCGATTTTTTTTTTTTAGCTGAATGCATTTACTGTGGTTACTGTAGATATTGTGGTTACTGTTACTGTAATGGCTATGGCCACAGCCATGGATCTGTGAGCGCTGGCCTGCATCTCCTCCTCAGGAGATGCCAGCGCTCACTTCCGCTTCACTCTGCAGTGTCCCATAGGGTGCGCTCGCACGCTCGTGCCCGGCCTTAAAGGGCCAGCGCGCGCACCTGAAAAGTTTGTAAAATTAGCCCATGATCACCCTGGACTATAAGAAAGGCCTGCCCCTTCCTTCATTGCCTGGGCATTGTTGTGTTTACCTGTGTTACTCTTTGCAAATGGTCTCTTAGTGTTTTCCAGTTCCCAGTGTTCCCGTACCTGCTACCTGTATCCCGTGCTACCTTGTTCCTGTGTCGTAGAGAGTTGGAGTCATATTGTGCAATTTACTATGCCTGCTGTGTTGCACCGCACCTGGTGTCTGCCTGCTGCCAAGGTCCCACCCGAGCCTACCATCGCTACTGTCTGAATTACCACGGGTACCCTTATTCGAATGATAGACATTGACTTGGTATCCTATGGGCCAGCCGCTATACCACTACGGCGGTACCGCCCAGTGGGTCCACATACCCACAGATCATGACAGTACACTCAGGTCATGGACCCCGCTGGTCAATCCGAGACCATGACGACAAACCATGCGAGCAGATATGCTAGTCTGCCAGTTACGACAGAACCAACTCCTCCAGGCAGTGAACGCCATCATGCATCGGCTGGACGCCCGAGCTGCAGCCGTCTCAGCATCCGTTCCTGTTCTTCCGGATGTTCCTCCTGCTACACCTCCTGGCAGTGCCAGTGTTGATCCTCTATTCTCGCTGGCACTACCTCCTCGCTATGACGGAAAAGCGAGTACCTGCAGGGGATTTCTGAACCAGTGCCAGATCCATTTCAGTCTCCACACCAGTGCATTTTCTACTGAGAGCGCAAGGATCGCGTTTATCATATCACTCCTTACTGGCAGGGCCCTAAAATGGGCAAACCCTATCTGGGAACGTCAGGAACCAGAGATCCGTGACTTCCAGGGTTTCCTACAGTCTTTTCGCACAGTGTTCGAGGAACCTGGCCAAGTCTCCTCAGCAGCTGCATCTCTCCTGACCCTTCACCAGGAGGACACCTCTGTCAGGGAGTACGCCATTCAGTGGCAGAGCTGTCTTGGAACAACGAGGACTTGGTGGCTACATTCTGGCAGGGACTGTCTTCAGAAATTAAGGACGAACTTGCTGCTCGTGATCTGCCACCTACCCTGGATGACCTCATACGTTTGGCCACTCGTATTGACATGAGGATCCGGGAGCAATCCCATGAGGTTCATAGGAAGGGAGAATCCACACCAGGGGAGCTTATGCAGGTGGACCTGCTTAAACTGTCGGTCCAGGAGAAACTGCACAGATGCACTACTAGACTTTGTCTGTATTGCGGCCTCGGAGGCCATATTGTGCGTGCATGCCCTAAGAAAGAAAAGAGACTGCAATGACTAGGCTTGGTTGGAGAGACAACACTAGGGGGAACGGCGCTAGGTAAGAAGTTCTCCCCAAAACTGTCCATTCCCGTGACCATTGGGTCTGAGGAGAAGATGCACCGGGTCTCGCCATACCTAGACTCTGGGTCCGCAGCAAACTTCATCGGAAAAGATCTATTGGACCTCCTCCAGTTGCCCAATGTCCTTCTGGAGACATCTTTTGCTGTGGCATCAGTGAATGGACTACCTCTGCCCTTCATCCACACCGGGCTTATGACTGCCCCATTGAACTGGTTCCAGATGCGTCGTCGTCCCCGTGGCCTGGTACACCCTCTCTCCTTGCCAGAGACTCAGTCCATGTAATCATGGGCTAATTTTACATCCTTTTCAGGAGCGTGCGCTGGCCCTTTAAGGCCGGGCACGAGCGTGCGCGTGCATCCCTACGGGACACCGCAGAGTGAAGCGGAAGTGAGCGCTCACATACCCACAGATAGTGACTGTTACTTCTACAGGCATAGTGAGTTACTTTGCCTGCCTACTATCAAGCCTAGCTAAATGGTCATTATAATCTTCCTTTTGTCATCCCTACCGGCATATTTAAGGTTAATAGTGGGCTCCTTATATCCATTTTAATTTAATTAAATAAATGTAATAATAATAAAATTGAATAATAAATAATAAATTGAGTTTTAATCTGATAGCTTCATTTACTTAATTCCTGATAGAGATAGAAAGTGTAAGGACCCAGTTTAAAGAGGTCACCTTGTCGTGGCAGGTGGGCTTAAAGAATTTGATCACTATTGTAAGTAGTTTCAGCAGCATTGCATATTTATTTATCTATAGTGTTTAGGTGGCATTAGTGTTCGCAGTGTGCTGCCGCCATTTTTGGATATTGTATTGTTTGCAGTCTTAGGCTGGGTTCACACGAGCACATTAACGTCCGTAATGGACGGACGTATTTCGGCCGGAAGTCCCGGACCGAACTCAGTGCAGGGAGCCGGGCTCCTAGCATCATAGTTATGTACGATGCTAGGAGTCCCTGCCTCTCTGCAGGACAACGGTCCCGTACTGTAATCATGTTTTCAGTACGGGACAGTAGTTCCACGGAGAGGCAGGGACTCCTAGCATCGTACATAACTATCCCTGCACTGAGTTCGGTCCGGGACTTCCGGCCGAAATACGTCCGTCCATTACGGACGTTAATGTGCTCGTGTGAACCCAGCCTTAGTATTCATTGCACCTGTATACACATTTTGTTTCTTTTTTTGGAATGTGCTGATCAAACTTTGTTTTCTCTTATGTATTGCATATATGTGGGGTGTACTGCCTCCATTTTTGATCTTGCCTCCTCCCATTCTGCCCTGGGTGACTTTAATTAGTTTAATGCTGGTTCCTACCATCAAAAGTATATGTAGGCTTAGTCGCAGTTGTGGGTGTATGAGCAGTGTAGGGACCCACTTTATAGAGGTCGCCTTGTCGTGGCAGGTGGGCTCACCCAATTTGATCAATATGTGCTCTAAGAACCTCACTATTGTAAGCAGATTCAGCAGCAATGCATATTTATTTATATATAGTGTTTAGGTGGCATTAGTGTTCGCAGAGTGCTGTCGCCAATTTTTGGATATTGTATTGTTTGCAGTCTTGGACTTCCTTGCACCTGTATACACGTTTTGTTTCATTTTGTTGGAATGTGCTGATCAAACTTTGTTGTCTCTTATGTACTGCATATATGTGGGGTTGACTGCCTCCATTTTTGATCTTGCAATCCCCTCATTCTGCCCTGGGTGATTTTAATTCGTTTAATGCTGGTACCTACTCTCCCCAAGTATATGTAGGCTTAGTCCCAGTTCTGGGTGTATGAGCAGTGTAGGAACTCACCTTATAAAGGACTCCTTGTCAGGTGGGCTCACAAAATTTTATCAAAATGTGCTATAAGAACCTCACTAGATTCAGCAGCAATGCATATTTATTGATTTATTTATTTATTTATAGTGTTTAGGTGGCATTAGTGTTCGCATAGTGCTGTCGTTTTTTTTAATGTTGTTTTGTTTGCAGTCTTAGGCTTCCTTGTACCTGTATACACGTTTTGTTTCATTTTGTTTGAATGTGTTGATCAAACTTTGTTGTCTCTTATGCACTGCCTCCACTTTTGATCTTCCCTCCTCCCATTCTGCCCTGGGTGATTTTAATTAGTTTAAAGGAAAGGTGTCATAAAAAAAATATATATATATATATATATATATTATTATTTTATGTTTTTATTTATTTGAATATTATATTTCATTTATATAATTTTTTTACATTCCATTTTTTTATTAACACTTTTTTTTATGGGGCTACCTTTTTTATTGCTTCTGTGTATGTATCTCTTCACGACACATACACAGATGTAATATGGCAGCTACAGGGCGTAGGACATAGGAATGGCTCCCGTCCCTATCAGCTATGCTTCTGGCATTCTAACTGTGAACTGCACATGCTCTGTTACATGCGGTTGCGGCCCGCTGCCGTTTCTTACTTGGTGATGCCCGCGACCACAGTCCGCTGGCTTCCTGCCGGCCTCTTCATCCTATGAGACACCAGCACTCACGGCCGGCTGGTCCTGCCCTCACTGTTAAGTTGCGCGAGCGCTCGGCCCAGGCCTTAAAGGGCCAGCGCGCGCACATGTTTAAAGTTCCCTAATTAACCCCTGTCCATCCTGGACTATAAGAAGTGCTCCACCCTTCCACTCCCTGCCTGAGCGTCGTTGTAGTTTTCCCATGTCTGTAATGAAAATGGTCCCTTAGTGTTTTCCTGCTCCCAGTGTTCCCTTGTCATGCCTCCTATATCCTGTATCCGTGCTGTGCCTTGTTCCCGAGCCTGTATAGTACCTGAGCCGTGCCTTGCCCCACCTGCTGGAATACTCCACGTCTGCTGTCGTCTGTCATCCCGGATACCATCCGCCACGTCCGGTGCAACCCACCACCTCCAGTCCCATCTGTGCCTGAGCTCTTGCTGCCATCCGGACTATCCCAGGTACCCTTGTACTACACTCCAACCATATACTTTGTGCATAGACTGTGAGTTGGTTAGCTGCTATGGCGGAGCGGCCTAGTGGGGCCACATACCCTTAGATCGTGACAATGCGCAGTTCACAGTGACCAGCATAGAAGTTGGTTTTTAGTGGGAAAGCTGGCGCGTTCATGTCAAAGCCCGGCAGCATAGCAGGTAAGATGTGTGTGTATGTGCATGCGTGCAGGGGGTGTGTGTGCGTGCAAGGGTGTCTATGGAGGGATGCGTGCAGGGTGCTCAGGGCCGCCATCAGGGCAGTGCTAGTGGTACTGCCATCAGGGGCCCTGCCACATGGCTGAAAAAAAAGGGGCGCGCCCGACTGATGGCACCACCCGCTACCCCTTGCGGGGGTGTCTGTGGAGGGGTTGTGTTCAGGGTGCTTGTGGGAGGGTGCATGCGGGGGTGTCTGTGGGGTGAGGTGCGTGCAGGGAGCTGGTGTGTGGGGGGGTACGTTGCGGGGTTGTCTGTGGGGGGGTTGTGTGGTGGTTTGCGGGATGTGTTTGGAGGGGTGTTGTTTCTGTGTGTGTGTTTGGGGTGGTGCATGCAGGGTGCTTGTGGGGTTGGGGGGTGTGTGTGTGGAGTAGGTTTGCAGAGCAGCTGCATGTGTAGGGGAGATTTGTGGGGAGGGGATCCATGATGCGCCAGAATTCTTAATAAGTATTAATATTTCTGGCGCATCTCTAGGTCTTGTGCGCCACAATAGAAACTACAGTTCATTGACCTCTAATATTTATTGTGGCGCAGTGTAGAAGACAGATGTCGCTGTAGGTGAGTATAAGTATTTATATCTTTCATATTGCTAACTTTATTTATTTTTGGCTTGCAGGTTCTACTGGACCTAGTGGACTACGTCATAGATTCGATGGGCTATTGCGATAATCGACTTTATTTTTTTGGGGTTTCTTTTTAAATAAAATGGTTAACGAGGGTTGTGTGGGGGAGTTTTTATTTCAATAAAAATATTTTCTTATGTCTGTGTTTTTTTAATACTTTATTAGCACCTTGATAATTGCAATTGTCTGTTTGACGACGTCCATTACTAGTGTTAGCCAGTAAAAAGAATAGCACTAACCCCCATTATTATCCCGATGCGCACCACCAACAGGTGTGCCGGGTATGCCCCAACCATCTGTAATGATGGACACGCAACTGGGGCGGCCGCAGGCTGGTATTATGAGGCTGGGAAGGGCCAAAAACCGTGGCCTTTCCCATCCTGGTAATGCTAGGCTGCTGCTATGTTGTATCTGGCTGGTTATGAAAAATGGGGGGGGACCCCACGTCGTTTTTTTTTTTTTGAATTTAACAAATTTAACAATAGACGGGTCCCCACATTTTTAATAACCAGCCATATACAAGGCCGCAGCAGTCTGGCATTACATGGGTGGGAAGGGCCACTGGTATTGTCCATTCCCAGGCTAATAACACTGTGTTGTATGTGGCTGGTTATGATAAATTGGGTGGAACCCCATGTCTTTTTAAAAAAAAAAAAAATTTTATAAATAAATAATTTAAAAAAATGACGTGGGGTCCCCCCCACTTTTATAACCAGCCAGATACAACACAGCAGCAGCAGCCTAGCATTACAAGGGTGGGAAGTTCCACTGTTTTTGGCCCTTCCCAGCCTCATAATACCAGCCTGCGGCCGCCCCAGAGCCCGACCGTCACAACAGATGGTCGGGTACTGGATCGTACCTGGCTCTTCCCGGCACCCCTGGTGGTGGTGGGTACCGGGGTAATAATGGTGGTTAGTGTTAGCCTCTGCACCGGCTAACACTAAGCCTCGCCTTAGTAATGGATGTTGTCACTCAGACAGCGGCCATTACTAAAGTGGTAGTAATAAAATTTGAAAAGAAAAGACAAAGATATAGATAAAATATTTTATTGAAATAACGCACCCCCAACACAACCCTCATTAACCATTTTATTGTAGAAAAAAAACGTCATCTAAGTAGTCCTCGAAACCGACGTAGTCCAAACACCAAACCTGTAAAAAAATAAATAAAAAAAAAATGAAATAAAACATGTCGTAGGCTTAGATTCAGTTTAATGTGTGATACTGACTGTTATATCATGTATAGAAGCCTGCCGCGAAGTTGACTTAGATACAGGGCGCCAGCAGACAGTATCATACATGGCCATACAGACATACACTACTGTTCAAAAGTTTAGGGTCACTTAGAAATTTACTTATTTTTGAAAGAAAAGCACAGTTTTTTTCAATGAAGATAACATTAAATTAATCAGAAATACACTCTATACATTGTTAATGTGGTAAATGACTATTCTAGCTGCAAACGTCTGGTTTTTAATGCAATATCTATATAGGTATATAGAGGCCAATTTCCAGCAACCATCACTCCAGTGTTCTAATGTTACATTGTGTTTGCTAACTGTGTTAGAAGGCTAATGGATGATTAGAAAACCCTTGAAAACCCTTGTGCAATTATGTTAGCACCGCTGTAAACAGTTTTTGCTGTTTCGAGTAGCTATAAAACTGACCTTCCTTTGAGCTAGTTGAGAATCTGGAGCATTACATTTGTGGGTTCGATTAAACTCTCCAAATGGCTAGAAAAAGAGAGCTTTCATGTGAAACTCGACAGTCTATTCTTGTTCTTAGAAATGAAGGCTATTCCATGCGAGAAATTGCCAAGAAACTGAAGATTTCCTACAACGGTGTGTACTACTCCCTTTAGAGGACAGCACAAACAGGCTCTAACCAGAGTAGAAAGAGAAGTGGGAGGCCCCGTTGCACAACTGAGCAACAAGACAAGTACATTAGAGTTTCTAGTTTGAGAAATAGACGCCTCACAGGTCCTCAACTGGCAGCTTCATTAAATAGTACCCGCAAAACGCCACTGTCAACGTCTAGAGTGAAGAGGCGACTCCGGGATACTGGCCTTCAGAGCAGAGTGGCAAAGAACAAGCCATATCTGAGACTGGCTAATAAAAGGAAAAGATTAATATGGGCAAAAGCACGCAGACATTGGACAGAGGAAAATTGGAAAAAAGTGTTATGGACAGACGAATCGAAGTTTGAGGTGTTTGGATCACACAGAAGAACATTTGTGAGACGCAGAACAACTGAAAAGATGCTGGAAGAGTGCCTGACGCCATCTGTCAAGCATGGTGGAGGTAATGTGATGGTCTGGGGTTGCTTTGGTGCAGGTAAAGTGGGAGATTTGTACAAGGTAAAAGGGATTTTGAATAAGGAAGGCTATCACTCCATTTTGCAACGCCATGCCATGCCCTGTGGACAGCGCTTGATTGGAGCCAATTTCATCCTACATCAGGACAATGACCCAAAGCACACCTCCAAATTATGCAAGAACTATTTAGGGAAGAAGCAGGCAGCTGGTATTCTATCTGTAATGGAGTGACCAGCGCAGTCACTAGATCTCAACCCCATAGAGCTGTTGTGGGAGCAGCTTGACCGTATGGTATGCAAGAAGTGCCCATCAAGCCAATCCAACTTGTGGGAGGGGCTTCTGGGATCCTGGGGTGAAATTTCTCCCCATTACCTGAGCAAATTAACAGCTAGAATGCCAAAGGTCTGCAATGCTGTAATTGCTGCAAATGGAGAATTCTTTGACGAGAGCAAAGTTTGAAGGAGAAAATTATTATTTCAAATAAAAATCATTATTTCTAACCTTGTCAATGTCTTGACTATATTTTCTAGTCATTTTGCAACTCATTTGATAAATATAAGTGTGAGTCTTCATGGAAAACACAAAATTGTCTGGGTGACCCCAAACTTTTGAACGGTAGTGTATATACAAATAAACATACATGCAAACATACATACATATATACAAGCATGCACATATATACATGCAAATATACATACATGCAAACATACACACATATATACATACATGCAAACTATCATACATACATACATGCATACACACACACACACATGAAAACATACATACATACAAACAAACATGCAAAGATACATACATACATATATACAAGCATACACAAATATACATGCAAACATAAATACATGCAAACATAATTACATACATGCACATATATATAAATATACATGCAAACATACATGCAAACATACATACATGCACATATATACATGCACATATATACATACATACATGCCAACATACATACATGCAAACATACATACAAACATACATACATGCAAACATACATACATGCAAATATATACATGCAAATATACATACAAACATGCACATATATACATACATGCCAACATACATGCAAACATACATGCACATATATACATACATACATACATACATACATACATACATACATGACAACATACATACATACATACATACATACATGACAATATACATACATACATGCACATATACTCATACATACATGCCAACATACATACATGCAAACATACATGCACATATACACATACATACATGACAACATACATACATACATACATGACAACATACATACATACATGACAATATACATACATGCACATACACTCATACATACATGCCAACATACATACATGCAAACATACATGCACATATACACATACATACATGACAACATACATACATACATACATACATACATACATAAACTCACCTAAGACGTTCCCACGAAGATTTGAACGGTCCCGTCACTTTTCTTTTTACTGCTCCCATTCACAATACCAGAGCGGTGGGCGCAGATGACGTAATCACGTGTGCCTGATATGATTACGTCATCTGCGCCACAATGCATGTAATGTAATGTAGTGTAGTGTAGAGTACGCTGCAGCCTGTGATTGGCTGCAGAGGCGGTCACGTGGGATGAAGCGTCATCCCTGGAGGCCGGAATTCTGACGTCATCCTGACGTGCGTGACCGCCACTACAGCCTGTGATTAGCTGCAGCGGCGACATGGATGAAACTTCATCGCTGGAGGCCGGACAGGAGGAATGTAAGTATGAACGTATTATTATTTTTTTTTAATCACATTAAAATTTTATTTTCCGCGCGCCGAGCATGTACTGTCAAGGTTGCTGAAAGAGTTAGTGCAGCCCATTAACTCTATCAGCACCCTGGACAGTACCATGCTCGGCGCACGGAAATTACAGGTTCGGTCCGAACTAGTTCGGTCCGAATCGAACTTTTTCGTGAAATTCGGCGAACTAGCCGAACCGAACTTTTGATAAGTTCGCTCATCTCTACTCACAACATAGCAGCAGCAGGCTAGCAGGCCGGGAAGGGCAATGGCGGATAATCATAGGGCCCAAAGTACATTATAGTTTTGTCGCGATTTTGACGCGATTGTCCCGCGAATCGCGGCAAAAACCGCGACGAAACTGCATTGTGTATGTCCTGCAAAAGGACCTTTAGACATAAGGTCACATGACCTTATCGCTGAAGTTCTCACTACTGATTAGAGCAGAGGTTCCCAACCGGGGGGCCTGTTCTAGGGTCTGTATTAGTTTAGGGGTCTTTATTTAGGGGTCTGTATTTAGAGGTTTGTTCTGGGGTCTGTATTAGAATAGGGGGTCTGGTCTGGGGTCTGTATTACTTAAGTGAGTCAGGTCTTTTGGTCATTATTAGTGTAGGGTCTGGCCTGGGATCTGTATTTAGGGGGTCTGTATTAGTTTGAGGTCTGGTGTCTGTATTTAGGGAGTCTGGTCTGGAGTCTGTATTTAGGGTGTCTGGTCTGGGGTCTGTATTTAGGGGTCTGGTCTGGGGTCTCTATTAGTTTATGGGGTCTGTATTTAGGGGTCTGTGTTAGTTTAGGGGTCTTTATTTAGGGGTCTGCATTAGTTTAGGTGGTCTGGTCTGGGGTCTGTATTAAGGGAGTCAGGTCTGGGGTCATTATTAGTGTAAGGGGTCAGGTCTGGGGTCTGTAATTTAGGGGTCTGGTCTGAGGTCTGTATTTATTCAGGGTGCTTGTTCTGGGGTCTGTATTTGTTTAGTGGGTCTGGTCTGGGGACTGCAATAGTTTAAAAGGTCTGGGGTCTGTATGTATTCTGTGATCTAGTCTGGGGTTCCAAATGTATTAGTCTGAGTAAAAGGGGTTGTCCGGGCACATCGATAGGTCATCAGTATAAAAAACGGTCTGTGTCCGGACAACCCGTTTAATGTATGGTCCGGGGACTTGGTGTCTAAATTTGTTTGTTTCTATAGAGGGTGGAAATGGCTGCAGAAGTGATGGGCAAAGATGTCTCATCAGGAGAAGTCGCCATAACAGTCTACGTCAGATGGAGAAGAAAAGATAACGGCTCCCATCAGAGAAGACGTCACTTGTGCGTCACTGGATCTATAGGGGATCTGTCACCTCTCCTGACATGTCTGTTGCAGGTAATCCTTGTATTCTACATATCTTTGTGTACCCAGGATTAATAGACAAATGCATGTTACCATTCCCATTGTCAAGAGGAAGTGTCCTTACTGTCAGCGATGGTTGGAGACTGTCAGTATGTAGGGACACAGCCCTTTGATAAGGGGAATCGTAAAAACCATTTGTCAATGCTCACACAAAAAGGTGGTGTTCACTATAGACATGGCAGAGCGGCGGTGGGGAAGGGGGGCCCAAGTTTGTGGAACAGCCCAGGGCCTATAGTCTACTTAATCCGCCACTGGGGAAGGGCCATGGTTTTTTACCCTTCCCAGCCTCATAATACCAGCCTGCGGCCGCCCCAGTACCTGTCTGTCATTACAAATAAAAACATCAGGTGGTTGAGCAGCACAGAGAAAGATTACGAAAATTGGCTGGTGCTAAGCTTCGGAAAAGGAGTGACCTTTCCTCATACGATACGGAATCAAAAAAAGGCAGCAAAGCAGCACTCAAAATGAAGTGATTTATTCACCAGACATAGTCTGCAACGTTTCACCTTCTCAATGAAGGTATTTTCAAGCAGTTAGTGATAGGTAAAAGTGATTATATATAAGGGGCAAAGCCCAATCAATTAGTGTTACAATAAAATCACAATTATACAAAAAATACAAAATTGTACAAATTACAAAGTGTAAAATTACATATAAAAAACATTAGTGTACTTGTAAGTGAAAAATAAGCCATGTTCGCCATTTTTGGATGATAGATAGATAGATTAGAAAGATATGAGATAGATAGATAGATAGATAGATAGATAGATAGATAGATAGATAGATAGATAGATAGATAGATAGATAGATAGATAGATAGATAGATAGATAGATAGATTAGAAAGATAGATGGGAACATTATTCTCCTGGTCTGAGACTGGGTTTTACAGTTCCCACAAATACATTTCAGAAAGGTTTACAGTGACCTTACACCATAATATAATATTATCAGCGTGTGCATGTAATGCCATTGAATAGTTCCTCTGCTTATAGCTGAATAAACAATCTAAACAAGCTGAAATAAATGCCTTTCTGTAGAAAAAAAATATATTAGTAGTAAACAGAAGCATCAAACTTTTACCTAAGCTAAGGACAATATAAGGCTACATGCACTTAATATTGTGGCTTTTTTTTAATGTGTTTTTAGGTGCAGTCTTTACATTTTGATGGGGAAGCAGGTGTGCATTTTATGCTGTGGATTTTGGTGCGTTATTTATAAACTTTTCAGATACAATTCTAAGATGGAATTGCAACAAAAATTGACATGCTGCAGATTTTAAAATCCGCACTCCAGGTCAATTTACGAGCTGAAAAATTCTGGAACATGTAGATGAGATTACTTGATATGTTACGTACTTTGCTAGTACTGTACTACGCGGTGGGATTTGCCGTAAGAAAATCTTTGTGGCAAATCTACACATAAAACGCATCGTGTGCATGTGGCCTTATTGTGCAATGTATTTTATATCTAATCTGTAGAGTCACCAAGATTTCACAAGACTGTGACTTCCATGGACACATTGCTCTTTTCAAAGCTGGCCATAGATATAAGGCTGGAAGTACAGGTGACGTTTTTGGTGCAGTTTTTAATGCATTTGACCTTTTAGCCAAAGCCAGGAGTTGATCCAAAAGAAAAAGTATAACGTAAAGACTGACAAGTCTCCTCTCTTTTGTATACACTTTTATGTTTGGCTCAAAAACCGCTGAGAACTGCTGAAGGTTGACATCCGTTTTCAGTTTTTTGAATGGAGGCAGCAGTGTAAGCAATGGAGGATTTCATTCTGGTCGTTATGGCTTCATCCAGGGTCATGTGTAGAAAGTATAAACAGGTATATAAACAAGTATATAAACAAGTTTTGGATATTTTTAGTTTTCTCTTTTTTGGCACAATATGGGATGGTATTTACCTTTTGGATCATGCACTAAATGTTCATTGTCAAGCTTCCCATTCTTGTTTGTATTCTGATCAGTGTTTAACAAAGGGGCATGTTTTACTGTAACTACTCATGCCTGGCAACTCTAGGTAAATATAGGTGCAAGAGACGGAAAAAAAAATACGGTCTTTAATCCGACTGCATTATCTTTTGCATGGTGCTGACAGTGCACTGGCATTTAAACTATGTTCACCTATTTTAAATTACAATGACGATGGAATTTTTGAAGATTAAATAAATTAAAAGAGGAATGTCACACTATTGGCACTAACAATGGCATTTTATATCTATCTCACATTTTATTATATGCATTAAAATGACAGGTACACACATGATAAGGAGAAACAGCAACATGTTTTGCTTTGAACACATGCAACCATGGTGATCAGTGAAGATAAAAGCAAGGTCTGAAATGCTCGTTGTCTTGAGAATTTCTTCCTGCTGGAGATAGTGGATACCAAGTAGCAACACTTATTATGCAATTTAGATTGTGTCTATTTATATTACTTATTACGCATGGAAATAAGCTTTTCAAAAAAGTAATATATAGTACCTGGTTGGCCCGGATTTACCTATAGGCACGGCAGGCCTGTACTTATATATAGCCTGCTAAAGGAAGAACAGTTTGTATGCATTTGTAAATTAGATGTATTCATATGTTATTGAGACAATCCCAGTGCTGTGAAAGTGAGAGGATCACCTAATTACATTTATTGTCACAAGGGGAAAAACTGCAGTGATGCCAGATGTGAGAAGAGCAGGGCAATGTTCTCTGCTTCTGTAACTAGGCAGAAGGATAGGAGAGGGTTAAGTCTGGGAGCTGTCTGTCACACGGTTTCTGGCACATGATTAGCTGAGAACCTATCAATTAGATCTGTACTCTATTTAAGCCTGCTTTTTCCTGGGATCCTTGCCAGTTATTGAATTATCTTCCTTGTTCCTTCTGCTAGTGTGCTCTGTGTTTTTTGTAAGTATCCTCAGTTTGGATTCTGTTTTCCCCTTACCCTTTTTTTTTCATTCTCCCCTATTGCTACTGTGTATGACCTTGGACTGTTTGACTATTCTACTGTGTATGACCTTCTTCTGTTTTGACTCTTAGGGTATGTGCACACGAGAAGTGCCTTTTACGTCTGAAAAGACAGACTGTTTTCAGGAGAAAACAGCTGCCTCGTTTCAGACGTAAAGGCTCCTCCTCGCATTATGCGAGGCGTCTGTGACGCTCGTAAATGTTGAGCTGTTCTTCATTGACTTCAATGAAGAACGGCTGAAATTACATTGCAAAGAAGTGCCCTGCACTTCTTTGCCGAGGCAGTCAATTTACGCGTCGTCGTTTGACAGACAGGTCGTCTGCACAGTACGTCAGCAAACCCATTCAAATGAATGGGCAGATGTTTGCCGACGTAATGTAGCCCTATTTTCAGACGTAAAACGAGGCATAATACGCCTCGTTTACGTATGAAAATAGGTCGTGTGAACCCAGCCTTATGGTTTTTGACGCAACTTTACTCTGTTTATAATATTGGTTATTGTTTTGGCTCTGACACTTACTGCTCGGTTACTGACTTTTGCTAGTTTGACATTTCTACCTGTCCACTCCACCTGCCAGAAGCTGCCTTGTGAAATCAAAATATCCCTTACTAGCAACTCAGGGTTTGCTAGCTAGGTTACTGATAGTGGGTTCGCCCTTATCAGGGCGGGTTATCTGCTTTAGGCAGGGCCTTAGTACTTTGAGGACAGACGCAGGGCTAGATCGCCCCTCTTGCTTAGTCAGGCAGCTAGCGCCAAGTCTTGCAGTGGGTACGCATTTGCTGGACAGCTACTTTCGTCAGTTACGTTATAGTTCTGCCTAGGCTGTCTAAAAGCAGACAGTCTATAGAAAATGTTTGTAAGATGACCTAGGCACACAGGGTGGAATTTATTAAGACTGGCGTTTCCTATATCAGTCTTATTATAAAGCAGGTTGAAGATATGCCCAATTCATTAGGAGGCACACCCCTTTTAGTAAATTAGTGAAATTGGCATAGATTTGCACCATAAGTTACGCCAGTTTGAAACTTAAATTATAATAAATTTGTCGGACCGAGGGTGGCCCCATCCCTTCTGCTAAGCTCCGCCCACTTTAAAAAAAACATTCCTTGAGCAGCAGTAACGGCACAAAAATTGCAATTGTTACCATACATTGCAACTTTTGTACCCTATAAAATTTACATAGAAAAGTTTATCAAGCCATAGCATTTGGGTATCCAGCGGTCGAGCATACGCGCTGCCGCTCCATTCAATGTCTATGGGACTTACGGAAACAGCCGGGCGTTGTACTCGGCTGTTTCCGTCAGTTTCATAGACTGTGAAAGAAGCCGCAGTTCTCATGTTCGACCGTCGTTCCATTTAAAATACTCCTCACAGTGACCGAACAGTAAAGGGGAAAAGGGGGTTCGGGACTCCGATTCTTGCGATCTGTGGTGGTCCCAGCGGAGGGAACCCCAGCGGTCAGACAATTATCACCTATCCTGTAGATAGGTAATAATTGTCGATTCTGGGACATCAACTTAAACAGCCCAACCCTGTACCGTGGCAGGGAACTGAAATAATCAGCGCTGCATTACCAGATGCAGAAGCTGTTGCATCTGCATTCAGGCATATGCCAGGGAAATCCATTATGCCATTGGTGATGTCACAAGTATTCACTGTGGCAGGGTGGCTAGAAGGCATGCAAAGAAAACATAATCTGTATCTTCTCTGCATGTTTGTGTAGACAGATCGGTCACAGTTATCTAATAGACTGTTATCATAATATCACTTGTGTCAAATTGGGGTAGGTTAGCTCACAGGATCACCATCTCCAGGGTAAGATGGTTGGCACACTTAAAGAGGCTTTGTCACCAGATTCTCAAATCCCTATCGCCTATTGCATGTGATCGCCGCTGCAATGTAGATAACAGTAACGTTTTTTGTTTTTTTAAAACGTTCATTTTTGGCCAAGTTATGAGCTATTTTATATATATATGCAAATGAGCTTTAAAATGGAAAACTGGGCATGGTTTTTTTCGTATGTCCAACTGGGCGTGTATTGTGTTTTTAACTGGGCGTGTTTACTTGTTTTACTAACTGTGCATTGTGAATAGAAGTGTATGATGCTGACCAATCAGTGACCAGTCAGCATCATGCACTCCTCTCCATTCATTTACACAGCAGCATCACGTTCTTACTAGAACGATGTGCAGCCACATACACAAGTGTCCTGATAATGAATATACATGACCTCCAGCCTGGATGTCATGTGTATTCAGAATCCTGACACTTCTGAATCTTTTCTGTGAGATTCCAGCAAGCCACGCGTAATCTCGCGAGATTACGAGGTAAACGAGATTTTGTTTCCCTTGCTGGAAATCTCACAGAATAGATTCAGAAGTGTCAGGATTCCGAATACACATGATGTCCAGGCTGGAGGTCATGTGTATTCATTATCAGGACACTTGTGTATGTGGCTGCACATCGTTCTAGTAAGAACGTGATGCTGCTGTGTAAATGAATGGAGAGGAGTGCATGATGCTAACTGGTCACTGATTTGTCAGCATCATACACTTCTATTCACAACGCCCAGCTAGTAAAACAAGTAAAAACGCCCAGATGTACACACACAATACACGCCCAGTTGGACATAACTTTAAACACGCCCAGTTGTACATAAGAAAGGCTCATTTGCATACATATAAAAATGGTCATAACTTGGCCAAAAATGCTCGTTTTTTAAAAATAAAAACGTTACTGTAATCTACATTGCAGCGCCGATCTGCTGCAATAGCAGATAGGGGTTGCAAAATCTGGTGACAGAGCCTCTTTAAAGGAGCCAACAGCTGGCAGCTAATGAGACGCCTAAGGCAGCCCACACCCTGGACTGTCCTGAAGATGGAGTGGAACTTTACTTTTCTCTTCCACTCCAGCAACCCATACCTTTTTCTAAGTTTATTGCCTAATAAATAAGGGGAAAGGACACTTTTTCCTTAGTACATTCTGGGCCCAAATCCTGGCTCTTAGTAGCCACACTGCTACACACTGTTATAAGTAATTTGTATCTGAAGGCATAAAGGGGGACACACAAATCAGTGTCTTCTGCTACCATGAGCTCCATCGTAAAGAAAAAAAATATTAAAACAAAAATAAATACAATAAAAAAATAAACTTCACTAAAAATATCTGTGTCTGGATGGTTCCCATCCACGTGCAAAGGCTGTGTGTCAAGATAAGGGAGAAACCTGTATCAAAAACTAAAATAGGGTCTGTGTAAATTAATGGAGAGAAGTGTATGACACTGATTGGTCACTGATTGGTCAGCGTCATACACTTCTCTCCACAACGTCCACTTGGTCAAAAAGAAAAACACGCTCAGTTGTCCATTAAGAAACTCATTAGCATAAAGCTAATATAGGTCATAACTCCGTCAAAAATGATCAATTTTCTAAATAAAAAACACTGGTGTAATCTACATTACAGCGCTGATCACATTATGTACAAGATAGGCCACTTATAATGTGGTGACAGAGCCTCTTTAAATAAGCCCAATTTCAAAATAGATTTTTTTAATACCGAAATGTTGGCTTACTGAAAAGTATGTACAGTATGTGCACTCATACTTGGTCCGGGCTCCTTTTGCATAAATTACTGCATTAATGCGGCGTGGCATGGAGAAGATTAGCCTGTGGCACTGCTGAGGTGTTATGGAAGCCCAGGTTGCTTTGATAGCGGCCTTCAACTCACCTGCATTGTTGGGTCTGGTGTCTCATCTTCCTCTTGACAATACCACATAGATTCTCTATGAGGATTAGGTCAAGCAGGTTTTCTGGCCAATCAAGCACAGGGATACTGTGGTTATTAAAGGAACAGTGTCATCACAAATAATTTTTTTATATGTTAAAGATGTTAGTGCTTTAATAAAAACGTTTATATTCATTTGTGTGTTTGTGTTTTACTGTCTCTTATTTTTACACTTTTTCTTCCCTATGGGGGCTGACATTTTTTGTTCCATTTCTGTGTGTGTCGATTAACGACACACACAGACATGGAGTACGGCAGCCACAGTCCCATAGGGACTGTGAACGGCTCCCGTCCCATTCACGTCCGTGTACGGCGTCTGTGTGGGAACTGCGCATGCGCCGCTCCCACACAGTCCTATTCGAAATTGGCGCCGTCCGGCGCCATTTTCCTGTGGACCGGAAGTCGCGGCCGGACAGTAATATTACTACTTCCGGTCGCGGCTTCCGGACTTGTGCACATGGAACAGCGGCAGCAAAGGGAGCGGACGGGCCGGAGGGAGCCGCGGCGGCAGGAGCAGGTAAGAGATTTCAATGTATGTTAGTGTTTGTGTGTGTTTACTACTGTATGTAAACCTACTACACTGTGGGTTACCTCAAAAAATGGCGACACACAGTGTAGGAGGTTAAACCTTTCAAACCCCTCGTTTATCCCGGCACTAGCCAGGATAAAGGAGGGGGGGATGCTGAGAGCTCACTAGAGCGAGAGCTTTTAACCCAATGTTGCAATGCTGCAATTTTGGGAACTAGCTCCATCTAGTGACCAAAAATGGGTAGTATTATAAATTAGAAAAAATTTATAATATTTCCTGACTCGCGAAAAAAATAAAAAAAATTTGAACAATGTTTAATCACCCACACACTAAATGTTTAAATTTTAAAAAAAAAACATGTTTTTCGGGCGACACCATGCCTTTAAACCAGATATTAGTACTTTTGGCAGTGTGGGCAGGTGCCAAGTCCCGCTGGAAAATTAAATCAGCATCTCCATAAAGCTTGTCAGCGGAGGGAAGCATGAAGTTCTCTAAAATGTTCTGCTAGACGGCTGCGCTGACTCTTGACTTGATATAACACAGTGGATCAACACCAGCAGATGACATGGCTCCCCAAACCATCACTGAGCATGGAAACTTCACACTGGACCGCAAACAACTTGGATTGATGCCTCTCCACTCTTCCTCCAGACTCTGGGACCTTGATTTCCAAATGAAATGAAAAATTTACTTTCATCTGAAAACAAGACTTTGGACCACTCAGCAACAGACCAGTCCTTTTAACCCCTTAATACCGAAGTTAATGTTTCAATGTGAATTTTGCACTGTTTTCTTGGGACATGTAGTGCTTCCTTTTTGTGGTATATATGTATAGGTAACATTTTTGTTACTTTTTTTTATAGCCGTGGAAAGACAGAAAAAAAAGAAATATTTTGGTTTAAAATGTAAGGCTGGGTTCACACGACCTATTTTCAGGCGTAAACGAGGCGTATTATGCCTCAATTTACGCCTGAAAATAGGGCTACAATACGTCGGCAAACATCTGCCCATTCATTTGAATGGGTTTGCCGACGTACTGTGCAGACGACCTGTAATTTACGCGTCGTCGTTTGACAGCTGGGCACTTCTTTGCAACGTAATTTGAGCCGTTCTTCATTGAAGTCAATGAAGAGCAGCTCAAGATTTACAAGCGTCACAGATGCCTCGCATAATGCGAGGAGGAGCTTTTACGTATGAAACAAGGCAGCTGTTTTCTCCTGAAAACAGTCTGTCTTTTCAGACGTAAAAGACAGTTCACGTGTGCACATACCCTTACAGTTTGAAAATAAAAGTAATTGTATCATACAAATGTATTGAAATATATTTTTTCATTTATCCTGATCATAACGACACCTGACTTGGAGGTGTAGTTTATTTTTTTTGACCAGAAATATAGTATAAAACACAAGTGCCCCTTTTTTCAATTGCGCACTAAAATGTCTTAATTTCGTTTTTTACACCATGGTATTAATGTATGGGTAATGGACTTGTAGTCCAATAAATAATGGTAAAAAAAACATTGTGTTCTACAAACTAGACACTCTAAAGTCTATTTCTAGCGGTTCAATTTCTGTTTTAACCCTTCACACTTTTTACAGAATTTGTCCAAACTTGGGCCAAAAAAAAGTAAATTGCATTTTTTTACAAAAGTGTCACTTTTCTTAAGCCATTTCGAAACACCATATGACATACTGGTAAAGTGACACCTTTCCACATTCTGCTATTTCTCCCGTGTACGGTGATACCAAATATGTGTGTCTAATCTATTATATTGACCCGTTATAGGGCATATCATAGAAGGAGTCCATTTTGGCTTTTGGAGGCCTTTTTACGCCAGAGCTGATTTTAGGGAACCACGCTATATTTGCCGTGGTACTGCAGGTCATTTTGACAAGTATAAATGTCCTGCTAATATTCATCTAGGGGTATAGTGAGTATTTTTAATAGGTGGAAAGAAATAAAAAATAGGTTTTTCCAGAAAATACAGTATTGCTGCATTTTTACAGTGAAACCTTATCCAATAAGCAACCCTCCCTTTCGGTTCTCCCTACAAAAATAGTGTGAAAGTAAATGAGTTAATAATGTGGGTAATACCACGGTCTTTGCCTTCATAGATTCTAAAGGGAGATGTGTAGCCTGTACCGCTCTCACCGAGCTTGTAGATTTTAACCCCATATTTTGCTCTCTTTGAAGGGATGTACTGGCGGAATGAGAGCCTGCCTTTGTAACTCATCAGCGATTCATCCACCGCTAAGTTTTCTTTGGGGTTGTACACCGGCATAAATGACTCCTCCAAAATTTTTATCAGGGGCCTTATTTTATACAGGCGGTCACGGCCTGGATAACTACGGTGGGGCTGGTGATTTTCGTTAAAATGAAAGAAGCGCATTAGCACTTTATATCGGCTTCTGGTCATAACGGCTGGAAAAACAGGTTTGGCATGTGTAGGGCTTGTTGCCCAATATGACCGGATTGAGGGCTTTTTCACTAACCCCATGTTGAGGATGAGCCCCAAAAATGTTTTAAGTTCGCCAGTATTTGTGGGGTGCCACTCCTTTGCATAGGAGGACGTTGGTTTTTCAGCAAGGAATTGGCGAGCATACAGATTGGTTTGGTTGACAACCAGCTCCAATAGTTCACCTGTAATGAATATTTTACAAAAATCGAGGGCTGTAAAATTCTCCACATTAATATTTATCCCTGGTGTGGCAATAAATTCTGGTATATTTGGGGAAAATGACTCTTTGGTTACCCACTCAGTATATTCTGGGGGAATAGAGTGGGCCGTGTTTTGTGGTACTTCTGCGGCATGCCCTGTGCTTGTGGACTCTTGAGCAGCGACACTTGAATTGCAGAAAGCGTATCACTGTCGTCGCTATCACTGGTAGACAACACTTCTACCTCGGACGCGGTTTCTGTATCGCTTTCATCAGTGTCAGAAATTAACATGGCGTATGCCTCTTCCACTGTGAACCTTCTATGGGCCATTGTAATTACACACACGTACAACAAAGACTGTAACCAGACGCACACGCAGACAAATTTTATTATTTTTTCTTTACTTTTTTATTTCACAGACAAAAATACACGGACGTCACAAAAGCACGCTTCACAAAAAACTGATGTCGAACAAACACGTAGACTATAAAACTCTTTTTTTACATATATCTTTTTTTATTTATTTTTTTGCACAAAAAAAATACATAGACGTCACACACGTACGCTACACAAAAAAACCCTAGGCTAAACCTAGGCTAACCCTAGACTAACCCTAGACTAACCCTAGACTTTCCCTAGACTAACCCTAGACTAACCCTAAGGGCACATTCACATGTGGCGGCATTGCTGTGGAATTCCGCTGCGGACAGTCCGCAGTGGAATTCTCCAGCGGCCGTTTTTTACATTTGTTTCAATACATTTTTAGGAAAGTTAGTTCAGACGTTGCGGAAAACTCCGCTGCGGACCATAGGCTTCGGTGCAGAATTTTTGCCCCCGCAGCATGCACTGTCTGTTGCGGAGAAGAAGCGGAATTTCACTGCGTATTTCAGCCTTTGCAATGCAAAAACTGAAATCTGTGGCAAGTCCGCTGTGATTTCTGCAACGTCTGAACTACCTGTCAAATATGCAAATGTTGGTGCAGATTCGTTGCATAATTGCCCCAAATCTGCACCAACATTTGCAGCGGAAAAACTCTGCCACGTGTGAACGTGCCCTAAGGATAACACTAGCCTAGGCATACAATTGAAGTTTATATAAAGTTTATATATTAGATTTTTTGTAATTTTGTGTCTTTGGTGTCACAGTAAAATTCTCTCTCTGTCTGTTCTCATAGAGAGTAACAAGTGTGAGGAGAGACAGAGAGACAGGTAGGAGAAACACTTAGTTTTCCAATTTGTGATCACTGTGAATGGTTCTCACAGTGATCACATGAACGGAGACCACTGTTATTGGTCTCCGATCATCACTCTGAAGCCAAGGCTGTTGGTAACAGCCTTGACTTCAGAGGCAGATTACTCGATGACCGGGAAAAAAGCTCCGATGCGGCCCCCTCCCTCCCAAACCACTCAGATGTGGCGCTTGCTATTGAGCACCGCATCTGAGGGGTTAAAACTGATCGGAGACCACTGCTAGTGGTCTCCGATCGTTGCACTGAAGCCCGAAGCTGTTACCAGCAGCCCGGACTTCAGGAGATCGCCGTGAAAACCGCTCCGATGCGGCCTTCTCCCTCCCAAACCACTCAGATGTGGCCGGCACTTGCTATTGAGTGCCGCATCTGAGGGGTTAAATACGATCGGAGACCACTGCTAGTAATCTCCGATCGTTGCCCTGAGGACCGAGGCTGTTACTAACAGCCCGGTCTTCAGGAGATCCCCGCAAAAACCGCTCCGATGCGGCTCCTCCCTCGCAAACCACTCAGATGCGGGACTTGCTATTCAGCACCGCATCTGAGGGGTTAAATACGATTGGAGACCACTGCCAGTGGTCTCCGATCGTTGCCCTGAAGCCCAAGGCTGTTACCAGCAGCCCGGTTTTCAGCAGCACCCCGCACGATGCGGGGAAAGTTCTTCTGAAGTGCCGACATGAAAAGCCAACACTTCAGAAGAACTACCCTGAACGGCCGACGTAAAAACACTATACGCCGGTCGTTAAGGGGTTAAAGGCTTAGGAAACCTTTGCAGGTGTTTTGTGTTGATTGGCTGATTAGAGTGTGACACCATGAGTCTACAATCTTAAACTTTTACCCAATATTCAAATTTTCTGAGACACTAAATTTTGAGTTTTCATTAACAGTTAGCCATAGTCATCCACATTAAAAGAAAAAAATGCTGGAAATATATCACTCTCTGTGTAATGAATCTATATAATATATGAGTTTCACTTTTTGAATTGAGTTACTGTAATAAATTTACTTCTTGATGACATTCTAATTCATTGAGAAGGACTAGTATATATACCAATGGCAAAAAATAGAGGCAGCACTCCAATGCTGTGAGTAAAGTGGTGTGTTTAATTAGCCCCAGTAGCAACGTTTCACCTGACTCAGTGGAATCTTTTTGACTCGTAGCCTGAGTCTGGGAGGATTGACTTGCACCCGACCACTGAAGCTGTGCTGCCTTCTTTTTCTCCTTGCCTTTTTGTCTTTATATCTATATACTAGTATAGAAAACCCATTACAGGAGTTTGCTAGGAAAAGGAATGATGATGAGTATTTGTAAAAAATATTATACAAAAATAAGTGTATTTTAAAACCTAATTAGCAAAATTTGAAACTTAAGAAAAATGCGGAAGCGTTTGCTGAATAATAGATTATTCACCCAGGGTAAAGGTATAATGTAGTAGATGTTACCTGCAGTTCTATGTAACACCAAAGATAACACAGTGAAAACTCTCTGAGTACAGATAATGTAGTAGATATTACCTGCAGTCCTATGTAATACCACAGATAACACAGTGATAACTCTCTGAGTACAGATAATGCAGATGTGACCTGCAGTATGTAGCGTCCATGGCCGCGGGCCGTCGGGTTTACTCACCTCCCGACGCCCGCAGCCATGGATCTGTGAGCGCTGGTCCCCGTCTCCCTCCTAGGAGACGCCAGCGCTCACTTCCGCTCCGTTCGGCTGTGTCCCGTAGGGTGCGCGCGCATGCTCGCGCCCGGCCTTAAAGGGCCAGCGCGCGCAATTAGGAAATTATCATCATCAACTGCCACGATTTTCTGGTCTATAAGAAGGCCCCTGGCCTTCTAATCCTTGCCTGAGCGTTGTTAGTTTTCCCAGTCTGTCTTGCAAATGGTCCCTTAGTGTTTCCCGTTCCTGTTGTTACCCGTACCTTGTTCCCCGTTCCTGTTTCCCGTGCTTTGCCTTAGTATCGAGTCGTGCCACGTCCTGTGTCATCTGCCACGTCCAGAGGTATCTGCCATGTCCTGTGTCATCTGCCACGTCCAGAGGAATCTGCCACGTCCTGTGTCATCTGCCACGTCTGGAGGAATCCGCCACGTCCTGTGTCACCTGCCACGTCTGGGGGAATCCGCCACGTCCTGTGTCATCTGCCATGTCCAGCGGAATCTGCCACGTCCAGAGGAATCCGCCACGTCCTGTGTTATGTGCCACGTCTGGCGCAACTTGCGGCTCCTGTGTCATCCGCCAAATTTGGCGCCATCTGCTGCACCCATCTCATCTGTGCCAGAGCTGCGGCCCCCATCTGGACTATTCAGGTACCCTTGTGTGGGACATTGTATTTCTGGGGTGTCCTGTTGTTTGGCCAGCTGCCTCCCGGCTGCGGCGGTACGGCCTAGTGGGTCCACTAATCCGCTCCGTGACAGTACGCTCAGGCCATGGACCCCGCTGGTCAACCTGAGACGTTGACTACACAAGCCATGCTGGCTGAGATGGAGGATCTCCAGTCACGACAAGACCAGCTCCTCCTGTCGGTGAACGTCATAGCCCATCGGCTGCTTGCTCCAACCACAGTCATCACCGCACCTGTTCCTGCAGTTCCGCCTGCTACACTTTCTGTCTGTACCGGTACCAACCCCCTGTGTTTCTTGCCGCTACCTCCACGCTATGACGGAGATCCGAGGTCCTGCAGGGGATTTTTGAATCAGTGCCTGATCCATTTCAGACTACATGCCAGGTCCTTCTGTTCGGATGACGTCAGGATCGCCTTCATCATCTCTCTCCTTACCGGCAAAGCCCTGGCATGGGCCAATCCACTGTGGGAACATCAGGGACCAGAGACCCGGGACTTGCAGTGCTTCTTACAGACCTTCCGCTCGATCTTTGAGGAACCTGGGAGAGTTTCTTCGGCTGCTGCATCCTTGCTGACCCTACACCAGGGAGAACTCTCCGTGGGCGAGTATGCCATTCAGTTCCGTATCCTGGCTGCTGAATTGACCTGGAACAACGAGGCTTTGGTGGCTACATTCTGGCAGGGACTGTCTTCAGGGATCAAGGACGAGCTGGCTGCTCGCGATCTGCCATATACCCTGGACGATCTTATCCTACTCGCCTCCCGTGTCGACATGAGGATCCGGGAACGTTGCCAAGAGGTTCTCCGGGGGAGAAAACTTTCCAGGCTGGATTCTGCTGTCCCGCAATCCTCCTCAGTCGTCCCACCAGAGGACCCGATGCAGAGTAATTATGTTAAATTGTCTACCCAGGAGAAACAACACAGACGCACTTCTGGACTTTGTTTGTATTGCGGCCATGGAGGCCATATTGTGCGTCTGTGCCCCCAGAGGCCGGAGAGACCCCATTGCCTAGGATTGGTTGGAGAGACAACCCTAGGTGGAACGGAATCTAAAAGAGCATTCGCTTCCAAATTGAGTATTCCTGTGACCCTGGTATCCGGCGACAGGACGCATCAAGTCTCTGCCTATCTTGACTCTGGCTCTGCTGCAAACTTCATGCAGAAAGAGCTGGTGGATCATCTTCTGTTGCCCACAGTTCCCCTGGAGACATCTTTGGCTGTTGCCTCAGTTAATGGACTGCCTCTGCCTGATCCCATTATCTCTAAAACCAAGCCGTTGAAGCTCCAGGTTGGAGTCCTGCATTCTGAATTTATTTCGTTCCTTGTTTTGCCCAAGGCCATCAATCCTGTCCTGGACTGGAGTTCTGGAGAGGTTCTCCAATGAGGCTCCAAGTGCCATGGTCGTTGTCTGTTGCAGATCCATCCTGTCAAGCCTTCTCTGCCTCAGTCGTTGTCGGGACTGCCTCTCCATTTTGCTCAGTATGCAGATGTTTTCAGCAAAAAGGAGGCTGAGACGCTGCCTCCACATCGCACCTATGACTGCCCCATTGAACTGGTTCCTAATGCCTTTCTTCCCTGTGGACGGGTATATCCTCTCTCCTTGCCTGAGTCTCTATCCATGTCGGCCTATATCAAGGAGAATCTGGAGAGGGGTTTTATACGAAAATCTTCCTCCCCGGCCGGGGCTGGATTCTTCTTCGTTAAAAAGAAGGATGGATCCCTTCGTCCCTGCATTGACTACAGGGGCCTCAACCTGATCACAGTCAAGAACAAATACCTGTTGCCACTCATCTCTGAGCTATTTGATCGCATACGAGGGGCCAAAATTTTTTCTAAGCTAGACCTGCGTGGGGCTTACAATCTAGTCCGGATTCGCCGGGGTGACGAATGGAAGACGGCATTTAACACCCGGGACGGGCACTACGAATACCTGGTGATGCCCTTCGTACTGTGTAACGCTCCCGCAGTGTTTCAGGAGTTCGTTAACGACATCTTCCGAGATCTACTCTATGTCTGTGTTGTTGTTTATCTCGATGATGATATTTTGATTTTCTCCCCAGATCAGACGACTCATCGGAGGCATGTCCGTCAGGTTCTACTACGATTAAGGGAGAATCATTTATACGCCAAGCTGGAGAAGTGCGCCTTTGAGAAGAGTTCTCTGCCCTTCCTGGGCTACATCATCTCGGATCAAGGCCTCAAGATGGATCCTGAGAAAGTGAAGGCTGTCCTGGAGTGGCCACGTCCCCAAGGCTTAAGGGCCATACAGCGGTTCCTGGGATTCGCCAATTTCTACCGGCAGTTTATTCCTAACTTCTCTTCTCTGACGTCTCCTATCTCGACCCTTACCAAGAAGGGTGTGAACGCCAAAGTGTGGACTCCAGAGGCAGAGTCCGCATTTATTAGCCTCAAGAGAGCCTTCACTTCAGCCTCGATCCTCCATCATCCTGACGTATCTCTGCAGTTCTCACTGGAAGTGGACGCTTCCTCTGTCGGTGCAGGTGCACTTCTGTTCCAGAGGAGCTCCAAAGAAAGGCAGTAGTATGTGGCTACTACTCTAGACTGTTTTCTTCTGCTGAGCGCAATTTCTCCATTGGAGATCGGGAGCTGCTGGCCATCAAATTGGCTCTGGAGGAGTGGAGACATCTTCTGGAGGGCGCTGCTCACCCCATCCTGATCTTCACCGACCACAAGAACCTCACTTACCTTCAGTCCGCTCAAAGACTGAATCCTCGTCAAGCCAGGTGGTCGCTGTTCTTCACCTGTTTTCTGTTTGTGCTCCACTACCGTCCCGCGGACAAGAATGTGAGGGCCGATGCCCTGTCCAGATCGTTTGAGACGGAAGACACGGTGGAGTCCCTTCAGACCATCATAGACCTGTCCTGCATTGTCACTGGTAATCCTCTGCAGGTTAGAGACAACCCTCCTGGGAGGACTTTTGTTCGGTTGGCAGACAAAGTTCTAAACTTGCTGGGCACGCCGGTGTCCGTAAAACCCGAGACCTGATTGCTCGTCACTTTTGGTGGCCCACGCTACCTAAGGATGTTCTGGACTTTGTCTCTTCTTGCACGGTGTGTGCCTCTAACAAAGTGACTCACTCCAAGCCTGCCGGTCTGCTCCAACCTCTGCCTGTACCCAATGCCCCCTGGCAGCACATTGCGATGGACTTCGTCACAGACCTTCCCCCCTCAGCAGGATGTAACACTGTCTGGGTGGTGTTGGACCGGTTCTCTAAGATGGCTCATTTTATCCCGCTGACCGGCCTACCTTCTGCTCCTCGTCTGGCAAGTCTCTTCATTCAGTACATCTTCCACTTGCATGGCTTGCCTCTTCACATTGTGTCCGACCGGGGGGTTCAGTTTACCTCAAGGTTCTGGAGAGCCCTCTGTAAACTCCTGAATGTGAGATTGGACTTTTCCTCTGCCTATCACCCCCAGTCCAATGGGCAAGTTGAGAGGATCAACCAGATCATGGAGAATTATCTCCGCCACTTCATCTCTTCACAGCACGATAACTGGGTACAGCTTCTTCCATGGGCCGAATTTTCTTACAACAACCACACAAGTGAGTCCACCACTTCCACTCCGTTCCACATCGTGTACAGTCAACATCCCAGAGTCCCTCTTCCTGTATCAACTTCATCTCAGGTACCCGCTGCTGACTCTGCATATGGGGACTTCCTGCAAATCTGGCAACAGACCCGGTCCTCTATTTTGCTGGCGGTAGATCGCATGAAGCGAAAGGCGGATACTAGGAGAAGAGAGCTGCCTCAGTATCTTCCTGGGACTAAAGTCTGGCTGTCGGAACATTCGTTTGAAGGTACCCTCATACAAGTTCGCTCCCAGGTTCCTTGGTCCTTTCGAGAGCCTGCAACAGATATACCCGGTCTCCTATAAGCTGCGGCTGCCTCCTACCCTCAGAATCCCCAACTCCTTCCATGTGTCCCTCCTGAAACCAGTGGTCCTGAACCGCTACAGCAAGACTTCTAGTTCCACATTTGCTTCCTGCGGTCCTTCTAACGTATTCGAGGTAAAGGAGATCCTGGACTGCAAAAGGGTAGGAGGAAGGACTTTCTATTTGGTGGACTGGAGAGGGTTTGGTCCTGAGGAGAGGTCCTGGGAGCCAGAAGAGAACCTCAGTGCCCCTGCTCTCATTAAAAAGTTCCTCTCTCACTCTGGCCCCAAGAAGAGGGGGCATAAGAGGGGGGATACTGTAGCGTCCATGGCCTCGGGCCGTCGGGTTTACTCACCTCCCGACGCCCGCAGCCATGGATCTGTGAGCGCTGCTCCCCGTCTCCCTCCTAGGAGACGCCAGCGCTCACTTCCGCTCTGTTCAGCTGTGTCCCGTAGGGTGCGCGCGCACGCTCGCGCCCGGCCTTAAAGGGCCAGCGCGCGCAATTAGGAAATCATCATCATCATCAACTGCCACGATTTCCTGGTCTATAAGAAGGCCCCTGGCCTTCTTTTCCTTGCCTGAGCGTTGTTAGTTTTCCCAGTCTGTCTTGCAAATGGTCCCTTAGTGTATCCCGTTCCTGTTGTTACCCGTACCTTGTTCCCCGTTCTTGTTCCCCGTGCTTTGCCTTAGTATCGAGTCGTGCCACGTCCTGTGTCATCTGCCACGTCCAGAGGTATCTGCCACGTCCTGTGTCATCTGCCACGTCTGGAGGAATCCGCCATGTCCTGTATCACCTGCCACGTCTGGAGGAATCTGCCACGTCCTGTGTCATCTGCCACGTCCAGAGGAATCTGCCACGTCCAGAGGAATCCGCCACGTCCTGTGTTATGTGCCACGTCCGGAGGAATCCGCCACGTCTGGCGCAACTTGCGGCTCCTGTGTCATCCGCCACGTTTGGCGCCATCTGCTGCACCCATCTCATCTGTGCCAGAGCTGCGGCCACAGTCTGGACTATTCAGGTACCCTTGTGCGGGACATTGTATTTCTGGGGTGTCCTGTTGTTTGGGCAGCTGCCTCCCTGCTGCGGCGGTACGGCCTAGTGGGTCCACTAACCCGCTTCATGACACAGTACTATATAACACCACAGATAAGACAGAGTGATAACTCTCTGAATACAGATAATGTAGGTGTTACCTGCAGTCCTATGTAAGGCCCTATTCACACGACAGGGTCCAAGTGTCGGCCGATAATAACGGCCGTTTTGGTCTGCTTTTCTCGGCCGTTTTGAATATATTCCTTTTTCGTTCCGGGTCGTGTTTCCGTTTTTAACGGACGATTTTGACACATTTTTTTTCCCTGTCAGTTTTTAAAATGGATGAATTTAATTTGTACATTTTCTGCCACACACTTCCCTCTGTTGATAATGCCACACAGTGCCCTCTGTAGAGAATGCCACACACTGCCCTCTGTAGAGAATGCCACACACTGCCCTCTGTAGATACTGCCACAGCCCCCTGTAGGTAATGCCCCACAGTCCCCCTTATAGGTAGTGCCACACAGACACCCTTGTAGGTAGTGCCACACAGACCCCCTTGTAGGTAGTGCCACACAGCCCCCCTATAGATAGTGCCACACAGGCCCTCTGTAGGTAATGCCACACAGCCCCCCTGTAGGTAATGCCACCAGGGGTGAACCTAGCCCCTCTGCTGCCTGAGGCGAACTATAAAAAGGAACCCCCCCCCCCCCAATGTATCCGAGTTTTCTCATTGCTGGCTTTACACAACAAACACGCAAAATATATACATTTTTTAAATAGGAAACCATTTGATGTTTATTTCTTAAAGTGCTGTTTGAAGTATGGAACAGATTTCAAGAATTATTCTTACTGCCTGCCAATCAGTGCAGTGCAAATAGTATGGTCTGCACTGCACTGCCCCATATCTCTCCTCGGCAGCCAGTCTCATTTGCGGCGCCACTCTCTGCAATTACATTAACAGGTTCCCGACCGCTGGCCGTAAATATACGGCCAGCGGTCAGGGTCTCTAAAGTCCGGCGTATAGTATATATACGGCCGCACTTCAGAGACTGTGCACGCGCGATCGCGTGCACACAGCTCTGTGCCCTGGCTGTTGCTAACAGCCATGGGCACTGGGCAGAATGTCAGGGGTCAATCTTTTGACCCCTGAACATGTGATCGCTGTGACAACCAATCACAGCGATCACATGCATTTCTGCATAGAAAACAGTGTGCACGCGATCGCGTGCACACAGCCCTGTGCCCTCGCTGTTACCAACAGCTCTGGGCACTGGGCAGAGTATCAGGGACCAATCTGATGGTCCCTGAACATGTGGTCGCTGTGACAACCAATCACAGCGATCACATGTATTCCTGCTTATAAAACAGTGTGCACGCGATCGCGTGCACACAGCCCTGTGCCCACGCTGTTACCAACAGCTCTGGGCACTGGGCAGAGTATCAGGGACCAATCTGATGGTCCCTGATCATGTGGTCGCTGTGAAAACCTATCACAGCGACCACATTTGTTTTATTTTGACTTTTCTGGCAGTAAATCTCCTGCCTCTTTTCTTCTCCTCAAACATTGTTTCAGTTTGAGGAGAAGAAGAGACTCGGGAGAATTGCTGCCAGAAGATTACAGTTACAGTTACAAAAAAATACAGTTACACTCTAAAACATTCTCTGTATAGATAGATTTCTATCTATCTATACAATCTATCTATCCATCTATCTTTTTTTCTATCTATCTACCTTTCTTTCTTTTATTCTATTAGAATAGGCAGGTAGGGAGTATATAATTATATATATATCCACATATATATAATATATATAGCAATAGCGGTTTATTTTTTTGTTAGCGGTAGTGTAGATATATATAGCAGTTAGTTTGTGTGTTTTATAAAAAAAATAAAAAAAATAAAAATTTGTTTCGTTAGTGTTAGTGTTAGTTACGTTATGGCGAGGAAGTTGTTTAGCGCCGAGGAGGCATACGCCATGCTGTGGTCTGAGTCGGAGACCGCATCAGAGATGGCGTCCGAGATGGAACCTGTTTTGGGCAGTGACGATGACAGCGTCACTTCAGGTTAATCTTCAGGGGACGTTGTCCCTGATGCAGTCGAAACTGCAGAACATGAAAGCGCAGGGCCAAGTAGCGCTGTAGCACGGGACAGCCTGGTCCCTCCAGTCCAGGCTCTTGTATGGGCACCTGCCCCATCTTTTGGGCCTAGAATCCACGGATTTACGGCCACTCCTGGCATAACCGTGGACAATACAAATTTTGTCCAAATGGATTACTTCCATTTATTTATAACGGACGACATCCTAAATCAGATTGTCCACGAAACAAATTTATATGCCACGCAATATATAAGGCAGAAACCTTCATCCACCCATGCCAGAGATTGGACGCCCACCAATTTGCAGGAATTAAAAAATTTTTTGGGGCTCACCCTAAATATGGGTATTGTCAAAAAGCCCTCCATTAGGTCTTACTGGTCAACAAGACCCGCCCAAGCCACCCCAGTATATTCTGCAGTAATGCCCAGGTCTCGTTATGAGACAATAATGAGGTTCCTCCACTTCAATGACAACGCACAGGCCCCCCCAAGTACCGATGCAAACCGGGATCGGTTGTTCAAAATAAGACCGCTAATAAATTCCCTGAATAATTTATTTCTGCAACTCTACACCCCTGAGCAGAATGTAAGTGTGGACGAATCCCTCCTCAACTTTCATGGCAGACTTAGCTTTCGCCAATATCTACCTTCCAAAAGGGCAAGATATGGCGTTAAGCTCTACAAATTGTGTGAAAGCGGGTCAGGATATACCACCGCCTTCAGGATTTATGAAGGGCGGGACCGCACAATAAATGTTCCTGGATGCCCCCCTGATCTTTCCACCAGCAGTAAGATTGTGTGGGAGATAATGCAGCCTCTGCTTCACAAGGGGTACCACCTGTACTGTGATAATTTTTATTCGAGTGTGCCCCTGTTTAGGCATTTGCATGCTGCAAGGACTGGGGCATGTGGTACCATGCGCAAAAACCGAATTGGTTTTCCACAGCAATTAGTGGGGAAGCGCATGGTAAAGGGGGACTCCTGTGCTTATGCATCTGAAGAATTGCTGGCGGTCAAGTTCAGGGATCGCAAAGATGTGTATGTGCTAAGCACGATTCATACCGCAGGAACAGTGGCAGTGAGGGAAAGGGGGGCAACATCGGACAAGCACAAACCAGTGAGCGTGTCCGAATATAACAAGTACATGGGGGGGGGTGGATTTAAGCGACCAGGTTTTACAGCCCTATTTAGTAAAACGCAAAACTAAAACCTGGTACAAAAAGGTGGCCATTTATTTGTTACAGGTGGCCATCCACAACTCATTTGTGCTCTATAAAAAAAACAGAGGCAGAGACACATACCTGGATTTCCAGGAAAAAATTATTGAAGGCCTCATTTTTGATGTTCAGGACACCCGAGAATGCCCCCAGTCTGAGGATGTCACGCGACTGACTGAAAGACACTTCATCAGTCGGATTCCCCCAACAGCAACCAGAAGCAACCCCCAGAAAAAGTGCCGCGTCTGCAGAAAAGACGGGCACCGCAAAGATTCCCGATATTTCTGTCCCTCATGTCCCTCGCAACCAGGCCTGTGCATTGAGCCATGTTTTAAAAAATACCACACTGTTCTGAATTATTAGATTTTAGTTAATTTGTTGAAAATATATTTGCCCTACATTACGTTTTTATTTTTCCCCTGATTTTACTCCAAGGGTGAGGGAGGGAATGGGTGGGGGGTGGATGTCATGTTTGATGTTTTCTAAAGTTCATCTGCTGGAGAGCTCCATTTGCATTAACCTGCAATTTCTTATTTTAGAAAACCCCAAAAAATAAATTCCCATTATACCCCTAGATGAATATTTTGAGATTTCTGCTTCAAGAGCAGATATTTTGGAGGTGTTATAGAAACTCTGTTGAGTTTTGTAAAACCAGCTTTGAAAAAAAGCGATTTGTGAAATAATCTTCTTCTATCGTCCGCCCTCCTACATCTCTATGTGATAAATAAGGCCACATATTTGGTATCCCCGTGCACGGGAGAAGTGGCAGAATGTGAACGGAGATTAATTTTGACCGTGGTCTATACCGTGTGTGAAAAATGGTGGTATAAACTGACGCATTTGCTAAAAAATTGCTAATTTTATTTTGATCCATCTTATTCAAGAAACTTTCAGAAGAAAACTGGACTGTCTAAAAATATGATAAACCCCTTGAAGGAAACCTTGTGGGGTCTACTTGTGTGAATGAAGTAATTTATGGGGTGATTCTAATGTTTCAGCAGCATTAGGCCCCCCAGAAAACAGTATGCTGCTATAAAATCAAATGCAGAATTCCTGGACCAAAAAGACTCCTTTTATGCCAAGCCCTGGCACATGCCCGCACAGTGAATAAGGCACACATATTTGGTATCCCCATGCACGGGAGTAGTGGAAGAACGTGAAAGGAGATGAATTTTGGCCGTGGTCTATACCGTGTGTGAAAAATACTAGCCTAAACTGACACATTTGCTAAAAAAGTGCTGATTTTATTTTGTTCCATCTTATTCAAGAAACTTTCAGAAGAAAACTGGACTTGCTAAAAATATGATAAACCCCTTGAAGGAAACCTTGTGGGGTCTACTTGTGTGAATGAAGTCATTTATGGGGTGTTTCTAATGTTTCAGCAGCATTAGGCCCCCCAGAAAACAGTATGCGGCTCTAAAATCAAATGCAAAATTCCTGGACCGAAAAGGCCAAAAAGCCTCCTTTTATGCCAAGCCCTGGCACATGCCCGCACAGCGAATAAGGCACACATATTTGGTATCCCCATGCACGGGAGAAGTGGAAGAACGTGAAAGGAGATGAATTTTGGCCGTGGTCTATACCGTGTGTGAAAAATACTAGCCTAAACTGACGCATTTGCTAAAAAAGTGCTGATTTTATTTTGTTCCATCTTATTCAAGAAACTTTCAGAAGAAAACTGGACTTGCTAAAAATATGATAAACCCCTTGAAGGAAACCTTGTGGGGTCTACTTGTGTGAATGAAGTAATTTATGGGGTGTTTCTAATGTTTCAGCAGCATTAGGCCCCCCAGAAAACAGTATGCGGCTCTAAAATCAAATGCAAAATTCCTGGACCGAAAAGGCCAAAAAGCCTCCTTTTATGCCAAGCCCTGGCACATGCCCGCACAGCGAATAAGGCACACATATTTGGTATCCCCATGCACGGGAGAAGTGGAAGAACGTGAAAGGAGATGAATTTTGGCCGTGGTCTATACCGTGTGTGAAAAATACTAGCCTAAACTGACGCATTTGCTAAAAAAGTGCTGATTTTATTTTGTTCCATCTTATTCAAGAAACTTTCAGAAGAAAACTGGACTTGCTAAAAATATGATAAACCCCTTGAAGGAAACCTTGTGGGGTCTAATTGTGTGAATGAAGTCATTTATGGGGTGTTTCTAATGTTTCAGCAGCATTAGGCCCCCCAGAAAACAGTATACGGCTATAAAATCAAATGCAAAATTCCTGGACCGAAAAGGCCAAAAAGCCTCCTTTTATGCCAAGCCCTGGCACATGCCCGCACAGCGAATAAGGCACACATATTTGGTATCCCCATGCACGGGAGAAGTGGAAGAACGTGAAAGGAGATGAATTTTGGCCGTGGTCTATACCGTGTGTGAAAAATGCTAGCATAAACCGACGCAATTGTTAAATTCTTGCATTTTTTTCCAATTTTGCCCACTTTAGAGAAAAAAAAAAAAATGATATATACTGACAAATGCCACTAAAACAAAGCCCTATCTGTCCTTTAAAAAGAGTGTAAAATTCAAAGATGAACTTTATTCACCTGCTGAGTTATAGTCATCTAAAGAAGCGCATAGCAAAATTGTGAAATTTGCTCTGGTCATTTAGCTGTAAAACAGCCTAGTCCTTAACCGGTTAAAGCCAGCCCAGGACGGTTCGCGCTTAGCCCTGTTTTAAAGCGGCATGTCCTGGGCTGGTTTCTTTGCTCTACCTGCTGTATTGTAGTGGTCCGCCTGTGCTGGCTTGATGCAAGTGGTGGATTAATATGATCTTAGGCCCTGGGCTGTACACAAGTTATGGGCCCACATCCAACTCGTAAAGTATAACTTACATTTCAAAGTACATCACATGCCACTCTGCAGACTGTCTCTTAGCATGATCATCTGCTGCCACATTCACACTTCCCCACAGCCCACACCAGAGTAATTTACATAGATTGTAAGACCAACATTACCAATAATACCACTATACTGTTACTGAATAATACCACCACACCATAAGCACATAGTGACTGAATAATACCCCCATACTGTTACTGAATAATACTTCCACACCATAACCACAGAGAGACTGAATAATACCCCCATACTGTTACTGAATAATAGCGCCACACCGTAACCACATAGTGACTGAATAATACCCCCATAATGTTACTGAATAATACTGCCACACCATAAGCACATAGGGACTGAATAATACCCCATACTGTTACTGAATAATACCTCCACACCATAACCACATAGTGACTGAATAATACCCCCATACTGTTGCTGAATAATACCGCCACTCCATAACCACATAGTGATGGAATAATATTCCCATACTGTTACTGAATAATACCACCACACCATAACCACATAGTGACTGAATAATACCCCCATTCTGTTACTGAATAATACCTCCACAGAATAACCAGATAGTGCCAGAATAATACCCCCATACTGTTACTGAATAATACCTCCACAGGATAACCATAGTGACAGAATAATACCCCCATACTGTTAATGAATAATACCACACCATAACCACATAGTGACTGAATAATACCTCCACACCATAACCACATATTGACTGAATAATACCCCCATACTGTTACTGAATAATACCTCCACAACATAACCACATAGTGACAGAATAATACCCCCATACTGTTACTGAATAATTCCACACCATAACCACATAGTGACTGAATAATACTCCCATACTGTTACTGAATAATACTGCCACACCATAACCACATAGTGATTAATAATACTCTCATACTGTTACTGAATAATACCACCACACCATAAGCAGATAGTGACTGAATTATACCCCCATACTGTTACTGAATAATACCACCACACCATAACCACAAAGTGACTGAATAATACCCCATACTGTTACTGAATAATACCTCCACACCCTAACCACATGGTGACTAAATAATACTTCCACACCATGACTGCATATTACAACCACATAGTGTCTGGATAATACCACCATACTGTTACTGAATAAAACTAACAAAACCAAGATCACTTATTACTACAACATAGTGTCAGAAAAACACACCATCCTGTTAGTGAATAAAACACACTATATATAGACCAATATTACCACCATACTCTGACCTTATAGCGGTAGATGGCAGTTATACACAGGAGATCTGCAGACCATATAAGTGATTGCAGTATAGTTATATCTAATGACTCTCAGGTGACGTCTTATCAGATTAGAGTTGTTCACTTTCACCTTTTCTTCTTTATCCAGCCAAGACCGCAATGACAACTTCTCCCAACCACAATTTCCTAGGCCCTGCAGAATATGACACAGATATCTTTGGGTCCTTGCTTTTGTAGCACACTCCCTAACTATTCCCTACCTCTACACAAACTCCCTAAACATTGTGCCCCAGACGATAATAATGCCTCCTCTAGGTGCCCTACACAGTAATAGTACATACCCCCTTTTGTTCCCCCAAAGGGCCCACATAGTAAGTGCTACTTTTGTTCCCCCTACACAGTAATAGTGTCCCATTTACACCTTACCCAGTGATAGAGACACTTTTAGTGCCCCCACCCATTAATAGTGTTCCCACTCAGTACTAATACCCCCTTTATCTCCACAGAGTAATGATGTCTCCACTCACTAGTAATGTGGCATTTTATGCCCCCACTCAGTACTAATTTCCCTTTTTCTGCCACACTCAGTGATAATGCCCCCACAGTAATACTGCCTCTTTATACCTCAGTAAAAATACCTGCTTTATGCCCCCACAATAAGGATGCCCCCTTTTATGCCCCCTTTTTATTACCTAATAGACTTGTAACCCCAGCTGGACGTTCTGAATTTCAACTGAGTTCAGTGGCCTCATCAGCGTGCTCCCGATCTCTTGTGGGCCACAGGCCTAAACCAGGCTGTGGCCTACAAGAGCAAATGGAGGAACAGGGAGGCAATGGCCAGGGGTTGGCTGGAAAATTTTAGCCTGGGGGACAAACACACAGCACTGGCCCAAGAGTAGCAATCCATTCTGGGGGCACTGGGCAATTGGTGAGTTTGCTCCCCTAACTCTGCCCCGTAAGAACTCTGCTACCTGTCAACGGAAAAATCATCTGCCAGAAGGAAAAATGTTTCATAATGGCGGAGTACAAGAAAGCTTCATCTGGGAATTAGACTTTCTTGTACACATTCTTGGAAACATTTCTTGGAGACATTTTTCCCTCTGGCAGATGACTTTTCAGTTGACAGGTAGCAGAGTTACATGAAGGGGAATTATTTTTCCTTGACCTCTAGTTTCTATTCTGGAGCAGGGCAGGTGAAAAAAGACAATAAACTGCTCTAGGTGAGTTAGGCCTTATTTACACGAGCGTATTTAACGTCCGTGATACACGAGTGAAAATCACGCGCATCGCACGGACCTATGTTAGTCACGACATGTCCTATACTTGGCCGTTTTTCGCGCATCACGCTCCCATTGAAGTCAATGGGTGCGTGAAAATCGCGCACGGCACATGGAAAAACTTCCGTGTCACGCGTGATTTGCGCCACAGTAGATAAAGAAATGAAGGAAAAAATAAAAGCACTTCCTTCTTTTCTTTTTCTAAACAGCAAAACCGCGTGTCATAAGGATGGCATATGCGTGAAAATCACGCAGCCACGCACCATTCACTGATGACACACGGAACTGCAACGCACACGCTCGTGTGAATCCGGCCTTAAAGTTTTTTTATTTTTAGTAGGTTGCGCTAGACCGTTTGGACTACGTCGTAGATTCATTGGACTACTTCGAAGATCTACTTTTATTTTTAAATAAAATGCTGAACGAGGGTTGCATGGGGGAGTTTTGATTTCAATAAAAAAAAAATTCTTATGTTTTTTTTAATATTTTATTATGGCCTTAGCAATGGCCGATGTCTGATTGACAGCGTTCAATTACTAAGGCTGTGGCTTGGCACTAGCCAGTAAAAAGGCTAGCACCAACACCAATTATTACCCCTGTTCCCACTGCCTCTAGGGATACCGGGAAGAGCCGAGTACGACCCAGTACCTGACCATCCGAAGTGATGGACAGGCAGCCGGGCAGCAGCAGACTGGTACTATCAGGCTGGGAAGGGACAAAAACCATGGCCCTTTCCAACCTGGTAATGCTAGGCTGTGGCTGCATTATTGTATCTGGCTAGTTATGAAAAATAGGGGGAACCCCATGTCATTTATTAAAAATAAATAATTGAAAAAAATTACGTGAGATCTCCTCCATTTTTCATAGCCAGCCAGATACAATAAAGTAGCCGCAGTCTAGTATTACCAGGGTGGGAAAGGCCACGTTTTTGGCACTTCCCAGCCTGATAGTACCAGCCTGCGGCCACCCCAGTATGCACCCTTCACTTTAGATGGTCGGGTACTGAATCGTACCCGGCTCTTCCCAGAACTCCTGCTGGCGGTGGGTACCGGAGAAATAATAGGGGGTTAGTGCTAGCCTTTTTCGATGCTCTCAATCGGACAGCTGACATTACTAAGGTGCTAATAAAGTATTCAAATGCAAACATACATAAATAAAAATTATTTTATGGAAATAACAACTCTTCCACACAATCCACTTTAACCATTTTATTAAAAAAAAGCTTAAAGAGGCTCTGTAACCACATTATAAGTGGCCTATATTGTACATGATGTGATCGGCGCTGTAATGTAGATTACAGCAGTGTTTTTTATTTAGAAAAACGATAATTTTTGATGGAGTTATGACCTATATTAGCTTTATGCTAATGAGTTTCTCAATGGACAACTGGGCGTGTTTTACTATATGACCAAGTGGGCGTTGTACCGAGGAGTGTATGACGCTGACCAATCAGTGTCATACACGTCTCTCCATTCATTTACACTGCAGATAGTGATATCGCTATGTGCAGTCACATAAACACACTATAACGCTACTCATGTGTCATGACAATGAATATACATTACCTCCAGCCAGGACGTGATGTGTATTCATTCTCCTGACCACTTCTGTAGCGTCTCTGTGATTTACAGTACAGCACAGCGAGATCTCGCTGTGAATGACAGTTTACAGCGTAATCTCGCGAGACTACGCCTGCTATGCATATTATATGACATGATAAAAGTTTAGTTACAGTTTAAAGGCTACTAGCTTTTATACCCGGCGTTGCTCGGGAGGTTGACTTACGGTATAGATAGAGTAAAAGCTCACTATTTAAATACCCAATTATGTGTTGTAAGGCCCCATGCAAATGACCGTGGAATTCGTCCGTAATTACGGACCCATTCACTTCTATTGCTCATGAACACCTTGTATATTTACAGGAAGGTGTCCATGCCGTAGAAAGGCTCCGCAAAAGATAGGACATGTCTATAGGACTTTATATGGGAGCACGACCCGCATAATAGAGAGTATTAAAAGTTAACTTACCTGCTTCTTTCTCCGGTCCGGCCTCCCAGGATGACGTTTTATCCCATGTGACCACTGAAGCCAATCACAGGCCAATCCCAGGCTGCAGCGGTCACATGGACTGCCGCGTCTTCCAGGGAGGTCGGACTGGATGTCAAGAGGGACGCTTCACCAAGACAACGGTACATATGAACTTCTTTTACTTTCAACGGTACGTATGAACTTCTTTTACTTACTCATTGCTTCTCCATGCATTTTAGTCCCTCAATTATATGAGACAGGACAACTGTCCTGCCTCTGTGTAAGCCCGCTGTGGCCAACATCGCAGTGCTGCTGTGTTAGGCAATTCAGCGAGGAATGATGTACGTTGCAGCCAATTATGGGCTGCCACGTCATCAATAGGGGGCGGAGCCTACTCCCTGATTTTAAACCAATGAAAAATCGGGCTTCAAACAAACTTTCGAAAATGTATATAAGATGTACACCTTTAAAAACTTATTTTTTCATATATATATATATGTATATATATATATATATATATATATATATATACACACTACCATTCAAAAGTTTAGGTTCACTTAGAAATTTTCTTATATTCAATGAAGATAATATTAAATTAATCAGAAATACACTCTATACATTGTTAATGTGCTAAATGACTATTCTAGCTGCAAACGTCTGGTTTTTAATGTAATATCTACATAGGTGTATAGAAGCCCATTTCCAGCAACCATCACTCCAGTGTTCTAATGGTACATTGTGTTTGCTAACTGTGTTAGAAGGCTAATGGATGATTAGAAAACACTTGAAAACCCTTGTGCAATTATGTTAGCACCGCTGTAAACAGTTTTGCTGTTTAGAGGAGCTATAAAACTGAACTTCCTTTAAAGGAACAGTGTCATCACAATTTTTTTTTTAATATGTTAAAGATGTTAGTGCTTTATTAAAAACGTTTATATTTATTTGTGTGTTTGTGTTTTACTTTTTCTTATTTTTACACTTTTTCTTCTCTATGGGGGCTGCCATTTTTTGTTCCATTTCTGTATGTGTCGATTAACGACACATACAGACATGGAATACGGCAGACACAGTCCCATAGAGACTGCGAACGGGTCCTGTCCCATCCACTTCTGTGTACGCCGTCTGTGTGGGAACTGCGCATGCGCCGCTCCCACACAGTCCAACTTGAAATTGGCGCCATCCGGCGCCATTTTCCTGTGGACCGGAAGTCGCGGCCGGACAGTAATATTACTACTTCCGGTCGCGGCTTCCGGACTTGTGCACTTGGACCAGCGGCAGCATACGGAGCGGACGGGCCGGAGGGAGCCGCGGCGGCAGGAGCAGGTAAGAGATTTCAATGTATGTTCGTGTTTGTGTACGTTTACTACTGTATGTAAACCTACTACACTGTGTGTTAGCTCAAAAAATGGCGACACACAGTGTAGGAGGTTAGACCGTTCAAACCCCTCGTTTATCCCGGCACTAGCCAGGATAAAGGAGGGGGGGGGATGCTGAGAGCTCACTAGAGCGAGGGCTTTTTACCCAATTTTGCAATGCTGCAATTTTGGGAATAGCTCCATCTAGTGACCAGCAATGGGAAATATTATAAATTAGAATTAATTTATAATATTTCCTGACTCGTGAAAAAAAAATAAAAAAATTGAACAATGTTTAATCACCTACACACTAAATGTTTAATTAAAAAAAACAAAACATGTTTTTCTGGCAACACATTCCCTTTAAGTTAGTTGAGAATCTGGAGCATTACATTTGTGGGTTCGATTAAACTCTCAAAATGGCTAGAAAAAGAGAGCTTTCATGTGAAACTCGACAGTCTATTCTTGTTCTTAGAAATGAAGGCTATTCCATGCGAGAAATTGCCAAGAAACTGAAGATTTCCTACAACGGTGTGTACTACTCCCTTCAGAGGACAGCACACACAGGCTCTAACCAGAGTAGAAAAAGAAGTGGGAGGTTAGGGGGGTCTAAGCATCTGACTGACTGCTCTAAAGGGGGGGCAGAATCCCCCCTATAGAGCCCTCTGGAGTAAGTCAGACGCTCAGACCGCCCACCACACCCCCCTATTCTTCCATTATAGTGACGTGATTATTCCCCCCCATAGAGCCCTTGGCTGTCAGTAAAATGCCCAGACCCCCCTTGCAGTATACTCCCATATCCTGGTCCCCCAGCTTCGGCCGACCGACCCCTTTTAAATGAGTGAAGGCAGGAGTGACTGAATAATACCCCCAGACTGTTGCTGAATAATACCGCCACTCCATAACCACATAGTGATGGAATAATATTCCCATACTGTTACTGAATAATACCACCACACCATAACCACATAGTGACTGAATAATACCCCCATTCTGTTACTGAATAATACCTCCACAGAATAACCAGATAGTGCCAGAATAATACCCCCATACTGTTACTGAATAATACCTCCACAGGATAACCATAGTGACAGAATAATACCCCCATACTGTTAATGAATAATACCACACCATAACCACATAGTGACTGAATAATACCTCCACACCATAACCACATATTGACTGAATAATACCCCCATACTGTTACTGAATAATACCTCCACAACATAACCACATAGTGACAGAATAATACCCCCATACTGTTACTGAATAATTCCACACCATAACCACATAGTGACTGAATAATACTCCCATACTGTTACTGAATAATACTGCCACACCATAACCACATAGTGATTAATAATACTCTCATACTGTTACTGAATAATACCACCACACCATAAGCAGATAGTGACTGAATTATACCCCCATACTGTTACTGAATAATACCACCACACCATAACCACAAAGTGACTGAATAATACCCCATACTGTTACTGAATAATACCTCCACACCCTAACCACATGGTGACTAAATAATACTTCCACACCATGACTGCATATTACAACCACATAGTGTCTGGATAATACCACCATACTGTTACTGAATAAAACTAACAAAACCAAGATCACTTATTACTACAACATAGTGTCAGAAAAACACACCATCCTGTTAGTGAATAAAACACACTATATATAGACCAATATTACCACCATACTCTGACCTTATAGCGGTAGATGGCAGTTATACACAGAAGGAAAAATGTTTCATAATGGCGGAGTACAAGAAAGCTTCATCTGGGAATTAGACTTTCTTGTACACATTCTTGGAAACATTTCTTGGAGACATTTTTCCCTCTGGCAGATGACTTTTCAGTTGACAGGTAGCAGAGTTACATGAAGGGGAATTATTTTTCCTTGACCTCTAGTTTCTATTCTGGAGCAGGGCAGGTGAAAAAAGACAATAAACTGCTCTAGGTGAGTTAGGCCTTATTTACACGAGCGTATTTAACGTCCGTGATACACGAGTGAAAATCACGCGCATCGCACGGACCTATGTTAGTCACGACATGTCCTATACTTGGCCGTTTTTCGCGCATCACGCTCCCATTGAAGTCAATGGGTGCGTGAAAATCGCGCACGGCACATGGAAAAACTTCAGTGTCACGCGTGATTTGCGCCACAGTAGATAAAGAAATGAAGGAAAAAATAAAAGCACTTCCTTCTTTTCTTTTTCTAAACAGCAAAACCGCGTGTCATAAGGATGGCATATGCGTGAAAATCACGCAGCCACGCACCATTCACTGATGACACACGGAACTGCAACGCACACGCTCGTGTGAATCCGGCCTTAAAGTTTTTTTATTTTTAGTAGGTTGCGCTAGACCGTTTGGACTACGTCGTAGATTCATTGGACTACTTCGAAGATCTACTTTTATTTTTAAATAAAATGCTGAACGAGGGTTGCATGGGGGAGTTTTGATTTCAATAAAAAAAAAATTCTTATGTTTTTTTTAATATTTTATTATGGCCTTAGCAATGGCCGATGTCTGATTGACAGCGTTCAATTACTAAGGCTGTGGCTTGGCACTAGCCAGTAAAAAGGCTAGCACCAACACCAATTATTACCCCTGTTCCCACTGCCTCTAGGGATACCGGGAAGAGCAGAGTACGACCCAGTACCTGACCATCCGAAGTGATGGACAGGCAGCCGGGCAGCAGCAGACTGGTACTATCAGGCTGGGAAGGGACAAAAACCATGGCCCTTTCCAACCTGGTAATGCTAGGCTGTGGCTGCATTATTGTATCTGGCTAGTTATGAAAAATAGGGGGAACCCCATGTCATTTATTAAAAATAAATAATTGAAAAAAATTACGTGAGATCTCCTCCATTTTTCATAGCCAGCCAGATACAATAAAGTAGCCGCAGTCTAGTATTACCAGGGTGGGAAAGGCCACGTTTTTGGCACTTCCCAGCCTGATAGTACCAGCCTGCGGCCACCCCAGTATGCACCCTTCACTTTAGATGGTCGGGTACTGAATCGTACCCGGCTCTTCCCAGAACTCCTGCTGGCGGTGGGTACCGGAGTAATAATAGGGGGTTAGTGCTAGCCTTTTTCGATGCTCTCAATCGGACAGCTGACATTACTAAGGTGCTAATAAAGTATTCAAATGCAAACATACATAAATAAAAATTATTTTATGGAAATAACAACTCTTCCACACAATCCACTTTAACCATTTTATTAAAAAAAAGCTTAAAGAGGCTCTGTCACCACATTATAAGTGGCCTATATTGTACATGATGTGATCGGCGCTGTAATGTAGATTACAGCAGTGTTTTTTATTTAGAAAAACGATAATTTTTGATGGAGTTATGACCTATATTAGCTTTATGCTAATGAGTTTCTCAATGGACAACTGGGCGTGTTTTACTATATGACCAAGTGGGCGTTGTACCGAGGAGTGTATGACGCTGACCAATCAGTGTCATACACGTCTCTCCATTCATTTACACTGCAGATAGTGATATCGCTATGTGCAGTCACATAAACACACTATAACGCTACTCATGTGTCATGACAATGAATATACATTACCTCCAGCCAGGACGTGATGTGTATTCATTCTCCTGACCACTTCTGTAGCGTCTCTGTGATTTACAGTACAGCACAGCGAGATCTCGCTGTGAATGACAGTTTACAGCGTAATCTCGCGAGACTACGCCTGCTATGCATATTATATGACATGATAAAAGTTTAGTTACAGTTTAAAGGCTACTAGCTTTTATACCCGGCGTTGCTCGGGAGGTTGACTTACGGTATAGATAGAGTAAAAGCTCACTATTTAAATACCCAATTATGTGTTGTAAGGCCCCATGCAAATGACCGTGGAATTCGTCCGTAATTACGGACCCATTCACTTCTATTGCTCATGAACACCTTGTATATTTACAGGAAGGTGTCCATGCCGTAGAAAGGCTCCGCAAAAGATAGGACATGTCTATAGGACTTTATATGGGAGCACGACCCGCATAATAGAGAGTATTAAAAGTTAACTTACCTGCTTCTTTCTCCGGTCCGGCCTCCCAGGATGACGTTTTATCCCATGTGACCACTGAAGCCAATCACAGGCCAATCCCAGGCTGCAGCGGTCACATGGACTGCCGCGTCTTCCAGGGAGGTCGGACTGGATGTCAAGAGGGACGCTTCACCAAGACAACGGTACATATGAACTTCTTTTACTTTCAACGGTACGTATGAACTTCTTTTACTTACTCATTGCTTCTCCATGCATTTTAGTCCCTCAATTATATGAGACAGGACAACTGTCCTGCCTCTGTGTAAGCCCGCTGTGGCCAACATCGCAGTGCTGCTGTGTTAGGCAATTCAGCGAGGAATGATGTACGTTGCAGCCAATTATGGGCTGCCACGTCATCAATAGGGGGCGGAGCCTACTCCCTGATTTTAAACCAATGAAAAATCGGGCTTCAAACAAACTTTCGAAAATGTATATAAGATGTACACCTTTAAAAACTTATTTTTTCATATATATATATATGTATATATATATATATATATATATACACACTACCATTCAAAAGTTTAGGTTCACTTAGAAATTTTCTTATATTCAATGAAGATAATATTAAATTAATCAGAAATACACTCTATACATTGTTAATGTGCTAAATGACTATTCTAGCTGCAAACGTCTGGTTTTTAATGTAATATCTACATAGGTGTATAGAAGCCCATTTCCAGCAACCATCACTCCAGTGTTCTAATGGTACATTGTGTTTGCTAACTGTGTTAGAAGGCTAATGGATGATTAGAAAACACTTGAAAACCCTTGTGCAATTATGTTAGCACCGCTGTAAACAGTTTTGCTGTTTAGAGGAGCTATAAAACTGAACTTCCTTTAAAGGAACAGTGTCATCACAATTTTTTTTTTAATATGTTAAAGATGTTAGTGCTTTATTAAAAACGTTTATATTTATTTGTGTGTTTGTGTTTTACTTTTTCTTATTTTTACACTTTTTCTTCTCTATGGGGGCTGCCATTTTTTGTTCCATTTCTGTATGTGTCGATTAACGACACATACAGACATGGAATACGGCAGACACAGTCCCATAGAGACTGCGAACGGGTCCTGTCCCATCCACTTCTGTGTACGCCGTCTGTGTGGGAACTGCGCATGCGCCGCTCCCACACAGTCCAACTTGAAATTGGCGCCGTCCGGCGCCATTTTCCTGTGGACCGGAAGTCGCGGCCGGACAGTAATATTACTACTTCCGGTCGTGGCTTCCGGACTTGTGCACTTGGACCAGCGGCAGCATACGGAGCGGACGGGCCGGAGGGAGCCGCGGCGGCAGGAGCAGGTAAGAGATTTCAATGTATGTTCGTGTTTGTGTACGTTTACTACTGTATGTAAACCTACTACACTGTGTGTTAGCTCAAAAAATGGCGACACACAGTGTAGGAGGTTAGACCGTTCAAACCCCTCGTTTATCCCGGCACTAGCCAGGATAAAGGAGGGGGGGGGTGCTGAGAGCTCACTAGAGCGAGGGCTTTTTACCCAATTTTGCAATGCTGCAATTTTGGGAATAGCTCCATCTAGTGACCAGCAATGGGAAATATTATAAATTAGAATTAATTTATAATATTTCCTGACTCGTGAAAAAAAAATAAAAAAATTGAACAATGTTTAATCACCTACACACTAAATGTTTAATTAAAAAAAACAAAACATGTTTTTCTGGCAACACATTCCCTTTAAGTTAGTTGAGAATCTGGAGCATTACATTTGTGGGTTCGATTAAACTCTCAAAATGGCTAGAAAAAGAGAGCTTTCATGTGAAACTCGACAGTCTATTCTTGTTCTTAGAAATGAAGGCTATTCCATGCGAGAAATTGCCAAGAAACTGAAGATTTCCTACAACGGTGTGTACTACTCCCTTCAGAGGACAGCACACACAGGCTCTAACCAGAGTAGAAAAAGAAGTGGGAGGTTAGGGGGGTCTAAGCATCTGACTGACTGCTCTAAAGGGGGGGCAGAATCCCCCCTATAGAGCCCTCTGGAGTAAGTCAGACGCTCAGACCGCCCACAACACCCCCCTATTCTTCCATTATAGTGACGTGATTATTCCCCCCCATAGAGCCCTTGGCTGTCAGTAAAATGCCCAGACCCCCCTTGCAGTATACTCCCATATCCTGGTCCCCCAGCTTCGGCCGACCGACCCCTTTTAAATGAGTGAAGGCAGGAGTGTGAGCGTTCAGTTTTTAATACAGGCCACCGCTCACCTCGTGTGTCTCGTCAATTCTCTTCTTACTTGAGGAGAGAGCGCTCGACCGCTCCTCCTGCAGACCTGGTCCTCTCTGGCGGCGTGTGCTGCATACAGCAACAGAGAGGAGGAGGAGTGTCACGTCTGCTAAGTAAAATAAGGCATGCCCCCTACCCCCGGTACAGTCCGTCCCTGGCTCAAAATGCCGCTCCCCATTTTCGGCTAGGCTGCTCCGCCTCAGGCTGTCGGCTCACCTCGTCTCATGGCAGGTGCGGCACTGAATGCCCTGTAGGTAATGTAGGTAATGCCTCAAAGCATTGTAGGTAGTGCTACACAGCACCCTTGTACAAAGCCACCCCCATAGATGGCACCCTCCCACCATAGATGGCACCCCCCTTACCTTCCTGCAGGGGACCGCGCCAGGAGAAGTCCTTGACTTCAATGTCCATATATGGACAGTGAAGTCAGGGACTTATCCTGGAGCAAAATCACCAGCCACAACGCCGGGGATTCCGCTTCAGAAGTCCCTGACATCACTGTCCATATATGGACAGGGTAGTCAGGGACTTCTCCTGGAGCGGACTTACCGGCCACAGCGCCGATGATTCCGCTTCAGGAGTTGGGGACCGCTCCAAGAGAAGTCCCTTACGTAACTGTCCATATATAGCGGTGGCCGGGGATTAAGGATTCAGCTCCTACGGGGAGCAACAAATTATCCTCCTCCTCACATGCACTTCGCACTGTGAGGAGGAGAAGAGAGTGAGCCGCAGAATGCACGACCATCGCTCGGATAACATCCGAGTGACAGCCGTGCTTTACACAGCCCCATAGACTTCTATGGGAGCTGTGCGGCAGGGAGAACGGCGCAAAATAGGGCTTTTTCCATTTTTTTACGCCACGGTTTACCGGGCTGTCAAAAAATTGGCCGTGTGTGACATTTGGGGTCTATTGTACCTAGTGCGGCCGAGAATCCCTGTCGTGTGAATAGGGCCCACACCACAGATAAAACACAGTGATAACTCAGTACAGATAATGTAGTAGATGCACACACAGAAATATATACACATACAGAGATACGTATATAGGCACTTAAACACACAAATACACACACACAAAGACACACATACACACATACTGGAACACAGTGACACAAAGACAAATAGAGGCACAAACAACAGACAGACTGAGCACTCACATCTCCTTCCTCACAGGCTTCTTGCAGGTCGGGCTGTGGGCGGAGCTAACTGTGCCTCAGACACCACGTCCTTGCCAAATATGTATTATATATATATATATATATATATATATATATATATATATATATATATATATATATAACCCAGAAATAAATCCAGCAGCACTCCGGTAATCAAGGTGAAAAAAATTGGTTTATTGTGCCAACAGGGCAAGTGCAACGTTTCCGTCCCACCTTGGGACCTTTTTCAAGCTTGAAAAAGGTCCCAAGGTGGGATGGAAACGTTGCATTTGCCATGTTGGCACAATAAACCACTTTTTTTTCACCTTGATTACCGGAGTGCTGCTGGATTTATTTCTGGGATATCTACATGGTCTTTGGATCAGGACTATCAGCTGGCACCCTTTTATTGCTGAACTACTTTTGCTTGGAAACCGAGTGCTGCTGTCTCTCTCTGCTGGTATATGTATGTATATATATATATATATATATATGTATATATATATGTATATATATATATATATATATATATATATATATATATATATATATATATATATATATATGTGTGTGTATATGTATATATATATATATATGTATGTGTATATATATATATATATATATATATATATATATATATATAAAAGAATAGAGTCTAGAAGCAGCACTCAGCAAAAAAAATTATTCACCCAACACAGCAACGTTTCACTTCCTCCATGGAAGCATTTTCAAGCTTTATTCTAGACTCTATTGTTTGATACATGCATGAGGAGCACGTCACTCCTTGATTTTTGAAGCTAGCACCAACCGTTTCTTGGTTTTGTACACAGTGCTGCTCCTATTACTTGTTCTATTGTGTGTATATATATATATATATATATATATATATATATATATGTATTTTTCTGTATAGCCACCATCACACGTTGTGACGTAGTAGGTGCTCATCAATAGACCTCCATGACACTCTAGTTGCTGGCACGCTGGTTCCACGATACATGCTTGTCAACTAATATGGATTTTAGCATTAAGGACTATTCACACAATGCAGCCAAAAAATTGCATGTTTTTATCGCATACCGCATTTTTTAAATCTTTTTTGTTAAAAGCGTTAAATAAAAAATGATACAAAAACCACATTTGTACAAATGTAGTTCTAATGCGATAGTGGTATGGCTCTGGTAGTAGTTCTGGTGATGAGTTAAATTGGTGCATGTGCAAAGACTATAGCTGTCGCAAGCATTGAGAGGTGCCCATAATACATTGATAGGATTGATATAAAGTCTTAACATATTAACATTTAGAATATCAAGTTAAATCAATTGTTTCTCATGATACAAATAGTGAAGCTATTGGCAGGTATGCAAGATGATAAATGTTTTTGAATAGTCTTTTAGTCATAAACAACCTTACCGGTTAGAGGTGGTAAATCATATACCTTAAGGTATATGGAAGTAGACTTGTTTATGTCTTATCTCCCACAGTTTCTATCTTCCTCTATTAAATAAAATGTTTGTTTTCTTCTGTGACTTCCGTCTGCAAGTTTTGTTACTTTGTGAAACATGACCTTTACAAGGAACATCTAAACACATGAAACTGCTGTAATACTCATTGCAAAGCCCTCCTATCTCAATTGCTGGGAGTATTGTATTGTAAATGTACGCAAATCCACAGACATAAATGTCTGATAGATGCAGGTCCCAGCTCTGGGACCCCCGCACCTATGTAGAGAACGGGCGTCCCCCAACCCTTGATCAGGGGACTGTAGAGTGCGTACACTCCTACCGGGGGCATGTGGCTTCACCTACTCACCTTCCCCGTTAACGGCCATACCTTTTCCAAACCACCCCCCCCCCCCCGTCAGACACTTGGGTTGGATAAATTTGGCTACAGCAGCCATTTTATTTACAAACAAACATCAAGAACAACAATTTACAAATAATAATCATAACAATGGAAGGGGAGTCCTTGGAGCTACAAAAGTCTGTCACGAAACAGCCCACCTGCATCGTATTTTACTCCCAGCCGTCACCCTACTGGCTCAGGGGCACCGTTATACCTGCAGTTGGCTGACCTCAACCGCAACCACTCCCCGGGACACCACCCAGCAGGAGCCCAAATTGACCACTCCCCGGGACACCACCCAGCAGGAGCCCAAATTCACCAGACTACCAACCATAATAAATTGGGGAGGGACCATACCCCCTATGATTCCCCCCCCCCCACAGTAATTTACGACCAACTCCAAGGACCCCCAATCCGCCACACGAATATACTTAGACACCTTTAAGTATGCGAGCCCCCACCCAACAAGAAGGCCCTTTCGATACCTTCCTGCAGGCGCAGAGTCCACAGGTCGATCCCCATGGCCGTCAGGTGCACACCATCACCTAGCCAATAATTACCCTGGCCATCCTCGAAGTCATAATGACGCACGAAGACCCCCCCGTTTCTCACCACGAAACCCGAAACTGCCCGATTAACCTTAACCCGGGCTTTATTTAATCGCGGCACCGATCTTTCATGCCGCCAAACCTTCCGCGGGACAATCTCCCACCACACCACCTTAATTCCCGGGAAAACGGACCATAACCTGAGTAGATCATATTTTATATCCCTGATCAATTCCCGAAAAGGACGACTACCCAAATCGTTACCCCCGACGTGTAACACCAAGACATCCGGGGCCCTGTCCATCAGCGCAAACCGATGCACATCCGGCAACACCCAACTCCACAGCATCCATCTACTCCCCAGCCACCGCACGACTACCTCCTCCCGCCGAAAACACAACTGCCGCCCGTCTGGACGAACGTCCGCCCGCACCGCCCCCCAATGAACGTAGGAATTCCCGACGATCCACACCAATCGGCCCGCGGGTCCTGAAAAATAAAACCACTGATTAACAAAACGTGTAAGGATGCAAGCGAAACATGGAGGAGAGAAAAAACAACGGGGGGGGGGCAGGAGGGAGTGTAGAGAAGGAGGGATTATGACTTGACTATCATATAAACCGAGGGCGCACAAACAGCTGGAAACGGCGGGAATCCCATCGACCTATCCGCTTTACCACCTCCTCCCCCAACCCCCATGCCACCGCCTCCGTTGCTGCCCCAATCTGAAAAGAATGGGGGGAAAACAAAACATAAAGGACCCATCCTCATGACACAACAACTGTCCCCAACGCACCGTTGAAACCTCTCTGAACCCCGCAAAGCAGGCGACCAGGCACATCCTGACCCCATTGGCCGCCCCCAACACCACTCTCTTACCCCGACCCCCTTGATCCGTCTTAGACCGCCGGATCCAGAATTCCACTCTCCGATCCGTTACCACCACATCTTCCATCCTCAACCCCCCAGGCCTCCTTGTGCTGGGCGCCACCAGGTCCCCGACCCTCAGGGCTCAAAAAAATGCCCACGAGAACGCCAACCTATACAGGGTCACCTCATAGCTAGAAAATCAAATGTCACACAACACCCCCCACAACTGTTCCAACAACATAAAAGACACTGGGCGCCGCCGATCCGGCAACGTCCTTCCCCTCCTGTACCCGCTCAGGGCCTGGCCGACCAAAAAACTTTTTGTAACATCCGTGTACCCCCGGACCTTAAAACCAAAAGCCAGGGCTGCCACAAAACGATTTACCTTGGACACTGACCAGCCCGCGATAGAGACCTGCCCCAGAAAAACTAACAACGCCACCACCCGATCATTGTCCATCACTACCCCCTCCAGAACTGCCAACCAACTTTCCCACTCCCGCCACGCAGAATCATAAGCAGCCCAAGTACCCTGAGCAAGCGAAGCCCGAATCAAACCTCCTGCGGCTCATAACCCAGCCCCCACAGCCATTCCGGGCAAGAGATCCCGTCCGCCTCTGCGTCCGGAGCCACCATCCTGAAACGTTTCCACTGCAAGCGAGAAAGAGAATCTGCGATGTCATTTTTGATCCCCGGCACATGAACCGCCACAACCCAAGCGTTCAATGACAAGCAACGTAAAACCAAGTGCCTCAATAGCCGGACGACCGGGGGGGGATGATGCTGACACATTGTTAATAGCCCCCACCACTCCCAAGTTGTCACAATGGAACCGGACCTTGCTGTCCCGAAAACCTCTCACTCCAAATTTCCACTGCCACTACGATGGGAAACAGCTCTAGGAATGCCAGGTTCTTCACAAAACCCAACTCCGCCCATTCCTCCTGCCACCGCGTCGCGCAACACTGACCCCTGCAGTAAGCAGCAAATCCCATTCCCCCCGCAGCATCTGTAAACAACTCCCAATCCACGCTGTCGACCACTGGGGCCATGATCAAGGACCTCCCATTATAACGATGCAAAAACTCAAACCAAACTGCCAAATCCGCCCTCAGCGCCTGTGTCAGACGAATAAAATTATGAGGGGCTGTCACCCCAGCCGTTGCTCCCGACAGCCGCCTGCTGAAAATCCGGCCCATGGGCATAATCCTGCAAGCAAAGTTAAGCTTACCCAACAATGACTGTAATGCACGCAAAGGGATCTTACGCAAATGCCTAGCCCGCTCTACCTCCGCACGCAAAGCTACCAATTTATCTTCCGGGAGCCGACACTCCATCCTCACAGAATCAATGGTGATTCGTAAAAAGACCAGACAGGAGCTAGGTCCCTCCGTTTTGTCCTGGGCCAAAGGCACACCGAACCTCTTTGCCACCCACTCCATCTTGCTCAACAATGTAGCACAAACCGAAGACCCGCCCAGACCAACACACAGGAAATCGTCCAAGTAATGTATGACCGACGAGACCCCCGCAACATCGCAAACTACCCACTCCAGGAAAGAACTAAAAGCCTCAATATAGGCACAGGAAAAAGAACACCCCATAGGGAGGCAGCGATCCACAAAATAAGCCCCATCCCAATAACACCCTAACAGCCGTATGCTCTCAGGATGCACGGGGAGGAGGCGAAAGGCTTACTCAATATCCGTTTTTGCCATTAATGCACCCACACCGTAACGGCGCACCCACGCAACTGCCGCATCAAACGACGTGTAAGCCACCGAGCAAAGTTCCAGAGAAATCCCATCATTAACTGATCGCCCCCGCGGGTAAGATAAATGATGTATGAGCCTAAACTTATTCGGCTCCTTCTTAGGCACCACCCCCAGCGGTGACACCACCAGATCCGGTAAAGGGCAACTCTCAAACGGACCTGCCATGCGTCCCAACTCCACCTCCTTCCGCAACTTATCCCCTACTACCCCTGGATACTGCAACGCTGAACGCAAACTATGCAAGGTAAACGGCACCTCGTGGGCAGGGGCAGGGATACGGAAGCCAACCCGAAAACCATCCAATAACAAACTTGCCCTGGACCTATCAGGGTACCTATTTAGAAAGGGGTCCATGCCTTCCCACCTCACCGGTGTCCGGCCCTTGAATAGCGCCCCGGGCCCCTCATCCTTTTCCCTTCCGAAAACATTTAACCGCTCCGTGAGAGATCCCCCCGCAGGAGGAGCAGCTATGTTTGAACTTGCAACCCGGTCCGAACTTACACTGGCCCTCATTAAATTGCCAGCAGAACCAGGATTTTCCTCCTGCCACCCCTGCTCCCCGCCCCGAGAAGGCAATGAGGGGCCGGCCACCCTGGCCCCACCCCCTTGAAAGGACTGGCCAAAACGCACTGGAGCCATGACCCGCAACCATAACCCTATGTCTTTGTTATCCCACCTTATTTCAGGACTTACTGCCTTCCGCTGTCGGAACTGCTCATCATAGCGCAGCCACGTCTGCCCGCCGTAAACTCGATGAGCCTCTCCGATAGCATCCATATAACAGAAGAGGCCGGAACAATGTTCTGGCGTCTTCTGTCCAATTACGCTTGCCAAAATCGCAAACGCTTGCAGCCAATTAACAAAAGTTTGAGGAATCAACCGATACCGACGTTTTTCCTCCTTCTCCTTTTTGCTTTCCAACCACTTCCCTTTATCTAAATTGAACTTCTCCAACGGCAACAATGAAAAAATTTCCACATATTCGTTCCTCCATATTTTTTCCCTTACTTCCGTCTTCAGATGCGCCCCCAATGGGCCCTCAAAACAAACATAGACCTCGCCCTTCGCCTTATCATCCAACCGCACCTCATCCACCGCCCCATCCTTTTCTGTCTGCACAGACACTGCCACACCCGATTCCCTAGACACCCCCCCAGCTCCACATAGCGCGCTATCCACCACTGCAGGCCCCGACGGCCCCACCCAAGCTGAAACCGGGGACGGGGAACCCACCGCCCCCCCTCCCCATAGCGCCAAATGGTCACGCACACAACACAACAATTCCTGAATCTCACCCCCACCACACGTACTTCATGTAATCCCCCCGCTACACCCCGGCAACCCTGTAGGCGAAAGTGAACCCCCACCCCCTACCCCCGGGGACCAAAATACAGCAGGCAATGAAAAAGTAGGAGACAGCGACTCACCGGGCTGCGCAGGTGTTGTGTCCCCACCAGCCGGGGCGAAGGATCCATCCAGACGTCCCTCTTGGTCACCGAACTCCCAGTCGTCCACTTCATCCTGACCCGCCGGCCCAGGACAAGCGCTGCACGCCTGACATCCCCGACCTTCCGATGGAGCGCTCTGGACCTGCGCCAATGAACTGGGCCTCTCCGCCCATCTGTTGGGGGCCTCGCCACCCCGCGACCCGCAGGTAGCCGCCCTCCTGCCCGCCGTGTCACCACCGACCGTGGCACATGCCTGGAATTGGTAGCATCATAATGGGTACAGGTGGGCCGCCCGACTGGGTCCAGTCGTCTGGAGGCAAAGGGAGGTCCTAGCTGCACGGGCGCCTGCCCTCCCACCTCCGCTGAGCCAGGCCGGCTTCCAGGATTCCTCTTATACCGAGCCGTCCTGCTCACGGCAGCCGAGCGAGGGGCCCGGCCTGGAGGGTCCCTCGTGGGGCTCCTTACCTGCACCTGGCTCGCGGCATCACTTCCGGGCTCAACCTCTCCGGAGGCCTCATACGACGTGACCGCCGCCGGGGAGGAGAGGACGGCACCGCCCGCGCCCCGGATCCAAACACAGCCGCGTCCTCCGTACTCGCCCCCGAACCAGGGGGCTCCGCTTCCTCCTCTCCTCGTCCTCTCACCGCCGAGCTTGGAGCACCTGACAGCGGGCCGGAAAGCCCCAGCCCCTCCGCTAGCCAGGCCATGCCTCTTTCTGCTACTGCCGCCCGGAGCTGGGTAAGTAGTGCATCCATTTTAAAGTCCTGGACAAGCTTCCCGTGCTGCTGCAAGCTTCCCTGTGCTGTTACTAAAGATGGCAGCGTCCTTCCTCTCTCCTACCCTTAAGTAACTTGACCTCGCCCCACTCACATACGCCCCCTCCTAACCGCCCCCCCTAACTCCTTAACTCCTTCCCTTCCTAACATCCCTGATCATGGTGGCCTCCCCCTATGGCATTCTGCCGGGTCCAGCCTGTACTTGTACAATGTAGTGAGGCATCATCTGGGTCTCAGAGTTGGAACCCGTATTGATAAGACATTTATGGCATATCTCGTGACATTTTTTTATGGCAATAACCCTTCAACTGTTAGGCCGGGTTCCCACGGGTCGGATATGCTGCATAAAAACTGTGCAGCTTATCTGTCCTTCAACATGCTGTCGGAAAAACTGCACCACTTTGTGGTGCAGAAAGCAGCAGTAAAAAACGCTCATACTTACCTAGACCGTTGTTATGGCGACTTCAGCCCATGTGACCGCAGCAGCGGCGGTCACATGGGATGTAGCGTCATCCCAGGAGGCCAGCCCTATGATATTTCATTCCATGTGACCGCCACTACAGCCTGTGATTGGCTGCAGCGGTCACAAGGGGTGCAACGTCATCCCAGGAGGCCAGACTGGACGACAAAACACAGACTTCTGTGTATATTTTGTTCTTCTTCCGTAGCTGTGATTTTTGTGCCGTAATCCCTGCGAATACGCCGCAAAAGTCGAAACACTTGGATTTGCATCCCCATTGAAATCAATGGGGAAAACCTGCAATGGAAAATCAACTATAACGCAGCATAAATTCACATGCTGTGGATTTAAATTACACACTGCAGGTCAATGCTTTTTTTTCCGCAGCGCGGGCATGAGATTTTCTAAATCTCATTCACTTTGCTGCTACTGTAAACGCTGTGGAATTTCCACACAGAATTCCGTTGCGGAAATTCCGCAGCGTTTATGCTACGTTGGAACCCAGCCTTAAGGTAGCAATAACCCTCCTTAATTGAGCACATACTTAAAGCTACATTTACATTTAACAATTATCTCATGATAAATATATGTACGTTTCATAATACTTGCAACTTTTGAGAGTCATTTTCTGGGAGAAATGAGTTGAGTCACACATCAGTGGCAGTCCACAAGCACATGCTACTCCACCTTTAAGACAACTAAAGTGCCTCTAGTACATTGGACAGTATCAGAGTATGTAGGGACATGTCCCATTCACAAGGGGAATGGTAACACTCAGTTGTTAATTTATGTATACTTTTTCCACGATGAATAACGAAGGAATGGCAAAATGCAGAGTTCTAAGAACTGCTATTGTTATTTTATGGGGAATGCAAGCATTTACTAAAACAAACAAGTCAGGAGAGCTAACCGGTTCTCTTAAAGGATATTATGGTGACTGTGCTGACACTGTCATAGCCTATACAACAAAGCTGAGAAGTGAGATGCAGAAAAAGGAAATGCCAGCCTATTGTGTATGCTTCAGAGATCAGCGAGAAAACTGGAATATTTCTGAATTTTACTTCTGAATAAAAAAACAAAAACAAATATTTTTCTATATATAATTATAATAGAAACCTGATTTAAATTTTTTTGTTATACTTTTGCTTTACACTGATCATTTTATAATGTGGCCTTTGCTTTGTGTTAGTGTAGCTTGGGACATGTGACTAGAGCAAATTTGGAGTCAATTCAATTATATTGACTGAAAGTAAAATGAGGGAATTATACATCTTAACATTATCCAAACCTCATCATTACTGTTGTCTTGTTTCTACCTTGTAGGAGAGTAGTCATCTGTAAAATTATATCATATCTACAGTGAAGGAAATAAGTATTTGATCCCTTGCTGATTTTGTAAGTTTGCCCACTGTCAAAGACATGAACAGTCTAGAATTTTTAGGCTAGGTTAATTTTACCAGTGAGAGATACATTATATTAAAAAAAAAAAAGAAAATCACATAGTCAAAATTATATATATTTATTTGCATTGTGCACTGAGAAATAAGTATTTGATCCCCTACCAACCATTAAGAGTTCAGCCTCCTCCAGACCAGTTACACACTCCAAATCAACTTGGTGCCTGCATTAAAGACAGCTGTCTTACATGGTCACCTGTATAAAAGACTCCTGTCCACAGACTCAATTAATCAGTCTGACTCTAACCTCTACAACATGGGCAAGACCAAAGAGCTTTCTAAGGATGTCAGGGACAAGATCATAGACCTGCACAAGGCTGGAATGGGCTACAAAACCATAAGTAAGACTCTGGGTGAGAAGGAGACAACTGTTGGTGCAATAGTAAGAAAATGGAAGACATACAAAATGACTGTCAATCGACATCGATCTGGGGCTCCATGCAAAATCTCACCTCGTGGGGTATCCTTGATCCTGAGGAAGGTAAGAGCTCAGCCGAAAACTACACGGGGGGAACTTGTTAATGATCTCAAGGCAGCTGGGACCACAGTCACCAAGAAAACCATTGGTAACACATTACGCCGTAATGGATTAAAATCCTGCAGTGCCCGCAAGGTCCCCCTGCTCAAGAAGGCACATGTACAGGCCCGTCTGAAGTTTGCAAATGAACATCTGGATGATTCTGAGAGTGATTGGGAGAAGGTGCTGTGGTCAGATGAGACTAAAATTGAGCTCTTTGGCATTAACTCAACTCGCCGTGTTTGGAGGAAGAGAAATGCAGCCTATGACCCAAAGAACACCGTCCCCACTGCCAAGCATGGAGGTGGAAACATTATGTTTTGGGGGTGTTTCTCTGCTAAGGGCACAGGACTACTTCACCGCATCAATGGGAGAATGGATGGAGCCATGTACCGTCAAATCCTGAGTGACAACCTCCTTCCCTCCACCAGGACATTAAAAATGGCTCGTGGCTGTGTCTTCCAGCACGACAATGACCCGAAACATACAGCCAAGGCAACAAAGGACTGGCTCAAAAAGAAGCACATTAAGGTCATGTAGTGGCCTAGCCAGTCTCCAGACCTTAATCCAATCGAAAACTTATGGAGGGAGCTGAAGATCCGAGTTGCCAAGCCACAGCCTCGAAATCTTAATTATTTACAGATGATCTGCAAAGAGGAGTGGGCCAAAATTCCATCTAACATGTGTGCAAACCTCATCATCAACGACAAAAAAACGTCTGACTGCTGTGCTTGCCAACAAGTGTTTTGCCACCAAGTATTAAGTCTTGTTTGCCAAAGGGATCAAATACTTATTTCTCTGTGCAAAATGCAAATAAATATATATAATTTTGACAATGTGATTTTCTGTTTTTTTTTTTTTATATAATCTATCTCTCACTGGTAAAATTAACCTAGCCTAAAAATTCTAGACTGTTCATGTCTTTGACAGTGGGCAAACTTACAAAATCAGCAAGGGATCAAATACTTATTTCCTTCACTGTATATTATAAAAACGAATGTCTGTTTGTCTCTCCTCCATAGGCATCCAAATGCCTAAACCATTTGACCCCAAATTGGGCACATAGGTAGGAAGGTTTTCGTAAATGTCCTGACCTTGCCGTTGTTCTGTGTTATCAGCATTATCACATGATCACGATCCAATACTATAAAAGCGAATACAGACATTAGATGTCATTAGACAGTATAGATGTTTTTATATAGACATTAAATGACATTAGACAGTATAGATGTTTTTATCTAACAGTATCAGGTAGTGCACTTTACTAGATAATCCTAGATGGGAAGGTACAGTAGAGCAGTTGCCCATAGCATCCAATCAGCTGCTAGTGCTGCTGAAACTCCACAGCAAACTCGGTCCCGACTTTCTCAGCATCAGATCAGACAGGTGGGTCTCAGAAGTGCAGAGTATCCTGCCAAAACCCAAGCCAGAAAGCAAGCTCATGAAAAAAAAATCATAAAAAAGTATTTTGTACTCCAAAATGCTATCATTACAGCTCGCCCCACAAAAAACAAGCTCTTATAGACCTCAATTATCGGAAATATGAAAAAGTTATGGCTCTCAAAATATGGTGACACAAAACTAATTTTATTTTTAACAATTCCTTTTTTCTTTGTAAAAGTAGTAAAACATACTATATACATTTGGCATCACTGTAATCCCGTATTGACCCACAAAATAAAGTTAACATGTAGTTTTTACTATACGGTGAATGCAACAAGAACTAATCCCAAAAAAACAATGGAGAAATCACCGTTTTTTTCCCATTCCGTCCCACAAAGAAACGTTTTCCAGTTTCGAAGTACATTATATGGTAAAATAATTGGAGCTGTAAAATAAAACTACAACTCATCCCAGGAAAAGCCAAGCTCTCATACGGCTATATAGGTAGAAAAATAAAAAAGTTATGCCTTTTAAAAGGTGGGGAGGAAAAAGCAAAAATGAAAAACCGAACAATAGCTGTGGAGGGGAAAGGATAATTAAATGTGATAAAATAACAGGTAAAAATAGCTATGCAGGATCAATGGTCAGACACAAGGAGGGACAAAATATATATTTAAATTATTAGAGGTATACACGATAGTGATTTAGTAACGGTATTAAACCATGTTTACATGACTGCTCTTTTTATTTGGTTCATAGATACCAAGGCTCTGCGTTGGGATGAGGCTTATTACTTGCCATGGTGTTGTGATGCTAAGAACTTGCTACAGAAGTATGATGTACGATGATGCACGATGATATACATATTTTGGGTGCAGGACAAAGAAAAACAAAGTACAATATAATGAGATAAAATACAGTAGAATAAGATAATACAGGTCAAATATTGTATTATATCTAGATAGATAGATAGACAGATAGATAGATAGATAGATAGATAGATAGATAGATAGATAGATAGATAGATAGATAGATAGATAGATATAATACAATACAATATTGTGTGTGTGTGTATATATATATATATATATATATATACACATATATATATATATATATATACACATATATATATATACACATATATATAGTTTGGTCCGGAATTATTTGGACAGTGACACAAGTTTTGACATTTTAGCTGTTTACCAAAACATATTGAATATACAGTTATATAATTAATATGGGATTAAGGTGCAGACTCTCAGCTTTAATTTGAGGGTATTCACATCCTAATTTGAGGAAGGGTTTAGGAATTACAGCTCTTTAATATGTAGCTGCCTCTTTTTTATGGGACCAAAAGTAATTGGGCAATTATCTCAAAAGCTATTTAATGGGCTGCATTTGCTATTTCCTCATTAATCCATCATCAATTAAGCAGGTGAAAGGTCTGTAGTTGATTCCAGGTGTGGCATTTGAATTTGGAAGCTGTTACTGTGAACCCATACCATGAGGTCAAAAGGAGCTCTCATTGCAAGTGAAACAGACCATCAATAGTCTGAAAAAAATTAAGAAATCCATCAGAGTGATAGCAGAAATGTTAGGAGTGGCCAAATCAACAGTTTGGTACATTCTTGAAAAAATTATGGTGATCTTGTGAACTCTACAAGTCCTGGATGTCCACAACAGTAGTGGATGATTGCAGAATCCTTTCCATGGTGAAGAAAAACCCCTTCACAACATCTACCCAAGTGAAGAACACTCTCCTGGAAGTAGGTGTATCAGTATCTAAGTCTACCATAAAGAGAAGACTTCATGAGAGCAAATACAGAGGGTTCACCACAAGGTGCAAACCATTAATCAGCCTCAAAAATAAAGGCAAGATTAGACTTTCCCCCAAAAAATGTAAAGAAGCCAGCCAAGTTCTGGAACAGCATTCTTTGGACAGATGAAACTAAGATCAACCTGTACCAGAATGATGGCAGGAGGAAAGTATGGAGAAGGCTTGGAACGGATCATGATCCAATGCACACCACATCCTCTGTAAAACATGGTGGAGGCAGTGTGATGGCATGGGCATGCATGGCTGCCAAAGGCTATAGACTGTAACCTGCGCCCTGTTGGCCAGCCACCATACCGCCAAGGCGGTACGGCCCAGTGGGTCCACGAACCCAACGTGATACATGGGTTCCAAACTTTAGGCAGTCATTGCCTGCAAAGGATTCTCTACAAAGTATTAAAAAAAACCATTTCATTTATGGTAATGTTAATTTGTCCAATTACTTTTGGGACCCTGAAATGAGGAGGCTGTGTAGAAAAATGGTTGCAATTCCTAAATGTTTCACAGGATATTTTTGTTCAACCCTTTGAATTAAACCTGAAAGTCTACACTTCAATTGCTTTTCATTTTTAACCATATAAAATTGAATAACAATAATAGTATCAATTGTGCTATTATGACGTATAGCAAATATACAGCTTAGTATTCAGCTTGCAAAATACTCAATTTCCATTCCATAGTTTGTACAGCAGGATTGCTTAGGATCATAGGAGTTACACAATGGTGTTCTGCAGGTCCCTATAATTTAATGTATTCCTAGCTGTTGACAACGTATGGGGCACCCGTTCTAAAAAGAACGACCCCATTGTCTCTGGAACCTGTCCCTGTAATATAGTTCATAAATTCTGACTACAGCTCCTGCTCCTACACTTCAATTGCATCTCAGTTGTTTCATTTCAAATCCAATGTGGTGGCATGCAGAGCCCAAATCATGAAGATTGTGTCACTGTCCAAATAACTCTGGACCTAACTGTATATATATATATATATATATATATATATATATATATATATATATATATATATATATATATATATATATATAGTGACAACCTGGGGACCACTTAGCTCACAGGATCGCCATCTCCCGGGTGAGATGGTTGGCACACATAGAAAGTTCACTCCAACGCCTTGAATAAAAGGTTTAAACCAGCCGCAGCTAGCTTTATTGTCTTCACCACAGCAATCAGTGTTACAACAATAAACATACAAAATAAACCCTAGGCCGTCCAGCCTCTAACTAACACATTCAGTGTCCCTCACTACGAGACACTGAGCCTTGTGCCCAGCACCTCAAAACCTTCACAGCTTTACCTCACACGGTGGTGACTCTCACAGGCTAGCATGCCTGTCTTCCCGAGACTGAGAGCCCTGTGTGAACTGCACACACCTGAATTAAAGAGCCGTGTCAGGTGAAGCCTAATTAGGCTCATAAGACAGCCCAAGATACGGACTGTATGTATGGAGTGGAAGCCGCCCTTCTTCACACTCCAGCAAACTACGCCCTATTCCGGGTTTTACACCCAAGCAACAGCAGAGAAAACCCTCTCTGCTGTACATGTTCCCTGGTTGCTTGAAACCTGACAGTTTCTGCACTGTCCAGTAGCTGCACTACTACATATCCCCCCCCCCTTGATAAAGGCCGTAGGACTAATCACATTACAACCCCCCTCCAGGGTCAAAGCTCCTACGTTGGGACATAATCACACTTAGGGTCACCCCTACAGTAAAAAACATTTGATAATCACCCGTGGGTGTATTAGACAGGTGCTCCAGCAACTCTTCTATGTTGGCATGCCTAGCATCCTCATCCCTTGTAGGCACTACTAGCCTTTGCTGATCACAGCCGTATTTACATGTGTTGTGCCCTACATTCAGGGACCTTTCCGCATCCATGAAGTGGCTTTATGTGTCACCCCTTTGTTTAGACACTGGCTCATAGTGTTCAGTAACACTCATCTCGAGAGTTTTGGTATACACCGTACCATCTACCAAACCCCTTTCAGACGCTATACTCCCCTCCATCTTGGAGTTTTTCGTCTCAGCATTTAAATGCTTAGACTGTCCTTCCAGAGACAATTTTACACTGCACTGACCCGACCTCTCTGGGTTACTTCTATCAGAAATGATAGGGGTCGTCTCTGCAGCAGCGTTAGGGCCCGCATCCTGCTTAGTGGTATAGCACCACTTGTTGCCCTTAGCAACCTGTCTTGTGTCACATGCAACTTCAATGGCTAAAGTACACACTGTAACAGTATCCATTGAACAAGCCTGGAAGACACCTCTATTGCTCCCCTTACCTCCTGGGAAAGTGTGGGAGCTACATGGGTCTCAACGTCTACATGTGAAAGACCTGCAGGGGGCAGAACTTCTAAGGGTGAAGAAGTAACCCTTCTCACACTATACATGGCAGTAGTGTCCTCATTGGTACCATTGACAGCCCCAACCTCCTGGGCAGGGGTCTCAAACTCGGCCGGGTAAGTGGGCCGCATATAGAAAAAATGGGAAGTTGACGGGCCGCATTACTTTCAAATTTGATACAATACAAAATTATTGTTAATCAATTAGTTATTTGAACTACTATAACACTATATTACTAGAATAATAATACTACATTACTATAATAATAGCGCTAGGTTTAAAATTTGAGATATTTCTCCACGTGCTTATTTCAACAATCCAGCTTTCCAGTTTAAGTGTCGCTAAATGCAGTCCGGCGGCTCAGTTAGCACACATGTCAAGATTGGGCAGCCCCTTTTTAGATAGTGCCGCAGTGCCCTCTGTGGATGCTGCCGCAGTGCCCTCTGTGGATGCTGCCACAGTGCCCTCTGTGGATGCTACCGCAGTGCCCTCTGTGGATAATGCAACACACCCCTAGATAATGCCAGTGTCCTCTTCAGATACTGTCACACACCCACTTGTAGATAACGCCACAGTGCACTCTGTAGAGGCTGCCACAGTGCCCTCTGTAGAGGCTGCCCCAGTGCCCTCTGTAGAGGCTGCCCCAGTGATGTCAGGGGCTTGCCCAGAGCTGGAGTCCCAGGCAGAGCGCTAGTAGGCTCTTCCTGGGACTCCAGCTGTGCTCCTGACATCACTGGGACTCCTGCTCTGGGGAAGCCCCTGACATCATTGTCGATGTATGGACAGCGATGTCAGAGGCTTCCCCAGAGTCCCAGAGCAGAGCCGATACTAGCGCTCTGCCCGGGACTCCGCTCTGGGGAAGACCCTGACACACTGTTCATATATGGGCAGCGATGTCAGGGAATTCCACAGAGTCCCGGAGCAGAGCCGATACTAGCGCTCTGCCCGGGACTCCGCTATGGGGAAGACCCTGACACACTGTCCACATATGGGCAGCGATGTCAGGGAATTCCACAGAGTCCCGGAGCAGAGCCGATACTAGCGCTCTGCCCGGGACTCCGCTCTGGGGAAGACCCTGACACACTGTCCATATATGGGCAGATATGTCAGGGAATTCCGCAGCATCCAGGAGCAGAGCCTATACTAGCACTCTGCCCGGGACTCCGCTATGGGGAAGACCCTGACACACTGTCCACATATGGGCAGCGATGTCAGGGAATTCCACAGAGTCCCGGAGCAGAGCCTGTACTAGCACTCTGCCCGGGACTCCGGCTCTGGGGAAGCCCCAGACATCGCTGTTCATATGTGGACAGCGATGTCAGGGAATTCCACAGAGTCCCGGAGAAGAGCCGACACCAGCGCTCTGCTCGGGACTCCAGCTCTGGGGAAGCCCCAGACATCGCTGTTCATATGTGGACAGCGATGTCAGGGAATTCCACAGAGTCCAGGAGCAGAGCCGACACCAGCGCTCTGCTCCGCTCTGGGCAAGACCCTGACACGCATCCACTTGGCCTGGAAGGCTGTGTATCCATGGACAGCACTGGTGCCCTTAGAGCCTCTCGATCTGCTTCCAACTGTGCCGGGAACCTTTGGTTATCCTCCCTCTGTTTGGCATTTGTTTCCTGCAGCTCCATTCATCTGTACCATTTCTTTGAGGATTTCCTCCATAAGACCCATTGCAATGGAAAAACAGTCTCTTTAAATTTCACTGCACACTTTTTGTGCCATTTTATTGCCCAAAGCAATTCTCCGCCATATGTGACAACCTGGGGACCACTTAGCTCACAGGATCGCCATCTCCCGGGTGAGATGGTTGGCACACATAGAAAGTTCACTCCAACTCCTTGAATAAAAGGTTTAAACCAGCCGCAGCTAGCTTTATTGTCTTCACCACAGCAATCAGTGTTACAACAATAAACATACAAAATAAACCCTAGGCCGTCCAGCCTCTAACTAACACATTCAGTGTCCCTCACTACGAGACACTGAGCCTTGTGCCCAGCACCTCAAAACCTTCACAGCTTTACCTCACACGGTGGTGACTCTCACAGGCTAGCATGCCTGTCTTCCCCAGACTGAGAGCCCTGTGTGAACTGCACACACCTGAATTAAAGAGCCATCTCAGGTGAAGCCTAACTAGGCTCATCAGACAGCCCAAGAGATGGACTGTCTGTTTGGAGTGGAAGCTGCCCTTCTTCTTCACACTCCAGCAAACCAGGCCCTATTCTGGGTTTTACACCCAAGCAACAGCAGAGAAAACCCCCTCTGCTGTACATGTTCCCTGGTTGCTTGAAACCTGACAGTTTCTGCACTGTCCAGTAGCTGCACTACTACAAAAAAAATAATATATATATATATATATATATATATATATATATATATATATATATATATATATATGTATATATACATATGGGTGACATTGGATTAGTATTTCTTAGAAAGAAGCTCCAATGGCCTCATTGAGGCCATTAGGCATTAAGCAGCATATTTTATAAATCCAGAATAATTCCCTCTGTTTTAAGTTTAAAGAATCTGTTGGGCATATTGCCCGATGAGTTTGATTGCCTCGATGGGTTTGATGATGGTACCACTGAAATTCCCATTATGTGCCTGATCGTCTTGACACATTGGAGCATGTAACCATTAGATGTTGTGTTTGTGCTTATTGATCCTGCATCTTGAGTGCTGGATTGTGCGGCCCACATATTGGAGATTACGTGGGCATTGTAGTAGATAGAGTACATAATCTGATCCACAGTTAAGAATCGAGCGGATGGGGAAAGATATGTTAGTTATTACGGACCTAAATTCAGTGGTTCTGTTGGCAATATTAAGAAGGCACAGGCATCTGGCTTTTGCACATTTGTATGTGCCTGTGATGGTGGGAAACAAACCTAGGGGTTGTTTCTTTATTTTTCGCAGTCTGCACGGGCCAGAATGTTTTGTATGGTGGTGGATCTTCGACATGTGATCTTAGGTTTGCCTCAGAAGCTATTTATTCAGAAAGGGGTCATTTAGCAGTAAAGCCCTGTGCTTGTTGAGAATATTAGTGACCATTTTGTGACCTGCAATGAAGGTGGTGATGAAATATAATTTTTCGGTCCAGACTGGGTTTTTTTTTGTTTTACTGTTGTGCCAGCCATTTTTTTCTGAGTAAAACCTAATGCTTGTATGCTTATATAGACTTCTTGTATTTTTTTTTTCTAGAAATCTTTTGCTGTTAGTTTTGGATTGTTTTTTAAACGTTGAAACGATTTACGTCTACTGCTTTGAAATATGTACTGTGTAAGAATTTGGAGTCTATGGTGATGTGTAGGTCAAGATAATTTATCTGTTTATTGGTCTCACTTTCACATTAATATGCACATAGTAATGAATTCCTAATCCTCAGAAGCGGTCCCCAGACAAACAAAAAAGAGGTAATCTATGTAGTGGCAGAATAGAGCAATGGATGAATTTGTGAGTTTTGAAGATGTGATGTTCTTCAAACAGACCGATATAGAGGTTTGCTGTGTTGTGGGGGATTTGTGGCCTAGAGTCAAGGTAGCTTGGCCTGGCAGCAGGGGTTCTGTTGGGCCTCTCGATTGCTCCCTCTGCAGGTTAGTTGTCATGGTGGCAGTGGCCACCATGCAGCACTGCAACTAATAGAATAGGGGCCTACACTTAAGAAGTTGCCGTGAAGTGGGAAGTGGGCTTATAGATTTTGATGAAAAATGTTAACTAAGAACCTCATGTTCATGTTTATAAATTTTGCTGAGCAGCTATAGATCAATGTGTGTGTATAGTGGATGTGCGGTTCATTTATTTTTCTACAGTAATGATGCATTTGCATTCTGTCCTGCTCATTTTCATGGTACCAGCACTCCACACATTTGGCCAAGGTGATTTTAAGTATTGAAAGATCTCTGAAACCACTTGTAAAGGTGAGCTTTCTTGATCTGTTCACTGGCTGTGGTGCTGTGTGGTGTTATCTGTTGCTGTGGTGCTGTGCCTGTAGGGGGGACTTGGCCTGGCAGCAGGGGTGCTGTTGGGCCTGTAGGTTGCTGTAAGGAAGAATTCAGAGGAGAAATATGAGATATCGACATGGTCAAGAAAAAAATGAGCTGTGTAGAGTTCTTAAGGCAAGGTGCAAGAGTGAATACTAATTTTTGTAGATGAGGATCAATGAAGTGTGAAGATTGCTTGTTATGGAACCGATACCTGAGATAATAGGGTGACCGAGTGAGTTTGGGGAGGGATGGTTTGTTGAGAATAACAAAGAGTTTTCTTTTTTTGGTGAGAAACTGTTTAATCATAGCTGAGTTCATAAGACTATTGTAGGACACTCAATATTCTCCAGGGTTGGGTTAGAAGGGAGAATTTAGTAATAGTCTGTATCAGGTAGGATGCGGGTGGCTTCTGCTATGTAATCTGGTCTGCTTTGTAAGACAATGCCACCACTTTTGTCAGCAGCTCTGATGACAATGTCACAGTTTTTGGAGAGGATTTTAATTGCTGTCCATTCTCCAGGAATAGGATTAAAATTTAATGGAGGAAGGTTTTTCAAGGAGTCTTAAATCATTTGACATCAGGTTGAAAATGGTTTCTATTGCTGGGCCATTGTGATGTAGAGGGGAAAAAAATGGATTTGGGTTGCACAAAAACGGAGAGGGGGTGGATGGCTCTGGTTTGTTGTATTGGCATTGGAGTAAAAGTAAGAGGTTAAGGTATTGGGGGCATGTTTAGTTTGAGAGGGAATTTAAAAAAAAGGAATGATAGAGGTGTGATAGTTTTCGTGTGATCTGAAGTGGGGGAGTAGTGTTTATAGTCTTTATTGTCCAGTTGGGGACCAGGTAGGTCATTAGGTAGGGAACATGCTATGTCATCATAAGTGGAGATTAGGTAGAGAGTTATTTTTTCCTTTATTTCTCTAGGTGGTGTGTTACAAGATCAATCACCTTGAGCCAATAGATCAGGCAAGTGGTGTGGGAAATCAGGTATTCAATTAAGGTTGGAAAGTTGTTTACAATAGTTTAGGACCATGGGGAGGATTTCGGCTTTAAATGCATTAAGGGGGATTTTCCAATTTTGACGGGTTTGGAACCAGGTATGTTTGTGAGTTTTTTCCCAATTTTCCCGAAAGTTATGCCTTGGCAGAAACCTAACTTGTGCTTATATTAGTCCATTGTGCCAGTGAGAATGCCTAGAGTGAAGATGTAATACTAAACATCATAACAACTTAATACAACTACATGGGCGCTGCTGACAATTAATTTACACGTCTACATTTTCCTTTATTAACAACTACATAACCATGTAGTAAACAGACTCTTATACGTCATGCTAACTCCTGCTTTTTATTTTTCTGTGAAATGCGGCATCTCCCTTTACTTAAGTCACTGCCAAGGAATGTTGGGGACATTCAAGTGATGTCATTCGCAAACAAAAGCTCAACTGGGCTGGCCCTGTGAACGTAGCATCAGTAGAATCCATAACAAAATAAAAATAGAATGCCAAGCAGCGGGACACAATACTTCAGTTAGTGCAGTAGTGTGTGCCAGAAATGATGTTTTGCTGTTTGCTTTGAGATTTAGACCCTGCACTCCATTAACATGCTATGCTTAAGCAGACAATCTGGAAAACCCAACAAGAATGGACTCGTTGGTATGCCAAACATTGAAAAATTATACTATGCGTTCTAAAATCAGAGTAAATACTTGAATAAAATGACAGGTACACCACTAGCAAAGATCACTATATACTAACTTATTTACCAACTTAGCGACTAGAAATATTAGGCTGGTTTTACAATGTGTGAGTACACACATGGAATAACTCTGAACGATTGGTATATTTTATAAAAACAAATACACATGGAACCTATAACATCTCAAAAATGTAAACAGGAGCATCTTTAGGGTACTTATTATAGGTTGTGCCCACTACGCAGCTGGTTTCGACACTGCATCCATCATACGGTGGACTACAACCCACACCACCGACTTGCCTTGAGATGGAGGCAAATCGGTGATGAAATCCATGGAGATATGGGTCCAAGGTCTCTGGGGAACGGGCAAAGAACATAGTAAGCCCGCTGGTCGGGACCTGGGAGTCTTGGACCTAGCACAAACTTCACAAGTGGCGACGTAGGCCTTAACGTCTTTGAGCAACCCAGGCCACCAATAGTTTCTGGCAATGAGGTGCTTGGTACCCAGGATGCCTGGATGGCCAGATAGTGCAGAGTCATGATTTTCCCTAAGTACCCTTAGCCGGAATTGCAGGGGAACAAACAGCTTGTTCTCAGGAAGGTTCCCGGGAGCTGAACCTTGATCAGCCGCAATTTCAGAGACTAAATCAGAATCAATAGAGGAAATGATTATACCTGGAGGCAAAACACAAGCAGGATCTTCCTCCGAAGGAGGGCTGGCCATGAAGCTACGCGACAGTGCATCAGCCTTAATATTTTTAGACCCAGCCCTATAGGTGACCAAAAAGTTGAATCTGGTAAAAAATAACGCCCATCGAGCTTGTCTCGGGTTTAGCCTCCAGGCAGATTCTAGGAAAACCAGATTCTTGTGGTCGGTAAGGACCGTAACCTGGTGCCTAGCCCCCTCCAGGAAGTGGCGCCACTCTTCAAATGCCCATTTAATGGCTAAGAGTTCGCGGTTGCAAATATCATAGTTACTCTCAGTGGGCGAAAACTTCCTGGAGAAGTAGGCACAGGGGCGGAGATGGGTGAGGGACCTGGTACCCTGGGACAAGACAGCCACCACTCCCACCTCGGACGTGTCAACCTCCACGATAAATGGCTCCATTTGGTTGGGCTGAACCAGCACTGGGGCCGAGATAAAGCACTTCTTAAGGACCTCAAAAGCCTGGACAGCCTCAGGAGGACAGTGGAGGAGATCAGCACCTTTGCGAGTGAGATCCGTAAGAGGCTTAGTGATGACCGAGAAGTTAGCAATAAATCTCCTGTAATAATTAGCGAACCCCAGGAAGCACTGTAACGCCTTCAGGGAGGCAGGTTGGACCCATTCCGCCACAGCCTGGACCTTGGCTGGGTCCATGCGGAATTCATGAGGAGTGAGGATTTGACCCAAAAACGGTATCTCCTGCACCCCAAACACACATTTTTCGGTCTTAGCAAACAGTTTGTTTTCCCGAAAGGCCTGGAGCACCTTCCTGACATGCTCAATGTGGGAGGACCAGTCCTTGGAAAACACAAGTATGTCATCAAGGTACACTACAAGAAATACCCCCAGGTAGTCTCTTAAAACCTCATTTATGAAATTCTGGAAGACCGCGGGAGCATTACACAACCCAAATGGCATGACGAGGTATTCGAAATGACCTTCGGGCGTGTTAAACGCAGTCTTCCACTCATCCCCCTCTTTGATGCGGATAAGGTTATAAGCCCCCCGTAGATCAAACTTAGAGAACCATTGGGCCCCCTGAACCTGATTGAAGAGATCAGGAATCAAAGGAAGGGGATACTGGTTCCTTACAGTGACCTTATTCAAGTTTCGGTAGTCAATGCATGGCCTAAGACCACCATCCTTCTTCCCTACGAAGAAGAAGCCAGCACCTATTGGAGAAGTAGAGGGGTGAATGTAACCCTTGGCCAGGCATTCCTGGATATACTCTCTCATGGCTTCACCTTCGGGACAAGAGAGATTAAATATCCTACCCTTAGGGAGCTTAGCTCCTGGTACCAATTCAATTGCGCAATCATATTCTCTATGAGGTGGTAACACTTCGGAGGCCTCTTTAGAGAAAACATCAGCGAAGTCCTGAACAAACTCAGGTAGAGTGTTCACCTCCTCAGGGAGAGAAATAGAATTAACAGGAAAACATGACGTCATGCATTCATTACCCCATTTGGTAAGATCCCCAGTATTCCAGTCAAAAGTGGGATTATGCAACTGCAACCAGGGAAGGCCTAAAACCAAATCGGACGATAATCCCTGCATCACCAGTACAGAGCACTGCTCCAAATGCACAAGGAGTTCAAAAACATGGGTATGCTGTGTAAAATAACCATTAGCAAGAGGAGTGGAGTCGATACCCACTACCCGGACAGGTTTAGGCAAATCAATCAATGGCATAGCTAGAGACATAGCAAATTCCACAGACATAATATTAGCAAAAGACCCTGAATCCACGAAGGCACTGCCGGTAGCAGACCTACCACCAAAAGAGACCTGAAAGGGAGGCAAGATTTTATTACGTTTCATATTTACGGGAAATACCTGTGCGCCCAAGTGACCTCCCCGATGGTCACTTAGGCGCGGAAGTTCTTCCGGCTGCTTATTCTTACGCCTAAGACAGTTGTTCACTTGATGCTTGTCATCCCCACAGTAGAAGCAGAGACCATTCTTCCTGCGGAATTCTCTACGCTGTTGGGGGGACACGAAGGCCCCGAGTTGCATAGGTACCTCCGAGTCTTCCATGGAAGAACGAAGCAACGGAACCTCGGGAGGCATCATGGGGGAGTCAGAGGAGAAAACACAAATACGTTCAAGTCGTCGTTCCCTGAGACATCGGTCAAGTCGTACCGCTAAAGCCATAACCTGATCTAGGGAGTCAGAAGAGGGATAGCTAACTAGCAGGTCTTTCAGGGCGTTCGACAGACCCAATCTAAACTGGCACCTTAAGGCAGGGTCATTCCACCAAGAAGCTACGCACCACTTCCTAAAGTCAGGACAATACTCCTCAACAGGTCTCTTACCCTGACGTAAGGTCACCAGCTGACTCTCGGCAAAGGCAGTCTTGTCAGTCTCGTCATAAATGAGCCCGAGAGCAGAAAAGAAAAGATCAACAGAGGAAAGTTCAGGGGCGTCAGGAGCCAAGGAGAAGGCCCATTCTTGGGGCCCGTCCTGGAGCCGGGACATAATTATACCCACTCGCTGGCTCTCAGAACCAGAGGAGTGGAGCTTTAAGCGAAAATAGAGCCTACAACTCTCCCGAAAGGAGAAAAAAGTGTCAGGCAACTTGAGGTGGGGTTCAAGAGGTGAGGGGCACTACCAGGTTAGCATCAGGCTGGTTGTCCCTCTGAGCCAGGGAATGGACCTGTAGGGAGAGGCCCTGCATTTGCTGAGCCAGGGTCTCAAGGGGGTCCATAGTAGTGTCAGGGACCAGGGTAGATTAGGTATATGAGCTTGTGATTATGTAATGTCGGGGTAGGGAAACAGACAAGTGAGCCCTAATCTACCCACCACTCAGTCCCTGCCTACTTGCAACGACCCGCCCAAGGCGACGGGGTACAACTGGGCGACGGTCCCTACACTCAATAGGTGCATGACAGACAAACAGACAAGGGTACAAAGAAGCCAGGGATATGGGGAAGTTGCCCACGGGAACACCGTGAGCAACAAGCGAGGTGAACGAGCCGAGTCAAGCCAGGAGATGAGCGAGGTACAAAAACGCAGAGCAGAAGAGTGGTCAGAAAAGCCAAGGTCAATCACAAGCAGAGGATCAGTAGTTCAAGAAGCTGCAGCAGGGCCAGGAAACAAACAGAGAAGAATCACAAGCAAAGGAGGAACAGGAAAGGCAGGTATAAATAGACAGAGGGCGGGAGCTAGCTCCGTCTGGCCAGGCTGTGATAGGCTCTCCCATCCTGGGTGGTGGAAGATGGAGTCAGTCTCACAGACATAGAAGCAGGTGTAGACTGATTACCTATGGGCGTCGACACAGAAGTTGTGTCTGGCAGATCCTTTACAACTGCCTTTCCTTTGGAGCTCCTCTGGAACAGAAGTGTGCATGCACCAACAGAGGAAGCGTCCACCTCTAGTGAGAACTGCCGAGATACGTTAGGGTGATGGAGGATTGAAGCTGAAGTGAAGGCTTTCTTGAGCCTAATGAATGCGGACTCTGCCTCTGGAGTCCACACCTTGGCGTTCACACCCTTCTTGGTAAGGGTAGAGATGGGAGCCGTCAGAGAAGAAAAGTTCGGAACAAACTGCCGGTAGAAATTGGCGAAACCCAGGAACCGCTGTATGGCCCTTAGGCCTTGAGGATGTGGCCATTCCAGGACAGACTTTAGTTTCTCAGGGTCCATCTTAAGGCCTTGATCCGAGATGACATAGCCCAGGAAGGGCAAAGAACTCTTTTCAAAGGTGCATTTTTCTAACTTGGCATACAAGCGATTCTCTCTTAGTCGCAGGAGAACTTGACGAACATGCCTCCGATGGGTCATCAGATCTGGGGAGAAAATTAGAATATCATCGAGATAAACTACAACACACATATAGAGGAGATCTCGGAAGATATCATTAACGAACTCCTGAAATCCTGCGGGAGCGTTACACAGTCCGAAGGGCATCACTAGGTATTCGTAGTGCCCATCGCGGGTGTTAAATGCCGTCTTCCATTCGTCACCCCGGCGAATCCAGATTAGATTATAGGCCCCCCGCAGATCTAGCTTGGAAAAAATGTTGGCTCCTCGTATGAGATCAAACAGCTTGGAAATAAGTGGCAACGGGTATTTGTTCTTGACCGTGATCTGATTGAGACCACGGTAGTCAATGCAGGGTCGGAGAGATCCATCTCTCTTTTTAATGAAGAAGAAGCCTGCCCCGACCAGGGAGGAAGATTTTCGAATAAAACCCCTCTCCAAGTTCTCCTTGATATAGGCTGACATCGATAAAGTCTCTGGCAAGGAGAGAGGATATACTCGTCTACGGGGAAGAGAAGCATTGGGAACCAGTTCAATGGGACAGTCATAATTCCGATGTGGAGGCAACGTCTCAGCCTCTCTTTTGCAAAAGACATCCGCAAAACTGGCATACTGAGATGGTAGGCCGGAAAGTGACTGAGGCAGCGGGGGCACAACAGGACGGACTTGTGACAGGCAATGGCTATGGCATCTGGAACCCCATTGAAGAACCTCTCCAGAATTCCAGTCTGGGGGCGTGTAGACGGAGCCATGGCAGACCCAGCAGGATAGGGTTGATAGCCTTGGGTAGTACCAGGAAGGTGATCTGTTCCGAGTGAAGAGCTCCGACCCGTAGTGTCAACGGCTCAGTGATGAGCATGATCGGATCAGGCAATGGTAGACCATTCACAGAGGCAACTGCCAGGGGTCTCTCCAGACGGACTGTGGGTAATTGAAACCGATCCACTAGATCCTGGTGGATAAAATTAGCAGCCGCTCCAGAGTCAAGATAGGCAGAGGAAGGATGTGATATCTGTCCGGTGACAATGGCCACAGGTATCGATAATCTGGAAGAGGTTTTAACATTTGGAGACGTTCCACCTAGAGTTGCCTCTCCAACCAACCCTAGGTACTGGAGTTTCCCGGTTTCTGTGGGCATTGGCGCACAAAATTACCCTTGAGGCCACAATACATACAAAGTCCAGAGGAGCGTCTGCGCTGCTTCTCCTGTTCAGATAACCGGACTCTGTCTACCTGCATGGGTTCCTCAGGTAGTGCACTAGGAGTGGACAATAGTGGTCTCTGGACAGAGGGTGCTGGTCTGTGGGCCCGGCTCTCCTGACGAACCTCTTGAGAGCGCTCCCGGATTCTCATATCAACCCGGGTGGCTAACAGGATGAGGGCATCCAAGGTAGAAGGAAGGTCGCGGGCTGCCAGTTCGTCCTTGATGTGAGAGGACAGTCCCTGCCAGAAGGTCGCCACCAGTGCCTCATTGTTCCATGCCAGCTCGGCTGCTAGGGTACGGAAGGAGATAGCATACTCCCCTACTGTGGAGCCTTCTTGCTTGAGGGTCAACAGAGTAGCTGCGGCAGAGGATGTTCGACCCGGCTCCTCGAACACGGCACGAAAGGACTGCAGGAACAAGGCTAGGTCCACGGATACAGCTCCTTGTTGCTCCAGGATTGTGTTCGCCCATGCGAGGGCCTTGCCAGCGAGGAGGGAGATAATAAATGCCACTTTGGCCTCCTCGGAGGGGAAGAGATGAGGCCGTAGCCTAAAATCCACCGTGCATTGTTTGAGAAACCCTCTACATGCTCTGGGGTCACCGTCGTAGCGTGGAGGAAGGGGCAGAGGAACTGAGGATCCGGAACAAACAGGGGGAGCAACAGGCAGTGGCACGACAACAGCTTCCGGAGGAAGAACCGGAGGTGGAACAGCGAGTAGATCCAGGCGGACCAGGATAGAATTCACCGCCTCAAGGAGTTAATCCTGACGTGTGCGTAGGTAATGCATCTCTGTCTGAATCTTCTGTACTGGGGTCTTGGGCTGGCCAGCTGGTTCCATGGCCTGAGCATACTGTCACGGACACAGGGTATGTGGACCCACTAGGCCGCTCCGCCGTAGCGGGGAGGCAGCTGACCAGGTCACAGTCTATACTGAAGTCAATGGCAGACAGTAATGCTTGGGTACCTGAAACAGTCCGGACGGTGGCTGTGGCTCCAGCACAGATGGAGGCTGGTGCGGCAGGTGGCACCAGACGTGGCGGGCAGTATCCGATGAAGCAGAAGACACTTGACGTGGCAGAAGACACTTGACGTGGCAGAAGACACTTGACGTGGCAGACGACACTTGACGTGGCAGACGACACTGGACGTGGCAGAATACACTTGACGTGGCAGACGACACTGGACGTGGCAGAAGACACTATTCCAATGCTGGTAGGCACAGGAACTGGAACAATACGGAATACAGGAACGGTAACAGGGCACGGGTAACAGCTGGAACGGGAGACACTAAGGGACCATTGCGAGACAGACTGGGAAAGACTAACAACGCTCAGGCATCGAACTAGGGGGCTGGACCCCTCTTATAGCCCAGGGTACTCACAGGTCAAAGGTCGTTCAAGATGTCCGGTGCGCGCGCTGCCCCTTTAAGAGCGGGGACGAGCGTGCGCGCGCACCCTGCGGGCTTTGGCGGAGGTGAGTGGATGCAAGTGCTGGCGTCTCCTGAGGAGGAGGCTGGGGCCAGCGCTTGCCGACTCGTGGCTGTGGCTGTCAGCGGGAGGCTGGAGCTGACAGCCCGCAGCCACGGACATTACACTCTATTATTATTTTTTCATCTTTTTCTGTTAAATATTATTACATCATATGTATGTTCAATATGAAGTTACCATCTTGTATACGTACGTATTATTTATATTTTTTTTCTTCTTTGCATCAGTTAAGCGATTGTGACAAAGACCTGGGATAGGCCGAAACGTCAAAGAAAAAAAATTGCCTATTACAAATTAAATGGTTAGTTCACATGTAGTTATATTTAAAAGATTTTTCTAGAAGTAAGCATTAAGGTAATTTAGAGAGGGTTCAACCCTTTAGAATTTCTTACATAAAAACATAGAAAATTACTTGTTGGCAATAGTTGTTAATGTTGATACAATGGATTTGGTTGGTAATAAGAATTGGGAATAGACCTTTTCATACGGAAAGGAGTCCTCTAGAGACGGATCTCTATGAAAACATAAGATCTTGTAATGGGGGACTCTTCACAGGAGTATTGGTTATTAGATCCCGGAGTACCTGGGTATTGAGACCAGAGTCTAAAGGAGAAAGAACCGCTTACATCCATGAGTGTGAGACCGTAATATACCGTAATGCTATATGCGGTCGTTGAGAGATGTTTACTTGATAGATCTCAATAAGAACATCATATAGTTCTTTAGTGGTGTGTATGTACGTCCAGTACATCGTGTCAGTTAAAGGGACAAGAGAAAGGGAACCTTGAGGAATTGGTCAATAATAATAAGGTTAATCAAAGGCAGACTCTGCGATGTCATTCATGCCTCCTGGGTGTAGTGTGTTCATTTTAAATATCCAGAAGTTTTCTCTTTGTTTCAACTTATTGAACCTGTTGGGAACATCTGTATGGATGTGTTCAATCGGTGTGATTCTAATTTCACTGAATTGACAGTTATGTACCTGAGCAAAGTGACGGGATACGCTGTGTTTCAGCAAACCAGTGTTGACGTTAAAACCATGGTTGTTGACACGGGTTCGTAGGCATTGGGTGGTCCTACCTATATATTGCAGTTGGCATGGACATTCAATTAAATAGACGACATATGAACTGCCACAATTGAGAAATGTTTTAATTGGGAATGTTTCATTGGTGACTGATGATGTGTACATATGCTTTTTATGGTTAATAATGTTGCAATAATGTTTCTTAATTCTGCTGGGGGCTAGGATATTTTTAAGGGTTAAAGACCGCCTAAAGGTGATACTCGGTTTGGCTGGAACCAAGTCTTTCAAGTATGAGTCATTCTTTATGATGTGCCAGTGTCTGTCTAAAATAGCTCTAATTATTTTGCTTCCCTTGTTGTAGGTGGTGATGAAATTGGTGTTGTAGTTTTTGTTAGGTTTGGGCTCCTTAGGGGGCGGGTTAAGGCAGGAATCTTGAGATAATTCTGTAGCCTTGCATCTTGCACCTTTTATAAGATTTTGAGGAAAATGTTTATCTTTAAACCTTTTCTCAAGGACATTGCATTCTTTTTGGTAATATGCATCTGTGCTACAGTTCTTTCTGATTCTCCTAAATTGTCCGAAAGGTATGTTTTTGAGCCAAAGGCGGTAGTGGGCACTTCTAAAATCGATATAACTATTCACGTCTACTAATTTAAAGTGTGTTCGGGTGACAAATTTGTTGTGATCGCTATCATAGCCAATTGTAAGGTCTAGAAAGTCTATGGAGATGGGAGAAAAAGTATGTGTGAATGTTAATTCGTAATTATTACTATTTAAAGTCTCAATGAACTGAGAGGCATCTTCCTTATTGCCTCTCCATAAAAGAAATAAGTCGTCGATATAGCGTTTGTATAACAGTATATTGTTTTTAAATGGGTGTATGCCATGAATCTATGTTTTATCAAAGGCTCCCATATAGAGGTTTGCATGTGCTGGTGCAAACCTGGTGCCCATCGCGCATCCTTTGATCTGATTATAGAAATTGTTATTGAAGCTAAAAGTATTATGGTGAAGGATGAATTTGATACAATAAATTAGAAAGTGGACCTGTGGTTCGGGAATTAGAGTGTTCGATGACAGAAATGAATGAGCTATTTCTATGCCTTTATTGTGAGGAATATTGCTGTATAGGGCGGTTATAAAAGGTGCAAGATGCAAGGCTACAGAATTATCTCAAGATTCCTGCCTTAACCCGCCCCCTAAGGAGCCCAAACCTAACAAAAACTACAACACCAATTTCATCACTACCTACAACAAGGGAAGCAAAATAATTAGAGCTATTTTAGACAGACACTGGCACATCATAAAGAATGACTCATACTTGAAAGACTTGGTTCCAGCCAAACCGAGTATCACCTTTAGGCGGTCTTTAACCCTTAAAAATATCCTAGCCCCCAGCAGAATTAAGAAACATTATTGCAACATTATTAACCATAAAAAGCATACGTACACATCATCAGTCACCAATGAAACATTCCCAATTAAAACATTTCTCAATTGTGGCAGTTCATATGTCGTCTATTTAATTGAATGTCCATGCCAACTGCAATATATAGGTAGGACCACCCAATGCCTACGAACCCGTGTCAACAACCATCGTTTTAACGTCAACACTGGTTTGCTGAAACACAGCGTATCCCGTCACTTTGCTCAGGTACATAACTGTCAATTCAGTGAAATTAGAATCACACCGATTGAACACATCCATACAGATGTTCCCAACAGGTTCAATAAGTTGAAACAAAGAGAAAACTTCTGGATATTTAAAATGAACACACTACACCCAGGAGGCATGAATGACATCGCAGAGTCTGCCTTGGATTAACCTTATTATTATTGACCAATTCCTCAAGGTTCCCTTTCTCTTGTCCCTTTAACTGACACGATGTACTGGACGTACATACACACCACTAAAGAACTATATGATGTTCTTATTGAGATCTATCAAGTAAACATCTCTCAACGACCGCATATATCATTACGGTATATTACGGTCTCACACTCATGGATGTAAGCGGTTCTTTCTCCTTTAGACTCTGGTCTCAATACCCAGGTACTCCGGGATCTAATAACCAATACTCCTGTGAAGAGTCCCCCATTACAAGATCTTATGTTTTCATAGAGATCCGTCTCTAGAGGACTCCTTTCCGTATGAAAAGGTCTATTCCCAATTCTTATTACCAACCAAATCCATTGTATCAACATTAACAACTATTGCCAACAAGTAATTTTCTATGTTTTTATGTAAGAAATTCTAAAGGGTTGAACCCACTCTAAATTACCTTAATGCTTACTTCTAGAAAAATCTTTTAAATATAACTACATGTGAACTAACCATTCCCTATACACACATCAGGATAATTTTTCTGTGTCTACTTACATGTTTTTAACAGCTGGTTCACTCATTCTCCTCTTCAGTAGCGGATCACACGAGTCCTCGTGGTTTGCGTGCCATTATGCGTTCCACCGCCCTGTTTGGCCCTTCTCGGCCTCCGTAGTTTAGGATGATCTCCTTGACTACGGCCCGTGTTTACCAATAGAACCTTATTCATTGTATATACCACTCGATACAATAAATACACGAAATACTGTTAGGTTAATGTCGCTATCAGTAGACGGGCGAACCAATCCTTATCGCCCCCACTGTTATTATGTCTTTCTATGTGTTGAACATGTTTCTATCCATACCTGTTGCGACTCCGCTCCTGATATGTATTTTCTTAGAACATCGTCTGTTCTGAATTTTAATGTGACACCCGATCATATGTCCCTTCTTTTAACTTTTAAGTATACTACCAATTTTGCTATGCTGTTATTTTATATTGATTTTATCATGAACTTTGACCCGCCATGTTTTGGCGGTTTTTTCCATCACTGTTCCGTCTGAACTGGGCCAATCAAAACCCAGTGGTGTTGTAATGATAGGGGTAGGGAAACGGCAAGTGAGCCCTAATCTACCCGCCACTCTGTCCCTGCCTACTTGAAACGACCCGCCCTAGGCGACGGGGTACAACTGGGCGGCGGTCCCTACGCTCAGTAAGTGCACAAGACAAACATACAAGGGAATATAAAGCAAAGAGAAAGGGGCAGTTGCCCACGGCAACACCGTGAGCAACAGAGTGGTGAACGAGCCAAGTCAAACCAGGAGAGCACGAGGTACAAAACGCAGAGCAGAAGAGTCGTCAGAAAGCCAGGGTCAGAATGGAGCAGGATCAAATTGTTAGGAGCTGTAGCTGGGCCAGGAAACCACACGGAAAGAATCACAAGCAAGGAGGAACAGGAAAGGCAGGTATAAATAGACAGAGGGCGGGAGCTAGCTGAGTCTGGCCAGGCTGCGATAGGCTCTCCCACTCCTAAGCCTGCCAGCCTGAGTGGTGGAATCTGGAGTCAGTCTCAGAGAGATAGACTCAGGTGAAGACTGATTGCCTCTGGAAGTTAACCCCGAAGTTGTGCCTGGCAGATCCTTTACAGTACCCCCCCTTTTATGAGGGGCCACCGGACCCTTTCTAAGTGGACCTGGTTTACTGGGGAAACAAAGGTGGAACTTCCTGACCAATACCCCAGCGTGAACATCCCGGGCGGGTACCCAAGTCCTCTCCTCAGGCCCGTATCCTCTCCAATGGACAAGGTACTGGAGGGAGCCTTGGACCATCTTGCTGTCCACAATCTTGGCCACCTCGAATTCCACCCCCTCAGGGGTGAGAACGGGAACAGGAGGTTTCCTCGAGGGAGCCAAGGACGGGGAGCAGCGTTTAAGGAGGGAGGCATGAAACACGTCGTGTATACGAAAAGATGGGGGTAACTCCAGCCGGAAGGAGACAGGATTGAGGACTTCAATGACCTTATACGGCCCAATAAACCGGGGAGCAAACTTCTTGGACGGGACCTTAAGACGCAAGTTCCTAGATGATAACCACACCAGATCCCCGACCATAAACAAGGGGTTAGCAGAACGTTTTCTATCAGCCTGAGTTTTTTATACGCTCTGGGACGCCTCTAGGTTCTTCTGAACCTGGGCCCAGACTGTGCACAGTTCCCGATGAACGACCTCTACCTCGGGATTGTTGGAACTACCAGGTGAAACGGAGGAGAACCGTGGATTAAACCCAAAATTACAGAAAAAGGGGGAGACCCCTGACGAGTTACTGACCCGGTTATTAAGTGAAAATTCGGCGAGGGAAATGAATGAGACCCAATCATATTGACAGTCAGAGATAAAACACCTTAAATATTGTTCTAGAGATTGATTAGTCCTCTCAGTTTGGCCATTGGTTTCAGAATGGAAAGCAGAGGAGAAGGACAGATCAATCTCCAACTTCTTACAGAAAGCTCTCCAAAACAAAGAAACAAATTGTAACCCTCTGTCCGAAACAATATTGACAGGGACCCCATGGAGACGCAGGATGTGTTTGACAAACAAGGTAGCTAACGTCTTGGCGTTGGGTAGTTTCTTGAGGGGCACAAAGTGGCACATCTTACTGAAGCGGTCTACTACCACCCACACCACCGACTTGCCTTGGGATGGAGAGAAATCTGTGATAAAATCCATGGAGATATGTGTCCAAGGTCTCTGGGGAATGGGCAACGAACGTAGTAAGCCCGCTGGTCGGGACCTGGGAGTCTTGGACCTAGCACAAACCTCACAAGCGGCGACGTAGGCCTTAACGTCTTTAGGTAACCCAGGCCACCAATAATTTCTGGCAATGAGGTGTTTGGTACCCAGGATGCCGGGATGACCAGATAGTGCGGAGTCATGATTTTCCCTAAGTACCCTTAGCCGGTATTGCAGGGGAACAAACAGCTTGTCCTCAGGAAGGTTCCCGGGAGCTGAACCTTGATCAGCTGCAATTTCAGAGACTAAATCAGAATCAATAGAAGAAATGATTATACCGGGAGGCAAAATACAAGCAGGATCTTCCTCCGAAGGAGGGCTGGCCATGAAGCTACGCGACAGTGCATCGGCCTTAATATTTTTAGACCCAGCCCTATAGGTAACCAAAAAGTTGAATCTGGTAAAAAATAGCGCCCATCGAGCTTGTCTCGGGTTTAGCCTCCGGGCAGATTCTAGGAAAACCAGATTCTTGTGGTCGGTAAGGACCGTTACCTGGTGCCTAGCCCCCTCCAGGAAGTGGCGCCACTCTTCAAATGCCCATTTAATGGCTAAGAGTTCGCGGTTGCCAATATCATAGTTACTCTCAGTGGGCGAAAACTTCCTGGAGAAGTAGGCACAGGGGCGGAGATGGGTGAGGGACCTGGTACCCTGGGACAAGACAGCCCCCACTCCCACCTCGGATGCGTCAACTTCCACGATAAATGGCTCCATTTGGTTGGGCTGAACCAGCACCGGGGACGAGATAAAGCACTTCTTAAGGACCTCAAAAGCCTGGACAGCCTCCAGAGACCAGTGGAGGAGATCAGCACCTTTGCGAGTGAGGTCCGTAAGAGGCTTAGCGATGACCGAGAAGTTAGCAATGAATCTCCTGTAATAATTAGCGAACCCCAAAAAACACTGTAACGCCTTCAGGGAGGCAGGTTGGACCCATTCCGCCACAGCCTGAACCTTGGCGGGGTCCATGCGGAATTCATGAGGAGTGAGGATTTGACCCAAAAATGGTATCTCCTGTACCCCAAACACACATTTTTCGGTTTTTGCAAACAGTTTGTTTTCCCGAAGGACCTGGAGCACCTTCCTGACATGCTCAATGTGGGAGGGCCAGTCCTTGGAAAACACCAGTATGACATCAAGGTACACTACAAGAAATATCCCCAGGTAATCTCTCAAAATCTAATTTATGAAATACTGGAAGACCGCCGGCGCATTACACAACCCAAAGGGCATGACGGGGAATTCGAAATGACCTTCGGGCGTGTTAAACGCAGTCTTCCACTCATCTCCCTCTTTGATGCGGATAAGGTTATACGCCCCCCGTAGATCAAACTTAGAGAACCATTGGGCCCCCTGAACCTGATTAAAGAGATCAGGAATCAAAGGAAGGGGATACTGGTTCCTTACAGTGACCTTATTCAGGTTACGGTAGTCAATGCATGGCCTAAGAGCACCATCCTTCTTCCCTATGAAGAAGAAGCCAGCACCTACCGGAGAAGTAGAGGGGCGAATGTAACCCTTGGCCAGGCATTCCTGGATATACTCTCTCATGGCTTCACGTTCGGGACAAGAAAGATTAAATATCCTACCCTTAGGAAGCTTAGCTCCTGGTACCAATTCGATAGCGCAATCGTATTCTCTATGAGGAGGTAACACTTCGGAGGCCTCCTTAGAGAAAACATCAGCGAAGTCCCGAACAAACTCAGGTAGCGTGTTCACCTCCTCAGGGGGAGAAATAGAATTAACAGAAAAACATGACGTCAAACATTCATTACCCTATTTGGTAAGCTCCCCAGTATTCCAGTCAAACGTGGGATTATGCAACTGCAACCAGGGAAGGCCTAAAACCAAATCGGACAATAATCCCTGCATGAACAGTACAGAGCACTGCTCCAAATGCATGGAGCCAACAAGGAGTTCAAAAACAGGGGTATGCTGTGTAAAATAACCATTAGCAAGAGGAGTGGAGTCGATACCCACTACCGGGACAGGTTTAGGCAAATCAATCAAAGGCATAGCAAGAGACAGCAAATTCCACAGACATGATATTAGCAGAGGACCCTGAATCCACGAAGGCGCTGCCGGTAGCAGACCTACCACCAAAAGAGACCTGAAAGGGTAGCAAGATGTTATTACGTTTCATATTTACGGGAAATACCTGTGCGCCCAAGTGACCTCCCCGATGATCACTTAGGCGCGGAAGTTCTCCGGCTGCATTCTTACTCTTAGGACAGTTGTTCACTTGATGCTTGTCATCCCCACAGTAGAAGCAGAGACCATTCTTCCTGCGGAAATCTCTACGTTGTTGGGGGGACACGAAGGCCCCGAGTTGCATAGGTACCTCTGAGTCTTCCGGGGAAGAACGAGGCGACGGAACCTCGGGAGGCATCATGGGGGAGTCGGAGGAGAAAACACATAAACGTTCGCGTTGTCATTCCCTGAGACGTCGGTCAAGTCGTACCGCTAAAGCCATAACCTGGTCTAGGGAGTCAGAAAAGGGATTGCTAACTAGCAGGTCTTTCAGGGCATTCGACAGACCCAACCTAAACTGGCACCTTAAGGCAGGGTCATTCCACCGAGAAGCTACGCACCACTTCCTAAAGTCAGAACAATACTCCTCAACAGGTCTCTTACCCTGACGTAAGGTCACCAGCTGACTCTCGGCAAAGGCAGTCTTGTCAGTCTCGTCATAAATGAGTCCGAGAGCAGAAAAGAAAAGATCAACGGAGGAAAGTTCAGGGGCATCAGGAGCCAAGGAGAAGGCCCATTCTTGGGGCCCGTCCTGGAGCCGGGACATAATTATACCCACTCGCTGGCTCTCAGAACCTGAGGAGTGGGGCTTTAAGCGAAAGTAAAGCCTGCAACTCTCCCGAAAGGAGAGAAAAGCCCTCCGGTCCCCTGAGAACCGGTCGGGCAACTTGAGGTGGGGTTCAGGAGTTGAGGAGAGGGGAACTACCAAGGTAGCATCAGGCTGGTTGACCTTCTGAGCCAGGGCCTGGACCTGTAGGGAGAGTCCCTGCATTTGCTGAGCCAGGGTCTCAAGGGGGTCCATAGTAGTGTCAGGGACCAGGGTAGACTAGGTATATAGGCTTGTGATTATGTAATGATAGGGGTAGGGAAACGGACAAGTGAGCCCTAATCTACCCGCCACTCTGTCCCTGCCTACTTGCAACGACCCGCCCTAGGCGACGTGGTACAACTGGGCGGCGGTCCCTACGCTCAGTAAGTGCACAAGACAAACATACAAGGGAATATAAAGCAAAGGGAAAGGGGCAGTTGCCCACGGCAACACCGTGAGCAACAGAGTGGTGAACGAGCCAAGTCAAACCAGGAGAGCACGAGGTACAAAACGCAGAGCAGAAGAGTCGTCAGAAAGCCAGGGTCAGAATGGAGCAGGATCAAATTGTTAGGAGCTGTAGCTGGGCCAGGAAACCACACGGAAAGAATCACAAGCAAGGAGGAACAGGAAAGGCAGGTATAAATAGACAGAGGGCGGGAGCTAGCTGAGTCTGGCCAGGCTGCGATAGGCTCTCCCACTCCTATGCCTGCCAGCCTGAGTGGTGGAAGCTGGAGTCAGTCTCAGAGAGATAGACTCAGGTGAAGACTGATTGCCTCTGGAAGTTAACCCCGAAGCTGTGCCTGGCAGATCCTTTACAGGTGTGTATATATACCAAGCTTTTTTAATACATATTATGCCTGATGAAGACGCCAGTTCGGCGTCGAAACGCGTTGCTACCTTTACAATAAATATTCTTGCAATATAGAAGAGACTCCTTGTTTTCCACCGACTTGTACCACGTAGCAGCGCCGTTATAGATCCTACTTTTCTACATCTACTTATCATATACCAAGCGGTTACCGTTGGAAACCGGCCCGAATCTGGCAGCAGCACTAGTGGACCTATTCTGTGTGTTACCTATGGCTAAATGGTGAGCATGGTTTTCTTATTCCTTCATCAGCCTACCCTATTGATTTGCACTATGTGGCGCCGTGGTTTTTGCTCTTTCTCTCACTATTACAAATTAATCATTCATACTATGATAAATTCTTATCTTGGAAATAAATATTCTTATATTCATCTCTACACTTGAGTGCTTGGGTTGTTTTTTATATTAATATGTAAGTCACATACTCTTCATTCATACAAAACTATAATGGGGGAGATGTACTATGCAAGTTGAGCCAGAATTCTGGAGTACATGCCGTACGCTACATTTATTAACTGTTTTAGCCACTTTATTTTAGATGCTCGATAAGGGGCATAGCTTAATATGAAAGGGGCATGAACTAACAAAAGGGGTGTGGCTTAAATTGTGAAACTGATGTGAACTAACAGGTGGCTAACTAACAGGTGGTATAAGGAATAGAAATGTGTCTAGCATATCTAGCTAGATGTGCCAAATATATCATGCACCACTTTTCATAAATTTGGGTCACTTTCGGAGTGCCTTGGCTTAGTTTACACTATCTAAAACTGAGATAGTGTTAGTACATTTGCCCCAATATGTATAAATGGAAAGTCGAAAATTTCACTTATCTCAACCAATGTGGAAATCAGTGTTTGTTAAAGGAACATTCCAGGAAAAACTATACGCTATGTTATGCCTAGGGCAGGGCCTGAATGGCCTAAATGGGCAGTGCATGACTTCTGTCTTTGTGTTATTTTAATCTCTGAGTTGTGCACTGCCTCCTCATGGGCTGCCCAGGATTAGGAAAAAAGGGTCTGCATTTTCTCCAGCAACAAAGCCACTGTTGTCCTTGGGCTGTGTGTGATATTTCAGCTCCGCTGTATTCACTTGAATAGCTACAATATTACACACCGCACATGGACAAGAGTGGCACTGCTTCTGAAGAAAAACTGGACCCTTTTTTCTAAACTCAGGCAACCCGTTTAGGGTCCACATAAGAACTGGTCTATCTGTCCAGTCAGTTGCCCTAAAACATTCCTTAAGTGCTCTGCAACATTTTGGGTCTATATTTTCCAAATTTCTGAAGCTATTAACTGTGCAAAATTTCAAGCAGAATGTTAAATTACCATATATCAAATATAAATACATACCTGTGGATTGTTTATTATTTGGCTACTGATATATTTGGGAGTGAAACTATTGAGTTGTTTACATGTGTTTGGCAGGCATGAGGCTTTGTAACTTCAGAAATATACTATGTGGAACATATTTTGATTACCTGTTCATATTATCTAATTTGGGATATTGTATTTATTTATTTTGATAATAGTTACACTGTTGTTGTTTTTTTACATGCTCTTTGTAATACTACCAACAGATAATTTTGGTTTTGAAAGTTTGGTTTCAGCATGACTATAGACTTACCCTGCTTCTGAGGATCACATTTTTGTAGGTTGTTAGGTTATACACTTAACATTTGCTGCATAAATTTTATAAACATTTTAAACAGAACACTGAATAAGTTAGATATTATATTCGTAAAAATTAAAAAATATTTAGATTAAAGGGATTTTCCAGGATTAAAAAACAAGGCTGCATTATACCCTTAATATGGATATTTTTCTCAACGTGTTATTGTGTAAGTATTGTCCAAATGGTTCAACCCTTAAAAGTGAAGGTGAATAGACAACAATCATATTGATAAATAATTTTAATGAACATTGTCTTCCAGATATGTATTGTTGCATCTGGAAATGCTATATGAGGGTGATGTCCATACATATCCATGGGCAGAAATGGCAGGCTTTAGGTCACATTCTAATTTTCGATTGTACAGACACACACACATGAATATGTGTGTCTGTGATATTTTGAATTGCACCACACCACCTAGGGAAGGTGTCTCTGACTATAGGAGTCATTTTAATGTGACACCCCCCTTTTTCTTATGTAGGTGGTTTAGCCTTATAGTCATGCTCCTCCCACTATTTTTGCCTTCCTCTGCTGAATTAGCGTCATGTTTTCTCCCTCTTTGATAAAAATAACGGTTTTACCTTAACTCAGTCTCTTTCCGGCTGCCTTCACAGGATCTTCCCACCCTCCTGCCCCTTTTTTGTTTAGGATTTGTAAGTTCTTTATTTACATGCTCTGATATTTCTTTCCTTTATTGTAGTTCTTCTGTGATAACTTTAGTACAGGTCACAGCTGGCGGTTGCTGGTTGAGAACATTTCGGGTAGAGTTGAAAGTGGACTTGCCCCTGGGATTCCAGGGGTTGGCATACCATTTCAAACTTTGTGACTGTTTAAAAGATTTACATAAATGTTATTTTGAAAATTTTAATAAATCTGTGTGCTGAGATCTGTGTGCTGTCTCTTTTTTTGCATCGGTGGGTATGCGGGAGCGTATATAATGTCATGATCTTTGCAGTCTTTAATCGTCAGGGCTATGTGCATTGATCTCCCAACACAGGACTGTGGCATAACAGGACCTGTCCTTTCATTGCAGAACTGTCAATTACACTTCTTGAGTTGCTCAGTAGTGTAAAAAAAAATTGGGGAAATATGTCAGTGACCAATACAGAATACTTATTTTTTATTATTACAAATGTGCAATACTGACACATTAATGTTGTGCAAACAATTTTCATCGGTAATGTTTCATCCTTTCATACTGTAATACTTCCTAGATCCTGTAAAAGATGGGTTAATCCATACAGAAGAACTCTTTTCCATATGGGCAACAGCAATCATTGCATCTTACGTCAGTTTTTGTTTGTTTTTTTCAAAATCCAGTGCCAGCTCAGATTCAGTGACAATTCTATAACGTCAACAGTGACCTTTCCCACTATTGATTGTGACAAGCGTGCACAATCTTTACTGAAAAACAATGCTGGGTATTTAGAAAAGAATCTACAGTGTTTTATGCCAAGTAATGCCTCAGGTATTTTTATTGAGGACAGTATGACAAGTCCATCCTATACGCCATACCAGTGGTTATCTATCACATTTCTCATGGGTTCTCATGAATTTATAGTAGAATAAGATAGGAGACAAATTCAGAGGTTTATTGCTTCCTTTTTTCAGACTTTTTTTTACACAAACAGATAATAAATTATAGCGATGTGAACTACAGTAGTACCAGAACATAGTCAGACAGAAGCTTCTTGCCAACTAAGATGCCTGGTGCTGTTACAGGTCTCCCCTGCTTCAAAGCCCAGTAAATAACAGCAATTCTGTAATTCTATTTTACCATTTATATTTACATATAATCTACAAACAAATTGAGTAACTTTACATTACTGATCTTGTGCTGATCCTGAGTTACAGCCTGTATTAGGCAATGTACGCAGGTAGCAGCCTGTATTAGGTGTCACGATAACAGGGTATGTGGACCCACTAGGCCGCTCCGCCGTAGCGGAGAGACAGCTGGCCAAGTCACAGTCTATGCGAGAGTCTATACCAGTTTGTAGCACAAGGGTACCTGAAATAGTCCAGACAGTGGTCGAGGCTTTAGCACGAATGGAGGTGGGTGCAGCAGGTTACGCCACAAGTGGCGGATGACGCTGGACGTGGCAGATGACACTGGACGTGGCAGATGACACTGGACGTGGCAGATAATACTGGACGTGGCAGATAACCGCAGATGCAGTAGGACACGACTCAAGCACTAACAGGCTCAGGAATAAGGACACAACACGGGATACAGGTAGCAGGGCACGGGAAACAACAGGAGCAGGATAACACTAAGGGACCATTTGCAAAGACTAACATGGGATTAACTAACAACACTCAGGCAAGGATCACAAGGGCAGGGCCCGTTTTATAGTTCAGGGTGATCAGGGAATAATTAATCAATTATTTACATATGTGCGCTCTGGCCCTTTAAGGTCAGGAACCAGCGCGCCCTCTAGTGGTCACTACAGAACAGAGCGGAAGCATGTGCCGACGTCTCTGGGGAGAAAGAAGCCGACAGGACGAGGAGGATCTGCGGGAGGCAGGTAAGTGAAGGTCGCGGTCCGTGACCAGAGCGAGAGTGGAATCTTTTAATGAGGGCAGGGGCATTGAGGTTCTCCTATGCCTCCTAGGATCTCTCCTCAGGACCAAACCCTCTCCAGTCCAACAAATAGAAAGTACCCTCTTGCGGTCCAGAATCTCCTTCACTGAGGATACTGGGAGCAACTGCAGACCTAGGAGCTTTACTGTAGCGGTTCAGGACCACGGGTTTAAGGAGGGACACATGGAATGAGTTGGGAATCTTCAGAGTAGGAGGCAACCAAAGTTTATAGGATACTGGGTTGATCTGCTGTAGGAACTTGAGAGGACCCAGGAACCTAGGAGCGAACTTGTGAGAAGGCACCTTGAGCCGAATGTTTCCCGAGGACAGCCAGACCTTGACTCCAGAAGAGAATTGAGGGGGAATTTTCCTGCTTTTATCGGCATGCTTTTTCACGAGGTCCACTGCTTGGAGAATCGCAGCCTTAGTTTGCTGCCAGATGTGAACAAAAGAGCCAAATGAAGAGTTAGCTGCCGATACTTGAGTCATGGCTGGCATAGGAAGAGGAACTCGAGGATGCTGGCTGTACAAAATGTAGAAGGAAGACAAGGCGGTAGACTCACTTGTGTGGTTGTTGTATGAGAATTCCTCCCAAGGCAGGAGTTGCTCCCAATTGTCGTGTTGGGAAACAAAGTGGCAAAGATAATTCTCTAAAATTTGGTTGGTCCTCTTTACTTGACCATTGGACTGAGGGTGATAGGCTGAAGAGAAGTCAAGTTTAACGTCCAGCAGGTTGCACAGGGCTCTCCAGAACTTGGATGTAAACTGTACACCCCGGTCCGAGACAATATGTAGAGGGAGTCCGTGTAGCCAGAAGATATGCAAAATAAACACGCTTGCCAGGCGAGGAGCAGACGGAAGGCCAGTCAGTGGAATAAAATGTGCCATCTTGGAGAAACGATCCACTACCACCCAAATTGTAGTACATCCAGCCGAGTGGGGAAGGTCAGTGATAAAGTCCATAGCTATATGCTGCCAAGGGGCATCAGGAACGGACAGGAGAAGGAGAAGACCATCAGGTTTGGAGCGGGAAGACTTGTTCGAGGCACAGTTCGTACATAACGATACATAGTCCACTACATCCTTAGACATTGTTGGCCACCAATACTGACGTGCTATGAAGTCCTGTGTCTTTCGAACACCAGAGTGCCCCACCAATTTAGAACTGCGTCCCCAGCAGAGAATTCTCCTCCTGTCCGTAAGGCGGACAAAAGTCTTTCCAGGAGGAATGTCTCTAATTTGCAACGGGCTAGCGACAATAATCCTAGACGGGTCTATAATAAATTGGGGAATCTCTTCCGAGTCATTAATCTCAAACGATCGAGACAGGGCGTCAGCCTTCACATTCTTATCAGCAGGACGGAAGTGAAGCAGGAATTGAAATCTAGCGAAAAACAACGACCACCAGGCTTGGCGAGGATTTAGTAGTTGTGCTGACTGTAAGTACGTAAGGTTATTATGATCCGTATAAATGAGAATAGGGTGGGCCGCGCCTTCCAGCAAGTGTCTCCATTCCTCTAATGCCAACTTGACGGCCAGCAACTCCCGATCCCCTATTGAATAGTTGTGCTATTCCGGAGAGAATAATTTCGAGAAGAAGCCTCAAGCCACCATCTTGCCCTTAGAGTATGTTCACACGGCTTATTTACGGACGTAATTCTGTCGTTTTACGCCTCGATTTACGTCCGAAAATGCGCCTCGATAGCATTCGTTAGAATGGGTCTTACGATGTTCTGTGCACACGGTCATTTTTTTTACGCCCCGCTGTCAAAAGGCGGGGCGTAAAAAAGACGCCCGCATCAAAGAAGTGCCTGTCAATTCTTCAGACGTAAATGGAGCCGATTTTTATTGACTCCATGGAAAAACAGCTCCATTTACGCCCGTAATGGACGCAGCGAAATAGCGCCTCAACATGCCATTACGGCTGAAATTACGGTGCTGTTTTCTCCTGAAAACAGCCCCGTAATTTCAGCCGTTACGGACACTGCCGTGTGAACATACCCTTAGTAGCACTCCAGCACCAACCGAAGATGCGTCCACTTCCAGAAGGAACTGCCGAGAAGCATCAGGGTGATGAAGAGCAGATTCTGAGGTGAAAGCGCTCTTGAACTTAGTAAATGCCAATTCTGCCTCTGGATGCCAAACCTTGGCGTTTGCCTCCATCTTGGTGAGAGCCGAGATTGGGGCAGTTAGAGATGAGACGTTCGGGATAAACTGCTGATAGAAGTTTGCGAATCCCAGAAATCTTTGTATGAACCGCAGGCCCTGAGGACGTGGGCACTCCAAGACAGATCTCACCTTCTCTGGGTCCATCTTCAGGCCATGGTTGAACACAATATAGCCCAGGAAGGGCAGAGAGCTTCTCTTGAACACACACTTCTGAATTTTTGCATATAAGCGGTTCTCCCTTAACCGTGAAAGGACTTTGCGAACATGCCACCGATGCGTCATTATATCCGGAAAGTAAATCAGGATGTCGTCCAGATAGACCACCACACAGACACGGAAAATGTAATTTACAAATTCCTGGAACACAGCTGGAGCGTTACGCAGGCCAAAGGGCATCATAAGGTATTCGTAATGGCCATCTTGGGTGTTAAATGCGGTTTTCCATTTGTCTCCTCTGCGGATACAGATCAAGTTATATGCTCCGAGAAGGTCGAGTTCTGTGAATACCTTGGCCCCACGGATTCTGTCAAAAAGTTCTGAGATGAGCGGCAGGGGATACTTATTTTTATCAGTACTTCGGTTCAGACCACGGTAGTCGATACATGGCTGAAGAGATCTGTCCTTCGTTTTTAAGAAGAAGAAGAAGCCGGCTCTGGCCGGGGAGGAAGACTTTCGGATGAACCCTCTTTGAGATTCTCCTTAACGTAGGCAGACATGGCTTGGGTCTCTGGCAGGGAAAGAGGGTAAGTGCGCCCTCGAGGTGGTAAAGCATCAGGGAGTAAATCCACTGGCAGTCGTAGATGCGATGAGGGGGAGGATTCTCTGCTTCCCTTTAACTGAAAACATCCTCAAAACTAGCATAATGAGATGGTAGATCAGAGGGTGACTGAGCCAGTGGGGGCAAAACAGGGCAAATTTGTGACAGGCAATGGCTATGGTATCTGGGACCCGATTGGAGAACTTCTCTGGACCTCTAGTTGAGAACCGGAGTGTGTATGTGAAGCCATAGCAGACCTAGCGAATAGGGTTGATAGCTTTAGGTAATACAAGGAAGGCGATCAGTTCAGAGTGAAGAGCTCCGACTTGTAGTGTCAATGGTTCCATGATAAACATAATTGGATCGGGTAATGGTAGATCATTCACAGAAGCAACAGCCAGATGTCTATTCAGAAGAACTGTGGATAGATGTAAGCGATCCACTAGATCCTGCTGGATGAAATTTGCAGCTGCTCCGGTATCAAGATAGGCAGAGGAGGAATGTGATGTCTCTCCGGAGATGATGGCCACAGGAATCGATAGTTTGGAAGAGGTTTTGACCTTTGGAGACGTCCGACTTGGAGTTGCCTCTCCAACCAGCCCTAGGTGCTGGAGTTTCCCGGTTTCTGTGGGCATTGGCGCACAAAATGACCCTTAAGGCCACAATACAGACATGATCCTGAAGAGCGTCTGCTCTGTTTTTCTTGTTCGGACAACCGGACTCTGTCTACCTGCATAGGTTCTTCAGGTAGCGCACTAGGGGTAGGCAATAGTGGTCTCTGGGCCGAGGGTGCTGGTCTGTGACACCGACTCTCCTGTCGAACCTCCAGAGTGCGCTCCCGAATCCTCATGTTAACCTGAGTGACCAACAGGATGAGTGCATCCAAGGTAGAAGGAAGGTCGCGGGCTGCAAGCTCGTCCTTGACGTGGGAGGACAGACCCTGCCAAAAGGTCGCCACCAATGCCTCATTGTTCCATGCCAACTCCTATTGTTGCGGATTTTGCTGCGGATTATCTGCTAACTCACAGGAAAATCTGTAAGTCCAGATAAGTTTAAAATAACTAAAAATAAAACACTTTACTGAAAGTTTAAGATAAAAAAAACTATACTCGCCTCCTCTGGTGCTCCCATTGCAACGCTGCATTGCACGTGATGACGTGTCGTCACTTGTGACAGCTGCAGCCTGAATCACAGGCTTCAGCAGTTACAAGTGACGACATGTCATCACTGGAGCCCGATAGCGTACCAGGGAAGCAATATGATAGGAGCCAAAGGGAAGGTGGGTATAGTGGGGGTAGGGTTAACACTCAGCTTGTTTTTGCAAGGAAATCGGTACAGTTTGGTGCCAATTCACCTCTGCAGATTTTCCTTCAACTCTCTGGATTTGCTTCAGATATTTTCTGCAGCATATCTGCTACTTGAGACATAGACATAGCCTTAGGGTCTAGAGCTGCATTCACGGTTCTGCTGGTTAATATTGGAAACAGTTGACAAGCTTGTTGCCATGCAACATCCCTAAATGTTTTGATGAGCTGTTGTAATGCAGTGGGAGAGTTAGTATTTTGCCTGGTGTATAGACTATGCTTCTCAGTTCTGTGCAGGCATTAAGGAAGCAAGGAATGCTGGGAGATTTCAGCTCTGAAACTTGTACAATTATGAATGCAGCTCTTGTCTTTACTATAGGTTGTAACTTAGTATTTGTACATGAAAAATAATGCAATTATGTATTTACAAAGGGTACTCGGCTTTTATGTAGATAATTTTATTTGTAAATTGATGTTCAAAGTTGAACCAATGCTTTAGGCACATAACTTTTACTATTCTACTGGCTACTGTCCCTCTTGTCAAAATGACTGCAGTTAGAAAAAAAATGGTTAATCTGCCACATTAGAAAAGCGAGTTGGAAAATGGTAGGCTGCCAAACACTAGATTTGCACAGACAAGTCATGAACTTGAGCTATCTTAATATATTTAGATGCAGTTGAGAAAGATGCTTTGAAAGTCATACATGCGTGTGCCTAGGTGTAACATTTCAAATGCTATTAATAGCAACATGGAGACCTTTTGTTTAGACGAGAATATTACTCAAGTTACTAGATTATCTCTCAGCCAAGGTTTTTATTTCATTAGTTCCCATTGTCTTTGAGAAAACATTGAAATGAATAAATATAATGTAACAATAAGTACTGTTAAGTTTGGTCAACTTATCAATGCAATGCATTTTTAGGTTCTGTTCACACTGCTGTTGTGTTATGTCCCGCTTCAACAGCAAAAATAGCATAGTGTGCAACATTATTCTAACCATCAAAAGAACCCTTGCTATCTAGTGTATACTTTTTCTCAATAAAATAAAGCCAGTTGATCATTCAGACATTCGGGCAGCGTCTGAGGGCCCGATGGAGGATGGGCACATTGTCCGAAGCTGAACAATGGTGGTGCAGATTTTCATGTTTATGTCTAAATAATGCTTGTTGCTGCCCGTCACCATGTACAGGTGGAATTTTACGTCAGAGCAGAGTGGCTAACTGCTGCTTCCAATCACCATGTATTATAGATAGATATAACTGGTGGGACTTTCTTTTGGAGCTAGCGTAATTCCTCACTCTACTGTTGGCCACATCTCTATAATACGCAGCCTGTTGGAACTGCATAGTATGTAAAGGTGAACAGCAACATTCAGCTACTCTGCTCAAGAGGAAGATGCAGCAGGGAAAGAAGCCACTTTTTGAGACTTATCATTGAGCACAGCTTTTAGTGGTAATCTTTTGCTCCTGACAAGATAGTTAATTTAATTAAGCAAATGGCACCCGCTAATGACATTAGGCCTGGTGGCTTATTAAAAGAGGTATAAGCCTGTCAACCTTGCCTACAGATCAAGGTACATCTTTTGTTTGGCTATTGTTCCTATTGCTATTTGACTCTGTACCTGACTCTGATCCTTACCCTTACCTTGACCCATACCTCCCAACTTTCAAGTATTGCAAAGAGGAAAAAGCTATTTTTCTTCCTTTGAAGCAACACGCCTCTAACCCCAGCCCAATCCCCGCCCATACACTCCCGGTTCAGGCCACACAGTATTATGCCCCATAGTACCTTCCCTTAGTATAATGCCGCCATAGAACCCCCCCACAGAGTATGACACTACTATAGCTGTCCCCACACAGTATAATGCCCCATAGTGCCTCGCACACAATATAATGCCAAATAGCTGCGCCCACTCAGTATAATGCCTTCTTGCTGCCCCATAAAGTATAATCCACACATAGATGCGCCCATACAGTATAATGCCCACACAGATTACCCCATACAGTATAATGCCCACACAAATTCCCCCATACAGTATAATGCCCCATAGCTGCCCCCACAGTATAATGCCCCCTTAGCTGCCCCCATACAGTATAATGCCCCCACAGCTGCCCCATACAGTATAATGCCCCCATACAGTATAATGCCCCCATACAGTATAATGCCCCTTAGCTGCCACCATACAGTATAATATCTCCTTAGCTGCCACCATACAGTATAATGTCCCCTTAGCTGCCCATAGTGCCAGTGCCCATGTAGATAGTGCCCCACACAGTGCCCATGTAGATAGCACCACAGTGTCCTCTGAAGATAGTGCCACAGTGCCCATGTAGATAGTGCCACACACACCTTGAAGATAGCTCCACCCCCTGTAGATATCGCTAACACCCCCCCCATAGATAGCGCCATTGGGGTTCCCTCTAGGAGTGGATCCCCAGCCAGTAGGAGTCCCTGACATTACTGTCAATATATGGACAATGACATCAGGGGTTCCCTCAAGGAGCAGAATTCCCGGCCTAGATTCTGCTCCAGGTGTAGCCCCTGATATCACTGTCCATATATGGCAGTGACGTCAGGGGTTCCCTCTAGGAGAGGAATCGCCGGTCAGAGCGTCGGCAACACTCTAGCTGGGGATTTTGCTCCTGGAGGAGCCACTGATGTCACTGCCCATATATGGACAGTGACATCAGGGTCTTTCCCAAGACAGGACTCCATGGCCAGAGAGCTTGCATTGGTCAGGGACTCCATAGTTGAAAGCCCAACATCACTGTCGATAAATGGACAGTGACATCAAGGGCTTCTCCGGGCTCGGCACTTAAAGTAGCGCTGTGCCAGGAAGTCCTCGACGAGTGAAGGAGCACCCTCTCCTCCTCCACATTGTACTAATGATGAAGCAGGGAGCTGATGGGTCCTTGCTTCAGCATTGGATTCAACTGTATCTACGTCCCGAGGACACAGACACAGTTGACATCGGGACATACAAGGTGCCGCCCGGGACAGCAGGACACCGCCCGGAAGCTGGGTCTGTCCCTCTGAATCTGGGACAGTTGGGAGGTATGCTTGACCTTCGCCTTGTTCCTGGATTACGCTTCCACCTTAACTCAGTGACTATTCTGTGGACAGTGACCTTGAAATCTGATCAGCAAAGTCCATTACTCCTTGCAGGGGTTAATGGTGAAGAGTTTGCGAGTTTCCTTGGACTCCGCAACCCAGTCTAGCCAGCGTCAAACTTCTCTCCATTAAAATAGTGGGAACTAATATCACAATAATTTACTTGTAGGTTTTAATAGCTACCGTCACCGTTACCTGCAATTCTATTGTAGTCTATAATAGGAGTATATGGGTTAAAGTTCTGGACCATTACAAGAATAGTATGAAAACAACTCTATATGTTAGTTTGTCCTCTCTCTAATCTGAATGGACTCTCTGCAACAATCCACTCGGATATATCGTAGTTTTCATGGGACAGTCCCACGAACTGGACTATGGAAGGGGTGGGGTTTATGCTGATAAGCATATCTAGGTGGAACTAGGCAGGGCTTTAAAATTCCTCTGATTTGGTTTTCATATGTTGGTAAGTATGATATATTACCTTAAAATCCAAATAAAATAAAAATTTGAATACAGTCAATTAAAAAAAATCTCATGTAGGTTGGAAAGGGCCCATGAATGGCCCTTATAGCCCAGCAGTATGCTACACTGTTTCTATGTGTTTGTTTAAGATTGAGGTGTTATATGTAAAAAAAAGACTAAATCTGGGCCCTAGGGTTCTAGTGGGTTAGAAGAATTTTTGACAATCCACAAACGGGGAAACTTTCCTGTCACTATGCAGGTACGTGACTGTTGCTGACACGGGTGGTGTTGCAAAACGAACATTTACTGTAGACTTACTTCTCAAAGAGAGGCAGAACTCTTACAACTTTGCACATATAATGAAAACAGTCTCTTTTAACGAATAACTACATATCATAATTTTCAACTCTTGCCCTTTCAGCAACTTCTGCCTCGCTTAGCTACTTGCCTTCCAGCAGGCCTCAGCGGCTTCTGCCCTAGATGATAACTCGGCTCCTATGAAGCCTTCTCATCGGTTTCCGCCCTGCTTGGCAACTTGGCACTGCACACCTTAAACTCTGCAATATCCGGATGGCCAGCAACTGCGGTAATTCCACCCATTCCAACCCCCAGACGTTCGACTACGTACATACACCTGCGCGTTTCAGAGGCGCTAAGCTACGGAACCTCAGACCTCCTGCAATATGGCGCCAGTGGTCAACATTCCCTGAATCTAAAATGCCCAGTAGACAAGGAGATTAGGTTCTCAATCAAAATTGACATGCCATAGGAAGTTATCACCACTCGTCACAGTGAAACACATGCAAATACACAGAAACAACTTGGACAGAGAATTCACGCCCCTTACATATACAACACTGCCAAAACAGCTCTGAACCATCAAGACATGGACTCCACAAGACCTATTTTGTTGTCCTGTGGTATCTGGCACCAAGATGTTAGTAGCAGATCATTTAAGTCATGTAAGTTGCGAGGTGGGGCCTCCCTAGATGGGATTCATTTTTCCAGTTGGATTAAGATCTAGGGAATTTGGACGCCAAGTCAACACTTTGAACTATTTTGCAGTGTGACAGGGCACATTATGCTACTAAAAGAGGCCACTGCCTTTAGGGAATACCGTTGCCATAAAGGGCTATACTTCATCCATATGAATGCCAGGACCCAAGAACATTGTCCAGAGCATAACAGTTTCTCCGCCTGCCTTCCTCCCTTAGTGCATTCTGGTGCCATCTCTTCACCAGGTAAACAACGCACACTCACCCTCAAATGATGTAAAAGAAAACGTGATTCATCAGACAAAGCCACCATCTTCCATTGTTCACTTATGATGCTCACATACCCACTGTAGGTGCTTTTGGCAGTGGACAGGGGTCATCATGAGCACTCTGACCAGTCTGCAGTTATGCAGCCCAAAATGCAGCAAGCTGTGATGCACTGTGTATACTGATACATTTCTATCATGGCCAGCATTTACCTTTTCACCAACTTATGCTACAGTAGCTCTTCTGTGGGATCGGACCATATGGGATAGACTTAGACTTGTCCTACCTTGGACCCAGGGGCGTAACTAGGAAAGACTGGGCCCCATAGCAAACTTTTGACTGGGGCCCCCCTCCCCTGGGTGTCACACAACCCCCCCCCTTGTAGATAGTGCCTTTTTTAAAGCCCCCCCTGTAGATAACGGCATACAGCCCCCTCTGTAGATAGCGCCATACAGTCCCCCTTGTAGATAACGCCATACAGCCCCCTCTGTAGATATCTACAAAGGGGGCTGTATGGCGTTATCTACAGGGGGGGCTGTATGGAGCCATCTACAGAGGGGGCTGTATGGCGTTATCTACAGAGGGGGCTGTATGGCGCTATCTACAGGGGAGCTGTATGGCGTTATCTACAGGGGGCTGCATGGCGTTATCTACAGGGGGCTGTATAGTGCTATCTACAGGGGGGCTGTATGGCGTTATCTACAGGGGGGCTGTATGGCGCTATCCACAGTGGGACTGTATGGCGTTATCTACAGAGGGGGCTGTATGGCGCTATCTACAGGGGGGCTGTATGGCGTTTTCTACAGGGGGGCTGTATGGCGCTATCCACAGGGGGGCTGTATGGCGTTATCTACAGGGGGGACTTATGGCGTTATCTACAGGGGGGACTGTATGGCGTTATCTACAGGGGGGACTGTATGGCGTTATCTACAGGGGGTCTGTATGGCCTTATCTACAGGGGGTCTGTAGGGAACGCCATACAGCCCCCCCGTAGGGAACATCATACAGCCCCCCCTGTAGGGAACGCCATACAGCTCCCCCCTGTAGGGAACGCCATACCGCCCCCCCCTTTAGGGAACGCCATACAGTCCCCCTGTAGGGAATGCCATACAGCCCCCCCCTGTAGGGAATGATATACAGCCCCCCCTTGTAGGGAACGCCATACAGCCCCCCCCCTGTAGGGAACGCTATACAGCCCCCCCTGTAGGGAACGCCATACAGCCCACCCCTGTAGGGAACGCCATACAGCCCCCCCCTTTAGGAAACGCCATACAGCCCCCCCCCTGTAGGGAACGCTATACAGCCCCCCCCTGTAGGGAACGCCATACAGCCCCCCCCCTGTAGGGAACGCTATACAGCCCCCCCTGTAGGGAACGCTATACAGCCCCCCCTGTAGGGAACGCCATACAGCATCCCCAACCCCCCAAAAAATGTGACCTACAGTGTGTCCTACTAAAAGACATGTATCCCCTCTCCACAGGATAGGGGATACATGTGTGATCGCTGGCATTGATAGGGAGAACGGGGGACCGAAAGTCCCCATAAGTTCTCCATGACTAACCTCTGACTTCCGGCGTCTGCGCAGCTCAATAAAAATGAAAGAAGCGCTGGTCACGCATGCGCACAAGCGCGACCGGCACTCCATTCATTTCTACGGAGCTGCTGTCACAGACCCCGGAAGTCTGAGGTCTGTGATGGAGAACTTCAGGGGACTTTCAGTCCCCCGTTCTCCCTACAATGCCAGCGATCACACATGTATCCCCTATCCTGTGGATAGGGGATACATGTCTTTTGTTTAATGGCAGAGCGGGGAGATACCTCCCTGCTCTGCCGTAGTCGTGTTCAGTGGCGTCCCGCTGTAGCAGCCATAGCGGCTGCTAGCGGAGCCTCCGGCCATGGTGGGGGCCCGTGCCGGCGGGCGACACGGGCCCCCTCATGCCGCCGGCCCCGTAGCAGCCGCTACGGCTGCTATAGCGGTAGTTACGCCACTGCTTGGACCCCTTTTGGTAACCACTGCATACCAAGAACCCTGCTGTCTACAGATGTTCCTAACCGGTTATCTAGCCATTACCATTTGGCCCTTGTCAAAGTTGCTCAAATCCTTACGCTTGCCCACATTGCATTTTTTCAACACATCAACCTCAAGAATTGACCTGCTGCCCCCTAATGTTATGGCTGAATGGTGTGTGTATGTGTGAGGTGAATGTGCTGTCTGTGCGTGTTTACGTGAGTTGATGGTTCTATCAGTATGTGTGTGAGGTGGCGGTGCTGTTTATGTGTGTATGGTTGCGTATTAGTGTGTGTGTATAGGTGTGAGGTGGGGGATGCTGTCTGTGTGTGTATATGTGAGATGGCGGTGCTGTGTATGTGTTTATGGGTGTAATTGGTGGTGCTGTCCTTGTATGGGTGTGAGATAAGGGTTCTTTGTGTGTGTGTGTGTGTGTGTGTGTGTGTGTGTGTGTGTGTGTGTGTGTGTGTGTATGTGTGTGTGTATATGTGAGGTTGTGGTTCTGTATGTGTAAGGATGTGAAGTGGCGGTGCTTTGTGTGCATGTGTGTGAGGTGGGTGTTCTGTCTGTGTGTGTATATGTGAGGTGGGGTGCTGAGTGTGTGTGTGTGTGTGTGTGTGTGTGTGTGTGTGTGTGTGTGTGTGTATGCCTGTGAGGTAAGCGTACTGTTTGTGTGTATATGTGAGGTGGGGTTGTGGTCTGTGTGTGTGTGTGTGTGTGTGTGTGTGTGTGTGTGTGTGTGTGTGTGTGTGTGTGTGTGTGAAGTGGGGGTGCTGTTTGTTTGTTTGTTTGTTTGTGTGTGTGTTTGCGTGAGGAGAGTCTGTGTGTGCATATGTGAGGTCGGAGTGATATCTATGTATGTATGTATGTATGTGTGTGTGTATATGTGTGTGCGCTGTGTATTTATTGATAAGTTCAAAAAAACAAAACGGGGTACGTTTTTGGTTTTGTCATATGTGGGTAGCCCAAGCTCAAATTTCTCCCTGCTTTTTCTGTATGATACCTTCTTTTTTTTTTCCTAGTATATCTTGTCCTCATTTCGCAGTGAATTATTAATCTGTACTGTATTAGTACAGCTTCGTCACTTTGCAATGATATTCTAGTTTCAGTGGTTTGTTTTTTGAAATATTCTGTTTGATTGTGTAACACCAATGTTCTACAAAGCAAGGGTCATCCTGGTTGAGCTCATCTATGACTACTGCTTCCAAGCAGTTGGAACTCTTATCGGATGCTGGTGAGGTAGACTCTTTCTCTAAAGTAAGCTTGAACAGGAATATGTCATGAACTGGCCCTCCAGCTCCATGACTACAATGGACTTATTATAAGCATTCAAAAACAAAAAAAATACAAAAATTTTTCAGAAACCAATCAGGCACTCTTTGGGATAACAATAATTATATATAAATTTTATTAAATTCTATAAAAAGATTTTTCTTTTTTTTATATTATAAATATATATATATATCATTAATATATCCTTTTCTTTTTCCTATTTTTCGATTATCAATATAGAATTTTTAGGAAAAAAGGGGAAAAGTTTAGATAGAGATACTTTTTCCAAAACGGATGTACATTTTTATTTAATTAAAATGTCTCCTGGCCAGGATACAGCCACATATATCTATAACAGTGCTTCCATTAACATATCCCCCTCCATCAACAATAACATATCATGAAATATAATTTGAGAGACGTTGACTTCATGCATACAATAGAAGAGAAATCAGACAATAAATTTAGCAAGAACTTTTTACTTAATTCCGTAAACCGCAGGTCTCAGTTCACACTTGCGTTTTTTTCATATTTATATATTGCAATCGGGAGTTGGCAAGAACGGTTCATCTGATATGATGATAATCACAATATGAGCTGGAATGTTAACTTTATATCCATTTCATACTCATCTGTTCGTACATTTTACGTAGCTAGATTAGGAGTACACCAGAGGTTCTTTCCTTTGGGCTATTGCCTATATTCAGGAGGCAAAGGTGAGTGGTAATATATTCATAGACCGGTCCGGTCAAATTTTTTCTCCTAGACCTCCCAACAGGCATCCATGATTGCCACGAAACCACTCTTATGTATCCAACCTGTCACAGAGCTGATATATTTCGTAGGGTTTCAAATTCCAAATGCTCGGGGGCAGCCGACAAAGCATATGGGAGAAAATAAAGTTTAAAAGGAAGCACACTTTGCCAGAGAAGTACAGAATCGTACTGTGCTGTTTTCCACGTGGTGCTCTCAACACCGCCGGAGACTGAAAGGCAAGGTTGACGTCACTACCTGCCAAGTGCAAATTAATTGATCAGCTGACGCGTTTCATCCCTGACCGGGATTTCCTCAGAGCTGTTCCATAGATGCAATAAGGTCTGGCATCTTTATAGTGCCGAATTTAAAGGGGACAAGTCCCACATATTTAGATATATAGTATTTAAGACATGAAATCTTATGTATCTCTTCCTGTTCTTGTAAGTTCTCATGAATGTTCAATCAAATGAATATATTAGGAGATGTACATACATAATGGTATTCAAAATATATACCCACAGTCAGTACGAAAAGTCATTTTCCATCCCTGTCACATTTATAAGTGATCAGCGATGTCCTCTGAACTAATAAGAAATAAAATATAGGGAAAAATAAAAAACCCCAACTAAATTAGAAAAAACTAATAAATAAGTAAATAAAATAAAAATTATCTTTTCTGAATGGACTTACTCCCTGCCATCCGGAGTCAGACGTCAAGGAATGCAGTAGACGTCAAGGCATGCAGTTGCTCATCAAACTGAATTTTGCAAGATATTTACTCTCATCTTAAAAATGAATGGGTATTCCATTATTATGGATTCATGAGTGTGCCGCTGGTTTGTGGGGACCCGATCCCATTGCCTTATTGGCTTGGGACTGATTCCCTGCCACCCAGGGGTGAACCATAGATTCCTTATTTATTACTCCCTGTTTGGATTTATTCCATTTATTTATTTAATTAATGACTTTGAATATAGGGAATTGTTAATATTATGAATTTTGTTTAATTTTTATTTTATTATTTAATTAGAATTTTTATTTTACTTTTATTTTATTTACTTATTTATTAGTTTTTTCTAATTTAGTTGGGGTTTTTTATTTTTCCCTATATTTTTTTTGTTATTACTTCAGAGGATATCGCTGATCACTTATAAATGTGACAGGGATGGAAAATGACATTTCGTACTGACGGTGGGTATATATTTTGAATACCATTATGTATGTACATCTCCTAATATATTCATTTGATTGAACATTCATGAGAACTTACAAGAATAGGAAGAGATACATAAGATTTCATGTCTTAAATACTAACTTTTACAATAAGAATTGATATTTTTTTGCATATCTAAATATGTGGGACTTGTCCCCTTTAAATTCAGCACTATAAAGTTGCCAGACCTTATTGCATCTATGGAACAGCTCTGAGGAAATCCCGGTCAGAGATGAAGCGCATCAGCTGATCAATTAATTTGCACCCAGCAGGTAGTGACGTCAACCTTGCCTTTCAGTCTCCGGCGGTGTTGAGAGCACCACGTGGAAAACAGCACAGTACGATTCTGTACTTCTCTGGCAAAGTGTACTTCCTTTTAAACTTTATTTTCTCCCATATTCTTTGTCGGCTGCCCCCGAGCATTTGAAATTTGAAACCCTACAATATATATGAACTCTGTAACGGGTTGGATACATAAGGGTGGTTTCGTGGCAATCATGGATGCCTGTTGGGAGATCTAGGAGAAAAAATTTGACCGGACCGGTCTATGGATATATTACCACTCACCTTTGCCTCCTGAAGATAGGGCGTAGCCCAAAGGAAAGACCCTCTAGTGTGTACTCCTAATCTAGCTACGTAAAATCTACGAACAGATGAGTATGAAATGGATATAAAGTTAACATTCCAACTCATATTGTGATTATCATCATATCAGATGAACCGTTCTTGGCAGCTCCCGATTGCAATATATAAATATGAAAAAAACGCAAGTGTGAACTGAGACCTGCGGTTTATGAAATTAAGTAAAAAGTTCTTGCTAAATTTATTGTCTGATTTCTCTTATATCGTATTCATGAAGTCAACATCTCTCAAATTATATCTCATGATATTTTATTGTTCCTGGAGGAGGATATGTTAATGGGAGCACTGTTATAGATATATGTGGTTGTATCCTGGCCAGGAGACATTTTAATTAAATAATTATGTACATCCGTTTTGGAAAAACTATCTCTATCTAAACTTTTCCCCTTTTTTCCTGAAAAATCTATATTGATAAAGAAAAAAGAAAAGGATAAGTTAATGATATATATATTTATAATATAAAAAAAAGACAAATATTTTTATAGAATTTTATAAAATGTATATATAATTATTGTTATCCCAAAGAGTGCCTGATTGGTTTATGAAAAATCTTTTTCTTTTTTTGTTTTTGAATATTTATCTTCGGAAACGGCACCTTGCTATATATTCATTGCATATTTTGGGATGTTTATTAGGTATGGTTTATAACCATTTCTCTTTTTGAGTTTATTATAAGCATCCCTAACTTTTCTACCCTTTACTATTGAGGTTCCAATCCCAACTGTTCAATGAAGGCTCCCATACTGATATTACTGCTCTGTAAAGTATCTTTCATACTCCATAAATTTACATTTCTAAGCTCTGCTGTTTAGTTACTTATACTTGCCGTCTGGATTTCTGGCTCCAAAAGTCTGGCACATGAGGGGACTTAGGGCAACCAGGGCAGTACATATGTTACTGCTATATGGTGCCAAACATAACGTGAATGGACACTTGCCAAATCAGTTAACGGTTCAGTATGCAAGACATAGTCCTAATCCTGTTGTGCAGAGGACAAAGGAGAGGTAAAAGTGAAACTAGAGTTGAAATACTTACTTTGTCTGCTACTGGTTGCTGGAGGAATGAGGCGAGTTTGGACTGAGGATTACCTTTACGGTTTGTTATGCTGTGGGTTAAATAAGTGGGTGCTGCAGACAGCCCTTCCTCAGCCTCATATGTGTCTTATATTTCTTAAAATACCTATTTGTGACATAATAATCATGAGGTAGGGGTTTGAAGAGCACTCTGAATCCAAAGAACATGCATAGTTCCGATACACACTGTCCATTGCTTTACCCTCAACCAGATCACACATATGTTGTTTTATTTTGCATATGCATGTTTGTGTGTAATACAGTACATACATCACTTAGCTATAACATTAAAACCACCTGTCTAATATTGTGTAGGTCCTCTCACAGGGCCGGCTCCAGGTTTACATGGGCCCTTGGGTGACACAAACTTAGTAGGCCCCATTGCGGGAGAACTTACAGTGGCAGTAAAATGGCAAAAAACGTCACTTTGTGCCCCCATATAGACGTTAGACTCTGTTTATGCCCTGATATAGAAGTTAGGCCCCCAGTTTGTACCCCCATAAATTTAGTGCCCTCTGTAGATAGTGCCACACAGCCCCCTTCCCAGGTAGTGCACACAGCCCCTCCTCCCAGATAGTGCCACACTGCCCCCCAGGTAGTGCCACACAGCTCCCCTTCCTGGTAGTGCCACACAGACCCCCTCCCAAGTAGTGCCACACAGCCCTTACCTCCTAGTTAGTGGCACACAGCCCCCTCCCAGGTAGTGCCACACAGCCCTCCCAGGTAGTGCCACACAGCGCCCTCCTCCCAGGTAGTGCCACACAGCCCCCTCCTCCCTGCTAGTTTCACACAGCTCCCTTAACTGTTAGCGCCACACAGCCCACCTCCCTGGTAGCGCCACACAGCCCCCCTCCCAGTAGGTAGAGCCTTTGGGGTTCCCTCTAGGAGTGAAATCCCCAGCCAGAGCATTGACGATGCTCTGGCTGGGGATTCCGCTTCAGGAGAAGCCCCTACCGTCACTGTCCATATATGGACAGTGTTGTCAGGGGCAACCTCAGAGCCATAGTCCTGGGCAGAGCACTACTAGCACTCTGCCTGGGACTCCTGCTCTGCTCCTGACATCACTGTCCATATATGGATAGTGATGTCCGGAGTAGAGTTGAAGTCCCGGGCAGAGCGCCAGTAAAGGCTCTGCTCCTGTACTCTGGCTCTGAGGAAGCCCCTGACATCACTGTCTATATATGGCTAGTGATGTCAGGGGCAACCGCAGAGCCAAAATCCTGGGCAGAGCGCTACCAGCACTCTGCCTGGGACACTGCCCTGCTCCTGACAACACTGTCCATATATGGATAGTGATATATGGGGCTTCCCCAGAGACGGAGTCCCGGAGCAGAGCCGTTTCTAACGCTCTGCCTGGGACGCCTTCTCTCCTCCTGACATCACTGTCCGTATATGGACAGTGATGTCAGGAGGAGAGAAGGAGTCCCAGGCAGAACGCTAGAAATGGCTCTGCTCCAGGACTCCGCCTCTGGGGATACTCCTGACAGTCAGGGGTTTCCCCAGAGATGGAGTCCCAGAGCAGAGCTGCTTCTAGTGCTCTGCCTGGGACTGGAGTCCCGGAGCAGAGCTGCTTCTAGCTGCTAGCACTCTGCCTGGGACTTCTTCTCTCCTCCGGACATCACTGTCCATATACAGGACAGTATAAAGGTATTGAGCCACGGCACTTGACCGGGTTCGCCGGGTACTGACGCCGGCCTTGTCCTCTCATGCTGCCAAAACAGCTCTGACCCATCAAGGCATGGACTCCACAAGACCTCTGAAGGTGTCCTGTGGTATCTGGCAACAAGACGTAAGCAGCAGATCCTTTAAGTCCTGTAAATTGCTAGGTGGATTGATAATCCAGCACATCCAATAGATGCTTGATCGGATTTAGATTTGGAGAATTTGGAGGCCAAGGCAACATTATAAACCCTTTGTCATGTTCCTCAAACCATTTCTGAGCAACTTTTGCAGTGGGGCAGGGCGTATTAGTATTGCCATGAAGTAATGTACTTGGTCTGCAACAATGTTTAGGTAGGTGGTACATGTCAAAGTAACAGCCAAACGAATGCCGGGACCCAAGGTTTACTAGCAGAACATCACACTATCTCCACCATCTTGCCTTCTTCTCAGTGCATCCTAGTGCCATCTCTTTTCCAGGTAAGTAACGCACATGAACCCAGCCCTCCACATGATGTAAAAGAAAATGTAAATTATTAAGCCACTGCTCCATGGTCCAGTTATGAGGCACACGTACCCATTGTAGGCACTTTCAGAGTGAACAGGGGTCAGCATGGGCACTCTGACTGGTCTGCAGCTATGCAGTCCCAAATGCAGCAAGCTGCAATGCCCTGTGAGTTTTGTCACACTTCTATTATAGTTAATATTAACTTTTTCAGCAATTTGTGCTACAGTAGCTCTTCCATAGGATCAAATCAGGAGAGCTAATATTCACACACATACACAAACAGTAGAAAAGACAGCATTCCCAGATAGTGAAAAAAAATATTTTATTCACCAATTGTTCACATGGGCTGAAACGTCACATGTCAGTACGTAGGTGAATAAAACATTGTTGTTTAATATCTGGGAGTGCTTCTTTTTTACTTTTATAGTAAGAACAATTTCAAGCCAGATCCCACAGTTTTGCACCCCAATTTTAAAAAAATATTTTGATACTGTTTAAACTTTTTTTCTTCTTTGACAACTTGGAGTAAGTTAGCTCACGGGATCGCCATCTCCGGGGTAAGGCCCTTTTCACATTGCGTTTATGAACAACATTTACTGTGTAAACTAGTACATAGTGCTCTTTTAGCACGATGGAGGCCAAAATAATTTCCTTTTGGCCTCCGTCGGGCTGGTTTATGTTGTTATACCTATTTTTAAAGGTTGGAATAGAGTAGTAGACTACACTATTTAATCCTGATAAATCCCGCAAAAAATGCCTGCATCAGCACCCAGCAAACCCAGGCAAGTGCTGGGGACCCACTACCCTTGGGGTGGCCCACTGGTCCGCTGGGAGCATTACGCTGCCACTGCCATCATGTCTCCTCCAGGAGAGGAATCCCCGACCAGAGCATTGCCGACTCTCTGGCTGGGGATTCCGCTTCAGGAGGAGCCCCTGATGGCATTGTCCATGTATGTATAGTGACATCAGGGGCTTCTCCTGAAGCGTAATCCAGGGCCAGAGCACTGCCGATGCTCTGGCCATTGATTCCGCTCATGGAGGAGCCCCTGGCGTCATTGTCCAAATATAGATAGAGAAGCCAGGTGCTCTTTCAGGAGCGAAATCACTGGCCAGAGTGTCGGCAATGCTCTAGCCGGGGATTCCGCTCCAGGAGGAGCCCCTGGAGGCATATATGTTTGAAAACTCGTGACATAACTGTCCATATATGGATAGTTATGTCGCTGGAACTTTCTGCACAGCTGCTCTGACTGGTGACTTCGGTCCTGGGGAAGCTTCTGACGTCACTGTCCATATATGGTCAGATTATTTATCCATTGAAATCAAATGTTAAGTCTAAGGACAGATTTAACTGGATCTAAAAGAAAAACATAACTATAGTCATAAAATCTATGAGAAATTTCTATGCGGAGAGTTTGGAACAGTAGTCTGGGTGTTGCTGTAAAATTAAATGGGTTGTCTCATTACAGACAACCCCTTTTAGAGTATGGCTCCCTAGGGCAATCAGCTTGCCCCCCCCCCCCCCCAGGTTCCACTCCCGGCACCCTTAGCAAACAGCTTATTTTGCTGGGGGAAGCCGTGGCCAGCAATGGCATATGGACAGGTGTTAGCTTTACAAGACAACCTCTATAATTAAAAGTTAGATCTGTGCATGATTGCTATATGTGTATATATATATATATATATGTGTGGATCTATATCTAGATAGATAGATAGATAGATAGATAGATAGATAGATAGATAGATAGATAGATAGATAGATAGATAGATAGATAGATAGATATAGATCTATATATACATATTTACATACATAAGTCAAAATACAGGCACTGCCAAATGTCAGTAGTCTCACTTTTTATGTTATGGTGAATTTTAAGTTGAAAACTATAATTGAAATAAGGCTATATTACAGGGGGCACTGTGTGTGGCACTATGTTCAGGGGCCACTGTGTGTGTAATATTCTCTACAGGGGGCAATGTGTGGCACTATCTTCATGGGGCACAGTGTTACTTAGTTACATAGGTTAAAAAAAAGACACAAGTCCATCAAGTTTAAAGTGTAGCTAAGCATTTGAAAAACTTCTGACATGTCATAGAGACATGTCAGAAGTTTGGATTGGTGGGGGTCCGAGCTCTGAGACCCCCACCAATCGAAGCAGCTGAAGCCCTCGTGTGAGCGCTCAGCCGCTTCGTGTCTGTTCAGCTTTTTCCGGAAAGCCAAAGTATCGGTGTACGGTCTCATAGACTTTCTTTTGACTCCGTACACAGATACATTTATTTCCGGAAATAGCCGAACAGACACAAAGCGGCTAAGCGCTCACACGAGCACTTCAGCTTCTTCGTTCTAGCGATTGGTGTGGGTCTCAGTGCTCAGACTCCCACCAATCCAAACTTCTGACATGTCTCTATGACATGTCTGAAGTTTGTCAAACGTTTAGCTATACTTTAATCTTTCTCACTCAAATACATTAGTATTTGTGCTGGTGCCGTATATATGTATTGAGCTTATTTTTTGTGCTGCAGTTATAAGCGGAGCATGGTTCTGATACATTATATTTGTACTGAGCTTGGTTCTGGTGCTATATTTAGGTCATGAGCTTTATATTGGGGCTGTATTCATATACTCAGCTTGGTTCATCTTGATTGACATACCCCTGGCCGTTCGATGTCACTACCAACCCCCTTCAACTCGCAGAGATGCGCCATCGCCTTGTACTCCCCAGGCATGCGCAGTGCATCAAGGAGTACTCTGCCTGGCTTCATCGCTGCATAGCGCATGCCTGGAGAGTAAATTTCAGAGCACTGCGCATGCTCGAGTATAAGACAATGACACATCCACGAGAGATGGATGTGGCTGGTAGGGACGTAGTAAGGCCATGTGGATGTCAATCAATGTCTGGGGTTGTGCTATTTAACTTTTTGCCTAATACTTCAGAAAAGCTAGATTCGGCCCGGTTGCAGAGATCCATGCACATGCTGCAGAAAAATCCCCTTTCACATGAATGTATTCGATTTTCCAGTCACAGAATTTTCTGCAACGAACAAAAGTTTTAGGGTAGTATAAAAAGGAGATTACGTACTGTGCCTAACTGCCTGCACTGCTAACTAAATGAAATCCAATGTGCTGAGTGTTCATGTTTATTGCAATAGACATCGCCATGGTCAAGTAATTGCTTTAATTTTTATTTTATTTTTTAACAAAGGGAACTGTAATTCAATAGTAACCTCATAAAGGGAGGAAATAGCAAGTAGGAAATTGTAATGTAAAAAATAAATAAGGACAGCCCCTCTAATGTGTAAAAAAAAAGTAAGGATACCCCTTTAAAGTTTTTCTTTCTATTTTAAGTATTTAATTTAAATAAGTAAGTAAGTAAGTATCTTACTAGACCATGAGAAACATTCCTGGGTCACACTGATTTTTTTAAGGCTGGAGCTTAAAAGATAATGGCCGCCGCACACAACAACTCTGTGACTGCTTACCTCTAGTCCCCACCTTTTATGTCCTCCTTCCCACGTAACACGCAGCACAGCCAGCTCCGTCTGTTTCTTCTCGCCCCACATGTCAAGCGGAGGCCGCCTTCACCCCTCAATGTGGATCACCGCTGCCATGACATCCATTGTCTTCTCAGCACCGTTGCCATGGCTGTGGAGGCGCTCTGCATAGCCAGGAGCTCACTACTCCCCACTGCACCACGCCAACCTGCTCAGGTGCCCTGCACAGACATCAGCCACTGCCGGACCACAAGAAGAGGCAGGGGAGAAACACTGGCGACATTAACAGGGGTCACAGTAGGGTTTATGGGCAGCTGGAAACCCACTCCCCTGCACAGATAATACTATCTCCCTGCCTCTCCCTGTAAATGATATAGGCACAGATAGTAATAATGCCTTCCTGTATCTCAATGTAAATAATGGAGGCAAGGATAATATTGCCTCCCTGACCCTCTCTGTAAATTACGTAGACACAGAAAGCACTCCCTTTCCTTGCAACTGATGGCACAGATAGTACAGCCTCCCTGTCACTTCCTGTAGATGATGGAGGCACAGGTACTGTAGCACTTCCTTTCTGCCATTCCCCATACATTATGTAGGCCTCCATGTCTCTCGGTTGTGTTATGCTGCAGCTTATTTTATTGATATGAAGAATTGAAAACTACAATTTAGTAAATGAATGAATTTCAAACATATATCAACAATTTAGTTATTATAGAACAAGCAATGCTTATAATTTATATATAACTTCAGAATTTCTATTATATGTTATATCAACATATGTTAAGACATGGTATCTGGAAGCAAAGCTTTTCACTAATTGTTTTGGAACTAGAAAACAGCTCTATTGAGGTCTAGCATGTAAGAGCAAGACCAAGATATGTACTTGTTGAAGGAACTGAAGGTGGAGTTCAGGGCCTGAAGCACTCTTTACCCAAAAATGCTGACTTTATTTCAGCATTGTTTATTAGCAACCAATACTTGATGTGGTGTAGACATAGTATCCCCCACCCCACGCTTTCATCACATTAATATGTGCAGACTGATCAGAAATGGATAGTTCTGAGGAATGCAGAGGCTGCCGTGATCTGTTCTCACCATCATATTGAGTAGATATCATTAGGGAATGATTAAGGGAGGTACTTAATATTATTATAGAAATATGCGCAATGTGACCTAGATATGTTTTGCTGATAATATTTGCAATATTATTATTATTATTATTATTATTATTATTATCTATTTGCCTTTCCATAGTATTCTATGTAGACATTTTCATCCTGTCCTACATGAAAATTGATTCCCACTCATAGTAACATCTAATGGTTATTTTTCTTCAGTATTAAAATATGCAGCTTAAACAGATTCAGAAATGTGCAAACAGAATCTAATTTGCAGATCAGAGTACCAGCGCCTGGGCCCAGGGTCTGACCCAAGGGTCTAGCAACCCTATTGCAAACTGATTTTCAAAATAACGAACTGTTAGATTATTCTTTTTTTTATTGTCCAGAATATTGTAACAGGCTAATAGAAAGAAAAAAAAATTAACAATTTTTCTTTATGTTAATCATAAAATTCCTTAAAAACCATTGCTGCCTTCAATAGAAATGTGTGAACAGAGCCTATCATAAAAATCAGGATAGTCAAACGTGTGTAAATTCCTGGGCAGTCCATAAAAATAGGGGACTTTTTCCAGTGTCTGTAAAAAAAAATTGATGTGTCAATAATTTTTTTTTTAAGTTGAAGAAAATTCTACTGATTATTGGGATTGTAATTTTCATCATTTTACAGCTCACCGCACATGCTGGTAATGTGTTCATACTAATATTATAATCTGTAGATATACTGTATATTACTTGTAATCTTTATTCTTTTTGGGGGGGGGTTTCCTATTTGTCCATGAAAAATGTTGGCAGGTCTGTCATTTTTGGACAAGTTGTCCAGAAAAAAAATTAAAAAAATCAGGTTGACAACCTTAGTGAACATGTGTTTTGAATATATAAGCTGAAAGGCTATGTCTTGTCTATCTACTTCTCATACATCATAAATACCAAGAGTAAACTTTTATACATTATAATTTAAGTTTGCTTTATTTTAAATAGGTCTTAGAATAATTTTTTCCTTTTATCGTCCCTATATAACAGGCATGTCACAGGAATTCTCTTTAAATTCTGTCAAACATTAAATTAGGACAGTTTGAGGAAGAAATACAATTATTTTTCCCCTGCTCTGCTTTATAGCTTCGACAATATTGTTGAGAATTTCCTTCTTCAGTACAATAAGGCCTGTTTATTTCTTTATATTTTTTTATTTTTATTTCTGGATCCCCCAGCGTAGTGGAAGACGGTTATCAAGCACAGAAATGGGGAACTTCTGTAAGACAAAGAGAGGAATATATTGCTGTATACTGAGGAGTTAAAGGGAGCCTCGTAGCAAACTGCAGATGTAGCATAAGATGGTGGCATGACCAGGGATGTAGTAGAAGCAGGGATTAGGAAGATGTAGAGTTCTAGTTGGAGAGATGTAGGGCATCAAATAGTTAAAGCAGGACATCATAGAGGGAGGAGGAGACGACTTGGAATTCGTTTTAAGGGGAGTTAACTGGGAGAGGGTTCAATCTAGGCAGGCGTGTGCACGAGGAGCTACTAGTGCCGTCATTTTTATTTAGTATTTGTGTTATGTTATATTCTACAACATTTTTATTGAAAGATTTTAAGTAGTACAAGGGCAACCAACATGGTCAAATATAAAAGAAAGCCATATTAATAACAGACATGCATAGTATCCAAATATAGAGTACATATATATCAAGCAGATTGAGGCATAAAATATACAATGGACACCATTATACATAGAATGGAAAAATATCACATTTCCAAACAAACTAGAAAGTTGTACAATTAACAGAGATAAACAAATTGACACACAGACGGTAGGAGAGAAAGGATGGGGGTGGAGATCACAGGAATGGCTAGGATAAACATTGTCACAGCTTGGATAGATAAATATGCCTTCCACCATCGCCACACCTTATCAAACTTCTCCTGGGTGTCAGACAAATTACCCGTTAGCTGATCATTAACCATGGTCCATACCAGTTTAGATTTAACCAGTTCAATAGGAATAGTGGGTGTGTGCCATGATCGAGAAGTTGCAATCTTAGTTGCTAAAAAGATATACTGTATAACCTTACAGATGTGTTTTTGGCACAAATGGCTATGGTCCATTGAGCAATGCATCCACTGGATCCCTATGGGGGTTGAAAAGGATGAGGGAGCTTATGAAGTCATATATCTAAGTTTAGAATTTAATAATAGGGCATTACCACCAATTATATATCTCCCTTCTCTGCCACCAAACATTTTGATTCCGAGAATGGATTAGGCTACGTTTTAATATGTTATTTATACTATAATGGAAATAATGTTTTGTACTTGATATTTAATAAAAGGATTCCGTGGCTTTTCCACCATCCTAAGGAGTCCATCTTTATTTTACAGTTAGAGATTGATGGTGTGGTGCGTTAAATACAGCAAGGTATTCTACAATTCCCTACAGTCAAGAACATTCATAATGCCAAAACATTAAACTTTTTGGACTTAGGCACAGACTTCTTCTACATTCACAAGTCATCTTATCAAACACTTTGAAAAGTGTAATTATAAAAACAAATATTTTAATAAAGTCCCAAAATGATAAAAGCGCTCAGAGAAAGGAAACCCAAATGCTAAATGAAGGTGAGGTTGAGGTATGGTTGTATCCTGACAATGACAGAAAATGAGTTAAATTGTGTATCATTACTTCAGATTGTAAACTAAATTCCTAGTCAATGATTTGACACCATGTGACACTGGGGTGGGGGGACAAGTCAGTATCAGTATGACAAGTCAGTATCAGTATGTGAGTTATAAAGCCTTTCACAGATTCCTTAAAAAAAAATTGGATAGTACAGTATTTCCAAAGAGTGAAGTCAAGATCATTAACACTTAGATGCAGGGAGCTCAACACCTATATATCACATGTAAATATTTGCCAAAAATATTGTTAAAAAATATTTGTTAAAATAAAAATATTTTTCTATTTTTAAACATAATTGGTTTTGCTGTGTCCATAAAAGATTGAACTAGTAAAATATCATATTATTCAACCCGCCGGGTGAACACAGTAGAAAAAAAAATCACAATGCAAGTATTGCTGTTTATTGGTCATCTCGCTTCCCAAAAAATATGGACTAAAAAGTGATTAAAAAAAATCATATGTATCCTGAAATGGTACCAATAAAATAGCTCGCCATGCAAAAAATAAGCCTTCACACCGCTCCATTGATAGAAAAATAAATCTCAGAATATGGCAACACAAAACTTTTTTTTTTAACTAATTGTTTTTCTTGGTAAAAGTTGTACATCATGAAAAAAACTACATAAATTTGGTATCGCCATAATTGTATTGACCCGCTGAACAAAGTTAACATGTAATTTTTACCGTTAGGTGAACTCTGTAAAATTGAAACCTAAAGAACATTGAAGGAATCACTGTTTTTTTTCTATTCCATAAAGATTTTTTTTGCAGTTACCCTGTACATTATATAGTACTTTAAATTACCACATTAAAAAGCAGAACTTGTCCCGCAAAAAAACAAGCCCTCAAATTGTGGTAAAAAAAAGAAAGTTATGGCTCTTGGAATGCAATGATGGAAAAATGAAAATGAAAAAAAACGAAAATTGACTCCAAGGGGCGAATAAATTAGGTGAAATTCTTGCCTAACTCTCCTGCACCCTTGCGACAATTCTGTCATTTGTTTGCACTTTGCCTCCACATAGTGTATGCTGGAAAGACCAGAATATTTAAAGGTAAATGGGCTGGGATTTTGTTTACCTAGAATATGCCTATTTATAACACAATAAGGCTATCTGTTGTAAACAGAGTATATGCTCCACTATATGTTCACAACATATAAGTACCACATTATTTGAGCATATATGTTTCCTCTTTTATCCACATTTAACAGAATAACTCCCAAGTTACATAGTTACATGGTTACATAGTTACATAGTTAGTACGGTTGAAAAAAGACACGTCCATCAAGTTCAACCGAGGGATGGGAAAAGGGAAGGTAAATATTTCTACACATAGGAGCTTATATTTTTTTGTTTAAGGAAATTATCTAAGCCTTTTTTAAAGCCATCTACGGTCCCTGCTATGACCAGCTCCTGTGGTAGGCTATTCCATAGATTCTCAGTTCTCACAGTAAAGAAGGCTTGTCGCTTCTGTAGGTTAAACCTTTTTTTCTCCAGACGGAGGGAGTGCCCCCTTGTTTGTTGAGGGGGTTTTTACATGGAACAGGATTTTACCGTATTTTTTGTATGTGCAATTAATATATTTATATAAGTTAATCATGTCCCCCCTTAGTCGTCTTTTTTCATGGCTAAATAGGTTTCATTCTTTTAAACTTTCCTCATAACTTAGATTCTCCATGCCCCTTATTAGCTTTGTTGCTCTTCTTTGTATTTTTTCTAACTCCAGGGAATCCTTTCTATGAACTGGAGCCCAGAACAGAACTGCATATTCTAGATGAGGCCTCACTAATGCTTTGTAAAGTGCTAATATTACATCCCAAGTTCATTTAAGCCTATCACTATGACTTTTCCCGTCACATAGCTACCGGCCCAGAAGTGGACAATGAGGCGAAAAACTAAAATCCAGAGTGAACTCTTCTACGAAAGCCAAACCCCACCCTTAGTTGGCTGCCTTCACAGTTTTTATATTTGAGGGTGTTTATTAAATGTCCTCAAATGAAGCTTTAGGTCATTACAATTGCTATAATTGGTCCATTTGAAGGTGGCTGAGCTACAATGCCAGACACCCATACCAATTGCCATGAACAAGAGTAGAGCTGTTTCTGGACAAAAAACAGAAAACCCATTTAATGATTTAACAAAGATCTTATCCTAATAGGGCTCATTCACACTAACGGTAAATTTTCACGACCGATTTGCACCCATGCGGGACCCAAGTTCACAGATCACTCATAGATCTGAGTCTTTTGAGGGATCCGTGAAAATGGGCAAAAATTGGACATGTCCTATTTTTTCACGGGTTGCTCACACAGTCCGTTAAAAAAAACAGCCATGTGAATAGCCCCATAGAAGTGCATTAATTTTAATGCAGCCTTTTGACAGCCGTTAAAAAAAATGGCCATCACACGGCCGATTATCCACTTCATGTGAATAAGCCCTTAGTTTCCAATATGAGTGCTTGGGTCACCTGTCTCTCTTCCATGCCAGCTGCACCTTTGCCTAGACCACCTTTACTCTCTTCACGACCACTTTCACACATCAGTATTTTGATCAGTACTTTGCTTCAGTATTTGGAAACCAAAACTATGATTGAAACATAAATAGAAAAAGTAGAATGGAAAAATTTGCACCTCTTCTGTGTTTTGGACCCATTCCTGGCTTTGGTTTACAAATACTGACCAAAATACTAACCAAATACTGTCGTGTGAAAGTGACCTAAATCTAACTTTGAAATTTATGCATACTATGTTAACCTGTTTAGTTAGGGACTACAAACAATGGGAATTCAGTCTCTTTACTCACAGAATAGCTTGGTTTTCATGAATTTACATTGTTTACACAAATACAAATTCTGCAATAAGAGATGCTTTGGACATTATATGCCAACAAAAGAGGGCAATTAAATGCAGATTACTTTTAACCTAACGCATTGGGTATGATCCAAAAACCTCACCCAATTGCCTCTGCATGTTCCAAGATTGAGTGTACATAACAATAGTGAATAAGGAGATTTTTTTTTTATCTAAAACCATTAAAATTTGTAAAAAGGACAATTTCTCAATTACTTGGTGTCACGTTGGGTTCGTGGACCCACTGGGCCGTACCACCTTGGCAGTTTTGCAGCTGGCCAACAGGACGGAGGTAACAGTCTATAGTTCGTATAGGGTACCTGTGGCAGCTCGGACAGTAGCAAGGCAGGCTTGGCTGGGACTAGGCAGCAGGCAGACGTCAGGCGTGGTGTAGCAGGACAGGCGTGGTATGCAGCACAGCACGACTATAGCACAGCACGGCACTTGACCAGGATAGCACGGGATACAGGATACAGGTATGGGAAACACTGGGAACTGGAGGACAGTGGATTACCATTTGCATAGACAAACTTTGGGTATGACAACGATTTTCAGGCATGGGAGGAAGGGGCTGGGTCTTTCTTATAGCCCAGGGTGCTCTGGGGGCTATCAGCTAAATCTCCCACCTGGGTGCGCTTTGGCTGGACTGAGCTCGCGAGCGCACCCTGGTGGTCACTGTGGTACAGGACGGCCGTATGTGCAGACATCTCTGGAGAGAAGGGCGTCGACTGGATGGAAGGAGTTCGTGGTCAGCGACCACGGACATTACACTTGGATACTCATGAGGAAACTCTTGCTTTTCCTTCTATGTCACAGATGGCTCGTATTTATCTATAAATGCAACTGGTTCAGGTACATGAATTAGTATTTATAATTAATATACCATATGTGGCTGCTCAGTGCTGGGCAGAAAACACCCCTGAGTATCACAAAAGTTCACTTTCACATTAACCTTTAGGATTTATATACTGCAGGCAGTTACCTAAAGTCCAAAATGTATCTCACTTTAGTAAACATTAACTTTTCAAACAACTTATGCTAATCGAATTGTATACCTGATGTCTATCAACTATGTAATTTAATTACTGTTAAAATGTAGTTGTTTTATCAATGCGAATTCTGTGTGACGTTACTGCCACTAGGTGTCTCCCCTCCTGTAATCTGCTGCCTATCACTTGTTGTCAAGCAAAATCCATCTCTAGTTACCGAAGAGACGGACTGCCGGAGGTGGGGGTGTGTCTCTTCATTGCCTGCCAATAGAAGTCTATGAAAAACGGAAGATAGCTCAACACCTCAGGAGTAAGAAACAGGAGTAGAGTGAGTCAGACACACGAGGCCGATAGAAGTACATGGAGAGTGGAGGGCGGAAGCAAGAGGAGGGAGCAGAAAGAGCAACACACAGATATGCTGCCCATAGAAGTCTATGGAGAGGGGAGGAGGAACAGAAGGAGGGAACAGAGACAGACACGCTGCCCATAGAATTCTATGGAGAGTGGAGGGGGAGCAGGGAGAGAGAGACAGACCTGCTGCAGCTTCTGCTAAGATTTATGTGTCACCCCAGTGCTGAATTTACAGCTACACTGCTTATTACTGCTGTATAATCTACTCCATGCTACATATATATATATATATATATATATATATATATATGATAGATAGATAGAGATAGGAGAGTATGATTCTCCTCTTCTATGTGTGCAGTGTATAGAAGACATGATAGCCATCAGGCTCCGCCCACTAGCTCAGAGACAACTGAGAATTAGAGATTGAGTCTGCAGGGGTATAACTGCTAAAGAAAAATGCAGAATACAAATCATATAATGGCCAGAAATAGTGTTATTTCTTGTGTACACATATAACTTATTCTGAAAAGTTACCTGAAAAATTAGGTACAATTTAATTAAGGCTACAACATCAGTAATAAGCCCTGTAGTTATGGTTAACCAGCAAACCTGTTATCTTGGTGTGCTTAAAATGATACTGCTCGGCAGTGTCTGTCTGTGTTGCTGCACGGTGCACACTCACCCCGTCCAAATTCTCTAGAAATATATTTAGAGCAACGCAATACTTTGTATTCCGGATGTAATACAATGACAGTCATAGGACACTACACAGTCTCTGACATGTATAATCAAAGCTTTACCTATCAGTACTGCAATTTGGCACTAGAGTTAGCACAGCATCAGCCAGAGTCAAGACCAGGCACTGTACAACATCACTGGCACACACCATCTCATCTGTAAAGGATCTGCCAGACACAGCTTCTGTGTCGACGCCTGTGGGTAATCAGTCTGCACCTGCTCCTAAGTCTGAGAGAGTGACACGATCTTCTACCAGTCAGGCTGGGAGGCTGAGGAGTGGGAGAGCCTATCACAGCCTGGCCAGACGGAGCTAGCTCCTGCCCTCTGTCTATTTATACCTGCATTTCCTGCTCCTCCTTTGCCTGTGATTCTTTTCTATTTCCTGGCTCTGCTGCTCCTGCTATGATTATTGACCTTGCTTCATTTTTGACCCTGGCTTTACTGACTATGCTCCTGCTCTGCGATTTGTACCTCGTGCACTCCTGGTTTGACTTGGCTCATTCACTACTCTTGTTGCTCACTGTGTTGCCGTGGGCAACTGCCCCATTTCCCTTAGCTTCTGTGTACCCTTGTCTGTTTGTCTGTCGTGCACTTATTGAGCGTAGGGACCGTCGCCCAGTTGTACGCCGTCGCCTAGGACGGGCCGTTGCAAGTAAGCAGGGACTGAGTGGCGGGTAGATTAGGGCTCACCTGTCTGTCTCCCTACCCCAGCATTACATAATCACAGGCCCATATACCTTTTCTACCCTGGTCCCTGACACAACTATGGACCCCCTTGAGACCCAGGCTCAGCAAATGCAGGGCCTCTCCCTACAGGTCCATGCCCTGGCTCAGAAGGGCAACCAGCATGATGCTACCCTGGTAGTGCCCCCCACCTCACCTCTTGAACCCCACCTCAAGTTGCCGGATCGGTTCTCAGGGGACCGGAAGACTTTTTTCTCCTTTCGGGAGAGTTGTAGGCTCTATTTCCGTTTAAAGCACCACTCCTCAGGTTCTGAGAGCCAGTGAGTGGGTATAATTATGTCCCGGCTCCAGGACGGGCCCCAAGAATGGGCCTTCTCCTTGGCTCCTGATGCCCCTGAACTTTCCTCTGTTGATGGTTTTTTTTCCGCTCTCGGGCTCATATATGACGAGACTGACAAGACTGCCTTTGCCGAGAGTCAGGTGGTGACCTTACGTCAGGGTAAGAGACCCGTTGAGGAGTACTGTTCTGACTTTAGGAAGTGGTGTGTAGCTTCTCGGTGGAATGACCCTGCCTTGAGGTGCCAGTTTAGATTAAGTCTGTCGAACGCCCTGAAAGACCTGTTAGTTAGCTATCCCTCTTCTGACTCCCTAGATGAGGTTATGGCTTTAGCGGTACGTCTTTACCGACGTCTCAGGGAACGACGACTGGAACGTCTTTGTGCCTTCCCCTCTGACCCCCCCATGATGGCTCCCGAGGTTCCGTTGCTTCATTCTTCCTCGGAAAACTCGGATGAACCTATGCAACTCGGGTCCTCCGTCTCTCCCCAACAATGTAGAGAGTTCCGCAGGAAGAATGGTCTCTGCTTCTACTGTGGGGATGAAAAGCATCAAGTGAACAACTGTCCTAGGCGTAAGAATAAGCAGCCGTAAGAACTTCCGCGCCTAAGTGACCATCGGGGAGGTCATTTGGGCGCACAGGTATTTCCCGTATTTATGAAACCTAATAAGATCTTGCTTCCCTTTCAGGTCTCTTTTGAGGGTAGGTCTGCCACCTGCAGTGCCTTCGTGGATTCAGGGTCTTCTGCTAATATTATATCTGTGGAATTTGCTATGTCTCTAGCTATGCCATTGATTGACTTGCCTAAACCTGTCCCGGTAGTGGGTATCGACTCCACTCCTCTTGCTAATGGTTATTTTACACAGCATACCCCTGTTTTTGAACTTCTTGTTGGCTCCATGCATTTGGAGCAGTGCTCTGTACTGGTGATGCAGGGATTATCGTCCGATTTGGTTTTAGGCCTTCCCTGGTTGCAGATGCATAATCCCACGTTTAACTTGAATACTGGGGATCTTACCAAATCGGGTAATGAATGCATGACGTCATGTTTTTCTGTTAATTTTATCTCTCTCCCTGAGGAGGTAAACACTCTACCTGAGTTTATTCAGGACTTTGCTGATGTTTTTTATAAAAAGTGCCTCCGAAGTGTTACCTCCTCATAGAGAATTCGATTGCGCAATCGATTTCGTACCAGGAGCTAAGCTCCTTAAGGGTAGGATATTTAATCTCTCTTGTCCCGAAGGTGAAGCCATGAGAGAGTATATCCAGGAATGCCTGGCCAAGGGTTACATTCGCCCCTCTACTTCTCCGGTAGGTGCTGGCTTCTTCTTCGTAGGGAAGAAGGATGGTGCTCTTAGGCCATGCATTGACTACCGTAACCTGAATAAGGTCACTGTAAGGAACCAGTATCCCCTTCCTTTGATTCCTGATCTCTTTAATCAGGTTCAGGGGGCCCAATGGTTCTCTAAGTTTGATCTACGGGGGGCGTATAACCTTATCCGCATCAAAGAGGGGGATGAGTGGAAGACTGCGTTTAACACGCCCGAAGGTCATTTCGAATACCTCGTCATGCCCTTTGGGTTGTGTAATTCTCCCGCGGTCTTCCAGAATTTCATAAATGAGATCTTAAGAGACTACCTGGGGGTATTTCTTGTAGTGTACCTTGATGACATACTTGTGTTTTCCAAGGACTGGTCCTCCCACATTGAGCATGTCAGGAAGGTGCTCCAGGCCCTTCGGGAAAACAAACTGTTTGCTAAAACCGAAAAATGTGTGTTTGGGGTGCAGGAGATACCATTTTTGGGTCAAATCCTCACTCCTCATGAATTCCACATGGACCCTGCCAAGGTTCAGGCTGTGGCTGAATGGGTCCAACCTGCCTCCCTGAAGGCGTTACAGTGCTTCCTGGGGTTTGCTAATCATTACGAGGAGATTTATTGCTAACTTCTCGGTCATCGCTAAGCCTCTTACGGATCTTACTCGCAAAGGTGCTGACCTCCTCCACTGGCCTCCAGAGGCAGTCCAGGCTTTTGAGGTCCTTAAGAAGTGCTTTATCACGGCCCCTGTGCTGATTCAGCCTAACCAAATGGAGCCATTCATCGTGTAGGTTGACGCCTCCGAGGTGGGAGTGGATGCTGTCTTGTCCCAGGGTACCAGGTCCCTCACCCATCTCCGTCCCTGTGCCTACTTCTCCAGGAAGTTCTCGCCCACTGAGAGTAACTATGATATTGGCAACCGCGAACTCTTAGCCATTAAATGGGCATTTGAAGAGTGGCGCCACTTCCTGGAGGGGGCTAGGCACCAGGTAACGGTCCTTACCGACCACAAGAATCTGTTTTTCTTAGAATCTGCACGGAGGCTAAAACCGAGACAAGCTCGATGGGTGTTATTTTTGACTAGATTCAACTTTTTGGTCACCTATAGGGCAGGGTCTAAAAATATTAAGGCTGATGCACTGTTGCGTAGCTTCATGGCCAGTCCTCCTGCATGTGTTTTGCCTCCAGGTATAATCATTTCCTCTGTTGATTCTGACTTAGTCCCCGAAATTGCGGCTGATCAAGGTTCAGCTCCCGGGAACCTTCCTGAGAACAAGCTGTTTGTTCTCCTGCAATTCCGGCTAAGGGTACTCAGGGAAAATCATGACTCTGCACTATCTGGCCATCCAGGCATCCTGGGTACCAAGCATCTCATTGCCAGAAACTATTGGTGGCCTGGGTTGCTTAAAGACGTTAAGGCCTACGTCGCCGCTTGTGAAATTTGTGCTAGGTCCAAGACTCCCAGGTCCTGACCAGAGGGCTTACTATGTTCTTTGCCCATTCCCCAGAGACCTTGGACCCATATCTCCATGGATTTTATCACCGATTTGCCTCCATCTCAAGGCAAGTCGGTGGTGTGGGTTGTAGTAGACCGTTTCAGTAAGATGTGCCACTTTGTGCCCCTCAAGAAACGACCCAATGCTAAGACGTTAGCTACCTTGTTTGTCAAACACATCCTGTGTCTCCATGGGGTTCCTGTTAATATTGTTTCTGACAGAGGGGTACAATTTGTTTAATTGTTTTGGAGAGCCTTCTGTAAAAAGTTGGAGATTGATCTGTCCTTCTCCTCGGCTTTCCATCCTGAAACTAATGGCCAAACTGAGAAGACTAATCAGTCTCTAGAACAATATTTAAGGTGTTTTATCTCTGACTGTCAATATGATTGGGTCTCCTTCATTCCCCTCGCCGAATTTTCCCTTAATAACCGGGTCAGTAACTCGTCAGGGGTCTCCCCCTTTTTCTGTAATTTTGGGTTTAATCCACGGTTCTCCTCCGTTTCACCTGGTAGTTCCAACAATCCCGAGGTAGATGTCGTTCATCGGGAACTGTGCACAGTCTGGGCCCAGGTTCAGAAGAACCTAGGGGCGTCCCAGAGCATACAAAAGACTCAGGCAGATAGAAGACGTTCTGCTAAACCCTTGTTTGTGGTCGGGGATCTGGTGTGGCTATCTTCTAAAAATGTGCGCCTTAAAGTCCCGTCCAAAAAATTTGCTCCCCGATATATAGGGCCGTACAAGGTCATTGAAGTCCTTAACCCTGTCTCCTTCCGACTGGAGTTACCCCCGTCTTTTTGAGTACACGACGTGTTTCATGTCTCCCTCCTTAAACGCTGCTCCCCGTCCTTGGCTCCCTCGAGGAAACCTCCGGTCCCTGTTCTCACCCCTGAAGGGGTAGAATTCGAGGTGGCCAAGATTGTGGACAGCAGGATGGTCCAAGGCTCCCTCCAGTACCTGGTCCATTGGAGAGGATACAGGCCTGAGGAGAGGACTTGGGTACCCGCCCGGGATGTTCACGCTGGGGTATTGCTCAGGAGGTTCCATCTTCACTTCCCCAATAAGCCAGGTCCACATAGAAAGGGTCCAGTGGCCCCTCTAAAAAGGGGGGGTACTGTAAAGGATGTGCCAGACACAGCCTCTGTGTCGACGCCCGTGGGTAATCAGTCTGCACCTGCTCCTAAGTCTGAGAGAGTGACACGATCTTCTACCATTCAGGCTGTGAGGCTGAGGAGTGGGAGAGCCTATCACAGCCTGGCCAGACGGAGCTAGCTCCCGCCCTCTGTCTATTTATACCTGCATTTCCTGCTCCTCCTTTGCCTGTGATTCTTTTCTATTTCCTGGCTCTGCTGCTCCTGCTATGATTATTGACCTTGCTTCATTTTTGACCCTGGCTTTACTGACTACGCTCCTGCTCTGCGATTTGTACCTCGTGCACTCCTGGTTTGACTCGGCTCGTTCACTACTTTTGTTGCTCACTGTGTTGCCGTGGGCAACTGCACCATTTCCCTTAGCTTCTGTGTACCCTTGTCTGTTTGTCTGTCGTGCACTTATTGAGCGTAGGGACCGTCGCCCAGTTGTACGCCGTCACCTAGGACGGGCCGTTGTAAGTAGGCAGGGACTGAGTGGCGGGTAGATTAGGGCTCACCTGTCTGTCTCCCTACCCCGGCATTACATCATCACTGTACAATTGGAACCAAACCAGTCTTACTGTTGCTGAAACCAGGGTCAGCACTATGTTACTGGCACTTGGGTCAGGGTTATATAACAGGCACTTAGCACTACAATTCAGCACTGTAGAACTGGACTTTGCACCAACACAATGTCATTGTCTCTTGGCATTATTTCACACTGAAAATATTTGTACCTGGCTATTTATTGCTATTCAATTTGACACATCTAACATTAAGGCTAAGTTCACATGTTGAGGATTGGATAAGAATTCACATAAAATCTACTTGCAATCCGCCTTCAGTGCAAATAAACAGGGTTTTGTAACCCCATTCACATACTCCATAGAAAATCTGCTCAGATTTTTTTCCACAAAGAAAAATAAAATAAAAATCAACATGCTCATTCTTCTCGGAGATTTCGTGCGGAATCACTTTATTAGATTTAACACATTTACCCCCGTGATAGGCGCGGTGTATAATACTATTTGTATAACCAATTTCTGAAGCAGAAACAACTTTTCTACCCATAACTAATTAAGATTTAACGTTTATTGTAGTTCTAAATATGAAAACTAAAAAAAAAACACTGTTGTTTAAAAACCTGTATTTATTAAGTGCACAAAGTTCTTCTAATGCATAGTTTCCTATTGTTACATATCCAGGGGTAGCTGCAGTCTATCCACAAATATCCACTTCCTGATTAGAGAATTGCTTTTTAAAAATTTAGAACCAGCCTTCCCTACATGTTTCGCTGATAAACGTTGTCTTCATGTGCTTCGAGGCTAATGGCGTGGGATGCCACGCACACTAGGTTATATAACCTCATTCATTTCACCATAATCTTGGCCTCCCCCACTTACTCAATAGGATGGCAAGTGGGAAAGGTTACATTCCCAACTACCAATCACATAATACAGCAGCACTACGGACATACTCCCGTCTAATAATTGGGTGCCATGAAGCCTTCAATCTAAGTTCCCTGTGTGTCATGCACAATAAAGTTAACTGGTGCGACGGCAAAGAGTCTAATTTCGCTTAGTGCACATGATTATAAACCGGATGTTAACCTTGCCGGTAAATGCTCGAATTAGATGGCAGAGACCTATTTCTGAGCGTGCAATGTGCCTGTGTCAAACACAATGCAACTGTACCATGCAAGCACAGGCCTGTACATATCATGTACTGTGTTTATACAAGACGGTTGTTACATAGGACATAGGCTAGCACAACACAGTTCAAAACTTGTTGCAACCATTAGCATTGTCTCATCAACTGAACCCATGTTTTTCTAGTGCCAAGCTGATAAAAACTATGTATACAGCTTTCACACGTTTCTTTTTTATTCATGAAAATGACATCAAAAAGAGGTGGCAGACTTTGTGGGACCAGTTCTTCAAGTGCCTCCATATCAAAGACAGGATTGTGTTAAGGAATCACTGGTTGCGCAATTCCCAAAAGGCTGCTGGAGGCTGTCGGGAGTAAGGGTGCAAATAAAATCGCAACCCCAAATCCGTCACAACTCTGATTGACAAAATCTAAGGCTAGTCTGAGGTATGCGCCAGAGCCCACCGCAAGGCGGGATGATTTTTGCTGCACAGAACCCAGGTTGTTCTAACAGAGTTCAGTGTTGGATAAGTGGTGCAATGCAGGCTATACCTGAACAGGTAACCAGACAGCCAGTGGGTGTCCAGAAGTCCAGAAGTCTAGGGCACAGAGTAAGTGAGTGCTTGATCATCACACCTCAGAAAGGAGAAAAAAAATAACATGCAATGAAAGAGGGAGGAGGCCAGGTATAAATTCTCCACCCAAACCTGACAGGAAGAAGACAGAGAAGTGGGATAAGCTCAGGAAGTAAACAGAACTGCCCAGAAGCTAGATCAGTAGTCATGGTGATCTTAAAGACACAGACGCTTCCTAACAGTACCCCCCTTATTACGAGGGGCCACCAGACCCTTAAACCTCGGTTAAGGTTTCAAAGGGAACTTTAAATGAAAGCTTTTAACTAGCTGACTAGCATGTACAGAATAGGCCGGAACCCAAGTTCATTCCTCCGGCCCATACCCCTTCCAGTGCACCAAGTACTGGAGAGTACCCCTGACCCTTCTGGAATCCACAATCCTCTGAACCTCAAATTTTAAGGAGAGATTTGTGAAAAACATCATGAATCTTAAAAGACAGAGGAAGAGCAAGACGAAAAGATACAGGATTAATAATTTCAACAATTTCATATGGACCAATAAACCTAGGAGCAAACTTGCGAGACAGTACTTTCAGTCGGAAGTTTTTATTAGAGAGCCACACCCTTTACCCCACACCAAACACAGGACTCATTGTACGTTTTTTGTTAGCATTTTTCTTTTGAGTAACTTGGGAGTTCTTAAGGTTCAATTGAACCTGAGCTCAAACTGTGCACAGTTTATTTGATTTAACTTCCACCTCAGGGTTATCACTAGAAGAGGTGGGAAATGAACCAAAACGAGGATGAAAACCATAATTACAGAATAACGGCGAGGTATCAAGAGAAACATGGTGGTGATTATTTTTGGCAAATTCCGCTAATAGAAGATATGAGACCCATTCAACCTGGTTACCAGCAATATCAAACCTAAGATACCGTTCCAAGGTTTGATTAAAGCACTCAGTTTGTCCATTAGTCTCAGGGTGAAATGAAAAGAAAGATAACTGTACACCAAATTGTACACCTCTATCAGAGACAATATTTTACGGAATACCATGCAGACTAACCACTTGATCAATAAATAATTTATACAAAGTCTTGGAATCAGGGAGTTGAGGCAAAGGAATGAAATTACACAATTTACTGAAATGGTCCACCACAACCCAAACGACAGTTTTCCTTTCAGAGGGAGTTAAATCAGTGATAAAATCCATGGACAGATGAGACTAAGGTTTCTGTGGAACAAACAATGGCAGCAGGTTACCAATAGAACGAGTTCGAGGAGTCTTAGCGTGAGTGCAGACATCACAAGCAGAGACATAGGAACTCACATCACAAGACAAAGACGCCCACCAATAGAGCCGTGAGACTAATCTTTTAGTCCCAGTTATCCCTGGATGGCCACACAAAACAGAATCATGTAACTCATTGAGCAAACGAAATCTGAACTGAAGAGGTACAAACACCCTCCCCGCAGGAATGGTTTGCGGAGCAAGTTGTTGACATTCTATAATCCCAGCTGCAAGGTCAGGTGATGTTGCAGAAATCACTATCCTTTTAGATAGAATAGGTTCAGAATGAATGTCGGGGACATGTGAGGAACAGAAACTTCGAGATAATGCGTCAACCCTGCCATTTTTAGACCCGGGTTTGTAGGTTACAATAAAGTCAAATCTGGTAAAGAACAAGGCCCACCTAGCCTGTCTGCGATTGAGTCTTTTGGCTGATTCTAAAAAGGTCAGGTTTTTATGGTCAGTCAGTACAGTAATTTGATGTTTAGCCCCCTCTAGAAAGTGGCGGCACTCTTCAAACGCTCGTTTAATAGCAAGAAACTCACCATTACCTATACCATAGTTCTTTTCAGGGGCAGAAATTTGAGAGAAAAAAAGCACAGGGACGCAAAATAGTAAATACAGAAGATCCTTGATATAACACAGCCCCCACACCTTTTTCTGAGGCATCAACCTCCACAAAAAAGAGGCTATAAAGATTAGCTTGAACAAGTACAAGTACGCTTTTATAAAACACTGTTTTAAGGTTTCAAAGGCAGAGACCCCACTAGGTTTCCGATTTACAAGATCAGAACCCACTTTCGTAAGATCCGTCAAAGGTTTGGCAATGGAGGAAAAATTATTAATACATTTTGGGTAATAATTCAAAAACCCAAGAACCTATGCAGAGCTTTTAGTGAAATGGTTGGACCCAATCAAGAATTTGCAGAAACTTAGCAAAGTCCATACTAAAATCATGAGGAGATAGCACATATCCCAAAAAATTAACTTCCTGAAATCCAAAAAGACATTTTTCAAGTTTTGCATAAAGAACATTTTCCCTCAGTACTTGAAGGACAGACCTTAAATGTTGAACATGAAAGAACCAATCGGAAGAAAACACAAGAATATCGTCCAGATCAGTAGCGGATCCTCATATGGGCGGTTCGGGTGACCACCCAGGGCCCAAGGCTCCCAGGGGGCCCATGGCCGCCCAAACTGCACATAAGTTAAAAAAGCAGATCCAGGGCTGCTGCTGCCTGTTGCAGTCATCGCTCCCACCTGCTGATTAGGAGGAGGAGGTGGGGGGGGGGGCAAGTGCCGGGGGAGTCAATTGCGGCCAGGGAAAGGGGCGGGTGGCACAGCACATCAGCGGACTGTCAGACATAGTGATGGGAAGGTGCTGGAGTCTCCCTGACAGTCTTCTCCTCTCTGCTGTTGGGCACTGTCTAAAACCTCTGTCTAAACCTCCAGCAGCTGCCTGATAACGGGATAATAGGAGGTGAAGGACCTGTGGTGACATCACAGTCCCATGACAAAGGTCCTGGAGGCTGTACACAAGCACCGCAGAGTAAGAGGCTCTGGTAAGTGTGGTATGTGTATATAGGGAACATAGTATAAGGCTATATAGTGTGTCCTGTGTATATAGTGTGTGTGTATAGTATAAGTCTATATAGTGTGTATGATGTAAGTCTATATAGTGTGTGTATAGTGTATATAATGTAAGTCTATATAGTGTGTATATATAGTGTAAGTCTATATAGTGTGTGTATAGTGTATATAATGTAAGTCTATATGGTGTGTGTATATAGGGATCATGGTGTAAGTCTATATAGTGTGTCCTGTGTATATCATGTGTGTGTATAGTGTAAGTCTATATAGTGTGTGTGTGTGTGTGTGTGTGTGTGTGTGTAGTGTAAGTCTATATAGTGTGTGTGTGTATAGTGTAAGTCTATATAGTGTGTGTGTGTATAGTGTAAGTGTATATAGTGTGTGTGCATAATGTAAGTCTATATAGTGTGTTCTGTGTGTATAATGTAAGTTTATATAGTGTGTGGTGTGTGTATAGGGTTTATAGTGCGTTAAATGTAAGTCTATATAGCGTATATAATGTGTGTCTGTATATTGCATATAATATGTGTGCATAGTGTGTACATATTGTATAGTGTGTAAATAGTGTGTGTTGTGTGTATAATGTAAGTCTATATTGTAAAGGATCTGCCAGGCACTTCTGTGTATACGTCCATGGGTAATCAGTCTGCACCTGGTTCTATGTCTCTGAGACTGACTCCATCTTCCACCACTCAGGATGGCAGGCTTAGGAGTGGGAGAGCCTATCGCAGCCTGGCCAGACGGAGCTAGTTCCGCCCTCTGTCTATTTATACCTGCCTTTCCTGTTCCTCCTTTGCTTGTGATTCTTCTCGTGTGGTTTCCTGGCCTTGCTGCAGCTCCTAGCTATTTGACCTTGCTTCATACTGACCCCGGCTTTCTGACTACTCTCCTGCTCTGCGTTTGGTACCTCGCACATTCCTGGTTTGACTCGGCTCGTTCATCTCTCTTGTTGCTCACGGTGTTGCCGTGGGCAACTGCCCCATTTCCCTTTGCTTGTGTCCCCTTGTCCGTTTGTCTGTCGTGCACCTACTGAGCGTAGGGACCGTCGCCCAGTTGTACCCTGTCGCCTAAGGCGGGTCATTGCAAGTAGGCAGGGACTGAGTGGTGGGTAGATTAGGGATCACTGTCTGTTTCCCTACCCCCCTGTCATTACATATATAGTGTGTGTAGTGTATATAGTGTAAGTCTATATAGTGTGTGCTGTGTGTATAGAGTTTATAGTGTGTATAATGTAAGTCTATATAGTGTGTGTGTGTGTGTGTGTGTGTGTGTGTGTGTGTGTGTGTGTGTGTGTGTGTGTGTGTGTGTAGTGTGTGTATATAGTGTGTGGTTTGAATATATAGTGTGTGGTGCTAGTGTGATTTGTATACAGGGTGTTTAGTTTCAAAGTTTTTGTGTGTGAAATTATTTCCCACCCATAGTCAAATGCAGTAAGTCAAATGCTCAGAAGCCCCCTGCAGTATAATCTCCCCCATAGAGCCCTCAGTAGTTATTATACTGCAAGGGGGGTCATCGCATCTGACTGACTGCTGAGGGTCCTATGGGAGGATAACGCCTTCCCCCCCAGAGCCATAAGTGTCAGATGCTCAGACCCTCCAATAGAGCACTCCGCAGTCAGTCAGATGCACTGGAGAGGGGTGTCTGACTGCTTAAAGGGTAACTAAACGTTTACAAAAAAATTCACATGTCATAGTGACATGTCAAAAGTTCTGATCGGTGGGGGTCCGGGCACTGAAACCCCAAAAATCAAACTTTTAAAAAACATTTGGCTGGTCATAGTGATATGTCATATGTTTTGATCACTGGGACCCCCACCGATCACTAAAACAAAGTGGCAGAAGCACTCAGGAGAGTGATGAGCCACTGTGTTTCTGATCGTCTTTCCTCTGATAGCCGAGCAAGCGGTGTACGGGCTCAATAGAACATCTATGAGTCTATACAGCGCTCCAAGGAAAGACTATCAGAAATTAAGTGGAACAGCGCTTACCCGTGAACTTCTGCCACTTTGTTTTAGTGATCGGTGGGGGTCCCAGTGATCGGACACTCATCGATCAAAACTTCTGACATATTACTATGACAAATGTTTTTTTAAAGTTTAGTTAACCCTTGGGGACTGAATTTATTGGTCTGAGTTAATGTAAGGGCCTGGGGTCTTAATTTGCTTAGGAGTTTGGTCTGGGGTATAAAACAATTTAGGGTGTTTAATTTCTGAATTTTTGTGTTGCTATAGACGCGGAAAATGGCTGCAGAATCGAGGGGCAAAGACTTCTCATCAGGAAACTCTGCAGTCATCAGGAGAAGTCGCCATAACATTCTGTGTCAGTGTCACGAAGGGTCTGTGGACCCACTGGGTCGTACCGCCTTGGCGGTAAGGCAACTGGCCAAGAGGATGCAGGACAATGTCTATAGTTCGTATAGGGTACCTGTGGCAGCTCGGACAGTAGCAAGGCAGGCTCGGCTTGGACTAGGCAGGAGGTAGACGTCAGGCGAGGTGAAGCAGGTCAGACATGGAACAGCACGACACAACTTTGGCACAACACAGTGCTCGGCCAGGAAGGTATAGAATGCTAGGAACAGGAACAGAAACTAGAACAGGTACAGGAACAGGAAAACACTAGGAGGCCATCACGTAGACAAACTATAGGGAACAACAACAACAACGCCCAGGCATAGAACTAGGAGGCTGGACCCCTCTTATAGTCCAGGGTACTCAAGGGTCAAAGTTCATCAACGAGGTCTGGTGTGCGCGCTGCCCCTTTAAGAGCGGGCACGAGTGTGCACGCGCACCCTACGGGATCCGGCTGAGGTGAGTGGACGCGAGCTCCTGAGGAGGAGGCTGGGGCCAGCGTTTGCCGACTCGTGGCTGCGGCTGTCAAGGGGAGGTTGGAGCTGACAGCCTGCATTACAGTCAGATGGAGAAGAGAAGAAAAGAGAACGACTCCTATCAGAGACTAAATCACTTGTGTGTCATTTAATTTATAGATGTGTCACCTCTCCTGACATGTCTGTTATAGGAAATCCTTGTATTATATAAAAACGCTTTGTGTACCCAGGACTAATAGACAAATTCGTGTTACCATTCCCATTGTCAGGAGGATGTGTCCCTACACAGTGTGATACTGTCAGCGATGGTTGGAGACTGTCAGTATCTAGGGTCACAGCCCTTTGACAAGGGGAATCGTAACACTCATTTGTCAATGCTCACACAGAAAGGTGGTGTTTAATATAGACAAGGCGTGGCAGGGCGGTGGTGGAGAAGGGGGGCCCAAGCTTGTGGAACAGCCCAGGGTCTAAGGTCTACTTAATCCGCCACTGGTCCAGATACACGACGACAAAACGTCCAATAAAATTTCTGAAAATATCATTAACCAGGTTTTGAAATACTGCAGGAGCATTACTTAAACCAAAAGGCGTGACCAAATACTCATAATGACCATCAGGAGTATTAAATGCTGTCTTCCACTTATCCTCTTTGCGGATGTGAACCAAATTGTAGGCCCTGCGTAAATCTAGTTTAGAGAACCACTTGGTTCCTGAGATCTGATTAAACAGGTCCGAGATGAGAGGAAGAAGATATTGGTTCTTAACGGTAATCATATTTAATTCACGATAGTCGATACAGGGTCTTAAACCACCATCTTTCTTTTCAACAAAGAAAAAACCTGCACCCACCGGAGAAGTAGATGGACGAATATAACCCTTAGGCAGCTTAGCATTAGGGAGAAGTATAATGGGACAGTCGTATGGCCTACGAGGAGGGAGAGATTCACGATTGATTTCAGAAAACACATCCTCAAAATCTTGAATACACTCAGGCAATGCTGGTGCGTTGCAAGATACATTAGTAGTAGACAAAGATATGCAAGAATCATAACATTTAGAATTACACTTCATTAAATCTGCTTTTACCCAATCAATAACCGGATTATGTATCTGCAACCATGGAATACCCAATATTACCTCAGAAGGTAAATTTTCTAGAATAAAGAACGTAATTTGTTCAGTATGCAATTACCCAGTTCCAATGTAACATGCGGAGTAGAGAACGTGACCGACCCCTGAGCGAGAGGGGTATTATCAATAGCAGAGACTCTGACTGGGGTACTTAACTGAACAAGGGGGATAGCCAAGAAATTAGCCGCAGAACCACAATCTATAAAAACTTGGCCAGAAATACAAACATTATTAAACCATACATTAACAGGCAAAAGGATTTTTTTTTAAAATGTGGGAAAAACTGCCCAGATGGCATTGCCGGGGACCATCTAGGCACTGAAGTTTTCCGGAGCTGGATGTCCTGGAACAGTTCTTGAGAGTATGACCAGCGTACCTTCAGTAGAAGAACAGCCCCTTGCATTTTCAAAAAAATTTCCGTTCTTGAGAAGACATAGTGGAGCCCAACTGCATGGGCTCTTGTGCATCAGATGAAGGGAGCTCAGTGCGTGGAAGGGGGTGACCATTGCCGATCTCTGATTTTTGCAATCTCGTAGTCGTTGGTCCAGACCCACAACAAGGGTCATAATATCCTCTAGAGGCAAGGGTGGAGGGTAATTTATAAGGAGTTCTTTCAAGGTTTCTGAAAGACCTTGGCGAAATTGACATCGGAGTGCAGCATCATTCCATTGTGAAGATATGAACTCCGAACAATAATCTTCGACAGGCTGCCGTCCCTGCTGGAAAGACAACAGATTGGCCTCAGCCACTGCAGTGATATCTGGTTCTCCATATATTAAACCCAACGCCCAGTGGTGTAACTATAGGGGTCGCAGTTGACTGCGCTATTGATTCCGTCAAAACAACGGAACCCTGTCACAGCGGTGACAAACGGAAACCTTCAGCAACATTTCTATCACCATGGAGATCAATGGTGAGGGAAACGGAGGCTTAGGTTTCAGTTTGCCTTTCCGTTGAGGGGTTACCTGACGGAAACCTCCGACGGAAGGTCAGCGGTGATGTGAACAGGCCCTTATTAATGGTTTTTTTTTATGTTTGTGTTTTTTTAAAGGTTCGGTCATTGGACTACGTTGGATTCGAGGACTACTTCGATGACGGATTTTTTTTTTATTATCAATAAACCTGTTTTTTCTATGTCTGTATTTTCTTAAACTTTATTACTACCGCCTTATAAATAGCTGCTGGCTGATTGACAACGTCCCTTACTAAGGCAGGGCTTAGTGTTAGCGGGTGCAGAGACTAACACTAACCCCCATGATTGCCCCGGTACCCACCGCCACCAGGGTTGTCGGGAAGAGCCGGGTACGATCCAGTACCCCACCATCACCACAAATGGTCGGGCACTGGGGCGGCCGCAGGATGGCATTATTAGGCTGGGAAAGGTCAAACACAGTGGACCTTCCCACCCTGGTAATGCTAGCCTGCTGCTGCTGTGTTGTATCTGGCTGGTTATGAAAAATTGGGGAGACCCCATGTCAATTTTTTTAAAATAAATAAAAAATTGGAAAGAAAGATGGGGCGTTCCCCCATTGTTATAACCAGCCAGATACAACACAGCAGCAGCAGGCTAGCATTATCAGGGTGGGAAGGGCCACTATTGTTGGGCTTTCCCAGCCGAATCATGCCAGCATGCGGCCACGCCAGTGCCAAATCATCACTACAAATGGTTGAGTACTGAATCGTACCCGGCTCTTCCCTGTACCCCTGGTGGTGGTGGGTACCGGGGTAATATTGTTAGCCTCTGCACCGGCTAATACTAAGCCCCGCCTTAGTAATGGACATTGTCAATCAACCAGCAGCTATTAATAAGGTGGTAGTAATAAAGTTTAGAAAAATACAAAGACATAGAAAAAATATTTTATTGAAATAAAAATCCCACACACTCCTCATAAACCATTTAATTGAGAATAAAAAAAACGCCGTTATTGAAGTAGTTCTCGAATCCGACGTAGTCCAACAACCGAACTTGTAACAAAATACAAACACACGAAAATAATTAATAACACATAAAAAAGCAAAACAACTCTTATATTTACCTTTCCTGGGTCCAGCGCTGGAGCCACAATGTCAACGAGCTGAGCTCTGTATCAAATCCTATCATGTGTGATACTGTCTGCTAAGCCACTGTATCTAATCCCATCATGTGTAATACTGTCTGCTGGGCCTTATATCTAATCCTATCATGTGTGATACTGTCTGCTGAGACGCTGTATCTAATCTTATCCATAGCTTTTTTTTTTGGGGGGGGGGGCTATTTCCCCTGACATTTCAAGACCTTAGCGACGTCCCTGGCTGCTAGTGCTGCATCGTTGGGTCACTTAGGAGACCCAGCGATGCAACTGAAAGCTGCGGGCCTTCGGCCATGAGAAGTTTTGGGGGGCCCAAGAAGAATCTTTGCATCGGGGCCCATGAGCCTTTAGCTACGCCCCTGCCAACGCCCAAAAGAAGACTACCACAGAAGAAAGTTCAGGGGCATCAGGTCTCAATGAAAAGGAGATATATTTTCGACTAAAACCTATGTTACAACTCTTGCGAAGATTGACAAAAGACTTACAATTACCAGAGAAACGATCAGGTGAATTCACCTTTGGTTCAACCGGAGTTGCTACTGGGATGACTGCTTGGGTCTGCGCTGTTTCATGCTGCTGTATCAGTACAGCCAGACCTTGTACCAGACCTTGTATGCATTTGATCCGCCAAGACGTGCATAGGTTCCATAGCGAAAAAATAATATAAATGGGCTTGTGAATATGTTAAGGAATCACTGGTTGCACAATTCCCAAAAGGCTGCTGGAGACTGTCGGGAGTAAGCATTCAAATAAAAAAAACAAGGGGCGGAGCTTGGCCACTCGCTGTGAATGTGGCTTAGAGTAAGAGCTCCTCACGCTACCTGTCTGATACCCTAACAAGCAGCGGCACTACACTTGCTAAAAGGCTGAGAACTGCAAAAGACAAAGGCAAAGAACATACTGGCAACCAATACCCTGGGAAAAATCAAGCAGACTTGGACAAATTCTTGAGAAAGAAGCTGGACACCTCTCCGGCACAGACCTTCAAGATGGCACCGGACCATGCAGGCGGCCCCACTACAGAGTATGACTCGTACACGGAAAGCGCGGGAGAGCATTCTGATGCAGGGGGTGAGTCTGAATATGCCCCTGTCTCCAGAGGATGTATAAGGAAAACCCTATTTAAAGCTCTAATTCCCATAGCCAAAGAATTGTCAGACATCAAGGCCGATATACGCCACATTGGGGGCAGGGTAGATATGCTGGAGACTGCTCACAAAGATGTAGTTAGATTTGGGAAGGCTGTGCAAGAGACCCTCCACGTACAGCATGACTTCATTAACACAGCTTTGTTACAACCTGAAGATCAGGACAATAGAAGCCGTTGCAAAAATGTGAGGATTCGTGGCCTACCGGAATCTATCGCTCATGACGCCCTGCCTAAAGTTGCAATGGAACTTTTCACCTCCCTCTTGGGAGAAGAAAGAGCCGTACAGGAAAGAATTCACAGAGCCCTGAGGGCCAAACCACGCTCTAATGATTCGCCCAGGGATATTATTTATGGCTTACTTAGCTGCATAGATGCAGCAGCAATCCTGAAAGCAGCAAGGGAATCAGATGAGGTCAAGTTTGACAACTCTCCTGTACTTCTATTCCAAGATTTAGCATCCTCCACTCTTGCTAAAAGAAGCATCCTAAAGCCACTGTTTAATAACACCCCGTTTAGATGGCTTTATCCTTTTGGATTATCAATTTTCAAAAATGACAAACAAATTGTTATTAGAAAGCCAGATGATATGCATGCGGCATGGGAATTGCTCGGACTTGAACCAATGGACATCCCTTCCTGGCTTCCACTGACACATTCACTGAAAATCCCTGCTTTACATGACCCCGAATCGTGGAGCACTGTTTCGAGATTTTGTTCTCCAAAAGGAAAGAAACCTCTTCCTAGAAACCATACAGAGACCCGGACAAGCTGAGGGTATCTCTATTAGTACAGTTGCTGATGTTGTACCTGCATGAAGTGCCTTTGTCCTTATCAGAACTGAGATCTTACTTGTTTATATGTCTGGCCTGAATTAGTAGGTTTTGCCAGGTTTTCATTATGTTACAAGAGATAATGGTCCTCTATAAGTCCTTACTTATATATTTCACTGTTTATTGTATGCGTCCTGCTTGATATATAGCCATTATATTTGTATTGCTAATTGGGTTTTCGTATTGGGTTGTCACATCTTTCGGTCAACCTCATTTGCTTCTGGTAGACCCCCCTCATCTCCTTCTTAATGAGAGATATACTAGCGTATAACCAGATAATGCTGTTTTTTCTTTTCACTAATCATGAGCCGTTGCCAAGTGGAGAATGGTTTGCTGAATCCATCCTTGCTCATCTTTTCTTCCCTTGTTTTGTCTTGTGGTATACATTACTATTGTTTACGGAACCTCTGAATGCACTCTTATGCCTTTATTTTGCTGATATCTGTTTTTATGGTTGATCTTAAGATGTTTTTGTATAATGTGTGAGGTCTGAATGTTCCTCAGAAGAGTAGTTAAATTATTAGGTTGTTGAAGAAAAATTTGACTGACATAGCTCTCATTCAGGAGACGCACTTCAAACATGACAAAATACCTTCTCTTCCCACTAAAGATTTTGCTTTATGGTTTCACAGCTCCTATCATTCTGCAACTAGAGGGTTTAGTATTGCTATTAACAAACACACCCCATTTAAACTGCTTGCAGAATTGAAAGATTCTGATGGTAGATTTTTGTTTATAAAAGGGACAATAGATAAAGAAATTGATACTAAAGCCAATTTATATTCACCTAAAGTTGACCAGACCTCCTGGATCATTTAGACCTTAAACATCTTGCGCAACTTCACTGAAGGTGTATTATTTGTAGGGGGAGACCTTAATTTACCTCTTAAAGCATCTTGGATACGACGGGCTCGCAAAATACCTCATATAAAACACTAGCTAAACTAAATGAGGTTTTAAACTTACTACATCTAAAAGATATTTGGAGACTGTTACACCCATCTGACAAAGATTTCACTTACTTCTCACAGGCTCACAATACCTACCATAGACTAGATGACATTTTTATCTCAGAAAAACATACAGCTTTAGTCCTTTCGGCGGAGATAGGAAATATCTTGCTGTTAGATAATGCTCCTGTCTCTATTACCATAAAACTGATGGATAGTCCTAAAGTTGACTGGTGTTGGAGACTCAACGATACTCTCATTGCTGATCCATCCAATGCACTAGTAGTTGACGATCATTTGAAACAATATTTTAGGTATAACACCACAGAAGCGATTTCCACTCAGATAATGTGGGAGGCACACAAATCAGTAGTCAGAGGAGAACTTATCTCTATAGGGACACATACGAAAAACAAAAAGAATAAACTGCTTAACTCTCTGTTTTCGCAGATTTTTCTTCTATATGGAGTGCACAAAGAGACAAATGCTATCACATCCCTGCAGGAGCTGACTGATCTCCGGGATAAAGTGAAAGACATCCTCAACATTAAATCTGCTAAACTACTCAAAATTTTAAAGTTTCAACACTATGCCCATGGTGATAAAGGCAATAGAATGATGTCTGGGCTAGTTCACAAACAACAAATAAAGACATTTATCCCGGATATCAAGACTGCTAACAGTAAGACAGTTAAAGAGACTAACCACATTGCCGAGGCTTTTCAAACGTTCTACCAGAACCTTTACAATTTGCAAGGAACAACACTTCCTGATGTTGTGGCCCGGATAGGCAGGCTCTGATTTCAGGATTTCTCGACTCCATTGATCTTTCAAAGATAGATGTTAAAGCTCTAGACATACTCTCCCGCCAGAACAAGAACTGGGGAAGGTATTATTTACCATTCCTTCAGGGAAAAGTGGCGGATCTGACGGTCTCCCAATAGGCTATTATAAAACATTTAAAACAACCTACTTCCCCATTTTACCACGTTATGCAATTCTCGCCATATAGGAGACACTCTCCCAAAGCAGTCACTTGAAGCACACATCACTATCTTACCAAAAGAGGGGAAGGATCCTACACAGTATAGCAGATATGTACCCATCTCTTACTTGAATGCGGACCTAAAGTGGTGGGTTAAGGCCCTAGCCTTTAGACTTGGACCTTTGCTCCCTACGATCATAGGAAAGGAACAAACTGGCTTCATGGTGAATAGACAAGGGAAGGATAATGCTTGTAGAATCATTAGATTGATCGAATATGCGAGATCTCATCAAATCCCATTAGTCCTTCTCGGCATGGATACCGAGAAGGCTTTTGATCGGATTAGCTGGTCCTTTTTAAAAGCTACTTTACTGACGTTTGGATTTCCACATCTATTTATCCAGGATGTTTTTTTCTTTATATAACCGCCCCAGTGCAAAGATAGAAGTTAATGGGATTCTCTCTAAATCCTTTAACATTTGTAATGGCACCCACCAAGGTTGTCCCCTATTGCTTTCCCTATTTATACTCGTAATGGAGACCCTAATTCAAAAGATCAGGCAAGACCCACAAATACAAGGTATCACAGTTGGCTCTCACACTCACACCACAGCTTAATTTGCAGTTGATCTATTAATTTTAACTACCAACCCTGTGACCTCTATCCCACGATTAATAGAAATTTTTAATTCCTTCAGAGAAGTATCGTATTTCAAGGTTAATTTTGGGAAGTCCGAAATATTAAACATCTCTACTCCGGAATCACATATTAATCCCATTAAAGCGAACTTACCGTTTAAATGGCCAGATAAGACCATAACATATTTAGGCATTAAATTTTGTAAGGATCCTTCTCATTTATACACATATAACTACTTCTACCTATATTTAAATCCATACAGAAACAATTGCAAGAGCTCAAAATCCCGCTTATGTCTTGGATGGGTCGTAAAACTCTTCTTAAAACCTTTATAGCCCCTGTGCACCATCGTATGCCTGTTTGCACTTGGGCTGGTGGGAAGAGTTTATAGTATACCCTCATCCTCTTTTCAGAAAATGCGCATCCGTTTGGCTCAGATACATGGACGATGTCCTTTTGTGTTGGAAGGGACCGTTGGACTTACTTGAAAGTTTTATTGGGGATTTAAACTCAAATGAACTAAATATCCTTTTGACCTTTTCTCATAGTAAAGATCATATTAGCTTTTTAGATCTTAATATTCATAGGGAAGGAAATAAATTAAAAACGACTACATACCGGAAACCAACATCTGGTAATACTCTTTTGGCAGCAAGTAGCCATCACTTTCCATCTCAAATTAAGGGGATCCCGATAAGCGAATTTCTTCGAATTCGCCGTAATTGTACAGATTTCAGGGACTTTAAAAGCGAAGCACAAGACTTATCATCTCGCTTTGAAGATAGGGGTTACCCCAAGAAGATGATCAAGAAAGGATACAATAGAGCATCTAGGCAGAATAGAGAGGAAATTCTTAAAAGAGGTAAAAAAGATAACAGTGATAATAGAGTCAGATTCATTTCAAGGTATGGGTCCCATTGGAACATACTTCGGAATCTAATGATTAAAAACTGGCCACATTTAACCTTGGATAAAAGAATCAATTCAATAGTGGGGAATGTACCGAGCATGGTCCCAAGAAAGGCCCCTACTTTGAGGAATTTATTGGTGAGTTCTGAGTTTAAGAGAAGGACCCCAAATAATGAGAAATGGCTACAGAAACGTCCAAAAGGAATGTTTATGTGTGGCTCTTGTAAATGCTGTAAGTACGTTTTAAAATCAGACACTTTTCTGGATAGTGAACATAAAAAGGAATTTAAAGTCTATAATTTCATCAACTGTCGCTCAACCATGGTTGTTTACTCCATTATCTGCCCATGTGGGAAACAATATATAGGGAAAACGAAACGAGAATTACATGTTCGCATTAGTGAACATATTAGAGATATCGTTAAGGGTGAAATGATTAATCCTCTAGCCGCACATTTCAAAACATACCATGCCCAATCACCAACTGGCTTAAAATTTATGGGGATTTACCAACTTTTTCAAGATAGAAGGGGAGGTGATCTCAATCGAATACTCCTCCAGAAGGAAACTATGTGGATCTATACATTAAGAACTTTGAATCCCAGGGGATTGAATAATGAAATTAAATTTAATATGTTTCTTTGAATGGTTGGGGTTTGAGAGACTGTCCTGTATTTCCCTCAATTCTCGGTATTTTGGAGTTAGCTGGTGTTGGATACAAATAATCTCTGATACATGAATATTAGATTAAAGAAAGGGACCCCCCCCTTATTTTATGTTATCCCTGGAGAATGATCTAGGAAAATTGGTTGTGTAAAATTTGGATTTAAATATACACACTTTCTGGTTTTAATTTTGGAAACCTGATAGTTAAATCCTAATTTGCCTTCTATCTGGATATCATATAATAATTTTTTCATTTAATTATAATTTGTTTTAGTGGTATGATTATGAGTTACTTTATTTCCAATATAGAATGATCAATCAATTGGATTAATAATATCAAATGGGTGGGAATTGGGGATCTGCTGTTTTATTGACACTGGATCCTCATTCGTGCCTTCGCTTGGAATTTCATGATGGCCCCTATTATTCACCAGAGTCTTTTATACGCATATGCGAAATATGATGTAATCCAGTAGTAAAATTAACCGATTATGATTCTGCTTTGGGGGTGGTGGGGACCCGGGTCCTGATGCCTTAATAGGTAGTGGTTCTCCGTCCCTGCCTCCCCTAAGGTATTATCTGTATTTCATATGCTTATGTGTATGAGTGAATATATTCTATATATAAATATGTTAAAAGAATTAAATAGATTTCATCTTATGTTAAAATAATCTAAGGGGGGCTCCCCTATTGAAGAAAAACTTCGTTCCTCCATAAATCTATCATAAAGTCTAGATAGTAATAGTTAACCGTATTAACGGAAGAATTTATTTTACTAATCAAATCTAGGTATCAATGGTATCGCTATATAAAATTTAACAATTGGTCTTATTTCGACCAAGTTGAGACACATCACTGATTACCCTCCTCCGGATAAATACTGAATATTTCTATGAATTTGACTTTCTGGATATTCTAATTGTTTGTTTGAACATAAAAATATTTTAGCCTGCTATTAAAATTGAGAGATATATTTCATGGCGGCATCTCATGCAAGAGTTAAATATATAATATCCATAATGTCTTTGTGTGAAACATTATGTTCTTGATTATGGAACCAATGAATGAATTTGGGACACTATATATATATGGTGTGTTTGGCAGTAATCGTCAAACTGCTCTGAAGAAATCCCGTTCAGGGATGAAACGCGTCAGCTGTCCTAATCAATGGGGCGGGTAGTGACGTCCTAACCCTGCCCAGAGAATACCTGTCCAGTTTTGAAGAGCTCTGTGGAAAGGAACATACGTTGGAACAATTACCTACCTGGTTGCCGGCGTGTGATCCTGTCTGGTCCGGTCCTCCTGGAGTGCCTGGTTAATTCACCTGAAATTTCAGTGTGCGATCCTGCCTTGCTGGGCCCCTATCTCAGTGAACACAGCGGCTTTTGCCAGTATGGATTTATAGAGGAAGGCGCCAAGGGAAGTAATGGTGGAGATGAGGATGCTTTGTAATTAAATGTGTGGCCACACAGGCGAACTTTCCTCTTGAGGAGATCTATCCTTTACATCGGAGTTAATTATCTCCCTGCATGGTCTCCCCGGCACTTATTTGATTTCGGAGATGAAGGTAAAAACCCATTCAAGCTCATACTCTACTCCAAAATTCAATTGCCTGTAGGCTATACATTGACCTAAGGGTCTGTGAAAAGACTTCCTATTATCATCAGTTTTGAATTGGAATTATTTATCTACTTGATGAGAGAGAAAAAAGCACGTTCATAACCACATTCCTTCAAATCGTGAGGCTATTCTTCTATTTTTGAGAGTTATCATATTATATATGCATGAAAAAATCTCATTATTAATAGCATTAACAGTCACTTCGAATGGGGTTATTTTGCAATATTGTGATACAAATTACATATATGTTTGGAAACCGCAGGTGTGAATACAGTCTAGCGGTTTGCCATTTGGAAATCTTCTTGTAAAATTGTGTAACACACATACATCATGCTATATATCCATCTGACAAATTTATTTATCTTTTGAAGGTTTATCATATGTTATATTATTAACAGTTACCTCAAATAGGTCCTCTGGCAATATGGTTATACAAATTACAATTATCAACAGCTACCTAAAGTAGTTCCTTGGGTAACATTGTGATACAAATTACATATATGTTTGGAAACCGCAGGTGTGAACACAGTCCAGCGGTTTTCCATTTGGAAATCCTGTTGTAAAATCGTGTAATACATATACATCATGCTATATATCCATCTGGCAATATCACTTACGCTTTGAAGGTTCATTGTATGTTATATTATTAACAGCTACCTCAAACAGGTCCTATGGTAATATTGTGATATATATTATATATATGCTTGGAAAACGCAGGTGTGAACACAGTCCAGCGGTTTTCCATTTGGAATACTTTCATATTATTTTCAGCTACCCCAGACAGGTCCTTTAGCAATATTGTGATACAAATTACATAAATGTTTGGAAACCGCAGGTGTGAACACAGTCCAGCGGCTTTCCACTTGGAAATTTTTTTGTATAATTGTGTGGTACACATATATTATACTATATAACCATCAGGCAATATTACTAATGTTTTGAAGATTATTCGTATGTTCTTTTTCCTGGCCAGGAGAATTCTCTTTTTAAATTGTATTTTGGTGAATGTATAAATTTATCTTTTCCGGTATTTTCTGGATTCAAAAAATAAAATAATTATTTACTTTTATTGAGCCCAAGAGTGCTTAGTTATATTTCTGAAACTTTTTCTTTTTTTCTTTTTTTATTAATTTATATCAGGAATGGCACCGTGCTATATTATATTGCAATTTTGGGTTCTTTAGGTATGGTTTGTAATAACCACATCTGTTTTTCTTTATTATTAATTTTAACTACCAACCCTGTGACCTCTATCCCACGATTAATAGAAATTTTTAATTCCTTCAGAGAAGTATCGTATTTCAAGGTTAATTTTGGGAAGTCCGAAATATTAAACATCTCTACTCCGGAATCACATATTAATCCCATTAAAGCGAACTTACCGTTTAAATGGCCAGATAAGACCATAACATATTTAGGCATTAAATTTTGTAAGGATCCTTCTCATTTATACACATATAACTACTTCTACCTATATTTAAATCCATACAGAAACAATTGCAAGAGCTCAAAATCCCGCTTATGTCTTGGATGGGTCGTAAAACTCTTCTTAAAACCTTTATAGCCCCGAAACTATTGTATTTGCTACAGACCCTCCCCTTATGGCTTCCCAGGTAATTTTTTGATAGAGTTAGGAGGTTACTCTACTCATTTTTGTGGAATAAAAAAAGGCCTAGGTTAAAATATCAGCTTCTCATATAAAAACCTACATTTGGTGGTCTTGGAGTATCCGATATACTTACATATTATAAGGCTAACCACTTGAATAGGTGGAAATCCTTATTCCGGTATCCCAACCATACCCTCTATTCTGTTTTAGAGAAGGAACTCCTCTTGTTGCTGGATAAAGTATACTCCCTGACTACACTATGCTCCAGTGTATTATTGAAAGGCCCTATACGGGTTTGGCAAGAGATCAAAAAAAAAGTGTCCTCTTCTTTCTAAGTCCTTTCCCCTTCTACCTTTAAATCTTCTACCATACTTGATCAACCCAAGGAAATTTCCTCACGCAAATTTCTGGACTCATTTTAATAATTTAACACTTGATACGTTTTTTTAACCCGATGCCCAGGTTACAACTTCCTGGCTGTTTAGGAAAACTGGTTTGCTTTTAAAAGACGTTACACAAATTGTAATGGCGGGGGGTAGGGAGACGGACAAGTGAGCCCTAATCTACCCGCCACTCTGTCCCTGCCTACTTGCAACGACCCGCCCTAGGCGACGGGGTACAACTGGGCGGCGGTCCCTGCGCTCAGTAAGTGCACGACAAACATACAAAGGAACACAAGCAAGGAAAAGGGGCAACACCGTGAGCAACCAGAGTGGTGAACGAGCCGAGTCAAGCCAGGAGTGTGCGAGGTACAAAACGAAGAGCAGAAGAGTAGTCGGTAAGCCAGGGTCTGTATGGAGCAGGATCAAAAAATAGCAGGAGCTGTAGCTGGGCCAGGAAACCACAAGAAAAGAATCACAAGCAGAGAGGGACAGGAAGGGCAGGCTTAAATAGACCGAGGGCGGGAGCTAGCTGAGTCTGGCCAGGTTACGATAGGCTCTCCCACTCCTAAGCCTGCCAGCCACAGTGGTGGAAGCAGGAGTCAGTCTCAGGGATGTAACCTCAGGTGCTGACTGATTAATTCTGGGAGTTAACCCCGAAGCTGTGCCTGGCAGATCCTTTACAGTAACCCCCCTTTTATGAGGGGCCACCGGACCCTTTCTAAGTGGACCTGGCTTACTGGGGAAACGCAGGTGGAACCTCCTGACCAATACCCCAGCGTGAACATCCCGGGCGGGTACCCAAGTCCTCTCCTCGGGCCCGTATCCTCTCCAATGGACCAGGTACTGGAGGGAGCCTTGGACCATCTTGCTGTCCACAATCCTGGCCACCTCGAATTCCACCCCCTCAGGGGTGAGGACGGGAACAGGAGGTCTCCTCGAGGGAGCCAAGGACGGGGAACAGCGTTTGAGGAGGGAGGCATGAAACACGTCGTGTATACGAAAAGACGGGGGTAACTCCAGCCAGAAGGAGACAGGATTGAGGACCTCAATGACCTTATACGGCCCAATAAACCGGGGAGCAAACTTCTTGGACGGAACCTTGAGACGCAAGTTCCTAGACGACAACCACACCAGATCCCCGACCATAAACAGGGGGTTAGCAGAACGTTTTTTTATCAGCCTGAGTTTTTTGTACGCTCTGGGACACCTCTAGGTTTTTCTGAACCTGGGCCCAGACTGTGCACAGTTCCCGATAAACGACCTCCCTAGGCGATGGGGTACAACTGGGCGGCGGTCCCTGCGCTCAGTAAGTGCACGACAAACATACAAAGGAACACAAGCAAGGAAAAGGGGCAGTTGCCCACGGCAACACCGTGAGCAACCAGAGTGGTGAACGAGCCGAGTCAAGCCAGGAGTGTGCGAGGTACAAAACGAAGAGCAGAAGAGTAGTCGGTAAGCCAGGGTCTGTATGGAGCAGGATCAAAAATAGCAGGAGCTGTAGCTGGGCCAGGAAACCACAAGAAAAGAATCACAAGCAGAGAGGGACAGGAAGGGCAGGCTTAAATAGACCAAGGGCGGGAGCTAGCTGAGTCTGGCCAGGTTACGATAGGCTCTCCCACTCCTAAGCCTGCCAGCCACAGTGGTGGAAGCAGGAGTCAGTCTCAGGGATGTAGCCTCAGGTGCTGACTGATTAATTCTGGGAGTTAACCCCGAAGCTGTGCCTGGCAGATCCTTTACACAAATACAAGATTTTCAGGGCACTTGTGATAAGTACCACCTATACTGTAAGGTGATTGATACAACAAATTCTATTTGTTCCTCTTCGGTTCCATGCTCACCGCAAACTATCTTCCTGTGGTTTCATTCAAGTTCATTTACACCAAAACTGAATGATTTACCCACATTCCTGATTACGGCAGCAAAACCTCTAATTCCATTAATTTGGAAAAATAAAGACCCTACTACCATAGATCAGTGGGAATTGAAAGTTCAAGAAATTTGTAGAATGGAGGCGATGGTGCACTGGGAGCGGAAGACTAGAGCTAAATTTTTGCACACATGGGCTCCTTGGAGGGACTACTTTAAAAGTTCCCAGGCAATCTAATCTTTGAGAGGTACTCTTTTTATATATATATATATATATATATATATATATATATATATATATAAAAAGTCCAAATAGAATGTCAGCCGCACAGCCTTGTAAATCGTAGGTGGGTGCCGACCTGCCCAGGTCAGGGCTAACAGACCTGCTGTAGTAGAATCCAAAAATTAGGCAGCACTCCAAGGTATAAGCAAGGTAGAAAAAGGTGCTTTATTGGTCCATATACACACGACGTTTCAGCTCAACACAGGAGCCTTTCTCAACTTGAGAAAGGCTCCTGTGTTGAGCTGAAACGTCGTGTGTATATGGACCAATAAAGCACCTTTTTCTACCTTGCTTATACCTTGGAGTGCTGCCTGATTTTTGGATTATATATATAATATATATATATATATATATATATATATATATATATATATATATATATATATATATATATATATATATATATATATATGCACTACCGTTCAAAAGTTTAGGGTCACTTAGAAATATCCTTATTTTTGAGAGAAAAGCACAGTTTTTTTCAATGAAGATAACATTAAATTAATCAGAAATACACTCTATACATTGTTAATGTGCTAAATGACTATTCTAGCTGCAAACGTCTGGTTTTTAATGCAATATCTACCTAGGTGTATAGAGGCCCATTTCCAGCAACCATCACTCCAGTGTTCTAATGGTACATTGTGTTTGCTAACTGTGTTAGAAGGCTAATGGATGATTAGAAAACACTTGAAACCCCTTGTGCAATTATGTTAGCACCGCTGTAAACAGTTTTGCTGTTTAGAGGAGCTATAAAAATGACCTTCCTTTGAGCTAGTTGAGAATCTGGAGCATTACATTTGTGGGTTCGATTAAACTCTCAAAATGGCTAGAAAAAGAGAGCTTTCATGTGAAACTCGACAGTCTATTCTTGTTCTTAGAAATTAAGGCTATTCCATGCGAGAAATTGCCAAGAAACTGAAGATTTCCTACAACGGTGTGTACTACTCCCTTCAGAGGACAGCACAAACAGGCTCTAACCAGAGTAGAAAGAGAAGTGGGAGGCCCCGCTGCACAACTGAGCAACAAGACAAATACATTAGAGTCTCTAGTTTGAGAAATAGACGCCTCACAGGTCCTCAACTGGCAGCTTCATTAAATAGTACCCGCAAAATGCCAGTGTCAACGTCTACAGTGAAGAGGCGACTCCGGGATGCTGGCCTTCAGGGCAGAGTGGCAAAGAAAAAGCCATATCTGAGACTGGCTAATAAAAGGAAAAGATTAATATGGGCAAAAGCACACAGACATTGGACAGAGGAAGATTGGAAAAAAGTGTTATGGACAGACGAATCGAAGTTTGAGGTGTTTGGATCACACATAAGAACATTTGTGAGACGCAGAACAACTGAAAAGATGCTGACGCCATCTGTCAAGCATGGTGGAGGTAATGTGATGGTCTGGGGTTGCTTTGGTGCTGGTAAAGTGGGAGATTTGTACAAGGTAAAAGGGATTTTGAATAAGGAAGGCTATCACTCCATTTTGCAACGCCATCCCATACCCTGTGGACAGCGCTTGATTGGAGCCAATTTCATCCTACAACAGGACAATGACCCAAAGCACACCTCCAAATTATGCAAGAACTATTTAGGGAAGAAGCAGGCAGCTGGTATTCTATCTGTAATGGAGTGGCCAGCGCAGTCACCAGATTTCAACCCCATAGAGCTGTTGTGGGAGCAACTTGACCGTATGGTACGCAAGAAATGCCCATCAAGCCAATGCAACTTGTGGGAGGGCCTTCTGGAAGCATGGGGTGAAATTTCTCCCGATTACCTCAGCAAATTAACAGCTAGAATGCCAAAGGTTTGCAATGCTGTAATTGCTGCAAATGGAGCATTCTTTGACGAAAGCAAAGTTTGAAGGAGAAAATTATTATTTGAAATAAAAATCATTATTTCTAACCTTGTCAATGTCTTGACTATATTTTCTAGTCATTTTGAAACTCATTTGATAAATATAAGTGTGAGTTTTCAAGGAAAACACAAAATTGTCTGTGTGACCCCAAACATTTGAACGGTAGTGTATATAAATACTGCTGTTCCTTAATAAATATGTGGACTGTTTCTTGCATTCGCCACACAAGACAATACCCCTAATCCTTCCTTTTCTTTCTTCCCCTTCCCTCCAATTTCAACTTCCTTCCTTCGTCCCTTACCCCCTTCTCCTTCCTTCCTTACCTTTTCTCCTTCTTTTTATCTTACCTCTAAGTTATGACTAACACGATTTGTTCGTAAAATCTTTGTTTTTTATTGTATTTGGAAAAGCATTTAATCAATCTTCCTTATTCTGTTATTCCAATTGATAAAACTGGAGTGATGTTTTGTTGCTGTCATTTTATATCTGAATTTGCACCTTTTACTCAATAAAAATAGTGAGAAAACAAACAAATAAAACCGCAATCCCAAATTCGTCACAATTCTGATCAACAGAATCTAAGGGCCAGTTTACACTGAGTTTTTTTACGCATTTTTTTTACGCGTAAATGCCTTCCATTGATTTCAATGGGAGGGGAGGTGTTTTTTTTCCCGCGAGTGGAAAAACCGTCTTGCGGGAAAAAGAAGCGACATGCCCTATCTTCGGGCATTTACATCTCTGACCTCCCATTGACATCAATTGGAGGCAGAGAGAGCATATTTCACTGTGTTTTTTGCCTGCGGCGCTCAATGTCGAACAATGACATAAAAAATGCGGCAAATGGTGTGCAGGCAGATCAAAATCTTCCTTAAAATTCCAGACGGAATTTTGAGGCAGAATTTTCTGCCTGCAAAAAACTCAGTGTGAACATAGCCTAAGCCTACTCTGAAGTATTCGCCAGAGTCCACCGCAAGGCGGGATGGTTTTTGCTTCTCTTTAATCCAGGTTGTTCTAACAGAGTTCAGTGTTGGATAAGGGGTGCAATGCCGGCTATACCTGAACAGGTAACCAGACAGTCAGAGGGTAAACAGAAAGTCGAAAACAGAGATAGTGGAAATCAGGTACAGCAGAGGTCAAAACCAGCCGGGAGCAGATAATCAAAATCGGTATAACAAGGGGTTATCAAGAGACAAGCTGAGGTCAGTTTCCAAGAAGTCCAGAAGTCTAGGGCACAGAGTAAGTGAGAGCTTGATCACAACACCTAAGTAAGGAGAGAAAAAATCACAAGCAAAGAAAGAGGGAGGGGGCCAGGTATAAATACCCCACCGACACCTGACAGGAAGAAGACAGAGAAGTGGGATCAAAAAAAGGGAGAATAGCACAGCACCAGAGAAAAAGATAATAAAAATACTGGGTGCAGGCCTCAGTGAGACTTGATCCAAAGTTCCTTGGGTTAGATCCCCATACAAGAAACAAGGCAGCACATCCAGGAAAAAAGGAATTTATTCATCCACCAATGCAACTTTTCTGTCCAATACATGTAATAAAAATAAGCAAGGTATATTTCATAATAAATATAAAGTGCTAAACAGATTAATAATATAATATGTGCATGTAAACAATGTAAGGCTACTGAATAAATAATACTTATAAGTAGATAAAGTGTCTAATTAACCAGGTGAAAGTGGATTAAAAACACGGGTTACATTGCTACAAACATTGTTTACATGCACATATTATATTATTAATTTAGCATTTATATTTATTATGAGATATGCCTTGCTTATTTTTATTACGTGTATTGCATGATATTTTACACTTCTGAATAGATTATGTCATTATCATTTATGACTCTGTGAGTCCTTATAAACTGTGTTTGTGTGTTATGTTCACATGCTTGAGATAGGTCCAGTGGAACTGAAACGTTGCATTGGTGGGTGAATAAATTCCTTTTTTCCCGGATCTGCTGCCTTGTTTCTTTTGGGATAGGCTCAGGAAATAAACAGAACCGCCCAGAAGCTAGATCAGTAGTCATGGCAATCTTAAAGACACAGACGCTTCCTAACAGATTGGTCACTCCCCCTCCTGTCATTCCAAGTATCCACACTAAGAGGAGCTGCTGTACCTCGTGTCCAACAGGGACCAGGAGCGGACTTTACTCCCCTACCCCCACACACACACACACACACTCACTTTTCACCAATTAGTAGTTTATTTTCTTTGTTCGTTTTTTTAGTTGTAGGTCTGGGAGGTAGTGGATTTGTATATACACTACCGTTCAAAAGTTTAGGGTCACTTAGAAATTTCCTTAGTTTTTAAAGAAAAGCACAGTTTTTTTCAATGAAGATAACATTAAATTAATCAGAAATACACTCTGTACATTGTTAATGTGCTAAATGACTATTCTAGCTGCAAACGTCTGGTTTTTAATTAAATATCTACATAGGTGTATAGAGGCCCATTTCCAGCAACCATCACTCCAGTGTTCTAATGGTACATTGTGTTTGCTAATTGTGTTAGAAGGCTAATGGATGATTAGAAAACACTTGAAAACACTTGTGCAATTATGTTAGCACCGCTGTAAACAATTTTGCTGTATAAAACTGACCTTCCTTTGAGCTAGTTGAGAATCTGGAGCATTACATTTGTGGGTTCGATTAAACTCTCAAAATGGCTAGAAAAAGAGAGCTTTCATGTGAAACTCGACAGTCTATTCTTGTTCTTAGAAATAAAGGCTATTCCATGCGAGAAATTGCCAAGAAACTGAAGATTTCCTACAACGGTGTGTACTACTCCCTTCAGAGTACAGCACACACAGGCTCTAACCAGAGTAGAAAGAGAAGTGGGAGGCCCCGCTGCACAACTGAGCAACAAGACAAGTACATTAGAGTCTCTAGTTTGAGAAATAGACGCCTCACAGGTCCCCAAATTACAGCTTCATTAAATAGTATCCGCAAAACGCCAGTGTCAACGTCTACAGTGAAGAGGCGACTCCGGGATGCTGGCCTTCAGGGCAGAGTGGCAAAGAAAAAGTCATATCTGAGACTGGCTAATAAAAGGAAAAGATTAATATGGGCAAAAGCACACAGACATTGGACAGAGGAAGATTGGAAAAAAGTGTTATGGACAGACGAATCGAAGTTTGAGGTGTTTGGATCACACAGAAGAACATTTGTGAGACGCAGAACAACTGAAAAGATTTTTCTACTTCTGTAAGTAATTTAACCCCTTCCCGCGATTGGGCGTAACTGTACGTCCAAATTCCAAGTGAGTTCCCGCATTCGGGCGTACAGTTACGCCCGGCAGATAAAGCGAGCACAGGAGCTGTGTGCGCTTTATCTTCAGCGGCTGTCAGCTGTTATACACAGCTGACATGCCGCTGCAATGGCTGCGATGGCTGTTACCTCCGATCGCAGCCATTTAACCCCTTCAATGCGGCTGTCAATGACGTCCGCCGCATTGAAGTGGTTTACAGAGGGAGAGAGCTATGGCAACCCGGAAGCCGTTACTAGGCTTCCTGGTTGCCAAGGTACGGAAGCCTATTAGGTCGTGCCCGAGGCAGGACCTAATACGCTAACTGTCAAATAAAGAATGACAGTTACGATACACTACACTACATAAGTACATACATAAGTAGTGCAGTGCATCGTACCGGGGATCAGAAGACCAGATCTTCAAGTCCCCAGGTCAGTATAAAAGAAAAAGTGAAAAATGTAAAAAAAAAAAGTGAAAGAAAAATAAATAAATAAAAGTGAATAAATAATAAATAATAAAAACAACACTTGCCCTGTTTCCCTGATCAACTCCTTTATTATTAGAAAAAAAATTAAAACATGAAAAAAATATATACATAATACGTATCGCCGCGTTCAGGACGGCCTGATCTATAAAAATATCACATTATTTTTACCGCACGGTGAACACCGTAAAAAAATTTTATAAAAAACAATGACAGTATTTTCTTTTTTGGTCATCTTGTCGGAATTTTTTTTTTAATAAAAAGTGATCAAAAAGTTGCAAGTAACGCAAAATGGTACCAATAGAAACTACAGTTCGTCACGCATAAAACAAGCCGTCCCGCAGCGATATCAACTAAAAAATAAAAACGTTACGGCTGTCAGAAAATGGCGACACTAAAACATGATTTTTTTAGAAAAGAGTATTTTTATTGTGGGAACGTAGTGAAACGTAAAAAAAAAGATATAAATTTGGTGTCGCTGTAATCGTATCGCCCGGCAGAATGAAGTTAACATGTTGTTTATACTGCACGGTGAACACTGTAAAAAAAAAAAAAACCGTGCTAGAATGGCTATTTTTGGGTTTCCTCATCTCCCGAAAAAATGGAATAAATAGTGATAAAAAAATCGCATGTATCCCAAAAAGGAACCAATAAAAATGACAGCTCGTTCCACAAAACACGCGCCCTCACATAGCTCCGTCAACGGAAAAATAACACGTTATGACTCTCAAAACGCAATGATGCACAATGATTCTAAATAACGGCCCAGACTCATTTTTAGGTCCAGTAGAATTTCACTAAACACCCCACATCGTCATTTGCTGGACCCTCCAGCTGGACCCCATGGACGCAGCGGTGATGAGGAAACTTTAGGGCCTTGTGCGGTTTATAGGGCTGGTGAAGAAGTCAAAGATTAGGCAACACTGGAGCGCTGATATTTTGTATAATACCCAATAAACCCGGCCTGTGTATAAAGGATTGGTTCAAAGCGTACCACACCAATCCATGGATTATTCATTCTCCCCATTATTACATCACCCTATTATGACCTGATGAACTCCGCACAGTGTACATATACCCTGATGTACTCTGCCCAGCTTACATATACCCTGATGTACTCCGCCCAGCTTACATATACCCTGATGTACTCTGCACAGATTACATATACCCTGATGTACTCCGCACATCTTACATATACTCTGATGTACTCCGCCCAGCTTACATATATCCTGATGTACTCCGCACATCTTACATATACCCTGATGTACTCCGCGCATATTACATATACTCTGATGTACTCCGCACAGCTTACATATATCCTGATTTACTCCTCACAGCTTACATATGCCCTGATGTACTCCGTCCAGCTTACATATACACTGATGTACTCCGCCCAGCTTACATATACCCTGATGTACTCCGCACATCTTACATATACCCTGATGTACCCGCACAGTTTACATATATCCTGATGTACTCCACACATATTACATATATCCTGATGTACTCCTCACATATTACATATATCCTGATGTACTCCACACATATTACATATACCCTGATGTACTCCTCACAGATTACATATACCCTGATGTACCAGCACAGTTTACATATACCCTGATGTACTCCACACATATTACATATATCCTGATGTACTCCACACATATTACATATATCCTGATGTACTCCTCACATATTACATATACCCTGATGTTCTCCGCACAGATTACACATATCCTGATGTACTCCGCACAGTTTACATATACCCTGATGTACTCCGCACAGTTTACATATACCCTGATGTACTCCGCCCAGCTTACATATACCCTGATGTACTCCGCCTAGCTTACATATGCCCCCACATTATAAGATAAAATACCACTAAAACACCAAGCAAAATCTGTGCTTCAAAAGCCAAATGGTGGTCCAACTGAGCCTGGCCGTGTACCCAAACGGCAATTTATGACCACATATGGGGTATTACTGTATTCTGGAGAACCCGCTTAACAATTTATGGGATGTGTGTCTACGGTGGTACAAGCTGGGCACAACACATTGGGCACTGAAATGGCATATCTGTGGAAAATAGCAATTTTCAATCTGCAACATCTATTGTTTACTCATTTTTGCAAAACACTTGTGCGGTCAAAATGCTCACTACACCCCTAGATAAATTCTTTGAGGGATCTAGTTTCCAAAACTGGGTAATTTATTGGGGGTACCACTTTACTGGTACTATAGATCAATGCAACATGGTGTCAAAAAACGAATCTTGTAAAATCTCCACTCCAAATCCTAAATGGCGCTCCTTCCCTTTAGAGCCTTGCTGTGTGTCCAAATAGCAGTTTATGACCACATGTGGGGTATTTCCGTACTCTAAAGAAGTTGCTCTACAAATGTTATGGTGCTTTTTCTCCTTTATTTGATGAGAAAATGAAAAATTTTGAACTAATGCTGCGTCTTATTGGAAAATAATGTAATTTTTCATTTTCACTGCCCATTTCTAATAAAATATATGAGACACCTGTGGGGTCAAAATGCTCACTACCCCCCTAGATGAATTCCTCAATGGGTGTAGTTTGCCAAATGGAGACACTTTTTTTGCACTGTACTGGTACCTTAGGAGCTTTACAAATGCGACATGGTGCCGAGAAATCAAACCAGCAAAATCTGTACTCCAAAAGCTAAATGGCGTGCCTTCCGTTCTGAGTCCTGCTGCTTGCCCAAACAGCAGTTTATGACCACATGTTGGGTATTTCCGTACTTTGGAGAAGTTGCTTTACAAATGTTATGGTGCTTTTCATCATTTATTTGTTGAAAAAAATAAAAATTTTGAGGTAAAGCTACATCTTATTGGAAAATAATGTGATTTTTCTTTTTCACTGCCCAATTCTAATGAAATCTATGAAACACCTGTGGGGTCAAAATGCTCACTACACCCCTAGATTAATTCCTCAATGGGTGTAGTTTGCGAAATGGAGTCACTTTTGGGTAGTTTCCACTGTACTGCTACCTAAGGGGCTTTGCAAAAGCGACATGGCACAGAAAAACCAATCCAGCAAAATCTGCTCTCCAAAAGCCAAATGGCGCTCCTTCCCTTCTGAGCCATGATGTGTATTCATACAGTACTTTATTACCACATATGGGGTATTTCCGTACTCTGGAGAAGTTGCTTTACAAATGTTACAGTGATTTTTCTCCTTTATTTGATGAGAAAATGAAACATTTTTACCTAAAGCTACGTCTTAGTGGAAAAAAATGAAATTTTTCATGTTTACTGCCCAATTCTAATGAAATCTATGAAACACCTTGGGGGTCAAAATGCTCACTACACCCCTACTTGAATTCCTTTAGGGGTTTATTTTCCCAAATGGAGTCACTTTTGGGGGGTTTCCACTGTACTGGTACCTTAGGAGCTTTACAAATGCGACATGGTGCAGAGAAACCAATCCAGCAAAATCTGTACTCCAAAAGCTAAATGGCATGCCTTCCCTTCTGAGTCCTGCCGCTTGCCCAAACAGCAGTTTATGACCATATGTTTGGTATCTTTGTACTCTGGAGAAGTTGCTTTACAAATGTTGGGGTGCTTTTCCTCATTTATTTGTTGAAAAAAATTTAAAATTTTGCGTTAAAGCTACATCTTATTGGAAAATAATGTAATTTTTCATTTTCACTGCCCAATTCTAATGAAATCTATGAAACACCTGTGGGGTCAAAATGCTCACTACACCCCTAGATGAATTCCTCAAGCGGTGTAGTTTCCAAAATGGGGTCTTTTTTGGGGTGTTTCCTTTATTTTTGCACAACAAGACCTCTTCTAACCTGACATGGTGCCTGAAATATAATTTAATAAAAGGAACGCCCAAAAATCCTCTAGGTGCTCCTTTGCTTCTGGGGCTTTTGTTTCAGGCCCGTAGCACACTAGGGCCACATGTGGGATTTTTCTAAAAACGTCAGAATCAGGGCAATAAATATTCAGTTGTGTTTCTCTGGTAAAAACCTTCAGTATTACAGGAAAAATTGATTAAAATTGAATTTCTGCAAAAAAAAATGAAATTTGCAAATTTCCCTCCACTTTGCTTTAATTCCTGTGAAACGCATAAAGGGTTAAGAAACTTTCTAAATGCTGTTTTGAATACATTAAGGGGTGCATTTTTTAAAATGGGGTGATTTGTGGGGTTCCTAATATATAAGGCCCTCAAAGCCACTTCAGAACTGAACTGGTCCCTAAAAAAATAGGCTTTGGAAATTTTCTTGAAAATTTGAGAAATTGCTGCTAAACTTATAAGCCTTGTAACGTCCTAGAAAAATAAAAGGATGTTCAAAAAATGATGGCAATCTAAAGTAGACATATGGGAAATGTTAGCTAGTAACTATTTTGTGTGGTATAACCATCTGTCTTACAAGCAGATACATTTGAATTTAGAAAATGCACATTTTTTTGCAAATTTTCTCTAAATTTTGGTGTTTTTCACACAAAAATATTGAATATATCGACCACATTTTTTCACTAACTTAAAGTACAATATGTCACGAGAAAACAATCTCAGAATCGCTTGGATAGGTAAAAGCATTCCCAAGTTATTACTACATATAGTAACAAACGTCAGATTTAAAAAATGAGGCTGTGTCATTTGGTCCAAAAGTGGCTGGGTCCTGAAGGGGTTAAAAAAGTCTTGATTTGCAACTTTTGTGTGTTTATTTTTATATAGATTTATGTTAATGAGTATGAAACATTTCTGTATAGCCGTAAACGCCCCGAAAAACGACAAAAAATACGGGGACTGAACGCCTCCAAACATCTGCCCATTGTTTTCAATGGGAAAAACGGCATTCCGTTCCCACAGGACATTTTTTTACGCGCCCGTTTTTAAGAACGGCCGCGTAAAAAAATGCCTCGTAAAAAGAAGTGCATATCACTTCTTGAGCCATTTTTTTGAGCCGTTCTTCATTGACTCAATAGAAAAACAGCTCAAAAATGTCTGTAAATAACGCAGCAAAAAACGCTAGTTGCTTAAAAAAGGGCTGAAAGGGGCGTGGCTTGGCAGCCGAGAGACATGGCAGCTTGATTCCGGAGCTCCGGCAACGCTAAAGCTAATTCCAACGCAAGGCTCTTCTAATATTCGTTTTGAGTTCCTGAAAACAGCTATATTGGACTTCTATTTCGAGAAAGACCGTGACGAAGAAGACGGGGCTGCTGGCCTCACTACCTACTCTTCCACTTCAAGCCCGGGAAAACCAGCTTCGCCACTTTCCTCTAGCTCTCAACAGGGAGGTAAAAGATCTCCACTCACCTTAGCGGACTCTCGGAGGGCTGCACAAAAGATAATCCAAGGGTCCCGATATAGCCCCCTGGCAGCGGAGTCCCTGGAAGAGGGCGGCGATGAAGGCGCCATGCGGTCGACGCCATCTTCCCCTTCACTCAGCCCGGAGGCGCGGCGACCTAAGCTACAGGTGCAGTCACGGCGAGACTCAGAGGTAAGAGAAGGAGATTCTCACTCCCGGGGGTCATCTTCGGTGACAAAGGCATTCAGGGACATTCCCACTACTGATGGTCCGGCATCGGGCACTTTGATGAAAGAGATGTTGACGGCGTTCAGCGCCTCCATACATACATAGTTCACGGCCTTACTGGCTCCTATTACAGCTACACTACAGGGCCTGGGGCAGCGGATACATCATATTGAGCACAAAATGGGAGAGTTCGCTACCTCTCACAATAATCTAGTAGAGTAACATTCTGATTTATCTGCAGAAATCGAAAGTTTACAAGCTAAGGTCATAGACCTTGAAGACCGCTCTAGACGGAACAATGTAAAGAGTAGAGGTATCTCAGAGGATTTTCAGCCTGCAGATCTCATTAAATACGTGCAAACACTTATGATGGCTATTCTTCCGACGAGTTCAGCTACAGATGTTATAATTGATAGGGCACATAGAGTGCCACGTCCTAAACACCTCCCGGACACTCTACCACGAGATGTACTGATCAGGATTCATTATTACCACATCAAAGATGCATTGCTGGTAGCGGTTAGGTCACTGGGAGATATACCGGCACCATATCAACATATCAAGCTATATGCGGATTTATCCTCAGCCACCCTTCGGATGCGGAAAAGCTTATCCCCAATTACTGCAATTTTACGAGAGCACAACCTTGCTTATAGATGGGTTTTCCTGTAAAAATTTTGATACGTCATAATGGAATAATGCATGTTATCTCTACTCTGGTGGAGGGAAGAAAGTTCCTGCAATCTAAGAATCTTCCATGTCCGTAGATGACAGAAGAACGGGGGAGGTATCCCACTCGCTTGGATCAGGAGTGGCAAATGGTGCCACCTAGAAAGGGACTTCAGCGCTGAAGAGCCAATAATACAACGTATCACGGTTGCCGTTAGGAGTTCTGGCATGTCTCTGGGATTCGAGCCCTGAGAATTTGTCCCACTAGTTTTCAACAGCTTATGCAGCTGTATATGTGTTTAAAATGTTTGTGTGGTTGGTGCGACCCTATTTTACGGGTCAATAGACACCCAAATGTGTTTGTATGTTTAAGATCTCTTTTGAATAGTAAAGTGATGAAGTGTGAGGTTAATATAACAGAGAAATTGTTATTTATATGGTTATATACAATACTACTCTCGGCAGTGCTAGGTTGATTTACAATCTCCTCCCAAACAATCAAACATATAAGGTTCAAGGGACTAAATGGATACTACAGGATATTACACACCTACATTCTTGTGTCTCTAATATATTACGATGATTAAGTTTGTCTCTCTAAATGTAAAAGGTTTAAACAGTCCTCATAGAAGAACGTTTATGTGGAAAGAAGCCCTTTCCCTGAAGTGCGATATACTATGTGCGCAGGAGACTCATTTAATAGAACAAGATGCACATAGAGTAAAACATCCTCAATTCTCCAAGGTTATTCTCTCTCACCACACCAAAAAACAGAGAGGGGTGCTTCTAGCAATAAGAAATACAGTCGCATTCACTCCAATCTCGTCTTTCCTAGACCCAGGGGGGAGATATATCATCCAGATAGGAGAGTTGAACAATGTGTTATTTACGATAGTGGTTGTGTATGTCCCGAACGCTCACCAAATCCGTTTCCTTAATAAACTATTTTGTAAGATTAACAAGGTGAAACGAGGGGAATTGGTCGTTTGTGGGGACTTCAATACCATACATGACCCTACAATAGATTCCACGAGTAAACATAGAACCAGGGCCGATTCTAGCTTTTCTGCTGCCTGAGGCGAAAATGGAAATGGCGCCCCCCCCCCCCCCTCCACACAAAAAATAAATATATAAATAAATTGTAAGTAAGAAACAACTTGTAAAACGAAACAAAAAAATTAAAGCTGTGTGAACAAAAAAATACATTAGGGCCTGTTCACATCACCGTTCGCTTCCGTTCCGAGGTTCTGTCGGGTGAACCCCGCAACGGAAAGTGAAAGTGATAGCACAGCTTCCGTTTCAGTCACCATTGATCTCAATGTTGATGGAAACATCGCTAATGGCTTCCGTTCGTCACCATTCCGGCTGGTTTCCGGTTTTCCGACGGAATCAATAGCGGAGTCGACTACGGAATGGAACGGAATCAAACGGTGATGTGAACAGGCCCTTATTGAACATCATTGTTATAAACTGCAAGGTCTCATAATGCTACAGGCAATTGTGTAGTAACACATGCGGCACTTTACAGTCAGTATAGTAACACATGCGGCACTTTACAGTCAGTATAGTAACGCATGCGGCACTTTACAGTCAGTATAGTAACGCACACTGCTCTTTACAGTCAGTATAGTAACGCATGCTGAACTTTACAGTCAGTATAGTAACGCATGCTGCACTTTACAGTCAGTATAGTAACACATGCGGCACTTTACAGTCAGTATAGTAACACATGCGGCACTTTACAGTCAGTATAGTAACACATGCGGCACTTTACAGTCAGTATAGTAACACATGCGGCACTTTACAGTCAGTATAGTAACACATGCTAAACTTTACAGTCAGTATAGTAACACATGCGGCACTTTACAGTCAGTATAGTAACACATGCGGCACTTTACAGTCAGTATAGTAACACATGCGGCACTTTACAGTCAGTATAGTAACACATGCGGCACTTTAAAGTCAGTATAGTAACACATGCGGCAATTTACAGTCAGTATAGTAACGCATGCGGCAATTTACAGTCAGTATAGTAACGCATGCGGCACTTTACATTCAGTATAGTAACGCACGCTGCACTTTACAGTCAGTATAGTAACGCATGCTGCACTTTACAGTCAGTATAGTAACACATGCGGCACTTTACAGTCAGTATAGTAACGCATGCTGCACTTTACATTCAGTATAGTAACGCATGCTGCACTTTACAGTCAGTATAGTAACACATGCTGCTCTTTACAGTCAGTATAGTAACACATGCTGCTCTTTACAGTCAGTATAGAAGAGGCCGTACTGAAAGAAGAAAAAAGGAATAAGGGAAGGCCTCCATGACTAAAATAGATGGGAGGGACACAGAGTTGGCTGGCCTATGAGAGGAAAAGGGGGGGGACAGCAGGAGGGCTTGAGTGAGAAGGGGTGGGGATTGAAGGGGATGTACCTGTTTCCTGTTGTGCTCTCCCTCTCTTCGTCAGGACACAGAAGCAGGAACATGTTTGTTACCCCTGCTGCGTCTGATGAGGAGGCTATGGAGCTGTTGCGGGCCGCGGCAGCCTCTCAGGGTCCTGGATGGCTCGGAGCACGAGTAGCGACGCTGCTGCAGGGACAATCGGGCGCTCCGGTCCAGGAGCGAGCAGAGTCGGCTGGAGCAAGCGGGGAGCGCTCTGTCATGCCGGTGGTCGCGGGGCTGCTGGAGCAGGCCGAGGTACAGGACCGGCGTACCAGGGGGTCGGGCAGGAGAAGAGGAGAGCCCGTTTCCCCCATGACTCAGGCCAGGGCTGGCACTCCCGGCGTGACGCGCAGCACGAGGCGCTCGCGCCCGCCCGCAAGGCTGAGTCCTGAAGACATCCCGCGGGCGCGGCGGCGCAAGAGGAGCCCATCAGTGGACCCTGCAGGCCAGACCCCAGGGCGGCCTGCCGCTGCTCTTTCGTCTGGTCCTGGGAGGAATCCCAAAACGCGGCAGCGCCCGGCGGCAGCGGCGAGGAGGACGCGGCCTTCACTTCCGGTCACATCCTCTCCTTCTTCAGCACGTGGCGGAAGGGCAACGGCGACCCTGCATGGTGATGTGCCAGCCAGAGGGTCGGCTCATGGTGTCGTCGAGGTGGAAACGACCAGAGGTCGCAGGATGAGGTCGGTGGTTGGAGTGCCAGGGACGGAACAGCTTGGAGCTGGTTCAGCGGGACGGATGAGGCATGAACTGGAGCTCGGCCAATTGGATGATGCGATGTCACCCCCCCTTTTCTCAGACGAAAATCGGAATTCCCCGTGCACACATTGCCAATGCGGACAGCGCCAGAGGGAGTCCGGAGCATTGGAGGACGGTGAGCGGCGGGCCTCTCCACGTGGACATGGGGGTCCGGCTGACGGGTTCACAGCCCCTGGGCAGCCTGGTGAGTTGACACCTACGTTACCATTTCCAGCTTTATTGATGTCGGGTATCGGTGTAGAGGGTGTCGCGGCGGTGGGCGTCGCGGCGGAGTCGGGGGTCTCGTCGCTACAGGCGGGTGCGGGGGATAGTTTGGCGGAGTTAGTGGGATGTTTAAAAGTGTTAGTGGGGCGGCTAGGTGGTTCCCCTTCCCAAGAACCGTCAGGTGTGGCGCCGGCCGCGGTGTGGGGGGGCAGTGTTGGAAGCGCTCCGGTTCGTCAAAACGGTGGGGGGTTGAATGCCGGGGCAGCGGTGGCAGTGGCGGCGGCGGTTCAAACAGACTCGCCAAAGGAGGTTGATAGGGTGCGTCTTGATGATCGTGCGCGCGGGGAGGTTTATGTTTGTTATGAGGGCCCGTTAGGGGCGCATTTAAAGCAGGAGGTAAAGGAAAGGATTTGGAAACACGAGTATGTGGATATTTTTTCCTTGCTTCCGCTGGAGAAGTTTAATTTAGATAAGGTGAAGCGGGATGAAACAAAAAAGGATGAGGAAGAAAAGAGACGGTACAGGTTGATTCCAAAAACGTTCGTCAATTGGATGCAGGCTTTTGCAATTTTGGCGAGTGTTATTGGGGAAAAGGCGCCAGATAATTGTTCCGGCTTGTTTTGTTATTTGGATGCGGTGGGGGAGGCGCATCGGGTTTATGGGGGCCAGGCCTGGCTTCGTTACGATGAGCAGTTTCGGCAGAGGAAAGCGGTGCGGCCGAATATACGGTGGGACCATAAGGACATAGCCTTATGGTTGAAAGTGACGGCACTTTATAAGCAGGGGCAGTCCTTTCCCGGGAGCGGGAATGCAGCAGGAACTTCCGGCGGGGGTAGTCAGGCCTCAGGTTCAAAATTTGGGACGTGTTGGCAGTTCAATGAGGGGCAGTGCAAATTTGGAGCGACGTGTAAATTCAAGCATGCGTGTTCACATTGCAGCGGGCAGTCACATGGAGCGTCTAAATGTTTTAAGAAGGGTAAACGACAAGGGGGAGCCAGCGGTGCGTCTGGTTATGGGGGAGACTCCGGTGAAACTCATAAAGATGGCCCCCTTTCTAAGTAGGTACCCCAATAAGGAGGGGGCGCGGTTGATTAGTTTAGGTTTTGGTTACGGTTTCGTTATTCCGCCCCCTTTGCATGAGGTCCCTTTCACGCAGCGCAACCTTAAGTCGGCATATCAGCATGCGGGGGTAGTCTCGGAAAAAATCCGGAAGGAGATTGATCTGGGCAGAATGGCGGGCCCTTTTAGCACGATCCCAGTTCCAGGTTTGGTGGTGTCACCGTTAGGGGTGGTTCCAAAACGAGAAGGTAACAAATTCCGGCTTATTCAGCATTTGTCCTTCCCGAAGGGGGCGTCGGTTAACGATGGCATTGACCAGGATCTCTGTTCTGTGGTCTACACGTCGTTTGATGCGGCGGTAGCATTGGTACGTGGTTACGGAAGAGGGGCTCTGATGGCTAAAACTGATATTCAAGCGGCGTTTCGTTTGTTGCCGGTTCATCCGGACAGCCAGAGGTTGTTGGGATGTTATTGGGAAGGGGATTATTACATTGATCGATGCCTTCCCATGGGTTGTTCGTTGTCGTGCGCGTACTTTGAGGTGTTTAGTTCTTTTTTGGAATGGGTAGTCAGGGAGGTCGCGGGGGTGGAATCAGTTATTCACTATCTCGACGATTTCTTGTGCGTTGGCCCGTCGTGTTCGGGGGTTTGCGCAAATTTGTTGGAGACGGTCAATTGGGTGTCAAGGGAGTTCGGTGTACCCTTGGCTGTGGAAAAAACTGAGGGTCCGGTGACGACCATTTGTTTTTTGGGAATTACTATCGACTCCGTAGCAATGGAGTGCAGATTGCCGGAGGATAAGTTGGGGGATTTGCGGTTGGTAGTGGAGCGAGCGTGTCGGATTAGGAAAATTACGCTACGTGAAGTGCAGTCCTTATTGGGGAAGTTGAATTTTGCTTGCCGCATCATGCCGATGGGCAGGGTTTTTTGTCGGCGGTTGGCAGCGGCGACGGCGGGGGTTCGGGAACCCCATCATTTCATTTGTCTGGCTGCAGAGCACAGGGAAGATTTACAGGTCTGGCTCCATTTTCTGGCACAGTATAATGGGCGCTCTCTTTGGATGTCCCGGGCGTTAGATAGCTTCGATTTGGAATTGTTCACTGACGCGTCTGGGGCGGTGGGGTTCGGGGCGTTCTTTAAAGGTCAATGGTGCGCGGGAAAATGGCCGGTTGCATGGGTGGAGGCGGGACTGACGCGTAACTTGGCCCTACTCGAACTGTTTCCCATCGTGGTGGCGGTCACCATTTGGGGAGACAGGTTCCGGGACAAAAAAGTGCGTTTTCATTGCGACAATTTGGGGGTGGTGATGGCTATAAATAATACTTCGGCGTCGTCCCCTCCAGTGGTTCGCTTGTTGCGTCAGTTGGTGCTTTCCTGTTTGAGTTTAAATGCATGGGTGGTGGCGGTGCATGTTCCCGGGGTAGAGAATTGTATTGCTGACGCGCTTTCTCGCTCGCAGTGGGATCGTTTCCGGCAGCTGGTCCCGGACGCGGAGTTAACAGGGGTGGACTGTCCCAGTCATCTGTGGGAGCTGGTATCCAGGCGGCAGGTGCATTGATTAAACGTTCACTGGCCAGTGCGACGTGGTCGTCGTATGCGGCTGGATGGAGGCAATGGGAGGAGTGGGTGAGATCTTTGGGTGATGTGTGCTCGGATGATGATAGGATGGTGGCCTTGCTGTTTTGGTTGGGGGATGCGTTCGCCCGGGGTTGCACGGTCGCTAAGGTTAATCGCTTCGTGGCGGCCATTGCTTTCGGTTGTAAGTTACGGGGGTTGGCAGATATCACGAAGCGGTTCTTGGTGGGCCAGGCATTGAAGGGGCTGAGACGGGGTGTAGTGGTGAGGGATAAGAGGCGTCCCGTGTCATTTCAATTGTTGTGTTCCCTGGAGGTGGTGGTGCGGCAGGTGTGTCGTTCAGAGTATGAGAGCAAGCTTTTCCGGTTGGCTTTTGCGTTAGCCTTTTTTGGAGCTTTTCGGGTAGGGGACTTTGTTTCCCCCAGTTCGGTAAAAGCGGGGGGCTTGTTGCAGGATAATGTCGATTTGTATGAAGACAGGGTGGAGATAGTGTTGCGAAGGTCCAAAACGGACCAAGGGGGGGCAGGACGTCGAGTGGTTTTGCTGGCGGTCCCAAAGAATCCGGTTTGTCCAGTGTTGTGTGTCAAGGAGTACTTGGCGGGTTTAGATCTCTCAGACGGGCCGTTGCTGCGGCACGAGGATGGCTCGTTTCTGTCGCGGTATCAGTTTATTTCGGTTTTCAGAAAGTGTCTGGTGGCTAGCGGGGTGCAGGCAGAGCAATACTCGTCTCATTCTTTCCGTATAGGGGCAGCGACGGAGGCGGTGAGATGGGGTTTAGATGATGCAGGCGTGCAGCGGATAGGGCGTTGGGAGTCGGCGCGTTTCCGTTCTTATGTGCGCTTGAACATGTTGTGATATATTGATGTATAGCATGTTCCGGGTGCGTGCGTTTCCGCCTGAGTATTGATGGTACGCGGCAGCAAGAGGTGGTGCGTGTATGTTCTTCATTTGTTTTGCAGGCCGTGACTCATGCATGGTGTGGATTATGGGACATTCTTTTGTGTACTGGGGTGCCCTTCGCGCGGATGTACGGCCGGACGGTCGACAGCTCAGGATTCCGCGGGATGCGGCGGTTGTGAGGTGGATGGGTATACGGGGAATGACATGGAACAGGGTATTGCCCGAGTTTCACAATTTTGTACTGCTTGACAGGGCGCCGGAGGTACTGGTGTTGCATGTGGGAGGCAACGATTTGGGTATACGCCCTTTCCGGGAGTTGGTACGGGACGTCAAGCATGATTTGCTCTGCTTATGGGCAACTTATCCTAAATTGGTGACGGTGTGGTCTGAGATGGTCCCTAGGAAGAACTGGCGGATGGCCCGTTCTGTGGGAAAAATTAACAAGGCGCGCATTAAGGCTAATAGGGCCATATCGAGCTTCGTGACGCGTAATGGTGGGGTTGCGGTGCGCCACTGGGATCTGGAGGCTGGGACAGGCAGGTACTGGAGAGAGGACGGTGTGCACCTCAATGAGGTGGGGATGGATATGTGGAGTCTGGCTTTGACCGATGGAATTGAGCGAGCGGTGGGAGTGTGGAGGAGCTCGCAGGCGTGATGTGGTCAAGGCCAGTTTCGCTTTGGCGGGGGGGAGTCCTTGAAGTAGGTCGTAAAAAGTGGTGGGGGGGAATGCATCACGGGATGCACCCCCAATTTGTCGGCTTCTTAGGGTGTTACCCCTTTTGAAAGCTGGGTTATATATATTTATATATATATGGTGGTCATCTGCAAAAAGGTAATTTGGTGCTCCTGGGCCGGGTTACGGCTGGGGGTAAGGTATTTGTGGGCAGATGGCCAAAATTAAGTATCGGTGGCTTCAAGGACTTGCCCCTGTCATTCTGGTTGGTTTATAATGTTATGACCCTGATAGGGTCGCAGTGGGTTATTTGTTGTTATGATGTATCCCCTTTTTTGGGGATTCAAAAAATTATGGTATTTAAAGTTATTGTTATTTAAATAATAAACGGCTGCTGTGGCCATTAAAATCCAACTCTGTTTCAGTGTCTGCTTTGAGAGGGTAGATTTACATAAGGGGAGAAGCGACTCGACTTATTTGAGTCAAGAAGAGGCCGTACTGAAAGAAGAAAAAAGGAATAAGGGAAGGCCTCCATGACTAAAATAGATGGGAGGGACACAGAGTTGGCTGGCCTATGAGAGGAAAAGGGGGGGGACAGCAGGAGGGCTTGAGTGAGAAGGGGTGGGGATTGAAGGGGATGTACCTGTTTCCTGTTGTGCTCTCCCTCTCTTCGCCAGGACACAGAAGCAGGAACATGTTCCCGCCCGCCCGCCCTGATGTGGATCGGTTGACCGCGGCAAAAGGTTGCTGCGGATGGTGGTTCTTCTCGTCAAAGTTTAATTGCTTATTGACATTTGTCTTTGGGGGAGGTTAAATTTTGTCATTGCAGCTGCGGGGGGGAGTCCTTGAAGTAGGTCGTAAAAAGTGGTGGGGGGGAATGCATCACGGGATGCACCCCCAATTTGTCGGCTTCTTAGGGTGTTACCCCTTTTGAAAGCTGGGTTATATATATTTATATATATATGGTGGTCATCTGCAAAAAGGTAATTTGGTGCTCCTGGGCCGGGTTACGGCTGGGGGTAAGGTATTTGTGGGCAGATGGCCAAAATTAAGTATCGGTGGCTTCAAGGACTTGCCCCTGTCATTCTGGTTGGTTTATAATGTTATGACCCTGATAGGGTCGCAGTGGGTTATTTGTTGTTATGATGTATCCCCTTTTTTGGGGATTCAAAAAATTATGGTATTTAAAGTTATTGTTATTTAAATAATAAACGGCTGCTGTGGCCATTAAAATCCAACTCTGTTTCAGTGTCTGCTTTGAGAGGGTAGATTTACATAAGGGGAGAAGCGACTCGACTTATTTGAGTCAAGTAACACATGCTGCTCTTTACAGTCAGTATAGTAACACATGCTGCACTTTACAGTCAGTATAGTAACGCACGCTGCACTTTACAGTCTGTATAGTAACGCATGCGGCACTTTACAGTCAGTATAGTAACACATGCGGCACTTTACAGTCAGTATAGTAAAACATGCGGCACTTTACAGTCCGTATAGTAACACATGCGCCACTTTACAGTCAGTATAGTAACACATGCGGCACTTTACAGT